>NC_091392.1:143743604-146283604 GCF_032191515.1 Phaenicophaeus curvirostris | reverse complement strand
ACACCTCCAGGGAAGGTGGCACAACCACCTCCCTGGGCAGCCTCTGCCAGTACCCAATGACCCTTTCTGTGAAGATTTTTTTCCTAATGTCCAGACTAAATCTCCCCTGGCAGAGCTTGAGGCCATTCCCTCTTGTCCTGTCCCCTGTCACTTGGGAGAAGAGGCCAGCTCCCTCCTCTCCACAACCTCCTTTCAGGTAGTTGTAGAGAGCAATGAGGTCTCCCCTCAGCCTCCTCTTCTCCAGGCTAAACATGGTCTCATTCAATTGAAATAATGTAAGGTCTAGTTGTTTGAATCCTGTGTTGCTGGGAATATGGGCAGGTGATGTGTGGATATAGGCTGACAGTGTTTCTCCTTTCAGAATTTATGTCCATGAGGAATGAGTGCACCTGTCTGCTCCTTCCTCAGAATTTTTTCTGTAAATATATTTCTAAATCAATGTCATTTCAGACAGACAGTCAAGAGGATCAATAATCCCTAGCACTCAGTACACTACGTAGCATTGATCCCCTTCTCTTATCGGGGCAATAAGGACTAAAAGCTGAGTGTGTGTGGTAGCTGTTAGAAGTTGCCTTTCAAGCTGCATATTTTAAGGATGTGCATGTACAATTGCACTGATCTGAAGGATTGAAGGTGAATTCAGTCAATACATGCCTTCTTCCTAGGCACTGAGAACAGATGAGATGATAGTAATCTGGTACTGTGTTTCCAGAACAGCATCACAACTACAAAGATTCAGCGTGAAGAGTGGCAGATGGAGAAAACTGCCAGGGCATTGACTGAACATGGGAGGAGCTGCTGTGGGAGGGCTCTCCAGCAAAATCAGAACTGCTTTTGAGGGTGAGGACGTGCCTGTACAGTCATCCTGTAAACACCTGAAAGACAACACAGTTGTTGGTCCCAGTCAGCACGGTTTTATAAAGGGAAGATCCTGCATGACAAACTTAATTTCTTTCTATGACAAGGTTACCCACGTAGTTGACCAAAGAAAACAGGATGACATAATCTTTCTGGATTTCAGCTGGGCCTTTGATACTGTCTCTTAGGGTATCCTCCTAAGCAAAATGTCAGGCATACAGCTAGATAAACACATAATGTACTAGGTGAACAGCTGGCTGATGAGTTGAGCTCAAAGGGTCATAGTGAATGGGGTTACATTGGGCTAGCGACCAGTCACTAGTTCCACAGGGAGCTGTCTTAGGACCAGTACTCCTGAGTACCTTCATAAATGACCCGTATGCAGGGCTCGAAGGTTTACTAACCAAGTTACCGATGACATGAAACTGTGGGGAGCTGTTGACACTCTTGAGGACAAAGAGGCCCTGCAGAGGGATCTAGACAAATTGGAGAGATGGGTAATCACCAACCAGATGAAGTTTAACAAGGGCAATTGTCAGGTTTTGCACCCAGGACATGACAACCCTGGAGATACAGAATCACAGAATCACAGAATAACCAGGTTGGAAGAGACCCACCGGATCATCGAGTCCAACCGTTCCTATCAAACGCTAAACCATATCCCTCAGCACCTCATCCACCCGTGCCTTAAACACCTCCAGGGAAGGTGGCACAACCACCTCCCTGGGCAGCCTGTTCCAGTGCCCAATGACCCTTTCAGTAAAGAATTTTTTCCTAACGTCTAGCCTAAACCTCCCCTGGCGGAGCTTGAGGCCATTCCCTCTTGTCCTGTCTGCTGTCACTTGGGAGAAGAAGCCAGCACCCTCCTCTCTACAACGTCCTTTCAGGTAGTTGTAGAGAGCAATGAGGTCTCCCCTCAGCCTCCTCTTCTCCAGGCTAAACAACTCCAGCTCTCTCAGCCACTCCTCATAAGGCCTGTTCTCCAGCCCTTTCACCAGCTTTGTTGCTCTTCTCTGGACTCTCTCCAGAGCCTCAACATCCTTCTTATGGTGAGGGGCCCAGAACTGAACACAGTATTCGAGGAGCGGTCTCACCAGTGCCGAGTACAGAGGGAGGATAACCTCCCTGGACCTGCTGGTCACACCGTTTCTGATACAAGCCAAGATGCCATTGGCCTTCTTGGCCACCTGGGCACACTGCTGGCTCATATTCAGTCGGCTGTCAACCAACACCCCCAGGTCCCTCTCCTCCAGGCAGCTTTCTAGACAGACTTCTCCCAGTCTGTAGCACTGCATAGGGTTGTTGTGCCCCAAGTGCAGGACCCGGCATTTGGCCTTGTTAAACCTCATGCCATTGGACTCTGCCCAGCGGTCCAGCCTGTTCAGATCCCTTTGCAGAGCCTCCCTACCCTCCAGCAGATCAACACTTCCACCCAGCTTAGTGTCGTCCGCAAACTTGCTAAGGGTGCACTCAATGCCTTCATCCAGATCATTGATGAAGACATTGAACAGGGCTGGACCCAGCACTGAGCCCTGGGGAACCCCACTTGTCACTGGCCTCCAGCTGGATTTCACACCATTTCCCACCACTCTCCGGGCCCGGCCAGCCAACCAGTTTTCCACCCAGGAGAGTGTGCGCCTGTCCAGGCCAGAGGCTGACAGTTTCTCAAGCAGAATGCTGTGAGAAACTGTGTCAAAGGCTTTGCTGAAGTCCAGGAAGACCACATCCACAGCCTTTCCCTCATCCAGCAGCCGAGTCACTTTGTCATAGAAGGCGATCAGGTTAGTTTGGCAAGACCTGCCTTTTGTGAACCCGTGTTGACTGGGCCTGATCACCCGGTTCTCTTGCATGTGCTTCATGATAGCACTCAAGATCACCTGCTCCATGACTTTCCCTGGCACTGAGGTCAGACTGACAGGCCTGTAGTTTCCTGGTTCCTCTCTGCGGCCCTTTTTGTAGATGGGCACAACATCAGCCAGCCTCCAGTCCAGTGGGAAATAGAAATACATACAGACTGGAGACCAAGAGGCTGCAGAGCAGACCTGAGGAAAGGGATCTGGGGGTTCTAGTCAATGGCAAGTTGAACATGAGCCAACAGTGTGCCCTGGCAGCCAAGAGGGCCAACCATGTCCTGAGGTGCATTAAGCATGGCATTGGTAGCCAGCTGAGGGAGATGATTGTCACGCTGTACTCCACACTGGTGCAGCCCAATCTCAAGTATTGTGTGCCACAATATAAAAAGAATATCAAGCTACTGGAGTTTCCAGAGGAGGGCCACAAAGTTGGTGAAAGGGTCTAGAGGGGGAGTCAAATGAGAAGCAGCTGAATTTACTTAGTCTGTTCAGCCTGGAGAGGAGGACACTGAGAGGGAACCTCATGGCAGTTTAGTGCTTTCTTACAAGGGAAGGAGGAGGAGCAGGCACTGATCTCTTCTATCTGGTCACCAGTGATAGGACCCGAGGGAACAGCAGGGAGATTTGGCAGGGGAGGTTTAGGTTGGGTATTAGGAAAAGATTCTTCACCCAGAGGGTGGTGGAGCACTAGAACAGCTCCCCAGGGAGCAGTCATGGTGCTAAGCCTAACAATATTCAAGAAGCATTTGGACAATGCCCTCAGACACGTAGTGTAAATTTTGGGGTTGTCCTGTGTAGGGATAGGAGTTGGACTCAATGATCCTTGTGGGTCCCTTCCAACTCAGGTCATTCTGTGATTCTGATTCTGTCATTCTGTGTACTTAACACAGAGCAGGAAGCAGAAAGGCAGAGCTTTTTGTTACTGGTATATTTGACCATTCATTATTGGTCACCTTGCAGAAAGCACATGATTAATAGAAAAATTTCTGTATTCTCAAGTAAGATTCATTTTCCATTGGAGCAGTTTTTACTGATACATAGGAGACTTTACTGGCTGAAAGCTAGGGAAATGAAATTTCTCCAGAGCTAGATGTGAAGAACTGAGTAGCAACATTATGGCCTCCTTGGGAACTTCATCCACAGGTTTTCAGATGAATTGTTAGCTTCTGAAACTGTAAGCTAGGAGATCACTGTAGCAAAGACTGGGTTGAATTTCATGGTGTGTGTGTATAGCTAGGAGCACAAGCAACCAGGAGGGCTTTCTCCGGCCTCCAGCATCAAGCATTGAACAGTGTGAAGAGGGTAAAAATGGGTCTTTTGGGGAAAGAATTGAAAGCACAGCCTCTCAGTCAACAGGGTAAGCACTGTCAAATATTTTCAGCAGCAAGAATATGGACTGGACTTCTTCTTATGTCTCTACTGCCTGTTATTTCTTAGGTTCTAAGAAATGTAAGCCATGCAGTGAATATGCAAAAGTAAAATGTTTTTACATTTTAGTTATTTTAAAGTTATAAATATTAGAAATTAATAAATATTCCTTGTTGTCTTCTCTTCTCATTGGTTTGTTTGGTTTGCTAAGTTCAGGTTGCTAAAGACCACGTTTCATTAAATCCATCAGGAACTCCCTACACGCACCATCTCTGTTAAATTTGAGAAGAGTTTTATGCAAGGAAGAAAACTGACCTTAACTCATACATTATATTCAGGAAATTATTATTTGCTTTCCTACAATATGTTATTCTTATTTTCCTCCAGTAACAGTAACACATCTGTTGGCTTTTATGATAGACATCCAGGAATTCCAGGTCATGAATGGCGTTGACTCCAGCAGGGTGGCTTTCAGCACTACTTTTGTAGCAACCCCTTTTGGGTCTCAGGTTTAGACTCATGCAGGCTTTTCAGTGGCCACCAAACCAATGGATTCATTAAATAATATAAGTCTGACTATTTGAGGAGCAGCTTGAGGAGGACATATCAGGTGTCACCAGCGCATGCCTGGGGTGCTGAGTGAGCTTAATGTGCTCAAGGCCTCCGGAGGGGGCTCAGAGGCTGGGATGAGAGATGGTCTCCCCAGCACACACTTTGCATTCAAATCGCTTCTTGGGTGTCTTGTACAAACGGTTTGCAGGATATTGCAGAACAGCTACAAAGTGGGGTTTTCCCCAGCTCAAGTGACTGAATCCAACAGCTGAGGCCCCACCATCTTCTGTGGGGCAGGAAGCCCCAGAGCATCCCCATGTCTAGCGGCCACCATGGGCTGGGCTGGGGGTGGGAGGCAGCTGTGGGGCCCCTGGCAGCCTTTGTCCAGCTGCCTAACATTGTGTCTGGGTATAAGACCCTGGCCTAAATCATCCTGAGGGATAAGGGGACAGAGGGACAAGTATTCAACTTAAGAAATGTCTCCTCCTCCTAAAGTCAATGTATCTGTCCACTGCAATATTAATGGTGCCCACCAGTCACAGAGCAGAAAACCGGATGCATCCAGGAGAGGCAGACAGCTATTCAATCCCATTAAAGTCCAATAAATAAATGATAGATTGCCTGGCAGAGCAATCTAGGCTATCAGATGTCCTTTCATAATGAAGTGTAAAGCCTTGTTTCCTGCCCAGAGAAGGTCTATGTCCACGGAGCAGTAACCTGCCTAGAGAGGTATTACCGGTGGCTGTGTGTCACTTTGCTGCATTCTGATGGAAAACTTTGCTTCTTCCTTCCTTCATCTGCATCACCATTTCCTTCAGTGGGCTTCACGATTTTTCCAGGACATTGATGAGATATTGTGACACAAATCAGCATATTTAGTTTGTATTCAGGAAACCATCAGGTGCATCACTGCTTATGTTCAACGTGACTATACAATATGGACTAGGTAGAGAATAAATGGTGTCCTCTTCTGTATAATGGCATAGACTGCTTGAGAAGCACAATCTATGACAAGAGAGGAAGAAAGCTAGCTTGCTTTTTTTACTAGATATCTCTTTTCAGTAAATGGTTGGCTATAAGCACTCAGTAATCAATTCTTGAAAGGCACGGAGCCAGGGATGCCTCCTGGACACTGTCTATTAAAATAATTTGTAGAAGAACAAATCTGATTCTGTAGATAAAACAAAACTGAGCTGGACTGAATTAGTCCAGCACACCTCATCTGTTTGTGAATTTATCAGGAGGCTGAAACATGGAGAGGCAATTCATCTATATGCAGACATATGCTTGATGTTGTCAGTTCAAACAGTCCATCCTGGTTTTTGAAGATAATGCTCCTCAGAGAAGCTGTTCCGTGATAAGCAGAGGTGGCAGAGGCTGTTCCCTGTGTTCCTCTCCCTTGTATAACTTCTCTGGTGTCTCCCAATGTGGTTGATCTCTCCTTGAAATGCTTCTGCAGTGAATGCACTTACTCCTGTTCCCTTTGTTATCCGGTTTCCTCTTTGATCAGTTGTGTTGTTCTTGAGAGGTCCAGTCCTCTGCCAATGTGATTATGTTTGGCCAGTGGGTTCAAATGTTATTGAAGGGGACTGATAAGCAGCACAACTGCACAAGTCTCAGCTCCAGAGGAAATCAGGATAAAACATCCCCCAGAGAGAAGAAAAAGGGTACAAATAATCTTATCTAATAAACCTCCAAGCATTCGTTGGCTAAAATGTGAGTTGAGAAGGACTTTCCCAGGCAATGCTCTTTGTCGTAAATAAATGGAATGACATCCTTGCATTGCAAACACTGTTATCATACAGGGCTGAACATACAGATGTTATATGGACACAGCTAACAATAACCTGGAAAAAAAAATTCATAACATAGAGACTGTAGAAAACATGAGTTTGATGCCTCTAATGTCCATTTTGGAGGGTGAAAGAACAGCAGACATCTCATTTAAAGGGACCTCAATTTCAAAGAGAACAAACCCATTCCAGGTTTCAACAGGCAAATCAGCTGCATGGAATATTTTGATTTGTAGCTGCACATGCAAGCCTCTATACTTTGTTTACCTCATCTAACACAAACTCACTGGTCCTTGAGCACTGTGCATATGCATGGGTGTGCATGTGTAGATGTAATGTATATTCCTACATCAGGGTTGTATCTCTGTCAGGTACTAGGTCTTGTATCACAGACCTCATCAGGATGCACAGATTTGCCTTCTCAGTTCATTGAATGTGACCTGAACCAGGATCCAAAGCACTAGACTATTTCTGCAGGTGAGCTCAACTTTTTAGTGACCCACTATTTGGGAGGTAGGTATCTCTATTTTCATCAGGGAATAGGACAGAAGATCCCAGGTTCCTGATATGGGATGAAAACTACTTTTCCCCAAGCAATTCATTCTTGCTTTGTGGCTTTATTGCTTATTTCTGCAGTGATGCTCTTTAGAATGTATAAAGTATTAAACTAAGTCTTCCTAAAGGAATGAGATACCACCCTGGATAGTCTTAGGGCTCCTAACTGGCAACCTGAGCAGCCCAGCATTATTTATAAATGAAAGTAAAGTAATCAATAGCAGCAACACAGACTTGGTATTCAGTTTGCCTGTCTGAAATTTCCAGCATTGCTGTACTCAGCAACGCTGCTCAGAGATGGACACTGCTGGGCAGTTAGTGAACTAATAACTCAGCTAATATGAATTACATTTCTGTTCAGATTTGCTGGGTAGGACACTTGCAGTATTGAGGTATTTGGGGTATTTTTGCTGCTCCAGAGAATTCTGACACCAGAAAAACTTTCTTGTTTGTTTCCTGACTTCCAGAGCAGCTTCTTACATGGGTGGTGTTTGCCAGCTTTTCCCCTTTCATGATCTGTAATATGAATAGGTGGATTTATTATCTTTTTTATTTATTCCTTTTTTCTGCTCCAGCTTCCAAGTGAAGCTACAATCATCTTCCTAGCAAAGAAGGCTGACCACCTCCTAGGATTTAAAAAAGGACTTCTTTTACTTCAATGACTTTAAGGCAATTCCTGTCTGGCTGCATGTAGGGTTGACATGAGGATTTTTAGAAGGCAATGACTGCACATTTGAAACATTTCTTATGAGTGCATTTTACACCCTGTGCCATGCACTGCTTATAATATGCCAATGCCTCTGGACCATGATGCAAAATCCTCACTTCACCTGACATCACAGAATCACTAGGTTAGAAAAGACCCACTGGATCATCAAGTCCAACCATTCCTATCTACCACTAAACCGTGCCCCTCAGCACCTCATCCACCCGTGCCTTAAACACCTCCAGGGAAGGTGACTCAACCACCTCCCTGGGCAGCCTGTTCCAGTGCCCAATGACCCTTTCTGTAAAAAACTTTTTCCTAATGTCCAGTCTGAACCTCCCCTCGTGGAGCTTGAGGCCATTCCCTCATGTCCTGTCCCCTGTCACTTGGGAGAAGAGGCCATCTGTGGGCTGGCAGCCACCGCTATGTTTTATATTTGCTCTGGCAGGCAGGCAGGGCAGTGTGATGCCAAAACTGTGATTTCCATTCTGTAGCCCACAATACCTTCACTATTGGGCCTGCTGAGCCATTTGAAGACTGTCACCACATGTAGGTCATGCTAGTTCATGATCTTCACCGCCTGAGGTACAGTTTGGGTCACCAGCACCTGTATGAACTGCTCTTGTTCTTGGCCAATTTCAGAACCCAACAAGCCAGAGCTTCAGGCGACAGATGAACAGCACTAAGACACGTGGAGCTGTCAAAATCCCCAAAACAATCTATTGCACGCGAAGATGATCGAAAATAATTTGGGGCCTTGAGGCAGATCTGTTGCAATTATAGAGGGGCAATGCAAAAGATAAAAAGCAGATGAGGGAAGAGATGGAGCATGATCAGAAGCAGTGGTTAATAATCAGATAGAAGGCACAATTAAGAGTGTCTGTTATATGGTGGCAAGTGGAGGAGGGGAGATAATTCAATTCCAGAAGTACTGCCAGAACACCACAACACTCTGCCTGACATTTATTTAGGCAGCAGGAGAGGACTACCAAATGCATATCATCATTATAGAAAATAGGGTTCATTTCTCTCTTGATCACCGTGCAATTAATTAAAAACATACACTTTACTTGTAAAGTCATTATAAGATTGGGGTCAATTTATGTCTTGCTGAAAACACAGTCATTATTTGAGCAATTAAAATGCTGCAGCATCCATTACCCCTCTTTCCCTAACTCCTTCCACTGGCGTTCTCCTTCCTCTGGCATTTGCCTTCCTCTGCTGAGGTCTTGCCTTGCCTTCTTGGTCCTGTATGACCCTCTGACCCTCACAATGTGCCCCCCCGGGCCTGTATCCATGCTTACACACCCTAAATACCTCAGAGAGTGTCCAGTCACTTGTGTTACGTGCATTGAGCCAAAGTCCAGATGTGGTCCTTTGCCCAGGGTTCCAAAGTTGTTTGTGAAACACTCCCCCAAAAAACATTTGCAGGCAGTGTGACTGCTTCAGCCACATTTCCAGAACAGAAAAGTCAAAACAAAAGCCTTTTGAGTAAGTAGGACATGGCTAGCTTCCAACCCAGGTGATTTTATATCCCGTATCCTTTCTTTCCATTTGTGTTTCTCCTTAGATTTAGGCTTTCTAAAGCAGGAATTAATCCTTCTTTTAGCCTTGAGGACGTGTTGGGTGCTGCATGAACACAGTATACACAGCAGACTATCTGTACGCATTCTCCTAAAGGTGTCCTTCATCAAAATGAAAGAATTAGAAGTTTCTACAAACTATAATATATAAATAGATGAGGAGGTAATATTAAGATGAAAGACCTGACATCCTCTGCTTGGTAGGGGAAATTTTTAACATGATAAGAAAACTGCAGCTTATAAGTCAGCGCGTAGCTTCCAGTTGAAAAACAAATGTCTAAGTAAGAAGTAAATAAATGGAGCAAAGTGCTCCAAAGGAAGGAAATGCTTTGTGTTTATTCATTGTGCACTGTCGTCAAAAGGGCAAAAGAAACAGTAGGCATTTAAGTCCAAAGGAGAGCTGAACACCCACATGCATGTATGTGAATGGTTTGCTGATAATTAAAAGTCTCTGAAGGCCGAGTTAGATTAAGCTTTGTTGTCAACAGGGCGGGTTGGGGGGGTGGGGGGGTGGGATGTGTGGTGAGGCTAGGTTGATGAAGACAGTTTTATTCAACTGTGTGGAAGTCCTCCAGATTTATGAGAATTATGTAGTAATTAACATTATTAAATGTTTTGGTTCAGAAAGAACAACCTAAATACATCAGAAATTAGGATTATATGCATTTTTATTTGACTGCTTTCAAAATTTGCTTGCATTATAGCAGGAATCTTGGTCTCAGCTCTTGTCTTATTCCCGTTATTTATGCTGCTTTCTTATAATTTTTCAAGTTTAACATCCTTTTTTTCCAATGAGTTCGAAGTAGCCTTGTGTTTATCATGGCCAAAACCCATGCAGATGGGCATGGCTGAAATCTGATGTATATAACATTTGACCTCTGGTTCAACTCACAGTAAAATGGGTGTTTGCCGGTAAGCTGAAATCCTACAAGTTTTGCCCAAATTGAATTCAGACGCCCAAAGCAGAGGCAGCCCAAGTATTGTTATGCAGAGTATATGCAGTTACACCTTCTCACATTGCACCTCAATTGTTGAGCACACCAAGGAGGGACCATGAAGAGCAGTTTATTGCAATCCTATACTCCAAGATTTAGATATGTCCCACAAGGTTACAGGCAGATGCCTCTGACCATTTAGCCTCCTTTATAAGCACAAACACCTCAGCCTTTGCTTCCAAAGCATTAGTGGAGCTCAGGCTTTTCTATAAAGTGTGGAGACTTTGGAAAAAAATGGAATATGTTGCAGAATGGCTCTGTATTTTAGTGGTTAGAAGTACTTGCCTGACACAGGGCAGTTGTGGCCCATATGCCAGGAGATATTTGTGCATTTTTCATTGAATTTCATTTTTCACTGGCACGATAAGAAGCAAAACCAATGCCTCATTGCTGGTCAAGACAGCAAAGATGGTCCACCTTCACCAGCAAATATAAATAGTAGCAAATGTACTCCTCCCAGAGTAGTGAACACAAGTTGTCCTCAAATAGAGGCTTCCTGCTCCCTGAGTGAGTACTGTTGCCATGAAACTACTAAATAAAATGTGATTACAACCATATTTTTAACAGGCACTAGTGCTGAGGAGAGGCGCTGAGCTGCTCGGACTGTGAACAGCCCCAGAAGTTTGCAGAGATGCTGTGCAGCTGCTGGAACCAAGCAGGGAGGTGCCTCTGCTATTATCCAGCAGCAATCTGGAGGCCTTATTGTAACTTTATAGGTAATAAACTAAATTTTTAAATACAATTCTGTGTCCTACTCTGTCTGCCTCGGGGTGTGACATTGGGTCACAACTCTGGACGTCGGGTATCCTCAATATAGTTTCAGTTCCAACTCTGAGGCTGTTTCTTCCCACACTAAAAGACAAATTTCATAACTGGGTATAAATGCTCAAGACCAACCTAAAATGGCCAAAGCAACAGAAATAATTCGGTCTTGTAGGCTGAATTTTGCAGTTACTGTCTCAGACAACAGAAGTGGTATTTGTACTCTCTTGTACTATAAATGAACCAAAATGGGGCTAATTTTCTGCTGAGGGCTGTTTGTGCCTGTGACGCATTCCAAAGGCATCCAGGAGAGAGAAGCTTTTCAATTTCTGTATCCCACCATAGTCAGGGGCTACTGAGGACCTGAATTAACAGTGTGCCCACAATTAATGGTGAGTAAAAACTGTAGCCCTGTGACACTCAGCTGTTTCCTGCTGAGTAATATTTGAAGGAATAATGGTCAGCAGCTTGCAGAGAGAGTTAATGTAGAGATATGACATGATGCTCGGAAAAAGCTTTTCCAAAACCAGATTTTTAAGTACTCTGTCTTTTATGTTGATACTAAATGGATGAGGGAAAGGCTGTGGATGTGGTCTTCCTGGACTTCAGTAAAGCCTTTGACACAGTCTCTCACAGCATTCTGCTTGAGAAACTGTCAGCCTCTGGCCTGGACAGGCGCACACTCTCCTGGGTGGAAAACTGGTTGGATGGCCGGGCCCAGAGAGTGGTGGGAAATGGTGTGAAATCCAGCTGGAGGCCAGTGACAAGTGGGGTTCCCCAGGGCTCAGTGCTGGGTCCAGCCCTGTTCAATGTCTTTATCGATGACCTGGATGAAGGCATCGAGTGCACCCTTAGCAAGTTTGCAGATGACACTAAGCTGAGTGGAAGTGTTGATCTGCTGGAGGGTAGGGAGGCTCTGCGAAGGGATCTGAACAGGCTGGACCGCTGGGCTGAGTCCAATGGCATGAGGTTTAACAAGGCCAAATGCCGGGTCCTGCACTTGGGGCACAACAACCCTGTGCAGTGCTACAGACTAGGAGAAGTCTGTCTAGAAAGCTGCCTGGAGGAGAGGGACCTGGGGGTGTTGGTTGACAGCCGACTGAATATGAGCCAGCAGTGTGCCCAGGTGGCCAAGAAGGCCAATGGCATCTTGGCTTGTATCAGAAACGGTGTGACCAGCAGGTCCAGGGAGGTTATTCTCCCACTGTACTCGGCACTGTTGAGACCGTTCCTCGAATACTGTGTTCAGTTCTGGACTCGATGATCCGGTGGGTCTCTTCCAACCTGGTTATTCTATGATTCTAAATAACTTTCACATTGCAGTTTATTAGTGGCTTCTGTTGGCTTCAGCTTAGTTCTCTCTGTATGTGTTCAGGAAAACTGTGTTCTGTTGGAACCTTGCACACTACCAATAATTCCCTTGTTTTTTTCTCTGAACTGTGTGAAGTTCCCATTTCCAATGATTGTGACTTCAGGCTTATTTCATCTGACTTGGCTAACCTGAACTGTGCCAAATTCTGACATCATTTATAAAAGCTTCAGTACAGATGTAGGAGGGGACAGACTCAAAATGTTAAATTATCTGAAGCGTACTGTCAGGGCAGAGAGCCCTTGGGTCTGATGCCACTTCCCTTGTGCATGCCAGGCTGGCATTATGCTTAGCAGGAATTTGGATTCCAAGGAAATGCAAAATCAAGGTCCGCAAAAGCAGACTTGGTTTAGGACATAAATGGTCCTGTGTGACTAAAATGTGACATTGGAAATGTACAGCTCTAATCTCTGCTCAGAAAGCCCTCCAGGGACAATAGCCAAGCAGATCCATAAACTTAGTTGTTAATAAAGGAGTTATGTTGAGAGAAGAATGCCTTTACTTGAAAGAACCTAAATCAAAATTTAACAGCCAAATGAAGGCCCCCTGGAAAGTTTTATTAGAGGAAAAAGCAGTAAGCACATGTATCACTTGAAACAAGCTGCTGTGTATTAGTAGCCATGATAACATCATGGACCTTGCAGTAAGTATTATTTAAAATTAAAGTATACATAGCGTGTGGAGAGCTCGCTATTCAAATGCATAAAGCAGCTATTTTAACTAGGTCTTCAGTCTCATTTTTGTCTTGTGCGGCCCAAACACACAGGGACACGCAAAACTGCCCCTTCCACAAAACCAGAGCTCTCTTTTGTGAATGTTATTGCAATTCAGGTTCACTGAAAAATCCCCATTTCAAGGTCTGCTGGTTTGTTTCTACTAGAATGAGCCCAGTACTAAGCTTGGATTCACATTTACTCTATATAACTGCACATCTATGTTCTGTTAAACGTGTAACTTCCACTACATGTTGTTCATCACGTTTATGTGATTGAGACTTTGTTTGCATAGATGCTCAAGAAATGGCTGTTCTTTGTATAAACACGTATACTGATCAGCAAAAAATAGTATATGGGGTGTGTCAAACTGTTGTTCAAGTTAATTTTAAGAAGTTTATTTTCCTAGGCAAGGTGTGGAATCACTGGGACAGTAGCAGGTACATTTGTGCAGTGGGGGCTGAAACCTGGGGTTTGGGAACCATCAGGTCTCCATCCAGCATAGCAAGGAAATCTCACATCTCCTTGCACCTCAGTGGCATAACATGAAGCTGAGGGTGCAAATCTACTGAGGGAGTATCCTGAGGGGAAACCCTTCATCCCTGCCTTCTGGGGTGATCCCATGCTGTGGCCATAGGAAAGGCTTGAAAATAGATGACTGATCATATACAATAACAAAAGAGAAACAATGAACATGTAAAGTGAATGGCTTATTTCTCATATTAAGTTGTATCTTTAGGATTAATTATGTTAAGAAATATATGTGTAGCCTTTAGCACCAATTAACGAAGAAAGGGTGAAAGTAAATTCAAAGATTTAAAATTAATTGAAAAAAAATATTTCATGGAAAGGGTCACTGGGCACTGGAACAGGCTGCCCAAGGAATGGGTGGAGTCACCTTCCCTGGAGGTGTTTAAGGGACGAGTGGATGAGGTGCTGAGGGGCATGGTTTAGTGTTTGATAGGAATGGTTGGACTCGATGATCCAGTGGGTCCTTTCCAACCTAGTGATTCTATGATTCTATGAAAATATCCTACTGGCTTTAAGCCCCACTAAGGACTTAAGATATGGCTCACAGTTTTACGCATCCAACAATGTGTTTTAATGGGATACATAAACAGGACTGTATAAATATTTAAATAGCAATAGATATACCTACATAAGGGGCTTATGGCAGGGTGACAACTTTAGCTATGTACAATTACATTTCATTCATTAGATATTTTTTAAAGTCTGCACCTTGTTCCACCAACCCGTATCCTTTGGGACTAGTTTGCACACTGTAAGTCTCTGATACATCCAAACTGCTGCTGCCACGGAGTATGAACAAGTGATGCCCTCACACTAGTATGAGCTCTCAGCAAATTCTGAAGATGAAACTTTGACTCCACCTCCACAGTGCTCCTCTGCCCATCCTCACACCCTTTCACACCCCTCTCTGTGACAGAGGTGGTGAAGAAATGTAGCATCATTTCCTGAAACAGTCAGGTTGAAGACTTGAATTCTCAACATGCAACAAAGCCAGGACTGAAATCTTTGTGCAAACGGAGAGTCCCACCTTTATAGCTGATCTCCTGACAGATGGCCCTGCTCCTGAAACTGTAATAGTTTTGCATGTGAAAAAAGCAGTTTGAAATAACTGTCAGAGAATTCAGAAACTTACCGGTTAGCTTTTCATTCTCTTTCGAGTCTCATACCTCTGTACTAAGGCAGGTGGTTAGGGAGCCATGTGAAAACAGTCAGCAGCATAGTTTCTTAAATATTTTTGCAGAGAATTACCTACAACAGCTTTTCTACCACTAGTATTTATACTGTACCCCTTAGTTGCTGTTTGAGGTGGTATGTGTTTGGGATGGCCTGCCTAAATCCTTCAGGCCCTTACCATGTAGCAATTGCTCAGGCATTTGCCCAGCCATGCTGATAAATCTTTACTACTACACTTTTATAAATTCTTTCTCCATATTTTGAGACAAAATGATGGCCTCCTTGATCAAGATATCTGTTTACTGTAAACAGTCAGCTCATCTCCAAATATAACCTATTTTTTCCTCTATAAGTATATGAAATCAAGAACGATGCTGGGTGCCGTTTGCACATTTACCTCTGCAGGTGTTCTGGTGCATCCAGCTCACACAAGGGGATTGATTTCATCTCTCACTCTATTTTATCCTCATTTCTATTTTACTGCCTATTTTTGTTACCAGTACTGAAAAAGAGAATGATAGGGAGATTGGTTTCCTACTCTCATTCTAGTTCTCTTATCGGTCTCCTTTCATCTGTGCATAGGCAAAGACTATTGTTTTGCAATCCAGCGCAGTAACTTGTTCACTGAGTAGGAATAAACAGCTTATTGAAAAGTGGCTGCACTCCTGGAGTTTGAAACTCCTCCTGGGCAACTGCATTTGTTACCATTTGAATTGCCTCCCTGGGCTGTCACCCTTCAGTCACCCTGTACCACTGCCAATACCAGCAGGGCTTTCTTCCAGAGTAGTAGGCTGTTCTGCATGAAGGAGAGCAAGCAAGACAGAATGGCTTTGATTTTTCACAGAATCACTAAGTTGGAAAAGATCCACTGGATCATCAAGTCCAACCATTCCTATCAAGCACTAAACCATGCCCCTCAGCACCTCATCCACCCGTCTCTTAAACACCTCCAGGGAAGGTGACTCAACCACCTCCCTGGGCAGCCTGTTCCAGTGCCCAATGACCCTTTCTGAGATGAATTTTTTCCTAATGTCCAGCCTGAACCTCTCCTGGCGGAGCTTGAGGCCATTCCCTCTCGTCCTGTCCCCTTTCACTTGGGAGAATAGCCCAGCACCCTCCTCTCCACAACCTCCTTTCAGGCAGTTGTAGAGAGCAATAAGGTCTCCCCTCAGCCTCTTCTTCTCAAGGCTAAACAACTCCAGCTGTCTCAGCCGCTCTTTGTAAGACTAGTTCTCCAGCCCCCTCACCAGCTTCGTTGCTCTTCTCTGGACTTGCTCCAGAGCCTCAACATCCTTCTTGTGGTGAGGGGCTCAGAACTGAACACAGGCTTCAAGGAGCGGTCTCACCAGTGCCGAGTACAGAGGGAGAATAACCTCCCTGGACCTGCTGGTCACGCCCTTTCTGATACAAGCCAAGATGCCATTGGCCTTCTTGGCCACCTGGGCACACTGCTGGCTCATGTTCAGTCGGCTGTCAACCAACACCCCCAGGTCCCTCTCCTCCAGGCAGCTTTCTAGACAGACTTCTCCTAGTCTGTAGCACTGCACAGGGTTGTTGTGCCCCAAGTGCAGGACCCGGCATTTGGCCTTGTTAAACCTCATGCCATTGGACTCTGCCCAGCGGTCCAGCCTGTTCAGATCCCTTTGCAGAGCCTCCCGACCCTCCAGCAGATCGACACTTCCACCCAGCTTAGTGTCGCCCGCAAACTTGCTAAGGGTGCACTCGATGCCTTCATCCAGGTCATCGATAAAGACATTGAACAGGGCTGGACCCAGCACTGAGCCCTGAGGAGCCCCACTTGTCACTGGCCTCCAGCTGGATTTCACACCATTTCCCACCACTCTCTGGGCCCGGCCATCCAACCAGTTTTCCACCCAGGAGAGTGTGCGCCTGTCCAGGCCAGAGGCTGACAGTTTCTCAAGCAGAATGCTGTGAGAGACTGTGTCAAAGGCTTTACTGAAGTCCAGGAAGACCACATCCACAGCCTTTCCCTCATCCAGCAGCCGAGTCACTTTGTCATAGAAGGCGATCAGGTTAGTTTGGCAAGACCTGCCTTTTGTGAACCTGAATTTTACCCTACTCCGTCAGGAGCATCCCTCTTCACCTCCACACAGCTACTTTCATCCGATGACTTCAGGGCTCCGCCTGTGGGAAAGAGACTTAAGACAGGAAAGAAGGAAGTTTGTTACTAGAGATGCAGGCTGTGCACACACCGCATACCAGCTTGTCTTACTGTCATTCTAATCCAGTCTCAACATTTATTCATGGCTTAAATCTTTTCAGCTTAGAGAGGTTTTTCCTGGGGTCTCGTGGGTGGTGCCCGGCACTGTGGAAAATGTCCTTGTGGTCTAACTACATAATTCACAAGGACTCTGTTGCTTAAGTGACGGCTTCAAGGTAGGAGAAAAGTCTGTGATGATCACTGAAGGAGGCAAAAATTAGAGACACAAGGAACCTAAAATTGAGGTGTGATTCTCAGGCCAAGTTTATTGCTATCATTTGCACCAGGTTATGATGACTTCACAGAACACTTTGTTTGGACAATGAGGTCAGAGGGAGAAAGTGGAAGACATGTAAGTGTTCCCCTTAACCACTCTGAACATGAGGGTCTCAAAGCTGAAAAAAAAGAAGGGAGGGTAGGCAAACACTTTTCAGAATCTCCAATTGTAGTTTTCTTCTATGCATTTTTCTCTTGTGAAATGCTTTGGACTGCATTGACTCTGCATCTTTTGTCTTCTACTTGAATGTCTAAACCTCCATGGCAGCAAGTCCTGGTCCACCAGCTACTTTTAACTCTTTTTTTCCTTATTGACAATTTAGTATCTTGCAGAACAAAGTGCCTGAGAGACTCTAAACTGCTGCTGAAAGTATCTTGGCCCTGAGAGTAGAATGCATTTTAAAACCTGTCACCTTTTTTTTATTTCAGCCCTACATCTCCTCTTTATCTCCACAAGCAGGCCATGTCACCACATGCACCATTAGTTCTGGTACTTTCCAATCAAGCAGAAGAAATAAACCAAGCTGTAGCCCTTCCTTTGTGCTTCCATAATGAACCAAGCCAGGAATTCAGAAGATAAAGTGCTGACATTTTAACCTTTTATTGAAAAATTTCTTCCCCACAGGGGTATCAACAGGGGATGGAGCATCATCCTTCCTTTACAATTAAAGGCAAAGTTCCTCTGCTGTTTTTGAGCCAGCATGGGTACAATGGGATGGCGCAAAGGTGGCCCCTTCAAGGGCTGAAAAGCACAGCTGAGCTAAAGCAGTGGCTGCTCCAAGTCACTGTGCTAGCTAGAGAGACTAGTGAAGAGACGCTTTGACTCTGATACTCAGGACCTGCTTGCTGTTTGCATATCCTGCACTGTCTCCAGCTAAATATGATTCACCTCGTTGACTGCCTCATTCTACCAAGTAGCCAGGAATTCTCACCTCTCCAGTGAGATCACCCAACACCCTGCAGGAGGAACCAGCCACTAAGTCAGGTTTTACAGCCTTCTTTTTATTACACCTGCACATCTTTAATCTTAAACACAAGCTTTGAAGAATGGCAAGCTGCTTCTCTCCTGTGCAAAATAAAAGCTGCAGTTGTGATCTTTTCAATGGATGTGTGCACTGTAAAAATACTGAGATGCTGGAGTACTAGACGAGCCCATTATCCTACTCCCCTCTAAATAATTACCTGCGTGATCCCTATGGACCTGTTAGGAAGGAGAAAGAGATCCACTCCACATTACTGGAATACCTCTCCATGGCAGGTGCACTTCCTTCTATAGTGAGCTTCAAGGGCTGATCCACTTGTCTCTGCTCACTCTCTCCTTCACTCATCTTCCCAGTTGAGCTGAACTATCACCTTCTTCACATTTCAGTATTCTCCATACCAAGACATTTTTGATACAGCGGAAATTGCAGTGCGTGTCAGAATGTTACTCTAACTTCATATTTCATTGTCCAGAGTTTCTGAAGAAATCCTGTGAGTTATTTCAGTTTAAGGAGCACATCAGTAAATCAATTAGGAGATCAGTTTGACTAATGTTGTAGTAGGTTACAACTCTCGAGGGGGTTCTCCGTGTGGTACTTTGCTCTTGGTTCTCCTCAGTTTCCATCATACTGTAAAGCAGCCTGTCAAGGAAAGGAGAATCTCATAACTGAGACTTTAAAACTTAACTGAGCAAAGCTGTTGAAAATATACCGAGGAAAGAACCTTGCATGGGAAGAGACAGGTGCAAGGAGCTCTCTTTCCACACCAAGGTTGTACTATACATTGTCCTTGATTTTAACAGTGTCTACCACAGCAGACATGAAGGGCACTTGAATAAATTAGGCACAGGCTGATAAGAAGAAAGGTACAGGATGCCTCGCTTACTTTTGGGCTTTAAAAAAACCTGTAATTTGGATGGATAGTATAATTTGAATGGGTACAATAATTCACTATGATATTAAAGGAATTTTTTTAAGATGCCTTGAGATGGGCAAAATGATTAATCAAACTTTACATTTACTACTTCAAAGTGCAATTGAAATTATGCTTGTCGTAAAATTATCATTATCACATCTGTATTTCAGCTTGATTTATTCTTTTGGTGATGGCATATTTTTGAAATATAAGCAACATTTTCCAAGGGAGTTTCTGCAACATGTGTTCCAAAAATTAATTAAGTATTTCCACTTGGGCTGGTATAAATACCTTGGCATATGCATTTTTACCAATGAACATATTAATGTAACAGTTCACCACACAAAATACATTTTTTTCATTTGATTACACTTCTCATGTGCTATTATCAGTGTGTTTCAAAAATATTTTTATTGTCATCTTGCAGAGGTGTACATCCAGCTGATATAAACTTAGGCTTTATCAATATAAGTATATTTCAAAAACAAGTACTTTTCTGAAAAACTTTTTTTACTTCAGATTTCAGAGATTTTTTTCCAATAAAAAGGTTTTCTGTTGTGCAGTCTTCACTGTGACAATGGATTATTCCTACCAATAGGAATTGCCTGACAAAGGCCGGGTATGTTATTTCTACACCTCTCAGTCACTGACTTTAGAGCTGCCAAAAGCAGGTGACTTTAACCTATTTAAGGAAGAGTTCAACTTCCAGAGATTTTATTTCTGTACTGAGTCAATCCTTCAGAAACATATGAAAGATAAGATATCCTCATGTTTTACTAAAACCACATTGACTGTTCCATGAAGTAAGATTAGGGTACAGTCACTTCATTTAATTGTTATAGATTTACACAAATCCTTCACAAGTCTTATTTTTGTAGTAGCTCATTTGTATCATGGGTTGTATGTCTTGATATTGCATGTCTTCTTAGTCTGTGTAATGGGGACATATAATTATTATGACTCTATGTTATATTTGATGTCTTTGCATTTTGTTATGCCTGTCTCCAAACTATTGTGAAAGACCTTTATCTCTGCCTTTTTGTTACCCTTTGCATTTTCTTTTGTCTTGTTTTTTTCAAATCCTTTGAATGAGATGAATGCCCTTTCACTGACTGGTAAGATTTTCTTGAAGGAAGCAGGGTTGTCATCAGACCAGCTAAAAGACAGCTGTCAATCTTCAGTAAAGTCCAGTCCATTTCACGCAATATTGTTGTCTTGATATGGTTATGAGCATCATCAATTTGATTTCTCATTATCTAGCCTTATTAAGAGATAAGTAACATAAAGACTTTTGGCATCATGTAGCAATTGTTTTTTTGTAAGTGCAGTTTACCTTTCCTCAGGTACACTCCCCTGTGAATCTAAATATACCTGACATTTAGTTTGACTTTTATCTTGCTCTTTTCAGTTTGCTTCTTGCTCCCACTGGGATATCCCATTTCCTCACACAGCACACAGATATCCATGGAGCTTCTTGTCACAACATGTTGAGAATGCTGAAAGTATACAGAGTTCAAAAACTGTCTGCACAGATTAATGGTTGAAAAGTCTTTGTCGCTGGATCTCTGAGCCTGGGCCTGGGAAACAAGCCACTGCTGAGAGCAGAGGTCATAAAGCAGGGCTGGAAGGAATGGGGTTTTTTTTGCTTTGAATTGCACTAAAATCAAACAAACGACCTTCCCCCAAATACAACACCACCACGTCCAAAAGCCCACAATGGATTTCCAAAAGGGGCTACTGAGAAAATAACCCTTGCAAGAGAATGGAGCTGTTATAACAGGAATTAGCACCAGACCAGATCCTCCTACAGAGATACAGTGGAAACAACAATATTACAGAAGAGGTGAACAAAAGTAACTGGAGGGTCATGCCTACTAGTGATCCTGGAAGACGAAAAGAGCTGACGTGCTTCCACTCTCTGGTACTATTCAGTATGGTCACTGGCAGCCTTGCAACAAAAGGTGTATTAAAAATTTGCAGAGGATGTAAAGTTGGGAGCAACTGTTGAATACACTGGAGGAAGTATGCCCATAGACAGAATTAGAATTCAGAGTTATTTGAATATTGACTAGCTGTTGGGCAATAAGATGCCCAAAATTTAAGAAAGTTGTCATCTATGCAAAGACTGGAGGGAAGAAATTGGAATGTCCGCCAATTCAGAAAACATGACCTGTGAGAAATGACCAAACAGACTGGGTTTGTTTAAAACAAAGAAGGAAGAATACAAGTTTCAAGTATGACCAGCCTCAGCTCCAAAGCATTCATCAGTACAATGATGAGTTGTATGACAAAAGACAAAAACCTTCAAAGCTGCAGCCTACCACAGGAAAAGAGCAAGAGTGATCAATGACATCATGGAGGCCTTCAGGTCCTGTGCCAACAACATTCTCAACTTTTAAGGTGAGAATGTGAAGATTATACTGCCAAGTAGAAATAGGCCATGTTTCATGCAACACACTTATTAGAAAAACCTTGAACAGCCGTGCCAGCTTACCCTTGGAGTGCAAGGACTCCTTCTGGGCACAAATCTAGCAATTTTTTTTTTGGTTTTGACATGTGAGCAAGGTACATGAGCCAGGCATCTGAGAAACAAAGACCTTAAAAATATTAAGAAAATTCTCTTCCAAATTACAGATCAAAATGGTGAAAAAAATCCTTTGGGCTTTAGAGGCAACCAGCAACATAAATATAAAATGAAGTTCTTTCACACTTACGATTGATTGAAATCATTAGCAAGTATTAAATAACACGTCCTAGAACACATCTGTTCAGCAGTCTTTGCATTGGCACCTTGCAAATACTGTTGGTGATACACAGAATCCTTCTCAGTTTCGCTGAACTGAGGAGGGTCCAAAATTACAACAAAGGTTTCATTGTCAGTTTTCAAGTGTGCGAGCTCCATCACAAACTGCTTCTGATATGCTATTATGCCCCTGCCCCTGTAGTCCTCAGGCAATGCTATTATGGTCCTGCTCCCATAGTCCTCAGTAACACTGGTCTACCAGCTTTGTGATGGTGGCACATTTCATAAACACACATAAATGCCTTAAACCCAACATCACTAGTGATCTTGCCTCCACACTGCTCCTTGAGGAGCACTTGGGACAGCCTGCCTCTTTCAGAGTATCTTGACTTCTCTTTAGCTGTCTCCATACCTGATGGTGACCTCCACTTGGACTTGTCTGCTCCATGTTAAGTCCTTTTCTCTGCAGGACTCTATTGTGTCGCATACTCCAGACAGATTTGCTTCACTGCATTGCTTTCATCTCAGGAATCACCTTATCAGAGGTCTTGTTAGTCTGACCTGATGTAGCTTTGATGAACCATTCTGTAGTTGAATCCATTTTTCACTTACCTCTAAAGACCTTCCCCAGTCAAGTTAATGGGGTGTGGAGTTGCTGTTCCCCTCACTCCCTCAGCCACTTTATAAGAGAGATTTCCTATTCTCCGGTAGCAGTGTTTCATCTCCAACTTGGCTGATTCATTGAAAATGCTGCTTGGAACTTGAAAAGATAGTGACCAATTCTTTCAGCATTTGGGGTGCAATTTTCCTGGCTGTTTCACAAGAAACAGCCTAATTTATGCTTCCACTTCACACCTACAAATGTCATCATTGAGGTTATGCTCACTTGCTTTAGGTTCTCTGCCAATACCCTCATAAATAAATTTTTGATTGAAAAGTGAGGTAATGTACACATTCAAGTTTTGGCACGGCCTCAATACTCATCCCACCTCTGGCATTCAGCAGCCATATAGCTTCCTTCCTTGATTGGCTTTTATTTATATAGTTGAATAATTCTTTGTTATCTGTTAACGTATTTTGTGCAACACCTGGCTCAGCTAGTTTTTTTTCTAAAATCTAGAAGGTAGTTACTTACCCACTAGGTCTACAATTCACCAATTCCAACCTCTTTTAGGAGATGAAAGTGCGATACAGGATTTTTAATTTTGGATTTAAAGTAAGTTAATGATTCTTCTGCTTCCAAATGCTTGAGTTTTTAGGTCCAGGCAGCCTTACCAAACATTTTTCCATAGATTCTTAATCTTCGCCCTCTAGTATCCAGGCCTGTAGGGCCAAATCTATTTTTGAGTCTTCCGAAACTTGCAGTGACTCATTCATCAAAGGTTATTTTCTATGGTCAAATTACTTTTTAAAGGACTTATAATATCCTTTTTATTTATTGAAAAAATCCTAAAGCAAATTCCATTTGGGCTGTTATGTCTCTTTGATGGCTGCTGGTAGAAAAATTTCATTGCCCATCACACCCAAGAATACATGCTGCATATGGTATTTCTTTTCCAAACTGTTTGGAGAATTAAAGACTTCCCCAACTCTCCCTGTTATTTACTGTTGACAGAAATCTCCGTCTATAGCCACCACTGAACCTGAAGGTCCATACCAGAACCTGAGGCATTTTTATCACTCTTATCCATGATCTCTTTCAAATAAATGTTTTCTTTGTGCCATTGCCTTTTCTGTCTTCTCAATGACTTCATTGATTTCTATTAATAATTAGTAATTAACAGGCAGCAAAAATACTACCTCAATGTTCATGTTTGTCTTTTGTTCAACCCCTCCAGGTTAGAGGATACAAAGAGAAAAAAGTGGCTTTGTGGTTGGCCTTAGCTTCTGGTTTGTCTTCAAAGATGAGGAGTGGTACCAGAGAAATTTGTCTCTTTCCACCTCATCATTTTCTGTGGGAATCAGCCAGAGACTGAAGAAGTTAAAAACAGATACATGTACACATTTAGAGGTGAAAACAAAATAAAAACTAGATTATTAACTAGAATTGTGTTTGTTTCAAGTGGGACAGCACACCATAGTGTAAGCAAAGCTCTTGGCAGCCTATCAAAAATATTGTCCACAAACAAATGTGCTTATGTTCTCTGCTACCAGCAAGTCCAGCAAAAGGAAGAGCAGGCACCAAAACAAGACAGCAGTTCTTGGCTGTTTCTTCTCAGTTACTCCTAGAATCTTCCATACAGAGGTCACACATCCCTATAGCAGTAGGAACAGCAGCTACCAGAGTTCCTGTGTAGCAGCAGGGTAAGTGGCTGGATGTGCTGAGAGAATGAAAACCAAGATGGAAGGAGAGGGCCAGAGAGGCTGAGAAAGTGATAGATACTGTGTAAGAAAATGAACAGCCTTACAATGTATCTTGACTATTAACATTGCCTGTCTTAGCCTATGCCTACCTTAACACGTCTCCAAGATGCCTTTTTTTTGTTACTATTTTATAATAATATTTCTGGTTGCTGTGGTATTTTATTTCTGATTGATTTTGTCTTTTTTTTTAAAAAAAAAAAAAGAGAAGGGGAAAAGTGAAAGTAAAGCTTGATAATTCTGATCTCAACAAGGTGAACAAATTGCTCCCCTGCCATAGGTCAAGAACAAATCAAGAGGTGAAGCCAAGGCTGTGGTACAGGTAGAACATATAATGTGTTATTTACCACTGCACAAACTTGCCACTGTGTTTTCACAAAGTGTTCAAGGGCAGGTTGGATGGGGCCTTGTGCAGCCTGATCTGGTGGGAGGTGTCCCTGCCCATGGCAGGTGGGTTGGAAGTGGATGATCTTTAAGGTCCTTTCCAACCCAAACCATTCCATAATTCTCTGATTTTATGAAATAAAGACCTACTCCACGCCCTTCCCTCTGCCTCACACATTCCAAGATCAGCCTGGAAATAAGCTGCTCATCGTTGTATACACAGGTAGTCAGGAGAAGGATGCTGAGCCAAAATGCAAGGAGGTATCCGTGTCCATGGCAGGTGGGTTGGAAGTAGATGATCTTTAAGGTCCTTTCCAACCCAAACCGTTCCATGATTCTGTGATTCTATGAAGTAAAGACCTACTCCACAACCTCCCCTCTACCTCACACGTTCCAAGATCAGCCTGGAAATGAGCTGTGCTCAGGTAGTTAGGAGGACTCTGAGGCAAAATGCAAGGAGAGATGTGCTCGTAGAGGGGAATCCAGAAGGCACTGAGGAAGTGGACCTGCACCAGGAGGCAACCTGTGGGATGGACCCAGGGAGAGGCAGAGCCTGGGGAAGGGGAGCTGTGTGGCGGCTGAGGTTCCCAGGGCACAGGATGGAAAAACAGGAGCTGCCCCCTCCCCAGCCAAGAGAACCCTCCCTCCCCGCCTCCCTCCGGGCTGGAAGGGAGCCCGGTGGCCACCGCGGGGGCAGCGCCGCTCGCCCCGCCCCGGCTCTGCCCGCGGGGCGGTCCCGCATCCCGCATCCCGCATCCCGCCGAGCATCCTCGGGAGGGGATGGCGGCGCCGCCCGTCCCCGCGCTGCCCGGGGCTCTGGCCTTGCTGGAACACACAGGTGAGACCCTCCGCCTGCCCCGGCGAGGCTCCCCCGCCCCCCAGAACCGGAGCCGGAGTGCGGGGAGAGGCTGGAAAGGAGCCCGAGGAGGCGCTTCGAGTGAGCGGGGCTGGGATCGTCCCGCAGAGGCAAAGGGGGGATTCCAGCCCGAGATGCGGGTCGTGCCGCCTCTTTTACTCGCTCGCCGACTTGTTTAAAAAAAAATACTCGTTTCTCTTCTAAGCTTTGCGTGTTAGAGCGCGTCGTTTCCGCGGTGGCTTTTGGCTGCTTCGCGTCTGAGCCTGCGGGCGGTGGGTCTCCCTCTCCCTGCTTGTTGCTCGAGTGATGCGCTGCTTGTGGGTGTATCCTGGAAAGTAAAGGCGTTCACGAAAGAAAAGCCAAATATTTCGTTATTCCAGTGAAATTAATTGCGGTTAAGAACGTGCAGAACTTACTGCGAGGGGTTACTCCATGTGGTGTTTGAAAGAGACTTGGCTATGTACTCAGGGATGGAAGCAGGCAGTTAAAAGAGGTGTTAGATCTTAGTTTTTACCTTAAATTCAGAGGGAAAATGATATCAGTGTTGAAAAGGTATCAGTGGAAGATGTGCTGTAACCTAAGAATGTTTTCAGGTAAACAGTGGAAAAAGAAGGCTCTGCTTTGTCTTTTCCAGCCTGGCGATTCTATGATTCTATGTGATTGATAGGAATGGTTGGACTCGATGATCCAGTGGGTCTTTTCCAACCTGGTGATTCTATGATTCTATGTTAGCTTTAAACTAGTGATTAGCTGCTCATTAAATTATTTATTAGTGAAACAATTGCTGCCGAAGCAATGAAGTCATTGTGATACTGCATGATATCACTTACTACAGCTTTACTACAGAGTATGGCAGGGTTTGTGGATTTGATATATTTATCTATTTATTTATTTATCTTATTTTGTAATAGAATTGTAAGGGAGCACCAGAATGTTTCTTTTGGTCTTGAATATACAGCACACTGATGGATTCTTCCTCAACAAATTCATAATAAAGATAAGAGATGGGCCAGATAAAAGCCACTATCTTGTGGCTTGAAATGAATGCTGTTGCATCTGGTTTAATTAGTTCAGCACTCTGGACAAGTCAAGCATTTAATCAGAAAAGGGAAAGTAATCACCAATAGCAGGTGTGACTATCTCTTTTAAGCATCTCAGTCCATCACATTTAATTTTAGGAGGCAATGTAGGATTAACTCAATTTCTCTGGCATAAACCAGTTTTGAAAGTACATGATAAAAACCATAACCAAGAGAGAAATGGCACTGAAGTGAGCACTGCAGTAATTAAAAATTATTAATTTAGCTCCAAAGATATTGCCTTAAATAATTCCTTGATAGCAGAAAAGCAGCAGGCTTTGCTTTGATACTATACTCTTCTCTCTGTGGTGAATTTATTTTTAAATAATCTTATTATGTATGGTTAATGCCACTTTGAAACACGTCACAATTCTTAGTACTGTTCATTAGGTAATAAATATGCACCATTTTTTCTGCTACAAAACTTTCCTCCCTTATCTTTTCTCATATTAGGATGCTAATATACATCAGACCAGGATAATATTTGAAAAAGGTGTTTCCATTTAGATCACCTTAACTAGATGAAGGTGGAAGGTATGAAATTGTGCTAATATGCAGGAAACGTGATTGTGATCCCAGCAAATTGCTATATGCTGCAGGAGTTCTTCCCTTGCCAAAATTATTCCACACTCCTTAACAGACTTTATAGTGCCTGGAGCTGGATTTTAAAAGGAGCAGTGAACTTAGCAAAGTGTAGCTGCCTTAATCTAAATGTAGAGGTTTTTTTTCAGTTAACTTACAGACCCTATGCAAGCCTTTCAGAGATGACAGATGTGTTTTCACTCTATTCTTTCTTTCCTTTGACTATTGGATGCACTTCGTTCCATGGATACGTTTCATCGTAGATTTGTTTGTTCTCCTTTTAAACTCACTCTTTGCTTCATTCAAAATCCAGACCCTAACATTCACCATTAGAACCACTTTGCATTCTACCACCAATCTACTCCATAACCTCCCCACAAACACATTCATTTTCCATTATCTTTCTACAAATTGAATTTATATCCTGGCCATTTTGAACAGAGCATTGTAAATATAATTTTGTTTTCTGCAACTGATGAACAGACGAAAGGTTTTGCTGAGTCAAGCAGAGCTTGGTATTCAGGAAGCACTTTTTCTTTTTTACTCTTTGGAGGATATTTGCAATTTCTCTCCTCACAGGCTTTTCTCTGTCCCAAGGAGACAGCATCTTGATATCTCTGCTCCTTGTCCTGATAGTATTCTCTTTCCTTCCATTGGGGTATCTTGAGTGGCTTAAGCAGGTACTTTTTTTCTTGAGTGGCTTAAGCAGGTACTTTGCCTGACAAACATTGATCAAGCAAAGCAGAAATTGTTTCTGGGACTGTTCCTTTTCATGTGCAATTTAAGTCCCCGCCAGGCACAGCACAAGCTGTGATGTGGAAGCAGCTTTACCTCTTTAATTTATATACTGACTTTTATTGTAGTGCCCATTGCTGCAATATCAAAACTCAGTTAATACTTCGCTGGGCAAAAATACTGAAGAATACTGTCAGTAGAAGGTAATAACATGTTCACAAGCTCTATTGACTGTAGCTTCAAGCTAATTCTGTTAAGATATACGACTAGAAGATTTCTTTCTACATGCTTGATTTTTGAAACTAAAACTAAATTGGAGTAAGGTCCAGACTGAGAGATTATATGTTCATATTAATCATTGTTAAAGAAGTTAAAGGTGTAAATATCAAAATTATTCTGAGAGTCACTTCAGTATTAAAAAATTGGAAAGTCAACACCCTACACTAACTGTTTCATTCACCACAGCATTATCGGTGTTGGAAGAAAACTCATCCTATAAGTACTGACAGCAACAGTACTGACAGCATCCTCTGTTTCTAGTTTACCTGCTGTTTTTGTACATGGTCAGCCTTACGTCCAAGCCCTGCTATGGAGAGTGCCAGGGAAGAATGCTGGGCCAGCCTCTCTGTCTGTGCTGTGGAGAACTTCTTAGGGAACAGGCTGGTATTGTGTTTTGGCTGGAAGATACAGTAAAAGCAGATCCAAAGAACTGCATGGCAACTGCTACAAACACCAGTAAACAAAGACTTGAAAAATCTTGAGAGCCTACGTGATGGAAATAGCAGAAGGGAGCCAATAGTAGGAAAACGTTGCAGCTGTAGCCTTTTTAATCTGAAGATATTATGCTGCTTTACAACTATTACTTGGGCTTCATAGTATGCTGGCAACTTATATACATGTAATTACGCAGATTTTGAGAAGGATGCCAAAGAATTTTATTGATGTGGCTAAGGAAATCCAGATAGCCAGAGGAGGAAACAATTTAGACCTAATTTCTAGCCATCTTCTCTGAGAGTATGGGAGTCTCTGAGAGTATGGGAGTCCCTGAGAGCAAGGACTTGTGTGTGCCAGTCTTTGTTCCAGAAGCGGCTGTTCTGTGCTCCTGCCCGTGAGTCATCTCTCCTAAGTGCGAAGTTTATAGCAAACTATATGTAGTTATGAGAGTTTCAAAACTGGAGTTTGAAAAAGCAGAGATATGATTGAATGTTTACCTCTGATTTGAGATGCAGTTGATAAAAGAGCAATGAATGTGAGGACTAAAGATGCTTTCTGGCATGTGTAAATTTCCAATTCAGAATGTAGTTTGGTCCAAAAATGATCATATAAAAAATGACATCCTTTTCTGTTTTATCTCATTAAATCCACATCTGATTTACTCCAATTACAAATAAAAGGATGCTTTTCCTAAGACATTTTCCAGCAAACTCGGTCTGGGCAGTCAAACTCATGCCTTCTTTTTTTTTGCACTTTATTGATAAACCAAAACTCTGGAGGGCAGGTTGGGCCCTTAGTTTATCTCCATGTAATCTGATTAACCTGTGTAGTTCAGATTTTACTTTGAGAAAAATGTTGAGGTTTGCCTCCTCAGACACTTTTCGTAAAAGCAGACATTGAGTGGTTTCAGACACACTTGGCTGAAGAGCATTTGCCCCACTGACTCACAGAAGGTTTGTGTTCCTACATCCCTTTAGAGTATGTCTACATGGCAGCTGCAATTTCATAACAGTGGATGTAAGCACACATACCCAAGCTGCCTTTAGTCTAGCTGTCTTAACTATCATAAAACCATTGAATAACTCAGGTGGGAAGGTACCTCAGGAGCTTGCTAGTCCAACCTCCTGCTCAAAGCAGGATCGGCTATGAGGTCAGACCAGGTTGCTCTAGGATTTTTCTGTTTGGATCTTGAAAACCTCCAAGGGTGGGGACAGCACAACTTCTTTGGGCAACTTGTTCCAATGCTTGACTGTCCTAACGCTGTTTTTTTTTCTCTTTATACCCAGTCTGAAACACTTGTTGTGTGCCAGTTTATGTCTGCTGTCTTTAATCTTCTTGATGTGCACCGCTGTGAAAAGTCTGAGCCTGTCCTCTTGACAACCACCTTGTTGGCACTGGAAGGCTGCCAATAGCCCTGCCAAAATCCATCTCATCTGAGGGCTGAGCAAAACCTGTTCCTTCAGCCTCCTCTCATACCCCAAGTGTGCCAACCCCCTGACCTTCTTTGTGGTCCTCTGTTGAATTCACTGCAGTTAATTGATATATTTCCTGTACTGGGGACCCAAAACTGGGTGTAGTATTGTATGTGGTCTAAGAAGTGCTGAATAGAGGGGCGTAGTTATTCACGTGAGCTACTAGTGATGCTCCTGTTAATACAGCCCGGGATGCTGTTGCCAAGGCACATTGCTGGTTCATGTTCAGCTCATTTCTACCTAACAAGACCTTTTCAGCAGAGCTGCTTCCCATCCTGGCAGTCCTTTACCTGGCATTGTTTCTTCCTCTGTGCAGGACTTTACATCTGCCTGTTGGATTCTGTAAGTTTTCTGCTGGCCCATTTTTCCAACCTGCCTAAATTCTTTTAAATGGCAACCCTGCCCTCCAGGGTACTGGCTGACCCCCAGCTTTGTGTCATCTGTAAGCTCGATGAGCAGGCACACTACTGCTTGCTGTAGGACATTGATGAATACATTAAAAGCGGCAGGTCCCGAGACAGACTCCCGTGGTACTCCACTTGTTATTGGCCTCCAAGTAGAATACAATTCATTAACCAGTCTCTCTGAACCCAATAATCCAGCTAATTTTTTAACCATCTGTTTGTCCACCCACCCAGGCCATGACATCCCAACTGGTTATGAGAATGTTGTAGTATAACCTTGCTAGATCTAAGATACAGGACATCCACTGCTCTACAAGTCCATACATTCGTCATAACAGGCAGCTGGGTTGGTCAAACATGATTTCTCTGTGGTAAATCCATGCTGATGATTGCCAATCACATTTTGCTTATGTGCCCAGAAATGTCTTAGGAGAGCATTTGCTCCATGTTTTTGGTTCCAGCCTTCCAGGAACCAAAGTGAGTCTGATTGGCTTGTAATTCCCTGAATCCTCTTTTCAGCCTTTTTAAAAGATAGGTAGAGCATTTGCCTTTCTTCAGTTATTGGGGATTCCCCAATTTCCATGACTTTTCAAAGATGACAGAATGTGGCAAGGCCATCAGGTATCATTTAATACCTGGTTTATATATTGCATAAATCATTTTAGCTGATGGGAAGGGCAGCTGTTTTGTGGAGTTATGAGACTGAAGTCTGTTTTTCCCTCTTGACCATGTGAACTGGCTTCATTTAAAGAACTGCCTTTGATCCCATACACTTGAGGAAGAACTGATTGATAACAAAGAACCTCTCTGTTTCCATGTCCCTAGTGACCCTCCACGGATTGATTAAGAGGTAATTGCCAGAGGCAGACAGCTGGGACACAGGCTGGAGGGGAGGGCTGGAGGGTCTTATGAATTATTTCTTGATCTTTAGCCGGAAGATTGTGTATATGCAGGTGTAAGAGATTTGCATGAGCTCATTAGACGATATTTGTCTTCAGTGAAGTTGCTTGCACTTCATACTAAAAGACTGGACTCGGTTTGTCTGATTCTATTGGAGAAACATCAACTAATGCACACATTTTTATTATAAATGCATTTATTTATTCTTTGACATTATTTGACTTGGTTTGTAAAATCACTAATCTAGCCTGGCTTTTGAACTAGAAACATTCAACTGAGTTACCTGACTTTAAATTGGCCACATAACTCTAGTCACTCATTGCAAGTGGCTTCTGCTTGTTCTTTGACTTTCCTGTATTTTCCCTGCTTTTGCTTATAGCAGCACTCTCAGAGCCTGATCCACACAAGGCTGCCATCCCCTCTCACTTACCTCTCTGTAGCGAGGGCTCTCGCCTCCAGTATTCCATGCAACACCACAGCCTCTGCTGCATCCTGAGACTGTGCATGCAAGCAGATTCATGAGGCCATGGAGGGGAGAGATACTGACCGTGTGCTTGTGGATGGGTTGTGCTCTCTTTGGAGCTCCACGCTGCCCAGTTGCAGCCTAGGGTCACATGGCATCTCATGGCCCAGTGCTCCAGGCACATTTTTGCCTTGCCTTTCAAAGCAAAAAGAACCAGAAAGGGATATCACAGGCCCTCTCAGTCTGATTCATTTGTGTGCCTTTTGTTAGTTAGGGTCATATATTGATTGTTGTTTTTAAATAAGTCTATGTTACGGGCTGGGTCTCTGCTGTTGGTAACCTGTGGCGGCAGCTCAGATGTGCCACCACAATAACAAGGTTAAATGGCTTGAAGCAGACTGGAAGCAGTAGATGAACCTGCTGGCTTTTGATTTTGGGTATCTGAATCCAAATCCCAGTGAGACTGAATGTATTTCACTAAGCGGCTACTGTTTGAGAAGGTATTCCCAGATGTTATTTACTGATCAACTATATTGAAGCTTTGCTTCAGAGATACGGATCAGTTTGCTTACCCTAGTAAATATGAGGAGCACATTCATTTTCATGAGAGTGTGCGGAGTTTCTGCTAATCCTGTTTAAAATATAATTTTTTATGTTCTATCTGGGTAGAGTCAAATTGATATTTCACGTAGGTAAGCATTTAAGGCCTACAGGGTCTGACTTATGGATGTGAGCAACACTTAATTATGAATGTTACTGAAGACAAGGCATAATTATCGTTGTAACTTACTTTCAATTCAGCTTAATTAAAACTCATCTCTCGCATGTATCCAATGTATGTACATTAAACTGTGCTGAGCTCTAGCTAACTGTGTTTTTTAATTTTCTCTGTTGTCTGCTAGCTCTTTTCCTTAGTGGGAGAACAGCAGTGGGTTAACAACGGAGAAGTTCAGCAAAAGAAAATCATCTGTGCTTTTGTATTTGTTCTGCCATGATTACAATGAAAAGCTCACTGGTTTTTTTCTTCCTGCTCCCTACAGGACAATTTGCAAAAAGGAAGAAGACTTCGCTTTGGTTCACAGTCTCACTGCTGGTAGTGTCTGTTTTCATACTGACTATAGGTCTGGCAGCTACCACAAGAACTGAAAATGTTACTGTGGGAGGCTACTACCCAGGCATCGTTGTGAGTAAAGAAACCTATTTTAGATTATTTGGTATATCCAGAAAAAGTAATATCAGCTGCATACAGGAAGGTCTGACTGATGAAAAAGAAAGATAATTCAGTCATGTTGCATTTCACAGGAGAGAGATGCTCCTTTGCTTTGATCTAGACCTCCTGTAGGTAGGGTAGTAAACCTGTTTTTCTGAGGTGCCCCAAAGGGGAGGGTGTTAGGGAGCTGAATGGGGTCCAGGTTGCACTGTGGAGCCATATGCTGGGCTCAGGACCCTGTGTGAGAACCTGTGCTGGTCTTTCCACTGATTTCTGTTAAATGTGGGTGTGTAAGTGACTGGACAGTAGGCATGGGATAGATTTAAATGATGGTTTAGAATTTTGTTACTTTGATGTCTGAAAGAGCCGCTCTGCTCTTGTGTCTGTGTGCCAGGAATTCCGCTGTGTCCATTGCAGGGAAAGCCCTGTAGGTGGGCATCTCCTTGGAGCCTGCTGAACATCCTTTTATGCAGTTTTGCTCTCAGCCCCCTTCTGCCATCCTTAGTCTCGTTTTTGCCTTGGGAACAGACTGCTTAAACACAGTCCTGCACTGGGTGCAAGGTTTTATTTGCATCTGTGTAGCTCTTGGTGCCTTTGTGACTTTTGGGGAAGGGTAGTCCTTCCAGGCCCTTGTCAGTTCAACCCCTATGGCCCTTTTTGATCTCAGAAGAAGGGATTGGTCATATCCAAAAGGTTGGAAACTTCTGTACTCAAAACATTTTTTTTGAGATATGTGGGCCATGTTTTAAAAAAGAGGAATACAAACAGCAAACAGAGAAAGGCTCATCTGCCTCATTTGATCTCCCCAAGCCAGCCAAGAGGAGGCAGAGTGTGCAAGGTACAGAAAGAAACTCATGAACTTAGGCACCAGCTCAGGTATGTGGCTCCGCTACTACCAAAATGTGTTGCAAGCTACTATTGTTTCTCATTCTCTGTGAAATAAGATGCCCAGAGGAGATGGATATGTATCTTTTAATACTCACATACATTTTGCATTGCCATTAATAATTTGTGAGTTAGAACTTTTCCCCCTAAGCAATTCCTCTTACATCTTAGTGTCAAGCTGAGAACAGGTCTTTCAAAAAGATAATTTCGGGATAATGTTCTAGAAGGAATGATGTTTTAAAAATAGAACAAAAAATAGTTCCTAGAATAAAGCCTTAAAAGAATGAATTTTCCTTTCATTAAGTTAAAATAGATAGATTAATACTGATAAACATCTCTTCTTAGTGTAATTTGAATTAAAACATTTTAAAAGACCATGTTAGCTGCATTCATTCCCTTGAAAGAAGTTTCATTTTTAAACCATCATCTTTAAGAATTGTGGTTAATAATAAGCCCATGTGCACAAACCAGTTTATTCCACCATTTAGTTTCTTTTATAAATAGCACAATATCTATTCTCTCAGCTGAAAAATATTACCTACTAAAGTATTTTTCTTAAAATCTTGGAGTCATTAATAACTAGACAGAATGGGTAGAATTTATCAGAACATTTTGAAAACAAAACCTTTCATTAATAGTTCCCCCCTGTGATCGTGTGAGCTAAATAATTTCCATAAAATTCAGAATGTCCATATCGATTATTAAACTGAGAAAGTGTGATGGCTAATTCTCAGTGTTAACGTCATTGATACACTAAATATCCTAAATATTTAGCAAGAATAAGAGGTTCTACACAAACTTTGCATGATCTCTTGCCAAAAAGCTAGTCAGAGATGTATGACAGCACTGCAACGTTCCTTCCCCATTGCCAGATGTTACTGACTCCCATTCCGCACCGACAGATTTCTAGGCAGTGGGATAGCCTCTCCTCCATCTCCCCACAAAGTCTGCCACCTCTTTCTGATGGAGCTGAATAACCCTCAAAAAGAGCTTCTTTTCTCTGCTGACAGTAGAGGGAGCTTAGAAAACCAGAATTGCACTAGTCCCAAACTGTTAGTTAACTAAAGCTATACAGGAGTGAATTCGACGCTACATACTGAACTGATCATGAGGGCAGGCAGTGCTTTAATTACAGTTAAAAATAAGGTCTAGTCCTCATAGAATTCAGTATTAAAATATTAACTTCATCGCTGGTAAGTGAAATCTAAAACTTCAGCCTTAGGTAAGGGATTTTGGTCTTAAAATCTATGCAGAATTAGACTCTACCTTGAAAATACCCGCAAATGTAAATAACACTATCTACTCACATAGATCTGCTTGCATCTAGAAGAATTTGCAAATCAGGGCTTTAGGGCTTGATCATAACATAATTTCAGCTTCAGCTTAGTTGCCATTGGCTTCAAGAAGAGTTGGGTACCTTAATTTCATTGCATACATGGTCATTTGTCATTTGTTTGGGGAAAAGCTTTTTTTTCAGTATATCCTTGCAATGGTGGGTATTACCTGCATTGATGCATCAGAAGTACTTGAACATTAAATCATATTTTTTCATAATCTTTTGACCAGGAGTCTTTGGGGTCTGATTGTACCAGTTACCATACTGACCCAGAGTTCCCAACCCAAATAGCCTGTTGTCTAAACAGACTGAAAAGGCAGCACATATGACCCTAAACCAATTTCAGCAGTGCCATGGCTTACATCGTTATCCTCATCTATGGTTCTGCTTCTTCTGAATTTATAGATGTCGTTCTTTATTTACTCCTTTTTTTCTTGACTTGGATAATATTATTCAGCCCCGAGCCCCCTGCATCTGCCGTAAGTGGGACTTTATGGGTTTTTCCAATTGGGATGAAAAGTAGCACTTGGAACCAAGTGTCATTTTGATGTAGTTATCTTAATTTGGAAAGCTGCTGTCCCCTGAACACAGTGTCCTTGCTCATGGTTCAAGCTGTCTCTGCTATTCAGCTGTCAGCATAGATGCACTTGCATGCTCTTACAGAGTCTCCACATTTAGTCCTTGTGCCTCCCTTTCACATAAATCTTGCCAAAGCACTCTATAGCAAATCTCCCTTCCCTACATTTGCTTTCTTGACAGGGAGTGACAGATTCCTCTTGTGATACTGAGTGAGTACAATGCTTGCAGGAGTACTGCTTTGTGCTGTGGGTGCTTGTGCATAACAGCAAGGAGTTCACGGACACTGCTCAAGCCCTTGGCTGGGACATGTAGTCCTTTAAAACTTTACTTGTGCTTTGAGAAGAGGCTATGAACTTGATTCAGAGACCTCATTTAAGAAAGGGGCTTAGATTCCTTAGCAGAAATGTCATGCCCCGTGCACGGAGTGGGTTGGATGGGAGCTGAGGGGTGAGTGGGCAGGGAGGAGTGTCAGCTTTAGTGAAGAAGAGAGCAAGGAGCATGGAAGTGATGGGGGATTGAGACTGAAGTGACCACTGGGTAGTGTGCGGCCAGGCAAGGCAAGGAGGGAGCTTTATGGAAGGATCCTGTTGGTACCCGTGCTCCAACTCTGGCTGCTTCTCAGTCTATGGACAGCTGTTTCAGGTGTGTGGCACCAAGACCTGTTTTCTCCAAGTCCACGTGATCCCAGTGGGAGTTTTAGCTCCAGGAAGGTCAGGTGAAAGGCTGATCTCATCTGTTGCCACTTTACCTCATGTTTGCCACAAATCCAAGGAGTTTTTACTTCCCTAAACCTTCATGGGCCCATCAGAAGGAGAGGACTTTTCCTGCCTGCCTGGTATTGAAACAGCACTGGCAGGAACAGTAATATCAGCTTATTGCAGTGTCCCTTCCACCTCTCTCTCCTATGGCTGTTGGAGCTGTAGCTGTATCATGTTGAAACTAACTGTACTGATCCTTTTGACACTTCAGCAAGAACTTTTTCTGGGATGCGTGACAGTATTTAGTCATTAAAATCAAATAAATCCAACCCCAAGTGGCTGAAGTTTGGTCTGTTGTGTGGCAGCAGCACATCTATTCTTTTGAGGAAAACTGCTTGTCTGCAGTTGCCTAAAGCTTTGCAGTTTTCCCAAATAATGATGTATGGGCTAAATGTAAGTGTTCTTTTCTCCTACTTTGCCTTACTTTTGCTTTATGCTGTGTAACACTATACATGACTGTGGTAACAGTAGCCAAGTTATAGAACTGTATGTTTATATAGACTTCATTCAATACATATCAAGAATTGCTCTGAGATATCTGAGATACAGTTCTGATCATTCCCCATTACATTGTATGATTTATTTCCAGCGGGAAGTTCCACCCTTTTCCCCCAACCTACCCCACTTACCCATCTGTATGATACATCAGCTCAGATATTACTGTAATGCTCTGGTATGTTGATCAAATAAGCTAACCTGATGTGTTTCTGTTGGTTTTGTTCTTTGCCTTAGCTTGGCTTTGGATCTTTCCTAGGGATTGTTGGCATCCACCTGGTAGAGAACAGAAGACAAATGGTAAGCAACAGCCCTTTTAGTTTTAATTTTTTTTTCATTTCAGAATGTCTTAAAAACATGAAAATCAGGGATTTCCAGTTGACTTGAAACTGCTGCATCTCCCTTAAGATCGTAGCCCTTTGTTGCTCCATTTCTGAGATGTTTCAGAGAAGCATGAATTGACCAGTGACTCCATCTGTACAAGGCAAGGGATGATTTCACTTCTGACAGAAGTAGACTGCTTTTCTTACTGCATTGCTTTCCTGCTGGTTTATTGAGTTGAATTGATCCAGGGTGGTGCCAGAGTTTGGCCAGAACCATATAGCTGGGAAAGGATGGGGAGAGAGACAAAATGCATGGATCATGCCAGATCGGGCAGCAATGAGCCATATGATCAGCTCAACTGTAGCAGGTGATCTCATCCTGTGCAAGAAGTTTAATTCAGGAACACTTCCCTGAAACTATATGGTTTTAAAAGAAGAAAAAAAACCCAGAGCTCTTGCTATCAAGATACTCTGGGTAGGTCAGACATGATCTGATGATGCTGGTTTGTTTTTAGATTTAGCTTGGCTTTACTATTTGTGTGAGGAAGTCATGGAAAGTCCTTCAGGCATCTGGGTGAAGGAAAGTGTGTAGGACTGGGTTCGTGTGAAGTCTTACACTTTCCTTGCCATTGGCAAAAAAATAGCAGTGTCTTATTTGAATAACAGCATGTCCAATGTGTACTTTACAGTAGACTGACTATAGCCAAGCATCATGAAGTATGATTAATTTCATAATGCAGAGCCTTCAGTGGTATAAAGAGAGTGGTGTTAAGCTCAGAGAAGAAAATGATGGACTTACTGTCGTCTTTACTAAGAAGTAACTACTGTCAAGTAGTCTGTTGTGATTTCCTGCTTCTTTGTAAGCACAGTCTTGTTGTTACTATTTGTAGGCAAACTTCTTTCATAGCAGAAGGTTTTTTGCATTGCCTTTAGATTTCAGTGACATATTTGTAAGTTAGAGGCTCTGCTTTTAACTTCTGTTTCTAGCTGGGTTTCCTAAAGGAATGAGGTTTACAAAGCAATGATGTCTGTATGTGTCTTTGTCTGTTTCCCATTCCATTTTTTTAATGCATTGACCATTTTCAGGGAAATTCAGCAGATAGGTAGAGACTTTAAAGGCGTGCGAGTCCTTCAAGTTTCATGAAAAGTCACAAATGGGTAGAGGAGAGAATTATGAATTAGTTCCCCTGTAGTGGTAAAGGCTGCAATGTCAGCTCACCTCTTATTAAACACCACAGAATCCAAATGGGACGTAAGCCGTGAGACTCAAACCTGCAGCAGGCCAGTCCTCATTAATTTTGCTACTGACAAAACAGCTTAATTGTTTTCAAGAACTATTGCCCCTTATTCTACATCAGAGACCAAGATGAACAGCAGGTTCCAAGTTGCAGACTCAGTAGTGGGCAAGTGAAAATAGCTTTATTTTCCACAGCATTCATGCTGTTTTACCAACAGGCATAACATTTTAGGGTTATTTTATCTTTCAGTTTTCCTCTAATCTATCTCTTAGTTTTCTATTGCTTCTTTCCTTAGCAGAAGGTAAAATAACTTAAAAGCATGTAAGATGGGTAAGTGACGGTTAAGCCATGTAATACTCAACATGTTGTGTCATTTACACAAGAACTGTGGAGAAATCAGTGTCCAGTATATTTGGTATTACTGCCTGTTTGCTTTTCCCAGCATGGAACAAGGAGAAGTGCTTTCTGCTAGTAATATTTACTGATGTTCTGACTGCTGGAAGATTGGGCTTCTGGGGAACAGACTAAGAAAATAACCGAAAATTTAACTGTGCTTCTTGCCTTGAGTACCATCCACATTGGGTTAAGCCTTTTAACACTGTCTTTGCTAAGGCTGAGGTGCTTGTTTTCAAACATTATGGAAATGAGATGGCAAGGGTTTGTGTCATGCTGCAACTGAGGGCAGTAATTATTCCCTGGGGTGTAACTTGAGTATATTTGATTGAAAGGGTTTGGGGCAGCTTTAACAAATTTACAGCCAAGATTGCAAGGACTTATGTAAGCACAGAAATGTCATATTCCTGTAACTGAAAATTCTATGCGCTGCAGTAGAACAAAGAGGGGTGGGAAGGAAAAGAAATTGTTTACTCAATTACTTATGTTTTAACTGTACCTCCTCTGTGCAGCTACTGCAGTATAATTTGAGTTCAAGCCAGAGCAGCTCTAACAATCATCTGTCCCTTGTAGTGACTTAGTACTACTTTTCTATTCTTTTTTTTTTTTAGTTGAAAATGAATGTAGATTCAGTTATGCTAGAAAAAGAGTATCTATTTTAAATTGACCTTTTCTCCACAAATCTATTTCTCTTTTTGTCTTTAGGTTCTGTTTCCTTCTGACCTATTCTCTGTAAGTCCAGATTTATTCAGGGTGGATGAAATGCTAAGTGCAATGTGAAATATGTAATGCTTAGCAGAACTAGTCCAGCAAATATCCAGCACTCAATAAATGTGAGCACAGGGTCTGAGAAAGAAAAAAGCCCACTTAGGCAGAGTGGACCATGGTTTGTTCTTAAAACATAAGATTAATAATGTTGTACCTCTTTGACCTTGTTCTTGGCATCCCAGGGCCCACAGTGGGAGTTCAATGTGCTGACCAAGGTATAACCTTTAATTCAAAGGAACTGCTGCTTGCAGAAGCAGGCTCTGCCTCATTGACCAGCATGATTTCACTTCACCTCTTAGCATTCATGCTTGGCTCTGCTATGCAGTATTTGGCTCCAGCAGAACAAAATTTCCTTTGGACTAAAGATTTGCACCGATTTGGGATGTTTTTCACTTGCAAACAGCAGAAATCGAAAAATAATGGGTTGCTCTCCCTTTTTGCCCCTCTTGCCTCCTGCAAAGCAGGTCATGGATTGAAGAAAAGAGTGTAGCTGTAAGTTGTTTTTTTCCAAAGGCACACTTAGTCCATTTGGATGGGTGGAAAACACAATACTGCTCAAATCAAATGGATTTGATTATAAGACATGAAATGTCCTTGTCTGTTTGCTTGCTTGCCATCTCCTCACATTACAGTACAAAGTATTTCCAATTAGAAAATGAGATGCTGAAATTGCATACACAGATGGGGAAGGCTGGATGCGTGGAGGAGTTCATGGCAGCAGAGCTGAGCTGAGAGCAGTAAACAGCACTGAGGGAGTGCTGTAAAAGGTTTCTTCTCAGATAAGAAGCACTCTCTAAATTGTGTGATGTCGATAAGACACCATGAGTGTTAATGTAGCTAACATGATGGATAAACCAAGCACTGGCTCATCATTTCCACTCACACATGGAACCTTTCTAATGCCAGTCTCATCAAACTGTACTTGATCACAAGGATGAAAATGAGTGTGCTGAACCTGCAGTGCTTGCAAGATTTTAGTTGTAAGAGCATCATAATTGCTGTCAGGGTTTTGAACTTCTGCAATATCATGGTGCTACCTGCAAGAACTCTCTGTAGAGTCATGGGAGTCACCTCAACAGCAGTGCAGCTATAGCAGAGAGCAGCAAAGGCAGGAAGGTGTCAGAGGAGGTACAGGAGTGAAAAGGACGCAGAGAGGAAGGGGGGGGACTAGAGAAGCAGGAGTGACCCCTCAGGAAGTATGAGTTAGTGCGAACCTCTGTAATACCTAACAATGAAGACAGTTGTCTGCAGCAGGTCTGAGACCTGAATTAGTGCATTGATGAGTCTTGCTTGTATTTTCTTCATGCTAACAGAAAGTTAATTTTCTTGCTGATGAGTCTAGGACATGCTCAGGTACAAATCTGATGCATAGCTGGCTTGGCCTGGTCCTTGACCTGTTCAGAGAGATGGTTGTAGTGATTTTATCCAAGATGACATTGCTTCTGACAAAAGTAGAATTTGAAAACATGAAGGAGTTTAAAACATGGAGCTCTGTACACAGTCAGAAAGAGCAAAGATCTTTTTTTCAGAATTCTCAAGGCATTCTAGGTTTAGGTGCCTTAATATGTTTGCTTCCAGATCTCTGTCAACAATAATGAGATTTCAAATTAATTTCTGAAAAACAACTATAGCAGAAGTTGGAGAAACAAAGCAATAATTTTCTCTTCTGTTTTTAGTTGATAGATTTCCCTGACAGCATGTGCACTCCTACCCTGTGTTAAGATGTATGTGAGACAGTATTTCAATATTATCTCTGATTATTTTCTTGCCACTAGAATTTGTGTGTGTTTCAGAAGAAAAGCATTTTTAAAGGACTTACGTGTGTAAGCCTTTTTTTCCGAACTGTAAGAGCCAAACCTCTTCTGCTTCTGAAAACTGATATATCTTGTACATAAATTATATCCATCATAAAATGCCCACTGGACATTTTGTGTAAAGGTGATGGTTATTAATATGTATGCCAAAAGCAGATACTCATATTGATACCTACTCTGATTTATTCAAATGTGTTGTGCTTCATCTACATTTTCATGCAAGTCAAACATCCTGGAAGAAACTGGCTTTAGTGCAGATTTGGATCAAAGATGCTAACTGCTGATAGATTCCATACCACATATGAAGCTAATTAAAGGAGCTTGTTTACATAAGGAGAAAAAAACCCTACAATTCTGTAGGTCTTCTGAGACTATCTTTGATGTTCCTGCATAAATAAATGGAAAAAGTCTTTATTGCGTTGCAGGGGAAATGCAGTCGATGTAAAAGCAGTCATCACTACCAAGGTATTTTTCTCCGTTGAACTCAAGCTTCAGAGAAAGTCGACAGCACTTCTTTTTTTCAGTGATTATTTTTTGGTGCTCACCTTTCTCATGGTTCAGGGAAAAACAATTAGTGCTGATGACAAAATTATAATAATGGAACAAATTAGCAATCATCCTTGTCTTATTTAGTACCTTTAAAATTATCAAAGCTGAAAAGACCTAATGCTATCTTTTCTGTCATAAATATGCACTAGATTTTGTGGTGTGATCTAACTGCATAGAGCAGACAAGGAGATTTTTGAAAGATAATCGATATAGGTTAACTCTGACACTTGTATGAGCTAAAGCATGGCTCTTCTTTAGGTGTCTGTATTCCTTTCAAAAATATAACAGCATGTTATTAGCAGGTAGGATCAAGCAGATTGCTCTTTGAGAGTGTCTTTCTGCTCTCCTGTGCCTAGTTCTTAGACTGCTGTGATGAGCTGCCTTGTGGAGGCATCTCATTCTCTCCTTAGGGCTTGGAAGAAGCCTTGAAGGGTGATTTAGACTAGGCTCTGGAATTTTAGGTAGTGAAGTGTGATAAGAAGAATCCTGTGTTAAGTGACAACTGTATTTTTCTTTTGTAATATTGAGGAGATAACAAAAGATGTCATACTGAAACTCTGCCCAGTTTTGAGTTTAGAGCAGAACAGCCTGTGTAGAGACTGTCTAGTCTCCTTTTGTGCCATAAACATGGTGCAGTCTTGGGTATTAGCTGCCTTATATTGCAGGAATCAGCTTTGTGAACCTGTTTAAACCCTTTTTTTGGGGAAGGATTTTGAATGTGGTCTATCCATGAGAGGTCTGGGAAATCTGTGTTATTCCCTGTAATGCAAGAGAATACTTAGCGAAGATGGGTAGGAGTGAGATGAATAACTAGAGATCTTTTTAAGGCTCAGTTATTTCACTTGAAGAGGAGGAGGACAGGTGTGTATCTCTGGGTATGAAAGCACCATCCAAAGTGGAGACAAGTGAGATTAAAAGAAGAAAGTTTTTATGGGCAGTAAAAAAATAAGTAGTCGAAAAGTTGCTTATAATTTATCTTAGTTCACATAATATTATGAGAGGCAATTTACTTTTATTAGCATTATGTGGTCCATGAAGGACTGAGTAAAATATTTTGGATTTTTTTGGATGCAGTTCTCTGGTCTTGTGCATTTAAAGTGAAGATTTCCAATTTATAGTGAATATAGTGAATATCCACTGAAACAGAGGGGTCTTCCTTCCTCCTCTTCCTTCCTTTCCTCCTGCCTCAATCTTGCTGACTCCTTCTTCTCCTCTTCCTTGCCCCAGCCAAAAATAATTTCCACTGGATTAATGAGTTAAAGGATTCATAGCCAAGTGAGCATCAGACATAGAGGTGACTGGTGGGGCTGCATGGCTGAGAGTAGGGTCTGTGGGGGGAGGGAACAAGACTTGTCTCTTTTGGTAAGTGTTGTATCAGCTCACTGTACTGTGAAACCATCATCAGGGCTGTGTCTATCTGACATACCTAGAGAGATGCCACCAAGTATGTGCAGCTACAGCCTAGCATAGTAGTTCTTCCCCACTCATATGACCCTATGCCGGTCTATTGGTTGTACTAGTCCCAGGTCTTACCCACCCCAGGTTACCCAGCTTGTGACCCAACACAGCATTAGATAGGTGTCAGTTAAGAAACTACCATGTTTTCACTCTTACTATTGGTAGAATGAAATGGGAAATTTATTACAACACGAAAAATTTAGGAAAGAGATATTTTGACTTCTGTTTGGAGTGCTTTTGTGGCAAACAGAATTGCTTCAGTTTGCTTCTAGAAGCTTAAATTATATAGAAATATATGGGAGTTCTATAGACACACACACACACGTGTGTATATATATATGTACGCATCTGCACAGCTTATTTTTGACATTGCAATGTTTAAATCCTGGCACTGTTCTTTCGAGTCAGGGACTCAAGACCCCAATTCAATTCAGATCCTCCAGCTTACTAAGCGGAAGTTTTTTGTGATGTGGTTCCTTTAAGATCTGAGCTTGGAAAAAGCAGACAGAATTAAGTGCATGATAGGACAAGTTTTAACTGCCAGCTTGTTTTCTTGTGCTGTTTATGTAATGAAAGCATTACTGTCACACAGCTGAAAACAAAAGCAAACTTTATGACCCTTGAAATGCATTTGTGGAACAATAAAGAAATTGATTGCTCTCCCCAGCAAGCAGAAACAGGGGGATAACAAGTCTTGATAAGGAACCCAGGGTAAGTGCTCATGTGCGCATGGAGGAGAAGGTGAGATAGGATGTGACTTATGAAAAGGAAAGGTGGTTTCTGATCCTCTTGTTCAAGAATGCAATCTAATTAAACAGATGAGTATCCCTGTTGACTAGATACAATCTTCCATACTCTGCAGGTAGAAGTTCACTACATGAAATCTTGTAATTTAATTATAATGCATTTCTGATAAAGGGTGCGTGTTTCTTAAGAAATCAATGCAGTCACTATAAGGTGAAAGAGGTTTTCTAAAGATGTTAATGTAAAAACAGTGTCAGCTGTAGCAGGTTGGATCTATATCAATTCTACAAGTTTTTACCAGGAATCATAAACTTTTGTGATACATGGTATGCTATTCATTACTGGTTTATTGTTCTCATAGTGCTCTGAACAGCTGCCTCTGTTTAAGTGATGAAATGAGCTTGTTCCATTTTAATCAATAAAAGAACATCCATGAAAGGAAGCATGTGATATATTCCTCTAATGTCAGCACTGCTGATCAGTGAATCTAAATTTATGTTTCACTTTTGTCCCTTTCTTTTTAATGCTGTATTTAGTTTTTGCTTCTTGACTTTATTTGTTACCCTTAAATATGTGATCAGTTTGACCATTCCTAGGTAAATGTTTTTGCTGATGTTTACCAGGGGGAATTTTTACCAGTTTAAAGTGCTTACTGGACTAAGACTTGCTTAAGCTGGTTCCCAAACCATTAGCATTTCTCTAGCTCTGAAATCCAACTAATGGGGCTTTTTTCCTTCTCTGTATAACATCATACCATTTTCACCAAATCCCAGGCATCCTTCTTGCCTTCCACATGAATCTCTTCCCTCCCTTGGAAGTCCCAGGCAAGTGACTGAAGGGAAGTACTGAAGTAAAAAGAAAACAAATATCAAAGAAGCCAAGATCAATGAAATAAAAGAAGTATTGACAAGATCTTGGGTTTGGCAGCACAGATACTCCCTCATCTAGGCTCCCTTTGGAGCCAGTGGGAAAAAAAGACAGGTACCATCAGAAGGTAATTAATCCCATTCTACAGTAGGCGTAGAAGATGTCTGGAAGTGTCTGGCGCTCTGTTGATTACAGAGGAGCACAGAAAATCGTGTTAGACAAATACATATATTTTAAGTAGCTGGAGTAAAGTGATGAAATCTGTTCATTAGGAAAATTTTCTTAGCAGCTTCACCACATACAGAGTACCAGTCTTAGTACCACACAGAAGCATCAATAAGAACTACTGCTTCACTTTGGATGGAGCACTGCAACATTCTCCTTTCAGAAATATATAGTGAGGCTTCACATCCTATACTTCTAATGACCAGAGCCTGGCTGATTCTTAAATACAAGCCCATCTGCTTTGTGAAGGTACACTGTTCCTGGTTTTGGTATCCCTCAGTCTATACTTATATCCACACAAATGAACCGAGTCATGAGCATGTAATACCAAAAGCTCCAATAATTTTGGCCTTAAATATCACCTGGAATCAGTTAATGGGATTTGCCATAGAATATGGCAACACCCCCATATGAAATAAAAGGTTAAAAAACATACAGATATAAAAAGGTGAAAATGAATGAAAAAGTACGTTTCCAAAAGACAGCTCTTGAAACAAAGTAATGGGCTGGGGGGGAACAATTTTGATTTGGGAAGTGACTTTGGAATAGGAAGACAAGGATTGGAAAACCTGGAGGAGGTGGCTGGAGTGCGGTGTTGCCTGTAAAAGCACACTGGAACCGAAATTCCCTGGGAAGTTGCAGTGCTCCTCTACCTACCTATAAGAAGCTGAAACAGGAGGAAGGGGGCTGATCATATAGTCAGCACCCTATTTAATGGGCTGAAAGCAAAGCAGAGCAGCTATTTAAAGAATCTTTTTAAAAGCAGCTACCACATAGGTGGAGCAGAGCATGTGTATTACACCTGCTCAAACTAGAGAGGGTCCATCATTAGCATGGTTGTGTCAGCTCAGATGAAGGACAAAATATAGGAGTGTTGTTTGAATGATCTGAGTGAAGCTGAGATGTGCTGCTGCCAGGAAGAAAAAGGTAACTGTGGTAGTGATTACAGGGGTATGAACAAGGGTCTTCAGATGCTATGGGGTCTTAAATGAGCACCAATAATAAAACTTACCCTGCTCCAGGAAATGAAAAAAATAATACTTTTTTTAGGTTTTCTGTTTCTTGCCTTGTAAAGTGTTAACCAAGTACAGTTCAGTCTTTCTTCCGACATTGTTATAGTAACATCTGCTGGGCACCAGTGGCTGGAAGTCATAAGACTCTCCCAAACTCCCAGCAGACCTAATAGCCCATAATCAGTGGTGACACTTTTAACTGAGTCAAGACAAGCATTTACTCATCAGTGAATGAATTATCTTGACTTTAATGTGTTCACTTACACATATATCAAATTCATTCTCTGATTGCAATGTAATGGTGACTCCAGTTTTGAAGTCTTAAGTGCACAGGAACTGCCTGATATAGTTTATATCATTCAATAGATTAGTCATTTTAGCATAGATTTGCTTGTAAAACAATTTGAAATAATTTCCTGACTGATTTAGGCCTGGTTTTGTAGCTCATTTTAGATTACAAGAGAAGAAAAAAAATGTATTAATCAGGTAACCTTTCTCAAGAACGCTGTTTCATGTTTCATAATGGCTATTGATTTAATTCCCGACATTCTTTCATTGCTTGAAGATAAAAATACAGGAAAATTAATCTTTATTTCATACAGCATCTTTAACAGAAACTGTATCTTCAAGTGCTTTAGCAGGATAGAAGAAAAGACAAAGATAAATTACAGAAGTAGTGTAAAGTGGATTAGTATAAATTAAGGATCAATGCTCAAGAGAGCATTTCTAGAGGGTGAAATCAACTAAGAGACCTAGACTATCACACTTAACATGTAAAGTTTTTATTAGGACAGTACAATGTTAAGGCAAAATGTTTCCATGCTACTCTTGAAGGTAAATGGAGTTGAAGAAGAGTTAACCTGCTGTACTTAACATCTGTGAGAACAGCACAGCTCCTGCTAGCTGGCAGGGAGGGAGAAAGGAGGATGGGAAAGATGCTTTATGTGTGGATGTCTGGGAAAGCTTTGTGAGGGTACTAAGGGGCAGATTTAAACCACAGGCTTTGATGCCCTAAAGGGAAATGGCAAGCAAAGGTGGCTGTGTGAGCCACCTCCTGTCATGGGACCCAGCACACCCATCGCACCACTCTGGGCATGTGTCGATGTAATCAGATACTAAGTTCTCCTATCTCCATAACTGTCACAGCAAATGGCACAAGTAAAGTGCTTATTAATTCCAGAAGTCTGTTTATCTGACCGGTAAAGAAACAGTGCCTGTCCTTAAGACCTCTGTGTGTGCCTGGATGATCTGGCATAAGCAGACTCAGAACCTGTATGGCCTTTCTTGTCTTACTCAACTGTGCTGCATAAACCCTCTTGGGTTAGGGCAGAGCTGGGACCACTAAGTCACCCTGCCCACTGGTACTTCCTCAGTCCCTTGCCCTTGTGAGTAGCCAAGCTGATGAATTATCTGCAAAAGCCAAGCATCAACACTGCTGGAAGGGAAAAAGAGAAAGGAATATACATTAACTGTGCCTACAAAGGATATAAATAGAGTATCAAAGGCATAACAAAAGGTATTGTGAATTCTGCCATTCACCATTCTGCCCTTCAGGCTGTGGGGCAAGACAAACAGAGAAATTTTCTGAATGAAAATGCAACCTTTATTTTGGAAGCGGATTTTGATCTTGCTTTTTTTCTCGTTGGCAGAATAATTGGTACCTCTCATGTGGTTTCTGTATACTTTCCCAATGCTTGTTTATCTAATTAATTCTACCATTTTGTGCGTGTGAGGTTGCTTAAATTTCTCATGGGGCTTCTCTCCTGCCTGTATTATACCAACTGGCCTTTTCATGTTGCTATTTTTCCTAATTATCCCTGGCACTATACTGAAAAACAGTGCAGCTCTTCACAGGCAGTAAAACAAAAGTCTCCTTGACCACAAACAGCAAAATAACCCCAGTCCTTATCATTTATGCATTAAGGCTAAACCTAGCTTTTACTTTGATAATCCCTAGAAGTGCAAATTACATATAGTGTTCTGCCTAGCTAGTGTTTTGCACTGGCTTGCTGTGTATTTGGGCAAATATGGGAGCTGGTATGCAGGGATGTACACCTTATGGAGAGAAAGTAGGAGTGTGGGTTGGACAGCAGGGAACCAAACTAAGGACAAGAGAGCAAGCCACCATTTCAGGTGGAATTAAGCAGTTCCATAGGCTCAGCTCTATGCCCTGAAGTGCTGTTAACAACGCAAGTGGGAAGAAAAGCTGAATCAAAGATCTGTGTTGTTGCTGATAATATTCAACATATGACTGGACTTGCTGAACTGAACAGTTATGTTACTGCAGAAAGGCTGTAGATTTCTAACTTGGTCACTTGATCTAAACACAAGACTTGATCTAAACACTGGACTTGATCTAAATATCTGACACTAGAACAGGCTGCCTAGGGAGGTGGTTGAGGCACCTTCCCTGGAGGTGTTTAAGGCATGGGTAGACGAGGTACTAAGGGGCATGGTTTAGTGTTTGATAGGAATGATTGGACTCGATGATCCGGTGGGTCTCTTCCAACCTGGTGATTCTACGATTCTATGATCATGAATGCAGCATCTCTGTCTAAAGGCCTTCCTGGTAAAATAGGGATCTGCTGGGACGTTGGTTACATTATTAGTTGTACTTCAGTCAGAAGCAAATTATGTGTTCAAGCATGGCATCTCAGCCCAGTCCTTGTCTTCCTGAGCTGTACCAAAACCAGTCCTCTTAAAACAAAGAAATATTTTGTGCTTATTTTCCTTCCCTCCTTCTTCTGGAAGCCAGCCTAGGAAATAGTTCTTCAAACATAGGTTGGGTAGTAATAGAAGTCTTTCATCACTAAGAAGTTGTGTCATTGTGCTATGACTGGAATTGACATTAATGAATAACAAACATGACATAATCCTATCTCCTGTGGTGTGACAAACTTCCAGCAGAGCCTCAATTACAGCAGTGCTGTTACTGAAGAGCCAACCTTTGGAAGGAATAAGATGACAGACCATAAATTGTGAAGCATGTTACCTGGTGTAGCGAGAAACCTCCTAATTAGCCCAGCTGTGAAAACCAACATAGTAAGAGTCTTGCCTTAGCTTGATTTTCATCACAAAGCAAAATTCTGCTCCAAGGGCAGGGGAGAAAAGTGACCTTTGTGGGAGGGGAAGGGGCCACACAGGGGGTGGCTTTCCAAATTAGAGAAAATTAACTCACAATTAAAAGTACTTTTATATTGTCCCACCTGACAAGACAGGCCGTATTTAGTTGACAGCAGCGTCTGAGATGCAATGCAATGAGTTTAATTGTCTTAGTTTTGCAGGCTATTAATCCACAGCCCTGCTGAGGTGGTGTGGTAGCAGATGGAAATCCTGATTGAGATTGCACTAGGGGTGGAAAGTCATTTTTAGGAATTCTGATATATTTTTGTAATCTTCTGCTCCTACGTCTTCATCCTCAGCATAATGGGAAGGTGCAGGAGATCTCTTTATGGTGATGTTAAGTTCTGAGCTTGGACATGTGGGGAAATCAAACCAGTAAAAAGACCCACAGAATTAAACTGTGGTTTGGAGAATGTAATATTAGGGGTGGCCTACAACAAGATGCCTCATGCTTTTTCTTTTCCAAATGCATTTGCTTGAACCTGTTTGGGGTACAAATGGCTTTAGAGACCTGTGGCCTAACATTTGCAGAGCCTTTTGCAAAGCCTTCACTTTTCAGAGCAAAAGGTATTGGATGACAGTGTTTCTCAGTTTACATTGATGAGGCTAATCATGATTCTTCCTCTTGACTGGAAAAAAATTCCAGGGAGACATGATGAACAATGCTTGGAGACATTGGAGATTGTGCAGTGCAGAAATAGCCACTTAGCATGAGCAAAATGAGCCTGTAGAATAGAATAAAACCTACATCTGATACCGAGGCAATTTTGAAAATAGAAATTTTCCAAAGTCTCAAATCTACTTAATCTAACCCTAGAGAATGAGGCACCTCACAAAGCATCTGGTGCTGGAAATGACTGTCATTATCCAAGCAGTTGTGCCTTTTGACTGAGTACAGGTGGAGGCTAAATTAGAGCCATGAGGAAGCCAGGTATGTGCAAGAATGGAGACCTGGAGACTGGTGAGGTGTTTTACAGGAATGTTGGAAACAGCCAGTGAGGTAGCAGCCTGTTGCAAGTGGGTGTTTATGCTGGGGAGCGACATGGTTTTCTGTGTCTGCTGGCAAACATTGGCTGTACGTCCCTGTCACATGGCAGGGACATGGTGCCAGCAACATGTCATTCAGTTCACTAAGTGCCTGGAGACCTGAGGAGTGGTGGTTGTGTGGGAGTGTGACTGCAGCCAAGGTGGCCTGCATCACACTCCCCATTGGGTCCGGTTTGTGGACAGTTCTTAATTCCAAAACCATGGCTAGGAATTGTGCGAGACTACTGGTTGCAAATACCCATGCCAGGTACTTTTCTGCCAGCTGAACATCATCCATGACCAGCTTTCATGGCCACGGGGTGTCCCCTGCTTGTCGCCTTTGCCAGGCTCACTCGTATGTAGCCAGTGGTGCTGTATGCCTGCTGAAGGACAAGAGGTTGTCTAAAACAGGTGAATTCTGCAGTGAAACACATGGCTTTTCTGAAAGAAGGCAGCATGCAAGAATTTAGCAGTTCAGCCTTTCACTAGTTTTGTGAAAGTCTGTGACATGACTGAAGATACATAAAGAGTCTTCGTTTAATACTGCGCCCAAAAGTCCCTCATTCCAAGTGCTATTTTGCTCTCCCTTTTGCTGAAACACCTCTATTAAACAACTGGCTTTTTGGTTTGATTGTTAGGCCCACACTGTATAGTTTTCAGTGTTTAATAACTGGCTTCATAGTTCCCTTGTAAATAACCAAATTATTGTATTCTATACCAGAACCAAGACTAAACACATTCTGATAATAACAGTTATAGAGAAGCCTGGCTGCACAGCAATAGAACAGTAAAAGCAAAACTGTTTGTTGAATAAGGTTTAAAATATATTTTTATAAATAATGAATAGTTTTCTGGCAAAACACACTGCTATTAAAAATGGAGATGAGATGATGTGATGGATCAGTATTTATTTTTTTTTTAAACAGCTGTTTCTTTTACCTGTCAACAAGAATTTTCTTGTGTTTAAATGAAATGCACGGCCTTTCTTGGTGGTGCTAGGCTCATGAATTCACTCCAGCAATCAGACATACCACTCAGGAAAATTAGCTTTTGAATTTACAACAGCTCTTCATTTGGATGTCTTGGCTGCAATTTTTACAAGTAATTAATTTTGTACTTTGTTTATGTGTTTCTCACGTTCTCAGTAAGGAATGGGAGGTTCAAGAGAGAGTATAAATCTGGAATTTTATTTTAAGGAATTTTTTGTGTTGTTCTTGTATTATTGCTCATTTTATCATTCAAATACATATATAAGGCAACTTAAGTCATGAGAACCTCTGAGTGTAGCATTCTGACACTTCAGCATTGTAATAAATATTACTTCAGTCAAGAAACAGTCCACTTAGTTTGAAAGGGTCACTCACGGAAGTATTTGCTGATAGGCATAGATAAGAGCAGCAGACCCTGGCAGACAACCTTAGAATTTCATTAAATTCCTTGAATGAGTAGATGATCACCAACATGACTGAGGAGTGCAAAGCCAGCTCCATAGCTCTTGTCTATATTACAACTTATTGTGCACCTTTGTATGTGGTCTCTGGTAGTTACATGGTGAAACTGAAAAGCCAGCATACTCATTAGGCAATTTAAGCTATCTCAATGAGTGGAAAACGTTGGTTTGGGGATTGTAGATCATCGATAAGTTGCTCATGTGTGAAATGAAAAGCCACTTTGAGGTCAGCTTCCAGAAAATTCATCCTGAGCTCAGGCAATTTGGAAACACCTGGCTAAGCCCACTAATTATTTGGTTGACTGCTATGACTTAAAAAACAAGATAGAGGTATCAGACAATAATGACTTAATCTGAACTTTTAAACACTGCTGCTTTTTCAAATAAAGAGATCAGGGTCTGTAGCAAATACAGTTGCCACAGGGCAGTACAGCCCTCTGGTTTGCAGTGACAATAGCTCTCTACAAGGAACCCACAGACTTTCTGATCTGGTGAGTTGCATGCCAAGATCTTTTGACAACTAGATTCATGAGACATGACCTGCTGTACTGGGGAGCTGAGGGATAGCAGAGGTTGAAGGGCAATACAGCCAACAGTGCTTTCTTAGGGCTTCTGCCTCCATGTAGGAGGATGGAGCTGGTTGCAGGGGGGATGCACCAGGTTCCCAACATCAGCCAGTCCCATCTGCCTCAGCTATGTGCCCCTTTCCCACACTGAGGATTCAGATTACAATCCCTGCAGCAGTGCTGCCTCCCCTCTGATTACATGATTTAAGAGCCATAAAGTAATGAGAGACTAAGAGAGTGTATCAGAAAGCATTTGAAAGCTGTGATTCTTCTGCTTTTAAGTTGTGCTGTTTTGCTGATTCCCTGAGATCTCTTATTTTCAAGTGTTTGATATTGCTTTGATCTTTCTGTCTAATCCTATGGGTTTATAAGGCTGTAATTTCTTACCTCCCCAATATGCATTTTTTTTAGAAATTGATCTGTGCTATGTCCCCTGTTGACAGTCTTGATGTTGTACTGTTCTTAGCCTAACAGAAGTTAAAGGCTCAATTTTTTAAGTGGGTTTGTGATGCTTTAAGATTTTTACAAATGTGAAAAGAGCATTTAGGTAATGCAGATACAAATTTTGTAGAGACAAAAGGGGTATATGAACTGTATGGATGTAATTTTGGTAATCAATACCTGAGCATTTCTGAAGGACACATTGTGAAGGAGCAATTTTTATCAGGTAAATAACAAGAATGGACCAGGTTCTTAACTGAAACCCTGGTCTATGTGCTCTATCAATTAAGGATGCTGTTCTGTCATTTTTCAAGGGAATATTTTAGTCTGTTGCAGTTGCTGTTTTAAATAAAAATTAAGCTATCTCATAGGATATTTCCTCTTGAGACTTCCTGTCAGATATACCAGAGATGTACATTAAACTGTATTTAAAAACATAGCCAGAGAGTGCATGTTAGGTTGCCTTTATATCCTGCAGGTATCCACTCATCCAAACTCAAGGTGCAGAGTCCTCAAAGTCACAAAACTCTCTAATCTGAGAGAGGAAGGAGTAACAGCATCTCTCTCTCATCTGATGGTGCTGGGGCTAATGAGTACAAGGGGAGCACCGCGTCAGGCATCCACAGGGTTTCTCTTTAGCTTCATCTCACCTCACTCACAGCAATGTATCCTTCAGACATGCCCTTAAAACAAGCCAGTGCAATCTCAAGGGTGTGTGCAAGCAGCCCACTGACAGGTCTCTGATGTATGCACATACCACGGATTGGCCTTTCTGAGTCCTATTGCTCTTTCTTCAAAGTGAAGCGAGCTGTAAGCTTGCTGTGTCTGGGGCTGTGCTAGCCCTGCAGCTGCAGCTGTAGTTGTCCTCAGACAGAAAGTGAGCACGGCTAGCGGGGAGCTCATTGTGCCCAGCTTGCACAGCCTTTTCTCCCAAGCCCTCCATACCACCTCCACTTGAGCCAGAGCAGTGCTTTAGTGTTACGCCATCCACAGTCCAACTGATAAAAAAGTGATAATGCCTGCAACTAGGACATGTACTGAGCTCTTCTGTGCTCTGCTGTCCCCTCTCTGAGACTGAGGGGCAGGCTGGGCGCCCAAACAGTGGCAGGGGTCAAAGCAGCACACCCCATCCCTTCCAGAGCTACTGGTCCTATGAGTCTCTGATTTTGTTGTGGCATAAGGTGTCACGAGCTATCTGGGATGATAAAAGCTTCCTGAGAGTTAACAGGTGAGTTATTAACTTACTAAAATATCTTTATCTCTGTGTGTGAATTACTAGCACTGTAGTAAAGCTCTAGAGACTGATGCGAGCCAACAGGAACATGGCTTTTCGCCATGCTCCCTATGGACACCACTGCTATTTTATTAAATAAGTTGATTTAGAAGAAATCACCATTGAATTTAATAACTCTTTACAGCTGACCTAATTTTCTCCAGAAAGATTTAAGCTTTTCTAGTAGACTTGATGGTATGTCAACCCAGCATCAAGCATTTCTGCCTTTTTTCTACTGTGTGACTGGCGTCCTGCCATGCTGATCTAAAGTGAATTACAGTAGGGGTAAATGTCATTTAAGAATGCTAGAAAAATTGTTTTATTTTCAGAATTCTATTGAAAACATTATTTAATCTGTTTTTCTCTTCTCAGTTAGTAGCTTCCATCGTGTTTATCAGCTTTGGAGTGGTAGCAGCATTCTGTTGTGCAATAGTTGATGGAGTGTTTGCTGCACGGCACATAGTAAGTACAGTGATTTTCTATTATCGTTCATTTTTTATTACTTATGTAGTTTCTATCAGGAAAGCATTTTCTTTAGTTTTATGATTAGCAGTGTATTTGGGTTTTTTATAGTTCTGCTTGTTAGATAAATGTCTTTTTTGGAAAATATTGACAGGAAAGCCCATCCCGCCAATACCCAGATACGGTGCCAGCTGCCTATTCATCTTTCAGGGAGTTCCAAATACAGAGGTGACACAAAATGATGTAATGACAGGCATGCTAAAAAGCACACCTACTGAAGAAAAGGAAAGCATTTCAGCCACCACCAGCATTTATTTCCTTTTCCCGAAAGGCTTTTTGGGCTTATTCAGGATTTGGAACACCCAGATGGTAATGAGCACCAGAAGTCTCCATGGGATCTTTAGAGGGAAGTGGATTGCAATAGCATAAAGGGAACATTTTGTTGGAGCAAAGACAGCAGAGGAATTGGTAGGCATGGGTTAGAAGCAGTGTGAAGAGGGAACCTCCTGAATAACAAACAACCCAAAATTTACCATCTGCCTGACATCAAAGGGTGAGCGGGTCATTTAACCAGAGCGACTAGTATTTCGAATGTGTCTTCAAAACCCAATTGCCCTTCTTCCCTCAAACTTATTGCCATCTTTGCTTCAAAAGGACATTTTATAGGCATGCTTATTACTGTAGCTGCAGTAATGTTACTAGCAGTTCATTACTGTCTGTAAGTGCCTAGGAGTCTTTCTCATGACCTTATTGTGTAAGCAAGACTTAGAACACGTTTTTTGGGTTTTTTTATTATTTTGACTCACAGAGTTCAAATTAAAACAGTAGACAAAAAGAATCAATAGAAGGACAAGACAGACTGGGTTGTGTGGCCATTTGAACATAGGAGTTTACGTGTTATATATGTGTTGTTTGCTCTTCTGTCATTTGTTACAGAATACCTAAAATTGAATTTAAGCCCCACCTTTTAATTGAGCTTTGATTTCCAAAAGCCTTACGAAATAATTAGTTGTATGTTTTAAGGGACACTAGAACTCAGATGTGGTGTGCTACATAACAAAGCAGGCATGATGGTATATGACCCCCTCACTCCTATGAAATATCATCTTTCTGCTTCATCATTCATTGAGGGGCAGCATAACACTGCTGGCATCAGTAGAATTTTACTTAATTTTCAGTTAGCAAATGCATCAGAATAATTAGGCTTTGGATCAGCTGTAAACTGATTTCTCCTTTACTGTTATTGAAGAAATGTTTAAACTAAATGTGGGCTTTGGAATCTCACATGCATTGCACAAGGAAGGCGACATCTGTTAGTATAAACAACCGAGTTGTGCAATGTGAGCATGAATAAACGCTCTGGATTGCAGTCATGTTTTGTGCTATAGAGACCCATGCTATTCAGATGATGCTGAAGTGGCCTGCTTTTATTTGGCTTTGCTCTGCTGTTGCTCTGGATGACATCTGGTATAACTTTGTCTCTGATTAGCATAAGGCCAGGAAGCCTTTCTGTGGGAACCTCTTAATAGAGAAGGGGAGCGGATTCCTATTTAGGTTTTCTGCTCTTGAAAATTAGGTTGTTGTGCTCCAGAAAACCATTGCCACTTACTCAGATACTGGATCTATCTCCTAATTTCCCAGGAACCAGACTTCTTTTTGTCCTGCTTTGATGTGGTCATTAGGAAGTGTTCAGATGGCACTTGTATAGTCTTACAACTTATAAGTGCAATGCAACCATTCAACCGCAGCTCCCCAGCGCTGAGGTTAAACATGGTGTCTCCTTCTCTGAGCTACTATATAAAAGGACTGTGTTTGCGCTCCATCAAATTTATGTTGCTCGCATCAACAACAAATACAACACCCTTCACATCAATTTAGAATAAGAAATGTCTCTTGGTTTTCATTTTATTTTTTAACTTCATTTGAGTTAGGTTGGCTGTCAAGAGAACAAATCATGTTATTATTGATTTGTCTTAGTGGGTGTCTACTGTGGAACGGATACTATTGCCATTGCATATTTTCTCCTGCTCTTGTTAAATTGTGGATAGAATAATAAAATACTTTCTTTGGTTTATTTTCTTCCTAAGAAGGGATAAAATTTAAAAAAATTCTTCCTGGAAAGTGATGGGTTTCAGAAAAGAGATATTTAAATTATTTAAGACTCATTTGAAAACACTTTGCTTAATAGAAGGCTCTGGAGCACAGCACTTAGAAAATTAAGAACACTGAAGGAAAAGTAGCTTGATTTAAAACAGCAGTAGCTTATTTGAAAAATAATGCAGATGTAATTTACTGGGTAAAGTTAATTTCACCATTGTCCCTTCAGCTGCACTTTCCACCTTGAAAAAAAAAAAAAGCCAGAGTTAAATGAGACAAATCAAAGCTGAAATTAATGTGCAATGATGTTACTTCAGAAAATATGGTGATCACAGGTGTCCATTATCTGCATTCATGTTAGTTTGAGACATTGTGATATTTAGCAGATAAGCCTAGTCTAGTTGTGCAACAGCTAATGGAGATCAGTCAGCAGCCTCCTCTCACCACACAGGGAGACCCCCTGTCCCACATCACATTCATATTCTCTGCAGTACCTTCTACCCTCTTATCCATGACTTCAAGTCTTGACCATTCCTTAGCTTTGTAGTTATCCCCCAAGCAGAACATAAATAGCCAGCAGCAAGAAATCCAGTTATAAAGCGAGGAAATTGCCTGCAAGAGCTCCCTGAGAAGATCCTGAAGATGACAGATAGCAAAAGCATGGGCAGATATTTTGCCCATGCAGATGCTTTGTATCGTCTTTTCATGTGCTCAGCTGGGAATCACGGAGCATCAGTACTGACACATGGTGAGCTGAATTTTCCTGAACTATGGGATAAAAAGAGACCTGGACATGCCTAAAATCTCTTGGAGAAATCAAGAATTTAGGCAGGCGAAGTCTTCTTTGCTTGACTATAAGAACTGATTTTTTGTCTGGTTGAGTGGAATTCACAGAGCCCATGCAGACAGACTTATTTGGGGGGATCCACTAAAAAGAAAAAGCAGACCTCAAGAGCTTGAGATAATATCAGTGAGAACACCACAGAATAACCCACAGAATAACCAGGTTGGAAGAGACCCACCGGATCACCGAGTCCAACCGTTCCTACCAAACACTAAACCATATCCCTCAGCACCTCGTCCACCCGTGCCTTAAACACCTCCAGGGAAGGTGACTCAACCACCTCCCTGGGCAGCCTGTTCCAGTGCCCAATGACCCTTTCTGTAAAGAATTTTTTCCTAACGTCTAGCCTAAACCTTCCCTGGCGGAGCTTGAGGCCATTCCCTCTTGTCCTGTCCCCTGTCACTTGGGAGAAGAGGCCAGCACCCTCCTCTCTACAACCTCCTTTCAGGTAGTTGTAGAGAGCAATGAGGTCTCCCCTCAGCCTCCTCTTCTCCAGGCTAAACAACCCCAGCTCTCTCAGCCGCTCCTCATAAGGCCTGTTCTCCAGCCCTTTCACCAGCTTTGTTGCTCTTCTCTGGACTCTCTCCAGAGCCTCAACATCCTTCTTGTGGTGAGGGACCCAGAACTGAACACAGGATTCGAGGAGCGGTCTCACCAGTGCCGAGTACAGAGGGAGGATAACCTCCCTGGACCTGCTGGTCACGCCGTTTCTGATACAAGCCAAGATGCCATTGGCCTTCTTGGCCACCTGGGCACACTGCTGGCTCATGTTCAGTCGCTGTCAACCAACACCCCCAGGTCCCTCTCCTCCAGGCAGCTTTCTAGACAGACTTCTCCCAGTCTATAGCACTGCATAGGGTTGTTGTGCCCCAAGTGCAGGACCCGGCATTTGGCCTTGTTAAACCTCATGCCATTGGACTCTGCCCAGCGGTCCAGCCTGTTCAGATCCCTTTGCAGAGCCTCCCGACCCTCCAGCAGATCGACACTTCCACCCAGCTTAGTGTCATCCGCAAACTTGCTAAGGGTGCACTCGATGCCTTCATCCAGATCATTGATGAAGACATTGAACAGGGCTGGACCCAGCACTGAGCCCTGGGGAACCCCACTTGTCACTGGCCTCCAGCTGGATTTCACACCATTTCCCACCACTCTCTGGGCCCGGCCATCCAACCAGTTTTCCACCCAGGAGAGTGTGCGCCTGTCCAGCCCAGAGGCTGACAGTTTCTCAAGCAGAACGCTGTGAGAAACTGTGTCAAAGGCTTTGCTGAAGTCCAGGAAGACCACATCCACAGCCTTTCCCTCATCCAGTAGCCGGGTCACTTTGTCATAGAAGGCGATCAGGTTAGTCTGGCAAGACCTGCCTTTTGTGAACTTAGTCTGGCAAGACCTGCCTTTTGTGAACAAACCTGCCTTTTGTGAACGAGACCTGCCTTTTGACCAGAATACCTTCAGTGAAACTGCAGCTTGGCGGTGTGGCCATTATCCTTTGTCTATGCACCTTTTTTGGCTTTGTCTTCTTTGTAACAATGTTTCAGGTAGTGCAATCCAGCAATAAATATATCCGTGAGGCTTCCTTTCTCCTCATGGAACAAGCCCAGTTCCTTCAACCTGTCTTGGTGTACCCTATCCTTCAGCCTTCTTGGGCAGGAGAGGCAGGCGCTGCATGTGTGCACTCAGAAACTGATGGCACCTTCTGGTGGTTGCACGTGCAGTGGCTAAGAATATCGATCCTCTTCCCATCTTTGAAGCTTCTTGTGCAGATTATAGACACTCAGTCAAGAATTGCAGCAGGGGCGCCCAGCAGCTTTGCTGATGACCACTGCATTTTACTAAAGGGTGACTTCATAAGCCCATTGTGTGTAATACAGTTTACTGTCACACCCTACAGTGTTGCGCACTTCAGGCCAGATCTCCTTGAAAGCCATCTGAGAAGGTTCTGAGCAAGCCTCCTGGCCTTTACTTTGAAGAAAAAAAAAATACATACTTGTATTCCACGTCTAACAATGTTGTTACCTTAACGACTGGTGGTAGAAAACACAACTCAAATAAGTGATTTCTCATTGCAATTAAGTTAACTAGCTTCTCTGGAGAGGAAAACTGAATGTATTTTACTTTGTCCATGCTGCTACATGAGACAAAATTACAGCTAATTACTTTTAATTCTGTTTCCATCCTGTATGACTCATTAATATAATAGAATGACATAGCATATACATAAAGGTTTTTTGGTTTTGTAAAGCGAGGACTAAGCATTTACAACTGAAAACTAGGACTAGTTCAGTAGTGATATATATGTTGGTGATCCACCAAGGTGAAAAATGTTTTAATATTGAACTTCATAAATGCAAATTGCTTAAGTTTGCAAGGAGTGCATTTTGAAGCCAATGGTTTACTATTCCACCGTATTATTACTAGTATTAGACCTTGCATCTGACACTAAGATAGGAAGCACAGACTGCACTCCCACAGTACCAATTCAGTACAAGGGGGAATTAATTCTTTTTATGAACTTAATTTAAGGAGTGGAGGAAAGAAGGGTTCTTGCAACCAGCTTAAGTCAATCTGCCAAGATTTCTTTGTGCCGCAAGATGACCACATTCCTGTAACTGTTATGTTCACGCATCCAAATGCAATTGAGTATACTTTAAATCAAGGGACGAATAGCCTTCCTTGAACATCACAATCCAGATGGTAGAAGAGCTTCTCATGCTGGACAAGTCTCCAGCCTAATTGAGAGCCCTGGAATGAGATATATACAAATGTCTGGTGATTCCAGCCACATCAGATCCTGGAAGCTCTGTGTGCTGTCTGCTTTGACACACACTCAATCAAAATCACCTCCTGTCTGGTGAAGATCTCCCCTGCAGTAACTGCAGTTATATTGGTGGTCTTGTAAGTTATTGTGTTTTTACCAGAAGAAACTTTCTAAAGCAAAAGAGGGTGGGGTTTTTTGATGCCTTTTTTGCTACGATAGTACTCTCAGCTGATACATAAGCAGCAGAGTAGAGAGAAAGGAAATCCTAGCTTTGGATGGAGCTGCTATGTTTTGGAAAGCAGTGAGTCTAAGGAGGGATGAAACATCAGTGTGGCAAAAAATCTGAATGTAAAGTAATCTTCCAGGGAGATACTGTAACTAATTGATCTAACATTACCCATGAATTACTGGACAGTAGTGTCTACTAGCAAGACATAGCTTAGTTACCTATAATGACAGGTAAATTGTTACATATTAGTGGTCATGTTTACTCTACTGCTGTGGAATATTCTCAGGCATCAGACCTCTATGTAATGGTTAGCTGCCAACTCAGCTCAGCTTCAAACCACCCACACAAGCTCTCTCTGGACTAGAGGGATAACGCTAAGCTGTGTGGGTGTGAGCACTGTAAATGGGACCATGCAGCCTCAGCACTGGCAATTGGTCTCTGACTTTTGTTCGGCAATATACGTGTAGCCTGTGGGACCGTGGCTAGATAACTCCAGCTATGGTGTTTCTTTGTGCTTTGCAAAGGGCATTATCAACTTGGAAGGAGTTCAGAGAAGAAAAATCCGAAATTTGGAGTGGCACCTTTTAGCAACAGCACTCAGAATTTTGTTTTATTATGTTTGTCAAAGAAAAGGTTGAGAGGTGAATTGATCTTGGCCTCTCTAAGGTATCTACTTAATCAAAGGTTATCTGATAACAGAGGGCTTTTAGTCTCTCACACAAAAGCACAAGTGCAGTGGGTTGAAGTCAATGCTAAAAAGATTCAAACCACAAAGCAAACAGAGTTTTGACACAATAAGGAATTAGGGAACAGCCTTGTCAAGGATATGGATGGTTCTCTGTCACTGTAGTATTTAAATCCCAAGCATCTTTTTACATGATTTCACAAAGTTTATTCAGAAGTTACGAACTTGACACATTTGTCTTGGAGTGAAATTATTTAGCCTAGTTATTCAGAAGGTCATTCTAGAGCAGGGTCTTCAAAGAAGGATCTTATGAACAGTTTTTATGGTCAGGTGGAAACTCTATTGCCTCTTGTCATCAGGTCTCTCTGCGTGGTGCCAGGACTTGTTCTCTGCTAGGAAATGTTTAGATGTCCACAGATTAGAATCTGTTGAAAACCATTTATCAGTATTTCTGATCCAGATTTCCTGGTCTTCAAATCTGCAAAGGCAATACAATCTTTAGCATGAACATAACTGAAATCTCTACTAAAACCACTCAGATACTGGATAATACACAAGACAACACAATGATGAATATATTGGGTGCATCCAAGGGCTTGTCAGCTAAATTGTTGTCTCGCTAATGCTTTCTGGGCTAGATGTAGAGACAGGGAAGGGTTTTAGGGTATTTGTCCCCATGAAACTGCAGTCTGATATTCCTCTGTTTCTAGACAGATAAGTACTATGCAAACCTGAATACACTGATGTTACAGAGAAGCTAGTAGGATCAATTTGGTTGCCAGATATTTTCCAGTAAGAAAAATAATGGCAAGCTGTTTTTTGGAGAACCTCTTAATACACTCCCTCCATTTTGCAGAACCTCTCACAGTGGCAAAGTCGAAGCCCCTGGTTATAGAGCTCCCTTTTCTTATTCCTTTTTTCTTCTTCTTCTTTTTTTTTTTTTTTTTTTCACTGCAATTCCTTTCAGGTTTAGTTGAATTGCAAATTCTTTAAGATCCTTTTTTTTTGTTCCCTGCTGTGACTTGTTTTCCTGAGGGAAAGGTCTGGTTTTTTGCCAATCAGAAATGTCTAAACCATTAGGCCGTACACACATTGTGTTTGGATGCCAAACTGGAATTTGCTTGTCAGTGGGAAGGAAAAAGAGTCATTCCCAGTTCCTTTCCCAGAGGCATCTTCCTTCATCTACCACATGGGCTCCTTATACTGTTCTGCTACCCCAGGACAGGTGTCTCAGGCCCTCCTGGCTCTCCATCTCTGCCACTGTGTAGGTCAAAAGCCTCCATTGCTGGCAAAAGCAAGGGTTGATCCTGCTTTCCCTAGGACTGTGGCACAAACATTGGTCCATTGGCCTCCCTCATTGAGATGTAACAACCCACGCTGAGGTCTTTCATTAATGTCATTAGTTTGGTCATTCAAGCTGCCGTAATTCAGCTTTGAGGTAAAATATCCTTGAAGATGCAGCAAGTGACACCTTACTACAATTACATGCCATAGGGAGGGAGACAGACTATTCTTTTATTTTAAATCAGGAATACACACTCTGAGAAGATACTAAGGGAGTGACTGACACATTTGAGTATATGAAAGCTAATGGTTGAATGCCACTGCTTGTAATTACGTGACCCTGTTTCACACAGAGCTCAACATCAGTGCACAACAGGGCAGAATTTTTAGTGCATTGGGGTAGAGGCAAGTATGGCCAATTTCTTTGGCTCTGAAAATTTTGTCTTTTTATTGGCTTTCTTCTAGTTTAATGGAATAGGTGCAAACTCCATTGAGTATATTGTAAATCAACTCTAGAGATGTGGATGGAAATCCTACACATTTTACTGACATTACTAACCGTATTATTAGTGTGAAAAATAATATTAGAGGTGAGAAAGTGAGCAGGATTTAATCTATGTTTAAAGTGACGTTGGTATTCTACTTTCCATAGTTTATAGTCTTTCGCGTTTGTGCATAGATTAGTCTTCTGTAATCAGCATCTGTTTCCATAGATTATAGTCTTCCGCATCTGTGTGGCTCCTATACCCACAAAAATCAGTTTGAGATGGGGAGTTTATTTAACAATGTAGAATAGCAGCTTGGATCAGGGGAGATTTACTGTCTACTTCCATCTTTAACCTTACTTTACAAAGCGCTAGCCACAATGGAATTTATGCAAAGCATACAAAGCAAGTTAATTACAGTTTAATCCTAAGAAAGATGAGTGACTGGGGCAAAGGGCTTGCACTCTGCTCTGAAAAGCATAATCTGCTTCCCTCTGATGTGCTGCCAGCAGAAGATAACTTCCTTCATTGTTTCCTAGTCTCAGAAATGTTTCTAGACTGTCAACAGATGTTTCTGTTCTATGAAAAAAACTCAAAGCTGCTACAGAGGTACATAGAAGGGAGAGGGAGTAATCACCTGCAGACTTCAGACTACAGCAATAATGCCTGGCATTTTTTTCTGTCATTAGTCAAAGGTTTGAGTTGCCCTGTGCAGAAACTAGTGGAGTAAAAATAGGAAAAGGTGCTGTTTATTCATGTAAAAGTCCTAAAATTCTACTAGAGTAAAAATTTAGGATATTTAAGTATGCTGCATTTTGCCATAGCAAAAGATACAAAAATGCTGTAGGTTTTATTTGTTTCATCTTCAAGAAAAACACATGAATAGTATGATAATAATATCATGGAGCAGGAATTTCTCTCTGTGTGGGTGGATAGTTCAGTTGCAAATAATGTCCATGAAAAATATGTTCCCAGATATTCATAAAATTTTGACTGATAATTATTTATGGCTCTAATCAGAGCTTATTAAGACATGTGTTGATAGATTCTGAAGGTTCACACTTGTAATATATTTATTTAATCTTTGATGAGAAATTGCAAGTTTTAAAATGTATGTTTGTAAGATATCATGGTTTTAAAAATTGGTTTACTGAACTTGCCTAGAGTTTCTTTGCGCGTATTCCTCAGTGCAATTCTCTGCATACTCTCAGCCAGCAGTATATCCAGTGGCTTCTTTGCCTCTGGACCTCTGAACACCATGTATTTGGACATCTCTGATCTTCTGAAATGCATGGGAGCTTCAAAAGGACAAGCCAGTGGAGATGGAGAAAAGCTTTTTGTACCTGGGCAATCAGGGGCTGCGTGACTCATTTCACTAGTTGTTTAGAACATTTTTATTTTCTATCTTATGTCCTTCCATTCCTCCTGGGGTTCCTCTTATGGACTTTTTTCTCTTATATTTTGAGGCCTAGTGCTGCAGTCCTTTCCATTTGGACGAGCCCTGTCAGCCTGGCCTCTAGCGTGCTGCGATGTGTGTTGTTGGGGGTCTTTCCTTTGCAAGGATGATAGGAAGCTTTGATGGCAAATTGCTGGGCATAAACACCTATTTTCTGTGTACTTTGTGCTCGATACATAACATAAAAATTTCATACATACAGTTGTTATTACATTACTTAGATTAGAATGGGGATAATTAAAGGTCTCTGTTAGTGGTGTGCCACACCCTAAAAATTAAAATTAAAGAAAGCCTCCATCATTTTATTTGAATATGTACATATTCCATATATGTATTGCTCAATTAGATGCATTTAATGCAGCCTCTTTTTCTTCTCTTTAATGTAAAATAAATCCAAAAGAGCATTATATATATAAACCCACTACATTTCAGTCAGCAGGATATTCAGTATTTCATATGTATAAAGGTTAGTGCCTTGCAAAATGACATTTCTTGCAGTAATATACGAGACATATATTTTGTACATATTCTGATAGCATTAAGGCAAAAGGGAGGATAGAGGTTGTATTTCATGTATTTCAGTTACATTACCAGAAACAGAATAAATAGTTCTTGCATTCTTGTGGGGAAGTTAATTACTCACATGGTACAACATCATTATAATCAAGACAGAGCAATCAGTTCATACAACAAACCCTATAATCAAGGTAGTGTAATCAATGTAAGTAATCAACTATAATAAGAAATTAAATATGTAACTACATCAAGCAATAACTAAAATTACAGCCTTGAATAATATCATCTAATTGCATCATTAGCAACTTGTGTAAAAGCCAGTGGTAAATCTAAGTTTTTAACTATGTAAAAAAGCTGTTGCAGGTATTGTGGAGAAGTCTGCAGCCTCATGCTGAGAGATATTTGCTAGAAAACCTTGACTAATGAAAAGAAGTCATTCCAGTGCCAGGCTTGGATTTGCCAGAGGTCTGGAATATTAAGGCAGAAATGGACTTCCTCACTGGAGCCTTGTGTGGTCCCAGCTCCCCAGTTCAGCCTGAGCAACTGCCCCTGGTGACATACTCATTTGCAGCACAGCAGCTCTCAAGCAGACAGGCACAGTGTCACTCAGCAGCTCTGCACACACCTCTTTGCTCCTGCCACCACCTGCACCTGCATTAGCTAAAGGCACCAAGGCTACTGAACCTCCATGGGGATGTGCAGGGGAGTCAGCTCCCGCTTCTTCTACTTGTCCCCCTGCACTACATATGCTGGTGAAGACTGATGGGCCTCCTGACTTTGCATCAGGGGAAGTGTGATCAAAAGTCATTGAAAGAAAAAAACCCTATTTGAAGAAGATTTATCCTCTTCTAGCAGAACTATATCCATCTGAGAACAGACCTGTCTGTCCAGATCAAGAATAGACCTATCTTTGCACATCATCTAGCAATGGAGGCTTTTCATTTGACTTTAGCATTACTACCAGCTCAAAAATCTCCTCCAAATAATGAGAGAGAGAAGAAGGCTACCACTACAAAATATTTTAAATAGAAGAAAAATCAATGAGGAAATACAAAGTGAGATGGATCTGTGTATGTGTGTTTTTCAGCCATGACAGTATACAGATGCTGGTTTGAAAGATCTGAAATTAATATCTACTATCCCAAGAATTAAGAGAAGAGGATTCTGTAGGATTTAGTCATTCAAATTAAATAGAAATTCTAAAAAGAACCCCTGGAAAGACAGTGTGAAGTAAATCTGGTTTGTGAGAGTAAAGAAGTGTCTAAGCCACACCAGCTGCTTTTCCTATTTTCAGCACTGTAGTTTGGTTATTTCAGCAGAGCAGGCAAGACAGGCAGGGTCCCTAGGCTGGAGCCCAGCATTTCTGGAAGAAGATTATCTACTAAGTTAAGTTCATGTGAGGCAGATGGAGAAGCACGAGAAATGGTAAGTGCTGACTGCAGTCTAGAATAAAGCTTTCAGTATTGCTTTCAGGGCATGACATCACCCAAAGCGTGTAAACAAATTCTGTTGCAACTGCGTCCTATTTATACAAAACTGGGAATGTGTTATTTGCACGAGAAGGTCACTACTGTCTTGTACTTACGCTAGGAGTATGGTGTAGACAGAAGCATCGTATCTCTCTGTCTCACTCTACATCACTTTGAAGGGTTGTTCAACGGTACTGCTGGGAACTATTGGCTTTTAAGGCATTGGCAATACATGTAGAAACTGAATCAATGTACACTAGCCAAGCTTGCAGCTTAGATCAAAAGAACATATAAAAGCCTAATTCTAGGGCTTATAGCTTATCAATATCAGATAATTATTGGCTGAATTTTGAAAACGAAGCAAAAAATTTGAAAATATTCAAAATATTCAAATTTTGGTTCAACAGAATGTTCCTGATAGTCTGGTCCATTGCAGCCCTTGGCAGCAGCATAACCTCAGGGCTAGGCTGCTACACAGATGTAGGACTGTGGGAGTCCAGAAATGGCTTGCTCTTTTTTTTTTTTTTAGCAATTACTCTTCTGAATCCCAGCCAGCATGCACTTTGCACTCCTTGATAGCCCAAGGCTTTCTATGTTGTTAGCCAAGAGGACACAAAACAGAGGAAAATGTAGGAAACGAGCACTGGTATTACAGGGGAGGAAAACTGCTCAAATGCAGAAATGGAAAGACTTGGCAGGCCACTTGATGAAGTAAAACTAAACTGATACTTGGATTCAAAAGCTGATTATGAGCTTGGTGGCAATGAGATAAAAGCTGTTAATAAGTCTAGGAAAGACTGTCTTGGTGCATGGTCTAAAAGTGAAGCAGATAGGAATTGTAATAGAATCAATCATAGAACCATTTAGGCTGGAAAATACCTTTAAAATCATAGAGTCCAACTGTAAACTTAGCACTGCCAAGTTCACCGGTACAATTCATTTTCTTCCGATAACTGTACTTTCACAACTTCCTTAATTTCTAATAAAATTAAAATTTATTTGTTTTTAAAAAATTCCTATCATAGAATAACCAGGTTGGAAGAGACCCACCGGATCATTGAGTCCAACCATTCCTATCAAACACTAAACCATGCCCCTCAGCACATCGTCCACCCATCCCTTAAACACCTCCAGGGAAGGTGAATCAACCACCTCCCTGGGCAGCCTCTGCCAGTGCCCAATGACCCTTTCTGTGAAGAAGTTTTTCCTAATGTCCAGCCTAAACCTCCCCTGGTGGAGCTTGAGGACATTCCCTCTTGTCCTGTCCCCTGTCACTTGGGAGAAGAGGCCAGCTCCCTCCTCTCTACAACCTCCTTTCAGGTAGTTATAGAAAGCAATGTGGTCTCCCCTCAGCCTCCTCTTCTCCAGGCTAAACAACCCCAGCTCTCTCAGCCGGTCCTTCTAAGACCTGTTCTCCAGCCCCCTCACCAGCTTTGTATCTTTCAGGCATCTCTCCATAGTGTTCAGGACTTTATTTTCTTGCATCTGGACTTCCTTTCAGGGTTATAGTTTTTTAAAATCTGAAGTTCTGTTGCAACCACAGCATTCAGATTGCTGTCAAATGCTTACTGCCAATTTATATATGATTTGAGTTTCTTAGTGAATGAGAGAGTCAGAGATGCAGTGACTGGTTCAAGTACCAGCCCCTTTAGCATCCCTGGCATTGGCTGACAGAGCACATCTGCTCAACCGGGTGTGGTAAAAGCCAAAAGTCAATGCCTGGCACTCCCATAAGGGCAGTTTCTGATTTTGAAGGAAGAGAAGAGAAGCCATATGAGTCCCATGGTGATGGTGGCAGCCCCAGGGCATTAGGCTGTCCAAGGAGGCATGTTTTCCTGTGGGAGCACATGCTCCATCCTGTCCAGAGGCTCTTGCAATTGGGCAGTGACTCCTGTCTTTCTAGTTTCTCTCTGAAATGCAAAAGTTGTGAAAATAATGCTATTACTTAACAGAAATAAATCTCAATGAAGCATACGAGGACTATTATATTAATAGCTACATGTAAGTTATGAGCAAGAAAAAAATAACATCTCATGAATTATGGGTAAGGCATTCTGTTGACCTACCAGGTAGCTGAAGATTCTTTTTCAATGCAAGAGAAGATATTGATCTGTAAGAAAGTAGCCAGTTTAAAATGGTTATTGTAATTAGTTTATTTTCTTTTCCATCAGTTGTTGTGGGTTCAATATTTGGAAATCTGAGTTTGGAGAGTTTGGGGTGGTATTATTTCTGCTCTTTGCTTAAAATAGTGAAATTATGAAGGATAAATCGTTTTCTGAAATCATCTTCTGCTCCAGAAATTGCAAACTGAAAACTGAATTGCATGTTTAGCTGCCAGTGAGTAAAAGCACAGTTGTCAGGAAGACCCACCCTTGTTTCTGATTTGAGAAGGTATAATAATGTATTTTATGTGGGAGTTGCAAGGCTAGGGAGCAAACAGAAGTATAAGATGCTTTGTTTCTTAAAGTTGGTGCCCCCTCACTGCACTATTGAGGATACTTGACCTGTGCTTTAGGCTCAGATGTTCCTTAATACCCATCTTGTCACAGCCAATATGGATGCTGTTCATAAGACCTTAAAAATGCACATTTTTGTTGTTGTTTTTTATGAGTAAAAGCACAAAGATGTTTGTATTGAATCAGTCCTATGAACCTCTGGGATCTTCTAGTAGTGTTCTTCCTCAGGAGACATCCATCTCATTGAGAATGTTGTCGAAAAAGACTGAGAAACAGCTCTTAGTCAGAGAGAGATGGGAATGACAAAAAGTATGTAGCATTTGCTCGTATTATTTGTACAGATGGGGATGCAGTCAGCTTTAGGTTGGGTCCCCAGACAGTGATCCAGTCTGCCTGCTTTCCCAGATTCCTAATATGTCGGCACCTTCTTTCATGAAATTCTTCTGGTTTTGGTCTGAAAGCTCTTGTGTCTGTGCGCTCCCAGGTGCCATGTGATCTCAGTGTGAGGCAGACACAGATACATATGCTCCATCTATCCCTCCAGAAAAGCATGAAAACTAGTTGCTGATACCATCTATTTTGTTCATATTGCTTGCCTGCTTTCAGAAATTTAGTGGAGAGCCTGGTCTTGAAGGGAGTGATAATCTCCAGAACACCCAGCTGTTGGCGCAGGGCTCAGTTGGCATTGATAGGTTATGTTTTGATTTGCTTTTAGAATTAAAGTTGAAAAATCTTGGCAGTTCCCTCTCCTATTCATTGCTAGCTGTGCTGTAGATTAAAAAGACCTACAAAAGTGTTGTAGGAAGAAAACAGAAAATGAGAAACTTCAATTTAATGAGCCACTAAAAACATTAGTCTGGTTTTGGACTCCTCAATTTTATCTATATTTGTTTTTGACATGTGTCCAGGATCATTCTGTAGAATGGTCCTGGCAATGGTCCAGGCCAACTGGCATGGTTAAGTCCACATCCTTACTCTTAAAGTCTCTTAGAGGCAGCATGGCAATGTCCAAATTACTTACTGGGAATGGTTCTTGGCCCATGCTAATTTCCAAACCATGCCCAGAAATTGTTTTGGAAGAGTGATAATTTGCCTAGGCCAAAGCCATCACAGACACAGTTCTAACGATTTAATGGGCTAGTTCACCGAGTTTCAGGCCTTGGAACGTTCCCTGGCACTGATTAATCTACACTTCTGTCAATGCAACCATGGAAGCAAAGACTAAATAAATGCTGTAATTGGAAAAAAATAGCCGTATTATATTATACAATTATTTCATTAAATTATTAGCCATGTTTTGTGTCTGTAAAATGCGGCATAAATTTCAGTCAACACAGCTTAGGTTATATCTATTTTTCAGAAAGTGGACTTACACATAAGGGAGATGGAATTTTCCCTGTGTTATCCAAAATATATGTCTTCTCCAAGGAAACAAAAATTGGAATAGAAAAGTCTACTTTCCATACCTCACTTAAGAAGCATACAAACTCCTCCCCCACAGACATTGTATCAAATCTGCCAAAGATACTGTTCAAAGAATATTTTCCTCACACAAATAACATGTTGCAATGCTCTCACCATCAAAGAGAATGTGGGGCTTTTATTCCATGCTCTTAAAAGAAAGCAACCAACGAAACCTTCTACACTTGGACCAGATTTTCTCTTTCTTGGCATAAAGCCTCCCCTCATAGTCATCTATTCATCACTCTCAGCTTCTAATACACATGCAAGCAAAATATTAAAATAAAAAATGTTCAAGAATAGGAAGAATTACAGTTTGCACTGTAGGTTTCAAGGCTGGGCAATTCTGATCTGCCTGAAATTAAAGGGAATTACTGGATGTCCAGATTTTTTTTTGACACTTCTGAAAATCAAAGAATCATAGAATAACCAGGTTGGAAGAGACCCACCGGATCATCGAGTCCAACCATTCCTATCAAAAAATGCTACTAGTATGACTAGTATTAGGCGTTGTAGGAGCCATAAGAGTCAAATCCCAGAGGCTCATGGGTGGTCTTCAGTAGCCCAATCTTAATCTATTCAGCTGAATTCAGCAGCAAGCTGCCTTTTGACTTCAGCACATCAAGTTTTCATACTGAGTGCCACAAATTCAAAAGTTTTTTCCAGTGCAGCTTACTATGTAACCAAATTTTACTGGGAACTTCCTGAACCACTGTTATTGGAACAGAGCTTTGCAATATCTCCCACTGATGTGTAATATTAATATATTAATAAATAATAAGTTATGGTTTCCCCTTCTCTGCTTTTTTTGAGTAACTCTAACTGGAAATGGACATATGGGTAACATCTGCTGTTTGGAGCTCTGCATGGAGTACAAATACCAATAGACTGGCAAAAAGAAGAAGAATTCTGTATAAATCTGTAGTTGCATACTTGGCTTTATTTACTGACATAAAGGACAAATGTCTGCGTTTCATGCAGTGCTTCCGAGCACTGGAAAAGACGATTTCTTAGCTAAATGTGCTTGGTTTTGTTGTGGTTATTTGTTATCTGTGTTAACAGAGAGCTTAAGAGTGGTAGTCATCTTTTCTGCTCTATGCCTGCATATTCAGGTCTTTTTGTTATATGTAAAAGTAGCTCTGCCTCTGCCAGTATTGCTGTAAGCAGTAGTATCAAGCAGAAACAAAGACTGGTGGGTATTATATTGTCATACACAGTCACAAACACACTTGTGACTAAAAAAGGTAGGGAAGCTGTGTGAGCCTGGAGATCTGGGGCAAGGTGAGGGTCTTTCTTTACTCGATGGAGGCAGATTAGACAGCTCTCTCACTGTGTTTAACAAGATACAGAGTTGTCTGAGTGGAGGATCTTAGCATTCAGGGTCAGACATAACCTCCTGGTGTGGCGGGCTGATGTCACTCATCACCTGTAGTAAGGGCATGCATGCCCAGCAAGTAAGGTCAGAGAGCATTTGTCTCCAGTTGCTAAGGTATATTTGCTAAATTCACAGCCTGTGGTAATTTGTGAGAACTTATTAGTGTGCTTATATCCTGTGGCAGGTTCTGACACCCTTCACAAAATCACAGTTGCTGAGACTGGGCAGCACTTCTGGAGATTTTCTAATTTAACCCCTCCTACTCAGAGCAGTATCAACTATAGCAGATTGCTTAGAACTGTGTGTCTCCAAGGATGAAGACTCCACAGCCACTCTGAGGAACCTGTTCAGTGTTTAATCACCCATAGAGTAAAAAGTTTCTTCCTACCTTTGAATGGAATTTCGTGTATTTCAGTTTTTGCTTATTAACTCTTGCTGTTTTCCTGGGCACCACTGAGAACAGTCTGACTCCATCTCCTTTACTCACCCCATCAGGTACACCCGAGCCTTCTCTTCTCTGGGCTAAACAGTCCCAGCTCTCTCAGCTTCTTCTTTTATGACAGATGCTTCGAACTGTTAATTATCTTCACGGTCCTTTCCTGTACTTGCTCTAGCATATCCATGTCTCTCTCATACTGGGAATCCCAGCACTGGACTTAGCATTCCAGATATCTCACCAGTGCTGAGTAGAGAGGAAGGATCTATCTCCTCACTGGACCTGATGGTGATGCTTTTTCCTAATGCAGATAAGGATCCTACTGGCCTGTCACAAAGGCACATTGCTAGCATGGAAACTATCAAATCTGTCCCTGGAAATTATGGTTAAAGGCTAATGTTTTCCCAGGCCTGTGGAAGAATGTTGTCCTAATTCAAGACATGGCATGCTGTTTGGGTGGCATTTGCTTTTCCTCTAGAGAAAGAGAGTTACTGCGGCCTTTTTTTCTTACACTTGTGTGATATAAATAATTTTTTTTGGGGTGCTTGAAGCTAACCTTTCCCTAACCCTTAGAAGTTGGTGTCCAGACTTCCTTGGCTTTGCCAGAGTAATCAGAAAAGCAAACAAGCTGATGAATGAGCTTTATTCATTGACTTGTCTGTATTCCTGCCTAGCTCTGTATTTTTACTGATTATGCATTTTAGGTCAGCAGATTTATACAGTTCACACTTCATTGTCCAACATGCATAGATGACTCAGAAGTTGTCTTAAGTAGTACAGATCTTTCTGCAATTTCTGGATTATTCCTGGATGGGTCGTAAAGCTGTAAAATGCGTGAAAGTTATTCAGCACAGTTTTCTGATAACAACTGAAGTAGTCCTTCGCTTATAAATTAGTATAGAAAGAGGGGATGGCATATAACAGGTTTCCATCTTTTCTCTTAGAGGTGGTCTGACAGGCATACTGGGGAGCACCTGAGTGCTTTTGAAGGCACAGATCATGACTTAGGACTAGATGCATGACATCTCACTCTTCGATTTGGGGTAGATATTTGATCACAGAGAACTGTTCGGTTGTCAAATCCTCCCTACACAAACTTGCTGAGGTGTGCACCCTCTAGCCTTCAAGTGGCCATTCACCAAGTTTGGAGACACGTGTCTTTAATCTGGCTAAGGATATTTCATTCTGTTCTTCCTTTACAACCATCTGTGGGAACTGTTATAAACAAAAAATGAAATATGAGCAGTGAATGCAACTTTTACAATAAGCATAGGAAAATAGGCAGAACCAGACTTGGTGCAAATTACTTCTCCTTTATGCCTTCATTCTTCATTATTCTTTTGGTTTGCTTTTGGGGCTTGAAATGTGTTGTAGTAAGTGGAATGCTTCAAGTATTGGGTATTTTAATTTGTTTTCACTGTCGACATGGTTGAAATCCTTTAAAAAGAAAGCCACATATCTTGAAGAGAAATAGCTAGGTAATTCTTTGTGCTAGCTAAGAAACTATACCAGGAGAAAGAATGATGGGACTGTTGTCATAGAGCAGTACCATTTGACATCAGGGAAGGAAGTGGTTAAATGACAGGGGTGATGTTGTATAAGAGGTGACTGATGAAAAGAAAAATAAATGATAATCACACAGCTTAATGGCAGAGTGAGAAGGGAAAATGTAATCCTGAGGAGAGGCATTCTGGAAAGAAAACCAACCAAGGAGGGGGTGAGCCACTTAAGTAAGTGTCTGCATGGGCTGCAGCTCCACAGAGCTGTAAGCTCTGTCATGGGGACATGGGACATGGTACCTTCACAGTTCCTCCAGGCTGAGTACTTTTTTTGGCTGCTTTTCTCTTTACAGGAACCCAGACCTTTGTATAACAAAAGATGCCAGTTTTATTCAAGTGGAACAGGATTCCTATATGATGCCTATCAGACAGAGGTAAACAAACTCACCTCATCACATATTTGTTTCTGCTGTGCTTTGAGGGGCTGGAGGGGAGGGAGGCAACTGTTTGAAAGCACATCTGTGCATGTAGGTCATGAGTTGATAGAAACCTCACAGCTTTTTTCCTCTCACAAGTGAATCCCCTCTTGTCAAATCCTCTCATGATTGCAAATCGTTACACCTGAGGGTTTGAGTCATCGTAAGTGTTTCTATCCAGTACATTACTCTGGAACTGGAATGATATCTATTCCATCTATTCTGTATAATGCCTGTCTGGGGTGTATTTGTCACATTGACATCTTTCTTTAAGGAGATTAAGAGGAGTGGAATAGGAAATATCTAAATGAATCCACCTGCATTGTCCAGAAGGCTTCATATCTTTTCTGTATTTATCCAGCAGGGGCCAAGAATGTCAATGGTTTGAATGCATTTTTTTTTATTATCTCAATGACATTAACATGTCCAGAAAAGTGCCCATACTCAAATGGCTACCATCCTGAGAAGTCCAGATTTAGTTTCTTTTTCTACTTTTTGTTTTATTATTGTAGTAAATCAGCAGGAGCAAAAAGAAAATCAAGTAGAGCAGGACTGAGAACAGCTAAACAGTGGTATAATTTACAAGAAGCCATATGCCCTTCATCACCATTCCTTCCATGGCTTAGAAAAAGTTATGGCGAATGTTACATTAATAATTCTGGACAGCTTAACAAAGTATATTACCAGGTTAACCATTCCTTAAATCTTGCTGCTAGGGCACCCTGTTGTTGAATCAAGAAAATGTATGACACAAATATTTCATTGACCTCCTTGCCTAAAGACATACCCAGACAAATTTATGATCTGTGGCAACACCCTTTCCTGTAAGTTTTACTCCATCGACTTCTAAAATGTGCACATACACTCAGACATAGACATGGCCCGAGAAATGCTTCTGATCTTTGCAATAAGCATGTAATAAGCATGGATATCGCACTGACCACAGCTCCCTGCGGGTGACTGCAGCCTCTGGCTTCTGGCCAGACAGGTTTCCACAGCTTTTCAGATTCTAGTAGTGTCAAAAGTTGGGCTACCTAGAGCTCCCTGCTTCATTTTGGAAAAAAAAATAACCCTGTAGCTTTTAAAAGTTTAGTCAGTTTGTAATAACGTTTTTGTCTGGTTGTCCACTGATCTAGATTCAGCATGTGCTAATCCAGAGTTAATGATCCATGGCATTTGAACTTGGCTTTTGCTCTTCCAAAGTTAACCAGCTAGTGAGCAGAGGACATACCTAGCATGCCATGCAAACACCTGACTAGGAAGGCAGATTGTTTACTGAGTGCAAGTTTCCTTTTGATTGCCATCTCTAGCTTATGAGTGGTCTTTAGCTCATGTAGTTTGCCTGTTTCAATTCTTTTTGCTGAAAGCAGAAAGAGTTGGTTTTCTTGCAATTAACTATGAGATGGGAACATCTCTTTAATTGGTGCTGAGGGATAGACAAGCATGAACAGCCAGAATATGAAAAAGGTACATGTCTGGTCACCGAAATGAAATAATAGGTCTTGACATGCAGCATACCCACACTTGCTTATACCACACAGTAATTTGTTTATTTTGATTTATTCACTGTTCTCCTGAAAAGGAGTGTCTTGCTCTTTGCTTGTTTTAAAAGTGCAGTGATAAAAATGGGCAGCTATATTAATGCCCTTGGCCATTGATTTAATATGTCCTGCAGCCTAGAAGCTGATAAAAATATATTTAAAATCTTGCCAATCTCCCTCTTCTGTGCTCTTAAGTTTCTACAGTAAAAAGGAGCAAACTGGCCTCATTGATACTTGGAGAGGGGAAAACTACTTTAATGTCCGATCATCAGAAGTGTCCCCAAAGCTGTGCATCCAAACGAGCCTCCTTTTTTTAGCAGCTCACTCCATCTTATGAAACCCTCTGATCCAAATCATGCATGTTTAAAGGGAAAAGGATATTTTAACTATGCAGGTTCTGGGCCATTTTGACCACCTGCAGGGGATCAAAACCAAAGTCTTAAGTTCCATTCAGTGCAAAAGCACAAAAGCATCCCAACAAAATGGCTGTGGTAGCAGATGCATTGGCACACTCTGCTCCAGGATCGGTTTTCAAACTGCTTTGAGAAATAGCCAGGTGGGACGTTTCAGTCACCTCTGAGCTGGATCTTGCTTAAGCTGGTACAGATGTTGACAGTAGCATGCACCTCTTCTGCAGTAAATCACAGCTCATGCTGAAGACAGTTGTAGCTGAATGTGACTTCAGGCCAACAAAGCCTATCTGTGAAGTTCTAATAAGTTCAGACACAATAGAATGAGGTTGATGAAATGAGGTCTTATCTCAGGGTGAGATATTCTTGTAGCAAGTGGGATGTGTCTGTGTCAAACTGTGAGCAAATTTCCAGATTGCACCTTAGAGTGAGACTGTCCTTTTATAACTTAATTTTTGAGTTAGAAAAGCTGATTTGTATGAAACACAAACTACAAGTACAGCCTTGTCCCGGGCAGCAAAGCAATCCCAAGACATCACTTTAATTTCCTTTTAACTTTTAGATTTATCATCCTTGCAACTTGCATTGCTCAAGCAAATCCTTCTAAGGACAGCAAGTCTTAGACCAGGTGCAAGATTAAATTTTTCTAGTGCTGATTTTCTGTGTGTAAAGGTTTTTCTTTTTGCTGGGAACAAACACAAGAGTATAAACTCATCAACAGTGGCTGTTTTCACACTAAAAGGATGTATAGATCCAAGAGTAGTGAGGTGAGAAACATGGCTTAACATCCCCTGTGGATACTATCCTACAGGCTTAAACATTCATTTCAGAACTGTTTGACAGAAGCTTTTCAACAGCCAGCATGTATTCCTGAACCTGCTCTTTCTATTTTTTCATTAGAAGGAATTTTCTATTCAATAATACATTTTATTTGCATTTTGCAAACAAAATACTTCTCAGTGGTTACAGTATGTTTTTCCTATAAAAATAAAAATTGTAGAAATAATGTATTTTTTGACTTAGTAGCTTTTAAAAATCTGACAGTTCTCCATGATTTCAAAGTCAGTAAGATAAAAATCTCAGGGAAAAAAAAATGCCTTGCATATTAAATATTTCAATTGGTCTGTAGTGCCAAACAAAAGTGATTAATGCTTACCACACTTAAGAAGACATTAAAATGATTCCTTATCTAGATGGGGAGTAGCTTACACAAACAAATTTTTCAGTTTTCTATTCAAGACCCTGCAGTAAATAGTACTTTTTTGCTGAAGTGCTTGGATCTTTACTAAGCAGTTTTGTTTCTGGGTTTGGGAATGGTTCTTCTTGTTGTTCCTAATTATCTTCTTTGAGAGAGAGTGTTACTGAATGGTGACAGCTCCCATTTATTGGAAACTTCAGATAAACTGGTTTCTTTGTCTATTTCCCAACTATAATGGACTGTTAGTTTTAGCCACTGAAGTGGCTTGCTACGGTGCATCTTTCAGGACCCATGGGATCCACATGTTGCTGCTGCAGACTGAGTCTCAACAAAATTGCACCAGGAAGTGCAACAAAGTGCTTGAAACCTCTGGCAACCCTGGCTGCAGGTTGGTGTTGGCTCTGGGCACAATAGTGCAATTGCCTGAGACTCGGGTTCATATCCTAAATGAAACTCCTGGGAGCTCAGGGACATCCTCCTGCCCTGCAGTCTTGGATTTTGGAATCACAGGATCTTTCTGCACAACAATAAATAAAACCTGATGCTGCAGTAGCTCTTTTTGGGGGTCAGTGGGATGATTCACACATTGCACTGAAACACTGAGAATATAAGTCAGTCTCTTTTTTGGCAGGTGACGTGTTATACCTTAAACAGCAACTGCCAGCTGAAAGTAAAGAGTAACACGTGCTATTGCTGTGACCTGTACAACTGTGAGAAGTAAGTACCTGTGTGCAGGTGGTGGCCTCCTTGGTTATTTGTCCCTCCTCTGAAGTGGTGATAGGCAGGGAGGTTGCCCTTAGGCCTTGGAGAAGAAACACAAGGGGCTTGTATGCTGTGAAAACCAGTTCCTCTGTGACTGAAGTCCTGATGCCAGCAGAGAAGAGGTCAGGGGTTGCATATTAGTGTTGGCATTGTTTCAGTTTCTTTGTCTTTCAAGAGGTTCATAATCTTTTTGCTCTGTGATCAAAATCAACCAGTCAGCCATTGTCCTGTCAAGGTTTACGGTTAATCTTGCAATGCGTTTGTCGCATTAGATTTAATGAATCCTCTTTTTTTCTACCATGCTGGGGGAAACCAATAGGAACATGGGTGTCCATGAACAGAGATCATGTTGTAGGCATATGCAGAGCTCTTTTGTTAGCAACAGCCTCTGTAGCCATGAGATTTTCTAAATTGTCATAGGATAGATACAGAGGTCCTTGTGTTTTCTGAAGCTGTTCATTTGGCTTCATCATAACCAAAACATGAGATGTCAGATGATAAAAGAGGAAATACCTGGATATGCTTATGAAGATCAGCTGAAGGTTAGCACAGGACTACATTCAGTGTTTTAACAGGAGTGAAAAAGGTGGTTAAGAAAACTACATTACAGCAAAGTCCAAGGTTTTATAACATGGAAGACAGATGAAATGAACTCGCACGACTGACTGGGCACCTGGCACAGAGCAATTTCAACTGCAAGCAGCATAATGTCTTGCCAAGAAACTGGGAAGGATTTCTCAGAGCAGATCTTCTGCCTGACTCGCTCTCTGCACACTTCAATATCATCTTACTCTGCACTCTCATGCAGCCCTTGCATCCCTCTACAGTTCACCCACAGTCACATTTCTTTCTTTCCCTCTACATATTTCTCATCTTTCTTCCTTCCTACGTCTCCTGGCTTGTTTTGCTTTCAGCAGCCCTGAATAATCCCAGTCTTCTGTAAGCCTTGGCTAGTGTGCTGCCAGACATGAATGCTTTAGGTGCATGAGAATGAGAGTGGCATGATGAGGCTTTTGCACAAGGCTTCTGCATAAAAGAGTAGCACTTGCCCAGATCCTGACTCAACTAGAGAAGCAAAATGAAATTTGGGACTTGGGGGAAATAGTCAATGTATGCATATTTCTTATGCACACAGGAGATACAAAGTGAGTGCCATTGTCAGCAATCCACAGTGGTCAGCAACATTTTGTGGTACTGGCATGGACAAATACAGAGTAAAAACCAGTCTTGCTGCTGTACTTGGCAATTGCAGTTCATAGGACGGTTACAGAGAAGCAGGAGACACAGTCAAACAAAGTGACTTGGTTTTGGCCATGCAACAGACCTATACACAGGCAGGATTGCAACTCAGATTTTCTCAGCTTCACAGCAGCTGAAGCTATAGGTTTTTTAGTTAACCAATACCTGGGCTCATGATAGGGACCAAGTGAACTCAACAGTAGCAGATCTGCAGTGCCAGAACCGTGCCCCACAACAAATGATCAGACATTTCCAGGAATTACTGTACTTGACTTCTTTTTTCTCAGAAATGTGAATTTTTCCATGCTGAGACCTTCCTCTGCAGAGCTTTCCCTAACCACCAGCCCCACTGCTGCACCACGTGCTGGGGGTGGAGGAACAGAAGAAAGAGCACAAACTGCTCACTTCTGGTTTCCCCCATAAGCTGATGCCAGTTTCCTAACACTGCAAAACCAGACTTGACATCTAGAATATCTTTCCAACTCAAATAGCTGCTCTAGGAGCTCACTAGTGGGCTAGCATTAATGCAGGTACTGGAAAGAACTGCAGGAAACTGTGGTTTCAAACTTTGGAGTAGGATATTTCTGACACTTAGCAAGACAACGAGGATCGACTTCATAACATGCCTAATTGACAATAACCAGTGCAATGTAAAAATATAAACAAATAATTTTTACTGGATAGTACAATCCATAGCGTAAAGGCACAACTTCATACTGTACTGTGCTGCATCTTTTAATTCGTAACCGCAGACACCGTAAACAAATACAGCCAGCTGGCAAAATCTCCCTTCCTGTGGCTGAACTAATGCTTTAGCAACTTGCCTTCCCCTCTGTTAGCAGATTTCCATGTGAGCTGGGAAAAAAAACCCTACTAAGCATGCTTTAGCTGGTAGTTAAATGGCAAGGGCAGTATCCATATGCCAGGATTATGCCTGTGTTCAGAGATCCTCAGCAAAAAAGGAGTCCCTGCTGGTGCACACCACCAGTCATCCAAACTAGAGTTGGTATTAGTTGTGACCACATTTAGTGCTGGCATTAGCAGACCCAGTTTTTGTCTACAGCAGAGCTTTCTTCAGTTCATCTGAGCAGTGATCATGGGTGAAATGCTTTGCCAAAGAAGGAAGCAAGCAGGAGGGATTTAGATCCTCTGGTGCTATGTATTATGTGCAAAACCATTCCAGCAGCAGTCATGTTGTCTGCATTCCCTTTCAGTGCAGAGCAGTCCTCCAGCTACTATGAATTTCTTGGCGTGAGCAGCTGTCAGGACGTGATTCACCTGTATAGGCTGCTGTGGTCCTCAACAGTCCTCAACATCATCGGATTGTTTCTGGGGATTATTACAGCAGCCGTTCTTGGAGCATTTAAAGACATGGTAAGGCTCAGTCTTTTGCCTTCTGTGAAGACCTCTGTGCTTGTTGAAATCAAGTGGATTAAAACCAAGGAAGTATAAGTGTATGAAGGAGGCACTTTAAACCTGTTTCTTGTGTGATCTGGGAGTCTGGAGTCATGTCTTTAGGCTAAGCTGTTGACAGCTGCTCACAGCTAAGTAGGTCAAGCCTGGTCAAATGCATGAATGGAAGGGAAAAAACCAGGCACCTGAGTGAACAGATGCTGGCAATTCACTTAGTGGCAACTATTTTCTTCTAATTGGGCACTGAACAAGAGGCCCAGTTTAAGGATGCTAGTTTGTAGCTAATACATAAAACTCAGGTCCTAGGTGTGGCTACTTAACCGTATGCAGTTCTTTTCCCAAGAATGGGGATTAACTCTGAAGTACCAGTCAAGTCGATTTAAACAGTTGTATTCAGGTCACATTAGTTCCCTCTTCCATTTCGCTAAGGAATGCCACCCTCTAACTGCTTTCTGTGCCACACCAGCATGTTGAGCTGACACGTACCACTGCGTTCAGAAGAGGTGCTATGCCAGGAGTTATTCTGTAATACAGTGTCTCCTCTGCCTAGATTTTATGATAAGTTAAAAGGGTAAAGCAGCTGTTCTGGGATTATCACTGTCAGTGGTCATCTTTGCTAAAGCAGTGTCTAAAGACCAAGTGGCTCCTGATCCTAGCCCAAAGACCTTCCAAACTAAATGAGCGGTGGCATGGGATGGAGGTGAAATGCAGGAGCCAAAGGGAGATGTGATAGCAGCAGGGGTCTTTTTTGATCCATGATGTCTCTGGTGTCTGTAACAGAGAAGAAAACTAAACAGAAGGACAAGTGAAAGAAAAGAGGAGAAGAACAGAGCAGGGAAGAGAAAGCAAGAGAGATGGATGAGATGCACACCACAGGGGATAGACTAGTGGGAAAGGGCTGCTCAGAGCTGGCAGCCAGTGATCCAGGGACCCAGTTAGACTGGAGGCCACCCATGCCCTGCTCTGACCACTCAGTGTCCCTTAGCAAGCATGTCCAGGCTATCTACGACAGGTGTCAGATGGTTAAAAGTGTGTGAAAGAGCAAGGTCATATGAATGATTTGAAATTCACCTTTGTTAAGAGTCGCAAAATGTTTTTTGCTGGACATATTCTCTCTCACTTAAGGCAAATAAGCATGTTGAGCCTTTGTATTTAAGAAATGTGTTGCTGAGCTGTTCTTTATGTGAGGGAACTCTTATTAATAACTAATAACAAATTGCAGCCAGCCAGTTAAGAGTTGCAGCTGCCTGACCGGAGGGAGTGGAAGCAGCTTTCCCAGTTAAATGCATCCCCTCATTGTGAGAGGAGCAATGGCAGGAGGGTAGCAGAAACAACCGTAGAGGGAAAGGAGGGGAAGAACATCAACATGAGGAGGGGAAGGCAGGCATCATCTTCAGTAAGTCCTTGGTAGAGCACTGTAGCTTTCTATTGCTGCTGTGATTTTCCCCCTGTATGGCAGATGGGCACCTGTGGGAGTTGCTAATGCTCCCCTACACCAGGCAAGGATGCAAGAGCCAGCCTGAGTCCACCTAATCTGTTTGACACAAATTGAGGCTTACATGGGATTTGGGCTGATGCTTTCTAGCTGGGCGAGCTCCTACCCAGGCACAGGGTGAGCTCCTACCCAGGTACACCTGTGTGCTGTGCGGAGGACCATTGCTGCATTGCTTGCAAGGGAGACCAAGCCAAGGAGACATTCCTGGGAGAACTGGTGTCTCCATGACATGACACGTTCCCTCGCTGGGAGGCAGAGCCTGGGTCAAGGACTGAGTCCTCTGACTGGGCAGGATGAAGCCATGCAAAGAAATTGCAGCAGCAGTGGACTTGCAGTTTTCCCCCAGGCACAGATGGAGCAAGTCTGTTCGGGCTCCAGCTAAAAGCCTGACCTGAATAAGCTGTTTAATGTCTCCTCTTCAGAGGATGTGGGGAAAAAAGCCCTCACTAGCTTAAGAGACAGATGTCTTGGGTTGGTTACCTCAGCACAGGAGCCGTGCTATGCTTGTGACAGTGTTACTAAAGCAACAATCCCAAATGCAATGACCACTCCTTGTTGCTGCCTGTGCTTTTTCAGGGACCTTTTGAGTGAGGTCCCAGTGCTGGGTTGATAATCTGTTGTGTGCTTTCGTTATGAAAGGAATAACTCTTAGACGGAGACTGAGGCCAAGAAAACATCAAGCAGAAGAGGGAGAGAAAGGGGCATGGAATTGAAGTAAGAAAGTACTATTGAAATGTGTGGGAGAGCAATTTTCTTTCTTTCAGGTTGTCACCTTCCCAGAGAAATGCTCACTGGCATTTTACAGGGGGAGCCGCAAAGCCCGCTGAAATGCTTCAGGGCATTCCTCCAAGGCTGACTTACAGAAAATACAGGGCCAGGCTGACTAGTCAAACAAAAAGCATGTTTATCTCCGGGGAATGCTGGCAGCTGAAACGTGTTACAAAGGGGAGAGCTTGCAAAACAGTGCCATCGCCTCTAAACCCATCGCATTCCCTGGACACTAAGAAAATGAAGTGCCGTTATGCTTGTTGCTGGTTTTCTTTCTTGTGACCTGCAGACCCTGTCGCACTCCCCATGTTTTTTCTGCCTTCCAGTGGGATTGCTGCCTCAGTGGAAAACATTTCATCCTGTCCTGACCCCAAGGAGTCAGCTCTGAGTGGCCCCTGTGTCACCCATGGGGCTGTCCTCTGTGATCTGCTGGCTGCAGGAGGAGCTGCAATGATTACAACACCCTCCTTTTCACATCTACCATGTGCTTGGATATAAGACACCAGCCAGGCAGTTATTTTCAAGTCACCTTTAACAAAAAGCAGGTTAAGGTGTAATCTAAATAGAAGCATATGCTTTGAGTACCCAAAATGGTGAAAACCCTGATTATTTCTTACAGAAGACAGAGGTAAAGAAATGCATGGAAAACTTCGCTTGCTGGTACTAATAGTTAATCTGGAAACTCCCTTCCCTGCACATGACTTGTAGATGTTTTCCTGACACACCTTGCCAAGGAATCTGCCTGCCCTGTGTTTAGGGTTACATTAATCAGAACTAACATGATTCCTGGGGGGTTTGCTTGGGTTTTTTTCTTTTTTTTTTTTTTTCAGTTAGTCTCCTTCTTGGAGTCCTCAAGGGAGTCTGAACAGATTAAATATCATTCTCTTCTCTCCTCTCCATGCTCTAACAAGGAAAACAAAATGAACCTCAAGGTGCGGTCTGATGTTAAAAGTAGTTGTAGCTCAGGAATAAACCCTTTGGCAGGTCTCTGTGGGATCAGTAAGTGGACCTCCCTTGCTCTGCAGCCACAAAGCCCAGCACTGCATGGTGAGCGTGGCTGGGTCAGGGGCAGATAGTGCCTCCGGCCACTACCTGGTTTCCCCAGCCTTCCACACCCTGGTGCCTGCATGGCACTGATAGTGTTCCCTACCCACCGAATAGCTCCTTATCTCTTTGACTTGGATGGTGTTTCATTGTAAAATGTTTCCGCCTACCCTAAATGTGTTAATTTAACAGCGTTATACAGGAATACTTGATAAAAGCATCTAGCTAGCTTCAGTGTATGCAAAGCATTGCTGGCTCCAGGCTAAGACCAGATAGCCAGATAGTAAGGTGCTTTGATCAGTGGATTTAGGATGGATGACTCTCCAAACTTGTCTTCTGGGACTGTTGTGATGCTTGTCCTTAGCAACTTGACTGCATTGCTGCTATGGCTGGAGAGAACTGAGAGGGGTTCCTGAGAGGACAGCAGCACCCAAAGCGACCCACACTCGAAGGCTGGTGACAGATGCAGAACAGGCATCTGTGTTTCATGTTGGGCAAAACAAGTGTTTCTTGCCATGTTTCTGTCTGTAACCAGAGGGATCTGATTGTGCCAGGGCCTCTCTCCTCCAAGGAAGGGCACACTCTGGGTGTGGATCCAGCCCCAGCCTGGATGGGCTATGTCACTGGCCCCAAACCTTTGGGTCTAAGGCAACCTCATTAACTGCTTCTCACTACTCCTGTCTGCAAGTTAGTGTCTCTCTGTCTCTCCTTGCCATATCCACCCAGCAGAGTGGGTAAAAAGGAGTTGTTTTGATAAGGATATCTTGAAGAGAAGAGACTTCCCTTCTTGCATGAAATAAGCTTTCTGCTTTCACGCCCAGCCTTTCTCTGCACCAGCTCCCAGGATACCAAGTTTCTCCAAAGAGCTAAGGCCTAGATTAACCTCATGTGGTATATCAGTGACCTAGACAATGTTTTCCATGCACAAACACAATTAATATAATTCTTTCTCAATCACAGTGCGGTCTCACACTGCCTCCAGAAGATACAGTGATTTATGTATCTCACTGATTTATCTGAAAAGAAATGCCAAAAAAAACCCCAAAACCTAGCTGCTGCTTTCAACATTTGTCTGGCAACCACTATATTTTATTAATTCAGTAAAAAGGAAATTCCACACACTCATGTAGAAGAATCTGCTAGTAAAAACAAAGGAGAGAAAATAAACCACTGTGTTTGTCTTGCTTTGCAATGGGGACATGAAAATCTTCCACAGAGCTCTACTGTCCATCACAAATGGATAAATAGCATGGGGTCCTAGGGGCTAACACAAGCCCCCTGTCACATTTAACTTTTGCTCATTTCCCCCTGCCCCCCCCCAATTGTATCAGCTAGTTTAATATGAGCTATTACTTCTTCCCGCAAACCTCATCTCGTGTTGCAGTTAAGGGACATGCAAATAAAGCCATGGGATATGTTGAAAGATTTTACACAGCAGAAATGAGATATGTGTGTGGTAGGCAGTATTGGATAGCCATCAGCAAACTGCATTTCACAAGTGAGAGGGAGCTGTGAAAGATGAGATCTTTGCAGATCTGCATAGGAAAATAGAGAAAAGACGTGAGGGTATCAGATAGTTGCTGTTGGAAAGAGTTGGCATAAAATGGTGGAGGAATGGGTGTTTGGTGCTGAAGTGGAAAAGAAGAGGTGGTAAAATCTGTATGCTGTGTTCTTCAGGGTGTTCTGGGTCTGGAATCCTGCCATTGCTTCTGTTTCTGGTGCTAGGGAAGCACCAGCAGTCTTTTTCCAAAGCAAGAAGATTAAAATAACTGTGGAAATCTGGCTAGAAAATTCACTCCAGATACACACTCTTCTCATTCTGTCTGTTCCTCTTTTTTTTTTTTTTTTTTTTGGTAATACTGGTGTGTTAGAAAACAGAAAGTTACTAAATTGCCTAGTTGCTTGGGGTAGGACCAGTTCCTGCTCCAGCCACCTCTGTGCTGTGCTGATATATTGATATATTGCTGTCTTCTATGCTCAACAGGTACCTCTGTCCCAAATTGCTTTCAGTGCTGCACCTCCTCCTCAGATCCTGTACAATCCTGCCCAGCAGATCCTGACATATGCTGGATTCTGTCCTTCTGCAGCAACTATTTCTACATATCCATCCTACCCATTACCCCTTCAGGTACAGTATGAATTGGCACCTTTCTTACTGCATCAGAAAAGCATTAGCTGTTCCTTAGTATAAACTCTGCGGTGATAGACCTTGGCTCCTGGGGTTTGAAACGAGGCAAGGAAGTTGGATCCCAACTAAGACTTATCTCTGGCATGATTTAGCTTGGACTTAGTTCTCAGGTCTGTTCTCAGATCACAGGCTTTCTCTGATCATCCTTTGGACTCTGTGGATGAGGAATCCCAGTGTGGGATTAGAGCTGTGTTGCAGTAGTCATGAAGGTGAACATAGGGTCCATGTTGGGCAACATAAAGCAGCAGCAGAAGCATGAGGGGAAGCCAAAGGAAGCATCTGATATAGAACAGGATTTGGCAGAAAAGTTTAGGCACCTTATTCCACCTTACTTATAATATGGACATAAGTAGATTAGCACTCATTAAATGGAAAGAAGACAAGAAAAGGGAGGAAATGAGGTCTGTGAAAATTAGTGATATGGAAGGGATTGTGGCTGGATGTTAATGGTAACTAGTCATTACGCAAAGCTTTTGCTGCCCAAGCAAAGCTATTAAGTGGCAAGATAAACCAGAAATAGGAACATTTTTTTACACACCAGAGAAGATTCAAATGCCACAGAATGCTGTGGAAGAGTATAAATGAGAGGTTGGGGATTAGTCCATCAGCTGCTATTAAACATAGGGATTCAGGTGTCACTTGCAGTCCAGCCAGTCCCCAGATGGTGGGACAAGAGCAAGGGGGGGCTCATCAGAAGATGGAGCCCATTTCCTTTTAGCTTCCTATAAGCACCTACTGCTGCTATGGCAGTTGGCAGAGGCAGGTGAGACCTACTGACCAGGGGCAGCCAGCAGGAAGGCAGAAGGGAAAGCTGCCAGAGATGCAGCTTTCTCCCCTTGCAGGAGGGAATGCAACATGAGCTGAGTCAACACTGTTTCACCTCCTTCATAAGGATGAGGTGCAAGTCATGCTCCAAGCCTGCGTTGCAGCCAGCCAGATCTGGCCTGGAAAATGCAGGGAGTGGTGCCAAGGATGGTGTTTGGTTGTTTTTTGTTTTTTTGCTGCAGAGTGAGATGAAGAACGTAGGGTCAGCTGAGAAATAACTGAATGTGCTGAGACCCTTGAGCAATCACAAGAGTTTCTAGATTTTTCTAAAGCACAGTAAGACTTTTGTTCAGTCCAATGACTTGTTATATTTTGGCTGCGTAGTGCTAGACCAATGGGTACCACAAGTTTTGCGAAACTTCTTAATTGAAAACACTGCTTGTTTAGCATGAACTAGGTGTGGACCAGCTCCCCACAGCCTCCTGAGCTACATCTGTTCAGGGCCAGAAAGTACTGGGTCAAGATAATCGTCCAGTGCTGTGAAATGTTAGCATGCTCCTGGAATGGGTTTGGCCCAGACCAACTAACAATCTCCAAAAAATGGAGATTGACCCCCCCAAAAGGGGTCAGGAGACAGCAAGGGCAATGAAGCATTCCTGGTAGGTAATGTGTATAGAGTCACGGTGGTTTGGCGGTAAGAGTTCAGCTGTAACTATGTGATATGTGTTGTGCCAGTTGGCTTCACAGCCAGAGAGCAGTCCTTGGCATGTCTTATTTATTAACAAAAAAAAAGGGCCAGGCACTTTTGGAGATCATGGGTTGAGAGGAAAAAAAGAGCACACTCAGAGTTCTCTTTTTGTTTGCTTTTAGCTGAACATCTATGCTGAAAATCTGTGTTGTTCTTTAGACTTCAGCTAGCACGTAGCCAAAAGCGAAGAGTGAAAGGGATAAAAACGGATGAAAGGAAGCAGTTAAGCTGAAAAGATGCATGGAATTAGTCATGAGGATCAATTGTAACTGTTCGGTCCTGTGTCCCTAAGGAAAAGAAATACATTATATTTACCCCAATTTCTTAACTGCATTCCAAAATAAACATTTTTTACCTAGATTTCTAGTTTTTCTAAGAAATGTGTTCATTTGTCTTCTCTTCCCTTCATAACACTCAGTGGCAGATATCACCAGCTGTCCCCAGGCCAGAAGTTAGCAAGAAGCACTGGGCTTGAAAAGGGAAAGCACTTAATCCTTTTCCTGGGGAAAAAAAAAAAAAGAAAAGCAAACCGCCTTCCCCCATGTATGAGTTCATTATGTTGTAGTTTGGAGAGAATTCATTTTCTGCATCAGTATCTGAGTTAAAAAATCATGATAAACTTACTCAAAGCTACAAACAGTGAATGTTAGGAGCAGGCCTGATTCAGAACAGCCAGAAGCTGAACCATCATCCACTTCCATTACTTGAGAGTTGTGGGCTGAATCCATGGGACTGGAAGTAGGTCTTCATTATAAACCTAAGTGCTCCAAGCAGTACCCAGCCCCTGGATTCAGGCCTTGCTTAGCTTGTTCTGGTCCTTAAGGCAACTACAGGCCCTCAGGCTAGGATTCATTTGGCCAAATACAGGGCTGTTGACGTGTAGGGTTCTAGTGCTGCCTGATAATTGGATCAGGTAGCCAACTGGCCCCTGCTGCCACTCTGGGAGTATCCAGGTCCTGTTGTTCCTATGTCACATCTGTGTGGGTATCTGGTATTTCCCATGGCATCCCAAAAGGGCTGGACCCTTACATGTGAGCAGCTGAATTAAGCTCTAGCTGTCCACAGTGTAGGAGACTCCACCTGACCTGGTCTACCTTTCAGATTCCACAGGGAGAGCAAGGCACTTCTCGTATGTTGATTATCTTAGACTAAAGATGTAAGATGTGAATGATACAAATACACCCTAAAGGCATTTCTACTCACTAAGGGTGGGATTCAATCGCTACATGTCACTATGCTGTAAGCTTAGATATCTGTGTTCTGGAGTCTTCAACTGAGACATGAAAACCTGAGGCTGAACCCTAGGTGTGCAGTTCAGTTATCTAAAGATTGGCATCTGAGATGACCTGATGCTCACAAGATATCCATACAGGGCTGTCTGATGTGGGCCAATGTCTACGTGAGGCTCACACATGCTTCTGGAGCAGCTGGAAGAGAGTGCCCTTGGGCATCTCAAAAGGCATCTCAAAAGTTTTTGCTACCATGTCAATCAAGATTGACGTAAGGGCCACACGATGCACCTGTTTTCTCAGTGTTCCCTTTAGATCACCAAAGCTTTGGGTAAACGCTGTTCGTAAACACTTGCATTTCATATTGCCCTGCACCTGCCCCCAGCTGGGGCAGGGTCACACACATGGTGGTTCAGTACAACAAAAGGAGCAACACCATCTTCAGCTTAGAGTTAGGAGAAAAATATAAGTTAATTGATGCCAGTTAATGAAGTAAAGCAGTTGGCAATCAATTACTAACTAATAACTCTAGTTTGAACTCTTACTTCAACTAGAGGGAATCCATACCTTAGTTCCTGCTTTTACATAACCCACCTCAGGTTAGTCTGGCATGCAACACACCTAGCCTAAGTGTTGCCCCCACTTGCATGGACTGAAGCTCCATTAGCTCAAAGGCTATGAACCCGAGTTCACCCGTGGCTCCCACCACTGAGCAGATTCATTCCTCGTCCTCTGCTGAATCTAGTATCTCCCTGAATAACTACTCACTGGAGGGGAAAACAAAGTCTGAAAATAATCGCAACCTAAGCTGGTGGTAAACACTCCTCAGTTCACCTCATGCTTCCTTGTCCACAAGCAGAAATCACACAAATGCAAAAAAAAAAAAAAGTGATAGCAGGAATGTATTTTGACAAAGGTATAACCAGCATTCTTTTGTTTACTGTGGCATGTGCTGACAAAATCATTCGTGCCTTACTGGTACATTTCACTCATTGCTAGTCTTGGTATCAGGCCTGCCAACTGGTCAGGTAGATGATTAACTGTGCAGAGGTTGGTGGTGATGACAGCAGTAAGGATTGTGCCAGTCAATCCTGCCAGAGGAGAGCTCATTACAGAAGCAATTCCAGGCAGACAGATGGAAACAGTGGCTTTAGTTTGAAAGGGAAGAGAGTAACAGCTCCAAAATAATAATAAAAATACCAAACAAATCCAAACCACCCAAAACCACAACCACCATGTTTGGAGCTGATCCAGCTAGCAGTCACTATGCCTGCAATGCCTCCCAGAGAGTCAAAAGGTGTAATCAACCTTTCTGTCAGGATGTCCCCACTCTTACTTACTAAGTCACCCTGTAGTATAAATGCAGGATAATATTCTCCTTACCACGGGGCTTTGACCCAGGGCATCAGCCCCTGCTGACCCAGAGCCCCATGGAGAAGCCACTATAGCATGGGGTTTGCCAGTCCTGGGCAGCTCTGAGATGCCATTGCCCAAGTGCCAGTCCTTCTATTTGCCTTCTAGATGGTGACTACCAATTTTTTTAGCAACAGGAAGAAGCATCCGTATTTTTCATTTCCCTTGAAAAAGATTTATAATTACTATTTTTTGGTTTCTATTTAAATTTCAGGCACTTAAGGCCTGAACCTGAGGGGAACGAAGCACAGCTCTTCTCATGAAGCTCATGGACTGGCATGTGCTGGCTTATGAGGGGAGGCTGAAATCCTGGCCCTCTTTAAATCAATGACAAAATTTGGTTTAAAGCAGCTGTAGGATTTGATCCAGAACATTCCTGTAGGGTATCATTAATTCTTTCATTTTAACAAACTCTGTTTGTTCTTGAAGATGGGCTGATTTCTAAACTTTTTCTACTTTTTGTACCTCTCTCAGCCAAAGCTCCCTGATAGCTGAGTCAGCCAAAGAGGAAGACCTACTACAGGGAGACACGTGCTGCCCTGTAAAATTTTCTCTTAAGAGGAAGCTGCATTTGGCACAGGAATAAGACCTTGTATTTATGCAAGTATTGCAATTGAGATAAATTACATCTGAGATAATTAAAATTTCACTGCGATGCCTGGAAAAGATCAGCTACGTGTAACTTTATCAGCCATTCAGGTGCAGTGCCTCACCCAGGAAGCCAAAGCATAATTTCATGCAGAAATTCCTGTTCTGCTCTATTGCCTAGTTGCATGTGCAATGCCTATTAAAAGTGATTTGGTTTACAGATGACATCTGTTTTGTTTCACTAGGTACCATCATTGCTATGCTTAAGCAAGTGCTTTAAAACTAAAGTGAGTTTTGTGCTGCAATGCATGGGAAATTTAATTATGGGGCTTATTATATAATTCTTACATGGCAAACAATAAATGCACATCTGCAAATGGGGTCATAATCCTTTACTGAAGAAGGTATTTTTAATTTGTCTATATACAGCCTGCCAGCAATTTTCCAGGAACGTCATCTACTGACATTTCTTTATCGGAAGAAACTCAGCCTCCATCTCAGTCCAGCTCCAGCTATGGTCTTCCCGCCAATGCTCCAGCCCTCTATACACCAACTTACTTCTTGCCTGGAGAAAAGCCTCCACCATATGCACCATAGAACAAAGAATTTGTTTCAGGTATCTGGTAGCTTTTATTTTGTTTTTTAAGAAACCTCTGGAAATCATGCTGTGCAGGCACTATACTTCCTAAGGAACCCACCACAGAGTGTGTTATGGCTACTCCGCTTTTACCCGCATCTTACTGTGAGCAGAGCAGGATATGTGAGGGCAGGCACATCACCAGCAGAGTGACCAGTCACCATCAGTTTGCCTGCAGTCAAATGTAGTGTTACTTTCTGGCTACCATAAACATGAGTTCTTTTCATTCTCCATCTACTGGAGAATGATTTCTCTTCAAGAGAAGAAATGAAGAAAGCACCCCAGATACATGTTCTGCTCTCATAAACCAAGTCAGGGGGTTTTAGCCTGTATTGTCTGAGTGTGTAGTCTGGAGCTTTCTGAGTCAATTGTTTTGTGTAGGAAGAGACAGATGTTCGTTGGCTTGTAGTATTTATTTAATAACCCTTTTTGGTGAAAGTGTTATACCAATAAAAAAAAAAGTGTGGCAATTATTTTACAATAAAATTGACTGCATAGTTACAGTATATGTAACTAAGGCTGTGTATATTTGTAAGGACAACGAAAGATATGAGAAAAAAATACCCTACCAAAACACAGGTAGTTCCTTCTTTTAAGTTTCAAACAGAAGGGTTAATTTTATTGGGACTATTTTATCCAAACTTTGCAGCAGTCTACTCTGCGTAGGAAAATATCATGTCAGTGTACTGAAGATGCGGTTTCCAAACAGGTAGTTAAGCTATACTTCAGTGTTCAAATTAATTCCTTTCTATCAAAAGGGGACTACAACCAAACCCAATCTATGTTAAACCCCAGCTATTTATTTTTAAACTGATCAAGACCTGATCTAAGCATTTTACAAAACTGAAACCAAATGGATGAAGAGTCAGAATTCCTTTTTTTTTTGCATTATCTCCTGTTGTTTAGAGAAAATATGTTGACAAGGCTAGACAGCAATACCTGTAGCAGTGCCATCGACAAGAACAAGGTCTTGTTCCTGTTGTGGGCACCCTGCCCCCTCGCTGTGCATCATATTAGCTGGGATCTCTCTTAGCACATGGCTGCTGTATTTTGAGGCCGGAGTGTCTTTACGAGCATGAAAACCCATCAGATCTCTGTATCTCTTCACTGCATTTTGCTCCTGGAGGAAGGGTGGTGGTGCTGCCTGTTCTATAGATGTTACAGTCTGGACAGCAATGAAGCTATAGAAATTTCCTGAAAGGCCCAAGAGCAAATCAGGGAAAGGAAGGTATTTGTCACTAACTATTTAAGCAGCTGCTTCATATTATGAAAATATAAAAAGAAACTATATAAACAAAACCAACCTACTTGACAGTTTCCTTTGGAAGGAAGTGACACCATCAGACTAGCTGAAAATAGCACAAAGAATGATCAACCTTTTATATAATATTTTCCACCTATCAAGAAATTTGTTAATTTACGTGTTATACCTCTATGTATAAAAATCACATTCAGTACTAAACATATAAGATCAGAGGGTAATTTATATGGACAATGAAAACCATGTTTTGTTCAATTAATACGGATTTTCTGAGATGCAAAGTTTTAGGCCAGCAATGTTACTGTCAGTGACAAGATGCCTTACGTATATTGTTGAAAAGGTGAGTTATATGAACCTGGTTAAGAGAAATAGAAGGCAGAGAGGAGACCATTATTTTTCCCTTAAACATGAATTTAACACATTCAAAATGCTTAATTCTTGTGCAAATGCATGACATGAAGAGCGCAATCAATCCTGACCATGAAATGTGTGTAACTACACATTTACTTCTTTTTACTCACTATGAATACTACCGGGGGTCCAGCTTCATTTTGGGGACTTACAGTCCAAAACAGACTTTCTTCCTTTGAGTTGAGCACCTTGACTGCTAATAAAACAAAAATTAAATCAAATATTTCTCTTGGGTTGATGCATAGTGACTGAGAAGTAATGAAGGAGTACTTATCACTTTTTTCCTCTTTTCAATGGTGTATAGAAGCAGCTGCCTCTTTCTCTGGCGTGGTACTGCTGTAGGGCATTAAAAACGGTCCAGCTTGACATAAAAGACTCCCACTTTCTTTAATTCTCCAGACTTATAAACTCTGGCTTTCTCTTCTACACCACATTTCAGGTTTGGGGATGTTGTGGTCTATGCAAAATATCTTTGGATACGTGCACACACATGCACAGTCCGGAAGAAATTTTAGCTCTGACTTAATTGGTTTAGAAAATGGAATTATAGTCTTTTTTTCAATAATATGAGGTCTGAAACTGCAGTGTACCACACTGTACCACAGGATCCACACATCCAGGTTCCAAAACAATTCTGGCCTCATATATAATACCACTTAAATTAACACAAAAGTCAGATATGTTTGTGATTCACTCATACCACATGCTAGTTTTTTGGGAACTACCACAGAAATTATACAAAAATGCCAGACATAAGACTATTTTGCTAACATGCTTCCTTTGAAAAGAACAAAGTAAAACAGGGTTTGTTCCACCTTTGTTTAAAAACTAGTCTTTGGAGTCTACTGTTTTCATTAGAGCTACTCCAGGTTAAAAAGATGGGAGAACTATTTTGGTAAGCATTACAACAACCATGAAAAACACATAGAAAACAAAACATTGCAGTGTGGAAGTGCTGTTAACCACAATATCTTCAGGATTCCCGTCTCTCACTGGAGATACTAATGTTTCTTGGGTTCTCCATCATATCACAAGTAGATTCAGAGTAATAAACTCTACCAGAAAGCAGTCTCAGGAATACTGATGTTTCCCTTGCTCAATAAAAGAAGCAAAACCATATCACTACCGGATTTTCCTATCCATGCACATTCTGCCAATAAGTTATTACTGTCTAGTGAGCAACTCTCATTTTAAACTTGCATGTGGTCACACTGGGGTGTAAAGAGCCTTTTGATAGGTCGTTCTGTAAGTGTAAATGAGTAGGTCAGTTGAAAGCAATAAAGCTCTGGTCTTTTCTGTCCTACTGCATTACTGCTGACTAATTTGGCCATGATACAGAGCTATGATATCATGCTGTCTAATGGCTAAGAGAGTACCTTCTTCTTCTTTGCTAAATAAAGCAGGGATGCTTACCAGCAAATATGTTTGGCACAGTCCATACCCTTTCCGCTGGGACAGTTGTATCTCCACAGCGCAGTCACAGTTATTGTCACATACATGGTTTATTAGGCTAATCTGTCATCTCCATATTCAACTAGGCAAAACGTGTCGTAGAATGGCCAGGCATAATTTATAAAGGACCTTGCAGGATCAGACATTTTCCGTGTTAACCCTCTGAAGCACAGGGTAACCTTAACCACTACAAGATCTACCTGTCTTTCTCAGTTCATGCACTTTATGACTTTACAACCTCTCCTGTGTAAACCCACCCTGCATATTCTCACCAGTCTGCAATTCGACTTGGCTCACTCTCACAGTCTCAAGCCTCTCTGCTTCCATTAGGCTCACAATGAATGAGCCAACCTAAAAATTAAGCAACAAAAATATGTCACTACCAGATAATATTCCCCACTTCTTGACACCTCATCATTTGCTTCAGCAGTTATTGACACAAAAGCCAAATGGCTTTCAACTTATTGAGTCTTTTCTTCTAATTGTTTCCTGCTGACCCAATTTTGTTTTCGATTTTCTATCGACTGAGAGTTTTTCTAAAGGTCACAATTGAATCTTCTATCTGTGGTACCAGGAAGAGAACTCCAGCAATAAGAATAGCATCAACTATTTGCTGTCCAGCCCAGAAGATATATAATACTGACATAAGCACATAAAACCCCCCACCTCCAAACTAAAACAAACCAAGCAAACAAAAAAGCCCCCCAATAGTGTAATCTCCACATCAGGCATAGCCTGAGCCATTATCTCCAGACAACAGAATAATCTCAGTACAGATAAATTAAAAACTTGTATGTAAATATTTTATTCTGTCATATTTTGCAAATCAGAAAGCAGTGTTTGGTAATAAAAAATAATACAGAATTATTATTTCTCATCCAGTACACACTCATATATCACACCAAGTTTTCCACATTACAGATAAAACTGTCTTTTACAGTCTAAAGCTAACATTCACTTTAGGTATATTCTGTACTTTGGGCTTATTTAATATTAGTCTTCTGAACTATTTACAAATATATTACAACCTTTAAACCTCAAAGCAAAGGAGTATTTCAATAATCAATCTGACATAAGAATCAGTAGCTCCTACATAACTTCAGTGTTTAAAAGAAACTATACACGCAATGTGGTTGGTCTGAATAATTTATGTCTTTTAAAAAAAAAAAAAAAGAAAAGCATTGAAAGTTTGTGAATATAAAAGTTCCGCATTGCAGTGGTACCTACTGACCCGCCTCGACTGGAGGACAGGAATGTGAGGTGATGTCGCTGTGCTTGTAGAGAGCCTCATCTAAGTCCAGTGCCTTGTTGCTCAGCTTGACAGTCATGCAGCCGTGGTAGGATGCGGTGACTGGAGTGGAAGTCACAGGAACGTCTGTGTGAAAGGGGAGACAAGCATCTCTGATGGCTGTTTTTTAATAAATACGTGCCCTACCTACGCTCAGTTAAGCATCCCTTCAATTAATTCAAACTCTCCTTTTCTTCACTTTGTGGTTTCTGCCTCTCCCCAGGCCCTCTCACCAGAAGGCAAGAGCACAATCCCAGACGTGGGAAAAACACCACCTGTTCTTGTGCACCAAAGCCCTTCTACCAGGCCGAGTCTTTGCTCAGCTGCTCTGTGTCTCTGCAGGGCCTCCAGTTCTGATGCAACTATGTGCTGCACAGCACCAAGGCTTCACTCCAATTCCACACCATGTTCATGCTGTTTTCCATCTCAATGTTTCCCCTCCTCCATCTCTGGACCCTCTACTTTGTTTTTTGTGGAGTTCTTATGCATTCCTCTAATGTTCTCCCTCTCTCTCTTCAAAATATCTGCCAAAAGATTATCAAATGAGCTTCATGACAGGAAGGCTCCTCTTGTATACAGCCTATACCACTTGCCGGACTGATCTTTACCCTAAGTAGCACAAGAAGGTTGCTGGCATTCATCAGAAAGGGGCTGGAATACATCAATTGAGTCAGTAAGATCAATGAGACTATTTTTTTCTATGGAGATCCATGGGTGACATACATTTTTCTACCAGAAGTAGAAAACAAATAGCAAGGAAAAAGACACAGAGTAAAGGAAATTAGTCAATATTACTACTGACTTCTGCACCACCGTATACACACTGACCTTAAATAAATAAAACCCCACACAGGAACATAGTAACATGAAAATTTACATGAACTGTAAATTTTCTCTACACTTTCCCAAAGCTTATTAGTTTATTTACAACCCAAAGCCGACCCAAGCGAGCTGGCTGTGCAGTTGTAAGCAATGGCAACTCAAAGATTATTTATCTTCACAGAAATGCAGATAGCTAAGTAAACTTCTTATCTGTACACTGAAGCAAGGACAACTTGAACAATAGTTCATCCGATTAACCTGAGATTATATGCAATTTAAAGGGTTTTGACTGGAGACAGGCGGGGCCACATTGGAAACTGATGTGCTCAAACACAGACAGACTCTGGGACTGCGCAAGAGAAAGAACATTTATGAGGCATCTGTTAACTACAAAGGGATACTACAAATTTCTCAGCTTTCTAGCTGAAAAGTACCACTGCTTGGTAGCTGCTTAAACTAATCATTTTAGCTATTTACTATTCCTCCTCATTTACCAAATTTTATCTGTGAATCCTGCTAAAGAGAAGGGGTTATCTGTATTGTAGTACCTCACAAGACTGTAAATTAAATTTTGACTTGGAAGAAGTTGAAGTGTTGGCTTAACAGCTTAAACACTCATTTAAGGAATCATGCAGATTGCTGTTATATGTGCCACAGGGCTGTCTGACAGTGTAGACTTTCATATGGATTTGTAGAAGTTGTACCACCAGAAATAATCACAAAAAATTCTTTGTGTTATAAGTGCGAATCAGGTCAAGTATTTAATTTTCTGTTATGACTAGAAATGGATCTGTCTGAAATCTGCTCCTATAAAGACTCAGAGTCCTTGTTTAAAGGCTCCTTCACCTGGTGGTACATACATTGTATGGAAAAACGCCTGTGCATCATATAAATTACATCATTTAGCAGTTACCAGAACTGGAAAATACATAGAAAAGGTAGCAAATGCCTGTACGTTTCCTCCTATCTCTTGAAACTCTAAATAATGTTTCTTCCACGTCTTCAATATTAGCAGTGCTTAGGATTGGACATACTAAGTATATTGTCCCAGAATTCTTTCTTTGATTGTGGCACATGAAACAAAGACATTAAGTGTGACCACTGCACTTTGTTTTTTCCACAGGCTTTGGAAGTAGGGAAAAGCCAAAAATGACATAATGTTTTCAAAATTTGAATGAACCAAACTCACTTAGATCTGACCATTTGGTATAGTTATTTAACCTAGAGTGATGAATCTAACCAACGTGCTGAAATGTTTATTCATTTGGCAAATTACAAGGTTTCTAGATGCAAGTGCTGGGTTCCTCTTAATGGCAAAAGCAGAGCACAGGCAGAAATTCTTGTTGCTGAGCAGAACAGATCAAAGAGGGAAAGCAGCATAACCTACAGAAGCCAGCTGAGTCTAAACACCCAGGGCTATGACATCTCACATTTAGTTCTGGCTAATTAAAAAATGTGCTTCCCCCAGCACAATTAGTCTAAGGAAACCACGGAGAACTTGAGACAGCGACAGAGGGGGATTGTTTTCTGAGCTGTGCAAGTCTCTGCTGTAGGTTTAAGAACTACTTGAAAGCAACAGGTCACCCCTCTTGCTTGCACAATGGCCAGCTTGGACAATTCAGACACTGGAAGATTCAGTCTTGGTCTTGCCAGTCTGTGAACATTCCAGAGTGTGTGGCCTCCCCATTTTAGGTGTGGCTAGGAACCATTTACATCATTGGCATAAATACTCTGTCAACTCTTGTTCATGATGGGAACAGTCACACCATTGGTCCTGGCACACATGGTACCTCAGCCACCCTCTTCAAGCCTGACCACTTCAGCACCTACCAAGAGGCCAACGTTGCTGCCCCTCCTTTGCTGGGCAAGTAAGGGCAGGATTTTGCTTGGCTGCTGGCAATGAAATAGGATGTACTGCTGTGCATCAGACACGTAAGTGTTAACATTAATTGCATTCCTCAGCAGTAGGGACTGATAAACCAGTTCAGACAGAACAAGAAACAACACCCCAAACTTGGCCAAAATTCATGATTCAGATGGAATTCTGATCTTCCAAATTCAGAATAGAGGAGGAAACCGACACCCCACAAGAAGCTCTGTTGTTGCTGAAAAGCCAGCAAAACTATAAATGGTGGCAGCCCCTTGGTTGTGCCCCAGGTACGCTATGCTGGACAGAAATCTGCTAATCATAGAGTGTTGTGATCAGTTCAGGGAAAACAACAACCAGGATAAATCAGCACACTAGGCTTCCCAAGCTTCCATCAAAACAATGTGAGGTCCTTGTACTCCCCAGGCATGTTCATTACATTAATAAAGCACTGTGGGTGTCTGTGGTCCAGCTCCTATGGATTTTACCAGGTATAAGATAATGACCATGCTTACAACCACCTTCAGAAAAAACACTCCTACTGCTGGCCAAGCAAATCCTCCACTTTCTATTTTTTGCCTTCAACTGTCCTCAGAAGGACACAATCATTCAAGAAAAAAACAGTTTTTCTTGACAGTTATGTCAAGCACACCCTCACGTCGGTTGAGTTTATGTGCCTGCATTTCAGACAAAGCCTGCTCAAGCAGAAACTGAGACAGTTCTCCTGACTGCTCAGCAAGGTGAGCTGGGAGTCTGTAGTCCATGCTACAAATCTGTATGCTCACCTGGCAATCCTCCCACATATGTCTTCACTGCTGACTGCAAAGAGGTCTCCAAGATGGCCAGGCTGTCCTTTAACTCAGAGATGGCCAGTTCACTCTCTCCCGCTATTCCATCTACCCTCAGGGATAACTGATCTCTATTGAGGAGGATGTCCACAGAGTGTTCCTTCTTATCGCAGAGATTTATTGCCAGTCTGGACACAACCGTGTTCTCCAAGGCCACTATGATAAACTGGACAACAGGGGAAGAAAAAAGAAGCAATGAGCAGAAATATACCTGGCCACACTTATCCAAGACCACAATGACCCCACTGTGGCCTTGTTTACAAAGATTTTGCAAAGCCACCACTGAATTAGCCTTATTACTATTGCTGACTGTGTTCTTTGCTCGTTTGCACAGATGAAAATACGATGAACTAGTGGGACTAATCATTAGCTATAGCCACTCTCTTCTCAAAAATAATCCATAGTGCGTCTTACAGAGGCATTTATATTGCCCTGGAGCAAAATAGACTAGAGCTGCTCTACCAGAAATGAAATGGCTTGTGAGTTTTAGTGAAATTATTCCTGATTTATATTCATGTAATGCCAGAATCTAGCCCTTTATTATGAATACTATTAATTCAAGAGCTACAGAACACCATCATAACTGGTACTTCATGGCACCTGGAACAACACCTAAGCCTGTTTCTTGACTACCTTGGGACTATTACTGATGAGCTCCAGAGAATGGGAATTATTTGCTAGTGCCATTAAACAGCTTCTATACCAGAAAAACATAACAAAATATGCCTATATTCAAGCTTCAGTTCCGGCCTTTACCTAGACAACATCCTAAAAGGACTCCCAAGTAGTGTCTGAAACGTATCCCTAAGAGGCAGAATTTTGATGCAACCAAGCACCTCAGTGTCAGACTGGTGGGGGCAAATAACCAGGCAGGTAGCAATCCTGATGACTTTCAGTTCCCAGGAAATAATAAGGAACCTTCTCTAGAAAAATGCTTAAGTCTGTACCTGCTGTTTCAGTTTCTTTGTGGAGTGATAATCAATCAGAGATAGTGATAAAGGGACAGATGCTTCTTCTGTAACTAGAGCAAACAACATGCCAGTATCTGTTGCTGGTTGAATCACAGCATTTACTTCTATTTCCCAACTTGTCTTGCTGTCATTTCCAGAAGAAGGTTGCACTGAAGAAAAAGAAATGCATAGCATGACAAACTAAGACTAACATGTCAAATAAATAGGCTGTCCAATTTCTGCCTGGAGAAGAGGATAGATAGATAAACATATGGAAGAACTGCCACATTTCTTTTACTCAGAAAAATCCCAAACCCTCCAAAGTACCTGAACATAAAATCAGAGGAGAGCATCACATCAGTTTCCTCTTGTTACTTAAGCTTTTTTATCACAAAGCTTTATCACAAAGATATTCCAATTCCCATGGCTGTTAATCTAACACATTCAAAGGACTGCTGCAAGACAGAGTAGCCAATTTTTTCATCATTCTTGACTGTCCAAAGATAATTGAGGAATCTAAGTCCAAATCTGACATCCAGGAAACATTTCTATGAAAGCCTGTGTTAAACTGAAAAAGGATATAAATGCAGTACACTGATCACCTACCTAATCACTTTCTGATCACCAGCCCCTCAGAAGCACGAGATGCTTTATCTCACCTGCTGAATTCTGAATTAAAGTCTCTAACATCTTTCTGACTGACTCAGTGCCCTTGTAATTTTAAAGTTAATGCTGGCTAAAAAGAAAGATTTCAATCCTGTTTCTACAACCTCCCTTCATAGAAGTATTAGCTTTGCTGGTTCAGCACATCTTGAAATATGACAAATAAGTTCTTTATAAAGCTTACAAAGCAACTTTGTAGAAAACAAACAAAAGCTTACAAAGCAAGTTTGTAGAAAAAAGAATATAAAAATGAAGGTGCTGAGGACTCATCTCTGCCGAGTGCTGCCATTTACACTTCAGATGCTGCCTTGTCTCTATGCAGCTTCTGAATCCATGTGGTAAATGAGATGATAGATACCTGATACTCCCTAATTTATAATAGCAGAGCAGAAAAATCCATATAATGATGCACAGAAGTCTTCTCCAGAGGAGGAATTGCACACACAACTAAAATAGATGGTTGGCATTTGTATGGGTTTAAAAATACTAGCAGTTGACAGCACATATAAACAGAATAATCCAGAACAAAGAAAAGGTGCCTTTCTGAGTGCTAAATTAGTATAGGTATGTTTGCTTTGAAGCTTACTGTATCTAGGCCAATTTCATTCAGTTTGTATCAGAGATACGCTTAGTGTGTTTGTCCCAAGTGTAACAAATACCACCCAGGGACTGAAAGTGAATCTGATCTTGAATATTTTGCTTCAGACAACATTGATTTTCTGTCCATCATAAACTCAAGATATTGCACAATGGCTTGCAGCTCTTCCTGTTTAGGAAAAAATAGCAGATAGGGCTGGAACCAGCAACATTGCTGACAGGAATGTGAAACCCCTAGTGCTGAAGATGAGCTGGAGTCACCTTGGGTATGAAACGCATTACTAGAGCTACACAGAAAGAACCTTATTCTTGCTGAGCATCATAAATAGGCCTTCCTTCACTATGAACCACAGATTTAGCTATTCCCACTTCGCCCACATCTGCCAGTCTTTTCTGCATCGATCAACACTGAGCTCGGCATACGTGCATGTTCTAAACTGCTTATTAATCAAGTATGGTTAGTGGCAGGACAAGAGGCCAGGAATAAAAAAAAAAATAAAGTAAGTACTTACTATAAGTAAGATTAAACACAGCAAAACCTCGGCCAGGATAGAAAGACCCACGTCCTGCTACAGAAAAGCACTGCATTTTTTCATTCATTTTTATGGTCTCTTGGATAGTGGTGTCCTCCCCATTCAGCCAGTTCCATGCTCGCATGCAACCATCCAGTCGAGGGTTTATCTAGGAGGATAAAGACGTATCTCATGCCTCAAGCTACTATGCAGTGAAGAATAATTGATTTTGGGTGCAGAGGAATCCTGAGTTATATTATGATATCAAATGGGGAAAATCATTTTGACATGTTATAAACATGCAAACCAACTGGTAGCAACTCCAATCCTGCAATCCCAAGCAAGTAAGTCATCAGTATTCCCCAGGAAAATCCCTTGAGAACAGCTTGTCTCCACAGGACAAAAAGGTACAAGCTAATGCAGGTACTGATTTGGTTGTATTGATCCTGTTAGTTGCTTTCACATGCTGTACATCATTAGCCCAATTTACTCCTAAAGCTCTGTAGCCAAAGCTATGCAACCCCTGTAATTCTGCATTGCAAATGCTGGGAAGCTAATTTGAAGTTAAAAACCCCAGTCCTTTGTGTCATTGCAAACAGTCTTCATGACACACAAAATGTTGGACCTGATCATGGTGTAAGTTGTTGGGTTCTGACTTAAGGGAGGGGTGCCTGAGCCACAGGATGGGCACACTACTCTGTACACACCTTGTTTCTTCCAGCTTCTAGCTATGTTATCCTGTACCAAATGTCAACATTAAAATGTGAGACAGTATGTAAAGAGAAGTCTCCTTGCAAAGCATCTAAATCAGCACCATTACGCTCCATTAATTGAAGTACAGAAAGAATTAAGTGTCTGAGGTAGGATAAAAAGCCTCAGAAGTTTTTGGCCCTCAATCCTATATTTAAACCACACCCCGAGTTTAATGTTTCAGACAAGCAGTGGCCCTGAATGACTTCTTGTGAGGAACAGAAGCCTTCCTCAGCTGCTACACTCCCAATCACGGAGCTGCAAGCCTCTCACCTCATTTAGAAATAAAGAGATGCCAACTTGGATTTGAAGGTGCCAGCTTTGTGTGTAGCGGACATTCAAACAGCCTGAGCAGCAGCTGTTTCATCATCCAGTCTCACCCAAAGTGTGCCTTAACTCCTACTCATATGTCCTATCAACTTGAATTAGGACGAAATAAAGAAAAATAACCTTCCATTTTTTTCTTGGGTCATACTAAACTGAAAGAGCAAAAGCAGGCAGCAAATGGTGATATGCTACACACGAAGTGCAAACTTCAGTCACAACACAAGGATTGTCCCCAGTGCTTTTTCCAAAATCAAGTGGGTACCCTCACGCAGCAGCGTGTCTACTGACCCACTGGGGCCACTCAAGGTCTCCAAGCCAGCATGACTACCAATAATTCTCAAGGCTTTGTCGTGTGCTCCAGTTTTGCTGTGTCCTAATTCTGCAGGCTAAAGGTGGCATACATCTCACTCAAACTTATCAAAAAATCAGGAGTCTCACCTCTGCTACTCCCTTAGGCTCCCTCTATATATAGTCAATGGAGACAAAGCTGTATGCAGAAGGTGATAATTTCACCTGTTTCAGGGCTGGCTGAGCTGTTCTCAGGAAGGACCTACATTACCCCAAGAGAAGATGAAATCAAGGCCTTCAGGCAAGCAAAACAACATAAGTCATCCTGCTGTACTTACTGGTAGAATAAGGTCCTTTGTTTTGAAAGGAATGCCTCCTACTGTCAAATTCAGCTGATACAGTCCTTTGTCTAGAGTAAACAGATCCCCTGAGACAGCTATTTTCATAACTGCATCCCTGTTGACTTTTATAACCAAACTTCTTTGGAGTTCTTCAACAGAGATCTGAAAAAGTAAAATTGCAAATAGAATAATTCATTATATAAACAAATCAGTATTTGCAGCCTCAACTAAAGCTTTTAAGTTACACTCCACCTTGATCTGTAAATTTTTACTCTAGGAAAGCAATGTGGGTTTCCCATAATGGCAAAGGCCACCCAGCTATGTCAAAACAGATACACAAAAGTACAACTATATGGCATTTGTAGGTTGCTCTATGCAAAATGTAAATGCAACAATAAGTTATTAATGAGAAATGTTCTATTGCAACTGCACATGAAAGAAAAAGCTCAAAAGACAGATCAGAAGATGTCTTTTGTTGGACCAATGAAAGATAATATAGAAGCCTTGCAGTCACACTGAGTCTAGTCTTTGAATTGTGACCTCTGAAAAAAAGGAACAACAGAAGATGTCATATTTAAGAGGACAATAAAAATGTGTAATAGGCAATAATTTTTCTCTCAAAATGTCTCTGCAAGTTTTGCCTCCATGTCTCTGAACTTCTAGGAAGATTTTATCCCCACTGACATTTCAAAAACGATTTCATAATTTTAATTATGACCAGGTTGCAGAGAGAAGCACTAGAAAGCAGCCAGCTCTGTGGAGGGAGAGGAGCAGATGAAGCACAAAGCTGATATGCAGCAGATTCTGTGCCTTGGGACCTGGGTTCTGCTACTGATGGGGTGTTCTGTTGCCGTTGCAGAAGACAACCCCTTTCTTCCCACAGAGGAGAAGAAAGGAGCACATCTCTGATATTTCATTACCTTAAACACAGCTCCTTCTTTCCCCTCCATGACAGATAGCTCATCTACCCACTCATTACCTTATTGCTCTCTACAACTGCCTGAAAGGAGGTTGTGGAGAGGAGGGTGCTGGCCTCTTCTCCCAAGTGACAGGGGACAGGACAAGAGGAAGTGGCCTCAAGCTCCGCCAGGGGAGGTTCAGGCTGGATATTAGGAAAAAATATTCATGGAAAGGGTCACTGGGCACTGGAACAGGCTACCCAGGGAGGTGGTTCAGTCACCTTCCCTGGAGGTGTTTAAAAGATGGGTGGATGAAGTGCTGAGGGGCATGGTTTAGTGTTTGATAGGAATGGTTGGACTTGATGATCCCGTGGGTCCTTTCCAACCTAGTGATTCTGTGATTCTTCATTAATACAGCTGTGTTCCCTGGGACACTCAGACACTGCCTCCACCAGTAAGCCACTGTATAGAAACAAGTATTTATTTCAGCAGCTGTTTAGACTCATGCTTCCCTCTCCCTGCTAATAAGCCAGGTTATGAGCATCTTTCCCTTTGCATTTCAAGAGTAGTTGCCCCAAAATTGCTTCCATCAGCCATACTGAGTTCTATCTCTCTGTGGCTGTAATGTAAAGGCTGACAGGGTTCAGCAGATTTATTCCTGGACATTCCCTTTGGATTGCAGTCTTCAGTAATGAAGATGAAGGGCATTTGTTAGACAGAAAGCTTATCCGCAAAACATATGTTTTTTAACTTCTCCTGTGGATCCCAGTACGGCCTGATTTAGATTGCTAAAATACTGTTTACACCTGGTGTGTTGCTTCACGCTGTATCCTACAGGACATGAATTTACTTGTCTGAAACTTGCTTGTTTAAAGTGGCATGCACACCTCCCCACTGCATTCCATGGAGGCACACAAACCAGGCTCAAACAGGCTTTTTTGGGGCATTGGCAGGCTGTAAAGTCCACACAGTGGGTGGGAACACAAGCCCACAGGTTCTGGCAGCCACAGCCTGACTGGTTTAGCTACACTGGCTATCAGACACCTCTGTTTGGTGTGACAGTGACCTCTGCCCCAATGCAACAGGGTGCAGAGCACACCACAAGGAGCTGGCACTGACCATCTCCCTGTTCCTGGCACAGATCACAGGCAGACATGGAACAAACAGGAATGGGACAAAGGTGTCTGCAGAAATGCCCCTACCATGCATACTCTGTGAAGAAATACTGCAATACTGCAACTCACAAGTCCACTAAAATTGGAGAACCTTCTAAAATTTCCTTAGATTGTATAGAAAGTAACAACATGTAATTTTTTTAAAACATAGTCTGAGTTCTTAGCTGCTTCTGATCATTAATATAAAAAACACCAAATCCATGGATAGTCCCGTAGGAGAAGGGGTTAACCCTAGTGGCACCATTTAACAAATTCTAGTTTAGGAAATGGAAATTACATTCTGCCTACTTCTTTCTGCCCTCTGGTAATTTCAGCTTTGTATCCTTATATTCAAAGCTTAATTGCTGGAAGCATTTCAGCAGTTAGCAGACTCCTGTAATTCCTACCTTGCAATTAGCTGCTGCCTGCCACAGTGTGCTCAGGGACAGTCAGATGGGTAGTTCTCATGGCTAACAGTTCCCATACGGTTAACCTTAACGGCAGTCAACTCTCTGTTTTGGATTCATGCCCTGGATAACTCACAGCAAAGAGCCAGTCTGTCTATTCTTTGACGAAAAGAAAGTGGACAGCACTGAGAAGGGATGGGACTAGAGGCAGCCACAGGGTTAAAGCCAAATATGAATCTGCTTGTGATTGCTTAACCTTCAGGTCTGACCTTTAACAGCGTAGGTAGGTTATTATTTTTGCTAACCATACTGTCCTTATGCCAACTAAACACTGAAAATAAGACAAAATGATGACTCTTTCTGGAAATGCAAAACAAAAAGAAGGCAAGTGCATTCTCCACTATCATCCGTACATACATGCCACTTTATCCTGCTGGATTACACACAAATAACTACTTTAGAAGTTTTTCCTGAGGCTTGCTGGTTTGTGTTTTCAGTGCTGGGAATGATCATTTAAAAACAAATTAGGAGGGATCAATATCAGAGAAAATATTTAGGTAGAAATATTGGCCTGAGGTTTTGCAAATGCCTTCAAATTTCCGTAAAACTATGCAACTTTTGCTCAAGATACCAAAAGGTATCCACTGCTGATACTTTTCATCATGTTTTGATTTTTAGTAGACATTATTTTCTTTACCTCCTGAAAGTTAAATAGCAAAATTACTATTTTCTCACAGCTCCTATAAAGTTCTCCCAAGTATCCAAACTCCACTGTTCTAGGCCTAACCAAAACTAAGGGCTTGATCCTGTGCATACTGAAGTCCAGACTAAAGTTCCCAAACTGCATTTGAGTCTGGACTGTGACCTTGGAAAGTTGTTGGGGTTGCGCGTCACAGAAGGTGAGAGTGAAAGGTCCATACTTAAAATGAAAAGTGTGTCTACATGTTTTATAAAAGGGGACAGGTAAAAAGGAATAATCCCTCCCTCCTCAAGAGTATTTCCCAAATTAATAACCATGCTGTCCAAAGGAAAAAGGAGAAATGATGGAGGGAATAAAATGAAGGAGTAGAGTTATAGTTGTACGGCTCAGTCATACAGATTAAATGGTATTATGAGACAGAAGTGACACTGGATGTCAAGCAGAAGAGAAAAAAGTACCTGCAGGGTGGAAGCAAGGAATAAGAAAGGAGAGCAGACAAGGGAGAAATCAGCAGCACCTCAGTAATGCAAGCAGTATCCCAAGTCTCAGAGATGAGTCAACCATGAAGTCAAGAGGCTAAAGGCTCCTTCCTCCTGCTGCCTTTTATCTGTAGGTACATCCTCCTGTCTTTAGCTTGTATCACGCACAACATTAACAGTTTCACTTTGGGACGCAGTCACCAGAGCTATGGCTATCGACTTGCTCCAAGCAAGCACTCCTGTGCCAGCGCTGCCTGGTTTTCTCTCCTCCACTCATGCCATACCGTGTCTATGGCAGCTGCCACGTCCTGCTCAGCCCTGTCGCAGCACCCACAGCTCAGTCTGCACTGTCCCAAAAAGCTTTGAGGAAGAGTTTCCTGGGGATTTATGCAACCTCTAAAAAACTGCACCAGGAGCGTATTGCTGCAGACACTCAACCATGCAATTTGTTGGTTATTTTACAGATAAGAGCCATGACACCGCTGGCTGGCAGGAGACCAATACTCTTGCCTAAAATTGATACTTACTGCCTTCTCTACCTGCAGAAAGCAAACACAGCCTTTGTTAATCCCCATAAATCCTATGTGCCTGAGCATTTTTTTATTACTTGAAGAAAGAAAATACATTTCAGCTATTATTTTCCCCCATAATACCATGGGAAAGTTTGTAATTACTTGATAATGAGGTCTGGCACTTAACAAGTACATTACACTGTATTAAATGGTTTAACATGGTAATGACTGCTTTTTGTAAATCCCAAGTCACCCCAGTGGCATCAGCTCTGCTTTTCACATCTTCTCTTACCATCCTCCCTGTGCAGGCAACTACAATTGCCGTATTTCAAATTAGCAGAACAAATCTTACAACAAATTTAGTAAGAACTGACTTGAGGCCATTCCTATCTGTAAAGATACAGCACGTAATACATTTTATCTACGGCTTTGCTGAGCCTCTACAGCTCTCCATTTGAAATCTAAAATTGCTTCAGTGGCAGTAAAAGAACTGAGCTAAACACCACTTTATCTGCTGGAAACATTACCAAATGTCAGTAGTTGACAGTGAATGCACTGAAGGGCTTCTTTATTTATTCATTAGAATATATTCATGAGAAACAATTTTTTTCCCACCTTTCTTCTTTAATGAATAATCCTGGGGTCTTTTATCCTAAAAAATTTATACCAGAAAATTATTCACAATTAGCACTATCCGTATGTTTCATATGTGTGCTAGCTGAGAACTTCTATCCACTCCCCAAGAGACTTAAAAGTGAGAAGATCCAATTAAGTAAGAAAAAATGAAAGGGGAGGAAAAGGCATAAGTGAGAAGATGCATATATAAATTGTTAATCTAGTGTAGATCATACTACAGGATGCTTTTCCTGTACTGTTACTGTTACAAGCAGTAACACCTATGATATGTTCTGAACCACCAGGAGATGTTCAGAGAGACCATCAAGAACATGAAGACTTACAAGCTCCAAGATGCAGTGCATCACCTCATGAGGGTGCTGGGATTATGTTATTAGTAAGCAGAAATCTGCTTCATTTCTAATAGACCCCGATATCTTTACAAGGGAAATGGATGGGTTTGTATATAAACAAGCCTGAGTAGTATAAAAAAGGATACTGGAGCATAAGAGATTTGTGAAGGGCTCTGACAATCTGAACCCTGTGATTAAGCAAATAAACAAGGAGATGAATAAACAAAACCTACCATATAGCAAGAAAACCACCTTTGGAAACTTCCTTAGGAGAACAGCTACAGAGTTCCTTCCCTTTTACTCTCTACCAACCCTCACCCAGAGGGCATCTTCTCAACCTAAAGTGAAGTGAGCTTAGTACTGTTGCATCCCAGAGGCTCTCTGTCTGCTCTAGTTGTGCAAATTAGTGATATGATTTAGTTTATAATGAGTAAAAATATAATTAGTTAGGACAAGCCTTAAAACATTTAATGTATGGACACACATTGAATGGATAGGTGGGTTGGAAAAGCATCTTCTCAAAAATACACAAATTCTAGCTGCACTTGACAGACTGTATCAGGAACAAGCCAAGAAAGGGTAAGATCTCAGCAGTGGTCTGGACTCACAGTTTGCCACATGCCGTGGTTGATAAGCGGTCCACTGCTGGTCACACGACCTATTCCATTGTACTTCAGCTGCAGCTCTAGCCGTCCTTTGCGCAGAGCCAAGACTACCCATGAGCTGTCTTGATGGCCTCCAGCAAAGAAAAGGATACCTTCAGGATCAAAGGTTCTAAAGTCGAACTCAGCCACAAGTCTGACCGCACAGGTGCCAAGAAATAAATTAGTTATGCAGAGTTCAAAAACCACAGAGTACTTTCCATTCAGATATCATCAGTTCTATCAGTTATAAAGCTCCATTAAGACATACTAGCTTTTAATGCATTTCTGAAAGACTTAAGCTGCGGGGATGGATTTTAAAGTAGCGTCAAGAAGAATGAATACATTACTGTACTTTAGTAATTACCCCAGGGGCTCTGTAGTCAAGGTTGTCTTTCTCAATTACTGGTTTGGATAATGTTTTGCCTTACAGGACCCCATAATCCAAACAAATAAGATGATCATAGGAATAATTATATTGTAATGACTTAACTCCATTGCATGCGCGAAAGCCAGACATGACATTTGACTATTATTCTAAGCTGTCCTCACCTTGTCAGTTGTTTCCTTTTGAAGCGCAGCCTGATAACAGGAGTGCCGCTGAACATCCTCCCCAGGTACAAGGATTTAATACTTTTTTCAACAGCAAAAGGCACACATGGTATTATGTTCTATAACCAAAACACATTTTTGAGTGCTAATTCTTCTCACACAGCAGAAAGAGAAACAGAGACTATGCCTCCTCTTCTTTTCTCATGTAGCTGGTATACATATAGCAGGATAAGGCACTTTAATGTTTATACTCTCAAAATACTGTTGTTTTGGTACAGAGAACATTTCCTCTTTCCTTCCCTCCTCCCTCCTATATGCCTTGGAGGAACGTTTTCCTGTTACAAAAATGAAATCATACTCATAAGGTACAGCATAATGTTTTCTACTGCAACATTGTGCCTGCAACAAAAGATAGGCTAAGAACCTGCTGTTGGTTGGGTTCTGCAGAGGCAGCCTGCTCCACTAAAGCCCATCCAACTCAAATGCCTGGAGGACAAAAGTGTCAAGTGTAAATGCTGGTCTGTAACTTACACCATACACCCTGAGACCTTCACACCATCCTATTGGGTTTAACTCAGAAAAGCTTGGGCCACCAGAGGTAACTCATAGCCAGACATAGGGCCAGCAGGGCTATTGGTGCCACACTCTTATTAGAATGGGGACAAGAGGAGCCTGAGATGAGAGACTTCCAGGAGAAAGTTTCTTTTTGTGAGAGCTACTATCCCCAGCTCATATGACCTTGCCAGTAGGATTTCTTCCTGCTGGTCACTCAGCTCAAATGCCTTTGGTCCAGAGCTTCATCAGTTATTCTTTATTGCAATGTAAAGGTCTGTTCTGCAGTTACAGCAATGAAGACTAACATACCTCACATGTATTCATGTCCTGGGAAAGTTTTACTCCTCCTCTGCCATCGCAATGACAGGTATAACTCCCTGGTGAGTTGACACAGGTCTGTTCACAGAGATTTTCTTCACATTCATTTATATCTACACAAAAACAGCAAATGAGAGAGGAGAAAGCAGAAACAGAGTTTGTTTAAACATGAATCAACTGGGGGAAAAAAAACCAGTATCAGTATTATTTTGTAGCATCTTTCATTTGAGCATCGCCAAGTGCTCTGCAATCAGTACTTACCCTATGCCGCATCTTTACAGGAAGGAAGAGTTAGAGCTAGCATCTGCACAAATCTATGTTCACAGACAGATTCCAGCTTCCCATAGATACACAGCAAGTCTGTGGGAAGACTGGAAGCAGAGCTCAACTCCATGTCTTCTGGTTCAGAGCCCTGGGCTTTAACTTTAAGACAAGACTTCCTCCCTTCAGGCCCCTTCTCTTTATGCCTGTGCTGACTGGCTCCTGCTCCTTCAGTTCAGGTTCAGTTCAGGCACTGCTTGTTTCACTGCTACTCAGCAGCTGTATCCTCAACAGACAAGTAAAAGCTGAGTTTCTCATTCAGTATTTTCTTTTTTTTTCCCCTTTGGCTTGTTTCTATCCGCTTCAAAAACAAATGCAGGAAAACATATTGTGATGGCCCACAGGGATCTCTTCAGGCACAGATAAACACTTAGAGGTAGGGCTGGTTGACGTGTGAAGCATGTCGTTATGTTAGCTTAGACAAAAGGCAGGGAACAATGCTAGTTTTGGAATACTTTCAAAACTTACTCCGTTGAGAAAGCTTGCAGGCAGTGTAGCCAGCAGAACTGTGCATGGTTCCAATGCATATTAAGCTCCTAGTTCAGAGTAATACCACAAGACAGGTTTTGAAAGAACAGCAGCTACTGCTCTGTGACTTTTCTTGTCCTACAAAGAGAGACAGCAACATGCACAGATGCTTCTGAGCTTCCACTAGATCTCGTACTTGTCATAAATTCAAGAAATCTCAGCACTCTGGCGCCTACAGCTTGATTCAACTCATCAAAGATGACTGCAAACTGTAATCTCACTCACAACTAGGGAAAAGGAACTGAAGTCCAGTGTGTAAGCAAGATTAAAAAGAACCAAACAAAAAGCTTTAATTGAAGCCTGAAATTAAACTTCTGGGGTTTTACAGCTTTAAATCATGTAATGGATGCCAATATGATATTATTCCATGAGCTTACCCTGACAAGTCTTCCTCAAGTTGTCATACTTGTAGCCTGCACCACACACACATTCATATGAGCTTATTAAATTTTTACAATGAGCTTCTCCACAGATATCTGTTGATGCTGTGCACTCATCTATGTCTGCAAAACAAGCAAATAAACAACACTACTTCAGATGAGTATAATCACTTCATTGTTCTCGCACTGGAGAGGGATCTGGGTCAAATGATCCCTCTAGTATTTTGGTAACTGGAAAAATTATATTTTAAAGAATCTAACTTTAGGATTAGTTATAAGAAGTGACTTCAGGCTTTCAAAACCAGTTAGTGTTTCTTTAAGCCACTAAGTAGTATTGTAAAAACAGTGCAAAGTGAGCCAGGAGAAGTGTAGAACAAAATAACTCTCACAAAACAGAAAAAAACCCCACTCTGTTCTGGGGTCTGAAACTGGGTTAAAAAGCAGCACTGAGGAAAAGCAGTATGATTTTTACAAAAAGACAAAAGGAACACACAGCCCATGGAGCATCACAGATTTCAGTACTCCTTCCTCAGACAAGCAAATCATCCTATTTCATGCATTCAAAAAACTAAAATCTAAATCTGCTGGCCTGTAGTGGCAAAGGGGGTTGAGGCAGCCAAATTTATCACAAAGAACAAGTCATGTCTGAGAGAAGTTGTGGGGTTTCACCATGAAGGCAGGCAATGGACTGAAACTGGAGGTCCATAAAAAAGAAGTATCTTTCTCACATCTCAGCTGATACCCAGAAAAATGTTGATGTGGACAAAACGTTTGCACTGTCCTGAGAGTTTAATATAGAGTTTTGCTTTCTAGTACTTGTTAAAACCACAAGTGCATGTTATACTTGGTGATTTTCCCATGTATGAGTGAACTGGCCTATGCATATACGCTGCATTCACACTGCTCTAGTAGCCAGTTCTAGGGTATTATACAAATATACAGACATATGAAAACAAAGGTATTTATGAACCCACTTGGAGTCCACCTGTCCATGCAAACCAGCATCAAAGGACAATTCAAAAGCAAAGCTGGTTCTCCTAAGCACCTGCTTTCATTAGAAAGGAGTACCATGAAATATAGAGCTTAAAACAGTGGAAATGACAAAAAATAAAATCCTGCTCTTTGCCTTTTTGCTGGTAGCATTAATATGTTGTTCAGATCAGGTGTGTAAACTGCTTAGAACTATGTCATCACATCCACCTGTAAAAGGTACATTGAATTGCGTGGTTTTGAGATACACATAACTTTAACAGACACACATGATCATTAAGGAGCTTGTGCCTCAGCATGCAGCCTCCTAACATTTTTAAAATCTCAGTTGCTGAAGTTCAGTTATGTAAATTCATTCCACAGTTTCAATCAGACACTAGAGATCCTCACTTCCTGTTCTCAGCTGCTGTGTAAAACTTTTGCCAACCTTCATAGGGCTTTCCTGCAGCTAGTAATATTCAGTTGCCCTGAATTTAACCAGCTGCATCTATCTGAATCCATTAGCTGCTGCACATACCCAGATTTAGAAACGTAAATGAAAATAAGGAACGCACGAAAGAAAAACAAATGGCTCATATACTACAACACTGTGAGCCTGGAAAGAATCATAACAGTGCATCTGCTGGCCCTTCCTCCTTTCAATGTCAGGATATGAGGACCGATCAGCTGAACCAATTTAGTACAGTCCAAGCCACAAATCCTCTGTGAATCATGCCTGTGTTATTATATTGGAGAGCTGCACCGTGTGACTGCTGACAAGCCCAAGCATGTAATGCTGGCTGGAGCACCCAACACAGCCCCAGCAGAGAGCAGCTAACAGAAGCTACCACCAAGTCTCTGATGGGTAAGGGAGTAGACCAGGGCTGCTCAGTGTAACCCAGCTCTCTGAAATACAGTCATAAGTCACTAAGCATCCGCTGAGGTGAACTGAGAGGCCCAACAAAGCTTACCTTCACATGTTTTGCTGTCTTTAAGAGCGTAACCGCTGTAGCATGAGCAACGGTAGCTGCCTAGCTTGTTGAGACAGAGCTGGTTACAGCCGCCGTTCTGTGCTCTGCATTCATCAACATCTAAGTAAAAATAAAGCGTTACAGTCAGCCGTTACAGAGTGGGATAGGCATTGGGAAGGAGAATGACCAAACAAGAAACATTATTACAGCTGCAATACAATGATTACAAAAAGCACAAAGACTTCATTCAAACACATCAAGTACCTTAGCTCAAGTTGATTTAATTAAAAAAAAACAAACAGAGAAGGAACTGTAACCGAGCGCTCTGAGAATGCAGAGGAGTATCTTTAGTCACTGTGGAAGTGAAGAAGTTTGTTTGCAGAAGCAATCTAATTATAACTAATGTATTTTATACCATAACTAACTTTTAAAATGATACTATGAGAAGTAAGCTCAGGATGAAAGGTTTAAATAAAACAAGAACAATATATTGTTACTACTACAGACCTCATGGGAACACAAAAAGTTTTAACTTCACAGCTATTGAGCGGTGAAGGCTAAGCAGTGCTGCACTGATATTAGCAGCAAAAGCCTGAATTTCACCACCTATGTGCCCTAACTGCTCATTATGTCCTCCTTGTATTTGGGACTCTAGAGTCAGCTCATGAGTAGACAGCACACTTCATGGCATTTTATAAGAAGAAGAGGGGATATGCTTCAGACTGATACGTCGATGAGCTCTCAAAGATGATTGTATAATACTGATTAGACAACTGCCTGGAATGCTTGTGTGTGATCCCATAACCTTCCCACAATATTTACTTCAGAAGGAAAGGCTTTGGGTCTCCTGCTGTCTTGGTTTTCCACAACTCTGGACTGGCTGAATGTGATTTCTGGCAATTAATATTGGCAGGCAGAAAGCAGGCAGAAAAAGAAACCAGAAAGCAAGAGGAGGGAAGATAACTTTAGTGTTTCAGAAAGGAATACAGAAAACCCTCTTGGGCCCTCAAACTTCTTGCATAAATAATTTCTGCCTGAATATTGTCTTTGGAGTTGGTGGAAATACTCTGTGGAATGTAAGTGGACACAAAATAAGGTCCTACTTGCAAGAAGTCTTTAACAAACAAATTTCATCTGCTTATGCATCATCAGAATCAGACTGGTCATCTGCCTGCTGAAAGTCACTGTTCCCATAGCAGGAGTGCAAGAAAGGAAGATGGGGCTCTACAGGCTCTGCAGTCTGTGATCTGTTACATCAGGAAACAGTGGAAGCAGTTCTCATTAAAAAGCCACAATAACCCTATTTCTGCTGCCCCTTTCAGAGGTGTGGGACAGAAAGTCAGAATGTAACTTCTTAGGTTACCTTGCTAAGAACAAGCTGAGATCCATTAAGGACATATAAAAATGTTGATATGACAGGGTTATGTGATTTGCAGAAGGGCAAAAACACTAGTGGTGTATAATCCAGGTTCAATTACATGACTTTTTAATTATGCAGCACAGTGCCATTGATCATTTGAGAATACAGCAAAACCCAATGCATCTTTGTTCTAGGCATAATAGGTAGTGAAACCCCATTACCTTTTTCACATGTTTTTCCTTGCCAGCCACGCTTGCATGCGCAATAGAAGTCCCCCTTGAGATCTTCACATTTGATGGTACCCTCTTTGTGACAAGGATCAGGAGAGCACTGGTTTGGCAAATCTGATTTATATAAGGAGTAAAAAAAAACCAAAACAAAACACAACAATACATTGAAGTTACTAACAAACAGGTGTTCCGCTCTCATTAAAAGTGAAGAAACTTCAACAGTAATGGGGAACCACTATCAGAAAAACTCACACCTGGCAACACTGGAAGCTAATTCTTAGTTCTCATTTGCTGAACAAGCTGTGCCAGGAATTTTGCAGAGCACGTGCACTGGAATTCATTTCATTGCAAAAGGGAGTGAGCTACCACCCCCATATCTGAAGGGCACATCTTGAAAGAAACAACTCAAAGTAGCTCATTTTTAAGAGAGCTAAATCTACTCTCCCTAGTTCTGAGGAAAATAGAAAGCAGGTTGTTAGCAACTAAAGCACTCAAGGAAGGATGGGTACTCTTTTCAATCATTCTTCAATTGAGGATCTTGCCAGGGTTGATAGATTTGTGGCTAACAAGGGTTTATAGCTGAAATTTTTGTCCAAGCTATACAGCTTAGGTGTTTCTCTTATGTAGAATGAGAATAAAAAATACCCATCTGTTAACAGCATAAAAATAGCAAATCACTAATCCAGTTTACAGACAGCACAATGTTCCCATGGGGCCAACACAGAGTAAAGTCTGCCACTGATTTTAAGCCAAGTTCCAATACTTAGAAATGGATTTTCTGCATAGGAAAGCAGCAAGAGAGTAGTCACCATATTTTGGGAAAGACTGGAGGAACAATTATCAAATTACCATACTTAGAGAATGGAAGTCACCTGTCCAAAGCCACCTAACCATCTAGCTGCAAAACATCCAAGGACAGTGCTTTGCAGAGATAGCTGAAGGAAGGATGAGAGAATATCTTGTCCCCACAAAAAATGCGTTGGTAGCTATCTTGTAGTAGTAACTGGTTACATTTGTATTCTAAATCAATGATAAAACATTAATGTGTTAATTGTTCCCCACCACCTTAAGTAGAAGGAGCAATGCAGAAGCTCATTCCATGTACTGCAAAGCTCATCTAGTCACAGGACCTTTCTGTTTTCATATTCCCTCCCTGCAGTGTGGTTCAGAAGAGACAGGGCACTTCTTCAGACCTTCTACACTTGGGATGTTCAGGTGGAACCTCCTGTGTTTCGGTCTGCTCTACTGCCTTTTGGACTTTTGGCTTCCCTTTTGGACAGCCATGAAGATTGGTGCTGTGTTAGGCATAAAAATAAGGCAACAATATATGCTCAAATGATGGATAGCATTTGTGTTACAGTTAACGAGAAAAAAATGGTCCAACTCTTGGGCTGCACTGCACACTGAATGATCTGAAGACTGAAATTAGCTGCACACAGTGTTGCAGTTGATTCAGATAATCACAGAGTACTGATTTTATATTTGTTTACATTTACTGCATGGTACAATATAAAAGTTTTCACCGCTCTTTGGTCTGTAGGCGGTTTAATTGAGCTTTAGACATAAGGACTGTCTAGTGCAAGTTCAGCTGTGACAAACAGACCTGGCCACAATGCATATGTTTATACTAACTATTCCATTGTCCTTCTGAAGAGGACTAACATATGCCAGAAATCAGGACATGATTGGCAGTGGCTGCTATTAAATATAGTGAGCTGAGTCAAGCAGGACAAAATAGATGAAGTGAAGAAAAGAGCTCTATAAAAGGTCATAAAGTATCACACAACTCAATCATGGAAAGAATGTGCATAGCAAGTTGTGATTTCATCTACCTCTACCAAAATACTGCCAAAACACAATGGTTTGATACACTCTTACTTCAGGTGCTCCTCTGCAACCATCAAAACTTCAACATCTAGCTAGGGCTATGCCATCAAGATAAGCATTTATGCTGAGCCTCAGCAAGATGTTCCATTGTGGACAAGGGAGGTGACTTAGTCAAAGAAATGTCGATTTTCAGTATTTCATCTTGAGGCTCAGAAGCTAGTGGCTGGAAAACTCTACTGGAAAAACAGGGGCACACAATGCTAAGAGCCTTGCAGAAATAACTATCCACTCATCACAATCACAGACTTAATTATCTTTCTTCCTCATCACTTCAGCTGTGCAAAGCTGTGGCCAAGGTAAAGGCCAAGCCACACGAAAGAAAACACAACTACAATGGCTATCTGAACATCCACCTGCCAGAATACCTCCCAATAAATTACTACCCAGTCAACACAACACTGGAGGTGGAGGAGTCAGGGAAGGAGAGGCCAGGTTAAGGGGAAGATGAGCCATGACAGTCTTACTCTGATTAGCATGTTTCTTTTCCAAGACTGACTAGAATTTGTATTTAGCAGGTATCATGCTAGGCTGTTTTTTTGAAGTAGCTCAAACTCAGCTTTGCAGCCATAGCAGTGGTTTCAAAGTCACTCGATAACTAAAACAAGTCAATAGGGTTGTGCAAGACTTATCTCGCGTATCCTCGAGCTTCTAATTCTTTCCTTCAAGCTGGATTCTGATGTGCCTTGCAGAGCCACATGGAAATAACACTACTCAGCAGAATACCATGCTATCATAACCCACGGCACGAACAACCATGGACATTTTTATCACATCAACACTGCGCTGGTAGCTTGCTTCCGTTTTGAGCGTTTGAGAACATGGGACAGTTGTATCCTCTCCTGGTAGCTTCACAGCTGTGCAACTCTGCTAACGTTGTAGAAGGCGCTCCCGATTTAAACCATTGCAAGACAAAATGGAGCTTTTGTTTCTATTCATTTACATGAGAGATTTTAGTCAAGTTATTAAAAGCAAGGAAGAGCATGAGCTTTTTGTGTGCTTTGAGCCATGTTTGACAGCACATATATAGCTCATAAGTGCAGACAGAGAAAAGAACTATCAGTTCCATTTTTGAAGTCTATATGGAAACAAGACTTTACCTAAGTACACTGCTGCTACCAGTTCATTACTCTGAAATTATTTTTTGATATTCACAAAACAGTGCAAATTAAAAATGCATTGGGAGAGTGCTAGGCTGTGAAACTTAAAACACTCAGTATTAAATATATGCACAACCTAACAAAACTCTTCTGTTTTTTAAGGTCACAAGCATCTTTTTTCCAAAACAATCCTGTACAGTTTTTCAAACTCTTGCAGAACTCAGTCTCTAATTCCTAGCTGTCCTATGGTATCTCTTTCAGGAAAAGATCCAGATCTGTAGACCGAAGTAAAGGTATCTATGTGTAAGGCAAGCATCCATCTGCAAAGCAATTGTCTTTCATTCTCATTGCAATCAGTGGAGATCTAGTCAGCACAATAAATGGAGTGTGTAGAGTGATTCAGCTCTCCCCAGAGAAGAGGCAGTTTGGTCAGTGGGATCTCTATAGAACCACTGGCTCCAGATTAACTCTCTACTGTGATGGGAATACTGCTCATATAGGCACCTATGCTGGAAACGCTTGCATTGACTTCTCTGAATCTGGAGCTGAACGCTACCTGCAACTCCAGTTGAAAGATCTTATGAAACTGAGAAGTCTAAAATACTCTGCTAATCTGTCTAATCACTGTCACAGTTAAAACTTCTGCCTTACTTCCATTATAAACTAGTCTAGTAATCACGCTCCAGCCCTTGGGTTGTGCAATGTCTTTGAAAAACAGATTAAAAGTCTTCCACTACCTTGTTTTGAGAGGAGGAAGACAAGAAACAAAGTTTAAATGAGTCTTGCAGGCACAACTCCACAGAGCAGCAGCTGGCCAAGCATAAAGCCTGTCATTCTTCCAAGTGCATTTTGGGCTCCTTCTCCTTTAGTTCTCCTGTGAATTGCCAATGGCTAGCCAAAATTAAGCAATTGAAAAATATTTTCATATTTTAATGGTGAAAAATGTTATCATTTTCTTTCTAAACTACTGCATCTGCAATGGACAAAAATCCCTAAAAACCATTTATTCAGCTTTTCTTTTTCCCAGATTTTTTTGTTACTACCTCTTAGTCTTGCATTTCCAAATAATTTCTAAACTGATTTTCTGTTCGGGACAAGTTTTAACCATTTTCAGCAGGAATTCCTACCTCTTTGCTGTGCTACACGTGAGCAAAAGGAAGCACTCAGGTTCAGATCCCACTTTGAATGAGCTGGCATACTGCAGTCTATGTGGCTACCACAGCTCTGAGGATTCTCAGTTCAGAGGACTCAACATTCAGAGGTAATACTGCTGCATTATATCATGGCAGGTCTTAACACAACACTCATTAACCTTGGAATTCACTCTTCGGAAAATCTTGCTGTACTGCAGTTTCTAAACGTGAAAGTTTGACTAAATTCTGATCCTGATCTGGTAGCGCTGGTATGAACAATGGCAAATCAAACTGGATCATAGTAGTCTGAACCACAGGGGTAAAAATGAAAAGAAATATATATACATGTGATTTTTCTCCCCATTTGAACTGATCTGCTCCTAGAACATATTTAGAATATTTATGCAACTTTATATCTTTAGCACTGCTAAGATCCAAGAGGGAATTAGAAGAGTTAATAAATTTCTGATCTTAGTGTTAGTGATCAACAAATACCCTTTCACTTTTGACACACAAATTGGTTTGAATTATTAAAGGTTGCAATATTTAAACCATGGTCACATGATGTGTGAAACTGATCTTCTCAATGTGAAGAAGTCCAGCACAAGCCTGGGTTTGACTATAAGCTTTTTTTAAGGTTCCTTAGCAAAGGTAAGCCCAAGTTAGTATTCAAGAAAAAATAAAATTAAGCCAAACATAGCATACAACCTTCTGGTAAATTCTATTTCTTATGCCTCTTGCTTCTCAGATTATTCAGACCTTGGGGAAGTCATGGGAAAGAAACATCTTACATCACAAAATACCAAAGCACTGAAAGATGACAGTGAGATGGCAAAAGGTCATGGAAGGGGAAAGGCTTTGTATTTACTCAGATATGACAAGCAATACAGAGTCGCAAACCTAGAGAATAAGAAGGTTAGTACTAAAATACTATAAAAAATGGAGATGGCTGAGCTGGTTCCACTCCATCAGGTAACATGAGAGAATATTTAACACAATATACAAAACAAAAATGCTTACTATGAACGCATGTAAGGAAATCTGGACTTTTTGTATACGGCGACCCATATTTCTGAATGCAAGCTGAAGAACAGAAAATGAAATTGTTATCATTATAATGATGATATGGCAGCAATTCAAATCATGTAAAATCATACCTGGCCTGCTGTTTCATTAAGCAAGGATTTGGAGGGTGGGTGCAAAATCTATGCGATATTATAATCTCCCAATTGCCTTCAAATTCTCAAGTTCATCAAAATTTTTTAGCTCTGAGGTACAGTAGAGTTATAATCCATCTGATGATCATTTTAGCAGATGCTACTATGATTCTTAAAGCATGGCATTAGCTACTCAAATTTGACCTAATATATTTCTCTTCAAAAACCTAAACAGCACATGGAGTTTTCTAAAATTATTGGCACTTATGATTTTAAGTACTACATATTAAACACAAATAGAAAACAATATGATCTCATGACTGTGATACAGTCAATAGAATAAGCCAGTGGATCAATCATTGAAGGCAATTTTTTTTATTTTTATTAAGGAAATTAGTTAATAGTTAAGTTAATTAAGTAGCAGGAAAGGTAGAAGACTACAAATTATTTACTAATGCTGCAAGCTACAGATATTATGTAAATCTAACATTTCAGCATGCAAAAATCACATAAACGATCTCTGTATGTAAATTTATATATAAGTAAAACCAAAATCACATAAGGAATGCACAGATTATCTTAGAAATTAGAAATGCCATGTTTACTGCAATCAGATTTCCACCACTTTCCTTAGCAGAGACTTCCGTGACAAGCTTCAGTGTTCAGCACTACCACCAAGTGAAAGTAAAAGCTGCAACTCACCCAAATATCTCGGGTAAAAATATTCCTGTAGGAGGGAAAAAAAAAAAGGTATAGATTTATTGAATAGTATTTGCTTCTATTTTCATACTATTTAAGAGCTGCTGTTAGTTTGGTGGTCTTGTATGACAGTAGTTTATCAAAGTCCAAACACAAACTTCCTCAGTTCTTTTAATTCAAAGCCAGAAGCAGCAGAATATCATAAATATATTTTGTCTTTTGAAAAGAAAAGAAATATTAGCTCCAGTCTCAAGGTATTTTTTGATGACAGCTGACCTGGTTAAGTTTTAGTGACTGAGCGTGAAGCCACTCACTATCCAAAAGGTAAAGGTGCTGACAGTGGCAGGAAGCAGGGAAAGAGACAGGAATCTAGAGACGAAACCCCAGAGGGAAAGTTCAGAAACTTTTGGTCACTCATAGTCTCTTTGGAGGCCTTCTGCTAATGCAGGACATGGACAGCACCCTAACACTATGATCACTAAAATAAAAGGGTACCTTTTGGTCTTGCAACAATAAGCACCCTACAACTTCCCGGCACCCACTGACACACGACGCATTCCATCACTTGGAGACTGAGCACTCAAAGAAGGAAATGCTGAAAGTTTGCAAGTGAAGGGAAAATTTACTTTCATTGACCTAAAACTAGACTACAATAGGCATTCCCACTCCTCTCAAGGCACACAGTCACATGATACTGTTCCCTACCTTGTCAACAAAGTGAAGCCATACAGCGAGAGCGGAAATTTGCTCATGCGATGTGGATTTAACTTTGCATATTCAGGTTGGTGAGACCTTGCCAGCTGCATGATTGCTGGAAAATGCAACTGTGCTTCATGGAAGGGTGGGAGAATGGCCTAAACTGATCATTAAATCATACTTTTAAAAAATACAAAAAAATTCATGGCCAGGAAAAAGAATTTCTTTCCAACTTCACTTTATTCTGTATTTCATACGGTATACATCACTGGTTCAAATCCTGCTAAAATTGTAATTAGGGTGCGTGATTAGAGGAAACTTGTGGATTGCACCAGTCTTTAAGTTTTTTTTGTTAAAATAAGCCATTTCTCAGCTAATTATGAAAGCATGCACGTAGTATAATTGTCTTTTATACAACATGAGCAATTTTCATATAGCACTATCTGCAGTGAGATTGGGATAGTAATTATCTTGTATTTTACAAAATTAATTTGGTCCTACACTGGGCAAGATAAGAAACCCTTTTATTTTCTGTCATTATAGATGTTTGAATAAGCTCTTACATACATACAGGCATGTATGCACAACAAAGACTCACACCATAATTCAATTTGATCTGGACTGCCTAATACAATCAACTGGCTAACAAGGTCACATAAACTAAAAGTTTTGCATTTCTGCCACTCACCAGAAAAATCAATCAATTCTGGCATATATGCTCCAGTTACTGAAATGCATCATGTAAACATTCAGCCTAAATCACGAAAGCATCAATAAAGAAGTAGAAAAAGTAGCTTACACTTACAGTCTACTTCCCCCTCCTTTTTTTAAGGTTTAGTCAAAAAAGTACAGACAAAATAAAAATAAATCTAAACAGTCTAAGTATTCAGATGAGTGCCCAGCTGTGCAATAACCACAAACCGAACTTCAGCCAGCACTTGAGAAGAAAAAGATAGCAGCATGTGATGAAATATTCCAAACATGTTTTTTCATTATTTCCCCTTTGTTCAATATACGTCACAAGAATGTGTAGATGTGTTTAACCACTAACAGGATAATCCAGACACTGGCAAGAACAACTTTTTTTTGTGCTTACAGGGCAAGAAATAGGAGCATTCTTATTCATAGCCACCAGCCTTATTGCTCCAAGTCAGTGATGGCAAAGACATAAAACCTCATTTTCTCCTTGACTTGAATGAATGACTTGAGTGCTAGATAAGTGAGTTTACTTTCAAATGAAAGGTAAGGTAACTAGTTATTTTTCATTGCACAAATAACTTTCCAAATGCAAACTCACTCTCTATTGATTCAATGCCAGTTGAACAACAGGAAAGCGAAACTCCAAGACACTGTACTACCACAAGCTTCATTTCATGAGGTATGTAACAGAAGTGATTCAAATAGGAGGCTACTAATAGAAATTTAACCTATCTTCCTCATTTGCTTACTTTATACAAAACTGCTTGCTGATCAGTAGCACTTCTCTAGGTCTAAAAGACCTGCTGATAATACCATTCTAAAACAAACCAACATGATTGCAGTTTCTAATGTTACCCATTCTTGTATGATTAACTATTCGTTGTTCTCTTTAATCAATTTTCCTTACAACAAGCTTCTGGGAATGACAATATATTTCCATTCAGCCAAAAGATTAATCAAGAATGAAGCATGAATAATCTTCCACTTTGAGAAAAGGAACTTGCTTAAATTGAAAGTAAAGTCCCTGATGAGAAGTTTTCCCAGTTAAAAATTCAAATTATGCCTAACCTGCACAGAAGGAAAGCCAAACACGCATTATTTCTTGTATATAGATCAGATCTACAAGACCTTTTCAGTCTTCGGCTCTATACTAAGTCTTAATGACTCACAGATGTCAGGGAAGATGAAAACCCTGCACAGGGTCAGGGTTAAAAGTCTGAGATTCATCTTCCCTCCTGCAGAAGTCTTCAATTGTATTTTCAGGAACCATCAAAAATGCCAAGAGCTTTGAAGGTTGCTAACAAGGAGTTAGTGTACATTCTCTGTTAATACTTTGCTCATTTTTCAACTAGTCACCTTCAATGTCAGGCTCACCAAGCACCTCACCAGTCAGAAAGCCACCCAGGATTCACAGGATCAAAACATAGGAGGTTACATAACTGTGACAACAATGGCAAGACAAATCTCCACAGAATTATAGTAAGTGTTAAATTTTTGGCCTGGGTTCAGGTAAAAGAAGTCAGTATTCAAAGGGGAAGGGCTGACAGCATTTAGATTTGCTTTCCTATTTGCTACTGAAAATAAAAGCAGGAGCAATGGCCTTTTTAAAATAAAAAGATACAAACAAATACATACTGGACACAAGCATCCTTTAGCTAATTTGTTGTACAGAGCTTTCTAACCAATCTGTCCAGTAGTAATGTCCCAGTCCAGGCAAGAGGAAGATAATACCTTGTGGAAGTAGCAACCTCCATATAAGACCAACCTTCACAAGCACAGTTTGAACAATTCTAGCTTCTGTGCTCCTATCAAGAAAACCTTAATGTATTTCCACCCCTGCTTCTTCTCACCCAACACACTTTCTGCCTGTCTGGTTCCCAACTATCGACCAGTAGGACTGGGATGCCAGAGGCTCCAATCATCAAAGACCTGGCACCAGGGCATCCACAACCTGCATACCTTCACAAAGTACACTAGAAGTAAAATTCAGCAGAGATCTCAGGTAAAGAGGGAGAAATAGGAGAGACTGGGAAGTCCCTCACATCTGCAAGTCTCTGCTCTTTCAGTGAAGTGGTAAGCACAGTATGAGGCCAGTCCCTCTTGGAAGGACCTGGCTTGGTTATTTCAGCTCAGTTCAAGAGACTTTTTCCTTGTCATCCAGGATACAGAGCTGTGCTTTAACAGAAAAGCTTTAATCTCTACAGCACCTACCCCTTCCACACAAACATGCTAGAAGCAAGTCTTTCGATGCATCAAACATAATTATTGGTTTCCACCAGAGTGCAAGACTTAAGATTGCATGCTTTTATTTCATGCTAGAGAAACACTAAATAGTTTTTCACGGGGTTAAGAAGTTCCTCTCCCACCTATGTCCAGAGCTCATTCCTGCCCTTGTAAGACAGACACTACAACACTTAGTGTGGTTATCTAAAATGAAAAAAAAGCTTAAGTTTAAAATGTCCTCAAAAAACAAGAAAACAAAAAAAAAAACAAACCCCAAAACAACCCAAACAAACATCCCTACCCCCTAGCCCCCTAAACTCCAAGTGGTTAATTTTTATATTTGTTTCAAATTCCAAATGTCAATAGTCGCAGTGAAACAGTTAAGAATGGTTTCTGTGCAGCCACTCCCACAACACCCTGCATGGAAACAACTGAGAAGAACATCAACATGAAGGTAAGAATTAGTAACACAGCTGTGGAATGGAAGGGGCAGAAACATCTACATTAGCTTCCCTGCAAAAGGAAACATGCAACATGACTGGGGTCATCATCTGTTTTCAACTCCCTGGCTAAACACTCCCTTGGTGGTAAAATCCAGAAGTTAGTGAATTTACTCTGGGTATGCATCAGTCCCACTGTGTTTTTAGAGGAGATGGAAGAACACCAAATCAGAACAGGCATTAACATGAATCACTTTTTAAAAATAGCCCTTCTGAAAACATAACAATGACCCTGTCTACACCAGGAAAATGTTCTCACTGTTGCTTAAAGTAATTGGCAACACTGGGAATCTCAGCCAAAAGGGCCTGCCAACTGCTTCTGTTGTGCATGAGTACAAGGTCAGGTAAGCCTGATCAGCACTGAATCTAATGAAAATCATATTTTAGCTGTAGTGGCAGCAGAAAAAGAGATATAGTCTATTGAAGGACTGTTCATGTTCCTGAGCAACCAGCTGAGCAGGGGGAGTGGATCTGATGACCTCCAAAGGTGAACTCCAATCTCAACCATTCTGTGATTCTGTGACTGCAGCACTGCTAACACTAGAGGATCTCACAGACTCGTGTTAGCAATGGTAATTTCCCAAAAAAGTACTTTCTTGGTTACCTAGTTACCTCTTAGAGAGCAGTGACAACTCCCACATTATGCCTTTTTCTTATTTCCACATAATGAGTCTTCCTTTTCCTCTTTCCTTCAGGACCGAATGCTTGCCTTAGGCATGCCTGACCTCCTTGGAAAACAAGGGAAAGGTCACTACGAAACAGAGTTGGCTATAATTTAGTGTTTGACTTTGGTTTTCTTTTATACCAACAGTTGTTTAACTGTTATACCATGAGAATGCAGATCTCATTAATGCTCAAGAGCTCTGCATGGTTTAAACTCAGACCTCAGCTCTCATGCTGAATGATTAGGCCTTCCTCCCATATAATGCAATTAAGTAGTCCTACACTTTAGGATTTTAAATACAGAGAACCCGTAGTTGTAGATTTACGTTCAAATCAATGCCACATCGCTCACACAAGCTTTCCCTCTCTTTGTGAGGAACCCTACACTCAGCCAGGTTAGTTGGCCTCCTATTTTGCTTTGGAGCAACGTGCATTCCCTATGCAAGGAGCAAAGAAAAATCCTCTCAACAATTTGGCAAGTGAGGCTTTAGAAAAGAAAACAGGTCATGTTACAAACCAAAGGCAGCCTCAGAGCCTCCTCTCTACCACCAGAGTTACTATTGTTTAGAGCAGCTTGTACACTTTGTCTTCTTTTGCAGAGTATCCTTTTCACTGTCCAGCAGTTCTGCTGCGTGAAGACTGACTGCTATTTCCACTGAGTTGTTCACCTTTCCAAACAAGCAGCATTCGAGACCACCGTCTCCAGAACCACTTGTTTCATAGAGAATTCTGCAGCATTCAGAACACTGGAAACAAAATAACCACATCTCTTGCCTTAGCTTCCCTCACCCTATTCTGAGAGGCAGGACTGTTTCCCAACAGCATTCTGTGGTGTAATTTCTGCAGAAGATGTTGTTCTGCAATGAGGAAACCCCCCCCAGTTATTAGAATGCCCATTTACAGGGAAGAAAAATTTTAAAAAAAAGTCAGGAATGGGAAAAAAAGAAGAAAAAACGTTTCTATATGTCACAGCCAAGCAACACACAGATACTTCACATTTGTGAAGATATAGGGGGCACAGAGACATGATTCCTACAGACAGTCTGAGTCAGGGTTTGATTGGACAGTAATGGTGTGAAATGATGAAATTGCTGCCAAAGGCTAAATATTGCAAGAAGAATAATTTATAGAGTGCTTCCAATGAGTTTATTGTGCGTGCTTTTAAGTTATTCTTAATGCAATCTAATCACGAATGCTTTGAAGCTTCCTCCAGTGATTCAGGATTGAAAGGCTACTTTCCCTCCAGCCATAATGACGTACAATTTGAAAAGAGGATCCCGATTTAATGACAGGTCTTCACATGGTGTTGCTTGTGTGCATCCTTACTTATTGTAATAGTTATAATATTTGTATGTGTGGTTAAACTAACACTCACTTAGAAACTCGAATCAAATTACGCAAAGAAGGATCAGACAAAACACCTAGCATAAGTAAAGGCCTGTCTCCTTCAGCATCCTACATTGCATCATTGCTTTGCAATTATTTAAACCACATTTAAAGTAGAAGAGATTATGTATCCCATACAACATGATTTTAATGTCTGTGATCTCTCTTACAGGCTCTGTAACATTTTATCCACTGAAGCAAAGAAACACTATATTTTCCCCCTTCCTGTAACCTAATGGTATTGATTCTTAAGATTTTTCTCACCTGAAGAGGTTGCAACTCACAGTAACAGCATTCAGACACCTTAAGGCATTGATGGATTTTACCTCAGTGTGAACAGGCGAGTGAGGAATAGGGAAGTGACATCTGAGACAATAGTAGGTCCTTGTGACAGAATCTGATCTCATGCTTCCCTGTCCACTACTTTAATAACTAAGTAACTTTTGCTTCTCTGTTCTAGTCCTAAACATTTTCTGGAACTGAACTAGGACTCCTTGTTTCAGGAGTTGGCCAAATGTGGTAGCTCTCCAGATGCATGTAATTTTGTACAGTGCAACCACACTCCATTCTTTTACCTCTGCATTTATACATCCTTTTATCCTGGCAGGTGCGCAGAGTGAAGGCAGCACCAACGCTTGTCCCCCCTCCCTGTTTATCCTCCTTAATTTCCAGCTTTGCTCTTCCACTGGGTCCCATTGCTGATGCTCAAAGGAAGAAAACCTGAAACAATAAATAAAGAAACTTCCTCACAGACACGTGTATGTGTGGAGAGCCTCTAGAACAGCACGTCATAACATAATTGTGATGTAGGTACAGATACGGAAGAGAGAACTGCTGAAAATCTTAAATCAGATTCTCCCTTGGCTTGGTTATTCATTCACTTCTTTGACAGCATGAGCAGTTGCCTCCTCTTTCTGCTTCTCCCTAGCACCTGATCCTCCCATCCAGTATCTACACTCATTTACAATCTGTTGGTTGGTGCAGCCCTTTGTGAAGCTGCATGGTGACCAGAACCAGCGAACAGATCCAGCTGCAGAATGTTCATTTTTCTGTCCAGACTACTTTTCTTTAGATCAGTTCCTTAAATCAATTCATGCAGTTGTGCCGGCGTGCAAACAGAATTGGAAAGCGGGCCACTTGCTCCAACTAAATCAGCTGAGCTCCCAAAAGTGAAACCAAACGTGGGAAGATTACAATGTGAGTGGAAGAGAAGTAAACTGGAAGAATCCTTTTCTCCCACCCCTTTCCACTGATTCTGTTTTCAAATCGCCATGGTTTTGGTCATTTAACACTTGCTGAATTACCTCACTGGGGACCAAAGTAGGAGATAATGAAAATTCTTGCAGCTTCTTTAGTAAGTGTCCTGCCCCAAAGCTTTTCCGTCTTCATACCCCAGGTCTGTGTCCCAAAGCTTCCAGAGCAGTCATGCTTTGTGCAGCTCCCTTGTTATGTACACTCTCAGTTTCTTCTAAATCGCTGATGCTGATTCCATTATTGTTCTTCATACGTATCGGAAAATAATTGCTTGTAATTCATTAAGTTCACTTAGAGTTCAGAGCACACATGAACCACAACTGCCAATTTATACAAATTCAGTGTTCTCTTACCTGATTTTTCTGCAGCTGTACTAACAAACTGTACTAATACTCAGTAGGCTGCTCCTTTTTTTTTTTTTTAATTTTAAAAAAAAATTAAATGATCCTTAAGCCACAAAATGTCTTGGGTTTTTTTTGTTTTAATTGGCTTTCCCCACTCACATATTGATTAGTACCTATCTATTAGTACCTATTAGTACCTATTAGTACCTATTAGTACCTTTAAAAAAAAAAGGCTTAATAACTTTATCTGCTTTTTCCATTATCTTCCTTCTTGACTCAAACCCATATTATGCCCTAGTTTCAATTTACCATTCTCAGCATCTTTTTCTGTCCTATCTTCAAACAGCCCCTGAGTGCAGTATTCACCACTCCTGTTTTCTCTAGTTCCTTCCCTCCTGCTGCAAAGGAAGTTTAGCGTGTAATACACAATCCCAATCTGTTTGCCTTCCAGATCGGTTACACTCTGAATTTTGGTATGATTCTCCCATTCCATGTTTCCTTTATTAGAAACTAGAGGGAGAAGGAAGAAAGCGAAGGGAGAATTCCTGGTGCCCACACTGTCCTCCTTCCAGCAGAGAACTGGAATGCCGCTGTGGCATCTAAGTGAGCACTCAAACCTTTCTACTTCCTTCTTCTTTCCCTCAAGGTATTCTTGGACAGAGGTCTAAATCTCCTTGTATTTCTTTTCTTGAAATCCATTAAGCAGGTACCGTTGTGGCTGGGAATCCAATTCTTCCATATACTGAGTCCAAGCAGGTTTTATCATCAGCACAGACTCCACTGTAACTCTTTCCCTCTCTCAGATGAATTCTGCACCAACAAGAAGAGATAAAGAAATATATGCCAGCTTTAAAACTGGCCCTTCCTCCACACCCTGCCAAAATCATCAAGAATGGCTTCAGGGCCATTGGGAGAATGATGGAGGGCTCTGGGGCACAAGTAGTATTCTGCTCCATCCCAATGCTAAATAGAGAGGAGCGGGAAGCCAGGATGAAGAATTCGATTAATACCTGGCTCCGAGCCTGGTGCGAGGAGAGGGGCTTTGGCTTTTTTGATCATGGGGGGGCTCACGCACCCCCAGGCTTTCTCGCTAAGGGCGGGACACATGGGTCTCCTAGGGGGGCTAAAGCCCTTGCTAGAAACCTAGCCAAGCTCATAAATCGAGCTTTAAACTAGATATGAAGGGGGAGGGGGTTGAGCCCAGGCTAGGCAGGAACGAGCCTGGACGTAGGGAATTGGCGATTGGGAGAGGGTGTGCGGGTGAGGACCACCAGTACCTCACCACACAAAAAGTGGGGGAGAACACACCTCGGGGTGCTAAGGGAGATACAGGCACTCTGGTGTTAGATACTCCAGTTACCAGGCAGTTGGGAACGAATCCTGTTCCCTCTAGGAGGGCTGAAGGCTTGGCAGCTCAGCTGAAGTGCATTTACACCAATGCACGCAGCGTGGGAAATAAGAAGGAAGAGCTGGAAGCTGTCGTAGGGCAAGGGGCCTATGATGTCGTTGCCATCACGGAAACGTGGTGGGACGACTCATATAACTGGAGTACAGATATGGTGGGGTATAAGCTTTTCAGGCGGGACAGGAAGGGTAGGAGAGGAGGCAGGGTAGCCCTCTTTGTAAGGGAAGACTTGGACTCCATCGAGATGGATTGTGGTGATCAGGAGGTGGAGTGCCTGTGGGTCAAAATCAGAGGAGCCCACCAGAAGGTATATTTTGTGATGGGAGTCTGCTACAGACCACCCAGCCAAGGAGAAGCAGCTGATGAGCTCTTCTATGAGCAGCTGCGGTCAATCTCTAGATCGATGCCTCTCGTTCTGGTGGGAGAGTTCAATCTGCCTGATATCTGCTGGGTGTACAATACAGCAGAGAGGAAGCAGTCTAGGAGGTTCCTGGAGTGCGTGGGAGACAACTTCCTTGCACAGTTGGTGAATGAACCAACAAGGTTGGCCCTCCTGGACCTGCTGTTTGTGAACAGAGAAGGCCTTGTGGGGGATGTGGCAGTAGGTGGACGCCTAGGACTAAGCGACCATGAGATGATAGGGTTTTCTGTTTTAGGTGAAGTGAAGAGGGTAGTTAGCAAGACGGTAGCATTAAATTTCCAGAGGGCAGACTTTGACCTCTTCAGCAGGCTGGTTGGCGAAGTCTCATGGGAGACAGTACTCAAGGGCAAGGGAGCCCAGGAGGGCTGGGAGCTCTTCAAAAGGGTGGTCCTAGCAGCTCAGGAGAAAGCCATCCCCGTGGTCCGGAAAAAAAGCCGGCAGGGGAGAAAGCCAGCTTGGTTGAATAGAGAGATCTTGAGGGATATCAAGAAGAAGAGAAATGTTTATGGCCTCTGGAGGAAGGGACAGGCCTCTTGGGTGGACTACAGGAGGGAAGTGAGATTGTGTAGGGAAAAAATCAGGAGGGCTAAGGCTCAGCTAGAAATCGGATTGGCCAAGTCAGTGAAAGATAACAAAAAAATCTTTCTATAAATATATAAATAATAAAAGGAGGACTAGGGAGACCATACAGTCCCTATTGGACACAGAAGGAACAACAGTGACAGGGGATGAGGAAAAGGCCGAGGTACTTAATGCCTTCTTTGCCTCAGTCTTTAATTGTAAGGAGGGTCATTCTGTCTGTGTACAAACCCAGGAGCTAGAGGAGCATAATGAGGCTCCCGTGATCCAAGAGGAGGTGGTCAGAGCCTTGCTAGCCCAACTAGACACCCAGAAGTCTATGGGGCCGGATGGGATTCAACCTAGGGTACTGAAGGAGCTGGCGGATGTGCTGGCCAAACCCCTTTCCATCATCTTCCAACAGTCCTGGAAGACTGGGGAAGTCCCACTGGACTGGAGGCTGGCTGATGTTGTGCCCATCTACAAGAAGGGTCGCAGGGAGGATCCAGGGAACTACAGGCCTGTCAGTCTGACCTCAGTGCCAGGGAAAGTCATGGAGCAGGTGATCTTGAGTGCTATCATGAAGCACATGCAAGAGAACCGGGTGATCAGGCCCAGTCAACATGGGTTCACAAAAGGCAGGTCTTGCCAGACTAACCTGATCGCTTTCTATGACAAAGTGACTCGGCTGCTGGATGAGGGAAAGGCTGTGGATGTGGTCTTCCTGGACTTCAGTAAAGCCTTTGACACAGTTTCTCACAGCATTCTGCTTGAGAAACTGTCAGCCTCTGGCCTGGACAGGTGCACACTCTCGTGGGTGGAAAGCTGGTTGGATGGCCGGGCCCAGAGAGTGGTGGGAAATGGTGTGAAATCCAGCTGGAGGCCAGTGACAAGTGGGGTTCCCCAGGGCTCAGTGCTGGGTCCAGCCCTGTTCAATGTCTTTATCAGTGACCTGGATGAAGGCATCGAGTGCACCCTTAGCAAGTTTGCGGACGACACTAAGCTGGGTGGAAGTGTCGATCTGCTGGAGGGTAGAGAAGCTCTGCAAAGGGATCTGAACAGGCTGGACCGCTGGGCAGAGTCCAATGGCATGAGGTTTAACAAGGCCAAATGCCGGGTCCTGCACTTGGGGCACAACAACCCTATGCAGTGCTACAGACTAGGAGAAGTCTGTCTAGAAAGCTGCCTGGAGGAGAGGGACCTGGGTGTGTTGGTTGACAACCGACTGAATATGAGCCAGCAGTGTGCCCAGGTGGCCAAGAAGGCCAATGGCATCTTGGCTTGTATCAGAAACGGCGTGACCAGCAGGTCCAGGGAGGTTATCCTCCCTCTGTACTCGGCACTGGTGAGACCGCTCCTCGAATACTGTGTTCAGTTCTGGGCCCCTCACCACAAGAAGGATGTTGAGGCTCTGGAGAGAGTCCAGAGAAGAGCAACAAAGCTGGTGAAGGGGCTGGAGAACAGGCCTTATGAGGAGCGGCTGAGAGAGCTGGGGTTGTTTAGCCTGGAGAAGAGGAGGCTGAGGGGAGACCTCATTGCTCTCTACAACTACCTGAAAGGAGGTTGTAGAGAGGAGGGAGCTGGCCTCTTCTCCCAAGTGACAGGGGACAGGACAAGAGGGAATGGCCTCAAGCTCCACCAGGGGAGGTTTAGGCTGGACATTAGGAAAAAATTCTTTACAGAAAGGGTCATTGGGCACTGGAACAGGCCGCCCAGGGAGGTGGTTGAGTCACCTTCCCTGGAGGTGTTTAAGGCACGGGTGGACGAGGTGCTGAGGGATATGGTTTAGTGTTTGATAGGAATGGTTGGACTCGATGATCCGATGGGTCTCTTCCAACCTGGTTATTCTGTGATTCTGTGAAAATGACATAACAAATCGGTGTACTGAGAATAATTTTCAGAGCAATGTTTTTGCCTGGGTCTAGAGAGTAATATTCTACGCAGGGATTTGTGTTTAAAGATGATATCAGTATTTTTAATGTCTAGACTACATAACATTCACTGAATTACTCAAAGAAATGTTATACTGCTTCACTCTCCCAGTAACTCCTCTCCTCCCATTACATGCCTTCAGACTTTTCTGATTAGTATTTATAAATGTGTATCTACCTGGGTATTCCTAGACATAGGACATAAATATGGTCTGCCAAGCAGACAATATCTCTCTCCAAGAGATCAGAGTAAAGTTTAGAATACTCTCGTCCATATGCATGCAGCTCCTCTATGTTATCATGACCACGCCGCATAATGGAAGAAATAAAGAAATAAAACCAATGAGCCAGTAACAGTATGAAACACAACCAAACTGACCATGATCACACCCTATATATTGCTTCATCCATATTTCAGCTTCTTGATAAACCCAGCCCAGCAGAAATAATGCTGACATTGCTGGATATTTTGTCAGGATCAGTAATTTTCAAGACATGACTATAGAAAGCCCTGAAAAGCTTGGTCTGGTCTCCCTGCTGCCCTTGCTGTGAATGGACTAGAAACCTCCTCAGTCCCTCTCAGACAAAGCTACTGTGTGATTCTCTGCCAGTGTTTTGTGTATTTGTCAAGCCATGGATTTTAATAGCAATTTGGATGCAAGTCCCTCAAAAAGCAAGAGAACTTTTCATATGAATGCCTGTAAATCAGATCTTCACGCTGCACACATAGAAAAACCAGCAGGCTTCTCACGGTACTCTGTTGAGGGACAAATCCACAAACAGTAAACACAAGTGGCCAGGCTGACCTGTGTCAGTGCTTCTGGTGGGTCTAACAGCTTTCAGAGTATTCAGCATGGCAATTTCAAAGGAAATATGCAGGAAGATCAGCAATTCTTCAATAGTAACAATATCAAATACGATAGGCAGTGCCAGATGTTGTACTTATAAACTGCGGTTCCAAATGATAAGAGAATGCATTCAAACACCTTCCTCGTGCCGAGTCTTTCAAAACAGAGAAACTCCTTGTGAAAGGACATGTTTTTGCCATATTGATTCTTTAGTGAAATCCAACACTTCTAAGAACACCAGCAACTACATTCCCTTCTGCCCTTGGTTTTACGTGATTCGATAACCACATTTTTGGAACAAGTCAACCAAATTCCACAGCAGTTTATCAGTTGGCTAACAAGCTGTAATACCTTGACTGCATACCAAGGTCAAATATTTCTGCAGTACTGCTTTTTATAATGCCTCATCAACATTTTAAATAAGATAACATTCTTATCTCTATATCCAAGATATTTAGCAACTTCATCCCATCTATCACACCTAGCATATTTTTTGATAGATTGCATTTAGAATCAGTCCTCATACCTCCCATGAACATATTTTCCATCCTTATTTTTTCCTCACCATATTATCCTTTAATTTTTCTCTTCAGTACCTAGAGCATAAATGAAATTATAAAACAGGAACTATCCCAAAGTTCTGCAGTTATATCTAAGGATATTATAATTAGCTTCCTGAAAAAGGCAGGCTGCAAGTCTCATTAACCTAGGCTCACACTTGTTTTTACCATATATAGTCATACAAATGGCACAGACTAAGTTTTGCTCTGCCTCCTAAAAAAATAACTCTAAAAATGTTTCAATTGATCTTCCTTCCTCCAGTCTGGGTGAGCTGATATTTCTGTTTTCCATAACGTAAAAGACAAAAGCTGCACTGGCCTGCAAAAGAATGGCTGTTTAGCCCTGCCTAATACACTATTCTTAGCAGCTGATGTAAGTAATCACACATGTGGCAACACCCTCTTTCAGGTTTGACAATTTGTATCTAACACTGAGGGCTTGCAGATGCTGCTTTGGAAAGCTGATCACTAAAGCAGTGGAAGGCACAGAAAAAAAGGTGATCTGGTATAGGAAAATGACATTTCATTCCATTCATTACCTATACGAGAGGACCCTTTTCCTGTGCCTTCCACTGCTCCAGTAGTGGAAGCATCTTTCCATAAAATGATATAGTTGGCTGGATGAAGCTATGTTTTTGTCTATGAAGCATCACATAAGCTACGCTACAGCTTTACTTCATCATACCTGAACTTCTGGAGCTGCCTGATCGAACCAGTTAATATAATTTCATATCACATCTTTAAGTCATAGGTTTTAAAATTAGGCCTTGAAATTCTCTTCACACAACCACAGAGAAATTAAGAATGATAAGCCTTGTAAGGAAGACTCATACATTTCACAGAATCACAGAATAACCAGGTTGGAAGAGACCCACCGGATCACCGAGTCCAACCGTTCCTACCAAACACTAAACCATATCCCTCAGCACCTCGTCCACCCGTGCCTTAAACACCTCCAGGGAAGGTGACTCAACGACCTCCCTGGGCAGCCTGTTCCAGTGCCCAATGACCCTTTCTGTAAAGAATTTTTTCCTAACGTCTAGCCTAAACCTCCCCTGGCGGAGCTTGAGGCCATAAGGAGCTTGAGGTCATTTCATTAGAACACCTGCCAGGGGGAGCAGGGAAGAGAAACGATGCTTTTGTGCTCACATCACCAGCCTTTCTTGAGGTTGAACAGAGAAGCAGCAAGCTATTAACTAGCCTCAACCTAACCTTCAGTTGTCAAGGCTGCAAGGCCATTGCTCCCATGGGATGGTAAAAGCCAAATGCCTACAACTGTGCTTATCTGGTGCTTTAAAGCATGAAACCCAGGAGACATGGAGAGACCTGAAAGACCAGATCAGCAGCACATCAATGTGTTCCTCACAGGTCACCTACTACAAGGTTAGCCATAGGGCTCATTGCTGGACAAAAAGTGCTGTAGCCGTTTCTTCCTGCTATCACTTAAGTAGTTAATCCCTGTGACCAGGTTCAGATGGCAGAGAAAAAAATGTCAGCCTTCCTTTCCAACAAGGAAACATCATCTGTCAACAGTAATCTGTACATTTTCCTGGTCAATAAAAAGTCCTTGCTTTACCAGCATGGACCGGCTACAGCCTGAGAATATCCTTATGCATAGTTACTGTAGTTACTGCAGTTCCTCTAACTGCTAGGTGTTGTTCATCAACAGTTTTCATCTTTCCTGAGTCAAGTCTGCCTCATCTAGCTTCCTTCTGACAGGATGTACAAGGTAACATCAGTGAAATGACAGCATGATAACCTCCTGGAGTTTAAGAAACACTTCCATTACCTCAGATGCATAATTAAGAGATATGAAAAGATCCAGTCAGATGAAAATACAGATGAGGAAAACACTCTGCCCATCAAATCCATAGGTACTGCCAGAGGAGTAGCCACCTTTGCCTTACAAAGCACAGAAGGCTTCCAGATGTAGAATAATAACAGCCTGAACACATGACCTCTGCCACCAGGCACTAGAAAATTGCTACTGAACAGCAGCTGCTGCCTTCGTGTCACACACTGATTGTAAAATGGATAGGAAGGGCCATAAATCCTCCCGATATGTGGTGGCACGCTTGCTTCTCAGTTAGATTGAAGCAAAACAACAGCACAGAGGACATACTGCACGTAACAAGCAAGTTCACAGCGCTTGGGAGTTTTGTGCCCCAGAAAAGGTAGGATCTCATGTCACTACAGACCTGAAAGTATTATAAACTACAGTACTTTGGTGTAGGAGCACATGTAAAATAAGCAAGGGGATACAGACACTAGGAGCTTATCCGGCCTAGGAGATATTTCATCAGGGGTTTTCAGAATCACAGAGAGGCCTGGCAGCAGTAACAAAGGAAATAATTTTCAATGACAGAACGTTTGTGCTGTCCTGCAAAACACGCTTAAATGGTGTGACTGAAGAATTGCATTACACATGAAAATATTTTATACCAAACTGATTTCACTATTTTCATTACAGTAGATCTGTTCATTTTTTTCCAATATTCAGGATTAGTATTGAATATTGTTAAAACCTCCTGACACTTTTACACAATCTTCCACACTCTAAAGGGACCTACCTTTGGCTACTTTCTTGGCCAGAAGCCAGATAGCCAAGCTGGTGGCCTCAGACCACCTTTATCCCAGAATCCCATTTAGGATATTTTTCCTGCATTTGCTGCTATATAGCAAATATTTATACTGTGCTTAAAGTCATGTTTTTTCAAGATGAATATGGAAATAGTTGTGCTAGCCATTTATGATTATCTATATTCTGAATTATCTCAGTTTTACAGAACAGAAGCAAACTTTGCTGCAAGCAGATGTGACTGCATGTACACATAAGAGGCGTACCGTTAAACACTGTCTAGGCAAGTGCTCCGTATTAAGCTCTAAATTAAAGACTGTCAAAAAGAAAAGCCAGCACTTCGATGTTTTTGCTGTACTTACTGCTGCTTTGTGACAACAACCTACTGCACTGTATATCCTGTGCTAAGCCTACTAATGTGGCACACGTGTCAAGACTTGTCTGGCTGAAGCATAAAACATCTCCTTAGATGAGTCCCTCCCTTGCCTGTAGTGTGTTTGTGTCCCTGGGTACACACACACACACGCAAACACACACACAGAGTCCTACCTTCTCCCTAGAGCATCATACCATTAACAGGAACACACTGTGCAATGTCAAGTTTCAATTTGAACACCAAGAAAATCCATTTCCCACTAGAAAGCTAGGTAAGCTCTGCAATGAGAACAGTCTATCCAAAAAGGCAACAAAAGGAGGTATAAAGTAATTGAAAGAGCAAGCTAAGCTTTGTAAAACAACGAGCTGCATCTACACAGTGAGTGTATGTCCAAAGTGAGAAGAAGACTGAAATGAAAGCCTTGAGAAGACTGGAAAAGTCAGTTCCACGTGCAGTGTGCAGGCTGTAACTGTGTGAATCCATGCTTAGTGTTAGAAGTGCAGCAGTAACATATTCCCATACACGTGCTTTCCTGCTGTTGTTGTGACAGGTGCTGGCCCTGCTGATTACAAAACCCTAACCAAGCTGAACATGTTCCAAAAGGAATATATGCCACAACATTGGGGTTGTTTAGCCTGGAGAAGAGGAGGCTGAGGGGAGAACTTATTGCTCTCTACAACTACCTGAAGGGAGGTTGTGGAGAGGAGGGATCTGGACTCTTCTCCCAAGTGACAGGGGACAGGACAAGAGGGAATGGCCTCAACCTCCACCAGGGGAGGTTCAGGCTTGACATCAGGAAAAAATATTTCACAGAAAGGGTCATTGGGCACTGGAACAGGCTGCCCAGGGAGGTGGTTGAGTCACCTTCCCTGGAGGTGTTTAAGGCACGGGTGGATGAGGTACTGAGGGTCATGGTTTAGTGATTGATGGGAATGGTTGGACTCGGTGATCCGGTGTGTCCTTTCCAACCTGGTGGTTCTATGATTTTATGATTAAAGGGATATAGATACAGGTGGGATGAGAGGATGAAGGAAAGAGGGATGCTAATGTGTCCAGGCAGAGAAGCCATAGCTTTATGGCACACTGGTCTTTCTTCATGGATTTATGCTGTGGGTGGACAGGACCATTCCCCTCTCCAGAGCCAGCAGTCATGCCAGCTGACACCAGGCTGGGTTGCTCACCCAGAGCATCCTCACCGAGGCATTTGTACTGGGACAGAACTGACACAGTGCAGGGAAGGCTGAGGGGCAGAGCTGGACCACCCACCCAAACCTCTGTGCCCTTACCGTCTCGGGGTCGTTCTCAAACACCTCGCGGGCCTCCTCCTTGCTGCAGTGCTCCTCCACGCACTCCCTCTCCAGGTGCCCTTTCTTGGCTTCCTCGAAGATCTGGTAGGCTCGCCGCTGCCTCAGCCGCAGGAACTGGGAAGCCTCCTGGGCGCGCAGCAGCACGGCTGGGCGGTGGGGGGCGAGGAGGAGGAGGAGGAGAGGACGAGCAGGAGGAAGGGGAGGCGGGGGTGAACAGCTGAGCCCGCTTGGCTGACCGTACCCCATCCACCCGGCCCCTCCTGGTGCGACCAGCTGCATCTGCCCGCATCCCCAGCACCTCCCCCGCACCGCAATCGCACACTCGGGGCGGTGGGGGATGCTCAGCGTCTTGTGCAGCATTCCTCCTCGCCCCCAGCTGCTCCCCCGCACCGCACTCAGCGCACACGCACACTTGGGGCGGTGGGGGATACTCAGCGGTGGGGGATGCTCAGCGCCCGTGTGCAGCATCCCCCTTCTCCCACCCAGCAGCTGCTCCGCACCGCAATCGCACACACGCACACTCGGGGCGGCGGAGGATGCTCCGTGGCTCATGCAGCACCCCCCCTTTCCCTCCTCCAGCAGCTCCTCCGCACTTCACTCAGCACACACGCATACTCAGGGCGGTGGGGGATGCTTAGCGGTGGGGGACGCTCAGTACCTCGTGCAGCATCCTCCCTTCCCACCCCCGAGCAGCTCCCCCGCACCGCGCTCGCACACTCAGGGCGGCAGGGGATGCTCAGCACCTTGTGCAGCATCCCCCCCCTTCGCCCCGCGAAGCAGCTCCCCCTCACCGCACACTCACGCTCAGGGCTGCGGGGGATGCTCAGAGCATTGTGCAGCATCCCCCCCCCCCCCTCACCCCCCCTGCAGCTGCCCCGCACCACAATCGCACACACGCACGCTCGGGGCGGTGGGGGATGCTCCGTGGCGCAAACAGCATCCCCCATCCCCCTCCCAGCAGCTGCTCCGCACCGCACTCAGCACACTCAGGGCTGCGGGGGATGCTCCGCACCTTGTGCAGCATCTCCCCCATCGCCTCCCCAGCAGCTGCCCCCCACCGCACACTCAAGGCGGTGGGGGAGGCTCAGCACCTTGTGAAGCATCTCCCCTTCCCCCCGTAGCAGCTGCCCCGCACCGCACTCAGCACACTCGGGGCGGTGGGGGATGCTCCGTGGCGCAAACAGCATCCCTCCTCCTCCCCCGCCCCAGCAGCTCCCCCTCACCGCACACTCACACTCAAGGCGGTGGGGGAGGCTCAGCACCTTGTGAAGCATCTCCCCTTCCCCCCGTAGCAGCTGCCCCGCACCGCACTCAGCACACTCGGGGCGGTGGGGGATGCTCCGTGGCGCAAACAGCATCCCTCCTCCTCCCCCGCCCCAGCAGCTCCCCCTCACCGCACACTCACACTCGAGGCGGCGGGGGATGCTCAGAACCTTGTGCAGCATCCCCCCTCCTCCCCCCCCACCACAGCGGCTCCCCCGCACCGCGCTCCCACACTCGGGGCGGCGGGGGATGCTCCGCTCCGCGCCGCGCACGGGAGGGAGGGAGTGACGCGCGTCCCCGGCTCCTGCTCGCCCCCTACTCACTCTGCGAGGATTCCGCCGCCAGCAGGACGAGCAGCAGGGCGGCCCCGAGGGGCGCCGCGGGATGCGGCATGGATGCGGCGGCGCTGGGAGCGCGGCGGGGCGGAGAGGAGCGGAGCGGAGCGGGGCGGGGCGGGGCGGGCGCTGCTGCCGCGGAGCCCGGCGGGGGAGCCGCTCGCCCGTCCTACCCGGTCGCTCGCCAAGTCCCCGCCGAGCCCGGGCTCAGCGACACACCCCGTACCTGCCCGCCCGCCGGGGAGCGCCGGGGGAGGATTCACGGGGCCGGTGGGCGGGCGGCAGGGGCCGGGAAGCCGAGGGGGAGGCTGCTCCCTTCCTCACCTCCGGCCGCGCCGCCGGGAGCATCGTTTGAATCTCTCTGGGGACCTCGGGCAGCCCGGCCCGGGGGGAGGTGTCCCTGCCCGGCCTAGGGGGGGTGGAACTGGACGAGCTTTAAGGTCCCTTCCGACCCAAACCCTTCTATGATTCACCGCCGAGAGGGAGAACCTGGCACCAAACCCAGCCCAGTCCTGCCTTAAATAAGAAAAAGTGGTTCTCCCCACACCCCAACGCATATTTTCTTCAGATCTAATTTTCAGTTTATACTGGTATTTTAAGATAAACTCCTCAGGAAAGAGACAGATGTGGTTTATACCGATGTGTTGCAAGCCACCCTTCACTGTCCATGTCCACTCTGGTTAAACCAGGCAAGTCGACAGGCTAAGAGAGTTGGGATTGTTCAGCCTAGAGAAGAGAAGGCTCTGGGGATACTTTATAGAGACCTTTCAGTACCTGAAGGAGCTACAGGAAAGCTGGGGAGGGGGGTCTTTATCAGGAAGTGCAGAGGGGACGGTTTTAAGCTTAAAGAGGGGAAATTTAGACTAGGTGTTAGGAAGACTAGATTAGATTAGTTAGTTTTTATTCCTGTGAGGGTGGTGAGGCGTTGGAATAGAAGTCAGAGTTGTTCAGAGAAGTCACAGATGGCCAGTCCCTGGAGGTGTTCAAGGCCAGGCTTTGAGCAACCTGATCCAGTGGGATATGCCCCTGCCCATGGCAAGGCAGGTAGAACTAGAGGATCTTCAAGGTCCCTTCCAACCCACGCATTTTATGATTCCGCGATCTAGGAAACCTTGTGAGCTGTAACCCACATCTACAAGGTCAGAACTCAGAGCTGCATTTAGACTGCTTATTGCCACCACTTTAAAGCTACCTCTGTGATCTGCCGTGCAGACATTTAACTGTGACAAATAACTCAATCTATACTTTCTTCAAGATACTTCTAATGGCACAACTTGTATGAAAAAAGAATTTGTCTAATGTATTTTTAGTATTTAGGTGTATTTAAGACAGACTGTGCCTTCACAATAAATTCCTGCAAATATAATGTAACTAATGTGAACGACATCTTTGTATTGCATACAGTTGAAATAGAGTACATGAAAACATAAGAGCCAGCTTACTTTTTTAAAGCAAACATTCCTAGTCTGACATTTTCTGCCTGACAATGGCCAATGATAGAGCCAACAGGTACAAAAAAATATATAAACCAGTATGGAGACTTTTCTTTCTGTTTTCCACTTCTGAAGTGCAGAGGAAAAACTCTCTAAGGTAAAAACCATGTCCACTGTCAGACTATCAGCCACAAATATGCATCTTCTCTATGAACTTGTCAAATAGATTTTTGATTGTTGGTAATTCCAGCTTCCAGGAGTGGCAGCAAGGTTCCAGATGTGCACAAAGGCTAGACAGAAAGTTTTCCCACCTGTTTTAAATAAAATGCTTAATAATTTTATAGGGTCTCCTGAATTTCTGTCTTCCAACACATACTGAATTATCATGCCCTATTTGTTTTCACTATGTCATTTTTAAGACCTCTGTCATATGCTTTCAGGACCATCCCTTTTCCTAAGCCATGGAGCTTTGGTCTATTATTTGTTTCCAAAACCCTTTGAGCTGGCATTGCTCAAAGGAGTGGTCCCACCAGTCCTTTTTGTTTGTTCCCATTCTTTGGTCCTGTCCACATCTTGTGCTGGCATGCAACAAGCCTGATTAGAGTAACCAAACCAAAATGATTAATTTTAATTCAGATCAGTTCCCCCACTGAGTTACTTCGCAGCTGTGCAAACATCAAAAGGAAGAGGCTTTCAGGAGTGGCAGCAAGTGGCTGCATCCAAAGGAAGCACGAGCCTGCTAATTTAGGCAGCCAAGCTGGCCCAAATGGCTTGTGAAGTCACAGCTGTTGGCAGAGGTTTTGTAGGAATGGCTGTCACGTTCCTCCCTCCATTGTGTGTCCCCCCTGCCCATGTCCAGAGATGAGGCTGTACCATTTCAAGTCACTTACATGGAAGGAAACTCTTCCCTTTTTTTCAGTGCATGTATGTTTTCTGTTAGGTTACTGTACTGAACCAGTTTAACAACAGAGCTAAGAAGCGTGGAGTGGGATTACAGCAGTAAATCCATAGACTGCTGTGGGATTGCAGCCTGCACCCTTCATACAGAAGCCATTTCTCATATTTATTTCAGTCCTTCTCTGTATCTTTTCTATTTACACTTCTCAGATGAAGTGGACTAAATACATACAATATTCAAGATGTAGGTTTATAGTGGCACTGTCCTACTTTTGCCTTACTTTTGTTTTTTTTTACTGTTTCCAAACATTGTGAAGGCTCCTTTGTACGTCTTCGCTTGTTATTTTCAAAGATGAATTTTGCATTATCTGCAAAATATCCTCATAGCATTAATTTTTCTGTAAAATTTGTGAAGGTGTTGAATAGCAGAGATTTTTGCTGGTTCTGCAAAGGGCTTTATTTTGTGTAATCTAATGATGCGTTTCCTTTCTTTTAGACAGTTTTTTATCCTTCTTCTTTTATTCCATACAAATACACTGACAGCGTCTAATGAAAGACCAGGTCAAAAGCTTCTTGAAAATCCAGGTATGTAATACTATGAGAACCATCCTTATCTACACAAAAATCACTCCTTGAACTTCTAATGGGCTTGCAAAACACGACATCCTGCTTGATATGCAGTACTGGTGTCATTCAGTCTACTCATTCTAGTCTTCATTATAACATCCATTGAGTTGCCTGGCACAGACATCAAACACTGATTTGGGTGAGCCCTGAAGTCCTTTTGACAGTAACTTTTTCTACCTTCCATTCTTTGGACACTGTAGCATTTAAGGCAGATTTAAGCCATGAGTTGCATAGAGCATCAGTTTTGTTTTCTTCAAGATTCATGTCTTTATACCATCTGATCCCAGCTATCCCAGTGAAGTCTTAGGGAACAAAAAAACAAGGTAGAAAAATAATGCAGAAAATATTGGAATAGTATCGCATGAACTGCTTGTACTCTCAGCATGTCTCATTTTAGACTCCCTTTTGACTTTAAAATGGTCTAGGACAGAGATTTCCAGATGTGAATCTGAGTTTGTAGGATTAAGTTCCATTGGTTACTAGGCAATAACCAGATTTAATGGATTTTGAGAAAAGTGATTAAAAATACCACGTTAAATTGTTTATTAAAGAACAAAAAGCAAAAAAAAATTATTTACCAGGTAACTGAACATGAATCAGTTATTCGAAATTCTCATGCGTATCAGTCAATCTGGCTTCCTTACCCAGTCCCAAACTGACAACCAAAACTTTCAACACAAAACAGTTCCTTAGGTTCCTTCAACTAATTCAACCTGTAACTACTAAATAATAGAATGAGATGAAAATGTCCTAAAAACAGTAAACAACCTCACAACTTCCGAGTCAAAGACACGGAGTTATAGAATCATAGAATCATTAAAATTGGAAAAAGCCTCTAAGATCATCGAGTCCAATCATCAGCCTGACAGCACCATGCCCACTAAACCAGATCCCAAAGGGCCTTGTCTACACATTTTTTAAACACTTCCAAAGATGGTGACTCCACTGCTTCCCTGGGCAGCCTGTTTCAATACTTCACCACTCTTTCAGTAAAGAAATTTTATGTAATATCCAATCTAAACCTCCCTTGGCATACCTTGAGGCCATTTCATCTTGTCCTGGAAGAAGACAGAGAAGAGGAAAGATGGACAAGAGGAAGAGGAAACCTAAGCGTGCTCTTCCTGCCATCATCCCTTCATCCTGGGGCACTACAGAGGGTGGTTCTTGATGACTTCTGAAGTAGCACCTTTTCCAAGTAATGTACTTGTCTGACCTCAAAGAAAAAATTTCTAGACACATGCCCTGTGGGCTGTCTCAGAATGCCAAAATATCTCAGATTTTAGGGACAAGTGACTATTTCAAATACCTATTCCACATTCATTCCTTGCTCTTTTTTTGTTCTTTTTTTCTTCAGAGGTGCTCCCAAGAAGACAGTCCTTATTTTTTTTTTTCCCCGACTCTGTGAGGAGGGAGGAGTAGTAAAAGGATGTGAGATTACAGCAGAATATTTTTTAAAAGAAATTACTGTGGAAGGCAGTGTGTTTAAACAGAAAATCCCTATGAGAGTAAACAAGCTGATTCCATGATCCTTGACCTGAATGCATTACAGGCTGGGCACATGCCAAATATGCTCAGCACATTAAGATCCGGAACTTACTGCTTAGTTGTGTGAACTACAATTTGCAGCCTGATGCCAGGAAACAAACTGGAAGTTTCAAAGACAGGAAGCTCTAAACTGTCGCTGTCCCCTCCATGCCTTTCTTGGTTCCAGGTCAATGGGATTTCCTTTCATTAGAGGTCAAAAAGTTGACTGACATCCAAAAATGGCTTTAGGTACTAGCGAAAGCAAATTGCTCATCTGGGCAGTGGTACCACTTCTGCAGCAAGTGAGGCAATGTGCAAACTTCTGAGCAGAATGTGCCACCATCCTCCATGGGTGATGTAATGACACAGAACAAAAGCACTAGATCTCTTGCCTCAACCTAAAATACATTATAGCTCCCTGTTTGTTAAATACTGCTGTAGGTCACTGGGGGGATGAGGTGGAGGTGGAAGCCCAGAGGGTCTGTTTTCTCTGCAGTCTGAGTCACCACGATGCATTTATCACTGAGCACCTGGGAGGTGGGAAGCCCAATGGACCTGTTGTATTTTCATGGCAGAAAGAGACTGCAGGTAAGAAAGAGAAAGTAGGAGAGGTCCTTACATAACCAACTCTGCTTTTTAATTCTTACTTCCTTTGAAAAGAATAACTTTGAAAAGAATAACTTTGAAAAGAATAACTTTGCTTTCCTACATTTTAGAAAAGACCTCTGGATCCCTGGGATCGAAGTACTAGATTGGGGAGCTAACTGCTCTTTCAAGGAAGCCAGTTCCTTTACCACACACCTCCCTTTGCAGGTCTGTTATCCAGGTAAGGATATTGTGTTAAGTTGTAATGGATTTCTTGATTGAGTACAAAGCACTCATCATACCATCAATAAAATCTTCTACCGTATCTCCTTATGCTGTTATTTGGTATGAAATTTCTGCAGAGATTGAAAATAATCTTGATGTTCACCTACATGTGAGGACACAGACAAGGGAGCTGATAAAGTAGGACAGACTATAAATAGCTCTAGGATGTCCCTGACAGGTAATTTACATCAAAATAAGAACACTCCAAGTATCCTACTGTCTACATTTTGATTGCATGGAAAAATCACACACCAAATCCTTACTGAAACAGTGCCATTTTGAAGAAGAGCTATGGATTAGCATTTCTACTTCACTCAGAGAAGAAAGAGCTCCTCTAACAGTATGTGGAGTTTTCCCAGACAGACCTAAGTTAATGAGAAAAAGTAAAGGTTCCTAGGCAAAAATAACTAATATTTCTTCTTGTCTTCAGCAGGAATTGAACACAGAGTGCAAGACAGGAACTTTTCCAACCTGCTGCTTGGAAAGCCCATGTGGTGGGTCAGGCTGGACCTCCTGCTAAAGTGCCGCTGATGCAAAAGAGCTGGGGCATTTTGCACACTCTGCACTTTCTGATTTAAAAACAAGAGTTTGAAAAACATCAGCTTCACTTAATTTCTGGCTGTAAAATGAATCAGAATAAATCAAAATTGTGAAGTGTTTGTATTAATGAGAAGAGAAAGCTGGAAGGGTAAAATAACAGGATGGAAGCCTCCTAAAACAATTTCAAGGAACTCAGCTTAACAATGGACAGTCACTCAGCTCTGTTGGAAGATCTTACTAATGCATGTGTGAAACCTTATTCAAAGACACGGATTGGTCCTGAATGAAAATGATCTTTCTGTCAGAAAGATGAGACACTGCATCTAAAACTAACTAGAACACACATTTTCATTCAGGCTATTTTCAAATCCCACAATAAACACGGAAAATTACTCTCCTCTACCCTCTTCCAAATATAAATCCTTCCCTGAGCCACAGAAATGTGTATCCTTGTTTAGATCAAGCCAATATTCTTGTGGGAGGATGTGGAATTTCATCAGGAGGACTCCAATAATGTTAATGATATAAAAATCCTCTTATCCAATGTTTGAATTAAATATTCTCTAATAAAAACAAGCATAGAAAACATCTTGTTATGCCACTTAACTCTTTTGAGCAATTAGCACATATTTACTCAAGAAGAAAAGGGTTAAATTTCAAAATATGCTTAATTTTACTTGAGGGGAAAACGGATGATACGAATAAGCATATGTGGATTAGAGAGGGAATAAAGACTTGGATAAAGAGATGGCGCTGGATGCATGGAGAAAGGTGCAGATAATGCTTATTCATATTTCACATATCATTTATTTAAAAAGGAACGTCATAAAAGACTCCCTAACTAGTATCTCTCTTCACTAAGACATCCAAAACCCTTTTCTGACAGTGATGCATTATGGCTGGGGGGAGAAAAAGACAAAGGCTCCTTTTCCTGTAGATACTAATTGTTCTGACATCCATATGCTGTACTGAATGACCAGAGGAATAACGTTTGCAAGGGACCAGTTTCTCTTCAAGAGCCACTGTCTTGACAGCTGAATGCTCCTCTGCAGCTGAGACAACTGAATCTCGCATTGAAGCTTTGCACCAGGATGGAAAGATCCGTTTCTTCTTCTCTCTGCTGTCCTCATCCCACTGCAAGTGTGTTGAGTTAAAACATGGGGCATCCCAATGATGAAGAAATTACTGCAACTTGTCTAATTGCTAGGAAAGAGTGAAGAGAAAGGGCGGTGTCAACATGTGTAGCCCATTTCTGACTTACACCAAAGGTCAAGAGTTCAACAAGCCTAAACCCTAATCAGACTCTCTGATTATGAATGAACTTTTAAGCGATGGAAATTATTTCATAAACATTGCTAGTGGATGTGATTTGTGTTTTATTAGGTAAGCTATATATCAATGTACTATGTATGAGGTTGTAGTGTTTTCTGTTCCAAGAAACAGACAACTCAAAGCAGACAACTGTCCCAGGCCAGCTCTCTCCAGCAGCCAAGTGTCTGTGACAGCGAGCTCTCCATGAGACAGCTTTCCACAGAACAACTCCCTGCAGGACACCTCTATGCGGCTGACTCTCCACAGGAACAGGTCTTTGCAGGGAGCCCCAGGCAGTGGGTTGGTTTTTTGTTCTCTTATTTTTTGGGGCTGATGGTGTGTTTTAAAATGAGGGACTTAGGGATAGGGAATCCCACTACCGCAGAATCTTCCTCAGCCCTGGGCAGCCAGGAACACAGAGAATGCCTTGGGTTTTCCCTATGGAAATTCAGCCATGTAGAGTTGTACTGCAGAGAGTTGGCTGTGGAGAGTTGTCCTAGACCCTTCTATTCCTATGCATTCCACATGTTCTTGTTTTTTATAGGATAAATAAAACCTAAATAAAACCTAAAATAAATACAAATAAATTCAGGAGTGGCATGAGGAGTAAAAGAACATGGCAACAAAACAATAAGAACAGCTATAACCCATACAGTGTGCTAGGCACTGCAAAACTCTACCGGGTATAACATAAACACTAAGTTGGCAAGTGGACTTCCCGAGAGGTTACGTGAGTGTGAGTGTACTGACACCCATTACTGCCTTTGAAACAGACTTCTTAGTAGAAGAGCATGGTGTATTCTTTATTGTGCTCATTAACTCAAAGTAATAAGCATGTAACTTAAAAATTGCTTCTATATAGAAAAAAGTTGGCTTATTGGAAGTCAGTGGCTAGACTCACAGCTATATAATGCAATACGATGGGTTGGTGGGAGATGCAGCCACAGTTTTCATGACAGGCAGCTCCTGCAAATGCTCTGAGCTCTTAGAGGGAACCTGACGCTGAAATAGCCTCTATGGGTCAGTTTGTGTTTGGAAAAAGAGAGAACTGTCACAGCACTGCAGCTCTTGAACCCTGGTCCCTGGGGCAGGCACTGGTGGTTGGGGAGAGTTGCCTGGTAACATGGACCTGCCTTCTTCTCCTTCCCAGTTTTTAAATTGCATTGAAAGGAGCTGAATAAAACCAGAATAGAAACCTAACAGATCATTTAATTTAACAAGATAGGAGCCCTTTAATGGCATCTTTAAATTGTTTACCTGGGTAACATAGTTTCTTGCTGGCAAAGTAAGCTAAACTGTTTCAACCTTTTGCCACAAGGACCATTTCTCCTGTGGATGCACTTTATTTTAAGCAGGTGGAAAAGCTGGTAAATCATCAGTAAGTGTTTGTGCTGATCAGCATAGCAACGCTTTGGTTTTGCCACCCACCTTTTTCCTATTAGTGGCAGGAAACACTGGCCTCCTTGCCGAAGCCAAGTGCATCCATTCTTTTGTTGTCCCTGATCAAAAAGCAAACAAAAGGATTACATAAGTAAAAATCCCACACATGTGAAAGACCTTAAACAGAAGCCAGCTGCTATTTCCATATTATGTTTGCAAACACGCCGAACTCCTGTTCGTGTGTATATGTGGATATGTAAATTCAGTGGCTGAAGATATGTTTGCTAAATATCATGAAGATGGCATTTTGCCCTCTGGACTGCATCTTTATTATTTTCTATTGGAAGGAGATGAGTTTTTGCAGCAGAGTTCTAACAGGTCCATGTTGCAAAATGAAGACAGAGCTTTCTGTAATCTTTTGTTGATTGGCTCCTTGTTCCGACAAGGTTTGTCAGTGAGATGCTGTAACTTCTGGTGTGTGTGAAGGATTGTGAAAAGGTAATAGCAGAAGGGATTATACCAGAGCAGGACAAGGAATAGATATAACTGAGAAACTGAGAAGTCATTTTTTGAAAATGCATGCCAAGATATGTATTGAAATATAAAAATTTATATTTATTTTTTTTAATGGAAAATAGAACATTTGATGTGCTGGTGTCTTTATCCAAGTGGAAATTTGCATATTTACATTTTGATAACAATAAGAGCAGTAGTAATAATAATAACAGCAGCAAGAGTTCTGAGTTTAATTCCAAAACAGAAGGTGTTCTATTTTATTTTTGGTAGGGGAAATTCTAATTGTCTGTCTTGGGAGGCAATGAAACATGAATGATGCCTGTTACTTTCTTTGTGGGCGACAAAGAAAAATCAAATTGTTGTCAGGCAAGAACAGATGGTCATTCTGCTACAAGCTACCATCACAGAGGGAAGGAGTTTCCAGATGTCATGTTGTTGAGTGGCCTACGATTGACTGCCATGACATTTCCATCCTCCAAAGCTTGAGGAAAGGAGAACACCTGCAATAACGAAAAGCATCAAGCCAAAAGGAGGTGTGAGGTACAGAGGACACAAAAGATGGCATTAATGTGGACTTGGGTGTGAGGGGGCAGCCCAAAAAAGAGCTGCTTGTGGATCCTACATCCACATTTTTGGAGGGCACAGGCAACAGAAAGACAGACAATCACAGTTCAGCAACATGTTATTTTAACTAGGAAAATTAGGGAGGGAAAGGGATAGCTAGATGAAACATTGCTTCCCTTTTCAATTATAGATTGATATGTTACAATGCATCGTTAATGAGAGATGGTTTTGAGCCTGTGTCGTGCTACGTTTATCAAAATACCAAAGCTTTCTAACATTGGTACTTCAAATGAGCAAGAAGTGTATGTCAAGAAAATTCATTCGTGTGCAAGCCAGTCTTCAGGTAAATGTATCTATGCTCTCTTCTCTGTGAGAAATCTTCGGGTCTTAGGAAGGTAGTTATACTGTGACAATAAAAACAGGAGGCATATATAAACATAAAAATAGTGAGTGCCCTGTCCATAGACACGTACAAATATGCACATATATGTATATCTCCATATCTACACATGTATTGCCATGTCCCAGCATCCTACAGACACGGATCCGTTAGGCTTCTTAAAACACTTCTCTGAGACTGGAAGGTGCTATTCTTGTTTACGGACTAGAAAGCTGAAGCAAAGAGGTGAGGAAGTAAAACCCAGGAAGAGCTGGAATGGTCTCTACTTTTTTTAAGTCCAAGGTAGTTGGGTTTTTTTTATGTACAAGATTTACAATACCATCTTTTCTTTCCAACATTTGACTGGATTTCACCACTTCTATAGTGAGAGCAAAAGAGAGTAAAATCATGGGATAGAATAGCGTGTGAATAAAGGGGGAGAATTGTTGTTACCTTCTAAGTTGAGTGAGCGAAAATCTTTAACATCTTAGTTTGTATCAGAACAGTAATTTAAAAATGAAGGCCTGACTCTTCAAAAAGGAAATGTCATTTATGCCAGTTCAGTCTGCAAGCTCTACCACAGGAAGAAATGAATACGCAGTTCAGAAATCCTCTGAATAAATTACACTCAGAGTACAACAATTAAAGCCCTTGGATCTTAAGGACTGGAACCAGTAAAAAACAATGGTCCAAAAGAAACAATACAAAACACAGCAGCAACATGCCTTTAAAAGGAATAAGCAGAGCAAGGCAGGTCTGGAGGGGCAGCAAGCGCTTTTACAGGCTGATGAAAGGGGCATAGGGAGAGGACACTCAGTAAGGAACAGGGTATCTCTTGTGTTAGCCTCTTTCAGTATTTTGTCCAGTAACTGTGTATTGTGTGTAGAACCCAGCCTAACACTGGATGCTGTGCTTTGCTGCAGAACCTTCTCTAAATGCACTCATAAATGATTCGTAGTGACTCTCTCCAAAGGAAACATGATCACCCAGTAGTTGCACTTTGGCTATTGTCACTTTGCTTTTATCTATGGTTTGGCAACAGCTGCACAAGGAAAAGGCACATAATTGCAGTTTGCCTCTAAGTTATTTAACCAGAAATTCAAATTTGAGGTCCTAGAAATTACACACTGGTTATAACTTTAAAAAAAAAAGTATTCTTTTAAGGAGACAGTATTAAGCAGAATACTCCTGAGTATGTCAAACCTATTGCAAGAAAAACACCTTAATAATGAGAAAAAAACCAACCCTTCAGTCATTTTCTTGCTAGAAAATTAAGTTCAGCTGTTTTCTTACTTAAGTTTTCCAGTTCTTACTTTTATTAAATATACATTGTTCATGCATTAAATAAATCCACCTCATGTAAGGCTTTCAGTCTGTACACATGCTGCAAGGAAGATGCTGACAGCATAGGTCACTATCTACCAGGTGCCTTTGCTGCCTGGAAATGTAGCTCAGCTTTCCATACCACTGGCAATTCTGTCAAAACTAGAAGTCTTCAACAATGTCCATTGCTTGTGCAGACACCAGCTCTTAGGGAAGGTCCAGTAAATGCACTGTCAATGCACATTTTGGGTGAAGCTAAACCCCACATATGGTATCCTGAAAGCTACACATCTTCAGCAGAGGAGCTGCCCTTGCCGTGCAGCATGGTGGGGTTGTAGCAAGGCCACACAGAGCTTTTCAAGTCACTTGTCAGGAGATGAAGGGGAAAGATGTTGTAACTGCTGAACTGCCACTGCCCTGCATCTCCCATGCACAGTGCTATGCTCTAGCCTTTGGGCAGAAAAGGCCTCATGAGCTCAAATCTTTGTCTTAGATGTAAAATGTAAAGCTACAAGGCTGTGGCAATGTCACTGGTGTGATTCCTACATGCCAGTTAACCCATAATACATGAGTTTGTGTGTGGTCCCATGTGTGTACACCCATGTGTGTACATGTTCATTGTATGTGGTGAAGGTAACTGCCCTCTAACATGCTTTAGGTTTCTAGACTCAAGGTGCTCGGTTTAGCCAGAGGTCAAAGGCATTCAGCCTCCAGTAGCCCTCTTCTTCCCTCTCTCCTCATGTGCCAAGGTGTCTCCTGAGTGACAGCTCCACCAGGGCAGGTTCAGGCTGGACATTAGGAAAAAAATTTTCACAGAAAGTGTCATTGGGTACTGGAACAGGCTGCCCAGGGAGGTGGTTGAGTCACCTTCCCTGGAGGTGTTTAAGGCATGGGTGGACGAGGTGCTGAGGGTCATGGTTTAGTGATTGATAGGAATGGTTGGACTCGATGATCCAATGGGTCTTTTCCAACCTGGTGATTCTATGATTCTATGATTCTAATACCCACCAATGGGAGCCACAGAGAAACTGTAGCACAAGGTATTCCCATGAGATGAACTCTGTACCCCAATACTGTCTCCCCATCCCTCACTGTGCCAGGAGAGCAGTGCTCCCATCCCACTCCTGGAGGGTGAAGGGAGGCTGCTCTGGTGCCTGCCAGTTGCAAGGTGGGATGTTCAGCTTCTCCTGCTGTGCATGGGAACACTGCCTCCACCCCAAAAGGGCTCCCTCCAGGTGCGATCCCTTCTTCCTCCCTTGTGCTCAACTTTAAATATGTATCGCTACAGCATTGTGCAGCTTCTAATAGGGGCTGATAAGCAGATTGTAAAGGCTCATTTTTTTTCTGGAAAAAAAACCAGAAAATGAATGCAAGACATTCACTATGGTTTTTTTATATGTGCAGCTTGATGCTTATTGGCCCAATTGTACACCAGGGAAAGAAGTGGCAGGATTGTTCTCTTCATCCTACATGGAGTTTAGCAAGAAAAACTGTGAAACTCTTTGTGTTACAGTCAAGCTTTTGCATTTCCAGAAGTAAAGCTGGTTCTCTAGCCAAATTAAAGAAAGTGAGAATCGCCAAAGAAAACATTTTTGTCCAGCTTAGCTTATCTGATATTGCCAGCATGTAGTGATACTTTATCATAGTGAGTTATTTCCTCTGTTAAACATAGAAGCAAGAGCAAGCATGGATAAACAATGCATGCAACCAAACCTCAAATGTTTAACTATTTTAGCTTACCATGGTGGGAAGCAGGGTTGGATGGGGTAGAGATAAAATTAAGCAACCCTCAAAAAGCCCAGCTACTGCTTTCTTTGCTGGAACTGTTTCGTTCACAGAAGAAAACCTGAAGCACAGAGCAAGCAGCTGCCTGGCAGCCAAAAGCACTTGCAGAGTCCAGGTCTGTTGTGAAAGACAGGCAGTCTGTGTGGGATTGGGATGGGTGTCTTAAGGAGACATCTCAGGTCTTGTGGGCTGGGAGATGCACAGGAGGAAGCAAATGTCTCACTTGCCTTTAGACATGTCTGGAGCAGATGTTTGTGTCTGATCCATTCACCTCAGGCTTTTCTCGTGGCAACTGGAGAGATGTAGACACCTTCAGGAGCATGGATTGTCTGAGCTTTTTCAAGTGTCTGTTTTGGGAATAATTCACACCCTGAATACATACTCATCAGTTAAAAAGAGATTACTCCATAGTGGATGTCTGTTATAAACATCACTATTGCATCAAAAGAGCACAGAGGTCAGCACAAGAATTCCTTGTGGCCATCAGCCATCCTCTTTGGCCACTAGGAGCCGTACAGCTCTGCCCACCTGAGTGGCAAAGGGAGGAATGAGAAGCCAGAAATTTCCTTCCTACAAATAAGATCCTAACCCTCCAAAGTAAAAATGTAAAACTACATTGAAACAAGAAGAAGCAGCAAGGATAATCTCCCCTGATAAGGCACTTTCACAGTTAGTTATCCCTCTGTCCTTGAATTCTACATTTGAAGTATTTAGAAAATTACAGTGCATCCCAGGCCAGGAGCCTTTGAGCAAAAGAGTGCCTACAGAAATATTTAGCAGGGAAAGCATACGGTGCCATAAACATAACTCATTACCACCATAAACCAGTCTTTAGCACAACGGTTAGCTGCAGAGCTACTTGTTAGGAGCATAAATTTTTATGCTACCAAGATAATATACAAAAGGATGAAGGGATTCTCCAGGATAAAGTGTTGTATTTCAGGTTTGTGAGGCTGAAACAGGAGTTTTGTGCCATAGTACTGCCTTATCTCTGTGCCTGGAGGATGAGAGCAGTTCCAAGTGCTTTTAGCATATCAGGACACCAGGAGGTGATGAACGCTCTGGTACAAGCAGGGAGGGCAGAGCCTGATCCTCCCCACCAGTCTTATTTGATTTATAATTACTTGAAACTCTTGTTGGTTATTTATGATTTAGTGCTATGTATGCATGGTGAATTATGTGGTGTTATGACACGAAAGCTCTGAGTGTCCAGAACAAGCATTAGGTTGTGAAATCTCTGTGTGGTGGAGCAACAGTGACTCAGCTGACTTTCAAGACTGGCTCAGGTAAGGCTGTGTCAGCACCCTACCACATTTCCCATTGCCTGGAGAGTGAGCCATGACCTGGGATATCATTTCCTCACTGATAATCCCTAAGCTGAGAAGCCTTGTTCGCACACAAAAATGTACTTCGACATGTAAAGTTCCACCTCCTGCCTATGTCTTTTCAGTCAACTTGGGCAGGGTGAAACATGGCCTCTTCTGATAATATGTATGGATTCATAAGTGAAGATGTTCATTGGCAGAAAGGAAAAAAATGTGTTTGATAACCCTTGTGCACATCAAACAGGTCCTGATGGCAAAAACAAGTTCTGCAGAAGGTTCCAAGGAACCTCAAAGCTGAAGAGAGCACCATAGGGTCATCCCATTCTCTGCCAGCAATCTTTGGACATCATCCAAAATTACCTGTGGCTTCTTGAGTTTAGTTCAGCTGAACTGAGACGTAGTGAGAGAAGCAAGTGTAAACATCCGTAAATGTAGAGGCAGTAAAAGCAATACGTACATGACTGTATCTTGGTAGCCTAAATGTAAGTCTAAGAGAACACTGTAAAGAATATATGCCTGTGTGAATTAAACCTCTCAATCAAGTCCTGGATATTTTTCTCTAGGCAATCCTCAAAACATTACATTACAAAGAAGAAATCCAAATAAACCATGAATCTAGATGCAATTTTATGAGGTTTGAGACTACAACCAGTATTATTCCTTCATCAAGAAATGGAAAGTCGGGTGATATCTGCAGACAGTGCCTGTGTTGCTAGATTTTCTAACACTCATTCAAAAGTAAACTCAGCAACATAAAGCCTCGTCTAAGTAAAGTCTAGTTTTCTCTTAACTAACATATGACATTTAGGTTAGAACAAGCCTCTGCAGTATAAAGGGCTCCAAATGTCAGAGGAATTTGTTATTGGTTTGCAGTAGGCTGTGATGAGACTTGTCTGGATAGGACAAAGTAGGACAAACAGTACATGGATATCCAACTGCATAACATTTTCCTAGTGTTCTTGCAGGCATGTCCATGTAACATCTAAAACTGAGTCTTGCTAACACCATCGATGCTGTGGACGTGAGCAGAAGAGAAGTAAAACTGAATCAAACATGTCAACAGGCAGATTGCATTGTACAGGAGAAATTATTCTCCATTTTTCGTGGTGACACAGCAGTTGCACCAATACCGAAACAGCTCATCCTCACTACCATGCTCCACCTGCCAGGTATGGTGTCCTAAGTAGTGCATCAGTTTGGAACATCATTTCAGAGCTCATGTGGAGCTAGGAGAGGTACATGGAGAATCCTCTGCTCTAAATGTATTTTGGCCTCAGCATGGTCAACTTTAGTAGATTGGTTTATGGATCCAGTTAGAATATCTGCAGGAAATCTTAGGACCAAGGCAACTGGGCTTGGTCAGCCAGCACTGCTGTGCCCAGCAACTCAATTACTCTCATCCATTGGCCTAACACTGATACAGATGTGAACAGTGGAAAATTCAAATTAACGCAGTTTTTGCTTTTGTTTCTTTATCTGTGGGAAATGTACAGAAGACTGTGATTGGAATCAAAGGGTTTGCAGCGAGGAATATAAAAAAGCCCAAGGGACGCTGACTGGTTTGAAAGACTTCAAGTTTGTTTACATCCACTCCTTTTTCCTTTTTCCTCATTGTCTGCGGCTTTGGGAGTACTGTGGCACAGAAATATCTTAAAGTGGAAAGGCTAGGACACTCATGGAAATATACATGCTGAAAGAGATTCCAGGGAACATCTTGCAACCAACAATAGTAGTTTGAACAGGGCTGCTTTTGTGTGTGGGCTTCAGATTTATACAGATTATCTTGACTCAAAGGACCTTATGACCTCCTGTAATTATAAATGGGACTGATTGAAGTTTTTAGCAATTCTGTTTATATTTACACATTCTTATCTGGTTACAAACTGGGGGTGGGGTGGAGTTTTTTTGTGGGTCCTTTGTGTTTTGTCTCTGTGACCGTGGCATATTTGAAAAAAAAATCTGAAATAACGACTATATCAAGAGGAGACAACAGTGACTGTCTGGGACTACTCTAAGCACTTTCCTTCCTACAGAAGAATGATAAGTTTATACATGCCTTTAAACCTAGGGGAACATCTTAAGTCTTCCAGGAATTCTCTTTTGTTTAGACAATTTTTGTTGTTGTTGGGAGAAACAGCAAAGTTTGATACATTGCTAGGAGTTGCTTCTGTATTCAGAAGCTCCTGAAGACTCATATGCAGCAATTTATGTCACAGTTACTGCTTTTATCACAGCCACATGGACCCTCACTACAAGGCTTTATTTTGCTTTTGAAGTCATGTGTCAGTGCAGTGGTCATGCAGTGAAGTTTTAAGGGTACTCTCTTTTTTATACAGGAGACCTGTCACAGTTTTACCCCTGCCTGGCTTGATTGGCAGCTAAATGCAAACAGTAGTTATTCCAATTCCCTACCCTTTCTCCTGCAGTAAAAGGAAAGGGAAATGAGAGAAAGAGACTTCTGAGTTATGAACTAAAACTAAAATTTCTTTAATAAAACAACAATAATAAGAAGAAACAAACCTACTAAGAACAAAATAATAAAATATATATGAAATTGAACTCCCCCTCCATGACTGCATCACCACAGATGAGGTACAGCAGCCTCAGGGAAAGGCCTCAAGCCTTAAGCAAAGATGAAAATTGTGTCCCTTGTAAAAAAAGACAGAAGCAGAAAGATTTGTGGCAGTGTATAGGTTTTTCAGCAAAGAGTCAAAAGCTGTTTGATTTTCATCTTTGCTTAAATCTATCTTGAAACTTGTTTTACTGGGTTGTCTACCCCTTTTCCATCTACAACGTGCAAAAAGTGTTTTCCTTTCCCCTTCTGTCTCTAGTTTACTTTCTGTTCTCTCACAATGGGTCTCCAGTGACTCAGGAGAAAAGGAGGAGTCTGTAATCTGTTGCACAGAAGACATATGCTATATCATACTCTTTGCTGTTTTTCATAACAGCTTGACGATATTGAGTCATTGCATCCTACAAGCCACTGAAAGTTGTAAACCTAACTGTGAAACTTTACATTCCTCTTACTGAATTGCTTTTTTTTTCAAAGTATAATGCTCATTTATCAATACCTCTTTTAATTCCATCCCTGTTCACCAAAGTGCTTGCTACCCTCCCCAATACAGTGGTCTATAAAATGAGAAGTACTAAGTACTAAGAATACTTTTTAATACATTATTGAAGTTAGTAATTGTAAACATTCATTCCACAAATCCTTCTATTCTGATCACAGATCACTGATAACAACATGCTGAATGTAGTTTTCCAACCACTTTTTTACTTCTCTTTATTTACTCTGTGTAACATGCATGGGGATGTTGTGAACTGACCGCAAGACCTCGTCAAATTGAAGAGATATTGCACCTTGCCTATCTACAAATAACATATTGGAATAAATACATAAATCTATTTCCTTCTCTTGGGAGGACAGTGTTTTATTTCAGGTTGACCTGTCCTTGAAAAATTTGTGCTAAGTTATAATTTGTCCTTGTTTTTTTTTTTCCTGAGACTTCCAAATTGCTGATTTCTGTCCAGCTGTAAAGCCTGTCGAGAGTAAATGAAATTGCCAATTCAATGCCACTCAGAAATAAATGGAAAGATTTTCAATAGTCAAATTGAGTAAATTTTGCAAAATAAGCAAGATGGTCTCAATCCACTTTCTAGTAAGCAGGTATACAATAATATACAATGATGAAGAAGCAGAGCAAGTGCTGAAGCCGATAGTCATCCCTTCATCCCTCTCAGAGCTAATTTCTTTGTCAAAGCACGTTGTGTATAATCATTTACTATTTGCCAAAAGACCAAAGAACTTAAAGGCTAGATTTTCTTTGATTATATTTGGCTTTCACATTGCAGCCTGTGGTAGAAAGAGTTAGAGGGTACACCATATGGGAAGGATTTTGAAGTCCTGCAATATTTACATCCTACTTGGCAAAACATTTGCTGACTTTGGTGAAAGCGAAGTTGTATTTGATCCACTCGGTTAATTGGCTCATTAAGAACCTATTGGACAGCTCTTCCATCTCACATACCAAAGCTGAGCTACTGGAAGATGTAAAGCCTTGCACTTTTCTCTGCAAAGGATGGTAGCAGATGTGGGGAATCCCTGAGGTCCCTGTCAGCAGCCTCTGCACCCAACCACAGCCCACCCTACCCCACCCTATCCTCCTGCCCACTGTGCCCATCTCACCAGATCTCCAGAGGCTGCAGGGCTGCTCCCAGAGGGAGCCCTGGAAAATACAGATGTCTCCCAACTGAAGTTGAGGTTAAGTTTTAGAGTAAAAATGATTAAAAATGCAAAGAGTGTGGCTGGTTGTCCTTAAACCACCCCTGCCAATCGCAGCTTCATGATTTGCTGTCTCCTCCAAACCAGGCCTGTCACAGCTAATGTCTCAGCATGCAGTACTCAAGGGCACTGTGCTAAGTCGCAGCCAGTGGAATCTGCATTTTGTAACCCTGAAAAGCGATAGCTTTCCTACCTGCATCAGAGTTTGCAGTATTTTAATGTATATCAAAGTGCTCCCTTCTGCAAGTCACTTCAATTCTATTTCTGGATTTAATGGGACTAATGGTAGTACTAAATACTCCTCTCGGTAGGAAGTGAGTATATTGACTTCATTTGGCTGAACAAAAATAAAACAAACATAATATTTTCCTTCTGAAAACAAATAGAAATAATAGCTCAAAAAATGAACCTAGAATAGCCATTTAAGTCATGAAAAGGACCTTTCCTTTTTGTTATTTCAAACTATAAGAATTTGTATTCATTTTGGCTCTTTCAACTGCAGCTCATGGCCATGAAGTAACTGAAAAGGAGCATGAGTCACTGAATCAGAGCTTAGTAAGTCATGTAGCATCATGACTTATATATCCCTGCTAGATGACTTGCTGCACTTGAATGGTTCCAAGTTGAAAAGAATGTGCATTTCATTAGGAGCATATAGCTGGGTGGCTGGAAAAAAGCATATAGAGGGTAATAATAAAAAAAGCATGGAACTGAACACGGAAAGACAAAGCTGTGAGTTATTGCCATTGCACTTTTTCTTGAAATCCATCTGTTTATCATAAATTTTCATGTCTGCACAAGCACATGAAGAGATATTCAGTGATCTGGTAGTTATTGGTATCATTACAAAAACAACAAGCCTGAAGAGAAAACCATATATTCAGCATTTTATTTTCTATACAGGACAAGCCATAAAACACACTTGTAAAATTTTAAAATTTTCACAGTTACAGTGAGCAAGCGCTCAGGAAGAAAAGCCCAGTTTTGCAGCAGGTTTCTATTATACCTATAGAGGATTTTAGGGCAATTATATCACCACCTACAGCTCAACAAATGGAGAGGCTGATTAACATGGATGAACTGTGTAAATAAGCATCTTGTGTTTCTTTTCTCAGTTATTTCACCTCCATTTTCTTCTGCTATCACACATGTCTCTCAAGAAGCAGTCAGTGTTTTCAAAACAGCCCAATAATAAACCATAAGCAGGATTTTTTGCCTGTTCAGAAATCAGGCAGATGATTAAATTTTCTTTCCTGAGAACCCATGAGTCTATGAACTTGTTGCCTATATATTTGGGTTGCCTATTCAGATTTATTTTAATTCTTAACTTATGCAAACACTATTTCTATTCCACTATTAAAAAGAAAAGAAAATAGCAGCATGAATATTTTCCCAGCTTGATCATTAAGAAGCAAATTGTGGTGTGTGGAGAACAGGTTTTAAATGGGAGGTGGGGTAGACTTCACAAAAGATTAAAGTATTTATGATTTGGTGATATTTTAAAAGGAAACCGAGAGCTGGAAAAAACAGCTGTAGGTTAAATATGGCCTCTATGAGCTTTTAAAAACACCAGTACAGAGTTCTGCCAGGCCTTTAGGAAGACAATTGCAAAAGCAGCAAGCCAAACACCATAATCAATTGCTTGTCTAGACATAGTCCTCCCACCTCCTTCCCAGACCTTGTCTCTCTTCATGGCCATTCCTGAAATATCTTGGCACTGACTGCCTGCACATCCTTGCAAGACAAGCAAGGGATTCCCTTGGGATGGCTCAAACATCCTGGCAATTTCTTTCTTCCTACATTTGACTCAGGGAACCAGTTTCCTCAGAGACAACAGGAAAGTGAGGAGGAAGCATAGTCCGAAATTATGTGCTACTGGTAGGAGAAGGTGAATGCTGGGTGGGAGATGTTCTACACGGACCTGAGGGGGCTGGTGTTTGTGTGGCAGGAGTCAGGAGTGTTTGTGAAGATGGTGACCTTGCCAAGCCACCGAAGGAGGTGCTCGTTGTTGCCTCCACCACTGCTCCCACAGGGAGCAATGGGGCCTCACATGGCTGCAAGAGCCATGGAATACCTGCAAGAAGAAGGTGAAAGCAGCCATAGGAGGATTGTTTGGCTGTATCTCCTTTTCCTGGCCTTGCCTCTCTGATCTCAGCAAATTTTGAGGTGAGGAGGAGATGGCAGGATCTGCAACACAAGTGGTGTGGCTCAGATGGAGTTAGATGGGGTGGTCCCATCAGCCATGTTCAGCTATAGCCATGGGCCACACGGGCTCTGAGGTTCATGTTGGCAGCAGCAGATCCCAGCTGCAGGGAAATGGCACATGGGAAGAAGTTTGATTCACAAAGGGGTCCCAGGGCCACTTGGTGGCATAGTCTTGGCACAAACACTGGGAAGGCAAGGGGCTGGTGAAAGTACAGGGCTCCTGGTTGTCCAGGAGGTTGTGGAAGGAGGTTTATTGTCAGTGGGGTTGGAAGGCTGGCTTTGCTGGAGTGGGGGGACAGGTTTACTGTAACCTGCAGAACCATCAAAGGGGAGCACACTGAAAGGTCTTCAGCTGGTTGAGGACAACAAAATTCTGGTGAAAAAGCAGAACAAACTCCTGTCCTGTCGTTGCATGATTGGACTTTAAAAAGAGGTTGAATACTATTTCTTTTCCAAAAGACGTTGTTTTGAAAAAAGCCTGTATGTTTCACAGATGTGCCAATATACTGGCTAACACAGCTCCTATGCCAGAAGAATATATTATTTATTCTTGATAGGAGGTCAAATAAAGAAGGGGATGGATTCAAACCACATTCCAGTATATTTGTTATTTCCAAGGTCCTAATTGGGAAAAACAGAGTTACACAATGTTCTTTGCAATTTCATCCATGACTGTTCTCTGAGGGATCAAACATTACAAGAGACGCTCATGTGGATAGCCTGGGCAAATATCTCCTTAAAAATTCCAGCAGGATGAAGAACAAGACTTTCTGGAAATCACTTGGTGCAAAGCACTGTCCAAATTCCATTTGACCAAAAAGTCACGTCCACAAATGAAACACATGGCCATCTTTCAGGCTTCCATGGCAAATCTGTTTATTGCAACCTTTGCTGTGAGGTGGGAAGACTCCTGTGCTTTTCAAAATGCCATAAGCACAAACATCTCTCTTTTTTTTCCTGACCAGGATCTTGCAGTTTTAGCTTCTTTACTTTAGGAGTCTTCAGAGTGAAGTGTTATGGGAATAACATATTTTCTGCTCAACAGAAAAGGCCTGGGGAGTCAGCTAGAGCCCTGGACATCTAATTGCCTGCACAGTTTATGGTTAGCTGTGTTTTGGGCTGCTCTGCACAACTCGCTCTTGCATGAGCCTGACCTGAAAGAGCCCTAAGCAGCACAAATGTGAGTCTTTTGGTACTTCTTGACCTTTGTGTATGGTCCTTGTTAGTTTAGCTGTGAAGAACTACCCTCCAAGTCCTACTTCCCTGGAAAAGCTGAGCATCCACAGCAGTTGTTTTCATTCATATTCATGGCAGTCAGTGATCCAAAACCCTTAATTTCCTTTGAATGCTTTGATCTGGCATCTTAAAGATAACAGGGAGCTCTGTCATTTGCATGGAGGATGTTGGGATAATTGCCATGTTTTCTTTGCATCTTGCAGTTCAGCACCCTGTGAAAACTTACAGCTCTTCAATATTTAAGTTTTGGGAATCCAAGATAATTGAGTACTCTGTATTGCAACATTTGGCAAGACAGGGCTTTGCCCATGATGCCTGTGTACCATACATGTGTCTGGATGGCTTATTTAATGATTATTTGCTGTACATGACATAGGCAGAGAAGCACACGTGCTTAGCCAGGGGGGAAGAAGTTAAACCACTGATCCCAGCAATACAATAAATGTGGTTCAGGATTACTGAACAGGACATGTCAGCAGAAATCACCTTCAGACCTGGTAAAAATGCTCCAAGAGTGGAGGATGAAACATATGCAACACATATTTTGGCTGGAAGAAGCACCATAAAATTCATATTGTGGGAGTATCCTTCCACATAATGTTAGGAATAATACATCAGAAAAAACAGTCAAGCTCTGCTTCTGCCCGTCTTTCTGGCTACCACAGGGCATTGTTCTGCTTTCAATGTCTTTGAGAATGAAGTTGGTGGGACAATATCCCACTGCCTGAAGGACTGTGCAGGGAAGAGTTTCACCCAGCCCTTCTGGCTCCATGTATTATGCACCATTTTGGAGATGCAGTCATACCTTATTATCAGATAGGAAAAATAAAAACTCTTCACTTTTCTGCACTAGCATTTGTGGTATCTAAATAGCATCTGCTCTTCCCACTACTGCCATTTAATTAGGCTGCATATTCTGGTGACAGCCTTGTCTCAAATGTCATGCAGGCTTGCCCTGTCACCACAAGGAGTGACTTTTCTAAGCCACTTTCTCAGTCAGCCCAGTCTAATCACAAAGCATCTCAACTGGATCTGTTGCTTCAGATTCATTTCACAGGTAAGGAGAGCTACATCCCGGTTCTTGGACAAGTATGTTTGAGGGATACCAATGCTGGGCTTATATTTCTGTGCCTGCAGCACTTTAAAATTTTGTATATGAGTCACTTGTTTCTGCACCATGTCTACATGCCCCTTGGCTTTGCTGCTTTCTTTGCTTTGCTTTGACTTTCTTTCTGGGCTCATGCATCGGGGATTTCACCTTATGTCAACTTTCAGATTTTACGGCTGAGCACAGTTTTTGATCTCACAATCCTATTCCACAGATTTCATAGCACTTTAGGAGAAGAACTCTTCTCTCAGTCTGCATCTTTCTAGGTGGTGCATCCTCAGCATGGAGTGTGATATTTGCTCTTTACTTCTCTGTAAAGAAAATAAATAGGTCGTGGCCTCTCACCAGTCACCGTTCTCTAGATCACATTAGACAACATTCACTCTGCAGGGACTGCATTGTGTAGATGAAAGTCAACATGGTTTGAATTGGCTTGTTGCGTTTTCTGCTGTGTCAGATGTGCAGCCCTGTACCAAAAAAGAGCTCTAAAAAGAAATTTGCCTTCTCTGAGTAAACCTGCAGCAGTCCAGCTCTACATGTATCCTACAGTTCAGCCCTAAATGATGAGACAAGTTTACAAATGAAGGAACATTGCTTATTCAATAGAAAGTAATTTTGCAACTGACACTCCTGCATGGTTGAGGAAATCCAGAAAAGTATAGTAAGTGAAGGAGTCAAACCAGGGGAAGAAAAATCTGCAATGCTATAATTAAAGCAGCCAAAGAAAACAGAGTTCTGGAACAGCAGTTGTTTAAAGACAAAAGCACTTATACACACAAAAACTAAAGTACTTTGTAGCCTGATTTCCAAATGCAATGTGACCTGTTACGGTTGGACTCGGTGATCCGGTGGGTCTCTTCCAACCTGGTTATTCTGTGATTCTGTGATTCTGTGCAGCCAGAGTGTCTGTCTCTGTCTTTAACCTCCTTTCAAACAAATTTTGACACATGCTGCCCTGCCAAAACACAAATGCGCGTAATGATTCTGAAGACACTACATGGTTACAAAATCAACAGCCATGTAGGAGACGAAAATTCAAATACAAGCTATTGTGAAAGGGAAACCAGAGAGACCTCCATCCTTATCAGCCCTATGTTCCAGCAGCCAGGGTGTGCATGGTGTCAGGCAGAACAGCCAGCAGAGTGACACGAGCAGGTTTAGGTGGCATGGGGAGGAACTGGGACAAGGTTGGGAGTCTTGGGAAAGAAACAGGGATATTCCTTTGGCTGTTTTAGTGTTAGACTTATAGTTTTCTTCCCTCTTCTTGGACTTAGCTTTTTTCTTTTGTGAATTCAATTGTATATGGGATAGGCCATAAAAATAAAACAAAAATCAAAGAAAGGCAAGTGGCTGGGATTATTGTAGTGGATGCAGAAGGTCACCAAAAAGAAAAAAATCATAAGAAACCGGACTTTGTTGTACCTCCTGCTCCCAGAACCAGCTTGGGTTCTTTCTGTGACTTTTCACTCATTACTTTACAGGCAGGCTAAATTTCTCAGTAACTGCTCAAATTCAAGAGCCAACTGTGGCTACAGGAGCGCCTCTGTCTCAGCAATCACCGAACCTCACAATCTTGTTTTCCTTGCCACCATCAAGCAGTCCTAAGTCATAAAGTTTAGGTCACTGCTTGAGGTTTTGCACGGGTAAGCCTATGCAAGCCTGGGGCTTTGTGACATGAGGATGTCAGCTGCAAAAAACCAACCCAAATAGCTCGAGACATCGTTGTCTTGCATTGCTGGTAGTCCTATGCATCCCATAGAGGGAGGATAACAATGTTACCAAACCAGAACATCACCCCCATGCCCCAGGGAAGCTGGGAGCCTCAGGAGGCGTGAGGCAGTGGAGAAGCAACCCCTGGAGAGGCCTGCTCACCTGCTTTTAAACCTACAGTAAGATTTATCCTAAAATGACAGCATTTATGGGGCAGAGTTTGCAGAGAGCATTCACAAAAGTTTCGGAGGAGCAATATATAAAGGAAGGTTTAGGTTTGTTCTTCCTCCCAGGTGACAGCTGACAGCTATACATAGCTGACGTGCAATAGTTCTGCTCTGCTCTGCTTTCTCCTGAGGTTCCCAACTGTTTCCTTTTTAGCAACTCAGTAAATAACATGTTCAGCTTTACCTCAGACTACCTCATTGCATAATCTCAGATTTCTTTATTCCCTCAGGCGCAGATTGTAACAGCAGACCCAGTTTACAGGAACTATAATCTCGTGCACTGGAGACTGCATCGTGCTGGGAATCTGGTCCGCTCGTTTCTGCCCCTGATAACACCACTGATATTTCTGTTAATGTGGTGCCTCTGATGGGAGGTGAGCCCATTGTGCACCCATTGATCTGTAGCTACGGTGGCTAAGCTCCTGCTCCCCATTTCTCCATGTCACACAAGGACCAAATAAGTCTCATCCCAGCAAGCAGGAGGAACAGCTGTTTCTTTCCAAGACATACACTGAAAGACTCTTCTAATTCACAGTTTGCCTCTAATAAAGGGAAAAGACTGAAAAATTACAATATTATATGATTCATCTCAGGGCAAATTCATCTTTGCCAGCTTCTCCAGGGATGAGACAGGCCTATGTGAGAGGGACACCATGTGCCTGAAGGGCAGCACAGGAGGTGAGGCCCCATGCTGACCAATTGCTGCTTCAGTAGCTGGCTGCCACTATAGATGTGGCTTCATTTACCAGAACAAGAATCAGCACTGTAAATGTTTACTATGCAATAAAACCTAATGAGCTGTCCTTTTCTCAGCTTTTTCACATTTTTAAGGTGATCGGTAGGTGAAAGGCAGTGCCACCCTGCCACTCCAATCTGTCATACTGCTCTCAGATATGCAAAAGTCAGTGATTTCTTCTTCTTTACAGTGAAAAGAATGATTATTGTTTCTGACTCAGCTCAGAAGATTTTGTCATGTCTGATTTTACTGGAGGCTCCAGCCCTTCATGCCAAGTTATGGTATCACACAGCAAGCACAGCTAAACAGCCTCAGATGGCCCGGTTGCTCCACATTATCCTCCTAGTTTTTTAGCAGCACTATCATATACCCTGTTAATCTTGGACGGCATAAAGGTTGCTTTTCAGAGCCAGGTTTGTGAATAGTCTAGGTGGATTCTCCAGGGCTCCGTTCCTCACTTGGGCTTGGCGCATATTTAAAGTACACTCTGATTTTGAATAAATCATATCCCCATGTACTACCATAAAGGAATGTGGATGATACTTTTGCGGTTATCCACGGTATCTTTGTGGAGATTTTGAGAAGTAAAACAAATAGCCACTTTCCACATATATTGAAATGTTACCTCTGAATGTGAGGGAGAAAAAGTTTAAAGAGAAATTAAGCTGTCATGAGTTGTTTGGACTAATAACCACCAGTAGAAGAATAAGCCAGCTTCTAAAAATATTGTTCAGCTGAAACCTCTGTGGCTGAAATTTTTTACTGATCTACACAGTAATGCACACACAATAAAGAAAAACTAAATATTCAGTGACTCGACAGGTAGCTAGTGAATTCTAAAATGCAGTTTTATAACACAGACTTAGGCCTGCATGAACTGAAAGACATGGCAAAGCTCCCACTGAGCGCTATGGAGAAGGATCATCGTCCACCATCTTTAAAGGTCATTCATTTTATTGTTAACAGCTCCATTCAAGGTCCTAGTCAAGGTGCTATGCTTGCAAAGGCTGAACTAAAAGAGTTGGCAGAGGCTTCTCAGTGTGATATCTTATAACAAATATGCCAGGTTTATTGAAGTGTTAGGCTTGGAATTTGCTACTCAAGTCATCAGGATGCAGCAGATACTTTGACCACTTGTTCAAAAGAAAAAATCTGGTCTACATTATATGCAAGTGCTATGTCATATTAAGCTGAAATAGGAAGAGTCCGTTCTTCTAGCTCAGTTTGGGTCGTTATGACTCTATCCTGCCATTGATCTATATCTCAGTATCCAAGCTATGTCCATGAAGAGGCCTGAAAAAGTATCAATGATAGGGTATAGCCTTTAGTTCTTTCATGTTACAATCACAAGGAATTTGAGTGGGATCTGGCTCTCAGAACTCTAAGCTGGCGTGTAGCTATTAGCTTTATGAGAAGGGCTTGCATCCCTTCATGAGAAAAGCCTTTGGAAAAACAGGCTGTCATCCAGTGATAGCTCCCAAGCTCTCTCTAGTATTGCCAAGTAACAACTACTTTTTCATCGTATGAGTATACCAGCCTTTGCAGAGCTTTGGTGGTGGTTTGTACTTAGTAACAGCATGTTCTCAGGTCTTTCTGGCAACACTTCTTGACCTACCTCCATTAATTTTGCTCCCTCATCAAACGTATTTGATTTCCCCAAGTGCTGTTGCACACTTTATACATGCATGCTTGACTGGAGAGCAGCAGAGGAGGGAAGGGAGAGCTCAGAACATGTTCCTCCTTGAGTGTCTGAATCTGCCTGGCTGCGAAGGGCTCCTCAAGGTCTTTAAATCCCCAACATTCTTGTCATAGAACCTATAACCCTGCAGCATCTGCGGCTGTGCATTGTGCAAAGGACAGGGGTGGAAATGCTGTTGGTAGACCCAAGGAAAGCTCTTTCTCTCCAATGTCAGGTCCAGCTTCTTCGAGTGTCAGGACAGAGTAGGGCCAGAAACACTTCAAACCCAAAACTTGTGAAATATGTTTCTTGTAGCTAGATGCACAGCATCAGCTCAGTAAGGCAAGATTTGATATGCTGTCATAACTGTCTCTATAGAAGGAAATCTTGCCAATAACGAACCAAAGAAAGGTAGCAGCCTTGCAGTCAATGATCAAAATCTATTCCACCCACTTCCATTCACAGCCCATTTGGTGGTTTGCATTTAATGCCAACCAGAAACCCAGCAAAGCTCCTAAAGTACTTTAGTGGGAATACTACTTTGGAATTTAAGCCAAGTAATTCAGAACAATTCATTTGTCCAAGTACTTTCCTTACAGAAATTTATCTTCATCCGGAGCACTCTTGTGAATATTATTTAGGCATTGTGCCTGTTATGAAAACAAAAAAACAATCTCCTCTACAGTTTTGCAGAGGGTAATTTAGTATTAAACACTATTAACAGACCATGTTGAAAACAAGTACCCTTTTTAAAACTAGCTCTTGCCACTAATGGAAGGAATTTAAATAAGGTCTTTTATTCATACAAGACACATGCAGGAACTCAAGACTGTATGTTTATGCATATTATTTTATTAAAAGATTCACAATATCCTTCCGAGTCATTCCAGAAGTCAGATTTACAATTAGATACTTGCTAGTGGAAGGAGGATAATTTCGATAATGATTTTACAGACAAATATTTCCTAAACACAGAAAATTAGCAACTTCTTTCTGAATTGTAAATTGAAAGCTCTTTTTTTCCCATGTATGTATTGTCATTAACAGGTGTGAAGAACAATGCAGTAGAGAAGTATTGAGAGCAAAACATATGTGAACACACTATATGATGCTTCAATTGATTTATAGAAGACTATTACTGTACTACTCCAGTGATTTCTCACATGGACTTTGATTCCAGAGGATGTACAATGGACTAGTGCACCAATCAACAAATACTAATGTATTGGTCATGTCTGACTGTTAATGTACCTATTTTAAAACATTTTGCAGTTTAAAACAACATTAAAGGGAAAAATATCTTGGTGTAATCCTTTAGAATAAGGTCTGTTTCACCATCAGTCACAACACTCTTCTATATTACAGTCACATTCGCTGTCAGGGTGACAATGCTAATGTGCTGTCTATAACAGGTAGGATGCAGCTTCAAAGCTGCCTGCATCGGGCTTAGTCAGGTTCAAGGCCCTACATCCACTGGAAATGGCAATAAGAAGGATACACTTTGGAGCTCAGGTAGGATCCTCGCTTGCCCTGTGTCCTTTGATTCTTCTACATTTGTTTCTGCCAGCCCCAGATCTCCGTTAGCTGTGTAGTTCATGGGGTTTCCTTTTGCCCTTTCTTTCAATCAGTTTGGAAGGAAAAATGTGCTGCCCCAAAAGCTGAAGGTAGTGAGTCCTGAGCAGCACAAGTGTGGAGTTGTAGGTTAGCTAGAAGCTTTGCAAGCTGTAAGGCTAAGCAGAGAGCCCATGACACATCCTCCAGCTCACACCCCTATCCTTTCTGATTTGTTGAAGGAACCACTGAAGAGAGCAGGAACACTTTGAAATGTGAACATGAAGAGGAGTTCAGGTAATTGAGGAGTTCAGGAGAGGTCATACGCCTGATCAGTAGAACACTATCACACTGAGCTTCTTCCCCTCGCACATCTCCTCAAGTAAGTGAAGATGCAAAATTATGTTTTCTGTTGGCTTCAACTATCTCTGCATAGGAGCACAGCTCTGAATTCAGTTTCCACAAGGGAGATTTCTTTTTCTTTTGCTTGGATAGTGGTTAAAAATGATATATGGGGTTTATGTTTCTGTCCTGCCTGAAGTAACACCTCCCCTGCACGTCCCACACTGCTGTTGCTCTATGCAGAAGAGGCAAAGTACAGGCTTTTGTTTTGGACTACTCATGGGTTTGGAGGCATTTCATGTCTTGTCAGAGCCGGTGCTGAGATGCAAAACTCTCTTACGTTGTATGGGCTATTAACCAGCCAACAATTTTGAAAACATTTTTATTGCTGCTAATTATCCTTCAGGGAGACTGTAAAATAGAGTCTTTATGGGAATCTCTGGGTTGTCTTTGTCTGGAGGAATGAGAGTTGTGAGCCAGCCACATTTGCTAACCGGAGCATCACAGCACTTGCCTCTACGTCCCTGTGCCCAGCTTGTGCCAGGCTGCTTGAAGAATGTTTACAGCTCACCTTCTCACAGCTATTCTGAATGCTGATACTTGCTCAAGAGGGAGAAGAGTAATAATTTCTTAAATATCTTCCTGTTTCTGAAATTAGCACTTCACATCCAACCTTCCATCAGTGGACTGCAGTTTCAAGTAGCTGTACTGCAATGGTTTGGTCTAAGGCAGCTGGCAGGGTACTGTGAGGAGAGTCTACCCATGCAGCACTGAGGATACAGCCAGATTTACTCCTAGTCTCTGTCTTCACCATATTACCCATTACATCTGTGGGATGCTGGGGAAGGAGGTCCTGTGGCAATCCAGGGCTGCAGAGCTGTTGCTCCCTGGCCCTGAGCTCTGCTGCCCTGCCAGGGCTGCCTCAAGCCAGCCCAAGGCCACATGCATCCGAAGAACAGCCCCCTGTCTGCTCCTTTGCCTCTGGCCATAGGGGATTTTGCCCTTTCTTTAGTGTCAGCACCAATGCTTCTAACATTACAGCTAGCATGTGGCAGGAGATGAGTGAAAGAAAGGTGTTCAAATGGCTGGGAACTGGAGAGGGCATTGAGGTGCCTCCTTTGGTCACCATACAGATTTTATATATATATACATATGTATGTATATATATCCAGAGAGAGAGAGAGAGATTATAGCTGAAGTGCATCATGAAGCTGCACCAGGGTGACTTTGAGCCATGTCCCTGGACCCACATCTGCAGAAGAGGTGCTGTCACCTGCCCCTCAGGGTCTGTGTGACACCTCACTGAAATGTAGCAAAGAGCCAGCAATGACTGCTGCTGCAGCCAAGAAAGGGTAAAGCTAATGGGACAGGGCTGCCCAATGTCCCTGAGAAGTTGGGAATCACAAAGCTAGGGAATATGCCTTATCCATGCTGCCATTCCTGCCCCTCTGGGCAGGCTGCCCACCTCCTCACTGCCATCACCACTCCTCAAACAGAGATGTAACTGCAGATTTCTCCCTTAACACTTCCCCTTGGCCTCCGCACAAACACCAAAGACAGAAAATGCTGGTCTCTGCCTCCACCCATGGAAACCTGGATTTACTTCTGACTCTGACTCGGAAGAGTCACACTTGGATGGTGGTGCAAATAGCACCTAATTTTGTGGATTTTAAAGTTGCCGGGAAATTTAAGGATAAAACATTTATTTTGATAGATTTGAGTCACACTTGAGCTATTTTGAAACTGTCTTAGGATGCTTTGTTTTATTTTTCAAGACTAATATGTGAAGATGGGTCAGATTAAAAGCTGTGGCCTAAACAGTGCTGAGCTTGGGTGGGGATCAACAGAAAACTGCATCGCAATATTTCCAGTTTGGCTCATCTTGCTGTAGGAGACTTTTGGAAACTATCTTGTACTCGAATGCTTTTTGTGTTCGAGGTTTTTCTTCCACAACTTCACTTTTACAACTCATCAAAGCGCGGTTTGAATGAGTGTTTGCTTGACTGTGGTGAGCTTAATTTTTAAAGGAACGAGGCTCAAAAGGCCAGGCCAAAGATCTGGTAGATCCCTCCCAGTCTGAACTGTGAAGTGGAATGAAAAGCAGAAGTTTTGATTTGAAGTTCCATATACAAAAGCCTTTCTATTCTGGGGGAGCTTGAGCCAAAACAGATTTCTCTTTGAAAGAGCCAAACATTTCAGCATGAAAACCTTCTTGGAAAGACTTTCATGCTTGAGATGATGTGATCACGTGAATAAACTTTGTCTGTAACCAGAGAAACTGAAAATCAGAATAATTTTTGCTGATCCTGAGCTTTATTACTGTCAGAAAACATCCTCTTTTGTTAAGTCTGGATGCCTGCTCCTTCTCCACCTGTACCATGCTTGGTGCTGTGAGCACTCATCCACCCGGAAAGAGGTATCTGGTAAGTGCCTGATATTGTCCCTGTCAATTAGGAACTGATGCCCACCTGGTCCTTATGTTACCAGCTCCATTTGATGACTCCTTGGGATCAGGGGCAGCAGCGCCTTGGAGAACAAGTCTTACGAGGAGCGGCTCAGAGAGCTGGGGTTGTTTAGCCTGGAGAAGAGGAGGCTGAGGGGAGACCTCATTGCTCTCTATAACTACCTGAAAGGAGGTTGTAGAGAAGAGGGTGTTGGCCTCTTCTCCCAAGTGACGGGGGACAGGACAAGAGGGAATGGCCTCAAGCTCTGCCAGGGGAGATTTAGGCTGGACATTAGGAAAAAATTCTTCACAGAAAGGGTCATTGGGCACTGGAACAGGCTGCCCAGGGAGGAGGTTGAGTCACCTTCCATGGAGGTGTTTAAGGCCTGGGTGGACGAGGTGCTAAGGGGCATGGTTTAGTGTTTGATAGGAATAGTTGGACTCGATGATCCGGTGGGTCTCTTCCAACCTGGTTATTCTATGATTCTATGATTCTAAGTGGTGAGTAGCAGGGATTCCAGATTACAAACTACTGGCACTCCTAAAGTGCACCTGGACATGCCGGCAAGCAGCAATCTCTCACGTGAGTCCTGCCACTGCTGCCACCAAGAAGCAGATCGGAGGCATTGGGTTGGTGTGTCCAGGGTGTATGTTCTCCTGGGCTGGCCACAGAAAATTGCTGCCAGGAGTCAGGGTAGCGAGAAGGGCAAGTAGGGCTCGTGTAGCTGCAGCATGGGAGGCAGGGCTGGCCCCACAGGAAAAAACGAGTGCATATTGAAGATCTTGCTTGATTGGAAAGGACACATACAAACAAACATATGCACACCCCACACTGCACTAGAGGGCACTGGACCTTCAGAGGTGCAAGGGCTCCAGGAGACTTTTGGGACAGTGGAGCTGGGGATTAGTCAAAGAAAACATAGCCTAGTGCCCTTGGTGTAGTCACTTCCACCCATCTTTCTGTGTGCCCTTCCCCAGGTGCAGGAGTTAGTTTCAGAAATACTGCGCTCAGAGGGTTATCTTTCTCTTGACAGCCTTCCAGGCCTTACCTCTGAAACTACAAAATGCTTCCAAGCAATGTCATACACAAGGGAAGCAGGTATCTGCTGCTGGCACTTGCCTTTTCGTGACAAGCTTTCTCAACACATGGAGGTAACATCAGGTGCAAAGTTGCTGAAGGCAGCACCTTCTTCTGTTTGCTCATATTTTTCTGGACTCTGCAATGAATAATGATAGAAGTGTTAACAGAAGTTAATTTAAATGGTTGCCAGGAGGCAATTGCAGACAAGCCTTGCTCATGATGTGCTTCAACTTAGATTATTGATTTATTGTTTGTGCAGTACACACCTTCACATTTCAAAGGCCAGGAAAGTTTTTGCGGCAATGCCAAAATATGAGCAAATAATGCAAAAATTAAATATCATCCAGCAGAGGCACTGTATGGGAGATTCACAGTCTTGGGAGGTGCTCTGCTTTTGGCCCACTATGCCCTGTGGGATAACCTCATTCAGATAAAATGATAGATTGCTACACAGTGTTTCCAAGGAGGTTATAACACTTGCTAGGAGCCTTTTTCAAAGTGAAATTCCCCTGAATTGTCCTAATGAGGTTTTTGGATCAGGTCCTGCAATGTCTGAGGTTAAAGGAGCACGGACAAGTAATTTGCAGCAAGAGCACAGGAGAGGAGTAAATGTCTGCGTCTTATTTTCCATGACATATTTCTGTACAGAGACTGGAAATCTTGGGCTAAGCCTACTCAAGGCATTATGTTTTCTTTCTGGCAAATGCTGAAGACAAGCGAAATGCTGAACTCCAAAGTCAGGTCACAAACTGGTCAGGTACCTTCCCCATGAGTAGCATCTTTTCCATGTGGTTCCCACTTTGATATCAGCCAATGAGGTGAGCTGGTTATGCACAAATCTCTGCTTTCCATGTTTTTTGAGGAGACAAGGTGCAGGCTGGTAGTCTTAAACAGTAGGACTTGAATTGTGATTTGGGATCATCCTTCACATCCTCAGTGCTAAAAACACGGCTGAAATCCTGACTTTACCGTAATGGATTGGTAGGAAGTCCCTGTAGGCAAGAGATGTCAGACTGTAATTTTAGAAGACTACCAGTGCAATAATAAACAGAATAGAAATTATGATTGCTGTCATTCCAGCACAAGGCAATAAACTCTTTATGGACATGGTAAATTCAATCCCACAATGATGCAATGATTTAGATAATAACTCACAACAGACAGCTAAATCAGACAAAGTTCCTATTGACTTCAGGATCGGTCCCAGAGGACACTAGAGCTTGTTTGGCCAAGAGCTTACAGTACTTAACTTCATGTTTTCCAGTGAAGAGAGCCACGCAAGCTGTCTCTTACCTCGCTGTGTCTCAGTACTCTGTGGCTCCTGTAAAATAAAATCTGCTGAAGAACACATGGGAGGAAAGGACCAGTGGGCCTCATTTACGTACTGAGCTCGGTATGTGCTGCAGGTGTTAACTAAAGCCATTCTCCAGCAGTAAGTGCCAAAGTGTCCCATACAGTTAAAGATGGCTTTGCAGGTGAGTCCACATAGAGGACCTGTCAGCCAAGAAGCTTGAATGTACAAAGTGGAGCCATGAGTGTTGGCCTCAACCTGCTGCAGCTGTGGTGATTGTTTGGCATCAACTGGTCCTGGGCATGGACAGTCACCCATTCTTAAATAATCCCCTTTTGACAAAACCACAGACCGTTTACCACAAAAGGTGAAGTTTCCTGATTGTTTCTGATTGACCTAAATTTGGGCTGCTGCTGACAGGAGCCATCTCATTCTTCCCTTTGCCTCTGAGTTGATTCCTGCCCTCCTCTGTGATGCTGGGACTGCTTATCTTTTTGTGGTTTTAGTAGACCTAGCCTTCAGCCAAGGCCAGTCCCCTGCCTGTGTTTGATGTTCAGCCCCACAAGCATGAGGTCTAGGAGAGGAAAACTGTTTTGGAGGGACTGACCCTTCAGTGGCCTTTCAAAAATGCACACTATTTGTGAGCAGTCCTTCTGCTCATCAGTGCCACAAGTAATGGTGAAATCTTGACTTTGCAGTACAGGGCAAAGAATTCTGCAACAGAGGGGATGTCTGGAGTAGCACAACACAACAATAAATAGAAGAGAAAATGTAACTGCTGCCATTTAAGGTTGAGGTAAAAAACTTCATAGATGTAGCAGATGCAGTCCCAGTTTATGATAGTAATTTAATAATTTATGCCTTCGGTTACCATGCAAATTTTCTTGAGTTGGTCATGAAACTATATCCTGTGAGATGGTGATCTTACCAAAAGTACTAAAATAGCTGAATAGAGAGAGCATCAACTCTTTCAAACTGTTCTTGAATTTATGTTCACACAAAATATCCTGGATGAAGGACTGTGATGCTGAAGACTTGGGTATCATGCACCACACCGGGAGGTATATTCAGTATCTCAGGCCAAAACCTGACCTGCTGCAGGCCTGAGTTTAGCTGGATCGCTTGCATGTAGCCCAGCTCCTGAGGACACGCAAGGGGCTGGGGGTGCTGGCAGAAGCTTGACACTGTCCCCAGATTTAACAGGCTTAGTTACACCAAGCCCCCACCCACGAGAAAGACTAAAGGATTTGACAGGAGGAAGCATCTTGAGAAAAAGCAGAGCTGCTAAAAGCAATTTAGGGAGCAAATCTCTGTAGATGCACCCTCCCAGCTGCACATGCAGGGGGGCAGACTGAAAATGTGAGCAGGTTGTTTTTCACGTCAGGCTCCATGCCACATCTGGCAGCTCCATGCCAGCATGGCCAGTTGGTGATTCCCAGGAATGCCACGGCCCCTCTGCACCAGCCAAAGCCAGGACAGGCACCTTCCTCGCAGCTGAACCAGCAAGCTAAGCCTCATTAGCATCACTGTTGGTGTAACAAATTAGGGGACAAAGAGAAACAAAAGCAATATCTGAGGGTTGAAAGAGGGCAGTGGTCCAGCCCTGGATTGTCCACCAGACCTCCTTTTCCTTTCTTTTGGGGCCCTGCAGAGGGAGCAACTGCCAAGAGTTTCTCTGGGCTTCTGGTTCAGCAATGAGGCAGGCAGTTAGAGAAATTGGTGAAGATATTTAGTACCCCAGGCACTCCTGGGTTGAAATTCTGGCCATAGTGAAGCTTGTGGGAACGCTGCCATTCCCTTCCACCAAGCCATGATTTCATCCTCTAGGTATTAGTTTTTCCTCTCCTCCCCAAACCAGTACAGATATCAGAAAACCACAGCTATCAGGGTGCTGCAAATAAATACTCCAAGCCACAGACCTGGTCACTTTGTTATGAGGGACAAAATGAACCTAAGAGGAGAGGCCAGAGAGCAGTGATTATGCAACACAACAAAGCACAATTAACATAAGGTAGAAGGAGAGACAAAAAAACCTGCTTCTGTCCTCAATAGGAAATAATATTGTGTTCTGCAAAACTAATCAGCTGACACATGCAGCTTAAAGCAGGTTATGAACTTTGTTTTCTTGTGGTTGTAAACAGTGGTATATTGCACACAGCCTTCTGCCCAAGAAGCAGGCAAACTAGCCAAGCTGATTTATGAATCAGCATGTCAGACAAAAAGGCTTTTCCTGACAAAAGATCATTTTCTCTAAACTCAAACCATGGCAATGTGTGTCATGGGACCAGGGAGCTGGAGGCTCCTTTGGGCTTTTTCCAGCCTAGACCAGTTTTTTACAAGAAAGATGGGAAGGGACATTTTGCAAAGGCATGTGGTGATAGGTCTAGGGGCAATGGCTATAAATTGGAGAGGGGATGATTTAGACTAGACAGAAGGAAGAATTTCTTCACAATGAGAGTAGAGAGGCACTGGCACAGGTTGCCCAGGGAGGCTGTGGCTGCCCCATCCCTGGAGGTGTTCAAGGCCAGGTTGGATGGGTCTTTGGGCAGCCTGATCTAGTGGAAGGTGTCCCTGCCCATGGCAGGGGGTTGGAATTGGATGATCTTTAATGTCCCTTCCAACCCAAACCATTCTATGATTCACGTAGGGAGAAGGAGAACAGCTATACTGAGTAAAATCTCTTTTTCCCATTTTCTGATCCATGTGGCACCATTTCATCTGGTCACAGAGAGAACCAAGTGATGGTTCCACGAACAAGGCATACATAGCCACAAAGCTGCTTTCCCTGGAAGAGCCTCACAGGCTAATCTCTCGGGCTTTGTCTGAGAATTAACCAAGTGTTTCAAGGCGGGTTGGTTACAAATGTCTGGTGCTGACAAACTGCTGCATAGTTAACATGGCTGCATTCTAAAAGCATCTCATTGCAACTTAGACCACTGCCTGTTTCTGTTGAACACAAGGAGAAAAGCTGCTGTAGTGAGTATACATGAAATCAAACAGGAAAATGAAACTGATGGTAACATCAAAAATATGGATTTGGAAGGATGGCTTTTTTTAGATACTTCTCTTATTGTAGCCCAGAGGAAATCAGCTGCATTGCAAAATTTTTAAAAAGGGTTCAGACTTAAAACCTGCCAAGCAACCCAAAAGCCATGCAGATGGAGGAGAACACAGTCCACCGTGGCTGCCAACCCACAGGTATGGAAGGAATTTTGCTAAGTATTGTATTTGGTAACTGGACTGGGGAAAGGAAAACAAACTTTTTTACAGAAGACAGCTTACTCCTGACAAAACCTGCTGAAGATTAATGACCTTTCTCAAGACAGTTGCTGAAGTACCTACAGGTACATGCTACAGTCAAACATGGCTTTCTTATTTTCTGTTTCTTTCATACTTCACATGTATATGAAGATATCCAGCTATGCTGAGGGCTCCCACCCCACCACCTTTCAGGAACTTGCAAAAAAAAAAAAAAGCCCAGCACCGAGCTCCAGGCAGGGCTGCAGCCTCCTGCACTGACCCTGAAGGAAACCAGCTGAGCCAGGCAATGGGATGTGGGCAACATGGAGTCTTTGCTCCAGTGCCCACTGACTTTCTAATCCAGTATGGAGGTCCTCTACATGTAAACTATTAAGATCTTTGAACCGGTTTGCATCTGTGTTTTCCACCCGACCAGAAACATTTCCAGTGCCAGATCTCCACAAACCTGAGAGGACATCTCATGTGCACGAGGAATCAGGGGACTGAGTACATAGAGCAGAGACAGATGTGCCCAGCTGGACATTAGATAACCCCTGAGATGTCTTACAGCAGTGAGGAGCCTGGCACAGGGAGGAAAAGAAGGGGTTTGCTTGGATCTTTTTTGGATTCTTTACAGAAAGGGTCATTGGGCACTGGAACAGGCTGCCCAGGGAGGTGGTTGATTCACCTTCCCTGGAGGAGTTTAAGGCACAGGTGGACGAGGTGCTGAGGGATATGGTTTAGTGTTTGATAGGAACGGTTGGACTCGATGATTCGGTGGGTCTCTTCCAACCTGGTTATTCTGTGATTCTGTGATTCTGTGTGATCATTCTTTCCCCTCAGACATGCAGATTTTGAGCTTTGTCTATGACTGAAGTGCCTCTGGTTCAGAAACCTCCTTGTTATCATCTTCATTCCCTTAATCATTGTAGTATTTCAAATAATGAGTGAAGCAATAGCTTTCATACTGGGCAGTAGTTTGAAAATATTCCAATGAAATGGAATATTCATTTCCAATGAAATGGAATATTTCCCAGAGAAATGGTTTGAAACTTAGAGCAATCAGTAGGCTGAAGAACAAGAGGTCTACATTTCTCTCATGTCAAAGCTGGCAACAGTCCCCCCAAGGAGAGGGAGGCTGAAGGAGTTACTGAACCAGAGGAGACCTTGTACTGGGTCTCTGGGAAAGACATACCAGAGTTAGTGTGAACACAAGCTGACTATCCAATCTATTCTTGGGTACAGAAAGGTCAGAGTGGTCAAAACACATCAAAGCAAGTTCCATCTCGCCCAACAGCATCTCTGAGCCAGTCACTAGCAGAAGCAGTGGACTCCCCACTCACTTCGCCTGCCCCTGATTCACACAAACCCTTATGCAGAGCCAAAGGTCTCCAAGTTCCTGAGACATCTGCTAAAGGCCAAGACAAGGCATCATGCCAGTGGGGACAGGGGAAAGACCCTAAATCTCTGGAAGCTTGAAACCAGATGAGATGCATGGGTGGCATGGAGATCAACCAGGGGAGTGCGATGGGGCAGCTCACAACACTGTAGCCATCCGTGAGTAAGGTATGCAGCGAACATCTGGTAAAAGGATAAAAATATAAAGCAGTAGTGGACAATAAATAAAAGTACAGTGGAAAAGAGAAGCCTGGCACTCTGTCTGACGCAGCTGCCATTGGCAGAAGTTGTTGCGTCAACAGTTTTTGTACTTTATACTCCTAAAACTACAATGTTCATCTATAATCAGTGTTGGGTACTGTAATATGCTTAAACAAAGGCTGACTGATGGGTTTTCCTTATATTTGCTACACAATTTCATATGCCAGTCCCTCTCACTTCTTGTGTTTTTGTGTTTGAAACAACTCTGGATGTTTATTTTTTCATCAATATGTATGTCCCTCAATCTTTGCTGTATTTTCTAGGTTCTCTCTGTCACTCCTGCTCCAGTCTGTTCTATTTTGGCTTGAGTTCATACACTTTACTATATTTTCTTTCAGGACGCTCTCTGTGAGCTTTCCAGAGATTGGAAGGGGTAATCAAGGAGTTAATAACAGACTTCCAGACAGAAGGGGAGCATTTTGGAGAACTAGGCTGTGAAATCTGCTCTGATTTTGAATACCTACAATGAACTGGGAAGATGAGACATGAGCTGGGGAAACATCTCACACTGATCGTCACACACAAGATGCACTGTGTCAGGGAAGAAGGTCACAGCACACAGTATGCCAGATCTGGTGCTAGCAGGAACATGCCTCAACGTGAGCTGACATGCGAGGGGTGTTCCTGCAAAGCAAGACAGAGGCTCTCAGAGACATTTTCCTCACTCAGGAACGCAGGGGCAGCCACCCAAACAGCTGTCTTAGTATCAGCAGTTTGGAGAGGGAGTTTCACTGATGTAAATGCCCGAAGGAGAGAAGCAGGTCTGTCACCCACTGAGCCTCATCCAAAACACCAAAGAACCCACTGGTCCAGCACAATGTAGCATAGTGTAGCTGGACTGTAAGAAAATAAGTTCCCACTGCACCATGGACTTGAGGAAGTAGAATCCAGCCAGAGCTGTCCTAGGGCAGCATTACACACAAACTCATCATAGCAGAGACAGGGAATATAATGAGAGAAGTCTCTGAAATTGCTGGGGACCCACTTACACATCCTAGGTCCACTAGTCATGTCCTTAACTCAGGACACCAGCCTTTTCTGATTTACAAAAGAAACCAAGAAAAGCTATTTTCTTTCTTCTCTGGAGTTTGATAGTACATATAGCAGCTGGAACATTCTTGAAAAATGGGATTTCCAGCTCCCCTGGGTAAGATCCCTATATTCTGCATCATTGCAGCCTGGGTGGCACTGTACTGTGACTCTCGTCACAACAGGTTGCTTTCCAGAAGATGGTGGTTTCCAGAGGGTGACTGCCTTTAAAGAGCCCTTGAAAGACAGCTAAGAAAAGGTAGGATGATGTTCATGGAAGTAAATAAATGCAGGGAACCCACACTACCACAGGGAAATACTTAGGAATCAGAGGCATGTGAAATGTAGGTAAGCTGTGCCGGAGAACACAGAGTTTGTGTTTCTGGCTTCTTACCCTGTGTACTTTATCCTATGATCTTTTTTCATTTTGCCACACAATACCACACCTAGTTTGTCTTGAGTGTCATTTGGTATAGATATGCAATGGGTACCTGCTGGCAGACACTGGGATACAGAGGGACATTTGCACATCTGAACAACTTGCTTACACACACACCATCATGGCAAATGCTCTTTGTGTGTGTTCTTCAGTCACAGGGTCCTTGGAGAGCCAGATTTGCTACAAAGTGCAGTGTTATTGTGGAAATGCCATAAGTCCCAATTTATCTCTACTCACTTCTACAGATGATTGGTCTTACTATTCCCTACTCGCTCCATTGTTTCAGTAGCTATGAACACAATAAAACCAGATAAATAGGAGAAAACAGAAAAGCCTTGCTCTTAACTTTAGTATTTTTATTATTGTATTCTTTTTTTTACCAAAAGCAACTGGATCATATTTTGCAATCTAAACTTTTATGTTTTATTTTCCTAAGTTGAGACTGCTGGAATTCCACACTTGAGCACAAGCAGTACAATTACCATGACTCTCTGCATCAACACCACAAAAAAAGAAAAGGAATCCAAGCCAACATTAAACCCATCCTTTCAGAAGACTGAAATTTTCTACACCACATGTGAGCTGAGATCTCCCATATGAACAATATCGAGCCTCATCCATGGGGCTTTCAAGTGACTTAAATTTGTCCGTTCAAATTTTTATTTCTGAATGTTTTTTTTTGAAAGAAGAACGTGCCAAAAAAGTACTTTGGCCAGGCTCTCCCATCTCCTGGCTCTCCCATCTCCTGGCTCTGCACAGTCAGCACCTCTACAGCCAGGCAGTGCCTCTCACATGAGCTCGTGGGATTCTTGGAAACCCTGCATCCCCATGACCGGGAAGGAAACAGCACTGGGACATAGTGTAAATCTTCCTGTAATTCACTGAATGCCTCTTTGAGGTCCCAAAATAGGGAGGGGAGGAGCCTTCCTCAGCCAAATAAGCCTCCGTTCATGTTTAGCTGAGAGGCGACCCTTCCTTAGCCTTTGCAGATTCTCCCTTCTAGTGATGCTGCTCCAGCAGCGCTCAGGAAAACATCTCCAGAGCTATTTGCTGCTTTGGGAATACACCATGAACCCCTGTCAAACAGAAGTGCTCACATACCAGGCCTCCACTGACAACTTATTGAGAGGCCTTGAGCAATTCTTTACGGTTTGTTCATCTTTTGCAAGATAAGGCATGGTGTTCATAGGGGCCAGCTGCAATGCTGGCCAGCTGCAATGCTAGCCAGCTGTCGTGGCTGCACCACTGTACCTTCTTCCACAAGGATCTGGACAACAGAGTCTAGAAGTGATCCCTTTGCTGAAGAGCCCCCTGCCTGAGGGAACCAAAAAACCCCAAAATCCTGGTGTAATGCAGCTGGATTCATTGGAAGTATTTGGAATATTTGTCTAGCAGTAAGAGACTCCCATAGCAAGAGTCTTTCATGCCAGTGTATTTCTCCTGTCTGTCACTTGCAGGGAGAAATAAAAACTTAGAAAGAAATAGAAAAGCAAAGTCATTTTCCATCTGGCCGTGAGGTAGCACGGTTGAGCTATTCACAGCAAAATCAAGAGCTAATCTGCCTCAATTTTATAAGCAGCACTTTTGGAGGCACAAGCCACCTGTCATTTTACATTGACCAGATCAAGAGATTAGGTTAACCACTGTGCTAATTCAGTTTTGGTGATGAGTCAAGGCTATGCCTACCTCTCTTGACCATTTTTCCCCCCTCTATGATCTTTCTAATTTCTTACATGAAAATCAGCATTTGATTGATCATGGTCACATCATGCCCTTTTCCACAGTGTTTCTGGGCACGTGGAAAGTGCTAATGAATGTTGGCTTCACCAGGCTCTGAGCAAGTGGGCGCTGTTTACAGCCAGCTCCACCACACAGCTCCCTAAGGGACAGAGGATGAACAGAGAAAGCAGGAGAGGCTTAGGAGGTGAGAAGGTGGAAAGCAGGAAAATTCTAAAAAATACCTTGCAGATTTGAGTGGAGGACTGAATTTGAGCTTCTGGTTTCAGTCTGTAGCCTGGTTAAGTCTGTGAGTAAACAGATAGAAACAGGGAAGAACTGGCAAATCTGTTCCTGGACAACCAGGTCCAATTATACTCTCTGCCTTTTGAAGATGCTGAAAAATTGGAGAAGAGTGCAGTTTGCTGCAAGACAAAGACATAGTCTGGAAATCATCAGATCATGGCCTACAGGACTTAGACTTTCCTCCAAGACAGTCTCTCTGCATTGTTTTTGTATACTGTTGCCAAGCAAATCAGTTGGTCAGAAGAAGGTGAAGAAATCCAGCTTGCAGAGACGCCTTGCTGGCCCCCTGCAAGCCCATTGCTGTAAATGACTTATTTCCTCTGTTAAAAATGATCTCAGGGAAAAGAATAGGAGAAAAAAAGAATGTCTAATGAAAAGCTATTTGCATCTGCAGCTGCAAGGTTGATAAGACCTATTCAAAAGCAACTAAAGTGACCCTACCCTTAACATTTCAAGGAGTCTGCACCAACATCAGATGAAGGTCTTCAGCCCTAGAATACACTTACACCAAAGAGAAACAATGCTTTCCAGATCTTCTAAGGACAGAGGCTGTGCTGAGATCTGATGAGATTTATTCCCTATGCAACACTGCCAGGGGCACTGTAAGAATTACTCAATATTTGTTGGTGATGTATCTGACGTACAGTTGGTTTGACAATGGCAGAGACTTATTTGGTTGCAGCAAGAGACAGCGTTGTGCTTTTGAGGAATACAGCAGGACATCTCACAAGCATGGGAAGCTGGTGGCAGATGTATGCTAGTAACTTGGAAGAAACCATGTTAGTCTCGTTGATGGAGGCAGGGCAGAGAGGAAAAAAAGGTTACTAGAGAACGATGGGGAAAATGGGGGATTTTATCCAGCCTATTGACTATTCAGCAGCAAGCCTCGTGCTCTGTAAGATGGAAAATGACCTGTAGTTCCAGCAGGCACCATAGAGCTGCTGACAGGGAGGCAAGACCTTTTGGGAGGAAAAGCTTTGGTGACCTTGGAATATTTTGTGATGCCTCGGTCTGAGCTGGAGCAGCTGTGCTGCAGACAGTCCTACACCACTGAAGAGTGAGTGGTAGCCCTCAGGGGTCAGCACTGCTCATGCTCTTCAGCCCTCTGACAGCGTGTCTGCATGAAGGCTTGCTGGATGTTTGGGAGGGAGGCAGCTTTCTCATTTCTTGCATAATTACATTCAACAGACACGCCATCCTCAGACCCCCCCCCTCACTGAGTGGCCAGCTGACAGACAAAAATCTCACACTCCAGTTCCTTCTAATCCTCTGAACATCTCAGTAAAAAACAGTCCTCTAGTTAAAGTACTGCAACAGCTCCATTCGATGCTGCTGATACGTACCAAGTGCAGAGAGTGGTAGCAGTGAGTAAGCAGTGTTGAATGCACACATGCAATAAGGATACACAAATGTCTCCCATTAAGCAATTCTCCTGCATCTGCCTTTACTTAATTTAGGTTAACAATGGCAATGATTGAGTTCACGGGCATTTTCACACCTTTCTTCTTCTCTCATAGGCTCTTGCATTTGCAATAGATATATTTTGAGAAGAGCAGTGTGAGTACCCGCCCACTCCTCTGATGCAAGAGGAACTTGCTTTCTGCATAGCTCCCAGCCCTTCCTACCAAAACTATTGCTTTGTATTATAAAAGCAAGACCTCAATGAAATAGCAAGGTAAAATTTAGCAAATGGATGTGAGATAGACCAGCAGCAGGAACCTAAGTAATAGGTAGAACCGACAGCAGATATTCACCTAAATGCAAAGCTACATGTCAAAGGAAAAGGAGTGTGGCTTCAGCACAGCCTTTTAGAAATAACTATTACAGATCACAGCTCCTCGGCCCTGCACCAGCCACAGCATCCTATAATGTGTGAGGTGACCTGGATATATGAACAAGGCAGGCTGAAGCTCTGGTTTTCCATTTTAATTAGCATCTCCTTCTCAGCTGGGCCTTGTCAGCCCTCACAGCCAAGGATGAGATGCTCCAGCATCTGGAGACAGATGTCAGCAAGCCAGGGCATAAAACATCTCATCTCTGGCAACACAGCCAAAAGCAGCCTGTGCCACAAACGCACAGATGCTGCCAGCCCTCCTCTGGCCAGCCCCATCCCTGTGTCTGCCCAGGCAAAAGGCACAAACCACTGAAATTTAGTGGTATGGCAGAGGGGGGGCTGGCTGAGAAGTGCTCCCCTCCCAGCTCCCATCGTTGGCTCGAAACACAGGCGAACATTTCTTAAGAAGGGATAACTTGCAGATCAAGCATCACATGCCTTCCAGGGAAAAATGCACAGTGCAAACAAAAAGAAATCAGCTGATGTGCTCAGAGCAAGGGGGAAAAGCCACACAGATGGCGTGATTTATGCTGCTGCTTCCAGGATGTGCCCTGGAGAGGTGCTCCACAGCCACATATTACAGCCTTGCCAGCACCAGCCGGGTACATCTCTCTTTGGCAAACTCCCTGGGCTTGCACAGTCCTGCCAGTGGTGGCTGGTAGCATGTGGGGAGCAGGATCTGCTTCTCCCCACAGAGCTGCCAGCAGCCAGCCCCAGTGCCATGAAAGGAGGTTGTGGAGAGGAGGGTGCTGGCCTCTTCCCCCAAGTGACAGGGGACAGGACAAGAGGGAATGGCCTCAAGCTCCGCCAGGGGACATTCAGGCTTGACACCAGGAAAAAATATTTCATGGAAAGGGTCATTGGGCACTGGAACAGGCTGCCCAGGGAGGTGGTTGAGTCACCTTCCCTGGAGGTGTTTAAAAGACAGGTGTATGAGGTGCTCAGGGACATGGGTTAGTGATTGATGGGAATAGTTGGACTCGACGATCCAGTGGGTCCTTTCCAACCTAGTGATTCTATGATTCTGTGATTGAGCCAGGAAGGCAGCCCAGCTCCTCTGAGCCCTGGATGCCAGGAGGGGGGCAGAGACGGTTTGCCAGCAGCTCTCTGCTAAGAACTCTCCACCACTAGATAACCACATCTGACCCCTGCAAATGAAACAGTAATGCAAAAAGGATGCTTACTCCATCTTAGGGAAATGATTTGTAGTTTTTCTGGGTCAGGCAGTTGAGGGGTTCTAAAGGAGTCTTCACCTAATTGTAATTCACAAGATTGATCAAATATAGTATTTTCTTTTGCTAAGGCTTGCAAAAACAACAGAAAGATATTCCTGCTCCCAAAATTAAGAATGCCAGTATCCTTCACTTTTTTTATATATATCTTTTTTTTCAGATCTACTTTCAAAACATAAATGCTTTGGGCCAGTTCTAACATGGATGTGATGGTTACTGTACTAATACTGTAAGGATCTATAGGTTTGAATTTTCTTCCAGGCCATCCAGAAATGACCACAAAGCCAGCTTTAAGTCTACAATTCCCAAGTTGTGATCCACACCATAGGAATTGTGCATGGCACTGGATAGTTAAATACACAGTTGTTTTCCAGTGTGAGTTTAAGGATGGGCAGCTCACCCAGTCAAATGTGTTTCCCTTCCCATGTTGGAGAAAAGTAGAGAACAGGCAAAGCAGAGGAACAGAGATTCTTCAAATAAGATCAATATCCCACCCATGCATTACAACAAGCACAAAGCAAACTGAAAGCAATAACCAGGAAATTCCTTGCTAACTGGAAGCCCTACATCTAAGTGATCTCATAAGACAGTCGCCACCCTCCTTGTTTTGGTCCATTTGACAGTTCTGAGGTAGCAAGGGATTTACCTTTCTCATTGCTGACTGCCCTCTGCCAAGCAGCAATATTCTTTTTACCAGTACCAAGGACCCAATTAAAAACACTGCGGACACATCATGCAAGACTTGAGCCCACCAGCTCAGAATCACTTAGCCAGTCCAAGCTTATCTGGGATGAGGCACTTTGTCCTGGCAGCCTTCATAGTGCATCAGGTGCTGTTGGAGCATCTCCAGCTCTGTACCTGACCAGATGTCACTCTGTCCCACTGCAGCAAGCAGAACAATAAAAAGCCAGTTCAGGCCTGCAGAGTGCCTTCTGGTGAGCTCAACAGGAACCCACAGTGCTCTCATGCCCCATTCAGGACAATTGTGTGCCACCAGCTGAGTCAGTAGCACAAAGAACCTGTGTGCTGGTGCTCACAGCAAAGTCCTCACGAGCTTTTCTCCTGGTTGGGATCATTGCACAGCAGCCTGTGCTGTGGGACGAATCCTGCATGAGAGCACCCCCACCTAGTGGCCTGAGCCCTCCCTGTGGCACCCAAGGCAGGAGGGAAAAACCCTCCGAGGAGAACCAGGGTTTGCAAGAAAATCACTACTGCACATGGAGGGTGAGTAAAGAGGAGTGACAACATGCATCACAAGAGCTGGGCTTCTCTCCCATCACCCTGGATGGGATTCACCTCATCAGTTTCAGATGCCTTACCATAAGCTCCTATGCTGGAAGCAATCATGCCAGGTTCCTTGCTGTCAACAGGAAGAAATGGAAAATTTTTAGGGTTTGATTCATTTCATCCTAGGGCGACATCTAAAATTGTGAGTCACGTTCCAGAGGGACCTCTCTTTTTTCCCCAACTGTTAAAAGAGATTGAGTAACCAATGGAAATATCAGCATCTATGTGGCAGACATCTATATTTGAAGAGACAGATCTCATCTTCTTTGACTTATAGCTGTTATTGAATTAATTCAAAATACAGATCTTGCTTCCTGTGGATGTCAATGAGATGTCAGAAACTGCCTGGTTAAGTAGCACTCAAACAGTGCTGTAAGAATTTTATATGAACATACTCAATGGAACATCATTTCCCATAACCTGCAAAAGAAAACTCACTTCTGATTAGTGATGTTTCACAGCCCTTAATCTCAGTTTTTGAACACTCGACCCTTGCTACATTCAAATATTCAGATGAGTGAGATTTTACAGACAAGGATGCTTGCACCATTGCCCACAGCATGGAAATACTTCTTGCATTCAATCAGCTCCAAGAAGTTGCGTTTGTAAGGGAAGAAAAAACTACTCCACAGAGAGCTCCCCAGCTTCCTTTGTCCTTCACTACAATGTTGAATCATCACCCTCCTTGGCCGAGTAAAGACAGCAGTGCTGCCTCACAGATATACTCTAGGGAACAGTTAAAAGATCTGAGAGGGAGGTGGGATGAGGTGGACCCCAGAGGTCCCTTCTACACCCAATCTTCCAGTGATTGTCTGATTAGTGATGGCAGCCAGCACTAGCACAGTAGCATGGCAAGGGGTGGGTAGCAGGCTGGATCTGGTACCTGGGAAAAGAAGAAGGTGCTAAGAAGCAGAGGTCGATGGAGGCAAGAGGCACAGGCATGGAGAGAAGATGGGGAGAGGTTTGGAAGGGCAGGGCCAATAAGGAATGAGGAAGGAAGAAGGAATGGCAGATGAAGTGCATCAAGCAGAGCAACATGGCTTGCAAAGCCTGGAGGAAGTCCCAGTAGCCCCATTCTGCAGCACCTACCTGTAGGGAGGCGGGGGAGAAGTTCCCTGCTCTCCCCTTTGCTGGGTCCAGGCAGGTGGACAGCCACAACTGCAGATGATCCACACACACAGAGCCACGTGACAACTCATTTGGTTTTCATCCAGTTGCTGCTCTGAAGAGCACAACAGAAACCAACAGCTATTCCCCACACCAGGAAATGCTTAGGCAGAAGAAAAAGGCAGAGAAAACAAATTACTGAACAGCTTAGTAAGTGACCATCACTCAGCTTTGCCCACCAGCCTGGTGGGAAAAACCAGTTCTAATTCTTCACTTTAATCTGCCCAAGGCCTCTTGGCTCTTGCTTTACACAGACTGTATCAGGTCCCACTCTAAAATGTTAGCAATCTCTTAAACTCCAGGGCACTTGGCCTCTTCCAGCCCAGGAAGGTAGGTCCTGCGTTCCTCCAGTTCCCATGAGGATTTCCACACCTTCCTGTTCTTAATGTGACTGGCTGACACTTATCACCTGCTCAGGCCTGGCAGGTTCTTCATCCCCTCTCTTCTGCACACCTAAGTTCTAACTAAAGCAAAAGCATAGGCCATCTCTTTCTGACACTCAAATAACTTGGGCACCAGCTACCCTCTGCTGAGAATCATCGCTAAGTTGTCTCACAGGGCTCTCCAAACTGCACTGCATGAGAGCTTTTTTGCTTACTGTTCCTCCTTCCTGGCACCTTTGATAGAAATTATGCCAAGGGGACTTCTCTGAACTGAAAAGGAATGACATTATTCAAACAAACAAGGTTCAGGCCAGCTGTTCAGCGGGAACTGTGCCTTTGAACCTGTGGAGATTTTCACCAGCAGAATTTGAGGCAGCAAAGGGCTGGTGGGGAGGGTTCTGGAGCAACTTCCACAGGTCTGGCTTCTTGGTAAACCAAGGAGGCATGGTACTCTGCCAGCGGGAAAAGTCAGATCTTGAAGCTGAATTTCTCTTTGTTTTTTCCTGGCTCTCATGCTAGTAGAAGAGCAGAATCCTTGGGCAGCTGCCAGGCTGCACACATAGACAATGCCAAAGATGAAGACGGGGACAGATGTCACCTGAACAATAGCATATTTTGCAGGGAGGGGGCATACAGCCAATGCTGGCTTCAGAAGAATCCTAGAATCACTATCATTAGGTTGGAAAAGACCTTTGAGATCATCAGTTCCAACTATACCTGTCCAGTACTAAATCATATCCCTAAGCATTTCATCTACCCACCTTTTAAATCCCTTCAGGGACGGTGACTCAACCATCTCCCTGGACAGCCTGTTCCAGCACTTGATAACCCTTTCTGTGAAGATATTTTTCCTAATGTCCAATCTAAACTTCCCCTGATGCAGCCTAAGGCCATTCCCTCTTGTCCTATCACCTATCTGACCTCGAAGGTCAGAACACAGACAGTATTACACGTCTGTCATTCTATGAGGGAGCATGAGGTAACATGGTGCTAGAAGGAAATGGATTTGGAGCATAGCTGGGAGATGCATTCACTCTGGTGTCAAAGCTGTGTGGGGTGGCTTAGAATCATAGAATCACCAGGTTGGAAGAGACCCACCGGATCATCGAGTCCAACCATTCCCACCAATCTCTAAACCACGCCCCTCAGTACCTCATCCACCCATGCCTTAAACACCTCCAGGGAAGGCGAGTCAACCACCTCCCTGGGCAGACTGTTCCATTGCCTAATGACCCTTTCAGTGAAGAATTTTTTCCTTATGTTGAGCCTGAATGTCCCCTGGTGGAGCTTGAGGCCATTCCCTCTTGTCCTGTCTCCACCTCATCAGGTCCCCACCTCATCAGGTGTGATGCCGCGAGTGTTTGTGGGGCTGCTGCAAAACTGGTCAAGTCGATGGTCACGTTTTTCCAAAATCCCCCCTCCTTTAACAAGTCCAAATTATTTCACGGCATCAGATTATTTCAGTTGCATCAGTGCTATTAATAGGATGCTGAATCACAGCCAGGACAGGGGAGCAGGAATCATTTTAAGGGGGCTTCATCACAAAAGAAAATATAGCATGGAGACATCCTTATAACATGATGGCTCAGCAGGAGGTGAAGTATTTGCATCTCCAGACATCACAGATGACCTTGTCTCTTTTTAAAGTTGTTTTTCTCAGCTGTAAGTCTCTCCAGTCATTCCCATCACGGGTATAGGATACCACAGCTGCCAGAGGATGGCTTCGGGAAAGGATACGAAGTAGGAATTATAGCCGAGCTGTAACACACAAAAACTTGCTAAAGGAAGAAAAACACAAGGTGTTTCAGAGTGGCCTTTTTCATGCAGTTTCTGTTTTCATCAAGTGAGTATTTCCCCTTTCCCCACCCCTGCAATTCATAAAAATTCACTTCCTTTATTCATGTCAGCAGATTTCTCTACAGAAACACGACTAGAATTTTAGTTTCCAACCCCAGAGAAATGCAAGGCTACGTGCAAACACATTAAACCCAGCAATATGAATTTATCAGGTAAATCAGTGTGACACAAATGCACCAGATGAAAAATGGGAATTGAAATGGGAAGGCAAGTGTGATTCCTTCAGAAGTCAAGAGGGTTGGTTTCCAACCTCAGAATGAATTTCCAAGGATTCTATTTTATTTTAGATTGGTTTAGGAACGCAGGGCAATTATTTGCTCTGTGATGTCTCCTTCCAGGCTTTTCTTACACAGTCCAAATTCAGAATTTCACATACATAGGAACACAGCACTTCTGTCTGAAAACCTTGTTGTTTCCTCTGTAACTACTGTCTAATGACATTAGCTTTTCCAGTCAGCCTGCTAGCCTTTGTCTCCAGCTGTAATAAATACAGAGGGTCGTTCATGGGAAGATGCTGTTCTTTACCACAGAATCATGGAGTGGTTTGCGTTGGAAGAGACCTTACAGATCGTCTAATTCCAAACCCCTGTCATAGTCAGGGACACCTCCCACTAGACCAGGCTGCCCAAGGCCCCATCCAACCTGGCCTTGAACGCTCGCAGGGATGGGGCAGCCACAGTTTCCCCGGGCAACCTGTGCCAGTGCCTCACCAGCCTAATCATGAGGAATTTCTTCCCAATGTCTAAACCTTCCCCCTCCAATTTAAAGCCATTCAACCTCGTCCTATCACTCCAAGCCCTTGTAAAAAGTCCCTCCCCAGCTTTCTTGTATGGCTTGTTCTTATACTAGAAGGCGGCTATAAGGTCTCCCTGGAGCCTTCTCCAGGCTGAAAAACCCCAGCTCTCTCAGCCTGTCCTCGTATGGGAGGTGCTCCAGCCCTCTGATCATCTTTGTAGCCCTCCTCTGGATCTGTTCCAACAGTTCCAAATCCCTATTAAGTTGAGGATTCAAGCATTTATCTTCAAGCACCACCCTGCATCAGTCCCAGTGTTCACAACTGCCCTATGCCATTGTCCTCCCTGGGCATCCAGTTCCTGGAGCTAATAAGCACTGGCAGGGCTCACATTTTCTCCTGCTATCCAGGCCAGCTTCTCATACAGCCCCTTATAAGCATGCTTAAGGGGATTACAAATTGAAATTACCTCCTGGAAACTGCATGGAGCATTGCAGAGAAGGAATGAAGACAGGAATCACATCAACATTCAAGCGACTCAGACAGCTGCATCGCACACCCAGCTGCCCGAGCCCCAAATCAGCTTCTTCTGTAGACAGAAGACATGCTGTAGACAGTCTTACCAATTCCTTACAGCTTCTCAGACAGCAGTTGCTGATGCTTACACCCAATGAACCATGCAAGGGTGTAGTGGGCCCTGGGTGCTCTTTGCACAAGATGCATGCCATGCTCATAGAACATCATTTAATGGCTATAAACTGGAGAAATGGCTATAAATTGGAAAGACTAGACTATAAATTTAGACTAGACATAAGGAGAAATTTATTCACAATGAGGGTGGTGAGGCACTGGCACAGGTTGGCCAGGGAAGCTGTGGCTGCCCCATCCCTGGAGGTGTTCAAGGCCAGGTTGGATGGGTCCTTGGCAGCCTGGTCTGGTGGGAGGTGTCCCTGCCCATGGCAGGGGGGATGGAACTGGATCGTCTTTAAGGTCCCTTCCAACTCAAACCATTCTATGATTCTATGATTGTGCTCTCCTTTTTTTCCTTTAGGGAATCTTTATATGGAAACATTTCCAAACAAGAATCAGGTTCTTCAACCCTCTCATATACAGAGCTTATTAAAATGTTACTGAGTGAAGAATCAAGTGCTATTGGGGTGCCACAGAGCTTTGAGACATCCTTGGCATGTGCAAGGCTTGTCACTCCTACTGCCCAACCGACTGCATCCCAGCACAGCTTCAGACGCAACAATCACAGCATAAATAGGCCCAAATACAGATTTGTCATCGAGAAGAGAACTAACATGATGTGCTGACCCTACAACTATGCTTTTTTTTTTTTTACTAGATTTTATTTTTCTCATTCCAGATATAAGGGATGCTCTCCCAAGCACCCCTAGCAAACCATCTGTCTCGTAGGCAGGATTTGCTGCCTACTTCTGAAGATATAGCATCAGAAACATATGCTGCAGACAGACAGGAGACAGAGGCTAAGCAAGCACCGGAAGCTCAGTTTTAACACCCTCCCTCTCACCAACCCTGTAAAGTTATGCTCTAAGAAAAGCAGCTTTCAGAGATTTCCTATTGATTTAAGCTAAGACATGTCAGGAAAATAAAATGACTGGATACACTGGATGAGATTGAGTGTAGAAGAGACAGACCTGGGAATCCAGTAGGCAGCAAAAACAACCACGCAGCTGTTTACTTACTATGGGCAGAGGGGAAGGTAAAACTGATGAATCATAGAATCACCAGGTTGGAAGAGACCCACCGGATCGTCGAGTCCAACCATTCCTATCAAACACTAAACCATGCTCCTCAGCACCTCGTCCACCCGTGCCTTAAACACCTCCAGGGAAGGTGACTCAACCACCTCCCTGGGCAGCCTGTTCCAGTGCCCAATGACCCTTTCTGTGAAAAATTTTTTCCTAATGTTCAGCCTAAACCTCCCCTGGCGGAGCTTGAGGCCGTTCCCTCTCATCCTGTCAGATAAAAACAATTTAATAGAACAGAAAAGGAAGAAAGTAATAATAATAAATCATAAAAGAATATACAAAACAAGTGATGCACAGCATAATTGCTCACCATCTGCTGACCCATGCCCAGCTAATTCCCAAGCCAGCTTCACCTAAGTATATATGCTGAGCATGACATCATGTGGTACGGAACACCCCTTGGCCAGTTTGGGTCAGCTATCCTGATAGTGTCCCATCCCAGCTTCTTGTGCACCCCCATCTTTCTTTGTTGGCAGGGCAGTATGAGAAGCTGAAAGGTCCTTGACTGCTTTAGCAAGGACGCTTAACATCAGTGTGTTACCAACATTATTCTCATTCTAAATCCAAAACACAGCACCATACCAGCTACTAGGAAGAAAATTAATCCCACTCCAGTTTAAACCAGGACAAGGTGTTACAGTAATTTTGCATTTAACTCTGCTCATCTATTACAAATCCTGTGTCATTTTATTACCTCATCTTATCTAAAACCTCATTTTGTTTTTAAAACAAGGTTTACAATTCCTCAGCAAAACCCAAACACTTAAATAATTGTGGCCAAGTTCACCTTCAACAAGAGATGTGTTTTCTACTATCTGTTTGGTTTTCTTTCCTGGCTGTGGTCTACGTGTTAAACCACTGCAGTTACTCAGCTAGAGCATGTCTGCAGAAGCTCTTGTTCAGGAGTTTTTCAGAAATGCATGCCTGTGTTCTAGTGACAAGAGGCACATGTGATACAGCAGCGGGAATTACCTTGAACACAAACTAGACTAACACACACCGAATGAACTAGTCAACAGCTTTCTATTCTGGAGAGACTCTTGCCTACCTTCCTGCAAACACTCCCCACAGAACCAGCAAGCGCAGCTTGTCACACAACACCTCAGAGCCAAAGCTTAATCTGCAAGATTATCCAGAAAGGACTAGTAAACTCCAGAAGACTGATCTACACAAACCTCAGCATGCCCAAGGTTTTCCCACAGAACAGGTCCTGTTCCAAAAGACAGAATGATTCCACAGGCCCATGAGCCACTCTCCACGCACTGCGCTGTGCTCTCAACTCTTCTCCTGCCCTTTCAACATGGTCTCACCCTTCTCTCACAGCAGCAGCTGTGTAATAACACAAGGAATCAGTTCAAGATGCTGATCTAGCTGAGTGATAACAGTGTTCTCCACCAGAGTAGTTTATGCCTGGCTCAGGTGCCCAAGCTGACTCACTGCAGAGTCCCATAGGTGTAATGCTGACCCCAGAAAAGGGGTAGGGATGGAACTCTGAGCAAGGATGAAACTCAGCGGTCATAACAGAGATTAGTTTACACTCACAAGGATCCATGGTCCAAATCTGAACCGTGGATGCTGTGCCAACAGGAACCCCTGGTGACCACTGTGAATCTAAACAGACACCAAATGTGCACACAGTCTTCAGAAATAAAACATTGCTTTTAATTGGCAAGTAGAACACACATTACAGGTCATTAGTATTTTATAAACAATATTAAGTTACAAATACATGTTAAAAATTGCAGTTCATGGCAGCTAAAAGCTTGGAATCCAAAATGCATCTCTGCAATGCTTCATTACTTCCCTTTCCCCAGTCTGCTGGGTGAAAATGAATAAAAGATCATTTATCATCTACTTGGAGGCAGTCTACTATATACTCAAACACAAAGAAAACCTCATTCCTAAGAGCATCACTACAAACAGAGGCATTCCAAGTACTTCAGCCATCTTAAATCATGTCAGATACAACGAGGACACAGTTAGGAGTTACTCTGTAATGCTGTAAGCAAAAATACAGATATCTTCACATTAAACTGATAGTTCAATGCTTTCCGTTCCAATTCAGCTTAAAACCAACACTAGCTTCTACCCCACAGAAGCTTAAAGTCCATCATGCAGGCTTCTGTGCCATCAAGACTAGATGTCTGTAAATCAGACCCTTATACAGAGGAAAGTTACGGTGTACAACTAGAGAGCATACATAAATATATATATATTTCATATTTAGCAGATTCCCCTCTGTAATGACTTTTGTTGGTATTAGTGAGATACACAGCTCATTCTATTTTCACTACACTCAGAACATTAACAAGTTACCACTATGCGTGTTAATATACTAAATATCCTTTAACAAGTCTCTTTTAAAAAGTACTTAAAAACATTTTTGGAAAAGTACAAATCTATTTTCCAGAAAAACAAGTGGTACTACAATAGCAAAGACTCCAGTGCTTAAACATCCTTTCAGTGAAAACCCATCTTGACTGCTTTTGTGCCTGGGAGTCAGTGTGTCTCAGCTGCCAGACTCGTATTCTACTTGTCCTTCTCGCTGTGGTGGGAAAAGGTCATCAAAATCAGCTTACCTCGCCTTTCAGCTGGCAGACTTCCCAAGATTACGACTCACTGGACTGCATAAAAGATGTGTAGCTTTGACATAAGTTCATTTCTTTCTTACTCATATTCATGAGAGTCAGTTTTATTACACTGCTGAGATTGCATCTTCAAAACCAAAGTCTGTTGAATGGGTCTGGAGAAATGACTTTGTATCTCAAAAATATCAAGAGTACCATTCAGATCTGAATTTCTATTAAAAACTGTGCACATTCAGGAAAAATTATGCTGCCATAAAAACAAAAGGCCTGCTCCTTGGCCTGCTCGGAATACAAGCTACAATGCAAGAGATTACACCAGAGGGTTTTTTCTCCACTTCTCTTCTAAATGCAGGCATTAAAAAGTAAAGTGTTACTAAGCTTTTCCTAAGAGAGCACGCAGGGGGTGTGGCATAATATACATTAATCAGGAACAGTAAAACAGTAACAACCAACCACACTAGAAAATGCTGCATATTAGCAGCATGCTTGGTTTCCAGAACATAAGGAATTGCATGGGAGTTGCCAAGATGAAGTCCACACACCTTGATCATTGAACTGATCACTAGATTCCAAGAAACCAAAGCAAATTTAAAAATACACATGACAACAACTGCCTAGAAGGCAGAGTCTTATCATCTGTCAATAACCAGATGAATAAAGTGCATAGCAACTATAACAGTTTATTGAAAAGAGAATATGTTTAGCAAGTCTCAAAGTTTGTAAGCTTGACACTTATCCATATGTTTTGCTACATGTGTGGCTTCCCTTTTGTTTGCTATTTAGCTTCACTGATTGACCCTTCAGCACTGTCCTGTGATTTCCTTTGCACTTCATATGGAATGTGCTGAGATCTCTGACTGCTGCCTGATGTATGTCTGGAAGCTCTTGTCACCAATGGGATGTTCTCTGAAAGAAAAGAAAAAAAACAAGGAAGAAGTGCTATATGTAGAATTTTCTGTCAGGACAGCAAGATGTTAGAACAGAAAGTAAACAGACAAAATCATTTCCCTAAGTTTGACTTTCAAAGTTGCAATCGTAATGATAATACTGCATCTCACATCAACTGAAACAACTGACTGATTGAATTTATCTTTTTGGCTAGCAATGCACAGAATGCTCCTTTACTTGTGCGTACACAAAATACAGTCATGTGGCTGTATCAGCATTCTTCCCATTTTTAAAAGAAGCTGGTCAATGCATGCATCTTCTTGTATTTACTACTCATTCCACAAGCACAGGATCAAAATTAAAAAACAAACAAACAAAATCAACCAAAAACCTCACACTTATTTTTACGATGAAACTGCATTAAAAAATAATTTTTTGAAAAATTGCTTACTGTCCTTTAAGATGAAAAATTGCTTACTGTCCTTTAAGATATTGTGATACAAATCATAAGTCACATTCTTACTTCCTAAGTATCTGCAGGATCTTTTCTGAACACAAATATGGTGAAGACCAGAACATAAGCAAGGGAAACATCATTTCATAGGACTGTTTTCCTATTTGGGTGACGCATTATACTTACTGGCTTCCATACTTTGTCTTCTTAAATTTATCCCTCTTATATTGAGCATGTTCCTGCTCTAAAGTTGCAACACCTTCAATAATCAACTTTAGTGTTTTATACGTCTCCTTAGGGTCATCAATGATGAATGTAGAATATTCTTCCTCTTCAGGTCCATCATATACTGATTTGCTGCCACAGGCCTCTATGGAAAAAAAGTAGGTATCAGATAGGCAGGAGAAAAAGAAGCAAGACACACTAAAAATTTTCAGTCCAGCGTTCATACAGTTCCTTGATTTGCATTCATAAGACCACCACAGAACCGCGGCTGACATCATCAGCAACAGCAGAAGGAGCAGTTCCATATCCTTGTGCTGGGCTGCTGGTAGGCTCAGGGACTGGTCCATGCCCATACCCGCCTCCTTGGCTCATGAGGAAGGGCAGCAAGCCTGGAAGCTGCATCTGTTTTGGGTGAAGATGTCCTTTGCTGCACAGGCAGTGCTTTCATCTCCATTACCACCAGCAGTACCCCACACATACACTTTCGGAACTCTGACACAGCCTTAATCCTGCTACTGTTCTGCAGCATCGGCCTGCACAAAGTTGAGTATTTACTTGTCAGAAGGACAGGTCTAATCCCTAACCAGCAGCTAAGCAGCAAGCACAGCACTGCTCAACAAACTGAATTCAAAACAATTACAGGTTGAACAAGTCACGGAAGAAGTTTTAACAGTTACCCCTAAAAAATTCATACAGCAAGCATAAGCAGAATATGTCATGACTACTGCCTGGCTACCTGCTTAAGGACACGTCCTAAGAAGGCGCAAGTTGTACTACTTTCTTATCCTGCCAAAGAGACTTCGTTGCTAAGAAATCAGGGCATTGATTAGAATCATAGAATATAGAATAACCAGGTTGGAAGAGACCCACCTGATCATCCAGTCCAACCATTCCCACCAGTCTCTAAACCATGCCCCTCAGTACCTCATCCACCTGTACCTTAAACACCTCCAGGGAAGGCGAGTCAACCACCTCCCTGGGCAGACCATTCCATTGCCTAATGACCCTTTCAGTGAAGAATTTTTTCCGTATGTCAAGCCTGAATGTCTCCTGGTGGAGCTTGAGGCCATTCCCTCTTGTCCTATCCCCTGTTACTTGGGAGAAGAGGCCAGCTCCCTCCCCTCCACAACCTCCCTTCAGGTAGTTGTAGAGAGCAATAAGGTCTCCCCTCACCCTTCTCTTCTCCAGGCAATATATGAATATATTAGATATGAACATCTGCAACACATTCGTGGTCTACTTCTGCATTGTAGCTGAGTGTATGAGAACGGGAGCGAGAATATTTTACTTTGTCTCTATTTTTGCCTAGCTTTCCAGCTTTATTACTGTCTCAGTCTCAGGTTTTGAGTTACTTTCCCCTTGCTGCACTGTCTGCGCCAGACCTGTGTCCTTTTCACTGACACTGAAACTCAATGCTGGCTTTGGCAGCGAGAATTTGGAACAGGGGAAGGCTGGGCATTGGTTCAGACAGCTCGGAAGTGGTGGGGATCTTAAGTTTGCAATTGCATGGCAGCCAGGAATGGATTAAAGTGCTTTCCAGTCTGTGTGTTCGACACCGCTGGCTTATCTCATATTATAAAATAAAGTCCTATTTAAAGATCAGTGCCACAGTGAAGGCTTCCCTGCCACTCCCTGTGCTAAACTGGTTTTTCAAGTCTGGCACTGTGTACACCGGATACTTTTCTTGGCATGCCTACCAGTACTAGCTTCCTCTGCTATCTCTTCTTTCTTCTGTCCTTCATGTCACATCTCTGCTTCCCTCAGTTCCTCAGGGTTTCCCAGCCCAAACTTCACTTTTCAATATTTTATAGACATCCACGTTATCTTTCACCAATAACTCCAGAACACCTCTCCTGAGGAAACCATTTGTATCCAGTCTGTTTGTGGGATTTGAATCTGGGATATGTACACAACTTCTGGTAACACAATGCTATATTCCACTGAAACCTCGACTTTGCTGGTGCTTTTATTCAGGATCAGTAAACTTCTGGCTCAGTGCACATTTTGATTTATGAATTCAGAGCATCCAAGCAACGCTCTGTGCTTACACTATTTTAGGATGCTGTGGTTAAGACCGTTATTTCAAACTGTTTATTATGCAAAGAACTTTCTACAGACTATGAGACTGCACACTGCACCAAAAATAATTCACACAACTGCCTCACACAGCAGAAGAGGAAACAAGTTAAATAATGGCCACTGTGTTCTGGGATGTGATTGGCAAGTTTTCATGGGTATTTTTGCCTTGTTAATGTGTTAGAGATGCAATGATCTTTTATCCTCACCTTGCATCTTCTCCAATTTTGGCATATACAAGTTGAAAAGAGAGTAGATGCGCTCAGTTTCTCTATCTCCATCTATATCCAGTTGTATATTTGCTGGAAGGCCTCTGTAAGGCATCAGGAAGAGAGGTAGAAGTTATATGTTGAACAGTATGTTACAGCAAAAAAAAGCAATTAAGAAGGATGAAAGTAAAAGTTAGTACTCATGAAAGTCAACAGATTGTACTTTTAAAGAAGCTCAAAACTTCCTGTTTTTCCCAAAAGAAAAGGTAGACTAGTTCAAATTTCTTTATGTCTAGGTTTATGCAGCATGCTTTCATCTCATTTGAAAGAGAGGATTGTATCAGTATCCAGACATTTTGGTGGATTAGTCTGCTACAACCAGATGGAGGAGCCAAAGCACAGCACTCCCAACCGTCTTATATTCTGAAACTATCTACCACTACAGGCTTGTTGCTTCTCTCATTTTAGACAAAAATAGCTACCTACAAACCAGACAGCACCTCTTCATTTAACAAGAGAGCATGAGAGGACCCCTTAGAAAGAGACGAGTTTAGAATTAAATCTAGAAGCAGATAGATGACTGACTGTTTCAATTTACAGATAGGATGTTGAAGGGATTTCTGACATCTTTACTAATGGCAGACGATTAGAACCCACAGTAAACAGCTATCAATGTCTTGAACTCTAAAATTTTCAACATTTAGACCAAGATATGCAGATACAGACAGCATCAGAAACTACAACAAAGATCATCTTTGAAAACACCATGATGCCTGCGCACCTGGCAGATCTTCTTGCCAACTGCATACCTGGAAGGTGCTCTGCAATATCTAGACCAACAGCATGTTACCAATCCTTACCCTGTGCAGGGTGTGCAGCCAGGAGTATTATCTGCAGTAGCTTTACAGCAAAGCCAGTGGCCATTAAGATAGGCAGAGGGATGGTAGACCGTGAGGCGCTTCTTGTTGCATTGGCTAACTTTGGTGAGGATATCAATCCAGTCCTTGGCCTCCACACAATTATTTGCTTGGATATACAAGACTCTTCTTTCAGGCTGGATCACCTGGAACATCTGCATATAAGGAAATAAGCCACAGAATAAACCACCAGAATGAGTTGGAGAACATAATATAGGGCTCAGACTGATGATTTATGAGAGGAAGAACAAACATCCTAAAAGAATGTACCAATAAATACATTTCAACACAAACCCAAGCAGCAAATGTGCCCTTAAAACAACAAGACCTTTTACCTGGTACAAGGAATAAGATACTGTTCCTGTAGGAGATGATTTACAAACAGATAATATCAACTTGCTGGTTGGGTCTTAACAACATTTGTTGCGAGCCTCAGGGATGCAATTTTAGTAATGCTTCAGCTCCAAGTTTTGGAAGGCTGACAGAAGGACCCAACGCAAGGCTGAAAGAAAATGCTAGTCAGCAGGGGGCGAAAAAGATAAAAACGAGGGTCTGGATCCAGTCTTAGCCACAACTTTGCTTTAATACAGTCGTGTCTCTACTCTTTTTAACACCTATTTCAGGATGATTCTTCTCTTTTTAATAACTTCCGTGTTTCTGCACCCACCTATACCTTCTATTAGCAAATCACAGCAATACAATTTCTCTTTAATCGCCATAGGGTGGTTCAAATAATTACATTAATTCTGCATTATGGCTTGGGCACTGAAAAATCTAAATGAGAGCTCTCCTGCCTGCTCAAAACAGCTTGCAATCTAAAATGTCACAATTGCATTTATTTTCCTTCTCTTGAAGAAGCAAGTTTCTGATGCACAGCCTTATTGCTTGATTATTCTGCCTGTGCACTGAAGATAAGTAAGCTCAAGTTAGTGATCTTAACCACAAATTTTGGAGAGGCAAATGTCAACCATCTCCATTTCCTCTAGCTTCTGCAAATACTTATTTTAATAGCTTTTCCTATTTCTTTCAATTATCCTTCCCCCTTTCTACTTCTTTAGTTGATTATTTAAATCATTAGGTATTGCACTGCCCATATGTGGAATATTATTTTCCAGACAGCTGGTTTCTCCTCTCAGTGCAACTTTGAAAAGGAAAACAAAGATGCACAGAAAACTCCAAACCTACCATCCCACCAAAACTGAAATTCACTTTTGCCTATTACAAAGACCTGAAACATTGACTCGAATTCTGCACCTAGCTGGTCAGGAGAACATTGCAGACTGGCACTACCAGGTACAATCTCTTCTTCCCTTGTTACACTTTTAGGTGCACATCCTTCAAAGTAGCTTGCAAATATACTTGCTAAACTGTGAACAGTGTTTTTAATTATGATGTCTCTTCAAACAGGAAAGGGAAAGCCCCAACAGTCATTTCCCTGGATTTAGTATCCTTATAGATGTCAGACAATAATTAGAAAGGTGCAACACGACAGCAGCGTAGAAGCTGCTTCTGAGATCAGCCCAGCACTACCAATATACACAAGAAAGGCAGAGTCCAGTAGGACTTTTCAGGACATAACTGTCAAATTGAGTTTTGGGAATATGGAAGGAAGGAAGGAATGAGGAAGACAGGAGCTTGCAGCTCAACCCTCCACTAACAAAGATCTACAGGGAAAAGCTGTTTAACGTTCTGCTAGGGTAAATGGAGCCTTCTGCATTACAACAAAGGAACAGATTTAAGGAGCATGGCTTTGTGTAAGGGGATACCAACTTAAGTGAACTAACACATGGCAACTGTTACAGAGAAGCTGACAACCAAGCCAAGAATTTCAAGTGGCTGTGAGATCTTTACACGCCACCAAAACCACCAGTTGCTTCTCAAACAACACAGGAGACCTGAACTTTACTTAAAGCCACCCCTACGTTGCCCAGACTGTGATTAAGGAAGATGAAGGCTACTTTCTTGTTGCTGGACATACAGATCTATCAGAAGTGGAGAAGATACAGGTGGTGCCATTCAGAGCGTAAGTACGTAGAGAATACTTGTAGAAAATAAAGTGGATCCTTAATCACACTTAGCACCCATAATGGAATATATATCACAGATACATCAGCTGTGATGTTTTGAGGATTCTGTTCTTGCTGCAGATTTCTATTTGTGTTTATCAAGATAAATGGGAATATATTAGCATGGGAAGGTGATAATGGTATATTCTACTCTTTATGGAGAGAGTCTGAACCTTACTTTCCAGAATGGATGTAGTCACCTTCATTTCCTAGATAATACTGAATTAAAGTAATGAAAATGGCCCACAGTTTCTGATGTTAATAATAAAGGGATGTTTGTCCTACAATAAATCTTTACAATAAAGGGATATTTTGGATGCATTCTAGTCCAGTAGACTCAGCATAAGTTAAAGAATGCTGTCACTGAAGAGTTGATCACAATTACAGCTCAGCTCCTCTCCACACACAGCAAGTTTTATCTCAAATGCATAGCTACTTTTAGTTCTATGAAGTTGTTTTGCACAGTACAGCTGGCAACAGTTCATCACGTTACAGCTGCCTTCTCATAGCTTGAGAATCATTTTGCAGCTTGGTTACTTTTGAGTATGTAATTAAAAAGAGTTATAAAACACCAGAGCCAACTATAGTACAATGAAGATGTGCTCTAGAACCAAGTGAACTGAAGCACATTCCATCTTTTAACAGAGATAAGCTATCAAAATAATACCTGAAACAGGGAAGATACTGAGGAGTCACGCCCTGTACTCCACTTTAAGAAAGTGCTGTTTGTGGAACCTAATATCCAGGGAGGGTTTGAGCACTGCCCTGCACAATATCCACAAGCAGAATAGATGGCAGGAAAAACTTAAAGGCAGGAAAGCTTAAAGTCACAGTCACTTATGTGTACCAAGAAGTCTGTAGTAGATGCATGTTTAGAACTGGAAAACACTGAGGTATTTTTTGTTTTTCAATAAAACTTTAAGGACTGTACTCAACTTTACAGGCAGAAGAGCATGAAAAAACCTCCCAACATCATCTAAACTGATCATGTCTAAGAACTGTTCTTACACAATGGATGGTATGTTTTGTATACAGAAGTTGGTAGTGGTGTTCCATGCATGAGAAATACAGTTGTATTTTATTCCCTAATGTGGTAAGCAAAAGCCAAACCACACTGGCGCAGCACAGATGTTGTTTTGGCACATGACCTAATCTAAACGCATATGCACTTTCATTAACCAATAAAGAATCCTGATAGCTAAGAACGAAGATGTGAACCTGCACAATTATAAGCAGTCAGTTCCTTCCTAGCAGAGAGGTCTGGCAGAAAGGGCAAGGACTTGATTATCTTACCTGTGTCTGACATTACGGAGCCCAGACAGCTGGCCAAGAGTGGTCAGTACTCAGTGTGCTGCAGATCACGAAACCAAAAGACTGCTGACTGGGCTGTTAAGAATCTGAATGGGCTGTACTTTTGGAAACTCCTGCTACTATATACAGAACAAGCAGCTGTGGCTGTACATCTTTCAATAGAAACCCAATCCAGGTCACAAAAGGGAAAAAGGCGATTAAGCTGGTGGATCTAGACCAGCCTAACAAGTAAATCAATGAAGATGACCCACTTACATTTTTCATTTTAAAGGATTCCTCCTCCAGTCTTTCCACTGCCAGAATGTTTTCAATTGGAATGCTACACAGAGGGTGATCACCTGCAACACACACACACAGATACTCAGCAACTTATTCACAATTCAACTTCCCTCTTTGCCCTTATTCTAAGGGCTGGTTCAGTCCCTTTGAAGATCATTTTAACTACACAAGAAAAAACAATTCTTTCACTTAGCAGGGACTTACTAGTATGGCCCTTAAGCAATATCTTAAGTTCATTTCTGTTTTAAGCTGTACTATGCTATGCTAGCGAACCTCTTAGAAACTGACTACTGCAGCAGGAGACAGTATATTTCCCAAGGGCTGACAATGAAAGAAATCATTGTCAGCCCAACTAAATTAGGTTGATGGTGGTGACATAAGATCTCAAAGTTGAGTGCGAAATGATTACTGGCACGATCTGAGCATGTTTCCTTAATTTTCTCACCCCTATGTAGTTATATGATGGAAAGAAGTGGTATTTGCTGTGTACCGCTGAAGAGACAGGAACAATTTGTGAAAAGCAAAATCTTTGATATTAGGCCACATTAAGAGAACACATGTTTGCAAGTTTATAACTTGCAGGCAAATCCCTATCTACCGCAGCCATTTGTGCCAATGTGACAGGATTTATGAGAACATGGTGAGATGCATCTGAGAATGTTCAACACAAACCCAAATTCCAGCACAAGGTATTTGTATCCTGAGTTTTGTTTCCTTGGACAACCTACTACCTAACTGTGAAACCTACAGATGATGTTGATAACTGATATTAGATAAATATTATCAAATATTCTGCTAATTTATTGGGTACCGTACCATCCATGAAGTTTCTCGAACAGTCAGTACAGACATACTAAAAAAAGGGGCAAGAACATACAGGCTGACAGACTTGTCTGCACTGTGCCTTCTATAGTTACAGATGTAGATCTCAGAGTACTTTTCTTACACAATCCTTACATTTAATGTCACTTTAATGTACCAAAAAAAGACTTGCAAACCTTTGTTACCTTTGCTTTTCTGGTAGGTAAACTCGTGGTTTGTCAAGCGAAACCATCTCTTCTTGAAGTTTTTCATACCAAATCGTTTTCTTCCTTGTGCTCTCTTGATCATGAACCTAGTAAACAGGACAACAGCTGTTACAATACACAAGACTTTATATGTATATGCACGTAGATATATGCATACATATAAAATATGTATTTATGCATATGGATTTATACATATACACACACACACAACTGCATTTGCAAAGATTTAGGAGGGGACATAAGTGTTTTCTAGTTTTTGAGGCCTTGTCTTGAGAAGCAAAGGAAGTCACATTTGGATAGGTTTAGTGCATCTGTTAGTCAAGCCTGTCTTTTTTCCAGATGTAGATAAGGGGGAAGGCTTGTAGTCTACACAGGGGGTCCAGTTAGTTAGCTGAACTGCAGCTTGTGCCCCTTCCTCAGTGACAAATCCAGCTAAATGTTTTCCTGTTACAGCAGAAAAATGGCAGAACATGGTTAGTACCACTCTGCTAAGCTTGACCTGTTAACTCCACAAGCTTTTTTATTATATTTTTTTAATCAACTGTGAGAAAGCTCAAAAGGTTTAGAATATGTTTAATAATTAAAAGGCAGGTGTAAGGCCTCTAGAGCACAGAGACTGTAGCCTTACATGCTTTAGCCAAGCTCTAGAAACAAAATCCAGATGTTCCACAGCTCCATTTGCAGTTGCACATTGATGCTGCAGTTGGAAAAGCATTTTCAATAACATACAAAGCAATCGGACAGCTGAAAGCTAGGACCACCAAGCCCCCTTTTTTGGCAGAGGAGGGCGTTCATTAGTGAGCTGCCAGCTTTAATTTATTTCAAATTTGAATTAGCTTTCAAGAAACTGATGCATATAACACCTTCCTAAACACTAAATCAATCCAAAAGCTTCAAGGTGACTTTGGAAAGCTCAGTAACTTCATACTGCTCAGCATAATTTTGGTGGAAAAAAAATGTGTATGCATATGCAGTAGAGAGTTGGTAACAGCTATTCTATACGTTACATTAACTACTGTGCCAAAACCAGAATTTTATAATGGAGACAGTAAAAACTACTTACTACAGAGTAGTTTTTATCAAGAAAGAAGGCACAATACAACACAAAGCACACAGAGAGAACAGTGAATGACTTGGTTGAAAAATTTTTAATAGCAGAGATAAAATGTTTAAAATAGCTAATACTGTTTCTTGCTTCTGGTATCTTCAGTCAGAAACAGCTACATCGCATTCAACTGAACAGCAGGTCTGTTTAAAGCTCAAACAGAAACCCAAGTTCCTTCAGACTTCAACTGGTTTGTTACCAGCTGGGCTGGTGTCTGCCACCCATTCCAAGTTGTGTGGGCAAAAGCTGACAAGGATGGCACAGAGCAACAGATTTTTTTTCAAACCAGTTATAGTTATGCATTCTCTCATTCTTAAAATGGTCAGACAGTTACTGTCTCGGTCCTTATGACTGGATTGTTTGAGACATATTTAATAAAACTCAGGTCATAACCAGGCACATTGGTGGTAGTCTTCATATTTCAAGGTTAAGGCAAGGGAAGAGCAGGTATCCTTGGGCTGGACAACATGCTCTCCAGGTTAGTTCTCTTCCTTCCCATGCCAAGACTTAAAAGGTGACTTAAAACTGCGAACTCCTACAAAAAGCCTTCCTCTTTGACAAACACAAACTCCATACTGCAGAGCTAAAAGTACATTTCTATTTAAATTCTTCACAGTTGACACAGCCAAAAGAAGAATGTGCTTTTAATTTCCACAGATAGGTGGCAAGCATTCAAAGTCACAGACGTTCAGGTTGATTTGAAGGATTGCTTTGCTTCTAACTTTTATAGAATGTGTGAGAAGTCAGGGCAAATAGAAGCATAAAGGGGAAAAGTACTCCAAGATTAAATCCATTTCAGTGCTGGATGGTGGGAGATACTGCTTATTCTCACACTCATGGTACACCCAAGTCTGCAGCTGCCTTAGTCTTGCCTGGAAGCATCAGCATGCCCCTTTCAGCTACAAGGACAGCAGGACTAATTCTGCTTTTAATTGTTTTCCTTTTGGAAAGAACCAGGCAGAGAGCTGTTAAGCAGCAATGGCACTATCAGTGCCAGCAAAGCCAACTGCCAGTGGCTAATCTTTGGTACAGTACATTCAATCAAAAAAGTGTATACTAAACGCTTCCCACCTAGAAACTCTTAATAGAAGCAAAAATAGATTAAAAAAACCAAACCCAAACAAAAACGTTGCAAAGGCAAACAGAAACCACACTAACCAGCCAATCAATCTGCAGAAGAATCAAATCAAAGGCTGTGAAAATTCCCACCCGCATCCCGTGATATAACATGGCAACAATGCAAAATGTAAGGAAAAACAGACCGCTGAAGGCCATCCCTTAACCTTGAGAACAATTTATATGAATGCTACTTAAGAAGTGCCTAGAAAACATATGGTCGCTTCTTAATCAATTCCAGAGTGCTCACTGGGATCTATAAACACAATATTAAGCAAATGTTGTTGTTTTTTGGAGCCTCTGCCTAGAGATAAAAGTTTCTTATTTTGTATTTACAACAGGTTTTTGTTTTCAGGAAGGGGAAAAAAAAAGTCGGTCAACATCAAGAAATAGATAACAAAATGTTCTCTTTTGGTTTTGCACAGGAATTTCGAGATTGTTAAACAGAGTACTTCCTCCCCGAAGTTAAGGCAGACAAGTTTGTTGCTGTGAAGGATGGACATGCTGTCAGCCGGTAGCTACAGCAAAGCACCAACTGCCCCTATCATCTTACCTGCATGAACTATTACCATCAACTTTCTTTACTGTTAGTTTAAGAGTCCTTACAACAGCAGCCACAGGCCGAGCAAGAAAAGACAGAAAAAAATCAGACAGGAGCAAAAGAAAGACAGAAGCATAAAAAAAATAATGTTTTAGACTTGGAGGGAAAATGTTACAAAGTATACATTTATTTTCAAAAATAAAAGAATGATAAATGTACAGAATTAAAATAGAGAAACTTGCTTCTAGGGACAGATGCGTATCAGAGAAGTGAAGTGAACTGCAAAGGTTAACTGGAAGGGGTAAGTTATATTTTCACTGAAAACCTAATTTTCGCATGACTTCAAGCTCCTACAAAAGCTTTCAAGCAGCAGTTAGCTTACTGAACTCTGACAGGAAGAATTTGGGTTTTTTCGCTTTTTTCTTCCCAGCTCAAAGAAGCTGTTTCCACAGTGCACTTAGATGATCTTAGCTCAGTTTTGTAACACAAAATGTGTCAGCAATTAGTATCTAAAACTAATTATGGCATATGGAACATGCTTCCAAGAAAAAGAAAGGTACTGAAACTAGAAACTTTTCCAAGTGCATTGCAAATTTTCCTTAAAACAGCCATGATAATTATTAGCATATGGACCTTACAAGGCAGCAAAAGCAAATTCCATTTACAGGCCTTTCTTGCACTAAGATATTCAGTAGCTGCCTTCACAGTGGAATTGTACAGCTTTCAGTATTGGAGTTCAGGGAAAATAAATCAACTTGACTTTAATACTATGCTGATTTAAGCTTATTTCGCCTTAGCTGTGCTAATTAAGTTCTACAGGCTTCTTTTTCCTCCACTGACTTCAAAACATACTTAAATTAAGATGTTTAAATCAAATGAAAAGATGTTAAAATCAGTTATAGCAGGCACAGAGAGCAGAAACAGCAACCCAAGAGTGTTCCTACATTCTTCTCTGAACACATGGATGGAATAAGGGTGGCAGAAAAATAAACAACCCATAGCTGCCTTAGAATGGTAGCAAGTACACAAGTAGAGTTTGTTGCACATGCATGCTTACCCTTCTTTAAGCAATATAGGTTGCTCTATGCTCTTGTGATCTCTCCTTCCTGAAGATGATATTAAATCTAGAAACTAAAAGGTGAACAAAAAGCATATATAAAAATGACAGTACCACACTACCCAAATTAAGTGCTTTAACATCTGTACAGCACAGAGCTACAAGAAAATATTGTAAAAACGCTTAAACAGAAAGTAATAGCAGAAACTTGAGGAATTTCGGAGATTTCCTGGATTGTAAACTAAAAATAGCATAAATTATCTTAAGCAGAAAAACTTCAGTAGACCAATACTTCTTGTTGCTTCCCATTTGTTATATCTATCTTTCACTTCCTTTTTAACTAAGCAATCTTCATCACAGATCTGCAGCTTCCTATGAAGCATGCACATCTCAAGCTCTAAGTAGCAGCTTGTTATTCCATCCCAATTATTAAGGAGAAGTAGATCCAAAGCGATTCTACTACTGACATGCACATAATTTGATAAAAGTTTCTTGAATGCTACAGTTATCAGGAGTCTGCTTTTTCCAGCACATGCTTCACAGTTTACAAACAGTACGTATAACATTCTCAGACTCCGAGCATCAGCTTCAACAACAGAGCAGGATTTTCAGAACATTCACGTGCATTACTTACATTTTTTACTGCATCTGCATATTTCTGCTCATTAAAATAGTCATAAAAAGTAGCCATGTAGGATTCCTTGAAATTGGCCTGCAATGCAAAGCCAAAACCATGTATATTATGATACAGTTAATACAGAAAATATTATTGTTAACAGCAGTAGACCATGAGGCAAGCCAACACAGGTACGAGGGTGTTTTTCTGGCCAGAGGTAAAATAAGCAAAGCGCTACTTTCATGCTGTACAGCACACATTCAGTAGTACCAAGTTTTTATTTTGGAAAGGCATCAGAATGCCTTTCAAATGTTTGGTTACTACAGTTAATAATGCATTCTTCAAAAACTTCAAACTTTTCCTTTGGCTTTTAATCTTGGCCCTAAAAGAAGCTGACAAAAGTGAGAGAAGAAATTCTATTGTCTCAAAGGATTCATAATCAAGGTACAGATTCATCTACAGTTCCCTGTGTGCATCCTAACTAGACCACCAGCGACCCCAAGTTGTTACTCGATACAGCAGTGTGGTGCCTTAGGTATGCAATTTTATTTCTAACAAACATCCAGAGCACGGGCATCTAGATCTCATCTCAACACTGACTGGAAGAAAACTGAACTGGTACCAAAAGAAAAGCATAGCTCTTTCCCTTACTGGTCGATTCTTCTCAGCTGAGCTTTAAAATCCTGAAGCAATCTGTAAAGCCCTGCAGAGCTGCTAACATGTACCAGAGGCAATTTGAGAACTTCACAGGTTTTCCTGATCACTGTTTTTCTTCCAGAAGGAAAGAATGAAAAGCCCTGGAACAGACTTCTAGGCTGGTCACACAATTTTGCTTTATTGAAATCTAGTTCAGATTAAGACAGATTTGTTTTTTCTATGAGCATGAGAGGCTTATAAGCAAAGCAAACAACCAGTTTTGCATAAGCCTAGTGCAGCTCAAGCATTTTAAAGGCTTCATTACAATGAGTGATCAAAGATTTAAAAAAAAATCACTTTCCTAAATTAAGCTGTTAAATGAAAATGGCATACTTACAGATTTAGATTTTGATAAGCTGCCTAACGTTTGAATGGTTTTAGAGATAAGCGTCAAAGTTCGGGAAGTCTGAGGATCCTAGGAAAAAGAATAACATTATACAGACTAGCTGTTTAAAATATGGAATAAAAGAAGATAAACTACATTTCTTCTTTATTATTTCACTTACAGAAAAGTAACATAAAATTAGAAAAGACTCAATAAAACACTACAGGAAAAATGTTCCTTTTCTTAAAAGGCTTTTGACTCATCATGCCTCATACCCTGTTGCTCTTCAGACAGCCAAAGGCAATCACTTTCAAAACAAAAACAGAGATTTCTGTCTTGAGGACTGTCTAGGTACTCCTCATTTCTGATAAGAATAACTACTAGAAGTCTTGGATAAGTTGTTTAATATCCAAAACATTTCCAACATCGACGACGACCCATCCTGCATTAATATAATGTGGCAAAAATGAAGCAGTGACCATTTCTTCCACAGCAGGTGACACCATCTACCTCACTTGTCCTTAAATTTCACTGTTCCTCCTCTCATACTTCCCAAGTTCTTCATATACAGTCATTCAACATATGCTTCTTTTCCAAGACAGACATCTTTGAACTAACAAAGGAACTTCTCTGTAATAGAAGGCTACTAAAGAAAGAATCTATCTTGATAGACTACGGTGACAGAACCACATACACAGCTAGGTAGCTAGAAAAAAAATTGATAAAGTACTTACTGGATGGTGTGGTGTAAGCTGAAAGAGGTTTGGAGAAAGAATGGCAGGAGCAAAGAATCTCAGGAAAATAAAGCTGCTGACAGCTGTATACCTCACATCTAGGTCACCTATTAAAAAGAGACCTCTACTCAGCATTTCAGTAATTTTTCTTCAAAAGCCTTCTGAAATTATCAGAATGCCTTCATAAAGCTAACTCAGGCATGTGCTGGAAACATATATTTGCGAGTTACAAGACTAACGGATGATGGAGGATTTGAAGGCACAGATCAGCTAGCATAAACCAGGGAAATGTCAAGGACAGCCTTTTAAAAATAAGTGAGTTCACAACACAGGCTACAAAGAGAACACAATTCACTTATCCACTACACGCAGAATTCCATACAAACATCTTCTATTCCACCTATGTAACTACAGTACAATGAATAACAAATAGTTTATGAAACATTCAGCACAGAAACCAACTCTCAGTTATGTAGCCATAGCTTCAAGCACAAGTGCTGTACAGACTCCTAATATATCTATTCCATTTGGTAATTACAGAAAATACTATTTATTTATTTATAAATGAAATAAAGATCATGATGGCACAATCAATGACTTTCTGCTTGAACTTCCCTACCGCAAAGCAACTGTTTAAAAGCTGAACTCGTATTACTCTAGAACTTCCTTGCTGTGATCTGCTTCCCCTCAAGAAAATGCATAGGATGGCTGTTTTCCTCAGTTCTGGTTTTACACTGCCTGCTCATTCTCACAGAGCTGAAACAACTGGGAGGGAGCAGAGAAAATTACCTCTTGACAACTAGAAAACATTTGCAGCACTTTTGTCCTCCTAGGGCAATGACTTCAATAAATTATAGATTGGTTTTTATTATAGATCGACACACGAGCAGCAAATAATCCTGCTGTACAGAGTCTGCAGATTGACCCATTACAAAAACCTTAGTAGTTGAAAACTGAGCATACTTTGCAAATATTGAAACCACAAAGACATAACATCATAATTCTCTTTTTAAAGGCTGTTTTTCTTTAAAAGATCTTTAAGGAAAACTCATACAATCATTAGAAATCATGTTCTTTGTGGAATGAATAATCAAGGAAAAAACAGCATTAATACACACTCCAAATGGTACTTTGGGTAAGCGGCTGTTCAATTACTTAAATCCATCATGGATTATGCAGACTGCTAGACTACACCTACATTTAAAAGATATACGTGACATAAAACAATACAGAGGAACTCGCCTTGGAAACGTTTGGCAGCCGATTCTCTCAATGAAAAGAAAATATCACACATCACTGTAGGGCAGCTGACACCAGATTTTGTAATTACAGTAAAAATGCGATCAACATATTGCCTCAGATTTTCCTGGAAAACATGACAATTGTGACAACATTAGTTTAATTTTCTGCTGTGGCACACGGTACCACTGCTAGTTCTATCCATAATGGCATCATTAAGAGATTCTCACTTTCAACATTATATAGTAGCAAAACAATCTCACAGTCAATGAGACTCGTTTTGTTAAATGCATATATTCAAATACAAGAGTAAAAACACTATTCCTATCAAAACCAAAGAAGTCATTGGATTGTAAAGCATATTATTCCTTTTAGTAGCATCATTTTCTATGTCATCAGTAGAGACATGTCGAGCCACATGCTAAGCTATCCTTGTCCTCAAAGGCAGGAGAAGTAATTAACATTCTATGGATATTGTATCTATAGCATAAGGTAAAGCTCCTGCAAAACAATTTGTATTGTTTTGCAAATTGTTTTGCAAACAATTTGTAACAGCTTGTGATATTAAGAAAGCTTCCAGCGTATTCTAATGAAACATCAAACATCCAAGGACCTCTGTTAAACTTGATAGTGTAAATAGAGATTACATTTCCCAAAATCTAATGCATACCCTGTTATTTTCCAGGTTTTCACCATCTTTTAACTTCACAGGATCAATTTCACAAGGTTTATGGACCTGGCAGATCTATTAAAAAAATATAGTGAAAATTAATATTATATTTTACCTTCAAGTAGAAAAAGTTTTGTAAAGAAGCATAATCTGTTAGGTTTTGGGGGTAAAATATAAAAGCCAGCTTTATACATTGTATTTTTTCCATGTAACCAAGTATCGAAAATAAATTCTCTGTGTTTTTTTTTTTTTTCCAAAGAAGTAGCATTATTTTTTTCTACCCTTTCCTTCAACTGCAATGAAGAACTGTTCCTAACGACTCTCTCTCAAGCAAGGCTGTTCAAGAAAAGTCCTACTTTGCCAAAACAGTCAATTTCAGAAGCGTATCTACATTCTTTTCAAACTTGACATTTGTTTAATGAACCATTAAAAGAACAGTTGAAGAAACTGTCAAATCGTTTAAAGGAAGTATGTGGTCTGAAATTATTGCCCAATTACTGCATTAAAATACCCACACCCACCATTCTGGACTGGATAGATAATAAGCCAATGTTACAATACACGCATCACACAAAGTTATCTAAGAATAATTCTATTCCTTTACACCCACTGGATGAAATATATTACAGCTTCCCAGTAGCTTTCTGCTGCATATATTATTACACATCTAAATTATTACTTTATTAATTTCTCAGAAACAATAGATGTTAGTTTTATAAGATAGAATAATTTAGTTAAATAAATGGAAATCTTCCCTTTCCTTTAACATAACCCAACCGTTTCTGAATTGGGTGACTCAGCTGTGGCTAGACTAATATACAGGATCTTAACTTGAAAACTGGCTCTTAAGCATTATTCCTACAAAGCCTTCTTAAAAAAGGAAAGAATAAACAGTATCTGCTCCCTGAAGGCCTTTTACAGTGACATTTTACCAAATAAACAGACTAAACTGCTCTTACCTCATCTATAATTGGCTTTAGTGTAACTTGCAGATAATGCATCCCTGCCAGTTTCATTGTCTCGTCAATGCATTTGGAAGTTAATGAGTTTCCTCTGAAAATGGTGTTTGGATCTCTGGAAGCAAACAATTTTCTGTAATTTAGTCTCTTTGCAATAAATTGCTAATATATGGAAATAAAATAAGTGGTGAAAGGTGACAGAAATCTGTGTTTCAATGTACAAGCAAAAACTCCCTTTGACACCAGCTTGTCATTACATGCAGTCATGTAGCATTTTGTGCATTTCCAGGTTATAACAGAAAAGCAGCAGTCACGGTAAATCCAGAGGGACTACAGATTCTCTTCTTTGCATCAGCATAGTGTGCTCAGTGCACCATCTAAGCACACAGCAACATGCAGGCTCAAATCAAAGGGGTTTACAATATAAACAGGGGGAAATGCACCTGTTTTCACACGCTACCGAACAGCACAAATTTGATCAAGCGAAGGAGGCAGTGATTTTAATCTCACAACAACACTGGACTTTACTTATGACCTACTACCTTCTCCTACAACACAAGTACTTGGTAAGCTGGGAGGGAGACGAAAACACTGCTCCAACAACATAGGTATCTTTAAGTGACTTACAAGCACTGTCCTGTGATAACACCATTAAACACAGTGCAGACCCCAATTCTGTCCCGAGAACAGTGTGGATAGCTGATGCCATGCAGACTTAGGTTTTTCTGAAAATTCACTGGCACAGAAGCTTTCTTGTATCAGATATACAGCCACTGTGATCCATTAAGCTTTAGCTAGCTGCACTATCGTGTACTTTTCTTAAGCATTATTTGCGTTTTGAGAATGCAAGTAATTTTATATTAATTTTGCACCTGCAATTCCTTGTACAGCAATTTACATTAGGCAGATATGCACATAGAATCATAGAATCACCAGGTTGGAAAAGACCCACCAGATCATCGAGTCCAACCATTCCTATCAAACACTAAACCATGCCCCTTAGGACGTCGTCCACCCGTGCCTTAAACACCTCCAGGGAAGGTGACTCAACCACCTCCCTGGGCAGCCTGTTCCAGTGCCCAATGACCCTTTCCGTGAAATATTTTTTCCTAATGTCCAGCCTAAACCTCCCCTGGTGGAGCTTGAGGCCATTCCCTCTTGTCCTGTCCCCTGTCACTTGGGAGAAGAGGCCAGCACCCTCCTCTCTACAACCTCCTTTCAGATAGTTGTAGAGAGCAATGAGGTCTCCCCTCAGCCTCCTCTTCTCCAGGCTAAACAACCCCAGCTCCCTCAGCCGCTCCTCATAAGGCCTGTTATCCAGCCCCTTCACCAGCTTTGTTGCTCTTTTCTGGACTCGCTCCAGAGCCTCAACATCCTTCTACATAATCAATGATCTCATCTACAACCCATATGATCAAAACCTGTGCCTACTGACAGCAGAACAAACTCAAATAGGAAGTTATTTGCTTGTTCTTGTACACACCCCAACTTTTTTCCTGTTTTTTTAATAGCTTACTACAGATGTACCCCTTTTTGCAAGCAATGATTAACAGAATGAATGACTCTGAAGCATTCATCATTTTGTTTCATAAAAAGGTGAGCTCACTGCCTGTTACAAATGCCAGAACGTCCTGAAAACAAGCACCATCTTTGCTGTTGTATCACCAGAACATGACTGACTAGGGAACAGCAAATTTCCTCACACCGCAGCAATCAAGCTGTTTCAGCCAACCTGCAACATAGGAAAAATATACGCTAAAAAAGCGCCAACCCACACAAAGACTTCATTTTGTACTGAGGAATCTGGTACTTTAGAGTCAGTATCTGTCACTTCCCTTGACTCCCAATTGTCTCCTCTACTGTCAGCCAAGAGCATGACTACATAGTCATGAGGTTTGTGTCAGTAAACGTTCTTTAGGACCTTCCTGGTATGAATATGAGACCTTACACTACTAAACTGTCAGCACACCACTAAGCCAAACAAGGGATTTCTCAAGAGTGACCAGAAAAAGGATTTTGTTTTCTGCTATTCACTGCCAGATCAAATCCCATCTTTGTTCCTCAGACCTCTATTTGGAAAGATTAGACACACAGCTTGCCTTAAATATTCACAATTAGGAAAAAACTTGCTTTTGGTTTCAAACAAATTCAACACACTTATTTGGCACTAGATGATTTATTAGCACACTATAAAGACAAAATTATTTCATACAAACAGCTGAAGGTAATGTAGGATTTCACAGTTACCATCAAATACAATTGAGAAGATTGAAAATTCCTGGTTTACGACCTTACAACAGCTTTGCAAGTACATTTTTGCAAAACTTGATGGGAATTCCTCTCAAAATCACAATCACTAGATCTTCAGAGCATCGAATGCACTTATAAAAAACTCTGCCATTCAGCTAGAATGAACACTAGCAACTCCAAGTTTCTTTTGAAATTACGTATAATTCTAGAAACGGACTGGAGGATCCTAACACGAGCCAATGCAGAGTAGGTATGCTTGACAGCAGTTTGGTTTTTTGGTACTTACTGAGTTCTCTTCACTTCAGCATTTGCAATGGCACTTATGAAAGGCACAATTCTCCCATAGTGTAAGAAAAGCCTGACAAGAGGTATGGCTGCTTCCTGTTTTTCTCTGCAAACTTCACCCAAAATGTGTGCAGCTGATGCTGAAACAGGCTGAACAGTGGAAAGAAATAAAAACTTTGTGAGATCTTTCTAGAAGAAGCACCTTTTCATACAAAACCCAACACAACAGTTGCAGTGGCACTACCCAAACATGCCTGTAGGTAACACAGGTGGGTGTTACATTCCAGTTTTTGTTGGCAGTAAGTTCTGATCACAAGAAGGGAGCAATTTAAGAACTATTACAGTACAGTCTCTTTTTTTCACCCCATTTTTAATAGCTGTTATTTCCCTGAATGTCACTGTTGCCTGGGAAGCAAAGGAGGAGCTCTTGACTCCTCTCAATTTCAAGCCACAGTAAGCAGAGAACTCAGTATTTCTACTGAAAAAATGAAAGTGTTGTCACAACTGCTAACGGCAGGTATGGTCCAACCCTCTGACAACTGGGGATAAATTCTTGGTTAGGTTTGTAGTTTGTATTTTTTTTAATTATGCAAGTAAACTTATTTCTCTCCAGTAAAGGAAAACCAATTGATCAAGCTGAAGTTTACTTTGCACTTTCACACGTAAATTTAGAAAGCCACGGAGAATACCCTGCTATTAAAACCAAGGGTGTTGCTGGGCGTGCCTTCACCCACCGTGCTGAATGCAGATAAAGATCTTTTCTGCAAGGACTGAAAACAAACACCAGGGATATGCAGAGCTTAATGAGGCCCTCAGGTCAGAAAAGGAAGAAGACGGTCTGTGGTAATTAAACAACTATGGTGCCTGCAAGATAGTGACAAACATTGAGAGACACCCCTGTAAGGATGATCTGCAGGTAAACAACAAGCAGTGCAAGCAAATTACCTCCACATCTGCAGATTTTAGCAGGAGGTCTCTAAGCGGACTGTAATAGTCTGAGGAAAAAACATGGTCCTCAGTGTAAACAACATTTAACCTCAAGGAACCGAGGTCATCAGGTTTCAATGACTTGTTACCATTATCTCTGGGCTGCAGGAAATACCTGATATGTAAAAAATAAGACAGAAGATTTGTGGTGAAACACAAGATTATCTCAGGCTATACATGAAATTATATAAAATATATAGACAGACACAATATTCATGTATGTATTAAATTCTTAAGAGTTCTGAATCGGACTTCTTAAGTAAGTTTGTCAGCTTATTTTGCACCAACTGCAATATTGAAAGTTCTGATCATAAAGATTTATGTAGAGGGATTAAAAACCCACACACTAAAACTATGGCATTGCTCATGAACTGCAGTAAATATTACAAAGCAAATATATTAGAACTCCCACATGCAATACAAAGGCAGAGGGAAGTCTCTAATCACATTATCAAAACTTCTTGTTCTTACATTGCTAAGATTTCTTTGGCTTGCTTACAAAAAAAAGATACAAACTAAATCCATTTAAACTTTATCACATTGCAGTAATTATTTTTAAGTCTTCACAGCAGCCATATGTTTCTACTTATTCTCCAAAAGAAAAATGTCAAATACCATGCTTCATAAGAGCTAGACTGTCGGAGAAATTTCAAAGGGAGTCTCAGTTCGCCTAGAAATTCGTCTCCAAACTTCAAGTTACTGGCATTCCAAAGATCAACTCTGTAATTAAAACAAATAATATTAAAATATTCATAATAAACAAAAAAAATAAGACAATTCCAACCTTCTTCCCAGTTTTGTTGGTTTTTTCTCCCCTTAAGTCTATGAGTAAGAAAGTCTTGAAACTGCACAACAGTGATTTTCAAACAGTAAAGAGACAACCTTATCTTAGGATGCCAGAGCTTTGCAATTCACCTCCATGAAACATCAGTAAAAACAAGTCATCTATGCTATCTTTCCCTCATCTGCACTGTTTCCACTATCCATATTGATAAAGATTCAAGGGGCTGTTTGGCTATCCAAAAAAAATCAAACTATCAGTTAGGCTGAATGTCTACACAACCCTTCCCAGTGGTCTAGCTCTGGAGAGAAAACTCACTGTGTCAAGCTCATGAATGTGTTGCACCTAAACTAGTTCTGTACAGATATTCAAATTCTTACTACAGTTTTACTACTCTGTGTAATCAATGTATTGACTGAAGCCTACACTATTTTAGTTACTCACTCCCACATGTTTGGGAAGTTCTGATATGTATCCCCAAATGATACGTCCTTCCCTTTCATGTGCTCTTTAATATTAGGATGTTTAGGATGTAGAACAACTGCCCTGATATTAAGGAGTACTGGTGTCTAACCAGCATTTGTAGATAAATACCACAATACCCACCCCAGAGCAAGGGTTTCAGACTTAAGGGTAGTTGTTTCTGTACCTATTTTAAGGTTTCCTCTGAGAAGCATTTTTGTTTTAAGACAAGCTCAGCTGAGAATTTTGCAGCAAAGTGACAGTCTGAATATGCCTTTAACTTTTGGGGGAAAAAAAGAGATATATGGGGGAAAAAAACAGGTTTTGAAATAATGAAGATTTTTAGAAGGCAACTTTAATTTGGATAAAGTACACAGTCATTCAGTTACGGACGTATTTACATAGCCTCTCTAGTCTCAGGCAAGTCACAGTAAGCTTGTCCGGGAATGGATGTTAATAGTCCTGCTAAAAGTTTATCCCATCTTACACAAGCACAGAGGATATCAATTTTAAATCCTCTGAACCCTGTATCTCTCAACAGTGTCTCATGCATCAAATTTGATACACTAAACATACCATTAGCTTACACTGCATGCCTGCTGGGTTAAGTTCTTCAAACTCTGTTATTTTGACAGTATTTTTACAGGGCAAGAATTCCTCAAAAGGAAAAAACTTCTTCGAAAATTCAACCTTCTCTCCCCTTTCTCCATATCTGGTTGGTTACTATCTTACTAATTTAGACAGCTAAAAGCAGTTTCATGAGGAGAGGAAACTTATAATTTACCGAGTATTTACAGGCTGCCAGTTTCTAGCTTATCCAAATTCTTTCAAGATGCCCACTAGCAGTAACACTTCCAAATGTATGCAGGGAAAGGATATTCCCCCACAGCAACTTGTTACAGAAAGAAATCAGTGCAAAGGATCTGTAGAAGAGGAACTAACAACTTAAGGTAGAATCTCATGCTACACAGTAAGCAAGCAAAGCAGGCACGCAAATTCTAAAATTATTGTTTTGTGTGCTTGGAGTACAAAGCATAAGTAGAATTAAAATAAAAAATCATAACACTTAGATGTCAGAGTCTAAAAGATTACTGTTTCCACAGGTTTTTAGAAGGCAAAATTACAGCAAGTGTTATTCTAAAAGGAGTCAGACTGTAGTCACAGAAAGAAAGGAACAGAGAGGGGGAGGAGAAACAATGAATTTCACCAGAACATCTGGTCCCTAAGTGTTGATATGCCCTGCCTGCAACTTCCTACACCCACTCAAAAAGAGAAACTTTCATAGCTTTACAAAGAAACCATGAGAGACAAAGTCTTCTCTTTACCCTGTGGAATGGTATTTTTCTCAGGGGAGAAAAAGAAAACAAACCCCCAAACCCATAAATTGTATGATCCATCCAGAGGGCATGGGGTCAATCTAACTCTGACTTAACAGACTGGAGGAAGTGAGCGGGGGTGGAAGGGGAACCTGATATGGAAACAAAACCATTCTGTCCTGTAGGGTACAAAAAAATTCTGAGCAAAGAGTTTGCCCAACCAAGACTAACTCTTTATCTGCTTTTGTGTATTATTTAAGTGCTTAATCTTTTCCCAACTATTTTGTGAGTCTCCTCACAAACTATTCCTCTTTACCACACTGTGATGTGCTAGTTTTAAGGAATGAACAACTTTTATGAAGCTCACCTCCACATATATTACCATTCTAGACAGTCATTTGCCCAGAAAATATAACAAGTATAACGCCTGTATAATTCCTTTATTCTAACAGCGCACAATAAGAATCAACTGAAATATTAAGCAAGATGTAAACACTGTCCACTAAGGTCTAGCATCTCCTCCAGAGTCACAAAACTATCAAAGAATACTAGCTTCCTTTAAAATCAGTATGTGGCTGGACATGACCAGACTGAAACTCCCAATATACTGTTCCATCACATATATCCAATGGGACGTGGCACACGTTACTTCATACCTGCCTACACCATGCAAAGCTTTGCAGAAATACAGGGTGGTGCTAGGAGTAGGTTGCCTGCTGTGCTGCCAAACACTGACACCACCAAAGCAACATGGCACTGAACTTGGCCTTTGCTCTTTCTGCTGTGAATTATCCATGAGTTGCCCTTAAACCAGATACTTTTGCACTGCTTGATGCAGATATTTTAAGAGAGCAAAGTACAGCTCTTGTCTCTCTCACATACTGATACTTGCCATTTCCTGTCCCACAGAACCATGGCAAACACAAGTCCACTAATGATTTTGTAGTGTCGTGACACTACACTAACAGGGTACACGAACCAGCACCCGGCCACCAAATTACAATAGCCTGCATCTATTAATTCATGAACATGGAATGGTTTGGGTCGGAAGGAACCTTAAAGATCATCTAGTTCCAAGCCCCCTGCCATGGGCAGGGACATCTCCCACCAGACTAGGCTGCTCAAGGTCCCATCCAACCTGGCCTTGAACACTCCCAGGGATGGGACATCCACAGCTTCCCTGGGCAACCTACCTATTCCAGTGTCTCACCAGCCTCATTGTGAAGAACTTCTTCCCAATGTCTAGTCTAAACCTTCCTCTCTCCAATTTATAGCCATTCCCCCCTCATCCTATCACTCCATGCCTTTGTAAAAAGTCCCTCCCCAGCTTTCTTGTATGGCCCCTTCAGCTACTGGAAGGCCGCTATAACATAACATATATGTGTCTTGCTTACTGGGACTAAGTATTGTTCCCCCTTCCTGGTCTCCCCCCTTTCCTTATATCTAACTGTATTTCTAAGGGAGCCCCATCATTCTCTCTCAACCTTTGTTCCTCCAAATCCTAGCATAAGGAGAAGATTTTCTCACCACCTGATCCACATGCAGCAGTTTTCAGCTACACTGCATCCCGATCACCAGATCGCCTAAGTTTCAATGTATATGGCAGTACGTCACATGTGGTACCTTTATGTTTTGCACCTCCTATTGTTCCCTCTCCACTCTTTCTATTTGCCTGTCCCCACAGACACTGCTGACAGGCCTCAGCAGGTTCTAAAATAGTGCTAAGTGGGTGGAAGGGGGCAGGGTGGGGTTGTTTTGTTTTTGAAACCGGGAGCTGATTCTTTCTTTTGCAAAGGACCTCACAGACATCATATCCAGCCTTGCAAGAAGGGGTTAAAATGTGGCAGGCAAAAGAGAAGAGAAACTGCCTCTGCCCCAGAGAAACTCTGAGCTCAAAAGTTTCCTTTCAGGGAAGAAGGATCTTACACGGGTTGCTAAAATTAAGTGATAAAAGAAAACAGGTCCTTTAAGAGAGAACATCACAGAGCTTCTGGGCTCTCTTGGGAAACTGCAGGAGGGAGGAAAAAAGGGGCACAAACATAAAAGGCTGCACTTAATGACAACTGCACATTAGCATACACATAGCGTACATAGGATACCAAGGAAAATAACGAAGATTTCTCCTGCAGAGGAGCTGTCACACATTTGCACACACCTGCTGGACAGTGCAGGTAAAAGAATATACAGATACAGTGACAATGATTCATCTTGACTTATGCACAGCAAACTATTCCTGCCACTTTGAAAACTGAGCATACTACAAAGTTACACAACTTTGAGGAAGACAAGTTCATTAGCATGAAGACTTTGACATTACCTAATCTCCATTTTGTCCACTTCATCCACATCTTCAATATCAAAATGGGATTTCTTGTTGTAGCTACTGGGTCTTGTAACCTAAGAAAAAGGAGGAAACTTTAATTAATTTATCTGATACAAAAGCATTCCTATATTACTTGTTTTACTATCAGCAATGACTTCAGTCTTGGTTCTGAAAGCATTCATGCATGTGAATAAACATGCTAATTAAATAGATTCTTGACTATACAGAAGTGGTGGTTACACAATCATATCCAAGAGTAACTAGATACTCCACAGTTTCTTTACAGATAAAAGATGTCTTTAATATTACTACAGTACTTTGAGTTTACATTGACAAAAAAAATAAACAGAAAGGAATACCACTTCTACAAACCATCTAGGGAAATAAAAGTGCAATTAATAATTGAGTTTTAAATACAGCAGTACACAACAGATGCCCTGAGGTACTCTGAAAAGGGTGGGCAGGGAGGGAAACAGAACCACACTTGAAAACATTTCACAGTAGATGTAATTAAAACCGTGAAGTTCTCCCTGTCCTGATATCCTGGAAGTCAACTTATCATGTTTATAAAAAAACCAGCAATTGCTTAAGAGATTCTAGCCTATGTTATGTATATCAGAATATAGAATCAGGTGCACAGTTCATCAACCATATTTGCAAAACTAATAAACAGCAAAACACAGGCAGAAAATAATGTGAAAACAGCTGTAAGTGTACAGCATTAGCAAAAAAAAGGTTTTGTTCATAGAATTTGTTTTCTAGCATGATTATAAAATACTTTGATGGCTGTATTTTTGCATAGTATGTCAGAAACTTGAGAAAAAGGCTACCCCACCCAGCTGAAACCACAGCAGGAACTGATCAAATGCAAGTGTGTATGATGTGTGGGTTCAGCCCTTGGATGCATGCAGAAGCTGAACTTTATTGTAGATTTAAATATGCTTGTGGCTTAATACTTCCCACTCACAAAACCTGGTTTTTATTGTAAACTTGACTTCTTGGTTTTATATTGTACATCAGGTGCAGATGGTACAAACAAGGGAGACAAAGACATAACTGCACAAGTGGAAAGGAATCAGAACAGAATCTTCAGCACAGGACACTCAAACCCGAATATGTATGTGGGAGGCAGGCACCATTTTCAAGGTGATATATAAAAACTAAAAGGTACTAGTAGCACCTGTAAGCCTGAGAGTAGAGAGGATTTAAATACAGCCTACAGCTTCAGGAGCTCAGCACTAATTCTCACCCTACCCTTACGACTGTCTTCCCTGGGGCTTCAAGAAATGATCCTACATCACTGCAAATGACATTTTCTACTACCATTGTGAAGCTAAAGGTGTAATTTTAAAAAAGTTATACCACAGGTGTAACTTAGGGCACATCCCTTTTACGTAAACGTTTTTCAGAGAAGTTTTGCTGGAGCCTGCACGTATGAGGTTTTGCTGTTCACATCTACCGTTGCTTAGTGCGCAGATTAATACAGCTCAAGACTAATATTTCTAAAAAGACAGCTCTATTAGGTCTATCCATTCCAAGGATGAAACTGGACATGAGGGAACTCCCAGTCCACAGTGCCGAACTAGCTGTCCTGTACCATTTCACAAAATATGGGGCACAACTTTGCTGTGATGGTGCCTTCCTTTAGGCAAAGCTGCCAAGCCCTTTGTCAGCTGCTCAATTTTTTCATTACATGCAGGTTTGCAAACAAGTCCCCAGCACTACCTTCTTCAGTTCCCGTAAGAGGGGCATTTTCCTGTAGCTGCATATAGATCTCCAAGTCCCCACACCGCACTGCAGCTGGAGCGATGATGAAAATGGCTCCTAACCATCAGGTGCAAGTTTCATTCATAGCACCTCTTAAATAATCCCTTAGATTTCCTAAACCAATTATAAGCTGTTTTCCATTTAGAAGATTAAAACTATGTGACTTTTTAGTTGCAGTAAGGAAAGGACCAATTCACTGCCTTTTACAGATCAGTCTTTTCCTTGGAGGCACGGCCAGTTGCTGGGCTAGGAGACTGCAGGAAAGCTGATGAAGCTGTTTGGAAGCAGTAAGTGACACCGCTGTCAACAGCATGAATCTGAGGAGCTCCACGGGAATCAGAGAACTCTGTTAGCATGCACCAGCCACAGGTCTGCCCATGCCTCATTAGTGAGTGTATTTCCCAGTCATAGCAATTCTACTGAATCTTGTTTCTTGGAGACATTTAGCCTGACATACACTAACTACTCTCAAAACGGCATAAATCTATGACAGGTCTGTCTGCACTGACGGTATGTTTACAATTCAGAGTTCTGGCTGATTCAGACATTTCCCAAGCTCTGCTCTTAGCCACACAGAAAACATTTTGCTCCGAGTTAGCAGAACAACTGGGGTATGCACTTGAATTTTTTTTGCCTCTGCTGATACCTGGGTGCAACACTGCTCTCAGCATAAAGGCAAGCTAAGGAAAGCCTCCAGTCCTCTCCACACCTCTAGCTGGAAGATGCTTTCTGTTTCCCTCCTTCCTCTCCTGATATGGCACCACCTGCCAAGCTGACTGTTTAAATACCAAACGTTCACTGTTTCTGCAGCACACAGAAGGCTGAGGAATCAGACATGTGAAGTTCTGTGGCTTGCAGTCTGAATTCCTGGATTGCATTCTCATTAAAAAGTTCTCACTGTCAGACACCTCCAGAACTGCTTATGTTTAGAATAAAGAAGCCTTTTTTACTTTATTTACATATAGCATGAATTCTTGTGTCACTGCCAAAGGGTACAGCTCTGGGCCAGGTGATGGACTGAAATCCTAGGCAGCCTTGAATGAACAGATACCTCAGTGCAATTTCAGCACTTAGTACCATGGGATCTCTCCTGCAACAGCCATGCCCACGCAGCACCTCCACACAGTCTCACAGAGTGAGGCAAGCAGGCACGAAGTCTCACTGCTAGCTAAAGTTAAGCCTGCAGTGAAGTTTATAAGCTAGGAAGAGACGTGTTGGGTTACCAGAGGAAAGAATACCTTAGACAGTTATCCTGGTCAACTCTCGGGGCTTCCAACCCTTTGGGCAGTGAGAAATTGCTCCTGCCAATAAAGAACTTGCTATATCTGTTCCTCAAGTCCAAATACATCAACAAAAGCAAATTTCTGATGGTATGGCTGACTTTAGATCAGTTGGTACAACTGTCAGCTTCTATGCAAAGCCGGTGGTTTGTAGGAGGGGGAAGACAGAAACAAGCTCCTCACTGACACTGCCAAGAAAGATATGATACTTCCAATCTGCACAGCAGCATCTGTATGGCTCCTCTCTCCCCAGCTCTCTTTCCAGGTGTGGCTGCCTGTGCCCCTGAACTGATTTGAGAAACCACATCCTTAAGTGTCATCCCCTGCCAGCAACAATTTCTAATGTAAACATGTCCTGAATGATGCAAGCTGTATGGGCAGAAAGAGCTTTTCAATGACATGCCAACTGCATTGTACTACTCTGGCTTTTCAACAGCTTCATGATGCCAGATACATTCTTGAGGTATCTGTTGAAATAGAATAGTTAAATGTAGACTGTCACTAAGATGCCCAAGAGAAAATGAAGACAGAAAGATACACATACTTCAGAAGACAAAATTTCAAGAGGTATCCAAATTATAAACACATGCACATATATGTATGGACACACCACAATTACAGCTACTATTGCCAGAGGGAACTAAAATGAGCACTTTGATGAAAGCTACTCTTCGTCTTAAGTAGACTCATCGAAAATGATCTGCATTAAGTGAAGCTGCAGAGGTTTTACCCACTTGAAGGAAAGTCACTGGTATTGCAAGAGACTGTGAGACAGCCAGAACATCCCATTTAAGTGTATTTTTCCTGTTCAGTTTTTAGTAATCCTAGGCGATAACTTTCCTCCCATTGACTGGGAAAGACAGGGTGGAGCAGCTATAAAACCACAAGCTAAAAAAATAAAGTCTGTTGGGAGTTTTTTTTTAATCCCATTTCTAACTGTGTATTTTCAAAACTTCTGCAGTGAGTTGCAAGGGAGTGCAAAGCCTGCTGCTCAGAAGTGCCCACCTTGAAGCTCTTCCTACAGAGCACCTGAGCCAAAGCAATATACTGCTCCCGCAGCAGATGGCTAGTCTGATCGGTGGTACTTCTTTCTCCTGCACTGTGCTTTGAAACAGTTTTCAAAGAAGACAGCTGGCAGAACATGGAACTGGATGCTGTGCCAACTATCTACAGTATAATATTTCAGCTTATCACCCATTCCTTTGAAATACCAACCTCAAAATAAAACACTTCATCAAAATGTGGATTGTTGGTCTTCTTTTTAACTTTAGTCTTCTTGGCTTCTGATCTGAATTAAGGAAAGAAAAAAAAGGTTTATAAACAACCTTAGCAGAAGTATGATTCCAGAACAGAGCCACTGAGGAACAGAGTCATCCACTTGATTTATCTGATAAAACTGGAATGTCATGTGGCTCCAGCACAACAAGGCATACACACTCACACTCATTTAAGAGAGATTCACTGCATGACTGTTTTTCTAAAGTGGCAGTAATCACAGTTTGTTATTTTCTCAAACTTAAGTCCTTGAACCCTGATTCTGTCACTCGCTTGATTCAGCACTGTCTTGAATCTGTACTAAGTGCCTGGCAAGAATGGGGCTCTGAGCAGCAATATTTGAGGGACAGTCTCATGCTTGATGTGACTCAAATTCCTCATACCCTAAGAGCACAGGAGACAGGAAGACTGACACAGCTATTTCTGTGTTTTATATTTTATATTCCTGGAATAAGGAATCAACGAATGCTATTCTGAGGTATTAAATAATAATAAAAAAATTAAAAAGAATGATTTTTTTCAGTAAGAGTATTTTTATTGCTACATTACCACCCTTCAGCAGCCCCAACAGCATCCAGTTAATGTTGTGTTGTTGAATTATTAGGACTGGTGCTGAGCAGAAGTCTCTTAATTTCTACTGCTATGTAGGAACAAGACATGGCAGACCTCCTCCAAACCACTCACTAGGCAAAAGCCCTGATAAAGTTTGGTACTGCCCATTCATCCTCTATAGGCAGTGCCATCTACCTGTATGTGCCTTTTAGGGCACAGACATTAACTACTTGGTGTCGGGCTAGCACCAGCCAATGCCTTTCACACAGGGCAACCAACAGCTGTTTGATAATTTCCAAGTGTTATGAACCTATGTATGATTTGTTCGTGTTAACTAAAAGCGAAAAGCCCTGTGGTGTTCTGCATTACAAACCTTGCCCTATAGTTCTGCAGTAATAAGAAGGCATAGATAAAACAGCCACAGATGGAGAGGCACACGTGGAAAACTGACCTACTAATCATTTCATCCCAGAATCTATCCCTCATTTCTCATGCAAAGCTGCTTAGATAGCTTGTGACTGCTTATATTAACTGAACAACTCTATGATTTCTTTTACAGAGGTCAAGCAAAGCTGGGTCTAATTCCCAGTACTGCTAGAGGCTTCCTGTGTGATTTGAACAGGGCAGCCCATCAGTGTGCAATGTCTTCCCATATATAATACAGCCATAGAAACAGCTTTTGTCATAAAGTCCGATGGCTCTCTAAGTATAAATCACACAAACAGCAGCACATTTGTTGAAATTCTTATGCCTGGCACTGCATAAATGCAGGAGAATAAAGCAGATTTCCTAATATAAAAGGAGAGGCATTGAAAAAATCCAGAGAGGAGAACGATGTACAAATTAAGAATATCCCACTTTTCCTAGGACAAGCTGAGAGATAAGAGAAACTAATCGCCTCCAGGACGTAGGGCAGATTGCCCATCCCATCTCATCAGTCACACTTGCCAATCAGCCTCTTTTCCGATAAGCACATCTGGGAGGGGACTGGGAAGCAGGATGTAGAACGGGAGGTGATTAAGGCAAGCACAATTATTGGGTATTTACAAAAAAGTGGATGAGAATAAGCTGCATGCTGCTTGCTGGAGATAGGAGACAAGGCTTCTCTCCCCCACCAAAACCAAGTAGGAATAAGATGAGGCTATGCTCCTTATTCTGAAAGGAAATACGTCATCAATTGTCATACGTTATCTTGATTGGAAATGAAGAAAAGCAAGTTTGGGCATTCAACAATACAAGGGTTAGTCAAAAAAATCTCCTTAGGGTTTCAGTAATAGCCACCCAGTACCATTGGAAACAAGTTAAATGCTTAGAATATTGAAGCACACAAGTCAAACACACAGCTCATTAATGAAGATAAAGGACAAGACATCTAGACAAAAGATGAAGAATACAGACCAGTCTCAAAGACTCCTCTGCATGCAAACTATGCATTTGTTAAGAATACATCTTATTTATAGTATTTTCAGTGATTTGTTGTAAAGTATTATGAACAACCCATGCTACCAAATTTGATTCTTTGAGGTAACAGCAGAGCTGTTTTGTATCTAACATGGCACAGACATAAAAGATGACTCTAGAGAAGCAGAAACAAACAGAGACATCCAACAGCACAAGAAATTTTTATAACAAAACAGGAAAATTTAATCCTAAATTTAAACTGAAAAGCATTATACAGAATCTCATTACTAAAACCTCATTCCAAATTTTATCCATGCTATTATGCCCACATATATCAAGTTACAGGACTGAGTCACCTAGAGCTTTCAAAATACACATTAATTTGCCACACCTTGAAAGTAATAATACTCTAAATATTCACATAGAAATGTGCATATGTTGCAAGATGTTGATGTATTCAGCTTTGTCTGCTCCTGCCCAAAATTAGGCAACAAATTTGCTCAAAAACTGGCCTCCAACTGTGAGGTGAGAAGATGCACAAATTAAGCCTAACCACGAATTACATACTCCAGTATATTCAAATTATTCAGGGATTATTCAGACCTTTACATAAATCAAAATTGAAACAAGCCTTAAATTACTTACTCTAGTATAATTCAGTAGATCATACATGCACACACAAACACTTAACATATTCTAGTAGTGTCTAAATACTCCCATCTGTCTCCCTCTGAGAATGCAGATTTCTAACAGAAAAAGGAAACAGAAACCATGTTCATAAACTGGAAGTTCATGTATGCGCAGTACTTGCCTGGAGGGTCCTGCTAAGGTAACAGTGGCATAGGGATCACATTGTCCATTCACAATGGGCAGCCCTTGGCATTCTAAAACTCTAGAAAAAGAAGAAAATAGAGACAAACAAACCAATGAAATGGGAAGAGGCCGGAGTGAAAATAAAAGCAACACATTTTCATCCTGTTCCCCTTTTACAATACTTTACACTAGGAAATTAAATTGTCGCTAAGCACAAGCCTTAAATTTATACCTAAACTTGAAAACACATTTTGATCTTAAATACTAACTTCAACAGGGTCAAAAATACTGTTAAATGAAGAGAAAACTTAACTCAAAGGACGCTTATTATGCAAGTACAACTACTTAAGGTTCTGCTGTCAAGATGGGAGCTGTCAGCACTTGAAAATTCTATGACAACTTATTCACCAAAAGAAAAATAACCAGAATTTACTTCTGCAACATATGATTAAAAAAACCCACACAGACAGATCCCAGCAGTAGTCAAGTAATTTCTCAGAATCACATTCACAAATGCCTGAGTCCTTTTGAAGAAAAACTGGCATGGGCTTACTTGCAAAGGTGACTTAACTACAGACCAGGAGACAGTATGACAGTCATCTTTGTCCATAAAACTTTTAAATAGCAAAATTGAAGAGACACATTGAGTAGCTCTGCACTGAAGAAATCAAAGAGAAACTGTGAGGACAAAATGGAACCAACAGGGTTTTGCTGTAAGCCATGGTGAGGAATATGTATTTCAACATCTCTTCAGAAAAAAATAAGTAAATAAAAGAAAGAACCCAACACAGCCCCCCACAAAAAACGTGAAAAAGACGTTTTATGCTTCACAAGTTAAAACTTATTGAGGAATGCAGCACCAACTGAAAGCAAAGGCAGACAAGCCAGTTGTGGGACTCCCCTTCCCGAAACAAGTTGCCCTTCCAGTAGGTGAGCCTTTTGGGCTCATATATTTACACAATTATAACTCAAAAATTTTGGTGAAGCCAAATTCTGAAACTTCTGAGCAGGCCAGTAGTACTATGCTTGCAGTGTGAAATATCTTGCACAGTTATGGGTGCTACAAAATCTGCCAAAAAGAGTAATATCCATTTTACTGCTTTCAGCGACACAAACTTGATACAAAAATTTAAAAAAAAAAAAAGATAAAAATTTAGTAACAGGTAGTGCTTCACAATTCTGTTCAGAAAGCAAGGTATTTGGTAACATATAATGTAGCTTCAAATACAGCTTAAGTAAAGACCTATTGCTTACTTTCCATAAAGGGAGAGGGGGAAAAAAATAATGTTCTGCACCCATACAGGAATATTTTTTTATACCAGAGAAGGTACAATGTACAGAGATTCATACAGTACTAGGAAGTAAAGGAAGACTGAAGATCACACTAAAGGGGCGCATACAAGCAGCTGAAGTGATGTGTCACACTCATAGCTGAATTCTCACTCCTATAACCCTACAGAATAGAGGTTAAGTAATTGGCTTAATACAGACAGCCCTCAGTAACACACTCACTCACAACCTTCTCATTTACATAGCCCCTATGTGCATTCAGTTATTAACCTAGATGACTCCTGTTCTCATTGTTGATTCCTTAACACTAGCACAAAAGAGAATTATGCTCTGTGTTCTGGATACTCTAGTGAAATCATAGACTAAAACTGTAAAAAAGTCAAAAAATTAGAAAAAAACTGATTGCAATAGGTACTGTGCTGCTTTTATTTTTGGATATCTATTATTTCACTACAAGTTTACCTTCCACACAGACAGAATTAAGAAGCCTCCCGGCTGCCTAGTTTAGCAGCTATCTGATATTGCAGAGTGCTACCATACAAAGAGCAAAATTCCAGCCACAAATTCTATCCCAGCACCATCTGGAAATGCAAAGTGCAAGCTTCAGTAGCCCTCAATGCCAAGCAACACATGATATACGTGCATGCATCCCTAATGCCATTTAAGATGACTTAACAGTTTCTTCACTGGTCCTTTGCTGCTGCTGCAGAAAGGCAGAAAGTAGCCATGGAACAGGAACATTTGACAGTTCCATGCCTCTAAGAGACCAGATGCTTGTTTGCAAGCAACCAAGTCCTACCCTGAATTCATCCAGCCTGTCTTACAAAGAAGATGCAGAATAGACTTTTTTGCACATGTATTACAAGTATTCCAAATGGCAAGGAAAATCCTACTTTTTAAAAAGAGCAGATGTTAACAGAAAGAACGCTTACAGGGAACTTTACATCGTAACCTTCTGGCAGAGTAGCTACAAGAGCAGGAGGAAAAACTGGTAAGTACCCGCAGAAAGCCTTGATGAAGAGGCAGGTCCACCTTGATTTTCTTACGAGTTCAGAGCAGACCACTCTCCTTTTAGTAGTCTTTACACTAACGTGACTAAAATCACAGCAGAAACACTGCCAGTGAGATACACCGGACTGGTGGTTATTCTTCCAGGACAGCAGATGTGGCTTCAAACACACTCCTGTTTGAATAGAACCATTGTATACCAAGTGATGTGGTGTGAGTGGTGGACATTGTCTATCTGGATTTCCCGGAGGCTTTCAATACAATTTCCCACAGCCTCCTCCTAGAGAGCCTGATGTGTTTACAGTCTAAACAAGAGGGATGTGCAGTGGGCAGAGAACGGGCTGACAGGACTCACACAGAGGGTGGCGGTAAATAGCTCCTTTCCAAACTGGCAGCCAGTCACAAGCATGGTTCCTCAAGGATCAATATTGGGCCTAACACTTTAATACTTTTATAAGTGACCTGGATGATGAGATCAAGCGTACCTTGAAGTTTGCTGATGATCCACTTTGGAGATGGAGTGATGAGAGACTTTGGAGGGAGAGCTCCCTTGCAAGAAGACCTGGACAGCCTGGGAAGAGCGGGCTAACAAGAACCTTATGAAGTTCAAGAAGGGCAAGTGTAAGGTCTTGCATCTGGGAAAACATAACCCAGAAGTGCAGCACAGGCAGAGGAGCAGCTCTGTGGAAAGGGACCTGGGGGTCCTCGTGGACAAACAGCTCAACATAAGTCAACAGTGTGCTGCTGCAGCAAAGAAAGCCAAATGGACAGAGATGCATCAACAAGGGCATCACCAGAGACATATAAATCATTATCCCACTCTACTCGATGCTTGTCAGGACACACCTGGAATATTGTGTTCAGTTTTGGTCCACACTATGCAAAAAAAGACTTGAACAGGCTGGACAGGTCATTAGGCAATGGAACGGTCTGCCCAGGGAGGTATTGACTCTCCTTCCCTGGAGGTATTTAAGGTGTGGATGGATGAGGTACTGAGGGGCATGGTTTAGAGGTTGGTGGGAATGGTTGGACTCGATGATCCGGTGGGTCTCTTCCAACCTGGTGATTCTATGATTCTATGATTCTATGAAAAGGGCGACAAAAGTGATCAAAGGACTAGGAAGCCTGCTGTGTGAGGAAGGGCTGAGACCAACTGGGGTTCTTCAGCCCTGAGAAAGTATTTAAAGGCTGGCTACAAAGATACAGACTCCCTATTTAAAAGGAATCACACAGAAAAGACAAGGAGTAATGGGTACAAGTTATGCCTAGGGAGATTCCGATTGGACACGAGGAAAATTTTTCATAATGAGGACAATCAGTCATTGGAATAATCTCTCAAGAGAAGTGGTGGATTCCCAAACACTGAACACTTTAAAGATTCAGCTGAAAAGAGTGCTGGGCCATCTTGTCTAGACCATGCTTTTGCCAAAAAAATGGTGAACCAGATGGTCGTTGAAGTGCCTTCCAGCGTGGTCTTCTATGATTTGAAGTGTCAATGCCAAACTCCCCACTCCTTCCACTGCTCCCTTAGAGGAGCCTCTAAGTTCCTTAAAATGAATTGGTAACTCAATAGCTTAATAGCAGTCAGCCAATTTTCTACTGCTGATGAATGGCTTCCAAGCCAGCTCTCTTCTATGCAGGAAGAACTATGTGAAATTTCAACACAGAGAAAGCATGTTCAGTGAGAGTATGCTTCTTGTTTTTAATAAAAACAGTCCTTTCATGAATATGCAAACAATAGAAAGTGATCTCAGGCAGCACAATCTACATTTGAGGACATGTAGAGGTTATAAATCACGACACAAGAAAATCACAGATGACTGTAAATGATGTAAAATGTGAAGTTATCTACACACACACAAAAAAACCCCATACCCTAACTATACATATACACAATGACAGGATGTTTTCTCATATTGCCACATAGAAGAATTTTTTACATTTTTCATGGATGGTCCTCTGTTGATATCACATCAACCACTGGCAACACTTAAAAAGCCAAATAGTATCATGAGCTGGTCAGAGAGAACACAGCACCATAAATCACCGGGCACCTGCATTTCGAATTGTGCATACTCTACAAAACATATGGAGAACAACAGGATGACTTCTAATCACTTGTAGCTTGCCCAGGTTTGTATTCTCCAGCTCGAAAAACAGAACTTATCCGTTCATGAACAGCTTACAAAATCATGAATGGTGTGAAGAACATTTCCTCACAAAATAAGAATGCAGAGCCACATAATGAAATTACCAGACAGCAGGTTTAAAATAAATGAAAGGAAGTACTTTTCCCACACAATGCATAATGAAATTGCAAAACTTATTGCCATGGGATGTCGTGGAGGCCAAATGAACACATGGATTCAAATAAGGACTACATGAACTCATGGAGTGTAGGTTTGTAGGCAGCTATTAAAGCTTAATGGCCCAGAAGCCTCCTCCAGCTCAGGGAAGCCCAAATTGCTGATTGAAAAGGGTGTAACACTGGAACAAACATACCACATTTGAAGTATCACTCACCAACAAATATCAGAAACAGTATTAGACTAGACTAGAGGAGTATTAACCACAGGACAGTGGTAGTTTTCATGTTCTTGGGGGAAAAAAAAAACCAAAAGAAAAAAACTACACAGATGTTCTCACACAGTCACAATGATTTAAGAGTAAGACATTTCTTTGTATGCAGTTGGAATAAAAAAAAAAAAGCAAAAACAACCTTGAAAAACAAAATGTGGGAAAACAGGAAACAGACACCAACATAAACCATATCACAAGCCTTTCAGGTAATTCAAAAGCAGCTATTGTTTAAGGACGTTGAAGAAAGAAGGTAAAAGACAGAAGACTTAGGATTTTGAGGAAGGAAGGCTATGTCTGGAGAGAGAGGCTCATTCTGATTCTTACTAAGCATTGTGGTGAGAGACAATAAAATTCAACAAGGCATACGTCTGGTTGACTCATGTTAGTACACCCTCATTAGCTACAGGAAACTGTAATCCTAGAGCTGCTTTCATTATGGCCATTTTCTTCAGTCGTGGGAAAGCTGCTCTCCGAAGCTGGTACCAAAATACTGGCTTTAATTGGGAAGCAGGAAAAGAGCTAGAACAAAATGACAGCTACTCAGAGACACAATAAAACGGAGCCTCAATTGTGCCACATGGGTATTACACATTAGAAATCACAGGCTATATCTAAATTAGATGAAAGAACATATGAAAAGAAAAGTATAATAAACTTCCAATCTCTGGCGGGGGGCACACTAGGAAGTGGTGAATAAAGGCAGTAAAAATGAAATGCCTTCGCTCTAATCATATGCAGAATTAAATTAACGTAAGTGTATTAGGGTAATGGAAAAAAAACCTCGGCAATCAAGATTATTCAAGAATTACAAGTCAGGCCCTAGGGGACAAACGTCTGGTGGCTGCTAGAATCTTTTGCCCAACTGGTAGTTTCTGATCATTAGCTGTCTCGAGCCCAGCTGGGGCAGGGCGAGCCATCCCCTGCAGCCAGCCTGGCTGGGCTGGGCTAAGGTTAGTGCTGGGTCAGATGGGAAAACTCTCAATGCAGCTGCCTCACTATATTTTGCTTGTGGTTTATAAAATTAACAGGTTTCAAGGAACAAGACATTTCAGTTTTCAATGTGGTTCATGACCAAACCTTCATAAGGGTAAATAAGCTATGGAAAATTCCCAGAGGGTAAAAGAAAACCTCAAACCCAAACACAACATGTTCATGCCCTCTTGCCTTTAAATTACCTGATTACAGAAGTTGAGAGGGAGGCAGGGGGGAAAAGGTTTTAGAAAAAGCAAAGATTTTTCAGCAATGACTAAGCGGCTCAAATCTGACAGTACAGGCATTCCCTCTGCCTCTGGGCTGCCAAGCAAGAGCTGTAAGCTGTAGTCTCTGAGACAGCCCCTACAAAATCATACTCAAACCCAGGCTTAACACAGGCAAGCAACATCAGGATGATCCAAGCCTGTGGGCGTTCCACACCCCTTCCTTGGAATCACAGATATTATTTAAAAATTATAGGCTTTCTGATTAGTTCAGGATGCAATTGTGTCATCGGCATCTTTGTGCACCAGAACGGAAAACCAACACAAAAACAGACACAGAGACAAGAAACCAGAAGGGACATAGCTGTTCTTAAAACACGTGTCTATATTTACTGTTCTTCCAAACAAAATCAGTTCCAGTGTACGCAGTCAGTCTGTGTTCTTCCTCCAGTTTCAACCTAGGGCAGGGAACAGCACACTATTCCCACACTCTTTTCTGAAATCCTATTGTTTTCTCACTGTGATTCCTCAACAGAAAGTATATCTTTTTTTTTACTCAATCTAGCTTTCTATCACTGTACATAATCAATGTGTCTTAATTGTTTTTAGAATCTTAAAATCATTAGGTTGGAAAAGACCTTTAAGATCATCAAGTCCAACTGTACCTGTCCACTACTAAATCATATCCCGGAGCACCTCATCTACCCATCTTTTTAATACCTTCAGGGATGGGGACTCAACCACCTCCCTGGGCAGCTTGTTCCATACATATATACTGGGTTCCTGGGATCAATCTCAACGCTTGGCAAATCTACTGACACATCTTATTAATTTTCTATTTCCAGCCTTCACTTGTCCCATCCCTCTTTTATTTCTTTATCCTGAGGCTTTGTCCCATCTCATATCTGTATTTTTTTTTGGTTGTTCTCAGGTTCCTCTCTGCATCATTTCAAAGCCAGGAGACTTCCTCCTTGCTTGCTTGCTCTACTGATCTAATTATTGCTTGAACACACAGTACTTTGTGCGGTAAGCCTAACCAGACAGAGAAGTATCAACTTAAAAGCAAACTTTGTGGCAGATTTGTCAGAACTGTCATCAAAACAATGCTTCTTTGGCTTACATGAAGTACTTTAGTAAGGTACATTCCCCCAGCGCTAGGATGTGACTGACTTAGTGTTTCTGGATCTCCCTTTGTTTCTACTGACTATAGGGTCATCTTGTAACATACATACTATCCTGAGAACCTACCTTGTCCTCCAGGGCTAACAGAGCACATTTGTGTATTTCCTCTTTGTGAATGATCTCCTCAGGGCACATAAAATAGACAATTAATATTTACATTTGTAATAGAGTAGTCCAGTCTTTCAGTCTAGCATGACAGTAAAGAAGGGGTGTTTCTTGTTTCCTTGCCATATTTATTTCATTCTTGGATGTTGTTTCCTTTCAGTGCAGCCTTGCATCACTATCCGAGCTCCTTACTCATTCCCAGTGGTTTAAAAACAACTTTGAGGTAATGCTGTATTGTAAGACTTCCATGTGTACCTTAGTCAATCTCACATCTGTGCTGGTACATGGTAGCTGCCCTCAGACCAGTAAACTGACCTCTGTTTTCCACCACAAGTAGGAACTGTTCCCAGGCCTCCTTCTTACTCCCTGTGTATGACCAGGACCTTGCTGAACCAGCCACATTTGTGTGTTTTACAGGGTCTTTGCATGCATTTATCTCCAACCACCACTACTAAGCACAAAGGTGCTATGTCCAGCTCAGAAATTCCAGGATCATAAATTCCTGGAAGCTAAGAGAAGGTATCAACATATGATTACTCTCATGATTCTTCAGCTACTGGACACACTCAGAGACAGCATCCTAGGTTTTCGTCTGACCAAATGTTAAATCTGAACTGCTGGCAGTGTACCTTCAGACAAACCTTGCACCTCTTCCTCACTTCCAAAATAATCTATGAGATTCCCATTCAGGAACTCAATACACGCCATGTGTGCTCCCTAAAAATGAAGGCTGTACAGCATTTGATGCACTGGCTCTGAAACATTTATATACAAAGTACATTATATACTCAAACTCACCCCCATTTCAGCTATTGAAATCCAGTAGAGCTTATACAGATCAGAGGAACAGGCTATGCAGGCAACTATTTTGATTCTGCTTTTTAAAATACCCTCCCAAAGCCACCACATCACACCAAAAGCACAAAAGAAACCTTGAAATTCTGAGATTACAGCTGCAACCCCACATAAGTACCGTCTTTTCTTCCCCATTCTTAGTTGAGTTCTGAGTGGCTGCAGTCCAGCAAAACATTTAAACCTGTTCTTAAGCTTGTGTTATCCAGAACATAAGTTCCTTCCTGAGCTGACCTACAACAGTTTTTACAGCCTCATGCAGCACCCAGATTAGCTTTTGGTCTTAACTGGAAAGCTCTGTATGTGCAACATTTGTCATGCACACACAATTCTTGTTAACATAAGGCTGTTAAGGTTGATTTCCTTCAGACAGAGCAGAGAAAAAGGAATTGACTTTTAACATTTGGTTTTGAGTGACAACTTCTTTCCCAGGTATTTACTGTAGATATTTTATAGTAGAATAGGAGCAAGTATTCATAAAAAGCCAGCCAATAATATAAAGTAAATGAAAGTCAATAAGCACAACCTCCACTTCTCCAATATAAACCAAATAATATTAGAGATATCACAGTAAAACTATGGACAATGCATTAAATATGTGGAAGAAGTATTGTCAATACATACACATCCCTAAAACCACTATTACTTCAAATAAAGTGCTAAGTTTCCTCAGGTCAGTAGATATCTAAACATTTCTTAATAGTTTAAGAATCACATAAGACTTTTTTCTGCTATTAATAGGGGAGCTGTCCCCCATGCTCCAGTTCAAAACATCCAATTTGTTTCCCAATATCAGCTCTAGAAAGGGTCTTAAACCCACACATTCACAGAGTACCATCTGTTCTTTCTACTAAATAAAGAGAACAGACTAAAAAGTGGGTGTCAGCCATCCTGTTCTCACAGGACGACGAGTTAATCCATTAGCAGTTAAACCAGTCTGAGTCAATTACAGAAGAGTTGCAAGCTTCCCAGAGTCGCTTCAGAAGAGTTTTTACTTCGGTTAATACAAAAATGGTTAAATTATCTTCTGTGACAGTGCCGTGAGGCCCTGAACAATGACACAAACAGGCTGAAATTTTGAACTGCCCTGGTTTAGTGACTGTTACTGACATGATCATTTCCTCCTGCCTTGGTCTTGGACTTGCAATCCCAGTTATTAACAGTGAGTGATGGCTGAACAACAGGAGAGTAAAGAGAAAGGGTAAGTAAGGAGAAGGAGTTATTTCTAGCATATGTCAGAGGGGACGAAAGAGCCAAGCACAAGTTGCAGCAAAGCAATAAGTACGTAGAAATTATAAGGTATTAGCAACACAAAATGAAAGGTACAATTGGGAAAGGACATATTTGCTTAATGACAGAACCATATTAATGACAGAACTGTATTGGTTCTTGTAGAGAAAGTGAAGATATTTGAATTTGATGTAGCATGGCATGGAGTCAAGGAACTGGTCAACATACCAAGGCAGCTGCAGAAGCATTTGTGTTAAAGCAGTGTGGTGAGGAACATATGAGGAGTGAAGCACAAAACAGGAACCATTACAATACGTAGCAAACTATTAGAGCCTAGACAACAGATTTCGCTGAGCTGACTGTGGCCTACAGCAGTATTAAATGGAAGAAATGACATATTGTCTGTATAGGCAGATAAAGAAAGAAAGAAAGCCAAAGACCAAAAGGCAGCACATGAGTCAGTCACAGACATGCTGTTATGGCTACATAATGAAACGAATCAGTGACAGAAAATCTCCCATGTTGTTTTTCTTTCCTCAGAATCTTAAGTCGGTCTTAAGAAGACACACAGTGCCTTAGATGGGATACAGTGGGTTTACAGAAAGCAAATTGCAATGATCTGACTTGAGGCCTGTCCAGTCTGCTCCCAGGACGGAGCTGCCTGCACACAGCACAATTCCTCCTTTCAGGCAGCACCTGCACGTCTTTACATACATGCAAGAACACATAAGCAAACAAACTAAGCTGTGTGAGAATGTCCCAGCTTCTCCCTTCTGCCAGCCAGCAGGGGCTTTGAGAATCTACAACTTATTAGACAGATTGACAACCATATGACAAGAAGGAAGACAAAATGTAGAAGCTAGTTTTGGAATGACTGAAATTCATCCTAAAGATGGAATGTGATACTTGGCAGGGCAATTTACCAAGATATCACCCAAAGCTAAAGCTTTTGAGCCCACTGCTAGGGATCTGACTATGGAGTAAGTAAAAAGATAAGCAAGGAAGAGACTAAACCCAGAGCTTCTAAAGAATTTAAGACAGAGAAGTGACTAAGGCACCCCAGGGGAAGGTGTGTGGGATGGGGGGTATTCAGCTATAAGAAACAAACAGCAAAAAAGCAGTACGTCCTTCATTTACCCAGGGGTCCCATTTTACTTTTTACCCTGAAAGTTCAGTCACGTGCTAGGTTCAGCTAAAACCTATGACGTTCCATCCAAAGAAGGGTCTGCTTTACTGAGTAGTGGTTATACTATTGTTTGCACAGCACTAAGGTCTCTAGTGATGAGAAACAATGCAAAGTAAGCACTCTTCAGAAAAGTTTTTTGTCTTGTCACTTCAGATCTTCTTAGGGAAAACCAAGATGCAAATAAGGGCCATGGTCAGGTAGGCATTCTGCTATAATCAGCTGTAATAAGTAGCTCATATGAGCTTTATATACTACACAAACAGCTCATACTTGCACTAAATTTCTCCCAATTTTGAGACCAATAAGGATTATTGGAATCACAGAGTCTGGGATCTTTCAAGACTGATGAAATCTCTCACTTAGTCAAGTTGCATGAGTTCATGATGTTCACTGCATTTCCAGAGCACCTTTCCAAAAGAAACTGAGGCTTAAATCAAAGGGCTCATAAGATTAAAATATCCTTACAATGTTCTACAGGACACTGTAGAACTGGTTATCACTGTGATAAGAATAAGTAACCATACAATCACAAGGACTTTCTCTCCTCTGAAGAGCATGTATGCTGCCGTTTCATCACTTTGAAGTGTTTCTTGCGTAAGTTGAACACTCATTCACTGAGACACATTCACCACGTCTTCAATTCTTACTGCAGCTCTTCAATGAACTGAGTTTAATGGCATCCTTTTTAGCCTGGTCTCCTAAAGATAGAGGCTTATGAAAAAAATGTTTTCTATCTACATTTGGCCACCAATCTCCCACCGATAATTTCTTTTTAATCAGTTGGTGATTTCCACAAAATGTGAAGAAGTAGTGGAAATCTCAAGAGATACTCCAGTTCTACAGATTCTGTTAAACTCAATGGCTGTGTAGAGAAGACAGCACCACTGGATGACCCCAAGGAAGAAACGGCTGCACATAGCAGTTCAGTGATTCTCTGTAGCCTTTGACTCAACAGTACGTAAAGAGTGAGAGTCAGACGTTGCACTGTACCACCTCTTACCAACATGATGTTTAGGCTAGCAGGACAAGAAACCAGACAATATGGCAACAATGCTGAACAACTGTAAGGGTAACACCATGTGCAGCCAGTACATCTGCAGCTGTATAGAGTCCAGATGAATTTTTGCTTCTGTTTGAAAGTTGTATGAAATCATTACAAAACCATCAGCTTGGAAGTAAGTCAACTGTAAAATAAGTTCAAATTAATTGCAGACACTACTGCTTCCAAAAGCACAGCCTCCTTGCCAATTTCTGTACTTGTTAGAATGGTGTCTTGCATTTTCTTACAAAATATTTCCCTTATCTCTTTGCATGAGAGAACGAAAATGATTAAAGGAGAAACTAGCAAACTACCTTTTACAGTGGGAAGGAAAAGGGTGGGACAGTGAAAATGATTGATCACAAACAGCTATTACATTTAAAATGTATATTAAAAGACTTTTAATCTTTCCCATTCACAAATGTTTTCTGTGTTACAAATTAGCAATGTAGGTTAAATATTTCACAATTATTTCTTACTGAAAAAGCCAGAAAATGGCATCCAAGTCAAAGGTTTACATCAAGAAGCCAGGAATCGCGGGAGAGAGTACAGTAGACACCTGGTGATTTTAGCACTGTGGACTCCAGAGAGAATTTGGTCACAGTACACAACCACTTGCGCTCTCACCACAATAATGTACCCAGAAACATGAACATGATTTCTAGCTCATTTGGATGGAGTAGGGAAAACGATATTTTCTCATAATCGCTGCATACACTGTCAGACTTCTTGCAATAACTTCTTCTCAACAAATAGCTCTGTGAACAATAGAGTTAATGAAGGGCATTTCCTATGCATTGTGTACCATGTCTTTACTCTTACACTTGCAAAGAAAACAACCTCAACACCTGGGGCCTTGTGACTTCCCCTTTACCCTCCAGCTTCCCTTATTCCTACCATACCTCGATGGCCCCAGTTCCGTGTTCTGTACCTAAATACCACCTCAGCAAGTGCTGCTTTTGGACCAACAGATAAACTTGCAGAGAAGTGTGATTTCAAAGTTGCATCCCATCAGATTGTTCCTTTAAAAGATTCACCAACACTGGTTTTAGAAGTTGCCTGGCATAGAAGCTGTAAGAATTCCAACAGTCATTCAGAACCATAGAATGATAGGATTGTTTGGGTTGGAAGGGACCAGGGGTTCCAACCTCCCTGCGATGGGCAGGGACACGTCCCACTAGATCAGCCTGCCCTCAAACAGCTTGTAAATTCATCTTTGTGTTATGCTAAATACAGTGAACTTCAAAGAGCCTTTTGAAACAGGTCATGTTGCAAGACAGCCAACTAAGTTTTGCTAGGCCCTTCCCTCAAATACAACTGAACTGTTCCAGCTGATCACCATTAAAGGTGATCAGTGAAGTAGAAACTGCAGATGTTTGGGGTACTGTCAGCATATCCAAGTTGTTGACAATTCACAGTTCTCAAAATCCACATGTCTCCACAGGAATGCTCTCTAATGCCCTAAACCACCCTAACACTGTGACCTCAAACACATTTGGAAGTGAAAAATCATTTATCAAAAGGATTTATGCTTGAACAATTTGGCTCAATTTATAATCCCAGGCTGTTTACCCTGCATAAAACAGGAACTACCCTCACCTTGTTTAAACAGTGGCACTGTTGAAACAGACAAACTTAAGGGAGTTAACATTCCAGTCTTGAATTACAAGCTCAATTTTATACACGTGATGACGATTCAATCTCAAAATGGCGAGCACTTTAAAACATGTTCTGCTGGAGGTGGACTACTGCCAAAAGGTCTAATCAAAGAAGTTCCTCTTGATTAGAACTACAGATAACAAGATGTTTGTGATTTGAGCAAGCAAAGAATTTCATTAACAGAGGAGAAGCACTGAAGAAATGCTGAATACAAAACCAAAGAAGAGTGAAACAGAAGCTCCATTTAGTTGGAACCCTGGCAGCCGGAGAAGATATTATTCAGATATGGGGAGGTTTGATGGAGAGTGAGCAACCTCAACTTTATTTAAGTTACAAAACAGCCAAAAGAAGTTCTAGCGCAGATGGAGAAGCAAAGGGGGGAGAACTACTTAGATGGCAGGCAGTGTAACCTCAATGCTAGCAAAACTGTGAGGAAGGAAAAAAAAAATCATATACTATGCTAAAGACCTGGACAGAGATACATATCCATTCTTTCTCTTCTCCCTTCCCTACTACCCAAAACCCAGAGTATTGCAGCACTACACGATAAAAATACCAGATACTACGTGATTTAATCTTTGAGCCATTTCCCCTAACCACTTTGTGATGAAACACACATAAGATTAAGAGCGTGACCAAAATGCAATCGTGCAGGAAAAGGCGCAGTTTGATGCCGGGTATGACCTCTAGAGAAAGGAGATCGTGATACATTAATAGATGCAAGAGTTTATTGAAAATGAAGCCTTGAAACCACTTTATGCCCTCATTAGCATTCCCTACCAGCAGCAAACAGAAGGTGGAATTTTCAAAAGACTATGAGGTGACCTGATTGATGCATACATTAAACTGGCATGCTTGTCAACAACACCATTTTTCTTTCTTTCCTGATTTATCTCATATTTCAGGCAGGAGAATAAGCTTCATTTGACCCTGAAACAAGTTCAAAGCTGGCTGTACGCTGCATGTCTCTGCAACGGAGTAGGAACTTCTCCAAAGCAACACATAAACATATGTTCTCTAACCCTGGAAGTTGCAAACCCAAGAGGCAAGATGGCTCAGTGACCCATTTTGAACAGAGGCAAAGAATGCTGAGGGCTGTAACATAGCAGGAAGAGCACCCACTGTCAGCTCTGGCCTCAGGCTACTTCCAGATGCAAAAGGAGCTGCACCTTTGCACCAAGCCTAGATACCATAAAGAGCCTGAGACTCAGTGCTGCTGCCTCACACAGTAACAAAACCATGTCATCAGCGCACTTCCTCCATGAGGAAGCACACCCTGCTTCCCGATGACTTCTTTTCCAGAACATCATCCTGATCCGCGAAAGGAAAACACACAGTTTGGCACACCACACTCAAGAGAGGAGCAAACCCTGCGATGCACCACTGAGAAGTAACCAGAGTCCACACACCACCACCTACTAATGAAAATTGGAAGGCTACTGAAAGGCTATGACAGATAAAAGAAATTGCATCAAGCTAATGGGTCTCAAGGTTTTCTGCATTCAAATGGCATTCAGGAAAAAAAGCACATCACAAAACAGCATAATCACCCCCATCATTACATAAAACTTTTCTGGCTACCCTTTCTGCATTCCTGCTTTCCACTCTTATCAGCCACAATAGAAAGTAGATAAAATTTGGTCTTCAGCATCATAGATACAACATAGCAACACATTTACAAGTTTTCTCTTTAATCCAACCCTTTACACAGTCTCTTTACCTGTTCCTGGGATCAGATGAAGATAGTCTTTCTATCATGGGATATATTTAAATGCTTTTGCGTAAAATTAATGCATTACAGGCATCATCCTTGAGTCATCTGAGAATTTTCCTTTAACTACCTTGTTTCCTGCTTTTCTGATTTGCATTGGACCTAGTTTTCTTTCCTGTAGATAACTATCTGCTCCGTAGATTTTCCAAGGTGTCTCCAGATGCAATCACAGGCAACAACAACAAACCCTCACCAGACAAGACGGGATCATGCTGTCCTCTTACTCACAGATTAGGATGTAGACTGCTGATCCATAAGCAGGAATGGCCATTATTTCAAGCACTCTGACTGGACCTGATATATGTGGCTTTGCCCTTTAGGAACTGTGGCTAGCAAAAGAGAGGCCGATTCTAAAATTTTCAAATTGGAGCATCATTTACCTTAACCTTAGAAACATCACATTGCATAAGGGAATTTTAAGCAGTTACATAAAGTCAGACTGATTTAGAGCAATGGTTGCCAACCTGCGAGCAATGTGCTGCCCACGCCACTTTCCAGCAAAGCTCATGGACAAGGAAATTCAAATCTATAATGCGAGCAGTCAGAGGGGAAGGTCAGATGCTGCCCACTGCATGCTCTGTACTCTATTCACATGGCAGAGGAGGCTGAGGAACCATCATCAAGTTCCAGCCCTAGGCAGAGACCCTGCTTTAACCAAACTTGACAAACAATGACTTCCTTCTTACCTCCCTCTCCCTATTAAGAAGGGTTTTTAAAGCTCTTAAATGCCCAAGCTCAGTTGTCATTCTCTTAATAACCCCTGAAGTGTTTATCTTAGGGATGTCATATCTACTTACTCTTCCCTTTCCTGCTTGTTCTTGCAAACATTTAACTTTCTTCCACGTGATCAGAATACATCTTGTAGAGCTCTCAGGAGCTGCATGGCATTTAAGTTTAATTAATAAATTAATGCAAAGCAGTCACATCTTCCACACTAGGGCTACAAATGCTTCATTTATCAAATAAAACTTCAGCACTAGTGATCATAAAATAGAATCATTGAATTGCCAGGATGGAAAAGACCTCTTGGATCATTGAGTCCAACCATTCCTATCTGCCACTAAAACCATGTCCCTGAGCACCTCATGAATCACTTACAGGAAAGCTGTGTTACTACATTTGAAAGACAGCAGTGGCTGCTAAGCCACATACGTTATTGTTTAGCTATATAGATTAATGGGGGGGGGGAAGGCAGACAACAAAAGGTGGGGGAACCCTCTCCAAAGCAGATGTTTCCAAGCAATTTTAAACCTAAGAGACAAGACGTAAGACAACACTTGAAGGAGCAGCTGGGGACAGTGAATAAATACAGACGTTTAAATGTGACTAATTACATACACACGCTGGAATCCTCAAAGGAAGATGAGGGAGCCAGGCTTCCAGCTCACACTGGCTTTTAACGGGAGTTCAGTGGCCTGTTCCTTCAAGCATGCTGGAAGTCAGATGTCATCTTGCTAAATACAGAACACTGCTTCTAAATGTTGCCTCTGGTAGCTTAACCACAGCAAAGCCTATGGCTTCCTACAAACCCATCTGCAGGAGTCCTCCTCTTTATTTACGAACGCATGTAACTGCTGAATCCAGCCTATGATGCTCTGCAAGATGAGAGAAAGTTTTCTGCATCAGCCTGAAGTCTTAAAGTCTCTGGGGACCCACCTTTCTGTGCTAAACACAAATGCGTTGTACAGCACCTGCTCTAATGATGGAGGGGAAAGGTTTACAAACCATTTAGGGCTCCTTTCTGAGTTCTTCTGTTGTGAAGAAGTAAGGATATCTGTATATGGACAGTGGCAGCCCATAAAAAAAAGTTACAGAGAAGTACATGACAAAGCTTTTCAGATGTATTCATGGAATATGGGCACACACACTCCCTTCATGTCTTCATTCAAACACTTCAACCTTTCACGGCTGCAGAAGAGCATCTTTCCCTAGTTCCTGCTGCTCATTTTCCTTCCTCTGCGTTAGTGAAAAAGAACAGTGCAGTTTCTAAGGTGCACAGGATTTAGACCTGATTCAGCTTAAAAAACATGTAGGGAAAAAAATAAAAATATACCATTGTCAGGAGCCATGTGACAGCAAAAAGGGGTGGGTAGGGACACAAGTAGAAGGAAGCATGGAAGAGTCTTGACCACTTCTTTCCATGGCATTAATGTCTCAAAACATTCATAAAATTATATATAGATTTCTGGCAGGTGACATCACTTGACAATCAAGAGATGGCTTCACTTTACAACCAACAGAAGGTGAGGACAGACACTGGTAGCCACAACAAACAGCAGCAGACTGTGTAGAGGACCAAGAAGGCTGCAGTTGTAAAAAGCGAGGAGGAAAACAATATGAGATCTTCTGTGAGTGAAGGACAGGAAGGGAGAAGCCAGAATCTACTAAATAAGACTTACTTTTTCTTAACATTCAACTCACTATGTGGCACAGTATTAGTTAGTACAAGTGCAGTTACATGAAGGTACCACACCACAAAGTCCATAGGTGATGTCCGTTATCTGAGAAGCACCTGGTCACAGGTGTGTGCTCAGCAATCTGTAGGTCTGCTCTCTCTGTATGATGTGAACACACAAACAAGAGCCTGCATCTCAAATCCTGTAACAGGAACATGAGACATTTATGCAGAACGAGCTGACAACCATGTCCAAGCCAGTCAGAGGACCATCCGAGTTTGCAGCAGTTCCACAGATGGAGCCTACAAGTAGCAGAGTTCACAGAAGGAACATGCAAAATTGAGAGCTGCGGTTCTTAGAAGATGACAGCAGGAGCTACCAGGGGACACAAGAAGTCAGAGTATGGTGCTTGCATCTGTACTGTCAGTGTAACTTTTAAATCCACTAATGCTTCTCCTTATAATCTCTTTTTGCAGAGATTCGGTCTGGGAGATTGTGCTGTAGCAGCTGGCAGAGACTAGAGCCTCTGAAGGGCTCTGATGAAGCCCATCAGCTTAGTGGTCTAGGGCTAAATGAAGTATTGAATGCTTCCTAAAGAGAAGCAATTAGGTAACAGTTTTTAAACTGATTTTTTTTTTTTTTGTCTCTCTCTGCAGAGGTTAAGGAAGCTCACATCCTTTCTGCATTTTAAAATAATCTACCACTTAATTTTCAATAGATCAGCACTTAACAATTTTAATTTGCTCTTTCATTCAGATGAATTTCCCCCCCAAGCCGTTCAGCAGACTGACAGTGAGCTCTACAGGGCAGCTGCTTCCCAGGCTTTCTGGAATGCAGAGGTGGTAGCAATACACACAGGCTCAGAGGGCATGCTGGTGAATACCTATGGGTAAGCTCATAAGAAAACTGATCTTTATTTATTTCCTGCATAGGTAAAAAAGTTTCCTAATTAGAGCTAGTCTTTATTCAGCCTGCATATCTGTCTGAAAACAAGAACTATTCTGGGGCTTAAAAAACCCATGCTTTTCTAAGGTATTTTTAAATAGCTGCCCAGTGGCAGTAGCCTTTTTTCTCCTTGCAGACCTGAATTGTTTAACCGGTTGTATCTAGGAGGCCATTTGCAGGGTAATGTTTATCTTTGCAGCTACGAGCTCCATTAAAAAATATGTATATTTTTTTAAAAAAGAAGTCAAGGAAGTTCACAAGACAAGCATTAGATTAATCAGAACAGTCTGCTTTAAGATGAAGTAATTCTATGTTCTTGCTCACAGTTTTACAGCCTTGTCTCACTTGCTCACTGTACCAAATTCAAGAGCTGTCCACAAGAAAATTCATTACCCTTTACAAAACTCAATCAGAAGTTGCATTCCCCTAATACACCCAGCCTCTGCTTTTCATTCATGAACTACCTATAACAAAGGTTCTGCTTCTCCTTCCTTTGCTGCACTTCCCACTGGCAAACTCCAGCTACACAGACATTTAGTTGAGATTTACCCAATTACTGTACTCTCTTCTTACATACCTAAGCGCTACAACCAAACTACAAATAAACCTGAAAAAGATTTCAGATCATGTGGAAAAACATCAAGAGCTGCAGTTTGCTGTGTACCTTCCTAAAACAAGCAGTGTAGCACGAAGAAAATGCTGAACTACATTCTGAAATGCCTTCCCCCATCCCATGTAATCATTCCCCTTTCTTCATCATTCCCCTTCTCTTTCTCACTTGTAAGATACATTGCCATGAAAACCTGTACCAATGGAACTGCATACTCTAGGAACATTTTTATTTCCCAGTTCTGTTCTCTAAACTGCTAAGGTCTACACTTACCACTCAAACAATAAATATGGAAACTAGCCAGAGCTAGACAGAATGTGCCAATCAGCTACAGAAGAGAAGATGGCTTCAGCAGTCAAAAGCTTGCTGGGGCTCCAACTTTAAAGTTTTGTTTCTAAGAGCCAAGAGCTGGATATAAATCACGATAAACCTGGCACATTATGAATCAGCGGTTAAAACCTCAGGATTTTTCTATCCATTTCAGCTAATACATTGCATTTACTGAACAAGACCTCGCAAATCACAGTTACAGAATGCTTCACAGGCAAATCAAAGTATTTTCTCGGTGTTGTAGAAAGTGATGAAATAGTCTTCAAGTGGAGGTCATATAGGCAAAAATTTGAATAAAGACTTAAAAGCTGTCTGGTCAAATGAATAGAAAGGTAGAAAAACAGGCTGCAAGCTGCTAAACTGTTAAAGTTTTTATTGCCTTTTTTATTTTCATGAAGCAAGAAGCTGCATGTGATACATGGTAAGAAGGACCTTCTTAGACACCTATTTCTAGCACTTTGGGAATTTCATTGAAAAAAACATTGGTACTATAACGTTACCAGTTCTCATTTAAATGAAGACAAAACTTTTAGAAGAAAGCTGGCTGTGGCACAATATACCCTCTCAGAACAAATAAAAGCAAGGCAAACACTTCTGAAGGCCCCTTCAGCATACAATCTAACTATTTAAAAGAGATCATGGTGAGAGTGGAAGGATGTTCCAGTTAATCTATGTTTACAGAGTTCCAGACATCACAGAGTCTTAATCCGCAGTTCATGTTTGAAGGATATGGGCAGAGGCCTTTGGAGCTGTAACACACCAATAAGGAGTGCACTAAGCACTTCCAGAAAGGCCAAAGCAACAAAACAAAATCTGAAACTCAGGACAGGTGTGCTCCTTTCAAGCACCTTTTAGGCTGGACATCAGAAAAAAAATTTTCATGGAAAGGGTCATTGGGCACTGGAACAGGCTGCCCAGGGAGGTGATTGAGTCACCTTCCTGTGTTTAAAAGACAGTGGATGAGGAGTTGAGGGGCATGGTTTAGTGGTTGATAGGAATGGTTGGACTTGATAATCCTGTGGGTCTTTTCCAACCTAGTGATTCTGTGAAGTCAGCACAGTATCCTCCAGGCCCGCTCTGACAAATAGTTCAAGCCTAGTGATAAGCCTATTGCTCTGTGTGTCCCATACACATACACCCTCTCTCAGAGTATGGTCAGGTAGAAGGACAAACTGTCTTTTCCCACTGTTTCCCTTTTCCTACAGAGCCTTAGGACCTATAGCAATACAAATAACAAATGATGCCAGTCTAGGACTTGGTAGATACAGGTTTGAACACTGATTTCTCAGAATGTGTGTGATCATCCTCAGATTCAAATTGCAGAATAGAAAATGACACAATGAGTCTCCTCAAGTAGCAGTTAAAGGAAGGCTGTGCCCTGCAGATGGTGCACAGCTATACTGACACAAACTTCTGCTCTAAAAGAGGTGCAGCTGCGTTCCATTGGCTGTGCCCTGGCTAGTAAGTTCACTAGAACTCAAACCCTACACAACAACTTGCGCCAGACTATCGCTCTTATTCACTCCCTCACCACAGGAGAGTTTGGAGAGAAAGATTTCAATTACACCTACTCACAGAGCTCTGGTAGGGCCTGGGTGTCAAATACTGGTCTGAAAAATAGGGCTGGTTAGAACTTTCCTAGCAGAGGATTTTTTATATTGACACAATTGCAAATAGCTAGACACATATGATGACAGCTCTTCTGCCAGGTGAAGAATAATACAAAGCAGATTCCTGAGAGAAGCCCATCAGCTCTGGCCACTGTCCCTGAAGCAGCTACCTGAAAAGCTTTGGTGCGGTTAGACAGCAACAGCCTTCCAGACTGCTCAGAAGAAGACAAAACCTTGACTCCTATCTGAGTCCTGCAGCTTCTACTTTTAATTTAAGTGAGATTGGATGGCTGATTCTGAGGCTGCTTTAGTAACTGATGGCAGACTTTTGTTTGTCAAGTCAGCTCTGTAACACTCTGTCAACACACAAGTTGTGCTACAAATTTGCTTAGCTACTAAGTTCCTTAATGCAACTCAGAAGGACATTAATATTATCCTTTGATGTCTTTTAAGTATTTATGCCATGACTAAATCGGATAAGGGATTTATTCCCTTTTAAGACTATTAGTAAGTAAATTATGTAGATTATGTGGAGAGAAGGAGAAAAGAAAATAAAAAAAAATCACAATCTACCAATTCATAGGGTTATCATTTATTAAGAACATTCAATGTCCAATTAATGTTTTGATTCCTCCAATTATTTTTAAATATAGTATTGCACACTATCTGTAATTACTGTGTTTCTCATAATTCTGCAGTTACATTTCCTCGCCTACCGTGTTGCAAGCTTATGGCAGACGACACCGGTGTCTGTAATGACTTCACTCAGTCTCAGCTCAAGGTGGACCTTCCCCTGAAACACACCAGAAAGACCATACGAAAAATTAGTTTCATGCATAGCCAGCCATACCATTCCAACTTCAAACAAAGCAAGTCAGTTAATGCAAGTAATTCCATGACTATTTAAAGACTAAGTAACAGCTGTAGAGTTATTTCTCTTGCCAGAGAAACCAGATTAGTAGTTATTTCACTAAATTTCAGTGCATAATTCCCACTGTTATCCTATCTCTGTATGCTTAACTAATTGAGCGATATGGACTGTCTGTGGTCTGATATAAAAACATTGTATTGGAGCATTATCTATACTTAGCATTTTAAATACGAAGCAAAGATCTGCAACATAATCATTGAGAAGACATGACAGCAGTGTGTTATAAATGAATACCCACGTTTTAAACATTTGATAAATAAAAATCATTAAATAATATAAACCATGAGACAAGGATCAGTAATACTAAATTGAGCAACTAAAAAAAGGTTCAATCGTTTTGATAGCATGCACATCACCTATTATTTCAGTCACCAACTCCTTACCATCGCATTAATTTTATTATTACTTGGACCAAAATGTTATGCTTAAATATGCTAAAGAAAAAAAGGCAATAATTTATGTCAACATTATTCCTCCTATTGACTCAGTCTTTCAAAATATGACCATCCACTCCCACTGGCAATAACTGAGCAGCACTTTTACAGTGTATATACAGTACATGCAAAACACATTTTGTTATTGACCTACTTCAACACGTCAGCATTGCCCAATCATCATCTGCAAATCATCATGGCCAAAATTCAGTCTTTCATCTTCATAACCACCTCCCCTCTGCCCTTTTCACCAATGGACCCTAAAATCCACCCTTCTACTTAGTCAGAGTTCTAATGTGAGTGCCATCCTCAACTTAGACCTACCTCAACTCACGCGAAGTCTGTTGCCACCCCTTTTGTACATCTCCCAGATTTCACCTTTCCTCTTTTCGCACATGACCAGAACTCTTGCCAGACTGAACTGTCAGTCTTCTGACTGGTTACAACAACCTCCTGCTCTAGGAGGATGTCTACCTTGCGTAACAGAGGACAGTACAGACCAAACCCTGGCCTCAAGTTGTACCCACGCTGCTAAGATCTACTTCCTCTGCAGCAGATCTGTCTGGATGAAAGCTGCTGAAAGCAGTCCAATGCAGAGCAGGTAGTGCAGTAACAATAAAGTAGCATGGACACAAAAGTTCAGTTCAAGCTCATTCCCTGGTCCTCTTACACTTCATAGAATAAAAAACCACCAGTCACTGTCTGAATACGTGCCCTGAAGAAGCCTATGAGAGATTGTTTCTGTCCCCTGCCTTTAACACCCCCTTTGCTCTACCATTTTACCTGCATTATCTCTAACGTACACTTCATGTTTTCCTGCATTTCACACTGTTCAAACCTCTATCATCTACTTATACCTTCCATATTCTGAGTCAGTAGCAGTTTTTCCTGTCCAAGGGCTGGGACACAGGCCCTTCAAGTATGTATGTCAGATGATACTGCTGTTCATTCAGAAATCAAGAAAGAAGATCCCTCCAAGCTGTGCAAAATCCTATGTTGCACAGGCATCACAGCACCTCACTGGCATTTTCAAAAAGGAAGGGCCCAAAGATATGTTGGAGTTTAAAAAGACAGTTCCTACCTCTTGTCTTTTGCATAGCTTTAAACAAAATAATAAAAAAACCCAACAATGCAATTTGGCTGTCAGACTCCTGATTCTTCACGTCCATTTCAGCAAGACAGAATTCTCCACCCTGTCAGCATACTCAAATGTCAAAATGTCTTTTTCTTCTGAACTGAAGTCTGTCCTCATGAATAAGGAAAGGATTTCTTTGCACAAATGCATAAAGCTACTTCTAGAACCATCTCTAAGATTCAGTGCCACTACACTGCTCATCACATCCATGTGTAACAAGGGCTAAGCACAGAACAACCAGCTGAGAACTCTGGGCCAACTAGCACAGTTTTCTGGTTTTAGTTTTACTGTATTTTCCCTTACCCTTAGCTGCTCTCTTTTCCATTGATCATATTTTATCACATGAGATATGTCACAAGTCTCTAGAGAACAAATTTACATTATGAACCTGTAGAAACACTACTGCCACCTTCACTGATATCCTGCATATTACCTTTACTAGAGAAATTAAATTCTTCAATGCTTGTATTAGTGTTAAAAGACAGGAAACAGCGGCTTAGGAAATCTAGAGAAAATATCCCTTTGTAGAAAAATACCAAAAAGGTAAGGAAGTTTTTATTGAAATATTTCTGCTGATCTTAAGCAAAGTTGAGCCTGACTTTTCTCAGGAAATAAACAACGTTCCAGTACTTTTAGGTGAGCCTGGATGCAAACCTATTTACAGCGCAGATTTGTTCCATTTTACACAGACTATGATGGAAGCTCCCTAATTTAGAAATTAAGCAGCAAAAACCTTTTTAAGTCAGCAGTACTTCACACATCTTCCCAGCTACATTAAGTAGAAAACTAAAGTGCTGCTTCCTTTGGGCCGAGAGCCTTTTTATCTGCTAGCTCTCATTTTTCTCTTCTGAAGACTTTGAAAATTGTTCAGCTGCTCAAAAAGTGACTCAAAGCCTCAGACAGTAAAACAGAGGTCATGGGGTCACTGGCACTGACAGCCCTACAACTATTCCCAGAACACCTCCTTGCTTCCAGTTAAAAACTTAAATGCATAAATACATTAAAATAAAGCTACAGTAACATACTTGCAAGCTTAATTCACAGGAAATAACTCCTACATAAACAGAATGCTTTTTCCCAGATCAATTATACCATTAGGCAAAACGTAAGGATTCATCTGAATAAATTTACTCCTGAGCAAAGCCATTAGTTGGTTTAGAAAACACCGGATAACACATTTTTTCAAAGGGACAATGGAAAACTACACATTTATCAGGATCATAAAATGAACAGTTAACCTAACTAACAGAAGGTCAATCAATCACCTCTACTGGATCAATATACCACAGAAACATGGAATTGCCAATATCTATATTTACTGAGAATTTATACCAAATTCTTATGATCAGAAGAACTACTGTGATAGTAACAAGAGCCTCTAAATGTGCTAAGTGCACACAGTTACTGACAGCATTTACAAGCAGGGAAGATCAGATAACGCAGCATGATAGGACGTGTGGTGTGGCTTGATCCTGCTCAGACAGAATCCCTGTTGCAAAGCCAAGGACTGAGCCTAGGCTCAGCTGAAGGATACGGAGCAGCTCAGTCCCAGGCCTGTCCCCCGCCCATAAAGCCCTTTTCCTTCAACACAAATTCAGAGAAGCTGCTGGAGGCTTGGGTTTGACAACTTTGAAGTAGAGTACATTAATTACTAAAAACATTTATATTAAGAAAATACTTCAGGATGTTCCTAGAAGCAGCTCTGCTCATTAGCATATCCTTCGCACTTGGAAGGGTAAGACTTTTTCAAGGAACAAGCTGAAGGAATGCCAACTCAACTGCTGAACGCTTCCTTTTTCACAAACTCTGGCTGATATGGATGGGTGGGTTCATAGGTCAGACGTCCTGCCTAATCCCATGCAACACCTCATAATGGAGCCAGCCAACTTCCATTTCTTCAGTTCTTGATTAAAGAAGCCATCAATAGATTGTATTTTTTGGTAGGGAAGTAGACGGTATTCCAAAGGAAATCAGGAACAAACAAAACTTTTAAAGGGCCTTTACAAGGAAAAAAAATGTTTCCCCTGCTTGTTAAATATGCCCTTACCGAAAAAAAAGAAATAGAATCAAGTTCCATTCTTACTAACATTCTCATAATGCTAACAGTTATCGGGGACACACAGAGTTAACTGAAAAATAAACTGAAAATCATCATAACCTTGCAAAGAAAAGAAAAATTAGAACTAAAGTCCCATTTTTACAGTTTCAGGAAAAGCTATCTACAACCACCTCATTTCTTCTTGGAATGCAGCTGTGAGTTACCATGGACTAAAATACCAGAAGACAGTTGTAAAGCAATCAGAAGTATACAAACACAGTTTACCTGTACCATGTTTCCAGCAGCTGCAAATTTGTGGTTTAATATAAACACAGAAGGAGAAAACACATGACCATATAACTGTATCCTAAGGTTATTCACATGACAAAGTTCCACCATCCTGGCACGAAGCACTTTTAGCATCTTGAACAAGTGGTGGGCCTTAGTTAGAGGCAGCGTTTGCAAAGTCACCAGGACACCACTGGAAGCCTTTTCCAAGTTCAGTTACGTGCACACATTTTGGCCTAGAATCCAACACACACCATGTGATCCAGCAATTGAATATCAATTCAGATACAACATCTGCTCTAACTCAAAACATATGTTATCTCGTTTCTCAGGGGAAGTGTTACGAACAAACATTGACAAACACTAGGAACTTCTGTGCTTTAAGGCTCTAGTAAATGCACAAATGAATCTGCCTAAATTCAAAAGATGAGAGCCAAATCTACCCAAATCTCTCAAATCATATCTTTAAGGAAGTATCAACCATATCTCCATTCTTTCTACACTGTGAAACAGTTTTTAGAACTCTTTCCTTTTTTAAAAACAAAGGAAAAGAACAAGTCTTCACTGTTAAATGAAAATTATAAAATATACACTCTGCTTGCTTAAATATTAAGTTTCAAGTCAATACAGAGCACACATAGTGTTATAAGTCTTTCTTCTGCAAAAGAAGAATAGTCGATATTACAAAAGCCCCTAAAAAAGGTGTTTGTCTACTATTGAACCTGCTGGACAACAGGTTTGTGATTACCTACCATTCTACTTCTCACTAGCCTAACCCTACTTCGCTGAAGACTTTCTCCTCCAAGATGGGAGTGTGTCTGCATGGAAGTTTTCCAACTATTTGTCTCATACAGGGACCCTCACTCCAGTGTAGCTCCCCAATCTATCAGGTCTGCAGCTCAGATCAAGCCTGCTTTTTGCTCAGGAATGTGGAAGGAGACTGGGACCCACCTTCAGCTTTCACTTTTCTGTCTGCTGGTACAGAGAGACCGCAGACAGTCTCATCCCAGCTCCTGGGAACTAAGAATGGAAGAGACATTAACAGGGACAAGTTGTAGGAAAGGACTAGGCTAAGCCACCAACATGACTCGTGCCAGCTCCTTATTATTTTGGAATCTCTAATTTAGGATTGTGATAGCCCTGGTGTGTTGGTTTACTTTCCCTTGCTGCAATTTGTCTGGAGAAAGGGGCTCTGGAAGAGTGCTGCACATAGATCATTCCAAACATGGGGTAATCTGTGTCATTGCTTTCTCTGACTCCACAAATTTTATTTCAGGATATAGCAAGTGTCATTAGGCACATCTTGTCTACTTTGAAAACCTCTTCGGCAACTTTGAGATGTCACTTTCCGGCACTGTTAAGGCAACTTTGAGATGTCACTTTCCGGCACTGTTAAAGTTTAAAAGCAAACAATAAAACTGATCCAAACTCTAAGAGCTCACTAAATGCTGTCCATGAGAGTGGGAAAGACCAAGGGTGCAGCTACTGCTTTAAGTAAATTCAGCCCTACAGCATTATCAGCAGCCCCACATAATGTCACAGCCTAATGGCAGGCTTGAGAGCGTAAGGAAGAGCGTGTGTGCTGCCTGCATTTGTTGCTGTAACAGCTGCTTCTTCCTTTAGGAGAGGGCAGCAGGCGGCTGGGAAAGGTTTAAGGATCATGCTCCAGATCACAGCCTGCCTACTGGACGACACTGCAGCACACAAGAATCTAGAACAAAATCCAGTTTACCACTGACAAAAGTGCAACAGCTCCAAGGAACACTGCATGGATTCATAAATGCTACATAAAGCAGAACTGACGTCTGCTGGGTCGCCGTATGTGCAAGCACGTGAAGAGTTCATCAGTAACTGGAAAACATCTTCATTTAGGCTGAACATTAGGAAAAAAAATTTCACGAAAAGGGTCATTGGGCACTGGAACAGGCTGCCCAGGGAGGTGGTTGAGTCACCTTCCCTGGAGGTGTTTAAGGCACGGGTGGACGAGGTGCTGGGGGGCATGGTTTAGTGTTTGATAGGAATGGTTGGACTTGATGATCTGGTGGATCTCTTCCAACCTGGTGATTCTATGATTCTATGAAATGGCACACTGTCAACCTTCCTGTTTCTCTAAAGGAAGAATACATCCATATAGTCAAAATCCTTATAATTAGTCATGTTTTCCTCTCTTACTTCGACGCAATTCAAAGTGTAGATATTGTAAATGAAAGCCACCCGGTTTTCATTTCCCTAGATAAACTATGTTCTGCAGATACAGAATCCAGGTATGTTATTTTGAAGTAATGTAAAGTTATTCAGCAGTAGGTGCTCCCTACCACATGCCATTTTACTGACTTTATGAAACGAACAGACAAAACCGGATAGACTGTCTTACCCCTTTATTCTGATAAGTCTGAATACAATGCACTTACGAATAGGGAGCACTCAGGGAGGAAGTCTTACCACAAAGCAGGATCTGGGGGACTAGTCTTTTCGTTTATCACAAACACTATTTACCATTGTTGATGCATGATTCAGTTCTCTGAAATGATATTGTTGGTAGGCATTTAGCCTTGAGAATCTTCCCATCCTATTAAAACAGAGATTTCATCTCTTTTCAAAACAACTCGAAGAGAGAAATCTAAAAGTCACTGTTCATAAAATAGAGGGCAACACCCATTTATTTCCTGTGTGTGGTGGAGAGCTGATACCAAACCTGGAAACAGCTGCTTCTTTTTACAATTTGCATATACCCATGCTTACAAAAGGTTACACAAAATGCATCAGAGACTCATCTTTATGTTAGAAGCATTTAAATACCTACACAAAAATAGCTGATGCCACTATCAGACAGTAGGCATGCAATTAATAGAGTAGGTAATTTTGTCAACCATGAGAGCTAAACAGCCCTATACAGTTACTACTAAAGACAATTTGCTCAACCTAGTTCATCTTCAACCCGATAATCTTAATAAAAGCAACAGTTATCATCAGATCCATTCCAGTTCAATATGGTTTGCTCTGCATATATAAAAAAGCACTTACTTATACAGAACAAAAAGTGGGCAAATACGGGAGACAATGTGGCAGCATCCATAATATTATAAACGTAGAGTGAAAGAAAATACCAGAGTAACACATTTCCAGCTTCCTCTGCAAAACTGGGATAAACTTCTCTGTCACGCAGAAATGAATGGAGCAGAGCTAATTCAAAGGCTTGTGGTGAAACATTGGCTCTGCTGAAGTCATGGCAAAACTCCCATCCTGGCAAGGCTAGGAATTCATTCATGACTTCTGACACTTGGGACACAGATTCTGCATTGAATGGGAAGGTGCTGACAAAGGAGGAGAGGTTTTCTGAGAAGGGCAGAGTGCCCTAGATACATTCTTCTAGCTAAGACACAGGAAGCATTTCAAAGTAATGACTTCCAGCACAACAAAAAGATTTTAAAGTTACTCTCCAAACATACCTGTAAGTAATTTTTTCAACTAATGATGGATAGTCCACCACCTGACACTCATATCAGTCCATACTCAAGAACAGGCATGTTTAATCAACAATAGTCAAAGACCTGTTAAGGCCAAATGCTCATGTGGAGGAAGAAGGAGAAAAGGTTTTTGGTGTCTGAAGAAAGTACTTTTTAGCATCAGTAAATCTTTGGCAAAAAGCTTTGAGTACATAAGGATAAAATGTGAGACAATTTGCTTCCTCAGTGTTGGTTATCTGCCCTTTACATGCTTTTATTTTTTTCCCCTCTAAAGTTGATAGCCAAAAAGATACGTTTCAGACACATCAAAGTTCTTATGAGGAAGAAGGGGAAATGAGCAATTTTGAAGTTTTTATATCAGATTTTTCCACCCCCAAGAGTGACTTTCATATCAGACCTTGACCATGACTGGCTTTGGAAGAGCATTCTGTCATTTAATACTGAGAACTCAGCTGTAAGAGAACATGACCATTTCACATTTGTCAATGCTGTGGAGGAAGTATCTCAAAGCACACTTGAAAAAAGGGAACTTTTAAAGCAAGAGCCTGCACAGGAAAACATGTCAGAATGATCTAACTCTCCTTGCATTTCTCCCCCGCTCTGGCATATGCGGACTACCTGGTTTGGAGTATGCTGCTTTATTTTGATATTAATCGGAATGTCTCTGGATTTTTAACTGCCTCACTGATTACACGCATACAAAGGGTATTCAGGTTGCAATGCTCAAACTTCGCAAAACAGACTTGAACGATGAACAGGCCTGAAGTTACTGTGAAAAAAAAAAAAGTGAAAGGGAAAACTACTCAAAAACAGGAAAGGCCTTTTAAAGATCGCATGTGCACTTTGGTTTAAATTCCACTGAGAACACATGGACCACTGAAAGCATCTGTCATCTACAGCCTCAGGCAAATATCTGAATCAGTTACTGTTGGGTAAACTTCTGCATGGGAAGGAAAGGCAAACATTAATGGTTCAAGAGAGATGTACACACAATAGAATGGCAATTTGTGCCTCCCGTTCTCAAAAAGCAAGAGAATGAGAATACAGCATGTCCTGACAGACAAATAACTAGCAGAAGAGAAATGCATCCCACAGAACGCGTGCAACATCATGTTCTTACTGACTTCAAACAGCTTCAAAGTTGCTAGTCCTCTCCACCAGAGTTTGCCTGATTATTCATAGTCTATTTCAATGCAAAAGTTCAACTGTTTTCAGTAATGGCTCAATTCCTGTTATACTTCCCGTTGAAATATCTGAGCACTTGTGCTATCAGACATCAGGTATTTAGCTCTGGGCATGGCAACATCACACAAAGGAGAAAGAAGGCTCCATCAGAAGCTGGGAAATGAATTCCTTCAACCAAATCTGCACAAACCCACCTAGCAACAGCTTCATACTTTCAGAAAAAGTTTTCCAGTCTGAAAGTTAAGCCATGAATTATGCATTTAACAGCTGCTGTCAAGTTTTATTCTGCACTCTGTGTAACAAATTGTTATGTTTCAGTACATTTTAAAAGGAAATATTTAGAAATCATGTCATTTCATATTTGTGAGTCAAACGTAAATACAATTGATCTGTTACATCAATTTAGAGCTGTTAGATTGTTCTGTTAAAGCGAGACCAGAAGAGGGCTAGTAGGATGATCAGAGGGCTGGAACACCTCCCATATAACGACAGGCTGAGAGAGTCAGAATTATTTAGCCTAGAGAAGAGAAGGCTCCAGGGAGACCTTGTAGCAGCCTTCCAGTACTTAAAGGGGGCCAACAGGAAAACTGGGGAGGGCCTCTTTATCAGGGAGGGCAGAGACAGGACAAGGGGGAACAGTTTCAAGCTAAAAGAGGGAAGATGTAGGTTAGATATTAAGAAGAAATTTTTTCCTGTGAGAGTGGTGATGCACAGGAACAGGTTGCCCAGAGAAGTTGTGGATACCCCATCCATGGAGGTGTTCAAGGCCAGACTGGATCTGGTCTAGTGGAAGGTGTCCCTGCCCATGGCAGGAGGGGATGGAACTCTGATCTCTAAAGATCTGTTCCAATGCACACCATTCTATAATTCCATGATAATTTTGCTGGAGTTTAATAAGGCGTTCTCCACAGAGCAGCTTGAACTTAAACCATAACAGTTTCATCACCCAGGCTATATATAAACAGCCTTCAGGGTATACACCATCAGGACATAGCAGACTATACAATATGTTATTTTCAAACTAATGGAAGCAAAACCAACCAGTAAGGTGTGGGGGGATTGATTTACCAATAGAATAAAACCCTGTCGACCTCAAGGAGCAATTTCGGTCTGTTGCTGAACAACACAGAGCTGTGTTCCGATGCCTGCTGTTACCCACCCACACAGATGAAGGGAAATTCAGGTGCACCTGATTATGCTGATTATCTCAACTAGCTATAATGATGCTGAACCAAAGCCACAAAGGGCATGTGGGTGGGTAATGCTCATTTGGCATCTGTGGGCTGAGCAGCTGCACAGCACCTGTACTGTTTGGCATGGGACTGTGCACCACACTCAACAGGGGCAGTCATGGTGACATTACAGACCTCTTAAGAAGCCCTTTGCCTAGATGGACAATGCCATCATTTTTCTCTTCAAGATGAGCAATCACGTCCAACTCGGTGCATCTTGCCGTCAAGTTGTAAATGAATGTGGCATGAAAGCTTTTGAAAATGATGCTTATGTCTGTGTAGGCTGACAATTAACATAGTCCTGCTGCCAGTAACATCCTCGCCTGCCATAAAGTTTATCAAGTCATAATCTCACCTTGCACTCCTGATAATACAAAACATCCTTCTAAGACAGTAAGAATTAGCAGCACTGGAAAATCATAAAAATGAAAGCAAAGCCTCAAGCTGAACATCTTAGCAACTATTTGATAAAGTTACACAGCATTACCACTAGCATTTTGACTTCTTTTAAATTTATAGGCTTATTTATTTTCTGCAGTATCAGAATAGGTATAGCTTCTGAATAAAATTTGAGAAAATAGCATAAAAACATTAAAAAATCCACTCATTCCATTACACTAGATTCTATTTGTATTATTTTGCACTTGCAAAAATCAAAAAAGAGAGAAGAATCTCTCCATCACATACTATTCTCTATGTATGAGGACAGAAAACTGTACCGCCATTTGAAAATCTGTACCATTTCTGGAAATCATACAAGTGAGGCACAAACCATATCAAGAACAAAATTTTAAATTCTACTTGTTAAATTTCAGACAGACAGTTGAAAATCATAGTTCTTACATCAGAAATGTTACTCTCCTGAATTTCTAATAAATTCTTTGGTTCTGAAAATAGATGCAAATGTGTCCCAGAACTGAGTACCCAAGATCAGTAACATTCCAAACATTCATTGATTTTAAGCAGGTTAGCAGTTTCTCACTAGGCTGATTGGTCTGCTTAAGATGTGGACATTTCCAGGCTTCACAAACAGTAAAAGTAGTCCTATACAGACTTCTTGTTGCAGTCATTCAGTTTCTTTCGCATCACAGCCTAATGATTTAGAAAGAATTAGTAACCTGGTCTCTTTAATACTTTTTTTTTTAATTCTTTACTCCGACTTGTATGACCTCAAGCAAGTCACATTCTTTCTGACACTAACTCTCACTGTATTCTATTGTAGGACTGACAGCAGCTTACCTCAACACAATGCTGTGATGCATAACTAAACAGACGTGAAGTGGTCTACTACAATATGGAAAATTGTATTGAGGCCACTGACTAACAAAACCAGAAGTAAAATGCAGAAATTCCCTGGCACACAGCAAAATGTTTAACTCATTAGATTATGTGGCCAATAGGGACAACTGCTAGAATGATAAAACTGATAGCTGGCACATGAAAGTTGCTTTCTCACCACTGGTATTTGCATGATTCACTGTAAATGTTAACTACTTAACATTTCTTAAATTATTTGCCTTAAAATTTGAGAAAAACTGAGTAACATTGCCTACTTATTACTAAAACAAATATTCTTTTTCCTCTTATAAATAAAAAATTCTTAGAAAACATACAACTAAGATATACCACAAATGTAAAAAAATACAAACACAAAAATCCCCCTTCATTTGGCTACCTTCCCTTGCATAAGTATTGATACAAAATATCTACCAAAAAAAAAAAAAAAAAAGCCCTGTTGCACACTTTAACATAAAGACTGTGGAACATCTAGGTAAACGGATACAATCAGAGTGATGTTCATATTTATACTAAATGTAATAAATGCTTATCATACAGCCCAGAAACAGCTTTTAACAGTTGGGCTCTTGTAAAGCTACAAACAGCAGAAGTGATAAACAGTAGAAACAATTACAGAGAAGATGCTTTCCAGTAAATATTGTGCTCCTCTTCTCTCCAAAGGCTAGAGCTACCTGCAAACCTTTCCATTATGAGTTCACAGCTTACACGGCTGGTGCTGTACTAGAAAGCACTCTGGTCTAAAAAGCTTTCACAAGCTCACTCTGTATAAATATTGTAACAAAATAAACAATGGTAAAGCTTATCAAAATATTGGCTGCCTTCAACTAATAAATTACAAAGGGAAAGTTTTCATATCCTGCAGGAAATAAGCGCTTAATCTATTGTTTTAAAGTCACTCTCCTAAGAGCCTTTAGGGTAAGAAGAAATAGACCAGGGTAAACAGAACTGATCTCAGAGTTAAAAGACTGTTAAAAGCCTTTTCATCACCATTGGCATTGACATGTGGCATTAAAGAGGATCAATATTTTACAAGAGAATATTATGGGCTGAATAGGCTGTCATGAGGCTTTCTTCTCATCACATGCACAACAGTGTATTATTTGTCTCTCCAAATAAACAGAAAACTTAACCTTGAATGTATTTTCGTGTATGCTTGACTACACATGACAACATTACATGTTGCAATGAGTGTGCATTGTTAGCATCTATTTTCCAGCCTTGTATATGAATATCTACGTGCAGACTGAAAAGCCAAGACATTATATCCAACCCTACCACACAGCAGTATCTCCACAGTGTTTCCCCTTGCATTTATTGCAGACTGTTGCACAGGTCAGACACTCATGCCTGTGGCCTCCTAAGCAAATACTGTGGTTCAAAAGTGACCTGTAATATACACTTACAGGAAAAAAAGAAATTTAAAAAGTAACTGATTTATATTGACTTGTATCCTACTACATTATTTTAATTTCTCGCTTTGTTATAACTGTTATAATGATCAAAATGCACAAAGTACCAAATCCTAAACAGTGCTGAAGTGATACAATTATCAACATTCCCATGGTTCTGAGTAGGGCACAGAAATCTGGCAAGTAGTGGTTTTTTATCTCTGATCTTATTGCTACTCCTGTGACAACTTGCCTACAGAATTACTTAAAACAGTACCTGCAGATAGTATTTTCAAGCTGGCTCCACTCCCAGAGGAATCAAATTATTTATAGGGTTCTGGAGTTATGTGATACTTAAGATAACCACACCCCTCCCTGTATCAGTGACCCTGCTAGGTCACATAGTTTTAATTACTTCTGTAGGCAGATTCCTGGCCCCACTGATTTACACACACTCATAATTCACCTTATACACACACAAGCTGCAAATATCACTGAAATCGAAAACATACTAATGAGAAATGCTTCCCTTTTGTAGGGAAGCAATATATTTGTCCTGGAGCCATGGAACCCATAAAGCTGCTGCAGCCCTGTTACAAATGCTCCTTTGCCAACATAATCTCACCTGTACTTCTGAATCAGCATCAACATGCTGGAGTTGAAACCAGGTGTCTCTGTTATGGTACTTCTGCAGATCTTCTTTCTGTATAGCTACCTTTCCTAGAGACAAAACAAATGAGAAGCACAGTTTAAGACATGCTATAGCTCCCTCAAAGCACATTTCCACCAAAAAAAAAAAAAATTTAAAACAATGATTTAAGGACTGCCCCATTCAAGAAAGACTTCAGAGCAAAAAAGGATTTCTTCAGGGCATACTTCTTTACACAATACATAAATCCTTCCGACGAGCAGTTTTTTCCACCTCATATTGTGAAAGACTAAAATTCCTAATGTCATACTCACCTAACAGACTGAAACACTAGGCTATGTAGATGAGGTTGTAAGTATACTTTAACTAAAACTATCATTATTACTACTTTGGCATAGCAATTAAACCCATGGCAGGAAAAGCTTGAAAACTGCTGGAGAGAGATTTGCAAGGTGGATGTCTATAACAATCTGAAAACAAAGTTCTACACATGAGGTTATTGCTAACAATGTTTTAGGATGAGGCTTTTCATTACATATTTTTGTAGGAGAAGGGCAGCAACTAGAGATGACAAGTCACAGATTATTCCCAGATCTGCATTTTGAGTCCCTGTTGACTTACCTCCTTTCCTCAAATCTTGCAGAGTTTGCATTCTGCAGCTCAGAACCACCCTAGTACTACCCCTGACTATACAGAGGGGGAAAAAAACCCAAACACAGTACAGATTTTCCCCCTTTTAACCCCTTCTTATCTCTACCAGGTTATCTGGTTTGGTAGTTATGGCAACAGCAGCCAGTTCCATGCTGTGAATTAATGCACATGCATGCTAGGGGCTAATATATGTGTAAAGCTGAAACCTCAGGCTGCTTCTGGTGACAGTTTACAGATTTCCAGTCCCAGTTTCTAAAGTACTCTGCCATCCTTCCACAGTTGCCCTCAGCAGTGTTCACCAGGGTTTCTGCTCTGGCTTCTACAAAGCTGCTGAACCATTACACCCAAGTCTTACTCATTCTGCTCTCAGTGCTCTCCTACCCTGATTGTCCTCTAGAGATTGCCACATCCATCTACTGGCAAACATTAAATTAGAGATCAACGAGGCAGATTCATTACCAGGCTCTTTATTACATAAGCAGAGCAAGTGACTTGAAACTTCTTAGAAAAGCAGTAATTAAATTACACAAGCCTACAGAATAATATGGCAGAAAACATAAATAAGACATAAGAACTGTGATGAATGGAGGACATCAAGTTACACTGCTGAGAATCTCTGTAACGATGGCCATGTATTCTCAAAGCTTCTACTTTTATATTTCAACCACAGCAGCTTGCAGGCAACCTAGTTTCTCTAAAACATTTTGAGAGAGTAATTTAAACACCCGACCTTTCAATAATTGCTTTGGACCTCATTTGAAATTGTTTACTGCTTGCTATCCTCATTGTACCCTTTAATCTCTTGCAGAAATCCTCCACTCAACTGCAGTGTAGCATGCACTTCCCAAACACTGTCATTTGTATCTCTCAGTCAGTCTCATTTGCAGTCACCACCCCTGAAAGGAACAAATACCCTTGCAGAAAATTTAAGGATGATTTCACCAACTCCGAACTTCTACATAAATGCTGTTATCACTGCCCTCTGTGTCAGCAGGGTGTCCCACTGCTCTCCACATCAAGGATGGCAAGAGAACCCAGATGAGCCTGACTGCACAGCGAGTACATGATCACAGCACAAAGTGTTTGCAGGCAGTGGTACCTGCCCCAGCTCCAAGAGGGTTAACACAGTGGTACAACTATTTTGATTAGGAAACTGTTTGAACAGCACTGTTTGCTCTGCACACAACCATGTCTTATTAACATTGACTGGGCTGGCTGGAATCCAAGGTTTTTCACTGTATACCAAGTGATCCACAAAGGAGAAAAATCGAGTAGGGAAAAAAAACAAACACAGTGAGAAAGGAAGGGAGAGTAGAAAAAAGAGCCTACACTTTGGCTAGTTTAAACGTATTCGAAGGTATATTACTGATAGCGTGGATTGTTGATCTGCCCTGTACACAGAGAATTGTTTAACAGGAGTGCCCTGCACGTTTTCTGTTTATAACTCTTCACCTGTCCTGACCATGTCAATACCCTCACCCCACCCACAGTCCTCCCCATCCCCAGGCCTGCGTAAGGCACAGAGTGGGTGCTGAGCATGGTCAGATCCTGCTCCATCCGTGCAGTCACTGCTCTGCTACTAGCTGACCTATGCCTGACCTGGCTCAAACAACTTCTGGCCCTGCCAGAACTAATTCGAGGCCAATAATCACAAGCTGTTGGCACCTGCCATTTGACCCGACACTCCATGATAAAGGCCTACCATTCTCCTTGAAGATAAACCTGACACAAGAGGTCAGAAAGGTTTACTACCTCATTTATAGGACCTTTTCCTCTTTGTGGTTCTCCAAACTCGGGCACGTTGTCCCGTGCTCTTTCTTAAGACTTGGGTGGCTGCCAGGCAGCGGCAAGAGGCTCCAACACTTGCACCTGAGGCACTCAGCCACTCCTGTTGGTTTCCTCAGAGCCACCTCAGGCTGCAGAGTGTCTGGGTCTGTTAAGCATTTAGACACTGTATGGAAGGAGACAGGAAACAGCAGAGCATGCTGAAAGGGATAAGGTGCAATTTCAAAAATTAGTTAAGCTACGTTTTCTAAAAGTTAGATTCTCATCAACGATGAAGTACAAGTATTCTTCTCATCTGAACTAATTTCTTTCTGAAATCTGACATGTGGGGGGCACAGGGAAACCCTGCACACTCCTGTATGTTTTTCACCCATGGCAGCGATTTCCCTATGTTCCCTCAACTCAGACTGAGCAGATCTTCACTGGCACACTGGAATCCTAAGCCCTTGTGTTCAAAACAAACATCCTCCATTAAAACTGACTGTGACATGTCACACCTGATTTAGAAGCCTCCTATTTTCTCTGCTCATGCACCCCTGTCCCTCTGGCATTGCTGTACTGAGACTGTAGAGGAAAATGATCCAAACTAAAAAACACCAAACAATGAATATAAACATTCTGAGGGAGAAGGAGGAAGAAATAAGTTTAAGGGGTTACATGTGGGTGTTGTTAGCATTTTTAACACACAGATCATTTCAACTGACCTGTTTTCTGGCTTACTCATTCAAGTGTCACATTAACACAGCTAGGAGGATAGGAGATAGCAGGAGGTCAATAATTTGGGCACAGAGACAGAAATACGCAAAAGAGATCATAGAACCATAGAATCACTAAGGTTGGAAAGGACCCACTGGATCATCAAGTCCAACCATTCCTATCAATCACTAAACCATATCCCTCAGCACCTCATCCACCTGTGCCTTAAACACCTCCAGGGAAGGTGACTCAACCACCTCCCTGGGCAGCCTGTTCCAGTGCCCAATCACCCTTTCTGTGAAAAAGTTTTTCCTGATGTCAAGCCTGAACGTCCCCGGCGGAGCTTGAGGCCATTCCCTCTTGTCCTGTCCCCTATCACTTGGGAGAAGAGGCCAGCACCCTCCTCTCTACAACCTCCTTTCAGGTAGTTAAAGAGAGCAATGAGGTCTCCCCTCAGCCTCTTCTTCTCCAGGCTAACAATCTCAGCTCTCTCAGCTGCTCCTTGTAAGATTTGTTCTCCAGCCCCTTCACCAGCTTTGTTGCTCTTCTCTGGACTCGCTCCAGAGCCTCAATATCCTTCTTGTGGTGAGGGGCCCAGAACTGAACACAGGATTCGAGCTGCAGTCTCACCAGTGCCGAGTACAGAGGGAGAATAACCTCCCTGGACCTGCTGGTCACGCCGTTTCTGATACAAGCCAAGATGCCATCGGCCTTCTTGGCCACCTAAGCACACTGCTGGCTCATGTTCAGTCGGCTGTCAACCAACACCCCCAGGCCCTTCTCCTCCAGGCAGCTTTCCAGACGGACTTCTCCTAGTCTGTAGCACTGCACAGGGTTGTTGTGCCCCAAGTGCAGGACCCGGCATCTGGCCTTGTTAAACCTCATGCCATTGGTCTCAGCCCAGCGGTCCAGCCTGTTCAGATCCCTTTGCAGAGCCTCCCGACCCTCTAGCAGATCGACACTTCCACCCAGCTTAGTGTCATCCGCAAACTCGCTAAGGGTGCCTTCATCCAGGTCATTGAGATGGGTAAGGATTTCTGCCTACACCACTTGGGAAAATGTTTGTTTAAGTACCAAACTCTCAGTACCTGTCCCTCATTGGAGTTTTAAAAGCTCTTCCTCGGCAAGTCAATACAGCCCATTATCTTAGCCCAGGATATGCCTGGCCTTGTTAATTCAGTCTAACATTTCCTTACAAAGATTAACAGAGTTGATAATTCGGCTCAGGTATTCTCCACCCACTCACAAACACCTTCTGTCTGGATTACCTGTTGGTGACAAAAGGATTAGGCAGTAGTTTAAGGATTATAACTCACCTTTTAATATTCATTTGCCAGTTTGCAGAGTGTTTATCCCACAGCTGAGATATGTGAATAATACTCATAGAATCATAGAACAGCTTGGGTTGGAAGGGACCTTAAAGATCATCCCATTCCAATCCCCCTGCCATGGTCCACTAGACGAGGCTGTTCAAGGCTCCTCTCAATCTGGCCTTCAGCACTTCCAGGGATGGGGCATCCACAGCTCCCTTGGGCAACCTGTGCCAGTGCCTCACCAGCCTCATCATGATGCATTTCTTCCTAATGTCCAGTCTAAACCTTTCCTCCTCCAATTTAAAGTCACTCGCCCTCATCCTATCACTACATGCCCTTGGAAAAAGTCCCTCCCCACCTTTCCTGCAGGCCCCCTTCAGCTACTGGAAAATGCTAGATTAGTATAAGATATGCTCCTTTATTGAAAGGGAAGTCAAGACAGCAGTAGGACAGGAGTTTGTAATTTTAAAATGGCACAAGGTTCTACCTGAAAAATGATCCAATGGTTATTTTACTGAAATCTAGAAAAAAAAGGAACATTTTAGGAGCTCTTGTACCTTCTCTTTAAATTATCTTTATCTTGGAATACCTGCAGAGTGAAAACCACAGAACTCTGCAAATTGCTGCCAAGTGAGCTGAAACGATAGAATATAATATTTTTAATACAATATCCTCCATTAAAACTGACTGCAATATAGTTAATTTACAGCAAAGGGTTAGGTCTGAGTCACATGTTAAAGGGCCCCACATGATTAATTAATTCAGTCTTCTCTCAGCTCTCAACAGAAACTACTTTGCCTCCTATATGCTCCAATATTAGGCAGAGAATCTGGAAGTTAGTTCAGAAGTTGCTTCAGTCCACTATATTAAATGCACAGACACACTATAACAGTTAATTACTCTAAAATAACTGATATGAAGGTGCACAAGACAAGTCACTTTCAATAGCTGGAAGGACTAAGGACAAATCAGAATCTATTTTAATCAACATTTTAGGCTGTGAAAGCCTCATGAAACTTCCATCTTCCATTACCTTGAAAATCTCCAACCAAGAAGCACCATTACTGCTCTAGACTACCTGGAATTTCATAATTACCTACACAAAAGATTATTTTTCTTATCAAATAAAAATACAGAAACAGCAATACAAAAAGAGTTAGATGCCTGCCTTCTTGAGTAACAGTACAAACTCACTCACCTCTCCCATAACATAGAAAAAGATTGAAACAACCCATCTCCACACTTGTGGATTAGAAAAATAAGGATGAGAATTAGGGGCAAGATAAGGCTTCAGAGCATTAGAAGTAGCCCCCTGGCTCCAGTGCAGTGCACCATGAACCATAAGCATTACCTAGCCTACCTGCTACCACAGGTAAGAATTAGAGGCAACAAAGTCAGAACACGTTCAGCACAGCAGTGTGCATCCTACAGAGAGTACTGAGGTGTACTATATTCATCACACCAGTTCTGTTTGTTTTTCTTAATAACTATCCAAATATAATAAAAATATCACTTATGAAACCCATTCATGGGATTTATCTTGGATAATAAGGTAGAGAAAAGTAGGCTGTGGATAAGATATAACTTCTGTCCTTACAAGCAGCAAGCTGCAGTATTGCATGGACTACGCATCCTCTATCAGGGTAGTTTTGCTAGCCACAGTCCTAAAGATCTCACCCAGGTTATATTGCAATTTCTACTCTTCCTTCCTGTTAAAAAAGACTCAAAACAAACACAAAAACAAAAACACAAACCCAAAAACAACCTACCCAACCACACCTCTAGTATTAATTCTCTGCCAGCTCTTGGGCCCTTAAAATGTCCATGCATTTGAGAAAGTTGGTCTAGCCCATGGCTAGTTGCAATGGCAAGTAGACACCAAGACCTCGCACTAGTGCTAGTGCTGAGCTATGCCAAGAACCACAGAAAATATAGAAAGCCCAGCTCAAACTATAGCAGTCAGAGAAAAGCTGGTTGGATCTACTCCAAATATAGATAGTATTAACCCTCATTTGGTAAGGAGGAGGGTTGTATAAAAGGACAATCAAGGTTCTAGCACATTATGCTTAGTAGTTTTGTTTATAATGTGTATACTTGTAGGAGGAAAGAGGAAAAACATGTATTTGTGAAGGCTCAACTTTGCTTTTCTGCTTTTGTGACCATCTGTTATGCTAAAAGATATTGGGAGTGCATCCTAACAATTTACTCTATGCAGTAAGTGTTTATTTTAGGCTTTCTGTGCAACTATAGAGAACCTTCTCAGGATAATTCTGGTTTATAGCTTCTCAAGACTTGTCACTGTGGAACAGAGTCATCTGTTTCCTTTATTTCATTAGCAGCTATATTTATACCATACTGGGTAGCTATTATTCCCATGTCATCCAACAGTACATCACAGAAACAGTAAACCAAGCTGTGACTGCAGGGTAGAAGAAACAGAGGAACACAATTTTCTATTAAAAACTTGATCTCTGCTTCATGTCATATTGGAAGATCTTTCCTCCATTTAGCTAGCAAGAAGCATAGTTTAACAGAGACCATGCTTTTTCAATTTTTCTTTTGAACAAATAAAATAATAAACTAGATTATTTGCTTGGGTGTTTGGTAATAAATGGCGGCAACTCTGCAAGAACATCTCCTCAGCTTTGGAAGTGAGTCATCAACAAAGGCAGCATCACCTCAAAGAACTTTCAATTCCAGGGTGTTTTCATTCTGTGAGAGCGTCCATGAGCTATGTATGATTTGGTTTCACCTACTGTAGTTCAGAGCTAAGTTTAATTACCTCTGAAGACAAATTTGTTTTATTACTTTACCTTGCTTCAGCTCATCTAGCATTAAGCTGGAACCCAGTTATAATCTGCCAGATTACAATGACCAAAAGTGTTGCAATTTGTTGTAGAACACACCTAATAACCTCTATGAAGGTGACATACATCAGTTATTGTAAATGTAATTAACAGAAGCTTGCTAAATTTCTCCCCACCATCCTTCTGCTCCTTCACTGAAGGGCTTAGGCATTTCACATCTGTGCTTTATTCACTACTATTCCATCCTCATCAGCACGGCAACCAAGCTTCCCTCTCAGTCAGGAGGGCCACAAACTTACAGAAGTTCTTACTCCCCAGTGCAGTACAGGGGACAAGACTTGAGACAGTGGGTTTACTACTTCCCCTCAAAACTTCATAGGGGGTGTATTTTGTTCTCTTCAGGTTCCTGCTTAATAAACATGTCAACAAGTAAATCACACGCATCTGTTATCAAAACAAATGAAGTACTGAGAGGGAAAAAAAACCAAAACCAAACCAAACACGTGATTTGTGATTTAAGTAGAGGATAAGTAAATGTGTATTTGTCACCTGAAGGGCATATGCTATCAACTCCTCTCACAGCACAGTGTTCAATGACTTGGTGTGGCACATTTCCCATATTTTAACTGATCTGTATGTTCAAGGTCACAGCCTGGCAGCCTGAACTGTTCATTACACACCTGGGAGAACACCAGCTCAGGGCATACCGCTGGAGACGGTTTTCTTCACTAAATCCAACTCAATTTAAGGACAAGGAAATCCTTCTGCCCCACTTTTGTACCGGCACAGCCTTCCTCACTCAACATTTCTAAAAAGCTGAAAACTAAATATCAAAACATTAAAGAATGTGTAATTACTTGTGCCTTATTTAGCAGCACTACTATCCTAATATTCCTTCTACTGCTGCTAGCCAAAGTTCTTTTTTCATGTTACTACTGGAGGGATACCAACTGATATTTTTTCAAGTTAACTTTATCTCCTCAATGTTTTTCTCATTCTAACAACTAGATGAAAATGGCTAGGCTATACTATATACAGACAAGTTCCATCAAATAAAACCTACTACTTCTTTGTAAACAAACAAATCTAATTTTAAACTGAATTTACTATTACTTTCAGTAGTCACTTCCTAGTCAAAGCATCTCAGCATACTATATAAATTGGTATATAAACCCTAGCCAGTAACAGTCAAGACACACAATATCAGTTTAACTAGCCTTAAGCTGTTGCTTATTTCCACAGTAACTGTGTACTTGCTACATTTTACCTAAAAAAACTAAATCATATTTCAGATCCACCAAGCTCTGCATTTTCTTCATTATATTTCAACCACCATCCAAGATTCTTATGAGACACAGTTGAAGAGTCATATCTGTTTCGCTAACAAAATCCTACATGACTTAGCAAGTTATGATTAGGAAAATGCAAGTGAAATAAACAAATGTGCAAACTCAAAGATATCTTTATCTGCACAATCCTCCCATCCTGTATCCCAAAATACTACACTATGTTCCAAAATGTGTCTGCTAGACATGTGTTTCAGTTTCTGAATTTGTTTGGTTCTCCTCGGAAGTTTGTCAGAGGCTTCAGAGGGTTCTTGTTTTTCATTTTCTCGCCCCCACTTCTTCCGCTTTTGGTGGCTTGAGCATTCTCATGTGCGACACACTGAGTTGCATTTCGGATGTTAAAGCACTTGCTACCATAAATTTGTACTTCATATTTGAATAAATATAAGCATGCCTACTCTGAGCTCCAGTCACCCCAGAAATCAGTATTATAATATCAAGAGAAGTTTCTGCAATACTAATTAGTGATTCAAAAGGAGCTCTGCTAATCAGCCATCTTAAAAAAAAACAGCTACTTGCCAAATTCTCACCATTTTGACATACGTGCACACTCTGTGTTCTTTCTGTCTTGAAACCCCCTCAAAACCAGCCAAACAATATAAACAGATGTCTTAAATACACCAGATCACACAGGAAATGCAGGCAAATTTGAAAGCTCAGTAATACCTAAACTTAAAATTAGTCTCCCTGGATGGAAGACGCTACCCTCAATTCCTTTCTCATAGAAAGTTCATTGCTAGATGAGCACAAATAACTGCATTTTCTTCAGCAGAAGTGTCTCATGATGATATAATATAACAAGCTATCTCTGTAATGCAAACAAAGGGCCCCTTTTTGCAGAATTCAGCAGTTCAGTGGAAAAGAGCTTTTTCTAGCACTACTCTGATAGTCGGAACTTTTTCAGTAGGAACCTCTTCCTAACCTCCCTTGCTCAAGCCTCTTCAAAAAAGATCTCTTAAAACTGAGCTGAAGATACACATAGAACAGATACTCCTTGTAAATGTTAGACTTTGTTTCAATGAAAAAATCCTCTTTCTCAGCTCTACTGCTTGGCTTTCTTCCTGCTGACTCCTGTTCAACAGGAACTATCAGAACTAACCACATGCAGTTACTCCAGAGCACTGTTCCCTTCCCAGAGTTTTTCCTATTGCAAGCAGGACTTAGAGTTAATATCAAAGTGGCGGTAATTCTGGATTTCTTTCTTCTCTGTATTGCTGTTTATCACACTTTCACATCTTTGAAATGAACTTCAAAATATGCCTGTGATAAGGAGGAAGGGGAACAGAGAGAGGGAGAGGGGAAAACTCAGACTACAACAGATAATATACACTGTGAAATCTCATTGAATACAGGTAAAACTGGAGTTTTGACTTTCAGTGCTACATCAGTCCAATAACACACCAGTCTGCCTATCTATGGCTTCTGCAACAGGTACAAAAGTCAATGTTACCATTTCCTGAAGAGGCAGCAAAAAATAGATACCTGATGAATCATTTGAGCATCCAAACAAAAGCATCCACATCATCTGCAAGTCCCTCTTTTCACTAACTGCTCCCAGTGCTTACTCTACCAGCTCCTGAAGAATTTCCCGCTCATGTCAGAACTTGATTATTAAAACAGGAACTTGGGGAAAATGGAGAAAAGGAATCAATTTGCACTTCTGTATCTGCAATTTCATGGGTCTGGCTTGCATCAAGCGTTCAGAGACCCTTGTTCCAAGAGAGGGAGTAAAGACCAGAGAAAGAAAATTCCCCGCTCGTGGGTCGCTGCAGCTGCAGAAAACCAGTGACACACAGGATATCAGATGAGGCAATTTCAACAATTAAAAACTCATCAGTTGAAAGCAATAACTCCTTTCTTTCATATTACAAGGGGAAACAAACAAAAAAAAAAAACTTTCCAAAAGCTCACTCAAAGCTCAATCTGATACCCTTCTCTCCAGGACTGCTAAATGCTGTACAAAGAGAACAACAACCCAGCTTCCTTGCTCGTATGCAAAACATAGAAGAATTAAAGAATAAGCTAGTGACTGCGTGTTAAACTCATGTAAAGATCCACATGAAGAAATTCGCACCACCACCCCACGCACTTTGGCATAATGCATTTTACAGTACTATACAAACTGTTGCTCAACATCAGACAGCTTGCTCACTACAAGCTCTATCAAGACACACACCTCATTGATAGCTATAGTTGTCTTATGCTGGCATTAGGAAAGTGTAATCATACACAACTTATTTCAAAAGCAAGAGATGAAAAACTGAAAAAAAGTCCAAACAAAATTAAAGTGGAAGCTGTTCCGCTCAACAGCAACTTTTACGAGATTTTTATCCCTGAAGAGATAAATGGAGTATCATGCAATTTGCTGCATTTGAAATGCATAGCAAATAATATCTGGGAGAGCAGGGGTCTTGCCCATGTCAAAAAGGCACTGGAGATCTTACAGAGCTGTCCTGTAGGCAACAGTCTGCTCTATTACTCTTCATAAAATTCTGTCACCATCGTAGCAGCTATCACTCTGCACTTCATTAAGGTGGTCACAGTTTAACAATACTGCATGCAGGTAAGTGTAATGAGTCCTGGAAAGCTGCCAGACTAAAGGCCTTGCATTTAGGAAAAAAAAATGCAGTATCAAATTATATTGCTGACATTTTAACAATGCTTCATTGTCTATTTCAGTTAAACTGCAATCTGCATTTACCATCGTAACAGACGGCATTTATCTCCCAGCCTTTTTTATAGTATGCAATACTGAAGGCATTTTTGTCACAAGACAAAAAAGGACAATACTGAGCAGTACTTACCACTGTTATTGTCAGTCCTATCAAGATCTTAACTCATACAACTGCGTACGAGCTAACAGTTAAAATCCAAGAGAAGTAAGCTATAAATAAAAATAATTTATGAACACATACCTATGATGGAATCCCTTCGAAAAACATCTCTGTCAAAAATATAAAACGACAGATGGCGAAAGGTCCGAGGAATTTCACAGTAAAAGTCTTCTCCATAGAAGGGGCTGGGTAAAAAAAAAAACAAAAAACAAACAACAAAACAAAACACACACACAAACACACACACACAAAGAAAAAGAAATTAGTGTTGGTATCCTAGAGGAGCCAGTGTGTTTATACTACACAACCAGAACACCACTCTGGACTGCGATGGACTTTACCACCCCAACTGTGTGTCTTCAAGCACTGTTCCACTTTGACTCTTCCCAACTATCTTAAATGACCACTGAACAAGATGTGTGAAAAAGAACAGATATTTCTTTTTATCCAAAAAACAAATGTCCTCAAAACAAAGAGGGCAAAGACCCTTTTACTTGTTAACATACAGCACCTTGAAGGGTAGAGAGAGGCCCCTGCTGCCACCCTACAGTCACAATAGACCATTATGACAGAGATCACAAAAGCATACAAATGAATAAGATGAGCAAAATACAGCGTGGTTCATGGTGCACCTGTGTATATATGTTATTTATTTTTAAAAGGATTCAGTTTATTTAAAATAAAATGCCTACAGCCGTTGCCTCTTTATTTATCTCCTACAAAATTTCTTATTTAAAGTCAGATTCAGTCAACTCATGGCAATTTAGCCTTGGAGCTCACCCTATGCCTGTTACCTGATAGTGCTGCATATCTGTCTATATTTTCTTACTGGAATTGTATAGAATAAGCTCTTTTACAGCAAGACCGGATTTTTTTTTTTTTTTAAATATATATACACCCATCACAGCATGAAAAGCTCTTTAGAAACTTAAGAGGCTTTTTTTCAATTCTACCAATTTTTTCCATTCTACCAAACCAACTCAGACACCTAATAGCAAGCCTTTCAGTTTCTCTCTATCCAATTACATGGTTAGGGATTTACTCCTAAGGACTATAAGCATATATCAACATTATTTATTCACTGACAGGTCTACCATTTTGCACAGAATTTTCATTCCAAGTCACTCATGCTTCAGTAGATCTACATGGGTGGATGCAATTTGAGTCATTTGGACAAATACAGCAAGCACTGCAGATGTTAGACTTAAAAACAAATATAATTCAAATAGGACAAAAGCCAGCAGATTTTTTTTTCCTCCCTTTTTAAACACAGACCTCCTGTCTTGGCGAACCACAAAAATGGGAGACAGAATAATGCTGTAATCACTATCAAAGGCTTTTTATGTTAGAAAATGAGATATCGAAAAAGTTAAGAGTTCCTTTCATTTTTTCAGCATTTTGCCAGGCTTCTTTCAGAATATTTTGCATCACCATATACTTTTGGTTGTATTTTTACTTACAGTAAAAGCACTCCCCCTCAGAACCGCCACATTCTCCCAAGAGCTAGCTGACAAATCTCACTCAAACCGCACAGGCATTGCAAATTATCTACCCACTCTGTTTGAAAATGCCACATTAATTTCAAGAAGTCCAGAGACATCATTCAATATTCAGTAAGAACATTATTTAAGTGACAACTCCACCAGCCACGTGGAAGAATACATATTGAATAAACAATGAAGCTCACGGCATACCCACAGGTTAAACTTCCATCACTGAAATGGTTTCCTATTCCTTCAAACAAATGCATCCAGCCATAAATTATGGCAACCAACATGAGCCCCGCTCAGTCATCCCTAGAGTGAAGGCAGGGGGAAAATCTAACAGCTGGAAATGGCATCTGGTTGGACTGCTTGTCCCAACTACCCTATCTAATTCAGCATTCTTGGTTATGTCCTCTCTATCCATTCTGCTCCAAGAGGTTTTATTTGAAACCAAGAATTCAGGAACCACCACTTCAGGCACAAAATACCCGAGTTCTTTGGAACAAGCAGATCCTAGTAAACTGGGAACTATGCAACTGACCCTGCAGCAACACTTCTGCTGGCAGCCCTGAGGGCTTCATACCGTGCACATGACTTGGGGCAAGTTTTCAGGCAGAGGCTTAATGAAAAGGGGCTACACAAATGCATAAACACTGCCCAAATACCTAGTGCATTATGCACACAGAACACTTGCATCTTTCACAGCTCTAATATTGTGCTCAGCCATAAAATTGTCCTTTCTGCTGGAAGAACGTGACAGATTAATTTACTCACCAATGACCTTAGAATGAAATGATACTTAATGAACTGTGGATTATATACCCAGTTCTCTGTTGAGAACACAGGGGAAGCTTCAGTATACTGGAAGTCTAAAGGCAATGTAAGTAAAAGCAGGACTTACATTGAGTATGCTTTAATTCAGCTCAGCCGGTTCTGGGGAAAAAAAAAAAAGAGTAGGGAAGAGACAACAACTGGGGCCTTTGGCAAGCCCCCTATTAATGTTTGTGTCTGGTAGTGGCTGAGGCCAGAAGATAACTCGGACCACATCACAGCAAACAAACACAAGATTCAGAAGAGCAGAGTGGATAAAAGGAAGCATCTAGTCCAACACGTGGTATTGGAAAGTGGCTCATTACAGAAGAAATGCTACGGAGCCTGATTTAGGCAAGCAGGGACCACATCTGGTCACCTCTTTTAGACACAAGACGTGTTAGCCTGAGCAGCACCTGCCAGCTAGTGCTCTTCACAGACAGATTATTTGCGGCTGCTGTCAAGACAACCTTTGTTCTGCTCTTGGCTTCCCCTTGTACTCCTTGTAGATTCACAACTTCTCAACATTCAGGTAACACCCTCAAGGTGCACCACGTTCTTAATATAAACAAGCAGATTTTCAACACAAGTGCACTCACTCTGCATGAGACAATAAGCCAGTGAAGTTTTAACTGTAGGCATACACAACAAGATAAATCTGATATCCTCTCACCCCAATCTTGCGTAGCTCTGCAAAAATAATGTATTCTTTCCGAAGGAATCAAACTAACCACACAAGTGCTTCCAGCTTCCACTTAAATGTGTGCTTTCCTCCCCCATGTATCTCTTCAAAATAGTACTGGCTTTGTCTCCTACCTAGACGTGAAGAGCAAGAGGTGACAGCAGTCAAACCCCATGATTTATTTCCCAAGCATAAAGCATTCACACCAGGGGTCCAGAATATCCCCTCTCCTCCAAAAGCCAGAATTAGTCTGATGGGGGTTCAGTGACTACTTTTACTTTGACACAGCAATTAATAAAAGCTGCAGCATCTGCCTATACAGCCCTCAGGAGTCTGACAAGATCCTCCAAAACAAATACCAGAACTAGCATGGCTGCAAACTTGGGAACCTTTCAGAACTAAGTGAGTTCAGATTCAACTTCAAGGTTTTCAGTTAAGCTTTCCTTGTAGATTAAGCAACCCTACACTTAGAAGAAACTTCAGTCATTCAAAGAGAAGGAGAAATAATGATGTGCCCTCCCCCAGCCTCATAGCGTAGGCTGCAGATCAGTACGGTCAACAGAAGGGCAAGGACAACTCCAGTGCTGACATTATTTCACTTTCTTCTGGACTTTACACATGTGACTGGATATAACAGTGGGCTTACACTGTAAATGCAATTCAGCTCCTTCCAAGCTGAATATAGAAACATTTTCAAGCCCAGCTTCGTCAATAAAGACTACTAAATGTAGAGCAGTTTTACTATTTGCTTTTTAGTTTTGCCATTGCAACAATAACAGCAGTGCATTTATCAACTACTATATAGTTATGAAATGGAGTTGTGCCTAAAACACTGTCTCTTGTTTTTCTGACAGTATTAGAAACCACAGAGAAAGACTTGTACAAATTTTTAAATCCTTGCTCCAAGCTTTCAGGCACACAAGAGCCTTAGTCATCGCTTTTGAAATACACAGGCATCACCTTGCTATGCTCTGAAGGAGGGAAGCTCTACTTCAGCAGCCCTTTTCTCATGAAGTGTGGGACTCACTTACTGCACAGTTTCTATAAAGTCCCTGCAATGAACACACACACTAACTGATCCATCCTCAGAACACTTTTCCCAGGATGCTTCGACAGCTGGCGTGACAGAAGAGAGAGACACACACACAAAAAGTTCAAAGAATAGTGCAATATATTTGAATCTTCAGGCATATTCTCCCCTCACCAAAAACCTGCTGTTCTGAACAATCATGGTAGCAGGAATACCAGGAAATCAAAACCAAAGAGCTCCCTCTTGGTATTGCTTCACCCACATACAGCTACCCACTTCAGAACCATTTGAAGGTACCTGGTTTTGAATCTCTTCTAATGTGTTTTGGCAATGGATATTTTTAGGAGACAGGAAGGAGAAGAGAAACAAATAACTGCGTAGATCAAGTGGAATTAAAGCCAATAAGTAAGAAAATCCTTATTTCTAACATGATGAATGGGAACAACTTCCCCTAAAAACAGTTCAAAATTTGTTCACTTTTACATGTTTCACTAAAATTCAGAGGCATATTTGCAACTTCAGTTAAATACCTTTACATATCCACTGAAATTATCCCCACTAATAACATTATTAACAGAGAAGAAGAGATTTCATAGAACAAACCTCAGTGCAGAAACAGTTCTTCAGTCTCAGGCTGTGTTGCAAAATAATATTTTTCCCTAAAAACTGCTTTCCTAAAGCAGTTTTGGTTTTGTTTTGGCACCCATACTTCAGTGGATGAAGTGAAAGAGTTGTATGATGAATAATAATGAAACTCCTCAAACCAGAATTCTTTGTGTATGTGTTCTTTTAACTGCTTTTGTGATTGAAAGTAAGGACTATTAACATGCCACAGAATACTCCACATCCTCTGACTATTTTAAAACGTTTAGAAATACTGGATTCATCCTGTTGCATGAACTGACGACTAGAGTTCACATCACCATGTGAGCTGGAAGCAAAATCAGTCTGTACAAAGGAGTACACTTGTTTGTTTCTACTGCTAAGCTTTTTCTGCTGCTTAGCTAATATGTTTTATACTGTGCTTTGCAGTGAATGTAAAGGGAGTAGGACAAGGAAGAGAAAGTTTATTCAAAGCAGACAGAGCAAGCCAAATAAAATCTCAGTACACTTCAGTTTTCCACTAGACAGAGGTACAAGACAACGGGCAAGTAAGACAAGCTCTGTTAGAGCAAAAGTTGGTAGATGCCATTCCTCACACAATCTATTAAAAATACCCAGTATTACATTTGAGGCACAGATTTATCAAAGGACAGGCACCACGAAGTATATGGCACACAAGGCAACATCAAAATCCAAACATACCACTTATGCCCACTGTCAGAGTGCAGCCTTTATTCTTCCAGGCATCCACTGAGCTTAAGCAAATTTTTCCTCCTGTCACAGTGCAGAGACACCCACGATGGACAGCACTGTGTTATAGCCACAAACATCCCTACTACACAGGAAAAAAAATAAAGCAGTGTGCATTTTCTCAACCCTATGCTCAGAATAGAGAGACAGACACTAGCTATAGTTATCATCCTCACTTGACAGTTGCTGGTTTGGCTCAATGAGGCTTACGGGGATTATGATAACTTTAAGCAGCAGCCGTTTGGCCCCTAGTCACCTCCTAAAATATTCTGTAAGACGACACACACAAACAACAGAAGTCACATTACAGCTGCATTTACGGTTGGGTCTTTTTTTTTTTTTTTTATCACCCAAAGCAGCCTACAACACCAACAATTGTTACTCACATGGGTGACTTTTTGCACGGATAAATGCTTTCATTCATAAACCCTGCCTTTGGTCTCAAGGCTCACTTCAATTCTCCTCCTTCTATTAAGTCTGCTTCCCTTCCTGGCAGCCTTCCCATTTGTATTACTTCCCTGCACAACCACACAATCCTTGCCTTCATTAATACCCCTGACCAGGCTGAAGTTGTACCCGTACAGCCCTATCCCTTAAAGGCTTGGGGTGTTTTCAGAATTGAAGTCTATTGATAATAGGAATTCAAGCCACGGTTAAACGTAGTCAAGTGCAGAAGATGGCAGACACTAGGGCAGAGTGCACACCAAGGAGCGAGCTGGAAGCATGCAGGAGAGAAGCTACAGAACGTGCTACAGCATCCAGCTTAAGGCTTCTTTACTTAAGGCCTCCGGGCTGGGAAAAGCCATTATTTCAAGGTGAGCTGGGAATGTAAGAATATGGAAATAGCTAATGGAACTAACTTCGATACAAGAGCTAATTTTGGCAACACTCCAATGAAGGGAAACAACTTTGTGTTTAAACTTTGAGAAGTGGCCTGTATCCAAGATGTTATCAGGACATGAGAGAAGCTTAGCTATACACTCATGAACTCCAAACACAGGAAAATAAAGGGCTTAAGTGAGCCTAGAATTAAAAAAATAACAAAATTAAATATAGCAGTAGAACTACTTAAGAGTTCTGAGAGATACTGATCAAATTTGTTACCTGATCTGATATGAAAATAAAGACACTGCAATCTCTTTTTAAAGAGAACACAGCCTTAACTATGAATTTACAGTACATTTCACTATTCACTTACAAGCACACTGCAGACTTTTATTTCTGTTTCATTCACTGGAGACTAGAAAAAAAAAAAAGACTGGAGGTAAGGGAAGTACCTCTGTTTTCATTTGCTGTTTTATTCAGGCTTTGATCACTATGTTTAGCATGTGAAAAATTCCTTGGCGAAACAGCAGAGAACTAAATAATCAGACTCAAGACGCTTGGCTCATCTCTCTAAAGCACACACTGTCAGCCACTTGATTCTTAACATACGACAGTTTTTGCCTTTATTCATATCCTTGAAACAAATTTAGAGATGTCACATTCCTTCCATTCTTCACCTATGATTCGAGAAGCCGCCTTGATTTCCTGTTGCAGCTGACACTGCCCTTTAAGTGAATGGAAACATTGGATGCAAACAGCAAAGGCAAAGTCAGTCTTAATGCCAACAAGCCAAGAAAGTTTATCCTCAGGAAGACCTGCAGCTAGAAACGAATCCAGGATGGTGGAGCCTGAAGTTTGAAGCTACTCATGGAGGAAGCCAAGTAGTTGGTTCAGGAAAGGAAATTAATACACAAAATTCTTGTCAAGCTGTCTACTTGCAGCTCAGAACTAAAGAGAGGTTATAGATCTGTGGATTTAAAAAAAGTGATTCTTACATGTTACCTAGGACATAAAATACACAAGTCCCTTTATGTATGTCTCTGCTAAGCTATATGGAATGGATCCAGTTCTATTCAGTGCTTTTGTGGAGGACGGTTATATAAATATTGAACAACAAACACAAAACAGAGAAGCATATTAAATCCTGGCTCTAACTGACCTCTTCCTCATATCTCATGACTTGCATGTGATCTTCACAGAATTTACTAAAACCTTGTGCCAAGGAGTTTATGAATACAGCGCTGCTTGAAGAGTTCAAGATTCTCTTCCTGGGAACCTGGAGAGTTTGCTCTGACTAACCCATGCTGTGCTGCTCCAAAGACGCCCTGTGAAGCTGGGTAACTCTGAACTGCCCCACTTATAAGTTATTCCACATTGCTCTGTAGTTTCACAGAAAGGCCCATTCACATTATAACCCTTGACTTGTTTCAGTCAGATGATACTGAGTTACCCTTACAGCAGCCCTCAAAATCTTCCAGTACATGGAAGCTGCACCACTGCCCAGTTTAACAGAAGCCAACAGGGGCTGGATGGCAGTAATGATTTAAGTTCTTGACTGTAATTTATGAGTTCCACCTGACTGAGGAGGAAAGGAGTTAAGATTCATCATGCTGGCTGCTCTCAGTTTTTGGGATACAAACTTAGATAAAGGGCATCAGGCTCACAGAGGTTCTCTTCAGACCACTGGTAAGGGCACTGTGCTGGACAACAGGAAGCGCTGGTTCAATTCTTAAGAGTTCTGAATGATTCATGCTTGTTGATTTAATAAGTTACCATTCTTGGCTGTCTTCTCATGCCCCTGCCGCAGCATAATAAAATAAAAATTTGTTGCAGAAGATCAGGACACAGCTCAGGGAGGTAACTTCTAACACTGTTCCAGTATAAAACACTGGAGATCATGAGTCAGAGTCTGAAGGCTCTGCCACAGATAATCCAAGCAAGCCAGCACTGAACATTTATCCAACACCCTCTGGGAAGAAGAGGTAACTGCTTCCTTTCTCCCATTTGCCGGTTCTACTTAAGCTTTAATTATAAGCTTTTTCATGCAGATAAAGTCATTTTATGCAGATACACTGGAAAAGATTTGCTTCTCCAGAAGAACTCTGAATGAGAAGATATTGTTTCAGAGCCAGTAGGGTCAGGGCTACATATGAAACACCTTTCAATTCAGATATTCACACAAAGCATCTTATTTTTCATAGACTAGATGAAAATCGGGTTTTGAACTTACTAGAAAAATGGAGGACTTACCAGTATGAGTGAAAATACAGGCAATTCTTAAAACTTACTTTATAGCAAGCCAGCCCTGTGTCAGTCATGAGGCGATAGGAAGTAGAAAACAGTTATGAACAACAGAGCAGAGCCAGTGTTCTCCTCTTCAGACTATGGTTGGAGATTACATCACCCCCTTTGACACCAGCCACACAGATGTTGAGCTAGGATTGAATTATTTTAGTCATGCATTGGGCTAGCCTCTCATCCCTGCTCCCATCTAACATCATATATCACAGCAGGGACACCTCAGAAAATAGAACCCAACACATGCTTCCCTATCACATTGGCAAGTGCCTGGCAAAGAAACACTGTACATGAAAGCAGGTATTTCTCTACTGCATACAAATTACGTGGGCCTTAGGGCACATAAGCCTCGCCTGCCCTATAATTCACGGTTACTCAATGGGTTGAATCAATTTACAAACAAGCATTAAAGAACGTAACAGCATGACTGACTCCTCAGCTATGTGATCATCACAGTCTTACAAAAAAAAAAACCCAAAACAATAGGCAACTGCAGTATGGTCTGGAATCATTTGAAAAACATCTTCCTCTGGAAGTCTGTGTACTTGTTTTAATAGATGTAAACACACTCATAAAAGATTAATTAGCTGTTTGACTGTGCCTCACTAAATAACAGCAATTCCTATTAACAGGCTGGGAAGGCATCCCAGTTTTATCATTCATGTATTTGGGATTTTCATCTGCTTCTCTTTTATGTAACTAAAAACAAGAACAGAGAAACACCTATACGGATAAAGGCAAAATTCAGTATATATCAATATCTATAAGTCAATATTCAGGGACTGTGAAGAAGGAAGTTTTCCTAAATTAATATTTGCAAATAGAAGCTCATGGAGAGAGAAAGCAGGCTACCACTGAAGACAGGAATTCACTGGGAGAAGAAACAATGACTTGGGAGATCGTCTTGAGTCAACTCTTAGATCAAAGAAAACAAGGCTGTGAAGGCATTTTGAGAGGTCATCTGGTCCACCACTGTTCCAAAGCAGGAAGATCCCTATATTTCGTTTGAGACTGACTACACAGAACCTATTAAAGGCCTTCAGCAATAAATATGGAAAAAAACAAGGCAATCTACTCCAGTGCTTCAGAATCGTTAATAAAAGAAAGATTTTTCTCCACAGCAAAAGCTAACCTAAATTGCATCAGGGAAGGAAGTTTAAGCCCATTATTTCCTGCAAGATCCATACTGGACATATAGGGCAATTCTCTCCCTCTTAAGGGTTTTGGGATGGTTTGTTGTTTGGGGCTTTGTTTTGTTTAGTATATTACACAGTAATACCTACTTTCACCCCTCTTCTCTAGGCTAAACAATTCCAATCTTTTAACCTAACTCATTTTTCAGACCTCTGATCATTCTATTCTTTCCTCTGAATTCACCTTAATTAACAAAAAGAACTTAGCCCCACAGGAAACCAGGAACCTTCCAGTTCTGTGCAGTTTCAGAGTACCTTTTCAGTTTTCTAACAATATTTAAAGACAGCTGGAATTTTTCCCATTGAAGGAAATATACTTGTCACTTATTCCTACTACTAGGAGTTTATTTTCTCAAGAGAACAACGCTTGGATCAGTTCAAGGAGATTACATTAGCTACTCTCACACATTCCCACTCCCCACCTTCCACTTCCCTGTGAAACACTAATGATCACCCAGCAAAAAAAAATCCCCACTGTGCAACTTTCATTTGTGAGCAGGAGGGCTACAGCTGGTTGACTCGGGAATGAATTTAAATGAGTTAAGGTCACTTTTACAGAAACAATTGGTTCAGGGGCAACTGTTTCAAGGACATTGCATGTCAGTTATTGTTAAAAAAAGCATACAGGTCAGCTTGCTTTTTCACTTTTTAAAAAAAAAATATGATACACTACAAAGAGGAAAGTGTCAACTTCATCATTCAGAAACATTCTAATTATGTTTAGCCGATCTAAATACTTCAAGAAACAGTCCCCATTATGGACCCCAGTGTACCACATCAGAATATAAGATGAGGAATGAAGACTCAAAGACAACAAAAAGTTGTGCAAGAGAACAACTAATATGAGTTAAGGGAATAAATCCCACTTCAAGCTACCTGGACTCAAATTCTTAAATGCATTAGGTACTTCTGGGGGGTTGGAGGAGGGAGGAGCGGGTCTAGAGCCATTTCCCAAAGTAAATTATTTGTAAGAACAAGACAATTAGCAAATTACTAACTGTATTACCCAACTCACTCTTTTCCCACTCTGTAACTTTTATCTTGAAGATATAACCTTGACTGTTCCTTGCTGCTACTTTCCCCTCAAGATCAAAAAAAGCCTCGCTTGCCAGACTATATGTATACATTCCGCCTTGTTCCCTCTATTTTTTTCACTTCAGGGGATTTCCAGAAGAAAGCATTCTAACTTTTGCTACATACTTCTCATGTGTTTCATTCTACATTCACTTCTACAATCTCACAGGAAGTGTCCAAGATAATCGGACAGGCATCTTCTGTTCAAACCTCTCCTTTCAACTGCAGCCTTACGACAGGAAGAAAAAGAATCCCTAACTTCACCCAATGGGAAAATGAGACCAATGCAAAATTCTAAGCATAGACAGCCACAAAACAGAGTTCCATGCTCCCTTCTAAGCTGATATCCAAAAAGCTTAGGGAAGTTCAAAACAAATACTGCTGAAAGAAAGAAGCACTAGCTGTACATTCTTATGAAAACAGTTAATGTATCTTGCCATTTTGCCATATAGACAGATAGGAATTATGACATTAATACTTCTACCACTACTGTTCTTAAAATTGGAAGAAGGATCATTATTGCCCTCCCTCCAACCTCTCACCCCAAAAATGTATCTTTGGAACATTAAACAAAGTAAGCAGAGAAAGAAGAGTTAACAGAACATGTATATTTGTTACCATAATGACTTCTCCACTATTTTGGTCCTGAAAACCTCCTCCTGGTCCAGGTTTACAGTACAGTAGCAATCTCTCATCTTGTTTGGCCCCGGATACGTAGGAAGATTTTTGGCTTCACCTAAAGACAAGAAAGAAAAATCCCAGAAGGATTATACATTAATATGTTATCCATAAATTAGTCATCTGTCAACTACTGCAGTGTCAGCGACATGGCTAAAGTGAAGCATTACATGGTATTTTTCTTCCCAAATCTTAAGCCTTTATTAAACTGAACAGCAGTATTCTGTTTCCAAGACAGCAACTCCTGACAGTTACCGAGTTTAGTACTCAGCAGTAGCCAGCAACAACTCAGTTTGGTGCATCCAATTTAATCACATGTGTTTGGGTGCATACTGATTCCTTCCAAACTGGTGTTTGGAAGGTTTTCATCAGTCCTCCCATAAGATAACAGGAACACAATGCAACATGGTAATAAAAGCTTTCCAATACAGCCTACTGATTTTATCCTAACAACATTATCAGAACACGGCAAGTGAGGACTGACCCCCAGCTTCACTTCTCCCACAAATGTGGAGATGGAAAACAGTTACTTTAGTTACAGACAACAGCCTTAAACCACACATTGAACAAGAAAAGCACTTTGATGAGGTAACTGGCATTTGTGAAGGTGCCACGGTCCTGGCTACTGCAAGTAATGTATATTCTACATACTAAACATTTGTTTCAAAACTGCAACAAGAAACATGCATGTATCCTATATTTAAAAAAAAAAAAGAGAGAGAGAGAAGATTGAGGAACTAAGAGCAACCAGGAGACTACACAACACAAGAGTAAAGCCACACCTTTCCCCTCTACAAATCCATTAATAACAAAAGCTGAAAATTATATTTCCTTGGCAGACTGATAAAATCAAAACTCTCGGACACAAAATCAGGCAATGCTCCTCACGGCTTTGCTAAAGCACCTTAGCATGACATGGATGAATGATGTCATTCTAAGGACAAAACCCAGCACTCTCAAAGGAGGACTAAACATAAGTTTACAATATAGACGGTCTTATTTACCCTACCCTCACTCTTCTAATTAGCATTATTAGCATGTACCTTGGGAACTAGATCGTTCTCTCCTGGTAAAAACATAAGGAATACTAAAAATAATAAATAATAATGACATACCAAGGGAATGCAGGTCTGTTTGCCAGTGGAGAAGGGAACTCTAAATGACAGCAACAAATACAGCATTTTATCAGATGTCTGCAGCTCAGCTTAAGTGCATTTTACTAAACACGCCTTCCCCAGTCTCCAGGTCCCAAATAGTTTTACTATTAACCATCATGCTTCTTTCATCCCTATCTTGAGTACAGACATACTTCTTCCTTTGTTCGACAGCACTTTGATGTCTGTGCATGTAAATATTGAAGAACTATAGGAAGAAAAGATTAAGCCAAACCGCATCCTTGGCTTTAAAGGCAAAGCATGAAGTGACACAGGACCCCAGGTCTTCCTGCCTGTGATCAACTCTGATGCACTGTTGGCACACTTTTGCTGACTGACTGATGATGTGCCCTTGGAAACTCTACACATACCCACTTCTCACAAATGACCAGTACGTGAGTGCACGTGTTTTCTAAAGCTAACAACAGAACACATCATGAGGCACTGAAAAAGGGCATGAAAACACTGTTTCAGACAGCAATGCCTCACTTCAAGGGTCTTGTAACTAAGTTTGCTCTCTGGCCTCAGCTGATGCAACTTGATAGCATTCTTCCCACTTCCTTCAAGAGCTGCGAGACGTTGTATTAAAAAAAGCTGTCTCCGCTGTAATTCAAAGGTGTGACTGGAACATCTGTTGGCATGCCCAACGTGGCTTTAAACAACACTGAAGCATTAGCAATAGTTTAACTGTAGCAGCTCTGGCCAAAACTGCACTGAGGCTTATTGATGGCTTGCTTATTAACCTCATTGAAGTCTGTATTTCCACAATAAGCCTCCAACTTGTACTCTTGCTAGTTCGAGTTCAGGCTAGTTAGAAATCAGACATACCAGCCTCACAAAGACTGAGGTCTCCCACTGTTTCCTCTCACCAAGACCCCAGTATTCTGTCTCTTATCTATCCTCACATTAAACTCACATGAGGGTAGCCTCTTTTCTGGATGACTACAGTTCCCCAGAGGGAGTGAGCATGTGTGTCAACAGGAAGAGCTTCAATAGCAGAATGATAAGGAAGTTTTCCTCGGGGTTAGACATGCTATTCTCACTGCTCTTCCAAGAGATCGGGACAAAACTTTAAGCTCAAAACTAAACCAAAAAAGCATGCAGTTTCCCGTTTTCTGCATCTTCCACTTCCTACTTCAATACACAAAACCAATTCCAGATTTTGTGATCTCCACTTCCTTTTTTTTTTTTGAAGTGTACAACATTCACTTAAGCTCTTAAGGTTAATACTTAATCATGTCAGAGCACTCTGTCAAGAGCTGTATTTTGAAAACAGAGTTCTTTCTGTTAAAAGACTTACAGTCGAAAAGCCCACAACACTGAAACGCAAGTGAAATGCAAAAGACTACACCATTTAGCATCACTAGAAAATTACTACTAGCATAGCCTGTACATCAAATTAAAGATCATCACAATATTAGAAAGTGGGGTACAAAGAGAAGATATGAGGAGAAGACAGAAATTTTTCTTCAAACTGGAAAAAGTCCCTGAAAAAACAACGGGACTAGAACAAGGGATTAATTGACCAACCCAATATATTAATCATGTTACTGAACGGAGTAGGAGCTTACAAAAAAATAATTGTCAATGCCAGCAGCAGCCAATGGCTGTTTGGATTCCTCTAGCACTGAGCGGTCGTGAAAGAAAAATCTATCAAGCTTTCAAGCGCAGCTAAAGACTCTGCTCTCTAGCCAGACATTTTATGTCAACAAATGCACTCTGTTAGAGCTTCAGTTGCTCTTTAAATTCCTCCAAGACACAAACGTTCCCTCTGTGGCACTGTTTTGCCATCTACAGCAAAGCTGAACAATTTGCTCGGTATTTTTTTTGGTTCTGCTATTACTGAAACGAAAAAAACAAAGCCCAGAATACTCGATACTGTCATGCACCATTTCCATATTCTCAACAATCAGAGCTGATGAGATCATGTAATTTGGGCAAGAATTTAATCATTTAACCTATCTGTATAGAAGAGGCATGTTCATCAATTGCATTTTCAAGAGGCAGATGCACTCTCCCCCTTCTCCCCTTCACATTTTGAAGTATCTGTAGGCTAGAGAGTTTGGAGAGGGTCTGAAGACAAAATGTGAACATGCTGTCCTTTAAAACCTTTGGCTTTTGGCTTCTGCTAGGAAGAAGCAGAATATTTCTTAAGATGTCCAAGATATTGACAATTTAAAATGTACAAGCACTTGGGTTTGGAACATAAGGCTCCAATTTGGAGTCACAGTGGCAGAATAATCAGTTCAAGTTTGCAATAGCTTGTCTCCCTATCCCTGCACTTCTAATATACATGGTCCTAAGTTAATTGTGTGATGAACTCAACTTAGCACTAAGGACTCAAATCGAGCAAAGCAGATTTTAGCTATGGATAGGTTATCATTAGATACTTTGAACAAGTCTTAAAAAATAGACTATGCAATCCTGAATACCTCATTGACTTGCTATTTTCTCCCCATGAATACTGGGTTACTACAGTTTATAAATGGACTACTGTGGCAGCACAGATAGGTTAGCTTGAGCTGGACAGAGAGAATGAAACAGCCTGGAAAAAGAGGAAGGAAAAATTCATAACCATATTCATCATCCTTGTTCCTTCCACTGTGATAAGTTCCTGCCCTGCTGAGACACTGACAATAAAAGGGAAGCAAGAAAAAAATGGGTTCTTCTGCACACATGGCAGAGAAGAGCATTGCATATATGTTTGGGAGTATAACTGGTAAAAATCAAGAAAAATTTTGAAGATGTTTCTAGGAATAAACAAATACATACGTACAAATGTACATTCCCTTAAGGTTTAGCCATTTTTAAGTATCTGGTATTTTTAACTGAACTTAGATACTTAGCTTCTTCGCTTCTGACATATTTTACCAGGTGCAACTTTCTGAAAAGCAGAGATTGTACAGCCACCAGACATTATTTCTAACTTTGGAACAAAATTTGCTGCCTCTGTACTTCTATGTATTGGGCTACCAGCACACAACTGCTGACCTAAGTGCCTTGAGGAAGGCTTTGTAATGTGTCAACAACTTCAGTTTGCTGTCTTCTAGCAGCAACATATTTGGTTTTATCAAGACAGCATGGGAGAACCATTTCCCAAACTATTTCAGAAAGCAAACAAGGAAAGGAAAACCTACCTCAAAAACTAAACCCAGTAAAAGCAGCTGAGCTTTCAGTGCCACAGCATTTAAATTCAGAGAGCAAGCTGAAAGACCTGAGCACGAAAACAAAATATCCAGCACCTGAAAAGGGCAACATATCCAAACTAACAACAATCCACTTTGTTTCTCCTACATTCAGGAAACTACTCTCCAAAGAGGTTCATAGACAAGCATCTCAAGAAGAAAAACAGAGCAGCGATGTATGCCAAGAATGAAAAGCTGCTCCTGTTCTCCCTTAAGCTCTCTGTACTGATACAGATACTGGAATCTCAAAAAAAAGTACCTTTGGTGCTCCTTTCAAGTTTTGTTTCTTCTGTTAAACTATTATTCCTGCAACATCCATAGATCAAGCAAAACCAGAAAAAAGTGTGCAGACACAGAGCTCTGATTCTCTAACACAGTTTATGCCTAAAGCTCCTTATGCACAGGACCCAGCATATAAGATACCAAGATGCCAGCAAGTTTATAATCACTACTTGAAATAATCTTAATTAGAACAGAATATCACTCAATGTCAATTGAATCACGTGGAAATACCAAATAACACAGTAAATTTTGTGCCTATCTGTGGATTTAAACTGGATGGAAATAACAGGATTAATGCTGAATGTTGAGAAAGCAGTCATTTTTTTGCAAGGTGTGCTTTTTGGGGTGAGGCAGGGATAAGGCGAGAAGCATACAACTGCAATACGTCAGGAGGAATATATTGAAAAAATAATCCCTTTTACTATTAAAATGGTCATAATAAGAAAACTTCTATTCATATCAGAAACCAATTTTGTTCCTGAACTGAAATTAATATATGTTTGAAAGCAGAATATATAGTTATATTTGTGTATAATTCCTATATTGTGTGTACCTCTCTGAATGGAAAGTTTCAATTAAATTTTTGACTTTCCAAATATGAAAAAGCAATAAAAATAACGTTCCAAGAGCTGGTCCACCCAGGATGCAACTATGGAGTTATGCAAGTACCTTAGTATTCTTACGTACTTCAGCAGTAACGTAAAAACAATAAATGCTTTTCAGGTAATATATGCTGAGTGTTAAAAATGTTCTCTCCACTCTACCTATATATAGGTCACAACACTTAAAAATAAGAAAAACATATGAAATTCATAAATATCAAGTAAACTGATATATTTTCTTAAAAAACAAGATTTCTTTTAAAATAGATGTGGCTAGAAACACTGTTCAACAAACTCTTTGCTTTAACAGTAGGTATTTATGTGTGCATACGCACAAACTGTGCTCTCGTGGAGAGGCAGATTGCATTAGATTTCTAAACCAGGTCAACGATAGCCATCTGTGAACAGATTTTGATGATCTGGAAAATGAGATTTTTACATGACCTGTTCTTAATCTAAGCCACTGCCTGTCAGCCTCTTCCCACATGAGATGTTCACCACATCAGGAAACCCAGGGAAGGCAATTCCTCATCAAAACAACATTGAACTCTTGGGCATTAGCAGTAATCCAAGACCAACTTGATGCCACAGCTAGGGCTGCTTCAGCAAATAACCAGTAAGGAAACAAAGCACACTACATAAATAACAACTTTTTAGGCAAGAGCATCACCTGGAAACCTTCTTGGCTTAGGTGCAATGAGCAGCCTCAAATCCTCTGGCACTAAACTGAAGACCACCACCAGCTGACATATCTCCGTGCCAAAAACTATACATACTTAGACCTAGAGTGGAGTTCTACTGCCTTCACAGCCTACTGACAGGAACATTTGGCATCCATTAAAACCCCCTCTACACAATCCACACAGTGGATCCACACACAGTGCTATATTACTACACTGTCACCCTTTCCCTTCACATGATTAAACTTATCCTATACCAGTAAGGAACCTTCATATATATCCTCCACTGCCCTGAAACCTGTTCCAAGACAGCAAACTCGATGATCAGGTAGGTCTCTTCCAACCTGGTTATTCTATGATTCTATGAAATGGCACAGTCTTTCTATCAGCTGTAACAATAGCTAAGCCTCATAAGCTATAGCCCCTGTGGTTTACAGACTCAAACCTATCACTCGGAATGGCTGGTAGCCAAATCCACTTTTTCCTATATGTAAGTGAACAGACAGTTCTCCTTCTTTAGCCCTGAAGGTCCAATAAACTGTCCAAATATCTTGCCTTTACCATTCTGTGCATAACAGAAGAAGCTGAGGATATTTTCATTGGAAAGCAATGAGAAACTGCAGGCTGACAGCCTTACTTTTCTTGTAAGAGGGAACGCCACCAAGTAGGCTCAAAAAGATCTTGCCATGATCTCAAGTACTTAAGCGCTCACAGCACAAGGGCTGTTAATCAAATCCCAGAGCTGAAAGAGGTCTAAACAGCAAGTCCCATGAGAGCTGCCTGCAAAATTAAGATTTTAGTTCGTACAAGAGAAGAAGCATAATTCTCCTCAACTCATTAATGTAACCGGTTGCATGCTATTTGCCAATATCGCGGTCTAACAGCAGGAATTGGGTTTCTCTAAAGACTCCCTTGGTATGGTAACTTAATCTCACAAAATAAAAAAATGTACAGTCCAGCTGCTTTTTAACAAGACTGAAGCTATTTTGTGTAAAAGGACACTTTGAAGAGATCATTATAAAGAAGGATACTGACAGGAAAAAGGTATTTCTCAAGGAGTTTTCATTCAAATTCAGTTTTCCTGTGATACTCTGAGGCTAGCATTCCAACTTTCTTTGATGTGACTTTCTTTTAATTCTGCAGAAAAAAATGATGAATTAACCAAACCCTCTGTGTTAACACAATGTTAGTTTAGACTCAGCAAGTCAGGTACCAAATCCACTTGGATTTTGAAGATGACAGTTTGCATCAATACCCACCCAGTACAACTTGCCAGCTGCATTTGATAGAGGCTTTTGAGGTTTCTCCTTCCAGGTTCAGTAAAGTAGAGACTAGCTAGAGTTTTTCTGTGCCTCTGAATTGTGACCTTCATTTAGATGAGTGACTTGTGCAGTTTTCTGTGGGGTTTTTTGTTGTCTGAGATGGCAGAGGGGGGCTTGTTTGGTTTGGGTTTTACTTGTGTTTCTTTGTTGGGTTTGTTTGGAGTCTTTTTTTCTTAAAAAAAGAAGAAAATAAGCTTCCTGAAGTTATAAACAACCTTCTCTCAGCAAAGTTTAAGTCAGTGAACATCTGCTGTGGGAGGCCATGAGGGAGAAGACTTGGGCTGTGGGAGCAGCAGAGTAGCTGAGAGGAAGTAACATTAAACAGGCTATTCCATCATGGAGCTGCACTGGGCAAATAGCAAACAATCTCAGCTATTTATAGAAGAACAGCATGAGACAGGAAATACAAGCAAATGATTTACAACATCAAAGACGTGACCAAAATCCAACAATTCAAGCGCTCCCTTTTGAGAGTTTGTGTATTAGGATAATTTAAGACTGTTGCTCCATGGTGAGGAGCCCGGTCATTGCTGAAGAACAAAAGTAATGTTCTTAGAAACATCAGCATGAGCAATAAGAAGATTCTGTGAAAATAAGTATCTATTTTTTTCTTGTCTTTATTTATATTATTCACATAAAAAAAAACTGGCATGTCTGTAGACAAAAATTGTCTGCTTTGGTAACTTGGCTTTTGTTTTTTACTGTAGATCACAAAACTGTGTGGAAAAAACAACTACAAGCAATGAAAAGGGGTGATGTCCTCTCTCTTCCAATACATTAATTGCTTCTATCACAAAAAGAGACACTAAAAACTTTTACAGTAACATGAAAAATATAAATCTGCCAAAGGCTGTGTTTTGATTAAATTAGAAACTAGTAACAAAAGGAGGGACTGCTGAAAAGTTGAAGCTTTACAGACAATATCAAGAAATCATAACCATTTCCTTTAATGATTCTGCTATCCACACTTGCTCTTTCTTCTTATTTAGAAGTATCTTTGCTAACCAGAGTCTCAGAGGATCAAGTTTAGATCAAATTCAATTTTGGCCTTTTGGCCCCCACAGTGTTCAAACCCAAAATAAAACCTCACTGTTGAGAAACAGGATGACTCAGAGCACAGCAGTTCAAGGCAACCTTTAAAGCCACCGAAGACAGGAATTAACTGAGCAAAGACCATCTTCCTCCATATTCGGAACACTCTTCCTATTACACAATCATCATAAGGGAAAGAAAAAGGTTTTGAAATCTCCCCAAGCTGCTTTACTTTAGCCTTTCTTCAAAGAGTGAAAATAGATATTTTCCTACAAGAAGATCAAATTAATTTTTTTCATGTAAAGATCCAAACTCGGAAACCTCCTCTTCCAAACTTGCACTAATTGGCAGCTTCCCTTAAACCCAGTAACAGGCAAGATTACAACTTCAAACTTGACTTGGTCTTGGTATTAACGTACTCCACATAGTCCTCGTGCATTCCTTGATACACAAAGGACATCATATGCATCAAGGAACAAGCAATAGGAAATCCTTTATTTTAACAAAAGTGTGATCATAACCAGTTCTCAGACTACACGTTTACAGATGTTTTTTGAATGAAAACATTAATATAAGGAAAATCATAACTTTCTAGTTGCAATCTTAGGCAGCTAAGAAATGCTATGTTGCAAACAAGCCTCTGTACGGAACAGAATGCTCATGCTATTTGTTCTGCTTTAGTTGCCAGATCTTCACTTACAAAGCACATTTTCCAGCAGAGTGAAATACAAAAAAATATATCCCACTTGGCCATTCCTAACGCTGGTGCCTTCTATGATCTGTAGGTGACTTCCATGCTGGTGGACTTTTAAAAACATTTTAAATTACTTCAAGTAAAGATTTGTTTCACTGTGAATAGCCTGTATTGCACAGATACATGCTGACAACGCACAAGATTTTACACAGACTCTGCTAATTTCTTGTTGCTACCTTTCAGTCCCATTAATCAGACAAAAAAACAATAGCATTTCTCTCTATGACAGTGTAAGACATTTAGATTTACAGGCTTACAGATTTCTTTGTGGAAAGAATGAGTAGCACAGCCTCTACTCTGAAGTCCAGACTCCCTTAACTACTGCCACCACATAGTTCGTCAAGAGAATTTCTACAAGCACCTAGTTATAGAACATCAAGCCATTGACAGAACTGGACCATTGCCATCCAAGATCCTAAACATTCAATTTGCTATGTCAGTAGGCTTACTAAAGATTTCTTGGATTGATTGTTTGGGTTTTTGGGTTTTTTTGGTTTTTGTGTGTGTTTGTTTTTTTTTTTAAATGCAGCACAGGATTCCTGACTCATTGCTGAAATAAAATATTCAATTAGAAAATACAGCTGAAGACTAACTGACCTAGGTATAGGGAAGAAAGGACAACGTCAGCTATCACCATCTTCTGTGTTAACTTTTTGCAGAGTTTTTCTGAATGCTCTGTCTCCTCCCATTAGTCATGCTGTGAGTCCACCAGCACAGATCCAGTGGGTCTAATGGGGCACAGCAAAGAGACATACTGCAAGTTCTTCTGCACTGACTGCATGAGGATAAAGTAAATTATTGCCTGAATTTATATCAATGTATCACCAAAGTTCAAACATTTCTGTGTAACTATCTGCTCAGTTCCTTCATTTTTTTCAAAAAACAGGAGTGTTTTTCCTACTCAAATATTAAGTATACTTCAAGAAAAATGGGTATATTTTGGTATGACTGTATGAAAGCACCTTTTCTTCATAAATGAGAAGCGGCTAAAAGCACTCTCTAAAAACAAACTATGCCATCCCACCTCATAAGAACAATACATTCAACATTCAGTCGATCTCTTACTATTTTCAGCTTCCAATTTTGGCCTCAAGCTCCGCTAGGGGAGGTTCAGGTTGGACATTAGGAAAAAATATTTCACGGAAAGGGTCATTGGGCACTGGAACAGGCTGCCCAGGGAGGTGGTTGAGTCACCTTCCCTGGAGGTGTTTAAGGGACGGGTGGACGAGGTGCTGAGGGTCATGGTTTAGTGTTTGATAGGAATGGTTGGACTCAATGATACGATGAGTCTTTTTCAACTTGGTGATTCTATGATTCTATTATTATATAGACTTTATTTAAACAGTCAGTGTAACGCATGTTCCTCCCCCCTTCTCCCTTCCTTTGGTTAGTGCTTGTTCAACACCCTCTATTGTCTCTCTGTTATTAAAGTGGCCCTTTAACTGAGTCAATAGCAGTCAGACTGCTCGACTAGCAAGCTGAGCTATATTGGACAAGCCATGTTTCCATCCTCCCAAGGCACCTTTGCTGAGACAAAAGGCAACCAAAGATTTCTTCACAAGGAGAGAGAGAAGACGATGTTAGAGAAACACATTGATGGCCAGAAACAGTGTTTAGCAAGAGAAGTTTTAAGAATATCCTAAAATATTTTCAGATCTGTTGTCAGCAGAAAACCAAAGGAACAGTTCACTACTAAAAATGACAGAGAAAGTAGAGAGGTACTGAAAAAGTGAAAAAGAAATTTTGGGTTCAAATAGATCACTTCATTCTGGACTGAAGGGAACAAACATAAATAAAAATAGTTAAAATTGTTTCCTTCCATTTCATACAAATTGAAAGTATTAGTAAGCTTCTTTGCTTATGTTTCCCCTTTCCAACAGTGTCCATTCTTCATACGGCTGAAGCCCTCACAAGTCTAAAATACGTGCATAGGAATAAACTTAAGATTAAGTCTTTGAAAGTTTGAGTTGCAAGGCAACAGTGCACCAGATTATTTTTGAATATGAGCTGTTAAAGTCCTACCCACAAATCTAGGGCAGCACATGAGACTAACTGTCCAGCTGATTATAACAAATTGTAAAAAGCAAACGAGAAATCCCTGTTTCAAGGTTCCAGTCTCCTGAGCCAGCCGGGGGAAGAATCTTCTGAGTAAATGAAGTTCACACACGTGATGGAATATCAAAGCATTCACTTGTTCTTGCTTGACCTGAAGTCACAGGGTCAGGTTCCCATCTCACAGTACAAAAGCCGATTCACTTCGGCTAAAGCTTTCACCCAACATACTCACCTCTGCACCAAAGTAGTAACTGCCAAAATATGGGGTCACGCTGTCTTCCAGAGGAAGCCAATGCAATAGGAGCAAACGAACTTCAAACAAATACAGGTCTGATTTATTTCAGTGGTTGCTCTTAGAGAGGTGGGAGCAAGATTCAAAAACAAGTTTTGTTTGTAGGTAGTTACACAGACACTGAGTATTTTTTCAAAACTGCCAATGATTTTTGAAAGCTTGGCATTCCCTCTGAGCTGCTCATCCACACCCACAAAGTTCAACCAAAGTTAAATTTTTAACGTCTGTTTAGATACTAGATGCATCCTTCTCACACATAATGAAAGGAAAACTAAATATGTAGCAATACTTAAAACAGTGGCAAGTGTCTGATATCTCTAACAATCAGCTGAAAACTGAAGGCAGAACAAGAGCACCACAAAAAGCTTCACCCACTGTTTGAACTTGCTACAGATAATCTGATTTTCTACCCCACTGGTCTGCACCTTCGCCTACTTCATGCGCATTTTCCTATCAAAACACTGTTAGCAGCTTACAAGATGGAAAATAATGCTGCTCAAAAGAGCCAGAATAAAAGTTTAACGTGGAACATTAATTCACCTTTTCTTCTACTCAGGCTTTCATCTGTGAACTGTAACAGTGTTTACAAACACTTATTTCAGCAACTAACAATCCTTTGCCCTGCCACAACCTTGACTCTCACTCAAGGCACAAACCAGACACTACTCCCAGGGGTATTCATATGATTCAATACTCTGCAAAATTTAGGTGCCTGCATCAGCATCCACTGTTCACACAGACTCCTGCGTAAGAGGATTCGAAGCATGAGCATCACGTCAGTGTCCAGGTTAAGTGCTTACAACCACACAGTACATATTTTCCCTTCTCTTCCTCCTCCTTATCTGGTCACCTCACATTTTCAGCATAAAGTCTTTCAGACTGCTGTTTCCCACAGACCTTCAGCCTTAAAACCTTCTAGTACCAACAAGAGTTCCAAGAGCCTTCATATTTACACATTGCACAGTAGGGACTGGAAACTCTGCCACTGTCCTAACGCTGCCTGAAACCTCCATCAAATCATGACTCGATCAAACACTTCCAGGTACAGATAATTCTGTAAGAAGAGTTTCTGCCCCAAATACTTCATTTGATATAAATGTCATGATAAAAGGCCATCCATGTTAATAACTTGTTATTAAACACTTCTTTAAAATGTATATGTTACACAAAGTTCAAGCAAATACCACAATTGCAATGTAGTTTTTGTTCTTAACAGCATAAAGAAGTCGAGGTTTAAGCTAGATGTATAACACTAGCACACTGAACTACTTCAAAAATACACCTGCCTTATAGCCAATTCCTTGCTAGTACCAAGAATCCTGAATTTAATAGGTTAATTACAGTGGCATTCCAATAATGTATCAGTTATCATTACAATTAAACGTTTCAGTATAATGATGATGCTGAATTCAAACAGCAAGCATGTAACTGGTAAGGAAGGCATCAACCTGCGGTGCAATTTAATTTTTAAAGAAGATTTCAAACAGTGATTAATCTAATCACCCTGAGAGGAGGAACATCACATGAATCTTGGCCTGAGGAACAAACCTAGCCAAGGAAGAATGACTCACTGTGCAGGCAATATGATGAGAACCAAACGCTAGATTATCCAACTTCAGTAACTGCAGGAAGAGAAAAAACATTTACTTCTTCACTCCTCAGCACTGAGTATAGATAACACAGGCAAAGCAGTAGAGAAAAACAAGCAAGAAGAGGCTGCACACAGTCATTTATTTATAAGCAGTGATCAAAACCACAGAGTTCAGAAGTTAGTGTCGTGCACACCTAAAACATGTCACTGGTATAAGCAGCTGAGATTTGGACGAAACATCTAAGCCAAAACCACAATACTCCCTTGTAATTTCTACAAATGCTCATATGACTAAAATCTGTATTTACAGGGAAATGTGTTACTTTCCATGAAATGTCTGCAATCCAGCTGTTGTGTTTTTATGCAAAGTATAAAGCACAGTATTAGAAATGGAAAGTAACCTACTTTCCTTTTCTGAACTATGCCAAGTGTTAATATAATGAAACTCAATTGATGTTAGTTTTCTTTTATTCTTCTAGTTTCAGTTTACAAGTTAGTCACATCAGCTGCAGAAGAGGGTTTAAGCAAGACACTGTCCATAAAGCATTTTGGAAATATTAAGTATTCTGCATATTTACTACTAGAAATAAGGCACAATTTATCTATGTAGAAGTTAGGGAATTAAAAAAAATTAACAAGAGGGACAGCTGGCAATGCTCTCAAATACATTTGCAAAGTTCTGTTTTTATAAGCACATTCATTCCTACACATCTGTCTAAAACAATACAAACCTGCTCTGACTGCTTCAGTAGCAGAGGTCCAACTGCAGCGAGAGTTGTACAAACGCCTTATTGAAATGCTTAAGCCTACACACAACTTCATACATGATAAGGGAGGATTAAGCTTTAAAAAGGGAATGGCAGGTAAAGGATATTTGACAGCATGGAGATATAAAGGCACAGCATTCCCAAAGATAACACAGTACAAAAGATACATAGAAATGTGATTAATTAAGGGATCTTATACCAAAATCTTTTCCAAATTAAACCAGCATTAAGGCTGACATAGTGACAATTGTTTGCTTTCATGACACACAGCACTACAATGGAGCTTATTCCTCAGCCAACACTCCCAGGCAAGTTTAAACTCACAGCTTAGAATTCACGGGTATGTGCTGCAGCCACTTGGCCACCAAAATCCTAAAATACACAAAACCTCAGTCAACCCTGCCCTCAGCAGTTTACAGAACACATCAAGCAGGCAACCAACAACAAACTACCCTCCCTCCCCCCATCAACTCCTAGTTCATTTTTCAGAGCTCAGAAATGATACAATACACATCATGGTATCACATGCAGCCACTACCAGAAAGTGTCTATAGGTCAAGCTCCACCTGTATAATATCTGCTTGTCTTCAAATAATCCCCTGAAAGCCCTGTGCAAATTCACAGCTTACAAAAGAACGGCAGACTTAATTCAGGGAATGCTTCTGATACTCATGTGTAAAATGAAGTTGATTTCTGGATTATATCACACACTTTCACTGACTGTAAGAAGGTTGCTCACTGACATTTACAATAAGCAGCTGTAAATAGCCATGCCTATCCACAGACTATTTGTTGGATAGAAAGATGCCCATTTTTACCATTTAGGGTAGAACACAAGTTACATGCAGTAGATGCACACAAATCCACGTGCATGCTGAAGTCATTATTTTTAATGCCAGGGGATGGGGGATGAATACCCGAGACATCTGGCTACCAAAAAAAGACCAATGCTGCTTTACAAAGATCACCCAAAAATGGAAAGCCATTCACCTCTTACTTATTCCGTGTAGTTTCAAAAATGGTCCATTTGTTTTTACAAAGCAATACCACACAGCAGAGCTATTCTGTGCAAGAAGTTTGTATTCCTGAGCAAGACGTTCGCTCTTTCAGTTGAAGACCTGGATTCCATCCCAGTTCTGCTGCAGACTCCATCTGTGATTGGGCATAGTGAGTCAGACAGCTAACTCATGTACTTGAACTACCTCCCTCTCTAGCACTTCATATCCAAAAATGCAACTTCAGATCCCTCCGCTGAAAGACTGCATCCACAGAATCACAGAATCACTAGATTGGAAAAGACGCACTGGATCATCAAGTCATCATCATCGCAACGCTGCAATACAGTATTCCCTAATACAACTGAATGAGATGTTGCAGAAACTCATTTGAAGGCTAGCTATAGAGAAGCCAGCAAAGCCAGCCCACGATCAACGTGCCTTACACTAAAGGACTCCCACGCACAGCAAGGAAAGATCAACACCCTATTGGTCTGGGAAGCCTCTTGCCTACATACATAGCAGTACAAGTGTGGGGGAATCAAATATAAACCAGGATTTACCAACACAGAGCAGAAGACAAAGCATCTGGTCCTTTAAAATAAATAAATAAATAAATAAATATAAAAATAAATAAGTAAAGGAAAGGCAAACAGCTCCCAGTAACCACGACAGGAAATGTCTTATTGGTAACAGTGTATACACCCAGTATTACTGTCACAGGCATAAAGAGAAAAAATGGTTCCCAAAGGCTTCATTGTAGAAAGAACACCAATTCAGGCATGAAAACGCTACTATAACGGCTGCAAACAACCTGGAAAAAAGTGCTTCACAACAGAAATTACTTTGATAGGAAAAACACCCTTCATGGAAAGCTGCCCAAGTTATGCTGTACCAAAACAGAGGAGCAGAGGAACTCCAAGTGTTAAGTAAGTAGGCACGCAAAACAGAAGTGCGGGATAACACAGACAGAAGCCCAAGAAAAGTTCCCACAAGCCATAAGTTCACCTCGACATACTCCAGCACTGTTGTATCCCAAATAACCATGCCAGAACCATCACCCTGCTGCCAGCTGTAGATTTATGAGATCTGAGGACAGACACTACTTCCCAGAAGATAAACTGTTTATGAATACGAATGTTAAAAATCTTCAGCACAGGAAAGCATCTGTTCTGACTTCTGCACATCTTTTGAAATACTTGATGTGGGGGGGCTTCTGCAAAAGATGCTACTTGTTTCATATTTCCAGCTCTAACCTGTTCTGAAATTAAAGTACTCCCATTGTGAAGCAGTGGATACACCTGCAAGTGGGAAAATAAGTTCATGTTTGCTATTCAACCTAAGAAATTGCCTACAAAGATAAGCAAAAATATCACTCCCCAAAAGAAATGTCTACTTTGATGATGACGCTCTGGGTCACTGTTATTTGCTTATTTTCTGAGAGTTCATAGTCATTAGAGCTTCTCTCCTTTGAAAGCCAGATATAATAGAATAGCTTTCTGTAATAATATGTTCTTAGCACATACAGAATACTCTTCCAAAGAAAGACAGCAAACACTATTTAATTGCATAAAATTGGTAGAAAAGCTCAAAGGCACGTATTGTAACTAATTTCTAATATTAACTTAATTGCAAGGTAGTGTCTCCAACTTTCTTGAATCTCAACACACACATTCTGCTGCAAAAGACAAAAGAGTTGAGCTGTTTTTTTAAGCAGAAAGCAGAGATCTTCTCATCTGTTTCAGTAATACCGAAGCTTCACAGCCACCTACAGCCAGCTGACTGCTGGCTGCCAGTGCTTCCCCACATGTTGCAACCATGAGTTCATACGTGCTACACAAATCCCTTTCACAGAATAAATCAGGTCAGGTCAGAACAGACCTTGTGCAGCCATTAGCTCTGGCACAGAATTCCTAATGGATTCACACTGCAGACATTTGCCTTGTTGCAAGAGATGGTGCAGTAATGAGAGCAAACTGGACAGAACATGAAGAGCTTGTGCAACTACATGGTATCAGGCATGCATTTCAAAGAGGTGCAAGATGCACACTCTTGAAAAGAGAACCAAGGCTGCAGTCTCGACATTCTAGGATTTCAGGCTCACTTTTCCAAGGCTACCCTCAATAGTGTTGTTCTATAATGCCATCATCTAAAGAGTCACTGAAAAGCTGTAAAGCCTCTGACAAAAAGAAGCTATTCTACTTACAAAAAGATCCAGTTCAAGCAGTGATCACTCTTTCTTCAACTTTACCCTCCTTGACCATCTGTCAATGCTCTCTGCTGGGTAGTCTCCTCTACCCATTTTACCACCGAAACCTCTTACTTCTAATAACTATTCATCCAGCAAAGGTTTCCAGACCTGATAACTTATTTCCCTTCGATTTAGACAGAAAGCACTGAAGAATGCTGATCTACATAAAACAGTACAGTCTTGTCCATTCTTCAATGCTTGAGCTCAAATAAACTGATCTAAACTTGTTTTTTGAAGGAGTTCGTTGACATTCAACTTGTTTACTTCCATTTATCCTTCCTTTTAATTCAGCTGAATCACACCACTGTGATTGAAGCTTATGTTGTACAGCATATCTCTTTCACGAGGTCCCTCACTCCTTACCAAAACGAAGTCTAAAATACAATTAAGAAACCCACAAGACAATCATCTGCTGGCCAATTCAAATGCATCCGTACCCTACTCAATGTCAGTAACATTTATTCTCCACCTCAGAATTAAATATTTTCTCCAAAATCGTATTTCCTATAAGTTTCTTGGTGTGTGTGTTGCATCTAATTCTGTAAAAGTGCACAGCATCCAATGGAAGAGTCGGCGTCATAGAATCATAGAATCATAGAATAACCAGGTTGGAAGAGACCCACCGGATCATCGAGTCCAACCATTCCTATCAAACACTAAACCATGCCCCTTAGCACCTCGTCCACCCGTCCCTTAAACACCTCCAGGGAAGGTGACTCAACCACCTCCCTGGGCAGCCTGTTCCAGTGACCAATGACCCTTTCTGTGAAGAATTTTTTCCTAATGTCCAGCTTAAATCTCCCCTGGCGGAGCTTCAGGCCATTCCCTCTTGTCCTGTCCCCCGTCACTTGGGAGAAGAGGCCAGCACCCTCCTCTCTACAACCTCCTTTCAGGTAGTTGTAGAGAGCAATGAGGTCTCCCCTCAGCCTCCTCTTCTCCAGGCTAAACAACCCCAGCTCTCTCAGCTGCTCCTCATAAGGCCTGTTCTCCAGCCCTTTCACCAGCTTTGTTGCTCTTCTCTGGACTCTCTCCAGAGCCTCAACATCCTTCTTGTGGTGAGGGGCCCAGAACTGAACACAGTATTCGAGGAGCGGTCTCACCAGTGCCGAGTACAGAGGGAGAATAACCTCCCTGGACCTGCTGGTCACACCGTCTCTGATACAAGCCAAGATGCCACTGGCCTTCTTGGCCACCTGACTCTTGACTCAGTGACCTTCTTGGTCACTGGCTCTCTGTCTCCAATGCTTTCCCTGAGGTCAGCCACAGCTACTGCCTCCACTTGATCAGCAAACTGAGGTTGGGCACAGTGGGGCCATGAGTTAGTTTTCACATTAGAACACCAGGTTCAGCCTCCTCCCCAGTCGCCTGCCAACAACTGCATTCACAAGGCAGAAGCAGCACACTACAACTCCTCTACAAGACAATATAAAGTTAGAGCAAGTAAAGCATGTCCCATTAACACAGGTCTCTACAGCTATATTCAAATCCGGCTAGGCAGGAAACATACTAGCATCACTGCATTACCAAATTCACCCATTACAGTTCCTACCGTAAAACCCAATTTCCCCTCTAAACAGTGCATTTATTCACCCTGATACACATCCAAGCTGAAGGTAAGCAGACCTATTAGACTTTATTAAAAATACTGTCTTGAGATTATGCACAACAGCTGTTTCCTCTTGAAGCTAGAGGAAAACAGATGGCAATATAACAAGAGCTAGATAATTTTTGAAAATTAACTCTAAAACATGACACTTGTACAGAATTTCTTCCACTCATGCATCTCCAAATGGGATAGTAAAAACCAAAAAAATTATGCCAAATGTTAATTTGCTAGTAGAATATGTAACAGCTTGATAGCATAATTAACATATTAAAAACAAGGGCAGAACAAAGAATACATCAAATTGCATAGAAAAACTGCAGGTTGCATAGAACCCTAGATCACAAAGCTGTTGCTGCAGATACCCTACAAAGAACACTCAGAATATAGTTTATCTCCTCTCTCAAACACCTAATAAAGCCTGACAGCATCAAGATAGTGCAATTAAAGGTGCAGAGAATAGAAGTGTGTTCTTTTTAATATTAGCAACTTCAATCGAGATCCATAGGGCTGGAAAATGACACAAAAAATATAGAAAATGGCAAGAAAATTATTTAAAGTCATCCTAATTATCCCTGCAAACATAACTATGAGATTTTATTTGTCTCTGCCTGGCATCAACTGCAATCCATCAACTGCATTTCATGCACATTCCATACACTTAAGAGTAGAATTTAAGAAACTATAAATATGTCACTATAACATTTTAAACATAGGTTGAGGGAGACCATGTATACCACATGTTCAAACAACTGCTTAAGTGTTTCCAAAAATTCCTACCAAGACAGCAGTATTTTTGGACAGACAGAAATGAATATTCAATTGATTGTTCATTCCACAGGACAAATTTAGACCAGAAGGAAAATTCAGGAGAGAAATGAAAGCTATGCTTCTGACCACCTATTATACTTCAAGGAAACACCAAGTTTAGGGTGGGTAAAGAATTTACGTTTTTCTGATATGGTTAGTGCTGAAATACAGTATGCGATAGACCTCAGAGCTACCAGCCCAAGTTTCAGGATCTACTGAAGTCCCTCAGAGTCACATTTAAAGTAGCAAAGATGCTGCATTCCACCATTTTTCTGTGCGGGCTCCTTCCTGGAAGAGACTACTCAGTTTGGTATATACTGAAGAACTTACAACGTGCACCCTTTTTTCCAGGCAGAAGAATTTATTTATTTTAAAAACTAATGAAGTAGTCTCTGCCAATCCAAACATCTTTCAAAATCCCATTGAAGATCCACTGAGAAATATTCCCACTTCTATTCTCCTGCTCCATATTAACATAACAGGTACAAGCCCAAGCCTCCACCACCTATTCTATCAACATTTCTAAATGACCAGAAATTGTATAACCAGAGCAGTTAACACCCCAGCTTTACAGTGACAGCAAAACCGGTCCAAAAGAACTCATACATTCTATGTGTGTATCTATTCACCCCCCACCAAAAAAAAAATCCACCAAACCAAAAAACTCCCAACCGAAAAAAAAACCAAACCACACACGCAATTTGTGCCACACTGCTAGCACATTTAGAAATGGATATGATCCTAAACTAACCTCCACATAAACTCAACCATATCATTGACAGCATAACTGAAGCTGTGGTCCCTGTGACCCTTCTACCTATAATGTTTAATGGTAGTAACTTGTAGCCAATGTGTCTCAAAACCACAGAGCTTGTGGTCAGTAAAGTACATATACACTGAAATGCTGTTCTCTCATAATAATACACAGCAAGTATATATAGCATATAATAAGAAAATACACTACACATAATAATTAACTGTAGAATACATATTGCAATAATCATGTAATTATAACACATATAATTTTATACTGTATACCCATATATATATAAAGGTATACAAAAATCCTACACAAGTTTTACACAACTTTGAAACTCTGTTCAGCTGACATTTTAAAAACTTAATCATTTCTAACAGCACTTATTCTGATGGGGTTTTATACAGTTTTATCCGAGTTATAGAACAGAGTTTTCTCTTCTACAAGCATAATCTAATATCATATGATCCTAATCTTTAACTAACGTAAGTATATCTGGAAGTGTCAGGAATAGTGCAATTGTTTGGAGTACTAAAAAAACAATTAGTGAAGAGAACAATTACAGAAACAGAGACGTTTCCTCCTACACCATTCTGTCTTTCCGACCTCCATTCTAAAGGTAGAAGATGACTGCATTTTGCAACTTGGCTGCCACATTATTTAGCGTATTTGTGATCTCAAGCAAGGCACTGACGTTTCAAACATGCTCTCTAGCCATGACTCTATGAATCCATTTCCTCTATTTATAGAAAGTGGGTATTAAATTAACTCTTGCCTTGGCATTTATCATCTACAAGCTTCATTCTCAAATTCACAAGATATCCTCTGTCCACCACAGTCTGTCATTCCAACTAAATTGTGTAACTCCTGCAGGCATGGCTAACCAAAGCTGACACATGTGCACACTGAGGAGGGGAAAAAAGCCCCACTATTTTTTTTTTTTTTTTTCTTGCAAAGCACAAAACTAAGTGGCACCAAGACTACCATTCCCTACTACCAGATCCACACCCAAACCTGTTTAAATGGTACCTCTTCCATTAGTCTGCTCCCTTTTGTAAAGGCAAAGTAGATGTAAACACATATATCCAAAATTTGGCTTGGAGATTAGGAGCTGTATTTCTAATCTTACATGTAGATACTACCTGCTTTGTTTTCTTCAGGAATTAGAGGTAATAAATGCCGTCAATCAAGCTTTCATTCAAAATTAAAGAGACGGGGCACATGTACAGTTGGTAACTGCAAAATAACTACCTAAAATAACTCTGACAAGGAACTCAATTGCATCATTGAGCTTTAACTAGATACAGCATACTTGCAGGAACCAGAAGGACAACCACTTAACAAGAAGTTTCCTTCCTCACCCCTGTGCTCCCCTGACAGATCCCCATTAAAAATGCTTTATAACAACCACCTATATCATGTGGGTTATCTAAAATAAAGTTCTCTCACTTGTTATCATTAAGAGGTGCAAATTACCAACAGCTCACATCCAGCGGAAGATGTCTGCTGAACAGATAGTACAGCTCTGTGGTCTTCCCAGCAGGGAGGAAAAAGCCACTTAAACAGATAAGCGTGTCCTTTCAACTTCTCTCCACTTCCACCTCCTTGCGGTACCCTTCAGCTCAAAAGGGTACCTAATCTAACCTAGATAGTGCCAGAATCAACACCGTACTTAAAAGAGCTCACACAAAATCCCAGCACTAACAGAAAAGTCACGCTATGGAGCAACACACATTAACTTATTGTACACTTCTAACGAGTTCTCTCTGCGACTCGGTTTGGGGAGGGATCCTCTACCACTTTCTTTAAATAACAATTCAAAACCTTTTCTTCCCCACCCTGAAACTGCTGTCTCCTTACATCTTTGCTTAATTTGATTCCCTGTCATCTCCTCATTCTTAGACAAGCAAGCTACCCTTAAACATACAGGAATGCCTGTTGTTCTGCAAGGTATTACTAAACACTCACAGTGAAGACTTAAGCAAGGATAAAAATCTTTGAGCAATACATTTATGCAGAACAAGCCTCAGTTACACTTAGTAGTATTCTCTGGTATTTCCTAAGTGAATTTTCCATGATACGCATTCAGACTACAATTCAAAATATTTTGCATGAGTTATCATACACCTTTCTGAAAAAATACTAACACTGATAACTTCAAGCTCTTTTAACCAGGTAGAATTTAAGAGGGAGATTGAGGCATCACATGCCTATCTATAAAACACTGGTCAGTACCATCCTCTTCTGTAGAAGCAGTACATTGCCAGCACTGCTAAGAAAGACACATCAGTCTCTCAAAGCAGCAGGAAAGTCAAATGCAAACAGAACCTTTTCATCTCAAGTCCAGGTCTGCAAAGAACCAGTGGTTGAGTTCAGAAGCTAGTTTTCACACAACCCTTCTGCCTGTTGCAAGGGCTTCTTCAACACAGCTCCCACAGAAATAGCACAGAGAAGTCTAAAAAATCCTTCTGAGGAAGCGGGGGGCGGGGGAGAAAAGAGACAGGAAACAAAGGAACATTACACTAATAGTTCTCTTCTGCTAATCAACAGAAGAGTGCTGACATAATGTAAGGACAGGCTTGCCACAGACTGGAGAGAAGCAAGAACGTGCAGCAGAAACTTCACAAAAATCAGACATGGCTTTCAAACCACAGAAAAAGGGGAAGAAGAATAAATCGCTAAATAATGTCATAGGATGACAGTAAGATACTAGCCAAAATACATGAATGAATAAAGGGACAAAACACAGCTGCAAAAGGTTAAAAAGGCTTCAAGAGAATTTATTTTCTTTCCATCCCAGCAGTCCAACTAGCAATCATTGTTCCATACTGCAGCAATAGCTACCTAATACCTAACAGTGCCTCCCGCATACTCCTTATCCACAAAGGGCTGTGGAAATAGGTGCCTTCCAATGTAGTGACAATGACTTCAAGAATCACAACAGGGGGTTGGCTCCTCTAGCATACAGGATGTGTTTTATTGCCACAGTTAGCGTTACAAAACACACAGCTCTATTTTCTGTTATTGCATCTGCACTTCCTCTTCTCACCCTTCAGGATTCCCACCATGGCTACCCCAGGATCAGAAAGCACAGATGATTTTAGGAGATAAAGGCCAGCCCAGACAAGATCTCACCAAAACATCAGTGCTGCCAGTGCCCTGAGCACAGTCTCTCCTCTACTGCTCAGGAGGTCCAAATGCTTCACTCAAAGCCAGCTGTGACATGATGCAGTTGTGTAAGCTTGGATCAGGCTGCTGGAAAGAGAGCCATATGAGAAAGCACTGGAGGAAGCCCCACCAGACACCTTTCTCCACTTCAGAGCTACATTCCAGCTCAGAGATTCACCTTCAGATAACGTCAGAGGCATGCTGCAGGTTTGTCTGTTCCTGGACATGCCCCTTACTGATCCTGAGCCTGATTTGCTGAGTATTTCCTATGTTACTTTGGATCTACACCACCACTACAGACTTATCTGGTCATCACTGAGCAATTGGTTGATGCTGGTTAGCATCACGAACCTGCTCTGCTCTATTTCCTGGCTGCCATAGGACTCACTTTGTTGGCAAGACGACTGCCCAACCTGCTTTGCTGTCACACTCAGCTTCCAGCTTGCCTTTTCTTTACCAAGGAATACACTTCGTGCCCCCTAACAAGTAGGATAGGATGACCTTGCAGATTAATAGAGCCACATAAAGTTCATACTTCTGCTTTAGAGCAGTTCTGCTCTAAGTATCAGTAAAACCCCCCCTTAGATCAGCAGGGTACTGGGAGTTGTGTTACTAAGGTCACAAGGACCGCTGGAGTATTTAAGTCATCACTGTTATTCAGAATAGGACTACCCTTGTCAAGACGGAGCAGGAGGTTGCATTTGAAACACAGGCCATCAACAGCTCTGCAGAAAGCAAGCAGCTAGAACAGAAAAATGGAATTAAGGCTATACGAGACTTCTCTATATTGTTTAGACATCAGGTAACTAGAACTGAAATTACCTGCACAAAACAACACTCTGCACCAGGACTGGGACCTTCGCACAGTAGTGCAAAGTTAAAATTTCCCTTACTGCCAGATTACAGAAAGGCAAAAACTGGTGTTAGACCCTGCAGAAGAACAGGAAGAGCCTGAACAGGCCCTGCTGGGGAGGGGTAGGGGGTGGAAGGGCACACAGGGGGGGGAAAGGGAAAGCAGTACCAGTTTCTTAATAAGAGCTTCCTCTTCAGCTTCTATTCTCCAGGTCCAAAATAGTCACTAAAACTGTTTTCTGCTCAACTCTTTCTACGCTGCTCAAGTGTTTCAGCTAAAAGACCTAACAATGACTCAGGAGAAGTTGCTTTATCCTGCAGATGTCCAAACCAAGCATTAGGAAGCCCTTGGCTTTAGAATGAGAACCTGAATAATTAAAACAAAGCCCCCAAAACTCCCAGAAATGAGAAATCAGTGCCTTTTCCAATTCTTGTGAGAGCTATTTGTTCTGGTCTTGTATTTCATTTCCCCAGTACAAGATATGTCAGGCAGGGTTTTCACTCCAAGAACTCAACCATGTTCCAGGAGGATGGAGAAGGCATTTGACTCAACGTAGACTGACAAGAACAGGATCTTGAAAGGAAGGAAACAAGACTCGGCTAGGCACAGAAACTGAATCCTGCTTGTGCTCTCCTGTCCCTTTCCCTAGCAGGGCTCTCTCACCACCCTGGGCGCTGCTTAACCAACACCACTCGATCCCATCCATACAGCTGGGAGAGTTGCTTGTGAAGCACCTGCCCTCTATGTCTCAGCAGTGGGAAGGCACATCATGAATTAATTACACAGGAGGAAAGAGGACTGACACAGTCAGTCAGGAATAAGTGCCCTGAGAGCCATTCAGATCTCAGATCCTTGTCACTTATACAAAACTGCCTTCCAGAAAAGCCTAGAATTAGATTCATATAGACACCATGACTGGTAGATGCCATCTTCCTACCCTGCCTCCCACTTGAGAGAGTAACTCCTGCCTCAGAACAGGCTGGATGATAATTCATGATAAATCAAAGAATTCCATTGTATGGCATGGAACACAGTGGAAGAGCCCATTGACAGTGCTAAACCAGGTTTTGCATGGAATATTTGCAGGAAATCCCCTGTACCTCTGTAGGAACAGGATACAGAACAAATGTTCATAACACCAAGTACCACCCATCCCATGGACTGACAGCAGCACCACATTTTCCTTTTATAAGTAAGGATATATTCCTGCAGTGAGAGGAATTTTGTGCCTACAAAGAGATTAGATCAAGGTTACAATGGACAGCCCTGATAACGGTAACTCTGAGTTTCAAGTGTTTCAAAGTTCACTGAAGCTTATTGGATGCAGAGGCAGACAATGCTGGTGCTCCAGACACCGGCTCCAGCTGCAAGGAACGTGAATGAAGACATATATCTGATACCATAATGCCACAGTGAGACAAGTATCCAGGGTGTCTTACAGGCAGAACAGCAGCTATGTGTTTCAGTGACTTTCCTAAATCAGACTGTCTTTCAAATAATATATGCAAAAAAAGTCATGTATCATTAAGGTCAATTAGGCAATTAATGAACTGAAAAACATAACAGTTGAGGAGTCTGTGAAATGAACTAAGTGGGCTAGGTCAAACTTATTGCCTAATGTCTTGACAGCCTGGGACCAAACCATCCAATCTGGATTAATACAAGAGTACAAACCAACGGCAACACGATCACACTGTCTATGGCTAAGCCATAACTGCTGATAAGATTCTGAAGCCTTGAGCGTAAAGACCTTTTAGAGGCACCACTAACATCACAGAAAACTTACAGCAGCATCCTCTTGAGTTAGTTTTAATTTACAAAAGCCTCAACCTCCTTCCCTTTCTCCCTCAGAAGCTCTCAATTACAGCCCTACAACAGAATTCATATTACACCCCATCAACAGCCAAGTAACTGTTCCACTCCTCTAAGAACCACTTAAGCATACTCTTGATAGTAACATATTTCAGTTCAAGAATTTTACTTTAATGTTTATTAAAAGAAATTTAAATCCTGATTAAATTAACACCAACCCATTGAATCAAAATGATGTTTTGAAGCTTTACATTTTTGCCACCTTCATCCTATGCTGGTTTATTTTAGTGTTAATCTCATGTTCTCCAAAGAAAGCCATCATTCAACAAAGCACTGCGAAACAAAAATATCCAGCACACACTGTCTGGGCTACAGCTCATCCTTTCCACACCTTGCTACCCTCACAGCTATAAAGGCTCAGCATTCCAGCGCAGTCGGTTTCAGGTATACCATAGTGGATAGAAGCAACAAACACCTTATTGGGGGGCAATGGCCAAAACAGAGAAAACATCTCTCCTCTTAAAGGATGTTTGCAGCAAGCAAGCTGCATGGTTGCCACATAACAGGCTGCCCAGGGAGGTGGTTGAGTCACCTTCCCTGGAGGTGTTTAAGGGACAGGTGGATGAGGTGCTGAGGAGCATGGTTTAGTGTTTGATAGGAATGGTTGGACTTGATGATCCGGTGGGTCTTTTCCAACCTGGTGATTCTATGATAAGTTTCTAGATGTGTTCACTGTAAAACGCTTTTCTCCCTACTATGCCTAGTGTTGTTCACTAGACAAATTTCAATTTGGGGGAAAAATTATCCACAGGAAAACACACCAAAAAAGAAGTGTGCATCCATGTCCAAAACAATGACAAAAAAAGAAATATCAAATAAGTATATGACATCTGCACAGGTCCAAAATGCTTCATTATGCTTTCCCTCTGCCCAAGCCCAACCTGCCCCAAGACAAATATCGCCAATGCTGTCTCCCACAGCCTGATACCCTAGAAGTTAAGTACACTGCAAAATACATTAGTATTTTTGTCATGAGCACCAAACACTTTACCTAGGATACAACAAAAGCACTGAGACAGCACCACCACTGCCTCCTCCAAAAGCCTGAAGGGAACCAAATCCCCACCTTTAAAGCACAGCTGCAAGGTTCTGCCTAGAGACTGACTCTGTACTCAGAAGGAGTTTGTAGAAGCCTCTGTCTCAGTCTCACACGCCGAAGTTCTGGAGAGCAACAAGGGATCAGATCTAGCCCTGTACCTGGCACTTCCTTCAGGCAAGTCACCTCAGGTAGTGGGGTTTTCAGATCACATTCCTAAGCAGTCAGTTAACCCCACGCAGTACAAGAGGAGTTTTGGTATACCTGCAGCCTGGCACTAATTCACAAACGTAAGCTCTTATCTGAGAAGGTCTTAGGACCAAATAAGATATTAATGCATCATCCCACTCCATTCTGCTACTGTGCATGGTCTGTAAAGCACGGTATTTGCTCCTATGCAGATCCCAATGCAGTATCCACAGTACAATCTCTTACAGGCACTTGGTACCTCTGGTTACTGCCAAACATCAAACGGCCACCATACAAAAGAGACGTGGAGTTTGACATAGGACAATCATATCTGAGTAAGATTTCATGGGACTAGGAGAAAAATACACTTTGAATTCCAGAGAACACTTTGCACATGAAAGTAAAGCCCATATTCAAGAGCATGAAGTAAAATGTTACCCACAGGACTAGATTACCAATTCCCATTACCAGAAGCAGGGCATCAGCATACCAAACATTTGCAGGTGTTATCAGGAAACTCTAATAAATGACAACATATACAATGTTTCCTGCTAGACTATTACAGAGACCAGTTACATTTAATACCAGAGCTGACTTTAAATGTCATTTGGTTAATATTTCTTTACTTTCAAACCCACAGCTTTCTGGAACACTGTCACAGAAGCAGGTGTCAAAACACACTAATTATCAGTCTGTTGCAGCTTCACTTTTACTGCAGCTATTTTGCTCTACTGCAACATCCCAAATTCCCCCAGGCACTTTTTCTTCCCTGTCAAAAACTTCTGCCTCACCACTCAAAAAGAGACAGTCAGGAGTAATGGTATGAATAAAAATTAGCTTTCTTTTTTTTAACTCTCTGAGAATTTTGCTTATTAAACCTAAAAAATAAAAAGCCACAGGGGAACAGAGAGAGAATAGGCATACCACTTACACTAGCTTGAAATCTAGTTCCTTCCAACCCTAACAGGCAACATCAATTTTCTCAAGTCCACTGCAGGCACTGCCCTAGAGAATACAGAGGCTGGCTCTTGTACTTCAGTATGAAGGAAGAGGCATAAACAGTTCCCCTAGCTTTAGTCAGGAGTGGATTTACAACCACTGACCACAATCTACTTTCTCCATAATCTCTGAAGCACTAATTGTCTAAGCCTATTCTGCAGCAACTGCCTAGAGCTCCTGTCTTTAATTATTGTACACTGTTAGTTCTCAGAACTTTGGTGTTTGCACTGGTCACGCAGAACCAGGCCAGGCTGCTGGCTGACAGCATGCAGCAAAATTAGCTACTTACAAAAATCCACAGACTAATATTTACAGAAATAAGAGTGGTATTGGTCAACTCCTACCTTATATTTGGACCAGGAGATGTTAAAAGAGCACAAACGTGGTTCCTCAGGTTTCTTAATAACTTGACCTTTGAATATCAGGAAACATCAGACAAGGTACCAGACATCAACTATCCACAACTACAAAATGCAGCTCCACAGAGGAACAAATCAGAGCACATATGCAGAAATGGCTGATGAGTCCTTTCTGCTTATATACTGGGGAATACTTTACAAAAAAAAAAGGTCAAAAATTAAGGATTATGCTCATGAAGGCAAAATGCTACCCCTCCTAATCTCAGGTTAATGTCCAGTGCTACAGGGAAACATGGTCTCTAGGAGGTCTCTAGGACCAGACTTAGTCTAGGTTACTGAGAATTTGTATAGATCAAACCAAGGACCTTACTGACAATTAAAACAGGACACAACTTCTGGGAGCGCAGCTCCTCTCTGACTTGAGCAGAGCAGGTGCAAGTTTTCTAGGACCTTTACCACCTCCCTGAAACAGAGCACAATACAGCCTTGAAGAAACAATAATCACCTACAGAGCAAAATAACTTTGTTTTACTCAATTCTCAGCCACAATGAGCAGTAACGTTACTTATATATAACAGCAGAGGACCCAAGAACCTTAAGAAAAAAAAAAAAGTGCTATCTTATACATTACCCGCATGGTCTGCTGAAAGACAGATTTCAGACAACTGCTCAAGTTTCACAGTACTGTCACTTTTTTGCATACCTTGGGGGAAGTAAGTAGCACTTTCCCTGCTTTCCGTATAATACAAGGAATAAATACAATATGCAACTACCCATATGTACAATCCTTTTAATGTAATTAATTATACACTTCAACAGAGACATCTGAAAAAAAAAAAAGTCAAAAGATAAGCAACTGGAGTCAGCAGATCTAAAAATCTGATCTGTAGAGGACTGACAGGTCTCAGTGCTAGCATTCCTTGCTCCTCTCTGCTAAACTGTATTAAGAGGCAGCCAAAAATAAGACAATATTTCCCCAATATTAAGTTCTCCATAAGAGCAAATGCTGTCATTTCAGAGATATGCTACAATTCAAAAATGGAAGGGAAAGCACTCAGTGATTTTTTAAAGAGAAGAAACAACACTCATACTGCAAGCTTTGTCTTAATAGCAGGTGTGTTGTGAAGAAGTTTTTGAACATGCTGTACCAGTACAGATCTTTCACAAGTACAGATAATGTGTAGAAAGCAAAGCTATGATCTCAGAACCAGCACTCAGCTGGGAAATTACAACAGCAGAAGAGCCAAGAACTTCCATTTATTCAGGAAAACTTGCACCAGCCACTCTGATATACAGGCATTCATAAAAGTACAATTTTTGTTCATGGTTTGTTCACAGACCAGTCTTAAAAAAAAAATAAGAACAATTCCACAGCAACCCCTCTCTTTTTAGTTACTATTCGGGATCTGCAACAATGCAATCACAACCAGTAAATCTAACTTAAACAGCACTGGTTTGGAGGGGAGGGATTGTTTTTGTTTTAGACAACTCTCACATTGTATCATCCTGTAAGAGCTTAATTTTCCAAGGTTGTGTTCACGTGTTCTGCAGCAGTCACCAGCTTTTCAAATCAAAACCTAAAAGCAACTGTAAGATGTCACACCCCGTGTCTCCTGCAAAATAGATCTAATTTTCCATTACAAACTACTGATTGTTCCTTGGTAGGGGGAGGAGGGAGAGAGAGAGACTAAGAAAGGGAGCTTTCATACCATCTACCAGATTTTTCTTCTCTTTCTACCACCCTCCTTCCTACAGTTCTAAAAGCTGAACAACTGCCAGAAAAATCAACAAAACTATTTTTCATTGAAATATAAAACCAGAACGTCTGAGAAGTTTTGTGATACAGTTGAATTACACTGTCAAACACAACGAACACATAACCACCTTTAAGAACTCACTAAACACTTTAAAACACACATCTTGGAAGAAGATACCAAGAGAAACAGCTTTCAGAACACAGCACTGTAGTACTGAATGGAACAGGAAATGAGGAACAAAGAAAGGAATTTTGTAGATTCCAGATGGACTCCAACACCAGCTGGGAAATACAAGCAAGAATCAACTAAAGCCTTGTAAAAGGTTCCCACTAACTGTTTCCTTCTACAGTTCTTCAATAAAAGTAAGTAGCTGTAAACAATTTGTAAATAGAAATATTTTTAGAAGAAACCTGAAACAGTAGTAAAAATAAACTTCTTCCCCTTTCGCCTAATTTAAGGAGATCAAAACAGAGCCTGTTTTTTGGAGCTGCTTTTTTAAATACAAGAACTCTGTATAAGCAGTCAAATACAACTGTAAATAAAGTATTTCAAGCTGTCAGCTTCTCAATGCTTGGAATATTAAAGCTGAATGGAACTTGAAAGCAAGGAAAAGCAAAAGCCATAAAGTTGACTTATACTACATGCATTCTATGCAACTGGAATTGAATGGGAATTTAAGTGTGTAAATAGCTAAAACCAAGCTATCAGTCACTCAAAAAACTTTGTTCTTACAGCAAAAAATTAAACCCTCCCCATCCAACTACTCTAGGTTAGAAACCCTGGAAACAACTCCTGCACAAATTCAAATAGCCCTCTGTTCCCTATGTAACCCAGTGTCTCCAACATTCCACATTCCTTCTTGGAAACACGAACTCGGGCCTTTCAATGCAAACTTCTATTAAATTGGTTTTGAAATCTCTGAGTAACAAAAAGAGCGACAAACACACAACTGTATTTCCTCCTAAGGTCACTGCAAAAGATGAAAAGATTAAGCATGCATCTTATGGAATGCATTATTAGAAAACTCTGCAGTCATGGGAGAATGCTTTTTTTTTCCCAGCGTCAAGGTTTTTCATGAATTTGTCACAGGTGCCAAAATTCAGATGCTTCATCTAATGCTCATGCATCTACTAGCAGCTTATAAAAGCAAAGTACATTAATAGTTAAGCAAATGACACTGCATCACATACTACCTGTTCAAACATACCAGTAATTCATAAGTAAGTGAAAGTCTCTCTTACCATCACACCATACTAATCCATTTGAGTTAAAGGCAATGCAGTCACATAGTTAAACACCCCAGCAGGTACGGGAGATTCAGTTGTTGGGCTACTGAAAGGATCCCCATTTTGCCCCAGTGCTCCCTGAGAGAGAACAAGAAGCAAGTGCAAGAGTCTCTAGTCAGGTAGAGAAAGATGAGAAAGGTAAGTCTCCTGAGGTCTGGAATGAAAACTGAAGAGCAGAACTTCTAATTAACCACAGAAGTTCAACAAGCCAGACCAGGCTCTAAGTCTTCAATATTTTTGTTCTTTCCTTAACGGACCTCAAAAATACAGATAACACTACACTTTATTCCTTTTCAGATATAAAAAGGAAAAAAAAGAAAAAGAAAAAAAGAACCACGCTCAAAGCCCTCAAAGTTTCCACTTTGAAGTGGATCTCTGAAGTGTTTTACACTGGCAGCAATCCATGAAAACTTCAAGAAATAAAAATAGGAAAAAAATTCCAGTTCATAATTTTGAAGCTTCACATCTCATTTTGCAAAACTTTCACCCAAAAAGTCTTCTATAGGAGGAAAGCATGTGAAGTTTCAGGGAAGTTGCTTTCCTTTGGTAGAGGTTAGGATACGAGAGGAAGGAAGTTAGATCTGTTTTGGTTTTATTCCAAAACAAAGCACCAGTCCAACATGCTGGAGAAATCAAACAGGCACTGCTAAAGAACAGTTTTTAAGGTTTATTAAATGTTGCTACAACCAGAAGGTAGGAGAGCTATTCAGAATGTACAAGTCTATGATCAGCTATTCAGTTTAAGAAAATCTTAGCTGTCATTAACTCCAAACATCTCAAGTTTCTCCTTGATTTAATCACAGATAAACCTCTGGTATTAGAAGGTTTAAGAACTCTACATTAAGACATATTAGTGAATGTTTTAACTGTAACTGTATGCCTTAGTTGGCTTCCTCCCTAGATGCATTAATAGTCCACTGAAAACACACACAAGCATTCATTTTTCTTCTACATGTTTGGCCAAACATCTGTTGGTCAGAAATCATTACAAGTAATACAACTGTCTGATATGTACACATCGTATAGTATTCAAAGACTACAGTCCTCCATCTCTACTCTAGGCTTCATGCTTTCACACAGGGAAACAGTAAGATTTATACTCCAAACACACCAGTTTGCAGGGGGTTTTCTCTCAAGTGGATTGTCACAACATGAGAGGCATTAAGTACTCCTTAACCACCCTAACTGGATTTTGCCTCATCATCTCCCCCACGCCTTCCAGGAGAAAAAACGCTATATTAGCCACTCAAAGATTTAATTAACTCCCACAGAAGCGTAACTATTGGCTTCAACAGAATTATTCACAATTATAGAACCTCTAATGGAGCTCAGTCAGTCCTCCAGTCGGACTAAGAAAGGATGGATAGAGGGAACACCTGAAGGTCCATTTGCAGTCTATACTGTTCATTTGCCCTAAGAATTTTAACCTGATGTATACTATCAAAAGTATTTCAGGAGCTTTTTTTAAGCTATGTTTTCTAACCTTGCTGTAGACAACACCCTTCAGTATCTGCATGAGGTCTTCCTTAAACGAAAGCATCAGTGCAAGAAATGGCTTTGTATGGTAACGACATTTGACAGCATAACTGCATAAGTAGAAATCCTGCTGTCATGCAAAGAAATTGAAAGGGGTGGTGTCTGTTTAAGCACAAACATAATAATCAACATTAGGTGCCTCAGCTTTAGAAGACAAGTGTGTGATGGAGAAGGAGGGCAGCATGTATATTTATCAATTAACACCAGCTAAACCATCTTAACTTTCTTAAGGCAGCTAAGGCTCCTGAACTAAGTACTAGATGCAAGTAGTTCTTAGGTGGAAGGTCAGAGATATAGATCTATCAGTTTGTCAGATAAGCCTCTTGGTGGTCTCACTGGAGTTTTAACACTTGTTTTTCATTTCAGACCAGCTGACCAAGCCAGTGTATATCAGGGCTAACAAATACCCCATCATCAAGAAAACACATACTGTGGAAGGGAAGCAAACTGAACAGGCTGAGAGAGTTGAGGTTGTTAAGTTTAGGGAAGAGAAAGCTCCAGGGAGACCTTGTAGCAGCCTTCCAGTACTTAAAGGGGGCTGAAAGAGGTGAGATTCAGACTAGTTATTAGAAAGAAATTCTTTACTATGAGGGTGGTGAGGCATTGGCACAGATTGCCTGGAGAAGTCATGGATGCCTCATCCCTGGAGGTGTTCAAGGCCACGTTTGAAGAGGCTTTGAGCAACCTGATCCAGTGGATGGTGTCCCTGACCATGACAGGGGGTTTGGAACTGGATGATCTTTAAGGTCCCTTCTGCCCCAAAGCATTCTATGATTCTACAAAGAGTGTAGAAAGACTCAAGCAGTATCATGGCACTGCCAGCATACAGCCATGACAGCAGGGGATGCACCTGCAGGGGATGCATCTGTGGTCCCCTCTGCCTGATTTCCCCCTCATACACATTCCGAGTCAAGCTCCCTGTCCAGAGACAGCTCTGACATCCACTTGAGTGCACAGATTCAGCTCACTAAAATGGAAGAAAATTAAAACTGACAAGAATAAGGTGCATTATTTGGGCCTACTTTGCAAACAGAATTGGATTTCTTTTGTTAGTAGAAGAGCATCAGTTGACAGCAGGTGTGTCTGTGGCAGGGGGCGGAGTGCTAAAAGTCTTTTAGAGCAAGGAACAAGACCAGTAGAGAAGGGGAAAAGCAAGGCAGCAACAAGCTACTAAGTTGGGTCAACATATCATAATGTCATGCCTTGGACTGCACCTACAAGAACAGAATCACAAAGCAACACCCAAAACACAGAGAAAAGCATCGGAGAGAACAGAGTCATAAGAACACATGAAGAGAAGCTAATATTGGGATCTGCCTAGCCCAGTAACTTCATAAACAGAAATTTGTCACAAAACCCCACCAAACAGTCTGAAAAGTAATTCAATGCAATAAGAAGATTTCAAAAGCATTTTCTGGAAGACCGTGAAGCTATGATACCCAGCACTTACATAACATCCCCATGTAAGAGCATTTGGTACTTTGACCAGCAGATAATCACCTCAATGAGAAGACAAGAAAACACTATTAGTTCTCATGAGAGAGATTAGGGAACACTTTTTTTCAAATGTACTAATTCTAAAAAAAGACAAAAAAACTGAAAAGTTTGCTTCCTAACAGCAGAGGCTTTGAGCAGATCTGTTTAATGGTTTCACTCGTGTGAATTTACCTCCACAGACTCTAAAAAGCCAAGTCACATTGGCTTCCACTCACATATAAATCATTTTTTACTAAAAGGAAAGTTAAGTTACAGATAACTTGATCTCAGGCTGGCAGCCCCAAACACAAGCATCTTCCATTTCTTCAAAACTGAGTTAATTGAAGCATTTTTCACTGCTACCTTTGTTTCCACCTCTCCCTTACAGAAGCTATGCTTTGGTCTCCACTTTTCCTCCAGCCATGGCTGTTCCTGACACTCCATTAACAGTCACAGCACTGCTCCTCTATAAGTAGCAATGGTCCCAACTCTTTTCCATTCAGCATGCCGAACACAAGTCAGTCAGAACACAGCCACCACCAAATTCAGCAGTTTGAACTGCTGAACCAGTGGTGAAAAATCTGCATAATCTATTCTGCACCCTCTGCAGCCTGCCAGACTCAAGCCTTAAATAGCATTACAGGAAAGTCAATAACAATGTAAGTTGCCACTTTCTTTTACACACACAACATCAGTTTAAGCTGTACTTGTCAACTTTTAAATGTGCAGAAATTATTTGTTAAGTCTTGAATATATTCAGGGTGAGATGCAAACAACTTTCCCCCTTTCTTTACTTGTTGGTCCACCAACAAGCTTTGAAACACTAGGAAAATCATTGTTATCTTTAAGGAGTATTTTGCACTTCCTACACATTAGTTTTCTACTATATATACACCTATATATAGACAGGCACCTGGGGAAAAAAAAACCTCTCATTCTAAAAATATCTACTCAACAACCTTATGCCCCATTTAAATGGGGATAAATCCCTTTACAGTATTATGCAGTGAGCATATTTAGTCGTACTTACTTCTACAAGTAACCACTTAAGACAAGGCACTAAATCCCAAAAGACAACATTAAAAGGGACATCTTCTCAAGGCAAAATGGATTTCCCTGATCAACCTTAGGTTTATTAGACTTACAGGAGGCCTTAAGTTTGTCAGAGACAAGATAGTTCCTCCTTACCCTTACAGAAATACAGAGAGGCATCTCTCATGCTTATGCTTAAACACTAGTATGCCAGCACTTAAGAAAATACTCTGCCTGACTTCACCCAAGACTCAGTTTCCTAAAGAAATGTTCAATTGTTCTCACAACATCTTAAACTACATAGCTCTGTATGAATTAGTAAACAAGGCACAGCAAAACCTAAGAATCAGCAAGACGACACAGTCCGCAGACCAACATAGCTCATCTAGTCAACTGGATCACAATGTAAATGAAGTTGTTGAGTTCTCAGGAGACTGGCAGGTTTACGCTTTGGACTGGACAAGCTGCAAGTGGAGAACCAGTCCAGATCAGGTAGCAGCAACCCTCTTTCACAAAACTTTCACAGCTCTGTGCTTCTGATCACACTTTGTGCTAAAGAGAGACTATGCTGCCACAAGTCCCACATTTTTAGCTTATGACTTCAACACTTGTAACCACAACAGGTCATTCCCTGGCTCTTTATAAGGATGATACAAGAGCTTTAGATGTTTATGAAAGTCTTAAATTGTGGCAAGCCCTCACAGCATGAGTGGACCATTATAATCTCCAAAGGTCACAGTGATGAGCAAAGGGTCCTTCTCATTACGTTGGTGCCTCTGGTAGCCTCTTCATGTGCAGTATCCTCCTGTCTCAATTATTATTCTAAAACTATGGGACAGCTCAACTTCTGTAACAAGCCAAACTACAGCTAGAAAAGAAAAAATTTAGAGTAGAGCTTCATACTCCTTGACACAAGAGTGCTAGATTTCAGGGATATGGAAAGCTTGTTACCTTACAGCGAGATTTCACAAAGGAGCCATTTCTTTACATTTTTCAAGTATAAATAATTTCACAAAGTAAAACGTGGCAGAAAGTTCTCTGCCAGTTTACATCCTTCCACAGCAGAAATGCTGAATATGAGCTTTTTTTTTTCTACTGAAAGTAAATAGTTGATGCCACTTAAGGAGAATAAAGTAGCAATTAAGTACAATACATTTATTAAATATTATTGACAGTACAACATAAGTCATGTTGTCAAGCAGAAGGTCTCTCTTTGTAGTTTTTCCAACCAATCATCAGCCACAGAGCCTTATGTTGTTTCCTTTCAGGTTTTGAAACACTGACTCATGGAAATATCAGCACAGCACACTTCCTCAAAGTGGCAATCTTATAGGAAGTGTTTGTTTAGTCTTACATGACACATTGTTTTGTTTATGCATAAGGGATTCCGGTTAAAATAATTTTTCAATTAAGGAAAAAAGACAAAAGGACAGCAGCTTCAATTATGGGAAGCCAAAATAAATCAATTTCAAATAGACATTTCAACAGTGCACTCATTAGCACAGATATTACTTTTTTCTTTTTACTCTATGTTACTTCCTTGCAACAGAGAAGCGCACAAGTTAGCCAGGCACTGAGCTCTTTCAATTCAACAAACCACAAAAGAAACCAGAAACTGGACAAGAGGTAGCACTGTAATAGTGCCGCCCAACACTGCTACTCACATACTGTTGCTCCACAACTTCAGTATCTCAATGAGACTTTTTTGGAAATGGCAAGTCACTGGCAGTGCAACCAAATGAAGAAAACACAAGTTCTTAGGAACCCAGGGGTTCACACTTTCAACGGATGGCTCAAGCCAAATCCAAACATGACTAGGAACAACACTACTTGGAATGGGGAAGCATTTAGGAGTTCTGGGATATAATTACCGTCCAGCTAAATATGGCTAATTCCGTGCAACACAACAAACCCAAAAGGACAAGCTACACCACCAGCAGAAAACACTTCCATTTACCTGAAGCTTCTTGGAAATGCGGGACAAGACCCAGCCATGGCAATGTATTACATCAGGGCATTCAAACACCTCTAGGCTTTAGATGTTTTGCATGGCCTGAAGCATCCAAACTGCACTAGCCTCTCTATTAAAAAAGACACGTCACCACAGGTGCCCGCCCTGATCTCACAGTGCTTTTGCACTGATTATTCAAAGCATCAGTCCTCTGTTTCATCAGATCTACACTAAGGCATTCCTGTCTATCACTGTTCTCATTCATGATTTGCAAGGAAAGGTGCTACAGAGAAGGAAACATGCTATCAAATGAAGCACAGAATACGTGCAGGTCAGTATGAGCTTGGCCACGAAACAAGCTCCCAAAGAACAGAACTGATCGCTTCCAGAGCATATTAAATCAAAGCAAATCAAGATGGGAAATGACTTCTACCTTTGTCCTCAAGTAGCTTAACCCTTAACCCATCTAAAGATTCCAAGTCTGCCGTCACTTTCAGGAGAGAGAACCCTACAAGGAACCAGCAAATGGGAACTGCTAAAAGCCAAAGAAATTTACTCTTTTGAATCCACTCACAGGTTTCTTTCACAGGGACTCTGCAAGCCTCTATAAACAATTTCATCAAGATTACAATTGCTTTACAAGGCCTATGAGACTAGATACTCCCTGGATCCATCAGAGCAATCCTGCCACTTCTATTTTTCTGACAAATTCCACAGAATGTAGTCAGCTACAGAAGGGCATTTAACTTTCGAAAACAAATCCCAGAAACTGGTGCTTCTGTCAGAAAAGCTGATAAATACAACTTTAAGTACCTTGAACAGGAGGGAAGAGCTCGCTGTTGTTGGCACTTAACATCATAGAATCATAGAATAACCAGGTTGGAAGAGACCCACCGGATCATCGAGTCCAACTGTTCCTATCAAACACTAAACCATGCCCCTTAGCACCTCGTCCACCCGTGCCTTAAACACCTCCAGGGAAGGTGACTCAACCACCTCCCTGGGCAGCCTGTTCCAGTGCCCAATGACCCTTTCTGTGAAGAATTTTTTCCTAATGTCCAGCCTAAACCTCCCCTGGCGGAGCTTGAGGCCATTCCCTCTTGTCCTGTCCTCTGTCACTTGGGAGAAGAGGCCAGCTCCCTCCTCTCTACAACCTCCTTTCAGGTAGTTGTAGAGAGCAATGAGGTCTCCCCTCAGCCTCCTCTTCTCCAGGCTAAACAACCCCAGCTCTCTCAGCTGTTCCTCATAAGGCCTGTTCTCCAGCCCCTTCACCAGCCTCGTTGCTCTTCTCTGGACTCACTCCAGAGCCTCAACATCCTTCTTGTGGTGAGGGGCCCACCATCATCCTCTGCTGTATTACAGTAAAAAAACACGGGCCAAACAGCGCTTCAAAAAGTGTCTGGCATTATTCTTGCACTTGACTGAGTAAAGACGTTCTGCTTAGATGGCAGCAGTGAAACACCGGTGTATCCAGCGATGCATGCAGTTTTACCTACTTACTACCCATGCTAAAAGGCAGTAAGAATCCTTACCGCAACACTGCAGATTAATCAAATGCTTAGCTCTGATGAGGACTCTGATAACTCAAGTCAGCAGTAGGATTAACTCTAGTCCATGATTTAATGAGATTAATCTCAAGCCTTTTGCTGCTGTTAGTATCTTCGATCTCTTCTACCGCTCAAAGAAATTCCCACACTCAAGTGACATCACCCCTTTAGGTATGACTTCATCGCTGTTTTCTTCTCAAACAAAACAAACAAGCCACCATCATCCTACATGTGAGATTACTCACATTACTCCTTTCACTTACTCACCAATGCCAGAGCACCACTTGCACGGTGCCCGAGTTTCTCCCTTGCAAAAAGACTTTCCCCCCCGCTTCTCCTCTTTGAGAAAAGCCAGAAAACAACTCCCTGATCACACTTTATAGCCCTGCCGAATCTATTTTCCGGATGTACAAAAGAAGACAGAATCAACACATAGTTTTTGGCTTATGTCAGACAACCGTCTGCTATCACCAAACCACCCATTAACAGTTAATAAGGAAACAATCCTAGCAATGAAATCCTAATGCCATTATCCAATAATGATATTTCCTATGCAAACTCAGGTTTCAGTTTTATCTAACACGACACATGGTGGCGGCGAATTTGCTTTTATAGGTGTGCAAGAGGAGATTTTCCAAAAACTCCAAGAGCAAGCTCCAAGCCCAACTCCCTCAACACCCATCACAGCGAGCCCAGCACTAAACTTTCCCTCTTCCCTCCAGCATCCCTGCCCCACGGAAGGGAACCAAACCTCTCCCTCTGCACGTGGGTTTCTCCTACGGAAACGAGGGATTTCCCTTCCAGCCGTCACAGTCGGAACTCTACCAGGGAGAGTTTAATCCGCACGCTGACATCTGTCGCTTACTTTCTAATAACGTGGTTTGGAATCCTACTAGCGGCAAGGAGAAGGGAGGCTCTCGGAGCCCCAGCACTCGGGCACCGGCTTTGCCAGGGGCACACGCAGCACCCAAGCCTCAGCCACCGCCTGCAAACTTTTAGTGCGTAGCGTAGCAACGGAATGGAAAAAAATAAATATAAAAAAATAAAAAAAAATGCAGAAATCTGCCTAAACACCCCAGCCGGACCCCTTGCAAACACCAGCGCAGGGCTGTGTCCTGATGCTCCCATGGGTCCGATGCTCCCCAGAGTCCTGATGCTCCCCAGAGTCCTGATGCTCCCCACGGCACTGCATCCCGATGCTCCCCCTGGGTCTCCAATGCACACGGTCCCACTCCCTACAATCCCGCTGCTCCCCACGAGGCTACATCCCAATGCTCCCCACAGTCCCGCTGCTCCCCATGAGGCTACATCCCGATGCTCCCCACGGTCCCGCTGCTCCCCACAGCGCTGCATCCCGATGCTCCCCACGGCTCCCGCATCCCGCTGCTCCCTGCCACGGGTCCCTGATGCACACGGTCCCCACGGTCCCGCTGCTCCCCGCAGATGCCGCTGCCCCCTATGGGGCTGCACCTCGATGCTCCCCACGGGTCCCGATGCTCCCCAGGGCGCTGCATCCCGATGTTCCCCACGGGTCCCGATGCTCCCCACGGTCCCGCTGCTCCCCACAGCGCTGCATCCCGCTGCTCCCCGCCACGGGTCCCCGACGCACACGGTCCCGCTCCCCACGGTCCCGCTGCTCCCCACAGATGCCGCTGCCCCCCATGGGGCTGCATCCCGATGCTCCCCACGGTCCCGCTGGTCCCCAGGGCGCTGCATCCCAATACTCCCCACAGGTCCCGATGATCCCCACGGGTCTCGTTGCTCCCCACGGTCCCGCTGCTCCCCACGGCGCTGCATCCCGATGATCCCCACGGGTTCCGATGCTCCCCACGGGTCCCGCATCCCCACGCTCCCCGCCCCGGATCTCCGATGCACACGGTCCCGCTCCCCACGGCTCCCGGTGCTCCCTACGGGTCCCGCTGCTCCCCACGGGTCCCCGATAGCCCCAGTCCCGCTGCTCCCCACGGCTCCCCCTGCCCCTCTCCACGGTCCCGCTGCTGCCCCCCACGGGTCACGACGCACACGGTAGCCCCCGTCCCGTCCCCGCCGGGTCCCCGATGCTCCGGGTCCCGCTCCCCACGGGTCTCGACGTCTCCCCACAGATTCCCCCCCCACCCCTCCTGCCCCGCACGGGTCCCCGCCGCTCCCCACCCGCCGCCCCCGCGCCGCGCACTCACCGATCTTAATCCTGACGCTCTGGAAAACCCGCAGCCCCTCTTCCTCCACCGCCATGGTGGGGGGTGGTGGTGCCGCTGGAGCTCAGCGAGCCTCGCCGCGGAGGGGGAGAAAGAAGAAGAAGAAGAAGAAGAGGAAGAAGAAGAGGAGGAGGAGGAGGAGGCAGGCGAGCTGCAGGGCTCCGGGCGAGCCGCGAGTAGCGAGCGGCGGAGCAGCCCGAGCGCAGCGCCCGCCCCGGCCCCGCCGCCGCCTCCCCATTGGCCCGCGGGGAGCGGCCGCCGCGCTGATTGGCCCGCGGGGAGCGGGGGGGCGGGGATGGGGGAGGCGCTGGGGGGGGGGGTTGGGGGGGGGCGCTCGGTGAGTCCCGCCGGGGCTCCCGAGGGGGCAGCGAGGCGAAGCGGGGGAGAAAGGAAAAGGAAAAGGAATAGGGAAGGCTGGCTCAACTCTGCCGTCCCGGCTCCAAGCGCCGGCGTCGTGGAGAAAGGGAAGGAGGGAGGGATGCGCGAGCCCTTCTTTTCCCACAGAGCCACAAAGAAAAGGCAGCGGCGGCGCCCCCAGGGTTGAAACCCATTCATTAGCGGGGAAAAGAAGGGCCTTGTTCGATAAACAAACCCGTCTGGGTGTGGGGAGCGGGCCGGGCTGGCTGCTGGCTCCATCCGATGAGTGGCAGAGCTCGCTCTACCCGGTTGCACGGGAGGAGCGGGGAACTGGGATGCCAGGTTTGAGTGATTACACGTTAAACAGCGAGAAATAAGAGCTGTGTCGGTATTCAGCGCCAAACTTTGGGTCTTCTGAAGTCAGTAATTGTAATAATCCTTCCCTAAAGGTCTAGCGAAAGCAGAGCAAAGTTCAACAGAGGTCTACGGATTACGTTATCTCAAAAAGTAAAAAAAAAAAAAAAATCAACCTAGCTTTCATGAAGACAAGCGCAACCCTGCTTAAGGGGCTGAGAGCATCACAAGGAGAACAGCCAGGGCACATCACAGTCCAGCATGTCCAAGAAGCACCACAGAACTGCCCCTGGGCAGCCTGGTCTAGTGGGAGGTGTCCCTGCCCATGGCACGGGAGTTGGAACTGGATGATCTTTAAGGTCCCTTCCAACTCAAACTACTCTATGATTCTATGATTCTCAAGCCTGGAGGAAAAAGAAAGAAAACAAAAAAAAAAAAGAGAGAGAGGAAAAAGCCCACCATCAAATGCTTTCCCACTCCAGCTGTTGAATTTCAGAAGTAAGAGAAAGGCAAACAAGCTAAGGAAAATCTATACTTGTATTAAGAATCTAGCACTAAAGGAACCAAACTATTAAAGGACAGCAAGAAATCAGAAGGCAAATCCTAAGTCAGTCACATGTTGTATGAAGTCTGTAGGCAAGAAGTTGTCCAGGCAAGCTAGAAGAATACAGTTGGGCAGTCCACCATTGCTTGAATTGTGACAGGTACAACACATAATGGATTCCCTTTATTTTTTTTTTTAAAAAGTGAGATCTTGAAATACATAAGAGCAAATGAAAACTAGGGAAGGAGCTACAATGGCAGTGGAAGCTGGCTTGTAGGAAAGCCTGAGGCATCTGTGTTTGCCTGCGGAGGTATGGGCCGAACTGTGAAGGAAACTGGCAAGCTCACAGCCTAAAAAGGAAGCAGTGACTTATCTTAAAGAGCTGCCTGACTTACTGTGTTCTCCTTGTCTGCATAGCCAAGTGACATATGTAATTTGATAAAAATACTTTTACAGTACAAGACTCTGAAGGGTTTTGTAAAGCACAGGCTTCCATGTAGTACATGCAATATCCATGCAGTAATTCCCTCCTCCTCGCTCCAATATGCCCAGTGTCCTCTGTGACCTCATTGCATTATCCCCGTTCCACCTACCATGTGTTGTCTCTTCTCCATCAAGCTTGCAGCTCACTGCAGTACTTCAGCTTCTCTGCCCACAGGTCCTCTGCACACCCCTCAATATCTTCAGTGCTCCCGGTCATATTAACCTGTAGCATTTTCCTTGCCAGAGCCCCTATTTCACTTGTCACAATACTTCCAAGTCCCCTGTTTTTGTCTCACCTTCCAGCTGGACAGCACAAGCATCAGCCTGAATAGAAGCTACAAGAATGCTGATCAGGTAGCTTATGCATTAAGGACACTGAGTCAGACTGGCTAACCTGTTGTTGCCTCTCAGATACTGGATGTGAGAGCACGCACGTTGTACAGGTCTGTTTTAAAACTCTGTACATGCTGACAGGTAAAAAGGAATATGTAACAGCTGTTGGTTTTGCTCCTTCACCACACATGCACACACCTTGAATATATTTGCACGAAATAAATACATGCCCACTGAGTCATCTTACCAAAGAAGAGTGGCAAACAACTGTTGTACACAATGCTGTACACAGGCAGAAACAAGGGCTTTCAGCTACAAGCAAGTGGATACACTTCAGCTATAAGCAAAAGAAAATTAATCCCATTGTCAGGATCCCTATAAATTGAGCCCAAATGAGCTCACACATTAAGTGTATATATTCCTTTAAAATCAAGTTATCTTGGTACTTGTGGTGATTCAGTTACCAAACAAACTTCTACACACCAATACTGGGAACTGGGAACTGATAAATCTTCCTGAATAGCATCAGGGAGAAGCCCGTTTCCATGCTCTAAATAGTATAGACATCTCAGATAAAATATTTGACTTCTTTCTGTTTTCTGTGTTTGCCTTTGGTACATAAAGACTTCATTTGACCTCATTTCCCCGTCTGAAGCTTTTCGCATCTGCAGAATGTTGACCCCAAAACAGTCATTAAAAAAATCAATTTATCAATTCTCTTCGTGGCATTTGCTGCTATAAAAGTTGCTCTCAGCAGACACTCAACAGACTGTCCTTCCTAATTTGCCACTGTGTTCTTTTCAGAAAGTTGTAGGACTTCTTTCCCTTTATGTCCAGGAAATAAAGCAAGATATCTACCTATAACCCAGTTATTATATGTTCATAAAACCAGGCTAGACATAAATCCCCACCCAAAACTACAGTCTGAATGCACCATTCAAATTTAATTTCATTGGATTCAGCATAAACTCACTCTGTTATCTAGAATGGATGGTTGCCCCCACATCGTAACCTCAGGTGTTGCTTGCAGCCTCAGTCTCTGCTAGTCCTGGCGGTCACGAGGTTGTGCGGTGTACCACATTTGTTGGTTAAAAAAAAATAAAGAAACAAAGCTGCCATGACTCCCGTTTGTATATTTTGAGAAACAAGAGGCCCAAATGCCATGACACGTTGAAATGCTTTGCACAGGATCATAAGCAACCTGAGCAGAAAGCACCCCAATCCTAAGGTGTGACTGGGGCACAGTGACATCCTAGGCAGCTTTAAGAGTGTGTGCTTACCCACAGCTACGCTGTCAGGCTGTTAATCAGGGTGGTTTACCTTTGCCAAGAGCATGGATATGTCCAGGAAGGCTGTGGCAAAATCCAGCCACAGACCCAGCCTTTCCTTTAAAACACAGTAAAGTAGCATTGATTTCTGCACTTAAGCATAGAAGAAACTACCAAGATGCCTATAGAATCAATTAGCAACAATCAGAACAGACCAATGTCAGAAACAAAATGCCAAATTGGCAAAACCCCAAAATCCCTAGTAATAATAATTAAAAAAGTAACATTAGAGCAAAGGGGGAAAAAAAGAAAAGGGAAATAAAAAAGCTGGCACCTTCTTACACTGTTCACCATGGAATAAATCAAGCTTCCACACATGAGAATCTACAAATTGTTACTTGTGTCTGACTGTGCTGTCCAGCTACTCTTCTGGTTTCCCACCAGCCCTTTTCTGCTGAAGCTCTTTGGCAGTGCTTTTATGTATTAGTGCACTAGTTTATTTTCTGTTGTCTCTTGTTTTCTTTACATAAGCTTTTTGCTTTCTCTGTTATAAACATCTGTCTTCAAATCTGTGTGCCGTACAGTCCAACAATGTAAATGAAAGCCATGCTTCAAAACTCATATGAATATGTATTTTTAAAGATGTTAAATGCATTATAAGAAACAGCCAAGAATGTTCATTGCTTTTTCAATATCTCCATTGTTGAAATGAAATCTTAGCAGCAGCATATCATGTGTGTGTGTGTGTGTGTGTGTGTTACAGATAACATGTGCAAGCAACATGAGGTTTGCAGCTGCTAGCAGTCTGATCAAAAAATCTAGGCAAAGTGAAATGCTGCTTTTTAAGATGTGGATGAGTCTGTTAATGACAATATCTTTTCCAACTTTTTTTCATCCAAGCCATATGGGTTTATATTATCAGCTCTTCAGAGGATTCTTGGATCTAAATTAGACTACAAAGAAGGTCATTTTCTGTGACTCATTTGTGCCAGGCAAGGAAATCATTTCCTCTCTTGATCTACATGATAGCTTTCTCTCGGGAGGAAACAGAATATAAGAAGCTTTCTAATCTCCTTTTGCTTTATGCAAGAAACTAACAAAATATGAACCTAGTATCCCCTGGGTGCCACAAAGCTGCTACCTATACTTATCGAAAGAAACAGCTTATTTAAGGCAAATCTAAGGAAGTATCACTGTAACACAAAAGACTGTGATCTGATGACTAAGCAAGGTATTGTGATTGAGTTTTAGGAAGACACAAATAGGTTCAACTAATAATATCTATACCAGGCTTCAAGGCAACTAATACTTGTATAGAGATGCCATGTGATGTGACTACTCTGACCAGGATGTGACCCAATAAACATTTATCCTTGGCAAAGTGAATAGGGGAAGCAAAGATGTCTTTGGTAGCGCCTCTGAATCTCAATCTCTGACTGAGTGGTAACTTCAGCCCTTGCAGTGACACCTTTCACAAGCAAGATAGTAAGAGTAGTAATTTTTTTTTTCTCTCCTGAAGTCCTAGAACCAATCAACTGGTCAGGAAAGGGCTGCAGTCCTTCCCCCAGTCTCCATGCATAGTGAAGTATGGTAAAAGTATAATGAATTTATATAAGAAGGATATTAAGAATGAGTCTGTGATTACCTGTGTCTCCAAGGGCTAAGTGTTTGCATCTGACAGAACTACCAAAGAATGAAGAAACAGCAATGAAATTGCTTGTATGATTAAACTTTGGCCATTACACTAAGTGAAAGAAAGAAAGGAAGAGAATGATGACAAGAAGGTTTTAATTAACAAAATGTCAGCAACAGGGACAAGAAAGCACAGAAGCTACAAAGTTTAATTGAAGAGGAAACATGGGGAAGAGTAGACACTACTGAGATGGCTGTTACTGAACTGAGTGTGTACCAGTATATAATGTATGGTGCACTCACACACTGAATAAAAATAGATCTGTGCATCAGAAGCAGGAAGACTAGGGGACTGCACGGCAGTTGCTACGCTTGAAGAAAGCAAACATCTCCACTGTGACCCCTGAGTACAGGAAGAAAAGCATATCTACCTGTTGTTCTTACCACTTGCCTCTTCAAAAAAATCTCACATTTTTGCTTGTTGTTGCTGGAACACAAAGAAGGCCAGGAAGAGACCAGAAGGGGGAAAAGAAAAATGGCTTTAATTACAGGAAAAAGGGGCCAGTGAAAACTGGTTGTTACAATTGCTGAGACAGTATATCTAATTTTCATGTTGTACGGGTTTTTTATTTGCTTTTTTTAAAGGACACTTTGCTTTTATAATCCTTGTTCATCACTTCTAAAAGTCTGTCAGTCTAGTGTCCTCCTAAAAAATGTAACTATGTTAAAATCCAAGTCATTTCAGCGGCAAGCACAGAATGTTCAGGATTCCAATGACGTTTACCAACTTTAAATACCTTCTGGTTAAACTCGTAGAAGCATTGTGTTCTGGGTCATATCTGCTTTACTTGAGCCTATAAACTCTGCTTTCCTATTAAGGAACAAATCCCTTTATCCTTCCATAAAAGATTATAATGTAATAAAACTGCATTAAGACCTTACAGACAAAACAAATCAAAAAACAGTGATTATGTACAAGAATGAATGTGGTGAATTTTACTGCAGTTTACTAAGCATGTATCCATTCTCATCTCCCCCACATTAGCCTTCTGTGGAACTGTTGCAACTAAGTGAAAACAGCAAATAATCTTGAGAAAGAAAAACTGAGCAGCAGGACTTTCTACTTCTTTAAAACCACTAGGTACTGCTGTTTACAATAAATATGTGGTTATGCAAACAGGCACTTAAACACCCACATTTCACAAGTCATTGCATATTGGCAGCCATAACCATCACTTTTGCATCTTCTTTGCTTCTGTGCCATCAGCTCGTCTGCAGTCTTCTCTGTTCTTTATGAGAATTAATTTAACAACACAGGACTCCATCCTTAGTCTCCAGCTCCAAGGCAATGATTCGTATCGCCTCAGTGTAGCAGCGCCAGTAGCATCTCTTCGGAAGGAACTGCAAAGTGAACTCTCCCCCCCACCTTCTCCCTCACATTCACCCCAGGAGGTTGAACAGTACCCAGAGGGAAGGCGTTGGGATTGTACTACCAACATCTACACAAAACCACCCATAACACAAACACTTATCTGCCTTCCAGATACGTCCCAGTTTTGCTCTATAAGCAAGAGTTATAGGACTATAAAGCTATAAAGTTCACAGTGACTTTAAGAAGCTTTGTATAATTCATCCACAACCCGCACTGTGAGTGATACAGCTATCCCACATGCAGCTATAAACCTAGAATAGACTTTTCCATGTAGTCACGTGTTTACCATGGATCACATCCCACGATCTTCCATTTCCTCAACAATCCCATTGAAGCCAATGCTGGCGGGTCAGCTTGCAAATGCCACCCTTTCTCCGCATGGTGAATAGCTCCCATTGAAGCCACTGGGATTACTCATGTGTGTGAGTAACTACTAACAAGAGCAAAAAGCAGCAAAACATGGTCCTCATTAAGGACTGCTAATCTGAAAAGAACTCTTTTTCAGTCAGTAGTACCACTCAGGCAGAGCATCTCTGCCAGCGAGGTGCTACCTAGGAAAGGCAACGTGGCACCATTTGTTTAGCATGTAATTCTTTAAAGCATGAGCTAATTACACAGGCATGACTGCATGGAGGAGCTTTATCCCATCACAGTACATGAGCAAAGATAATCTTATACCATGAAATGCAATTAGCCAGATGGTTATTTGGAGGTTTTTGGAACAGAAGCAATTTCTCTGATCCGGGAGATAAAAAAATCAAAGCTGAGTTAAAAAAGATCATACCACACTTGATTCCCAAGTATTTAATTACATATTATCATGGGTAACTACTAATCTCCTCCAATTATGCAATCTTATTTTATTGCTGGTGGAAACATTTATAGCCACTATATAATGTGTATATTTAAGTCAATATCTGAATAAACAGCCTGGAAAACACATCATTAGTACGCAGATTTGGTTACTACCATGTTTATCATCTGCCACCTGCTGGAAATAGCTGTGATATCTCAACTAAGTACCACGGAAAGAAAATCTGGTCACTCTCAACGAGCAGAAATGTCAAAGAACAAAATATGCCCCTTGTACCCAGGAGCTTATTCCTCTTGCATCCAGGGGGAAATTTTAATTTGCAGGTGGGACTATTTATGTGCATTCCCAGAGAAGCCATAATGTGACATTGTTTAAATAAACAGAAATGTAATTTGCCATTGAGAACAATGTTGTCTGCCTGTGTCTGACCAGAAGGCAAGATATATCATGTGAAACTAATGCACCCAACTAATCCCATCTCAAACTGGCATAGCGCCCTCGCCACTCTGCTGGAAGTGGCACAGGTGCAGGTCCCCTTGCACCATCCTCACAAAGGATTTCTTCCTCTACCCAATATAGTCTGGCGTTGTCTTTGAGCCTTATATGAAGAGACTGACCATTCTGGCTTTATGGTGGCCCATGAAAGCCTTAAGGAAAATAAAACCTGCCTGTCAAAGACATCTGGTCCCACTTAAAAGAAAAAAAAAAGAAAAGAAAAAAAAAGAAAGAAAAGAAGCACGAGGGTTTGGATGAGGCACTCCTCAGGGCGCCAGAACCTTGCAACTTGCTGCCTCTGTGCCAGCAATCCAGAGTAAGTAATCCAAGTAAGCCAGAGGGCAAATCTAAAGGCAGCACTGCAAGACTTGCTTTCCTCTCTCACTTACGTGGGACGGGCTGAAAAGTATCAGGATGCACGGGCAGGACCAGCAGTTCTTCTTAGTGTGCTGCCTTATTGTATCTGGCAGGACTAATTGTATTGGTGAATTTTGCACTTGGCAAGTCTTCCCAGGCCATCAGGGAGAGAGAGACAGGTACAACTAGATTAGAGTTTCAGTCCTTTTCTTTTCCAAAAATCATATACCCAGGCCCTCGAGTGGCTGACTTCTATGTGCCTGACAGGTTTAGAAGAGAAGAGCCCAGGGTTCACGTTTAGATAGTGCTTGCATTCAGGGAAACACAGTGCCTTTCTCTGGGTACCTTTCAATTATTTCTGCGGTCAAAGAAGTAGAATAAAAAATGAAGATGGGGATGCAGGTGATTTTTGAAGGTTATCTAAGTCTGCAGGATGGTGTGGAGAAAGAAAAAAAGAAGATGCATCCAAGGACCTAATAAAATTAAAATTAATTCCTAATTTTTTCCACTAACTTGTTTTAACCTTTATAAAGTAACCAGATGTTTATAGCAGGAAGAAGCTCAGAAAGCAATATAACAGATCTTAAACCAGGGAGCAATGCATTAGCAAGAACTGGCCTCTGGTCTCACATGCCATCTGAGAGCGGAGCCAGACCTGCCCAAGGTGTGCACCGCTGAGTAGAGGCATCTGTGTCCTACTTCAGCCTGTTGTTTCCCAGCTGCAGCATTCACAGAGTGAACACTAACCACAACCCATTACTGTAACGTGCGCTCCCCTGTGCACCCACCTGTGAACACATACAATAATGTTTCTGTTGGCATTTGCTTTTAGCCAAGAGCTTTTGCCACTTTATGGTGCTTTTTCTGTTCTTAGCAAGTCAGAGCTAGCCACGTTTCAGACCACTCCAAGTTTTCTCCTCTGTGCTGCTTTTAGGAGGCTACCACCTCTCTTCCAGCAACGTGAGCTTTGCCTGCACTGGCAACTTGCCCTCACACCAGCCACAAATTTAGCTATGTCTCATGCTGACAAGTGGGCTGAGGTTTGCTCTTGTAAAGCCTGACAAGGGTTAGATGCAAAGAAGAGACCCATAAAATTAAAAAACAGCCAGGCAAAGAACCAGCAACACTCCCAGCCTGTCCACAGCAGAAATCTCATCTTCGCTCCAGCCGTTGCTGCAGTGACATTTGTATCCGGGGGGCACATTGCTGAACACAGACACTTGCCGTAGAATCATAGAATCATTGAGTTTGGAAAGACCTCTAAGATCATTAAAGTCCAACCATCAGTCCACCACCACCACGCCTTGCAGTGGATGGGCCTGCCAAGCCAATTCATTCTGCCCTCTGTCCTAGACACACTGGCTACAGACCAGCTTTTCAGCTGCAACAGCCTGCTCCCAGTTACCTTCTCCAGGGCCTTCTGGGGTTATCCAGAAAGCACAAAGGTAGGGGAGGAGGACGTGGCCATAGCACTGTGTACAGGCTCCATAGCACCCACGATGTAACACCACCTTTCCCCAGAACACTAGGAACTACTGCACAAATGAACTGCCTTCAATGCAGACGCTCAGCCAATCATCCAACAGCCCTCTCCTCTCCTCTCCTCTCCTCTCCTCTCCTCTCCTCTCCTCTCCTCTCCTCTCCTCTCCTCTCCTCTCCTCTCCTCTCCTCTCCTCTCCTCTCCTCTCCTCTCCTCTCCTCTCCTCTCCTCTCCTCTCCTCTCCTCTCCTCTCCTCTCCTCTCCTCTCCTCTCCTCTCCTCTCCTCTCCTCTCCTCTCCTCTCCTCTCCTCTCCTCTCCTCTCCTCTCCTCTCCTCTCCTCTCCTCTCCTCTCCTCTCCTCTCCTCTCCTCTCCTCTCCTCTCCTCTCCTCTCCTCTCCTCTCCTCTCCTCTCCTCTCCTCTCCTCTCCTCTCCTCTCCTCTCCTCTCCTCTCCTCTCCTCTCCTCTCCTCTCCTCTCCTCTCCTCTCCTCTCCCTCTGTGCCCTCCTCCTACATTAAAACCACTGAGAAAAATATGTTATCAGTACTAGTCTAGTTGACATTTTAGCTGTAGATCAAGGAAATCCTGAATCTTACTAAACAGCATCCAAAAGATTTTAAATTGTTTAGGTAGATATAAACATATGTATATATAAATAAAACTCCATTCAATTATGGCAATGTTTTCCCCTTCCTCTTCCTCTCTCCTCATCCCCTTTCCCTTCTCTCAAATTCTCAGACAATAAGTGGGAAATCACCTTTTTTTCCCCCAGCCAAAAATTAATTCCTGCTCAAAGCTTCCAGAAAGGGTCAAGTCTAAAGGAAGCATCTGGTAAGTCTGCTTTTGTATTGCAGTGGGAGCCATAGCCCTCACCTCCCCTTTCCCTTTGCACCACTCAGTGCAGCAAGCACCCATGCCACCCTGGGAAGCATTTGCTCTGCTGGACATGGATGCGTGAAGGCATGTTCTGCATGACTGCAGCCAGACCGTAGATGGAAGCGGCTAGGTATGCCACACGCACAAACAGAGCAGGACCTACTCACTCCAGCAGGTTTCCCAGTTGCTTTTTTTATCCCACTGCCTACAGATGGACTCTTCAGCTACCCAGTCGGGTGGTTTGCTGGTGGGTTATCTGATAAATGTGTGTGCTTGCAGGGTCAAAGTCACGGCCATTGGATCCTATCATGTAACATACTGAATCAACCGAAAAAAAAAAAAAATTGGCTTCTCTCAACATCTCCAAATGCCCATCCAGGAACAGGCAATGAATGAAAGGAGACCGAGCATGATCAAGCACACCCAGGAGTGACTCCAATTCACAGGCCAGTCGGTGCATGTGCTCAAAGTCGGTCAAACACTTCACAGAATAAGGTTAGGTATTGCCACAACTTTAAAATAACCAGGAAAGCTATCAGAAAAAAAAAAAAAGAAAAAACAAAACCACAAAAAAACCAAAAAAAAAACCCCAAACCAAAAACCAGGACTTACTTGTCTCTTCATTCATACAGAAAACCTTTCAAGCTTTAGAAAATGGACACTGCCTCTTGCATTTTCTTACCATATATATAAAGCTCATCACAAAAGCAAATAGAAGAAAAGGCACTTCTGGTCACAGTAAGCAACAGCACCTCCAAAACCACAATCTATATTGAGGGTGCAGTGGGAGAAGAAACATCTTCTTTTAGTTATTCCATATCTGGACCATAAGCATAAGCAGCTGTTGTAGCTGGCAAAGCCTGAGCCTGCCCGAGCTCTTCTGGCAAAGATGACGGGAGAGGAAAGGGCAGCAACTCACTAACCTTGCAACATAGTTCAAGGGGGAAGTAACTTAAGAGTCAAATTCCTGGCAGCAATACCACCTGCAGAGCTTAAAGCTCTGCATAGTATATGAACAGATTTACTCAAAATTCAGATCAAAATAAATGAGAATAAAAAAACCCCAAACCCAGAAACCTATGAGAGCTGTAGTGTGACGAGAACTCAGAAAAGAAGCTTAGCACACTCCAAGATTGCCACATTAAAAAAGTAGTCTGATATTGACCACCTTGCTTTTATGCTGTGGAAAACACAATTCTCTCTGCATTATGTGAAAGCTGAATGCATGCGTCTTGATATACAGTGGCAAATGCATTTTTTTAAAAATGTTACATTAATTATCTACTTATTTATCATCTGTTCTTCAACAAGTACCTTTTGCTATCAAGAAATGATATGCAAGTCTTTCTGTACACAACATGGGAATTCCCACGGCTGACACTTCATAAAATTGTATAATCTACCAAATAAATGTTTCCTAAATATCTGCTTTATCTTGTAGAGGTAGTAGGTCCAGTCATCTAGTTTGTTAAGGATACTTAGCAAGACTGCTTCGACTAAGCAGTGAAATGCTGCTCTAAAGAATCCCCTGCTGCAACTGTAAATTTAGACCATGAAATCAGAAAAAGAGGTTGGACCTGCTGTTCCTGTCTTCCAGCACCATCTTCTGACAGAAAGGACCTGCTGGACTTTAAGTAGCTCAAAATAAGAGACAGACAATTTCGGGACTGATGAGTGTCAAAAAGCACTGTTTGCTTTCCTTACCTCAAAACAAAGCAAACAAAACAAAAACTCAGCAACAATAAAAACCCACACAAAGCTCTGTTTAGAATGAATGCAAACGGTTGAAGGTTTTCGAGTGTAGAGAGAGAACAAGCAACCACAAAGGAAGTTTAAAGCCACTTCCCTTCTGTCGCATTTTAATTCAGAAGCAGCTGGGAAACTATTCCAAGTGATTTCAGTTTCTTATTGGGCCATGTTTCCATCGATGGAAGAGGTTCAGTTTTCTTTATATTTTAAGGGTTTCATCAAAATCAATGAAAAGATAATGATAATATGGCCTTTTGATCTGTCCATAACAGATCATTACACATGTAGCATTTAGAAGGCAGAGGCAAATATCCTGCCAAGTGAATGAGAACCTAAGCATTTCTATTTGTTCAATAGCAAAATACAATTGTATTAGAGGGCACAGTTAGATTTTATTTGTACTTGAAGAAATGCATTTCAAGTCTCTACTCTGTATTGTTTTCACTGACATTCTCCATATCTTCCTGTTACGCTAACATGAAAACAGTAAAAACCCAAGCAGCTGAAAAAAACCCACTCTTCAATTCCTTCCACCAGTTATCTGAAAAGTATTTGCCTTACAGCTCAAAATTAGTATGTATCAAGATTGTTTAAACACTATTTAACATGAAGTATAATAAATATCACAAACCCCTATATCTAACCTTACTTCACTACTCAAGTGCATAAGTTATATGAGAGATATTCAAGACAGCACTAGCCTTGATTCTGTGTTAGGTAGTAGTGTGATGGATGTGTTGCTATTCCCCTGCACCCCCAATGAGACACAGTGCAAGAACAACCTGCAGGAAGAGCCTTGTGGTAAAATGGAATATCCCCTGGGTCATCTGTGTATAGACCCATTCTGGAGAGGAGAAGGCTCCAAGAAGATCTTATAGTGACCTTCCAGTACCTGAAAGGGGCTTACAGGAAAGCTGGAGACGGACTATTCACAAGGGCTTATGGTGATAGGATGAGGGGGAACGTGTGTAAACTGGAGAGGGGCAGATTGAGACTAGACATTAGGAAGAATTTCTTCACCATGAGAGTGGTGAGACACTGGCACAGGTTGCCCAGGGAAGCTGTGGCTGCCCCATCCCTGGAGGTGTTCAAGGCCAGGTTGGATGGGGCCTTGGGCAGCCCGACCTAGTGAGATGTCTCTGCCCATGGCAGGGGGGTTGGAACTAGATGATCTTTAAGGTCCTTTCCAACCCAAACTATTCTATGATTCTATGATTCTATGATTCTATGATTCTATGATTCTATGATTCTATGATTCTATGATTCTATGATTCTATGATTCTATGATTCTACGATTCTATGATTCCATGGTTAGTGAATTTTGGTACTGTCAGCCATTGGTTCCTTCCTTACTTCCCAGTGCTTTTATATAATAAATGTGCATTATTCTACCTGTTTTAAAGGCCCATGACAGCTGCAAGACATAATTTCAAGTCTTCTCCTTAGGAGCTACAAGCCTTTCTGAGAAAATACAGGACCCAAAATCAAAGACCATTGGTAGTCTGCTAGACCCAGCTTCAAGGTGGTCTGCATCAGAAGGAAAGAACCATCACGTGAACTGTGTCCAGCTTTAGAGTAGGACAAGCTGAGCTTGAAAGAACAGAAGCAGCTTTTCCATTTTGAGGCCTGAGTAAACATCTTTGATTATTCATCTCCCTGTCAGACTTTGCCCATGAAGAAAGAAAACCACAGTAGCCCTGCATGAGAACTGGAGGTCAACTTAGTAATTAACTGGCTTTTGCACATCTGTTAGAGTTTTCCATAACTCACTAGCCATCAGATGGCATGCAGATAATGAAAGGTGAACAGCCTATTAAAAAACATAATTATTTCACTGTTTGCTATGTCTTTTGAAAATTGCATACTTTATTAATGAAAACCAAATGTTTTTAACAAGGTATTTCAGTGCAAATGATGACACCTCCTACTGTGGTTTTGCTCAGAGCATGACTGAGGCATGCCATTCAAGTCAAGGCTCAGCAAATACCGCCCGTTCTACGGTCCTTTGCATATTTACAGTAGTGTGCAAAGTATTACTAATAGCTAACACCACTGTCTTTCCTTCATCAGCAGGAGGTAGGTCTGGTTAGTGAAGCATAATTGGTAATCTATGTTATATCTGAATAAAATACTCTTCGGAATGCATTATTACAACATTCAGTTATTGTCTGCTATTCATTAAATGTATTGTTTGAATGCTACCACCAGCTATTCTTCCTTTTTCTGAGCAACGGTGCCATGACAACCCCCACGTGACCGGCTACAAACATACCACAATTCTCCAGGGCTTTGGTTTAGGAAAGGTTCAGAATGGTATTACTCACCCCTTTAAAAAAAAAAAATCCCAGATTCAGTGATGCTTTATTTTTATAAGATACATCAAGCCTACCAGCCAATTTTGCCTTGTGGCAACAAATACCTTCAGCTAAAATGGGACAAAATGAAGTATGAAGAACCCAAGGAAAGGGTAGGTACAACTGTGAGAAAAAGCAGAAGCCTTGATGAAAGAATAAGCTTTCCCAAAAAGCCTATGGCAACTCTCTCTTCATTCTTAATACTGTTATGAAAGCTATTGATCAGCAGTAAGGTAAAAGACACATTTTAAGAATATCCAGCAAACGTAGATACAGCATTTCTGTCCATCTAGAGTTATCACAATAAACTTCACCAAATTTAGAAGTGGATTCAGTCAGTCATCTATTCCAAATCAGTAACAAATGCAGGACCACACCGACTTGAAAATCCATAAGTTGTGAATACCATCAGCAATGATAAAACTATATTGTACCTTAGGAAGACTGCATCACAATATAATTAGCTTTAATATGAAGAAATAGTTCTTCATTATTTCCAGACTGAGCCTGTTTCATTAACTGTATAAAAATATCTTCCTTCCTTCCTTCCTGCCATTGTTCCCATAATTTGACTTGCAGGTGGAAAAAAATTAAAGATGCGGTAGAGAATTCAATTCAACACATTTTTCTAAGAAAATTGACAATATTGAAATAAATAAATTTATTTCTGCATGAATTGATTTTGAGAGGCTAACTATTATATATGTGTGGCTATTTAAAGAGTGGCTCTTTAAAAACAGGGAACTGATATTAGTCTAGCTGAAACACACTCGGCATCTGCTATGCATACAGAACTCTTCTTTGTTCAATGTACAGAGCACTTCATACATGCACTAAGGCATTTAGAGGCCAAGAATAGAGGTTAGATATCATCCTGATATATAGTGAAGAAAAATATTTATAGAGAACAAAACACTTCCCACTACTCAACTATTCTTAGATTAAACACAAGTGTTTATTTCTGAGTGTAACCAAAGACAAAAAGACTAACTATCACAGAATCACAGAATAGTTCGGGTTGGAAGGGACTTTAAAGACCATCCAGTTTCAACCCCCCTGCCATGGACAGGGACATCCCTCTAGATCAGGCTGCCCAAGGCCCCACCCAATCTGCCCTTGAACAACTCCAGGGATGGGGCAGCCACAGCTTCCCTAAGCAACCTGTGCCAGTGCCTCACCACTCTCATGGTGAAGAAATTCTTCCTAATGTCTAGTCTAAATCTGACCCTCTCCAGTTTATACCCATTGCCCCTAGTCCTATCACCACAAGCCTTTGTAAACAAAGTCCCTCCCCAGCTTTCCTGTACCCCTTTCAGGTACTGGAAGGTTGCTATAAGGTCTCCTTGGAGCCTTCTCTTCTCCAGGCTAAACAACTGCAACTCTCTCAGCCTGTCCCCACATGGGAGGTGCTCCAGCCCTTCATGTCAGGCAAAGGATGGTTTAGAAGAATTGTGTTTCTTGTTACAGGGTTCACACACAGCTCAAGTAGTGACTAACAAAGTCTCCAATGGCCAAAAAGCATCTTTTTGCAAGTGCCCCTGTGTTGTCATGCTGAAGTGCTCCTCAATTCCCACGCTAGTTGCCCGGAAATTTCACCATGCTTTCTGCTGGCATGAATTCAGGCTCGCAGCAGCAAATGCCAGCTACCAGAGCAGCAGTACCTGTGGGCTGGGGTAACTGTAGGCACCAGGGCAATTTGGCAGGATATCCTGAGTGATACAGCCCATGTGGCACAGGATTTTGCTCTGCGAAAGAGCCAGGGATTGCTCTGAGAAAATGTAAGCTTGTGATGTACAGACTTTGCATTGAAGGAGCTCACAAGAAAAAAAAAAAAACAAAAAAGAAGCCAAACAACCTTGAAACCCCATAAATCAGAGCAAGAGAGAAAGAGGAAAAATAGAGAGCAACAAAGAAAAAAGGTAACATACAAAAAGGTAAAGTACACAAGAGCAAATACTTCCAGTCTGAATCATTACGTTATTTTCTCTTGTGAGACCTCATCTGGAGTACTGTGTCCAGTTCTGAAATCCTCAACATAAGAAGGACATGGAGCCATTGGAAAGGGTCCAGAGGAGGGCCACAAAGATCAGCCAAGGACTGGAGCACCTCCCATGGGAGGGCAAGCTGAGAGAGTTGGGCTTGTTCAGCCCGGAGAAGAGAAGGCTCAGAGGGGACCTTATAGCGACCTTCCAGTACCTGAAAGGGGCCTACAGGAAAGCTGGAGACGGACTATTCACAAGGGCTTATGGTGATAGGATGAGGGGGAACGTGTATAAACTGGAGAGGGGCAGATTTAGGCTTGGTATAAGGAAGAATTTCTTCAGGATGAGAGTGGTGAAACACTGGCACAGGCTGCCCAGGGAAGCTGTGGCTGCCCCATCCCTGGAGGTGTTCAAGGCCAGGCTGGATGGGGCCCTGGGCAGCCTGATCTACTGCAAGGTGTCCCTGTCCATGGCAGCGGGGTTGGAACTAGATGATCTTTAGATCCTTTCCAACCCTAACTATTCTACGATTCTATGATTTTCTTAATGGAAGAAAGGAAAGGGTGAGGAGAAACGGAGTTACATCTCCTCTCTGCAACATTCTGTGCAGAATTAAACATAAAATGGCTCCAAACCCACCATGGTTCTAGGAAGTGCTGCAACATAGATCAGAGTGAGCTTAAAAAACACCAGGTTTTACCTTTTGCAATTGTGCATATGAGGACAGAAGATAATTTAATCATAAAACATCTTTACCAGCAAATTAATTCCATAGAAGAAATGTGGTTTCTAAACCTACCTTTTTGTTAAAATTTGAAACAGTTTGCATGTATATAAATTAAAATAATTTTGCATAAATATCATCTTTTATTCATCACAGCAGTGATTTCTACTGACTGATACAATATGAACTCTCATTTACAAGCTGCATGTTGTTTTAATGTTATTTTTAAAATAACTTAGTAGTTTGATAATTCAAAGTGCCTCAAGAAGCACAGAAGATAGCAGAAGAAAAAACTATCCAAACGCTTGGATACTTACCGAGCTGAGTTCTGCTTTGCAGTAAAAATCAGCTACTTATCATGATGGGACTGAGATGAGCTCTCTCATCTCCCCATGAAATCAGCTGGAATTGAGAGCAGTCAGCCCCTTCTGAGATCCCTTCTCCTCAGAGATCACTGCCATATAAAAGCAGCTGAATGTTTTCACAAGACATCTGAAATTCACTTGAACTGCTTGCCAAAACTAGAAACTGCTAAATATCACCCCAGTCAATACTGCAAATTATTCGCTCTATTATAAAAGCAAGGAACCTGTCCAGGTGGTACGTTTGACAGGTCTGCCATCAGGGATTCAGTCCTGATCCTCAATTCATTATAAAGCTGCTGCTACAGAAAAAGACGTGGAAAACTGCTGCACTCAGTCAGGGCTTTGCTCATGTCCTGCCCTGAGGGGGTTTTGCCTCAGTGCTCTGCCTGCTGCTCTCACTTGGCAGCCTCTTCTTCAAAAATAGGAAATGTTTCTTCTTTCTGCATCACTGAAAAATGGTTCCAAGTAGCTTGAGTCTTCCTGAGTTGGAACAGTTCAAGTATGAGGTATGACAGAGGGAGAACATTTTTCACATGTATTTCATGACAAAAATCATGGCATCATTTTTTTAACTGACCTGGTCGCACTTCCTGCAGGACTCCAATCTGAGAGAGTTCTCTCTCCTCTAAATCCTGTCTTGCTCCACTCTCCATTACCAGCTTTTCTTCCACAGGGTTTATTCAGTCCAAGACAGCTCACAGATTATTCTTCTTCCTCATGTTATTGCATGGCAATTTAGGTCAGGATGGAGATAAATACTGTTGTGCCATTGAACTACCAACTCCATTAGAATAATTAGATCCACAGTTTGCTTTTGATGATCACTCTAAAGTGCTAATCAAAAGAGGCCTGGGAATACTTTAAACACAGAAATCCTTTCCCAGTATTGCTTACCTCTTTCTGGAAGGATCTTGAAGGTGTATCCCGTTGGAAGACCTGGCACAGCTTAGGACTTTGGGACGTAGGGCTTTCTTACACTAACCTTTTTATTTCTGCGGTGTGCCAAATAAAAACAGCTCTCCTTCCCTCAGGCTTCCTGTATCATAACATCAGCACCACTGTAACCAGGCCGTATGTATTTTTACATTTCTCCAACATAAAGAGCACTTTCCATCTCCAGCAAACTTTAGAATGAGTGCCTCTAACATTTCCATTTCCCACTACTGCTCTTCTGGGCAAGTCTGGCTTTGCTGATACAGTGAATCACATGTTTAATAGTGTTACTGCTGGCGAACAAAGCAGGAGAACTAGAAGATTTCCCATAATGATATGCAAGGGTATTTCCAACAAAAATAGGTAAACATTTAATTTCTGTTGCAGATCCAGGCAGCAAAACCATTAGTGGACACAAGTGCCCCTGCAATATACAGTCACCTTCATCTGAAGTTAGAGAAGCTGAAGGTATAGTGTTGGCTGTGTCACTGAGCACTACCATGCTTACCTTCACGTCTCCTCTCAAAGAGAACAAAGAGAATACCAGATGGTCACTAATTTAGAGCCATTTTTTTCCTCAGTGCAGTGATTGTTGCAACAGGACTATCAGAATTCATGAAGAGCAAGCTTCCAGCAGCATTAAATATCTTATTTTACCCTTATGATTATTGATTAAATCAGAGTACTTCAGATTAACAAGTGCTAAAGTGTTCAAACAGCCGCCTAAAAGGTACCTCTGCATAACCATGAAAAAAAGATAGCAAATAATAATAGCACAATCATCAAGACACACACAGAGCAATGAACGGAATAATAGGATGTTAACATATTCAAAGCACAAAAAATAACAATGAGTAGCCTTGACTGGCAGTTATCCTTCAAAATCTTACTACTCCCAAGAGGCAAATTTTTATTAAAAGATGAGAGTGGAAAATAAATTGTTACCTAATTAACTCTGCTCACTGAAAGGAAACAACAACAATTAAAATAAAAACCAAACGTGAACACAGTAGAAAATACGTGCCACTAAACCCTGTCAAAGACTTAATTTGCAACACAGTGCCCCTCAGGCAATGGGAGCGTAGCCCATGCAAGGACTTCAGAATTAATTCCCTTAAAATTGTTTATTATCTCACTGTGCAACTTAATAATCCCCAGGCACCTTAAGATCTTTTCACTAGAAAAACAATTCATTTCTCCTCCATCCATAAAATTATATGCTGTATTAGGACGTGGATTCAATTGCTGCCGTTAATATTTTCCTATTAATGTAAAAATAACACTGATGAAGTTCCTTTGAAATTGAAACATTGTGTAACAACACTCACAGGTTAACAAAAAACTCATCAACAGGAATCCACTGATTCCTCTTAAGTATGTTCCTTTGAATGACAGGTCCTGACACCTGGAAGTGAGGCTGTGGTCCTAGTTCTCTTTCTCATGCTCCTTCCCAAACTGCTACAGAAAGAAAGAAAAAAATAACCTCTAATGTTGCAATCTTCTATTAACCAGCTCTTCTTTACAACCATTCCCCTTAAGGTTATTCAGAGCTTGATGGGATTACTTAATGCACCACGTTTAGGTACTTTTATACTACAGCATGAGCAGCATCTGCTGTTATAAAACCCAGCAAACAAGGCAGAAGTGCTAGATTTCCTACAGTAACCTGCTACTCTAACATTAGGCACTCAAAATCTATTAGTTTAACATAGGACTTGCAATATCTTTGGAATGCTTAGAATCTAATATATGGGAGGAAAGGAGAAGAAAGGAGAAGAGTGAATTACTACACTTAAAACAAGACTATTTCTTCAGTGATTATGTTCTGAGAGGCTCTTGAGAATGAGCTAGTCAAGTCCAGCTATGACTTTCCCTGCTTTCTTCCATCCAGCCAATCTCTGGTTAGCTCCAACTCGGCCCTGTCGGAGAAGGCATTCTTGGGACACAGACAACCTTGAAAGTGAGTTCTTCTCTTCACCTTTCCCTCATTCCTTCCCAGCTCCCAAGAACACACTTTTAGCGTGGACTGATGTTCTTTGATATGGTAATATTTTTTACAAATTAGACAACGTCCCAGGATACATAAATGGATTCTTCCTCCTCCACTAAACTCTTTCTATTTTTTCATTCCACTTTTGACACAGTGGACTGGTGTCAGAGATTGAGGTTATTAGTATCTTCCATTTTAAAACAAAATTTGAAAAGGCTTAAAACCATGTTAATGAAGAACAGAACTGGCTTATACTGCCTTATACCTCTCTCTCCATTTGTTTATTACACCCAGTTGTTGCTTCTCTGCTTAAGCTAGTCTGCAACCCCTCCAGGACAAGAATGGTTTGAATCCAAATCTCACTGCAGTCAAAGGAAAAATTGCTATTTGATCTAAAGCCCACTGAAGACAACAGAAGGACTCCCATTGACTTCAGAGGAGACTGGATGAGTCCCATCATGTGTTTGTATGGAGTTCATCACAGCAATCCCAGATTTTGAGGAGACTTTCTGAAAACTGTTAGAGAGAAACCTGATCTTGGAAAATAAATTGACAAACATCTATAGCAATTCTGCTTATGAAATGCATTTGCTAGTCACACAGGTAGCTGCTGTGTTTGCAGGAAAGTGTTTCAGGGTCAAATTCACAGCACTGCCAAGGGCTTTCTCTCACTGTGTCACCATTAAAATGGTGAAACAAAGAATTCTCTCAACACTAGCACAGAGCTGTACCTGATCAGTGTCTGTCACGCTCTGTGTAGAGCAGGGGACAGTAATTTTGAACACTCTGTTAGGTATCCATGGTACATCACTGCTACTTCCTACGGCCTTATAAAAACTGAAGCATTTCTTTATCCCTTTGGTACACAAAGTTGGAGGAAGACCAACTTTCCATCACCAAAAGAGACAACTGTTTGCTGCTAGAGAAGATGTCCTGCATCACAAGAACAAAGGGACAAACTGACAACAAAAATGGCTATAAGGCCAAAAGGTAATATCAGTGGCACTATTTCTATGCAGTTATCAAGTTACCTTCCCAGTGACAAACATAGCTAAGGATAAACTGCTCTGTGAGGACACGTATTTTAAAAAGCAGCCTAAGTTATAACCAACACTTCAGAAAGCCATTTGCTTGCCCTGTCACATGAAATCCAATGCCGTGTCATTTTCCTACTACCTTCTCTCAAAGAGAAGATGGCTTTAAATTAGTTTTTCAGTTTAATAACTGAGGGAATGAAAAAAAGGGGGGGCGAGGGGAAGAGGGAGAGAGAACACTGCCCTACTTCAAGGGAAATAAATGAAGCAAACCTATTATGTCTCAGCAAAGCTGTTGTTCCTGCTAAGTGAGTCATTGCTGCTGACTTCACCAGTTTTTCCTACAGACAGCACCGGAAAGAGGGAGATCCAAAGCTTAGAGATGAAATAAAAACAGAGCAAAAAATAGAGTTAAAATTAAAAAGAAAAGTGGAGCAGGAAGCAGGCAGGAATCAAAACATAATTACTTGCTCATGGCATACTAAGCAAAATGTGCCTTGAGGATTTATCACTTGAGAGAACCACATTACATATTTTTGATTCAGGAGGAAATTCACACCCTGAATAGGGCACAGAAAACCAGTCAACAGCAGTGAAAGGCTTCTGAAGTGAAGAGAATGATTTGTGTAACTCAGGTGATGACTATTACCTCCTGTGATTAATTTACAGACAGACTACTTTGTGACAGACCGACCGGTCATTTGCCTTACGGTGTTTCCAGACAGCAAAATGCTGCTCAGGTGTAAGTGACCTAGGTAGAACTTACTACGCTTCACCCTCATAAATATCCTGATATGTGCACACTTCCTTGGGAAGAAAGAAATTTCCTGAAACAGAGTTGGTCATGTCCACATCATGCAAATCCATATTATAACACTTACGGCTTGTCCCTAGTGGATAATACTGAGATTAGCGTAGGAATAACGAGCAGCAGTTAACTCCACTGCTGAAGGTGTGATTCCTCAAGATAAGGAAGGAGCAGAGCATCCTCCCCCATTGCATTCCCTCTCTCCCTTCCTGATTCAAGTGGCAAACTCCTGTTGTTTTCTTTGGATCAACTCTGGTTTTCATCAAACCTCTCCATTAGCTAATTAAACTTGAGATAGTAGCAGAAAACCAACCCAGCAAAACCAAACAAACCTGGATAGTTTTTCTGCCACTTTCTGCAAAGTGACAAATGCCAGAGCTGGTGCAAGGGGTGGAGAAGACCACACAACTGGGAGCAGTGGAGAGATGAGCAGGCAGAGTTAAAAAACAAGTCCTTCCCTTTTTTGGTGGAAGGAGACTGCTACAAGATAAGTTTTGCTGCTTGAGGAATTACAGTCTAAGAAATCACAGAAACTTTTGAAGTGTTTAAAGCAGTACACTTATTTTCATTATCTTCATGCTTTCAAACACCATAGATCAGGTTTGTACACAAAATAAATGTATAAACCAAAGTAACTGATCATTAAGCATCTCAGACACCAGCCATGCCCTCGCCTACAGTACTACACTACAGCAATTCCAAGACAAAACTAGCATTTCCCCTCTTGTAAAATGTACCAAACCTCCATGCAGGCAGGGCTGCATTTGGAAGATACTGAACAAAGACTATCTTCCCCCTGTGTCTTGGCATTGGTGAGGCCGCACCTTGAATACTGCATTCAGATTTGGGCCCCTCACTACAAGAAAGATGTTGAGGTCCTGGAGTGTGTTCAGAGAAGAGCAACAAAACTGGTGAAGGGGCTGGAGAACAAGTCTTAAGAGGAGTAGCTGAGGGAACTGGGGTTGTTTAGTATGGAGAAGAAGAGGCTGAGGGGAGACCTTATAGCTCCCTACAACTGCTTGAAAGGAGGTTATAAAGAGGTGGTTGTTGGTCTCTTCACCCAAGTGACAGGTGATAGGACAAGACGGAAAGGCCTCAGGCTGTGTCAGGGGAATTTTAGATTGGACATTAGGAAACATTTCTTCACTGAAAGGGTTATCAAGCACTGGAACAGGCTGCCCAGGGAGGTGGTTGAGTCACCATCCCTGGAGGTGTTTAAAAGGTGGGTAGATGAGGGGCTTGGGGACATGATTTAGTAGTAGACAGGTATGGTTGGAGTTGATGATCTCTAAGGTCTTTTCCAACCTAATGATTCTATGATTCTATGATTCTCTTAAGAAGGACAAAAGGACTGGTTTGCAAGGGCCAGTTAATGCAGATCAAGGAGAAGCAAGTGCCTGTAGGAGAGGTATAAAACCTTAGGCTAATTTTCCCCTAACACAATATTGGCAGGTATTTCACATTCTGCATTCCCAGCCGTGGGAACACAAACAAGCATGATGAAGTTTGATTTGGCTTTTATGGTTTTCCCCTCTAGTTTAAATGGAGAAGAATAAAAGCAGGAGCTGCAGAGAATGAACCAGGAGAACCGTGCTATTCTGGATAGAATTACCAAGTCCCAGGCTCAGTATCAAGTTCAGCAATGGCACAAGGATTGGCAACGAGCTGAAAAATACATGGCCAACATCGCAAGATATCCTCATGTGCAGTATAAATCACAGAGCCGAAAGGTAGCCCTGAGCTTCTGTTCTTTCCTTCCCGGTTATTTATGGATCGGAACTGCTCATAGAGTGCATTTCGCTGCTCTTTTGCGCTGGGGATTAACGGCACATGGCAGCCAGCCGCACAATTAACAGCCTTTCATTTATACAGCCACTCTTATCAAATGAATCCCAGACTTCTCTTTAGACTTTATTAGGTGATTTGGAAGTGCTGTAGTTTCTATAATCAGACTGTCTGCCATGGATAGATGGTGCTCTAAGAAATAAATCTAAAAATAATTAAAAACAAAATAAAAGCAATGGTTTACTAGTTCCCTGAGAGAAACCAGCCAAACACTGCAGCAACATTTCAGGTGACCAAAGGGGCATGTGCATTGAGGGCTCCAAAACCCATACTGGCCACTCTGTGCAAACTAAGCAGCTTCTTATTTTCGTAAGTAATAGAGGTAAAGAAAAATAACAACCAAACGGCTGTATGAGGTATTAGCAAGCTTTCCCAGAGAAAGAAAATTGACTGCTTTTAACCTTTCCATGTCCAAACTCCCTGGCTTTGAGCCTGCTAACTCACAAAACTCCCAAATTTCCTCCCAAACAAACCACAGGGAAGCTGCAGCACTGCCCACTAGGCATGAAGTTGGCACGAGCTTGGACTGCTGGGCTTCCATGGTCACGTGTCTTGGTTTGGAAGGTATGTCCTCTGTCATCCAAGTCTGATTCAATATATATGGGTGTGGGTCATACTTACTACATATATACGTTCATGATATTCACTTCTCACTCCTTACCTCTGAAATAAGCCTTTTGGAAGACTGCAGTTTCTGAAAGAAAACTTGTAGCTCATCCAAATCTGTCTGAGTCTCTGGAGGACAGTAAGTGGTATTTATTTTATCCCAGGACCATCCTTTGGTCCCAGTTCTAATTCCAGAGGATTTGCTCAGCAAAGGCAAAGCACTCGAAAGAAAAAGCAATAAAAAATGTGGCACTGCAAACAAGAAGCAACCTCTTCCCAATTTCTGTCTAGAGACAATTCTTGATTACAGCTATATTGTTTTCATTGAAGCGTCTCAAAACTATTCAGTCTGAAGCAGAAAGTAAACATAGTTTACAGGTAAGACAAAGAAATATGCAACTAAAAGAGAGGCTTCCACAATGAAAAATATTAGGCATCTTTAATTGCTGTGAAGGTATCACTACAAACCAAAGAATTATATTAAAAGTAGTAAGGTTGTAAAGCCACGTGCTTCATAGTCAAAAAGTATCAAAACTGTGGCAAAGCAAACATATCCCACAACCTTCCCCACATCAATGGCTAAGTCTGTGCTCTGTAATTAATAGAACATCTGTAAGAAGCAGCACTAGAAAACATCTTTTCCCAGTCTCCATTTCAGAAATGGTTGAGCCATTTTGAAGGACATCTAGAAGACAAATAAGCAAACCTAGTGCAGGTACCTGCTGCAGACTTCTTCAGGTAAACAGAGAAAATCCAGTAAAATTACAGCTGAAAATATGACCAGTGAAAATATTTGGCAAGATCTACAACAACTTGTGCCACTGAGTGACCCCTCTATGCTTTTACAGTTCATCTGACACCAGTCCACAGTCAACGTTTGATAAATAACAAGTCATGTTTCTTCTCATTAAGCATTCTTCTGCTCTCCCTCTGTTGCAATTTAAAGCTCTTTTAGTGGCCACAGGTATGCTATAACATCAGGAGAAAGTGAGAATCTCTTTTACATAAGGACATTCTTTACTGATCCCAACTGAAGAAGCAATTTATCTGAACCAGCCTACCCACTGGCCTGACCAATGGAAATTGCTCTGACTTTCATGGCCCTGGCAGTTCTAAGGAATGAAAGAAAGGAAGAAATTCCCTTCCTTTCCTCTGGAAGAGGACAGCAGTCGTGTCACCAGCAAGCACCTGTCACCTTTCTTTGCTAACTGGGCTTTGGTGTCAAGGGAATAATTCTGAAAATAAATAATATATTTTTTATTTTTATTATTGTTATCATCATCATCATAAAGGCAGTGACAGGTTCTTTATTTTACAAATATTTATATAGATTTCTCTTTACTGGCAGGAAGAACAATTTAAAAAACAAACACCTCAGCAAGACAGAAAAAGAGAAAAACAACTGAAACAAGAAGGTATGAAAAGTAAGAAAGAAAAAGAAAGAGATCACATCCCTCATGGAAAGGGAAAGAGCAACTAAAAAAAGACAGAGTTCCAGAAACAGGATTATTCCAGTAGTCTCCTGTGACATCAGCTTAGGAAGTAGCAGAAGGCTGCTTCTGCCTCTTGGATAAGAACGACATTTGGAAATTTTACTGTCGTCAGTCTTCTGCTTTGCCCTTATTCTGGAAGTCACTCCTTTCCTAGTGTGGTGGACCAGCAGAACAGGGGGTTGCCAGCCCATCTTATGATTGCAGCCCTATGCATGAGCACATTTTGATTTCTGTAATTAAATTTAAAAGATGCTGTTCCTATGGGGATGATAATTTTCAGCATTGGAGAAGACTGGACTTGTGAGAGCAGTAACCTTTTCAGATCTGCAGCTAAACTCAGCGTAAATTGTAAGCACAACTCCAGAATGAGCTGGAGTGCCTGGGAGAATCAGGGGGAAAGACTCATACAGTTTTAAACATGAGTTTAAGTATCCTGTAAGAGAGTAAGAGCTTCTTCAGAATAGTAAAAAAGGCATAAAGCAAAATGGCATAAAAGCCATTTCCCTTATCATTACCAACAAAACCCCTTTGAGTTTATAACAGCTAGCAAAGAAGGAGCCTAACTGGGGAAAGGACTCTAAGTGAGCAACTGTGGCATAACTAATTGATATGATTAAGATTTGGACTTTTTTCCCACGTGGTAGTTTTCATCTCATTATCCAAGGTCTCCCCGGTGAGGACTCGGCTGGCTGACAGTAAATACTTCAGAGCGAGGCTTTTGGAAAGTCTTCAGAGGCTTCCCCATGCCTCTGAGCTACTTGCTACAAAGGATGAGAGCGCGTGGTGAAGCAACAACCTCCTACCACAGCAACACTTCCTTCTTTACACATGCTTTTATGCAATTTCTGTGTCAATCACAGTAATTGCATTCACAGGGTGAAAATACTGAAAATACTGAAAATTTGTTCCTAGCTTCCCTTTTAATGGGATTTAGCAGCTTGCAACAAGAAGAAACTGCACCATGTGACCCATTGGCTCTCTGCATGTTATAATCTACCACTCCTTTGGACCATCGGTCCAGGGGACAGACACATGTTCTGAAACAAACTCTGCATTTCTCATTTTTTTAATTACACTTCTACAAAAGAAAATGTGCATTAAAATCACAAGTTGATTGTAGTAAGCCAAGCAAAGTAGAACCCACTCTCTGAGAAGAGGTATCCATTGAAATCGAGCATTGAACCAATATCAGCTCTTGCTTTATCTGAATTAGAATCTCATCTGTAACCATTTTAGAGGCTGCCAACTTTCCAAGCAGACATTCTAGAAATAACTATTTACTTCCAAGCACTTGGAAGTGCTTTCTAAGACACTTCCCCCTTTCTCATTTGCAATATGGATCAGTGAGTAACATTTGAAGTGTTAATGATGAAATCTTACTTTCTGAATCACAGAAATTCTAAAATACAAGACTATGTCTTCACAGGACTGAACTGAAAGTAGAAATAACAGCTACCATAACCACCAACCCTCCAGTACTTCAGTGATGCTGCTGTAAAATTGAGATCTCCTGGCTTCAGAAAACTCACAGCTTCACTAGACAGAAAAGTTTCATGGTACCTAAGCACCTGGGTCAAGAAGCAAAAAGGATTCTTGTTTGCCCAAAGCAATAGTGGGACTGGCCTGATGTGCTGTGGCAACATTTGTCCTAGAGGAGTGCATTGAGTATTCCCAGACCCAGCGCAGAGGTGGTGGCCCCCAGGCAGTGGTTAGCCACAGCACTCCATGACTGGATGGAGGTCATCTCAAGCCACCAGTCATGACTGGATAATGCCACAACACCTAAACTCAACCTGTGTTGTGCATCTCTTAAAGCAATCACATCAGGCAAGCACACTTCATCTGTTTCCTCCAACAGTAGCTCATTTCTAAAAGAAAGATTATGCACCATTCAAACAAGAACCATAAAGACAGTTTAATGAACCAAAACTTCCCTCACTATCAAAAGGAAGGTAACAGCTTGGCCTTAAAAGCAGTCCTATTTTTTAATTTCCTATACCTTTATGGCTGAAGTCAAACACCTCTGAAGACCCCTGTTTCACATGGTTCCAGGTTGGATCATCAGGGTGCTCTATAAGAAGCCAGCTATCCTTAACAAGTTATATCACACAACTAAAAAAATTTCTTGCTTTTTTTCTTCTTTAAAAGCTCCAGATGACAATAACCTAAAATGTTTGACCAAATGCCATTTGCCTTATAACTAAGTAGAAATGTTATGCTCTTCAAATCCTTGGCTCCAAAGTTAAAACATTTTGCTGCTGAGACACAGGTAATGACTGCAAGCTCAATACTTGAAACAAAAGAGAGCTGAAGGAAATGTTATTCTGATGGTCAAATTCTGCTTCCACTTTCCCTATTGTAAATCCAGGCTAGCAGCAATATTGTTACTGTGGTTGCTGTGGATATAATGCCGTTGCGTCAAGAAACCATGTCAAAAGAAAACTCATGACGAAGTTCTAAAGGTGGCTGGGCTGAGCTTTGCTACCAGCACACTGCCATGGGAAACCAGGGGTGACTGTCCTCTTTTTACCTCTCTCCTTGAGTCGTTTTTCCATTCTGTTTTTCTAACACCAATATTTGTGCTCTTCCACACTCTGGACAAGGTCAGCTCCAGAATGAAAGTTGAAACAAAAAAATATTTTTTCCAGTGAGTGAACGAGTTGAATCTGTCCACTGAAGATGAATTTAAGATCAAGGCCATAACTGATGCAACAAAGAAATAAAGCCATATATGCCTCCAGTAAAGTGGAAAAAAGGTTACTCACTTTCTGGCAGTATCGAACACCAAAATAGTTCTCCAAAGTGTCAGTAGAAACACACAGAGCACAGCAAAATGGTCACAACTCAATAATCCATTTTGGTTACTATGGAAAAATTATGAAGATAGGCACAATCAGATTTTGTCCTGGTCAGGAATGAGTAACCTGGTATTCATCCCCCTTTTTAACTGGACAAACACCAAATATGACTGGTTTAGTTCTATTATTTCATGTCTTTCATTCTTATTTAATATTTTATTATGGGTTTTTTCCACAGCAAAAGGAATATTACTTAAATATGCCAGAATTACTAGATTTTTTTTAAAAAAATGGGAATTTTTATGATTTCAGGGGAAAACTATTCACCTAGAATTCCAGACCCTGAATTTAAAGAAGAAGAATGAGTTGAAACCATATTGCCTCCAGTTAAAGTAAATAAATAAATAAATAAATCAGGCCTTCAAAAAACATTGCGTTTGTATGAATGCATTAAAAGCTGTAAAACTGAAATTACATTTGCTTTGCAGTTACAGAACATGCAGGTCTCATATTTTCAAGTTATCCTTTGCTCTTACAAAGTTAAGAAACCTTATTTTTGAAGGGTTTTCACTTGATGGTCTAGCAGGAACTTGGATTTCAAAAAAAGAAAAAATTTAAACACCACAAAAGTTGCAATAATACTGTAACAGCAAGGATCTTTGTTTCTTCTGAACACTGATATTTGGCTCTCCTTGCTAACCTCACTGGAGTCAGCTTAATTGCTCTATGCTTTAAGCATGTTTCTAAAAATAAATGGTAAGGTCTGTTTAGAAGGGATGTAGTACGTATATCAACACACTGAACTCGTATGTGTTTATAAACTAAATCACAGAATCATGGAATCACCCGGTTGCAAGAGACCCACTGGATCATTGAGTCCAAATCAGCACAAAAGTAGTCAAAGAAAGCAGCAGCAACATCGAGAGGTTATCAGGACAGGGTGCAGTGTGGTGGTTTGTTTTAATCTGTAGTTCAAACTGTTTTTTCCTTCAGTATTAAAATGGTTTCATCCATCCATACACCTTCACTTGAAGGACAGAAACACTACCTCCACCACAGATCCAAGGAACACTGGCATAAAGGCTACTGTCACCTTAGTCAGAGTTTCATATTTACAGCTGACTCCAAACTCACCATTCATACACACTCCTTGAAGATCAGTTTACATTTCAGGACAAGCCAACAGGATCACCAAACAAAGCAACTCAGGTATAAGGATAATATAATATAAATTAAACTGTCCCAGACACTTCTGCATATTTAAGCACATTTACTTAAGCCTGTACACAGATAACCAGAGAATTTGAGGTCCAGGTTCACAAGTCAGAGGTTGGTGCTCAAAATATCATGTGTAGTTGTCACTTCCTTGCCAACACAAGATCCAGTTATTCTTTTGCTTTTCTGCAGATGAAAAGACAGAGTCTGAACAAACATATGAACCACAATGTGTGGAAGCACTAGACTTCGTTGGGCTACAGGAAGTCCCTGCATAATTTATCATCCTGAAGTACTGTTACAGCTCTCCAATTTACAAACTTCTACTGGGACTTTGAAAACAGTATCTATAGAACCACACACAGGCAAACATATGGTACATCAGGAGAAAGAATATTCCCAGGGAGGGAAAGAAGGAGCCTACAGGAAGGAAGATGGAGGTATGGTGGTTGCTGTGCCACTGTGTTAGAGGGACAGGTAACGTAAAATCTCCCTGCCTGCTGTTTTCTAGCCCTCGTGCATTGTTTCTAGCCACAGCAGCCAAAGGAAAGTTAAATGAGGAAGGAAAGCTGGAATGGAACATCCTGGTCACCTCCACATCCGTCACGGTCTTGTGTTTCCTTATTAGACAAATATAACCCAGGTTTCTTTCACGGTGGTATTTTCTTTTGTATCAGCAGATTCTTTCTTTTTTAATTAAAGCAAATCTTGCCAAAACTGTGGAAAAACATAAAAGCTCAAGAACAAGAGCAATGATTACTGCCAATATACATGTAAGTACAAGTGATATATTACCACCTCCTAGCAATTCCTGTGTCTGAAATAAAAGAACAAAAAGGAGGTATAATTACCAAAACCATAGGGAAGTAATAGTCTTTCTTATCAATATATACTTAAATAACACTGAAATATTTCTTCAGCCTACAGAAGCTTGACATCTGCATACATTGTTTGAAGAACAGAAGAAAAACCTTCTTCTGTAAAAACAGAGATGCAACTTGTGAACAGAATCACAGCTGCCTTTCTACAGTGTTTTCTTGTAATGCTTTTTGAGACTTCTAAGAATCTGACAAAAGGAATGCACAAACAGACGAGAAAGATTTTTTTTTCTCTTACCTACCTATTTCTTTGATGCTCATGAACAGCAGAAAATTAATTTTACATTCTGCATCAACCAGCAAATTTTGAGCCTCATTTAAATTTTAAAACTCATAGTTCTATTCATGAATTAAATATGGCACCTAGTAATATAATTGCTACGGTGAGGCTGGAATTTTAGTTCCAATAATGCATTGATTAAACTCTGCCCTCAAGAGTTTCAGTTTTCAGTATGACAAAGGTTGCTTTGATTATCTCGCATCTGCATTATCTATGTATTAGGGTTTAAGTATAGCTCCATGATTTGGAAGGCATGTGGAATCGTGCCTGTCATATATAATCTATACACATACACACAAATTAAAGCCCATTGGGCTGGATTCCCTGTTGCCTCCCTGGAGCTCAGCTGGCATAGCTGCACTGAAAATTGGTCCCATTATCAGGAGAGAGACAATCACTTCTTGCCTCTGCCTTCCCCGCCCCCTCCAGTTGTCCTTCACAGGACTGCTTGCTCTATCATTTGTGCACTGCCAGCTCTTTGTTTCAGGGACTGTGGCCTTTGAATTACCCCTGCCACTTTGTTAATGTCACCGGAAACAAGCATTTTCTGAACAGCATAGTATTGATATCTGGTTTAATTTGGTCTCCCTGTCTCTGCCAGGCTTTCATGCAGCTAAAGCATGCAAAGCAAACCTGGCTGAGCTCTGAAGAGGAAAAGCTTCACTTCACTTCGCTTAGTACAGATTAGAATATATGCTAACTGGTTACAGTGCAAGAAACTATTATCTTAACAAAGCATAGCTTGCATCTTCCTGAGGACAATGCATCTTGGATTTGGGGCCAGCTGCTGGGGACTTCTACACAGAAAATGGGGTGCAGCTGTAGTTTGGCCACACATAAACACCTGTGAAAGCCCACTATGAAAAACAAGCAAAGAGGGTATAAACCATCAGGAAATACTGGTTACCCACTAGTCAGAGTTCCTGCAGCTTTTCTATTTTATGTCTTTCACAGCAGTTTGGTCTCCTTTTTTTTTCTAAGCATGTCTGTACAGCCTTGAAAGCAAGCTGCTTACGTGAAGTTCAGATTACTTCATATTTACTGCTGTTTTAAACCGGAGTTAGCTAGCTGTGGTTAACTGATCTCAGTTAAAGCTTAAACTTCTTAAGTGTTTTGCAGTACTGATACACCCTATATCACACTTCTATACCATATTAGCAGCTGTTAGCTAAAGCATTTCAACTTCACAGCTACAACCTAACCTAGACAAAAAGTGACTGATTAAATAACCTGAGAAGATACACAGGATGGCAGACACTGCTCCCAGTAAGGATACAGACCACCTAACAGATTCAAATTAATTGTCAGTGCAGATATGAACAGGAACAGGCACTGGCACAGGTTGCCCAGAGAAGCTGTGGCTGCCCCACCCCTGGAGGTGTTCAAAGCCAGGTTGGATGGGGCCTTGGGCAGCTCGATCTAGTGGGAGGTGTCCCTGCCCATGGCAGGGGGATTGGAACTAAATGATCTGTAAGGTCACTTCTAACCCAAACTATTCTATGACTGTATGATTCTATATACATGGAGTCAGCTCTCTGTCCATCAGTTAGAACATTAGCTGAAATAAGCCTTACCTCAACTGCGAAAAATCAAAGTTATGTTTGCAAACCCTTGATGACATCAGCTAAAAAAATGTATAAAACACAGATTACATTATAACGCTAGTCAGGAAAACACGTCAAAGTTTGCAAATCTTAAGATATGGGTAAAAAAAAGATTCACATCCACTTTTGCTGGAAAACGTCAGACAAACAAAATTCCAGCAAATAGGTGCAAGTGCATAGAGCTAGTCTGAGCTTGAATCAAGATTGATTTCAAGTACGTCAGAGATGTGATCTGAATGTTTTGCACAACTCATTTCAGGCTTTGCTTTTGTGAGCCCATTTCCTCTGTGCTGAGTGCAACTAATAACGGCTGTAATATGGTGCTGGCTGCCTGACAAGGGCATAATACTTTTATCCTTTGACCTTTCTGAGCAAAAGACCAAGGCCGGCATAGATGCACCCTTGCACAATTTTTTCCCTTCAGATAATATACTATCCTGATGCAACTAATTATTACACTGTAAACAATTTTGGTTTTATGTTTGTAATTTCTTAGAATGATAAACACCTTCTGCTATCAAGTTTGTAAAAATATGCCCTTTTTAAAAATCTTGCTTGTAATTAGGTCTTCTTATAAGAAGAAGAATATTTTGCATGCTATATTACCTCCAATACCAGAGGTAAACACTGGAGATTGACATATTTTGTCTGAATGTCCTGTAGAATGAACATTCTCACTGCAAGATACATGGCCTGCATGCCAAACCCACCTGCAGTTTCAGGGGGGAAAATAATCTTGGATTTGGAAGTTATATTAGGTGCCCTGATAAATTATCCTCTTTTCAAAGGCACACAGCATTTTCAGAGAGAAAGCTAACCAAAAAATAAAGAATTAAACTTTCCTTTGTTGGCTGCCTAAATATCTAAATATATGTCTGTATCTTAATTAGATAATCAAATTTGAATTGTTTGTCTCAATTTAAAAAATGTTTTTCATCTGACCACACTTGTAATGGCAAACAGCTCAAGCCACTAAAAATCAAAGACTAGGCTGATTGCGTCAGGTTAAAGCATGCAAAGGACTTGAAGGACTTGACTTTACAAGTCCTTCATATACAAAACATCCACTGCCCACTGGATCAGGGCCTTACGTGGAGATCTGAGTCCTTCCTAGGTCTTTCAGCACTTTTTTTGATGGTGGAAGAGCTAGATTGCCATCTGGCTTGGGCTTGCAGCAGCTGCACAAAGTAAATCAAGCAAACATGTTGACACAGGGGTAATTAACAATTAGAGGGGGCAAGTACTGCATATCAATTTATCTAAACAAAAGCTTGCAAGGAATCCACGCCTCTGAGTACATCTCATGTCTCACCTTTTCAGATCTAGAATTTATTCTTCAACCTTTGGGGGGTTGGAGAAGGCTTCATCAAAATCACTGCTCCCAAGCGTATTTTGGGTTAAACATTTAAAATGAAACCTTTTCCCTTAAAGCATGTGTGGTCCAGTCAACGTGTGTGTGTGTGTGTGTGTGCGTGTGTGTGTGTGTGCGCGTGTGTGTGTGTTTTTATTTACTCATACATATATCACTAAAAAAGCTCTTTTTATAAATTCAATAAACACTTGGCTTTTCTAGCTTACTTGAATCTACTAGTACTTTTAAAGCTGCCTACCCAATAAGCATTCAGTTTAATTTAAAATACAAATTGGCTCAAGTATGCAACTGAAGAAATAAACTTATTTTCACAGAAGAAAGCAATGAACAGTTCACAAGTTAGAAAAGCTGTTTTAATAGCCTTAGAAAGGCTGGGGAATTACTAAGTGTATTCATATTGTTCATAAAAGTACAAAAGTTGTTGGGATCTTTGTAGACCTTTCTACACGTCTCTTGGAACATGTGTCGAGTAAATCTTTTGAACAGTGGAGGAAAAGACAGTTTTCTCTTTACATCGCAGAAGTAAGTTCTTTCTCAGCTCCATATGAGGAGCTTTTATCCCACAGAAGTGAAATCCATAGCTCTTTCAAAGATCAGCTACTTGCAATTTGCTTGCAGAGACCAACCACGTTAACTTGACTGTAGCAATCATGAAGTTCTAGAAAGTGCATTTTAAATCCTCAGTTTCTACAGAGGCCAAACAATTCAACTTAGTTGAGTCCGATTAAGACCCAGACACCAGACTGAGTTAATTCAGAAGAGAGCACTGGTTGTCTAGATTTGAGAGATCTGACAGGAGGATAAAGAGTGAGTGGTTTGGGGTTTAGACAGAACTACCAACTCAAATCCTTTCATATCTCACCCTGCTGTTTTGAGGATTCAACTACCACAAGTACACAGGTGCAGTGACTGCTACCTGTAATTCTTGTGCACAGCAACCCTGCTCTTATGTGCCCAATGAAACCATTACTGGAACCCGTGTTGTTTAACATCTTTGTCACAGACATTGGCAGTGGAATTGAGTGCACCCTTAGCAGGTTTGGCAATGATTCCAAACGCTCTGGTGTGGTTGACACACTGGAAAGAAAAAAAAACCTTCAGAGGGACATTGACAGGTTTGAGAGGTTAGCCTGTGCAAACCTGATTAAGTTCAACGAGGCCAAGTGCAAGGTCCTGCACCTAGGTTGGGGCTATCCCAAGAACAATTACAGGCTGGGCAGAGGATAGTTTGAAAGTAGCCCTGAAGAAAAGGAATTAAGAGTACTGGTGGATGAGAAGCTCAACATGAGACAGCAATGTGTGTCTGCAGCCCAGAAAGCCAACTGTATCCTGGGCTGCATCAAAAAAAAGTGTGACCAGTGGGTCAAGGGAGGTGATTCTGCCCCTGTACTCTGCTCTTGTGAGACTTCACCTGGAGTACTGCGTTCAGTTCTGGAGTCCTCAGCACAGGAGGGACATGGATCTATCAGAGTGAGTCCAGAGGAGGCCATGAAGATGATCAGAGGGCTAGAGAACATCCCACGCGAGGACAGGATGAGAGTGTTGTTCAGCCTGGAGAAGAGAAGGCTCCAGGGAGACCTTATAGCAGCCTTCCAGTACCTAAAGGGGGCCTACAAGAAAGATGGAGAGGGGTTTTTTATCAGGTAGTGCACTGATAGGATGAGAGGGAACAGTTTTAAGCTGAAAGAGTGGTGATTCGAATTAAATATTAGGAAGATTTTTTTTTTTTACTGTGAGGGTGGTGAGGCACTGGAACAGGTTGCCCAGAGAAATCATGGATGCCCCCTTCCTGGAATTGATCAAGGCCAGGCTGGATGGGGCTTTGAGCAGCCTGATCTAGTGGGAGGTGTCCCTGCCCAGGGCAGGAGGGTTGGAACTAGATGATCTTTAAAGCCCCTTCCAACCCAAACCATTCTGTGATTCTAGGAACATCAGACTCTCTTCACCCGTGGCAACTGATATATTTTGGACGCTCAGACTTACTGTGCTTGCTCGGAGCAAATAAATGTTCTTGAGCAGTAAGTCTGGAATACCCTGAACATGCATGAGGCCAAATGCCCATCCGCAATCAACATCACAAGTGCAGTAAGTCTCAGAAGTTCCTACTGCACTGTTGAACAGAAACATAAGCAAGCATGGAAGCTGGGTATGCATCCTGGGTGCCCAAATAATTTATGTTGCCTGTAGAAAATGCTGCCAGAGGTGCTGTGGGTCAGGAACTCCCTCCTAACAATGAACATCAGAAAACAGAACATCTCTGAGCAGGTCCTGCTTCACAGACCTTTGGGTCTGTCATTTCCCCACTCCTGATCTGGGCTGTGAAAGTGGGCAAACACATTCGCCGGCCGACTCCGGAAACAAGACAGACAAAGCTGTCCTGGCAAAGAAGGACCTGGGGGTGCTGCTTGACAGACAGCTGAATATGAGCCAGCAGTGTGCCCAAGTGGCCAAAAAGGCCAATGGCATCTTGGTCTATATCAGAAATAGCATGGCCAGCAGGACGAGCGAAGCGATTGTGTCCCTGTACTCGGCATCGGTGATGCTGCACCTCAAATACTGTGTTCAGTTTTTGGCCCCTCACTACAAGGACACTGAGGTCCTGGAGCATGTCCAGAGAAGAATGATGAAACTGGTGAAGGAACTTCACAAGTGTTATGAGAAGAGTAAGCTGAGGGAAATGGGGTTGTTTAGCCTGGAGAAGAGGAAGCCGAGGGGAAACCTTATCACTGTCTAGAACTGCCTGAAGGGAGGTTGTAGTGAGGTGTGTTGGCCTCTTCTCGCAAGTGATATGCGATAGGACAAGAGGGAATGGCCTCAAGTTGCACCAGGGCAGGTTCAGACTAAACATCAGGAAAAATTTCTTCACTGAAAGGGTTGCCAAGGCACTGCGCAGGGAGGTGATTGAGTCTCCATCCCTGGAGCGATTTAAAAGGCAGGCAGATGAAATCCTGAGGAATACAGTTTAGTAGTGGACAGGTATGGTTGGACTTGATGATCTCAAAGGTCTTTTCTAAACAAGCAATTCTATGATTCTATGAAAGGAAAACTCTCAGTATCCTAGATGGAACTGTGTGCTGCCCAGGGTTGAGTGAGGCAACCAGGCAGGGGCCAGGAGGACCTAAGACAACAGCTTTATTAACACTTCACAAGGCACCACAGCCAACAAAAGCCCAACAAACACAACAATCACCCTCAAATGACTCAAAGAGGCAACTTCACCAGCCTCTATTCCTTTTCTTCAAGGAAAATATATAAAAGAAAGGAGAGAGTAGGAAGAGGATAGGAAAAGTCAGATTTTTTTCACCTCCCTTGGAGACTGCAAAGTCTGTATCCGTAGATATCCATAGACAGGGTCAGTGGGTAGACTTTGTGCCCTGTGCCAGCCTGTCTTCTATACCTTCCCAGCTTCCCAGGTTCTGCCCCCATCCCACTCCTGGAGCGGTGACTAACAAGGGACCTGAACACACACTGTGAGTTGTTCTGGAACATTCCCTGAGTGCTCGCTCTCTCATAGCCCTGGGTAGAGGACATCTTGGATGGGTTGGTGGCCCTGTGCGTGCCCAGTCTCCACTTTGTGCCCACCGAGCTTCCCCTCCCCTGGCTTATGCAAGCCCCTTTGATCGCTCAGACCCCACTGCTGTTCCCAAGTCACTGCAGAGGGATGGTACTCGGACCTGCACCAACGGAGAGTTGTTGTTGGGAGGCACCAAACCACAGTGTTGTTTCAGGCACCTGGTGCTCTCAAGCACAGTTTCTCATCACTCCACTCAGCAACCAATAACTGTGGCCACTGCAGTTGTCTGAGACAAAAGTCCTAGCCAGAGCAGGCTCTGACAGGGTCTGGTTGTGGTAATTCCAATGCAGGACAGAGTTACTTACAGTTTACCACATAGAATCACATCACATAGAATTGTTTAGGTTGGAAAAGAGCTTTAAGATCACCGAGTGCAACTGTTTATTATCAGGACAATCTGTCAGTAGGAGATTCTTAAGCCTTGAGCTCAAGCTGATGCCATCTTCAGGAGTATTTTGTTAAAAGGGATGAGCAATATTCTGTTATTTAGGCATCCTGAGCCACACGCACTCCTAAGGAAAGTGGACTGGATACTGGCTTAAAACCCAGTCTCTTTCCCTGAAAGCTAGCATTCTCTGTCCAAGGTCAGTGAATATAAGATTTATGCTCATAATTATTTTCCTTTGAGAACCAGAAGAGTGCATTGTGCAAGCATAACTCCTAACAGAGCTATTTCAGAATTATGATGCAAGCCACATAAAGCTCAGCGAGATCCCCTTTTTCTAAGCCTCAGTCTTTTCCTTCCAGCTGCTGCCAGGTAGGAGGAGTGGAAACAGAACAGCATGCAGAAACTGGCTTTGTGGCAGCTGGGAGCGTTCCTTCTCTAGGGTAATTTCTTACTGGCTATTTGCAAGCACAATTCAATACTACGCATCAACTGAAAAATTCAGCATAGAATCATAGAATGCTTTAGGCGGAAAGGGACCTTTACAGGTCACCCAGTCAGAAAGTTGGTGATGAAAAACAGAACCTGGGACCTCTCTGCAAATTGCTCTTCAGCTGCACAGGCCCTCCCTCCAGCCATAACCTTCTGGATCTATGAGATCTCCAAGCAGGTTTTGATCGAGGTCCAGGTAAATATGAAGATTTGTACATGCTGTGAAGTCAGTTGAATGGTGTCTAATCAAGAAGTCAACAGGTGCTGGCTTTGCCAGAACCAATAGGAGGCATAACGCATGCCAAAGGTGAGTCAGTTAGCAAAAAATCATAACATATACAACCATAACACATGCTGAGGCTGGTTGGCTCTGCTGCCAAGAGAGTGCATTGATCTAGAGGCTAGAAAATCAAGCCAGCAGCTAGAAAAAAAAGCACCTCTTAGAGAAGACTTGTGCCAAACCAACAGAAATGCCACTTACATTCTTATAGCTAGCATCCAAATAACTGATTGCATTTCATCACGAAGAAACATGTTGTTATTGCCCAAGGCAAGCATAGAGTCTAGTAAGGAACAAAATAGGAACAGATGAAATATTAGGCTCGAACTTGACAAGTAACATTCCAGTTCCTGCCATACCTTTTGGGTGAGGTGTGTATTAAGAAGGTAGATAATTCTATGGAATTTGTTACTTTTCTGTGAAATTTATCTAACTGTAGCAAAGTAGAACCCAGAAGGTCAGAACAGGATTTATCACTCTGGCCTTTGAAGGGCAGGTAGGGTAGTGCAGGTTAATACACTGAGGAATGCAGCTCAGAGTCTCTATTTATTTGGTAGAGAGGGATGAGCAGTTATGTATACCCACATGTATGTCTCCTTGCAAGTATTGGGAACTAGGATAAATTGAGAAATATCACAGGCAGAAATGAAATGAAGCAATTTTAAAAGCGTGTCAACACAATACTCATGAGACCTGCTTTGAAAGAATATGTTGTACAAGAACATGGTACACATTATTAGCCTAGGAAGAAATTCATCTGCGGTACAAGCTATTCTGTTATCAATATGAGTAGTGAAGTATGCTGACATTTTATTCACCAGCTCATAGACTGATTCTAATAGAACAACCTAAATCATTCCTCTAGTAAAGGCATTCAGTCGTCACAGCTACAATAATGTTACTTCTCTGTTTTCTAAAAGCAGTGAAAAAGTATCCTCAGCTTCTGTGAGAACAGTGAATTAAATTGCTAAGGGATTACAGACCTGCAGCATTTCTAGGACCAAATTCATCACACATAACCTTCATTCACTCTATAAGGCCCCTGGGCAACACTTCCATCTCCTTCCTGTCTGTGGTGAGAGCTCAGTGTATTTCCCCCTCCTTCTTGTTATATTTGTTTCTCTCAACAGTGTTGTTTCTTTCCTGCCTGAAGATAACTCATTCACCATGTTATAACAATAAAACTCTGTGCACAGATGAGTTAAGGGTCCTGTAAACCAACCGTCAAGACCAGATTTTTCCTCTGCAGACATTTGTCAAAACGTTTGAAGCTGTGATTGCCTGTCTCCCATTTCCAGTCTCTAATGCCCAGACCATTACAGTTCTGCCCACTGATGCCTAAAACATTCCCTAAAATATTTGCATTGATTGGCCATAGCTTTTAAAGGCTAATACATCCAAGCTGTCAGACAGATGATAATTACTGTGTGGCCTCACAACCTTGACCAGCAACCAAAATATACTTTGCCACAGTTTCATTTTTCCTCACAGCAGCAGTCAGAGATTGCACGCACTTCGGGGAAGGGCTCCTTTCCCCCTCTGTATTTAATAAATTTTCAGTTTGAAGATTTCTAAAATCAGAAAAAAACTCAGTCAGCTGTTTAGCACTTAAGGTTGTAAAATGCCAGGTTCACTTGAAGCTGCCCATATCAGCAGTCACACACAATGCTATTCTTTTATACTTCTCAGTGCTGAACAGGAATGGAACAGACAGCAGGGAAATACTGCTTAGGAGACACTTGCCTGACACACGCAGCGAGCACACTGCATTTTGTAAGCAGACTTGTGAAGTCTCATGCATAAAAATCAGACATCTGACCTCTCTTTCAATTTATCACAGCAACTCACCTTCTCCAGACCAGTGGTCCTGAAGCAGAAGAGAGGTGGTTGCACTGTAAAACAGCAAAGGCTGTGCCTCCCACTAGGTCTCCTCCCTCCCTTCCCTCCAATACACAAGCGAAAAGGACCCATACTGGAAGAGACACTTTCTAGGGTTGCAGTTCTCCCCCACAGTACATCTTGATCCTTTAATGTGATATTGCTGAGGAAAAACATGCAACATGAAGAGGTGTGCCCTCACAGCCTGCAGCTGCACTGCTCAGCCATTCACAAGTCTATGAAGCCAGAAGGGATTCACCCAAGGGTATTAATGGAGCTGGCAGAGGTGCTCACCAAAGCCCTTTCCATCGTCTTCCATCAGCCCTGGCTGACTGGGGAAGTTCCACTGGACTGGAGGCTGGTTAATGTTACACCAATTTACTAGAAGGGTTGGAGGGAGGATCCAGGGAACTACGTCCTGTCAGTCTGACCTCAGTGCCGGGGAAAGTCATGGAACGGGTGATCTTGAGTGCTATCATGAAGCACATGCAAGAGAACCAGGTGATCAGGCTTACTCAACACGGGTTCATGAAAGGCAGGTCTTGCCAAACTAACCTGATAGCCTTCTATGACAAGGTTACTCGCTTAACGGATAAGGAAAAGGCCATGGGTGTAGTATTCTTGGACTTGAGTAAAGCCTTTGACTCAATTTCTCTTAGTATTCTGCTTGAGAAACTGGCTGCCACTGGCCTGGTCAGGTGCACCCTCTGCTGGGTTAAAAACCTGCTGGATGGCCGGGCCCAAAGAGTTGTGGTAAATGGGGTTAAATCCAGCTGGAGACCAGTCACAGGTGGTGTTCCGCAGTGCTCAGTCCTGTTCCGTATCTTTATTGATGATATGGGTGAGGGCATTGAGTTCACCCTTAGCAAGTTCACAGATGACATTAAGCCAAGAGGAAGTGTCAATCTGTTGGAGGGTAGGGAGGTTCTGCAAGGGGATCTGGACTGGCTGGATTGATAGGCTGAGGCCAATGGGATGAGGTTTAGCAAGGCTAACTGTGGAGTCCTGCACTTCAGCCACAACAACCTGATGTAGTGCTACAGGCTTAGGGAAGAGTGCATATCTTCACATATTTATTAGACCTACAGTGGAAAATAAACCACAAGTGCCATCCTGCTTTAAAACAAAGAACAACCAGAGAAAGAAAAGAGCCTTCTCTTCTCCAGGCTGAACAACCCCATCTCTCTCAGCCTGCCCTTGGAAAGTAATAGAAGATGCATAAGATTCCTGGGAAAGTTTATCCATGTGCATGTCACTGGGAAATCCATCCTGCCCCCAGCTCTTGTCTCATTGCACAGGATCGATGGGGATCGCTCCCTTGTGTTGCCCAGCCCTGATGAAGGATGCTCCCTTCCTAAAGCTCCAAAACAGGTCTTAGAGAGTTGGGGCACAACAACCCTGTGCAGTGCTACAGACTAGGAGGAGTCTGGCTAGAAAGCTGCCTGGAGGAGAAGGACCTGGGGGTGTTGGTTGACAGTGACTGAACATGAGCCAGCAGTGTGCCCAGGTGGCCAAGAAGGTCAGTGGCATCTTGGTCTGTATCAGAAACAGGCCAGCAGGTCCAGGGAGGTTATTCTGCCCCTGTACTTGGCATTGATGATGCTGCATCTCAAATCCTATGTTCAGTTCTGGGACCCTCACCACAAGAAATACACTGAGCTCCTGGATCATGACCAGAGAAGAGCAACGAAGGTGGTGAAGTGGCTGGAGAACAAGTGTTATGAGAGGCAGCTGAGGGAACTGGCATTATTTAGCCTGGAGAAGAGGAGGCTGAGGAGCGATGTTATCACTGTCTACAATTACCCAAAAGGAGGTTGTAGCAAAGTGGGTGTTGGCCTTTTCTCCCAGGTAACAAGTGATAGAATGAGAGCAAAAGGCCTCAAGTTGCACCAGGGCAGGTATCAGGAAAAATTTATTCACTTAAAGGGCACTGGAAGAGGCAGCCCAGTGAGGTGGTTGAGTCTCCATCCCTGGAGGGATTTAAAAGATGGGTAGATGAGGTGCTCAGGGATATGGTTTAGTAGTGGACAGGTACAGTTGGACTCCATGATCTTGAAGGTCTTTTCCAACCAAGTGATTCTATGAGTCTATGATTCTGATGCAACTCTAATCTTTCATTAATCTATAAAAAACAAGAGTAAATTATTTCCAAACTTTCTTGTAGCCCCCTTCAGGTACTGGAATGTCACTATGAGGTCTCCTCAGATCTTTCTCTTCTACAGGCTGAACAACCCCATAAAAAATAAATAAGCAAATGGAAGAATGAAGAAATATTTAAAAAAAAATAAAGAAGAAGAAAATATCAAAAAAGACCTATTCTACCATTCGTCAGTTACATAGCAATTCGGCTATGAAACTTTTCAAAAAAATCACTACTGAATGCATACCTTCACATATTTGTTAGAACTACAGTGGAAAATAAACTACAAATGCCATCCTGCTTTAAAACAAAGAACAACCACAAAAAAAGAAAAGAAAAAAGAGAGAATACGCTTATGAAAAAGTGCTCTAACTCTGTAGGTAACTATTGAAAGTTCAAAATGCCTCTTAATCTCCCAGTGTCGTTTTCGACTTAGACTAAGGACCTATAGGTTTTCAGTTTTCCAAAAGGCAGCAGAAATTCACACACAGAAACTCATCAGCTGATTCGAGACTTGTACAAACACTAGAGGGCAGGCGAGCTGCTTTTAAATCAAAGTCTTGCGATTTCAACAGTTCCCGTTTCATAAGGCAACGAAATGAAAATGTTTCTGTTCTTATAGACTACTTACGCCTGCTAGAAGTATCATGATTTTTTTTATTCCCTCGTATTAGCACAAATAAAGCAGCACAAAATATATTTTCGCTAATACTCTTTATTTTTAAACATAAGCCAGCATCCCTCCAGCCATCTATTTCACTTACTTAATCTATACTGACAGATTCAGTTAATGTTTTGTTAGGCTTCCTGAAAATGAATTTCATATATTGTTTTATATATATAATGGTCTATTGTAAAGAGTTCTTGAGATTCACTGGGATTCCTTCCCCATCCACGTGCTGAGGACCAGCAGTTTCTGCTCTCACAACTGATTTCCCTCATACAGATAGTCAAGACAAACAGCTTATCCTGGGTCAAAAGTATCTCTGGCTGTTGTATAAGGAAGATGTGATCCTATTCAGCCTCAGAATGGCTGAAGTTGGCAGGCATCTCTGGAGGTCATTTGGTCCAACCCACCTGCTCAAACAGGGTCACTAAGAGCTGGTTGCCCAGGGCCAAGTTGAAACAGCTTTTGAACAGCTCCAAGGAGGGAGATTGTACAACCTCTCTGGGCAGCCTGTGCCAGTGCTCAGTCCCTCCCACTGTGAAGAAAAGTGTTTCCTGATGTTCAGACGGACTTTCCTATGTTGCATGTTGTGACCATTGTCTCTAGCCCTGCCACTGGGCACCAGTGATGACAATATTTATTTATTGATAAGATGCAGCAATGTGCATAACTAATTGTTACATCAGAGCATTTTTAAATCTGCAAGTTGGCACTAAAACAAAGAAAACAAAACAAGTTTGGAACTTCAGGTTAGGAATTTCTACAGTAGCTAACACTGTCTCAAAATGGGAGCGTATAGGGCCTCCCTTCCCCAAACAAATCACAGTCTCAATAGTCAGTCACAAGAAAAACCATTCTCAGTTCTCACTCCTCCACAACACAAGTGTCTAGGGATGCAAAATGAACAGGGGATTCACATCATGAGCACAAATCTGTCAAAATGCAAATGTGATTATGCAAAATGCCAAAAGAACCTGCAAGAACAGTCGTTGTGATCTATCTAGTATTTAGAGAATGTGAGTTTTTGTCTACTTGTTGTGGTAATGTTTTCTATTTTTTTTCTTTTTTTCTGCTAAAAAGATTTCATTAAATTGTGAAGTGCTTCTCCGACACACATGCAAGGCTCAGTATAAGGACTGCAAAGTCATTAAAGCTACTTTTAATTTTGGAAGCTAAATAAATAAAAACTAGTCCTGGTAAGAGATTCAAGAATTAAGTTTAGCATCTCAGTAGAGTTGATGATTTGGCAAAAACACTCCTTTTGTCCTCTGAAACAAAATTCTCATTCATTTCAGCAGAACCACTAAGCCATACAAGAAAACAGAATCTGCGTATACTGTTGTCATAACGTCTTTTAAAACATATGAGCAACTGCAATGATAGGATCTAAAAGACAACATTCAGAGGGTTACAATAGTGACAACAATAAACACAGGGGAAAAAAAAACCACAAAAAAACTCTCATTCCAAAGGTGCTGCAAAACTGCTTTTCAAGGAAATCAAAAGTTTAAGTATACATACCTAAATTAATTTTAGCTATTTTCTGTTTCACGTGTGTTGCATCTCATGCAGCCATTGATTCTATTTCTTTATGGAGCTGAAGGTTATAAGTGCTGAGGTATAACATCTTGGTGTAAGAATGCTGATCCCATATGATAAAGCAACCTGAGAAAAGTACAAGTTGTTCTCTGTCTATAGTTGTTCCGAACGTTGCACCTTAGTAACAGAATAGAAGTCCATATTTAAAATCATAGAATCATTAAGGTAGGAAAGGACCCCTGAGACCATCCAGTCCAATCATCAGCCCACCACCACCATGCCAATTAAAACATGTCCTGAAGTGCAATATCTACATGCTTTTTGAACACCACCAGGGATAGTGACTCCACCACTGTCCTGTGCAGCCTGCTCTAGTGCCTCAGCACTCTTTCAGTAAAGGTTTTTTTCCTAATACCCAATTTAAACCTCCTCTGGTGCAACTTGAGGCCATTTTGTCTCCTCCTGTTGCTTGTCACTTGAGAGAAGAGACCAATCCCCACCTCACTACAGCCTCCTTTCTTCAGGTAGTTGTAGACAGTGATAAGGTCTCCCTTCAGCCTCCTCTTCTCCAGACTAAACAGCCTCAGTTCCCTCAACTGCTCCTCGTAAGACTTGTTCTCCAGCCTCTTCACTAGTTTCATTGCCCTTCTCTGGACACGCTCCAGCAACTCAATGTCACGGTATTTGAGGTGCAGCCTCACCAGTGCTGAGCACAGGGGAGCAATCACTTCCCTACTCCTGTCGGCCACGCCATTTCTGATAGAAGTCAGAATTCTGTTGGCCTTTGTGGCCACCTGGGCTCATGCTGACCAGCATCCCAAGGTCCTTTTCTGACGACAGTTTTCCAGCCATTCTTCCCCAAGCCTGTAGCATTGCATGGGGTTGTTGTGACTGAAGTGAAGGATCTGGCATTTGGCCTTGTCGAACCTTTTAGAAATTACCTCAGTCTATTGATCCAGTCTTTCCAGACCCCTGTGTAAAGCCATTCTGTAAGAAGAAATGGCAACAAATTGGATTTCATGTAAGCTAACTAGAAAACACATCATGGATATACTTGTCCATGCTGGTGATGAACTGCAACAGAGAGCAAATCTCTTCACAGTTTAGGGAGACAAGTAACAAGCTGTACAGTTGCTTTAGCTACAGTCTATGCAAGACATGCTAAGCCTCCCAGTCAATAGATAATGTTTTCACATTACTCAGTACTTCCCTGTCCCATAGTCTGCAGAGCACACTCTTAGCAAAGCAGACACATTCATATAATGCAAAGCAGGCACATTTCAAGTAACATCAATATTTTCACTTCAAATTAAATGTCAGATTGATCCAAACTATGCCCCAAGCCCCATAGTTCTTAAAATATCGGAGGATGTGTATGTTGCATTACTTACAGTTTGCAAGCCTGTTCTGGTCTCCTTTCTCGCTTCTCTCTGCATCCAGCCATCTGACTGCTTTCTGCTCCCATACCTGTGCTGTGTCAAACAGTAAGAAGGGCATGGCTTAGTGGTAATAGGAATGGTTGGACTGGATGACTCTGTGGGTCTTCTCCAACCTAGTGATTCTGTGATTCCGTAAAAATCAAAATAAGACCCTTTTCCATCTCTCTACCCCAAAGCTTAGCCATGTTGTAGAAAGCAGAGAGGAGTCACACCATGAGAGCAATTCAGGTATTCTGCCATTTGAAATGTGGGGATTGCAAAGGGTTGCACCCTAGCAGGTCTGTCGTTGTTATACTCCAGGTTGGAAACAGTAGTCCACATGAGTTTGGGGTTGCAGACACCACAGAAGGAAAAGCTTCAAAGCAAGGGAGCAGAGGGCCACTCTCATTTTCCACTTATCTGGACAAAACAGCTGAGTTAGGGACTGTCTCTGAAACCTTCCCAGAAAGATCAACATCTGTTGCCAGGGCATTTCAGTGAACCTCTCCCAACCCAACACACGCCTCTGTTTTGGAGGCCTTACTTCAGTTACAATACTCAACCTAAAAACAAGGATGCTTTTCCAGTTTCAAAGGAATGTTTTATTAAGTGAATATACCCGCTTTAACTGGATCAGGTTTACATGCACAAGCATCAAACTGACTCAGAAACAGAAATTTAAAAGTAGTAGCAGGAAGCTATGAGCTTTGATGAACATAGGTATTTTTAGAACAAAAGAAAGAAGGTTCTCAATGCAGACGAAAAAAATAGAAATTTCCACAAAGTGAGAAAGTTTTAATATGACTGTGGAGCCTCCTTCTTCCTCTCAAGATTTAAGATACTAGAGTGCAGACTTGTAACGTGGTTTGTTTTAACTGGCTCTCCATACCCTCACAACTCTACTTATAAGTATTACTAGCAAAACAGCAGGTATAACAACACCACTTAAGCATTAGAGTAGTTGTGCTCATTACTAGTTTTGAATTTGCAAGATAAACTTATGTATTATTTGAAACTATTTAAAATAACATTTTCCCATTTTCCCACCTAAAATAACCTTGAAGCCTCAACTGCCAGTTCGCAAAGATCTGTACTTTTTATCAGCCCTATCCGTCTGCTTACGTGCCTACATCACTCCCAGTGAAAAAGCAAAACTTTGGAATCTGTCCGTGAGGATACTCTCTTTAAACAACCAGCTATCTCATGAGCGGTGATATCAGAGCAGCTTCCTATTGCAGAAAAGGGACTGGAGCCCACCTGAGCATAGCCCCTGGAGTAGCACTGCCATAGCCTTCCAGCATAGCTCAAGCAACGATTTCTCAGAGCTCTAGCCCGAGAAATAGTTTGCTCAGATGAGCTAGCTTGCCAGGAGAAGACAAGAAAGCAGCACATAATACACAGATGTTACAGAGCAACCTGAGGTGATGTACTCTGCTTTGACAATGTAATACCTAAATAGATTATAACAAAGTAGTAAGGTACTCTATGTGCACTTTCTCACCTTCATAGGGTGCTCCCTGGGCCTCTCCAAGATCCTGCACATCACAAGTCTTCTCTATGCTTCAGACCAGCTCCCTGTGACTATGGCTGATCTTAACCGTTACCCATCCCCAACAAGAGCATTTTTTTCTCTTCCAACCCCCACACTTCCTGTGCATCTTTTTTTTCTTCCCCAGCCAAGACTTTTATCTTAGCGTTTAGCAGCAACTTCTAATTATTTATATTTTATTTCATTTTTTTGTTCTGCATTTCATAATTTTGATGACTTGATCCTCTACTGAGATATTTAAATGAAAAGGGGGTAGATTCAGACTAAATAGAAGGAAGGCATTTTTTTTTTATGATGAGGGTGGCAAAACACTGAAACAGGTTGCCTGGAAAGGGTGGTAGATGCCTCATCCCTGGAAACAATCAGGCTCAGGTTGGATGGGGCTTGGAGCAACCTGATCAAGTTGAAGATGTTCCTGCTCATTGCAAGAAGGTTGAACTAGATGATTTTTAGAGGTTCTCTTCAACCCAAACCATTCAATGTTGTTCTCTCTGAGTTCCTGGAGTTTGCTGCCCTGACATCTCACACTGAATAGAAGCTACTGAGCATGAGTGGTGTTATTACAGCTCGTTTAATGGGGAAATGAGCCACTTATGAGCAAGCTGTGGGCTCCACCATTCTGCAGTTTCTAAATACCATCAAAATCTCACTCAAACATCTTTTATTGTACATAGAAAGATCCACAAACTGACAAACACATATGCTGTTAACTGTACTTATTTCGAAGAGATTTTAAACTGACAAATACAGTGAGTGTAGTGGTAGCACCCATACCAAGCCAAAGGTTTCACAGAGCTGAAGGCACAGAAGGTTGTTTGCAGCTTCTCTTCCACCACAATATGGTAAGGTGGCCATAGAAGCTATTCAGACACCTGGAGGTGTCTTCAGGAAAGATGAACGTGATGATAACACTCATTAGATAGGGCTTTTAGATCTGAAGAAACTACTAACAAAAGGATTTGTCCCTTCATTACATGAACTGATGGAAACACAAACAAGGATTTCTCTTTTTTAAAGATCTCACTTACCAAAATATGAAAAAGTAGCAGACCTACAAATGCAGTTGATTAAATAAAGTAAAATAAATCTATGTTTTCCTGCAGGGATAAAATGGGCTTCTGCCCTCTGCAGCACATAGACTGAACAACACCAGAAAAGGAACAGTCCTGAAGGGTAACACATTGCGAGGTGAAAATCCAGCCTACTTAATAACAGGTGGAAACCACTGAAGTCAAACAGTTTTACATCAAAGTGCAGCTACTGCAAACAGGTCAAGAGAGTCACATGGATCTTATTTTTCTCAAATAAGCATTTTCTTGGTTGCAAACAGCTATTGTCTTTGTGGCCTTCTCCACATTGTGACTCTGATACAGGTTGTCCCCCTCCATCAAAGCACACACAGATGATTGTGCTTCTTGTACCAGGCCCACCTGCTCTGAGATGTATTGAACAACATGTAAAATATTTCAAATGAGGCTTTTTAACTAATTAATTAACATTTTTCAGCAGTAAAGGCTGACTTTTTTTCAGCAGTGTCCTAGCGGATAATGATTCAGAGAATCAGAGAATTCAGAGAATAGAATCAGAGAATCAGAGAATAGAATAGTTTGGGTTGGAAGGGATATTAAAGATCATCCAGTTCCAACCCCCCTGCCATGGGCAGGGACACCTCCCACCAGACTGGGCTGCCCAAGGCTCCATCCAACCTGGCCTTGAACACCTCCAGGGATGGGGCAGCCACAGCTTCCCTGGGAAACCTGTGCCGGTGTCTCACCACCCTCACTGTGAAGAAATTTCTCCTAAATCTAAATCTGCCCCTTTCCAGTTTATACCCATTGCCCTTCGTCCTGCCACTACAAGCCTTTGTAAACAGTCCCCTCTCAGCTTTCCTGTAGCCCCTTCAGGTATTGGAAGGTTGCTATAAAGTCTCCTCAGAGCCTTCTTTTCTCCAGGATGAACAAGCCCAGAAATAAATAAATAAATGAGAGAATGAAAAAATATTTTTTTTAAAAAAGTCAGTAAAAGACTTTTTCTACCATGTATTTTACTTCATCACTTACATAGCAATTTGGATAAACAGAAGACTTAATGATATGAAACATTTCCCAGAAATCACTACTGAATGCATATCTTCACATATTTATTAGACCTACAGTGGAAAACAAACCACAAGTGCCATCCTGCTTTAAAACAAAGAACGACCAGAGAAAGAAAAGAGCCTTCTCTTCTCCAGGCTGAACAACCCCATCTCTCTCAGCCTGCCCTTGGAAAGTAATAGAAGATGCATAAGATTCCTGGGAAAGTTTATCCATGTGCATGTCACTGGGAAATCCATCCTGCCCCCAGCTCTTGTCTCATTGCACAGGATCGATGGGGATCGCTCCCTTGTGTTGCCCAGCCCTGATGAAGAATGCTCCCTTCCTAAAGCTCCAAAACAGGTCTTAGAGAGTTGGGGTACAACAACCCTGTGCAGTGCTACAGACTAGGAGAAGTCTGGCTAGAGAGCTGCCTGGAGGAGAAGGACCTGGGGGTGTTGGTTGACAACCGACCGAACATGAGCCAGCAGTGTGCCCAGGTGGCCAAGAAGGTCAGTGGCATTTTGGTCTGTATCAGAAACAGCATGGCCAGCAGGTCCAGGGAGGTTATTCTGCCCCTGTACTTGGCATTGATGATGCTGCATCTCAAATCCTATGTTCAGTTTTGGGCCCCTCACTACGAGAAGGATGTTGAGGCCCTGGAGCGAGTCCAGAGAAGAGCCACGAAGCTGGTGAAGGGGCTGGAGAACAGGCCTTATGAGGAGCGGCTGAGAGAGCTGGGGTTGTTTAGCCTGGAGAAGAGGAGGCTGAGGGGAGACCTCATTGCTCTCTACAACTACCTGAAAGGACGTTGTAGAGAGGAGGGTGCTGGCCTCTTGTCCCAAGTGACAGGGAACAAGACAAAGGGCAATGGCCTCAAGCTGCACCAGGGGAGGTTCAGACTAGATATCAGAAAGACATTTTTCATGGAAAGGGTGATTGGGCACTGGCAGAGGCTGCCCAGGGAGGTGGTTGAGTTCCCATCCCTGGAGGTGTTTAAAAGATGGGTGGATGAGGTGCTCAGGGACATGGTTTAGTGGCAGACAGGAATGGTTGGACTCGATGTCCTAAGAGCTCTTTTCCACTCTGGTTCTTCTCTGACTCTGTGATTTGCCATGGCGGTGCAGCCCCTCTTTCCTCCCTACCCCGGCCGCAGCAGCCCCGGAACGCTGCGCTCGGGGCGCGGTTTCCGCGGGGGACGGGGAGGCCGGGCGGGCCGGGAGGCGGGGCAGGAGGGCGGGGAGGCCGGGCCGGGCCGAGCGGGGTCGGGATGAACCTGGACGGGCTGCGGCGGCGGGTGCGGCACTACATCGACCAGGTGGGGCGGCCGGAGCGCCGGGGTGGCCCCCGGGAATGCGATCCCGCGGGGAGGGAGGCCCCGGGGTTAGGAGAGGGTGTCGGGGTTACCGGGCGGAGCAGCCGGGGAAAGAATCGTAGGATTGTTTGGTTGGAAAGGACCTTTGGGATCATCAAGTCCAACCGTACCCGGCCGCTACTGAACCGCATCCCTGGGGACCTCATCTGTCTGGCTTTTAAATCGCTCCGGGAATGGGGACTCAAACACCTCCCTGGGCAGCCTCTGCCAGTGCCTGAGAACCATTTCAGTGAAGAAACTTTTCCTGATATCCAACCCAAGCCTCTCCTGGTGCAGCTTGAGGCCATTTCCTCTCATCCTATCGCCTGTCACATGGGAGAGAGACCAACACCCACCTCTCTGCAACGTCCTTTCAGGTAGTTGTAGGCAGTGATAAGGCCTCCCCTCAGCCCCCTCTTCTCCAGGCTAAACAACCTTAGTTCCCTCAGCCGCTCTTCATAACACTTGTTCTCCAGCCCCTTCACCACCTTTGTTGCTCTTCTCTGGACACGCGCAATGTCCTTCTTGTAGTGAGGGACCCAAAACTGAACACAGTGAGGGTGTAATTTTGAAATCATAGAATCGTTTGGTTGGAAAAGACCTTTGAGGTCATTGGGTCCAACCGTACCTGTCCACTATGAGACTATACCACAAGGCTGGAGCACCTCTGCTATGAGAACAGGCTGAGGGAGTTGGGGTTGTTGGGGCTGGAGATGAGAAGGCCCTGGGGAGACCTTACAGTACCTGAAGGGGGCTACAGGAAAGCTGAGGAGGCACTTTTTTTTCAAGGGCATGGAGTGATAGGATGAGAGGGAATGGCTTTAAATTGGAGAGGGAAAGATTTAGACTAGAAATTAGGAAGACAGTCTTAACAGTGCAGGTGGTGAGGCACTGGCACGGGTTGCCCAGGGAAGCTGTGGAAGCCGCAGCCCTGGAGGTGTTCAAGGCCTAGTCGGATGGAGCCTTGAGCAGCCTGGTCTGGTGGGAGATGTCCCTTCACATGGCAGGGAGCTTAGAACTGGGTGATTTTAAGGTCCCATTCAATCCAAACAATCTGATGATCTCTGACCACCTCATCTGCCTGTTTTTTAAATGCCTCCAGGAATATCAACTCAACCCTATTTCCCCTTGCTAGGGAGGAGCACGATCTCCACTGGGAGCTGGAGTGGGTGGCTGCCTTGTAGCTTGATGGCGTGGTTTGTAATTTCACAGAATCATGGAATCGTTAAGATTGGAAAAGACCTCTAAGATCATCCAGTCCAACCATCAACACAACACCACTGTGCCTACTAAACCATGTCCTGAAGCACCACATCTACATGTTTTTTTAACACCTCCAGGGATGGTGACTCCACCACTTCCCCGGGCAACCTGTTTCAGTGCTTCAGCACTCTTTCTGAACACAGTGCTCTGGGTGAAGTCTACTCTGTCTACCTTGAGTACTGCATTCAGTTATGGCTTCCTCAGCACAGGAAGGATGTGGATCTGTTGGAGTGAGTCCTGAGGAGGGCCACAAAGATGATCGGAGGGCTGGAGCACCTCCAGCAAGAAGACAGGCTGAGAGAGTTAGACTTATAAAGTCTGGAGAAGAGAAGGCTCCGGAGACACCTTACAGCAACCTTCCAGTTCTTAGAGGGGGCCTGCAGGAAAGCTGGGGAGGGACTCCTTATCAGGGATTGCAAGGATAGGGTGAGGGATAATGTTTTTAAGTAGAAACAGGGTAGATGCAGATTAGATATTAGGAAGAAATTTTTTCCTGTGAGGGTGGTGAGGCACTGGGTCAGGTCGCCTAGAGAAGTCCTGGAAGCCCAGGCACTGGTGGTGTTCAAGACCAGGTTTGATGAAGCTTTGAGCAATCTGATGCAGTGGAAAGTATCCCTGCCCATGGAAAGAGTGGGTGGAACTGGTTGATCTTTAAGGTCCCTTCCAACCCAAACCATTCTGTGACTCTTCCTGTAAAGAAATTTTTCTTTATATCCAATCTGCCCTTCCCTTCCTGGTGTAAATTGATTGGAGGAGAAAAGCCCACAGTGGGAGAGGTGGGACTACTGTCTAGCAAAGGTGTCCTTGCAGCATCCCTCCCTCATGGGATATGCTAGTTGGGCCATGCTTACCTGGTGATTACAGAAGCCCATTGTACTAACCTGCAATGCTGCAAATTAGAAGGGCAGGCTTGTTTTCGTTTGTTGATGGGTTCAGCAATTATGTTGCTGCAGGGCAAGCAAAAAAACACCAACACACACAACAGGAAAAATGCTTTAATAAATTAGATTAAGTATGGCATGAAACTGTGCTGCTCTATTTCTACTTCAAAGACTTGGTACTGGCATCACTACTGAGAGAAACCCATCCCTTCAGTTAGCATAAACTTTTGTGTGTATGTCCGGGAAGTCTGACTCAAAGATTGATTGGGGACATAAATTAATTTGCTGGATTTTATTGTTTGTTTGACTGTATTCATTTGAATTAAGCTGTTTCACCAGGCTGCTTTGCCATGCAGCTGTGTTCTTGCAGACAAAGTTCTGAAGAAGGGGCTTTAGGAGGAATGTGGAACTATTCCTTTGTGATATAGTCTTCTCATAGCACTGTAGAACTGCTCAACAAAAGTCATATAGTGCCCTGTAGGCCTGGATGATGCCTTTTTTTGTTGTTCTTTGGAGAGAGTTATTTAAACCTCAGTTCTTGTAGGCAGCTGTTACGTATGTGAGGTTTTTGGTATTATTGTTTTTTTATTGTTTTTTTTTTTTCCTGAGCATGGAGATTAAAACTGAACTATTCTTTTGGTGAATTTGCTGGGCATTCTTAATCTCCATCAGGTAGGGAATATGGGAACACAGGATAGAAGAGACCACTTAGGACTTGAAGCGTAGTGCTTTGTGATGACTAGACTACCATCGGTGCATGTTCTGGAAAAATCTGCCAAACCTCTACCCCAAGGGGATAAAACAGTCCCTAAAATTGTAAACTTATGTTGTGGGGAAGAGCAGAAGCAATCAAGGCTTTTCCAGTGCTGCAAGTCCTTGCAGTGACAGAATATCTGCTAAATGTCCAGCAAATCCTAGGAAGCATATTATGCCTCAGAGCATGGAGAAGGAGCAGCACTAACCCCTGCTAATCTTATTGGAGAATAATCCCATCCAGTTTTATGAAGTTTTGAATAATCTCGGTCAATTCTGTTAGAATCCCAAATTTGATGGTAGTCTTATCTGAAGTAGTAGGATATCCCTGCAAACTCTGCTTCCATTGGATCTCTAATTACCACCCCTTTTCTCTGTTTCATCCACTTTTTCTGAACTGCAGACTTAACAGTGGAACCATGTATCCAAGAATAGGGGGAAATTCACACAAGGATTATGGTTTGTGTGAGGTTGACTGGAGAACAAAAAATTTCTTAATTAGAGATGGTGCTGCTAAAGTTTCCCGAAGTAATTTATATATCCTTTTTTATATTTAGTATTCTCTTCTAAAATGTAGCATTTATGTTAAGGGTACCAAGTTATGTTCTTGCTGCTTTTTCAGTGATAGCAAATCAACTAATGACCTATAGTCATGTTGCGCATACCTTATTGAAAATAAATGAACAACCCCACCTCAAATTACTTTCTTAAATCCTTTAGAAGTGATAGTACTGGCCCTTTTAAACTATTTTTTTTAACTTACAATGATCTCAAATGTCAATCACCGGTCATTACATGCATAAGATATTACATGTGAATGATGAACAGTATATTTCCAAATAACCCAGAAACGCTAACCCCTAATAAATACTAATTATTTCTGTTATGTTTTTACAGCAGCAGTATCAAAGTGCCCTGTTTTGGGCAGACAAAGTAGCTTCACTGTCTCATGGTAAGTAGTTGCTTTTTCTATTGTTCTTGATTAATTTCTTTCTGATAGTGTTCTGGTTTGCTTTTGTTATTTTTTTTTAAGCTGTTTGACTACATGTTTTGAGGTTGTGTAAGTACTTTTGTGTGATACTTGGAATGCTATTTTTCTAAACAGAGCGGGGCCAATCTTCCTTCCATTTTGAACTTTGTGTTGAAATTAATGTTTGGCCAGACCTTAAGGTTTGTCTACCTTAAGAGACAAAAAAAAGAGTGAGCTGTGAGAGAGAATGTTTCCTATGGGATTAATTTTTGCTCTGGGTGATAAATAGAATGCAGGTTTGCAGAGTGAGTTGATGCTTCTAGCCTAAGTCTGCTTACAGCTGTGGTCCATTTACACTTCTTAAAATGATTCTAGGGTCTTAGTCCCACAAAAGCTTTGGTTACCAGTCAAGTAAGATAGTACTGAGCTGTGCTTCTGCAATCCAAGCTGCGGAAGTCTAGTGCTTTCACTGTTAGATTCCTGATGATATTTTTTGAGAGAGACAATTCTAGGTGGTTTTTTTCTGCTCCAGTCCCGTAATCATCTTTGTGGCTCTCTGTTGGATTCTCACCAGAAGCTCTTTGTCTGTCTTGGACTGGCGGGCCCAGAACTGGACACAAGACTCCAGATATGGCCTCACCAGTAGAGGGGGAGGATAACCTCCCTTGACCTGCTGGCCCCTCTCCTCTTGATGCACCCCAGGGTACCATGGACCTTCTTGGCCACAAGGGCACATTGGTGGCTCATGGTTGGCTTGTTGTCCACCAGGACTCCCAGGTTGTTCTCTGCAGAGCTGCTTTCCAGCCTGTCAGCCCCCAACTTGTGCTGGTATTCACTGTCCAGTGTGCAGCTGATGTATTTGAAGTTAAAATCTGATTATTTTTTCATTTTTATCCCTCACTGATAGATTATAAGTTGTATATACACACACATATACTAAAAGAACCCAACTTTGTAACTCAGTAGGGTGCTAGAATGAGGGAAAAATACTTTCTAATGAAGCAAAAGTGAATATTCTGTATGGAAGTGTTTAAAGATATATTATAAATAAACATTTTGTAATATGTTTGGGATTTTTTGTATTTTAGAGGAACCACAAGATATATACTGGTTGGCCCAATGTCTTTACCTAACATCTCAGTATCATAGGGCAGCACATGCCCTTCGATCACGCAAGCTGGATAAGGTAAGTCATTTTAATCAAAGGCTTAATAGTGTTACCCTGCTTTTAAACCTCTCCTGCTAACTATAGTGACTTTTTCACCATCAGAGTATAAGGTTAATGGGAAAAGTAATTAGCAAACCTGTATGATGTAGTTTTATCTGAACAAAGTATAGCCCTGTGTTCACTTGACCAGATTGAATCTGTTGTCCCCAAAGGAAAGTCACAGAAAGGAGAAGGGGTCCAAGGATGTAACTGCAGCAGGTATGGGAAGGTGGCATGTCGCTTCAGGTGTAGTTGTTTGAATTGTCCTACCACTCTACTAATGAGTGTTAAAGGCAAGAGTGAAGCAAGTGTCCTTTGAGAGTTTAGTAGGAAATAAAGTGTTTACAGACTCTGTTATTTTGGTCAGGAAAGATTTTTGGAGGTGAATGCGATGAAGAAGCCGTACAACCGAAAAAGCAGAGAGCAGAATGGAGTTTAGCAGTATAGTGCTCTCTCTTTATAACAAATGTGCATGAAACTTTTCTCTTACAGTTATATGAAGCATGTCGGTACCTTGCAGCTAGATGTCATGTGAGTACACCTTTTGTTCTCTGTTGAAAACAAACCAAACTAAGTAAAAGATGTGTCTTGAGAAGATTAGGTACCTGACAGACAATGTAGATGTTCATTGGAATAATAAGTTTAAATTTTGTGACAGTTGATTTTGTTTGTTAACTTTCAGTATCCTTACTGGAGTATCCATCGTGGTACTCGTCTGCAGAAATCCAGCTGAACTTTTTTTTCCAGGAAAGAAGATACTCCTTTAATATATTGTGGGGAAAGAATGTGATCCATCTTTGTCTCACGTCTTCGTGTTTATACATTTTTAATTTGTTTGTTGTAGTCTGACTGGAGGAGTTACGATTTATGGTTAATAAATATAGTTAATAGCTTTATACTTCTTTATAAAGTGAGATACATAAACAGTAAAATGCAATGCTTTCACTGGAAAACTGAATCAACTGGTAGATTAGAAATCTGAAATTGAATAATATGCTGCTTGTAGAATAAGATCATTGTATTTTATTAAAACGTGTAGTAACCATTTTTAGAAGCGTATCTCCTGTGATTGCATAATGCTGAATAATGGAGGTTTCTGTAGGTGTTGATTTTATAATTTTTTGCATGTTATAGATGACTTAAAATAGTTGGCTGCAATTGTAAAATGACATGTGCGAATAAGAATAAGCATGCATGAAAAAGCTGCTGATAAGCACTGGTTGTTTGAATGTGTCCCTTTCAAATGTGACACTGTTTATTGATGCTTTATGCACAGATGTTTCAAATCCCAACCTTGTTTATGTTTTTCATATGCACGTTTGGCTAGTATGCTGCAAAGGAGCATCAACAGGCCCTGGATATTCTTGATATGGAAGAACCAATCAACAAAAGACTTTTTGAAAAGTACTTGAAGGATGAAACTGGATTGAAAGACTCCACAGACTGGGAGATGTCACAATCCTCTGTAAGTTATGTGTTAGCTTGCCTGTATGAAAGTTACTTTGTTTAGAAAAATTAATAGTGCTTTTCAACAATTTCCTGTAAATTATTTGCAGACACTTTGGAGGAGGTTCATGATCTGGCATGTTTTTTAGAGTCCTTTAGCTCTGTGCTGCAATTTCAGTCTTGATAACGGACACTAACACTTCTTTCAATTCGTCTGCAGGTTCTTAGAATCATAGAATTGTTTGGTTGGAAAAGACCTTTGAGATCATCAAGTCCAACCATACTTGTCCACTACTAAGCCATATCCCTGAGCTCCTCATCTACCATCTTTTAAATACCTCTAGGGAAGGTGACTCAACCACCTGCCTGAGCAGCCTGTTCAGTTAAGGTTCCAGGTTCTGAGATAATAAAGCAAGTTTTCTTCACCTTCACATGTTGTTAATGAAATATTTCCTTAATTGCTCAACTGTTGTTCACAGTGGGACATTTTTTGATCACGCTTTGAAGTTGTGACGTGAAGGTGATGGTTTTGAAGTTCAGTGTGTGCCTATACAGTGTTTTTTCAGTTGAAAGGGATTGCTACCACGTATAGGCTGAAGAGTCTGTGAAGAGTCTTTACTTTTGGATGTATGAATTCAAGTTTACTAGCTGAAACTACAGTCAAGATAGTTGATTGCATTTTTCCTTTAAGACTGAAGTAGCAAAATAGGTTAAATGACTGATGTGAACTGACTTGGGGTGCTGGTATTAAATGGGCTTGAGGGAAGCTGAGTTACTGTGGTGCAGCATAATTGGGACATTTAAGCTACCACTACGAGCAATGGAAGAAGTTCTCAGCTTTGGCTGTTCGATCCTGCTCCCTGTTTCATGGTACCCTGGCCCCGGTGTTTGGGTGGGTGATTATTAGGAATTGAGAAACTTATTTTGACTGAAAAAAATATTTTGAGCCAAATCCCTTCACTTCTCTTAGTCCATACCTTCACAAATGCTTGTGATAACGTAGTCGACTAATGCGAGGATGGGGTCAGCTTACCAAAGGAGAGAACTACTGAAGTGGATACTGCTTGCAAGATATTACAAATCGAATTCCTCTCTGGGAATTTAGCCTTTTCAGACTTAATTTCATTAGTTTACACTGACTAATTCCAGAGTAAGAATAACTGGTCTGTGAGCTGGTAACTGTATTACTTTAGCAGCCCCTGGGGGTTTATTAATTGTTAAGAGCTGTGCTGTTTCTAATACGGGAGCTCCTGAGAGAGTTAGTCTGTCTAGGCAGTTGGATGGCATAGATGCAGAACATGTTAACTTTCCTCAAGTAACTTACTGATGTTTCTGTGGCATTCTGACTGAATTCAACAGCGATTTAGGGAGTTTTGAAAGAACATGTTATGCTAAGATGTCTAATATATAACTTTAACTGTGGTAATAATGTTTTTTTCACTACCGTCTGTGGTTTGGGTGGAAGAGAAGGATGTATTTTTCTACTTGAAATAGTTGAATCCATTGATTTAGCCTTTTTCATCTATACTGTGGTCATTCTTCTCTTTCCTGAAATATGTGCTTTAATAGTCAAGCAAGAAGTAAATTGCTATTCAAAGTGATGGTTTCTCCATGGTGAATATGAAGGGAATGTAGCATAAATAGCTTAAAACTCAATATCAGAGCTCTGGATGCTGGAAGCAGAAGGGTAAACTGTTCTCCCTGTACTTCAAGCATGTGTTATTTTGGGGGTAGATAACCTGACAGAGCATTTATTTGATTTTTTTTTTTTTGAGATAGTAGAGGCAGTATTTTATTTAAAGACAGCACTAGAAAACCAGGTTCTGTCATACATTAAATGCTTTTTACTTTACAGGGAGCTCTTTTGATTTGTGCTCAAAACCAAATTGCAAACATTTATTCAGTCTTTGACCTCCAGCCCTGCTTTTCCACCAGATCAAGAGCTCTATATGCCTTTTGCGAGGGAAGATCTATGATGCTTTGGATAATAGAACCCTGGCAACATACAGCTACAAAGAGGCCTTGAAGCTTGATGTTTACTGCTTTGAAGCATTTGATCTTTTAACATCGCATCACATGCTGACGGCACAAGAAGGTCAGGATAGCAGTGTATCTCAAATACAAGTAAAACTTAGCTGCTTTCTTAATATGCCTTTTTCCTGGATAAAACTAAAGCAATACTACAAGTAACAGAGTTTAAAATGTTAATAGTATAAAATGTATTAAATGAATGACCAATTATAATCTGCTCAAAGTTACATTTGAACTTTTATTTTTCAGTCATGCAGTGCTAGGCATTAGAAGAAACAAAGTAACCCAGTCCTGGTCCTCTGGAAACTCCTGTGCTTTTTGCCCTGCCTAAGCAGTGTTTTTCTTGTGTTCACAGCTCCACAGGCTTTGAATCTCCCAAACCTTAGTGATGTTTGCTTGCTTATAGTAGCCATAGCTTGAAGAAGCATTCCGAGTGATAAAATAGGACATGTAGAGTAAAGAAAAATAATGGTGTGGCATATTGTCTTTACTATATTTTATTTTGAAGTGTAGAAGGAAAATTAAGAATTCAATGATCAATTAGTGGTCTTATCCATTGTAATGAATCTGCACTGTTGTCTTCCTTTTAATTTCAGGGTGCGCACCATAAAATTGTTTGCATCTTTTTTTAAGTTCTTAAAATTTTGGGTCTTGTTATTTCTTCTGTAATAATATAATCACTTTTTTTTTTTAATTCACATAGAAAAAGAACTTCTTGACTCTCTACCTCTTAGCAGACAGTGCACAGAAGAAGAACGAGAATTGCTTCACTTTTTATTTGAGAATAAATTGAAAAAGGTAAACCCTAACACTGACTAAAGAGCCAGACAGGTGATCGAAAGTATTGACTTCAGATGTAAATTTTCTTGGATTCCATGTATTCTTAACATTGGAATAAATAAGGGCTTTGTAGGTTTGTTTATTTTAAAATTTATAGTGCAGTAGATATCACGTTATGGGAGTAGTGTAATGGTTTAAGGTAAACTTGATTTCTGGTGTGGTGACAACTTGAAATTCTGACTTTTATTTATTTTTTTTAGCTTTATTCCTTGACAGAATTCTAGGCTGGGAAAAAAAGGACATTAATAATGTAGGCAAAGTGTCAGCTACCTGAAAATACTAGATTATGGCAGCTTTATTCCAGGCTAGTTTTTCCTAAGATAATGTGAGAGCACAGATGATGTGTGAGTACCAACTATATATTGCTCAGTATTCACTTTTACAGCCTACACTAAAGATATGGACTCTGGCAAGCATCTTTCATGTTCTAAATGAGCTTTTAAGTATGTTGTAAAGAACCATTTTACCAGATGCATGTTTTATGGACTTTCCATTTAAAACTAAGAATTTTAAGAAGCTTAATGCTTCTTCAGTATTCTTTTGGAACTAAAAATATTGATACCTATACCATCTGATTTTGGATTGATTGGTGTTTCACATGTTGTTTCTTTTGTCTTTCAGTATAATAAACCCAGTGAAACCCTAATTCCTGAATCAGTAGATGGTCTTCAGGAAAACCTGGATGTGGTAGTATCCTTAGCTGAAAGACATTATTATAACTGTGATTTCAAAATGTGCTACAAGCTTACTTCTGTGTAAGTATGCAAAGCAGCTTAGAAGGTTTTTTCTCATATGATCAAGTGTAATAATGATGCCTGGACTTACAGCGAATGTCACCGTTCAATGCACTGACATACCCAACAATGTGATACAGAGTTTCAGGCATTTAAAATGTGTTGTTTGTGTCTGGCAAGACACATAATTTTTATGATATGTAACAGAAGTACCCAAAGCAAAACTTCAGTTAATCAGCACTTCCTTTCATTCATCCTTTTCCTTACTCTGGTGCCTCTTCAGTGTTGTGTGTCCTCCACCTATTTCTTGTTTGGCCTTCTGAATGAACAGATTTGGATCAGTGGGTTAGTTAGGAAGTATGATTTCTCTGGCTGATCGAAAGGTGTGGTAATTTTGATGTGCCAGGTAGTGCATCTCAGTTGTGACATATCCCAGGCATCCACTGCTGCTTGGTTGTCAGATGGGTCAGAACAACAGTATGGATTGCTTCTCAGCTGCTGGAAACGTGAACACATGGTTGTGGAGCTGGCCTGACAGCTACCTTTTTAAGAAAACCACTTTTCCGTGCATGTACTGCATAGGCTCAGAATATTAATAGTATAAAACGGAGGGGGTTTTGTCAGTTTGGTTTTTTGTAGTATGTCATTTTCTTAGCTGGAGCAAGCCATCACTTTGTAGAATATCCCTTGGAACCCAGTACAGACAATATTTTGGGGAAGGCTGTAGAGAATGCTGACTGTGGTTTTAAACATCTGAGTAAAATCATGATCCTGTTGACATAAGTTACTCCGATTAGTTGAATAAAATTATACTATGGCATCTTTGTTTCTGAAACTTAATTGCATCAGCTTCTCTAGCAGAAAGTGGAAGAATAAATGTCTCTTAAGGGAGGACATGATCAGAGATGTTAGAGCTTGGAAATGAGAGTTCACTTGTTCTATACTTTTCATTTAAAATACTTCGAACTACTTAACAATGTCAGAACTATTTAACAATGTAAACTAAACTTATAACTATTGCAAGCTGTACTTCTTGGAGGATGGAGTCATAATATCGTACTTGTGATTTAAGAGAGTCTGTGCATAGATTTCAAGACAACCTTTGGGGTTTTTTTTCTCTGCTTAGTTTGCACAATGCCAATGCTTACAAAAAGGGCATGTGCCTACAAGCCGTGTCCTGCATGCAGTCTGTTGTCTGTGAGACTGTCTTCCATTTGTAAACACTGAAGGAAACAAAACTTCAAAACTGAGCTAAATGTGTTCCCTGAGGCATACTGCTTAGTGTTAAGCTCAGAAAGTTAAGGGCTGTTTTGGAAAAGGAACATAAATGTTGTTTGCTGGTTAAATTTTAAGTGACCTGCAAACAAATGTGTATTGTATTCTGGTTTTCCGGTTGTGTCTTCAGCTCACCAGAATTTTCTGTTATGCTCTCCTGTTAAGCTAAATTAATAGTTATTTTTCTAGTCTTGAGATAGCCTTTATTATGCTGTTAATATTTACCTTCTAGTTGCAAATAGTTTTCCAGTGCCTGAAGTGATAATTAACTGGAACATTACGCACCCTAAAAGCAACTTTCTTATAACACATTGCAATTTTTGAAATGTGCACTGCATATTTTTTATTGATTTCTTTATTTTTTAGAGTGATGGAAAAAGATCCTTTCCATGCAAATTGTTTACCTGTGCATATAGGGACACTTGTGGAGCTTAATAAAGCGAATGGTGAGAAACTTTTAATCACGTTCATAACATTTTTATATAAGTTTTAATAACATTAATGACATCTAATACAAATCAAAAGAAAATTGTAAGCCTTTTAAAAAAGAATTGAGGATGTCAAGAACCCATCTATTTATACCATTTAAAAAAATAACATATTTTTTCTCCTACTTGCAGTTTTAAGAAAATGGTGGTAACTGGCAAAGAAGGGAGTTTCAGAGCTGACAGTGGGATAGAGGGGATTACACGAACAATGAGTCTTTATTTATTCATAATCACAAATGCCAGTCTTTTAACCACTGGGCTATATAAACAGAAAGTTAATGAGCTACGCTGCTTCATTTCTGTGGTTTAGTATCTGTTTTGAGGTGGTCTTCCTAGAGTATCCAGGTATACACTTTCTGCTCAGCAACAAACTAGAATATATTAATTAAACTAGAAAGAACTCTTCAGCAGTGTGTATGCCTAGGTGGACGTGCTTTTTCTGTATTACAAAAAATTCTAGACTCCTCTTTCCTTTCCTGTTGTGAATGCCTCTTTTTAAAATTCAAACAAGTTAATAATCGTGCAGCACCTTCATTGGAATTGCAAGAATAGCTTGCTTGCAGCTGGGATGGCTTTTTCTGATTTCAGACTGCATATAAACATGCAAATCAAGTGAGGAGCTTGAATGTCTCTATCAGCAATTTGAAAACACAATAAGGAGCTCATAGGATTTACAGTCTCACATGCATTGTATGTACACAAACAGGTCATTAGGAGTAGTAGTACTTCTGGATGTTTAGTAAATGTACTTTTCAGTTACTTTACAGTTTAACTACAACTGAAAATGTGGCAGTACTCTGAGTTCTCTTCTAATCCTGCCTTGAGATGTCTTTCATAAATAAGTTGGTATTTCGTAAGCCAGTTTTCATATTTGATTTTTCTGAAGCTGAGGACTTGATGCAAAGTGCTACAGGGCAAAGGCGTCAATTTAAGAGCGCTGTACTCCAAGGAAACAGAAATTGAATGTACCATAATGTTATTTCTTCTCAAATTGCATCAGCATTATAATTATTATCGCGTATCTGATTACTTTTGCTGTAATTGGAAAATTGTAAGTTATTCTAATAACTAGATTATTCTTTTTATTAGAAAAATAATCATGTAAGGTTATTCCAAAAAATACAAGAATTTATTTGGTTTTGTCCTATTTTCAGCATTTTAATGCACAGGACTCTACTTTGAAATTGATCCTAGCCAATACATTATACCTTTTAGATGCAGGAAGTTCAATACCTTGCCACGATGCATTCAAGTGTAATACTACAGGCATTTATTTTAATGTATGTTAATGACCTAAGTTGTTGTAGGATTCTTAGGGAGGCAGGATGTGTAGCTTCTTCCTTATGTGCTGTGCAGACTTATGGGTTGTGGTGGGGTTTTTTTCAGTTAATTGCAAAACTGAATCTGTTTTCACAGAATCACAGAACAACCAGGTTGGAAGAGACCCACCGGATCATCGAGTCCAACCATTCCTATCAAACACTAAACCATGCCCCTTAGCACCTCGTCCACCCGTGCCTTAAACACCTCCAGGGAAGGTGAATCAACCACCTCCCTGGGCAGCCTGTTCCAGTGCCCAATCACCCTTTCTGTGAAAAACTTTTTCCTAATGTCCAGCCTAAACCTCCCCTGGTGGAGCTTGAGGCCATTCCCTCTTGTCCTGTCCCCTGTCACTTGGGAGAAGAGGCCAGCACCCTCCTCTCTACAACCTCCTTTACAGAAGGAGGTTTTGAGGCAGTATGAAGCATTACTACAAACAGAAAACATTTTTGTTCACTCGTACGTTAATAATGTTAGATGTTCTTGATATTTTGTATTGAACAATAAGGGACTTGAAACACCTTAATGTTTTAGCACGTTTTAATTTGCTTTTCTTGTTTCTTCCCGCTATGTAGAGCTTTTCTATCTTTCTCACAAACTGGTGGACTTGTACCCAAATAATCCTGTAAGTTGTTCTAAGCCTTCGTTACCGGGTAGTTTTTGCTAGGTGAAAGCATCTGAAATTTGTAATGTTACAGTCAGTTTGAGCAACAGAATTCAAAATGTGTTTCTGGATGGAGCTAGTAAAAATGGTTCACTCCTTTTATTTTCCATGCATTTCTTATACTGAGGTTTTGGGGGTTTTGGTGGGAGGAGGGCAGGGAAGGGGGTGTTTTTGATTTTTGAAGACAGAGTAACTGTAAAATATGTTCAATGTGAGGTTTTCACTTTGAATAATAATTTAAAACAAATGCTACAGTAATAAATGTATATACCTCTCTAAGCAACCTTTTCCAATGTTTAATTACCTTCATGGTGAAAATTGTTTTCCTTTTACTCCGTCCGGATTTTCCATGTTGCAACTTGTACCCATTGCCTCCCATCCTCTCACTGCTTCTCCGAGAAGAGTCTGGCTCTGTCTTCTGTATTCCCTACCGTTAGATAACTGAAGACAGCAATAAGCTTTCCACTTAGTTCTTTCTTCGTGAGACCGAACAAACCCAGTTAGAGATGTACATGCCATCAGTTCTAGTTTCTCTGTCATATCAAATAATTTGAAAAGCTTGCTGTGATTTCAGTGAAAATGTTCTTAACATCTCTAATAATATATAATCTGTTCCTCTGTTTTGCATCACCTGTAGTGATGTTTCACCAAAATCAGTGTGATATATCTAATAATATTCTATTTTGATTTTAATGTGTAGGTGTCATGGTTTGCAGTAGGATGCTACTATCTCATGGTTGGACACAAAAATGAACATGCCAGAAGATATCTCAGGTAATCTTTTTTTTTCTGGTTTTCATTAGGGAATCTATTGCTCCCTTGAAAAATATTTAATGTTCATGATTGTTTCTAAGCTCATAATGTAGCCTCAATAAACAAGTTACTACAAAAATATTCCTTTTGTTGACACCTCTTTTCTTTTTTTTTTGGTATAGCAATTTCAACCTCTTGATACTTTAAAAATTATATACAGACTTATGTAGAATCTCTTCTGGCTGTCGCCTTCCTATTATGAGCAGATGTTGTCCCTGCATTCGCTCATGTTGCCAGGCTAACCACTGCTAGGTAATTAAACCTCTGTTCTTAGCTTAGGGATGCTTAGACATTCTCCTAGGTTCAGGTTTCATATCTTAAAGGAGTTAGATAAATTCTGACACTTGGCTGTCTTGTTCTTTCTTTGCACAAGCAGCTTTGGACTTTTTAGGTTGGTCAGTCAGCACATTGCTCTTTCCTGTAGGTCTTCTGTATGTGTAGTGCTGACCAGCACTGAGAGCAGGACTTTGCTATGAGATAGGGTATTTGTTTTGGCTGTGTAAACTTTAACTGAGAAAGCTTAAATCGAGCTGTAAGGCTTTCATTTTTCTTTTTGAGACCTTTATAGGCAATATATGTAAAGATAGGTTAGTAATTTTGACTGTTTAAAATGCCTGGTTATTATGAGAAAACTGAATTCCTGGCAAATACCAGTGTGAAATTCTTCAAGAAGCTGTCCTGAGTAACATGGGTAGGGGTTGTGGACATTGGAAAGAAAGAACGTCTTTATTAAATCTGCAAGCATCCCTAGCCAGGAAGCGTCTGTAGAGGTGTTAAAGGGAGAAAAAAACAAACCAGACCATCAGAATTCTGGGTAATTCTGGCAAAGAGGGGAAACATCTGGTAAAAGTGAAGCGGTAAAAAGATACCCAATTTTTTTGAGAAGAATAGTAGTGTACAACTGCAAGACTAGGGACAACTGTGGGCTAGGCAGCAGTTTCCAGAAAAGGATCTGGAGATACCATGGATAAAAACACAAGCTCCCATATAATTGTTTTGGAGGACAGGGCATCATGCTGGAGCATGCTGAACAGGGTAGAAGGCACGGCCGGGCAGTGACCGGTAAAGGAGCTGTCTGCATCCTTCAGATCTTGCGAAGGGGCTACCTCACCTCAGTGCCAGTTGGAAAACAGCATTTGTGATAGAACATAATCCATCTTTTATAGCACTAACAATGTGTTGCTGTTGGCCAGTCAACATGTTTGGAGAACTCAGGATGGATGCGAGATGTTCGAATTTAACCCAGCGGAAGCCATTAAACAAGCGTTCTGAAGAAGGTGGCCAATGAACAAAGTTTTTGAATGGATTGAAGCTGTCTAGGATGTAGGGTGGGAAGACACAAATATTTGGATATGTTACATTTTGTCCCAGGAGATGGAGAATAAACTGTTCTCTAGGATCTGTGATGAGAAATAACGATTTAACTGTGACAAACAAGATTTAGGTTAAGTATTAGCAAAAAAATGAAGCATTTAAAGGTAGTTAAGCAGTATAATAGATGACTTGTGGAATATGTAGGATCTCCTCTTCTAGGACAGGTTGGATGGGACCTTGGCAGCCTGATCTAGTGGGACGTGTCCCTGCCTGCTGCAGGGGAGTTAGAACTGGATGATCTTTAAGGTCCCTTCCAACCCAAACTATTCCATGATTCTATGTCAGAAGCTTTTAAGGAAAAACTGGTCACATCTGTATTGAGCTGTTGAGTTATGAATGCCCTTGCACTGATGGAGAAAATAACCTATAGAGCTTTCTAAAGTTCCTGTCAAGCCCATCTTTTTGTAAAGACTTCAGGTTGCTGTCTTGATCCTCAGGCTGAATTCTTGGGTGACATTTTGTGGTTTTTATCTGGTGCACAGCAGCTTTCTGCAATGTGACAAATACTTGTCTTCATTAAGACTGGTAGAGATATATTGCAAAATTTCAACAGACAGTTCAGTAAGTGTTCATTTGGTATTTTTACATCCTGCTTTTGAAATATGCATTTGCTAGAATATATTTATTTTGAAACTTATAGCTAGAATTTTGTAATACAGTATCAATCACTACTAGTTTTTCTGTGTTTTACTCATTTCACTTAATTATATCATTGTTTATGTTCAGTGATATCAAATAATACCTGCTGTCTGTGAACAGCAACAGAAATAAGACAATGAATTCTTGAAAATGTGTGTCGAAAATAAGTGCTAAATAGTTTAATTTTTTTAAACTAGATTTGTTTATCGCTGGTCATTGCTGAAGATTATTTTAATTGATGCCTATGTGTTACAGCATTGCTATATTAGTAGCCATCTAAAGAGGATGAAATTTGAATTCAGATGTGTTTGTTTGTGACTTGCTCTTCTTCTTAGCAAAGCTACTACACTGGAGAGAACCTACGGGCCTGCGTGGATAGCATATGGACATTCGTTTGCAGTTGAGAGTGAGCATGACCAAGCAATGGCAGCGTACTTCACCGCTGCACAACTCATGAAAGGGTGTGTTAAAATTGTCACATTCAGAAAAAATAAAATTTATCCATAAAAAATGTAGGCTATTGACCCATATCCCTTTAAGCAGTGGCAATATATTTGCAACAATTATCTGGTAGAGAACAAAGGAGAAAAAAAATATCCAAGTAATTTAATAAACTGCATTTAACTGCATTATTTTCAATTACTGTTGTGATTTTATAAGTTCTAAAGTCAGGGTTTATATTTAGGTAATCTGTGCTCTGCCTGGAAGTTCTCTGAAATTTGTGAACCCTGTTTGTCATACCAGGTCATAAAAGGCTGCAGAGCAATATCCTCAACAGCTGTTCCGTGCTGTGGAGGTTGTAAAATAAGTAGTTGACTAATCATGTCATATTGCATATAGAACTATTGTATTTGATTGCAGTTTATTGGTAAATGTAATCCCTCTAATGATTACTTCTTCCATATTCCATTTGTAAATGAAATGTATGAAGGAAACTAGGAAAAAACAACTTCTCAGAACTGACTTAAGCACTGAAAAAAGAGACATCTTTCCAGAGCAGGTTTCAGTTTTGTATCAGAGTTCAAATTTTTGTCAATAACTAACAAAAGTAAATTCTTTTAATTTGACTCTTAGGTTAATAGTCCATTTAAATCAGCTTTTACTGGGGTGTATGCAAAAAATACGCAAACACTGTTGGCTCATCTATAGTTTGACACCATTCCTGACAAGACCATTTCTGGGTTTTTATGGCTTTTTCTTTTTTAGGTGTCATTTGCCGATGCTCTATATTGGACTGGAGTATGGTTTGACCAACAACTCAAAGTTAGCTGAAAGATTTTTCAGTCAAGCTTTAAGCATTGCCCCTGAAGACCCTTTCGTTATGCATGAAGTTGGAGTGGTTGCATTTCAAAATGGAGAGTAAGCTTGCAAAGTAGGATTAAATACAATCTTAAACATGGATTATTCCAAAGTGTAATGTGCCGATATATCTACTTGAAATACTTACATTGAACTATAGTTTCTTTTGGATATAATTTGGATGGTGTTTACCCTAAACCCTCGCTTTCTCCAATTGTTCTTCATTGTTTAAGATTGAGCAAGGAAAGCATTTAATGCTTGAGGAACATGCAGCAATCAATTATTATCTTGTGTGTGCCTGTCATCAGGTAGTTATGTGCCTTGAAAAGGCATCTCTCTACACACACAAGTGCACACATGCTATAAAATTTTGTATAGCAGAACACAGTGTCAGCTCAGGAAGTTCCAAGTATATTCTGAAAAAAAAAGCAGATGTAAGAAATACTCAGTGGATATTTTTTATTTGCTTCTGATTTTTTAACATTGTCTTGTTTGCTCTTAAGAGCACACGCAAAACATAGCCAAAAGTAAATTAGTGCTTTTACATCCAATTTCAATCATATGACACAGTAATTTCAAAGACCTGTTCTTTGTAATACTGTGTTCTCATACTGCTAGTGAAAATTTCACTAATATACTTTTCTCCCCCCTCAATTCTTAGCTGGAAAACTGCGGAGAAGTGGTTTCTTGATGCGCTGGAAAAAATCAAAGCTATTGGAAACGAGGTATTTTTCCTAATCACATGCACAATCATAAATTTGTAAAATTCCAGGAAATTCTGGAATATCTTGTGATAAAACATGCTGTGCTTATTTTAAGAGAGAGGCAATACAATATACATTTGACTTTAAAACTTCAACCATCTACTTGTAATTGGAGTTTGTTGGGTTTTTAAATAAGAATCATCCCACTTTGTCTTCAGTGCTACAAGAAAAGGCAAAAAGTATGTTTCCATATGACATTTAAAAAATAAGCATTGACTGGAGAGTGGAGTCCAGGTCTTGTTCTCAGTATTGAAGTCTTAGTAGACCAATGGTTCTTGACCTGAGGGTGTAAGTGGGTACATGTGTGAAGGTGGTTGTAGCCACCTTAAGAGTTAGCTGTTTCTTGAATGACTTCCACTTCTGTTTGGATTTAATCCTGTAGGTGTGGATTTGTTTTCTTTCTACCAGATAGAGCCGCTGTGTGGGAATGGGCCCAGGGATGCTTAGCTAACTTACTGAAAGTAACCGAAATAAGCACTGGCAAAATGTTTGTCAGGAAACATGCTTGTAGTTTTGATGCTTTTTTGAATCAGAAGTCAACTATTACATCCCTGCTTCCTCAAATGCTGGGGGACACAAATGAGTTTGTACCTACTGGTAGTACCATTTATTTTTTGTGTGTCATTATCTTGTCTAAAAAAACACATTGTATTAGGGTAACTTAAGATGCCCAGTAAGTAGAAAGTAGTACCACCTGGTGGCAGGCTTCTTGTCAATGTTAAGATATGTTATCTCAATTTTCAGTTTAATTTAGTTAATGAGAACACCATCTCATGCTCCTATAATTATTAACATGGCATCTCCTATCAAGATAACGAAATTGCTTCTAGAACAAAATAAATCTTCTATAAAGTGGGAAGCACTGAACAAACTATAATCTTCATGTGGATGAGACACATTTACAAAAACAAACTGTACAGATACTAATTTATGTGCTTACCAATATATACATAAGGTTGTTCCATTTCAGATAAAACTGTATTGTTGTCCACACAAATGCCACAAACTTTGTAGATCAGGCTTCCAATCAATTATTTTATGTGTGGCATTTTTCTTGCTTACTGAAAAGTGCTAAATATCAACATCTAAACATACAAATGGAAATCTAGAATTAGTGGGAAACACATGAAATAATTAGAGATAAATTAATACTCTTGTAATAAATGGCAAATTCATAATGCAAATAATTTTTAATTTCAGTGAAAAGTGTTTTAAGGATTTTTGTTGGCTCAGATTGTCTTCTGTGTGCCTCGTAATTGACAGTCAAAAGACCTTTAGTGTTTATGATTATTTTACAAACACCTAATCTGGGAAGTCTTCAGAGCTCCTAGGCTGACAGACTTGATGTGATTTTAGTGAAGCAGAAAACAGATTTTGTTTGGTTTGCATCCTTTCCTATCACTGATCCATTAAAGAAATTTATTTGTGTTTGGGTAATGGAAAAATTAGAAGAATGAGTTATTGAATAAATGTTTTTAGTTTAAATATGTGTTTTGAAAAGAACTGAAAATGCTTGTGATTTGTTTTGGTCATAAATTAATTGTCTTGTTCATTTGTATGTTTAATTTTTTAAAGTAGACAAAATTCAGTTACAATTTGGGAAGCTGCAGTTACTCAATTGTGCATTATTTTGCAGGTAACAGTTGATAAGTGGGAACCTTTGTTGAACAACTTAGGGCATGTCTGCAGAAAACTCAAGTAAGCAGAGAGTGCTGGAACTATATGTATGTCTGGAATGCTATGCAGGCGGGTGTTTTCTAGGCCTACTTCTCATTTATATCAAGATTATGTAGCACACGAGCAGTGTAGAAGCACCTTAAGAGAACAAGATTCCCTAAATCAGCTCGTGAACGTAAATTCATTAATCACCCTTCATATCCAGTTTACTTCTCACAAGTTAAAATACTTAATGTGAAAGCCTTTCCTTAACTATTGATTCTTATTAGATAGAAATTTGGTTGTAGGCATTCAGAACCTTGTGTGGGTCTGAATTCTAACTGGCTGCTGTCACAGTCCTGACTTACTTGAATGTGTCCACTGATTTAATTAACATAAAGGTGCCGATTAATTGCTTGGATCAATACTTATGCTTCTTTTTATTGAAGTGAAATATTCAGTGACATCTACACAGCAATAAAATATTAATTTTATGGTTTTCAAGCACAGAAGTATTTCATGTTTCATTTCATATTTCAGTTGTAGGAAGACAAAAAGATAGTGTGAAGTACATACGCAAGCTTTAACAGTTTTAACAGAGAAATGTTTTCTCATTAATTCCCTTAGTCTGATTTTAGCCAGTGCTTTCTTTTGTTTAGTGAGTACCTTTTTTTCTTTTTTATTGGTGTCATGGTTTTAATTGTCCAATTGGAGTATACTGCTAATGAGAATGTGATTATGGCAGAGATAAGTTGTACTTCTGTTTTGGCTTTGGTAGTAATTCCTTTGTGCTTGAATTGCTTATTAGTCTTCATTTTCATTATGAAAGATGGATGTATAATAGTTACTCCTTCTGCCAAGATCAAACAAAAGGCACTGCTTCTGGAACCTGTTCACAAGTATAATTGTAGTTTTCTTTTCAAGTACTTATTTCAGTTATAATTCCTTTTGTCTCTTTTAATCTCTACAGTAAGTCAGTAACTGCTTATATCGCACTTAGGACAACTCACACTGTTATTTGTTCTGGTTCAGAAAGCCAGCCTAGTGTATTTCTGCATCCTTGTAAACCATCTTTCACGAAAATCAAGTTGAGAATTTAGGCAGCTGTACCTATGCTTTGACAACTTAAAAAAATTCTTTAATAACTACTTTACTATTGTTCATAATACATGTATTACAAAAAAAACTTATCGGATATATGTCTGCTTACTAGCATTATGTGGTTGAAATGTGAAAGTAGCATATTAAAATACAGTGGTGGTAAATTGGACAGATAAATACTAGAAGTGAAAATAAAATTCATGTTTTGTGCAGCAAGCGAACAGTTGCATAATTTTTTTGCCTCAGTTTTTACTTGATGCCTACTAACAACTTCAGCTTGTGTTGCTGTTTTCTTCATTTCATAATAATTATAGAAATTAAAATGCCTTCTGAATAGACAATGACTGTCTTTATTTTTAATGACTTGGTACTAAGATGTCAAATGTGACAGTTTAATTTCTCAGAGTAATGCCATAACGTACATTTAATCCTTGGCTTATAAAATAACAAATGCAATAAGCAGTCTAATTAATGGATAATTTTCAAAGAAAGGGTGGCTGGCATTTGAAAGAAATTATGGATATTGTGTAAACCTTCTTTTCTGATATGGAAGGGATCAAAATAGAAGGGACAAAAGTACCAGTGTACTTAGGACTTAAGGGCTGTGAAATTTCTGCCCAGAGAGCTTTTCTCACTTTGAAAAATAAGTGACTTAGTCTCCTATGTCTTCACTTCTCTGACAAGGAAAATGAAAGCTGCAGAAAGGAAGCTAATGTTTCAATAAGCAGCATTAAATATGTACAGCAATTTGCCATATCAAATTGCTAAGATCATCACCTAATGGAGCCGAGCTGCAGGCAGCTGTAGTGCTGCGTAAGGGGAACAGTGATTTCTCAATTACATTGAGGAAAAAAATGGTCAACATCCATCAGTCTTTTGTGCATTCTATTATGTTCAGAGTATGAAGCAATAATTTTTAAGTTCTTGCAGGATTGTGTGCCACTGAGCTAAGGAAAATATCAATATAATACAATTAAAACACCTTTCACACTGAAGCTGACTAATAGGTCTTCTGTATTTAACCCCAACAGGAAATATGATGAAGCACTGGAATACCATCGCCAGGCTCTAGTATTAATTCCTCAAAATGCTTCCACCTATTCTGCCATTGGCTACATACACAGTCTAATGGGCAATTTTGAAAGTGCAATCGACTATTTCCATACGGTACGTAACTGGCTTATGTTGAAGGGCTGGTCACAAATTCTGTTATTTACTGTTTCATTCTGTTTTGCTTTTGAAACAGAGAAACAGTATTTTATCCAGCTTCCAAAGGAGTGTTTGGTTTATAGTCTTAGATTTATTTGATAAACTGACCTAAGTTTTCTGTTGATTACAGAAAAAATGGCCACTTTGGGGAAAGTTAGTACTTGGATCCTTCTTTGTTATTGAATATCATAATTGGCATATAGTTTTTATGTACATAAACTTCTCATGCAGCTGAAATGATTGAAAATCCTTCCAGCCTGTTGGAGCTTGGAGAGGAGAAGACTCCAAGGAGACTTTATTGCATCCTTTCAATACTTAAAGGGAGCTTATAAGAAAGATGGGGAAAACTTTTTAGCAGGGCCTGTAGTAATAGGACAAGGGGTAATGGTTTTCAACTAAAAGAAACTGAGAGAAGTTTAGACTAGATTAGGAAGAAATTTTTTTCACTGAGGATGGTGAAACACTGGAACAGGTTGCACAGAGACGTGGTACATGCCCCATCCCTGGAAACATTCAAGGTCAAGTTGGATGGGGCTCTGAGCAATCTGATCAAGTTGAAGATATCCCTGCTTACTGCAGGGGCATTGGACTAGATGGCCTTCATGGCCCCTTCCAGTCCAAACCATTCTGTGATTCTATGAAATGCGACCTCTGTTACACTTCATATTTGTCAGTGATTGTGTACATGTCCTTGCCTGGGTTTAGTTTTGTATCTTGCTTTCTTACTACTTCAGTCAGTTCACATGATGATATTATCTTGGTTGCACAGTGTTTGGTTTTTACTGTGAGGACTGTGCTCCAACAGCACTGTCGAGCAACAAAACAATGAACTCAGAACTGCTGGAGACTTAAGGTCTAAATTCCTTCATTTGGTACTGAATATTTTTTACTACATGTTTTTTAATAGGCCCTTGGTCTTAGGAGAGATGACACATTTTCAGTCACAATGCTTGGACATTGCATAGAGATGTATATTGGTGATTCTGAAGCCTACATTGGTAAGTCTTTCTCTCACACGACCCTTAAAATCCTGGAGTCCTTTGAGAAGAATCTTAATCTTACATCAAGAAAGACTGTCTGCCAGTACCTAGAGAACTTACAGAGTATCGTTGTTTTAGTTGTTGGTGTTCTTTTTTTCTAAATGCTAACCAGCAATTGCAGATGACCTGTAGTTTTTGTAAGCATCATGACAATAAATTCTTACCAGTATGAAGGAACACTTTGCTATTGGAGGTAGTGATGGTTTCTTTTATAGAAAACAATGATCTGTGGCAGCTTAGAAACCAAAAGGAATGGAGGAAAAATATAAATAGAAATACGGAGTTAGGAAATCAGAGCACTAATACTTCTTTAGAGAGAGATGGGCAAGGCATTTTCACCATGTCGAAACTCTGCCCTGTGGAGGCAGGATAAATTCTTCTCCCTTCAAAAATGCAGCTTTACAAGTGGTAAAGAAGTGCTTGATAGCAGTAACATTATATTGCTATAATTTCAAATATTTTATGAAAGCTTTCTGCCTCACAAAAAAGCCCACAACTTTATAGCAACGTATTTCTGCTTTGTTGAACTTAGTGATTTTTCTGTAATGAGCACAGGTGATGTACTTTCAAACGTGTTAATGAGGTTGAAGCCAGTAAAAGCCATTTGTGTGCTCTGTGGCTTTTCCTGTAAATATTTCACACAATTGAAGCAGATGTTTCTCCTCAATATTATCTTGCTCCATGTGTCATCACTTAACACATCTGGAAGAACCATGCAGCTGTGGGAGATGCATTAATTGAAACCATGCTGTGCATAACTTAACAACAAAAGCCTCTTAGAGTTGGGGAGGGAATTGGCAATTACCCCTCAGAACAGACTTTTGAATACAAGTTGTACTTTGAGTATTGTGCCTCTTTCAGAAAGGCTGCTAGATTTTTTCAGAATAACTCTATTCAAATTGAGTCATTAAGCCTTGACAGCTCCCCTGACAGTCTGTAAGCAAGAGAATTACAGTAGTTTCTGAATGTTAGGCTGTTTGAGATACCCTGGGGGGGAGTGTTTATTTGGAATAAACTAACAGTTTGATTGTTTTCCTAGGTACAGAGATCAAAGACAAATTAAGATGTTACGACTTTGATGTCCACACAATGAAGATATTAAAGAATATAATGTCACCTCCCTGGGACTTCATAGCATTCAACATAGAAAGACAAACTGTGGACGAAAGTGGCATAGTAACACTAGAGACGCCACAGGAAACAAAAAGTACAGATACCAATCGCCCCCTGGAAGAAACATTTGAGATCGAAATGAATGAAAGTGATATGATGTTAGAAACATCAATGTCAGACCATAGTACGTGACCATAAATGCTGGCAGAGAGCTCATTTTTGTCTAAGTGTAGTATGTTTGTTTTACCATTTTTGTTATGGTGTTATACTTTCAAGAATTTGCTATTTTTATATGAATTCAAACTGCTACTCTGTACTTAACACCAGAGAAATAATGCTTGCCTTAAGGTTGGTTAAAAAGTATACGTGACAGACTATTTCTACAAAGTTAATCATACGTGATGAAGTAAAAAAATAAATTCACTTTTTTTTTTAAAAAAGCTGTTTACTTATCCATGTGTCTGCCATCACTAAGACTATGAAGGTTTAAAAATAGTACTTGACATGGAACTGTTTACAAAATTGTGAAATTGAATAGTCAGTCTAATATAGTGTTATTGTGGCTTCTGAGTTTTCATCCTGTCTGTGAGAAATGCTTTCTTAATAAATAGACAAAAAAAATCCATGTTGTTTTATACTTACTACTTCATAAATATGTATTCCTTTAAAGAGCAATTTCAATGTTTTTTCATCCTTTGACTCTAATTTGGCAAAAGTTAAGTTGGTGACAAAGTATGTTACTTCGTTATACTTTCTCCTAGTTACTAATTTCAGTTTTTTACTGTTCTATTATGTGTTACTGAAAGATCATTTAAGAACTGTTTTTGGTAAGCTGACTCGACAACAACCATGAATGGCACAAACATTAAGACAGATCAGTCTTATCTGCAATTATTGTTATAATTAGTTGTAAGCCACAGATTACTACTGGAGAATGACTGGAGTCATTCTCTTCACACACAGTTGTTTGGTCAGGATTAACTGAATAATACACATACACAGTTTTTACAAGTCTATTCAGTGTGGTATTTTTAAATGTCACTAGTTTCACAGAAAATTGAAGAAAGAAAGCCTATGCCTCTGAAACGGCAGCAGCAATTTGTTCATCCACTAAACAGACCAGACCTAATTGCCTTCTTAGCATGTATGTTGAACGTATTTTGCATAATTTTTTCCCCCTTCTTGCCTGTTCCACATCTGTCACTGTGTGGGGCTTAAAATTAAAAACCTAATGCTACAAGCTGTTGTAATTTTTCTTCTTTGACTTATACCCAAGTTTTGGCTTTTAATGTTTAGAATAGATTTCCTGAAGTTGACCAGTCCAGACTTTACTGTGAAGTACTTCAGAACTGAAGAACAAGTAGGTTTTCTGTAGGCAAAGACTTTTCATGGAATACAAAAATTATTTTTGTTTTCATCAGCAAAATAAAATAATGTTGAAAAATCTAATTTCTACACTTTATCTCAGTACATTTGTGTTAACATTTAAACATGTATTTGCAAGTACAATTTTAGCATAAAACATATGTTTGGTTATTGTGATATAATTTTCGTCCGATTTATTGGGGCAAGATATAGAAAAATCTGACATTATGTGATTTATGAAATATATCCTATGCCCTTTTTGGTACTTAATGTAAATAAGAAGAGACAAGGGATGAATCTAAGTTCTTGTATTGAAACCCTGCTGTCATTTTTTGTTTCCATTAGTCCATCTTTCTTGATTAACGGTCCCTTTAATATTAAAACAGTCCTTGTTTACTTTTAATTTTGCTGATGAATGGATATCAAAGAATGGGGTGATACTATGAACTTCGGAGTGATTCTTTTTTTTTAATTTTGTATGGTTTTGCATACACTGGATAATATAAATTATTTCTTGTCCCACTCTGTCAGTCTCACAGCTCATTGAGTTCTCAGTAGTCAGGTTCTGAATCCTAAGGAATCATAGAATGGTTTGGGTTGGAAGGGACCTTTAAGATCATCCAGTTCCAGACCCCCCCCCCACCCCCCCACAGGCAGGGACACCTCTTACTGGATCAGGTTGCTCAAAGCCCCACCTAACCTGGCCTTCAACACCTCCAGGGATGTTGTTTCCACGACTTCCCTGGGCAGCCTCACCACCCCCACGGGAAAAAAAAATTCTTCCTAATATGTCATCTAAATCTCCCCTCTTTTCAGGTAAAACTGTTACCCCTCATCCTATCACGGCATTCACTGATAAAAGAGCCCCTCCTCATTTTTACCATAGGCCTCATTTAAGTACTGAAGCTTCCTATAAAATCTCCCTGGAGCTTCCCTTGGCAGCCTGTTCCAGTGCCTCACCACTCTCACCATGAAGAAATTCCTCCTTATGTCTAGTCTAAATCTGCCCCTCTCCAGTTTATACCCACTGCCCCTCGTCCTATCACCACAAGCCTTTGTGAACGGTCCCTCCCCAGATTTCCTGCAACCCCTTCAGACACTGGGAGGTCGCTGTAAGGTCTCCTCAGATCCTTCTCTTCTCCAGGCTGAACAAGCCCAACTCTCTCAGCCTGTCCTCGTTCGGGAGGTGCTCCAGCCCTCGGATCATCCTTGTAGCCTCCTCTGGACCCGTTCCAACAGCTCCATATCCTTCTTACGTTGAGGATTCCAGAACTGGACACAGTTGTCCAGGTGGGGTCTGACAAGAGAGGAACAGAGGGGCAGAATCCCCTCTGCCTTGAGCAGCCCGCTCTGGTGGGAGGTGTCCTTGCCCATGGCGGGGGTGTGGGGGTGTGGAACTGGGTGACCTTTAAAGCCTCTTCCAACTCAAAACTATTCCATGACTCTATGACTAAACGAGCCCTTGGGAGAATTGCAGGGAACGCCCCCGGCCCAGCCCCCCTACGCTTCCCCCCAGCTCTCGCGAGACCCCGCGGGGCCGCGCCCGCCTGCGGCCGGAGCGGGAGGCCGGGCCTGGGGCTGATGCGGGGAGGAGGAGGAGGAGAAGGAGGTGGCCGGGAGAGGTGGCTCATGGATATCCCGCCGCGGCGGGAGTCGCCGCGCCGCGACATGGATGCTCCGTCCAACCCGCCCGCTGCGCCGCCGAGGCCGCGGGAGGAGAAGAAAGCGGCGCTGAGCAAAGTGAGGGGCGGCGGGAGGGGCGAGGGGGGCGCGGGCGCAGGGAGGGAGGGAGGGAGAGGGGAGATCACAGAATCACCAGGTTGGAGAAGACCTCTTGGATCATCGGCTCCAATGATTCCCGTCTGCCACTAAACCGTGTCCCTGAGCACCTCATCCACCCGTCTTTTAAACACCTCCAGGGAAGGTGACTTAACCACCTCCCTGGGCAGCCTGTTCCAGTGACCAATGACCCTTTCTGTGAAAAATTTATCCTGATGTCCAGCCTGAACCTCCCCTGACAGAGCTTGAGGCCATTCCCTCTTGCCCTGTCCCCTGTCACTTGGGAGATGGGTGGGAGGTGAGGAGCGCCTCTGGGAGGGCTTATAAATCTTCCCTACAAAGTATGACTGAGAGAGATGGATTTAGTCCAGGCTTGAGAGGGTGAAGGCTCAGGGGAGACCTTGTTCCCCCATACCAGTAGCTAAAGGGTGTCTGCCAAGAGGATGGAGAACCCCTTTTTGACAAGAGGTTGATTGAGAAGGGTAGAGGTTAATGGATATAAGTTGCTCAAGCAGCAAAGCTGGTGAAGGGGCTGGAGAACAAGTCTTACGAGGAGCGGCTGAGAGAGCTGGGGTTTTTTAGCCTGGAGAAGAGAAGGCTGAGGGGAGACCTCGTTGCTTTTACAACTACCTGAATGGAGGTTGTGGAGAACAGGAAGCTGGCCTCTTCTCCCAGGTGACAGGGGACAGGACAAGAGGGAATGGCCACAAGCCCCGCCAGGGGAGGTTTAGGCTGCACATCAGGAAAAAATATTTCACAGAAAGGGTCATTGGGCACTGGCAGAGGCTGCCCAGGGAGGTGGTTGATTCACCTTCCTTGGAGGTGTTTAGAAGATAGGTGGGTGAGGTGCTGAGGGGTTTGGTTTAGTGACTGATGTGAATGGTTGGACACGATGATCCAGTGGGTCCTTCCCGGCCTAGTGATTCTATGATTCTGTGCTCCTGGGAAGGTTCCAATTGCATTCCAGAAGGAAATTTTTCACCACAAGAGCAGTTAAACATTGGAATAATCTCCCCAGGGAAGCGGTGGATTCTCTGCACTGGTCACTTATAAGGCTTAGTTTGACATGGTGCTGGGCCATCTCATTTAACCTATGTATCGCCTAAAAAAGTTGTACCAGATGATCCTTGAGGTCCCTTCCAACCCCACGTGCTAGGATTTTGTGATCTGAGGAGGATTGCAGTGAGGAGCATGGTGAGGGTTGGCCCTGTGCAAGAGACTGAGAGTAATTCCAGGAGACTCAGATGTTCAGATGGACATTTCTTCATCTGCGGAATGCAGGTGTTTATTCACTTGGGTATTTTGAGATTCCCCAGCAACAGCTCTGCAGATTTGCATGGAATTCCACCTTTCATGTTTCAGGCATCTGGAGTGGCTATTGCTATGGCAAAGCAGCTCCTGGAAGAACAGGAATACTTCTCTCTCCCTGACACTATTTGAGCGCTTTTCGAAGAATACTTTAGGTAGAGTGCTGTGAGATGTGATTTATGCTCATTTTCTAAATTGCAAAACTGAATCACAGAATGGTTGTGGTTGGAAGGGACGTCTGAAGATCATTCAGTCCAACCTCCCTGCTAAAGCAGGTTCTCCTAGAGCAGGTTACACAGTAATGCATCACACTAAAGATGTTTTTCAGGTGAAAATTCCTGTATTCCAGTTTGAGCCCATTGCCTCTTGTCCTGTTACTGGCACCATTGAGAATAGTGTGACCTCATCCTCTTGACACCTGCCCGTTAGATATTTATAAGCATTGATAAGATCCTCTCTCCCTGGAGCACTGAAAATCATTATAACTTTAAGTTAAATTCAGATATGGGCAAGAAATGGAAATAGAGTGTGGTGGGTTGACTTTGGGTGGCTGCCAGACCCCCAGCCAGCTGCTGCCTCACTGCTTTCCTCAGCAGGACAGGGAGAAAATAAGATGAAATAAGCTGTAGGTTGACAAAACAGATGCAACTTGGAGAAGATTGATTTACTTGATTGTTAGTTAAAGAAATTAGAATGGTGAAAAACAAAGATTAAAACTAAAGCACATTCCCACCCTCCTCCCTTCCCTCCCAGGCTCTACCTTCAGTAGGGTGGGAATTGGAGCTTGCAGATATATGCTCCTCTCCGCGGCTCCTTCCCCCTCACAGTTCTTCCCCTGCTCCAGCATGGGGTCCCTTCTAAATGCTGCAGTTGTTCGCAAACTGCTGCAGCGTGGGTCTTCTGTGTGGGCTTCTGCTTGGGCTCCTCTTCCCAGGCTGCAGGTCCTGCCAGAAAACCTGCTCCAGCATGTGCTTTCCACAGGCTGCAGCTCCATTCAGTTCACCTCCACTCCACCTGCTCTAGCACGAGGTCCCCCATAGACTGTAGGAGGATGTTTGCTGCATGTTGGTCCTTCATTGGACAATGCTGCCCCATGGCCTTCACCAGGGAAATCTCTGCTCTGCCACCTGGAGGATCTCCTCTCCTCCTTCTCTCACCTTGGTGTCCACATGGCTGTTTCTCACACTTATTTTTTTACAGCATTTTAAAAAGAGATACTGTGAAAACATTGTGTGGTTGGTATCTATTTTTTTGATTGTTTATTAACATCTTTTGTTGTCGGCTAAACTGTGGTGGTTCTCAAGCTCTTCATCAGAATATTTCGGTTACCCTACATTTTCACAATGTTAGCAGAAACTTAGATAGATAAGTGGTTCCGTCTGTCAGCAAGTCCAAGAAGGTATATCACTATGAGGCTCATACTCCAACTGAATTTCTCAACTAGAGGAAGTGCTTTTGAAGTTTAGTAATATGATTTGGTTTGTCTCTTTCTATAATATTTAGATCAAAGATAAATGTCCATTTTCTTTTATGTATACAGGTAGTTATTCGACGGCTTCCTCCTTGCCTAACTAAGGAGCAACTGGAGGAACAGCTGCATCCTCTACCTGCCCATGATTATTTTGAATTTTGCACTGCTGATCCCAGGTGAGGATGAGCTGTTTGTGCAGGATTTCAGGTGCTTCAAACCCAAGTAAGGTATTTTGGACATAGCAAATCACATTTTTTTTCTGGTTTTGTTAATTGCTTAGAGTGTTTGTGAAAAGCTGGATACACATGCGGACACAATGCAATCCTGCCCTTTTCTTTTATACTGGTGGTTTCAGACCAGAAGATTTTTTTGTGTATAAATAGGGCATAATTTCATTTGAAACCTTGATGTTTGTTTTAACCTTCACTGGTAAAATGCAACAGACTTTTATTAGTCATGAGAAAGATTCAACCTAGAACAAATATCACAGAATTTTCTTAGTGAGTGCTGTTTAAGCTTAGTTTTCTTTGTTTATTTACATTGTTTTTTTATTTATTTCTCACAGATTTTCAAATAATCCAGTCTTATTAATTTGTCTCATGCAAAACTGAAGAAAAATAGCATTTAATCTAATTAAATCAGAATTGCAAGTATATTCATACAATTTACTTAGGATCACAGTGGTAAAATATGATTCTGTTTGAACAAAACAATTTCCAGAAGAGAAGGAAGTTGACCACTGAAATAAACAAAATACCATGTGTACTGCATCTGTGTGTGATCTGAAAAACTAAAGTCAAGATCCATCTTGCCCATCTTCGCCTATCTTAGTGTGCAATCAATCACCCTCCACAGGCACCATATTCTTTCTGTTGGCTACAGAGGGTCCCTGGCTGTGTACTACTGACCAGCTTTTAAAGTTTGCGGTGACCCCACCCAGAGCAGATGGATTTTCCTTTGTAGGGAATTGTTAGTGACAAATTGCACTCGGAACAGTCTAGTTCTTGGACTGGTTTTATCTGAAAGGGTTCTGCCACTTCTCGCCACCGTGTTCTTAGATGTTTAACTGTGTATAGATTCTCTCAGAGTCAATTCCACAGTCAGAAAGAAACTTGCTGGCAGTTGCCTGACTAAGTGGTTACACATACATGCAGCAACAAAATAGTAGATGCTTCAGCTTTTCTGGTAGAACCGCAGAGGATGTGGAGTTAGAAAAAAAGGACTATTTAATTTGATTGAACGTCTTTGTAGCTACTTATATTTCTTCTGTGAACCAAAATATGCATTACCATCTCTAATTTCACTGTTTCTGTGGCCTGAAGGTTCTTTTTATGTTTACACTGACTTGTTATCATAGGCAAGCTATAAAACTTTAAGATTTCATTTGATTAAGCAATGTCATTAATGTATAACTTTTTCAGTTACATGTGTTTCAGTAAAATTATTTCAGAAAGTGACTGTCTAATTGTGTTTCATTCATTTTTTTCATTCATCTGATTCAGTACATTACATTTATTCTCTCTTGTACATTAACATCAAAATGCAAACAAAACAATGTTTTCGTGACTTTAGGGATGTTTGTTGGATAGACACAGTATTGCTGGTAATAAAGAATCCGCCTTCCCGACAGTCTGTCTTGTTCTCAGATCCCATATATTGACGTTTTTTTCCAGTTACTGGTTTTTTTGTCTGCATGAAACTTGTTTCTGAGGCTTGTAAAACCTGAGTCAAGTGATTGAGCTCAGGCCATGCAGAAATTTAGGCACCTCTCACTGGCTGCTACGACTCGTCAATTGGAATGTGAGGTTACAAAAGCGGAGAGACCTGAACGAAGCTTTGCTTATGTGAAAGCCAGTGAAATAGTCGATGCCATGCTACGTATCATGGTGATTAAACTTGTTGCAAACAACACTCCTCCACTGCCCTTCATATCTTCTTGCCAACCTTCAGATTAAGATTACTGTAGGCAAATAGCATTAACTGTGTGCAGTAAGTGGCTGCTTGCTCTCAGGAACTGCAGCTCTGAAGGGACAATGCCACTGCTGGCTACCATGTTCTGGATGGAGTGAGTGACAAGTCTGTCATCACAACTGCATGGTCTTTCTGCTTCTCCACTGCTGGGCAAATTGTGCTCATTTATATCTGTAAAAAGGAAAGGCAGAGTTAATTTAACTATGTTGATTCCGTCCGCTATATGAGTGACCACAGAAGGTGAGAGACAAGAGGGTGAAGGCCAGTGGATTTTAGCTTGGTGTGACAATGTAGGTGATGAGTTATCCATTTGATCAGAAATTATGATATACATGGATAAACTTATTTAACACTCCAAAATTTAGATTTAGAGATGCATGTATTTTAATTTATACACACACACCCACACCATGACTTATAAGTTGGTAAGTATTATTACCAAGATGTGATGTCTTTATAGTTTACATGTTGCTGTTTATATTGTTATATTGTAGATAAGTATTTTAAATTGCTTTCCTGTATAACAGTTTTTACACTATTGTGTTAAAAACTACTTTGCAGAAGTAAACTATTAGAATGTGCTTGTTATTAAAATTACTATACAACTAAGAGTTTAAAGAGACGATAGACTTAAGTATTATAGAAATACATATAACCTAGAAGTTTTAATATTCACAGCAGAAAACAAAGAAACTGAAGTATATAGTCAGACTCATCTGGGTTATTTCCACAGAGGTTACTCTGGTATCCCAGGGGTGCCAACATCACGTGCAGTACATCTGTCCAAAACACAATATGGGTTGGAAAGCAGTGTTCTAGACAGCAAACATATAGCAAAATAGAACCAGCAGTCTGATTATAAAACAAACCATGCAACCTCAAAACTGAGTTTCAAATTCCACATGAAATCTATGCTGTAGGTACTTGAAAAAAGGAGGAGGTGCACAGTGTCTGGTGATGCTTCCGGAGGACTCAGCTGGAAGGCAAAATCCTGAAGAGCAAAAGCTGGATTTCATCCAATTTCATCCACTGCTGAATATAAAATACGAAAGTAGAGCAGGGTTGGTTTTACCTAGGAAAAGGATATTATCTACAAAGTCCCAGGTCCCTGTGGCCCCATGGGGCCCTGTGCATTGGTTGCTGTGCTGCCAGACTGGTGGGTTTTTAGTCGACATGTGAAAAGGGAATCCAGGGTACGTGAAGGTATGGGAGTTGCCACTGGAAGTCAGGTGTCTGAAACCCAGAGTAAGAGACAGTATTTCATATGCAGGTCAGTGGGAAGCATTTCTGATTTGCTACATTCAGTTAGCTTGCCATTTAGAGAGTGAATTTTTTGCTTTTTATTTTTTGGCACATTTGCTCACTTTGTTGGCCAAAAAGCTAAGACAGGGGTCTGAATCACTTGGTGATCAGGCTGTTACACACTAAGCACGCTGACATCTAATCTGCTCTTACATTTCTCATATGAGAACCAACTCTTTATTTGTAGAAGTGTCTCCATCAGAGAAGGAACATGTAATTGCTAAGCGTTGTCATAGTTGTGTTTCTACAACCTTCTACAGTGCTATATAGCAACAATGATGCACAGACAATCCTATTTTATTGTGTCAGTGTGCACAACAATATCCTGTGGTGCACACACATGCTTTTATATTTTCATCTGTTCCTGCTGATGTGAATGAAGTTCTGGAAGATGTTAATAAAGTTCAGCAACAACATCGGGTCCTTTATTTGCAAGGTAAATTCTAAATATCTGCTTTCCAGAGTCCTGTTTATACATTTCAGACTCAGTTTTCCCTTTCTAGTAAATGCTTAGTAATTGTCATATATTTCTCGTGTTTTGAAAGATACTCTGATAACTCTAAGCTGAAAATGTTAGAAAAATACTGTTATGCACCAGGAAAGGTTTGTGTTGCCAAAGCAGATGAAACATGACATTGATGTACAAGCAAAAAGAAAGAAGAAAGGAATAAGTGTGTTTTCAGTTCTAATTCACAGTGATTATGTGCCCCATCATGAGCTACTAAATTACAGCAGAAAAAACCCAACAGCTATACAATGAAGCTCTTTGCTGTGCGCTGAGACAAAGAAGAAATGCCACAATAACGTAGTGTCTGGGACGCTTGTCTGAATCCTAGTCTTTGACCTATGGGAAGTTTAAGTATTTTACAAAAACTGAAGATGGTTAAAACGTGGAAGTAGTTGTTCAGACTAGGAACCTAAACTCAGTTACTCGATCTCAGATAATAACTGGTCTGAAAACTAATGCTTTCTCAATACTCCGGTTTTCGTCTTGTGAAGCTTCAGCACTTCAAGCGTATAATCATATCAGTCTCTAATATCTGGCCTCATTTAGTTTAAATATCAAAGAACATGAAACATAAGAGTAGTCCTGTTAACACAGAAGGAACTGTGCTGCTCCCTGTGAGCTACCAGCTCTCAAAGAGACTTCCTCACTGTTCCAGCCATTAGGCAGCATAGAGGCATTTCTTCCAGCACAGCTGTAGAGTGCCACAATAAAGTTTCCTCCTTTACATATAATTGTAGGTCTTTTTTAAATATATTTTTTCAACTATATGTAATTATGATAAGTGTTAAGTTTCATCTTTCTTGCTTTGAAACCTGTGAGAAGGAAGCTGTCTTGTTTCATCTGCTTTATGTCTTGGTGGTATCTCTCACAGCCACCCTCGAGATAACCTTGTGCTGCGTGTTCAGACTGGAGGTTTGCAAGTCTGATCACAGAGGACTTTGCAGGGTTTGCAGAACCCCGTGACAAAACACAGCCACGTGCCACCATTGCTCATTTGGTCATACTGTCTGGGTTTTGCTTGCAAGCAGTCCATACCTGTGTGGCATCGGTGTAGGCTGTGACAAGCATGCCATGCCTGTAGCATCTTTCAGCACTGCTTTGTGTCAGCAGCATAGCCCTAGCTGTGCCATAGCAGGATTTTTTTCTGGTTACCTGCTTACAGTTCATTCAATGCTATTTCCGTCTTAGAGTATAAAACTATAGCGAGTGTATATGGATGAAGTAGTTTTTCCTTAGAACTAGACATTTATTCTCTGTGTGCTGTAGAAACACCCTCGTAACTGTATTTGCAAAACATCTAAATGAAAAAAACCGCCCTTTTGTTTCTTTATTAAACATTTTTCCTGGCTACAGTATCAAACACAGATTTGTTGAGTTTACAGAATCATTGGTTATTTACTGACAGCACTGCTCACCTACTAACACCCAAGGTGGAATCCATGTGGATGCACATTTGAAAAAGAAAAAATTACTTGTTTTGGAGTAACTGTGTTGCTCTGAGCTACCACATGTGTGTATCCTGTAAGCCAACCCGTACTTTTGCTCTTTCTCGCTCATTGTGAAATCTGACTCTGAAGATGGGTTGTGTGTGGCAATAGTATTATGAACGAAGGTATTTTAAAGTTACAGGCTTGTGTTCAGACCTGTTCCAAAACCTGGTGTAATACACAGCCATTGTTGAATGCAGTTTAAGCCAAACTGTTTCATGTCACAGTTGCTAGGGTTTAAAGCATGTACCTGCTGTGACTCAAAATAACTTAGCTGATGGGTGGTCTTTCATTAAATTACCTCAGCTTCATTGCTGTTGGTGGTGTGCCAACCCTGACATTTTTATCAGGCACAGTAAACATTTACCCCTGGAGTGGGATCTGTGCAAATAAATTCTTGAAAAATTATTTTAGGTAAGTATCTGTTCCTTCATTTGCTGGAATTGCTTTGTATTTTCACATTTATTATTCTTCACAGCTAGACATTGCGTATATATTCATGCACATACATGTCAGCTAGTGTTTATTCATTTGTACATAATTCAGTGTATTATCTTACCGAGTATTGAGTTGTTTAATCTTTCTTAAAGGTGGAAATCTCTTTAATTCCAATGACAGCATGGCAGCTGCCACTTCACTGGGAGGCTCTTACTCCCCTTCTGCTTTTTCGGCAACAGAAGAATTTCTCAGCATGCCCAAGAAGTTCCCAAAAAGCACTGCTATTAGTCATATCTTAAATCATGAAGTATTTGACTTAAAGCTTTGATCCTGTGAAATGGAAGTGTATGTGCTGCAATTTAGGGAGGGAAACCAAACTAGAAATATTTGTCCCGCTTTGGAGTAGATTTCATAGTTACATTCAGAAATTTGGTTGTTCAGTTAGTTTTTGTTATATACATAACTAGATATGCATATGTAAAGTCTTTGATATGTGTGTTTGAGGTAGCCATTTCCCCAAAAACGATGAGAGTTGCAGTGTGATCCTTCTAGTTTTGTTTCTTTCTAGTCCTGAACAGAGTAGTAAATAACAGAAAATGAAATTGTTTCTTGTTGCAGCCTTTATCCTCATCTCTACTCAAGAGCATATATTAACTTTAGAAATCCTGAAGACATCCTTCTTTTTAGAGATCGCTTTGATGGCTATGTCTTCATTGATAATAAAGGTTGGACTATTTGTAATATATTAAATGTGTGTATATACATATACCATTTTAGAACATGAATTCATTTCATTTTTCCTATTATTTTTGCTCGCTATACAGTTAGTTATATGAATATATATTAAAATCTAGCACTTAAAAAGTAATGAAATACCAATTATATTTGTCCATGCAGTATTGTTTCTCTGTGTGGTGTGCATGCTTTATCTGCATTCTTGTACCTTGAGCAACACACTATCAAGATCCTATTAATTGTCTTCTGGAGGCTTCATAATTCATCACAACAGTAACATTGCAAGCATGAATTGTTACATCTTCAATGTGCTTCTGTGAGATAAAGTTGTGCCACTGACTCCCATTTTGAATAAACAAGATGAAAACTTGTCTTCATCATTTTGGTTGCCCAATTTGAGACATGTATGGTTTGACTTGACAGAGCATTTGCTGACGAGTTGAGTTCCAAGAAAAAGCAACAAAATTAGTAGTCGTCTTTAAAATGTTAATCTACAAAAGTTTGCCCAGGTTTCAAAAACTGTAATATAAGCGTGGATTAATCCAGGTCTTCTACAGTATCATGAAACTGCCATAGCCAAGAAATGGTGCTTTCCTTGTTTTATACCTTCTGTAAAAGAATGCATGGATTGTATAAAACAGACTTAAATTTGTGGGTTTCTTTGAACATTGCCCATTCTGTACACTCAGTGTTGTGGGTGTGCTGTGAATGGTAGTCCTGCCCACTTGTAGTGGAGAGTTGATCTCTATAGAAGCTGTCTGCCAAACTAACAAATATCTACCTGAGATATTTTATAGGCTTCTAACTTGGTCAGATTTAGACGGATGCTCCTAGAGATCGAGAACAATATTTCCTAGAGATCGAGAACAATATATTCCTTGCTGTGTCTCAGTCTTAGATTTGAAATTCTGTTGTAACATAGGAGTCAGGGTAGCTCCTAACCAACAGATGCCAGGATTTTCTAATCTGTAATATTTTCTTTCAGTCTTCTCAGAAAAATCTGGGTTGTTTTAGATTAGGAACTAGAAATAAGCTATTTTTATAATTCTGCCAAGACTTCACTGTGTCTAAATTAAGCATCTTCTTTGGTGTTATGCTGGACTGAAGCCAGACTAGTCTGTACAGGACAAAACTGAGCTTGGACGCAGCTGGCCAGTTTGGCGTGATTGTGCAAAGACAGAGTACAAATTTTGATCAAAAGTCCCCTCTGGTGAGGCTTGTGGTGCCATTGCATTTATAAGGATAAAATTCAAACAAGGATTACCGAGTTCAGCAAAGTGAACAAATATTCCAGCAGATTTAAGCCAAGTTTTTAGTGGATTTGAGCAATGTGTGATCTTGAACCTACTGTGAGTGGAAACCAGGCAAAATTTAAAAGCTAGGCACAGTTCTGATACCACTGCAAAAAGAATCCAGTATTTAAGGCAGAATTCGAAACAAAGAATCTATGCTAGTAAACACAGGCAAGGTGTTCTGTAGTTCATTATAAAAAAAGAAAACTCACAACTCTACATGCTGAATTTTACAATTTTTATTCCGAAAGCAGGTGGTATGTTTTTTTGATTGTGTGTAACCCAGCATTTTTATTTTTAAAACATTTTGGCAACAAGACCTTACAGAGGCAACTCAATTGTTTCAGATCAGTTTCTTAGTGGTACTTATTCACTTGTCAGGCTTAGATTTTATGTAAATTTTTCTAATCGACAAATATCTGTAAAGAATTAAAAGGGAGTTATAAATCACAATGCAAGTGTTTTATTGTGCAACAGTAGTCATCTTCAGTAGTCATTTTTACAGTCTTTGCTGACATGTCCAAAAAATATTTAATGTTTACATATGTAATTAAAATATAAATGTATTTTGTTTTGAATCTGAAATACTGCAGTGTGTAATTTTTCATTAGAAGTCTAGGATGGGATTGCAAAAACATTCACGTTTGATTTCAAGTAAGACTGCTCAACACAAGTTTCAAGACTTGATCTTACTTGGATATAAGGAATGTTTTTTCCCCTGCTCCAGAAATTAAGCATTGATCTCCTTTAAGGTCTGGAGTATCCTGCGGTGGTTGAATTTGCTCCATTCCAGAAGATTTCAAAAAAGAAGCTGAAGAAGAAAGATGCCAAAGCTGGGAGCATTGATGATGGTAAACATATTTTCTTGAAGTTGCAGTGGAAAATAGATTCCATTTCTGTCACGCATTGCAGACTACTAACATAATTCAAAAATTTTTCTTCACAGATCCAGAATATAGGAAATTTTTAGAGAGTTATTGTGCTGATGAAGAAAAAATCTGTGCCAATCCTGAAATTCTTTTGGGAGAGATTGAGGCCAAAACAAGGGAACTCATTGGTCTGTTTTCCTAATTTTTCTTATTATTGAGACTTAAGTATCTTATTTTTATATCTTTATGATGTTGCCTGCAAGAGCTGATCTGTTCAGTCTGACAGAGGCTGCCATTAAATTTTTGTTACCCAGCCAAGTAATGACAGGAAGCACCCAACCTGTTCTTTTAAAATCCCTGGAATTTCTTGACTTCACTGGAAGTTTTGCATGCATAGTGGCCTACAAATAAGTCCTTAACACTTCAGAATACTTACATATGTGTTGAAAGATGGAAGATTTCTTTTTAAAAGATAAAATAGTTGAATACTTAACAATTGGTCCCTGATATTAGTTGCTTTTATTGAGAAACATGAAATGATCTCACTTTGTTCTCACAGTTGGGATTCTGCAAAAGCTTTGAAAGTAAGGCAACACTTTTGATTTCTGTGTGCATGCAGCATGACTTTCACAGTCTCTGGGGAAATCCATAGTAAGACCAGCACTGAAATCTTCAGTGCCAGTATTCAGTTTTCAGAATGACATGTAATATTGATGTGATGTATCTCCAAGTGACAACATGCAGAATATTTACTATTTCCCTAGGTGTGACAGTCAGTAGAAAAGTGAAAATTGCCTTTGCTTTTATTTCTTTACAGTGTAAAAGCAGCTGCCTTGTTTGTTTAATGCTGTTTGTCTGTTTATCTTTGCCTGTGACAAGTGTTTCTATACAGTGGCATTAATTATTATGCATAGGCATAAATTAATAGTTAAGTGGCAAGATTTGGAACTTAAACAATTTAGAGGAAAGGAAAATGTTAGAAGGGTGGGCATTTAGAGGATTCTGTTACCAGTAAAACTTGTTTGTTGCTTTTCTAGAGAGAGAAGTTCCCTAGAAATTTTAATGTACCCCAAATCTTTCCTAATATTTGACAGCAGCGTAAAAGCAGTCAAAAAAATTCCAAGGCAGTTTGCAATTTCAAGACAGATTTATTAATTCTAAAGTATTCTAACTATGAATGAAAATTATTAGCCTTGAGAGTTGCAGATTTCAGAGTAACAGTGTTGGCTGAAGGCAGCTTTACATCAAAAGTTTTGATGTTTTAGTTCTGTTGCATCACAGGAAATCAGATTAGTTGCTCTATTTTTTTCTGCTATGCAAAACTATGACCGTTGCTATCAATATAGAAATGATCACTACAGTGGATAGCACGATAGCAAAACTATGTAAGGGTTTAGTTTCGTGTCCAGTTTCAAAGGTGTTACTCCTACTGAAGTCAATGAAAGACACACCCAGGACTTAGCTGGCAGAATTGGGCCTCGCATTCATAGCGTTTTTCCAGACAGTGTTACCACAAACCAGTATGTTTTATGCATCACATCAGATGTGTTAGCTCTTCACTTTCAGTGTGACAGGGAAATACAAAAGATATTTGCTCTGTAACAAGGTAAAGGTAAGCTCATTCTTCTGGTTTGTTTGAAGAGAGCAAGACAAAATATAAAAGTACAGGCTTCATTTTGTGATTTATTTTCTATTAAAATTTCTTAAACGTTTTAAGAGAAACCTCTTAGATTTTTATTTGCAGCAAGGCCCATCAATAAGAGGGATAAGATTCAAGTTTGACAAACATTCTTTTTTGCCCTCCTCTTTTGATCACAATGCCTCTCTTCTTTGAACTTCAGGTTATAATTTCTGATTAAACCTCTTACACCATAGGCTTAGTCATGACTAGTGTCATGTACTGGACTCCCACTGTTTGTTTTCCTTTCCTCAGACCAGGTAGCATTTATGGACCTTTTCAGCATGTGAAAGTGCCCAGAGGCAGACATTGCTCAAACAGGGGAATTTATTTGAGGAGGAGGGAGAATAGGGAGGGTGCTGGGTACCTAAAATTTGCTAAAAAGTAGAGGAGAAATGCGGCATGGGAAGTTAAAGGATAGAGGGAGGAAGATTACTAATCAACAGCCTTTTTTGATTGTTGGTTTTGACCAGTGGTATTTGCTAAAAATAAAAATTGAATCCTATTAAGCCTTCCTATTCATAAATGTGTAACGAGGTTTTGTCATTAACAAATGGGTTGCTAGCAAGGTATTTATAGACTTTGAAAACCAAAACGTTCAAGTGTTTTGGGGATATAAATTGTGTCTAGATTTCAGCTATGCCATTTTAAATTTAATTATTTTTATTTTCATTTTATTGTTTCTGCAAATAATTAATTCTTTCTAGTAGCAAATATTTTCTGTAACTCTATCCTGGGACATCTAAGACTGATGGCATTTGTTGTAACTAATCACAGCTATAGGTACATGAGTTCAAGCTTGAATTCAGTACAGACAGTCATGAATGCTTTGCATAAGACCGGATTCAATTATGGCCTCCCAAGTTATTGTAGAGTCTGGAGATGGTTCAGGCAGGTGGCTTAGGCTAGATTTCAGAGTGGAGATAGCTCTGTAACATGAGAAGGCTGTGTGATCTAGTAGATGAGGCGTTTTATTTCTTTGTTTGGAAGCCAGAGTTTTATTGAATCTGCTGATACTTTGCTGTGTAAGCTGAGACAAATCAGTTATCTCTTATTCATCCCATTTTCCCATGGAGAGGTGAATGCTAAATGGTAGTTAAAGGGAAATGTTTTATGAGAATGAAAAAGTTTCCTTCATCATGTACTTCGAAAGCTGGGATTGCAGAATGCTGTGTGCGACTGCAGTAATGTGGTCTGTATACAAACGGCAACATAGCTAGGTTTTGATGTACAAAATTAAAATGCAAGAGTAGATTCCAAGCAAGTTTCCTTTTTGGTGAGTAATGATGTGATGATTAAGAGGAAAAAAAAAAAGCCATTCTCTGAACTGGAAAGATAGGATTTTTAATTAAACATTAAATAATCATGCAACATATCTCTGTTGTTTCTAACCTTAACAGCAAAAAAAGCAACCAAGTGTTTCTAAAACAGAATGATGAGCATGCCTTAAAAAATACATAAAACATATAGATTTATTAATTATTTTGCTCCCTTGCAGATAAAGCTAGAAAAAAAAAGAATTAGTACTGAAGTAAAGAAATGAGTACGTATTTTAGGAGTTGAACACTGTATCACAAATTTTTTGTGTTTTAGCTAGAAGAACAACACCTCTTTTGGAATATATTAAAAATAGAAAATTAGAAAAGCAGGTACGTTCAGACTTTTGCCTGAAGTTCAACATTTATGTTTCACATGGTTTTCTGTTGGACAATTTACAACTAGTCATTTTGAACTCTTCAGAGAATACGAGAAGAGAAAAGAGAAGAACGAAGGAGGAGAGAATTGGAGAAGAAACGCCTGCGGGAGGAAGAGAAAAGGAAGCACAGAGAAGAAGAAAGACGTAAAAGAAAAGAGGTAGAGAAGCAAAAGAAGATTTCTGAAAAAGAAATAAGGATCAAGGTACCTTAATTACAAAAAAAAAACACCCTGATTTTTTTGTTGAAGAGTTATCTGGAAGTTCATTTGGTATATCACACTTTTTATGCAGTGTACTGCAGTGCAGTGTGGAGATACCAAACCAGTTTAGGCTGGAAGGAGCAGTAATGTAGGGCTTTGACTAAGTAATATTGTTAAAAAGTGTGACTAATTATCGTAGGTACTTGCTGATGCAGGTAACTCAGGTATCTTTACACAACACTGTCACATGCTGTGCCAACGTATCCTGACAGAACCAAATTGTTCTGTGCCAACGTGTTGGAAGATTATTACAAATTTGGCTTTAACACTTTCTGTCACGCAAATCTTCATCTAGCCATATGTGCTGAGATTTTTTTTTTTATGTTTATGCTCAGGATTAATTGAATAGTATGCTTTAAGCAAGTTATAACAGTGCCTTGCTAATCTCAGGCTGTGCTATCTTATAACAATCTGAGTAGATGTGCTTTTTATGCCTTCACTTAGGCAGGTGGATTTTGTGCTATGTCTGGGTATTTAAAGCCTTATTTGTATGAGATGACATAGATACATCTGTTCATCTGAACTAAATTTTGTTGTATTGGAAAGTTTTTCTAGGCTGTTTTGAAGAGGAAAATTGGTATAAAAATCTGTAGCTTGATGCAAGCGCACAGACTCACTCCATATCATGTGGTGAGGGGAAGCCAGAAAGCTGTGTACTTCTTTCCTTTTCCTTTTCTTCCTGGACAGTTGCCTTCACCTGGATGTGAAAAATAGGAAGTTCTGAAGACGAGTTACAGATTTTTCATATTTAAGCAAAATGAAAAACATGCTAGAACTTCAGAAGAAAAAGGAGTTTTTATTTAAAATTTACTACCCAGACCTATTTGCCCCAAGGACCCCAGTATTTATGACATATCTGTGGCAATGTGACCTTGGCAGCTACTTCTGTCTAATAAAGAAAAGGAAAATATTACCTGAGCAAAACATTATAGAAATTTTAAATATTGGAGAAAAATAACCCATGCTCATTTCAGAAAAACTGATGGAATCAAAAGACTTCTGAGATGTTCTACTTGTTCTTGAAATGTTAGAAAAATTTTTTGAGACAGCTAATCCATCCATGAAGGTTATTCTTGTAATGCTGTGCTGCTCAAGCCCTGCATGGGTTGTTTATTGTGAAAGGAACAGACTTATTGGAAATCTTAATCTCCAAGGTGAAAATGCAATGTGATCTTTTCTGTTAACGTAGTTTTGCCCTCAGTCTGTTTTTCTCTTGGGGTGTATTTATACCAAGCACCTACTTCTCTGTGCTGGCCCGTTCCAAGTAGCTCACATGTAACACAGTTTATATATAATATTTCACCAAGTATTAATCTGGCTCCTTTTGTCTGAGAGGTTTTGCTTTTTATTTTATTGGCAATAGCATTGAGCTCTGCTATACAATTTCTAAGAAGTCTTAGACCGTAGTAATTCTTCATATAAAAAACTTAGGAGAGAAGAGTTAGGTAAGTGCTTTCTTCAGTATTCTCAGCATATTTAGCAGTGTGCCCTTGAATGCCTGCTAGTGACTGCCCCTCCTTAGCAAAAGAAAACTGCCCTTTTAAAATGAGTTTTAAAATTTTATACTTAATAAGATATTTTCCTAGCATTTAAGTATCTTCAGTCATAGTAGTTTTTTTGATATATTTAATACATTGTTTAAAATGTCTGTTATAACAGAGGAGGATAATTTTACCTCATAATATAACCAAATATTTCTTAGCTTCTTAAGAAGCCTGAGAAAGGAGATGAGCTGGCCAGTGAAAAGAACAAAGAAAAAGGTGAAGAAGCTGACATTGAAGAAAACAAGTGGGATAAACCACCTGGATCTGGGAGTTTAAAATCCAAATCATTGGAGGGTTCACTAAAAGAAGTTAAGGAAAAGTAAGTAATATTTATCTTTTAGGCTCCAAATCAGATCCTAAATGTTTTCTTTTGAAGGCTTAAACCATTTCTGCATGAAAAGTCATTCAGAGTTTCATTATTTCACCTGCTCCAAATCAAGAGTTCAGGTAAGGCCTTCCTTCCATTACTGATGTCGAAGACTAAATTGCCTTAAGTGCCTTGCCCTCCCATCACATTTTCTTCATTTTTGCTGCCTTAAACAGATAAATATGTTTGATAAACGGGACAATGGCAGAATAGTTAAGCTGTGAATGACAGCCCTATGATAGGTGCAGAAGGCTGTCTTTGTGTCCTGCTGCCTTTTGTGTTGCAAAGTAATAGCGGGAGCAAGAGGTATAGCCCAGTTCTGTAGCTGCTGTAGCCTAGAAATGTCTTACCGCATGGTTTCAGCAGCTGGTTCTCTTGCTTGTCCCTCAGCATCCATATCCCATTGCAAGTAGGATTCACCCATAAGCTATATAAGATACTTACCTAAGAATAATACGCTGCTGAGATAAATAAAACTTTGTTCTTAAGTAGAATTTTTCAGCCAAGCTTTCAAAAGTATTTTGCAGAATGAAAGAGCCGAATCTGAGAAGTGTCATGTATATGTGCAACTTGTACATATGGAAAAATGTGAGCATTTAAATAGTTTACATAAGGTATTACATTCGAAGTATCAGAGAAAGCTTGGGATTGTGCTCCAGGAACCTTCAAGCTACCTGTCTATTCTGAGTAGTTTAAACCTTTAACCACTTAGGTTCTTGATTTTTATGAAGGGTATGCTGGAGCTGCAAATGTTCTCCTAATGGCAGACAGAAAAATAAAGAAAAATAAAGAAACTTTCAGTGCTGGAAAATAAAACCACTACATTTGCTAATCGAATAAATCGTTTGCCAATAGTATAATACACGCATTATTCATCTTTTTTTGTCTCTAAGGACTTCAAACACAGGCTCAATGTTTCAGTATGTTGTGCCATGAAAGATGCTGACAGCTTCCATTTCCTATTCTCTAATGAAAATTGAAAATATTCATCACTCTTCCATTGATCTTCTACAAAGGAAAGAGAACAGGGCCAGCAAAAACACTTCCCGGGGCAAGTCAGTTGTTTGCTAGTAAGGCTTTTATGTATTAAGCTTTTGGTAGTTCCCTGTAACAATTTTACTATTGATACTGTGAGTTTAATAAGGCGTTAATGTAGATTTTCCAGATGTAAAACAGAATCCTTTTGGCCGCTCAGATACAGTAAGCGTTACTTTGTCTTTCCAAGTGCTCATTTCATCACGATTATTAGTGGGTGTGATTATATAGCAAGCTATAAGCTATTTTAGTTGGATTGAGAATTAGAAGTTCCAGCTACTTTGTCACTGACTCAGAAACCAGTAATAAACTGTAACTTCTAGCCCTGCACACAGAAGACTGAATTGCCTGTTTGAAACCATATTTAAAGGCTCAGTAGTAATAGCTTTCTACCACAAATTAAATCCTCACTAAGCGCATGAGTGTCCATGGCCACATAGGGATTTGAAACTATGCAGAAGTATACTTCCATTTCCCTTACTCCCATGAATTTCTGCTTTGTCCTTCTCTGGCTGTGTAACTTTCTCTTCTATCTATATTCTGCAATTGCTTGCTCTGCCATTTCCACACTTGCCTTCCTGTTAACTGTGGATGAATTTTAGAAAGATACTTCAACTACTCTTGAACTGGAGTTTGTGTCCCTGTCGCCTGCCTGCCTCCAGGCACATCTGTTCCTTCCTCACTCATAGCAACAGGCAAGGGAAGAGACAGGTTCTAGGCAGTGCTGTAGCAACAAATCACAGACTGGTTTGGGTTGGAAGAAACCTTAAAGATCATACAATTCCAATCCCCCTGCCATGGGCAGGGTCACCTTCCACTAGACCAGATTGCTCAAAGCCTCATCCAGCCTGGCTAGATGTCTTGCTGTGTCTGTCTTGCTTTTTGGAAGGCCGTGCTCTGAGCCTTGCTAGGACTTGCAATTAATGTCTAGAATTGCATGTTAAATGTGAAATAAAACAACTTACAGCCACATACCCCTTGAGAGCTAACATAGTATTTTAGATATATGTATCTATGCTATAGGTACAGTATCTCTGTAACTGTGATTGATTCAGGTGCCTGTGACGGCTGGGACATTGCTTCCACTTGGTGAATGCGTTATGCTGACACAAACGTAGTATAGTGAAATGCTGAATAACTTACTTGTCATTCAGGTTTTGTTGCTGACCTCCAGCTCTGCCTGAGATGGGGCCCTCTGTCTGGCAGCCCCACCAGTGCCCAAGTTTGTGGCAAAGGCTGAAAATGTCCACAGTTCTGTTATTTTAATAAAAAAACCTGTCTAGAAAGACATGCTTTTATCGATATTAAGCCACTGTAAATGAGAAGCATTTGATCACTACAGCATTAGAAAATCTCCGTCCTCTCTGATTCCATCTACCGATTTCCAAGGTGTGAGCAGACTTTGAAAAACAACTTCCTTGTTTCAAATTTAAGTATTTACACAAATGTAATATAATAAAAGGTACTGCCTGTATTTGCTCCTTTAAAGTTCAATCTATTCTGTAACCTTTCTTCACTATTTGGAGTTTGGCTCTATGAGAAAAGCACCCGCTTGCTGAACAGGAACACGGAAGGAAGTGAAAAAGAGAGGCAACATGTATGTATCAGACAGGCAACAAAATGTTGCGGACTAGTACTCTTTATAATATAAACCCATTGTAGCATAGCAGAAATTAGCTATTGTGTTGTAGTAAGGTAATAGTCTTTTGCCTAAATAAAATACACAAAGGTAGGCTGAATTACTTGGGAGACATAACAAACAAAAGCCTGTAATGTAGGTAACATAAGTACCACAAATGCCTTCTGCAATTGCAGTGAATATTTTTGGTTAAATAGAGTCATAAAACTTTGCAAATTGATACATGATATTTGCACAATTCCTTCAGGCCCTGAATGTTCCCATTCATGAGAGTGTTCATATACATGAGTCACCTCGAGAACAGGCCACAAGAGATAATCACGCAGCTTGAGTTTATGTGAGAAGTATTGGGGAACTATTTATGAGTTTATGTGAAGAGTATTGGGGAGCTATTTATGGGATTGCAAAGAGGGATAACAGTAGAAGAATTGTCCTTCTGTGACAGTTGTATAAAAGTCTGATTTTGCTTGCAAAGCTTTGTCTGCTATTTGATATATTGACAGGCTGAAAGAGTTGGGCTTGTTCAGCCTGGAGAAGAGATGGCTCCGAGATCTTATAGTGACCTTCTGGTACCTGAAAGGTGCTACAAGAAAGCTGGGGAGGGACTGTTCACAAAGGCTTGTAGTGATAGGACAAGGGGCAATGGGTATAAACTGGAGAGGGGCAGATTTAGACTAGACATAAGGGAGAATTTCTTCACGATGAGGGTGGTGAGGCACTGGCACAGGTTGCCCAGGGAAGCTGTGACTGCCCCATCCCTGGAGGTGTTCAAGGCCAGAGTAGATGGGACCTTGGGCAGCCTGGTCCTGTATCAGGTGTCTCTGCCCATGGCTGGGGGCTTGGAACTGGATGATCTTTAAGGTGCCTTCCAATCCAAACTATTCTATGATTCTATGATTCTATTTCGAACTGAATGCATAGGCAAGGGCATATTGTGGGTGAGACATACAGCAAAATTGCATGTAACCCCTTTTTAATGAGAAGAAAACAGCCTTGCCGTACAATTGATACAAATACTGTTGAAGTCAAAGGAAGGCTTTGTATCATAGCTGGTTTTACTGTTAATTGCTTGGATTTTCTTTCTTTTTATACATATTTATAGGTCACAAAATGATAGTGACAAAGAGCAAAGAGATATGGAGAGAAGATTTCGAGAAAAAGAACCTGAAAGACAAAGGTATCGATTGGATGATGGCAGAAAGCATAGAGCTCACTATGAGGTTGACAAGTTTGTGAGAAGGAATGAAGAAGAGCTGAAATGGGGGAAAGGATACAACCAAGACAGAGGAAAGAAAGGGAACTACAACTACAGCTTCACTGTGGAGGCAGTAGACAAACTGGGTAAAGAGGACAAGTGTGATGACATGGCATCCAAAAAGGAGCGCATAAGAAATAAGGTTCTTTTATTCATTTAGGATAATCTTTCATTAGTTTAATGTGCTTCAAGATCACAGGTTTTACTTTTGCAAACTCAGCATAAAGACGCTTTTTCAAAAAAAAGTGGTTCTTTATTTCATTTTCATTAAAACCCAGACTTCTTTCTGTTGTTATGAGGGGAGAAAAGTGGTTAAAATAAGTTAAGGTTACAGGTCTCTGCTCATTCATATTTATAGTATCTAGAAGACTTTCTGTCTTCCTTTCAACCCTAGCATTTTTAGAACGCTATTCTTGGAAGCCTTGTATTTTATGAGTGTTAAAAGTTGTTACACTTTTGTAATGAAATTTAAAAACTATGGTGTGTGAGTCTTTTAAAAATTTTCCATTTTTTTTCCATTACCTAGCACATAAAATATTATAGATTTGCCAAGCGTTGCTTGATAGGGGGACTATAACAACTTAAATAAATAGTCAATTAAGAAAACATAGTATTTAGAGAGTATGAGTGTGCAGATTCTCCAGTATTGTACACCTGCCAGTATAGAAAAGTTGTCATTTGCTTAGGATAAATTATCCTCATGGTCATTGTCACGGAAAGAGCAGGTGCAAAATCAGTGCAAGTGGAGCCTGTGGCAGCGTGCATAGGAGAGCCGTCCTTTGTTGTCTCCCGGAGACATGGATGTCATTTTTCTCAGACTCTCTGATTTCATGGATGTGCCAGGGTCTTTTCAGGACGTGGCTGTCCTTGTCAGCCTCATTCTCTCTCCCTCCTGATCATACATTTTCCACAAAAGATGACCAAACCACTTTTTTTCTATAGAAATTTACTCTGCAAAAGTACAACTCTTCTTTCAAACTGAGCAACTGCTCTGTCACATGGGCTAAGGCTGCCGAGGGGTAAACTGGTCACGTGCAGAGCAAGTCTGCACGGAGTGTGCATAGAGCAAGTCCAGGTTGACTCGCTGTGCGTGTCACGTAAGTGACCTTATGCAAATGCAGAAAGGCTGGTGTGTCCTACTTCTTGTTTATGCCAAGGCCATCTGGACGGTATGGGTAACATTTATCTGTACGTACACATTAGCCACTTTTCACATCCATCAGTGGCTCAAGCTCACTCAGAAAAATGGCTAGTTCAGAAACAGGGAGATGGGAAAAGCAATTTTTCTTACACTTGCCACGCTGCACTTGAAATGTGGAGAAATAATCTGCCACCTTGGAACTGGATGGTGGGACTTAAGGGCTTTTTGTCAAGCCTTAAGAAGCCACCTCCTTTTTATTTCTTTCCCTTGCACTTCTGGTAGCTCACTGAGTCTCTGTTCAAGTTCTAGGTTTGCTCCCTAACAAAATAAGCAGTATAAGTAAATTTTTTTGCAGTGTAGCATCTTTTTCATAGAGTATTTATCACATAGGTATAAGAGGGGCTGAGTTTTCCAACTTACCTATAGAATTAACAAGGCCAGCACAAGTTTTTAGGCAGAGATTGAACTTCTTTATGAAATTTTTAAGAATTAAGTAGAAAATGGGGCAGTTCCAGTGTAAGTAACAGTTTTACTAACTTTTATGCTTTCGACTAGCTATTCAGCTGCAAGGTACAGAGTCTGTGATATGAAAAATCATTTGGACCCTTTATCCTAAACTTTCCAATGGGTACTGCTTGTCGGAGTATCTGAGTTTATGCAGCTGGCTGTGACGCAGAAAGATGTCTGCTATGCATTTGATGTCACGCTGCAAAGCACTAATTAGTGAATTAGTAGTGAATCTTGATATCTGATTTGGTTAAAGATCAAGGTTAAAGTGAGGCAAAAAAAGACAAACTAAAGTGAAGCAAGAAGAAAGAAAAAGGGAAATTGGATGTTGGGAATAAGAAAAAGAGTATAAAAGACTAAAGTGACTTCAAATTATAGAGAGGGAAATTAATATAGTTTAATATAGAACAATTTCAGTGCTCTGCCACAGTATTAAAATAGGCTGTTTAATTTTGTTTGCTAGACTTAACACAAGACTTCAACCAAAAGCTCTGGTTTTAGTGAATGTGTTGCTTCATAACATTAAAAACTAGTGAGAGTAAAGTACTCCAAGAAAAGTCTTCTGAAGCAAAGTTTCTAAGCAGTATGTTTTATTATTGAAATTTCAAGAATAAAAATTTCTCTCAAGAGTTGTGGAACATCAACATTTGCAAATTTGAGGTATCTTTTCCTTATAAACTGGCTCCTTTTTCCATTTTCCAGTGATTAAATCAGTGTATGCATGATTGGGTCACTCACAAAGCCTGTGCATATTCAAATTGTTTGTTATCCGTGAGTGAATTCATCTGTTCTCTTACTCAGCATGGAAGGCTTGATGAAGTGGAGCAATTAACTGCAATTTTATTTTGATACATGTAATCAAAATGTGCATTCCTTGTTTAAGTTTTGGGTAGTGATTGATGATTTGAAGTAACACACATACCAGTTCATAAAGTTTAGTTGAGTATCGTTTTAGCTGTTACCTGCTAAATTGTTGTCTGTTTTGTCTTATTTTTTTAGGCTTATACTTAATATTTGTCATTCATCTGCAGGGTTGCAAATGCACAGGCTATTGTTCTTTCTGGTTGATTTAGTAAAAGCAGCAACACTAGCAACATTTTTCAGAGCTTTACTTGTAATACTGTGTTTGATAATTGTCTGCAGTATTTCTCTTTTTTTACACCAACTGTATCATAGGATCTTTAATTTTTACAGCTTTCTTCATTTATTCAGAATGCTTGGCTCCCAAGAATAGTGTTATAAACAAGACAGATATTGAATATTCAGTCAATTTTCATTACTTTCTATTTTTTTCCTGGGTCTTACGAAATGTATAGTGATCTAAAACAAAATCTACCTTCTGGACAAATATTCATCACTTTAAAATCCCACGCATGTATCCTACCTGGGTTTCTCAGAGCCTTAACCACATCTCCTTCCTTCTAGGATCGCCCAGCCATGCAGTTGTACCAGCCAGGAGCTCGCATTCGGACACATACGGGATCTACAAGTAAAACCTACGACTGCAGTGGGAAATCCTTTGAAGATGCTCTTGATAAAAAGTATGAGGCAGATAACTCAGCTGGCGGCGGTTCTGAGAAGAGTGAAGAAGTGGAGTAAAACAAACTGGAGGAAAGACTTGTGAAAAGCGATGAATTTAAGATTCAGTGTCATCACAATAAAAATCCATAGGACTGGTTCAGAACTCCACAGGCGATTGCACCAACAAAATGATAACAGCTCTGCCTCTTACTTTCTGTAAAATAAAGGGAAGAGTGAATGGAGACTATAAGTGGCTTACAGCAAAGGAATAATGTTGCTTTTTTACAAAAAGCAGGGCGAACACTATTTGCCTAGTTTAAAAGCAGTTTGATATTTTGTTAGATTTACCTTGAAACAGAAAACCTTTAATAGTTTTAAGGGAGCATTTATATAAGGCTTTTCAGGAGCTTTTTCATCTTTTCAATTCTAAAGAAATGAAACGTAGATTTGAATCATTTTGAAGTCTGAGGCACTTGAACTGTGTTCGGTACATGACATGAGGGTCACAGGACCGCGGCAGGGGCTGCTGCAGGGAGATGCAGTCAGACTCAGTGGGATCAACCCAGCTCAGGAGCTGGTAGTGTTTGCAGGAGGAGGCCCACAGTTGTGAGAAATGTCTGTTGGTATCTGTACCTCATTGTGTTTACATTGTTTTTCAATTTACTCTAGCATCAGATAGGTGTTAGTAAAGCTGCAAGATGTTGTTAGAGAGTTTGTTGTTTTCTGAGCCACTTTTGCCTTTTTTGTTTTAATAGATTCTTGTGCTTAAAACAGAAAAAAGCTAACACGAACTCAGCACTTAAAACAATGTATCTGGGTTTAAAAAATCAGCTGTTTTATTATGGTTTTGACACTGACTTTAAAAAACAAACAGTGGTTGTACAGTGATGACTTTTTCTATGCCTGTTTCATATGACTTGCTGTTGCAGGATCTGAGAAGTATATGATACATGAGCGTTCTGCAGTTCTGTTTGTTAAAAATAATACACACACCTGAATGTAAACTGCAAACTACCATTCTGTATGACCTAGGCCTAATTCTGCCCTTTCCTGCAGGCACATATGTGTGTGTGTGTATATTTATAGCTTCCATTGGTTTCAGTGATAGCTGCACATTTACAGAAGGGCAGAACATGTTCATTTATCTTTCATGGCTGAAAATTTCTTAGTCATCTGGAACTGAGATCTGCTTTGTCATTGAAGTTGAATAGTAAAATATTAATTTATTTTTACATCCTCTTTGAACATTTTGTTATTAAGCATAACATCTGATTGTTCTAGACCGAAAACTTATTTATTGTATTTTCCCAGATACTAACCATTAAGCAGAATAAAAGCAAAAAGATTTTGATTATGACTGTGAGATATGATCTTCTGCAATTTTTTCATCTATTACTCTACAAAAATCAAATAAGATGCTGTGCTACTTGGTATTCTTCAGAAGCAGATAAAAACACAGTTGAGAAGAATTCTAATATCAAGCTACGTAAGGGAGCTGCCAACAGAAATTACTTCAAGCTTAAGTGAAACTGCTGTTAGAGAATCATTTGCGTTTAGCTTTATCTGAAGTTTATCTTGTTTGCCAAGATTATCCTGCCTGCAGAGAAAGGATTTCGTCTTGGCATTCTGGCCGAGTCAGGTAGCATTAGCACAGGGCAGGCTTTCTCCTCTCTGAAAGAGCTTGGCTTGGTCCGAGGAGGATACTTGCCAGGCAAATTCTGCTGCAGTAAACCTGGACGGGGCTGAAATCTTCACCAGATGAGGGTCTGCTCAAAAGCAAGTGCTGCCCACTCGTTTATGCTCACCCATATGAAGAGACAGGCAGGACCCAGAAAAGTGCATGCTCACAAGCTGAAGCTTGATATCTTTTGGCCAACGGTGGCTTTCCAGCTACTTCCCTACCTTCCCCGAGTGCCTGTGTTATGAGTAGCTCCTGACAGCATTATAGGTAATTAATTAAATATAGTTTAGTTAGCAGTAACTTTCTGTTAAGGGGCCTCTTATTTTCCATCTCTTTTAGTTACCAGAGACTAAACATCAAGCCTCGACTCAGTAAAAGCTGCCTAGGTCTCAACACCCATGTCCATCAAGTCAACCTGCGATGCCCTCACTGACCAGGATGCCTGCAGCCTGTTTATTCACTTATTTTTGCTTTCTTGTGAATGCAGCCTCCTGCACAGAGGGGCCTTCGACTTCCGTATTCACATGGAAGGAAAGTGCAGGACACCCAGATTGGGACACAGAGAGAATGCTCATCAGTGTCTGCACCACGGCTGCATCCTGAGGAGCCCCCACTGCTTGCTGGCTTGGCTGCACCACTTGAGGAACCCTTGGGACAACCTCTATTATTCATAAGGTAGCAGCATCAGATGGGGCCAGAGGAAGGTACCGGGCCACCTCCAGCAGGATCCCAGCATTTCTGTAGCCATGCAAAACGTACCATGACAAGCTCAGGGGAGACGGGAGCAGCAAGGCAGCACCAGGAGCCTGGAACGCAAGGGAGAGCTGCCCACAGGCTCTCCACTAAAGCATGACCCCTAAGGAGATGAGAAATGTCTCTTGCCAGCAGAGCAAGTGCCCCTGCTGAGCTTCCCCTCTCTGTGCTGATGGCCATTGCGGGCAGTGCCAGCAGGACGGCCTGTGCTTGTGGGAGCAGGGTCTGGGTTTGGAATGGGAGGCTTCTACAGCTCTATCTGTAGGGAGGACTGCACCCCGCTCCTGACCAAGGCTCAGGGGGCACTGCATGCTGGAGGTAAGTGTGTACTTCATGGTAACGCTGCAAAGAATGATAGCCAAAAAATCATGGAATCATAGAACCTTTAAGGGACCTTAAAGATCATCTAGTTCCAACCCGCTGCCACGGGCAGGGACATCTCCCACTAGATCAGGCTGCTCAAGGCCCCATCCAACCTGGCCTTGAACACCTCCAGGGATGGGGCAGCCACAGCTTCCGTGGACAACCTATGCCAGTGCCTCATCACCCTCACAGGAAAAAAATTCTGCCTAATATCTAAATAACTAAATATCTAAATGTTTCTTCCAGCTTAAAACCATTACCCCTCGATCCTGTCACAGCACTCCCTCCCCAGCTTTCCTGTAGCCCCCTTTAAGTACTGGAAGGCTGCCATAAAGTCTTCCTGGAGCCTTCTCTTCTCCAGGCTGCACAAGCACAACTCTCTCAGCCTGTCCTTGTATGGGAGGTTCTCCAGCCCTCTGATCATCTTTGTGGTCTCCTCTAGACTCGCTCTAAGAGATCCCTGTCCTTCCTGTGCTCCTGAAGAGGTCTCAGGAGAAGGGGCAGAATCACCTCCCTTGCCCCACTGGTTCATTTCCAAATCTGTGCTCCAATCTCTCCTGCGGCGGGATGCAGCAGGGCCTGAGGCTGCTCCCTCCCTGCAGCAGCCTGGCGGCAGGAGCTGCCACCTGCTCCGCACTTGCTCATTCTTCCACGCTTCTCTTGATAACACCAAGTGAATGCCGGGTCACAGCATGTCTTTGTGCAAACTCAATGTGGCGTGAGAGCCTTACTGCCACAATAGTAACTTTGTTTTGCAAATTCAGTTTTGCTGAAAGCAGATACAGCATCCCTGATGAATGAGAATTGTGTCAGGATGCATCACAGCTGACTTTGGTGCCATTTCCTTTCTTGTTTTTAAAATATTTCTAAAAAAAAGAATGTCACCAGCTTGATTGCTTCCCTGAATGTCTGCTGCCCTGTTTCTTATTGAGTTGTGAGGCCATCGACTTTTGCAATATGGAAATCACCCTCTCCATCAAATTGGAATTGGGTGGCATTCTGTCAAAAGGTACTGCTTTACGGGAAACCGACATGGATTCAGTAAAAAATCTCAGCTTGTGTCTGTCACAGTTTTGAAGAGGAGCTTATTCAACTCCAGAACATCATCCTGACAACCTCGCCTTCAATTTTTAAACACGCTCTGCTGCTTTTTAAATTTAAAATCAAATGTCCATAAGCAGTTTTCAGAGAGTCAGGAGAGGTTGACGGCTCACCCATCTCCTCAGCTGTAGTAAGCCAACAGCACTCTTCGTGCTGCAGGAGGATTCTCTACTGGCCTCTATTTGCAGCATTAGTCCTGGGCAGCCAAAACAAAGGTGTGAAATGTTAACAGGACAAAATCCACTGACTAAGCACAATGTTATATTGAACATCAAAATAAAACACACTTGAAAAGGAAAGAACTATAAACTAATTTAGTAATTCCCCCCCCAACCTGATGTAATACAGAATGTTAAAAATGAGCAGGAAGTGTGACTTGCAAATTGGTGATGCTGTTTGAGTCTTAAATGATGAAAAGAGAAACTTATGACTCTCAAGTGATTATTATTTATGACTGTTTCATTTGAAAGAAATAATATGTGAAACAAATTTGAAACCTATGGAGCCTTATCTGATAATTTCCAAGTGACTTAAAACGATGCACTCTGTGTTTTCCCTGCATTCACATCAGCTTTTTGCTGAAGCTCATCAGCTTCTTGAATATGGAAAATGTCACCTTCTTACCAAGACATGCTTTCACAGAATCATAGGATAGTTTGGGTTAGAAGGGACATTAAAGATCATCCAACTCCAACTCCCTGCCATGGGCAGGGACACCTTCCACTAGATCAGGCTGCCCAAGGCTCCATCCAACCCGGCCTTGAACACCTCCAGGGATAGGGCAGCCACAGCTTCCCTGGGAAACCTGTGCCAGTGCCTCACCACTCTCATGATGAAGAAATTCTTCCTTATGTCTAGTCTAAATCTCCCCCTCTCCAGTCTATACCCATTGCCCCTCGTCCTATCACTCCATGCCTTTGTAAACAGCCCCTCCCCAGCTTTCCTGTAGCTCCTTCAGGTATTGGAAAGTTGCTATAAGGTCTCCTTGGAGCTTTCTCTTCTCCGGCTGGAACAACCCCAACTCTCTCAGCCTGTCCTGTGGGAGGTGCTCCAGCCCTCTGATAATCTTTGTAGCCCTCCTCTGGACCTGTTCCAACAGTTCCATATCCTTCTAATGTTGAGGATTCCAAAACTGGACACAGTACTCCAGGTGAGGTCTCACAAGAGCAAAGCAGAGGGACTGAATCACCTCCTTGGATCTGCTGGCCACGGTTCTTTTGATGCAGCCCAAGATACAGTTGGCCTTCAGGGCTGTGAGTGCACACTGCCAGCTTATGTCGAGCTTCTCATTCACCAGCACCCCCAAGTCCTTCTCTGCAGGGCAGCTCTCAATCACATCATCCCCCATCGTGTACTGAAACTTGGGATTGCCCGGACCCTGGTGTAGGACCTTGCACTTGGTCTTGCTGAACCTCATGAGGTTCTCACAGGCCCATTTCTACAGCCTGTCCAGGTCCCTCTGGATGACATCCCGTCCTTCCAGTGTGGCAACTGCACCACTCAGCTTGGTGTCATCTGTTTCTCCCTTAATAGTTTAGCTCTCTCCCAAACCTCTTCACTGCTACATAATTAAATATTTTCCAGATATATTTTGTGGTTTACACTTCATTAGGCCAAATCCTGATTTCACTGAACACGTCTCATTTCCATATCTCATCTACAACTGTGTAAATACTATCAGAGGATCATTACTTTTACATATATATAATATATATATTGTCATTACTTTTACATATATATAATATATATATATTGTCATTACTTTAACATATATATATTATAGTATCTTGAAACAAATAAACAAAAGCACAGGAGATGTTGGAGTGCAGCTGTGAATGCAGTGTTCTTTGTCCAATTCCAACTGGGAGCCTTGATAAGAAAAATGAAATACTCTCCAAGACTGACTTCAGAGAAGTTTTAGTTGCTGGTATAAAATCGGCATTTTGACTTAGTGGTTAACCCATAATTGCCTCCCAGCATGTGCAGAAGGTAGGAGATAAAAAAAGACGTGGAAGTAGGAAGCAGTTTTACAGACAAACTTATTTAACTGCAAAACACCATACTGACCTATGAAGTAGGAAGTAAATTTGTGCTTTCTCTGGAGAAAAGTTTACTCTAGGAATCTTTCTCAGTAGGCAGGAAAACATTCAATATAAATAAAAGTATATAAATTATGTCCCTTTCCCAAACATCTTTTGGCATTACTAGGAGGATTGTGACAGCTTTCCAGAAGCATAACAGTGCAACAAACTTTTTTCCCCTTGGTGGTATCAGCAAACACCCAGGAAGACACCTGTGTCCTGACTCATCCTGCCTCCTTACCTCTTCGCTGGTGATGGTGAAGCAGTGGAAGTCTTCGCTGGGGGAAGGAGAATGGGGAGGAGGGTCTCGTGCAGAAGGGACACCATGGTGCTTGCTCCTCCAAACCTGTAAGCGGCTAAATTCACCCCAGTCTGCCAAGACTGTTTGTATGGACTTGGTGCTTCCACTCCTCATGCTCCCTAGTCTTGTCACAGCGACAGTGTCCAAGCATCTGTTCCAGCCTGCTCAAGAGGAAAGGTTAACTGTCAATGCCTTTTGCACATGCACAACTCCTTTGGAAAGCCTGTGGCTAGAAGCACAGCTATAACCTCCACGTATCACCAATATCCCCTGGCCGACTTTGCAGTTACTCTACAGTGGCTGCTGGGCTAATGAAACTCAACGGCCACCCCTGCCAGGCTGCTGGTTAGCACCGGAATTACTTCAGCAAAGACTGCTCAAAATGCTCTGCTGAAGAGAAAGGATTTCCACTAAGTCCTTTATTTTACATAGCATGACTGGCTTGCACTTCTGTCAAATTTCTGTAGTTGTTGAGGTCAGCAGAGATTAAATCCTTTAGAGTGATACAAAGATATTGAAGGTGGGAGATGGGAGACAAAGGAGGAACAGGGCTGCCTCAATACAAGAGCATGATAGGACCTGAGAGAATGGCATAAAGATGTGCTAGGACAGGTTTAGACTGGGTATTAGAAAAAGGTTCTTCACTGAGAGCGTGGTGGAGCACTGGATTGGGCTCCCCAGAGAAGCGTAATAGCACCAAGCCCGACAATATTAAAGAAGCATTTGGAGAATGCTCTCAGACACGTGGTGTAAATTTTGGGGTTGTCCTATGCAGGGATAGGAGTTGGACTTGATGATCTTTGTAGGTCCCTTCCAACTCAAGACATTTTACGATTCTATGATCTGACATTTACACGGATGACCAAAGTCTCAATTCTCCAGCCGGGTGAATTTAATGTACCAAAGTCTGCTCACATCAACCCACCAGTTTGCAGGGCTTAACTTGTGCCTGCTTCTCAGGTAGAGATCTCTGGCTAGGAAATGCTCTTGGGAAAGGGATCATTATTGAATCAATTCAGTTTCTAACAGTCAATAATAAAGAAGGGGCAGTTAATCTGTTGCTGGGATACTAAAGGTCTGAGGTGACAGCAGCCAGAAAAGGCTAGTTGGATCTCCTTCATTCACAGAATCACACAGAATCACTAAGTTGGAAAACACCCACAGGATCATCGAGTACAACCATTCCTATCAAACACTAAACCATGCCCCTCAGCACCTCATCCACCCGTCCCTTAAACACCTCCAGGAAAGGTGAATCAAACACCTCCCTGGGCAGCTTGTTCCAGTGCCCAATGACCCTTTCCATGAAATAGTTTTTCCTGATGTCCAGTCTGAAGCTACCCTGGCGGAGCTTGAGGCCATTCCCTCTCGTCCTGTCCTCTGTCACTTGGGAGAAGAGGCCAGCTCCCTCCTCTCTACAACCTCCTTTCAGGTAGTTGTAGAGAGCAATGAGGTCTCTCCTCAGCCTCCCCTTCTCCAGGCTAAACAACCTCAGCCCCCTCAGCTGCTCCTCTATTCCTTCACTCCTCCTCCTTTCTCATTCTCTTTCTTTCTCCTCCCCTCTCCCTCCTTCTCTTTCTTCCTTTCTCCTTCCTTCCTCCTCTCTCCTTCTTTCTCTTCCCTACTCCTTCTCCCTCCCCCTCCTTCCTTTTTTTGCTTCTCCCCTTCCTCCCCTCTCCCTCCCCTTTATCTTTTCCTTCTCTCTCCTCCTCCTTCCTTTCTTACTCCCCCTTCTCTTTTCTCCTCCCTTCTCCGTCTCCCCTTTCCCTCCTCCCTTCTCCTTTTCCCTCCTTCTCCCTCTCCCTCATCCTTTCTCTCTCCCTCTTCTTCTCCTCCTTTCTCCCTCTCCCTCATCCTCTCTCCCTCTTCTTCTCCTCCTTTCTCCCTCTCCCTCATCCTTTCTCTCTCCCTCTTCTTCTCCTCCTTTCTCCCTCTCCCTCATCCTTTCTCTCTCCCTCTTCTTCTCCTCCTTTCTCCCTCTCCCTCATCCTTTCTCTCTCCCTCTTCTTCTCCCCCTTTCTCCCTCTCCCTCATCCTTTCTCTCTCCCTCTTCTTCTCCTCCTTTCTCCCTCTCCCTCCTCCTTTCTCTCTCCCTCCTCCTTTCTCTCTCCCTCTTCTCCTCCTCCTTTCTCCCTCCTTTCTCCCTCCTTCTCCTTTCTCCTTCTCCCCCTCCACTCGGCCCTCCCCCGCGCCGATCCCGGCGCACGCGCACAGAGCGGGGGGGGGCGGGGCCGCGGCCGCCGGCGGCGTTTCCGGTTGGGCGTCGCGCGGGGCCCGGGGGAGCGGCGCCATCCGGCCGCGCCTCCTCCCGCAGCCCCCCGCCCCGCTCCCCCGTTCCCCTTCCCCTCCTTCTCCTCCCCCTCCTCCTCCTTCTCCCTCTCCTTCTCCTCTTAACAGCGCTGCCGGCCTGCCTGTCGCTGCCGCCGCCGCCGCCGCGGTGAGTGCGGGCGCTTCCCTCCCACCCCAGCCCCTCCGCTCCCGCCGCGCACCGAGCGGCCGCTGCGCGCGGGGCCTGCGCCTCCCCTTGTCCGGCGGCGCCGGGGCGGGGCGGGGGGGGACCGAGCCGGCGGCGGCGGTGCTGTGGGAATGAATGGGCGGAGGGGCAGCGGCTTTCCCGGGCGGGAGCGGCCCCCAGTGCCCCGCGGTAAGCGGCGGGCTTGCCCCCCGGGATGAGCAACGACCCCGTTTCCTCAGGATGAGCAGCTCCACAGCTTCCCTTTGCCGCAGGAGAAACGCCCCGTGTCCCTCGGGATGAGCGGCCCCTTTGCCCCGGGAGAAAGGATCCCCCCTTCTCCCGGGATGAACGCCCCGCCGTTTACCTTCGGGGTGAGCGGCGCCTCCTTTGCCCCGGTGAAGCGAACCCGTTTCCCTGGCATGAGCAGCTCCCCTTTGCCCTGGGGTAAGCGCCCTCCTTCCCTCCGGGAGGATCAGCCTCCCCCACTCCTCGCTTTGTCCCGGGAGGAGCGAACCCCTTTCCCCGGGATAAGTGCCCCTCCTCTTCCTCCCCTTCTCCTGGAATGATCGGCTCTTCTCTGCCCCGGGATGAGCGCCCCCTTTGCCCCGGGAGAAATGCCCCTCCCCTTTCTCCCGGGATGAGCTTCCCCCCGCTTGCCCCGGGAGGAGCGAACACACACACCCCCCGCCCCGTTTGTCTCGAGATGAGCGGCAGCGTCCACTGGGCACCCCCTCCCCGAAGAAAAATCAAAGCAGAGGCCGGCAGAGGGGGGAACCGGTGGAGCACACCCCGAGTTCGGGGGTCCTGCTAGGGGAGTAATGCGAGATGCCTCGGGAAGGAGAGTTTTTGCATGGGACGTGTTTGTTCCCAATGGGACTGTGCTCTTCACTCGTAACAGGATAACAGGGAGGAGGTACTGCATCACCTTTGAGATGGATGAAGCAGGTGCAAACTGAAGGGCTCAAAACGTGTCACTGCATTGCATCCTGACGTCATTAGGAATGGATGAAGCAAATCCACTATTAGTTGCTTTTTAGACCTGATTTCTGCACTGAAGGAGGTTCGTTTGTTTTAACTGCACTTGCTTTTTGGAGCCTAGAGAAGTCACCTGTAGTAGCTGGTGCAGGTCTTAGAAGGATTTGACTGTGCGGAGGGGAGTTGGTAACAGCTCAGCACTGCTGGAAGGAAGAGAGATAGTTGGAAGCTTGACTTGTACTGAGTTGTTTTATGAGTGAGGAATACAGACACTTTGTATTTAATTTTGCTCTGCTGTAAGCTCCCCTTGAACCTCATTTGCTGTCATGGGATTCTTAGCCTGGTGCCAGTGAGATTCATAACCTTAAGTCGCGGTTCCTGACTGCAGATTGTGGGCTCTGGTGGGTGCAGTGGCACTTCATTAGCTCAGGTTCAGCACTGCAGAAATAACATTTCTGGAGCTGTTCAGTTTGAGTCAGAAAGCCCTCTTGGAGGTACATGGCCTTAGTTTTTCCTACCCTGAATCTGTCACAGGTATCTAGATGTTACTCTGCAGTTTATACTCTTGTTAGATCTTGCATTAAGAACTAATGTTGCTGTGTAGACGTTTGTCATTCTTTTAGCAAAAGGTGGAAATTTTACAAGACAGCTGCAGTTCTGTCCCTTTGGTATTTTTTAAATAATCTGCATGTGCATCAGTTATTGTCACTTTTTAACTGTACTCTGACTGAACCCTTCCTGGAAGCGTGGAACCACATAATACAGTTGTTTGCTGCCTGGATCTGGTGTCTCAGGTGTCCTTACAGCATATCTCACCGTTTCAGTGGCCGGTCAGGTCAGGGTGTTTGTGCCTTCTTTAAGGGTTTAATTTTAAAGAAGTGGCTCAGCAATCATTGCTGATGGAACTTGGACCAAATAGATGGGAGTTTGGTTGTAAGGATGCCATCAGATTCCTATGGATGCTGCTGGATTATCAGGAGCATGGTGCTGCGTGTCCTGTTCATGGTATCTTCAATCTGACCCTCCTACCTGCCGTTAACGTTGTCAAGTGCCTGATATGCCGTGCTGTGGGGATGTTTTTGTGCATCTTCCATTTCTTTTGACAGTCACAACACAGGGATGAAGCTTCAATAGAAGTATCATGTTGCCACCAGCCTGCCACCTACTTATGGGCATTTCAAGAACATGTCACTTTTCCTTTTGCTTAAACACAGCAATAGTCTGGATCTGCTGCTGCTAGTAGAGGCAGTGATGCAGCTGTATCTAGCTTTCTGGTGCTGCAGCAAACTTTACCATCAGCCCTCTTCGCTGATAAAGGAAATAGTCGAGCTGTTTGCCTGCAAGAAACTTCCAGAGCTGATGAAAATGAACAACTGTCCTTCCTGTGCAGTGATTGTGCTGATCGGAGTAGAGTTGTGATGTGTGGTGCTTCATAAAGGTTGGAGGATTATCATAGTAAGGGGAGCATTCACAGGCATACAGGCTGACTTTGAATTTGCTTGATGAACATAATGATAGGCAGAATGAGGTCTTGAAGTTAAGCAAGAGGTTCTTGGGCCTGTTTCCCGCTGGGGTGCTGCCTGTGATTTGAAGGTTGTGTGGAAGGCAGCAGCATTGTTTTTAGGTCTTAGCTCACAGCAGATGTAGGGAATCCAATGTAGACACAGGGAATCGTGTTAAACAGAAGACTTTCTTCTTGAGGGCTTTACCAGCTGTGCTGGCATCATTGATGTGTATTGAATGTCTTCATTCTCTGCTTGTGTCTCACTAGGCTTGGTTCTTTATCAAGAGGAAAAAAGGTATAGATCTTTCTACCAGTGAGAACCAGAACAGTCTGGCTTTGAAGAATATGACAGACTATTTGTTGCTGTGTTCTGAAATTCTAAGTGTCATAGTAAAAGTAACCGTAATTTTCTGTGCTCCCAAGCAGCTGAGCCCTTCATTGCTTCCCTCTGGCACTACCTCATGACAATCACAGCTTATCCCTTGTTGAGGAAGAGTGCAGGGGGAGGTATTAAATGTTGCAACAGTTAATGTAAAATGTGTTAAAAGTAACCCGAAATGGTAGATTCTTACTTATACACAGCATCTCCTGCACATTTTTTTTCTACCATTGTCAAAAGTGGGAAGTATAGCTTAATCTTTAGTGGGTTCCTCATGGATAATGGGATACCAAGTCCAGGAACTGGCTGTGAAGTGGCCATATATACTGCCTGTGAAGATTCCAGACGGGTCTGTCTGCTCTGTGCATTAGCTTAAGCCACTCCTACTGTTTAGTCTAATGTGAGCTGAACAGAGATTGCTAATGCAGCACTCTGTGGTTGCCCTGCAATATACATAGCCACCTTCAGAATCTGTAGTTATCGTACTTTCTCTTTCTGCCAAGTCATACCTGGCTTCTCAGATGCTGAGAACCAAGCAAGGAAGGTAGTGATGGTTGTTCTTTTTCTCAGGTACTTATGAGTCCTCATTACTGTTCCTTTTACCCTGCTGGTTTTTTGTTCTTTGTGTGGTAGGGGAGATTATTTCCAGAACTGCAGTGTAGGGGACAGGAATTGGTGTAAGGATCTTCAGTTGTCTCTATGGAGAGAGGAGAGAGCTGGTGTTTGGAACCTTTGTATGCATGTTCTAGATAGGCGTGAAAGAAAGGGGAGATGGGGGAAAGGTGGCTGATGGAGCAGCAAAAAGGACTGATTCCCACTGCTGAGATTTCTCGGTCCCTTCAAGCAGATTTTAACCTGAGTGAGGGACACTGATCAATGTCACTTCAGGTCAGCAAAAACCTTTAGTCAAGCCGAGGGGTGAGTTGGTTACAGTGCTGGATATCTGTGGATATAGTAAACTTGTAGACAGAAACATTTACTTGTTCAGGTGGATTTCAGTGGAAATCTTTGTCTGATGAAGAGTCTGAGTGAGTCTTGGCTGCCTTAAGCTAAAATTTAGTATTGCAAATTCCAGAACTGTAGTTGAATCTTAGTACTTAGTCTTGAAGTGGGGACCGGATGCGGACACAAGACAAGCATAAATGCTGGGCTTCAGGCTTCTGCTTCAATTGTAGTGTGTTTTCAGAAAAGATGATTAGTTCGTTTTGGCTGTATCTGTATTTGTTTTTTCAGTTGCAGCTGTGAAAAGTGAGAATAATAGGAGGAGACACAGAAATAGCAATTAAAGAATATGGTGTGCTTTGTAGCCCTAAAGTGGCGTGCTACACAGACTGGGCTGTAGCCACTGTGGCATGGCACATCCCTTAACGGTGAGACTGAGTAGGGACAATGCTGAAGTGTCCCTTTTACAAAAGAGATAGGATCTGGCAGAGTGTTCAAAAAAACAAAGCGGCCTGAGGCCTGCACAGCAGCTGTCTGTACTTGACCATATGGCAGCTTGTCCTTTTCTCCTAGGAGTCTTCAAGCAGGCTTGAGAGAGATTCTAATGGCCATCTCCCTTCTCTGTTTCTTGGGAGTCCTGTCTCTTGTGACAACTTGGTTTTCATCCTGAAATTTGTACTTTCCCCTCAAAAGGCTTCAAACGACTAGAATGATGTTTGGATTTAGTATTTGGTTAAGTTCTTTCAGTGCATGCAGAGCACCCTGCCAGTTTGACACCACCAGTTATTTTACATACCCTTTTTATGGGTCTGAGTTGGAGCATTGCAGAGCAAGGTCCCTTTGGTGTCTGTAATAAAACATTTATACAGAGGGAAAGTGGTCCATGTTTGAGTGTTGCCAAAAAGATGCTGCTAAGCATGGTTTGTGCAGGTCCAAAGCCATGCATGTCCTGCACTTGGGACACAACAACCCCTTGCAGCACTACAGGCTTTGGGAAGAGTGGCTGGAAAGCTGCCTGGTGGAGAAGGACCTGGGGTTGTTGGTTGGCAGCCAGTTGAACAGAAGTCAGCAGTTTGCCCAGGTGACCAAGAAGGCCAACAGCATCTTTGTCTGTATCAGAAACAGCATGGCCAGCAGGTCCAGGAAGGTTATTCTGTCCCTGTACTCGGCACTGGTGAGACCACACCCTGAATACTGTGTTCGGTTCTGGGCCCCTCACTACAAGAAGGGTGTTGAGGCTCTGGAGCTTGTCCAGAGAAGAGCGACAAAGCTGGTGAGGGGGCTGGAGAACAAGTCGAACGAGGAGCAGCTGAGGGAACTGGGGTTGTGTAGCCTGGTGGAGAGGCTGAGGGGAGATATTATCACTGTCTACAGCTACCTGAAAGGAGGTTGTAGAGAGGTGGGTGTTGGTCTCTTCACCCAAGTGGTAGGTGATAGGACAAGAGGGAATGGCCTCAAGCTGCACCAGGGAAGGTTCAGATTGGGCATTAGGAATAACTTTTTCACTGAAAGGGTTATCAAGTACTGGAATGGACTGCCCAGGGTCCCCATCCCTGAAGGTGTTTAAAAGACAAGTAGATGAAGTGCTTAGGGATATGATTTAGTAGTGGGCAGGTACGGTTGGATTTGATGATCTCAAATGTCTTTTCTAACCTAGGGATTCTATGATTCTGTGACCTGGTTATTGAGCACATGGTTTCTAGCCTGGTGGGCTCTGCTGCTGTAGGGTGGTTTAGGAAACAGTGATGTGCTGCTCCTTAAACTTTCACCCAACCAGGCAAAGAAGGATACAGCACAAAAAAGTTCAGGAGTTGATGGAGTTGATGGCAATGAGAAATATGAAGCAGGCAGTTATCTGGGTGACAAACGTGAGTGTAGAGGAGGGCAGCAATCACAGCTACCTAGAGGCAGTGGGGAGAGATCAGGAGGGATTGACAGGAAAATCTTAAGAGACTACCTACTTGGAAATGTGCTAAATGAACCAGCAACACTTTGGACTTTAGTCCTTCTGAAGTGTTTCAACAAATTTAAGTTGACAGCATGAGTTAATAGTGGCTCAGCACTGCTCAGGTTTGTTACTGGTCTCACAGTAACTATTCTAAAACTAGATTTATTATTCCATGGAGTCATAGCCTAAGGTGCTACAATACCAAAGAGTTGTCTTGCTCAGGAGTATGCGCCCGTTCAGTGGAGATTTTGACGAAAGTGGCAGTTTCAGTAGATTGCCAGCTACTGCATAGTCGATTTATAGAGTTAAAAATTATGAGTGATGGCAGTGTGAGAGAAAGTACCCCCAAGTTTTTAATGTTATTTCTTATGTCAAAGGCTTGAATGTCAACCTTTGAATGTCTGGAGATGAAAATCAGGAAGTGTTTGTAACTTTACAGTTCCAGAGTAACATTCTGGTCAAAAAAGCGTAGCAGCAACTTGGATAATATGTGGAAGGGAGCCAGAGACCTTTTCTTACTGTTGCATTGGGAAAGATGGTGGAAACTGCCATTGTAAAGTAAGATAGGACTGAGTTAAAGGAAAGGCTGGAAGGTAAGGTGAAGAGTAGTTGAGAGAAGTGGATAGCGGAAAAATCCAGAAAGGGCAACAGTTAGGTGTTGTGTAAAGAGGAGGAAAATTAAAGGAGGGAGTGTTGAAGAGATTCTCTGGTAAACTTTGTTGTAAGCTGTGAAAAATATAGTTTGGAAAGGCTTTTGTTTGTTTGTTTGTTTTTCCAGAGGAGGGAAAGTGGTCCATCAGGATTACCACCAATTTTGAAAGTAACAAATTCCTCTTCAGTTGTGAAAATGTGATCAGTGTAGTACTGTCCTAATTATGTTCTGCTGTGATTTGGTAAAAAAAATAAATTCTTTTTCATTAGCTTATATGATCAATTCAGAAATTTTTGCTTTCAAATGGAAATCTTCCTTTTCTACCATTACCCCAGCCTGCCCAGTAAAAAAGTAAACCCTAATTCAAAAAGATTTCTGGGTCTTTTTGAGTCTTAAAATGTGGCTGGCTTAGGTTTTTTTCAATGGACGAGTTGTTTGTTATCTTTGAGTTGCAGAGATACAGACCGCTAGTGTTGTCTTTTTGGTTTGTTTCAATCTTTTACAGGAATATGAAGTTTGTTATAAGATGTTGGTAAGTGTTTTGCAGCTAACGCCAACTGTGGTGTGGACTATATTTTGAGGTATCTTTTGTATAGCTGCTGATAGTTCTGTGAAACAACATAGGCTCCAAAGTTCCATACTTCCTGATTGGAAATCTATCTATTCCTGTGACTTAATATGAAATGCTTATGCATTGTGTGTGTAAAGAAGTTGTTCCACGAGCAGCTGAGCTAGTGAACCTCTGTTTCTTAGGCATTTGTGCCCTCTGTCCCTCAGTCAATCTCCCTTTCTTGTTTTTGGGTGATTGGTGGGGGTTTTTTTTGGTTGTTTTTTTTTTATGTACCCATGTCACCCTTTAGCAGTGCTGCTAATTTACTTTTATTCTATCCCTCCCTCAAACCAAAGCAGCTCACTGTTGTATTTTTAACTCCTCTTTTTCCCTCATTACAAGCTGATTCAGACAGTGCTTGTTCTGTAAGTTTTAAGGCTATTTGCATACTGATCACTCACATACTGATTACAGGCTAAACAGAGCCAGTAACTGTTAAGTGAGATATTCAGCCTTAGCCTCAGTGCAGGCATTTCTTTTGTTCACTGCTCAGTTCTTGGTTTTCATTAAACTCGTAGAAATTTAAAATGAGACTGGATTGCTTTGTCCAGTTTGATTGGCATAAACTGTAGTGCAGTGGGCTTGTGTAGGCCTCATTTCCATAAGAAACCAGGGTAAAAATGCTTTAGGAATACATTAAGGAGACTTGGTTTGAATGCATATTTTTTAGATTAGTCTAATATATGTTTAGGCAGGAAAATTAATTTTAAAATGACACAAAGCCTTTGTATGTTTTGAAACAGTGTTTTACAAGACCACCAAAATCAGGTTGATAGCTAAGCATAGTAATTATGTAATGTATGTTTAATTTGAACCTACAAGAAAAAAAACTTATGCAATTCACATAAGTGTGCAAATATTCCTTTTCACTGTAGAGATACCTCCCACACTGACATGAAAATGACCTACAGGATATGGTTAGACTTTGTTTTCTGCTTACTGTAGTAGCTGATCCTGGTAAATTCTGTTGGAAATAGTTGAATCTAGCAAAATCATTAAAAATTATTTGCATTTCAGATGCTGTGTTTATGTTTTATTTTGGTTTTTTAAGGTCTTGCAAAACCAGTAATTTTGAGAAATTTCCACCTTCCTTTTGGGAGTGAGGCAAACAATGGTTTGAATACAGAGGGCTGTCAACTACAACAGGAAAAAAGAGGCAGCGCTGGGTTTGTTATATTTTTGTTATTAGGACAGCAGATGAAATGATGGAATGGAAAAAAATCTTCTCATAATGAATAATGTCTTCATGAGCAGCAGCTTTTTTTCATATAATTAGTGAAAGAAAACCAGTGTTTAACAGACTGAAACAGAACCTAGGCTTTAGGCTGCTTTTTACTTCTGGAAATGTGTTTTGTCTTTGTCAAAACCAGCTCATTTGTTTTGAAATTTATGATGAAGATGCTGTTTTGAAATGGCTTTATTTCAGTGGCACTGCTTCAGAGTACTTTTTGGTTTCAGTTTACATAAGTAGCGTAAATAAAAACACTTCCATTCCTGGAACAAAAGGCAACTGAGAAAGCAAGTCACATTTATTAAATGAAGCAAACTTAGCTCTTCATCACCTGAGTTCTTTCTTATTATCATTTGCTTGAAGGAAGGCCTGGTATTTGTTTTTCAGGTTCTACTGATGTAAAATGATTTGTAGAAGCTGGAGAGACCTATATTTGGATTTTTTTATGAAGTAGTTGGTATCTGTGCAGAGGAAGTGCTTTTTAAAATGCCGGGCTAAAAAGCAGGTGTGGTTATTTAGAAATGGTAAAGAATTGGGATTAACATGGACAGTTAACTATTCAGATCTTTTTTCCTTTACTGCAGGAACTGAAGCTTGCTCTTTAAAAGGTGCAGTGCTGTGTAAACTGTTACTGACCATAGAAAAATGGACATGATGCAGATACTACGTAAAACTACAGAGCGCTTAGAGTGCGATCACTGCAACTTCAGAGGAACAGACTATGAAAACATACAAATTCATATGGGTACCATACACCCAGAGTATTGTGATGAGATGGATGCTGCTGGTTTGGGTAAACTTATATTTTATCAAAAAAGTGCAAAACTGTTTCACTGCCACAAGTGTTTCTTTACCAGCAAGATGTACTGCAATGTATATTATCACATCACAGCACAACACGCAGCACCTGAGAAGTGGAATGAGGAGCGGAAAGAACAGGTAGAAGGAGATTCAGATTCCTCCAAAAAAGGCATCACATCGGAGGCACAGAAACCTATGCTTTCTCCTGAACTCTCCAAATCTGAACCTGTTGCTTCCCCCAAGCTTCAGAAATCATCAGCATCACCAGAGCCCCAGAAGTCTGCTCAGGCGACTTCCTCAGAGTCAGAGAAGTCACTCCAGGCCACGTCCCCAGATCCAGAAAAGTCAGCCCAGGCTGCTTCTCCAGATCCAGAGAAGTTAGCCTCAGCAGTATCCCCAGACTCAAAAAAGACATCCCCTGCTGTGTCCCCAGACCCACAGAAGCCATCCCCTGCTGTGTCCCCAGACCCACAGAAGCCATCTCCTGCTGTGTCCCCTGACCCACAGAAGCCAGCCCCGGCTGTGTCTCCAGAGCCCCGTCGGCATTCCCCAGCAATATCTCCAGAACCCCGTCGGCATTCCCCTGCTGTATCCCCAGAGCCCCGTCGCCATTCTCCTGCTGTGTCTCCAGAGCCCCGCAGATACTCCCCAGCTGTGTCACCGGAGCCAAAGAAACCTACTCCAGCAGTATCCCCTGAACCACGAAGGTATGGCCCAGCTGGGTCTCCTGAGCCCCGGAGGCATCCTTCTCAAATGCGTCGGCCTGCTTCTGCTTCTTCTCCTGAAAACCAGAGGCCTGCTCCAGCAGTTTCACCAGAGTCGTGGAGACCTGGTCCGACGGTTTCCCCTGAGCCCTGGAGATCAACACCTCACGAAGTGCAGAAGTCTTCCACAGTTTCTCCCTGGGCTCCAAAGCCTGCCATGTCCGTGTCTGTAGAATCTCGGAGATCTGCCCCTGAACCCCGAAGGCCTGGCCCCGTTGTGTCGCCAGAACCTAGGCGATTTGTTTCTGACTCATGGAAATCTACGTCCTTTTCTGAATCCCAGAAGTCTACTCTTGTTTCTTCTGAGCCATGGAAACCCATCTCATCTGTTTACCCTGAAGGCTGGAAACCTGTTCTGTCCCCTGACACGTGGAAGCATTCTCCCCCTGTTTCTCCCGAGCTTCGAAAATCTAGTCACACTGTTTCCTCTGACTCTTGGAAGCCCTCTTTCTTTCCTGAGGTCCGTAAGCCTGGTGCTTCGGTATCTCCCGAATCTTGGAAACTCTCTGAGTCCCGGAAATCTATGTATTATTCTGAAACTCAGAAATCCACCTCTGCTGCTTCATCTGAGGTTCAGAAACGGGCTCATTTCCCTGAACCTCGGAAAAGAGCTCTGTTCCCAGAGTCTCGTAAATCTAATCCTACTGTTTCTACTGATGTCCAGAAACGTGCTGTCTTTTCTGAGCCCCAGAATCAGATACCTGCTTCTGCTCTTTCTACTGAAGGCCAAAAACATACCCTGTGTTCTGAAGCCCAGAAATCGGCTCTTATTTCTTCTGAAGTGCAGAAGCATGGACTATTTTCTGAAGCCCAGAAACTTGCTCCCATTTCCTCTAAAGTTCAGGAGCCTTCTTCCTTTCTGGAGTCTCAGAAGTCTGCTTCTTCTGAAATTCAGAAACATGGCGTTTTTACTGAGTCCCAGAAACCTATTCCTTCTGTGTCTCCCGAGACCCCCAAACAAGCTGTTTTTACTGACTCCCAGAAATCTGCTGTTTCCCCTGACATTCAAAAGCATGCTTTATTTTCTGAGATGCAGAAGTCCACTGCTGCTTTATCCTCTGATGTCCAGAGACATGCCGAAACTACTGTACCTTCTGAAATCCAGAAGAACATCCTGTTTTCCGAGCCTCACAAATCTCTTCCAGGTTTTTCCTCTGAGCCGCAGACACCTAGTGAGTCTGGTGAGAGTGACTTTCTTTCTCACAGTTTAGATGATCAGAAACCACTGGATGATTTATTCTCACAGGATGAACAATCAATATTAGCCAAAGAATCACCAGAAGACATATTATATTCATGCCCAAAAAAGAAGCCCAAGAAGGAAAACCAGGAGAACTCGGATTCTGAACTAAATAGCACTGAGTGTGGAAAACCGGAGATGGACTCGATGGAGATAAAGGAGCAAGAGTCTAATAGTGACCAAGAGCAGTATGATATGGAATCATCTGATTATGGCAAAGAGAGCAAAATAGATGCAACTACTCCCATGCAGCCGCAGTGTGTGCTGCAGTTTACTGAAGAGAAAGAGGCTTTCATCTCTGAGGAAGAAATAGCAAAATACATGAAGCGTGGCAAGGGAAAGTATTATTGTAAAATTTGTTGCTGTCGTGCAATGAAAAAAGGTGCTGTCTTGCACCATTTAGTTAACAAGCATAATGTTCAAAGCCCGTACAAGTGTAAAATATGTGGCAAAGCATTTCTTTTGGAGTCTCTTCTTAAAAACCACGTTGCTGCTCATGGTCAAAGTTTGTTGAAATGTCCACGTTGTAATTTTGAATCAAATTTCCCCCGAGGCTTTAAGAAACATTTAACCCATTGCCAAAACCGTCATAGTGATGATACACCTAAAAAACATTTTGACAGCCTCGAACCACTTGAAGAACAAATTTAATCTGTTTTTTCCCTTGTGCTAGAAAAGCTGAATTTACAGAAATGTTCAGAAGTGTTCCTGTATGTTAACCGAGTAGTTTAGCTGATCTGACAAGTCAGAAGATGCATGGTTTATCGTACTATGTTTAACTTGTTTTATAGCTGTATTACTGAAATGATTTACTTTCTAAAGTCAATTTTAAATGCGTGTTCATGTCTTTGTATTCTACTCATCAGTAGAGTCATACTTTATTTTTCAGATGTACTATGTTTTTGAAACCAAAATGGATACAAATTAGTTTTGTAAAGATTTGTAAAACATGCAGGCAATTAAGGACTGGAGTGGCAAGTGATCCATATATTTCTGTGAAGAATGAATGTTTTTCCACATTTGTTAAGTGTCGTATTTTTCAAAATGTTTTTATCAAATTCTTTGAGAATTCTCAAATTTATCAAATTTGGGAGATCAGTTATGAAAATCTCACAAAATGGGGTATGTGAATGAGCCAGGCATGAGAAACTCCCCATTCTTCTGGAGTTAATTCTGCCCTGAAGTTGTAATTGAGTATGTAGTTTGTCGGAAACTTACTGCACTCAGTGGTCTGACTGACTTGTCTCAGATTTACAAGCATCAAGGTACTTACTTTGTGATTCTGTATTTTGGCCATGTTTTAAGCATGTACTAATGTACATTAAATTGATGGAATAACATCAGACTATGTATAGCTCAACAGTTTTTCCTGATGATTCAGATGTTTGTAATGTTAGAAACCCCCTACATTTCTTGTATTTGGTGAAATGTTATGCTTTAATGTTTTAACAATAAAAAGAAACCCAACCTGGCGCTGACCATTTTTCTTCTTTTTCTAAATCAAGAGCAAAACACTTCATGTTCAACATTTTGTCTTTTAAGTATCTTTGGCAACAGGAGTTGCAAAATTATCCTGGAGTTCTGCACTCAATACTTCAGCTTTCCAGTCATCAGCCTATGAAAGCAAAGTTAGTCTAAATTTCTTATCTGCTTCAGAAAAACACATCAGGTGTAAGTGAGGGAAAACATGGAAAACAGGAATTTGTGCCCTGTTATCTAGCATGCTTGCTTTTGTACTAATTGCATATCATCTGTTCAAAAACCGTAAGTACTTTATAACTCAGCTGGAGTTGTAAATATTGGCTTAGAATATGAAGGTGATGGTGTTAAATAATAATAAAAAATCTCCATGTGTAAGCTCCTGTCAAAGAGCTTCAGACTGATTTAATTGAAGCCTGTGCCTCACCTGTTTTGTGTTTCAAGAGGATTTCTACAAGGATGAGAAAAAGCGTTTGGAGCTCTTTACTTGGGTAATGCTGCCTGTTAAGAGAAGACTTTCTTGCAGGGTTCTCTCACACAGAACCAAAGCCTGAAGTCCTGTGCCCTTTTTTTCCTTTCACCGGGTCCAGACTAGAAATCTGGAATTACTTTTTTTTTTTTTTTTGGCACAGTCATTTGGTTAAAGGAAGAAATCAAGGAAGGACTTGTTTGAATTTGGAAGGGAAGTCACCTTTACAGTTTGATGTCTTGCTACTGTCAGATATTTCTTACTGCTCCGTACCACCTGGTATCTATTTTTTTTGTCCAAACTAAGTATATTTTTCCACCATTCCCAAACACAGTGCTAGCTTGAGATCTTTAAGTTTTGTAGGAGGATCTGCTGGAATCTGAACTGATTTAACTATTTCTCAGAGGACACCAGTAGACAGGAGATTGTGGATTTGTTGTTTCCCTTTTAGATGACCTTGTTACTGATGCTGAGGAGAAGGATGAATATTCTTTAAGGGCAGTGAACATTCATTTTTGACATAAGAAAGAAATGCAGGTGAAGTAGTTCACAACTTAGCAGTGAAAGAATTTGCTTGCTTGAAACATGCCTAGTGTTATAATGTAGTCCTTGGATAATCTGAAATAACTTTGGTTGAAATTGTTGCTGCTTTTATTTCATATGTTAGAGTATGAAGCAAATACAGATGTCTGCGTTTTCCAGGAACTCCACTGTGTATGAAATCACTGGGGTGTTTTATCAAAACTTTCAGTGTTGCGTGCTACAGTTTCTCATTCCTGTTATTTAGCACAGGGACTGTTTGGGGTCAGTACGGTATGGTTCTACCTTCAGGTTTCCTTTGGAGGTGGTTTGGTTAACAAACAACACCATCAGGTCAGGAGATAGTGACTGCACTAAACAAAAGAAGATTACTTAATGGTACAGGTATTTTAGATAACTGCAGTTATGTCCCTCTCTGAACCCTGTGGGCTGCTCCTGCCTGAGAAAAATGTAGTTGCATGCCTTAGGTATAGAGAAGACAACTTCAAATCTTATTTCCTGCCCACAAAAAAAGTCTTTGTCTGCTGAGAAATGTGGTAGACAATGAGTTCCAAATACAGTATTACAGTCTATACAGGGTATGCAATGGCTCACAGGTAATGCATGCAGCTGGGAAATAATTACCTTGGTATTATAGAAAGAATTGGAACTGTGATATATTAAGGTAGAGAGGAAGTGTACAGCTCTGGTTGGAGTGGAGCAGGAAAGGAATCTCATTTAAACAACACAGGTGAGTACAGTCATCTTGGATTTTTTATAAATATCCTTATTTTTTTCCATCATGCTTAAGAATAATCTTGGGAGGGGATATAGCAGGTTTTATATACTTAAAATTTCTCTTTGTATAGTGACATGTTGTTTGCTTAGTCTCATGAAATTCTAGAAGGAGAAAATATAGAAAATATAAATACTTCAGGTTTGCTCATGGATTAAGAGTCTTTTACTTTAGAGGTTATTTTTTGTCATGACTCATTTAGTGTTGTAGAACAGTTCAGTTGTATCTTACATGAGTGCACTGAGGTCACCACAACTATTGCTACTCTCATACTTACATATTTTTAAGAGGAGAAGAGAGGAAGGAGCTGTACTGTTTCCTGCTGTAATGCTGTTACGATCTGTTCTGAAGAATCTTAAATTAAGTAAGCTTTGCTCAAATAATTGCACTTCTGAAGTATAAGCACATAAGAACATTTTTGTTGCTTACTTTCGACGTGGAATGAGAAAGGATGCCAATGGTTTGGGTCCTTTTCATAGAGAACGCTTGATGGAAAGCACAGAGTGGGAAGTAAGAATAAAGAGGATGTTGTTTTTCAGCTAAATTACCTGTAGCCATATGTGCTATACAAACTTATCCCCATCTTTTTATTGCAAAAAACCAGGTTAATAATTGTATGGGATATCCAGTAATGTTTTAAAAGTGTGTTTTCACTAGCATTCAATTAAATTAAAAGTAGTTTTCTGCAGAGAACTCAGAGATGTTTTTCAGCAAAGGCTGTTTCTGTCATGAACTTTTTTAATATTTGAGGAGAGATTCTTGCAAGAATTACTACTTTCAGTAATAAATATTTGATCTTTCAGCTTACCTAAGAGTATCTAAATATCTGTCTAGGTGTATCAGTATGCTGCTAAAGCTCTGGATTAAAAAAATAATGTGGAATGTAACCACTAGAATCCAAATGTTTATATAATGTTAATGGTATTGATTGTTCTTCTATTAATGAGCAAGTTAATTGTGGAAAAAGATGGTGTTTATTAAAACCTGAAGAGCATTTAGGATTCAACAGTCATGTTTTAAAATAAGAATTGTGTGTACTTCACAATCCCAAATTCTGAGAAAGAGCCTTTAAAAGAACGATCAATTTTTAGCTTAGTTAGTAGAAGCCAAATCAAAGTAATTTTCTGCTTATTATTGTCTGACATACTTGACCAGGTATTTCTTCTGAGCTGTACAATCAAAAATAATAGGTCTTTTTTTTTTCTTCTTTTTTTTTTCCTTCCCCACCAGGGAAGCGCTGCCATCTCCACTTCACAAAGAACTGACCACGTCATTTCATGATCATATCAGATCAATATAACTGCAGCCTTTCTGTGGATACTCCTGGCCTCTCTCTTGCCTTCACACTGCATTCTTACCATTTGTCCTCCATAGACTTTGCTGTCGTACAGCCTTGTGATGATGCAGATCAGCTTATGGAATCTACTGGAAACTTCCTGGATTTTCTTGTGCTGTGGAGTTAGTCTGTTGATCTGACTTGCCTTGCAGGCACAAGTGCTGATGCAATGGAAATGAGTCTGAGAGGGACATTTCTCCTGAAGGTAGAGGGCCAAGGCCAGAAGGGACAGTGAGCTCAAATGTGCTTATAATTACTCTGGAACTGCACCCTGAATCACAGACATGCTGGTAAGTTGCTCAGCAGCGATGTCCTGACAACCCAGTTGTATTATTTTCTCACGTCTACTTCTTGCCTTTCAAATATCTGCTGGGTTGGTCTTTCACTGCCTTCTACCCTTTTAGTCTATGTCTTACTGAATGCTCCAGGCATGATTCTTCTTATGTCTCATGAAAAAGTGCCAAAGCCACAGCTGATAACCCCCAGCAAAATGGAAAAATGACATCTCTGCACATAGTGTTTCTTTAGCTGAGCTAGGAACCTTGGCATAGTGGCTGACGCTGTTCTGTTGAAGCTGCAGGGTAGCTCTCATTTGTGTAGGCCTGTTGGTGTTGTGTTGATTGGACTTGATGATTTTAGAGGACTTTTCCAATCTTAATGGTTCAATGATTGTACCTAGATGATCCTTGACTGCAAAGGAGGTTTGTATAGGTATCATAAACAGATATTTTTGGTTTTATATCCCCTGTCTCAGACACTTATACTAATATTTACTCTTAACACAACCTTCTGAAACCCAAAACCTCAAACCAGAGTTTAAATGAACCTCAGTGTAGAAGCAGACAATGATTCCCACTGGCTTCCTCCAGTATTGTAAGAGAAAATTTTAAAAAACGTTGTTTTCTCTTTGTACACTCAGTATTTAATTTAATTCCTTATTTTCCCTCCATGCACAGCTGTAGAATTTTAAGCATATTGAGGAAAAGCAACTCCTAAGTAATTTTCAGACCTAAGTGAGGCCTCCTGCCTTTTGAAAGAAAAAAAAAAATTCTTTAAACCTAGTGGAGAATATAAAATACTCGTATTAAGAATAAAGATACCTTTAACAGGTACCTGCCATCCTGATTTTGTAGCAGCCTAAGAGTTCATTAGTTACAGCATCCATGCTATATACTTCTAGTTGGGAATAGTCAAATGTTCACAGACACTGTTTGGATAACTCCTTAAGCATAGTCCCTACGTGCCTTTTCAGCTTTTTAAACAATAAAGATAAGGAACTAGAGTGAAAATAAAACAAGCAGCTTTCAAAATATAATGGATAATGGAAATGGGCAGCCCAGGTCATGGTCTTCTTCCTGCCAGTGAAGGGCAATGACTTGCAGAAGCACATACAGATCCTGTAGGTCAACACCAAATTATGAAGCTGGTGTTGTAGACAAGGGTTTGACTTGTATGACAGTCCCCCCTGTTTGGGGCTCAAGGACTCTCAGGGAGTGATGGAGGAGGAATTTAGCTTTTATGACTCAGAGACCCTGCATGAGGATTGAGGGCTGTTGGGGAGAAATGCGATCTGCCTGACAATATAGGGGAAGAACAGCATCTTTGCCAAATGGGCTGGTAAACCAAATGAGGAGAGTTTTAAACAAAGAATGATGGGTGAGAGAGATAGCAGCCTGCAATTAAGTGAATGAAACACAGGAAAGGAGTGGAAAATGAAGGATGTGTGGATCATGGGATCAAGAGACACCTCAGGGAGAATAAAATAGTGACAGAAGGCCTATATGTCAAGTGTAAGGATATGCACAAATGCCTCCAGCTTCACCAATGATCTAGAGGAACTAGAGCTGTGTGTGATCACAGAGCAACACTGTTGGAATAACTGAGATGTGGTGGGACAGCTTACATGGCTTAATTGCTGTGGTGAACAACTCGGGGCTCTACAGAAAAGACACGGAGGGAAGATGAACGGGAGATGCTGTTGCCCTACAGGTGAAGGAGCAGCTTGGATGCATGGTACTTCTATATGTTGTGTAACAGTCTGGTTTGAGAGCATGTGGGTCAGGATCAGAGACATCACGGTGACATGATAAAAATTTTTTGCACAGCCTCTGACCAGAATGGAAAAGCTGGCAAAGCTTTCTTTAAACAACTTTGAGAAAGTCTGTATCACGGATGCTAGTTCTCATGAGGGACTTGGTCCCCCTGACACCTGATGAAAAGGGCGCATGGCAGGTTCCAGTTAATTTAGGAGGTGTCTGGTGGGAGTCAGGGACAGCTTCCTCATACAGCCCCACTGGGGATGAAGAGGCACAGAAGGCAAGCAGGGCATAGGCAGCGGCATGGCAGCAGCTGCTCTGCATCCTGCATCCAGCATCCCGCATTCTTCATCTTGAAGGAGGATGCATTGCCCGGGCATGGGTTACACCCAGACACACAGCCCGTCAGTGTCACATGCCATCATTTACAGAGCCTAAACATGCCCCAGTGGGGCTGTTGGTCCCTTTGCCTCTTTACTCAGTCTGCTCTTTCTTTAAGCTCTTCTAAGAAGAGCTGTAGTATCTACAGAGACAAAAATAAATGACAGATGTATAGGGAAGGAGAACAGTGTTGTGGTCTTGCACACATGACAACTATTCCACCACAAAGATCTTGATTTCCTGGTACACCAAGGGCAATTTTCTTTATAGATCGCTGCTGTCCCGACCCGGTTTTGGTAAAGTTATCCATCAGAGGGAGCTCCAGAGCAAGTTATCAGTAGATCAGCTTTAAGGCATAGCTTTTTAACAGGTTAAGTACGCTAATATAAAGTAAAAATACATCAACGATGGGTTCAGAAATAGCTCTGGGCTTTTCTCCTTATTATGATGAATTGTTTTTAGCCCTGCTAGGACTGATTTCCTAGCTGTACCCAGAGTCTTCTCTTATAAAGCACTGTTTATTCTTTGACACTCCTCCCTGCTAGGCAGTTATCCCATTCCCATGGCTCGTGCATTATTTACAAGGATGTTTTAAATGTTTATGTAATCTCCAAAAAATAATCACTCTTTTCTGCTTGAGAAACTGTCAGCCTCTGGCCTGGACAGGCGCACACTCTCCTGGGTGGAAAACTGGTTGGCTGGCCAGGCCCAGAGAGTGGTGGGAAATGGTGTGAAATCCAGCTGGAGGCCAGTGACAAGTGGGGTTCCCCAGGGCTCAGTGCTGGGTCCAGCCCTGTTCAATGTCTTCATCAATGACCTGGATGAAGGCATCGAGTGCACCCTTAGCAAGTTTGCAGGTGACACTAAGCTGGGTGGAAGTGTCGATCTGCTGGAGGGTCGGGAGGCTCTGCAAAGGGATCTGAACAGGCTGGACTGCTGGGCTGAGTCCAATGGCATGAGGTTTAACAAGGCCAAATGCCGGGTCCTGCACTTGGGGCACAACAACCCTATGCAGTGCTACAGACTAGGAGAAGTCTGTCTAGAAAGCTGCCTGGAGGAGAGGGACCTGGGGGTGTTGGTTGACAGTCGACTGAAGATGAGCCAGCAGTGTGCCCAGGTGGCCAAGAAGGCCAATGGCATCTTGGCTTGGATCAGAAATGGCGTGACCAGCAGGTCCAGGGAGGTTATTCTGCCCCTGTACTTGGCATTGATGATGCTGCATCTCAAATCCTGTGTTCAGTTCTGGGCCCCTCACCACAAGAAGGATGTTGAGGCTCTGGAGCGAGTCCAGAGAAGAGCAACGAAGCTGGTGAGTGGGCTGGAGAACAGGCCTTATGAGGAGCGGCTGAGAGAGCTGGGGTTGTTTAGCCTGGAGAAGAGGAGGCTGAGGGGAGACCTCATTGCTCTCTAGGTTGTGGAGAGGAGAGTGCTGGCCTCTTCTCCCAAGTGATAGGGGACAAGACAAGAGGGAATGGCCTCAAGCTCCGCCAGGGGAGGTTTAGGCTGGACATTAGGAAAAAATTCTTCACAGAAAGGGTCATTGGGAACTGGAACAGGCTGCCCAGGGAGGTGGTTGATTCACCTTCCCTGGAGGTGTTTAAGGGATGGGTGGACGAGGTGCTAAGGGGCATGGTTTAGTGTTTGATAGGAATGGTTGGACTCGATGATCCGGTGGGTCTCTTCCAACCTGGTTATTCTATGATTCTGTGATTCTTCTCTTGCTTATTACTCCTCTTATCTTGATAAGAAAAAACTGTAAGCAAATTACAGAGGAAGCCTGCCTTTCCCATCGTGGTACTGAAGAGTTGGGCTGCAGCTGAAACCCCCTAATGCCAGCCGGCTGTGCAGAGGAACCGTGCTGAGGATAAGCTCTAAATGCAAAGAGGATTTTAGTACAGTCCACAGAGGCTGGTGCACACAACAGAGATGCAGCCTCTGACTGATGAGAGGGCTTGGAATCTCAAACCTGTTGACTGCCAGGAGCTGAGAGAGAAAAGCAGGGCCATAAGTCCATAAGCTGGATGTTTTGCCAAACATCCCAGCACAGCTTCTTGTCCAAAGTGCACGCAGGGGAGGGTGGTGAGTGATACGCAGTCACACAGAAGAGCACAGGAGGGAACCAGTGAGATGAAAAGATACACGAGACACCAAATTTTGACCCAAGTTAAGCTTCCCCAAGTCTCAGCAGCAATGGGGAAGCTTTCAAGAAGGAAACCTGAAAACAGAATCCAGGAGTGGCTGCCACTGCTGTAGGAAATCTGCGTGCAAGACAGTGGCACTGCCAGCCTGACTTACCCTGTTTTAGGCTGTTTCCAGCATTGACAGTGCTTCATTTGCTATTGCTGAGCAGCAAGACAATGACTGTACTCCAAGGTGTTGCCTTTAGATGCAGCCTGCTCATTTTCAGTCAAATTTGCCCTTGAAATCCCCAGGAATTTAGCCTAAATGAGGCCATGCACTACTTGACTTCCCAAGGCAAACGCAGTTTACAATACAAACAAGGCCTGAAACTTCTGTCCTTATTTATTTTATGTTGACTTGCTGTGGTCTGGGCCAGCTCCAGCTTTTTTTCTTGCTGCACTCATTACTCAAGGCTATGATGAAACTGGATAAGCCAAATGACCGGCTTGGCCTTGACATGGTTATAATACGGTTGAAATTAGGGAGAAACACAAGCGCACTGCTTTGGCCACGGGAATCTGAAACCTTCCTGCTTTATTTGCAGTAAAAAAACCTATCGGAAATCCTTAATTCTCTCGCTTTCAGACTTCTCTAGTGCACATCCATACTAAGGTGTTTCGTAAAATATCAGGAGAAAGAAGTCAGAAGACTTTCACAATTTGAGCGTTTGAACCTGTCAGTGAGAAATCCTTTGAAATTTAAATTCCCACTGAAAACCCAGGTAAAGCTGTAGTGACCTTAAAAATGGTCACCAAATGCAGTCACTATACTTGGAAGCAAATGCTGCTTTTGAGTAATGATCTCCTCTTGCAAGACAAACTGACAAAGTAAGTGTGATAAATGATGTTAGGCGGGACCGCTGGCGTAGTCTTCATTGTGTTTTTGAAGCAGCAAGAAAGGGTTCAAATGCCTCTGCATTTACAACAGAACTGAAATCATCTACTCTGGTTTATGTCGGCATGCTTATGTCCAAATAGCTGAAGATTCCAGTTTTGCTGATAAATGACACAGAAGATGAAGCCACCACTGCTGGTTTGCACAGCGTAGTTTACAGGGTTTTGCAGCAGCTGCAGGATGCATTCTTGACACTTAATATAAACAAACAGATATGATCCCAGCAGAAAGGAGGGCTCCCAGGATGCAAAGGCAGCTGGGGGCTGCAGCCCCCTGCCTCTCCCTGGCCAGGCTGCTGCCAACTGCTCAGTAAAGAGAAAGCAGGCGCTGGAGCCCCTGAGGGCTGCCAGCCTGGGCTATATCCTCTCCAGATTTCTTAAAACTGGCTATTTTATTGTTTGGATATAAAGTGTTTGCTGATTAGATGCAAGTGGGCTTGTTTAATTAAAAAAGAAAAAGGCCAGCTAATTGAGTTAAAACTATGTTCTTTATGGGTGAAAATGCCGAAGTTAATTACATTTACCATCTGTTTCATCAAAACACTCATTCAGTTTGAATACCTCTATTGTCAGGGCTGGTTTTAATATCTTTCTCGAATTTATTCCAGTGAGGAGGTAAATTAAAATTAAATTACGTTGTTCCCCATGATCTTGAGTGGACAACAGAGTTGTGGTGTCTGCAGTGATCTTATGATGCTATTTCTTTTAAAGGAAATATTGCTGCGGCTTTAATCACCACAAGCTTCGCTCTGTGCACAGGAAGCTTGCATGATTTTTTCCAGTGATTTATTCAAGGAGGTCTTTGTGTATGCATCTGTGTATGAGGCAAATTACAAACATGAATGGCCTTCTTTTCCCTAGTATCTCCTTTCCACTACCTGACCATGATCTAACTCCTGCAATATCAATTCTCGAAAGCCCCATGAGGAATTCACATCTCCCATGGCAGTTACACACGCATACACATATAAGTGCACACACCTTGCTCTTAAGAGCTATGTCGCGATATACGCGTTAGCTACCTTGAGAGTCCTGCAATACACTTGTAAAAGACAGCCTGGAGGAACTAAGTGACTGGCCATAGCATGAGATTTTACTCCATGAAATTGTTTGCAGCATGGGGCCATCTATCACAGGCTCCTGCTCTGCTGCCTACATTCACTGAGGGGTACCAATTCCTGCCTAGTTTCCAGGAGGGTTGTATTTGTAGTTAATGTTATGTATTGCTACTGGTCAGTAGAAAAGGTCAGACTAGTGCTTGGTGATAGAAACAAGGTGGCTGTGAAGCTGGAAACAAGAACACAAACTTATTTTAACAGTCCATCTATCTTATCATATGCACATTCTCTGAAATATTTGTTTGGTTGCAAATGAGAGGGTATCACTGAGTGAATGCTTAAAATTTCCAGGGCCCAAAGGGACCTATGAATTCATGTCTACTGAATCCTATGAATTCAAGGAAAATTCAATGGAGATTTAATCTGGTTCTGGAAGGAAAATGTCTTCACTCTGCCTGCTTCAGAGACAGACAAAAACATCCTTTATTATTCTTAGTAAAAAGACTGTACTGCTACCGCTCAACATAGTGGAATAACGACTCCTTGAAAATCTTGCTGCTTTTACATCTTGGATAAATACTAACCTAATGGGAGTGATAAAGAATTAGGCAGTAAGATTAGAAAGAGAGATTGTTCCTGAATCAGTCCATTAGGATTAACCAGGCTTTGTTCCATGGCAACCTGGCTAAGAATAATCATGACTGCAAACAGTACTGTTCCAGTTTCTTGGGTGGAGCACAGAGTGAAATTGCTGGTCTCCAAATGTAATTGTTAATGTGATTGGCATTCTTAAATGTCACTATGGCCATACTTCAGCAATTCAGTTAGACTCGCTCTTTTTGCCGTCATATGTGATGCATAAGGAGTTAAAAAACCTGCAGGCAAGCTGGATTCATAATGTTCTTGTATTTTCAGGTTATTTTTGCAGCACTTGATTTCTGGGTTTAGCAGTTGAGATTGACAATATTGTCTCTGACACCTGCCCTGAGTCACCGGTGGCAAACAGAGGCGTGAATGGAGTCTGTAGGAGAGACGTGGGCTGGAGAGGTCAGACTGGCACATTGATGGGTCCTCATGGTAAACCAGTTCTGAGGAATGTGGATCTCCAGTGGAGGAGAAGTTCAAAACATCTTTTCTGTTCAGTCATGATGCAGTACGTGCCTACCCCGTTCCTGTTCTGGGTGCAGTTGGGCTGCGCCCAAGGGAAGGAAACATTACCAGTGAGCAATTTGATTATGTTGATTTTGTTGAGGAAGAATCTTGAGAACCTTTTAAAAATCATAAATCTTGCATTTCTATATATTATTTTATATTACTTTATATTTTGGGGTTTTAAAAATTATTCTACTGTGCATTCCCTTTACCACACATTGCAATATATTTCTATTTTAAATTTATCTACCTGTCTAATCTGTGCTTGGAAACTACGATGCTTTCTTAATCCACCAATCTAAGTTAGCCTGACTCATTTTACATATTTGATTATGGTGGTGGTGACATCGACATTTAAAAATGATGACGAGCATGAATTTAATCACTGCAGGCAACACCAAACTTAAACAGGTTTTTTTTTTTGCTTAAACAGGTTTTGTATTTGCAAAACCACAGAAAAACCCTCTAGTAGAAAAAAAAAACAAAACACATGTTTACCGGCCAATGGTTTAATGTGTATTTCCAAATGGTCACTTTTTTCTCATAAAACTATCCAGTTTACGACTGCTGTTTGGGGATATTTTCCTGCCTCTACTGCTTATACTCTTTACCAGGGCTGTTAAACAGGCCCAGCTCTTCTAGGCACCCAATAGCCTCCATCTTCAGGGAGTCTGGCTGGTGCTAAAAGCAAATGAAGTCTCACTTAGCTTTAGTTGTCTGGCCTGAGCCTGCTGTCCAGGTTCCTCTATCAGTCCATGGAGAGTGGTGGGTACCACCAGGAGATGCCTTGGGCACCCTTGGGGCAGGAGGGGGGCTGCCTCCTCCCTGGGTCTCTGCTCTCCCTTCCCGGGCTGCAAAGGGGACAGAGGCATCTAGCCAAGACCGGACCCAAATGTGTAAGGAAGGAGGGGAGATGATTGCCAGCCAAAGTGGTCCAAACATTGATTCATTGACATGAAGCGCTGTTTATTCATCCAAAGGGATGTGGAGCACAGAAGAAGGGATGAATGGAGTGAAGTTCACACTTAAATTTCCCCATTAACTTTAGTCTCACCTATTAACCTTTGAGAAGCTACTTTTGGTTGGATTGTTCTCATTCAAAGAGTCATGCTTTATTATGAACGATTCTTCCAGGGAATCAACACCAGGTGCTGTTGACAATTCCCCTCACACACATGCAGCATCTTTCAGGCTCCACTCTTCTCTCTCTTTTGTCCTGTCTCCAGATCTGGGTTCTCACTGGCCAAATGTTCCCCAGGGCGTTCCCCAGCTCAGAGTCCCTCCTGTTTTGCAATGGGCTTGTGGTGGTAACTCCACCTTGCCTTGCCATCAGTGCCTTTCCCACCTTTTTCCCTCCATAACCCACCTCTAATTTAACCCCTTCCAGACAGACTGGCTAGTGGCAAAGCAATAAAAATTACAGCATCGTTATGACATAATATTCATACCAGCCACATTTCACTGCACTTGAACTCTTCAAGCATACAGTTTAATGGAAGGGAATTTTGGAGTCTACTTACTTTTAAAATAAGTGGAAGAAACGAACATATAATTTGTCCTCGTGATTGTGCACAGCCCCGTGTGCCTTTGGGAATGCAGGAATTCTACCTTCAAAGGATATGGCTCTGTATAAAACATCAGTAAATCTTGTGGAGACATGGCAGATAGTCTTTCTAGGGTATATAATTTGGAAACTCATGTGCAAGTTTGCAGAAAACCCGCCTCACTGATTACAATCTTCAGGCTATTGCAGATAACCTGTGCAAAGCAGGCCTCCTGTCCACACACTTAGTGCACTGGGCACAGGCATAGGTCACAGTGAAGGATCTGTCCCATCTGAGACTTCTTACAAGCAGTGTAGTAAGCTGAAAGGTTAGTGTGTGTGTGTGATTGTGATACTGAGGTTTCCATCTGCCATCCAATTTTCTTGTCCTGGTAGGAGCATTGTTATGTGCCACACTCTTTTCGTGGGAGGGAGTATATACTGCTTACCAGCTGTGTTTTGATTTCACCTCCTGCCCCTGCGCTATATTCTCACGTGTGTACAGCTCTCAGAATGTCTGCAGATTCAACCACTTGAGGCTGAAATGCTTTTCAAGGTACTAGTTTAGGAAATATTTACGCAGGAACAACAAAGGAGAAAACGCAGCCTCTGGTGTCCTTTGGCTGGAAGCTAAAATGAAGTTTGTCAGCGGGACAGATGAGCAGATGCTCTGCAGGCCAGTGCTGGTGCACAGGGCAGTGCTCTGGGGCAAGGGGTTGTGTGCTTCAAACACACAGCCCAGGGTAGTTCACACTCACAGCACTTGGACTCGATGATCTGGTGGGTCTCATCCAACCTGGTTATCCTATGATTCTATGATTCTATGAAAGTACCCTCCATCCCCACCAGCTGCTGAATAGCTGCCCTGAGCAGGAGCTAGGACTTGTACTGATTACCAAGAGCTTCTCTTGTTCTTCAGACTCATTTTTGTTTAAATTTTTAGTCAAAATCAACATACAGGCACCTTTCCTAAGTTACAAAAATTTATTCTATGCTTTCTGCTTTTTTTGCCAAGCTCATAAAGATCACCTCCTTTTTAACACTTAGCAGGAGAGCACTGATACTTTTTCCAGAACTGATTTAATCTGTATACATTGAAGTGTGATACCCTGCAGATGTCTGGATAAATTCTAATAAAACAGCCAGAGTGACCCACCACGGGAATTTTATCATAACCTCCCAAGGAAAAAAAATGTTCATCCCCAGGGATGTGTCATAGGTCAAACAAAAACTGTCATCCTTCCTCCTTGTTTTGAAAACACTCATTACCCTTGTTTTTATTTGCAACAAATAATGTAAAAGCTTTTTGTCAGCAATTTGTCTTTTTATTTATGTGCTGGTATGGTAACTAATTATTACAAGTTCCACACACTTGCTGATTTTGCCATAATGGTGCTTCTAATACGGCAACTTTCATCTGATGACTAAACAAGCACGGTCTTGCCTTTTGTTGGCATGGCCATGAGTCAAAATCAAGTCACTGGGATTTGAGAATCTTAGGACTTGCCTGTACATGGTTTTTGCATTAGTGCAATTAGACAAGTTGAAGTCAAAGCAGCGTAGCCCCCAAGCATGGGTGAAACAGCACTCTAGTTAAAGTGCTCACATCAGCACAGCTCATCTAAATAAATTCGATGTAACAAGCAGCCCACGCCAGAATAGCTGCACTGGAACACATAGAATTAGTGTCTTGGTCTGGCTGAAACAGTTTCACAAAATCCACCCCTGTGCCAGTGTTCGTGGGACAATTTTTTTCTGACAATATATGTGTGAGATTTTAGAAAGACCTCATGGGATAAGAAATTGGCTGTCAAGGCCAATGGCATCTTGGCTTGTATCAGAAACGGTGTGGCCAGCAGGTCCAGGGAGGTTATTCTCCCTCTGTACTCGTCACCGGTGAGACCGCTCCTTGAATCCCGTGTTCAGTTCTGGGCCCCTCACCACAAGAAGGATGTTGAGGCTCTGGAGCGAGTCCAGAGAAGAGCAACAAAGCTGGGGAAGGGGCTGGAGAGCAGGTCTTATGAGGAACGGCTGAGAGAGCTGGGGTTGTTTAGCCTGGAGAAGAGAAGGCTGAGGGGAGACCTCATTGCTCTCTACAACTACCTGAAAGGAGGTTGTAGAGAGGAGGGTGCTGGCCTCTTCTCCCAAGTGACGGGGGACAGGACGAGAGGGAATGGCCTCAAGCTCAGTCAGGAGAGGTTCAGATTGGACATTAGGGCTACTTTTTTCATGGAAAGGGTTATTGGGCACTGGAACAGGCTGCCCAGGGAGGTGGTTGAGTCACCTTCCCTGAAGGTGTTTAAGGGATGGGTGGATGAGGTGCTGAGGGGTTTGGTTTAGTGTTTGATAGGAATGGTTGGACTCGATGATCCAGTGGGTCCTTTCCAACCTAGTGATTCTATGATTCTATGGTGTTCATCAGGAACGTGGGATTTTTCCCTCCGTCTCCTTCCAGATCTAGGAATTATTGACTTGGACTCTGAGCCACAATCCGGGGAACATCCTACTTTCATGTCATCTCACAACAAATGATTAGGTGCAGGAAACACGTTCTTTGACTCATACACCAGTTTATCAATATTCTGACATGGAAGGTCATGCAAGGGAGTCATCATGCAGAAACCTCACCACAGGACCATAGTCAGGGTAGTTGCCCTCTACCACATGCACTATTCTACTGCATATGACTCATCTCCTGTATTGTGTGGAGGGTTGTTTGTTCCCTTTTTCTCTTTTTTTAAAAGCCTGGTCACCATGTGCTGATGGTGTAGGTACAGAATGTGTTTGCTTTGGCAATGAAAGCAGCTGAAGAATTTCCCACTTCTTCCCCCAGCCCAGCTGCTCACACTGTCCCTCTAGGTTGCGCTGATGCAACTGCTTGCATGTGGGTAGTGTAAGCCGGGTCAGAGAACTAACGATGTTAAAAAATAACTTAAAAAAAACCCACCTGCAATTGCAAGGAGGACACTGACTTGTGATTGGGCCAGGAATGCACTGCAAAGGGAAAGCAATTTTTTGATATAGCATTAGTAGTTCATACAGGACTCTGGAAAAGAACTATGAAGCAGTCTGTATTAGGGGCAAGGAAGGTTAAAGCTATAAAAAATGTAAAAAACAATTGTTGAAATAAAACAAACAACTAGGATGACATATGGAGTTACACAAATGTGTTGTCATCCACTATGAGTATCAAGTGTACTTCTTCAGTCTGTCTAATCTAATAAAAACACAGAGCAGCATGTATATCTAAAAAAACCCTCTACTGAAGCAATGCAGATACCCATCTTGCCCTGGGGAGATGATAAGGAAAGACAGTAAACCAGGTATGACAGGTCCTAGAGGCATCATTTAATGCATGGTTAGAAGACATTCACATTCCACTGTGATGAGTAAAACATACCAGGCAGAGGAGAGGTGAGAAGAGGAAAGGACAGGAGAGGAGAGAGGCGTACTAACATTGAAAGCTGGTTTCTCAAAGTGTTTTCTTTTTTTTTGATTTAAAATAGAGACCATGTGAGTTCAACATGAAAAAAATAGAGGTATCATTAAAGTTTCATTTTGGATGCTAAATTTACTGGAACAAATGTGGACGCTTTTATTGCCACTGACATATTTAAAAGCAAATATTCCTTCAACCTGTTTTTTTTGTCTCATAGCAAGCTGTTATGGTTTAAAAATCCCACGTCTTTCCAAACATACACAGCATTAAACCAAAAGACTCCCTGCATGAATGCTTGTTTGAAGGAGTAACTTGAATCAAATTGAGACTCTTTTAGGGAACTCCTAAGGCTTTTGTTTTGTAGGAGTCTGGATAACAGAATTTTTTCCTAGACTGATGATTGATGAATGTACATGGGTTAATCCTTCTACTCTAAAGTGCTCTTGGCAAGAAAAGTCGAGCATCAAAGTTTGATGTGGCTCACAGTGTGGATAAAAACCAAGCTGTCATCTTCTTTTAACAGTGACTCTTCCAGGTTTGCCCACAGATGATCTCACTTAAGGAAAGAGAAAAGAGAACTTCAGGTTCTGCAGATGTGAAATCTTCCTTCTGTGACTAGAAACAACACTGGCTGCCCCATGGCTCTCTGGTGTCTTTTCACTTTGATGTTAAATTAAGCTAATGGATACATAATGGAGCTTCTGCCATGTTTTAGGTTATGTTTGGATGTAGTCTATACAATAGCAACTTTCTAAACCAGCTTTGCTCTAAAAAGGAGAGGATCTAACATGCATTTTTATCTCATACTAAGAAAAGATCGCTGAGTAGGATTAGCTAAGGAGACAGTGTTTGCATTTGAATTATTTTTCTGCCTTGAGTTTAAATCTTGATTTAATAACAGACATTCCAAAAAATTTTTTGGTGTAATTTCCCCTGTCAATGCTGGAAATCTCATGAAATCATCAGTGATGATATTTCATAGGTTCAGGGATGAAATCTTGAAGGAGTTCTGGAGAGATTTTGGCTCTGCTTAGAAAAAAATGGGGAAACTGTCCCTTATTTCTTAGATTTGATGCGGAATGACTGCTTCCTCAGGAACTTAATCTTTGCTCCTGCCCATAGTGCTCTGGCAAGGAATGACTGCACCCAGTCTAGCTGTTTCCTTCCCTTCCTTCTCTTCCCTCTTGCTGCCTCTTCCACCTGCGGAACTAGGCTTTTTAGTACTCAATGTGCTGTTCTCTTAAAAAGCACTTCGATCTATCTTGTCAACTTCTGTCTGTGGTGTGCAGGGAAATATTTAAAAACCCATCAAACAACACATTTCAGCTATTGACCTCAGCAGTTCTTAGGAACTACATCATTTCCTTGACATTTGCAATCCAGTAACTGGAGAGGACTCAAGCTGTCTGGCTTTTGGCCAGGGAGCTGGTTTCTCTGCACATCTCTGCAATCGTTCCAGTCCATTGCCACAAGCGCCACGGGCAGTTTCAAAAAAACAAAGACATGTTAAAGATGCTTTGGTCTTTGCAACTGTAACGCCAAAGAGAGGCAAACAGCCTATTGCTGCTACTTTTGGGGAGTTAGGTTGCAATTCTGGGAAGCAAACAAGAAATTTTTCTGATACTTCTACACAAGCACTGTTGAAAACAATGGTAAAGTAGTGATTTTTTTTTTTTTTTCCTGAGCTTCAGATCAAGCCCATATTCCTGAGAGGGCTCCATGTTTTCTCCACCAAGCAGACAGGCACTTACTTATGTGAGCTGATGGCCACAGAGGAAGAAAATTCATGTAGAATGAAACACCACTTTACCAAGGAGGGAGACATGTGCTGCCTTGGCCACGTGAATGATACATATTTTTGTGGATCCTGTACCCCTTGTGCGTTTACTCACACAACAAACTGTCTGGAATTAAAATTAATTAATTAATAAAACATTTCTCGTTGACTGGATATTAAAAAAAATGAGGCACAACTATGACTTAACAAAGATATATTATATGCCACCAGAATACAGTAGGGCAATATTTATTACGGAGGTAAAAGAGGCAACATATTTACTCTTACTTCAACCACATGTCTGTTGACAACCCTCTTTTACAATGCAGCTCCCTGGTAAATTTTAGGTAGACCTTTATGTTGCATTCCAGCCATGGCAGCACAGTTATTACTAAATAGCAAGTGTAATTGCTTTAAATTTGGCATTGTTAGGACATGTGCTTGTATTTCTTCACTCATAAATTTAGGCTCCTTCCCTGCAGCAGTGGTAGGAACTTGAATCAGCCAGGACTCACCACGGTAGTTGGACAGGGGTATGTCAGAGAGTGAGTTTCATGTAGGTAAGGTGCCTGTTTCTCTTTTAACTAGCACTGCCAAGGGTGACCGCTGAGACCGTCACACCAGCTCCTGCTGCAGAGAAGGCAGAAATAGGTAAGGGCTCACACAAGAGCAGTGTTGTAAATGAAGTTAATGCTCCTTAAAGCCGTAACCTGAAGCAATCAAAGCGAATAGTACTGTAGCCTTTTGAAAATTTTATCTCGACTTCCCAGTCCAATATTTTGGATATTAGGCCAAAATCTGAGTTTCCTTTTTCATTTCTGCATGGCAAATGCACCAGTCTGGCTGTGCAGAGTAACAAGCCAGGGATCAAACTTGTCTGTCTCTGACCATGGCAGTTTGAGGAAGGAGGAAAATGTAATCAGAGCTGGATGACAAATGTGTCTTATAACACTTTTTGCTGTGTGATTTCCTTTCAGTGGAAGTGGGTAGCAGTCAGTCCCTGCATAGGGAACTCTCACTGCCAGCTATGCAGTAAGTTGGGTTTTTTTCTCTTTTATAGGATCTCAAGGCCTGTTTGTTGAACATCCTTCGAGTCTTGTTCAGAGGAGAAAAGTATTTCCTCAGAAGACTTTCTGTGTTGCTTCTATCAACAATCATCTCATGGATTACCACAAGCCATGAGGGTGGGATCATGTCTGCAAGAACCAAGACCCATGTCAGAAGTGTCTGTGTTGTGTGTGTTACCTATCTTGGATGTCCTACTCGAGATGTTATGATCCCAGCATTTGGCATTATTTGGCACTTTCTCAAATTAAAACCAGTAATCCAAGGTAAGCCTGGTGGGAAGGGTTCTTTCTGAGTCTGAAAACAAGGAAGAGAAAGGCTTCCTAGTCTCAGTTCCTCTGCCTGCATCCAGGATGTTCGAGAGTGAACGATCTGCATTTATAGAGAAGGGCCTGCTTAGCTCTAAGCTGGACCATGTTTCCAGAAAATAAAGGTGAAAGTTGCTAGCCCATCTTTACTGTGCATATGCAACGCATTTTCATACATTCATGCATATATATTTTCGTACATTTTTGACCTGGAAATAGCAAAAAGCACATTTTGTGCCAAACTGCAATTCTTCCCTCCCAAGGATGGTGACATTGTAACCTTCACATATTTTTTCAGTTTGAAAAACAACACTTTGTCCCTTGGTTTTATTCCATAGTGCCTGATCTCCCACAGCTGACATGAAAGGAAACACCCTCCCCCCCTGCCCAAAGCCTCAGATTAAATCAAACTGAAGTTAGAGAACAGAAAATTTCAGACCATCTGTTCAAAGTTATAAAAAATTGAAACCAAGATATTTTTCTGGCCAGAGCTATCAAATATATCTACAATAATTAGGTTTAGTTATGTTTCTTTTAAACTGTGTTCCTGTTTTTCCCCATACTACTACATCTGTGATCTAGAGTTCCAAATACATTGGAAAAGGCAAAACAAACAAACACAAAAATCCCCTTCCTGCAAGAATGAACAGGGACAAAATACTTTTCCAGAGCCAGAAACAAGGGAAGTGAAGTGAATAAACTCACAGTGAAAACAAGCTATAGCTGCATAAGCTTACAAAAATGGCTTACACGTGGTTTTCTTGCCACCTTTTATTTTGATCTTCCATCTGTAGCAATTTGACGTGAGTATCTGTAGCTTCACTGTAGTCTCAGAGGAGTTAACAGCACAGAACCTCCAAATCCTCAAAAAGGGTAGGGGGGGAGGGGAAATGGGTTGGAGTTTTTAATCTTTTGCATTTTTTACATTTTTTACATATTTGTGGCTATTGCTGTGTAACAGGTGACCTGCAGGGGAGTACTTAAGTTTAAATGCTTTTGTGGCTGTCAACTCAGCAGCTTCACCCTAGCGGTAGGCAAACCTCAAACTCCATCTCCATTTGAGAAAGTCTGCCAGGGTGAGGACGATTCCCTAATTAACCACATCCTCGGTGTATCACCATTAGATAACACAAGGAAATGTGTTCATGGCTTGCTGCTTCATCAAGCTGCTGTAGCAATTCATTCCTGGGAGAGCAGAAAAGCCCTGGCTGACTGCAGAGACCTGAAGGAGACCATCTTTCCCATCTAAGTCTTTTTCACATGTTGTCTCTCCCATTGTGTTTGCACAGATGAAGGTTTACCCTGTGCTGCCCTCCATTTACATCCCAGAGTAGAAGATGTTTGTGCTTGGGTCAGCCTCTCAAAGTGTCTGTGTGGGAATGTGTGTTTCTTGAACTTGGTGGCATCTTGGAGCTGCCACACCACAAGGGGATTAGCTGAACGCCAGTTCCTCTCTGGAGCAGTAACACCCAGTTCCCAGTGAATCTTGCTCCAGGACACAGGAGAACTCTTGATGAATTTCTTGCAGTTATAGGAGTATTTGCCTAAAAGAAAAGAAGCTGGGGCATGGTGCCCCGCTCTGAACACTGTACGTGCCACAATGTTCAGTTGTTCGTTGTGATATTCCCCCATTTGACTATCATAGAATCACCAGGTTGGAAAAGACCCACTGGATCATCGAGTTCAACCAATCTATCAATCACTAAACCATGCCCCTCCGCACCTCATCCACCCGTCTTTTAAACACCTCCAGGGATGGTGACGCAACCACCTCCCTAGGCAGCCTGTTCCAGTGCCTAATGACCCTTTCCGTGAAAAATTTTTACTGTGGCCACCTGAATGCTATCTGCATCCTGCCAGCCCAAGTCCTGGACTCCTTCTGTGGTCAGGGAACAGCAAATGCATGTAGGCATCTCCAGAAGACGTTTCATCTGTCTTGTTTCAGACACCCACCTCCATAAAGAAAGCCTAAGCAACCATTTTTGGATCAGATCATCAGGCTCTTAGGAAGCTGTACTTGAGCAAGATGCATCCACCCCTCTATATTCAGAAATAAATCTTGTATTTCTCTGAAGGTGTGAAAGAAGATTTATATTATGAAGTATTTCTGCATTTTCATTTGATTCCATCCCCCTAGTATCACTCCCTGTCACCCACATGTAACCTGTCCATGCTGATAGCATTGCTATTGGTGAAAGACTCTGTGTGTGTGTGTGTTGTTTCAGGATCTGTCATCTGCCTGCTAACAAATGTGATGGGTGCATGAATTACTGGCAGTACAACCTGGTGCTCTGAGTTATTTCAAAGACTCGATTTTATTTCTGTAGGATGCACCGTATTTTATATTACAGGTCTGCAACACTGTTTCTTACCACTGTAATACATTATTAACTTAAATATGCTCTCCAAACTGCCTTCACTGGACTTCTGTTTCTCTGTAAGCACATCGCCTGAAGAAGAGAAGCGCTATTCAAATGTGTCATGTACTTGACAACTTCTCTCCCAAGAGGTATGCCAATCAAGGATTAGACTCAGTGTGTGGAAAAGTGCTGGAAGTTTCCCACAGGAAGAAAAAAAGTTTGGTTTGTTCCACCAGTCAGGGTTAGCATTCATTGCAGCAAGAAATATAAATTTATGGTTTAGCCCTAGTAGCAGCATGCCAGCTAAGTCCATATTAAACCACGGCTCAGCTGTTCTTTGTCGGTAGTTGGAGGCCAGATGGCAAGGCGCTGTGCTGACCTGCATCAAGGCAAGTACTGCGCTTTCATCTTTTGTCCTGGCTAGCCCAGGGTCCTGCCAAGCTCTTTACTCCTCAGCCTCCTTAACTACCACTGAGCAGGCTGGTCAGCTGTGTTTGGATTCTCAGTGATGCTTTGTCTGTCTTTATTCACTTTGCTGAAAGGCTCCATATCCCTCCAAAGGGAGTCTTCTCTCATTCATTAGCATCGCAGTCTTGTCTGCTCCAAAAAGTTGTCTGAAGATGACTGATACGTGTTATACACAAGCAAACAAAGAGTTGAACGTATATTAACCATGTGTACAATGTAGGGGAAGCGGGTTTGATTGTAATTCTTGTCACACCAAAAATATCCTCAGTATTTGTTCTACCAGTAATGAGCTGCTACTGTTCCTATTTTCCTGCAGCATTTACTTCATTCATTTAGTCTGTGCTGAGGACACAGACAAGGATGAGAAACTAAGAGGCGTTAAGCTGACAAGAGACATGGAAGACATACTTTATGGCACAGAGCTGACTACACAGGGTGAGACAGGCAGACAAAACATGCACTTGGCCTAACAGCTGGTTGGGAGGATGCTGTTTGACTAAAACAAACAGAGTTATTTTAAAGCAATTAAAAGCTACAGATTAAAACACCTTTGATAATGCCATCATAGTATACAAGGGAGATGCACCCTTAGGAAAACAACTATCAGCTGTGCTCTTCAGCAAAGGGGAAGCAATCTATTATTTCTCATTTAAGGTTTTCACCTGCACTGAAAGTGGTGGATTTTTAGCCTTTGCCAGGGCTGGAGTCTCTAAAAATATACAAACATCTTAAAGAGGGAAAGAAATATTTTCTCTCTGGTTGGTAATATTAATATATGAGTAGTGTAGCTTTGAAATGTTGTGGGACTTCCTTACCTTACATCAGCTTCACAAGCAGGGCATTTGTCTAGTGCCAAAGTAGTCTGGCATGCCAGCCTGACTTTCACAAAGCCAATGTCTTTAGTATTAATTGTATCTCTCTTGCTATGATTTTTTTTCCTTTGTTTTTATTTTTTTTTTATAAACAAGCTAAGCCTGCTAAATAATGTTTGTTTTCTATTGAACTTTCCATTCTTAGGAAAGGAGGGACCTTTTTCCTCTTTAAGGACATTTGTTCTACTTCTGAGGGTTACTCATTTCCAATATACTGGCAGGTAGCATAACAAAACAGGGTCTGTATCTGACTCACAGGAGGTACTGTGGAAAGAATATAATGTTCTTTAGAAGGAATTAGTGTTTTCAATTTAGGACATAGGCAATGTAAAAACTAGCAAAAAAAGTCGTGATGTCACCTTTCTCTTCACATAGAAAACGTGGTCAAAAATGTATTGATATTTTAAGAAAATTTGAAGCCTTTAACATGTTTCATTGTATTTTCTATTTGCACTGGTAGTGACTTGTTTTGAAACAGTGCCTCCTAACTTCTGTAATAATCCTATTCTTTTTAATACAAAGCAACCTGGTAATACAGGTAAACAACCTGAGATGCAATTCCCTGCTGCACAATTACACACAACAGTAAACTACCATGAGTGGGACTCAGTCTGAACAACCACAGCATAAACATCTTTCTGTGTGAAAACTCTTTCTCTTCCGCAGAGACTTCTGTCTTGGCCTGTTGCCATGACATTTACTCGTGGAGATGCCGAGCCACCAGCGGTATTTTGATTCAGCAGAGGTAGTCAGAGCTCATCATCTTCCTGCTCTTCACCTTCTGCTTGCTCTGTCGCTGGCAGCAGTAGCCCAGGCTGGCTGTTAGCTGCTCAGGCTTGTATCTGAGTAACCTCTAAGCCAGTATTTAGAGTTCAGTTGACCCCACTTCCAGGAACAAGGATGGGTAAAATCAACATTCCCCAGCCTATGACTGGCCCCATGAGACATGAGAAAGTAATCCAGGAAAAAGCTGCAGAATAATATTTGTAACAATCATCCATTCAGCTACTCAACTATATAAGCAAACAACAACAAAAAGACATAGCAGTAAGAGGCAAACACGCAGACTTTGGCCCTTTTTATGGTTATAAATACAAATATCTGTGTCACTGTGGCACAATATTCTGTGACCCTTTGCCTAAAAATGTTGAGAAACATTGGAAAAAACACCTCTCGGTTTCTATGATTTTTTTTCTATACAAAGAGTAACTAAACAGTGTTTCACAAGGCAACTGTGTGTTTCACCTTGCAAATGTGACCCTCTGCAGCAGCAATGAATATGATAAACAAGCCAGGGTGGCTGTAGCCCTGCTCATGAAGCATCTTAAAGAGATGCACTGAGACTTTTCCCCTTTCAGCAAGAAAGCCATTCCCAACATGCGTTAACAAAGTGACCTCTTGAACCTCCTTACAACCCCTTCTTAAAGTCCTTTGCCATGCCACCCAGCCTCAAAGATACCCACCAGCAAGCACAGTGGGCCAATGGTGCTGTTGCAAATAGCACTGGCTAGCTCTATCTCAGTGCTCCATCACTGTCTATCTCATCTCTTGTACTGCAATTAAACTGTAAAGGTCTGGGGCACTGAGTATCTCTTGATTTTCCGTCTATTGCTTAGTCCAACAGGGTCTAGCTACTGATGAGGATATCAAGGAGCTAAAGAAAAAGAAGTGAAAAAAAATTGCGAAGAATTAATATAATAAAGAGTTAAAGAAAGGAAGTAATAAGCAGCCACATTTAGAATCTTGTACGTATTTTTAAACAGTAATGGGAAAGATCACCATAGGAATAATTGTTACTATTTTTGCCTTGTGTAGATATTTTCATCTATGAATTCGTGAGCATGCTAATTAAAGACTTTGCACATTTCCAGTTCCCATCTGGAAGGGATGAGATGCTGAGAGTAAAGCAATCTAATGTCAACATCTGACATTATCACTGTGGAGACGAGGTTAAGCTTCCATTTATACTTAGCTAACAACCTTAGCATGACACAATTTGATAAAGTAGGTCCTCATCTACTGTTTGATACACAGGTCAGTAGTCATTATCAGATTGTGGGTGTTTGCTATGGGCATGTACCAGCAAATCTGTGACTCCTGAAGTGACTCAGTCATTGGCCAGAAACGCCTGCAAGCCAGTCTGCTTAGTGTTGACAATAAAGCCAGGATTCAGCTTCAGAGCTGAAGGTGGCAACTTTCTTCTCATTTCACCACTCATCCTGTGTGGCAGAATAATTCCTTCCTCTAATTTCTTATTGACAGCATTAAGATTCCAGCTTTCCCTTTGTGGGATGGCATCCACCTCTTCTCTGCAGTAAACTGCAAAACAATCAGTATCAGTACTAACCACACACCTTTTTCTTGGAGCCAGGCAACCGCAGCCCCAGAAGGAAGTCTTCTTGCTAGAAAAAAAAGCAAACTTTTAAACTTTTACAATTGTCTTACAAAATCTTCTGCAGGTGGTTAGATGGCTTTTCACTTTGCTGTGTTGGGAGGGATAAAGGCAATCACTTCTCCCCAGCCCTTTTCAACGGCAAGTTGAGTGGTTCCCATCTCTGTTTCAGAGGCTGGCTATCCATTTGCAGAACTCCTAGGGTCAAACTGCTCTTCTCTTTTCACAGACTAACAAACTCCCAGTATTTCTTGGAGCAGCTCTGAGTCAGGTCTGGGTTTGTGCCACAGACCCGTCACAAGGAGCCAGGCAGCCAAGTAGGCGAAAGGCACCACAGTCACAATTAGCTATTTCCCTCAGTAGCTGTTTCAGTTGTAATTCCCTTTTTGTTCAGCCTAGAGCAGATGGTGGCTCAGAGCACCATTGGGAGGGTGGAAAAGCGTCCAGTCTGGATTACTGAACTTGGCTCCTTGCACATCCTCCCCCCTGCCCAGCTGTGCTGGCCCAGTGGGCTGTCTGCTCAGATGGCTCCAGATGGAGAAGAGGGTTGAGGAAGAAAAGTGGCAGATGGCAGCTGAATTTGGATCAAAACAGGAGGCCTCACCTCTGCGGGACAAGCACTGACAGGAACTAGATTTTTTTCTGGTTACATCTTGGTTGACTGTGTTTAAAAAAATTCCCCCGTGCAAAACACTTGGAGTTTTTTGATTTAAAAAATCCATGGCTTTCTGCAATGTTTTCCTCGTCTCAGCCTAGCTCTGCATAAAGGGCCAGACACAAACTTGAAGTTAAAATATCTGTGAATATGAAGCTCAGGCAGCAGGATCTCCTAACACTGCTCTGTTAACCAGCTGCAATGTTTCAGCCGTGGGGAATTTTTTCAAGGGGTGATCGGTCTTTCTTACCATGTTCACTGCGTGAACACGTCTGTGCAAGATCTATAGTAAAAGCAACACAGGCTTTTCTGTGGCTCTCCTGTGTTGACAGAAAGCTGGCAAAGCTGTTCCTAGCCCTTCCCAAGTGCCCTTCTTGCGATGATGCCAACATGTTTTGCAAACACTGAATTGGCCAAGAGAATTGCTTTCATGTGCACTAATTCGCCTGTATAAAGTGCTGGGAGCGGATGAGTAAAAGAGTGGAAAGCAGGCCTGTAGGGTCTGGGATATGTCCATGCAGCTCTCATTTCTGTGCTGCTCAGGCTACAATAATCATCTTGTACAGATCTGGGGTTATTTAGCAGAGGTGCTTGATACCTGTTTCCAGCTGTTACTTTTTCCTTTCTTTCAGTTCTCATGCTTTGACAAAAAAGGAGACTGATCGGGCTAGTAGGGTGGTGCATAAAGCAACAAAAGGTCAGACTTTTATAATTTGATTTTGCAATCTCATTATAGGATGGGGGTAAAACTAGAGATGAGGCCAGTATGTGGCACTAACGCTTGCTAGCAGGACAGGAGAAAGTGGCAGAAGTATCAAGCCTTTCTCTAAAACTTAGGCCTTCACTATTCAAATTGTTTAGGCAGCAGTGTTAAGATCCATAAACTTGTGTTTACTGCTTCACCAGAAGTGCTGATGGCAGTATCTGTATTCTTGGCACAGAACTATAGTGTTCCAGCTGCTCTGCAATGAGCGTCCTGGAGAAAAAGAGAACTAGCTATCAAGTTTGCCAGGTGGGGGGAACTGGAACCCAGGCTGGTCCGAGTCAAACTTCTCCTTAATTACATTAATAGTTGACAGAGGATAATCTGTTGCTCCTGGCTTTCGTCCTGATAATTAGGACCACTTCAAGCATTTCCTGTCTTTTCAATCTACTTCTATCTGGAGGAGGTTTCACAGACTGTGCAGTATCCTGGAGAGAATAATACTTCAGTAAATCAAACTGTGTGCCTTATTCCAAGTAGGAAGCAGTTTTGCTAAGCTTTCTTTGTTCTCTTTTGGCAGCTTCAAAAGTAGTTTTCCAAGTTAGGAGCTACCTTGTTACAGGACCTAGGAGAAGGTGTGCTAGTGAAAATCCCTGACCCATCAGCAGGCGGCTTGGCTGGAGCAGGTAGACTGCTGGGTGTGTCCTGCAGCATCATATGCTTGGTGAATGTTTATCTTCTGAGACTCATGTTGCAGTAAAAATGAAAAACTGCATGTGACATTGGGCTCTTGAACTATTAGCAAGGTTTTCTGAAGTTGTCTGGAACGGTATGTAGTCGGCATGGGGAATAGGGTGTGCCTTCCCTTTGGGCTGGGGCTCCAACGTATTGTCATTGTAGAAGGAAGGAGCTACAGAGAGCCCCAGGGCCTGTCTGGTTGAATGCTTCAGTGGAGATAACTCCGCACTGGGGCAGGCACTTTCTGAAATAAGTTACACGAGGAGTGCTTTGGTCTTTTTTTTAATGTCAGCAGTAATTGTTTTTGTCATTTCATGGATGCGAGGTGTACAATCACTGGGCACAAGTAGGACATTGGCATGCCCGTAACTGAAAATGCCTGGGTCTCTCTGGGCAATTTTGCATGAGAGAAGAGAGAGATCTGCCAAAAGTTTGCTGAAATGGGAGAAAAATATTAGCTAACCCTCAGAGGAAAGTTTGGGGAGATACTTCCTGAACTGCTGTCTTGAGTGAAGACTGGGAAGGAGGGCAACCCCTCCACCTCAAGACAACTTCCTTGCAGAAAGGAAAGGGAAAGAGGAAAGAGGACCCACTTTCTTCTAGAACAAGCCATGCAGATCAGAAGGGGTCAGCCCAGCACCTGGCCCTTGGTGGTGGTGTGGGCGAAGGAGCCAATGGGCCCCACGGCCATCTGACCCTGGAGGGCTTTCCTCTCCCCTCACCAGCACTGGCCGCTGTGTTTAGACGGAGCTGAGAGGGCTTTAAAGAGGGATAAAACTTTAGAAAACTTGGCAATGCCCTTAAGTACTTACTGTCACGTCATTTTGAAGGACAGTTGTGTCATTTTCCTTTTTCCCCCCCCCAGATTCTCCAGCTTATTTGCAGAAACTGAAGAGCCAGAAATAATCTGACAAAAAAGCTGTCTCCCAGCATATGGCTGTAGATCTACAGCATGGGCTCTTGCATTGGCATGGAAGTTAAGAAATCTCTGACAACTCAGATCTCACTGAAAAGGAAATGAAGTAGCGAGGTGTCACAACATGGCAAGATGAAATCTGTCCTTCCTGGATTTCCAGTGAGACAGACAACTTTGGAGCATGGTCAGACAGAGTGACAAGGACCACAATGTTCTCCTCTTGGAGGGAAGTAACATCTTGAGCTGTTACAGTGCACTGAAAATTTATTTCCTGTCCCTTAGGAAAATCATACTATTTATACATTAACATGGTTCTGTTGCCAGTGGCACAGGTCCCAGGACAAGCACAGACGAATTATCTCAAATGTGTTTCTCTCACCTTTCACAGACCCAGGGTTACATCCTAGTATAGACTTCTTAGCCCAATCTTTACCTCGTAGCATGAGAGTCTCTAGTATTTCTGACAGTGCTTTTAGGAGTTAGTGTTGCTGGTGAAACTTGGTGATAGTGTGGTTAGACGGCGCTGGCTTAATCTGTTTGGGAAAGTGCTGCCGTGCCAGTCCCACTGCTCCCATCTTTCACAGTCATTCAAGTATTTGCTACTGCTGCCTTGTTTGGCTGGACACTAGTGCTTCTCTGACCCTTCTCTGAGCAGAGTTACTTCATTAAAACAGCAGAAAACTAACTTTACAAAATAAAAATGAATCACTGCAGCGGACTGGCTCTGTTCACTAAAGGGTCAGATGGCCAGCAAGGAAGGGAATGCGTGGTAGGGAAGGGCAGGTACTGGGAAAGAAAGAAATAGGTCTCTCTCCTTTGGAAACAAAGAGCTGTTGGAGTGGGTAAACTGTCTTATCCAGCTGCACCCATATTGCTCATATTGTCAGTATGGCAGGCATTGGCCTCAGGTCCTTCTGTCAGCAAGGCACGGCAGTTGAGCCAGGACAGGCTGCAGGAGCCAATGCAAGGGGGTTTCACTGGGCTTCTGACTTGGGTGAAGTTACGAGGCAATCCAGGACAGCAGAGATGTGAAAATAAGGCCAAGGGGAAATGAAGAGGAAGGCTTTCCCTGACTGCATTCCCTCTCCAGTGTCATTGGGATGAAATGGTTTGCTCCAAAACCTTCCAGGGAAGCAAAATGAAAAACCAAAGGGGGGGAAATGTAATCTGGCATTGAACATGCCAGACCAAAGATCATAGAATCATAGAATCACAGAATCACTAGGTTGGAAAGGACCCATTGGATCATCGAGTCCAACCATTCCCATCAATCACTAAACCATGATCCTCAGCAGCTCATCCACCCATCTTTTAAACACCTCCAGGGATGGTAACACAACCACCTCCCTGGGCAGCTTGTTCCAGTGCCCAAGATGATGTGGCTTAGGCAAGGGCACATAGTTGCAGCCCCTCAGGGTGAGGAAGAGTGTGGCACAGGATTTGTGCTGCCTCTAGATTGGCTGGAGGAGATTACAGGTGAGTCAGCATAAAGCTCAAGTGGCACAAACAGATGATACCAGACCTCCTATAAAAAAAACCTCAACCCTGCCAGTATAACAAATTAGCTGTGAAAACTTGGCTCAGCAGCAAAAGTTCAGCCTAAGTCAGCACTTTATATTGTGTGGCTGCAGCAGTTTTGACCCAGGTATCCTAGTGAAATCATGGATGCAGGAAGGGGAATACAAACAACCACGTGTGGCCAAAGCACTCAGCACCTCAGGAACAGTGGCTGACAGGACTAACCCTGCAGAAATCTACAAGTTCTGCTGGGTCTGACAGTGTTCAGAGCTTTTACCTTTATTGTAAGTGCTCATCAGAGCAGATTAACAGCTTGTCAAGTCCAGTATTTACATGAAGAGGGAATATGATTAATTTACTTTCCATATTCTGATTGCATCTAATTTGGTGACTGACCATCTGTCTATTTTTTAAGCGTCTTCTTAAGTATGTGACATATGTACAGGCTTTCAAAATCACTTCCAGATGTAAATATTTTTCAGATAACAAGCCCTTTTTAATTCTTTTCCATTAGATATTTAAGTGTAATGTGTATTGGCAAAAATATTTTTTTACCCTTGCATTTCTCATGACTGTTTGTTTTTTTTTTAAAGCATGTTGTATTCCAGAATAAGAATGCTGTGCCATATTTCTCAAGTAAAGAGCCCCACTGCCTGCAGCTTGCACACTAACATCCAAAGTTTATGTTCCACATGGTCCTCTGTGCAAAATAGCAGCTACTTAAAGTAGCAGAGGACACAGCCATCTCCTGGGGTAGTGTGCTTGAGATGGGGTCAGTAAGGAGGAACTTTGTGAGAGAGGGAACCATGTGATGAAGATATCGGTGTCGCCCCTCCTTGCCAGATTTTTATTTAAATAGCTAGAAGGTTCTGCCCTGGAGTGTCAGGCTTGGACAGTGAAAAGCACCGAGTTCATGCAAAAATTTAAATAAGTAAACCACTAAATCCACATGGAATGACATGAGTTTGACTGTCTAAAATCCTCTCCTGAGGATTTCTGGACAAAAATTCTCAGTACTTTTTAACTGATAGTTAAGATGCTTTGAAGTCAGCTCTGAAATGAATACATTTCCAAAGATGTCTCATCTCTTCTCATGTCCTTCTACTTTCTGGCTTTAGACAATATGCTGGAACCATTGTTTCTATACAACTTATCACAAATATCTACTGCCAGCTGTCATTCAACTCATTACTGAGTTGGAGGATCTCAAGTATTTCAGTTTCTTTTATCAGAAAGTTCAGAATCTCTGCATAAAATTACCAGTAATGAAAAAATCCTTCTCTGAAAGCAGATCCTGGCTATTCAAGTTACCTGGAAGTAGGATAGTGAAGGTAATGGATATTTCAAAGCATAGATAGTTCAGAAAAAAAAAAAAGGAAAATATTTTAAATTACATTGAAACAGAAACCTCTCAGAGATGGCTGGTGAAATCAAAAGGTTTGAGAAAAACAGTTTCAGGCTAAGTTAAATAATTGATTTTTCCTTAAATGCTTTATTCTTTCTGCTTCGAGCATCATAATTTATATATAACTTACTAGAAAGTACATTTCAAGGAAATACCAAACCAGAAAGCTGAAAAAAAAGCTGTAAAAAAGCAGAAGTGAAACAAGTGATATTCTTCCAGAAGGATTTTATTTTTTTCCAACTAGACAATTAATGCTGCGGCATTGCTGAAGCTACTTTGAGAAAATATTTCCACATTTGTACATGTAAGTTACTTCCCAGACTGGAAGAAGAAAGAGCAGAAGGGGGATGCAAATAGCCACGAGGAGACAGTAGCTGCAAGCCCTGCTGCCCATCTCCTCTGGTGAGGGTCCTGTGCACAGATGAAGACGTCTTGAGCCAACAGGAGAAAATCAAAACCTCTTGTTCTGAAACAACTTCAATCTGTTGATGCAGAGACCTCCATATGGATGTTAAAGTAAGCAGAAATTCTTAATGACAGTGCTACCCATTTAGATTTCTTCTGTCTATGGATTTAAGAAATAGTCATCAGAACACTGTTTTTTTGTGGTCCCACCTCCCTGTCTGTGAGTGGCACCTGAGATGCAGCCCTGATTCAGGGCAAAGTCCAGAGGGTGGGAAGTGGGAACACCTATCCCTTTGGGTCAGCCCCTGAAGCCAGCTACTCAAGTTTAATGCTTCTTATGTAAGAAGCACTGAGAAGCAACTGAGCCTGTCTACTAAGAGTAGATAGACTGAGGGTCTCAAGTCCAATCTCTGGGTGGTTCTGCCAGGGAAGTGTGATTACTGCCTTGGTATTGTGGTCCAGTTGCAGATCTGATATTCACTGTTCAATTTCATCCCAAATTTTCAGGCCACATTGTGTTTGATCTTCAATCCATGCTTCAGCCTTCTTATTCTTAATCTTCCTGAAAGTTATACCTGCTGTCTTTGAAAAACCATTATCAAACAGCATAATTCAGGGGAGGGAAAAAAACCATTTCTGCCAAGAATATATGAAAGAGTCTTACTCTTAAGGATAGGCTATCTGAGCTCTAAAACCTTATCTGCACATGAACTATATTGCCTCATAATGGGTTAACCATTTTGATGTGGAAATGCATATTTCTCAAAAGAAGAATCCGTCTCCGGAAGCATCTTTATACTAATGTGATGGAAGTTGTGACCATAAGGTATGTGTGGTGTTTGCAAACCAATAGAATAAAGCCTTGTCTCCACACATAATTCAGTGGAAACTTTCCAATCAGAGTATTCTGGCAGTATGTCATTATTTGGAAGGGCATATTACTGCAATGTGGTGTTTGCTTGCTTTCCAGATATACTATATACTCTGTGGATTTCTTATTTTTTAAAAAAAAAAAAAGTATTTTGCCATAAGACAGAAAAAGAAACAACTTTAAAACACAGCTTAGAAATCCTTCTGGTGGCAATCACACCATGCAGGAGGAGGACAGTATTCAGTTAAACTAGTCTTCTGGTACAGCAAGTTCTGGCTAGCAAAGCGCCGTTGCTGCAAAGTTACAAACAGGAATATTTAAGTATTTAGGATATCTTCATTCTAATTTGTTCTGATTGGGCTGACATCCTTGTGCTTATTACTCTCTGAGCACACTTAAGGGACCAATCAGTCCAGTTACGTGTTCAGTTACACAATATTTTTTTTCATCAGGTCCCTTATAAGTTGCTGTTTACTGAGTGCTGCATTAAAAGCATTTGCTGGTCTCAGGAGAGATCATGCTTCACTTATCTTGGGATGCAGAAGACAGAAGTCCTCGGTGGCCAGAAAATGTAGGCTAGATGCAAAATGCATTAGCATAAGTAAGATACAAATTTAAGGCATGGAAATTGTACTTGCAAAATATATTTGTGTGAATTCTGGCATTAAGGAAAATCTAGAAGCCACAAAGAAAATAATTGTCATTAGCCTGGGAATGACAGTAAATGATTTAAACTAAACTATGTCACGGGATATTTAGAATGCACCAAGAGCACATATAAACATAGGGCCATAGCTGCACAATACATCTGAGGATTAATAGTGGTTTGCCACTGCCAGAATGGGCATTCCAGACGTTCTCTGTTAGTCTTAACCTAATCCCTCCAGCCCTATTTGCAGCCACAAAGCTTTGTCCCTTTGCCTTGAACCACCTCTGGCTCTCAGACTCAAGTTGGTGAGCCAATTCTCACCTGGCAGAAACTGCTAACCTTATTTTTGGCAGCACAGTGATTTCAATGGGCACTTAGTTCCACCAGATGAGCACCAGAGCCAGTGCTCAGAAGAGATCTAGAACTTCCACCTGGTGTGAGGGGCTGGCGGGGCTGGCAGAGGACTGGTACCTCCTCTTGCAGTGTCAAGGTGCATGTAGATTGGCAGAGTTCTGTCATATTGCTGCAGCTGTGCATTAACTGTGCTGCATTAACTGTGCTGTGCAATTGTGTAACTCTAAGAAGTGTGTTCCCTGGCTACGAGAGTCCATAACATTTCTGCAGGATTCATAATGCTGCAACAACTTTTCATGCATATAGTATTTCTGACTATAGGGGTAAAAACAGTTTGTTTGGGGACATAGAGTATGTCCCCCTTAGAGTAAGAAGCAGTAAACTTGAGTAGTTGGTAAGCACACTCTAGAAAGTGTTATAGAGAAATCTATGCCCTTGGACTAAGAATTACTCACAGTTAGTTTGCCTTTTTCCTCTCTTCCAGTTCCTGTGACTTTACAGTATTGCTGTTTCTCCTTGTATCAATGAACCAGCCTTAAATACCCAGTCCCTTCCATGAAAGCTCAAAAAGATAAACAATACGAAGACAGTCAAAAATCTCATTCAGATGCAACCACATCAATGTGAGTCACTGCTGGCATAAAGCATTTTTTCCTGCATACGTGTTGCTCTTTTCTAGTTGATATCGGTACACAGCCTATTCCTTAAAACACTACAACTTCAATTGCAGTTACTGCCTCTTGTGCTGCTGTCCCAACTTCATAGTCACTGCTCCTAAACTGAAACGCTGAGGTATTTGCATGGGAAGGGACCTCCTGGAATCTGAACAAGGCTTGTAAAGAGAATAACTAAAAACTGAAATGTATATGGGAGGTCTAGATAGTGCAGACAAGATTAATTTGGGACTCTTAAAACAGTAAAGAAGAATTAGCCACTTATCCTTCATTAAATTGTATGAGGAAATCCCCTTGCCTAGCTTGGCAAATTTTGATATAAACTCTTTAACTGCAGATGACAGACTCTTCTTGAGAGGTACTAGCTCCAGCTCTGATCCTTTTGAAAAAAAGAAGTCCATTAGAAAAGAATGAAAGAAAATAAATACAAAAAACCTGTTACATACACAAGATTGCTGAAGAATGGAATGCTTTCCATGGTGATTTAAAAAGAAAACCAAACATCGAACAACATAAATCATGTTCTTAAGTTTAAAACAGCATTTAGGGGCAAAAACAACGTAGGAACTTTGGCAGGATAAGGAGCTCTGACTGAAGGTTATTGTTATTACTCGTTTTCTGGTAAAGCAGCAGCCAGTTGTGTTAGACTTTATCCAAGTAATTTAAAAAGGAGCTTTTAAAATACTTTTATTTAGTTCTTTTATTGTTCTCTTTAACTTTTGGCTACTTCTCGTTTCATATTTTTTTTGTTAAACCCACAAAAATTTGTTAAGGAGGACTTGGTTAGTTCAACTCACATTTTCAATGCATGCTTTCTGATCATTGTTTCTTTTAAATCTTGTATGAGCAGAGATTAGTTCAATGGGTTCTGAGCCTCAGTTCCCATTCCTTGACAATACAAGCTCGGGAGAACTGGAGCTCGACAATAACACTGGAGTAAAAACTAGGGAGGTGTTACGTTTCTGCTTAGTTATCTGTTCTGTTTTTCAGTCTATGTTCCATTTTTTTCTTGCCCATTAATGACTGCTGAATAGTTTGCAAAGAATGCTGCAGGCAGCCAGTCCTCTGCGCTCGACAGTGTTATATTACTCCACCCTTGAAAGCTCCCAGGTATGAACACCAATACTTACTTGCATTGAGTGCCTAACAGGTTACTCTGTAAAGTGGTTGGAAAAACCAAAACGGTAGAGTTTCTAGGAGAGGAAGAAGGATAGATTTGAAAACAGATCTGATGAGAATGATCACAGAATCAGAAACAGAAAATTACTTTAGTCTAGCTAGTCATACAGGATCCATCACCCTGTTCCCCTATGCAGAACAGACTCCATATCCTCATGGGTGATCTTTTCAAGACCATTTTGAGAAAACAAGCGAGAACCAAGTCCCTCTGAGGCTTTTGTATTCTAAATATTTCACACTGTCCAAGATAAAAGAAGCTTTCATGAAATCCCTATTCAGTTGGTCTTGACCCTGAGGTGGAACTAAACTCTCCAGGCACCAAATTCCTCAGCCAGACCAGAATCCATTTCAAAGGTAGTGGAAGCTTAGCTTTCAGTTGGGCTAATAGGCTAAAGGCCTTCACCTTGCACAACAGGTTGGTCCTGTGCAAGATGCTGTGGGTACATATATTTGGGAATAGGATAGGGATGAAGCAGTGGGAATCTATGTCTTTCCTTGGAAGCTCAGGTGGGCCTGAATAGGTGTAACATCAAACCACAGTACAGGATGAAGAATTGCGCATAAAGACACCTCCAGGTGCTGGTTTTCTACTTCAGAGATTTGCTGAAGGCCAGGATCCCAAGACACAAAACTTTGTTTTGGAGTATTTTAGTTTTTCTGAATCAAGGAAGGTACTTTTAATCCTGGGTTAGCAGCATTTAAGCTTTGAGGCATGGAGTATTCTGTGGCAGTCTGTGGAGAGGCCACTAGTTATTCGTCGAGTGACACAAGGCTTGTACATTAATATTGCTCTTTTGAAGTTATGCCTGGCTCAATTTGCAATTATGAGAACACAATGAAAGCAATAAAAGTTGGATCAAGCACTTTCTTGAAGTCATTCTGTAATCTGCAGACTAACAACCAGTCTCCTATGCCATAATTTGCTGCGTGTCGCAAGTTTGTGGTGTTCAAATGAAAGAGAACTCTGGCTTTGTATTCAGTGATTACCATAAAAACTTAGGTTGGCTTAAAAGTACTTATCTTCAGAAAGTCCCTGTTCCCTCTTTTGACTATAAACAAATTTTAAAAAATAACTGGTATAATCATTTAACTTCTTGATTGGTTATGAAGTCAACCATACTGCATTGGTCCTGTAGATCAAACAGATTGGTCCTGTTCAATTAAGATGCTAATACTGCTGCTGATAAAATACGAGTTGGAAAATGCATGCCAGCACCAAATATATTCCTGCACTTGACATGAAGAAAGTGTGGCTAAGGTTAATCATTAGGAACTTCTAGTTAATCATAGCTCTGGGGTGAAGTAGAAGCAATGCACATTTGCAGGAAAAAACCCTAAAATTTTATTATTAAGTCCCTGTGAGACTGCAATTTGTAATTTGCACTGTAATTCCATCAGCTGTCTTTTCTGCTTCTGTGCACAATAACATGTAGCGTCACTGTGTCATTAGGAAACAATCATTCTAACAACAGAACTAATAAATGCCTTCTGTTAGATGGAGGGTTTAGCCAGCAAACACAAACAGACCTTTTTACATCAATACTGGCTAGGATTAACAGTGACATTTAATGTCACCCACTCATTTATGAATTGCCACATTGTCACTGTATGCCACAGGGTGGATAAAATAAAAAGGGAGACAACTGGCAAATGCAAAGTTGTCAATCATGGGAGCAAAGAAACTATTTAAAGATGTTAGTCAAAACCGCTAAAATTAGCAAATATTTGAATCCCACATAAATTCCATATTTAAGATCGTAGGACTGAATATTTAATGAGAATTTGGTTGAACAGAGTTTTTGCAGGTACAGTACTTCATATTTCCTACTTATTCACAGCCTTCCTGTGTTAAGTTGGACAACTCATACAGCATTTACATGCCTCTAATTTCCTCAGGCTTATAATATTCAGTGAGGTTCACTCTAAAGCAGTATTTTTTGTTCTTATATGTAGGTTGGAAGCAATTTAGTAGCGTCTGTAGAGAATCTAGAGATGCTCTGTAAGGGTAGGGTAACACTGCTGTTATGATGAAACATAGGAACCTGAGTATTCTATAACAGCAATAGCCTATTTTTTTCTCACATTTCCCAAATAAAAAAGCAGATAACAGGGAACAGCAGGCTTAGTGAGACTTGTAACGGGTCTATAATTAAAGCTACACTGCAAACTTAGACTAAATTTCAAATGTCAATTTTTTTAACAGAGTTTTTTTTAAATGCAATTGTTTTATAAACATTAGTGAGGGAACACACAAGGTAGATTTTCTGCAGTACTTGTCATTACAGTAGCTAGGTATCAAGCCCAGGATCTGAATGCAAGGTGCCAGCTAAAGCCTGGCAGCCAGTCTTGCAGTCACATGCTTATTTTGTCGCATATTCATTGCTTAGGTTGGGCTTAAGCTCCTTCCTAGGAGTACTAAATCAATTTAGCATGAATTCTATTGCGTTGTTTAAACTAGGTTTTAAGAACGTAGGTTTGAAAATTTGGCTTAATGATATCCTTTAAATGCTATTTGAAATTTTATGAATGCCAAATGTTCTAGAAGATTTTTAAATTAGTTGACTGGCTCCCAAGAGAGTCATAGTGAGGTGCAAGAGGAAAATAGTGAACAATCTAGCTAAAAATGTGTCTTTTTCTTTTTTGTATATGTATATGTACATATTTGATTTATTTTGCATACATTTTTTCTGCCTACCTGCCACAGTTGAGGAAGCTACAAAGATTCCAGGAGCTACAACCTTTCTTGTATTTGAACAACATCTGATACTATGGGGTACAGACTGTGATTTAGCAATACTAACCTACAATCAGTAGCAGTAGCAATGTCATCAACAGAAGCTTTGACAGCCTAATACATTTCCTCCAGTCCCAGTTAATCAAATTGCACTTCCTCGGTATAACTTCCCTGTTGTTCCATTGAAGCTCAAGTCAAAAGAGCAGGCAAAACCTTCATGAGGCTATAAAGGACCACAGAAAGTGATCTTAGCAACAACAGCTCCGTAGCTTATGGTAATAATTCCTTTCTAAAAAGACCACTGGGGAAAAAGTAATATTCTCTGAGTGAGTAATTTTTCATTACCAAGACACTAAACTAATTGATAGTTGTAGTAGCCCCTGTAGAAGTTAGTGGGAATTAAACGAGGTACTGGAAAAGGAAGAGCACTACTGCGGAATGGGGAACACTAAAATCATTCAGTGATCAAAAAAAGGAGCTGTTGCTCTGTATGGCTCAGTCACTGTCTGTGCTGACATGTTTGAGGTAGGTTACTTCTTTTTTTTCTTTCTCCCTTTCTCTTTACTTCAGTTTGAAGGGTGTGAACTTTCAAAATGATTAGTCATCCGTAAAGTTACAGTCTTCTACTTCTAATGTGGGGCAAAGTTTTCCAGAATTCGGATTCGTCTATACAGGGATCAAAAGGGACTCACCTGAAAAGGAGGATGAGGTGGGCATTCAGGTTAGTCAGAACTCCCATTTAGGACCCCTCATAAAAGATACTAGTTCTGGCATGGCTAATGGACATCCTGTGAACCATGCTTAGTGTTCCTTATACAAAATGGTCTGCTGTTCACAGTATTGCTTTAAGGTACACAATACTGAAATCACTGGGGAGTAGTATCTGCTATATGAAGGACTTGGCATCACTTAAATGTAAAAATCTCCTAAGCACCTTAGTTTCATCCATAGTTTAGTTCATGCCATTTATTCATATGTAAGTGTAATACCTGCATAAATGCCACAGGCAGATGAAATCATAAAATCATAGAATGGTTTGGATCAGAAGGAACCTAAAAGATCACCCAGTTCGAACCCTCCTGTCGTGGGCAGGGACACCTTCCACTAGATCAGGTTATTCAAAGTATCACCCAACCTCACCTTCAATACCTCCAGGGATGGGACATCCACAGCTTCCCAGGGCAAACTGTTCCATTGCCTCATCACCCCCACAGTAAAGAACTTCTTCCTAATACCTAATCTAAATCTCCCCTCTTTCAGCTTAAAACCATAATCCCATATCCTATCCCTGGCTTTCCTGTAGGCCCCCCTTTAAGTACTTGAAGGCTGCTATAAAGTTCACCTGGAGCCTTCTCTTCTCTTGGCTGAACAACCCAAACTCTCTCAGCCTGTTCTCCTATGGGAGATGCTCCAGCCCTCTGATCATCTTTGTGGCCCTTCTCTGGACTTGCTTTAAAAGTAAAATGATGTAGCATCTCTGCTTCCATCCCTGTCAAGGGAAATACTTTTAAAGCCAGCAGCTTTAAAAGGCTTCAGATGTACCACAGCTACAGCCCACACTGTGCAGCTACAGACTGCATGGGGTGGTTGCTACAACACCTGCAGTCTATTCCTCCCAGCCCAACTGCGGCAGAAGGGGACATTTCAAGAAGCAGAAGGCAAGTGTGAGGCTGGCAGCTAACAGTCCTGTTGTAGGAGCCACTTGAACCAACAGGACCTTGCTGCATCCCTTTAATTATACTCTCCGAAATTCTCACAGACTTGTTTCCGTAAGATATACCTACAGTATGATACTATGCAATAGGTAACAAGGAAAAGAAATACCAAATATAAATGCCCTTATATATTCAAGTGTTACAAGCAGATTTTGGGGTGCTTTGAGGCTTTATGTTATGCATGTCTATGTCCAGAAAAACAGAGGACATCTTTAAAGCCTGCCATTATTTTTGCCTTTCTGTATTTTAAGTAGTAGCATGGACAGCACCTCCTTAGTATGAACTATCCCAAGTGATTTCTGTGCCCCAACAAATACTGTGGACGTTCTTTATCTCTTTTTCAAAATTAAAAAAAAAACCACAACAAAAAATAAAATATCAACCACCCCACCCAGCTCCAAGAAGAGGTACCTGCTATTTATGCCCATTCTACTACTGGTTTCTCAGGCACTCTAAGGAACTGTGAAGTGTAATAACTGGTAGAGCTCAACAGTCAGCTACAAAAAGTGAAAGGCCTCTAGCTTCAGGAAAAAACACTGGAAAAACACAGTGTTTCAACTGATTCTAGGGCTAGCTCTAGATACAGCCCAAGTAACTGAATTTCTCTGGTGGACAGAAACACTTACATTTCTAAAGTCTCCCTTCACTGACAAGGGTTGATGACAGGATGCATTCTATAGGCTGTTTGCTATAGACGGGTAGCAGTAAGCGTCAATGTTTTATCTGCATCGATGCAGAGGCATGCGTGGACACAGCTCTGTTGATTTCCATCGTCACTTCTCGACAGTCCTACCATGGGTTTGCAAAATGCCTTTTAATGGAATAAAGGCATGTTAAAGTAGATTAATAGAACTTGCTAGCTTCTTCTTACATTTCCCAGTAATACAAGGAAGGAAACAGTGCACGGTTGTCTACACACAGGGGTAGGTGCACCTAAACTGCAACGGCTCAATTAACATGACTAATCTAGCTGAAAGAACACAATGCTTTTGCACTTTGATTTGAGTATAACCTGCTTTTAAGGTAACTTCCACATGCCACTAGCAGCTTAACTCCTTGTAAAAGCCTCAGTATACTGTTTCTTCAGGTTTTACCACAGATGAAATAGCTCACCTGTAAACACACTTTTATTAAAAACAAACAAACAAAACTTGGTAGTTTGGCTCAGGTTTTCCAATAATCTGTGCATATTAGGACACGTGAGTACTAATTCTGGCCAAACTGAAAAATGATACAAGATAAATTCTGGAATAGCTGCAAAATTAGAAGACAAGATATTTCATTATAACAAAATTGGAAATTGAAAAATCACACATTCCATTCTTTTCCTGCCAAACTGTTCACAATTTAACATAAACTGAAAAGCTAGCCCCTCTTCTAAACACTAATATTAATCTCAGATGCCTTCCTTCTCTCCACACTCAGCTGAGGACATGAAAAAAATGACACTATGTACATTTTTTGTTGTTATTTTCTTTTTCTTCAACTCCAACAACAAAACTAATCTAAACTACTTTTTGTCTGGATGAGGTCTCCAAAGTTTAATCTACTATTTTCAGGTTCATCTGCATTCTGTAAAATTCAAGGCATACCAAGTCAGGACTGTAGCTCCCTCAACCCTCCTTTCAAGCCCATGGAAAAATAAGCTAGCAATGCAGTGCTGAAGGGCTTCTCTCCCAGTGAGAAGCCTAGTTAAGCGGGACCAATGTGACATACCAGGACTCTCTGGCAACAGCTGTAGTGCACTCAACAGAAGAGCTGTTTGGGCTTTTGCAAACAGTACTAGCTACACTAAGAAATGTTGCTAAGAGGATCAACTGAAATACCTCACATCAGACATTAATTTGCATTTGTGCCCTCAGCTGATCATCTCTCTTAATATTATTCTATAGGAGAAGGGATACATGTTTAGATACAATTTTCTAAACAACTAGTCAGGACACTCAACACATGGTCAGCAAGGCTCTTCCCCAAAGAGTCCTCTGTCTCCTCCATAACCTCAACTACTTCCCACATGCCCCTACTCTCCCCTGAGCTTCCAAGAACACTTCCCATTCCCTACTCCTCTCACTTGTGTCCCCAAACTATGCGGGGACACTTGGATTTGGAGATGCTTGGTTTGGAGCTGCATGTATCCTGATCCACCAGCAGAGTAACAGCTGAGCTTTTTTTTCAGCCCAAGCACAAACCTGGATGTCTTAGAAGAGTTACTGGCAGCACAAGGTTTACTAGTTTTAACACATACTTTGATAAGACAAGGGATTGAAGGCATGTTTAGATATATCAAATCCCCCAGTCCGTCACAGTAGTGAAACGAAACTCCCCTTTAGAGAAGCAGTCAGGTGTGGTTAAGACATATGACAAACCCCCTTAATTGTAAACCTTTTTAAATTAGGTATTGACCTTTAGACTAGTGACCCAAACTAGCATTAGTCTTCCTGGAGTAAGAGATATTTAGCCGTATAGAAATAAGGTCAGGATGCTATTTTAAGTTAAGCAATGCCATTCTCCCAGGCCCTTATTTAGACAAACTTCTCTACAGAAAAATTTTGTTGTGTCTTCATTTACTTTGACATGAGCTATTAGAGAGTAACTGCCAAAGAAAAATGTTACGGTCTTGCAAACAACCCGACTGTATTCCTTCTGTGTCTTACCCTTCGAGTGCTAGATGATACCAGACATCTTGATGATAACCACCTCCTCCCCACCCCCTCAAAATGGGACATAGTTTTAACAGCCAATATGCAAGTAGCACCTATATATGAAGTGCACAGAAGTTGATTCAAGCATAAACAATTCATGGGCTCTTTTTATTTCAGTAAAACTAAAGCTTACAGATTCTTAACTCATAACCATTAAGAAAGACACCCATAAAAACCTGTATTAATAAAAACTGATAGGCTTCCAGGCCTTTAAAAAAAAATCAAACATAAAATACAATAAAAGATATCAAATGTCTACATTGCAGTCTTGCTGCCTTAACACACCGTCATAAAATGTGAACACACACATCCAGTAACTTCAAGCACACCATTAGAAAGACACCAGTAAGTGCTCCAGTTTTCTGTACCATACAACTTTATTTCAAATTCACACCTTTGTAGGCAACATATCCAAAATATTTGACTCGAGAGTACCTTTAGACTGTAAATATTCTGCAACAGGGCATTAAGCCTTTCCTATCTCCAAACAAAACTTAAGTTTTAGCTCATGTTATAAAAAGTAACCATGTGGAATGTGACAAGTCGTAATGTGAAATCAAAGTGCTTTAGTCCCATAGCGCAGACAGACACTAGTGGTTATCTAGCCATTGGTCAATACATCTCAAACACCAGCAGAGATGTTTGCTTTGTTACATCCCACCTTGCAGAGACCTTTGGACATTGTGGTGAAATTCCATTAATTGACAGCTAAACAGTATGAGTGGAACAACAGTTTCACTTTGATAGTTCAGAGAATAAGCTATAAACGAGGCATCGTTTTACCATTTTTCAAGTTCCCTTAGTAATTAACAAAGTTCTACTGTATTATGCAAGGTAAGACCGTTCCTGTTAGTCTTTTAAAACCAAAGTGTGCTATATTCCAAATCCTGAAACACCCAAATTATTTCCCTAGGCCCCAACAGCTAAGACTCAGTATTTTTGTGCAATTCTTCGCTAATTGTACGTGAAGAGATAAACACTTCAACAGTTCATATTAAAGAACTATGAACTCTCAAAGCAGAAAGTTACTTGAATGAGGTTTGGACACAGGTAGTTGTATGGAGCACCTGTTCAATTCAGATGTACCATGCTGAAGAGAGCTCAAGTTGCAAATCTTCCTTTCTACAGAAGCCTAAATAGCTATTTATCTTCCAGAGTGAAGGAAGTTTAAGACTTACATGTTTAATTATCTTCTTTGTTACAAAATAATTAGCTCTACAGTATAATGTGTATGATTCCCCCCAAGCTTTCTGATACCTCACTGTTGTACAAGTTTACATCTTAAATGGGAGGGGCTGAGGGAAAATTCCTGGTCCTGTCCCACAGATGTAAAGACAAAGTGCTTTGCAAGACTGAACTTATCCATCACATTTGTGGCAACCAATACAAAATGAAGGCACATGAAATCTATAATAATATAGTTTATAAATGATAAACTAAAGCTGAACCTCTGCATAATTTCTAGTCTTTTTGCACAAAAGTAATGACCAGCACCTATGCAGACATTCAATTCTTTTTGATGCAACTTTTCCCAAAATAGTGACGTGCTGCTTGCATGCCTATGCAAATACCGTATTTTATCAGGTTTTGACACAAAAGACCGGGAATTGGTAATTTATCTGCACAGGAAGTCTGAAACCAAGGAATTGCTAGCACTCCCTCTCCCTGTTGCTACAAGAAACGTAAGCCACCAGCAGCAGCTATAGAGAGCTGTTACCTTGAAAGTGTACAACTCCCAGCAGCAGATTCCCTGTGAGGCATTCTGCACCTTGTGGCATGCATTTGATCAGTGTCTCAAATTTGGATTTTAACGTGTCAGAGCCTATCTGCTTTTGGTTAGCTACCGGCCAGACATGCACACACATTCTGAGGAAGCCAACTCAAAATGTGCTTTGACAAATGTTGCATTGAAATTGGCTGTACCTTTTACGCACAGATGAGCTTCTACTTTGAGCAGGATCCAGGGTCAACTCAATACCTTATTCTTAAGGAAAGCCTAGTCTGGATACAATCTGCCTCCTAGATTTCACTGGAATTGCTACCTTTAAAGCAGAGAAACAAGATTCAAGATTTCTGAAAGCTGTAGCAGATGGATAGGCTCATCAATCAGATTAAGACTTACTAGGTCGTGAAACAACAGTTCAAAACATTGCTTATCACTTCTCTAGAAACACAGGTTTAAAAGAACTCAAACACCATTGCCATCACTTAACTAGAATATGTCACTATACTGCTTTCCCTCAGGATGATAAACAGGGATAGAGTTTCAGAGTTATGTTTTCACCTTGCGAGTGAATTCATACATCCTCCTTTTTTTTTTTCCTTTCTTTTCCTTCCCCCCCCCCATTCTGCACAAATCAGTTGAAGGGATTGGCACACAAGTTACTGGCAAATGCAGACCTGTTACATTACAGGACCATATTAGATTTTGATGAAGATTTCATGCAATGGTGTCTGTGCTCTTTTCTAAAAGAGAATGACTTTCACAGGTAGCTCACACAACACACTTTCCTGACTTTAAATGTAGTGAGTTACACAAACAACATCAACAAGAACGAACCAGACTCAATAACTGGAACTGCGCTAGGTCTGGCACTTGAGAATTCACAGTGATTAAAATAAAATTGCTTTGCCTAAGACAAAACATAAGATACCAAGTATATAAAAGGACTCTTTGCTTCCATTACCTTGTATTAGTACTCCAACAGCAATAAGCAAGCTCAGTAGTACCTCAGACAGCAGAGACTTATGCCCATGGTTAACTTTATTCACTGTTTGCAGTGCAACAGATTGGGTTTCTTTCTTTTTTTTTAAATATACTCATGATCTTACATCAGGCAATTTTCAATTTTGAAATGCATAAAGTCAACACAGACTCAAGTCTTTGCTGGATCAAAGCCTGGATTCTGACAGGAAACCATTATCTACCATCTCATTTTGGGCACCCAACTCCACACTGTGCCAAGGTGGTATTGCTGTTAAAGAGAAACTTAACAGTATATTTGCATATTACTGAGGTGTCCTTACATAGCAAGACGTTTGTAAGTAGTTTATAGTACCAGTTAATAATATAAGAGCAGAGCATTTGCACTTTTCTTTCCCCCAGTCAGCTTGCTAATCCTAGTGGATTCTCTAATTCACGTTTCCAATCCCAAAGCCTGCCTTTAGAGAGAAAGGAGCGCAGCTTTCGAACACCCCAGTGTTTCTCAATGCATTTTCTGCCTCCCATTTCAGCACCGAGGGCCCAGCTGAAGCAGCTGCCCTCGGGAGCTGTAACCTACCAGAGCCCCGTTGACCCACTGAGCTCACTGGACCCACCAAAACGAGTCAATGCAAGATCCTCGGGACCCATCTCCCCGGAGCACATGAGGTCTAGACGAGCATCCGCTGGCACCTGCCTCACCTTCTGCGCTACAGCCCAGGGTGCTCCGGTCCATACGCCCACCTCCCAGACCTCCGTCTCCCCAGCCTTATCCAAAGACATTGGACTTTGGCCTGAGCTGGAAGGGTGCTTTCAGGGATTTCTCGTCCTGCTCCTCTTCCTCGGCGTCGCCGCGAAAGGAAGGCGTGTTGTGGATGATCTGAGTCCTGAAGCGGATCTTATTAAGCCGAGGCTTCATCCGCCCGCTGCCGGAGGCTTTCCTGGCCATCTCCTTGCCCTTGCCCGGCACGGCCGCCCCCTCGGCGCCCTCCGCTTCGTCCCCGGCGCTGTGATGGTGGTGGGAGAGCCGGTAGCCGATGAGGTTGGAGGGCAACACCTTGGAGAGCCTCCAGCGCCCGCTCCCGTTGCCGGCGGCCTCCCCTTCCTCCTCCTCCTCGTCGTCCGGGGCTCCCACCAGGCTGCGCACGTCCCCCGCGGCGCCCCGCTGCAGGTACTGCGCGGCTTTGCGCCCGCTGTAGTCGCGGATGTCCACGTCGGCGTCGAAGGCCCCGACCAGCAGCTTGACCACCTCGGCGTGGCCGTGCATGGCGGCGAGGTGCAGCGCCGTGTGCCCGCCGCTCGTCCGCGCGTTGATGTCCACGGGCACCCGGTGCCGCCGGGCGAACCCGACCAGGGCGGCCAGCAGCTCCTGCCGCCCGTGCTTGGCGGCCCAGTGCAGCACCGTGAACCCGGTGATGAAGTCCCTCTTGCCCAGCAGCGCCGGCTCGACGCTCAGCAGCCCCTCCAGGCTCTCCCACCGCCCGTCCGAAGCCGACAGCATCCAGGCGTGCTCCAGGGGGTCCAGAGCCGCCGAGCCGCCGCCGCCGCTGCCGCCGCTCCCCTCCTCCTCGGACGCCACCGAGGCGCTGTCCGAGTCGCGGCCGCGGGTCGCGGCTCCGCGTTTGGGCGAGCGCGGCGGCTCCCGCTGGCCCCGCCGCCCGCCGCCCGCAGCCTCCTCCGCCTCCTCCCCGGCCCCGCGCCGCCCGCCGCCCGCACGGGGGGGTTCTCCCCGCCGCCCGCCCGCATCCCCCTTCTCCTCCTCCTCCTCCTTCCCCTCGCGGGGCGGCTCCGCGGGGCAGAAGCGGCGGCGGAGATGCACGTACTTCACCCCGGTGCCGGGGTCCTGGCGCACGGCGGCCACGGCGTTCACCACCTCCTTGAAGCGGCGGCGGGCGGCGTCGCGGCGGTCGCGGTCCGCGGGGCTGAGCCACTCGCGGAAATGCTCCAGCAGCTCGGCGTTCGGCGCCCGCCCGCCCCGCGAAGCCAGGAACCCCACCACCGCCTCCTGCCGCAGCTCCGCCATCACCGCCCCGGCCCCATCGCCGCCCGCCACGCCTCCCGCCTCCCGCCGCGCCCCCGCCGGCCGGGAGGGGCCGCGCCGCCCCGGGAGCCGCGCCGGAGCGGGGCCGAGCCGGGCTCTGCGGCGGGTAACGCGGTGACTGGGCGGGGGGGGTGTGTGTGTTCTTTCTGTTGACAATGAGGCCGTCCCCCTGAGAGCATGTGCGGCTTGTAGTGGTGGAACGACGGGCAATAGGTATAAACCGGAGAGGGATCACTTCTATTCCCTTTTCTGCCCCTCCATTCCTCTTTCTGCCTCTCCAATTCCCCTTTCTGCCTCTCCAATTCCCCTTTCTGCCCCTTCTATTCCTCTTCCAGCCCCTCTATTCCTCTTTCTGCCCCTCTATTCCTCTTTCTGCCCCTCTATTCCCCTTTCTGCCCCTCCATTCCCCTTTCTGCCCCTCCATTCCCCTTTCTGCTCCTCCATTCCCCTTTCTGCCCCTCTAGTCCCCTTTCTGCCTCCTCCATTCCCCTTTCTGCTCCTTCCATTCCCCTTTCTGCTCCTTCCATTCCCCTTTCTAGGGGACTAGGGGCAATGGGTATAAAGTGGAGAGGGGCAGATTTAGACTAGACATTAGGAAGAATTTCTTGAGGATAGAGAGTAGTGAGACACTGGAACAGGTTGTCCAGGGAAACTGGCTGCCCCATCCCTGGAGGTGTTAAAGGCCAGGTTGGATGGGGCCTTGAGCAACCTGGTACAGTGGGAGGTGTCCCTGCCCATGGCAGGAGGGTTGGGACTGGGTGATCTTTAAGGTCCCTTCCAACCCAAACTATTCTATGATTCTTTAAAACAGACACTGTTCATTCTTTGGAGATGATGGGGGGTTGGAATTAGATGATCTTTAAGGTCCCTTCCAACTCTAAACTGTTCTATGAAACTTCTGTTTGGCCCTCAGGAAAAAAAAAAGGCTTGGTATTTCTTCATGATTGCCATGCTTAATACTAAGCATATGTGATTGTATATGGTAGCATTGCACCTCTGTGTCTGGGAAGATCATGGAACAGATCACAGAATCATAGCAACATAGAATGGTTTGGGTTGGAAGGGTAGAAAAGACAACCCTGAGAAGTACTGACCTGTCAGCCTGACCTCTGTGCCTGGGAAGATCATGGAATAGATACTCCTAGAAGCTATGCTACAGCACATGGAGGACACGGAGGTGATTAATGGCAGCCAGCATGGCTTCACCAGGGGCAAATCCTGTATGACCAACTTAGTGACTTTCTGTGATGAGGTAACCACAGCAGTGGACACGGGTAAACCAATGGATGTGATCTATCTGGACTTCTGTAAAGCCACAACATCCTTCTCTCTAAACTGGAGAGATGCCAATTTGATGGGTGGACTGTTTGGTGGGTAAGAAACCAGTTGGATGGCTGTATTCAGAGAGTAGTGGTCAATGGCTTGAAGTCCAGATGGAGATCCATGACAAGTGGTGTCCTTCAGGGGTCTGTACTGAGGCCAGTGCTGTTTAATATCTTCATCAATTATATTGGCAGCAAGATCAAGTGCACCCTCAGCAAATTTGCTGATGACACCAAGCTGAGTGATGCAGTTGCCACACTGCAAGGATGGGATGTCATCCAGAGGGACCTGGACAGGATGGAGAAATGGGCCTGTGAGAACATTATGAGGTTCAACAAGGCCAAGTGCAAGGTCCTACACCTGGGTCGGGGCAATCCCTGATTTCAGTACATGATGGGGGATGACATGATTGAGGGCTGCCCTGCAGAAAAGGACTTGGGGGTGTTGGTCGATGAGAAGTTTGACATGAGCTGGCAGTGTGCTCTCGTAGCCCAGAAGGTGAAGCAAATCCTGACTGCATCAAAAGAAGTGTGGCCAGCAGGTCGAGGGAGGTGATTCTGCCCCTCTGTTCCTCTCTTGTGAGACCTCATCTGGAGTCCTGTGTCCAGTTCTGGAATCCTCAACATAAGAAGGATATGGAGCTGTTGGAATGGGTCCAGAGGAGGGCTACAAAGATGATGAGAGGGCTGGAGCACCTCCCATGTGAGGACAGGCTGAGAGAGTTGGGGTTGTTCAGCCTGAAGAAGAGAAGGCTCTGAGCAGATCTTATAGTGACCTTCCAGTGCCTCAAAGGGGCTACAGGAAAGCTGAGGAGGGACAATTTACAAGGGCATGGAGTGATAGGACGAGGGGAAATGTCTTTAAATCGGATGGGGGAAGATGTAGAGTAGACATTAGGAAGAAATTCTTCAGCATGAGGGTGGTGAGGCACTGGCGCAGGTTACCCAGGGAAGTTGTGGAAGCCCCATCTCTGGAGGTGTTCAAGGCCAGGTTGGATGGGGCCTTGGGAAACCTGGTGTGGTGGGAAGAATCCCTGGTCATGGCAGGGGTGTGGAACTAGATGATATTTAAGGTCTTTTCCAATCCAAGCCATTGTATGATTTCCCCATCTCAAAGGCGGGATTGGACTCAGCCCCAAATCAGCAAGAGATCAGACTGTTGTGAAGTTCATAATAGCGTTAAAATTAGACCCTGGAATGTAACAGAATGTGCATAAGGTTTTTGGGAGATCCATCCCGCCCCCAGTTCTGGCCTCGCCGCACAGGATCGCTGGGGATCGCCTCGGCGAGGGTTATTCGCGGCATTTTCGGCGCCTCCCGGGAGCCGCCGCTCCGCCCTCCGCCCGGGAGCGGCTCCGCCCGGCTCGGCGGGGCCATGGCCGCGGCCCCAGCGCAGCGGCGCCCGGTGAGTCCGCGCCGAGAGGCGGCGGGGGGAGGGAAAGGGGACATCCCGGTGCGGCACCGGCTGCGGGGGGACAGGAGGTGTGTGGTTACTCCGCTGACTCTGGCTCCAGAAGGGGAATGGGGTGTGCGGTTATGCCGTTTACACCGGCACCAGAAGGGGAAGGAGGTGGTGGTGGTGATTACAGGGTTTACACCGGCTCCAGACCCCTGTGGAATGGGGTGTGTGGTTCCACTGGCACCAGAAAGGGGATGGGGTGTGTGGTTAGGCTGTTTACACCGGCCCCGAAAGAGGAGAGGGGTGTGTGTCGCCAGGCGAAGCTGGTGAAGGGGCTGGAGAACAGGTCTTACGAGGAGCGGCTGAGGGAGCTGGGGTTGTTTAGCCTGGAGAAGAGGAGGCTGAGGGGAGACCTCATTGCTCTCTACAACTACCTGAAAGGAGGTTGTAGAGAGGAGGGTGATGGCCTCTTCTCCCAAGTGACAGGGGACAGGACAAGAGGGAATGGCCTCAAGCTCTGCCAGGGGAGGTTCAGGCTGGACATTAGGAAAAAATTCTTTACGGAAAGGGTCGTTGGGCACTGGCAGAGGCTGCCCAGGGAGGTGGTTGATTCACCTTTCCTGGAGGTGTTTAAGGGACGGGTGGGTGAGGTGCTAAGGGACATGGTTTAGTGATTGATAGGAATGATTGGACTCGATGATCCATTGGGTCTTTTCCAGCCTAATGATTCTGTGATTCTGTGGTTATTCCGTTTACACCGGCATCAAAAGGGAAATGGGATGTGTGGTTACAGCATTTGCACCAGCTCCAGAAAGGGAATGGTGTGTGTGGTTACACCGTTTACATCAGCTCCAAAAGGGGAATGGGGTGTGTGGTTACACCATTTACACCGGCACCAGAAGGGGAATGGACTGTGTGGTTAGGCCAGCTGTAGAAGGGGAATGGGGTGTGTGGTTATACTGTTTACACTGGCACCGAAAGGGCAGTGAGGTGTGTGGTTACTCCATTTACGCTGGTGCCAAAGGGGCAATGGGGTGGTGATGGTTACACTATTTACATTGATACCAGAAGCGGGGTATGGTGTGTGGTTACCCTGTGTGCAGGGGTGCAAATGCCTCTGCACCGAGCTGCGGGGACAGGGGTTGCCCCCAGGTTGGCACTGGAGCAGCCAGAGGGGTGGCAGAGGTGAAGGCGGCTGCAGGCAGGGGTCAGGAGGGAGTGGGGGGATTAGGGTAGCAATGGAATAAAGCCTCGGTGTGCCATGTCATCCCCGGAACTGACAGGCTTTTAAAACACTTGGTAAAGGATCTCATTTTCAGGTGTTGCTCTTCTTAGCGCCTCCATAGATTATCGTGTGTTTCAAGTGTTGTAAGTCGAGTCCTGTCTAATGAAGAAATATTTTCTTATGTGTAGTTGCAAAGCTGTCAGCTTTATGCTTTGAAGCCACTGAACCCATCCACACATTAGTGCTGCAGCATTAGTTCCCTTTTAGAACACAAAATTAATAGATTAATTTATGGCTTGGGTTTTCCACTGTGTTTTACATCTGAGCAATGCAAAGCATACAGAAAGGTTCTAGAAACAGCATGGAGTGTAAGGCATTGGGGGAAAAATGTTCCAATCTGGCTGTGTAGTGAGCTGGCATTTTCTGGTAGCAGGAAGATAGGTAAAGAACTGTCTTTGGTGACTCTACGTGCTGTTACACTGCAGTTATGCTGGTGGAGTTGCATGAAAAAATGGAAACTGAAAAATAGAAAACAACTGTTGCTTTTTGGAAGTTTTCTTTCCTTGGTATGATTTCCATCTGGGACAGGTTTTTGCTCTGGTTCTTGATGGGACACCCAAGAGAGCAGGAGCATGAGAAGGAAGAGGGGCTGCTTTGAGTTTGGGTGCTGAAAGAGTTATTTGTGGACCATTGTTAGAGCTGACTATGTCCCAGCCAGCCTCGGGTGAGAGTGAAAGGGCTTCATTCATGTTCCTCTGCTTGCTCACGACTTGTTGAGCATAAGTTGCTTGTCAGGGCACCCGCCCAGAGCTCCATTTCACTTATGTTCTCTTCAAGGCTTGCATAAATCCTTTGAAGCTGCACCATAACATAGTGCAATGCATTAACTTCACATAGCCTTCTCTCTTCATGTATATTTATATAGTGAGGTGGAGAGTCAACACTTCACAGGCAGGGTCTCATTGGAAGGTGGAAAAATATCAAGAGGAAAAAGCCTAAGAGCCAAAGTATGACAAGTAACACAAATGATTTTGCTGGTTAACCTTTGCGTGAAGAGTGTGAAGAGATGCAGTAAATCAGCAAAAGTGAGTAAGAGCAGGATTGAGGGTCTACTAAGGAGATAGATTTGGCAAGGGAAGAGAGAGAAGCATGTACATAGAACACTTCTGTAGAGAGTACTGTAAAAGCAGACGCGTAACAGTTCTGTAATAGAGTAGGGTGATTTTGAATTAGGCTTATAAATGTAAATTATTTAAATAATGAAAATGTAATGTTTTAAAATCTATTTGTATTGACAGCAAATAATATTTCCTAGTTTAACACATGCTGCATAATTGTTAAAATGTTTCCTACTCCATTATGGGAAAGATTTTGTTTTCAGTTGTCTTGCAAAAGAAATGTAAGATCACACTCCGAATGCAGTCTGACCTTTTATAAGTCTGTTTTCAATCAGACTGCATAAAGTGAGGTGCAAGTATTTAGTACTTCTGATTTTGAAAACTTGACTTCTGGGAAAGTTTTGGCAGCCGTTGCCCGCATACAACTGCATACAGTGCTCGTATTGATTACTTAAAAAGGAAGAAAAAAAGAATCCTTGCTGCAGTCAAAGAGGCCTTCTGATAGCAACTGCCATTGTCACATCCAAGGCCAGTATTGCTTTCTCCTTCAGATAAGCAACATCAGTGGCGAGGAGCTGATGTGGTCAGCGGTGAAGAAAACGCTGACTGCTCCTCAGGAGAAAACAGTGTTAAAGCTGCATCAGGCACAGATGAGACAGCACATCTTCCGAAAGCAAGTGCAGTTGTATCCACGTACTCATAGCAGCATGTTTTTCTGTGTCAAGGTCATCTTGGAGGGCAGCACCAGATTTCCGTTTCCTTGTTTTTCCTTCCTTGAAAACACACAGGTCAAGAGAAACCTTCCTGTATGGACCACAAAAATGACACTTTCTTCTGCACAGCAGTAGCTGATCAGTCCCGTCTGAACCAATGCTGTCGTCATCATCCTTTGCCTGGCACACGGAGTACTAGCTGTGAGGAACTGGTTTCTTTTCTGTTGTCAAGTCTTGATTCCCCACCTGCTGCCTCTTGCCACATCTACCTGTAGGCAGCAACAGAGGAACAGGTACTACATGTGCTGGATTTTCAAGTTATTTTAACGCCTGTTGGTGGAGTGGCCTTAGTGGCATTTACAAATGAATAAGCTGCTGTCTGTGAAATCGCCTCATCGCAACTGAAAGACTAGCAGAGTGTCTCTGCTTGTTTGTTTGTTCCTAAATATCTCAAAACACAGTCCAGAAGTTGTCTTCAGTAGCAGCCTGCACGATCATACCCCCTGTTCTCTACTAACAAGGCTGTCACCTTATCCTCTACCCATCATGGATGATTTCAGGGTGTTTAAGAAGATTCTATTACTGCCTCAGATTTCTTGGGATGGAAACATAGGGCAGAAATGTCAGTTATATTTTTTTAAGATTCTTTATATATACGTGCATGAAGGAAATCTTATGATGACCTATGGTTTAAGGCAACTTCATCTGTATTATGTATTGAACTGGGCTGAAAGTGAAAATAGTTGGTGCACCAGTATGCCAAGTAAGAAATCATCGGAAAGAGATGAGGGAAGAATCATGGACTTCTGATGTTTGGACCAATCTCTGAGAGTTGGTTATTGCTTCTGTCATACTGAATAAATTACATGATCACTGTGAGCGAAATTGTCAAATGAGTTTTCATTGAATCATCTTTTGGCCACACACTTTTTCGGCCACACATCTTTTCTACACACCTTTTTTTGAGGAATGTTTTGTTCCATACTTAACTCCTGTGTGTTGCTTTTTATTTTATAGAATAGACTGATGTTATCATTCCATGTAGTTTTTAATGTATCTCCTTTCTTACTCTGCATCTTCATGGACTTTTCTTCCTCTGTATTTTTTCTACCTCATGCTCCTATATTTTCTGTTCTCTTTCTTCTGTATTATTTTGCCAAGGTTTCTTTTCTGTTCTCTCTACTTACCTCATCTGTTCTCTGCCTCTCTCTCATGAATGTATTGACATTGATAGATGTCGATGGTATGCGTGCCTACACCACATGTCTACATTTTAGATTTTGACTACTTAAAAATATAAAATATTTTTCTACTCACTTGTAAGTTCTGATTAGTTTCCTACTTACCTCATGTGTTAGGAGGCAATAGCAACATTGATATTTACTGGATTAAATGAAATTTTGATACTTAGGAAAGTATTTGACTCTAAGGGAGTGATGTAGTTTGTTAGAGGAAGGTTAAAATACGCTGTCTGGTTTAGTGAATGTCCACACTTATTGATGATACTGGAAAACTTGGTTCTGGAAGAGTCATGTTTGGAGTGTCTGCAGCTCTTAAAAAGTTGTGATCCACCCATGGTTGGTGCCCAGGCATCCTTCCAAGGGCCCGTGCGTAACCTGCCTAGCCGCTTGGGCCGGGCAGGACCATCACCTCCTGCCTAGGCACGCAAACTTTGAGTACTTTTTCCTCAACCTTTGGAGGGCAAATTTCAATGATCTCTACACACAGAGTGGCAAGCTAGTTATTTGCCTGGACTGCAAGCCTGGTTCTGTAGGAGACTTATGCAGAGAGTTGCATGCAGTGTAAGACCCAGCTTTTGCTGTGAAATGGGCCAGTGTTGGGCAGTTTTAGTTTGAAATAAGAGGCAGATCTAAAAAATAAATATTTTTTTAGTTTGTTTCTGAAAAGAAAAAAAAACCCCAATTTTTAAATGTTACTTTTGTCTCAAGCAATGATTTTTCTTTGCACACTGCTTTTAATGGCCAGGATGGCTTTATATAGACTAATATACTTCACTAATTGAATTTGCAGAAATCCACATGCGGTTCTGTGAACGCTATGCTACCGACCCTTTAAAAAGGAGGGGAAGGAAGGAGTAAGATGTGATTTGGACTATCTCAAGCAATCTATATTGTGTGCTGTTTTGTTGAGAGTTCGAATTCTGAGAGGGCAGTGAGAAACAATATGTATTTATAGGAGTATTAGAGCTCTGGTAGCATTGAGATTACAAGCTTTGAGTTATTCACTGAATAAATTTGGATGAGATGCTGTCTTCAAGCATAATTAAGCTGCTCCATCCAACAGATAGTAATTTGAAAAGACCGACTAATCTGGTGACTTAATTGCTTTCATCTTGATTTATATTTCTGAATTTTTGAGTTGTCACCATTTTTCTAAACTGGTGATAGGGTAGTAACTTGTTTTTTAACTGGGCGGCTTATTATTTCTTTGAGAAGTAGTAAGAATGCAGGCATCATGGGGTCAGTTTTGTGGATTTAATTTCCCAGTGTATTTGTTAAACCATAGCAGAGTGAAGCTGAATGAGGTGCTGGCATCGAGAGGAAGAGATGTGATGCCATTAGAAAATTGGATGGAAAAATGTAGGCTATTGCTTTTCTAGTAAGAGAATGATCCAAGAGATATCAGATGGAACAGTTTCACCAAGTGATCTTTCCTTAAGGGAGACAGGTCTCCAAATGAGAACGGTAGCTTGCAGTCGTGTAATGTTTGTTATGTGGGTAACGGAAGTATAAACGTGCAAGAATGTTGGCTTCTAAATCAACCTGACAGAGAGTGTCTGAAGTTAACACGCACAATATTTCTTGAAAGCCTAAATTAAGTGCCTTTCACAGAATCACTAGGTTGGAAAAGACCCACAGGATCATGGAGTCCAACCATTCCTATCAACCACTAAACCATGCCCCTCAGCAGCTCATTCACCCGTCTTTTAAATACCTCCAGGGATGGTGACTCAACCACCTCCCTGTTCCAGTGCCTAATGACCCTTTTCGTGAAAAAGTTTTTCCTGATGTCCAGCCTGAACGTCCACTGGCAGAGTTTGAGGCCATTCCCTCTTGTCCTGTCACTTGGGAGAAGAGGCCAGCTTCCTCCTCTCTACAACATCATTTCAGGTAGTTGTAGAGAGCACTAAGGTCTCCCCTCAGCCTCCTCTTCTCCTGGCTAAACAACCTCAGCTTTCTCAGCTTTATTGCAGTGTTTTTCGTGAAGCTGATTCCTGAACACTGCTGTGTCTTGGTGACTGTGTGAGCCATTTAGTAGCATTTGAAATCGCAAAATAAGTAGATATATTTAAAAAATAAATAGATTCTGCATATTTTTTGCTATTAATGTAGTGTCTGGGTTGGTTTTTTTTTTCACATGTGCGTTGCCAGAAATCTCATGATATGTGCTGTGATCAATTCAACTCATTTTCTTGAAAGAACTTCCATAGGCTATGTTTCTGTCCTGTTTCTCTGTAAAAAATGGATTTTGAGACCCTGAATTATCCCTTTCTGATCATCCTTCAGTTTGCCTATCTTGTTTTTAAAACAAGACTCTTAGGACAAGACATTACATCATTTGCGACAACATGTTTTAAATAATAGTATTTCTGCTTGAAATCCTTGTTCACGTCTATCCCATATGTTCTTCTGCTGACATTCTCATTGTCGGGTTACACTCGGCTGGAGAACCTGTGAGGTTTTGGAGGGTGGTGGTTAGTGGTTTTTGGTTTACTATGTCATTACCTCTGTCAGAGAGAACTGTAAAGAGTGATCTTGTGGTTAAGGTGCTAAATTACAGAAAGGGGTGAATGAGATTAATGTTCTTGCTCTCTTAGTCTTTCCCTTTGTTATCTCAACTGATATGTTTGTGTCATCTCCGCACACACGCAGTGAAGACCCACCACAGGATAGTGGTGAGGAAAGCTGTGCATAAACCACAATTTCTCTGTTGGGGAGGTTCTTCTAAAAGCCAGGCTCTGTAATCTGATGTTACATTTTACCAGGACTTTTCAGTCTTGGGTCAAGGTTTTTTTGTCTTCTCTGAAATGGCGTAGAACTTGCTATGTACTTTTATGTATTTACATTTCCAGAAAAATGTTTTTAATTTTCACTCATAATTCTGTAGGGTCTTGAAATTAACTTTTATGTACTGAAGAAAGATGAAACATTCTGTCTTAAAATAGCAACAAATTTGAGATGCTGGAGAGTATCTTGGCAATTGCATAAATACCTGTTGCAGAAATTGTTACTCGCTTTGCTAACTGTGATATGTATCTTTGGGAGAAACTTAGAAATACAAAGAAATTAACTGTCTTGGATTTCTGATATGAATTTGTAAGTAGTGATATGGCCAGATATCTTGAGTTACAAGCATAGTATTTGCTTTCTAAGCAAAGCACAGATGTTTTACACATTTATTATTTCTCATTTTTCTGTGTTCAACTTTTCAGTGATAAGTAGCCAATATAGAATCATAGTATGGTTTAGGTTGGAAGGGACTTTAAAGATCATGCAGTTTCAAACCCCCTGCTGTGGGAAGGGACACCTTACACTAGGCCATGTTACTCAAAGCCTCATCCAACCTGGTCTTCAACACCTCCAGAGATTGGACATCTACGACTTCTCTGGGCAATCTCTTCCAGTGCCTCACCACCCTAACAGTAATGAGTTTCTTCCTAATATTTATCTAAATCTCCCCTATTTCATCTTAAAACCATGACCTCTTGTCCTATCCCTGCACTCCCTGATAAACAGCCCCTCCCCAGCTTTCCTGTAGACCCCCTTTATATCCTTGAAAGCTGCTCTAAGCTCTCCCCAGAGCCTTGCCTTTTCTAGGCTAAACAGACCCAACTCCCTTAGCCTGTCTGTATAACAGTGAAAGAACTAATTATTGGTGATTTTCTTTTCTAGACAACAGTAAACTTTTTAGTATAATTGCTGAAATGTAATTAATGTCTCCCTTCCTTTTGAAAATTAGGTTACAGAGTTAATGGTCACGGTGACTCCAATTGTCTGTGTCTGCACTTAGCTTCCTACAGCAATTGCAGCTGTAATACTGCTTTCCTTAGCTAAATGCTTTTTCATCCTGGCATAGTCTTTTGTGGATGGCGTGGTACTTACTGTAATGACCTCTGGAAACGGTCAACAAGGTTGTGTGTATTGTTGGTTTGTCCGCTGAAATCCAAGTAGACTGGAAGTAAATAAGGTTCTTTCTTTGTTTCCAGGTTTTTTATTCTTCTTTTTCTTGAAGAGTAACAAAAGTCTGTGCAGGGATTTTGAGGGTAGCCCAGCATGGTTTGGATTTAGGCTGGTGACATGATGATGAAAGGCTTCCCTTCTTATGATTATGCTGAGCCTCTTAAGCAGGCTTTTGGTGTGGAGGCATGATGGGTTGGTTTAGAGCAACCGTCTTATATTGGTGGCAATAGAAGTGGTTTGAATATCCGACTGTGTAGCTACAGTTGTAGATGTGCTGCCACTGTCTCAGATACTGTTGTCTACAATAGACAGGATACAGACAGTTTTCAGTGTTTCTCAGACCTTTTTAATACTAATTTCTATATGGTAGAATCCCTTGAGAAATTTCTTTTTCAGACATACTTTGAATGAACGCTTATTTTTTAATAGCCCTAAGATGTCATATTTTCTCATTAAATTGTTCACTTCAACATTTTTCCTTGTTATGTTACTCTATAATGGAATTACCTGATTATAATAAAATTAGAGTTAGTGCAGTCTGTAGCCCCTTCCAAGAAGTCCTGTGCGAAACAAGAAGAGAATTAATATTTACTGTGAGGAATGTCCCTATCCTTTTAGCTACAAAAATTCTGAAACTTGTCGTGGATACCTGTTGTAGAAGGTGGTGCTTTTATGGGTTTGTAAGTGTTAAATAAAAAAATTCTTACTGTTAGTTATCTGCATATTCCCAAGAAGCAGTAGGAGTTTCCAATTCCATGTGGACTGGAAACATAAGAGAAAGAGTAGCATGGACCTCTCACTGTTTACACTTCTGATGTGGAATGTTTGTTTAATCACGCAGTTCATTTGTATGAACCAAGCTATTTTGTTTTAGTCTTATGCATTTTTAATATGCTCCTTTCTTTGATGTCACGATGCTAGATTGCTATCTGACATTTTAAATGGATTGTGCACCTCTAGATGTTTCTAATGATATATATAATATTATTTCATAGAGTTCTGGTGTGTAGATAATACCTTTTTTTACATAATAATTTCAATTCCACCTACTCAGATGAGTTCTGATGGATAAAATACACTTTCCTGTGATAATGGTCTCTCTGAGGTGCTCAGGGATATGGTTTGGTAGTGGACAGGTACGGCTGGACTTGATGATCTCAAATATCTTTTACAACTAAATGATTCTATTAGTCTGTGATTTTGAATTCTGCCTCTTAAATTGTTTTAAAATACTTTTTCTTCATTTCTAAGAGCAAACCAACTCTGATCTGTTTTCTGTCTACAGTTTTCAGTTTTATATTTTCATCTGGACTTCACTTCGACCCTCCAAATAGCATAGTAAAGTAAATTTATTCTATGATTTGAGAAAACATTCGAAGTTGATATGGCAGATATTTTTGAGAGTTTTTCTGTTCTTCATTCCACATACATCATAAGGAATGATTTCTACCTTTCTAATAGAGTTTCTTTGTTGACATTGCTAATTGCTTTACAACTACTTTGACTAACGTATTTTTATATTATTTTTCTGTAGAAAAATGATGGCTATCGAACCTTATCTTTGTCCGGGCTTGTCGGTTTTGGTAGTTTACCTGATCAATTGGTTAAAAAATCCACCAAGCAGGGCTTCTGCTTCAACATTCTTTGCATTGGTAAGTAGTATATGGGTGGTTTAAGGCTTTAGTAGCATACCTGTCCCTAGGAAGTGACTGAAATTTAAATTCAGTTGCAGTGCTAAGCTTTCTTCAATGTTGAGGGTGTACTATAATTCCACCCCTTCTCCCAGCTTTGCTTATTTGTATCCATCTTTTGTTCTTATAGTTAGCATTTTCATAAACAATGCAAAGACCAAAAATGTTGGAAATGGATTATTTATTGATTTATAGACAGCTTCTTGGATTCTTTTGAATCAATTTATTCCAAATGCATTTTATTTTTACTGTAACAAAAAGCTTCAGATCAAAAAATCCTAAAATTTCACCGTAGCATTACAAAAATATTTCTATACTTATAAAATGCTTGCACTAGTATTTAACTAATGTATTCTTATTCATAAAACCTCTGTGTTGAACCCTGTGTTTTTGCAGTTAGCTACTTAGCTCTTTGAGATCTGTAAGAAATGAGTTTACATTTCTAAAGAAACGAAGTGTCAAGAGACTGTTCTGCTTATTACTCATTAGCAGGTAGCTCTCTCCTATCTATAGGATGAAAAAAATAAGTAAAAGATACTTAGTACTCATTATGGAAAAGGAATGTAGGCAACCTTTTTGCTGGGAGAAATCAGTTGACAAGTGTTTGTGTAAATTTGTTGAGCTGCTGTGATAACACTTTCTATGCTTAGGAGGTGGAAGTATTTATTTGATGTGCAAAATGTCTTCCCCAACCCTTCTGTTTAACTTCAGGGGAAACTGGAAGCGGGAAATCAACCTTGGTAAACAGTTTGTTTAACACCAATTTTGATGACCCTGTGTCAATGCATTTTCTGCCAAGTGTGCGACTTAGAGCCCAGACTTATGAACTCCAGGAAAGTAATGTTCTTTTGAAGCTGACCATTGTAAATACAGTGGGCTTTGGTGACCAGATAAACAAAGAAGATAGGTAAGTGCCCTCTTGTTGTTATGGTGTGCAGAACTTTTGATCTTCAATTACAAGTGGATTTTTCTTTGGGCTTTGTAGTAAATTTGTCTTAACCACATATTTGGAATTTATGTAACTGTTTTTTTAGTGTACCAAGGTAAACATGTGTTTGTTCTCTTCTAGAAAATGATTTGAGAGATCAGATGAACTCTGCCCTTTTCTTTATAATATAATCTTTTATAAATGTATGCAAATAGAATGTGCAATTGTGACTAGACTAGTTTCTTTTGAGGTGGAGGAAATCGGGGAGAAGGTTTAGACAATCAAACAGGTTATAAGGTACTGTAGAATATATCTGTTAGAGCTATAGAATTTTTGACAATTTGATTGGAACATATTGAAGATCGTAAACTGGAACAAACATCACGTGGATTACTGAAGGCTTTATTTTTTTGGTTGCAGACAGCAACATGTAGAGGTACCATACCGTATTACCATGTTGGTGTCATTTCAGAGGTTTTTTTGACTCTCTGCTTTTATGCATTGAAGACTTTAAAATATTGAACTGTCTCAGAAGATTGTGTTTCTGTCACCTTAATTGTAAAGAATTTTAGCAAGCCTTTGTGCTATGTGAGTGTCTAAATGGTATTGGTTATAAATGAAGTTGAGAGAGTCACGTTAATCTCGGAAGATCCGTGGTCTATGATATGACTGGAAAATAGCTACTGTTAGTGGCTTGGATTAATGAGATGCAAGTAGATATTAGTATAGATATTAGAGGTTTTTAATGTGTGGTATAGGAGCTGCTTTTTAGCCCTTCTTTTAATTTTCTGTGTCTGTCACAGCTGCTTCTGAATCTTGATGGCATTTAATCTGGTTTATAAACTTTGCATAGCAGCAGGAATGTAAGGGCATGCTGCTTCCACATCTAGCAATACTTCCTTTTAGAAAGCAGATTATAATCTGCTTTTGAGTAGGATAAAGTATACTTAAACTGTACTTACTACAAATCAGATTTACATTCTTCTCTTACGTTCCTCCTTTTCAATTTTTGTCTGTTGTTTAAGAGCTCTCTCATGTACAGTACTTCATCTTCAGAAGATAAAGGAGGTCCTATTTCTTGGTACTGGTAATTGCATGTTCTTTCTTCTGTTGTGTTGTGCCTAAGAGTTTCTTATCTTTTCTTTGTATCTAAGAATTCTGTAGTTGCACAGCTTGATTGCAAAAATCTATAAAACATCACTTGGGATGATCAGTTATAATCATTTTATGTAGTGTTTTTCACTAACAGTACCTAGGGAATGTTCTGTCTGTGCACAGTTCTTAGTAGCCTTTCAGAATTTAAGATTACTCTGTACATTTAATTTTCTGCTGTACTGGGTAAACACTTGAGCAGCCTCTTGGCATATAAAGCGAAATTCCACAAAACAATACAAGAGGAGTTTCTTTCTTATTCTGTCTCTGTTTAGCAGTAGCTAATATCTGGTTGTTAAATTTTATTTCTTGTAGCTATCAGCCCATAGTGGATTATATAGATGAACAATTTGAAGCCTATCTCCAAGAAGAACTGAAAATTAAACGTTCTTTGTTTAGCTACCATGATACCCGCATCCACGTCTGCCTCTATTTCATTTCACCCACAGGCCATTCCCTAAAAACTCTAGATTTGTTAACCATGAAAAGCCTAGACAGCAAGGTAAGACTTTGAAACAGAGTTCTAAGAGTTTGTCTGATTTTCTGAAGCATCTTGGAGCTTTTACGTCCTCTACTATCTTTCAGTTCTACATCCATGTATTTGGTTTTGGGATGTTTTTTGGTACTGATGTACCTTAAGTGCAGAAAAGCTGGGGAAGGACTGTTTATGAGGGCATGGAGTGATAGGATGAGGGGGAATGGCTATAAATTGGAGAGGGGAAGATGTAGGCTAGGCATTAGGAAGAAATTCTTCACCATGAGGGTGGTGAGGCACTGGCACAGGTTGCCTAGGAAAGCTGTGGCTGCCCCATCCCTGGAGGTGTTCAAGGCCAGGTTGGATGGGGCCTTGGGCAGCCTGGGCTGGTGGGAGGTGTCCCTACCTGTGCCAGAGGAGTTGGAACTGGGTGATCCTTAAGTTCCCTTTCAACCCAAACCGTTCTTTGATTCTGTGAAGTCTCTTATTAGTACAAGTATGTACTTTCATTTGATGTTATTCTTGGATGAAAGTACTGAGACTAGTTTTCAAGTAAACCTTAGGTGCTGCAAGCAGAAATTAATTTTGTTTAACAGATTGTGCAAGTTTTATTGTTGCTTATCTAAAGCCACAGTAGTACTGCTTTTAAAATTTAATACAGTGGTTATGATTTAGCATTAAGTTGGTAGCTGTAATCACAGTTTGTGACAATTTTGTTCTTCTTTTGTTACTGGTTTCCTCCTAGTCTTTCTCTGTCATTCATTATCTAAGAATTCTCTCCTAATTAATGAGTGCTTGAAAATCTATCATGTTGAAAAGACGGTAAAGGTTAATTTAATTCTGAGGATTCTGTGCTCTATACGTTTGTGGGTTAACCCTGGTTGGATGCTAGGTGCCCACCCAATTCTCTCTATCACTCCCCCACCTCAAATGAAGAGGAGAGAGAAAATGTAACAAAAGGCTTGTTTGTCAAGATAGGGACAGGGGAGAGATCACTTAGCAAATACCATCAAGGGCAAAACAGACTCAACGTGGGGAAAAATTGATTGAATTTATTACCCAGCACATCAAAGTAGGGTAATGATCAAGAAAATCAAATCTTAGAAGCACATTCCCTCCACTCCTCCCTTCTTCCCAGACTCAACCTCACTTCCAGTTTTCTTTGCCTTCTCCCTGCCGGCAGCACAGGGGAACAGTGGATGGGAGTTGTGGTCAATTTGTCACACATTGTCTCTATTGCTCCCTCCTCTTCACCCTCTTCCCTTGCTCCAGCGTGAGATCCCACCCATAGGAGGCAGTTGTCCATGAACTTCTCCAATGCAAATCCTACCTACATGTTGCAGATTTTCATTAACTAGTGGGTTTCCATGGGGTGCAGTCCTTCAGGAACAGACTGATCCAGCATGAGTTCCCCATGGAGTCACAAGTCCTGCCTGCAAATAATGCTCCTGTATGAACTCCTCTCTCTCCACAGGTCACGGGCATCCCGCAGGGTCACAGGCTCATTCAGGTGCATCCACCTGCTCCCCCATTAATCTCCATGTGCTGCAGGGGACAGCCTGCCTCACCATGGTCTCTAACACCTCTGATGGCAGCAGATGCTTGAGAAACTCTTTGCTGCAGTAGTGAGGTGGACGAGATGTAGCTGAAAGGAACCCAAGAAAGAAGCTCAGGGTTAGGCAGGGTTTGGTAGCCAGCTTCCTTTTCTTTGTGTATTTAAACTGTCAGCCTTCACACAGCACTGGAGGACATGTTTTGGATGTTATAAACTAAAACAGTCTATTTTTTTTAGCAGAGATGTAAATACTTCATGTTATTTAGTTAATACGTAGGCGTTGCTGTTCTTTTGAGTACTTCACTGTATGCGACTTCCTTCCTTGTTCTTTTCTCAGAATCAGTTTTAAGGGAGTATATAATTTAATCTGTTATTATCTTGTTAAATGGTGGCAGCGAATGTGTGTTTGATGATTTGTGGAACTTTGATATAGATTGATCAATACGTTTGGACTGCAAGGGAAGTTTTAAAAAGCTCATCACTAAGCAATTTAATTCATAGAAATGTCACCTCAAAAGTTTACGTATTTCATATAATTTGTCATTGACAGGTGAACATTATACCAATTATAGGCAAAGCAGACAGCATATCTAAAACTGAGCTGCAGAAGTTCAAGAGCAAGATCATGAGTGAATTAGCTAATAATGGCATCCAGATATACCAGTTTCCAACTGATGATGAAACTGTTTCTAAAATTAATACCGTCATGAATGTAAGTAAGTGACAAAAGCATTGATTCAGCACTGAAGCATCACTCTCTAATGCTGATTCATGCCTGTTCTTTCACCATTAACTTGAGGGTCATAGATTTGTATGTGACAAATTTGTTTATCTTTCTCTCCTCTTAAAAAGCTCATATGTTTTGAGTATTTATTTCCAACTCATAGATCTTCCTGTCCCTCTGCTGTAGTTACCACTTGTTTTAGGAAGCTTTTTCTGTTCTGGCTGAGCAACAGAAAAGAGGTTCTCAGTCATAAATACTTTTTCTGATTTCTGGATAATTAATAATTGCCAACATAGATGGACAGATTGGCTTTGCTCTTTTCCTCAGCAAATACTTCCTTATGTCTGTTAGGGAAGATATTCAAGTGCCTGGTTTCTCCAGTTTTCTCTGATCTTTATGATAGCAAGTCTTCTATCTGCTTTTTTCCTTTTATTTAGTACTTTAATTTGAAATTAGGACAAACTTTCCCTGGGGATCAAAAAGTCAGATGTATTTCTGGCTTTTTTACTGTTTTCCTTTCATATCCTCCCAGGAGTATCTGCCAGCTTCAACTAAGCTTGGGAAGCTAGACATCTTTGCTCTGAGCACTCTGTGTTTGTTGTTCATGTGCATATGTTTGTGGATGCACATGAGCATAGGTTTTTGTGTCCTGGGGTTTGAAAGCAGGGAGGAGGAGCCGGTATGCCAGGGTGTATGGCTTTTCAGTCTCAACCTTCTGTCACTTGTGCCAGGGAGTGAGGATGAACACGCTGTCATTCAGGAACAGGTCCTTCTGCTGTGGGGAAGGGTGGTGGTCTGGTACTTACCCCTTTCATGCTCTACTAGTGATTTATTTTCCAATTAACTATATTTATTTTTTTTAGTTGGTCAGTTATGGGTCAGCATGCAGATAGTCAGTACCCAGCCTGTATTTCTGGCCATTGGCTGAGCCCACAGCAGTAACCATACCCTGGCTTCAAACCTGTGATTGTCTCATGACTGTTACTGGGGATATGAACTGTGGCTGAATGTGAGTCAGAAGGATGTGTTCTAGAGTGACTTTCTGCTTATTGCTGATACTCTTCCTAATGCAGCTCAGGATGTAGTTGGCTGCCTTTGCCACTGGGGCACATCTGCTTAATCAGGTTCAACCTGTTGTCCACCAGGAGCCCCATGGCCTTTTTTGCAAAGGGCCTGTCCAGACAGTTGGACCCCAGCATGTGCTGGAGCATGGGGTTATTCCTCCTGACATGCAGGACTTCGCATTTCTCTCATTTGAACTTAATGAGATGCCATTTGGCGCGTATCTCCAGCCTGCTGAGGTTCCTCTGGTCTTGCAGCACACCCATCTGGTCTGTCAGCCACTCCTCCCAGTATTGTTATTGTAGCTTGAATTTTGTATCAGTAGTTGGAGTAGCTACTGATCTCTTCAAAGTGGTTTTGGGTTTGAGACTGCCTGTTGAATTTTCCTGAAATGGTGGGGGTTTTCCTCTAATTTATTTCTGAAGTGTTTGCTTCACAGTTCTGACACAAGAATGCTGAAAGATAAGACTGTATTGGTGTGACTCTTACAGGGGCATTTGCCATTTGCTGTAGTAGGAAGTACAGAAGAGGTGAAAATTGGAAACAAAACAGTGAGAGCTCGCCAGTACCCTTGGGGAATTGTACAAGGTAAATGAATTCTTAAATATATTTTTATGAGATTTTTATTGTTCTTATTGAAGTATAAAATTCACCAGTACTAAAAAGGGTTGGTATTATCCACTGATGCCATATCGGATTATGCATACCTATCAACAGCTTAAGGAATTCAGCAATTAATACCTGAGGTGTGTGCTAACTGGTAGTTTCATCACCACTGATATGTCCCTGGAATTGAGCTATGAGACGATGTATGTAATATTTGGGTAGGCTAGTATGGTGGTAGTGCCTCTAGTGCCACCAAATTTTGAAGTTTTATGATTGTCTGTGGACAAGAAGGAAAAAAGAGAGAAATTTATTGTTGTTAAATGGGAAATTAGGACATATTGGAACACATTCACCAGTAGTTACTGTTAGTGCTTCGATATGCATAAATTATAAGGGAGTATAAGAGGTATAATAAACGACAAGATAACTTTTCCTGGAATTAAAATTAGTAAGGAAAATAAATTAATCTCAGTGCTGTTAAAATATATTTTGGCAATTTTGCTACCTTGTGCATAATTATAAAATCTTTCTCTTTTAACCTATTAGTGGAAAATGAGAACCACTGTGACTTTGTAAAGCTTCGCGAGATGCTTATTTGCACAAATATGGAAGACTTAAGAGAGCAGACTCATGCACGACATTATGAGTTATACAGACGCTGCAGACTGGAAGAGATGGGCTTCAGAGACACTGGCCCTGAGAACAAACCAGTCAGGTAAATGACTTGATGTGCAGTGAATCATAGAATCATAGAATAACCAGGTTGGAAGAGACCCACCGGATCGTCGAGTCCAACTATTCCTATCAAACACTAAACCATGCCCCTCAGCACCTCGTCCACCCATGCCTGAAACACCCCCAAGGAAGGTGACTCAACCACCTCCCTGGGCAGCCTCTGCCAGTGCCCAATGACTCTTTCTGTGAAAGTTTTTTTCCTGATGTCCAGCCTAAACCTCCCCTGGCAGAGCTTGAGGCCATTCCCTCTTGTCCTGTCCACTGTTGCTTGGGAGAAGAGGCCATCACCCTCCTCTCTACAACCTCCTTTCAGGTAGTTATAGAGAGCAATGAGGTCTCCCCTCAGCCTCCTCTGAAAGTGCTTGCTTTTAGCATCCATTCGCTTTACATTTGACTGTATCAACCGAATACAGAGCAGGATTCATACACAGAATAGGTTTTTTAAGAGGGAAAGAATTGGGAATTGGTAAAATCAGGGTAGATATATAGCTGTTCATTCGTATATTGTCTTGGGGAAGAGTATGGGATTATATGAACATTGCTTTTAAAGCCGTACAAGCTAGTTGTATTTCTGATATCATTCTCTTCTGGAACGAACCTGGGGATTTTAATTTTTTTTTCATGGAAATTGTCAGTTTTCTTCAGGTACATGCATTTTATGCCTTTTAAAGTATTTTCATTTTATCTTAGCGTGCCATTTTACTTTCTCTCTTAATAATGGCTGATTCTGAACAGTGGTTTGGTTGGTCTCAAAGTTTAGAAGGGACTAAAGGAAGAACTTTTACAAAGTGATTGGTTACACTGTTGGCTTTCCACATTATCTGCCATAATAGCATATGTCTTGCATTTTCAGGTCAAGAAATCTCTTACTATACTGTAGGAAGTTAATAGAGGATTCCAAAGGAAAGTTAAGCAGGTGGTTAGACACACTCAGTTTTTACATGTAGTAAAGCTGTTTTATGCAGAAGATATTTACAATTTCTATATCCAGTCTGTTTAGTCTTTTGTTTCCAGTTCTGTCATCTCCCTCTTGCAACTTCCCTTGGTCCTTTTATGCATGAGACTGTATTTTGTAAATGGTTGGAATCCTGATGGGGAAGAACTGATGCCTTGGGGGCTGTTCAAGCCATCACAGCTTAGCAAAGTGCTGTTATTGCATAGACATGGTGGGAAATACCGACTTAAACCAGACATGAAAACAAATTACGACTTTGTATTAAAAACAGTTTCTAGTGCTTTGAACCAACTGGTTTGTTTACTCATTGTTTTACTTAGTGATCTGACTGTCTTTACCCATTCTGTTCTGGTAAAAGTAAATGGCTTTTAAATGGCTTCCCTCCAAATAATTGTTTTTAGTGGCTTAAATTCTTTGCACAGAAGTTATAAGACAGTTGCACTTGTAGAATGTTGATGTAGCAGCATTTCTTTCACTTTGTCTTGGTCTTTTTTATATATTGTTCAAACAATAATAATTAAATAAGATTAACATGGTGAAGGAAGCTGCTGGGTATGGGCACTTCTTTCTGAAGTCTTAACATCAAGTCAGGGCATGTTTAAAGATTAGTTCATTAGGTGATCTTGAGCTGACCATGAATCACAGTAGTCTCTTGACATTTCTTTTGACCTGACGTGAAAAAATAAATCCTTTTCATAAATAGAAAGCCAAAGGTGAATTTGGTTTAGGTTTAAGTTTTCAGACTTAGACTAACAGCTGGTATCTTGTTATCTTTGTCTAGAGAAAGCAATTTTTTAAAGGTTTGTTCATGACAATATTGACTGCAGTACCTTTGGCTTTTCTGAACTTGAATTTTACAATGTACAGCTGTCTCAAGGTAGGAGTTAAATCATGAAAGTGATCATCCACAGAACTGTTTTCTTCCATAAACACAAGAATTGTTTTTATAGAACTCCTGAGCAGTTAACATTTTACTAACGATATAAAGTGGCAGGTTTGTATCTGGGTATCATAGTATTTTAAACTTTGGAGGTTGGCTTAGAAATGGTTTGCTTGCAGAAATACAGAAGAGCTAAGTTCCCCCGGCGTGTAGTTTTGATGTATGGCCTGCTAAATGTCAATTTATTGAGAGCTTTCTGGCAAGACAATAAATTTAATAATTAGGTTTGGTAAGCTGCAGCTGTTGAACATGTCATTGTTTGGGAAGGATGAAAATAGATGTTCCATAAGAATCTAGAAAGATTTTTTTTCCCCAGATTTACTGCAACAGGAAGAGATAAGTGGTACTCAGTCTAGAATGTGATTGTTGCTTAGTTATGTGGCATAGTGAATGACACGGAGGTCTGAAAGAGAAGGCATTTGCAGTTTTTTGGGAGAGATTTTTATGATACCATAAAAAGGGAAGGGTATTTAAAGGATCTGCATGTAGTGTAGTTGGCAGACTACTGTAGCTTTACTCATAAGGTGTTTTGTGAAGCTACTGAGGAAATTATAAAAAGTGTCATCCTCAGCAGTGTGATAGAAAACATCTCTTTCCATAGAGGAAGTTCAGTGCTTCCCGTTTTGCTGACTTGTAAATTGAAATATCTTTCAGAATAGGGATCATTCTGTTCTTCTAGGCAAAAATGTGTTATTAAATTGTCATCCTCTTTGTCGTTCAACACGTTTACAATTTATACACATAGATTCTAAGAGCTGTAGTATTAAAGTATAGTTAATACTGCATAGCAGTGCATGACTGATGATTAAAATTTTATGCTACTTGTGTAAATACTAATCAAAATGCATGTTGAGAAGTCGTATTTTGTGCCTGTGATGTGGCTTTCTACGTACTAAATTTGGTAATCTGAATTGGGTTATTTTATGTAAATTTAGAAAATTTCTGCTAGACTTGAATAACTGGCTGGTTTTACTGCACTGAGGTTTGTAGCATTTGAACATTGACACTTGAGTAGCTAAAATGTCCTGCATTTTGGAATGGCATGAAAAAACTGCCTGTGGTTTTTCTGTACCACTCTTTTGGATTTAAAAGTACAACAGTAGTTTATTTATCCAAAATTCTGCGCCACTACAAAACAAACTCAGTAATTCTTGTGTTTTCACAAGATAGGTTGTGGGCGGGCATCTGTAAAGGCTTTCGGTCTCACATGTGAGAAAACATGTTGGCAAACTATTTTTTTTATGGGAGACATGGAAAGAGAGAGTTTTCAGCACACAACAGATAAATATATTTGCATCTTTATTAGTAGGTATGAGGAGGGAAGATAAAGATAGTAGTTTTCTGAAGTGACTGTCTTCTGTACGATACTGAAATGACCTGTTCCTTAATCCTATATTTTTTGTTAATTTGTGTTATAATAACTTTTTAGTGTGTTTACAGTTGCATTCTAAGAATTAACTTATTCATTAACCAGATTTCCAGGGAAAATTAGGTTTACATAAACAGTCTATTAGTCGTGCCCTAATAACTCTCCATTTTCAAAAGTCAGGAAAGTGCTGGATGCTCCCCCAGGGCATTACATGGTTAGTGTTCTCACTGCAGGAAAAGCAGATGACCTCTGCTCCAGCCAGATTTTGGCCAGCCAGCGTGCATTTGTTGTCAGCAAGTCATTACCTCTAAATGAAGTACTATCTTTTGAAACTTAAGAGCTTGGCATTTTATCAAACCATTATTGATTTAAATTCAATATCAAAAATTACCATAACTTAATAAGTAATAGAGAATTTCAAGAATCTCATTCATATACCTTGCCAAAACAATATACAAAACTTTTTTATGAAAAGAAGTGTTCAGTCTTATAGTGGGATATGATTCCAAAAGGGCATGAGAACTATAGTCATGTATTTACCATACCAGATTAAAATAGTACATGTGGTGAACCATTTTAAAAATGAAGAATTAACTGTATAGTGCTTCAGGGAATACCATCTAAAGATAAATTTAGTCATATAGGTATAATTTCATTTCTAAGCCATGAAAAGCAGCCACTCAGGAATGGGCTTGGAAAACCTGTTATGGCAAAATTTGTGTAATTAAGTCAATGAATAGCAGAGTATTTGGGGACATGTGATTTATGCACTTTATGCAGTATCCATTGGATGTAAAATGCAGGAACTGCTTTTATTTTGACTTTTTAGTACTTAAAATTGGGATTTGCATTTCTTTGTTGTTGGAAAGTAAAGATGGACCTTTTTTTGGTGTGGACGATCTGGTCCTGCTGTTTTGATGATCCAACTGTCCGCTAGAAACATGAATTCCTAGTTTTATGTCAGTCTCCGCTAGCGATAATTACTGAGATGTCCTGAATGGAAAAACTGGGGGTAGTTAAAAACATAAATCTGGACATAAAGAGTCCTTCCAGCCAAACAAACTTCTAAATATATACACATACCTAGTAAGCTTAGAAGTTTACAGTGGAGGAGAGGATTACTACTGTTTTGAAGTTGGACATTTTGCAAATCCATTTTCCAATCTAAGCTGTTTTGTTGCTTAAGACGGCATTATTGTTTTGAAATAAGCAAACTAATATGCAAAGGTCTGTTGAAAAAAAAGCTGGAGGTTGATATTCAGGCTATATGCTTGCAAAATTGGATTCTGTGATGTTAATTGTTCTCTGGTTTAATTGTTTTTCTGTGCTTATGATTACAATTTGTTCTTCATTGTAATTGATGTAAGTTAAACATAATTGTAACATAAATATCTCAGTTTCTCAATACGTGACCAATCATACATTCCATGCTTGTTTTCACCCTGAAAATGGGTTATTCAGACCTTCAGTTCTTGAATGAAACCACTTTTCTTTTTCAGTCTATTTTGAGCTTGATGACAGAAATCCAGGAAGGATTTAGTGATGTGAATAAGTTCACGGGTAGAGAAAGGTTGATAGGACTTTTGTCTTTTCTAAGAAGGGAAACCTGATATCTGAAAGGCCATAAGACATCTTCCTTAACAAGTTACTTGGCAATAGAGTTCATCTGGCCAACTGCAGACCTTTGCATTTGAGCTAAATATTTTAACCTCCTTATGGTAAGACTGAACTACGTGCAATGTGTTTTTCATGCCTCCACTGGGAAAACGATAATTATTTAGATCTACTGTGTCCTTAGTGTTGCTTAATATCAATTTAGGTAGTTCACCGAGTCAAGGGACTGTGCTAAAAATAGTTAACTACGAATTTTTTTATTTTTTCCAATTTATTTTTTCCAATATGCCTTCACTGAAAGTGAAATGTTATGCAAAAAAGTTGCAAGTGTCATTTTCAAATTTGAAAGGTTTTTTTAAATTTAAATGAACAAGCTGTAAAATATTGTGTAAATATCTGTTCCAAGCTTTGTGTTTCACCGAGAGTTGAATTCACTTTAATCAGAGTCTTTCTTTAGAAAACTAACATGTTTGATTTACATCTTTATGTTTAAACTTCTATATTCTAAGTCTTATGCAGATAGAAAATCTGTACGTCATAGCCGGTCTTCTGTAGAAAGGTAAGTGATAGTGCTATTATGAGGTATGTAATGGGTTATAAGGTGGAGGCTTTCTTCACAATCCCTTACCTTCCTCAAAAACCTCAATAAGAATGCATTATTTAAATAATAATCTTTAACATCTTAATTTTGCAAGTGGTTTTGTACCACTTTTGGCTTGCAATGCTAGGGGTCCAACCTAGAAGAATGAGCAAACCTGTGAAGTTGATTTTCATAATATGCTGTATGAGAAGCAGTGAATCCAATCTTCAAGGAAATGAAAAAGTTTCCCTGTGAGCAGTGGTTGCCATAATGTTGAAAGGATTGGCTTAAGACCTGGTGAACTACTTTTCCCTCCTCCACAAACCTCCTAAATTTACAGAGACTGTTTCGAACATTATGTTGCTGATATGCCAAACGCAGAAGAGGAAAGTTGTTTTAATTTTATCTTTGCGATTTCCAGAATAGTTCAGTCCAGGGGGAGATGGGTGATTTTAAAAATACACTTTTATTTCTCTTCTTCCTTATACATGTAATTTTATTACTTAGTTAATCCAGTATTTTCAAAGTCTGATCTTTTAATCTTTTACTAGTTTCAAGACAGAATTGCTTTTACCTGATAAACTAGCTTAGGTTGAGTCTAAAGATGTCCATGTCATGAAATGAAGGTGTAATTGCAGCACATTAGCTTAGTCTAGCGTTTGCTTTAGTGGCTTCATTGCACCTCAAGCAGTATGTTAGCTAGCACAACTGACACAGGGCCAAAAGCTATGTGTGGGGAGATTGCTAGCACTTGAAAAACCTGTGCTTTATTGTTTTTACAGATGGTGTCTAAATTTAAGATAATGTGCATTAATGTACTTGTGTGAAAACCATGCTCGTTTCATGTGGTAGATTTCAGGATGATCTGAGTTGCTTCACAGATAATAAAAACCCCCCAAACAACCCGAACAAACACCAAAAGGTTTTTCTTCCAAATTTGTTTTGCGACAATGTATTCCTCAAACAAGATAGAGCAGGAAAAGTGCTTTGACCTTGAGATCTTACAAACATTAATGATTCTTCTCTCTCTTTAGATTATATATTGGATACAATTAAGAAACTTTAGGACTGAGAAACTGCCCGATCATGTTAATACAGAACAGAGCTGCTTAAGCTTCCCATTTCTCTAAATCATTAAATTTTTAAATGTCCTTTTTCATACATCTTTCAATTTATAAACTGGTTTAATAGGAACAGTAAAAGGTGAGACTTAAAAACTGGTACAAAAGCATGCATGTATATTAAAAATATAAAGCAAATTTAAATATTTAATATGCATACAGATTTTACATCAGAATGGAAGGCATGAGATACATGCAAAGAACACTGACTTTAACTGGGAGAGGCTGACTAGTCAGCACTCAGGAAGTGTTAGAGGAGATGAAAAATGTAAGATAATAGTCCCAGAATGAAGAGCTAGGACATTATCCATGTTTTGATCTGTTCATAAACCCTGTGTCCCACAAGATTCTGGACAGATCCTTTTGGTTTTGAAGCAACCATTAGCACAGCTCTGATCCACCGATTCTGCCTCTCTGGAGTCTTGTGACTTGGAATCATAGAATAGTTTCGGTTGGAAGGGACCTTAAAGACCATCTAGTTCCAACCCTCTGACGTGGGAAGGGACTTGTCACTAGGTCAGGCTGCCCAAGGCTGTCCTTGAACACCTCCAGGGATGGGGCAGCCACAAGTTCCCTGGGCGACCTGCGCCAGTGCCTCACCACCCTCATCCTAAAGAATTTCTTCCTAATGTCTAGTCTAAGTCTGCCCCTCTCCAGTCTATACCCATTCCCTCTCGTCCTATCACCACAAGACTCTAGGAATAGTCCCTCCCCAGCTTTCCTGCAGCCCCTTTCAGGTACTGGAAGGTCGCTATAAGGTCTCCTCGGAGCCTTCTCTCCTCCAGGCTCGACAACCCCAACTCTCTCAGCCTGTCCTCACATGGGAGGTGCTCCAGCCCTCTCATCATCCTTGTAGCCCTCCTCTTGACCTGTTCCAACAGTTCCATATCCTTACATTGAGGATTCCAGAACTGGACACAGGACTCCAGATGAGGTCTCACAAGAGAGGAATAGAGGGGCAGAATCACCTCCCTCGACCTGCTGGCCACGCTTGTTTTGATGCAGCCTGGGTATTTGCTTTGCCTTCTGGGCTGCGAGCACACACTGCCAGCTCATGTCAAACTTCTCATCGACCAGCACCCCAAAGTCCTTTTCTGCAGGGCAGCTCTCAATCACATCATCCCTCATTGTGTTCTGAAAATGGGGATTGTCCTGACCCAGATGTCAGACCTTGCACTTGGCCTCATTGAATCTCATGAGCTTCTCTGACTTAGAGAAGATTGTGGTAAATGTTTTGTTGGAAGATATTCTGTAATTAAGCTGGTATGCTTTTCAAAGGTAAGATGCTCTTTGGTGTATGAGAATATCTATGTACAGATCTCCCTTCCTTTTTCCCTGAAAAGCAGAACTTCCCATGCCAGCACTGTGGTGATAGCAGTGGTGGTATAGACCCTGAAAATGTTCAATCTCTAGTAATACATGGAAAAGTTACCGATACCTATAATTTGCTATGATATTCTTTGATATGGAAGAAATTTCTCAATTTCAAGTACCTGTTTTTTATACGAAAAGAATTGTCTTCTATACTGAAATGTCTGCTAGATTAACGTTTTATTTTTTTTTTAAACAAAACAGGGAGACATATTTTAGAGTAAGGAAAAGTTTTAATTACTTGTTATTTAATTCTGTTGCCGAGTATTTGCGAACTGCACTAATTTACACCTCCTATACAATTTCACATATAAATGTAGTATGTGTGCAGTATAGTAGCTTCTTCAGAGTCTTGAGGTTTGGTTGGTGCATGTCGGAAAGTAGCCCTGTCTTTTGGATGTTGAGCTACTTAGGAAATTGTATTTATTCTATGTTAATGTAACTCTGCCGTATTTAAATGTAGACATTACACAAAGAAAGCTCTGTATATTTTGAAGGTCCTATTAAGGTCCTGTTATTTTCTTTTTCATACAGGAATAGTTGGTTTGTTAGTTGTGTTAATGCTCCAGATGTATTGTGTTTGTAATGTCCTATTTTAAAACTGCGGTTTCACAATGCAGAAGTTCTTGGCTATTTTTTCTGGTAGTTTTGGTATCTGTGGGTCGGAGACAGAAAGTTATAACTTAGGTCTTTTAGAGCATCAGATTCTTAAGATGCACTATTTACAGGAACTGTAAGCGTAAATAATTTTACTCAGGATTGTTTACTTAAATAAAAATTTATGAAGTTATTGCTACTGTTTAGGTGTCTTTACAAATTTTTATGTGGGGAGCTGTAAAAATTTATATTTCACATGAATATTAATTGTTTAAATAATGTTCCAGATTGTTGGTTTTCCATATTGAATAAAGCAGCATGCTGGAGACTTGCTTACATTTTTGGACTTCAGTCTGCAGGAAGCCTATGAGGCAAAGAGGCACGAGTTCTACCTTGAAATGCAAAGAAAAGAAGAGGAGATGAGACAACAGTTTGTGCAGAGAGTGAAGGAGAAAGAAATAATGTTGAAAGAAGCAGAGCAACAGGTAAGCATGCCTGTCTGTCTTGCATTGGTTTGCTAAGTTTTGGAACAGTTAAGTTCTTAGCAAAATTACTACTGGTTGATATTTATAATTTCCTAATATTTTGAGGGCAGTAATGCTTAAAATCAAAATTAGACTTACAGATCGATCGGATTAGCAGATTGATTAAACACAAGGAAACAAGAGCACAAGTCTTACAAGGAGTGGCTGAGGGAACTGGGGCTGTTAAGTCTGAGAGGCTGAGAGGACACCTTGTCACTGTCTGCCACTACCCGAAAGGAGGTGGTAGTGAGGTGAGTGCTGGTCTCTTCTCCCAAGTATTGGGTGACAGGATGAGGGAAAGTGGCCTCAAGTTGCAACAGGGGAGGTGTAGATTGATTATTAGGAAAGATTTCTTCACCAAAAGAGTTGTCGAGCATTGAAACAGGCTGCTTATGGGAGTGGTGGAATCGTCATCCTTGGAGGTATATAAAAGACATGTAGATATGTTGCATAGGGGCATGGTTGAGTGGTGGCTTGGCAGTGTTAGGTTTACAGTTGAGATATGGTGATCTTAAAGGTCTTTTACAACCTAAGGGTTTCTATGATTCTATAAATGGTAGTGTTTTTTTTGGAAGTAGGGAGCTTATGGCCTAAAGGCTGTGGTGCATAGCTGGGATGAGTCAGTAGAGCAGGAAGTCATATTGCGAAATACAGTAGTGATGAATAGAATGGTTGCATGTTTCTTTGTCTTCTGTAGCAGTATGCTGAGAAATATCGGTATGCCATAGCAGCACAGTGGGTTGTTCTGTGAAAACCAAGATTTCAGGAAAAAAATCCCATGGATTGTTTTTCAGCCCAAGAGAGGGGGGCATCTATGTTTGTATGACCTCCAGATTCAGTTATTAAGTATAAGCCCAACTCTCATGTTGAGAGGTTGAGAAGTAGCGGGGAGGGGTTGTTTTGTTGTTCTTGTTTTGATTTGAAAATCTCAACTATTCTCAGCTTCCTTAAAGAATATTTGGGTATGTGGAACATTTTTTTTGAATATATTGTTGAAGATTTAGTCCTATCAAGCTGGACTGGCAAAGAAAGATCTTCTTATCTACTTTCTAGCAGACTCTGTCATGGTCATTCTTATTTCTATTCAAATACCGTTTTGATAGAAACTGGAAACCTGTGTATATTTATTAATATCCTTTTCTGTACCTCAACCTCCCAGCAAAAGCGTTGGAGTTTGTGAGGTGTTCAGATGCATGTTTTAAGTAAGAAGAGGGCCTAATACTTTGTTTTCTAAATTTGTTAAGACCTCCATCCTACTTGTGGAGAAAACCAGGTTCAATCCTTCTCAATATGAGGCTAATTGGAACAATGCATGGCCATATTCAAAGTAGCTTCAGTTAGATCTTACACAGTATGTGATATACTTTTTGTTTTGTTTTTGTTCTGTGATTTATATCAGACAGTTTGTGAGCTCTGCATATTGCAGTTGAATTATGGATATTAGTTTTCCAAGTTCCTCACGTGGAAATGTGATCATACCATCGCTTTTAAAGAACATTTGTCATATACCTTTGCTGCTTATTCTCTGAGAAGTGTGTATGTGTGTCTGGTAACTAAAGAAAATCAGGGTTTTCTGTTGTACTTAAGATTACTTTCACATGCTTCATGTCAAGGAAATTTGTAGGTGCAATGTGCAGCATTACCACTCCCAAGATATACAGTCATGTAGGACCTTGAAGTTTCTACCCTGAATGTTTTTATTGGTACATGTGTTTTTATAAGTGCCTCTGTTAATGGTTGTAATGGAAGAAATAAATTAGTAGTATACATACATAAACACAGACATGTTTATAAAATCTGGCAGCTTTACTGTGTAGAACAGGCATCTGTTACATTTATAATCTTCGTTGTTTCTTAGTTCTTTCTTTGCAAAACGTGGAAATCGGCCTGTCTGACTTACATAAAAGTATATCTGCATTCAGATTTAATTACAGCAATATAGATGGGTACAAACACAGCATTCTAGGAGACTGTGTAGGAAAATGGGAGGTGAGGAAGAGTGAAGTACCCTTTGATTGTCATGCACAAGTTCACAGTGGATTTCAACTAATGGAAATGCATCTAGAGAGTAAAATCCATTAATATGTCAAAAGAACAACCAAAGAACAATTACTACAGAAAAGCAATTAAATTCTGGCAGCCAACAAGTAACTCCCCCAACCAGACTTAACTGTGCTTGTGTATATTAATATGTAAATGTAATTAATATACCTATTAAAATAATAAATGTATTAAAATATGTACTTGTATAACTAGCATGCATATGATTCCTTGCCCACATGTTTTTAGGGAAGTAGATTCTACTTGACAGATTCTGATTTAATACTTCTCTTGGTAATTGTTTCCTTGCTAAAGGCCTCTAAACATATAATAAAATATAGTCATAAATCCAACATTCACTTTGTGCGTTTCATGATTTCCACCTGTACTTTTTGTGTGAATTAGCCTTGCTTTTATAAGAACAATTTGATATTATTTTCCTGGATTGCTGTTTTTTAGTTTTAATAGTTTTAGGAGAGAACTGCAATTTCTTATGAGTTTTAATACAAGTTGAGGTAGGTTTTACTGTTCCATTGCAGAGGGTTTTTATATTGTGATATCGCCACCTTGTGTTACTAGAGGGAAATATTATTTTATTGTACTTTATTTAAACAGATACAAACTAAATTTGAACATCGTATGCTAATGCATCAAGAAGTGAAAATGAAATTAGAGAGAAAGAAAAAAGTTCTTGAAGATGAAATAGCTATGTTTATTGAGAAGAAATCTAATGCTGAATTACTCCAGTCACAAGCATCTGTCTCTACTCCTATTGTTAGTTTGAAGAGAGACAAGGATCGCAAAAAGTAAGTGATGATGCTGGTCATCAGAGGTAGTAATAAAAAAAATTCTTCACATATCACTCTTGTAATGTGAATTCCAGTAATCTTTTAGAAAAGATACAAACATGCCTCTATTCTGTTATGTGTTAGGAAGACTGGAGTGTGTAAAATGCCTTTGTGTTTGGATCACTGGCTCTAAGATGTACCTTTAGAGTAGTTGCTGTGTGTTTTATGAGCATTCTTTTTTTTTCTCTTTTTCCATGAAGGAAACAAGGTTTTCAACTTGAAATTCTGTGATTTGATGTCAGAGATGAAAAGAATGTGAATGTACACTAACAGCAAGAGGGAAAGGGAGAAGGCTGCCCAGGGAGGTGGTTGAGTCACCTTCCCTGGAGGTGTTTAAGGCACGGGTGGACGAGGTGCTAAGGGGCTTGGTTTAGTGTTTGATAGGAATGGTTGGACTCGATGATCCGGTGGGTCTTTTCCAACCTGGTTATTCTATGATTCTAAGTTAGAGAGGAAGAGAAATTCACCCAGGAAATTCCAGAAATTTGATTGCTGCACTCAGATTTTGAATGTAGGATATGTTAGCTTTATGAAGCAGTCTGCTGCTGTCCCGTAATACTAGATGTGTCTTCCTAGTACAGATTTTTGAGAAGAGAGAGATTGATAGAATTGTTTGTAAAATTACAGAAGTGCAGAATATGACATGATAAATGTTTTACTTTCGTCCTTCCTGCCCACTTATTTATTTTTCCACTCCCAAAAGAAAAGCTTGAATAAATTATGAAATTTCAGAAATATATTCAAAATTAATCTCCAGAATAACACAACCAATTTCTTCATATATAAACATTGAATTAAGTATTCATATATAAACGTTAAATTAAATAGAATTAATTTTTTTCTCCTTCAAATCCAGATGTCAATAACTTATTGAATTCCTTTCCTGATAGATTACAACTTTACTGCAGATAAGATTTTGTTGATTAATATCTTCCTGTAATTGAAAGCAGATTTTTTGGTACAGAAATTATTCATAACGGCTACATTACGAAAAACTTTAGAAGCTAAAGGGGTGCATGTATTTTCACAAATATCATCAAGATATTTGACGTATTTGGGGTGTATGCTAGCAGCCTGCTGGTGGTTTTGCTGAAATGGATTACATTTCAAGTAACGTTACTGACTTCCTTTTCTTAGTCTCCTTTTTCTGGAATTTCATGTGAAAGCAGAATTCTTAGTTACAGAAGTTATCTTCACGATTATGAGTAACTCTCAACGCCAGAAAATTTTAGATTTGTTTTTTCCATTTTAGCATTTTTTCTTCAGAGTAAGTTGCAGTTTATACATTTCCTTTTGTTTTTCAGTCTCAGCTTTACATAATTCTGATGACAGAAGAAACAATAGTTCCAAATTCTCTTGAGGAAGCAGTGAATCACGTTGTGCTTTTGGAGGTGTAGGAGTTGCAGTTTCTTATGAAAAAAGGATCCGGAAAATATCTGTTGTTGCTGCATGCGCCAAAGAAGAATTTTGAAGTATGATCTGTAAACACACGGTGCAGTGATTGCTGTCATTGTCATCATGGACTTTCTATTACAAGTCTACCTTGATATGCACTTGCCTTACATATATGTGTAACTATCTTACTTTTGTTTTAAGTGCATTGTACCAAAGAAAATGTCTCCGCTATCAGCAGTTCTATTCTTAATATGAATGCTGTAGTGCAAAAGTATTTAGTGAATATATCCACTGTAACCTTTCTAAAGAGTTATTTTCATACTGTATGGTATATTAGTCTATTAAATATTATTTAATACAACTTTTGACCATTCAACCATTTACTAATTTCACTGACAGCTTTTGGTTTGTAGACTTCTATGTACAAGCACTGTCCTAAATTTCAGGTGCAATCTCTATATTCAGAATTTATAGAGATATTTTTGCAGTGCTGTACTGTTGCATGGTAATTTATCTGACATTAGTAATTTAACACAGAAAGTGCCTATAACTTTTTGATACTTGTGGCTGTGGTGATCAATTACAGCAGAAGCAGAACTTTACAGGAACTATTAGCTACAAGAGCTTCAGGTTAAAACAAGTTCAAAATATTTTTTTTTATATTTTCAGTAGCCATGATGAGTAATGGGAAACTCTAAGAGGTGCAGTTCTCTGAAGTTTTGCGTGACTTTGTAAAACTGAAAAACTAACTTGATAGAAATAAAATACATTGGTTTTGCTTACGTGTTTCTGTTGTTCTACTTCCTCTCCCTCCCACTTCATTAAAAACAATGAGTAAGGTTTCATGTTGATCTGAAAAATATAAATGTGTTGCATCTCTTTTGAATGACTTAAGGGACTTATTGATTGGAAAAAACAGGTGATTTGTGCATACTGTGCCAGAAAGATAATATGACTTGTGATATACCTGTCACATATCACTAAACTTATCGTAGAATCATGAACTATCTCAAGTTGGAAGACATCCATAAGGATCATCAAGTCCAGCTTCTCGCAGGACTACCTCAGACGAAACTGTATGACCAAGGGCATCGTCTAGACACTCCTTGAACTCATGACAGGCTTGCTTCTGTGACCACTGCCCGGAGGAGCCTGTTCCAGTGACTGGCTTCACCTCCTATTTTTTTTCACCCTGTGACCCATATCCTATAAGGTCGTTTTCCTTCAATTCTGTAGCAACGGGAAGGAATAGATACTAAAATACATGAACGCTTCATTGACTGGGAAAGAATCGAACTGCTAATTCCATCAGCTCCACAGGCACAGCAGGCTGTAGCATAGGAAGGGAATGATTGAGAGGAGACATCCATCTAGCCTGCACACTCAATCAGCATATTACAGATACTTCTTTCAAGAGAAGAAAATGGGCCATGGCCAGGCACTGTGATTGCTGTCTGATTGCTCTTGCCTGAGCAAAATGTAGCTTGATGAAAGATTGTATTTTTTTGTTTTGCTTTGTACCATTGACTGGGCCATTTGCATCTGTTTGAGTAGAAACAAGGGATACAGCCTCCTTGAAGGAGGTAACAGACAAATGAAAAAAACAAACCAAAAAATCCTTTTTTTTTCGATCTGAGCCATAGGTTTGGAAGCGTTATCAAGTAATCTTGAGCAGAATATAGTTACAATTGAGTGATGTGTACTGTCAGCACTCAGTTCTCCCACCATGGATTATCCCAGTCACTGCTGTAGTAGCTCAAGCCCAGCTCTTCGTGAACATTACAGAACTACATCAAAAGACAGATTTAGCTGTCTATAGTGTAACGACTTTGCTGAGGAAAAAGCCTGAGATGGTTAAGTACTGTTTGACCTAGATAGCTCCATCACTGGCCAGTACTAGAGGACGTGCTTTGCTGGGAACAGCTGGGAACCACGAATAGTACCGCATGGATACCACATGTCTTGGTCACAATTGGTTTATGTTCAGTTGCACACGTTCGCCATGCAGGACTCAGCAGCAAAATAAAACTGGTGTTAGCACCTGTCCAGGTCTTTGGAACAGGTGACAATTAAAGGGAGTTTGTTCAGTTGTAGCACAGAATGAGAGACACAGTGAGTTTTTTTTCTCTGTTCCCTGATATTCATTTAAGCAGTGGGAAGTCATCTGTAAGTATGGGAGATTCCATAATTGTTTAATTGAAGTTTGCCAGGTGTCCCTGCCCATGGCATGGGGTTGGAACTGGATCATCTTTAAGGTCCCTTCCAACCCAACTACTCTATGATTCTATGACTGGAAGCTGGTTAGTGTCTCAAGAAGAGTAAGGAATTACAGGCTTGTCGGTCTCACTTCAGTGCCTGGTAAAAATTGCAGAGGTTACTGGGAGTCATAGCCATATTCCTTGGTCATAGCCAACAGGTTTCATGAAGGGAAAGTCCTGCCTAACTGACTCAGTTTTCTTTTACGCAAGGTCACCCGTTTAGTTGATCAAGGTGAGACAGTAGATGTGGGGGATTTGGATTTTAGCTTTGCTTCTGGACAAAATATCCAGCACACAACTAGACAAGTCTGTAATACACTGAGTGAAAAGTTAACTGACAGATTGGTCTCAAAGGTTTATAATAAATGAGGTTACATCAGGCTGGCAGCCAGTGGGGTTCCACAGGTTTTAGAGCCAGTATTCTTTAGTGTTCTATAAATGATCCTGATGCAGGAATCGAATGCTCATTAAGTTTGCCAATGATACTAAATTGGGAGGAGCTGTGGTCTCCCTTTAGGGCAGAGAGACCTTATAGAGAGGTCTGAATAGGCAAGAGAGCTGGGGAATAACCAACCATATGAACGATCTCTCTCTGGTGAACTGTGATAGGAAGAAGGGAATGGAAGTTCAGATTGGATATTAGGAGAAGATTCTTCACAGAGAGGGTAGTCAGTCATGGGAACAGGTTCCCCAGGGCAGAGGTCCCAGCACCAAGCCTATTACAGTTCAAGGAGGGTCTGGTTGATGCTCTTATATGGTTTAGTTTTTAAGTAGTCCTGTAAGAAGCAGGTAGCAGGACTCCATGACCATAAGTCCCTTCCAACTTGAAATGTTCTATGATTCTATGATTTTAACCTATGGAAACATGAGCCTCTTCTGTAACAGCAACAACATTATCTCTATGCAGAAGGGAAAACATTCAAAAGAAAATTACTAATTTTTCCAAGACCTTTGTGAAGACTGGTGTAATTCACATTCAGTGCATCACTGCTAAGGGAAATCTAGTGTAATTCATAACCAGGTAAATTACATAACCAGATTTTTATAAAGTGCTGAGACACCTGACTCTTCTTGTTTTCTTTACTAAATACATTTCTTAAAATCCAGGCCCTACCATCAAGGCAACAAAACACTGATAGATCCGTGTAGAATTTTAAACCAGAAAAATAGGCTTTGGCACGATTTTCACCAGGTTGCACTTGAAGAGCATGGCTGTCGCTTTTGGAGAAAGGGCTGTGGTGCTGGCCCTGAGCAGCTCCTTGTAGTTGAAACTGTTTTATCGGGGGGGCTAGGAGAGAATATTAACCTATTTTCTGTAGAAACAAAGCTGTAAGCCCAGGAGGCAGCACAAAAGTAAGAGCAATGAGAGCTCAGCTCATGGGGTTGATTATAAATGTGAGGGAATTAAAATGCTGAAATCGGTCTTTGTAATTTGTAAACTTAATAACACAATTGCATTTCATTCTCATCCAAAATATTTTTAAAAGTTTTCCCAGAAATGTGTGTGAAAATAGTACATTTTTCTTGTTAGGTAATACTATTGAGATGCTTCAGGGAGGTTTCTGGGTGACCATCCTTTGAGCCTTAAACCTTCTGAAAAAGAGTATTATGGAGCTACACAAAAGTTTTTTGGCATCATATCTTTAAGTATCTATTTATTTTGGGGGTACACATACTTGCAATCTTTACATAGTCATCTCTCTTGGCATTTTGTATGTATCACAGTTTTTTAGACTAATTTTAATAAACAAGGAACCCATCAAACTACTAGTTTTGGAATTAAATTCTGTCTTTCAGCAGAGTTTTGCTTTTCTCTAGTTTTCTTATCTATGTGTGTAAGATCTAGATACATTCCTATTTAAGTGTACAGATCCATATTTTTTTAATAAATGTACAGACACAGTGAGATGTATCTCACTCCTACCTGCCGAGGTATAGAACGATCACTCACGAGTGCCACGGTTAGCAAAGAGTGGTATCCAGGCTGTTCAAGAGACTGTTTTAATGTCTAACACTTGATCTTGATACCTGCCCACAGCTGCTGCATTCCCTTGTGCTGGGAGTAGGAAATCTTTATGACCTTGTTAGGCTGAATGCTTTTGGAGGGGCTGATCCTTCCCACTGAGAAGAGACTGCAAGGCAGAGCTCTCAGAACCTGTAAAATTTTACTCCTCTGTCCTCATGGGGTGGAAATACAGAACGGGTCCTTCCCTCCTCAGGAACACATTGACTCATTCACCCAAAGCTTAGACAAAGCAGAGACCCTGGTAGTCATCACCCACTGAGAGTGAAAAGAAAATAACTAGCGCGTTTAGAAAGAGAATTCAGAGTATGTTGGTATTTGCATAGACTTTTTGGAGTAGATTTTTCATAGCTTCTGCCTACAGCTATTTTGTTAAGATGACAGTTATTTGATTAGTTTTTTGGAATGCCAGAGATGGTGCTCCATTCTGCCTCACCCTGGCAGTGTGAAGTCCCTTGTTCCTTTTAGCCATGTGGGGAAACATGACAATACTAGTGCATTTTGTTAGAAGCAGCTGAGCTGTCTGATGAGGTGTGCAAGTAGCCAGGGAAGTGAGTCATGTAGAAGAACTCTGTGACAGGCTTTCCTCTAATGTTTGTTTGCCTCCTGTCATGGCATTAAAGACTCATTTGACTTGCAAGCTCCAGTGAAAAATTCTTACTACCTACCATCTAGAAACACAGCAGGCAATACTGATAGATTGTGCAAAGGAATACAGAATACTAGTGCTCTTTTATGACTTTATTCACAGTAGATGAAAGACAACCACGCTTTGCCCTGAGGTCAAATCATTCTATACCCGTAATAAATTAAAACATGCAAATGCACAATGCAAATACCTATATGTGAGAAATAATTTCATTTTCTATCCTGATGGAGTTTGAGATTGATATGTCTCCAAAGGTACAGAAGGTTGGGTTTTTTTTGCTCACGTTAGCTTCTCAAGGAAAAAAGTCTCTTAGGTAAATTAGAGTATCTTCTGATTGCTTCTCAGTCTTTGATGTATTTGCTCTCACAAAATATAGTAAGAAGTTTGAAGGTACTGCTTGCATTTATGGTTAGAAAATGAGACCCATAGTGGGTAGAGCTCAGATTTTCAAATATAATTAGATTTATTTTTTTTATTTGCACTTACTCAGTGAAAATGAGCCGTAGAAGTAAATCCATCATAGCTTTTAATATGTAGTTACAGTCCCAAAGAAAATTTGTGATGGACTAGGTACTTGGGCTGTCATCCTTTGCTGGTACTAAGCATAGGTTTGTGCTCCCTATGTAGTTCTCAAACCTATTATTGTTTTGGCTGATAAATAATACAGAGGAGCTTTTGTGGAGGGTGGTTCTGTGTAAGGAGGAGGATGAAGCAATCTGAATTCTGACTACTTTGAGTATGTATGGGACCTTTGTTTCCACAAATCTAGAATTTAAATGCTTTATGCTGTTACTTCTAGCCTTCGGTCACTTAGGTTTTAGAGAGATACTCATGTACATTTCATGTCTTCAAAACCACACTGAGGCTCCTGAAGCAACATGGTCTATGGTGTGGATCTGAAGTGTTTGTGATTGTATCCTCATCAAGACAGTCTTCCCTGCTGACCTGTAATTTATCCAGAGTTGTCAGACCATCTTCCTAATGCTTTTCAGCTTTACTGAGATAGTATGTATTTAGTATGCAATGATCCTGAAAGAAAAAAATGAGCAAGTTTCATTTCATGTCAGATTTTAGTCATTGCTCCAGTATCGATGTAGTTGTTTGTACTAAATGAAGTATTTCCACAGGAGATGAAGAAAACCTACCTCAAAAACTCCCAAGCATGGTGGACAAGGTAATTATCTGAAAGGCCAGAAAGCTTATTTTAAATCCCTGTACCAAGTCAGGCAGAGCAAGGGGGTGGTTTTGAAATTCTTCGTACTCTGAAATTATTTATGAATGTATCTCCCATAGTTTCTTATGAGGCTGGGCTTTCACAGGTTGCTGAGTGATGATGCTCTTTGGGAAGGCAGGTGGTTGTGTGTGACTGCTGGGAGGGTCTGGAGTCTTAAGGAGGGGAGAACCCCCCCTGCTTTTAACAATTTCCTTTCTGGGAAGACAGAACTCTGGCTCTGGTAGCCGGCACTTATATCCTCCTGCCTTGGTCCAACCTCAGGCTCATCCCTGACCTCGCTGATCTGGCTTTGGCAGAGGCTGAGCCAGTTTCTAACCAAATGGACGGTATCTAGGCACAAACTGCTTTCCGCTGAAGCATGCAGATGAAGACTTTATTCATATTTATGTGGCTGAAGAGGAGGAGACTACCAAACCATCTGACTGAAAGCATCTTGTGACAGAGTGGCATGACTTCCCTGGGGCACTGTGGGCAGGTAGGGTGGAAGGAAAGGCTCAAAACCTGTTCATCTCTCTCACAAATCTGAGTTGGGTAGATCTGTGTCTAGCCTGGATTCTCTACCTGAAAAAATCTTTAGAACTAATGTGAGATGTATCAAGAGTCTTTGGGATACTACAGTTCAGTGAGCCAAAGGTTGAAGATAATTAGCAACACTGATGCTCAGTGTTTTTTGAAGAAAATAAGATACTGATTAAAAGACTACATGTTATTTATCTTGGTGTCAAAGGAATTATTCTCCTAATAGTCTAGTGGGACTGGAAACAGCTCAGTTGATTAATTCAGTTATTGAAAATATGATCACAGAAACTACAGATCATAATAACCTGAGGACACTGCTGGTAACATTCCTGGTAAGTGAAATGTAATTGTGGTAGATGTAACAGGAGATTTCGCCAATAAAGGCTTATATGCCAATAATATGTTTTGAATATTGCCTGGGAGTTCAGGAGTGATAATTGAACGCTATAACAGATTTTGTGTAGTGGCAGAGCTTATTGGATCAATAAGTAAAGATACTGCACTGCAAGCTGTGACTTAACAATTGCTGCAAACATCTGGCTTGGGTTGCTGTCATTGTAAGTGCACAAATAAAGGGATTACAGCCTAGTATGCTCATTGCTAAATGTCATGTTTTTAAACTTGTCTGCATAGGGTGTTTAACTCCCCCCCTGCCCCCATACAATCCTATGTGCCTTAAAAAAATTATTTATAGCATTAAAATTCTTATAAAATGTGCTAGTGTAAATGTCATGTCTTGGACATAACACTTGAAGCTGTAAATTCCCTGCTCTCTAACAGAATGACAAAACCTCCATGCAGAGGTGTTATGTTCAGTTTTTGAGGCCTGTCCTTTGCAGCTTGGAAGGCTGTGGGTGCATCAGTGAGTTTGACTCATTGGGAAAGAAAGAAACCAAAACTTTTCCTATTTGGTATGAAATGAAGTTGAGAAGTACTAAAAATGGCAAGCAATTCATCCAAGAATCTGCAGGGGAATTTACAGATGTGCATGCTTTCAAATAAATTAATTTTACTCTTTCCAATATTCAGTCAAGTTTTAGACAGAAGCACTACAAAATTATCCCAGATCTTACAACTGCCAAATGTAAGAGAAACACAGATTGAGTCATCCTCTAGGTGCATATTTCTGATGTTGTCCTTACTCTGCTCACCTTCAATACCTGAAACCCAGTTGATGATTTAAATTTACTAAAAATATTCTTCAAATAAAACATTTGAGAGAGCTGGGGTTGTTTAGCCTGGAGAAGAGGAGGCTGAGGGGAGACCTCATTGCTCTCTACAACTACCTGAAAGGAGGTTGTAGAGAGGAGGGTGCTGGCCTCTTCTCCCCAGTGACAGAGGACAGGATGAGAGGGAATGGCCTCAAGCTCCGCCAGGGGAGATTTAGGCTGGACATTAGGAAAAAATTCTTCACAGAAAGGGTCATTGGGCACTGGAACAGGCTGCCCAGGGAGGTGGTTGTGCCACCTTCCCTGGAGGTGTTTACGGCACGGGTGGACGAGGTGCTAAGGGGCATGGTTTAGTGATTGATAGGAATGGTTGGCTCGATGATCCGGTGGGTCTCTTCCAACCTGGTTATTCTATGATTCTATGATTTTCATGTAGATGCTGAGAAAAAAAAATAGATGTAAGACTAGGGATTTCAGTTCGTTTTTTTTTTTGAAACACCAGATCTATTTGCAGGAAAGAATGTTTTTAAATAATATTAAAATTCTGCTGAAAATGTAATTTCTTGGAAATTAGGAAGGAAAGGATATTGTAGTTGCTCTCAGTCTGGTTTTCTCTGGATCTTCTATTTGGTACACATTTTGTTTATTTTTTCCCTCTGTGTTTTAAAGCCCATTTTCAGTTTAGTTTATGGAGGCTGCCAGTGAGGGGTGCTAAATAACCATCCTAGAGAGGCTGCAGCTCCTGGAGCTTTGTCTTACTGCAAGCCAAAAATTATGTTTAAGCATAAAAACAAACTCCCAGGGAAAGGAAGGCTGTGAAAGCCTTCTTTATGAAGCCAAAATTAAAAAGCCATCAGGATTTTACTACTCAGGGATGGAAAATCCTTGGGCAGTTTAATGTCTGTGCAAGTGCAGCAGCTTGTGATGGGAAAGGCAAGATAATGGGGATGAGGTCTTTAGCTTGGGTAGCCCTGGGGGGATGGGGGGCAAAGAAGATTGCTACGGGGGCAGGAATGGCCTGATATTAGTGAAAATCTTGACCTTCCCAAGGTGGAGAATTTCATACAGTATGTTTTAAAACACAGATGTTGAAAACAAAGACTCTTGAGGTTTTTCTGTCTTGTCTTCGTTGTCAAAGATATGAGAAATTGTTTTGATTTGGACCAGTTTAACAGTGCATTTTCTCACTGTGCACATTTTATTTTCTTTTAATTCTAGACATAACAGCATATCCTTCCTCTCTCATGTTAGCCGCTTGCTCACTAAATCTTCTGCTGAAGGTTTTCAACCTTAGAGTTGAAAATGTGCATTACCTAAGTCGAAAAGAATGCTCTGTAGTAACATACTCAGTGGTTTACATCCCCAAAGCATCCTTCAAAGTAAAAACTGCACAGTTAAAGTCCCTACCCTGGTGCATTGATGCTGCATCTGGAAGGCACGTTGGCTCTGTCAGGCACTGTGTGGATGCTCTCTGCTTCCTGATGCGTTGCTCTGTAGCAGCGTCTCAGGATAGGTTAGGAGACAGTTCAAACTAGATATTAAAGGTGCAGATATAACCAGGTAAAACAACAGGAAACACCCTTTTCAGAAGAAAGGAATTCCTTCTTGGACATATGACATGACTTCTTGTAGGACTGGAGGGGTTGTATCTGGTCCTCTGAAGGGAGAGAATAGGATGGTAAGTCCCATTGCAGAAAATGGTAGAAGAAAAACTCCTTCACCAACTCAAAGTCAGCAGTGGCAGGAGGAGTATTTTCTCTTTCTGTCAAAGGCAAAAGGAGTACTTGAGACCTGGCTCCTAAATGGCAATTTTCTACAGGTCCCTGAAGAGAAAGCATTTTCTTCTCCTTTCTGAACAAACCCCAATGAAATAAAACATGTAATTTCATTTTATTCTGCAAAAATTGCTCCTCTGGGCGCAATGAAACATTTTGTTCTCAGGCATGAGTGGGTCAGTTTGGTCTCAACACTCATCTGCCATGTCAGGTTCATCTTTCAAGCTGGTGAAAAGGATTTTTTTGGGGGGCTCCTGTGTTAACAACTCAGGCATCCTAATGACGCTCTGGGAAGGACAGCATCTGAATAACAGCTGCTACAGCCGGGATAGGCAGCAAGGGACACTGCTCATACCAATTGGTCTGACTCTGGCAGGTAGGCAGGGGCATGTCTGGGCCTAATATGAGCAGCTATCATAGACCAAAATTTTACCATTTTGTACGACATGGGATAGGCTGGTGATTACTGTCTCAGGACTAGGACTTGCTTTAGGCTTGAACAAAAATTGAGTAGGCGATAAGAGCCAGAGGTGTGGGCAATTATATGAGTGACTGTGCATACACATCTGTGCTGAGGGCCTTTATTTTAGAGGAAAAGCACATCTTGCTAGTTGCATACAGTCTGATCAGTCAAAAAATGGTGAATTAGAGCAGGAAGAGTGCTCATTTAGTGTAATTCTACCCTTACTTTTTCACAAGAGCTGGGTAAATATAGAATCATATAGAATCATAGAATCACCAGGTTGGAAGAGACCCACCGGATCATCGAGTCCAACCATTCCTATCAAACACTAAACCATGCCCCTTAGCACCTCGTCCACCCGTGCCTTAAACACCTCCAGGGAAGGTGGCACAACCACCTCCCTGGGTAGCCTGTTCCAGTGCCCAATGACCCTTTCTGTGAAGAATTTTTTCCTAATGTCCAGCCTAAATCTCCCCTGATGGAGCTTGAGGCCATATATTAGTAGCTAGGAGATATTTTGCACTTGCTGCTGATGGATGTGCTTGTCTACTTTGTGACTGTACTGCTTCACAGGTCCCATGGAGTTACAGGGATGGAGAGCAGGTATTTAGCTTCAGATGTCATGAGGGATGGAGGACAGAAGTGGACTGGGGTTGACTCGGAGCTCTGCTGGGAGGGGGAATTGCTGAGCAGCGACCATCTGCATTACATCTCCACTCCCCTGGATGTTACCGCTAGGGGCATTTCGCCATCAGCATGTTCAGGCAACCACATCGATGACCATCCCAGGGGAGTAGTGGAGGAGGCGTGCTGTGAACCACTGGGACCACCCATTTCCACGTGCCCTGCCAGGGACTTCTGCTCTGTTCTATGGTTTAATTCTCTCTCCCTTCCTTTTCCCACACTCTTACAGCTTCCCTGCAGCCTTTCTATGGCTGGCTGGGGCTGTAGTGAAGTTTAGGAAGAACTTGGTGCTCCTGGCCAAGAGCAGCTGGGCTAAGAGCAGTGACAGCAAAAGGAGATGAAAGAAACCCCTAATCCTGGTAGCTCAAGGGTGGCTGCACTGATTGTTGAGTCCAAGCTCTCTTTGTGAAGGACCTCAGCACAAGATGCTACAGCAAGGGGGAAATCAGAAATGCTCCTGGAGACCCACCACAGCACTGCTTTGGTTTTCTGGTTATACAGGTGTGGAGGGATAAAGGCTCTGGACTTGGGGATGTTAGCTCTTATTGTAGACTGCAGAAGACAAAGTGCTGGCAGCAAGGCAGTGCAGGGAACACCCCTCTGCCAGCCAGATTCCCAACCCCACCAAACATCTGCATCAGTAAATAAGCCCGTGGTTGTTCTTCATCTGCTGGGGGGTCCTGGTGTGTCCTACTTCTGCACCATTGGCTTTTCTCTTTCTCCTGTTCATATTTGCCATGTGGGTTTGTAGTCCCGTGTAGCTCCATTGTCCTTGGGCTGGAACTGTGCTCTCACTGAACATCTCCTGGATGCTGGAAAAGCCTTCCACACAATCCACTTCCCTCTGTGTGTCCCAGCTCCTACTCAGCCCAGAGAGGCAAAAGTGTAGGGTGGTCTCAGTGTTGGGGTGATGCTGGCACCAGGCATGGCAGCATTCGGGCTGATCAGAGCTCTCATCTCTCACCCTGGGTTGAAATCACTTAATAAACCTTTGAGAAAAGGGAAGAAGAAGGAAGAAAAAGAAACATTTAATGCACTTGAAAAAAATCACCTATCCAGAGCTAGACTGAAAAATATATTTGGTTAAAAATATGAGAAATGCTTTAATAAACAGAAGTCAATATTGTAGCTGATTAACTCATGAAAAGCTGAGGTGCAAACTGAGTTATGCTTATTAAGATACAATTGAGATTTAAGTAGAGATGTATAAGAGGTGTTCTGAGTAATATATTGGATTTGCTGCAATTTTATTAAGTCAGAGGCAGGCATGGCCCTGTGTCTTCCTTCAGTTTGCTACTGCATCATATGAGCACTTCATGTCATCAGAAGAGGGAAAGGAGCAGGCACCAGGGGTGGATTTTTAAATTCATATTACCATAGTTTGGTCCAAGGAAAGGCAATGGCTTAGAGAGGCTAAAATCATGCCTGAAACCCATCCAAATAGAAAACAGTCAGCTTTTAAATCCACAAATGATTACTGGCATTGCTATCCAGCACCCAAGAAACAGATTAATGTTTAAATTACTGCACTCTGCTCAGAGAGACTGGTAGTTTTAGACTTGCTACAAAGATTTTCTGTGCTGTACTCCTCTTAAAAACATTATTGTAGGGTCTCCTAAATTCAGTTACGGTTGTGCTTGTGCCATTGGAAAAGTCTGTGCTGCCACATTGCTTCTCACATGATGACAGAGGGATGTGGTGTGATAACAAAGGAGAACTCTAATCTGCATCAAGCCATAATGAAACTAAATTTTGCCTTAACTGCATTCAGTTCTTCTGCCATCGCCACGGCATGCCAGAGGCTTTTTTTCCTAATTGAAAATGATAGCTCCTGAGGTGCCAGGGAGTCATGTGATAGCCTTTTAGTGCTGGGTGGATTATGTGCCTGCTATATTTCACACACCGCCTGGAGAAATCCAGCAGATTTTATTGATATGAGGGACAGTCCCTCATAAATTTTTTTTCTCTCTCTCTCTCATGCTTATGTTCTCAGTGCAGCCAATTTCCGATTTTATAAATGTATGCGATGTGGTAGGAAGGCTTCAGTACAAAAATCAGCATTGCTCAGGAAGGAAAATTCCCTGATGCTTGGGTTACAAGGATGTACATGTGTATGCTTCTGTTATTTTAGTAAAGGAAAATCTGGGAAGGAGAGAAAAATCGCAACCCTGAATTTGCTTGACCATGAAAAAGTTAAAGAAAGAAAATTCAGCTGTCCTCAAAAATGTTAATTTAGCCAATCAAGCCGAGGAGATTAATGCGTGTGAAAACTAATACAGTTTAGGAACTAAGCATTAGAAAGCAAGATAATGCTGAAGATAAAAATCAATCACTTTATAACCATTTAACAGGGGTGGTTTATGACTAACGAAGTGCTGGGTGGCTGTCCCTTTTCCGAGTAGCCCCGGTGAGAGTGGGCCAGCAGCTCCTTTGTCCCCTGGTCACCACCAAGACTGCATCCTTGCATTCCACCAGGAGCGTGCTGAGCAGGTGGGATGCAGTGCTGGCCGCAGGCAGTGGGGCTGTGGAACAAATCTGTGCTGCTACAAACCTCATTGGCACTGTAAACAGTAGGATGCTACCCTGTGGGAGTGCCAGAGTACAATTTGCTTTTCTTGCTGCTGAACGGAGCAGCCTTTTCTGCACAACAGAAGTTGCTCTGCATCTGCATGAACCTGCAGTAGCTGGTGAGAAAATGGGGTGACTTGGGTAGCTCTTCCTCAAACTATGGTCACTCCAGGAGTGGCCTTGCCTGCAACCCCCCCACCGTGGCCCAGAGTGGACTTGCATACCTACATTTACCTGTTCCAAATCTGTGCTGAGAACCCCCACCCTGGGAACAGCAGGTTCATTCCCAGTAAGTCTCTAGCAAGAGCCAAGCCCTACCTGCCAGCTCCTTTGGGGCCCACAGGTGTCAGCAAGCATCCAGCCCAGTGCTGACTGGGAGTCCACTGTTGCCCAGGGAGACACAGGGAGAGGGAGGTGGGGAAAATATCACATTATTGATAGATGAGCCTCGTCTGAGCACTCCTGGAGGTGGACTGAAGTGCTGTGGGCTGCTTTATCTCTTCATGCTCATGCTGAACCTCAGACATTGCCTGCCAGTGCTTCAGGGGAGGCAAGAGATGCTGCCCTACCAGCCGCTCGTGTGTCCATCAGTGTCTGATGTGGCACCAGCCAATATTGAGGGTAGTGGTAAGATTCTCCACATCCCTGTGACAACTTCCTGAGCTGCTGGCCCCCGTCCCAGAGCAGTGGCTGATCTCCAGGAGTTGGGGAGTGGGGACTGGAAGGTGCCTCAGACTCTTGCTGCCACTCTCTGCTTTGTATAAGTAGCCAAATGCCTGCTAGAGCAGTGACTGGCAACCTGATCTGCTCCCCAGTTACTCTCCCTTTCTGTCTCATGCTCTCTCTTCTCTCAGCTAATGAATATTTATTCAGACAAAGTGAAGCAATGCTTTTAACAAATTGTCTCAGGCAAAATTTAGCATTAATTGGGTATCTGTTTCCAGAGGACTTTACTGTCCTCTGTGCAGGGTAAATGGATGGAGGTGCAGTATTGCAACAGCTCTTCATATTAAACCATGGGAAACACTCAAAAATACATTTTTCTGCCTTTAAATATGAATGAACACTGCCCTAGTTAATGAGGAGCTCTTCTATGAGGACTAGAGTGTTGAGGAAGGAAGATTTCATGTTTTCCTTCACTTTCCTTTTAAAGTGCCTGTTCCAGAGTCCTCTGACTTTAATAGAAAGTGTGGGCATTTGATAATTTCTTGAATGATTACTATTGCTACCTCCAAACCAGTGGGAGGTCATTGGAGGAAATTCAGAAGCTACCAGAAAGGCTGTGCCTCTCAGGCAAGGGAGTAATCACAACTCCAGTCTCAGGTTAGCTTCTTTCCAGTTCCTGGTGTTGCTTTAGAGCTGACATCTGAAACTTTTGCAACACAATCTCCTCCACTGCAAGCCCAGGTAGCCCTGGATCGGCTAGAATAGCATCAATCAAAATGGCACAGAGTGCTGCAGCACTGTAAGATCTTGGCAAGAATGCCCAGCTCTTCTAGGGGATGGTACTAAATTAGTGATGTTGATACATATAAATACACAAGTATGTCTATATTCATATATATGTCTGTGTATGTTTTATGTTTTTATGTATATATTTATCATAGTAGTGAAGGCAAGATCTGTCATCTTCTACTTGTGCAGCCATCAGCACTGCTGGGTGCAGCTCACTGCTGGCAGAAGCAATAACCATCAGCTTTCCTCAACTCACCTGCTCACAAGAGCTGCAGGTCAGCAGCCAGGTCATCAAAGCCTTTTGAAAATCACCAGCTGTATTTTCTAACAAAAGCAAGTTAAACAGAGACTCATTAATTGGCTGGATTTGCAAAACTGTCCTTAGTCCTTCTTCATCACAGTGTGATGAGTCCCTTTCGAGGGATGCCTGGCTGGTCTCTAAAGGTCTCAGTCATATGAACAGAGTTGGTGGGTGAAACTGAAATCCTAGCTGCCTCCTGAATCAAGAGCAGAGCCCTCTTAGATTGGGCTACAACTGCTGCTCATTGATTTCCCTTCCTAAAAGCCCAGACTACCCTAGTGTATTCACTTACTTTTGAATGTCCTTTTAATTTTAGATTTGCGTAAGTTATTTGGCTGTTCAACACTAAATAGTCTAAGGCCACAACAATTTATATACACATAACTTGTGTCACTTTTCCAGATCTATTGCTTTTTTCCTGCCTTGTAGAGGTTCCTGCACATTTTACTGCATGAGGCATATTTAAAACAGAAAATAAAAATAACACATTAATCTTTTCCTTCCTCTGCCTCCCAGATGAGCAAAACTGTTGGAGGAAACTCAAACCTGCTCCTTAATTTATGGATAAATGCAGAAGCCTAAATCAATCTCTGAGAAGATTAGGATACAAACTTCCAGTGGAAAAACTTCAAGGAGACCAATTCTGTGAGTTGCTGATAGCTTTGAGTTGTTGAACCCTCCAAGCTGCCCCAGACCCCTCTTCTCTTCAGGACAAGACTAAAGAGAACTATGGCCTCTCCTGTGAAAAGTGCCACCTGGTACAAACACCAGTGCAGATCTCATGGCCTCATGGGCAGCTGCTGTGGATGCCTGCATGGTACAGTGAACCAGTACCCACCTTGCCTCATCTCAGAGCTTGGCTTGAAGTAACGTGCAAGAGTGATGCACTGAGCAGGCTTGAAGGCTTTGACTTTTGCTGCCGCGCTTCCAACATGGTACCAGCATGAGAGGTAACTCCTAGCACATGGTGACCTCAGGAAGCTGATGAGGTTGGTTGCATTTCATTTTTCAGCTGTGTCCTGTAACTGTTCCTGTGTAAGAGTGTTGGACATACCTAGGCAGTGTTGCTGTGTATATATCTGCTAATCCAACATGAGAAATAGGCCAGGAGTGCAGCAAGTGTTTTTTTGCCTTTCTGAGGGACCACAATGTGTTTCATCAGAGGAGAACAAGCTTAGAGCAATATAGACATAACAGGATTGAAATGGTGGCTGCTCTGTCATTTTCCACACTAACCTGAGTGCCTGAGAATTGCTGAAATATGGCTGAAACACTACTATGCCACATCTTGTTTTAAAAAAAGTGATTTCTTGAAAGAAAGAGCTGAGTATGGTCCATTAAAATAATATGTAAACACTGGCCGCACAGTTTAACCATCACACATTCTGATAGCCTTTAGGAACTGAAAGGCAATTCTCTCCCCTTTCTGCATTATCATGTATCCTCATCAGAAGATAAACAGCTTCCTTACCCCAAAACATTTTGCAATTTGCATTTAGATTGTTTGGTGCCAATGTTCAGGATAAGATACTTCCCAGCTCTGTCAAACAAAACCTGATTGTCATTTAGCAGAGTGGCAGTCAATTTATGTTTCCATTAATGCACATCCCAGGCAATTATCTGGGGAAGGGAGGGGGAAACCCTTAACAAATTGTCCCCCTATCTGCTAGGCTGATTTTCCAGTGGGCAGTTGGAGGGTAAATTAGACATATCCATGAGGAAGGGAAAGTGAATGCCTTTCTGCTGCTGTTGGGGAGAAAGGAAAGAGGGCTCACAGACCCTTTGGTTGTGCAGCATTGAACAGGAGAGCCAGCTCTGAGAGCCTTACAGAAGCAACAACGATGTGGGGCAGGGTTCCCACACCTGAGCCAGGGATGGCAGTGGTGATGTCAGGCTTCAGCTCTCAGGCTGACTCCACAGCAGAGCTGGGCACCCAACATGTTTCTTCGAGGCTGGTATTGTGTGTGTCCCTTCAGCAGGTGGAGATGCACTGCCAAGTGCTGCCCTGTCTCCAAAGGGTTGTGCCTGTGTCCTTCTCAGGTACCATGATCCCCACGCACTTGTGGTCCTGCTTGGCTAGGTGGAGTGGCAGAGGACATGCTCTCCTTGTGATGAGACTGCCCTCCTCTGCTGCCATGTACGTCCCAAAACTGCATTCCTGGGAGCTTCTGGGGTGTTGCATGCACTGAGATGATTGTCATCAGCTTTACCAAGCTATTGTGCAGATAGGAAATGCAAATTTAATACATCTTTCTTCTCTGACAGTAAGCTGAAGGCACTCCTCCCTTCCCTCCTGTCTTAGTGGCTTCATTATTCTTCCACCCCATCACTTAGCTGTGCTCCCCAGAGCTGCTGTGTTCCCCAGGGGGCCCCCATGGGTGACAGCAACCTTGCTGCCAAAGACTGTTCCTTTTGCCTTCATAAAAACAGTGTCACATCTCGGCTGGCGTGAAAGAGCCATTGGTGCTGGAAACAGTTTTCTGTGACTCCCTTGCAAAGCTGGGGGGATGCTGACTGTTGTTCCCTGGGGCTGCGGGGGTCTCCATAGGGTGAGGGCAAAGAAGAGAGCCAAACAGGGAGATGCTCAATTGCAACTGAGTGGTACCTATAAACACAGGGGGGAACACAGGCTTTCTGCAGCAGTGGGCTGCTGAAAGAAGTTGGGGTAAAAGGAATCCCCATAGTGTAAGATCCTTGGTGGCCCGGCTCGTGGTCCCTCCGTGGCACCATGGGGCAGGTGGTGCTACTCAGTGGCTGACAAAAATCAAGTCATTTTTTGAAGGGAGGGGAGACACTTGTATCCCAGTGGTTGGAAATATATCTGGGACTGCCTGGAAAGTTATTTTTGCAACATGAAAGGCTGGGACATGAGGACAGGGCCTTCTCCAGACTGTATCACCTCTTGGCTTCCCTGCTAGTACAGCTCATTTATTTGGTTTGGCACCAACTAGCCAAGCCGTGTAGTTGCCAGGTTCACCACATTGGAAGGAGCTGCTGATGTCAGGAAGAGTTTTTGGCTGCAGGAAAGCCCTGCAGATGTTATCCAGGTGGTTCTGTTCTCCACTAGTGTTTAGGAATAGTCAAGCTGTGTAACAATTAAACGATGATTAATTTTCTTTCAAAACATGACTAGGATTCTTATTAGGCACTGGAGCAGGAGCAAAGGATGGTGTGTGGCATGAAGGATGGGCAAGCTGTGTGGTATGTGCTGGCAGCGTGGGCCAGAGAAGTGCCAGAGGAGCAGGACCTGGTGAAGTGTGGAGGGGACTCGCACTCCAGTCTTGCTTGGCAATAGGCAGGCTCCTCTGTATGGCATTTTGCATGATGTTGCTTGTCAGGGAGAGGGAGAGGTGTTGCTTGCCCAACTTCTAATTCTTGCAGTTCCCACGTCTCATAATTTTGACTCAGGATCCAGCTAAAGCAAAGAGAGACTCATGATGTCACACTGAAGGGGGAGCTTCCTCAAGCAAGCCCATGACAAAGATGCCCTGATGAGCTAGCTGACAGTGCCTCTTCCCTGTCCTACGTGTTCCTGACTGGGGCACACCTGCAGGTGCCTCTCTTCCTCAAAGGCATCTCCCAGACAAACCAAGGCAAACACATCCAGATCCAGTGTGTGCTCCCCCTCCAGACACTCTGCTCCACGCTGCTGAAAGGGAAGCTCAGGCCATATGTCTCACCTGGGCTAAGGGCCATTCAGATGCTCAGGGTACAAATTATACCTTTCCTCTCTCCTGGTTCCCTGGTTGTACATAGACTGGAGGATGTGCAGACCCTGCCAGCGCTATGCCCAAACCAGGGGCAGAAGGAAGTGGACCTTCCTCTGTCCACAAACATCCCAACCCACAAGGGGACCTCCAAGCACCCCTGATGCCTACTAGCAGGATTAGAGGCTGCTCTTTTCTTTGCAAACATTTCTTATGCATCCCCTCCCAGCATCTCTACCACAGTCTTGCCCTTGCCACATTAGTCTCTCCTCCTGGCCTGTGGCTGCTCTCTTTCTCTGGACCTACACAGTTCTGTAAGCTAAGTGTAAAGTTCTCAAGATTTTGAAGAATCTCAGATCTGCCAAAAGAATATTGAGAAAGAGACTGTAACTTCTGCTCTGGTATCTCTTACTTTTAACTGGCCTTTATGTGGTAATTACTACTGAAAGCAAAGTAGATGTAGAGTCTGCTCAAAAAAAGCAGGGATTGCAGAGGGACCTTCCCTGTTTTCCTTGTGAACCTCAGAGCCACATACCCTGTTAGTTCACTTTACCATCTAGTAGAGAGAGAAGTCTGTCAAGTTGCCTTAATGTTTATTTTATTTAAAGAATCAGAAACACAGTCATTGTAGTTCATTTGTACTCATATCCGCCAACATTTCCTAAATCACATTAACATTCATGTATAACAAAAACATTTTCTGAGCTGTGCAAAGTTCAAAGGAATTGTTCAATTACTTGAACCCATTTCTAAGAAGAGCAAACCTGGCATTTTACAAACTGAGGCTGCCAAAAAGTATTTTCTTTTTTCCCCCGTGTTTCAGGAGATGCAGATGCCCCCTCCTCCCCCTTTCCCTGGTATGACAAGTAAAAATTAGACCACAGTATGAGTTGAACCTCTCTCAATCCAGGACTTCCCAAATGGCACTGGGTCACGTTTTCATATCACTGAGCTGTGTTAAGTTTTACACTTGTGCTCCTGGCATGGAAGTGATTTGTCCAAGAAGATTACCTAGTAACCCAAACTGTGATGATAAGCAATAAACAGGGACCAAAACAGCTGTTATCAAAACAGAAATATACCTTCCCCCCCTCCAATATTTTTCTTTCCAGAAGGTATGACTGGAAGAGGTTTTGTCCATTAAATAAGCCATCATACTCCCTGAAAAATGTATTTTAAGCACTGATTTCATGACATGACATCTGAGTGTTTTCATGCACCAACTTTTGTCCTGCTAGAGTTAAGCATGAAAACATGAAAATCTGGAACCATTTTAGATCTGGCTAAACACAATAGGCAGCAAGCAAGCTGTCATCCTGTTCCATTTTTTCGGAATGTAGTAAATACACCCACAGAACAGAATTTTAAGAGAGCTTTGACTACTGCAACTTGTCAGAAAAGATCTCATGTCTGACAGACCAAGCCCAGAATTCTTGTTAGAATTGATAATGCATTTTGGTGTTACTGACTCACTAACTGTTCAGTTTACTGGTGGAGGTGCAGTGATACCAGTTCTAATCTGGACCAAATAAGTGGACAGTTATGGCTCTAGTCTCAAGTAAGTCTTTCCAGAAGACATTTCTTCAGTCTCTTATTCATTATAAAAAAGCAATTTCCTGTCAACAGTAACTAAACTTTTAGTGGCTGACTCATTACAATCTGGAATATGAACAAATGCGGCAATGTTAAGAATAAAAAGGAACACCCTGAAAATGATGCCTCCCGGTTTGAAGGTGCTGTACTTGGCCATGGACTGTGTTTCTGGAATTGGTTTGTTACATGTGACAGCAAGAAGAAACTTATTTTACAGAGAACAAAGTCATGGAGCTGAACTTAAATAGAAAGGCTCACTTACATGGGTATTGATATGTACTAGTACACATGGCTTGAACGAAAACAAAGCTTACACCTTCACATATGAGATACCGGTCACGCAGTAATGATGTTCACCCACTGGGCCTCTTCCTATTAACAAGATCATCTCCAGGTTACAGTGCCTCCGACACGCTTTTAAACAACCACCACGTGGGCTTTGGCAAGCAGCCAGCCACTGGCAAAGGTAAGGTGTGGATACGGCTATGAAAAGCCTTTCATCACGTTTCTCTGTTCAAGAGCTGATATCTTTTTAAATACTCTCACGATCACATTATTGATTTTTTTTTCCTCATTCTGCTTCATACAAATAACTGGCTAAACTCGCTTTACATTTATTGCACCTTTAAGTCCCTGGTAGATGGAAGCTTATATTGCCTGATAGGGTTTGTATTGTAGCTTGTCCACGTTAAGAAATTGAACAGTCTCCAGAACCATACATTTCTACAGTAAGAAATCACATTTTGATAATGCTAATTACAGCTGTTGCAGATCAGCTCTTGTCTTCGTGATGCAACGACAGAGGAAAACTCCACGGTCCCTGTGTGTGCTAGAACCTGCAGTGTTCTTCTTATTGCCATGAAAAAGTCAATTAAAATAACTCCTCTGGGAATTATTTCCAATTCCAGAGTAATTATCACTCTCCAGACAGAATACTGTGCTTCAGAACGTGTCTTCAGCCACTCTAAATATGTAGGAGAGAGCAAGCGTGTGCGCGTTGCACAGAAATGCTCCTCCAGGCATATCTGTCAGTGACCAAGTGGCTTTTTCTCTTTTCCTCTATGGAGCATAAACAAGCAGTCTGATCTCAATCTTCAGTTACATTTCTAATTTCATATGTTGAATGCAAATCTTTTTGCAGCCTCTCTGCTTAACCAAACCAAATTTTTAACAATTAAAAAAAATAGCACCAGATGTATGAAAAAGAGGAAGTGTCTGATCTAGTAGGAATATATATAAAGTAGAGCAATTCTTACAGTAAAAAGGTACGTCATACAAAAAGCAATGGAAAGTGATACTGAAGGACGAAAATCCATGCTGCATATAATAAGGGCAGAAGACAGGCAAAAGGGATTCTGCTCAAATAACCACAGTTTAATGGTGGAGCCGTACTTCTTCCAGGACACTCCCAACAGCCACGCCGGGACAGCGGATGGTATGGGACTCTGAGCACTAACATACTTGCTGACAAACTTGCGCAGCATAGCTTTGAGGTATATAGAAAGCATGATATTAAAGTTTTGGACTCCTCATTCTTTCTTGCATGACAATGCACTGATCTTTATCTTGGGTTTTCTCCACCCTTCCCTCCCTCTTTTTCCCTCAGGAAAAACAAAATCCCAGTTAAAGAGCTTCCTAGCATACCTCCTTGAACTCTCAAATCCATCTTGCATAGGCCAGTAATAAGAACACTGCAGCTCTGACAAATAAGTTACAGCAATATAACAACTTTCCTCTTAATTTTTTTTAAAGATATCTTCTCTATAATTTACACAAAGGGTTAACAGCCAGAGTTTAGGTTACGTACAGTCCAGATGGGCATCCTTTCAGTCTGTGATTCCAGGTGGAAGGCACTACTTCAACATACCACTGTATGCACTGCACGCGGTCTCAGGAGCACAGCAGGGTACTGTCTCTCCAGAGGTGTAGACTGAAGGGCTGGGGGGGAGTCTTTGGAAATAAAAATGGCAGTGGTTATCAGTCCAGTTTCCCTTTGCTGTCTCTTCTTGTGCTATGCATTTTCCCCTGAAGGCTCCTCCAGTTGAGAGAGTGGCGAGCCATCATCAGAAGCTCTCAACGAAGCTCCCGGGGAAGAGGCCCGTCCTGCCGTTCCTCTGCAACGTCCCTTTGTACCAGCCGTCCTCCCATTTCTTGTGCACAAACACAATGTCACCTTCCTTTAGTTCAATCTCAGCCTCGCTCTGTGGTGGGTATGGGACCACAACACGATACCTTTGGAAACAAAAATGCAAAGACTTGGTCAGCCAGCAGTTGAATTTGTGCCTGACGGGAGCAGTCAGGCACCATGCATCCAGCAGACTCTACCAGGCAAGACGTTTGGCTGGTTTTACACTAGCCCAAGTCCCTACCTTCATGGATGCTCCTCTGAATGTGAAGGGCTGCTTGTCAGGAAAAGAACCACCCACAAAATGCCACAGAGGGCACCTTAGTGGTTCCCCAAGCCGACACTTGCCAGCCACTGTTGACTATTGAGGACTTTTCCCTGTTTCTGGTGTCGACCTGTAAAGCCAGACCTAGAAGCCAGCACTGCTTTCAGGATCCTTTGCCTCAGAGTGCTAATATGTTAACCAAATGCCTGGCAGCTGCCTGAAAGCCTGCATCATGTCAGCTTGTTCTAGGAAAAAAAGGGAGGCAGGCTTCCTCTTCCCTTCCTGCATCCTATCCTTGGGCAGGTTCCTTGAAGGTGGCCTCGGAAGCTCCTGCTAGCTCACAGCCTGTTCAGTACAAACTTCAGGACGTGGGAAGCTTTTATTTATTAAAAAATTGACTACATGTTGAGTCAGAACCAATCATCACACCACCCTGTTTCTGCCTTCCTGTGAACCAGAAATCTTGAGGAAAAACACTTTTGGAAAGCTCAAGTTATGTTACAAAATGGTTGTATTTGATGCACCTACATTTTCTACTAAAATTCAGTATGACAGGGAGATCTCCAGCCAGCTTAACTGGAGACTTGATAGGACATGCAGAACCAGACCATGAAAGCAGGAAGGTATTGTCAAATGCTCGGTCTACTCGCAGCGGTCCCTACTGCCAGTGCCAGGGGCTCAGTTGCTTTCTCCTGGTGTTGCATCTGCCTCGACTCTAACATGTTGCATTCAGCACTGTATCTGCTCCATCAAAAATGGGGCTTGAAGTGCTCCTGTCAACTGCCTGTGATATTGGCAGATGTTAGCTAATGCTGTTCACATTTTTCTTCTTATTCTGTGTCTTGGGAACATTCTTTGGGTAACTCAGACCTGAAGAATGGGAAGCCAAAAATGTATCAAATGATTCAGAAGCATTCTCCAAACCAAGTGACAACCCCAGTCCTGAATCATTCACAGGGCTCCCTGGTTAGTTTTCAAGTGTCACTTCCTTTTAATGAAGTAATGATGGGTCTGTTCCTGATACAGCTGTTCTGCAATCAGGCTTATCAGCAGGTGTCCTGAGAGCACAGGCCCTTTTACACTGGTGCACTTGGGTGCAGAGCAGGGAATGTGGTTCTGCTGCACTTTTATTTTCTTCAGCACATGTATTATTGCAGTCAACTGGCATTTGGTTAACAATCAATAACTAACTGTCTTGCTAACTGCAAAGTAGTGAATATAGTAAGATAGTTAAAAAATGCCAATTGCTTACCTAAAGCTCATCTTGATATTTCCACAGCCACTACATGGTCACTGATGCCTCAGTCATGTTTGTTACAAGGTGAGTATTTGTTTAAAATAACATCGTGCCCTTGAGGACTAAGTTCAATGTCCCCTGCAGGCTCTGGAGCGCTCCATGGGGTCATTCCCAGTGAGGCGGTATCAAAGCAGGGCACTCTTCAGTGTCAGTCACTAATTTTTTTTGCAGACGTTTCTCAGGTTCTGAAATTAGTGATTCCACATAGATGCAGCAGTGAAAATACCAGCTTTGGCTCTACGTTTGGACATTTCCACAGCCAAACAACCTGTTCCTTGGAAAAGCACTTAACTCCATTTGGAGTGGAGATTCTGCTCTAATAGCTGACTGTGGCTTTTTTCATTTTGACGCAGCAACACAGTCATGTAGAAAACATATGATATTAAGTGCTATCAAGAATCTGCCAGTCTTCTCTGGCCCTTGGTCAATAAATCTAGTTGTCACTTTCTTCCTCTGTGGAAAAGCAAATAACAGAGGTTGTAACGTGTGCTGCTGGCTGGCTGCAGGAATATGGTCTATCATGCTATCATCTGTGGAACTGCTACACTTATATTATGAAGCTTTGCCAATTACAGCCATTATGCAAATGAACGCACACATTATTTCAAACGCTCTGCTGCAGTGTTGATTAATTAAATTATCAGAGTGGAACAATTGTAGCTAAGATGAAGCCAAGTTTCAGATCTCGCAACTCTATGCACAATCACAGAGCTCTGGAGCTCTGCACCAGGATCTCAAGAGGCTTTGAGAAAGAAAGGGGTCTGACTTTAACAGCAGCTGGGTGGTGCAGAGGTACTCAGGGGTCCTTTTACTAGGTCAGGAAAGAGAAACAAAAAAAAAAAGACGGTGTCTTGAGCAGAGTTGCCCCAAAGACCCACTTGGGACTGCCAACACCTCATGTCATACCTCAGGCATAGAGGCATCCTTCTAAAGCCAAACTACATCCTAGGGGTGAGGAGCTTCTAGTCCCTAAATGGTTCACATGAGGATGGAGGTGATCACGCTCAACAGGAATGTGCCCATCATCATAAAAAGGGTTCTACACAGCGACTCCTTAGAGATTTAGAAAAATAAATTTCAGTTGCTGCATTACCAAATGAAGTACTTTTTCCCATTTAAGGAAGCCTCAAATGCTATGGTTTAAATTTAATTAACTACGGTACCTCATAGGATGGCACCAAAGTGGTTTTGATGGAATAATGAATTCCTAGATATGAAAGACCTTACAAATCAGTTAAGAAATCTTCTGTGAGAGTTGGAAGAAAGGTGCTATGCTTTTTCCTTTGTCAGGCTTTTGAAGGAGGGCCTGGGAGAGGCAGCTCAGTGAGGGCTGCAGTGGGCAGCAGCACAGCACTGCTGCCTGCTTGGAGCTTGCTGCGGGGCTGCCATTCCAGACCTCCAGGTGGCATCTCAGCCTAGTTTATCCTCTGGATCTGAATTGCAAAATACATATATTAGCCCTATTTTTTTTGGCAGAAAAGATCTCTTCTTTCCCTCCCAGACGTCCTCTGTCATTCCTGAAAAGGCAGTCCTGTATACTTCTATTTATATCACCCCTTTTCATTTTCCCTACCATAACACTAAGGTTTGTCACAACAAATTGCTTCATGGTATTTCAAATGGATCTCAAAGTGATCTCAATTTTTGCCTGTTGTCACTTCTAAATTAACAGCTTTTAAAAACGCTAATTAGCTGGGAAACAATTGTGATCACGAGTGTTGCAACCACCTCTGCCGCCTATTAACAATGTTTGGTATTCTTTTTGTAAATCATACTTTTGGATAGCTGTAATTCTGCCAAATATTAACCATTCTGGCCCAAACTCTCTACAGCAGTTGACTGTGTCAGGCTGAGGGTCCCGCAGTCAGCCCAAATGGTCTCATCAACTCCAGGAGCAACATAAAGGCTTTTGTGGGTGAGGGTTTCCACTAACTGCTCTCAGGTCCCCATACCTGGGAGCAAAGACTCGTCCTGTGGCCTTACTGGTCTGTCAGGGGTGGTATTCCTTCAGAAAATCAGCTGCCCATGGCCACATTAAAAGCATTCAAGCCACCCCAAAATGATACATGCTTGGTAGAGGCTTATATGAGCACTGATGGTAAAATCTCTGCTGATTCATGCTCCAAAATGTCCCAGCTCTGCAGGACCTCAGAGGTGGCATTTCTCTTCCTTTCCCAGCACTGGGCTCCTCTCATGTTTTTCTCTCAGGGCACAGATGTGATGTTGGACTTCCCCACTCCTGGCTGTGGTGGCATCCTTGGGTTGGGCACTTCATCCCCAGAGGGGATTGTCTGGGATGGGCAGTGGGAGGTCCTTGCTGCTGGGGCCAGTCCCTGGTGCCCAAGAGAAAATACAGGAGGAGAGGCTGTAAGTAATATCAACAAGAACAGTGGATGGGATTTGCCTGAGCAGGGAAACCTCAGGGAGTTGGAGAGCAGGGTAAGGTGAGGGAAAGGTGTGGAGGGAGAAGAGGGCTGGTAGGATTAAAATCAGGAGCCGAGGGAGAAACGGGACCATTATGAAAACTGGAAGACCTGACATAGGTGTGGATATGGCTGCTGAGGAGGACAGCTGTGCTAAGCTGAGTCTGGGAGAGCAAAGAGCCTTGAATCCACACTGGGACTGTTGCTGTTTAATATCTTCATCAATTATATTGACAGCTAGACCAAGTGCACCCTCAGCAAGTTTACAAATGACACCAAGCTGAGTGGTGCAGTTGGAAGGATGGGATGTCATCCAGAGGGACCTGGACAGGATGGAGAAATGGGCCTTTGAGAACATCATGAGGTTCAACAAGGCCAAGTGCAAGGTCCTACACCTGGGTCGGGGCAATCCCTGATTTCAGTACGTGATTGGGGATGATGTGATTGAGAGCTGCCCTGCAGAGGAGGACTTGGAGGTGCTGGTCGATGAGAAGCTTGACATGAGCCTGCAATGTGCGCTCGCAGCCCAGAAGGTGAAGCAAATCCCAGGCTGCATGAAAGAAGCGTGGCCAGCAGGTCGAGGGAGGTGATTCTGCCCCTCTATTCCTCTCTTGTGAGACCTCATCTGACGTACTGTGTCCAGTTGTGGAATCCCCAGCGTAAGAAGGATATGGAGCTGTTGGAATGGGTCCGGAGGAGGGCTGCAAAGATGGTGAGAGGGCTGGAGACTGTGAGGACAGGCTGAGAGAGTTGGGGTTGTTGAGCCTGGAGAAGAGAAGGCTCCAAGGAGGCCTTATAGTGACCTTCCAGTGACTGAAAGGGGCTGCAAGAAAGCTGAGGGGGGACTGTTTACAAAGGCTTATAGTGATAGGACGAGGGGAAATGGTTATAAACTGGAGAGGGGCAGATTTAGACTAGACATTAGGAAGAAATTCTTCAGCATGAGGGTGGTGAGGCACTGGCACAGGTTACCCAGTGAAGTTGTGTCTGCCCCATCCCTGGAGGTGTTCAAGGCCATGTTGGATGGGGCCTTGAGCAGCCTGATCTAGTGGGGGTTGGAACTGGGTGATCTTTAAGGTCCCTTCTAACCCAAACTATACTATGATTCTATGAATCCCACTGTTCCATGTCCTCACAGCACTTGTCCTTGAAGTCAAAAGAAAAAAACTCTCCCACCCAGCTCTCGCTTTGCCATCACTGCTGAGATCTGCAAGCTGCAGCTATGACTCCTAACCTCAAACAGATGTTACATGATGAAAGTTAGTTTCCTTTAAAAAAGCAAACTGATTAAAACCAACACGTACGTAGATGCATAATGACATCCACTACCTTAACAGAACAGTAATGTTTCACACCCATCAATGTGAGATGGAGAAACATGCAACTACATTTGCCCTTGACTTCACTTTTGCCTGTGTGCAATATAATCTTTCGTTACATGATTGCATACCATTTTTCCCATAGGACGTCTGCCTCATTTCGTGCACTGGCTCTGAGTCATGGCTCTGATGTGGAAGGGATGTGTGGCTGCCAAAGCCATCCCATCTTTTGCAGAGGTTGGAGGATGACTAGTGAGTGACCACAGTGAAACTCAGAGTAGCGCAGGTGTGGGGAAAGTGGCTTCTGTGACTCCTCCAGTTGTAAAGCCTCGTGCCACACTTTCCACAGAGTGAGACTCATCTCATGCACTCTAGCTGCGTACGAGTCAGTTGTCTGGTCCAAATTACTCATACAGACTCCCTGTGAGTGTGCACAGTCGGGCACTGAATAGTACTGATCAAAACTGGTCAGTAATTAAGGGCTGGGCTCAGGCCTGGACACTGAGGAAAAATGCCCCAAAATACTGCATATCTGATCAACGAATAAATCCAGGACACTGAAGGAGCTAGAGTAACTTAAGAAAACAGATGTACAGTCATGCAAATTAGGTCTGCAGGCCTAACCTCCAACTCAGTTCTGCTTAGAGTACTTGAGTTTGGATGCCTAACAGGTTTCTGTTTGTTAATATATCACACACTCAGGACAGATCTCAGGACTTTCAGTCCTGTGACTCCAACAGGTCCCTTGTATGTTAGGGATGCACAGTTAGTTTTGTGGAGAACAGAAAATCAGTGAAAATGAGGCACCCAGCCCAGTTAACCACTGCTCTCGCTTATCAATGGAGTCCTCTTTCTCCATCCTTTTACTGGCAGATTGCAGAGATCTACAAGCCAGAATCCACTTCACCATATTAGGGTGTCTGAATTAGTAGCCTTAGAAGAACAAATCTCAGCTGGATTTTTTACTCTTCTGCTGGAAATATTGCAGGGTTTAGTTTCTGAGATGGTTAATGCTAGTTTCTTAGTCCTAAAGCAGATATCCCTAGTCAGAGAAGCAGTTAACCATGTGCACACATGTCATTATTTAGTCAAAACTTACACCTGGGGTAATTTCTGTAGTATTATTTTCCAGGAAAGAAAAGAAAAAAAAAACAACTCCTTCCTTTTGGCTTTCCCTTTTGGCAAAGAAGACACATGTGTGCAGCAAAATTGAAGTCAATGGGCATTAAGCACATGCTTGAACGCTTCCTTGAATTGCGAGCTCAGTTTCTAATGTGGCAGTGATTTGTAGAAAGGATACATAGAAATGGGGAGGTGTCTGTTTTAAAGGTCAAATTCACTGCTCCCATCTCCTTCTTCTGCAGCACTGTTGTGGATACAGCTTGCTGGGAAACTCCACAAAAATCATAGAAACACAGCACAGGTATGCCAGTCGTGACAGTAAGTCTGGATACGACCGCTTCATCAGACTATAACATGGCAGAATTAGTGCCAGTTACTACAAAAGAGTCAACAAGGCGTGACGTGTTTTACTCAGGTTTGCATCTGGGACTGGTGCCAGGCAGTGAGGGGAACATGACTCACATACACACATGCACGCTCAGCTCTCCTGTTTTGCTTAATGTACAGTCATACTTTCTTCAAGTGGGTGGCAAGGAAAGTATTTTGCTTTGGAGCTGCTAGGCAGATAGTGCACCCCTCTCTCACACGAACCAACGGCATCGGTGGGATGTGGGCAAGTGTGCTCTGCCTGACCACAGCACATCCCTGTACTGGTCCTGTTTCTTGCACCAGCAGAAGCTGAACAGAGCAGCAGGTAGAAAAAAGCATGTGGTGCACATGCAGCCTGACGGGGTTGTCAGTTGACAGTCAGTTGCTGCAACACAAAATGACAAAGACACCACCTGGGAAATTTCTCAGCTCTGCTATTTGGACTGCTGGATGTTTTATGGCAGAGAACAGCTGAAGAAGGTGGTTTTATACACTGATAGTGGGAAACTACACCCAGAAGGCAGAGATGAGCATTAACTATGCCAGCAATCCAGTTAAATTTCTAGGCTAAATGACGGGAGAGCTAGGAAAAATTTCCTTTCTCATCCATCCATCCACCATCAGGTTTAGGAATATCAGATAAGATAAAATAAAATAATTGTTTTCCTCGCTTTTTCTGGGCACAAAAAGGGAACAAGAGCATAAACATTAATGGCATCTCCAGGAAGGCGAAGCTCACTTCGCCTTCCTGTCTGACTGGTTGCAACTCCCCAAAAGGGCTGCACTGACAGGCAGTGGAAATAGGCATTATTCCCTTTAAATCGTGCGCATCAAGCTGCAAGCAATCGGAGCCTCTTAACACGCCTCCAATATGGCTAGTGGCATCACTGCTCAGGTTTGATCAGTAGCCTGGATGTGGAGAGTGTTGGAGCTGCAAGCCAGCATCTGTGGGAGAAGTAGCAGTGCTCTGCTGCCTGCATGAGCCTTGATTTGAATGCTGTAAATATTAAGGTATGTGCTACTTCTTCCAGCCTTTCAGTGCTTGGTCTCTACGCACACAGATGGGCGTTGGAAGACAGAAAGCCAAGTGCAGCTAAGTGCATTGAAATGCTTTGCAGCTTTTTAAAATTTCATCCAGCATCTGAATCTGTTTATCTAACCTTTCTTTTCCCCTCTCCTCCCTTCTCTTTCTCAGACAATTGCTCCTACTGTGTGGATGAAATGCACCAAAATGCAAACAAGCAAAACATGGAGCTGAGTGATGTTGAATGTGAGTTCCTCCATTGCCAGATGTGAGAAGAACAAGCGGTTTGAAAACCATAATTTGTTTTAAAAAAAATATAATTTGGTACTTCTGAGCAATTTGATGATTTAATGAGCACAGATGGACGTGGGATGAATTTCTAGGAGACAAATGTTTAACGTATCTGCTCAGATTATTCCAGGACCAAGGCATTATCCTTCCTAGTGCATGAAGGTAATTAATATTTCCCATTATGGGCATGAAAAACACCATTTGATCAGTTAAGGAGTGCAGATACAACAATGATATGGAAGTTAATTCATAAATCAATTAGAGAATCTTGCCTGCTGTGCATAATTAGAGTTACTTCAATTATAGCTTATTTTTGGATTTAAGATTCAGGAATAAAAATGCTTAAAATTAAAATATCTTCCTTACAACCACATACTGTAATTGGAAGTATTTACTTAGTTTTAGCAGTCTAAATCTATTTACTCCTGATTCCAGCATGGCTGAGCAGATGCAGCTAATCCATGTCCCTTTGGTTCTATTCTGTCACTCCAAATTGTCATCAGTTAAATATTTCACTATCTGGAACATCCTAAGGTGAACTGAGAAATTTGTAGGATATGAGACAAGCCCTGGCATATTAAATGATGGATCCAGACTCATCTACAATAAAGCTTTGAGAGCGGCACCTCAACAGTCAGCTCTGGAAATATCAGGGGATGTTCTTCCTGGCTTCTTTTTAGAGCTACATTTAACTAAAGGTGCAGCATTCCACTGATTTAGTTATACTGGTGCTAAATCTGGTTTATATTGATTTAGCTTTTCTTATAACATTAATCTAAACTGATGTAGACAAAATTAAGTGTGCCTAAATAGGGATTGTTTTCTCACTCCTTTTCCAAAATTACTTTTTCATGGATTTTAAGGATAAGAGAGTACACGTGGCTTGCCCAGTCCATTCTCTTCAGCCTTTCAGACAAAAAATGTTTATGTAAAACTTCTGGAACTCCACTGTTGTTCCAAAAATGGTTTTAAATATCAACTCCAGAGAGACTAGTTTTTGAAAACTCTGTGACACTTTTGTAAAAAAATGTTCTGCTTAATCACTTTTTGAGAGGAAAGAATTTCAATAGCATCGTGTCAGTGCATTATCTGTTCCCCTCCCAGTCCTCAAAATGCAGTCTTGTAGAAAATATTTACCTGAAGCCAATGTGACTCTGCATACAGAGACCTAGCTTTTTCTGTACCCCTGTTTCTAGTCAGTTATGTCTCTCTCCATTTGCTTTCGTATTTTGGTATTCCTACTCTACTCTTTTTGGGTTTTCAAGGTCAGTTACTCTAAAATACCAAGGTGCAGAACAGGCTGCTGAAATGAACTCCAGAATCAGTGGTACATTCCTCTATAGAAATGAGCTATATTTTTTGAAACAGGGCACTGAAAATGACAGTACCTATAAATATCCTAAGAAGGAGAATTTTGAAATGGTCTTTGGTATTGCAGAATAGGGCAGAAGGGGCCTTGATGAGCAAATATGTTGCCCCTGCTGCCCTCAGGCGGGAAGCAACATGTGACAAGTTCATAAGTTTATTAAAACATAGTGAATCCATTTAAAAAGTGGTCCTTCCCAACAGCATTTACACCCCTTGGTCTGAGAAAGCACTACTGCTCTCCACACCTAGCCCAGAGCTGTATGGTGTCATGGACAGGTGCTGTTCACCACTGTTTTAATCAGTGAACATTAAACCTGCACTGTGGTTCAAATGATTTTCTGTTGGCAGGCGCACATAAGCTCTGTCTTCCTAAAAGGCAGCTGAGCCACTTACAACCAATCCACAGAGCAGCAAAACTGCAACAACCCTCGAGCAAGTTAAACTTGCAGCCCTCCTCCAAATGCTCCCTGAGGATGCAGGTGACCTCGAGAGATGCACAGCTTACCTTTCCCGGGGCAAAGGCTTGGGCTCTGGACGAATAGCTGCCATGGAAGAGAGGGGCTGCCTGGCAGGAGAAGGGATGGAAAAATTCAAATCCAATGAGCCCGTCTTCCTGTGCAGAGGCTCCAGCCCCATGGCTCCCTGCATTTCACTCTCAATAGGGCATGAGCCAGCCCTACCATGGCTGGAGAGGGAAGAGAGCTCAGGTCCGACTGCCCCTTGAAGGACTCCTTCGATGGCTGCCTGGGGTTCGTGCGTAGGGGACACAGATGGTGGGGAGCGTGACTTCTTTTTTGTTGATGCTCCTGCTAGAAGTTTCAACAGCCCACTCTTCTTCTCCTTCTGCAAAGAAACCAAATGAAATACGAGCAGTGAGAAGACATACCAACTCTCTTCAGTTTTCTTTTGAAAAATCTCAATGTATGTGGCAGAAAAGCTTCCAAAACTGCCATGACTAGAGGTGGGTCCAAGTAGAACTTGAGTTTTCAGTAATAAAGATCCTATGAAAAACCCTCCTGTTCAACAGGGCTTCAACTCATTCAGCAGACTTAGGATCTAATGTACTACAAAGATTAAGTCCATTTTCAAATCTACCCAGGCAGTGATCATGCGTCATTTGAAATAAATAGCGCAATTACAGTAGAATAGCAAAAGTGCAAACTTCCCACGCAGAGAAAACTGCAATCAAAGTGCTGCCCTCTCTCTTCCATGAGAATCCTGTCCCTCAGTAGAGAAACTCTCTGAAAGTAACAAATCAGGCCCCATGGCTAAAAAGCTCTGCTGGGAAGCACAAGGATCTGAGAAGGGATTTCAGATCCCAGCCCATTGCAAGAGAAGCGCTCATCATTACTGCTTTGTTTTCTACTTGATGCAGATTACTGTAGGGAGAATGGAAGCACAAGACAGAGGTTTCATAGCTCCTTCCAGTGTGGGCTCCCCTTTGCATCCTGCAGCTATACCCATTCACATCTCCCTCCCAGAAGAGGGCCGCTTCTCCTCATGTTTTAAGGTAAAGGTATCACCTTGATGTTTGAAGACAGACCACAAAATTAACAATTGGCAATTGCAGTGGCAATGCCACTGCAAATGGAGGTTTCAAAGTTCTACAAGGGGTTCTAATAGAGAGGAATAAAACCAAGACAGCAGTACTCTTTCAATTATTGTGAAAAAAAAAGTTCAGCCTTCATTACTGAAGAAACATGTCTGACCTTGTGGGTTTTATAGCAGTGTGAGAAATCCTGCTGCACGTTTATTTCAAGCTCACACAAATACCAAATATTATATCCTTCAACCAGAAAGTTTATTGAGTGGAGTGATTGTGTGTAGAAAATGAGCTGGCCTAGAGCCACAACCAGCAATGCCATGTTGTAAATTCTCCAGTTTTTTTTAATGACACAAGAAGTTTAACAGAAGGTCTGTTAGATTTCTTCCTCTTCTGTCAGGAGTGCAAGCCATTACCCAAGACTACCTTCAGAGATCCAGTGCTGTGAAGTTTAGCTATATTTGATAATTTGTTCTATATCTATAACAGGTTCCCAGTGGATAAAAACAAGCTCAGCAACTGTGATACTTACAGAACAGAAACTATCTATCTATCTGTCTGTCTTTAAGCAGGAACACTCTTCAGAAATACAAGCTGTTAATTTATTTATTCTCTATAGACAAAACATCCCATGCAGGGTTTAAAATGATTATCTTATATGTGCTGATTGCTGAACGAATTTCTCAAAGCAGCTTTAAAGAATAGGAGGGCCACAGTAAAGTAAATGCAGGCTTTTAGAAGATGCTTTGATTTACTATAGTAAATGTAGTTGGAGCATCTGATATCTCTGCCCCCAGAGTTCGTGTTTGCACACTTTAGCTCTCACAGACTGGTAAGAAAACAAAAATACCTTGGATGTTAAGACACAGAAAAGAGCTGAAATGAAGCATAGTTGTTATCACAAAACCAACGTCCACTGATTTTTAAAGAGTAGAGTCTAAACTACACCTCCAGATCCCAGTCCCCCGCATACCACTGGTTCCAACTATATGCACTGCTTAAAAGGACGTTCATCACTTACAGGATGAAAGGATCCATCCTACCAAGATGTTCATTCAGGCAGAATCTGTGTAAGCTAAGGGAAGCTGGCCATATGGTACCATCAGGTCAAAAATACTAAATAAATTCACTTGGAAACAATAGAAAAGCAGACCAAATGCCCCTGATAAACAGCTTTCCCAGATGGGAAGGGACCATTGTGGTAACTGTGGTAGGTGTTCACGCTGGAATTCACCTGAAGCACCAGAAAAATACATCAGTGTTTCTCTCACTTTCTGATCAAGAAATATCACTGCTGTCATCATTATATCAGAATTTAAAGCTCTTCATGAAATTGCCAAACTCTCCTTTCCCTGTGGCACACTGAAACAATAGCTCTAATGATCCCTGCATACTGTGTCAATATGCATTTGAAGGTGTCTAAAGGTCAGCAACAGAACACAATAGCCATTGTGGGGCTCTAGAGAAACGGCTATTGTGCAGCAGTGAGCACTTTGAGCCTTTTTAATTGGCAGCTTTGCACATGCAAAGTAACTATGTGAACTAAAGCCCTGTATAATGAACAATTAATATTCCTATGTGGTAGCAGCTTTTCTAATTTTTGCTTCTAATTTAAATACCTTGGCAAATTTTCATTAGAAAAAACCTTGAGCGACTTGGACCGTTTAAGGCACAGAAGCAAAAACCTTTGGAAAGGAGGAGATGCATATATTCACACCCATCTGCACATTAAAAAGCAGATGAGTCTGGCAGTCATTCAATTTTGTTTACAAGAATGGCTTCCACTCTACATGTTTAGCCTTGGCATAAATTTCTATACTCAAGCTACCATCCCTTGGATAACAGAGAGCTATAATGAACTTGCTGTTGTACCCTTTGTTCTACTTCAGCAAAAGGAAAAATAATTATTTTTAGCCTTTCTTAATCCACTGTTTTGTTAAGCTTTTGAGACTAAGATCTGTGTTCTCTACAGAGAGATGACGACTTACTTCAGTTGTGAAGCCTAGTCCTGCTAGTCAAAATCTGAGGAGTCCCGTGCTTCCCATCGTGGCCTTGGGCAAGATATTTAGAGGTGAACTAATACTAACCACTTCGGGTGCCTGGAGATTAGACATTACATCCAGCTCTTTCTCCCTTTGAGTCTGGCAAATGCTCTCAGCCTTCTGGTATCACATTGCCAGATCCTCTGCTGATGCTTCTCAGAGCACTTCAAGGACTGTCAGGAGCTGATAATTTACTGAGATGTCTCTCATGAGAAACAGATTGGGATTGAACCTCCTGTGATCAGCAGTTCAACCTCAACTGCTTCATGCCTCCTCCCCCCATCTGTAAAGAGGCACTAAGTTAAAACTCCTCTTTGTGCCATGGGAATTCGTTAATGACTTCAGTGTTACAAAGCTGTACATCTCTTTGAGAGCAACTGGTCTTTCTCCATGGCTTTTATAGTGAAAAAAAAAAAAAAAGATTTGGAATGGGATGTTAGGATGCAGTCCCAGTAGTGATTTATTGCAAATGTCAAAGTATTATGAATTCATTTAATATTTAGTGTAATAGCAGCCATCCTTCACAAAAAATTAATTTAATATTTATATGGCTGTCCAAGACAGTCTTTTCTTCAGCAGTTTCACTGTAAATCAAGGAAGCATTAATGGGCATAAATGCTGTAGAAGAAATCGACACTGATTAGTTACAGACTCAGTGGGTTTTGAAAAGAGATAAGAAGTTTACAGAGGACATCTTTGATGACTTCCAGGAATTAAGTTTTTGAATGAAAAAAAAAACCAGATGGTTTACTTTTTCTATTCACAGACGACCGTTTCACTGTTTTCTAGGAAATCTGAAATCTACTGAACCAGCTGTGTAACTATTGAGTTTTCTTTGTCTAGTAGCTACATTTCCAATTGACTGCAAACTGTGTTTGACGTCCCTACCTCCTGAACCTGCCAAGGTCAGACCTTCGCATCTGTGTTGATGGATGGAGTCACAGTATGGACAGCACTTCTTCCATCTCCTGGTTACTGCTGACATGTTTAGCTGAATTTAAATCATCACCTTTGTGTTGCTCAGATTTTATTCTAGGACGTTCAGAGCCAAAACTTCCAAACCATTAATTTTAAAAGGATCAATACCTTGTTCACAAAAAAAGCAAAAGAGTAAAATTAGCTCTTTCAAATAAATCCCCAGCTGTTTGTAGTCAAGAAAAAAAAGGACTGTGAAGAGAGAAAGCATAGGTAGATCAGAATTTCTTACTTGTCTAGTGAAGTCTACACTTGAGTCTCCGTTCCTATGGTGCAGTGCGGAAGAATTTCAGTGGAAACCAGTCTCTGACAGCACAAGGGTGGGACAGGCAGAATTTCCGTGCCCCTGAAGCACGCACCTGTGGAAGCCAGCACTTGGACAGGTGCAGGTTCCTCTTGTTATGTCACCGGGGGAACATTTGAAAAAGCGAACACAGTCTGAGCTTAAGAATTCATAAAGGAGTAGATCAAAATTAAAGTCTTAGATATGTAAATGTTGAAATATTTTGCTTCGCAGTAATTGGGGATGATTTTTCCCCTCATTAATAACCCCACTTGAAGATAATAACTAGCTCTTCTTTCAGCTTCAGAGATAAGATGAGCACAGAATGCAGCTACTTCGTTGATGACTGAGTGATAACGGAGTCCCCTGTCTGCAAAGTAATAATCATGCCACAATCCAAATACCAATTACATGTTCTGTGTATATTAATACAGATCATTTTTTTACACCATCCTAATAAACAGAAAAAAAACTGTTTTAGTTTTCTTCATCTGCAGCTCCTAATATTTAATTTCCTACCTATCCAGACTCATTAAACAAATGAGGAAACCTTACTGCAGCTGATAGAAAAACTGGCTCCAGCCATGGAAAGGAGGTAATTTCTCATGCGACACCGGTTAGATACATCAATAGATAAGACAGCCAGAGGGAGAAAAAAGGTTTCATTTAAAAATGAAGAAAAGAGAAACAGAACAAATGAGGAACTCATCTATCAGTGAGTACCTCCAAACCACCACTTTTATTGCTTGTTTAACTTGGTCAGTACTTGTTTCAGTAAATTGAAGTTAGTGACTGGAGAACAGTGCATTTTTATTCTCATTTCAGCTTGACTACTGGTGATTAATGCTTGAACTGAAAGAATAGGTGGTATTTTGGATTACGTCTTTTAGGGAAAAAAACTATTTGGTTTTTAAAAATCTGTAAAATTATTTGACTTGAGATATTGATAATGATTTTAAAAGTCCAAACCAGCATCATCTCAAATGAAAGCTTCAGGTCTGGGTTGTCTTTGGATATATATTTATCAATTGCAATTTGCCACCGTTTCTCATGAGGTGCAGATGACATTCTGAACAAGAAAATAGTAGTTATTACACAATAACTTCTGATTTTAGGGAAATACCAGTTTTGTATCATATATTGTATGGAAATACTTGCCAAAGATTTAGTTTTTAATGGAGATAACTGCTTCTGACCAGAAATCTATTATTATAATCTCAGTATATAAGGTACATGCCAAGGAATAAAAAGGATTTTAGGATTATAATATCACTGGCTTTTAAAACTCAGTGACGGTAACAGGCATACATATATGCGCAAACATATTAGACTTACAGTAACAAATTTGAAGATAACTAGTATTAAAGCCAGGAGAAAATGAGCAAAATGTCTTGCAGCTAGAACTAACTGGGAATTTCAGATGTTTTGAAAACAAAACTGAGAAGAAGAAATTAATGTTCAGGTCCCAATAGAGCAAAGCATATAGGCACTTCATCATGTGCTTTTGTTGAACTGGGGCGGATGCAAGGCTCAAGAGACTACTAAAAGAGATATTTGAATATTCAATTTAGAAGGAATATTAGATCTTTCAAATGATGGAATACAGTTAAAGGTTAGCTCAAAGAGGAAAAAAACCCTGTAGAGGAAGCAAGCAGTCCCAGGTATTGGTGGACTTCCTGGAGGCTGCTGAATTGATAAAAGGTAGAAGGTAAAAGAAACACTAACATGATTAATGGTGAATAAAGAACAGATGATCTGCTACAGTGATATGATCTTTTATTGGTGTTCGATGGAGGGAGAAGCTGATGGATGGATAGTTTTATATTTCATTGCTTTTCCCAGACTGGTATGTAGGGAATGGGTGATGGTTATGTAAAGGATGGGAAGTTTTTAAGATAGGCAACTTACTCCATGTTCCAATAACACTCTTCAGTGATATTTTTTAGTGGGAACAGCTGAAACAGAACACTAGGCTACTGAAAACTACAGCCATGATAAAGTAACTCCAAATTGTTTACTGATAAAGTGAAATGCAAGGACAACACCAAAGAAAGTGATGAAACCATGGTTCTCATGAAGCCTGTGGCAGCATTTCCACTTATTTCCAGGCAGTCATTCTCTCTCGAACTAAACTCACATGGATGTGATTTAGTTCGGATTTTAGTCAATCTCTTCCTTTGGAGTCCAAGCAATGTTTTTGGGGACACAAAAGACAGCAGCAGGCATTACATAATTTGACATTCAGGTCCCTTCTTCACTGAGCAATCCACTGGATGTTTGATTATCCTACCACAAGTAAGGAAACTTCAGAACAAAGCACTGAGTCTCCACTTCTCTGCTCCACCCTCCACCCTCTTGCCCCTACCCCCCCATCCATGCCTTCTGCCCCCCCCCCCCCCCCCCCATTTCTGGAAAGAAAACTCAGCACTCTGCAGGGCTGGGTACACACTAGGAATCCGAAGTGGAAGCAGGGAACTACCTCTGAGTAAAAAGCCAAAATCCAACCCGCTCTTCCCTTACCCAGTATCTCCTGCTGGCTTAAACACATTCTGCTTGTCAGATTTTGTGAATTCCATTGTCCAGGCACTTAATTCTACTCCCACATTAAATGGAAATTACAAATGTCAGTGCAAAGAAAGAGCCTTAAAGGTAATAAAGCTCCATACTCAGCAAAAGTTGACGCACATGGTGAAACTGGCCAAAAAGCGAATTCAGTGTGTGCTCTGGGAATACAAATCCCAAATATTCCCGTGCTGCTAATGACTCTAAACTGCCTATTTTCACACAGAAAGTCAGTGCTGATGTTCAGCACTGTCAAAAAGGCAAAAGAGAAGATTGGCAATTGTTAGTAAATGTCTAGAGAAAGAGGTAAAAACCACCTGTAGAAAAATGTGCTGCAGGAAGCCGGGCCATGCCTACCTTCCTGAATGTTGTGTCCTGTTCTGGCCACCATGGCAGGAAAACAATATCGCATAACTATGAACAGCACAGAAACGGGCAGCAGGGACCGTGAGAGGTGTGGAACAATTCCTGTGCATTGGAGATGCCCATTTGGAAAGCAGACCACAGACAGGAAATATGAAAATGGCCTACAAAATCCCTGGCTGCACAGAAAAGGTAACTTGGGAACAGATTGGTCATTTCCCACAATTCAGGAATTAGGAGAACCTAATGAGATTATCAGGCAAATGGTCAAAACCAAAAAATAGGAAGCACTTTTTCCCACAACACATAATTAAAGGGAGACTTACTGCACACAGTAACATGGAAGTATGAAGAGGTTCTAAGGGGAATAGACAAATTAATGTTGAACAAATCTAGCAAGGGCTGTTAAAATAATGGTATGGATCCAACCTCTGCTTCAGGAAGTCCCAACAGGTAAAAGAAAAAGCACTTAGAGCATACAGAGACTCCACCTTGCTACAAAGAGAGAATGATTGCTACAATAAAAAAAGAAATCAGCTATTTGAGCAAGAGCATAGGAAACAGGAAAAAGCAAGGAATGAGTCCTCCCCTGTGCCCTCTCAGCTTTGGGAAATCAGCTATTCAGAGACTTCCGCAGCTGCAGGGTCTGAGAGAGGGCAAAAGGCAGCCTGCAGGATGCAGTGTGAGCCAAGGAAGAGACACAAAAGGTTGGGAACTACAACCCGGAGCACTCTGACAGCCCTGCAACTGCTTTTTGGATTCCTCAGCTCCATCTCAACTGTGCAAAACATCATCGATCAAGGGCTACATGAAGGAGCCATAAAAGTATTGGTGGTAGTGTGGACAAGACTATTGCTTCCAGGTGCCCGGCTTGCTTCCTAACCTGGCATTGTGCTGCCTTTTACACACCAAAGATACCACGGAGGTCTCCCATGTAATGCTGCACCATGTCTACCCTAAACTGAAGCTCAGCAAATGTTAAACCTTTACTTCAACATAAATCAAATATGACTAAATGATTTAGGCAACTGTGGTAGACTAACTGTGCTTTCAAGAGATTATAAGCAAACCAGCGGGGCAGAGTATGATCGTGCTTCTGAAAATTTAGGTTCATTTATTCAAACTAGAGAAGAATTTATCACAGCTTCACTGACAGCAGAGGATTCAGAAATGAGAAAAAGATGTATAAATACATTAACTGTTAGACAAACTGCTTAGAATTAGTGTTTCTAAATAAGATGATTTAGACTGACTGTTTAGCTTGCTGCTCCTTGTCTTATGTAAAGAACTGAAAAAGATTTACCGGTCCTGGGATGCTCTGGGAGCAACACTCACATTTTGCAGAAAGCCAGAGTAAGCTCACTCATTGAACACCTGAATGAAACAGAATCAATGACAAAAGGCAGGATGTGCTTTGACATACTCTAATCTCACACGTAGTTAGCTCTGGCTCTCCCCATTCACAAGAGATAGATTTAATTTCAGAAACAAATAGTTAAAATTGCCTTGCCTTGCTTTGTAATCTTATTAAATGACAGGCAAGTGAGACTTTTATTTTTATGGAAAGAAGAAACATGTGGGTAAAAGGTTTGGATTAGTGGAGGTCATCTTCTTGTCCCTTGTCGCTGATGTATCTATTCCCACTTGGTTGATATTGTTCCAGCAGCTGTGCCACCTCAGGCTGTAATTTCAGCACTTCTACTAAACTAAATGGTATTGGGTTGGCCCGCACTCAGAGGGAAGGTTGCTTGTGGAAAATTCAGGTGTCACAGAAGGTATGTTCTCTCAAAATTGATTTCCCATGGAAGAGAAAAATTGCCAGGATTTGTGTATACTAAACACTAGAACACATTCCAGTGAAATAATTCCTACAAACAATTCATCAGTTTGTAAAGAAATGCATTTAGCTAGAGGATAAGTTGTCAGCTGAGACAGACAGAACATATCACGCCCACATGGACTGTGGCCTAGAGGTGGCAACAGCATAGGCTCTACTTGCTTAGGCAACATATTTCTGAAAATGTGATGGGCTTAGCAGTGCTGCTGGAGCAGCCTGGACTGGATGAGGGGTGGGAATGGGAGGGATCCTGATGGATCTCAAGAGGTCTGACATGACAAAAGCAGGTCCTTGACACCATCAAAGCCACGAGCATGAAAATTTTGCTCTCTGAAGGCTGCCCTCCAGTTTTGGCAGCTCCCACAGCATCAAATCTGAGCATCTGAAAAATGATTCCTAATGTATTTCATGTGTTAAAAAAATCAGGTCTTGCCCCTGCTCCCTCCTGACTTCATGACAGTGTGTCTCAAACAAGGCAAGTGATACTTATCAGCATCAAGAAGAGAAATATCAATGCCCCTAAGCTGATGGCTTCTTTTCTGGTAGTAAGGTGGAGCTCAGCCTCTCCACGCCTGTGGGAGTGCAGGGAGTCCCAGGTGCTCTGTATCCATGGGTATTACGGATCTTGCTGTACCCAGCAGTACCACGCAGGGACAGAGTTGTCCAGGGTGCACTGAGGTGTGATCAAGTATTGCAGTGCATAAGCTCTTCAGGCAAAGCAGCTGAGGTTTCTACAACCTCCCCTGTCAGCTGTGCTACAGGCATTTTCAGTCCTACTATGATTTCCAGCAATGCCCTATGAATTACTTCTGAAACAGACTGAGATGGCTGAAGTCCTTTTGTCTTACAGGGACCCATTGATAATGTATGATCTTTTAAAAAAAATGAGGAAAGAATCCCAGAATTATTTTAAAGTATTGCAAAGTAAGCAGATGTCAGTGTTAGTGGAATGCCAGGCATGTAAATGACAATTTCTTTCATAAAGTGACCTGAGCACTGTGGCTTTCCAAATGTCAGAACACTTGGGTTGCAATTAGTTGTAAGCTTTGCAATAGCAAAAGACTTCCTAGAAGCCACTTAAACCCTGGCAGCATTTGTAATAAGAACACCCTCTGTTCAGTAAAAATTAGGTTTAATCTTTTTTCCTAGTTTTGTCTTTTTGTTACTTATAAAATAAAAATGGAGCCATCAAAGACCATTTGTTAAAAAAATCTCCCAATACCCTTATACCAAAATCAGGTCTCTAGGAGAATAAAATTCCCCTTTCTTAAAAAAAGCTGAGCAAAAAGGATCATAAATGAAAACCAGAGCTAACCAAGGGAACAGCTAGGGTATAGGTAGGGAAAGAAAATCAGTAGTACTGTGGTTCCTTTCACCTTCTGAGCTATGGCTGATTTTGCATTGCAATCCTACCCCTTCATTGTATCTTCCCTTCCTTCACCTGTTCTATCTTCTTATTTGTCACTGACATATGACCTGCAGGTATGACCATATAATTAAATGCAATTGAGTTGCACTGATTTAACTAAATGCCATGTACTACCTAAGCCCATGTCCTCCATTTCCTCATCCTACCCCACATGTGAGACAAGGCATGTTAGCTTGAACGTCAGGCTTAAGCTGATTTGGGTAACCCAAAATGTCCAAGGACATGCTTTATGCCAAAGCTGGTAGTAGGATAATTCCAGTGGTGTAGCCAGTGAGCAGCATCTCACATGGGTTACACACATAGTCACATCTGTAACCGCAAGAGCAATATGGACACAAATTTGTCGCTTGCTTGTAGCGTGCTGCACAATTAGGCAGTGACACCTGGTCACTGTTTTCACATGTGACTACTGCAGAAATAATTAGCCATGACACACATATACAGTGTGTTCCTCTTTACCCTGCCAGCTAGCTGACTGATGCAGAAGAGGCCAGTGTGACCTGAAATAAAAGGTGTATCCTGCCAACTAACAGCAAGAAATGGTCAATTTTAACACAAAAGCTCAAAATGCCTCTGTGAAGATGTTGGTCATATGCCTCACATCTGAAAATAATGGAAAACATAAAGACAAAATCACTACTGCACTGGGGCAGAAATGACAGCTTAGTCATAATAGTCCATCTCGGAGCCCACCCACCATAGATGAAGATGAAAAACCATTTACACAAGATAACAATGCAAGATTTCCCCTTGACCGCAGTAGTTGATTGACTGATGGTCTGTACAGACTGACAGCCTTTCTTATTTTCATTTTAGCAAAACACTGTGGATAAACATTGACTTAGAATTGTCTCATCTTCAATTTGATCATGGTTTGATTGGAATGTCTCTGCCTACAGAGATAACAGAATTAGTTTTCTGTTAGTTAAGCAGTCATGACTTCTATTCAAGCTTCTGCAGTTTGATTACTTTGCTGTATCTGACAACTTGCCCACAGCAGAGCAGGCAATATGATGAATATCTTGTACAAGTTTGTTCATTCAACTTCTTCCTGCAAGGACAGTGATATGTGTGTTTGAAGGGTCCCTTCCAGTCTTGCCGTCTCCTTTCTAACTCAGCAGCATACATGCAAGAACTCACACTGCAGATAACCAGATGCTACTGGTTGCTTTGCAATGTTTTCCAGTTAATGATTTTCTGTCAAACCAAGAGGACAGTCCCACTGTTAGTCGATCTTTTTATTAATTACTTGCTAGGTGAGATAGAGAGGGCACTTCTAAAACCAGCAGTGGACACTGAGCTGATTACGTGTGTAAGAAGTTGGAAGACCTACTGGTTTTAGTTGGGATAGAGTTATTTTTCTTCCTAGTACCTTGTATGGTGATATGTTTTGGATTTGTGACCACATAAGGGTAATAAAACACCTTGTTTTAGTTATTGCTGAGCAGTGCTTGCACAGTATCAAGGTCTTTTTTGTTGCTCATGCTGTCCTGTCAATGACTGAGCTGGGGGTGCACAAGACACTGGGAGGGGACACAGCTGGGACAGAAGATCCTAATTCACCAGGGGGATGTTCCAGATCATATGACATTGTGCTCAGCAATAAAAGCTGATGGAAGAGGGAGGAAAGGGGTATATTTGGAATGATGGTGTTTGTTTTTCCAAGTAACTGTTAGGCGTGGTGGAGCCCTGCTTTTCTGGAGATGGCTAAGCACCTGCCTGCTGATGGGAAGCACTCAACAAATTCCTTATTTTGCCTTGCTTATACATACATCTTTTGCTTTACCTATTAAAATGTCTATCTCAAACCATAAGTTTTCTCACCTTTACCCATCTAGTTCTCTCCCCCTTCTCACTGTGGCGGGGAGTGAATGAGCGGCTGTATGAGGCTAAGCTGCCTGCCAGGGTTAACCCATAACAGAAGGACAAATAAGGCAAGAATCCAGAAAAAAAATCCTAAAACAAGAAATTATTCCAAATCACCACAGTGAAATTTGCATAGACAAGAACGACACGCTCCTGTTAGGAAAGAGAAATCAAATGCACAGACGCAAAATGAGGAGTGACTGGCTGACCAGCAGCTCTGCAAAAAGGGAGTTGTGCAGGCTCACAAACTTGGTGTGAGTCAAGATGCTGCTGTGAAAAAGGCAGGCTTCATCTGGAAACATATTAACAAACATACATGTAAGACATGGAAAATGCTTACTCTATCCTATCTGGCCTTAACAAGGTCTCAGCAAAACTCTGCTCTGGGGCACTGCTCTTTAAGGCTCCAGCAAGCTGAAGACTGCCCAGAGGAGAACTCAAAAGTGTAATCAGAGGCCTAGAAAGCATTACGTGTGAAGAAAGGCTAGGAACCGGGCTCAGTGAGGTTGAAAGAATTCTTGAAAACCGAAGACATTATTAGTTCTTTGATATGTGGAAAGCTGTCAGGAGAAAGCTGATCAGCTGGAGCAGGATATGAAGAAGCAAAATTAATTTGCAGTCCTTAGAGATTCAGGATGGATAATCAGGAATTTTCTGGCCCTAGGCATGTGGAAGGACAGGAAAAGATTGCTCAGGAAAGATTGCTCAGGGAAGTTGCACAATGCTCTTAATTGAACTATTTTAAGAAAACATAGACATCTGTGGTGGATGGTCAGCATACATGTCACTTTCTCAAGGCTGGTGAATGGAAACCCATTCCAAGCCTGTGGGGCTGTCATCCATCCTGTATTCTCTGTGCCACTTTCCCTGCTGGCCAGCTGTATCTCTCAGCCAGGTTAGATCTAAGCCTGCCAATGAGGCCTCTCTGGCTTAGATACAAAACCTGTCCAGAAAAATTTAAAAAGTTGGAAAATCAGCACTCTCTTTTATGTCCTGATCAAAGCCGAGCTTATGCATTTCCCTTGCCACAGCAGGCACCATCGTGTTCATAGGATCTGCCTGCTTGATTCACACTCACACACCCCCGCCCCACTTTTCTGTCTCAAAACTTAAGATATGAAAAATAATATGATGTTGAACAGGAGGGAATAGAGTCTCTAAAGTCATCAAAAAAGCCAGCTAGTTCCATTTTAAAATATACCATTTCTGAAATGATCATGAATTGGGACTAAAAACTACAGTACAGGAAATCTACTTTACTACAAAATAAGTTGGTCATGGACTCACATTAAATTACTTCTGTCCCTGGGGCATCTGGTGATGAAGCCCAATGCCATTTTGCTGCTAGCGTGCTGAATACAGTGAGCTCTGAGTGAAGGTTTATATTTTAACTTATGCAGTATTAACCTACAGAAACATATCAGTGAATACAAACCAAACAAAATATATGCAAAAAAGAAAAGCAACAGTTAGAGTCCAACCTTTATAATGAATTGTTTTTTAAAAGGTTGTTTGCTTGACACCCTATATTAATTGATTACAGCTAGCCCACAAACATAGTGTCTGAAAAGCAACTTTTGCATGGTGTACTTTCTGAATTCCCGAAACTAATCTTTTCTCCAGAGGGCATAATAAGAGCGGGTCCTTTTCACTTCTTCAGAAACCAGTACTGACTCCATGCCTTGACTTGGTCTGAAGGGAATTTACTAGACGCTTGAGACATTCTGTCAAAAAAATAACAACCCTGACTGACTTTAAAGTGGCTTTACCGTTTGGAGGAAGAAAAGCTGAGAGCTTGTGAATCTTTCTGCTGCTACTGCAAAATGAAAAGTAAACAAAAATGTACAAAATAAGATAAATATCCCCTTGCTATAACTTGGTTATGCCCTCGAGTTACATGATAAAACCAGAAACATGCTGCAGATACCTGTTGTATGTTACAACATGCTGTTCCTACAGTACTGATGTCTGCCAGAAAACGCAGTTTCATTTAGTTTATGTAATTCTTCTAGCAGAGCTTGCTTAAGTATTTCTGCATTGATGCTAGATATTTTAATTTTTTATTTTTATGTGTAACAGGAGGGAAAAGCAAGGGAAAATACCAGTAACTGTGTGACTGAAAAAACAAATATGGGCACTGAAAAGTTGATTATAGCCAATTTTCACAGGAAAGCTCAAACTTTGTTTCCATAAAACAATTGCATTGATACTTGAGATACTTGCATCTGAGTGAAAAATCCCTATTGCCTCTCCTGGTTTAAGACTTAGTGGCTTGTGAATTCATAGTTGCAAAACAACTGAGGAAAGCAAATGAGTCCTGGACATATGCTACCAACTCTGACACCTCGCATGTTGTTACATTGTTTTCAAGGCATCCAGCTTCTTACTGTGTTTTCCTGGTGGAATGGTTTCATCCTGCACATTTTCCTTCATGGGATTGGTAGGGCAGTGACAGCCCCATGCCGACTCTGTGTGTTACTGCTCTAAGGTAGAAAGTAGAGGACAGGGACAGGCACAGCATTTGCACTGTTTGTGGGGTTTTTTTTTTCACCTGTGCATGAGAACTGAGAGCTTGATATTATGAGAAAATGAGGGATCAAACCATGTCCTTTAGGAACAGAGGGCAGAAGATGTGGTGGGATGCTCAAAAGCAGAGTTGTGTTGTCTGGGGTAGGGATTGGCCCTTATGATCCCTCAACAGCCAGAACGTGTCAGTGTCTCCCACTGATACTACAAGAGTGCTGACATTTGACCTGGCTAATCCAAGAAGGTGCTTGCCATCCCCTCCTACAGCCTAGCCCCACCCAGTCATCTGGTCTTGCATGAATCCTTTTGCAGGCAGGGGAATGCCATGGGAATGCCAGTGCCGGGATGCTCACAGGCAGACATACACGTGCACTCGTGCGCACACACGCCTCCAGCCTTCTGCTTCCAGTGTTCCCTTGCATGCTCTTTCTTTTGTCATTTTACTTTCTTCCCCAAGCAGCAGTTAGGATTTAGTAAAAGCCCATGGGTCCTGTGTCATAAAATTAGGACTCTACAGGTGCTAGAAAAATTCTGTGCCTTGGCATCCAAACAAATTTGTCTCCAGTTAGTGGATAAACTGAATTTCCTCTTGAAGCTAAAACATTCTCCATCTTCTCTTCTCCTGGATCTGCTTCCCCTTACGGCCACATAATGCAGAACAGCACCACTTGAAACAGCGTTACAGAAATCCACTGCGGACATTTGAGAAATCCTGTGACAGCACTATGAGACAGATAAGCAGAAGCTGGGGAGAGGAGAAAGAAGAGGAATAGCTTTTGGAGACTGCTTGGCAGCAAAGTCAATGCTTGAAATATCTGTGGGGAGTTTGAAAGCATTTCCTAACATCAAAAATGCGAAGAAGAAAAAGAAATTTTGATCAATGGCTTATTGCCCTTGATCTAAGCAGAAGAATCTTAGCCAGTCAGAAATAACAGAAATCTGTTTTATTGTAAAGATAAAGTTTACTATGTTTTGACAGCTGGGGCTCGTGCTTATGGCTGGGTTATTTGCCAGCCTTAAAATATTCATCAGCAAGTTGCCAGGTCTTTGTTGTTTTAAATTGAACTCTAGCGATACAGGAGAAGGTGCTGGAGAAATTTTAAGCACAAGTTCTTTGCCCTAAAACAGAACTTTGTAGCCTGAATTCACATGACAAGAAAAAGAGGTTTGCATTTGGTGCACAAATTTTGAGAGAACTGAACCAAAATGTTCCAGATTAAAGAATCCTTACTAAAGAACAAATTAGAACACACATTGAATCAAAAAGTCAAATCTGACTGAAAATAGTTGCTGCAATGTTGGTGTTGGTGGCTCCAGAACCATTTCATATGTCTTACAGAGTATTAAAGCAAATCAGTGTCACAGAACTTACTCTTTATCTTTTTGATGCAAATGTTTACATTACTATTCCTATGTTACATCCTCGTAATGCTTTCTACATTTTGATACAGTCATTCTAAGAATTTAAACCAGGCTTTTCTGGGCTTGTGTAATTTTTTCATTCTTTTGACTTGCACTGTTTTCATCTAGTCACTTAGTTATTTGTACCATTTCATACCCATACAACCGAGGGGATTTTCTCAGGTGAACCAGTTATAAAGTGAAAAATATTAAATCTTTTTATATCTGCAAGGAAGGCTGAATTCCTCTTCCAAAAATTCAGGGTCAGTCATATTGACTTTGTATCTGAAAAATCTACTTTCATCAACTCTATCCTTAGCTTTCCTTATTCGTCCCATGGTGACCACTATTTTTGTGTTGTCATTTTATATCTACAAAGTCCTTGCAAAAGCTCATCACTTCACTTTGTAGACTGATCTTCCACTTTCTGGATAAGGAATTCAATTTCTTCAGTGGATGTGAAATGATAACAAACCTTTCTCATTCAGGGACAAGTTAATATGAGAAGCAGTTGCAACGTGGAGGCTAAGAGTAAGTAAAAACTGAAGGTGCGCTACCATGTAGGATCAGGTCCTTCAGGCAGTTTCAGTTCTACTGGCTGATAGGTTAAACAGACACCTTCAGTATGAAGTAAGGCTAAAGAGCATCTCAGTTTACAAAGCCAAATTTTCAAAGGGCCTTTGGGCTAGTCTCCAACCTCGTGTAAAGCCGGGATGGGCAACTAACCTTGCAGATGGCAGGTCTGCACTGAGGGACATTGCCTGGTGGGACTGGACGCTGGGCTGCAAATCAGGGGAAGGCAGAGTAAGGCACTGGCAGAAAGGGGGAGTGGTGGAGAGGGAAGGGTCTCTGGTCACGTCTATATTGACATATGAAACAAGGCCAGGTTTTAGCATCAAACCCTGGTCCACATCAATTAACCAGTGTGGTTTCGGCTTACATCAACTAGCAGGCACAGTTTGGGCCACACCACATATCAGGACTGTTCTCAATAAGCAGCCTGGATGCAGTTACACTATTTTGGGTGGAGAACAAAGCTTACAAATGTGTATGCAAGTCATGCAGGGACATTTGCAGGGACAGAAAACAGGCCTTGACTTGTTTTGTTTTGTAATATACTCCTTACACCAGGACCACGCCAAACATACTACAGAACTTGAGAAACACAGCTATTTTGAGCAGAAGGACCAGTATCTGAGAGAGTGACACTGCTGGGAACAGACAGATGTTTACTGATTCAGTCTTCACATGCTAAACTGTTGTTGCATGTTCAAAGTCATTTTCTGAAGAAGAGTTTCTTGTTATCTTAACATCAGTAAACAGCAGCCCAGTGTATTTTCCCATTTGTTTTGACTCACTTATCCAGATCCTCTATATATTCCAGGAACACAGTTACTAACTCTAAAGCTGCAAATAGATTTTTTTTCCCCTGAGCACACTTGTAAGAAACATTTGATTTTATGTTGCCATTTTAAAAATACTTTTTCATATTCTGGCTAGGTAAAATAGTAACTAGTTGGCGTAACTCAGTGATGAATTAAAAGCTTTCTCACTAGAGCAACCTCCTATTTTCCTCTTCAGCAGATATTGGGCCAGAAATTTTGGAAGAGTTTAATCAAAATCCTCATTGAGAGCCAAATGAGTGGATTTTAAAGCAAGTTTAATTACAGTGACCAAACCACCCAGTGTGATTTTTCTTGATTTGATTAACGTAACGAGGAGCACAGTTAATGAGAAATGCATTAGTTCATTCAAATAAGTGGTTTTAGCAGAGGTATTAAGCATCAGCCCAGATTATGTACAACAAAAATTGACCGAGGTGAAAGCAGTAGTCATGGCATAATTACAAGCCTTCAGCTGTAACCTGCCAGCTGAACTTGAGCGGTGCTCATTGTGACTGAAGAAGCAGGAGCCCCATTTTAAAAGGCCCCAAATACACAGGGTTTTGCTTCAATTCCAGCTGGGATCTCCATCCCTTTCTTTCAGATGTTTAGAAGACTTAGGAATTGAGATTGAATTCTCTGAGTTTCAAATGGTTACACAAGTAGATGTTATTAACAAATGATGAAGCAAGAGATCAAAGGACCACCCTCACCCTTGAAGGAAATGGATTGTTCCCCATTTGCTCTCTATTACTTCCCTCCTGTGCCCGTGACATCTTTGGGACATTCCTACAGACTAGGAGTGACTATGGAATAGAGTGACTTTAGAGGAGAATTATTATTTTCCTTCTGGGGAAGGAAACCTCCTTCTTGGAAAAGAGGAAAAAATGACCTCAGGCAGGTCATTTGAGAAGAAGAAGGAAGCATCTCCTTTATGCCTTACTCTTTTCAACTGCCTTCTTTAGATACATTTCAACCCCTGTATTCTAACTTTCCTACTTCAGGACCCCTCCCCGTGGGCTTCACCTTAACCCTCCTCACTGGCATCCCCTCTGTGGTGACTGCTGGTTATATCTCCTTGCAGGTGCCAAAGCTCTTGTCTGTTCTATGGTGCCCTGACCCCCATTACCTCTTTGATTTCTGCCATGTTCTCCTGCCTTGTTTCGTCCTAAACTTGTTCTTTCTGTAGTGCCTGCACTACTTCAGAGTGAGCCACCATTCCTACTGCTTTGTACGTGTCCATATATCACTGAAACAGCTTTGCTTTTCAAGTGCTCTACTTCTAAGCCTGCTTTAGTTGGCTGGGCACCTTTTGAGAACAGTTAAGTACTATCTACTCCTCAGCCTTTCATCAGCTGCCATCAGCAGCTGGCAGAGAGCACCTTTGAAACTATTCCCTAAGTGGAAAGAGGCTGGTCAAGGAGCTGAGAAGTGGAGCACAAGGCGAGTTGCAGGTAGGATCCTACAAGTGCATGCCTACAAGTGAAGACTGGTGTGTAGATCATATTTAACATTTTGCTTAAGTCAGCAGGAGTATGACAGTAAGACACTATTATTAGGGTGCCTAAATGAATGTAGGTGCCAAGGTTCTCTTGCAGGTTTGGAAGTCTGGATCAAGACCTTCAAGAAATACGCTAAAGTAGTGAACTAGAGATGCTAAAAAATAGACCTAAGGATTTATTTGCTATGTCAACAGAGGATGAGCAAGAAAGCCATTCCTGCTGACCTGAGAATCATAATCCTCAGGATTACTTCTGCCACTTACCTTTAAGACAAAAAGAAACAAAAGCAAAAATTGAAATTAGAGTTCCTTGATTTTAGAGAAATCTCAGGGTTTGCCTCTATCTGACTGCTGCACACCAACAGGAATATGTGATACTGGCTTATAAACATTTGCACAGAGGAAAGCATTAACAGTGACAGCCTCACCAGTACACTCAGCAAAGATGTTGCCGAGGTAAAGATAATTCTGTCTTGGAATAAGCAACCCAAATAGTGTATACAGACTCACTACAGCATCTGCCCCTCAATTTCACATTTGGTATCCTAAAATGGAATCTAGGTGGGAAATCATATAACATAAACCGATAGAAGCTCATATCTTAAAATGTTTCTTTTCCACTATCTCCCAGAACAGCTTGCAAGCAGCCAAACAACCTTTCTAAAACTTATCTTTTGAAGAAAATTTCCCAATGACCAATATATCTGACAGTATCAGAGTGACAAATGCAAAAACTGCAACCTATCTCTATAGCCCTCAAAAGAAACATCTTCTACAATAGAACCATGAAAAACAGTGGATCTTCCATGTGTTTATCCCCAAATGCAAACTACTTCTTCCTATATATTATGTGCCCTCTGTACTGCACTGAACTCACACTGACCATTAGTGTGTGAAAGGAAAAATGGTAAATAATAAAAGAATGTTTCCCAAAACAGCTATTGTCCCTCTGATTATTCGGCCCTTAGCCTCAAGGGAATTCTACAAAAGAAACTGGAAAGACTAAGATGGGATTGAAATAAACAATCAGATGCAAGACCAAAAATTGTTGATTCCAACAAAAATGCAAATTTTTTGGCACACTACAATTTACCTCAGATATGACTTGCTAATCTCAGTTTCGCAGGAGATGAATACCTGTGCATTTCTCTGTCCTGTGTTCAGTAGAGAGAGCTGAAGACCTTACTACTGCTCCTCTTACTAACATCCTCTCTGTTCCTTTTATCTCAAAGTACCTGTGTGATTAATATAATGAAACTGAATTCAGATAAATTGCTTCCTATCTTTGCTTATCTGGCAGTTTGCCAGTTATGTCATTACTTCTGGTTTTTCTTTATCAGGTATCCTGATAATAGATATTGCCTCTTTTGATGGATTTTTCCTTCTGAGTGTTATGACTATTCCTTATTTACCAAAATACTTGCCCAACCAGCCTTCACTTTGGAAATATCAAGCATGGCTCCAGCTCTGACTCACAGAATCACAGAATCATGGAATCATAGAATCATAGGACCACAGAATAGTTTGAGTTGGAAGGGACCTTAAAGATCATCTAGTTCCAAGCCCAGGGAGTATATGGAAAGGATTTTTTGCTAGACCAGAAGAAAAGCAAGCCCCTACATCTCTTGCTCCTACTCAGTTAAAAACTAGGATCATGCCTCCAACGTGCAGTTTGTATCAATGGGCTCTTCTAAGCATTTTCAGCATTGATAAATGGGAACTGCTAACACAACGTAAACACGTGCTGAAAGCAAAATATCTGCTAAGAACCTAAAAAGCTGTGTGCTTAAAGCAGCCCTCCACGGTGGCTTTCTTTAGCGAGGGGCACAAGGGATAGGCACTCAGCTGTCAGTCCCACTGCAGGTTCCTAAGAGATTGAACAATTCATGTTACCTACGTCACAATAAATTGTGTTTAATTCCCTTCTCCCTGTTTGGCTGGACCACTGCAATTAAAGTTTCTGCAGGAAACCACAATGTTTCTGGAGCAGTAAAACAGCTCCTCCCACTCACGACCCAGTATTTTACTGTGACTGTGGCACCTGCCCCAGGTCTGGTATCACCATCAGTTTCTTCCATGTAGCAAGGCAGGTGGCTTCTGACTTGGCCATCTGGTTTAGATGACCAAGATCTCGCTATAAGATCTTTCTGCACCACTGTAACTTATCAGATTTCGGTGCCAATCATTGAAAGAAACACACAAATTCAGCCCATTAGTGTCTCATCCTCATTTCCCACCTGCAAGAGGGCAATGTGAGAGCAGTGTTGGGGATGGTCACTGAGGTAAAGGATGAAGCATGAAAGTAATGTGATATGAGGATGCCTAAGCTGGCAGGTGTTGAAAAGCAGTTTCTGCCCTCCTGGGCAGCCACAGGGTCCCTCCTCAAATGCCCCACTTGAGGGAAAGTGGGGCATAGTGGGGATGCAGCAGCCCTTACCTTCTCGTTCTTCCTTTCCTCAGCCTTGCTGGCAGGACCAGGGCTGACAGGGCCACCCAGGGGTCCGCCGCCTGCCTCGCCGTTGAGGTGGGCTGCGCTCACGTTGGGTGGGGTGATGGCAGCAGCGGCAGAGGTGAGGGGGATAAGGGGTCGGGTCCCTGGCATGGGTGGCTGGTGGCTGTGCTGGGGGGATATGGCAGGGTGAGGCCGGATGGCTGCTGCTGGCAGACGGGAGGGTGAGCTGGGTGTCCGCAGGGGTGAGACGGTGGCAGTCGGCCGCTCTGGGGCTGGCGCTGGGGTGTGAGCTGCGGAGGGAAGACAGACCATGGTTAAACCCCCATGCACTGCCAGACCTGGTCCTTCAGTGGCCATTGGTGCCACGAGGTGCCAGGGTCTGACAGAGAGCTAAGCTCTTAGCCTTAACCCAGGACATCTCAGCCTGCATTTCCAGCTAAATCCTAGAAATCCCCCTCCTGGCTATGAAAGTCCTGTCTGCTGTCACCAAAATGGTTGGACCTCCATAGTGATGTGACTGGTGAATGATCTGACCATCCCTGCCCACACCTGGAAAGAAATAAGAAGCCTACTGTGTTTTTCAAAATACTTTATCTCCTACTGAGCTGTTTTCCGAACCTCCTGGACCTTCCCTAACCTGGTAGGTTTTGCAGCAATGCAACACGGGTCCTAAAGGATTAGCTCAGATGATCCATGCTGACCTTGCAGATGGCAATTACAAAGGAAGGTCTCTTGCTTCAACTGTAACAAAATGACCAACAGCCAATCACTGTGCTGCACAAGATAAATTAAGCAGAAATCCACTGGAGGATTTTTGAGTTCAGCCTCCTCTCTGCCAGCAAAATCTCTAAGGGACGATGCAGTGCCTTTTGATCTTGCTGCTCCTGCCGAGCAAGCCCCTCCTACAAGCACTAGGAACCAGAAATTAGTGCTCATCTGTTTAATAGTGACCATTGACACTGCCTAGGTCAGCTTTCCAGGTATTTAAGAGCCCGTTGCATGCCTCATGTTGTACAAAGTATGACAGAGCTCCAGGTTCATTCTCACACTTATGTTGCCTTTGACTTCCAGGTTGGTTGAATATTTAGGTGTAATCTACACACAGCATCATTTTAGGTATGTACAGACCAGAAGCCAAGCACACACTCAGACATTCCCTGATTTGAATGATTCAATAGGAGGGTTGGCTGGAAAACACCCATTTCATGAATGATTGCACGGTTTCATAACGTGGTTTAGTCCTGCCTCAGTGCAAAATTTGAAACTTTGAGCATTTTTCTGAGCACAACCTACTCACTTGCCCCACAGTAACCTCTATTCTAGTCAGAGGATTCACCTGAGATGTGAAAACATAGGGTGTGGTCACTGCACTGTTCTCCTCTGTGTAGAACAGCTCTGGGCAGTTGTCTATTCCCTTTGCAAGCTCAGCCAGGATAGCTTCATGGCTGAAGTCTACTTGATCCATTCCTGACAAAAAGCTTTGAGACCAACAAATTAGCTTTTTTTCTTTTTTGACCAAAAAACATCTTTCTGGAAATTTTGCAATCGACTCTGATCAGTGGTTTTCTTACAAATTCATCCAAAAGATACAATTTTACACAGGACCAGCTGGAGTTCACTTAATCTTTAATTAAACAACAATGCTACAACAATTCAAACCGCTGTTTTCTGTTTCTATGGCTAACAGTGGCACCCATTACCAGGGACAGAAAAGATAAGGAGTACCATTAATCATACTCACTATGCCAGCTGAGCACTCCTGCCAGGAGAGAATTTCATCCTTTGGCCTTATGCCCTATTATCTGAAGCAATACTGAATGTGATCGGCCAGTGATCATCCGATTAACACCTCCAAATTTTACATGATTGGTAATTACCTCATGGTAATTCCTTGACTCTATAACATCTCTTTTTATTGACGTTACTCTCAACAAATCAACCAAACTTCCACTGACCAGTCTTGAACTTGATATGATTTTACCATATAGCATGAGGAAGGGCCTAAAAGTTGTTATTAAGATGCCTTCCAGATTATTCCTACTATTGGTTACTATTTCCCCCTTTCTGTACTACCAAGAACACATATCGGAAAGTGCAATTCCTTTCCAGAGTGCCAGACAGGGCACCACTGGTTATGTTGAGCTGATTCCTTCTTTCTGATTTTCCTGTTTGGAACCTGTGTGATGAGCAATGGCTGCTGCCAGAAATCCAATTTTCTGGGATGGTTAAGGTTGCAAGGTCAAGGTTTTGAACTACTGGTTGTAGTGTGCAATGGCTTTCCTAAATTTAGAGGAAAAGCACAATAATGGAATCTCACTGCATGTACCTACAGGCAGAAGACTGATTTGATAATCATGTTAGTTGTATTATTTCTTCTCATACAGGATTTGGTGTTTCCAGACATAAAAGAAAGCAAAACCATGAGAAACAGTAAAATAAATGGCCTGAGAAAAATCAACTCTGAACAGAACTCTCACATTTTATTCTGTAATTTCATCTGCTTATTGTTACAATGTATGCCTTTGCTTTGCAATCTCTGGATCTGGACTGTGCTGCATCAAATATGCTATTAATTAGCAATGCTCACTGAAGGCTATTTTTGTTCTACACCACTTATATTTCGTTTTGGGTGTATTCTTACATTAGCGTCCTTTTGCAAAATTGATTTGTTACTCATGTATATTGCAAGGCAACAGAAACGTGATTTGAATACTGTACCAGCTTACCTCTCTTGGAAAGCTTTTCCAAAAGTCAGTGTGCATTGCCCTGTCCTGCAGGACTAAAGAGACCTTTTGAGGGGTGCTGGTCCACAGGATACTGGTGAGGACACCCATTATGGAGGAAAGTACTGATAATCATGAGAAATTTCCTTTCTTTATCCTGGAAAAGGCTTATTTAATTAAAACAAGAATCTCATCGACCTTCTGAAAGGGCTGGAGAACTCCCTGCTTAGGAGGTTTTGGAGAAGCTCTGTGCCCCCCAGATCACCCTGCCTGTCAACTCCTTGGCAGTTTAAGATGTTAGAGAGGCCTGAAGGATCAATCTTAAATCAAGGAGGCTGCTCAAGGTGTAGCACAGCAGCACAGTGGAAGGAAGGTGTGGGACATGCCAGGTATGTGGGGCAAAATCACGTCACCTCAGTTTCAGGGGAGCCTGTCTGCCTGTTGACATGGGCTCAGGAGCAACAAGTGCTTCTGAGAGCCTTGCCCAAGAGCGGACATTTCTGCCTTAACACTGTGGAAGTAGAAGGGCTTTTGGAAGACTATGACTTGAGGGGAAAGCAGCATTTCCTCGACCAGACAAAAAGAGGAGAGAGTATTCCCCAGTGTAACATGGATGCCATGTAAATTCCTGCCACTCTTTGTTGAGCAGAGGACTCTGCACTGTTCCAGATTCAAACTCACGCATTTTGACTATGTTTTCTTCCCTTTGGTTTGGACTTTGTAGGAGGTGAGATTAGACAGTCATAATGATGCCTTCAAGCTTCAAAGGGTATGAATCCATGACTTACTTACACTGCAGTGTATTTCTCATTTGCATCTGCCCTGTTCTCTAAGACCTCAGTTTCACCAGTTAGAGACCTTAGTGACCTGCCTTTGTAAACACAATGGCTCATATCCCTATAATATATGAGAAACAAAACATTTTACATTTTGCTATAAAGTTCCACCACAGGATTTACTTCTATTTTATTCAACATCAGAGCTGGTTAATATCAGGGGAAGGGGAATAAATTGTACTCTAGAAAATTGTGCTGTACATCAGAAAGAGAACCTGGAAAGAATAGAGGCATCCTGATGTGAGAAGTTCTTATTCTCGTTTTAAAAAGGTGGCAGTATTTTTCAGATCTTTTGCTTTATCACTAACACTGGGCCCTGTTCTGCCTAATAAATACCTTTCATCCCTGAAGCTCAATGAAGTGCTTCTTAATTTTAAGTCATATATTACTTGCCCTGCAATAAGGGCAGTATTTTTCCATCAGTAAGCCAACCGGACTCAGAACTGTTAATCTCCTCAGTATGCAGGGTGCTTGCTTTCATTCAAATAAATTGTATAAATATTTGTAAACACTATAATCTATTTCAGCTGTAGCAACAGAACAATCTGATAAACACAATGTGGTTCCCAGAAATCAATAGAAGCCCATAAATATTACAAGCAAATAAAACACACTCTCTGCCACATTGACTGAGCTCTGACTAAAATGAGGAAGAAAGCTTTGGGGACGCTTCGAGAGGCTTGCGCTTGAGGGGTACAACATCAATCCTGCTGATGCAGGGTGAGAGGCACCGGCGGGTGTGCACATACCCATCTGCATGGCATTGCGAGCCTGGCTGGCTGGCTGCTGAGCTGAATACTTCAAGCAGTTATTCAACTGCGGAGAGGCCGCCTGTAGCTGGGAATGCGTCTGAGGCACAGTGATAGGAACAACTGGTCTGACAGCTGTGGTAGCATTGGTGTGACCAGCCCCGATGGGGTGGATGGTTCCTGGGGCTCCTTTTGCTGATGGAGCTCCCCCTGCTCCACCGTTCCTGGGCTGCCCAGCTCCCACTGGCACCCTGCATAAAGACAAGGCACAGTGTAAGCATGTTGCAGAGACCCCGATTCTCAGCCACCGTGCTGATAAGCACCTCCAGTTACTTAGGAGGTTCAATAAGATACCCTCTCAGGTGTTAAGGTAAAACAAGATATATATTTCTCTTTCTAGGACACAGTTGTAAGCATGCTGGAGGACATTTTCACCCCTTTATCCTATGGGAAGAAGTGCAGGGTAAAAAAGGAAAAAGATATTTTTTTCCCACCACTTCTTTTGTTAAGCTACATTTCTGTTTAAATAGTTCCTAGTAAAATCACCAATCTAAATTCAGAAGAAATGGATATTTCCCAAATGTCATTTTGTGTGCCAGAGGCTATTTTACAGGCACTAATGGAGTGATAATTAAAACAGACTCAGAGATCTTTTCTTAGGATCTAACATGCATACAGCCCCACAGGGAGGAAAAAAGATGGCTAACACCAAATCTGTGTGGCTGTTGAAAGGGACTGGCAAGCAGCAGACTTGGCAGGACTTGGCTTGGCTGAGCGTTTATCCTGCCGATGTAACCAGCCTGAGCTCAGACTTGCCAAGGAAATGCAAAAGGGAAGGGAATGTGGCTGACCTTGCTGAAAAGGAAATCCAAACAATAATCAACCTCTCTTTCACTGCTCACTTAAACTGTATGCATTGTTTGTATTCCATTTAAGTGGCTGGGGAGACCTCAGAGGGAAGGAATGAGGCTCCTTCTCCTATACAATAAGTTCAGCCTAGAGCAGGTCTTACCACTGAGCTAGAAACTCTCTGACCAGGGCAGGAAGACACTGAGGAAGATAAAAGGACACAAAGAGACAAACTCAGCTGGTATTCAGCAGGCCTTTCTCTGAGTTTCTTACTCAGGTTCCTGAGTAATTTCCTACCCCGGCAGTAGATACCATGAAACAGGGGCATCATTTTGTGCTATTCTCCTCTTCTGGGCTGCTCCATGTTCCAAGGTCCTCCTCCGGGAAAGGACAGAAGAGAGGATATGATACAGAACGAAGTATGGTGGAGGAATTGGAAATGAGACAGTGTAGGTGATTAGCAAGGAAGGGAGGGTAACAGAAAGGGTACAAGATCAACCTGTCACGAGGTGGGACTGGGAGAACTTCTAGAGCCCTAAAATTGTTCTGCGGGAACATAGAGAGGGAAAGAGCAGAAAGTACGCTGAGTATGCTGAAAAATTTGGCCCAATTCAGAGGACAAGAAAGACAGAAGAAGCAACACCCAGAGAAGACTGGGAAGAGGAACAGCCAAAACGGTGAAATTCTGATAGAAAGAGACCAAAACACAGGCTGGAAGATTTGGTCCAAAAGTGCGAAAGATAGCCTTGCCCTCTGCCCAGTCCTCCCTCCCCACAAAATCACAGGAGGAATAAAAAATACTGTGGTATTATTTCCTTGACTCATCTCATTGTTCAAGTCTTGCCTGGAACACATTTTACTAAATAAGTTTGATTTTTTTTTTTCCATTTTTTTTCATCAGCCTCCAGGTAAGGAAAAGCTGGGAATCCCACCAGATGGAAATCTTGACTGTCTGTCATCTGCTGTGAAGAGCTGGCAGCGTAGCAGCAAGGTTCAGCTGGAGCTGGCTTGGCCATCTGCACTACATTGAGTTTGCCAGAAAAGTGCACCTAATAGTCCACTGAAAGCTTCATTCAGCCAAACATGCACATCGGCAGGTATGGGAACTACCTGTGATTCCCACAGAGCTGGATAGATGTTGGATGTGGCAAATTTTCTCTACTGCCCCATGCCCGTCTGTCCATTTAAAGCATCTTGCCCTTTTCTATCATGCTCTGCTTACATACGTGCTTTGGCAGCTTATGAATCTAGTTCAATGTTATTAAATTCATGGGTAATTTTTCTTCTTGGGTTTTGTCAGGAATGGCAAAAAAACATGCATGAATCGAACCCTCTGCTTTGCTGTCAAAGGGGAACAAAGCAGGTTGAAAGTGCAGCAAACAGGAGATTTTGTTGCTATCACATTTTACTTGCTGTTCTCATTGAGGGTGATTTACACAGGGACTTCATTAGCTCACAGGATTGTAAATATAATCATAAGGCTGCTTTTGGCTTTTGTAGAAAGCACTTTTGCCCTTTAGCGCTTCTCTCTGTCTTATTCTAGCTGTGCCGTGCATTTAATTCAGATCAGCAACACTTCAGGACAAACTTCTTTACTAATTAAGAGCTGAAAAAGCAAGGAATGAAGGCAGCCAACGGGCCCTATAAAATCAGGTAAACACATTTAGGCTGATATAAAGTGAAAACTACATGAATTAATAGGATTTTTTTACTGAAATACAATATTAGGACTGTCAGCAGTCTTTGTTATCGTCTTCTAATCTGCTCCTAACTTTTGATCTTGCTCAATCCACATATTATAAATTTGACATAAATTGAAGTTGAAATAAAACTGTATCAAATTTTCAAGATCAACGCTGTCTGAGTTGTGAGGCTCCTTTCTGTGGAGAGGAGTGAAAGATGGTGGAGACTGTGAGCATGTAGGAGGAGAGACTGAGGGCAGAGGAGAAGGAGCAAGTTTGATTTGCAAACCCATGACTGCTCTAAAGGAGATGTGGGCATACACATGACAACATTCAGCTGCAAGAAGTATGTGGGGCAAAACAGTTTAGGACACACTGATGAACTTTCTCCTCAGCTTGCAGACTATTTCAGAGTGGGCTCTAGATCAGAAATACCCATTGATTTGGTCTTGTCCAATACTGAGCTCTGACAAATGGCATTCCTCCACAAACATGCTATTCTTTCCCTTTCTTCTCTTCTGCAATTGAGACAGAGGTAGCTAAAATCAGGCAATTTACTGAATACTCCTACTACTTAGGAATTTTAATGGTTCAAATGTTAGTCTTGATCCAAACAATCCAAGACCTTTGATATAAGGAAAACAAGATCTTTGTTTATCCTTGTATCAAGTCCAGTATTTTTATAACAACAAAAAATAATTAGAAAACAGATTCTTTACAACAGTAAAAACTAGTCTCATAACTTTGTAAAGTTAGAGGTTGTGAATCCCATCATCTAATACAACTACTGAAGTCTTCTGAGAACACAGATAACTCCAATGCTAGAACCATCAGATTTCCTTACCCAAGTCTACAATGCTGCCAAGAAATTTCTGGAAGGGGAGTGTGATATAAAAGCAAAGCCACATTGTTTTCAGCATCCTCCAGATGTCAAACCCCTCTCAGATATGTCCATCCTGGTCAGTGGTTCTCACCTTGAGACAGGCGTCACGTAGTTGCCTGGGAAGACGCCTGACATCCCACTCCTCAGAGACGTCCCCTTGAACCAGCCGTCCTGGCACTTCTCAATGACCCGGTACATCTCACCTTTGCGGAGCTCCAGCTCATCGTTCTTCTGAGGCTTGTAGGCATACAGGGCTAGGTAGCTGCAGGGAGAGGTCACATAAGAAGAAAGCACACAAATGATGTCAAACACCACCTGAGAAGAGGAGGCTGAGGGGAGACCTCATTGCTCTCTACAACTACCTGAAAGGAGGTTGTAGAGAGAAGGGTGCTGGCCTCTTCTCCCAAGTGACAGGGGACAGGACAAGAGGGAATGGCCTCAAGCTCCGCCAGGGGAGGTTTAGGCTGGACATTAGGAAAAAGTTTTTCACAGAAAGGGTCATTGGGCACTGGAACAGGCTGCCCAGGGAGGTGGTTGATTCACCTTCCCTGGAGGTGTTTAAGGGACAGGTGGACGAGGTGCTAAGGATTTTAGTGTTTGATAGGAACGGTTGGACTCGATGATCCGGTGGGTCTCTTCCAACCTGGTTATTCCATGATTCTATGATTCTGCTCCACTTTCCCTCCAGTCCCACAGAGCAGAAAGTGCTCAGAAACACTGCTCAGAAAGAGTTCTTAAAAAAGGGGCATCGTTACAGCAGAGCAAAAAATGGATGGTAGAGAGAAGATCAAGTGGATTCTGAGGCAATACAGGAATAACTAATCACATTAAAGTCAGGGAGTAGTTTAGAAATTAATAGGACATAACTTCTCAGCCAAGGTACAACCAAAGCAAAACACTGCCACAAAGCAGCACTTTAAGCAGATATTTAGCAGCAGTTGCAGAAGGACAAGGTAATTACAGAGACAGCCAGAGTAACCTGGACTTGAATGGAAGGCTTTTCAAAGCCTAACATCTGGATGATGTATATATTCATATGCTTCAGGGTTGGAGCCACCTCTACTATGGATTTTCAGAAGAAATTTTTCTTATGGGTAAGCTACTATATAGAAGTCTAAGGCAACTTTTCTTGCAGATTTTTCATGCTATTTATTTTGGCCAGTTTTAGAAAAAACACAACAACCTGTTCTGAGCCAGTATGGTAATTCTTGTATTATGTGGGTAAAACAAAAAGTGACAGAAGGCCAAATTCTACAAGGGGATTTTTTCTTAAGTAAGTGAAGTGGTAGAATTTGAGTTTGGTTGTTTTATATGCAAGTATTCTAATAAATATTTAATCTAGGACCCAGAATGTAGAACTTCTTATTTATTTAATTACATATTTTATTTATTCCCTTTGTTTAGAATCTTTCTTTTTATCTCTCTTTTGTTCTTCCGTTAGTACTTCAGGGATGTGTCTAGTGTTATGAAATGACTACAACTTAAAGTCCCTAAGGGTATTCTTTCTGTTTAGAGAGAACCTTGTTGAAAATTAAGAATGATCGCTTGCACTTTGGGGAATATTGGAAAGTCAGGATAGGATAGCAAGAATGCACACACAGAACAACATTTTCTTTGTAAATATCAATTTTATTTTGGTACTGTCACCTTTCTACAGATGCAAAAAGGGATTTCTGGTTGTGCCTTCTTGAGGTTTTTTGCCTTGTGTCTTACAGACAGTGCAGAGAGATTAGGGTGAATAGGGAAATACTTATGTAAAGTGCATTTACACTACAAAGTGCAGCAGAATGCTCGTAGGCTCGGAGGTAGGTGAGAAGAGGTTCGCTGTCCACCTTATAGCAGCAAACCACAGAAATAATAAAAACTATAACCATTGTGATTGTAGACGTGCAGCCAATAAAAATGATACATTGCTTTTCCCTTCTGCTCTCCAGGAAATATAATTGAGGAATAAATCCTGTTAGTTTGCCAGATTCTAATCCTTTATGATACCAGTAGATTTCCTTATTTTTATTCTGAAGGCAGTAAATAAACAGCAGTAATCAGCAGAATATGAAATATTTGGTAACAGCTCCTTGGGGTATCCCCAGGCTGATGTGTCTGGTTGTGTTTACCACGTGCATGGGGTACAAAGACCTAATCAGAAACAGTATTTCGTTAGACAACAGATGGGAGGAACCATCCTGCACATCCTTTGTTCAGCCCACATAATCAGGTGGTCCTCAGCAGGTCTGTAGCTGTTCACCTGATGGAAAATATGAGGCAACATATGAACTGAAGAACATTAAAATGCATCACCCTGACATGAAATAAGGTTGCATGCTTCACTGTGAATCCTTCAGTGGATTGCAATGCTAGGGCATAAGAGAAAACATTGAGATTGCACTCACTCAAGGGAGCGTGGCTTTGACTATCTCTTTTTAAGTTGCTGTTTGCACTGGGGTCATATTCAGAAGATATGGGTAAAGTGAAGAGTTGAGGACAGAGCGCTTCAGGTAGACTTACTTAACCCTTTCTCCAGTGGGGTGCATGTAATAATGTAATTTTTAGGTTGACATGTGAGAAGGAGGTGCAAGGAAATTTACTCTAAGTGGATCATAACCTTTTTCCCCTTGCAGCTACCTCCAGCTCTTCTACTAGTTCCTTTCTGCTCCTCCCTGCAAATCCCCCCAACTCAGTCTCCAATAAGACTGAAGAACCAATATCACAATGAGCCTAAGCATCCTACAAAGAGAGCATCAAAATCCTTGCAGAGACTAAAAGAATGTTTACAATAGTGCAGCCTGGATACCATGACAAACCTAACTAATCTCTGTATTGCTAAACTGTTGAAAACTTGTATGTGATAACCACATAGCATGATCCTGGGACAACAGAGGTGATCAGCACTTTCTTCATGGACCAACAATCTCATCGCCTGGGGCAGTGAGGATAACCACCCCTGGGCATTTCCTCTATTAGTTTGCAGAGACGCAAGGGCTTATCCAAACCAAGCAACAGGCTCAGCCTGGGTCCGTTGCCTGGTTGTGGCTGGCATGCCTGCCCCATGAGGACAAGCATACGTTACATGTGCTGGCAGAGAGGTGGCAGGTGTCCCAACAGCTCTCATCCATGACTGAAAACAATTTGAGAGCAGGAAACCTCTCTCCAGAAAGTATTTCTGAGCTTTTCTTATGGCAGGGGACCAGAGCTAGTGGCCCTGTCTCCTGAGGCTGATTTTACCTTGAGCCAAAACCTTTGTACTTCGACATGTTTCACCATACTCTACATTTTAGGCATGAAACCTCACTGGTAAACTCTCTACAATTGTGAAGAAAGTGTTAAAACAACAATCTGAAATCTCAAAAAAATGTAAGAAAAAGCTATTCTGTGCTACGTGAAACAGTGAGGCTGATAGTTAGGGAGGAGGACATAGGAGAAGCCAAAATATTTATAAAAGGTTCCCTTAAAAAGGGCCTAAGTGAGAAGGTAGCTCATGTTCTTGGCCTTGGGGAGCTGTCTGTGACTGTACTTCTAATGCAGAAGCCCCAGGGCTCTGTCTAGGGTTGTACCTCGCCAATTCTGTTACAGCTTTCAGATAACACTTCCTTTCTGACTTGAACTTGGCTCACAAATGCAAAATGACAGACTGGATTATAAGGCTGCTTCACAGGGGAGATGACAGGAGGAGCATGGGAGGGAAAAGGGGAGTCTTGCTGAGGCGCAGAAGCAGGGGTATTGCCAGAGAGCTGGAAAATTTCCTGGTTCAGCAACTAAATCTGTAAATACTGCCAGTTACTGCTTCCTAGTGTGGGCAATATTTGAAATAAATTTGTGCCCCGCTATGTTCCACACAGGCTGGCTGGGGTGACCACAGGGTGATGATGTGACTTCTCTGTTGGGTAGTCAGTGATGTGTGGTACCCCTCAGATATGAAGATCTCACCTTAGCAGCCAAGAACAAATTTGTTTTGGTTCTTTTCCAACTCCCTTATTCTCCTTAAAGTAGATTTGCTATGTTATTTTAGGATTTTATTTGTGAATTCAGACCTCATTCTAGCCATGTCATAAAACTGTAGAATACTAGTATGTGTAAACGTGTGCTTCTATATAGTTCTGCTTTCACATGATATATATGGTGAGAGGAAAGGGTTCAGTAGTTTAACTAGACAGGTACCAGATAAACCAAGTAGGCTAGAAGAGTTTTATTATAATGAAGTTTGCTCTTTTTGTTCTATATCTAGTCAACATTCTGTTGTTCCACACACTATTCAGTAAGCTCACATGCCCATGATCAACTTGCACTTTAGAAGTTCATTCTTTGCCATTGTTTATGGCACTGAAAAAATGCAATTGGGTCATTTTTTTTCTGGTTAATGACAAATATATCTGGTGTTTGATTGCATGGGTCTATACCTTTTTAGGAGTTTTAAATGAAGGAAGATTTTGCGTACCTCAGGGGCATTCCACTTGCTACACAGTGATTCTTAGAACTGTAAAAAACACACCAGAAGACTAAACGGTCTCACAGAGAAAGGGGAAGTCTTGCCTTTCTTTACTCATTTTTCAGTTTCAGCAGAGGCTGGGTCATGTATGAACTTATGATCTCTCTCTTCTAAGAATGCTCCTGAGCTGAGATTCAGGCTTTCAGATTTCAAACACGTGCACACACACACACGTGATTGGAAAGAAAGAGTACACAGTGATGAAGATGAGCTGCTTACATATTGAGGGGGAGCTGAACCTTCGGTGGTGTTCCCTGATCTCCAATTATTGCACTTGTCCTGGGACCAGTCACTGTGGCTGTTCCAGTCGAAGAGGAATCCTGAAAATACACAAAGAAGAACATATAAGGATTAAGATGAAGCCCACTATTTCATTAAATGCTACAGGGTGAAGGCACAGAGGAAAAAAAAATGCCTTTTATCAATGTCCAGACTTCGTAACTTCATGGTCTCATATTTAAAAAAGAGATCTTTTAGCCTTATGCATTTCAAAATTACATGTCTGACACAAAGGATATTAGGTTATCAACAGCATTTCTATGTACCTGTCAAAGCAATACTACTCAACTCCTTTGCAAAATCTGTTCAACATGACCATCTCTGCAATAGTACCTTCTTTGGTAAAAGTAACATTGTCCCCTTAAAAGCTTGTCTTAAAATTTGTACTCTTTTGGTTCATGGTTATGGATCTATGGGGAAGAAGATGCTATTTGATTTCCATAATGTAATCTCATCTCTATATACTCTTTACCATCATGAGTATTCTTCTCCTAAACAAAGAGGTGACAACACAACTCCAAACAGGAATACCTCTGAACAGGGGAAGTAGGAGTCCACTTCACTTTTATCACAGCAAATAAATCCCCACTCTCATACACATAACTGAGCAGATCTTTTCCAGCTATTCATGTTGAAAGTCAATTCTAAATGTAATAGTTCATTTTCAAAGCTTAATGCTCAGCAGAAGTATGTAGGGCAAACTCTTTTTAGTTGTCTTATGGAAGTCCCTTTTTATCTATGTCAAAAATTAATCCTGACTAGAAACTTCTCCTGAAGTAATGCCAAGGCCTGCAGCAACAGATCTTTGCTGCAAAGACAGGACAGAGCTGGGCTGGTGGGATCTGTAATATTTTACTTGAGCAAAAGACTTTTTTAGTAAGTCTAATAAAATGCTGCATGCACATCTATATGCAGAATGGCTCTAGAAAGTAGGATCCAAAGTTTATGCAGAAATTGCTGGTTCAGACGGAGCCTGCTACATACAACAAAGATTCTAAGTGGGTGGTTCACAAACCTCCAGTGTAGCTTTTCTGTTTCTGAATGCTATCTAACAAACAGTAAACATCATTGGTTTACTTTGGGAGCAGAAACATAGGGATTTTTTTGCACTTACATATGACACTGGATTAAGCCAAGACAGATATTACTACTTAATCAATGGATTTCAAGGTTACCACATTCAAAAGAAGCCCACGTAAGTATTACAGTGTAACGTCTTGATATTGCATTGATAGCCTATGTTGCTTTGCTGTATATTTACACAATATAATTGGTAAATCATGTAGCAAAACATGAAGACACTGCCCTGAGATTCCATAACTTTTGGCAACAAGCAGCAAGCTGTCTTCTTTTTCACTAACATCTATGCTTAATCACGAAGTTGTAGTGACAAGTACATCTCCTCTTTCTCATTATTTCCTGTCACTTTCTGGCTGCTTGCATAAACAAGGAAGGTTCAAGGCAGCTCTTAGTCCTATGTGCAAAAGTAAGCATTCTTTCCAGTTCTATGATTGAGCCTTTATTAAACCTGCCTGTCATGTCAGTGAGGTAATATCAACTTACAGAAAAAAAAGCCGACAACCCTCCCAAAAATATAGGGATAGATGGAGAATAATCCATCATTTATTATTTTGAGGTTGTTAATGGGGTTAGGGATTGTGAAAAATGCTGAGCAGAAACACCTGGCAACTGCCTCACCCAAGAGGTAAGTGACAAATCTGCTGGTTCAAACTTCTTCATCTTGCACTTGTTTTGAGCTAGAGAAACTGCCTCCAAGAAAACAGATCGGTCCCCACCCTTTTCTGGTAAAATAAAACACTTCGTTTTTACCTTATGAAAAAACAGAGCTGAGTGAACAGACTCAGGGTGCAACTGTAAAGGCAGAGAAGATCACAGCAATGTAAGACACGTGCTACCTCTCTCTTAACTCCTAGGCTCCTCTCCACAAACTCACTGAAGTCAGAGTTTGCAGAGGTGCTGCTATCCCAGTCAGGAGTGCTACTCCAGGCACCCTGGAATAAGCCAGTCTGACTCTGCAGAGAGATGACCTAAAGTCTGGAGAGGAGCATAACTGTCTACACATCACGTGTTCGCCTGTTTGCACTCAGTGGTGGTTTCTGTGTTTTCTGCAATACTGAAAGCATGAACCCAAGTACTTCCAGTGAGCTGTTATGTTTGTGCTAACACACAGTCGTAGGGATTAAGAAATCTCCATAGTCCTGTATGTTCTACATCCACTTGACACTTAGTTTCTTGCTTATGGCCTGTCGCTGTAATATTGCTGCATCTGGTGCCAGCCTGGACCCTACAAACCATTTATTTTTTGCCGCTTTGCACAGCCTAGTATCATATGCATCCAAACTCTAAATCAGTGCCAGCTTCATGACTGTGTTCTAGTTTTTCTATAGCTGCTCTCTCCTGTAGGCTTTAACATGATCGTAGCCTTGCCAGTCTGCCTATGTCCCCACTTTTCATCATCAGGATTTACTCCACGGGACCCACTGGCCTTCCACTGCATTGAATTCAGCTCTTCTGTTCACATCTTGGCATTTACTTTCACACAAGTATTCTGTTCTGCAGCTTCATCTACCTCTGTGCTCCTTGATGAATTCTCTTGGTATTCTCTCCGTGGCTGCTTGATTGCTACTGTGCATTGGAATGTTCACTAGCTTTGCATTTAAACTACAGTCCCTGACACAGTTGGTAAAGGCTTTGTAATCCTCCTCTTTCAAAGTTCTGTTCTCTCTCTTATGTATCACCAATTATCTCATTCTATAAGATACAATATTGCTAGATTATTCTGCAAGATAATATTTGCAATAAGGTTTTGAAGAGACTGAATTTTGTGAACAAATAATCTTCATACTTTTGATTACCTTTGTTGGACATTTACATCTCCACTTTCCATTCCTACTATTTTATGTGGGCGTCTACCAGTATTCTAACAGTAACACTAATAATGCTCCTGGAGAACACAGCAGGCCATTCTCCATCACAGCTGACAGCAGGACTTCATTTGTTTTCCTTCTTTACGTAGCCCTGGAGCCAGGTTGTACTATTGGGCTACTGTGATCTAAAGAACAAGGTACTAAGCTGTCCTCCTTTTCATTTGCTCAGGGGAACAGAATCCAAGATGCTGCTCTGGTATTTTTTTTTTCTCTGCTTTGATAGTTTTTTTGGAAGGTCTGTGTGCCACATCCTTCATTTCTGATGGCGTGTCCCTGTGTGATCCACCTTATTGTGACACTAGGCATGAAAATACAGCCACACACAAGCCCTACACAGGGAGAGCCCAAACACTGCAGCATTTGTGTCTTAATCCTTTTACCACATCTCCTACTCGCTATTCCTAAGCCTTCTCTAGGAGGGGATGTCTATGACAGCTATATTTTTAAGAGGCACGTGTGCACCTATTAATAAAAAAAGGCATCTTGCAGAGTTTTTTCAGGGAGGCATTAAGAAGCACTTCACTGCTTGATTCCTATGGTTTTTATTGCAATCTAAGTAATAAGAGTCACTTCTGAAAATGTCATTTGGTGCTCCTATCTGTCCTTATGATTCTCTAATGCCTTTAAACATTTGGCCTTTGAGTTTCCAGATGTGACCTGCTGGGTAATCATGCTGTTGCACGCCTCCTGATTAGGAGGCTATTTACTCAAATGGTGGTATGCAGTTTTCTGAACTAGACACGGCCAACTCTTATCTCATTTACTTTAGGCCACTAAGCAGCCAAATTCGACTTCTTCATGCTCCCACTCCAGTCTCGTATCTTCCAGGTACCACTTACCAGTGCAGATGTTTTCAGCTCAACAGGAACAGTTCCTCTCTTACAAAGGGACAATACAGGCCCTGCTGCAATCCAGGAGGGAAAAGCAGCTCCATGAACATACTTTGACAACTGCCTCTGGATACCTCTGCACTTAATCCTGCTTCTTTGTGCCCATCAGTAGCACAATGTCACCTGTACTGCAGAAGGTTAAATCTTGAGTAAAACTCCTGCACTATACAAACAGGCACAACGTTGCGGCTTGGACAGATGTCTCGCCCCCAGCTCATGCTGTGCCACTTGTTTTTACCACTAGGTACTTTGTAGTAGTAGATGATTATGTACCCGTGGGCTGGATAATGCTATGAAAGGACTTCGTGTCTGTAAACACAGCAGCCTCCGTATAACCAATGAAACATACTCCCCCTCATCTCAAGCTAATGCCTTATAGAAACTCATAACTCGTGCCTTAATGCCTTCTTAAAAATTGCCTGTTTCTTCATCCCAGCTCCACATTGGCTGTTACTAGGACACTTCATGCAAGGGCCAAGAATGAAGGAAGGCTCTGTGCAAAGATATCTTGGGACTTGGCTAAACTTGTTCTAGTGGTAGCACGGCCCTCTGGAGCAAAACAGCAGTGGATCACAGGGTCTCTGCTCTCAGTCCCTACACAACACATTTTTTACATAGTTAAATAAGCTGCAGCACCAGGCACTCTTCAGGTGCTATGCAAAACGAGGAGGGCTAAAACTAGCTGACAAAAATTAACTTTGCAGATGACTGTCCAGCCTGAGGATCAGCATTTCCTGGTGAGGATGAACAGTCTGATTTCCCCAGAAGTCACTACAACATGTCTAAGCTCACATGGAGCTCATTCCTCCTCCAACTGATAAGTGTTATTTGCAGGAGAATCACAGGAGCATCAAGCCAAATTGCACTTTGATGTATATGTAATGATATATTTCTATTACAGTTTATAGTATATGCTCCTGGGTAAATAATACACTGCTGATATGTTATTGCCTCCTGTGTCAGCTCTGACATATATTTAAGGCAACCAGCCTGGCAAAACACTACTGACAAGCCCATAGAGACGAGAAAATTAAACGTAATTGCCACTCATATGGGCTGAAACTTCATCTCAAATTCATTCCCTTTCTCTCTTGCTATCCATACCTCTATAAAAGCATAAGAATTAATAGTCTGGACTTCCAGCATAAATTATCTTTTTCTCTTCCTTGTAGATTTACTTTTGATTTACACCAGTACTTTAGGACCACATTTGTGGTTTAATTTGAAAAGACGTGGTGCCTATAGGGATTAGTGTAGTGCCTTGCAAAAGCACAGGACTCAGTCTTGGAGGGGAAAAGAAGTAATGAAGACAATGATAAAACTAGGAACAGAGTACAATGATATTGCAGGTTGCAGCAGCCTTCATGGAAAAATAATTGCTGCTCCTATCAGACTAATGTTCTTATCATCTAGAAGATCACCAACCAGAAATCTCTATTTTGACTTCAAAGCAAATCTAGCACTGTCTCACCACAGGGCACTTATCACATTCATTAATTCACAGGAAAATTTCTTTTAATGTCGTGAATGCATATTTACAGCTTATTTTAAATTTCTCTTTAATATTACTTTAAAATAAGAGAAAAACACTCAAACATTCAGCTCGCATAGGTTGACATGCCGTCCTCTGGAAATATCACAAAAAAAAAATGCTAATGGTCTTTAAGATTCCTGTGACTCATTTCTCTAATTCACTGACTCCATGAAACAATGACTGTGGCAATCACTCCAGGCCTTAATGTTCCTAGAAATAATGTATTAGCACTTAATGCATGGTAGTGCCACCATGTATTGATGAAAAGCGTTGCACGCAAGATCAAGTAGCCTCATCAAATACTAATTACCAAAGTGGGAGCTGAAATGGACTTACCAATTCTAGAGTAAGATATTTTCTTCCATAATGGTATGTGTGTAAAAAACAAATGTGCATGATAACAGCTGCAGCTGCATAAATAGCAGCATAAATACCCAGTTCCTTCCTGCAAAAACTGGAGCTAAATTTATATGATTTAGCATTTAATGAGAGGTTCTTACAACCTGTAAGTATCTGCGGCTGCACATGAAGGTGAGGCAGAATATTACACCAACCTGTTCTAGCACCATGCTGATCCTGATTATTTTTTAGTTCATAGTAGGCCAAAAACTCAAGACCATGTCTTCCATTAACAGCTCATGGAGCTATGCAGAGAGCTGAAGAAGTCATGTAAATGTATTTCCTGAGCTTCCATATCCACTATCCTGCAGTCTAAGGATAGCTGCAAGATGAAAGAAAAAATCCACCCAAATATTTTTTGTCATCTTCTTTCAAATGTTCATCTGACATTACCATCCATAAAAGCACTGATTATTCTGGTTTGCAGCTTCTCATTTCCCCCAGATGAGGACTAATTAAGCATCATGTGGATGAGCATCATGAGAATTATATTTTATTCAGCCTTGTTTCTTTCTCAGACTAACCCTTTCAGTACTGAGAACCAGCGTCTAGCTCTCCACCACAAGGTTTTCAATGGTTTTACAGTAGATAGTTTCTTGCGCTTCTCAATCAAAGAACATGAAAAGTCAAATGCACGGAGACAAGAAAGCTTAGAGTAAATGCTTGACCTCTAAAGGATGTTAATTTAATCCCACATTGATAGTTATCCTTTTGATAATTGCACAACAATCTCATTGCGATCCTGTGGAATGCCTCCTGTAGGAAGTTCCCCTCCAGGGAGACAGTAGTGTTAAACAAATAAACAACCCTCCAAAACAAACAAAAAAGAGACAATACACACTGTAGTAATTTCTGTTCAAATGTCACACATGTACATATAGTGTGCGACAGATGGACAGGGTTTTGTGGTACAGTGTAAATATCAGAAGAGTGCCTTGCTTGCTCTTGAAGCTTCAAAATCAGTAGCTATCTGGCAGGTAAAATAAAGCCTCAGGATTAGCCCTGTGCAAAAATTATGTTTCTGGGTTACTAACCTGAGGAGCATCTGAAAAAAAATATTTTGTTTTTATTTTATAGTCATTTTCATACTGTTGTATGATTTCATACACAGTTGAATAACCCTTCCAAAGCACAACTTTATTTTCCTAGATTCTGTAAAAAATTAAGTTTTCTGGTTCTTGAAAAAATCTTTCAAAATATATTTGTGATGCAGCAAATCATTGGATAAAGACAAAACAATATCTCTAAACTGGTAGTTTTTGAAAGGCAATTTTTGCTTTGATCTGGATTCTTGGTAGCTTACGTAATCAGTGAATAGATTGAGCCAGCTCATGTGTATCATTTGCAACAATTTTGACAGATAATGTAATACACCCTAATATGCATGGTGTATATTTGAAGATCGAGAGGTGGCTAAAAAAAAAAAGCAGCATACATGCCTGCTCAAAACTGTCTGCTTAAAAAAACTTAACTCCTTCCCACTTGCAAGCCGCCCCAACAAGAGTCCTTTGTAAATTTGTTTAAAGTAGAGACGCAACAATGTTTTGATGCAGTTCTAAATAATTTAGAGTAGAATTGGGAATGCACAAAGACCATGGTGTAGTTCAAGTTAGACTTTAGAAAAGTCTCTTATGTTGTTTCATGACATAGTTTGATCTAAACGACAGAAACACAGGTTGGATTAATATTACTTCTCTTTTGCCATTTTGGTCGGTGTAGCCTCCTGGGATAGCTGCCCTTGATTTCAGCTGTCTCACTCTCACTAATGCATGTCCTGTAAGTTGTCATTCACAGACAGCAGCAGAACAGGTTAGATAGAATTTGGATTCCAGCCCAAAGCTGAAAAATGCCTGAATTTCTCTTCTTTTATCAGAGCTTGCTGTGTGCTTGGAAATTCAAGGTTCCTTTTTAGTCTCTGAATTTTATGTATCATCTGTATGCTTCTCATGGTCAGCACATTTAGGTTATCAAGCAAAGCTTAACCGGAGTTCTGCTATTACATTTTCTCAGCTAAAATTCAGTTCTTCTAAATAACTGTTAAGGAGTCACATTTCCAAAAGATTTATATACCGAGACACTTCAAGGAAGATTTTTCATTTCAAATACTGACAGTGTTTGGGACTGGAAACATGCAAGACACCGTTCACAGCTTTTCCTGAGCGTGTGGCCTTTGGTTAGGAGAGTGCTAACACTTGCAGATACAAATGGACTTCTTGTGCATGGTGATGAGTTGTTCAAAACGTATGTAGAAATTCCTTCTGTGAGCAGGATCCTTTCTTCCTCACTCAGCTGTTATCCTGATGCACACAAAGCCACACTTCATTATTTATGAGATGCATTTTCCGTCAAAAACCAGGGGATTTGGAGCAGTACTGACCTATGACCTTTCCAAATAGCAGGGAAGAATAATTCATAAGGGGTGAAAATGGAAGCAAGATGAGCCATCTGAGGCCTAGGCACAATTACTGTCCAGGGGGACTTCCTCCACTCCCCTGGGAGTCTCAGTTACAAACTACTCTGCACCAATAACTTAATTCAGCTTCAGCTCCATCACAAGCCTGCAGCACTACTTCTATCTTCGATAAAAATCCTTCTACATGATGGACACACACTATCACCTTTTAGATGGAGGTCTTGTGTTTAATGGACGCTACTCAGCATGCAACAAAAAGCTTACAAGAAGTAAATCTGACTGCAAGTGAACTGAAGATCCCAGCAGTGCCTCTTTGAAAATAAATGCTTTGTATCATGGCTATTGTAGTCTTACAGTCACCATTTTCTTCATCTGAGGCGTCTTGAATTTCATTCTACCTTTGAGCATCCCTAGGTTTGCGGTCAATGAAGATATATTTTTAAGACCAACACTCATTTCACAATGCATCTTGGCTTTTGTGAACAGTTATGTTTATTCTGTTTAAAGAACAATGAACATGTTGTAGAAGGCCTGTAGTCTTCAATTATTAAATTAAAGATACACAGAAGTACTTCCAAAACATGTGATTTCATACTCTGGTCTGCATGTCAGTGCTCAATAAGCATAAATCTGTTCCTTACTGGAGAAGCAGGAGGCTTATAATAGCCTAGCAACTCATAAAACCAAAAAAACATGTCAGTTCAGCATGAAAGTCTGGTTTCAATTCACAAAAATTGACAAAAGCCACAGGAATATAGTACTATGCAAAATCACTTCTAAGGTGTGGAATATTTTCCGCATTTACTGACACATCTAAAATTTGTACCTAAATTTTAAGTTCCTACAGTAAGAAAGCCTTGATGTCTCTGTTTCTTCTCATGTCAGAAAAAGGAAACAGGTGCCTCAGATGTAGGAACCTCAGGTCTGTCTTGTTTTAAGACTTCTTCACTGGGCACCATCTGGTTGCCTGAGGTAAAGACTGGATGCCATTCAGTAACTCCTGTAATTGAATTCTGCTTGTTCAAAGGACAGGCTATAGGACAACTGTGTCAAAAATTTAAAAATATAGAAATCCCCCACAAACTAAACACCAATCCTGATACGTAGCAAAGAAGTTCATAACTACTAAACTGAACAAAATTCCTTAATTTCTTTTTGTGAGAAGATCTGTTAAATAAACAATGATAAAGTGCCTGTAAATTTCAAGGACATGATATAAAGACACAATAAACCAAATTTAGGCTTTAATGTTGAAAGGAAAGCCATGAATTTGCTAGATAGTTAGCACTATAACTGTAAATTTGTTACTTCCCCTATAAGAAAGATGCATTGGATGAATTTGCTGCCACAAACTAGCAGGGGCTTCAAATGGTTACAGAGAAAACCACCGTGACGATGATTTTCAAGGCAGGAAGAATCATAGAATCACAGAATGGTTTTGGTTGGAAGAGACCTTAAAGATCATACAGTTCCACCTTCCCTGCCATGGGCAGGGACACATCCCACTGGATCAGGTTGCTCAAAAGGCTTTTCCAGTGTGGCCTTGAACACCTCCAGGGACGGGACAACCACAGCTTCTCTGGGCAACCTGTGCCAGTGCCTTACCATTCCCAGAGGAAAAAATTTCTTCCTAATATCTAATAAAAATCTCCCTTCTTTCAGCTTAAAGCCATTCCCCTTTGTGCTATCACTGCACTCATTGATAAAGAGCACCTCCCCAGCTTTCCTGTAGGTTCCCTTTAAGTACATAAAGGCTGCTGTAAGGTCTCCCTCGAGCCCTCTTTTCTCTAGGCTAAACAAGCCCAACTCTCTCAGCCTGTCCTCATAGCAGAGGTGCTCCAGCCCTCTGATCATCTTCATAGCCCTCCTCTGGACTTGTTCTAATAGATCCATGTCCTTTATGCACTGAGAACTCCCGAGTTAAAGGCAGCACTCCAGGTGAAGTCTCACAAGAGAGGAGTAGAGGGGGAGAATCACCTCCCTCAACCTGCTGGTCACGCTTCTTTTGATGCAGCCCAGGATCCAGTTGGCTTTCTGGGCTGCAAGCACACATTAATGAATCATGCTCAGCTTCTCATCCATCAGCACCCCCACGTCCTTCTCCTCAGGGCTACTCTCAATCCATTTTCTGCTCAACCTGTATTTCTGCTTGGGATTGCCCCGATCCAGGTGCAGGACCTTGTACTTGGCTTTCTTGAACTTCATGAAGCTAGCACAGGCCCACCTCTCAAGTCTGTCGAGGTCCCTCTGGATGGAATCCCTTCCTTCCAGTGTGTTAATCATGCTCCACAGCTCAGTGTCATCGGCAAACTTGCTGAGGGTGTCCTTAATCCCACTGTTCATGTCCGTGACAAAGAAGTTAAACAACACCAGTCCCAATACTGGCCCCTGTGGAATGCCACTCATCACCAGGCTCCACTTCAAAACTGAGCTGTTGACCACAACTCTTGGAGTGCAACCATGCAGCCGATTCTTTATCCACTGAATGGTCCATCCATCAAATCCACGTCTCTCCAATTTAAAGACAAGAATGTCCTGTGAGACAGTGTTGAATGCTTTACACAAGTCCAGGAAGATGTTGTCAGTTACTCTTCCCTTATTCACCAGTGCTGTAGCCCCATTGTAGAAGGCCATCAAACTTGTCAGGCACAATATACCCTTAGTGAAGCCACGTTGGCTGTCACCAATCACCTCCTTATTTTCCATGCGCCTCAGCAGATTTTCCAGGAGGATCTGTCCCATGATCTTTCCAGGCACAGAGATGAGACTGACTGGCCTGTAGTTCCCTGGGTCTTCCTTTTTTCCTTTTTTTAAAAATAGGGGTTATGTTTCCCCTTTTCCTGTCAGTGGGAACTTCACTGGACTGCCATGACTTCTCAGATATGATGGATAGTGTCTTAGAAACTTCATCCATCAGTTCCCTCAGGACCTGTGGATGCATCTCACCAGGTCCCATGCACTTGTGCAGCTTCAGGTTCCTTAGATGGTCTTGCACCTAATCTTCTCCTACAGTGGGTAGACCTTTGATCTCCCAGTCCCTGCCTTTGCCTTCTGCAACCTGGGCTGTGTGGCTTGAGAACTTACCAGTGAAGACTGAGGCAACAAAGTCATTGAGTACCTCAGAGTTCTCCATATCCTGGGTAACCAGAATTACTATTTCCTTCTGGAGAGGGCCCACATGCTCCCTAGTCTTCCTTTTATTGCCGATATACTCATAGAAGCTTTTCTTGTTACCCTTGACGTCCTTAGCCAGATTTAGTTCTATCAGGGCTTTAGCTTTCCTAACCTGATCCCTGGCTCAGACAATTTCCCTGTATTCCTCCCACGCTACCTGCTCTTGCTTCCGCTCTGTGCAAACTTCTTTTTTGAGTTTAAGTTTGTCCAGGAATTTCCTATTCAACCATGCAGGCCTCCTGGCATTTTTGCCTGACTTCCTCTTCACTGGGATGCATCACTCCTGATCCCAAAGCAGAGATATGTATTCATACATGTAAATGCAACATCTTGGGTAACTGCAATAACACTTTTTGACAGAGGGAAACTTCTTTTCACTAAGGTAGATCTGAACCACTGAGGCTCTTTTCCCCTATCAGGATTTTGGCCAGGGTGGTTTTGGTCAGCAGTGATGGAGACATGTGCTCAGCTGCTTTATCTGCAAATGGTCTCTACATCCTGAGGCAGAAGAACCACTCCCCAAACCTGTTCCCACCATGGACACACTGGAATGTTTCATTATACCACAGTCCTAGCTGTGCTTCTGGCCATGGCACCAATTACATATCTTCCCATCTGCTGCAAAGGACCCAATCAACCTTCCTGAGGGCTGGATTTTGATAACCATAACCTGTTACGGGGAACACAGGGCTCTACCATCTGTGCCTAAATGCCACAAAAGTCTGTGAAATAAGTCGGGTTTTGCATACCAATCGTTCCATTAAAACAGGGGAGAACAGTCAAGGCAACTTATGCCTCATGGTCTAATTGTTGTGGCTTACTAACTCAGAATGAGACTTCACGTGACTCTAGTAAAGGGTGTACGTGGTTTTCCCCTTGACTAGCACAAGAACAGAAAAGCCACAGTCTGTCACATCTCTGTAAAGTCCAAATGTGTCACTCTGTGTGCCAAAAACCTGGGTGTCATTTGCTTGACAAGCTTGGGACCTTCACTCATGTCTAGTTGCTTGTGCTGTTTCACAGATGTCCCACTACATCTTGGCACATGCACTGCTTTGTGCAAAGGGCTGTATCCTCACCTTCACCCTCCTGCTAAGGGCTGAAGGGAGGGGGAGGACCCTACAGCACAGACACCTTGTCTAGAAAAGGCACGTGAAAGAAAAATGAGCTAAATTACAGCTGGACCAAGATGCCTCCTGTCCAGTTCCTACATGTGGATGGGCAGTAGAGGGAGGTGAGCAGTAGAGGTGGGAGCAGAGGAAGCTGCTTTGCAGTGACAGCAATCTGTTGGCACATTGTTTTGGCTGGTAAACACCGGCAAGCATGTGGGCACCTTGCCTCTCCTGGTGTCCTTGGAAACCTGTGCTGTGGTTTGGGGGGCTCATGGCATGGGCAGCAGTATGGCATAGGTGTAGAGAGTGACCCCCATGGTTTGGGGCACCACGCTGGTCCCACAGAAGAGACCCACTAGTGCTACAAATGGGTATAAACAGGCATTCCTGCTCAAAGTGGTCCTTGCAGTTTGCTGCTTGCCCCCTTTCCTGCATTGCCCTCTCCCAGCTGTCTACAATGCATACTAGCACTAGCAATGGCTGTAACATGGACTGCTTCCTGCTTCTGGCCACAACAGGGGTGGAAAGAGTCACGTTTGTCCCTGTACGGGGCACAGGTGCAAAGGGCTACAGGTGCAAAGGGTGCACAGGTGTGGCTAGGGAGAGGAAAAGGGCAACAGTGTTTTTTTTCAGCAGAGAAACAATAGGTTGGAAGACCCTGCCATGTTCTCTCAGTGCTAGCAAGCAGTGCAGACCGCGAGGAGCTGGTCTGCAAAGGGAAGTCACAGCTACTAATTTGCACACCAAATATGCAGATGACTGAGCAGGAAGACCAAGGCAGAAAAGGCTTGGGACTATCATTCTCCATTCTCTTCTAAGCCTTCAAACAACAAATTACCACACAGATTCCCTTATCTACAGAAACAACGAGCATTTGCAAGGTGTTTCAGTGCATTCCCGGTGAGTTCAGCTCCTGTTTCTGTTCTGCCAACTGCTCAGGTGCTCATGTGAGGATGTTCAAGTGGCTGCGCCTCTGCCTTCTCCTTTCAGAAGTGGAAGCAGGGGCTCCTGCACCCTCAGCATGTTTGATGATTTAAAACCTTCTTGAGTGTTTCTGAACAGCTGCTTACAGGGCACAACACTTTTCAAAGGATGGTACATTTGCTTACCCTCCAGTGATCTGCAGGGAAATACATACTCCAGAAATCTTTCTTAACCCCAATGTGTGAATTTCACACTGACATTGCTACTCTGCAGGGTAACAGATACATTTAGGGTAATAGGATCACTCAAAATTATTCTTTTCCACAACAGAAAGTGATTTAACAGGAGTTGCATTACTTCAAACAAGTTGCAGGATTACTTCTTCTTTTTAAACATGTCACATAATCATGCATCAAATTTGGCCTTATCTTCTGGCTCCTTATACCTGCCCACTGATTAACACAAGGATGGGAATGACAGATGCCAAGTATAGAATCATAGAATCACCAGGTTGGAAAAGACCCACCAGACCATCGAGTCCAACCACTCCTATCAAATACTAAACCATGCCCTTCAGTGCCTTGTCCACCCGTCCCTTAAACACCTCCAGGGAAGGTGACCCAACCACCTCCCTGGGTAGCCTGTTCCAGTGCCCAATGACCCTCTCTGTGAAAATTTTTTTCCTAATGTTCAGCCTAAACCCCCCCTGGCGGAGCTTGAGGCCATTCCCTCTTGTCCTGTCCCCTGTCACTTGGGAGAAGAGGTCAGCTCCCTCCTCTCTACAACTTCCTTTCAGGTAGTTGTAGAGAGCAATGAGGTCTCCCCTCAGCCTCCTCTTCTCCAGGCTAAACAACCCCAGCTCTCTCAGCCGTTCCTCATAAGGCCTCTTCTCCAGCCCCTTCACAGCTTTGTTGCTCTTCTCTGGACTCACTCCAGAGCCTCAGCATCCTTCTTGTGGTGAGCGGCCCAGAACTGAACACAGGATTCAAGGAGCGGTCTCACCAGTGCTGAGTACAGAGGGAGAACAACCTCCCTGGACCTGCTGGTCACACTGTTTCTGATACAAGCCAAGATGCCATTGTGCCACTGTCACATCAGGATGACAGCATCGTGCAATTGCATCATGCCATTTTGAAAGACACAAGGAAATGGTGTGCTGTCCACCAAGGAGGTGCAAAACCCATCTTCACCCTGCCTTACCTGGGCTGGGGCGCTGGAGGAGAGGTGGGTCAGTTCTCCAATCCTGGCAGCCGCCCGCGGGTCACTGGAGCTTATGAGGACAGGGGCGCTGATCTCCATGGAGTGCCGGTTGCTGGCAGCCTGGGAGGACTTGTGCGTCATACTGAGGGCAGTGAAGGAGTGGCGCTTCTTGGTGTTCTTCTTGCCCTCCGCTTGCCGCTGGGCTGCCCCAGCTGCCCCTGTTCCAGCCAACGTGGAGCATGGTGCCAAACCTGCTGCCGCAGCTACCGCTGCCGTCTCCGTCAGCAGTGGCACATCACAGCCGGAGGCAGCAGCTGAGCACGTCTTGTCCATCTCAATGAGCTGCTTGGCGGATTCATTGAGCTGTGCATGGAGGAAAAGAAAAGTTAAAAAACAAAAAGATTGAATAAAGAAAAGAAGGGGGGGATGTCAGCAGCCTGTCACAGCTTGGTGGACCTGCCTGTGCTTTTGTCCCTGAAGCATCACACTTTTCCTAGTGGCCTACCCCTGCCCTGGGAAGAGGATGCTGCTGAGCATGAAATTGTGGAAGCCGACTCCCTGGGGCAGAGTGGGGTTCTGGAATGCTGTAGGTTCTCGAATGCCTACAGGGCTCACCACAGGGAGATTCTGCCCTGCCAAACGGGGCACTCAGGACAGGTCCCAAACCCAGCCTGCTTTTATCATCCATCTGTCACCTCTCAGTCAGCCAGGCAGGTCCCCATGAGGCACACCAGCACACTTTGTTTCCCAAAACCCACCCCAAACCTTCCACGATACAACACAGTGTATCTGCCCAGCTCCAGGGAGCTGCTCAATTTATTTAATTTTCTGAAGCTGGGTGAGTTATTTCCATCCACTTCTTAATGCCAGGCAGAATAAGCATCTAGGAGAGTTAGGCTAGAATCAGGCACCACGAATTGGTGCACATCAAGCTATGACATTTAAAAAATAGCTTTCCCTAATATAGCTTGTCCCAGAAGGAAGCAGGAGCCTCTATGTCATTGTCTCACTATCGCTAGGTTCATCATACACCTATGCTTATTTGCCACACAGGTTTTCAGTCCAGGGGTATGGCTTCCAAATCCTTCCAATTTGATCTCCTTCCCTTCCCCCGATACAGATTGTCTGAACACAGACACAAACTGAAGGCATTTTTTTGAGGTATATCACTTTAGGTGGGGAGGAGCATGATGGTCACTGGAAGATTTGCTTGAAGTCCAACTTGAAAAATTGGTCTCACCCGCCCTCCCTAAGGGTTTAAAATTTCACTTGCAGCCCATGGAGACAGCAGAGCACCTGGATATTCAGTCCACACTCACAGCAGTCCCATGCTATAAACGCCAAAGGCAAGACAGGTGGGACAACCCTGTTGCTGAAGCCTCTAACCTCCTAGTCATCATAACTTATACAGTAAAGCTACATCTTACACAGCTGAAGAGTTTTTAGGCACACAGAGGTGCTACAGTCACTGATGGAAGACAAAGTGCACTCTGAAGTCAGCAGTGCTTTCTGCACAGCACTCATTTCCAATAGATCTTCCCTTGAGGGGTGTTAACAGCTAGGGGAAAAGGCCACATTTCGCCAACAGACCTTTATATTAAACTACGATACACTGCAATATGTTTGCATTTAATGAAAAAAACAACATATTAAAAAGGGAGCCACAGCTAAAGCATATATGCTTTTTTTTGTATGCTGCTATTCTGAAATCTACACAAACTAGCGGTGCATGTAATAGTATTCTGGACCAAAACTTGGCTATTTTTGTTTATATAACCACTGTATGAATTGCAGCAGCGTCCAAGAAACTCAGGCAAGGACAAGGTCATCTCAGGCTTTAAATAAAAAAAAAAGAATAGTTGCTGCTCCAAGCTAAGCCAATTTAGAAACCTAATACAAGTGAAAATAAAAGGAGAAAAGAGTGGGATGGGAAAGATAACAATAGAAGTTTGCCGTTTAACAAATGTGTAATTGAGAAGTTTTTATGATTCCCAGTCACCATCATCGTGCTGCAAATATAAATAAGAAATAGATACTGCCAGCCTTATGCCAGTCCTTCTAAGTTTGAAAGCACTTTTGAGCACTTCCATTAGGACACATTCTGAGTAACAGGCAATAAATGCACTGACACTTAGAAAGTAAACATCAGCTTCCAGAATTCTTCATTCTGTGACAGCTTCCATCAAGTCAACCAACAGCCTTCAATTAATGATGCTCTGCTACTGTCAGAGCTGCTGGGAGTCCTGCAACCATTCAATTAGCAGGTCATTTTCCCAGCTGCACTCTCCAACTTGAGACCATGCATACAGCCAGCATAGTGAACTGCACCTGCCAATTTTTGCCAATAACAGCTGATCCCATTTCAGATTCTTCACAAATGTCCATTATTTCCCACTTCATCATGCTCTAAATTGGTACAACCTAATATTTGCCAGCGGGCTCCAAGTTGCAAGGAAACCAGATGGTTCTCCTCCCTTAAGTAGGTGTTACAGCTCCACTTACCCAATTGATGGAGATAGTCTAGCTGAATTATTTGAAATATTATGGGGAAAAGGAGCAAGATGTCAAATATGCATGATTCTTTTCTACTGCAGAGGATAAGAAAGTATTTTGGTAGTCACCAGAAAGCAAGAAAAAAATATATTTTAACTCTTTGACATAAGAAAATACAAAGTTAGAAAAAAAGAATTTAGAACTTCCTGATTTTACAACAATTCTCCATATGGACAATTAAGTGCTTCAGCCCTTAATATCAAAACTGAACCCTTTTGTAAGAATTAGATTATAAATCCCACTGACTGGGATCATACCAGTGCTGTTTTTTTTTAAACAACAAAAACCATTACTTTTTTCAAAGCAAAACCTAGTTAATAAAGTCAATAAGAGAACTAACATCTAAACATGGAGTGACAAAAAATAGCCTGTATTGATATAAACAAAGTCATTCTCAATATCAGTAGGAGGTTAAAAGAAAAAAAAAATCCCCTCTCCAAAACATTCAAGCTAATGCACTTTTGGGATTGTCAGAGTCTTCCTGAAATACTGGGAGAGAATTGTTTTGGTCTGCCAAGATAAAAAATGCTTTATAGATTTACAGCTTTATTTTTGTAGAGGACTGTTTTTCAACAGCTTTGCCCATGGATGCTGGAAAGTATTTCCCAAATAGGCCCTGAATACCAGAGAAAAGGTTCTGCTTCCTACTTCATAAAAGCAAACGGTGCTGTCTCTTCACAAAGAACTTTTAGAAAACTTTTTAAAACATAAATGTAATTGCACATCTCTTTTAAACTCTTTTAAACACATCTCTATTTTAAACTCCGAGTATGTAAACAAGCATTGCTCTCTGGTGTCTGTCAGCTGATCTTCAGGCAGATCTGTCTCCAGAGGAGAAGCTTAATTGAAAGTTCTGACCCACAGTCATTCTCAGGAATTTGACATTTCTGGAAGGCTCTTAGAACAAACCCCTTATGCCAGAACTCATATTTCCTGCTCATTTTTGATCCCTCCTCTAGAAAGATCCTAAGATGTCCTTAAGATTGCAGCAGGATTTTACCCCATATCCATTCTGTAACAAAGGGATACCCTAAGAAATTCAATATATGATTTAGAGGGATAAGGCTTGGATTTCAATGACAACCAGTCAAACATTCTCAGCCATCCTGCAATTCTTGGGCTGAGAATGCAAAATCTTGTGAAGTCTTACAACAGCTGAGAGACCCTAATATGCAAGAGATGTCATGAAACAGTACAGTAACATTGTTCAAAGGGTCTCAGTGACTACTGACTGTGGGTGCTGCATGCTGAGACAAGGGTGTACAGGCTTCAGTTCTTAGAGCTACTGTGCTGGCTTCTTAACAGGCATTTCCTAGCTGCGAGGAACCGTACTGGAGGCAGCTCCAGCTCATCTGGTTTTGAGAGTGAAGGAAAGTGCAAGTGGAATACCTCTGAGCACAGAGACTTGTTCACCTTTAAGCAACCTTTTCTCACAAAGGGAGCAGTAATCAAGTTCCATTCATTAAAAATTTGCTGACCTTGATGAGGGAGTCACAGTGCTCTCCCTGCCACAGTGCAAGCTGTCAGGACTTTGGCATTTGGCCAGCCAGCCCTTGCAATATGAACTAAGGGAGAGGGGTTTTTATTTCTTCTGGCTTTTAGATAGGACTATTTTAGATATTCTACTTGAGACTTTACCATATGGGCTACAAAGGTACAAACATTAAGCTACCTCACTCAAGACTTCTCCACTGCCAGAATTATTCTTTTATTAGTCCCTAGATAAACCTATTTTTTTCTGCAGAACTCATTAAGTGACTTTCTTTCTCTCTCTGTTGCACATGCTAGTACCCACTCACACACACACAATCCACCGGTTCACTCCAGTTCCTGATACTCATGGCTTTAAAAGGGACCCTGCAGAGAGTTTTAACATATTTCTCTGCTAAGGATGAGGGGATACAATGGACAAACCGCCATCTGCACCAACTATCCCTATATGGGACTAAATATGCCTTTATATTCCAATGTGATTTAATGAACTAGAGTTTCAATGGGCAACGTAATGCACCTTCTTACATACCCCAGCTGAGATGAAGAGCAAGGAATAAGCCTCCTCTTATCCACTGTGGGTCATAATTAATTCTAATTTTAGTTCAAATAACAAATTATTACCGTGGAACTTATTATTATGTGGAACTTATTATTATAACAAGATAGAAGCATGAGAAATTTAGGTCAGATTTAAATAATTAACCATTACTGCATCTCCCCTGATAAATACACCACTCCATTTACTAATGTGTGGCAGTGGCAGGATTGTTTTAGCCCAGCTTAGTCCTCCAGGGACATCTTGATTCACTCTGGTCATCGCAGCAGCTCTTGGGTTGTTGCAGTTCACTGACTGTGCTGTCTTCAGTAAGACAGAGGACAGTAAGTCTTATTCTGCTATTGAATAGTGTTACTTTCTAGTCATCTAGATCTGGTTAATGGATTCATTTCTGATTGGCATCTGACCTACCAAAGAGAGGACCTTGCTCTGTTTCTGGTTTAGCAACATACTTCAGCTCAGTTCGTACTTGATACTATGCATAGATCAAAGTATCACTAACAGGACTAAAATGCCATTCCTCTCCCAAAAAGGAAGGATTTTTAAATTCTTAGTTTTACACTGCCTAAGTATTTTATGGAGCCAATTTGAACCAGAAAGTACAGTTTATTAAGGCTTTTGGGAAAATAATACTTCATTTGCTATGAAAGCTTTTTTTTTTCTGCCATTATGGAAAGCATTAGCTAAAGGATGGTGCTGTTCAAATACAGGTATAAGATCAGAAATATGCTACTTCAGGCCACTTCTAAAAGCAAGAAAGTTTCAAAACCCCACAAATCAGTGGATACCTAATGAAAAAGAACAAATTGGTAAGAAAAAATATCATAGTTTTGGAAAGGAGCCACTGAGCAGAGCAGAAAGGAAAACTAAAATTTTATTAATAAGACTTCTCCACAATGTCCCCCCGAAAGACTGAAAATATTTTCACCTAGGGACTGCTAATTTTTATACTTTACAGTTCATAAATATGGAGAAGATCATGCACATCCCTATTTTATGCCTTGCAGAAACTTCAGCAACTTGGAGTTCCATAGCTGATTTTGTGATTAAAATAAACAGTCTCAACTTATTACTGCATTTTCACTTCAAAGTAGTTACTTTCAGGAAATATTAAGTTCTTATGCCCTTATTAAATTAGTTTCACTACTATTATAATTCATGCTCTGAAGCACAGTGAAGTTATTAAGTAAGGGCATAACTACACAAGGACCTCCTGTCTCTCCAAGAGGACAACATCTGTGGAAGTATATTCACCCTCAAAAAGCAGCATTTCAGAAAGCTAAAGTAACTTTCCTTACCATTATCCCCACTGGCAAATGCATGATACAACCTTTCTTCTGCTGTAGGCAAGTAGCAAAAATATGCTTTGACTCAAATGGGTGTACAGAGAAAGTACATAATACTTACTTTATGTGTTCATTGGGTAAGTTAGTACAGTGGACACACAGCAGTTCCAAGGGCTTACTAATGGCATAGTAGCAGAAAAAGTTATGCCAAAGGCTATTCAATCACGTCATATTGAAAGCATCTATAGTTTTAATCTTTTACATGTTTTGTAAATTCAGACTTTAAAATGGTAAGAGAAAGCCTCCCCAGCTCTCTATGGCTAATTTAAATTCATTGTACAGAAGCTGTAAAATCCTATCTCAATTAGTCATTTTGGCACTATCCTCTGATGTAGAGTCATTAGCAAGCCACAGCTTAAGAGAAAATATTATGGCTAAAACAAAGCATTATGAAATGTTTTTGTGTTTATATTTAACAATCTTCTTTTCCCTTTTCTAATTTATTGCCAGGGCGGGACAAGCAAATACGGAACAGATTTTCTGCAAGTGGTTTATCATGGAAGATAGACAGATTACTGAACCCCCACGCTGTGATAGACAGCAGAGTTAGTCCATGCACCCAGAAAATACAAAAAGAGCAGTACATGTGCTTGCTTGAATACATTCACATGGAGTGATAGCTGCATATAAACTTTGCTAGGACACATATCAAACTTCAAGTGTTGTGTTCCTCCAGCCACAGGCTGAGGTGTAGGTCTCATTCTCCTTTCCAAAAGCCTGCTAAATATGTTCTCAAGGAAGGAAGTCCTTAAAACCATATAGCAGATAGTCTACCTGATAAGGGTCATACATGTACACAATTGTGTATAGTCTGGGAAAAGCAAACCATTTATATATAAATCTGAAAAAACAATCATTTTTGTCTGCAACATGGTTCCATGAAAGGCAGCAGTACTTAGCAATCTATTTTCTTATCTTATAAGATCTTTCTCATTTAGCAGCAATGTCACTTCTAACGCACTGACAGGCCAGAGGAATGTTGCATATTAGAACAGCATGTGCTTGGATGAGCATGTCATCATGATCTTGCAGAATGAAAATAAATGATGTGTGCAGCAGAAGTAAACACTAAGCCTTGGGTGGTGAACTTGGAATTTTTTTTTTTTTTCCATATTTTCCAAACAGTTTTAAGATGGAAAATGGTTTGCAGTGATAGAGAACAAACACATGGGATGGTGAATCCCAGAAAAATGTGCAGTCCGCTCAGGAGCAGAGTGCAGCTAATAACCTTACGGAAACTAATGTCCAAATTGTTGAGAAGAATATAAAACTAAATGCAATAGCATTAGAAATAGATGAACTACCCCAAAAAAGTATGCTTTCTGCTTCCCTCTCCACTGTCTGGTACAATTCTTGCTACCTAGCCTTCAGCTCCAAGTATGAGGACTATGTTATTCTGATCTGTCATTTTTAAATCTCAGATCTGATGTGCATCTTCAATGTGCCTGAGGATTTCCTTCTCTTTTCTTCCTACTTGTCCTCTGTGGACACATTTTTTTCATAATGAGATGCTCATGACTGCACCGAAGCTCCTCTGAAAGCAAGAAATATAACCAAATACAGTTTTACTCAACATCAGAAAGAGTGGGAAAATGCAGACCATTTTTACTTATAAATTATTCAGAAAGCTAAATAAAAAGTGTGGTCATGAATTCATACACTTGATTCTAATTCCTTTCAAGTCAGTCACAAAACTCCAGCTGCCTTCAATGGTGGAAGGACTAGTGCACATCTGGCACCAATTTCAGTACCAGAAGAGTCCCTGTTGGAGTTTGTGAGGAGTTTATTGATAATCTATTTTTTCATCAAAACAAGAAACTCATCAGAACTTAAGTACTTCCCATGAATATGCTGATTTTGACAAGATGTCCACCAGGAAACTCTTCCTCAGATGATGTTTCTCAGCCAAGATACAGAAATGACCAAGGCTACAGAAGTTTGGGAGTCCACCCAGGTACCTCCTGAAAGGAGGTTGTAGTGAGGTGGGCGTTGGTCTCTTCTCCCAAGCACCAAGTGATAGGATGAGAAGACATGGCCTCAAGTTGCATCAGGGGAAGCTTAGATTAGATATTAGAAAAAAATTCTTTACCTAAAGGGTGGTGAAGGTGAAGTTCCCGGGGCAGAGCTGTGTGGATCACAAGTGATTTCTAAGCAATACCTGCAGATCCTGTGTACCTTAAAAAGAGCCAGGCCTCATGTTTTTAGAGTTTTCTTGCAACTATCTACCTACTTTTTTAATGTTCCACAGGACTCCTGGTGCCATTGTTTACTTGGTTGATCAACAATACCCATAAATCTTGATTTATCTGAAAACTGACAGGTCAAATACCACCAAATAAGGCAGAGGATCCCTTCAGAGACATCCCACTAGATCAGGTTACCCAAGGCCTCATCCAAGCTGGCCTTGAACACCTGTGGGGGTGAGGATTTCACAGCTTCCCTGGGAAACCTGTTCCAGTGTCTCACCATTCTCATGGTGAAGAAATTCTTCCTAATGTCTACTCTAAATCTGCCCCTCTCCGTTCTATACCCATTCCCCCTTGTCCTGTCACCACAAGCCTTTATGAATCGTCCCTCTCCAGCCTTCTTGGAGGCCCCTTTCAGGTACTGGAAGGTCGCTATAAGATCTCCTTGGAGCCTTCTCTTCTCCAGGCTGAACAACCCCAACTCTCTCAGCCTGTCCTCACATGGAAGGTGCCCCAGCCCTCTCATCATCTTTGTAGCCCTTCTCCGGACCCATTCCAACAGCTCCATATCCTTCTTACATTGAGGATTCCAGAACTGGACACAATACTCCAGGTGAGGTCTCACAAGAGAAGAATAGAGGGGCAGAATCACTTCCCTTGACCTGCTGGCCACGCTTCTTTTGATGCAGCTCAGGATACAGTTGGCCTTCTATGCTGCAAGTGCACATTGCCGGCTCATGTTAAGCTTCTCATCAACCAGCACCCCCAAGTCCTTCTCTGCAGGGCCACTCTCAATCACGCCATCCCCTATCCTGTGCTGAAATCAGGGATTGCCCCAATCCAGGTGTAGGACCTTGCACTTGATCTTGTTGAAACTCATGAGGTTCTCACAGGCCTACTTCTTCAGCCTGTCCAGGTCCCTCTGGATGACATCTCATCCTTCTGGTGTGACAATTGCACCACGCAGCTTGTTGTCATCTGCAGACTTGCTGAGGGTACACTCAATCTCATTGTCAATATCATTGATGAAGATATTAAACAGCACCGGTCCTAGCACAGACCCTTGAGGGACACTGCTTGTCATGGATCTCCATCTGGACTTCGAGCCATTGACCACTACTGTCTGAATATGATCATCCTACCAGTTTCTTATCCACTGAACAGTCCACCCATCAAATCCATATCTCTCCAATTTAAGAGGAGGATGTTGTGGGGGACTGTGTCAAAGGTTTTACAGAAGTCTAGATAGATCATATCCATCGGTCTACCTGTGTCCACTGCTGCAATTACCTCATTGTAGAAAGCCACTAAGTTGGTCATACAGAATTTGCCCCTGGTGAAGCCGTGCTGGCTGCCATTATCACCTCTATGTCTTCCACATGCTGTAGCATAGCTTCTAAGAGGATCTGTTCCATCAGCTTTCCAGGCACAGAGGTGAGGCTGACAGGCCAGTGGTTCTCAGGATCATCTTTTCTACTCTTTTTAAACATGGGCACAATGTTACCCTTCTTCCAGTCACCAGGGACTTCCCCTAATTGCCATGACTTTTCAAATATCATGGAGAGTAGCTTGGCAACCACATTTGCCAATTTCCTCAAGACTCTGGGATGCATCTCGTCAGGTCCCATAGACTTATATATGTTCAGTTTCCTCAGGTGGTCACAAACCTGATCCTCCTCTACAGTGGGAGGGGCTTTACCTCCTTGGTCACTATCTTGCTGTCCCATGACCCAGGAGGAATGAGGAGAGCAGTTATCAGTGAAGACTGAGGCGAAAAAGTTGTTAAATACCTCAGCCTTCTCCTCGTCTGTTGATACGTGATCACCATTTCCAGCCATCAGTGGGGGTACGTTCTCTTTGACCTTCCTCTTTTGATTGACGTGCCTGTAGAAGCCTTATGTTGTTGCAGGGACCCTTATCTTCTTGATAGCTGCACTGTGCACATATGCTACCAGACATGATATCATGCCCTTTTGCTCATTCTCTGAAATGTGCTCCTGGAAATATTGTTCTTTATAATATTGGGTTTGTAATATTCAGAGTTGTGTGAAGGAAGCAACAATACTATCTATGTCTTTTTTTAAGGAAAGCACTTCTAATTCAATGTGATAAAGGATAAGGGTAAAAGAAACAAAATGTCTATTTGCTGAAGTCTTCTCTGAATTTGATAACAAAAATGCTCTGATGGACAAGGAGAAAAAGGCCTACATGCACCTCACATCATCAATGTTATCTGCAGAAATTATGAAGTTGAACGAATCTGTGAAGCTTTTAGAATTGCAGAACAAGGAACACATGGGAAAGCCAAAGTAGTTTTTCAAATATTGCAAGGCTTTGCCTACAGTGAGTAAGCAAGGAGTCTTTGTTGCTGTGATTTACAACTTTGGGTAGAATGAGAAATCTTTTGCAATTGGGGAAAATTAAGTTTTATGTGCTGCAACTGAAGATCACCTGTGGGGAATCACACAGAAATAAATGTACTGCTGTCTCTATCTCCGACAAAGCAGTGAAATGAAGAATGAAAGCAAATGCCAAGAAAATATTTTGGTTTGATTGCTTGTAAAATGAACCAAGGTATACACACTTCAAGCAGATATTAGCACTGAAGGGCTATGATAGACAGCCTTTGCCCTGTATGTACTATATATAGGAAAGAGACATTTTTGACTACATACTCTTCTGGCTCCTGCTTCCCAGACACAAGACAGGGAAGGATTGCTGGATGTGGTACAGGATATTTGCAACAGAATAACGTCCCATTGAGATGTATATTTAGATACTGTGTGCGTGGACCTCCTGCTATGGCTAGCTACAAAACAGGGTTGTTGGTTGTGGTGGAGAGTTGCAGCACCAGCTCAAGGGTCATATGACGTGTTTTGCTGGAATAAGCCAGTGTCAAAGGATGTCAGCTGCCTGGCACAAAAGCTGCTGCATTATCCGAGAGCTGTGTCTGGGCTTTATGGTCATTATTTGCCACTTGGGGTGAAGATATGGGTGAGGACATAATGTGCTGCTGTTTCACCCAAGAGTCTGATGTTTCCCTAGAAGGACAGTTCTGATGTGTTTCTCTGAAATGGGAGATGAACTACGAGTGTTTGAGACAGGCAGCAGCACACCAGGATACACGGACTGTCCGTGTGATAGGGAGACAGACCTTCTTGTGTATGCACATAGATGACAAAAAAAGGTTATTCTGAGACAGATACAACTTGGCAGTCTGAGTCTGTGTCTCAAATTTGTCCTAGTCTGTGGCTAGTATGGTGTAAACTCTCCTCCAAATTACTTGCGCACTTAAAGTGCCCCCTTCCCACAAATATATGCTGATGCCTGATACAATAGCACATCTCTCATCCCTCAGTGGGAGGAGAGCTTTGCATCCTTCTTCACTCTCTGTAGCAACTAATTATTTTAAAACAATTTTTGTATGAGGTTGTCTTACTTCAGTAACCTTCATACTTCTGTAATATTTGGTAAAAGTTGGATAACAGATTGGAACAGCACTAGGAAGCAGTGCCTGTTGCACATAGCTTTATTATACACATTTGAGTTGAGTAGGAAGCCTTAACAGTAACCAAAGGCTGTGAAAGCTGCTCTGTAAGACATGAAAAAGTGCTTTCTGTGCTATATGATGAGGTAATTGGGTTCACAACCCTCCCCCCAATCCTGTGGAAGAAAAATCTGACAAGGCTGAACTGTGACAAATTCCCTTGACTCACAAATTCTTGACTGAAAATGGCAGCATTCAGCCTCACACTCCCAGCCTGACTGACTGCACCTCAACGAGAGGAACCGTATGCAGCCTTCTTTGGAGAACCTGAGATGTTAAAATATGATTGGGTATAAAGCTGAGGTCAGAGTCAGTTTTCTCTCCACTGGCTTGCCAACGGCTGCAGTCAAGGGCTTCACTGAAATTTCTGGGTATCAAACTAGAAAACGTTATTTGTTCAACTTCCTGAGTTTGATTTTAAGGTAAATGACACGTACCCAACACTGTTGAGTCATGCAGTGGAGCAGCTATTACCCTTCTCTCTCATACGCTCAGCTAAAGTTGGATTTATGCTCTGGTTTCTGTCAAAGCCTGCTCTGCCATGGGTGCAACTCTTAGAAAGAGGTTTGGCATTTCTTTAGTGCCAATGAACTTTGAGCAGATCTCTTAGGATGCTCAGGCACATGTCTCACATTACTGCAATAAAGTATGATGATTGCTGACATTAGTCACTTTTATGACATCCATATGCAAATGTTGTTTATGTTAGTATGCTACAACTGGAAGGAATTTGGAAAACCACTGCTCTAGGCCATGCTGTTGGAGTTCTGAAAGGGCTAGCAAAAAATCTGCACAGCAGGAAATCTTTCTGAAAGTGCAGAACACTGGTGTTTTTCTTCTGTTTGTGGAATTACTCAAGCTCAAATACTTTCCTAACACATTTCTTTCTGAAAATGAACAGCCTTGGATGGCACCTACATTCTATAGGCAAAGAGACAAGCTGTCCCAAGGAAACCGAATTTTTGCAAACTGTGACCACACCATGGGATGCAGTCACCTAGAGATATTTGCTAATAATGTTTTTATTATTTTGGCCATTAAATGCTGAAGAACTCCCACCATGGATCAGAACTCTATTATGAGAAATATTACATAAGCACAGAGTGACAAGACAGCTCTTGGCTCAATGAAAGTACAAATTAAGTTGACGACAAGAGACAATATAGAGATATAGACAAAATATGCAAGGAGGCAGTCTGATCAGCAAGTTGGACAGAGCGGTTTGCACACCATAAATCTTCTGCGGGTATCATAGACAAGAACAATTTTAGAGAGAAGTCTGGGGGAGTAATGCTAGTGCAGCTATCCAGATGGTTTTTTAAGCATTCATCACAGCAGTGAAGAATAGAGGACTGTGAAAGGAAATGAGAATTTGAACAAAACTGACAAAGTGGTTGGCATCACTGTCTGATTAAAGACAGAGAATGAACTTTCAGTAATAAGTAAAAGATGATGGGCAGAGAGAGAAATGAGAAGTTACAGGTTTGCAAGTAAGGGCAAGTTGTATGTTTGTTACAGGACAGAAAAGGACTTAAGAGAGAGAGAAAGAAGTGGCAACTGATGAGCACTCTGGATGATCATGAATGATGCAGATAACCCTTTTGGTGAAGGAATCTTTCTGAACCTCCCTGGAGCAACTTCAGGCCATTCCCTCTCATCCTATCACCTGTCACTTTCGAGAAGAGACCAATACCACCTCTCCGCAACCTCCTTTCAGGTAGTTTGTAGAGAGTGATAAGGTCTCCCCTCAGCCTGTTTTTCTCCAGGCTAAACAACCCCACTTCTCTCAGCTGCTCCTCATAAGACTTGTTCTCCAGTCCCTTCACCACCTTCGTTGCTCTTCTCTGGACATGCTCCAGGACCTCAGTGTCTTTCTTGTAGTGAGGGGCACAAAAATGAACACGGGATTCAAGGTGCAGCCTCGCCAGTGCAGAGTACAAGGGCAGAATCACTTCACTGGTTCTGCTGGCCACACCGTTTCTGATACAGACTGAGGTGCCATTGGCCTTGGCCACCTGAGCACACTGCTGGCTCATGTTCATTCGGCTGTCGAAAAAGACCCACAGGTCCTTCCCTGCCAGGCAGCTACTCTTCTCCAAAACAGTAGCACTGCACAGGGTTTTTGTGCGCTAAATGCAGGGCTCTGCACTTGGCCTTGTTAAGCCTCATCTCTTTGGTTTCAGCCATCCAGCCAGCCAGTCCAGAACCCTTTGTAGGTCTCCTGACTGACTGACTGACTGACTAACTAACTAACAAACTAACACACACACACAAGGCAGGGCTGCCCTTTCTCTCAGTGCCATTCCCTTAGCCACAGGGAAAGGGAGATTATCCCCAGAGTGAGTATCACGGCTTGAATACTCTGGTAACTCTCCTGCTTTGCCCCACAGTTTCCACAAAAACTGTATGAAAAATTGTATTATGGTAACTTCTCTTATGAAATTTCCTGTCAATTTGATTCAATTGTGTCTAAATAGATCAGAAGACTTCAAAGTCAGATTTAGAGCAGGATACTCCCTCCAGCCTTACTTAAACTGAGGCAAATACTATTAGCCTCATTAATGGAGTACCTAGTGCTCCTTTGCCATAAAATTATAACTTAATAAAATAATGAGATAAATTGAGGGACCACCAGGAAGTAGAAGAGGTTTACAGAATCACAGAGTGTTTGGAGTTGGAAGATAGATCATCCAGTCCAACCCCCTTGCTAAAGCAAGTTCTCCTGCAGCAGGTTGCACAGGATCATGTCCAGGCGATTTTTAAATATCTCCAGAGAAGGCGACTCCACAGCCTCCCTGGGCAGCCTGTTCTAATGCTCTGTCACCCTCACAGTAAAGAGATTTTCCTTATGTTTTGGTGGAACTTTCTGTTTTCCAGTTTACTGTGCACCACTGAAAAAAGTCTGGCCCCATCTTTTTGACGCTTGCCCCTTTGATATTTATAAACATTGATAAGGTTCCCCCTCGGTCTTCTCTTTTCCAGGCTAAACAGACTGACCTCACTCAACCTTTCCTCACAAAAGAGACGTTCCAGTCCCCTGATTATATTCGTGGCCCCCTGATGGGCTCTATCTAGCAGTTCCTTGTCTTTCTTTAACTGAGGTACCCAGAACTGGACACAGTACTCCAGATTCAGCCTCACTAGGGCAGAGTAGAAGGAGAGGGCAATCCACCTTTACCTGCTATCCACACTTCTTGAAACACCCCAGGATACCATTTTCTGCCTTAGCCATGAGGGCACATTGCTGGCACATCACCAACTTGTCTTACAGACACCCAAATCCTTCTCCACAGAGTTGCTTTCCAGTCAGTCAACCTCTAACCTGTGCTGGTGTAAGGGCTTATTCCTCCTGAGGCACAGAACCCCACACTTGCCTTTGCTGAACTTGGTTGCACAAAGGCCCACGTTCCTCATCTCATCATTTTGATGTGATGGCGTAAGCAGAGTTCAACAGCAGCATCACCTGCAGAGTATCTGTACATGAGGGTTGCTGCCCGGTAATATTTTTCTGTGCTGAGTGTGAGATAACACATGCCCTCCTTTCCCCTATTCCCACTTTCTGCCCTGTATCAGCATGGATGTTCATGTGGCTACGCAGTAAATAGGATGGTGGAACAGATATGAATGGAAAGCAAAAAAACAATGACAATTTAAATGAGTACTTTCCAAGAAGGTGAGTTCCCCAGTTCATCTCAACATGCAGCCACATATATCTGGTAGCCCTGGAAAAAAGGAAGGCAGAGGCGAGGTGTCACAGACAACACAAAAGCAAGACAGGCCCTTTGGCAGCAAAGGGCTTACTTTTGTCAGAATAAATTAACCCCAGTATCACACCCAAAAATGGTGCAGCAGAATACAGAATAAACAATGGTTGATCTACTTTGTAAAGGAACAAAGTAAACAAAAATGAGGACTTGTATATAATTTCTTCTACAAGACAGACTAAGTACAAAAAGATAAGCCTTCAAGAATCCTGTGTTTTCTAGAGAAAATCTGGAAAATATGGAGATCCCAAATTAATTCTAACTTTTTCCTTCTGTTTCTGATTTTTGTTTTTAATTTTCTTGTACTGATTCCTCCTCTAGTCTTTTGAACTCGTTTTTCTCAATGTTCAGCTCTAACACCTAACTAAATGTTAGGGGATTTGAGACATAACTCAGACATCTGGTTTTGGCATAGCTAATGACATTTTTAGGCTAGAAATCAAGTTCACATGTCATTTTTTCTTGTTTGAAGCATGCATTCAGCACAACATCGACTCCCGGATCTCTTTGGGCCCAGAATACAGTTTGACCATTGCAGAAGTTGCCACAATAAGAAGTAAGGAAAAAGGTTAAAACCAGTTCATCCCATCAGGAAACCATAATTCTTGAAACTACTCCTCTTCGAAAGCTTAAAGGACGAAGCTTAACCATATTCTGTGACTCTTCACCGTGGCAGAATATTTATGCAACATGCTGTCGTCTGAAAACAGAGACCAGAGGGGGCTTTAACAGGCACCCCCAGGCAAATCATTTAGAGTTGCTGACATGAACTGTTCTTCCTGTCTCTGTGATGGAGGTCATCACACCCACCACAGGAACAGCAAAGGATAGCTTGTGCTTCCACCTCCTCCAGATCCTTTCACAGGCTGGGGCTTTAATAGTGGACTCACTTGCCTTGGGCACTCGCAGCACCACTACTGTGGCTGAAACATGGAAACATTCTGCCCTTTGCCTGGAGGGGCAGAGAAGACAACCAGTTTGCCAAGGGTGTATCCCAAAATCCCCACACCTTCCCTCTGCGGCTACCTTTATATTTAAGATTTCTACTCTGAGAGTTTTATGGAAGCAAGAAAGCTCCCTAAGAAGGAAGCTAATTAAGATGTGCAACATACATTAACAAGGACACTAGGAAAAAAAATGAGGAATGCCTGTGTGAGAAATAAAGGCACCCTCTAGGATTTTATTTTTAATTAACTGCTAGACAAATCATGTATCTGTTGACATATATAGCTTCTAATATACATTCATGCATTAGCTCTAGGTAAGTGAGACTGAAAGGCACTCTTTTCACAGCAGGAAAAAGATCCCAGGAATTCAGCACTGTTGAAGCAATCTTTAGAAGCTGTCAGAGCTGATCAATGGCTGGAAAAGACAAAAGCACTGTTCTTGTGCCTCCTCTGGAGAGAGCCGATTACTGATGATGTGCTCTAGAGCCACCCCAGGGCCCTGGGATAGCGTGTGTGCTCAATGGGGAACGTGAATTTCTAGCCCTTGGAAGCCTGCACCATTGCTGAAACATTTCACTCCAATGGTTTTATGCTGTGAGGATGCTGAGTGCTTTTGTGAAGTCCAAAACATTTGTTCTCAATCACAGAGGCAAATGCTAACCCTTAGTAATGTGCTATCTATTCAGTCAGTCCTCCTGAAGCAGATAAAAAGCCAAAACAACTGCTTTGCCTGAGGTATTATTCTGCTTGAAACACTGCAGGACAACATGAATATCTACTCTTTCTTGTGTGAAAGAGATTTCCTCAATTCCTGTGGCAGACCTCAGGTATCCCAGAAGCAGAGCAAGGAAGTAAAGGATAGTAGAGAGTGCGCTGAAACCTCAGAATTTGTTGCATGTGTGTCTAAGTGGCGTCAAAAGCTTATTCATTCAGGGCACCTTATTGCTTCTGGAAAACACAGAAGTTTCAAGGTTCCCTAGCAAAATCAGAACAAACATTGATAGATATATGAGACGCAGGTACTTTTGGAAATTGATAGATATTGTCTATAGCATCTAAGAACTCTCTTGAATGTAGATACTCTTTGCTGGTGAAATGGGAGGTTTTATGTGTAATAAGCATTGTGCATCATTCCCTTTCACACCACGCACAGCACAGACTGACAGCCTCCGCAACCACAGAAGATGAGGAGTTGTTCCCCATCCATTAGGCTGGATCTGGTAGCCCTGCCTTCCACTCCTAATGGGTGAAGAGAAACAGGCTATTCTACAAGAAGGCTCATCTGACATATCTTCAATAAGTGCAATGCCTATTTCTTTGCCTATGAGTACCTGAGTGTCTCTCTCCATGGTGGGGGAGAATCCAGATGACTTGCTCAGTCTGTAGAGATCTATTTGCCTTTGATCAGATAAACTGCACCTATAGAACTGCAAGGTCTCGCAAAGGATTTGGAAGAGTATTTCCCAGTTCAAAAGCACTACTGGGGGAAGAACCACTGTTCTGTTGCTGCTACTGCTTCTTCATGTGACTCGCTGAAATGACCATACTTCAGCAGATGTCTCAACTCATCATCCAAATGAAAATTTAAGAGTTTAAAAGAGATAGCGGAAAAAAGGACAAAAGGACGGCAAAGAGAAAGGCAACACTAAAATGAAGGAAAATATCAAATAAAATGCAACCCTTTGTGAAGACATTTTGTTCTTTCTGTCCAGGGAAGTTGGGAATAATGACCAATGCTTGATTTGTAACAAGAGCAATCCTAGAACCATAACAGAAGAACTTTGAGGCAGAAACTAAAACTCTGTATAGAAATAACAGAATTGCAGAAGACAGAATGCACCCAGAATGAAACTGACTTATATGCTTTTGAAAGACTCATGAAATAGGCTTGTTTACCAAGGCTGTGTGCTTACATTGGCTGGGCTGGAAATCTTCTATAAATAACCCTAGAGAGTTATTTAAAAAAAAAAAATCTAAGAAATTCAGATGTTACTCATATTGGGGGCGGTTGGGGAAGATATTCCTCAATGTGACAGCCAATTTTGAGTTCAACATTCCTTGAAACAGTAAGAGGTGATAACAATTTGGATGTGGTTTTGATTAACAGAAAGATTGACCATAACATATAAATCCAAGTCACTTAATTATGAGTTCATTTGTGTGAAAGTAGGCAGGAGGACAAGTGAGAGAAGACCTGTAGCTAAAACTGACAGTTCCCAAAAGGCACATTTTCATAACCTACAGCTATGTCTAAATTTATGTGCGGGTTCTCACTGAGGCTTACCACAGGTCTCATGATTGTCTGGGCTGGATGATGACTCAAATATGACAGCACTCCTGCCTATCTCTGTGTGCAGGCTTCCCCTCTGTGGTGCCCACCCAAGAAGAACTTCGGAGGAACATGCTCTGTGATGCAGAAACCAGAAAGCAATCCTGCATTGACATGTCCAGATACAGCCAGGGAAGACTGAGTGATTAGAAAAGGTGTACACAGCTGAGAGGTTCAGCTAATCTAACGTAGGGGAAACCTGGCATTTAAGTCAAAAGGTGACAATGTAGTTCAATTTTGTATCCTGAAGATGGAGGAAAGTCTTACAGAATCTGCATGAATGATCACCTCATGAGGGATGCTAGAAATTAGCAGAAAACTTAAAAGAAATAGCTGAAAATTTTAAAAAGTATATGAATTTTTGCCCAAAGTCATGCTAATTTACATTTTACATAGGAAATAAAATCAAAGACCAAAAGATTCTTTATTTAAATGAACAAAAGGGAAAATAAGAAACTGAGCTGTTATGCATAAAAGATGGGCCACAGGTTAAAAATGCTGTGTATATACAATATATATTATTATACTACATTATATATTTTTATATATCATCATATATTTTACACTGAATCTTCTTCTCCATTCTGACTGATAATACTCTTAATTTTCCTGACAGACATCACAGTTATTTGAAGTTCTTTAAATTATTTTACTTTGTAACAGTAATTTAAATCATTAAGTTTTATTCATGGATTGATGTGGAAATAGTAGTAGGTGTATAGGTTCTTCCTGAGATTCCTCTTGCAGCCTCCAACACAAATTCTGCATGTTTTAGTTTGAATGTGAAACATAGGAACTGCATTTGGCACTCCATTCACGCAGGAATCTCATACCAAAAGGTATCTTGGAATATTCTACAGTACTCTATGCAAGAGGAAACAAGTGGGACAAACTTTTTAGCAGTTATGAAGGTGCAGTAATGAAAGTGTTAAAGCAATGTAATTACAGTATTTGAAAATTCATATCAATAAATTTTTTCAACAGAATTTGACTGAACATCTCCTAGAGCTTAGATTATTGTCAGCTTTACAAGGCTCTTGTTCCATTTTTATCTGGCACACAAGAGAGAACAGAAAAAATCAATTCTGATATTAATGGATATAATCCTTAACTCATTAGTGTTACACCTACTTACTACCAGGATGAATTTACTCCCCTGAGATATAGTAAGTCAGCTTTTCTAAAATCATCTACATTAGCTTCCTTCTACCCACCTTTCAAAAGCCTCCATTTTTATTAGCATTAAATGATACCAGCAGGGCTAAGCCAAACCATTTTGACAGTAATTAAAATCAAAGATTGTTCTTTTTGGAAAGGGCACCAAACAATGTTATTATCTAATGACTGTCCAATGCATCTTTTAATGAGGGGAAGATTTTATAAAGGATACTCTGAAAGGTGCAGAGTATACCACCACACAGACCACACATTTACAAATGATGAGTCCAACATCAAGGCTGAATTCATTGTGAGAGTCCCAGCTGCAGCTGGAAGGAGGAACCAAAGAGACTGAGAGAGAAAACATAGACAAGAACTGGACTGGGCAATGACTGCCTGTTGATGTTGTTGGAAATAGTCAAATTGTCTGTTAGAGGGAGAAATACACAGTCACACACCTGAGCTTTCAAGAACACATCTGTGATGGCTGCCACTAGGGATACCTGAATATTTGGAAACAGCTAAGCTGGGAATCTGTATGTAGAGGGAAAAAAAACCCAACTGCCACCCAGAACGAATGCCAGACTGGGGCAGGGAGAGGGGAGGTGTCACACCGCTAAGAAAATGTTGAAGAATCCCAAAGTCAAGCAGGTCTACAGGGTGGGCTACGGGAAAGGTTTTGTTCTTTACAGAGTGGTTCCCTGCATCTCTTATTGGAAACCTCCAGGTCTTCATATTAACTGAAAAAGATGCAAACACACACACACACACAAAACACTCAATCATTTGCATTAATTTGCAGACTAACTGAAGGTTGCACTCAGCAAAATACATAGTTAAGGACAAATTCTGCTGGAAAAACAGGCCTCTGTGATGCTACTTAATGATCGCAGCTGGGAACATGGTGAACATGCTCAGGTCCCTTTGTATGCATTAAGCTGTCTTATAATGATTGGTAGATCCAGTGGTACAGCACAAAATTGTTAAATGTGGTGCTTTGCTCTGTTAAGCTTATTTTGGAATGAAAAGTCCTTGTTTTCTTTAAGAAATGCATTTGGCTTTGGAGTATTTTTTAAATTTTATTTTTGTTTTGGCTGAACTCTTTTTAAACACTGACTTGCAAGAATTCTTTTTCCCTGTGTCTCTGGGGAGTCTTGTAGATCTAAGCTGCAGTTCACTGTATCCAACAGCTTTGCGCATTCTCCTCCTCCCCCTTTCTCCTAGCCCTCCTTTCCACCTTTTTTTTTTGACTGTGAAGAACAGAAGATGCCCATTACCCTGCTTCATTGCTCTGTAAAAAGAATTTTAAAGGTCCTAATATAACTTAATCACAGCTTTCAGTGCTTCTGCTGCTATAAAACATTATAACAATGGGCTGGCACTTAATTGTAATTTGCTGATATTACAGTCACTCAACATAATTCTCTTGCTCTAACACTGACTTGTAAAGTTTCTTGATCTTGGTCAGTACTTCTTTGCACTGGGGGCTGCAGTCAGAAATTCTGGTCTAACAGCTCAGCTTTTTGAATGTCCCGTTCCTCTCTGTCTGAGCAGGAAGCATCCTTCCAAATACTTGGCACACCATTGCCCTCAATTTCATTCCCAGACACTTAAATCTATTATGATACATTTTATTCTTCATTATTCTCGACTTTACACATAGCAGCACAACACTTACAACTTCCAAACAGAGATAATAACAGCAATTACTAAGAATGAAGGAGACAGCTTGACCAGAATAAAATGAAAGAAACTTAGTTAGGACTCTGTATTTCTTGCAGATCCAAAACTTCTCTCATCAAGAACATGACTTCAAACCACACAGATTACTAATAAGATGTTTATTTCAGGACAGAAGGCACCTTGAGAATCAATTTGATTATGTTGTGTTTTTCTGTAGACAAATTAAAACACAAATTATCAGCCCAAATAACTTCTACAGCAACAAAAATAGGTAAAAAATAGTGCAAGATCTCCCTGACAGAACATATTGTGTGTGACTCATTCTGTAAAAGTCACCATTGTGAGCTGCAAATATTTATTCCTTACACAATTACAGCTTCTCTGAGGTCAGGAGAGAGATGACACTACAGTGCTAGGAAAAGGCCTCTCTGCAGACAGCTGTCACACACAGCAGGCATGCAAACACGCTTGCTGGACACTTGTATGGAATAAAACATAAAATCCATTCCACATTACACTTTTATGGCTATATGGACAACCACACATAATGTGAGATACAGACTTTCTAAAATACTGCAGAAAGCAGATACATCTTGATGCCTTCAGCTTTTTTCTTGTGCCCCTGCTTTGAGACACCACAGTGGCTTTTAAAAGTTGCCCTTCTAGGCACAGAATCCCTTACAGAAGTGGACAATTCTCAATTTCAGTAAGCACAGGGTGCAAAGAATGTGAAGGAGTCTAGGGAGAAGCTGCAGGCTTTTACACAGGCCAGTTGACAAGACCAGGTGCTGGGAGGCCAGTGAGGTTCTGATGAGGGATTTGCTGATCACCCCAGGGGGGCTGTGGTACATCCCTCCTTCTCACCCACAACAGCTTATGCGTGCAAAGGCTTTATGACAGCCTACTTGCAAAAGCCTTTCTTGCAAGCATCTGTGTGAGGAGTATGGCACATTGCCAGGATGAAGTTCCACCAAAAGGGGGCCACAACAAACATTCTATTCCCTGTTTGTAGTTCTGGCATGCTCAGCTCTAAGACCCTTGAAGTGACCAGCTTGTTTTCTAACACTGTCTGCTACTGCAAGGGTAAGAGCTCTTGTCTGGGCTGTGGGAGCAGCTGAGGACATGAAAACCTGCCATCCAGAGAGCTGGGCTTTGGATGCCACGTGAAGTCCCACGCACTTTGACCATCGGCTCACACAAGTGGAAGAAGGCTACCACGAGAATTAAGCTTTGCTTATTTTGCACATTTTGCCAGGATTTTGAAAACCACTTAATGGACTTGGACAGAATGAAGGAATGTTTTTAGATTCAAGTACTACTTGTTTAATGGATTTATTTTATAAACATTGGAATAGAGATTTTCAAAACTTCTTTGGGATTTAGTCTGTTGGTTCCATTTAATATTTAATGTAAAGTAAGATCTGAAGCTGGCAACGGCAACATAATTGTATAACTCTCATAGTTGCATAAGCTCATCTCATATTCAGAACATAGCCTCCATCCACCAGCACATGGATAAAATAGGTGGTTGATGTTTCTCTCTGTAGGATCATTTCCCTTTGGCTTTACAAACCATGGCACAAATATTATGCCTACGTCACCCACGTTTCTAATTTGAAAGCCTCTAGTTTTCAAATTTATACAGATAAAACATATGTGTATGCATATATGTACGAATATATTCGTAAGTGTGTAGGGTTGTATTTATTTCACATACATGTGTGTCCGTGTATGAATGTATACGCACACACACATTCCTATATGTGTTCCTCTTCCTTGGTGCTCTCTGTCTGCCTGTTTGTATCCCTTTAGAAACTTCCAATATTTCTGTTCTGGCTCTGCACAGCAGTATCTCTTGCTCCTCTGAGGATGTGCCAGTCCTTGCAGAACTCTAGTGAGACATCATTGCACATGTTCCCAACAGGCTGTTCCTTTGAGGCTTTAAGCCCTTCACCCTGTGAGAGCTGTAATTAAAAGGAACAGAAACCTAGAGGTGGGATAGGGATCAGGATGGTCTACACCACAGAGGCAGTGCAAGCATTTACAGCTTGCAGGTGAAACTAGAAACGCAGAAAAGGTGGTGGAGTGCAGTGGTGGGTGGCTGGTTGTGCAGATGTCCCCAGTTCACTCTGTCTGCAGCAGGACAGTAACATCATATTCCCCAGTGACAAGAAGAAGGACGAAATCTGGGAGAAATTCCACCCTCCCATTTAAGAACAACAAACTGACAATGTCTTACACATTTAGAATAGAAGAAAACTAGTCATTAACTTATGTAAGGCAGCTGGTTTCCCAATAACAGCTCCTACACATTCTGGTTTTAATGTTATTGTTCTTGTTAACTGTGGGAACGCAATGTATATTAATGATGGTTTATTCCAAATTGGTCATTGTCAGAGTTAATAATTAGGTAGTCAGGCACTAATTATCTCTATTTTGTATCAAATCATTAACTAAGAAATCTGGAGAAGTAATTTTGGAGGCAGGCATCAGAGCTGCACATAGTAGGACAGCCTGGGAGAAGAGCCACAGTGGTACAGCTCTGAGTACCAGATGCAGAGTGGCAGCACCTTGGAAAATACCTACGTGCATGATGTCCATCTATTCCTTGCACTTCTGGTTCACTCACAAAGGATGAAGACATCTCTAGCGGGGCCACCTTGGGCCACCATTGCTTGCTTCAGCTTTTCTCCCAGGTGGCACCCCCCTGGATGGGCACCAACAAGAGGGTGGGCAGCAGTGGGAAGAGGTGGCACAATGGTCTGCTTGGAGGACACAAAGTCTCAGCGTTTACTCTGAAATAAGCCTCCCATGAAATAACTGCCAGAAAATACTCAGGACAAGGATGGGTCTGGCTTATAGGGAATGATAGACCTCAGGCAGATGGGTGGAGCAGCCCAAGCTCCTGCTGGGGCATGGGATATCCACAACACCCTTATGAAGGTCTGTACCTTCAGGGACTGTATCATTGCTCCCTACCTGCCGGCAGCATCCACCTCTCCTCAGGTGTGTGCAGGATAATCCCAACTGCAATCATCCTTTCCCTACATATTGTAGCAATTACATCAGAAACGCTACATGAGAAGCCTTCAACAGTAGTTCAGAACATACATTTTGCTGGCCACTTTAAATTGAATCGAACATATCCTCACTGTGCCTTAGGGGACAGTAACAAAAAAATCCCTTTCCAGCTTTTCTGGTATAATTTGTCCTCCTCATTTAAGAATATTCAAGGTTATCCCGCCTTGTAGGTACAAACAAACAAACCCACAAGATGTCAAGACCAGCACCCAATACCACCTGCTATGAACTTACCTCAACATAGAGGATAGGAAAAATGCCGATCTTGTCACCTAGCATTCCTTCTGCCCAGTTGTCATCTACCCTCCTGATGACTGTCAAGATTTCATCCTAAAGTCAGAGACACACAAAACACGTAAGCAGATTTTTTCAGTAGAAAGATGCCAGTTTTTAGTTATCCACCTGACAGCTTAGGGAGAGAGCATGCAGAGGAGATCATAAGCCAGGTAAAAATGTTCCCTGAATCCTAGGCCAACAGCATCCCTGGTCCAGCATCCTACCGCAGGCATCCCATCCAAAGGGCATTGAAGAGCCCCACAGTATATCGCAGCTCATGCCAGCTGCCAGCAGCTCCAAGGGCTCAGGCACAGTGGGTGGGAACAGGTAATTCCTGGCTTCATTGCAGGGACAGGGAGAATGTTTAAACGAGGATGTCACCTGTAACCCAGTGGAGAAAACTTTCTAGCAGGAAGCTGTCCCTGTGCACCTGAGAGCCCATTGTGGTGCTTGGCTGCTCCAGAAGACAATTCAAAGAGAAGCAGTGATAGAGCACAAGTAGTATTGGAAACACTTCCAGCAAGAAGCATCAGGTACAGTACAAGGTTCTCAGCAAGTAGCCTAGCCTGCTGATGCACTCATTGCCAGTTTTCCTTTTTTGAAAAAATATTAGGAGGTGAAAGAGCAAAGCGGGTAAAAAGCCAAGGTTAACAAAATAAAGTTGCATTCAGCTGCTGGACAAGCTTCAATTTAGATAGAAGTTTGTTTTCTAAAACCCATGTAATTTTAACAATATAGCTAATCTAAGGAATCTTATAAAAATCTCAACCAAAGATGAACTTTTTTTTGTGATTATAAATCACAAAAATATCACAAATAAGCAAAGTGCAAGCAAGATTCATACTGTTCAAAGTTAAGAGAAACTTTGCTAAAACCTAGAATGTACCAGTCATTACAAAAGCTCAGGTTATTAGAATGAGACCCTGACTCTTCCAAGTTTGAGCTACTCAACTTGTCAATGGATTTCTGCTACCACGTCTGTCTGCTGGGGCTGTCATACTAAACCTGGACTCCATCCAGCATTGTCTGCTACAGAGGCAGTGGAAGGCAGCCCTCTCTGCAGGGCACAGCCTGCATGCTCAGATCTTCTATGGCTGGAGGAAAGGGCTGGGCTGAGAGAAGCTGCAAACTGAAGTTTGCTGAGATGACATTCATCTTTTCATGGGATCCAATTTTCCTTCATTCCTGTGCAGAAATTTATGAAAAGGAAGAAAACAACTCTCTCCAGAAATCTGAGACAGAGTTCCCTGCTGTTCTCACTTTATTTTCATCACCCACTCTAGGAAAATAAGAGCTACCTATCACCCTCCATGTAGGAAGCTATCCACATTAACTGGTCAGGTGAGGAGAGCTGTACTTTTGCAGATACATCTCACACAAAAAGACCCCACAAATTCCTGATACAGGATGTTCAGACTGTGGGTTAATGTTGACTGAAAATGACCAGAACAGGAATGTGATGTGACATACTTTGCAGTTTTTTAAAATGTGTATTTTGAACACGTGCATTTTGACACAGTTTAAATGCTTCCTTTGAATTATTCATCTGAATGATCCATTAGGGGAAAGCTTAGAGAAACAGTCACAGACTGAGTCTTTCAACTATTTATTACAGCTGGAAGGATGCAAAAAGAATTTGTGCATTTAATTTCCTGAAGAAACAGATAGCATTCCCTTCCAAAGCCCTGTCTGCACAGACCATTTCTGAACTGTGTAAAGAGCTGACAGTAATACATCTCTTCAAAGTTTTCACATCCTTTTACAAAAGACCGATTATCATAAATTTAGATTCTAGGTAAAGAGGGTAAATGAAGAAAATAAAAGACTGCAAAACCTTGCTATGAGTGTTCCTACTTTCTATATTTGTTCAGCTATTTTCTTAAAAGACTTTATAAACCCAAAATATGATGGGTCTCCGCTTTCACTAAATGTTTATCTGTACATATATAACCTTACATGTGAATGTGCATACATACGTCTGTGTTTGTGTATATATATATATTAATATATATATATTTGCATATGTATACACACATAAGGTAAGAAATTAAGAAAAAACTTTTAAACTGTGAAAGCCCAGAAGCACTCAACTATATTTTGTTAGAGGCAGTGTGCAATCTCCAGTCGGGGAGCAGCCTGGACAGGCACCTGGCAGGAAAGGTTTATCCTGACTTGATCCTGCTCAAGGATGGGACAGGGAACAAGTAGCCTTTGAAAATCCTTTCTAAATTTACTTTCTACAGACCTATGAAATTGGAAGCATTTCCACACAACGATCTTAGTTTGGCTCTACCAAGTCTAGCTGCCAAGTCTGAATGTGGTCATATATGAGAAAACCAGATAGCTGCACATCCTGAGATACACTGACATTCAAAATATGTATCTTTATGGGAAAGTAAAGTGCAAATCCCTGACAATGCTTTCCATTACAGAATTCATTTTCAGAAGGGTGTTGAAAACCTCCAAGAATTACAGCAAATCTCAAAACATCTTTTGAATTTTTTTATTAATAGAAAGTTTCTTTGAATTGTCAGCCCACGACTTCATTCTATGCACTGGGCTGGTGAAAGCTTCAACGTGAACTATTTTAGTACTTTAAATTAGTTAGATAGATGTGCTATTTATAAATTCCTAGAAAGGTTTCCAAAAGGATCATGAATAGTAAAGAGTCAGAGATCTCTTGGCATACCACTTCAACTTTCTGAACTTCACTATTTCACATGTAGTCAATTGATTTCCAGGCAGCATAAAAGAATCCAAGGCTCAAATCTCATTTCAAAAGCCAATGGTATCCACTGTAGTTTGACAAAGGTATCTCACGCTCTTTTTATGCCTTTTGCTAAAGTCTCTAATTTAATATGCTTTCTCCTACTTGCTGAAGTCTCTCTCTGTTCATCAGGGCTGGGCAGCCATGCGACGGACACGTGGGACCTGCAGTTCCAACATATAACCATTATCAGAAGGGAAGTCAAAAATACATCACTTAAAAAGCTATCTAACTGATGGAGAAATGAACCCTTTTGCTGAGGAAACAGCATAAAATTGTGTCCAATAATAGTCATGATTCACAGCCTGATTTTTACTCTAGTCATTAACAAAGCAATACAAAGCAGATGCACCTGCTGTTGTGCAGAGATAACAACACCACCTAGAGCACTGGGGTGATCTCAGCGATGGCAGTATGGCACCACACAGCGCTTGGTGCGCCCACTGCCAACACTTGCCAGCTAGTGCAAGAGTCCCAATTGCTGGCTACCACTGTGACAGTCCCTCTGTAAACAGCAATTGCTGCTGGAATTGAGCACTAAGGGGCTCGGATACTGCACCACAGCCAGGAACCAGTACTGGATGTGATGGCTCCAACTTCAGCACAGCATTTGTTGAATGCTGCTTTGGTCTTGGAACAAAAATGTTGGAAAATGAAGAAAATAGTTGATGTGATTAAAAATGTGATGAGCAATAAAGCATGGGAAAGAGCTGACACTACCCTGGCAAGTTTGAGACTCAACTGGCACTGGGATTCAGGCTTCAAAGGGCCACGTGAACTCATGCAGGCAAAGGATGGTCAAATACATGTAGCCCAAGGGAAGCCGAGTTATTTTTTTAAAATATAGAAGCCAAGAGCCAAGACTCAATTTGGGTATCACATAAGGAGACATTAGAAACCTGAGCTAAACAAGAATACCCCTAGGGCATGCAATGAGGCTCTGTAGGCTACATGCTGATTGCAGCCACACCAGCAAACATCAGAAGTAACATTACTGAAGCCAGTGGAATTAAACTGGCACAAAGCTGACACATCACTACAGAGAGCAAAACAACTGCTAACTGCCTGAATCGGCTCATCACTGACATACAGTGAGGAAAAGTACATTAAGTCACAGACCTGGGATGTTTTATCTTGTAGCTACTGCAGAGGAGAGAACAGTGGTGGGACCCTATACCTGTATATACAGCTACTTTGGGAGAGGGAGCTAACGGGAGCAGTCCACATGGCATAAGAGAACGAAAAGTTCAGGCTTTCTTTGTTGTAGTGAATATTCAAGATACAATTTTCTCTGTCTGTCCCAGTTTTATACTTACACATACAAAATTATTACATTTGATTTATCTTTGGCTATTTATCTGGAGAGTGTTGTGTCTACAGTAGTAAAAGACAGGAGCGCGCTGTAGCACTGCTTATGAAGCAGACTTCATTTCCTTGCAATCCACCTCTGGAACAACATGCTGTTTTAATTTTGAATACCACTCCCCCCCCAGCTCTAGTAAGAGGAAACCCAAATATCCTTCCTTTGTTTTCTTTTACTGCACCGACAAATATTCTGACTGCATCGTAATAAAAGGGAAGGAAAAATGCAAAGTCCAGCAAAAAAAAAGCAACAAAACATAATGATGCAGAAAATCCTGATGTTTGAATTCTCTTCTTGTAGTTTCTCTTCAAAGGAAAACTCTTCTTTATTATTTGTTTATAAGTAAAATCCAGTTACGAATGTCTGGTAGCAACTCAAATGAATTGCGGGACACATAAATAGGTTACACTAGTTTGTATAAATGCTATGTCAATGCAACCCCTCTAGCTGAAGAAAGAACAAATAGCCTAAATGAAGTTGAGATCAGATCCAGCATCTTCATATGCAAACTGAGACATTCAAATGATGAATATTGAAGTGACAAATCACACGTACAGCAGTGCAGTTCTCATGACTGTGCAGAGGAACTGACTGCATCAGCAGATGATCTAAAATCTAGGCTAAACAGGAACCTTCATCAGTGCAGGTGACAGCTAAAATTAGCATTGAGAAAACTGCTGAAAACATGACAGCAAAGGCCTGAGATAAAAAATAGATTATTCACTGTCAGGGAGAACAATAAGCAAGATGTAAAAGCAGTTACAAGGTGACAGTGCATGTAGCGAAAGAAGCTAAAGAACAAAATAGCAGTAGAAGAGTAACCAAATCCTCTTGGGAAAAACACAGTCATCAGGACTAAAAGGATGCAGTCAGTAACATGTGGGGTGCAAAAAAGGAAAATTGAGGCATTGAGAGTAGAGCTATACAGCAGAAAGAAATGTTCCATGTGAGAATGACATTGGACAGCCAAGAAAATGAGAACTATCAGTATACAAAGACAATTATTGTAAGGAAGGTATGCTAATAAATGGCCCCAAATATATCAAATACAAACGTGTCCAGACAAAGACCTGCTTTAATAAAAAAGACCATAGCTGCTTGCCATACATATTAAGTTTCTTAGACCGAGCAAGCAATGTATACCTTATGTGCACAAGGAAGATTGCTTCTCAGTGAAGTCACCGTTGTACCTCTAGGCAAGAAGTGAGGAAAACAACGTGCCAGCAAACAGATATTTACTGATAGGTTCTCAAAGCCAACTCCTGCCTAACTTTCTGTTAGTACATAGCTGCTAATTCTCGCTATGTAGCCCACTTTCCCGCACAGATTCACAGCTCCAGTGAGGCTGGGTAGTCACAGGGTTTGCAGTGTTTGCAATCAAACACTTTGCTCACTATGGATCAAAACGGCTTACAAATCTTTTGTTAAATAAATATGAGAAAGCATACATTCTAGGAAATTGCATTCTGCTAAGAAACATTGCATGAGTGAAAAAGATGCTACATTTGGTGAGAAAATTATATGCTGCAAATAATTCATTCAGCTATAATAAGTAGCCTCAAAAGAGGAGGTCAGTAAAATCCTGGTGAAGGATATTTTTATCATCTATTTCATATTCGTTTTCAGCATAACAGTTATTACTTTATGTGATACTATAACAACCACAGACAGCTGAAATGAAACAGAAAATGACAGTGAACAGGTTCTTGATGGCATTCAGTGCTGTAAATTAACATTATAGGATATGCTTTATTTTACTATGGGTTTATTGATATCCATGAAGACCATCTAAGGTCAATACAAATTGCTAGGGAAGTGAGGGGAGATGGAGACAGAAAATAGGTGGGGAGGTGGGGGAGAAAAGAAAACATGACATTTTAAATCCTAAGGAAATTACAATATCTTGGTTTTATCTCATTCCAAATGAAATTTTTTAAACATTTTGGTGTTAAGAGTATAAAGACTGTTTTTTAAATGTCTACTTCTTGACGTCTTAATGTTCTCAAAATAGAAAATACTACGATATATGATGATGGTGCATTTCAACTGCTAATTGGTATATGGTATGGTGCAATACAAATTTTGAAGCTGAATGGCATTTTAAAACACTGGAATATCTGATTCAATAAGGAATTCTAAAAGACATATTTCTATTAGATTTTTTTTCTAAGATTGAGTCATTCTTGTAGAACACTTCCATGCAGATGAACTGTATGCTTTTTAGACTGAGAAATGCTCTCATAAAGTGTGTAGCAAGTTCTATTTGTTGAGCTTCACTGGCTTTATACCAACTTCGTTGTACATGGCACAAGCTACCTCACTGGCTTTTCCTTCAGATAAAAGAGGAACAATTTTCCAAAGATGCTTAATATTGGGTTTGCCCCAACAGGAGGCTTTACTCCCACTAAGTCCTGCAGCACTGCTGGTGTGTGGGATACTACAGGGTCACTCAGCAGGCTCTGCCTCCACAGCCAGAAGCTGGGAGAAGACACTGTCCTTCAGCATGTTAGAGGAGGAGGTCTCCCCAGCCCCATCAGCCAGTCCCTATTAAGCTGCCTGAGCTCAAGGGCTTTAATATTTTCATACAAGAAACCAGCTGAAAGAAACAGAGTGCAAGGGGTCCTTGGGTAGAGCTGACTGTGGAGGCCAGGCAAATGTCCCACCAGTCCCAGCACAACTGTGCTCCAGGCTTGGTCGCCAGCACCCCATGCATCCCACCAGCTTTCCAAACTTTTAAAGAAATAGAACTATTCCCCTACCTTGGTGAAGGTCAGGCAATCCTTGTCTTGATCTTTGTCTTTTATTTCAAAGTCATAAAGTGCTTTGCCCTGAGGAGGAGCTTGTGGGAGGGGCTTGATGCACTGGATGTAGCTGGCAGGGAAGAAGCCATGGTTCCCATTGAGCTCCCCATGGTACCAGTTCTCATCCACCTTCCGCCGCAGTATGATGATGTCCCCCTTGTTAAACTTGAGGTCACCAGGCTCTTTTCCCTCATACGTGTAGAGGGCTTTGCCGTAAGGAAGCTGAGAAACACTCTGGGGAAACAAGATATACAACATCTTTAAGCAAACTCAACCCAGCACCAATTTCCTTCTTAAAGTCACTTATAGCTAAAAGCAAACTGATCATCCATGACCAAATTACCCAAATAACTGCAGCTGACTACTACATAATGCTATACCGTGGATCTTACAGGAAAACCAGGATGCATGTGATGATAAGACCAAGAAGGTAAGCGCGTTATGTCAGAGGAAGAACTGCAGTTCTCTTGAAGCTCAGTTGAAACCCACAGTACCTCTTACACTATCAAGCAGCACCTGTTAATTTACAAAATGTCCTTTGTAAGCTTGACTTTGTGCTTAAACAAGTAAAACTCGTCATGTCTAAAGGTAAAATACTAGACATTTTGACCTTCAGGGTTGCTTTGCTTTCTGAGGCTCAGAATATAAACAAAACAAAACAAACTTGAAGATTCGCACAGTTCTAAAAGCTGGCAAGTTGAAAATTTTTCAATGCATTTGTTTGAGCAAGTGCAAAAACATTTGAAGCTTTTAGTTTAGCTTTTGATTCTGTAACCAAATACTCTTAGTTCTTTCAAAATCCCCAAGTCTCATGCTGCTCGCTGAGGGGTACTGTAAGAAGTTATAATATTTTTTGTTGCTTATGAATTAATATCCCTGCAGAAAAGTAGAACAGGCAGAATGCCTTAAATCTTTCTTTTAGCAAGAAAACCAGCTCTGAGCATTTCAGACTCATTAAAAGAAAGAAACAAACTTTAAAAAAATCACAGCTCAAGAGAAAAAAAGTCTAAAAGTTAATAGTTTGGTGTGATAGAAAATAGAAACCTATTTGATGGAAACTACTTGATCGTGAAGAATTCTTCCAAGAGTTCACTTTGGCCCGGTGCAAGATTATCTGTCTCACCCAGCCTTTGACTGCATGAACAGTTGTTTGGTGGAAGAACTGGTTTGCAAAGCCCTCAACCTTCCTGGCTACTTGCTCCCCTTCTTGCTGGCTCACACAGAGCACAGTAATGGTGCTGGACACTGTGTCCTGCTGCTCTGACCCTATAATAGCTCTTCAATCCATACTGGGGGTGAAAAGTTGTATCGCTGTATTATCCTATGCCTTTTATATTTCATTTAGCTTGAGCTAAGAGTTAGTCAGCTCGCAAGCCTCAGTGCAAATCGGTAGCAGCACATACCACAACGGATGTTAAAGGAGTTCTATAAAGTCAGTCTTTCATAAAAGCCCTTCTTTCAGAGATATATTTGTAAAAATGACATGGTTTTCTGTTGCATATATATGACTACGATTAGTCTGTTCACTGCTCTGTACAAGGGTTGTCAATGAGATGTCCTACAAGGACAATGAAAATGTAAAGATATGTTTTAATAAAATACCCTGATATTCCCCAGAGTGTTTCTTACGGCTGTATTTCTGGATGATATTCCTGTGCATAAGAACAGCACTCGGATGTTTTCCGCAGGGACAAAGTGGTGTGGCCCATCAGAAACACTCCATTTCCCCACCTCAGCCAGAAAATTAAATGCTGGGATGCATTTTTCTGTTATTTGTTAAAGCAACAAGCAGAGGGATTTTTCGATCCCGGTGGGTGCATTAAATGGACCTGCTCTGGTAGGGCAGGTTTTATAAACTTACACCTGCATCTTCTGGCTGGAGGAGGAGAAACAGCAGCCCATGGTCTGTGCTGCCTGCCAGCGCAGCCTCCTCCAGCTGCTTCTGGGTGCCAGATGGTTGCTGTGGCAGGCAGATACCACGCTGTTCAAAAAGTAAGTTTCTTGAGTTCACCTTCACACACAGGCGTTAACTTACTCATTTTATTAGGAGGGGTTTTAGTAGCTGTGCAGGTCTTGGAAAGCACGTGCAACAGATCTTCTTGCCTACACCACATCATGAAGGTGGCAGTCAAACAGGCACAGCTCTACAGAGCACTATCTGTGTTGTCTGGATGGGGATTTAATTTCATTCAGATGTGTCCCCAGTTCTTGGTTTTCTCATTACCACTTTACAGTTCCTCTTTTTTCTCTGTATTCTTTTGGTATTTACTGTACCTGAATGATGGTACCCAGTTAAAATCCAGTATTTTGGAAGCATCTTCAAACGTAATACGGAAAGAAAATCAACAGCCAGCTAATGAAGTGTGCATCAAATTGTCTCTGCCAAATCAGTGGCAGCATCCTACTGATATTTTTTTCTCTGCCAGGATGGTTATTTCACTTGATACCAATGCTTTGCCCTCCTCTCAGCATTTTAAAGATTAAGGCTATGATACAGTCAAACTCATTAGATAGCACAGAGATTACATTACCTATTTGCTACTAGGAAAAAAATATTAAGCTGAAAGACTATGGAGCCTTGTAGCAATTTAGAAATAAAAGATTCATTACTTTAAGTCATGCTGGGAGAAGACAATTTTTCAAACACTGACTAAGACTTCTGCCAGGTGTGCACTGAACCACTGCTTATTCAGGCACATGCCAGGCAAGCACACTCTGTATCACTTACCCTCGATGGGGTCTTACTATTCCCAAGATCTTTGCAGCAATTCAAGTTCAGATCACTTTCTTTGCTTTTTAACTACTTTCCCTTCCCAAGCCTCGTTTTACTGTGTAAAACCTCAACAGCCCCCCAGGGCTACAGAAAAATAAACTCGATTTTATTCAACCTCACACATCATCAATGAAATTCTTAGGTAACACATGCGCGGGTTTTATTGCTAAGTAATTGAGCTGGCTAGAAGATGATTCAGGTGTCTGGTTATACCTTTACCTGATGAAAATGCAAACTTTTAAGCAAAACAAACTGCAAGACAAAAATTTTCATTTGAAATCTGGTATTGTTTATTTGGACACCCGAATGGGGCACCTCACGGAATTTAGGTGTTTAGATGCTTGTGCTCCTGTTGTCTTTTATGGGCTTAGTTATGGACCATGCCATCTGGGGACTGTCCTCAACAGAGGAGATCTGCATAGAACATATTTAAACTACAACTGCCAATGGGAAGGTGTTTCGATTATCAGCTACAGCTTTTCTAATTCTGAGCCACAGCTTTTTTAACAAAAGAATCTGTAGAGGCATTTTTAAAAATTAACACATTTTTTTAGTGAAGAAAACACCTTCCTGTTGAAAAATTGTTGCAATTGAGACATTTCCCAGTTTTCTGTAAGGCTAGAAGTACCCATTTTGATTTAAGCATCCTAGGTAAAGTTTGCATTTACTGTGGCCCAGGAGGAGGTAAAGAAATAACAGAGCCCTCTAACTCTTCTCAAATAAAGCTACTTTTGCCATTCTAAAGCTCTCCATGTTTGCTCCAATTGAACAAAGAGAGACAGTCAATATCACAGTTACAAAAATAAAACCCAAATAAATTCTTGAAGATTCCTTGCTTTTGGCCAAAAAGTCCAACTTTTAGTGGATTCAGTGTACTTTCAGTGGCCAGATTATATTAATCAATCCTGGTCACTAAGAGGGATATTTTGGGAAGTTTACCATTATTGTTCCTACTTTTGGTAAATCCATAAGTGAAAAGCAAATCAGATTCAGAAAGCTCCTCTTAAATGCACCTGAAAGGAGGGAGCATTATTTCTGTTTCACAAATAGAAGGAAAATGATCACTGGTGCTGTTTGCTAGTTGCAATGTCATGCCCCATCAAGAGTTAGGTGATTCTTAGAAATCCTTATGTGATCCTATTATTATTTCCCTTTTTGTCAAACCTCTGTACAGTGCAAGTCTGTTCTAATGACCTCTCTTTTCCTGCTTGAATCCCCCAGTTCAAAGGGAAGGGGATCGGCCAGGACTAACCTATAGCTCACATGCAGACTCCCCAAGCTCTGACAGGGAGCACACCCTTCTCATTTGCTGTTCAAAATCTCTGTCCCATGCCCTGTCCTGTTTCGCCCCTCAGCTCTTTCTTCCACATAATGGCAACTCTGTCAGACATCATCATCTTCAGTACGCCTAGGTGGTCCTTCTTACAAAATACTCTCATCTAAAACAGGCTGCAAAGTGTTATCTAAGGGATCAGAGTAAAGAAAAGCAGAGATGGGCAATCGTTTTGCTGGCAGCCAGTAACAAGCACATAGAGATGCTCCTCCAGCAACTACAGGAGTGTTTATACCTTCGTCTTGCTCCTTGCTTCAGCAGAGCTAACCCCCAAGCCACTCTTGTTTGTGTGCACCCCTACAGCAACAGGCAGTGGACACCAAGGGGCTACCACACTATCCTCTCACCATCCACTTCATCCCCTGTTCCTCAGCTGGAGCCCCTTTATAGCTATAGGGCCTTGGGGTCTTCTGCAACGCTACATCCTGGAAGGGAAACTGCCTTTCCCAGGCTGACCCCGGTTCCTTTCCCCACAGCACCCAGCTCCACAATGACCACCTCTGCATCCGGGGATCAAAGCAAGGGCAGCCCAGCTGCCCTGCCAAGGAGCTCAGCAGAGATCGCCATCACCCCACTATCTCCCTCCAAGTCTGTGCTTTCGCTCTGAGGCACACCTGCCATCACCTCCACCCCGTTCAGCTGCCATGAAATCAGGCATAATGCAGACAGCCGCAAAATTAAACAGCCTCTGCATCTGACTGTATTGATTTGCCCTGTTGATTTATTGTTAGGTTAACTGGAACTCAGCTATGATGTATATCAAATTTCAAAACTCTCTGTGGGTGTGTATAGAAATAAAGAATGTGAGGAAGAAAAGAAGGAAGAAAGGAAGGAAGGAAGGGATGAAGTCACAGTCAATGGCATCAGCCAGTTTCTTTTTCCTGCCAGTAAATGCACATTGGCACAATGCTGAATACTGCCAAAGGTTTCTTTTCTATTTCAGCAATCAATACTGATGTAAAAGCCTGAAGCGTTAATATGCTGAAAACCTGCCTCACAGAAGACTTAATGATATGTTGGCAGCTCAGTCATTGTGCATTTGTGTTTCAGCAATGTCAAATGGCAGCAGTTAAGCAGGAACCTGCTGGCAAATTGACAAACAACAGCCATGAAGCAATTAAGTGGCAACGCTAGAGAATTTCCCTTTATGTATCCTGAAGAACAAAAGGTAAGGGGAAAAAACCCAAATAAGCTTGTTTCCATAATTTTTTTCCAGTAGGAAGCTTTGTAGATTGTGAGCTTCACTGGTAGAGTTTGTCTTAAGTTTTCAGAAGTTACAGAAAAGAGATTTTTTTTTGCCCCCCGTGTACTCAAAAGCAATGGAAGTTCCAATATGGGTCAAGGCCTGCCAGCTTTTGCATGTGATACTTGATGAAGGAGGCCACTAATTAGGAAGAGGACTGATGCTTGCCTGAAGTACGGTGTGGGTGCCTACAAAACATGCTATTAGGGAAGTGAAAATAAAAATTTCCCCATGCAGACAGCATGGATGTCTAAGATAAGTGTACCTTCAGCTTCTGTGTCTGTGTGCAGCCAGAGAGGGTGTACACTGAAGACAGCATCAAAGCCCCATGAGCAAAATCATTAGAGAGTCTGGAAAGATTTGCTTGCTCACAAACTCACAGAGAAAGTCCAAGACCACTCCTTGACAGAGATGCATTGCATTATCATAGAATCATAGAACCTCAAGGCTGGAAAAGACCTTTGAGATCATCAAGTCCAACCGTACCTGTCCACTACTACTACTATTACTCCCCTGGTGCAACCTGAGGCTATTCCCTCTCGTCCTATCAACTATCACTTGTGAGAAGAGACCAACACCACCACTCTGCAACCTCCTTTCAGGTAGCTGTAGAGAGTGATAAGGTCTCCCCTCAGCCTGCGTTTCTCCAGGCTAAACAACCCCAGTTCCCTCAGCTGCTCCTCATAAGACTTGTTCTCCAACCATTTCGTTGCTCTTGTCTGGACACACTCCAGGACCTCAGTGTCTTTCTTGTAGTGAGGGGCACAAAACTGAACACAGGATTTGAAGTGCGGCCTCACCAGTGCAGAGTACAAGGGCAGAATCACTTCATTAGTTCTGCTGGCCACACCGTTTCTGGTACAGAGTGAGGTGCCATTGGCCTTCTTGGCCACCTGAGCACACTGCTGGCTCATGTTCATTCGGCTGTCGATCAACACCCACAGGTCTTTCCCTGCCAGGCAGCCACTCTTCTCCAAGCCTGTAGCACTGCACAGGGGTTTTGTGTCCCAAGTGCAGGGCTCTGTACTTGGCCTTGTTAAGCCTCATCTCTTTAGTTACAGTCCATCAGTCCAGCCTGTTCAGATCTCTTTGCAGAGCCTCCCTACCCTCAAGTAGATCGACACTTCCTCACAGCTTAGTGTCATCTGCAAACGTACTAAGAGTATACTCAATCTCTTCATCCAGGTCATTGATAAAGATATTGAACAGAACTGGCCCCAGCACTGAGCCTGAGGGACACCACTTGTGACCGGTTTCCAGCTGGATTTACCTCCATTTACCACAACTCTTTGGGCTCGGCCATCCAGCCAGTTTTTTTTATTATATAAGAAATAAAAACTAACAGAGGCAAGGCCTCCAGACAGAACCAACCCTTCTTTCAAACTGATTTTGTATTCAGATTTCTGAAACTCAAGAAACTGCTTGAGGCTCCAGCTACAAATCTTCTCTGCAACAGCAGAGCAGAAGATTGCTTTTCCGACATGTGAAAGCCATGCTAGCGCTGAAGGGTATTTCCCTTGCCCAAGCTCTTGCGTTATGCAGCTCAAGGTGTGCAAAGAAGGGAAACAACCTCTTTGCTGCAAGCGCTTCCCCTGCACATGGGAAGTCCCCATGGGAGGCTGGTGGGATGTTGCCCACCTCCTGAGGCAGCAACCTAATCTGATCCTTGTTTCAGGGGGATGAAGGGATTAAAAACACCAGAAAAATGCAAAAGGTGTAGGTGCATTTGACTCCTCTTTCATTCCACTTCATGATTCTGGTTCATAGTTAGAACTAGAGGTGAAACAGGAATGAATGAAGCCAAGTAACCTCAGAACATGCTGCTGGAACAGCCTGGTAGAAGCAGTACTAGAGTTAGTAATTTTTTTTTTTAAGACTACATGTAAGTTGTTTTAACAAAACACAGTGGCATATTGCTTAGAATCATAGAATCGTAGAATCACCAGGTTGGAAAAGACCCACCGGATCATCGAGTCAAACAATTACTATCAAATACTAAACTGCTTGTTGCAGTTCTTCAGATTTCTCCAGCTTCTCCATACCCACCATCCTCCAAACAGATTTCTGAAGAGTCTGTTCATCTGAATGAATGAAGACATATTTACCTCTTTCATGAACTACTATCAAGTGTAAACATCCAAAGTACATCAGAAGCTGATAAAGAAGAAAAGACATAGAAAGAGAAAAACTAATGAAAAGTATGCACATCTCAGTGGTAAATTATAATTAAACTCAAACTACTAGTATAGAACATAAATAATAATTAAAAGACATATTGTTAATTTTTTGCTTCATTACTCTGAAACATCACACATTACTCTGAATCTCCCAGTCTACGCAAGCAAAGATTCGGTGGCAGCACATGGGAATGTATTTACGTCTGCCAGCTCATAGAAAGCTCCCCACAAACAGGCTGAGTGACACTTCAGCATATGGTTTCCTGCCATCCGTAACAGCTTCTCAGAAATCGCAGCAGATGTGGTAGAGAGGATAGGGCTTGCTAGGTGGAGCATCCATCAGCAGGACCACCAAGGAGGACGCAGACTGCTCCCTGTTACTAGCACCCAGATCTTGGCATCAAAAGCACCCTTTCAAATCAGCTGAGAATGACATAAATCATGAGCATGAAATGCCTGCTCGGACCCCTTTGGGATGGAAAAGTGGAAGGCAGTCTGGTATTCAGAACAGTCAGCAGTGAGCATAACAAGCAACTCAGTCGTGGTGGCAATGACAACCACGTCTGCTGAGCTTGGTAAGGGCCACAGTACTGAAGGGCAGCAGGGGCTGTGCATCGCCCTCTTGCTCCTTGCCATCCAATCCACTACAGCTACTTTCAGTTTAAGAGCAATATATTTCACTTCAATCAATAGCAGTGTTTAAAGCATGTCTCTTCTTAGTCAGTCCGAGGAAGAAAGAGAGAGCACTTGCACATGCAGTGAACTGAAGAAACAAGGGACTGGGCCAAACTTTAGCCAGTACAGTTATAACAAATGTATATCACTGTAAGATCTGTGACCTGCAGAGCTTTTAGCAGCTTCTGTCCTTAAGAGGAACTTTCAGGATGACAGATCATAAATCATCATTACATCACACAGCAAAAACTCTTAAAAAGTGGTTTGTCGTCTGTGTAAGATGGTTTGTCTTGCATACACCCATGCAGAAGCACCATCGCCCCTGGGTTACCTGGCCTGACAGATCACAATGGTGACATTACAGCGTTTGTTTTCACAGAAAGCTAATAATAATAGGAAAATTAAAGAAAGAAAATCTAGTTTTGCACAAAGTATCAAAGACAAAACCCATCAATGTGCTATTAGCTCTGTGTGAAACACCAGTGAAAAATCACAGTTTGCAGGTACAAGCTTTGAGAAATCAGCTTTGATAACAAAAGCAGCTAAGTCAATAATAAAAACAGTACCATGAAGAATGAAAACTGAATGTAATCCCTTATATACTCTGCAAAGTGTCATGCTTATTTATAGTGCCATATAAATAGTAATTAATCACTATAAAAATAAAGCTTCTTAACTGAAGTTGTACTGTTTTATTGAACTAAGGACTTGGAGCTAATGGCTAGGTCCTGATCCTGGCTGATGCAGCTGTGGAGGGCTGCAGTCCTTGTCACATGTGTAGGCAATACACACCTGAGATTTGCACAGCTCCTACCCGGACTGGAAGGTGGAATGCTTCTTCAAAACTGTTCTGAGGTGCTAGGAGGTCTTGGGAACACCTCTACACATTCCCAGGAGGCAGTCTTTATACACATAGAGAGAAAGTGCCCAAACAGCTTGCTTAGGAGTTTATCTGCCATTTCCAGAAGTGACTTTTGCAATTAGCATAAAGATACCATGGGAACTGCTCAGCAGACAGAGACAAAACAAAGGTGAGCAGGTACAGCACCATTCCAGTGTATCAGTTTTCCTCCCCAAAGAATGGGGAATAATGATGTCCAGCACCCCAGAACAGCAAAGGATCTTCCTTCAGCAATGGGCAAACAGAGCACAAACTGCTCTTCAAAAAGAACAACGTTATTTTGTAGTTTATATGGCAAACAGGGTCAACCTGCGTTTTACCTTATAAGGTTCATTTTTGTACACACTAAGATTAAAGACTGTTTCAAACTTTCCCTTGGCAAATGCAGTTGATGCCTGCAGAACAACTGAAAAGGAAACAGCAGCCTTACTGCTGTACAGCTTGTCACATGGGTATGTTTGGGATTCTCTGCTTTACTAAAATAAGAGCTCAGCTTTACAGTCCAACATCGTTTCTCTTAGGAAGCTTAAAAACTTGAATGCAAGACCATCCTATGTTGAGCTCATCTGATCTTGTAATCACAGCTAATGAACATCTCATGGGGCGTCAGCCTGTAATTCAGCATCTATCAATATTTACACACTCAAAGATCTCTTTTCTAGTAATACATTGTTTAAAGCAAAATATTCATAAACTACATGCAATTCTATTAAACAACACGTGATGTTCAGGGTCAGGTTGGATTTCTAGCAGTGAATTCACAGCTGTCACTGCCCAGAGAATCAGTGGGTAACACCAGACAGCTGTTTAACTGTGTCAGCACAAAGTCAGTCCCTCATGTTCTGCAAAACCTGAAACCATCCAAACTCTCTGCTCTTTCATAAGTGGTACTGTCAACACACTGCTAGCACTGTGTGTCAAATTCTGCTTTCAGTTAAACGGCTTTAATCTTGATGAAGCTGTGTGGATGTATAGAAAATTCCTACAAAATATAGAGCTTTATCTTACAAGTAATCTACCCCGAAACAAAGCTGAGCGCCTGGCAGCCTGTACCAAGGAAAATATTCAAAGATCTTCCATGTGCTGGCCACAGCCTTCACAAAGCCTAGGTATGCTCTGAGAATCTGTCTATCCTTCACCTTTCAGGAAGAAAATAATCACTGGATCCTAAGGACCAAATTTTACCCTTATAATCCCCTGCAGGGATCCTGGTGAAAAGACCAGCTGCCGCACACAGACATTTCAGAGCAGAAGCTGGTCTACAAAACGTCCCAACCAATAGCTGAGAGGATTTCTAACCCAAGTATGCTTTGTGGCTTTACGAGAAACCACCAGACAAAATACGCCTTGACTGACTCCCTTGTAAGGGCCACAAGCACATCCTGAGCGAGGGCTTCAGGAGCTAGCTGTGGGTTGACACGCAAGAAAACAAAAAACAGAAAAAAAATCATCTTCTTCTGCAACTTAAATGGGCAATCTCACTGCAATGTGCTAGTTGAGCAGTTCTAGGAAGAAAGATGGCAAAGTCGCCTACATTTAGCCTGCCAGAGCCATGAATAGAGACGTGCTCTAAAAGAAACAGGAGGTCCCTCAAAGCTACGGAGAAACACAAAACAGAACCTTATATTCACGGCATTATAGCAATTATATATTTAAGGTTGCCTTCTGTTCTCCATTCAAAGTGTGTCTTAGATCCTTTAAATAAACATTAATTCTCTCACTGATAGAAATCAGATGACAACACTTTGGTTAGGACTAGGTCCTGGTTTTCACAGGCACCTGCCAGAACCCAGTCCTTGCTCATTTTTTTTGATAAAAGAAATGAGTTAAAAGTCAGTCTGCTGTGCAATTTTGAAAGCTTTATGTTTGTTCAGGCTCCTTCACCTCTGCAATAGCAGCATTGACAGCCCTGGAATTTTACACAATTCTTTACACTTTAGGTCACAGAAAGAATAAAGAACATTTTTTGGAAAATATTAAAAAGTATTGCATAACACCCCATAATGTGAATCTCTGCTTTAACTGCTTCCTTCATTTGATCTTTCCTGGTGGAAGTTGACAAAGCATGGGACAGCTTACACTTTCCAGGGGTGTCCTTGTAACTTTGCTACCCAGCCCAATAACTTTGGTTTGCTTTCCAGGCTTTCCACATCTTTCTTCTCAAGACTAAGTGTTGCCTTAGCAGAAACCCTCTCCCATCTCCACCCCTAAAAGGACTTTATGGTCCAGTCCTGCTACAACTCATCAGAGCTGGATTTCCTCCTGGCAGACACGAGGCAGGTCACAGCTCAGAGGTCCCGCTCCCAGACCCTGTTTTGCTGGAATTTTTCCATTGGAATTTTTCCTCTTTAAAGTGGACCACAGACAGGGGAAAGGGAAGGGCCTGAAGATAAAGCTAACCCAAAAATGGAGCAGACAGCTGTATTTGCTATCTGGACAAGCTCCCAGAGCTCAACAGAGGGAGCCCTACTCCGACTAATCTTGCTGGGATTGCTGCTGGTGGAGAAGACAATTTTTTTTTTTTTTTTTAACATAAATAAGTGCTTACCAGGAAAAGCTTTCTCTTCTCTTTCTCCCTCCCTTCATGCAAATGTTAACTTAAAGGTTGTGCAAAAAATTCTCCCATAATTTCAATCACGAAGAATCAAGAAAACCAGCAGCTGAAACAACACAGGCTACTTTGGCAGCCTCAGCTCACAGACTCTAGCACCCAAGAAAAACAACCCAGAAAAACTTAAAAAGAAGGAATTTTTAAATTTATCTTTTTGAGGTGACATAAGGTTGCTCAAGGACCATGTTGGGATTATTCCTCCATTTGGAAACCTGCATTTGCTGAGGAGCTGAAGAGTCTCTGAGGATGTCAGAGTATTGCAAGGTTTGAGGGGTGAAACAGGGATGGTTTTAACAGGGAGTGAGCGGGGCTGCCACCAGGGTTTTCAGAGAGCATGGGAGAGGAAGTAGAAGACAAATGACCATGAAGACTCTCTGATATTGGAATGGGATGAAAACGTGCCCACCCAAAAAGCCTGTGTGTCCAACAGTGACAGTGGCAGAGCGGCTCGTAAACCGAGATGGGTGAATGGGTGAAGGATGTGCAGGCAGTCTTAATTCTTATTTCTGATGAAGGGGAGGATCTGTAATTCCTATTTAAACCCTAATACTTCTGCAAAAGATAGCATTCAGTTTGCTTACACTGCTTTTACTGTATGTTTTACGATAAATAAGCATGGTGCCTAGGAAGCACCTCTTTCTGTTGTGTCTTCCTCACTGCATGTGATCACAGGGCAGAGACCTGCACTATAAAACTGAAAATATATCCTCTGCTTTCCCCTTGGACAAAGTTTTCATAAGGCAGCTTTAAAAAACATACTCTAAGAGAAGTTTCTGAGATGGTATTAACAGTTTAATAAATACTGTATTCCCTGAACCGTGCCTTCCCTGAACTGACAAGGCATTTGACAAATGCACCGTGGGCTGCATACACAGTGGAGCTAAAGAACATGTTTCCTCGGTAGCTCAGTTGTAAACTTCAATAGGTGGATAAATTCCCATGTCAGTAGAGAATATTTACAAGTGAACCTTATTTATCAGCAGCGTGCCTTTACCAACAGCCCACACAAATCCTGTTACACAAAAATGGCTATAGCTCTTTTTGTAGTTGCATGAAAATCGCAGAGGTTTCTTTTGCACCAGGACAGGCTTTATTGCCCGTGAGATGAAACTGCGTTAGGAGATAGTAACATTGAAATATTCTTGGCTCAAAATGTCAGTGTGAGAGGAGTTAGCTCATTCACATCTGCGCCGTATCAGCAGCCTCCTCGTCCCTTTGCTGTTGGGGACCTTCTAAAGTGAGAACACATTGGGGCTCAAGGCATATGAAGAAATGAACATGACAACCTACTTGCCAGGAATTTAGAGAGATTATTTTCCCCCAATTTGCTGCCATTAGTAATATTAAAATATCTGGTATCCATTAAAAATGAAAAATTCGTGCTTTTTAAATCACAGCCTTTCAGCTCTGTTTATCAAAAGCCCCCTGTGTTCCCTACTTCCCTAAAAGGGGACCTTATTTTTTGAGATGCCTACCCTGCACACTCCCTTCATTCTGTCTTCCCATCCAGGTCCCTTGCCCTGAAATGACTCATTAGCTACAATTTACTGACACGCGCTCTCTTCACAAAGACGATTAGGATCACTTTCATGCCTCAGTCGTGCTGACAGAACAGACTGGCACCTTCGGGCACATTAGCTATCTGACTGCCAGAAGGCCTTTAATCAGTTCTGGCTTTGACGAGTGCCAGGCGGTCGGAGGAGATGGTTGCCCTGTGCCTCCTACAGTCTTGCTGTATTGAAGAGGTCAAGGAGCATCTTGCACTCTGACATCGAGTGTCCTTGTCTCCTCTGCAGTGGGAAAGGTCTCTCCCAGCCACTATACTGGGCTCTGATTAGGAGAAGTTCAGCTTTTCCCCTGTCTGGAGCAAACCACTGTGCAGTTTGATGTTAGGAAGCAATGTCAGTTGAAGCAGACAAGGAAAACATCAAGGAAGATACAAGGCTTCATAATGCAAATCATGCTTTTATGCCATTCTCCTGAATTCCCCTTTGGGGAGAGGAAAGTTGATTATCTACAGAATATGGGTCAAAGTTATGCCTTAAGGATCTTTCTGTGCTTTGGCTGCTTGCTGATATACTACAGAGCTCCTTGATGCATTTTCAGGTTAATGCTTTCAAAGTGCTGTCCCAGTGTATCATCATCATCATCATCATCATCATCATCATCATCATTATCATCATCATCATCACCATCATCATCATCATCTTCATTATAATACTACTAAAAAAAAATTAATTTCCTGCACCCACTCCCAGGAGTTTCTGTCATGTTGAGTTTAATTGATGCTTCCTCCTGCACTTGAAGGAATTATTAAAACGAACGCTACACATGTTTGGAAGCACCTCAGATTTCAAACTCTGCATGGTTTCTAATTAAAGGGGCACACACAGGATGCTTGTGCTACATTTCACTCCTCTCTATGGCTATTATTATCATATACATTTCAGCAGTAGTCAAAAGAATCTCCTCTGCTTCACATAATAGGATCCTGATTTAGACTGTGTAATCACCACTCGTTGATCTGGGTGAAAACTGTCTTTAGGAAAGGAAAAAAAGAAAAGACTTGAGATGTAACTAGCCCTCTGACATAGACATTGATATTAATGACCTAAGTGTTTGAAATTTTGGCTAACAGGGAGTATGCAGTACCCATTTTTAAGCACTGGTGCTAATGAAGTACAAGGAAAAAATCCCAAACATTTAGAAAAAAACTAGCATAATCTGCAAGGATGCCTGTAAGTGATGAAGCAGCATCCCTGCTATCTGGGTCTCAAGCTCTCTGTTGCTACAGCCAGTTCACTTGTTTTGAAGACTGACTCTTCTCCAAAGTGAAGAGCATAAAAGGACTTGCCCTCAGTCTTACCCTAATATATTGGACATATTCCTTTATCGTCCATGAAGATGTTTCCACAGAGTATAGCCAAATCTGCAAATGTGCTCAGCTCCAAAGATTTTGGGAGCCACAACCCTGCGCAGAACATGCCATGGGATATGGCCTCGATGCTCACCAAGCTATCGGAAAGGATCAGACAGGCCACGGGGGAGCAGCTTGGTGTGCTCAGCTCTCCTTGCATGCCTTCCCTTCCACTTGTGGTCCACGCATATCTGGACATGGCTTCATCCCGGGAGTGGCTGATGCTCACAGACTTTGGAGGAAAGGGCACAGGTTGGCAAGTCTCAGCACTACTCCTACCCACCACCTCCCTCCCAGATTTCTGGTCTCTGTGTATCTTGCTGGTAAGAACATGATTCCTGGGCAAAACTGCATGACTGTAAGTACAAGCTGTGAAATATTACTCAGCTTTACCTTTAGAAACCTCAGGACCCAAAAGGCTGGAGTAATTAACCAGTACAGAAATCTTTTCCCAGCTAGTTACACATCTGCACCATCAGCACCTGCATCTGACATCAACAAAGCTAATACCCCTGCTCTTCTGCAAGAAAGTTCGGGGCTGCAAACCTGAAAGGGGAAAATATTTCACATATATTTGGTATTAATATAAAGCCAGCTCATAAATCTGATCTGGCAAAGCCGTGCAGTCGTTTTGAAAACTGCAGCTACACACCTCACTAGATGCGATGACCTTAACGTTTTCCAAGGCCTTCTTCTGACTTTGCTTACATGAATGTAAATAAATCAAGAGCTCCCCCACTGACCATAATGACAGTATTCCTGATTGTCACTGTTGTGGCAGCGCAGTCAAGCTCCATGGCAAGTGACACCAGGGGAAATGCTATGATAGCAATCCAATACTGCATTGTGTGCATCTTTTACCACCTAGTAATATTTAAAATATGGGATGCATTTGCTTCTCAAATGTCTTGTAAAATGCTACAGGCTATAAATAATTCATACCAATAATAATGGTATGCCTGTGCATTTCTCTTTCAGGTTTAAGAAGGCAACTGCTTAACTTGGTGAAATAAACAGTTTTTACTGAAATACTTTTCACTGTTGATAAAGAAATGGCTTACAATTAGATACACTGCATATTAACAATAGGAAAAGACTTAACAACAAAGCAAAAGAGTGCTAGTGTATACATTTTTATTACTTATTCAGTTTTCTGTATGGTGTCAAATCCCTTCAGAACAGAATTGAACTCCTGTGCCTCTACCCTAGCCTAATGCTATAACCACTGGGATAGTGTATAAAAATAGGAGCACTGGCTTCTCCTCTGGCCATGTTCTAAAACTGAAGACCATTTTGCTTTTCAAAGACAGATTTTAGACACAACCTCAGGAAAGGATTAGGATGTATCTCTCAAAAGGAAGGAGAGATTTTGGTCCTTGAGAGGGGGCAGAAGTAAGAGATACTGCCCCTCCCAACCATTTCCTAGCATCTAGTTCAGCACTCTAGCTTCACCTCTCCCCTCCTTCAGCAGGCTAAAACTTCAGGCTCCTAGCCTGCCCTAGCTTTAGGGTGACCGTTTCAGGGTAGTGGATTCTGGTATGGGAGCGAGACACCTGCACAACAGGGGTGAAGTATGGAGTTAAGTATTGCGTGGAAAAAATATAAATATACCCTGAAAAAGACTACAACCTATATTTCCATGACATCAAAACAATTAAGCTTTGTTTCCCTGCTCATTATGCCTAATTATTCCATCATACCACCTCCAAAAATCTATTCATGGTTGCACGTGTCATGTGACCTCAGCATATCTCTGAAGACTAAAGGTCTGCAAGTACATTTTGTGAAAGAGCAGCAAGTGCTGTGTGGTCAAGTGGTCTTTCTCTGAGACATCCCTCTCTGTGCAACTGTGGGAGAAAGCTGTAGCCCCCTTGACTCACTTAGCAATGGGACCTAGAAGAAAGAGTTTGAGAAAGAAGTGGCTAGGGGTGTGGTTTTATGATCCTGGAGAGCCTGTCTTCAGGCAATCTTTGCTAGCAAACATGTCTGTGGGTTTAGCTCCCAGAGCTGACTCTTAAGGCTGTGAGACAAGAACAATGCACTGCACAAAGAAGGCAATGGGACTGCACACCTGGTGTGGAGACTGAGATGGGAACCAGAACCTCCTCTTTCAGCCACATCTCCCAGATAGGTTCTATAGGCTCAGCCCTATCCTAAAACCACAGCTTCAGCATGACAGTAAGTGATAGCTCCAAGTATGAGGATGAGCACTGGATCCCTCACTTGAGCAGATGGGAATTACTGTGCTGAATTTCAAAGGAAGGGAATTTAATTTCCACACGATGCCAGTGCTTTCTTTTCACAACTTCATCCCTCTGCCTGCCAGAACCTCAACTAAGGAATTCTCCACATACTGGTTTGAATGTTTCTATGGAGTAAGAACCTGAAAGAATATGTCCGTGCTCAGGAATTATGTGTAAGTCACTTACAGCTCAACTGTAATTGCCTAGAGGTACAGGCTGAATAAAGCAAGTATGAGCAAATCCAGAATCCCGGCAAGTACAAGAAAAGTTATGAAATGGACAAAGACCCCTTTGAGACCACTGGAATCTCACATGACTGCTGATTCAAGTCCTCTGCAATCAAGAAGAAATGTTGCAATAGATATATTTCTCAGGTCCTCAGGCATTTTTTCTACATATTCCAGTTCACCACAGGCAACAAAGCACTTCCCAAAACCCTCTTGTGAACTTAAGAACAAGTAGGAATGATCAAAATCTGTAACTTCCATACGGCAAATGAAGACAGCAAGAGAGAGCATAAGGATTGCCAATGCCCTCCTCGTGATGAAGGAACAGAGCATAGCAAAGCCTGATAACAGGGCTTGCTCACCACATGAGACTATAGGTACCAAGAAAAATCCAAAACCACATCACCAAAGTACTTTGCAACCTGAGTGGAGGAGAAGGCTTCTTTCTGACCACAGATCTAAGGATTGATGTAAGCCAGAGTACATGGTAAAGACATACCAGACACTCGGTATGACTCTGACTTGTGTCATGGCCTGGATGTGGCCAGTGCCCAAATTCTTGCAAGAATGTTAACCCCTCCATTGAAGCTTTTTTCACACAACCTGCAAAAGTGCTGTCCTGCAGCATGAGATGAAAGCAATGGAAGCATGATGCAGTGTGACAGTAGTTTTAAAATCCCTTTGGGCATATCAGTGTAGCAAATACCTAATGATTCATGCTTCTAGAGCACTAAACATGCCATTACCCCTGCAAGAACTTGATAACTGTAAAAATCCCCACATAGATAGAAGGACTGTTCAGGTAGTGAGACCCTGTAGCTAGTAGATCGATGTCTTCTCTCACAAGCAGGAAATGAGAAATTATGTGTTCAATAGTTGAAAAATACAAAATTCTCCATAGAAAAAAAAAGGGGGGAAAATCAAACTCAATTCCAAAATATTACACTGAGACGTCATACCCTAAATTTCACAGAATCATAGAACAGTTTGGATTGGAAAGGACCCTTAAAGGTCACCTAGTTCAACCTCCCTGCAATGAGCAGGGATATCTTCAACTAGATCAGGTTGCTCAGAGCTCTGTCCAACTTGACCTTGAATATTTCCAGGGATGGCATTTGTACCACCTTTCTGGGCAACCTGTTCCAGTGTTTCACCACTCTCATCATAAAAAAATGTCATCCTTATATCTACTCTAAATCTACCCTCTTTTAATTTAAAAACATTACCCCTTGTCCCATCACAACACACCCCTACAAAGAGCTTGTCCCCATCTTTCTCATAAGTGCTTTTTAAGCACTGAAATTCCACAATAATGTCTCCCTGGAGCCTTCTCTTCTCCAGGCTAAACAACTTCAACTCTCTCAGCATTTCTTCAGAGGAGAAGTGTTTCATCCCGCTGATAATTTTTTGCCTTCCCCCCTCCCCCCTGGACCCTCTGCAACAGGTCCATGTCTTTCCTGTGCTCAGGGCTCCAGAAGTAAACACAATATTCCAGGTGGGGTATCACCAAAGGGGATCAGAGGGGCAGAATCACCTCCCTCTACTCGGCCACTCTTCTTTTGATTTGATCTCCATTATAACACAAAAATTGCAAGAAACTTTATAAACCTGATTTCAGACAAAGTGGTTTCAGTAGAAGTTGAAAATGCTGATGACAGTGGAAAGATTCTGTAAATTGAACTCTAGAAAACAATTAATCTGTGTTAATGATGCCCAGAGGAAGTGACAGGAAATGCTGCTTAAAGGAGATCAAGACCATTTTACCCTTCAGCAGCTACTACATGAAAGGGCAACAGCAGCTTAAGATGTTCCCTTCCATGTTTGCCAATATTGACCTTGTTCAGGCAAACTGTCACTCTCCATGTCTCCCCTGAACTCCCATCATTATGAGTGCACACACCCTCTCAAGGTCTGATATTTATACATTATCTACATGAATTAAACCAACTTGCATGTGAACGCTGAGCAGCTGGTCTGAAATTTACTCCAGAATAAAATTTTTAAAAAGCCCCAAAATGATATATGCAGCTGGGATTGCTTATGAGTGAAAAATGTGGTATCTTTATAGCCAACAGCATATGTATTCAGTACGCAAGATCTACAAATACTGGATTCACTGCCAAAAATCATTGTTAAGCAAACTGGCTGACTCTCTGCATTTTCCTGATGAACCAGAAGGAACTTGCTGAAGAGAGGGAGATAAAGTAGAGTACTTTGCAAAAATTTCAGATCATGGATCTATGGTGCGCACAGTGCAGTGCCATCTAGCTAGTCTCAAAGGAGTTGTCTCTGCAGTACAGGACATTTCTGTCTGGGATATGAGCTCGGATCCTGGGAAGGTGTCATCATTGTTGTGATAAGTCCTGATAGTGTGGCTATATTGCAGTAAAGTAGCCTGTCTGGAGCAGGGTCAGGTACTTCTATATACAGCTATGGTGAGTGCTGTAGATCCTCCTAACTGTACCCACAAGTGACACTGGAATGAGATCCTGTTTTCAAAGGCATTTAGTGGCCTTCTGAAGTGTAGAAGATGGCCCGTGCAACAGCCTCTTCATCTGCAACACTTAACCGTAACAGCTATATTACTTAGTTTGCAAGATAAAAAATAAATAATTTTTTAAAAATTCAGTCTTCACTTATGTCTCTTTCCAAAACATTAACAAATGCTAAATTCCCCCCTATGTATTTCAGATAATGGAATCTATGTAATGAGAATCATTTTTAATAGGGCTTCTCTCTGTTTTTACTGAGGACATATTTTTACCTACTGTGTGGAGCTGACTTTGCACATATTCGTTCTGCTATTTTAGCAGTAGGAGACTAGGTTAACACACCAGTGATTCACTCCTGGAGATCTGGATTCAGTTCCTGGCCTACATGACAAGTGATAATGAGTTTGGTTATTGAATCTCCAGGGGATATTTGTTCACATTACTAAGCAACCACATAATTTGGCAAGATGTGTTAAGTATGTGCTAAGGATAAGACCAAGGGCCAATTGCTCAGATGACTGACACAATGCAGCCTCCCTCATATCACTACACCAAACTCCTCCTTTGTGCAGTTCTGCTAGAGAACAGGAGAACTATGCAGGTTTTTCAGTGTTTCTGTTTTTGTGTCTGCTCCAACACAGGCCAGTGCACAGCAGCGCAGGTATAATCTGAACTTCCATATACATAAAGAAATAAGACCTATGTCCCTGCTATCAAACTCAGCACATTATTCAAAGTCATTTTAATTAAATATGCATCTTTTTGTTTCAGCATTTGCTGCACCCAAGCAGTAATAAACCACAATACAAGCTGAAAAAAAATTAGGATTTAAAAATTAATTATATAATAGTTGTTTTTGTTTGCCAGATATTTTGCTTTTGGCAGGCAACTCTTCGGGATGTGCATATTAAGGTTTTTCTCTGCAATGTTTAGAAAGTTTCATTTAAACAAAAAGAGAAATGAAACTTTTGTGTGATCACAAAACACTATAAAATGGTATGTTGGCCATTGCAAGTACTGGTAACACTGCTATAATGTGTTGGCCATGTCACACTTGACTTCCCTTAAAATGGGCAGGTTGCTTTGGGAACCAATGTGCCAAAACCAGTCACTTATCCTAAAACTACTTCCATGTGATCTTCTTTTGACCCTAGTCTAGCTGACTGTGACCCAGCTTCAACCAGAAGTGCATGCAAGCTTTCATAGATGTCCTCCATACTGGTGGCACAACCACCAGGAGACCAGGTTGGGTCTTTCAAGGATGATACCTATAGGTATAAAATTGCTATGCTATAGCCTGGAAATGTCCTTTCCTGGGTCTCTGTATAATATCTGCAAGCCCTGAACACATCTAAAGACCAGGCCCATCCCAGGATTTGGGAAGAGAAAGGCAAATTTGCCTTGTCTGTATTACAGTGGCCCATGCATTGTTGCTAGGTACACACAGCTGAGGCTGGCAGGGCTGTCTGCATGCTCCTGCATCTATGGACCTTGGAAACTTTGTGGACAAACGCTGAGGTGCGTAAGGAGAATTAGATACCTGAGTAACAAAAGTGTGCTTCACCACTTTCTGTGGCATCAGTGTCTACAACTTTTAGGTGAGGGGAAGAAAGCATTCTGGATCCTTTCCTTGACATACTGAATAGAAATAAACCTTATTCATGGGCCACAGACATCTGCTATAGATTAAGGTTCAAAAGGGGTTAACAGTTCCAGCATGTAGAAGATCCAGATGTCACATCATCACCCAGTCATATGACAAAAGTCAGAATTCATTGATAGTTTCTGCAGGAATTAAGATTCAGCACCTGGCAGGCTTAAATCCATAGCAGAGAAGGGAAGTAAAAAAAAAAAAAAAAACAGGAGTAAGCCTGCTCTCATTCCAACAGGAACGATGTTCATTGTGGGGGTGGCTGGTAGCTGAGTAAATCTGGAACGGCTGCAAATCAGGAAATGACTTGTCAGCCAACTCCAAGTCTTTTTTTGGCACACAAGCCTCTTGGGGAGGATAGTGGCAGGAATGAGGCATTTATGTCTGATCATATGGGAATTTTATGAATAAAAAGATAAAGTTTACTTGCTGTGAATCACAGAAAACTCTCCCTGCCATGACCAAGAAAGTATATGAATAAAACTTCATTGAAGAGAAGCCATGGTAGAGCGTGATGTTATTCATAAATAAACACCAGTAAGCTTATGTTCACCATGAGCTGGGACACACAGCCAACAATTAAAGAGCTCCCGCTTACAATCGAAATAACACTATGGTTCAGTTCCAGTTTTCTTTGAACGTCTGGACAGTGACAACATCTGAGCCATCAAGGGGAAGTGGACATGAGCATGATGTTCCATCTCAAGCATCAACTCACAGCAGCCAGGCAGGACATGGGACCCTGCTCCCTGCCACACTGTCCTTGCCTTTCAGCAGGGCTGTCTCTGAAGCACAGGCAGCCACCACTATAGCACCAATTTTGACTACAGCACCATGGGAGAGAAGATGGTTACAGCCTACCTGATTTGCCAACCCATCTACGGAAACATCAAGTCGTGTCAGAAATGACAGAGAAAACATTTGCTTTGATTTAGAGTGCCTGTCTTCTATTTAGGGGATGCCAGAGACTGCGAGAGTGTGAACAAGTAGCAAAGTGAGGAAGGCATCTAATCTGAGGCTTGAATTTACTTTATATGTATTCTTCTCTCTTCTCTCATAACACTCCACCTTCCCCAGATGATCTTTAAATCAAGTTCTGCTCTAGTCTGATGCAGTTCTTTGGAGTTGTATAAACCTGTCTGCTCAAATGCTCCACCCACAGAAAAGCTGTGCCAGTTTCGACTTCATCGAACCAACCATAAATCCTAGATGTGCCAGAAAATGCTGCTGAAATGCCAAAGCAAGCCATGTTTTCCCAGTCTCCTGTAGTGAGAATGAGCCTAAACCACAAATGAAGGACTGCTGGTTGACAGCCGACTGAACATGAGCCAGCAGTATGCCCGGGTGGCCAAGAAGGCCAATGGCATCTTGGCTTCTATCAGAAACAGTGGGACCAACAGGTCCAGGGAGGTTATTCTCCCACTGTACTCGGCACTGGTGAGACGGCTCCTCGAATCCTGTGTTCAGTTCTGGGCCCCTCACCACAAGAAGGATGTTGAGGCTCTGGAGCGAGTCCAGAGAAGAGCAAAAAAGCTGGTGAGGGGGCTGGAGAACAGGTCATACGAGGAGCGGCTGAGAGAGCTGGGGTTGTTTAGCCTGGAGAAGAGGAGGCTGAGGGAGACCTCATTGCTCTCTATAACTACCTGAAAGGATGTTGTAGAGAGGAGGGTGATGGCTTCTTCTCCCAAGTGACAGCGGACAGGACAAGAGGGAATGGCCTCAGGCTCCGGCAGGGGAGATTTAGGCTGGACATTAGGAAGAAATTCTTCACAGAAAGGGTCATTGGGCACTGGAACAGGCTGCCCAGGGAGGTGGTTGAGTCACCTTCCCTGGCGGTGTTTAAGGCACGGGTGGACGAGGTGCTAAGGGTTTTAGTGTTTGATAAGAATGGTTGGACTCGATGATCCGGTGGGTCTCTTCCAACCTGGTTATTCTATGATTCTATGATTCTATGACTGTGAAAATCAGTCAAAACTATAACTGCTTTTTGCTAATTGGAAGACCATTAATATAAACACCACTTTCCTTACACCTGAAGCTGTCCTTCCTCCTGTCAGATTCTAAGGATAGTATCTTCATTTATTAGAGCATTAAGCTCTATTCAACTCCTGCTAAAAAAGCCCTACGAGATAATGACAGAAGAAATATGAATACACATCTGAGACATGGGTCCCCAAGAAAAGCACAGTCACTTACCACAGTGTCCAGCAGTCAATTGATGCTCGACCAGCAACAGAGTGGCAACTGTCTCCAAAAGTAACAACGACCCAACAACTCAGGTAGATGAGCCTCACTATCTAATGACAACAATGTAAATTGAGCCTAAGCTGCTGGTGAAAAGGCAGCCCAGAGGAAATGATAGTCAAGAGCCACTCCAGTTTTGGCACATCAGATACTGAAATATTCAGGAATATGTTAACAAAAGGCCTCTTGACTCAAAAATCTGCCTCTGTGTCATGCGAAACATGAGCCATGGCAAATAAAAAAAAATTATGGCCTGATCCTGTTTATGGCCTGAATCAGTGTAATGGTGATGGTGTCAGTAGAGCTGGGGCAACTCAAACCAACTGAGAAACTGGCTCTGTACATTGACTATACCATGCCTGGACATCTTTGACTCTCGGAAACTGCTGAAATGGCATCTGTTGCAGGTCAGCTTTCAGCTGAAGGGATTAAGAAGCTCAGGAGGTTGGTAATGGGATACAGGCACTTCCATCCCCACTTCTGGCTGCAGTTCAGCCCAGATTTATGCTGACCTTCATGAATGAATCGCTGTGCTGACAGAGGGACCTGGCCGCTGTACTCTACTTGTGCTCCTAGCAGACATGCTTCCGTGCCACAGAAGTAAAGCACAGTGCAGCTTGGTCATCTCACTGGGGAGAAACTGATGGGAATGCAGTTAAACAGTCTCATCTCTCCCTTGGGCCAAGGTCAAGGCATATTGATGGGACAGGCATGGAGTCCCTCTACCTAGGCAAGGTTGTAGAGATAAATTATGAATATTAATTCAATGCTTTCTATCCAAATGAAAGCTGTTATTTTCTAGCAACTCCTAGGAGACAGAAATCTTCAAAAAGAAATTTTCATTTTATTCAGATATCAAGGTAAAATTTATTTTCTTGAAACAACTACTTCTGCTAGACTACAGAGCCCAAAGGCAAAAGCTTGTTTATACTACTCTGTTTATACATACTCTGAATGTTAAAAAACACCCTAGCTAATCCAACAGAAAAAGGAATCTTCTAATTTTCCCTCCTAATCAGGAAAAGTGTAGCAGGGCAAAAACTAAACATTAGGGATCAGCAGACCGCTTTGGGTAAGATCTGGCCAGTGTAGCAATGCTGTGGGAGTGCACACGGGTTGCCTCACGGCATCTGCAGTGTCACCTTAATGGCTCCAACTTCCCTCTGCACCCTCTGAGAGGCAAGTACCAGCCATGCCCCCGTGGTACATGGCTCCTCTTCCCTCTAGAGCTTTCAGAGATGTTGAAGAGTGGCTGTAGCCCTGTTGCATCTGCTCCCATGATCCAGATTTTGCTATGAGAGGGAACAACAGCTCCTTCTCACCATGCTGATTGTTTGCAGCACAGGGCTGGGGCCATGCCTGGCGTGGTGGCAATGGGCGCAAGCTCCTGGGAAGGGCAGCTGGACCCTCCCAGGGCAGCTGGCAGAGGCTCTCTGCAGCTGCAGAAGCAGGACTTGCCACAACAGGGTGAGGTAATGACACAGTTGGGGTCTGTTGAGTTTTGTAGCTAGAATAGGAATTTCTCTGGAATTGCTCGCTGCTTATAAATGTAAAAAAGTAGTGTGCTTATACAATGCTGAGACTGAAGGCTTGAGCAGTGGGACAGATAATATAATACTCCTTCTGTGGCAGCGTCATTAAATAGAACTTTGCATAGAAGCCAAAGCACAGCACTGCAAATCTCTCTCTCCCTGGCAAAATCCTTGCTGCCTGCATTTTTCTGTATTACACATTACCACCAGGAGAATGATTTATTTTGAAATAGGAAGGAGAGGAGATACTTGGCACTGCAGCTTTGAAGAGTTCCAGTCTTCTGCTCTGCAGAAAGTATTTCAACAAAAATACCATTGTAAAAAATAAAAAAGGATTGCACATTAAAAGGAAGAAGAATAAAAGATTTTGTGCAGTGTTAACTCCAAAATGATTCACATCCTGTTCCCCCTTTCTCAACACACATCCTTACGGTAGTCTGACATCTTCTGCAGAGTCTTTCATTGATGGGGCAATTCACCAAGGAAGGGCAGCACAAGGTTTATGCAAAAATGAAATCTCCCCCAACCCCAGTGCTATTAGTGCTAATGAGAATGACTGATTAAAATTAGGCAGCGAACAACAACTGCTTATCACTCAGATAAAGGATGGGGACACTCAATGAGGTGGCAAATGTTGACATAAATTCTATATACATGACACATTTGACATCTGTGGAGGGGAGTGCATGAGACAGCTGGATACTCTGTCCAGAGATACTCTATTTGAGAAATGAGAAACTCTACTTAATTAAGCTGTGCTGACTTCTCAGCAGGGCAGAAAAGACTCTGCTTTCCTGCAATATCTTGTCTCCATTTTAATGCAGTTCCCTGAGGGGATTTAAAGCACATGGAGCACCTATCAGTTCTCCAGTCTATTTTCATAAAGGTCCAAAAGAGGTATAATTCTTTGGTTGACCCAACATAAGAATGATCTTCACTACTGAAAAAATAAACACACAATAATCTTAAAACTCTCCTCCTGCATTTAGTTTTAATTTATTATGAATTTTATTGATAACTAGCCATACACCAGAAAGACCTTTGACACCAAACCTTATAAGTGTTCCCTCAAAATGCAATACCTCAGGAAAACCTGCTACAGATTTCTGACGGATACCAAATTATTCACAACCTCTACATTTACAGCTTCATCTTCCTCCTTTTTTTAAATATCCAAAGAAACCAAGCCTTGAAGATTATTTGAAAAGTGTACCAAAGATGCTGAAGATGAGCACCTTTTTATTCTTGTTCTCCTCAATGTAGCCAACAGCGCTTAGCTATGCAGAAGGACTTTACTGTTTTGTGGACTACCTGACTGACCTCTTGTCTTGGCTGTAGGCATTTGCCTCTCCCACTCACCTAGCATTTCTACAATCATTAGCCGTGCAGGTTTTCATTGAATTTTTCCCATCATTATCTGCTTGATGGGCAGTTGTCAGTTTGCTGCTAACACTTCTCTAGCTAAGCAGCCCCAGAAGGCAGTTGGGTTTGATAGGTTTGATAGCAGGGCGATGCTGACCCATTTGTCGGGAATCAATCACAAGCTGCACAGTTCACTGTTTATTAAAAGGATGCCATCATTTGATCATGTACATACAGGATGGCCCGTTAAATCATACTGACATCCCATTGCCAGCTCAGTACGAGGGAAAATAACAGTGCTGACAATATGACAGCATTCCAGTGAGACACCTGTGGGAATTGGGATGATGTGACGGTGAACAGCCTATTAAAGCGTGCCATGCCACAGTCCCAGAAAATCCCAGTGTAGAGCAGTTTAACTACTACAAACACGTTACGTACTTGTCTTCTTTCATCAGATCTTGTCTAACCTCATTAAGCTAACAACCTAACCAATGGCAATAAACCACTCACTCAACAAACACTGTGTAGCTCTAATTGGCATTAATACAAGATACCCACCAGCCCCTCTGTGCATTAGAAAGGCGCAGTCCTTCAGTGTTGGCTCCCCTGCAGCAGATATTGGCAGCACTGCCTGTACCTGCTACCTCCAAGGCTGGGAAACTCCCAGTCATCCTGGGAGCTAAGCCAGAGGGATGTAAACTTACATAAACAGCAGCTCTTCCATTGGGTTGGAAAAGAAAATAAGCACAGTTTTCCCATGCCCAGGTGCCCATGAGATTCTCCAGCAACGGGATCTAAACCATTGCATGTCTTGGGACACTCTGCCTTGGACTAAGGGACCGGTACTGTCAAGGATGCTGCTACAACTGGGAAAGCACCAAGTCTACAAGCACACCCTTCTCCTGGTCTGTGCCAGTAATGTCTTCTGCTGGCAGTGAGGCACTGAACCCCCTTGTGCAGTTTTTACATTCTTTAAATATTGCACAAGATTATATTTGCACACCCAAGAATGATAAAAATGGGCAACGTGCAACAGATTTGCTCACTCAGACTTATTCTTGTACCAGCAGCAGTGGAAATCTGCCTCTATGCTTTACTATATGAAGCACCATTTGTGGAATTATTCATTAGCACTTCATATATAAACCAGACTTCTAAAAAATAATTGGCAGTATCTCCTTCTTACAAATTCCAAACTTTAATGAAAATAAGATTTCCTTTTCAGAGTTCTGTGTACGTAAGACATAGCAATATTTTTTTTTAATAATGTTTCAAAATTTGGCCACAAACCTCTATCACTATCTTTCATTTATGAATCATGGGTATGTCATTAAGCCTAGGTTTTATTCAAAACGGAATGTGCATATAGGAAAACTCCTTTTGAGCCACCCATTGTTCTCCTAAATTTTCATCCCAAGGAAGAAGGACTATTTTAATTCACCTTTCATAACTGGCTGGTCACTAAAGTGATTGCCTAAGACGATTTGCTCCTCTTAGCTCCTCAGGGCACAGCCACAGGACTGGATGCAGCCAGGGTCGGGTGCTAAAGAGGTGATGGGGGCTGGTGGAGCCCCCTTGGCTCCCCCTCCCAGCTCCCAGCCCACCCAGTGCTGGTGTTAATGCATTAGCTGAAACCTCAAGGAAGGGCAATAACTTTCTGAGATTATGTGATTTGACCACATGCCAAGCCTTAGTCACTTAGAAAGAGATTTGCACAACATGCCTTTTGCTCAGAAACATCTGAAAAGATTAATAAATGAGGAGATTGATCATGCAAACTATTACTCACATGAACTTTCCCCCCTTGCTAGCAGGAGGTCTCATAAACCCATCAGCAGTCTCCAGGTTTTCACCTTGCCAAAAAGACTCAGGTCCTGGAGGCTAGCGACAACTGCCAGTCCTGCTCCGGTGAAGAGGAAAATCCATCAGAGGCCTTGATGCAGGCACATCCATTGGCCATTCCCCTCCAACAGAGACAAGCAGAAACTGGTGGCAAATTCCACCTTTAATCACATCTGGTTTTGCAAATGTGTTGTGTGTGTTCGTTTGTTTTTTTAAAATAAAAATGTATGTTTAAAAATCAACAAGATTTTACCTCACACCTTCAAAGATGTTAGTACATAAAGTTTGTCTATGTAAAACTTGAAACACTACCAGGTGATTTTCCTATCTCAAAAAGAGAAGGCATACTTTGCTGAAAATCAAATTATCTCACAGTGCATGCATTCATTGTACAAATCCATTCATTTGACAGAAATACTTGAAAATCCCAGTGACACACCTGATGCTCTAATCAAGAAATTAAATTACAATTGCCTGGGAGATACATATTGCTGTTTACTATTTATAACTGTTAATAAGCATCATCCTATGAAGTAAACAATTTTCATTTCCAGTCTAGAAGATTCTCTTCAGTAAAAAAGAAAGCATAATTTGATTTTTCAACATACACCAAAACCAGAAAGAGAGACAAGCATTTAGTTAATGAATTTCCTTTTCACGCACTAATCCCCATCTCTTCTCACCATATATGACACACCTGCATATTTCAATTTGCATGGCACATTTGGTCCAACAGTTTATTAAATTAAATGGCAAAAGAAGGTGGGAGACGAGGGGCTTTATGTGGGAAGAGACTATTAGAATAGATCCAAAAGAAAGACAATCATCACTGGGCACTTCTGTCATCTGTTTTTGAAGTAATATGAATTTAAATTTCAGACGTACCCTTTGATTTAACTTTTTTTTTAAAAAAAAAAAAGAAATACACATAGTGTAACAGAGAAGAATAAACTGTGATTAATTTCTGGTGGATGGAAGGATTACTTGATACCAGCATTTGCGGGACTTCATTACTTGACAGAAGGAACATTGAGGGCAAGGTTTGTGTTCCACAGATTAAGCACAGATCAGTGGTGCTTTTCAGCTGAGCACCACCAGAATCTTCATGCTATACAAATGGCCTAAAATTGCCAAGCTTGGCACTGAGTTTCCTTGAAATGAAAAGTTTTCCTACCAAGTGAAGAAACGTTATCCAGCTTCTGCTTCCAAGTACTAAGTGCCCTGTGTTACTATTATATCTGCAGTTGTTATACCAACAGGAAGGTGAAATGGAAAAATGTTCAAATTCAAAAAATGTGCCCATACATGGAACAAGACCATGTACCTACTGCATTACAGGCTCTGTCATCTTCTGTGACAACAAATATGTTCGCAGGGAAGAAATCCAACAAGTGTTGCAGACACTGGAGTGGAGTGCCCTGTGCATGCAAATGATTGGGCTATTGCTTAAGACCCATTTTAGGGGATGAAAATATTTCTCTGGCAATGCTACGAAGGTAAAAACAGCTCAGATTATCTGCTGTGTAAGCACTGTTCACATGAATGAAATATGCCCAGGGACAATAAATCCTATGACAGGCATTGCCTGGCTGTATTATCCACAACATGCTCTACATCTTTAGATAGGAAACACATTTCTTCCTTTATGTTTGTTTACCTTGGTCTTCTAATTTCTACTTCACATTATTCATATCTGTTAGGCAGCTGGCTCTGTTGGTATGATAAAACTGACAATTTCATATCCTTGCTCCAAGAAGAAAGCAGCTTGCTGGTCGCACTCACGAGAAATTCAAGCACAAAGGCTCACCCATGAACATGGGCAAGCCCCCTTCTGGGAAGTACTAGGGACACATATTGTGACTTTCTGTTTGGAAATGTCCCTTGTAAGGGCTTTCACAAGAGTCCGTATGAGGGGATGTGTAAGAGGGGGCCTGCAAGATGTTGCACATGGCATGGAGAGGCTGCAGCTCTTTTTAACAACACTGGCAGCAATGTTGGACTAACGTAGTGCTTATTATCACTTCTTCTTAAACCCAAGACCAGCAGCAGGGACAAAGAAGAGCCACAAGGTACAAACAAGAACAAGTTAAGAAGTCGGTACACAGACAGAGTGGAGAACATCATGAAACTGCAACAATCAGCTTATAAGCCCCAAATTACATAGGACTGTCTGGAAAATATTTAAGATGACTACATCAAACAATATGCTCACCAGCAACTCTCTACCAATTTGCCCAGTCTCTTTCCTCTTCTAAAATTAATTTTAGCATTTAGCTTGATGCACTGAAAGGAATTTAAAAATAAAACAGCCATCAATATGTATTACTAATTGCTACTTCCTCAATGGAGATTTGAGTTCATGAGTCACATCCCCCATGTCCTTTGCCATTAATACACACAAGTTGAAAGGGTAAGGTGGGACCAAGGGCAAAAGTGGGGTAGCTCATGCTCCAGATGCAAAGGGCAGTTCCCCATCCTTCCAGTCTTGCACTGCTGTGGGTACAGTGCATCCCACAGGCAGCTGGGGCGAAAAATCACAGATACACAAGGGCAGCAGAAAAAATGCAAGTAGTAATTGAATGAAGGATTGCTCGGTGGACAAGGGAAAAAGCAAAAGTCCTTGTTCCCTTCCAGGAAACCTTGTTTGTACCAGTTGAAGATGATAGCAAAGAAGAGCCATTTTCCCAGGGAATAAAATTATCTTGTTTTTCTCAAGATAACATTACAAATCTAATCCAAAAAGGGTATGGAGTTATTGCATCCCCTCTAAAATTTTATTTACTGAATACACTTGTGCATAAACCCGACATACTCCTATGACATCAGCTTTGCCTGTTTATCCATCTGATGTATTCTTATGAATCATATTAAAGGAATAGCGAATGTTTTAGGATTAAAAATCTGAAATATTTCAAGATATCTAGAAATAGGAACTTTTGAATGGTAAATACACATAACATACTAAATTAAGCATACTTTATTTAATTCCAATTGAACATCAAATTCCAGCCTCTCCTGGCAGATCCTACTTGGAGGATCTTTGCCCTCTTACGTACCATTCCTGCTAATTGTCTTCTGAAAGCTGGATAAATATGCTTTCAGGGTAGCCAATGTGCTTTGAGAGTTTTGGCTGTCTGTTGGTTTGAAGGATCCAAATTTTCTTTGTTCCTGTTTCTTTTGGTTGTTTCTGTGGTTTGGAGAAAGATTATGTTAATATTTTGAAAGCAATCCAAGCCTTCTTTTTATTTGACTAATTATTTCCACATCTTCAGTGCTTCCAGCTTTATAAATACTTCCTGGGTTCCTCCTGGTGGTCATCTACCCCATAATGTAAAAGGTTAGCATGCTACATTTGTTTTCCGGTAACTGGGAGGTACGTAGCTAGTGGTGGAATAAAATTACTCCAAAGCCAACCTTGGCTCTGTCTCAGTTTCAAAGTTATTTCTTACTTCCACACAGCATTAATTTTGGGATACAACAAACACATTTGTCCTAATTTTGAAATCTGACTCAAGGTTTTAAAATGTTGTTTTCATTGACACTGCAATAGACCTTTCTACTTTGAGGAAATATTTACAACCAATTTCAAATTTAACCTCTTAAAAATCCCCTTAAGGTGATCATCTTTTCACTGATTCATTTCCATCAAACATGAATTTAAAATACTAATTTTAGAGGACACATTGTTTAATTTTCCTATTGAACGAGGCTTGGCCTAGAAAGCCAGTTGTTTTTTTTTATGGAGACAAATTTTCAATATAAGTTTTGAACAACATCACAGAAGTTAGAGAGAGTTGAGCAAGATCAAAACAATAAATATACCTTTGCAGGCATCCCCTGCAAAGAGGAAGAGCTAGCAACCAGCTAATCACAGCAGGATTGACTTGGCTGTCCTCATTCATGGAAGTAGGACATTTAAAGGGAGCTTTACTGAGTAAGTGAGATGCAGCTCAGTGTAAGAATGACAAGAATTAGCTCACTGGCTGGACAAAAAAGCTAATCTTTCTTGCTCAGTCTTCTCCCAAATGCTGTGCCTTAATCCATACAACCACACTGGGTTTTTCTGCATTTCCACTTGGAAGTCAGGAAAGCCTCCCTACAACTTCTGAAAGACAGAGTGAGCCAGGGCTCTGCGATGTTTTAATTGGTTCACTTGGGAGCCACCCAGATTTGAATTCCTGATTTATGTTAATCATGGGCTGAAAATTCTCTTTATGCCAGAGCAATCCTTATTCTGCCCTCACTTAATGTCATAGCAGGGAAATATACATGAATGCTCTTGAATTAACTGGACTTGGGACAGGAAAAAAAATATCTCCGTCAGCTAGTGTAAAATTTACCACTTCTGTTTTTATTTTAAGAAGAAAAAAATAGTCCAGGCTTTTGAAAAGGAACAGACAAAGACTATGCACCCATCACTAGTACTTCACAGTCTCCAATGCTACATGCATATATATGGAGGATAAAAAAAGATCAGTAAAAAACTCAAAGTTTTTTTTAAAAATGCAAATCAACTTTCCTGCTCGTGAGTTTACCATTCCCTGATGTTCCAAGAAGCTGGAAGGGACTAACTTTCATCCTGAAGAAAAATAAGACTCAGCCAACTCCACTGCACGCTCACAAAGTTCACCAGAACACTTCGAAGAGGAAGAGCCTATCTATGTCAGTGCATGGCATAGAGCCATAGAAGAGTGTTGGTGGAAGGGCTAGCGCTGAGGACCTAAGGACCATGCAGTAGGTGCTTTGTTAGCTTTACCTTGGATGATGCTCCAGCCTGCGGCTGTGAACTAAATGCCCTTTACAAGTTGGGTGCATAAAGTGTGCTGGACTGCATCTTTTTATTCAGTTTCCTCTGAAATAAATCAAATTTTTTTGCTTCCAGATCACTCCATGACAGAGCCAAAGCACAGTTAAGTTGGCTGCTTGGATGAGACCCTTTAAACATGCACTCCTGGTCCAAATGATAGTACCCATGTAGACAAATGCATAGTGACCAGACAAAGCAGATGCATGATATTTACTTCTGCCCCAGAAAACTTGACTGAACAATGTTCCCTCTTTCCCCAACCCTACCGCAACTTCCTACCCTCGTTGTGCAGCTGAGGGAGGCAGCTACAACTCCTTGTTGTCTGAGGTTTATGCTACTCTAATTACACCAGCAGTGGCCCAAAACCAAGAGACCCCCCAAGACAGCTGAGGTCACCTTGCAGCGAGTCCAGCCTTTTCCCCACCAGCAACCATTCTGCCACTCTGACACACCATGTAACGTGCAGCAGTTCAGCACTCTTCTTTCACAATTTATCCCGCCCCATGAAAAGCTATAATTACCCTGGTGCCACTTGGTGCATGGCTGGGTGGGAAGAGCAGAACCAGAGCAGATCAAACAAGTGTTTATCTGATGGCCTTTGACAAATGGAAATGAGGAACCTGAGACTTTATGGAGAACCACGGGGGTTTGGTCACTTCAGGGGAAAGCCCAAGCCAAGCTGATTTTTCTTGCAGTGGGAGAGCTACTGCAAGGTGGGAAGGACAACTATACCTGCAGCATCTCCCACATAAGCAACAGGAAAAGTGCTGCAATAAAGTCTTGCCCAGTCTAAACTCCACTTTCCCTTCCCACGTGCTTCCCAGTTATCTCCTGCACAGTAGCCTTTCTGCCCAAAGACAATGAATGCACAGCCCTCTTCCTTGCTCATCCTTCAGCTGCTTGAGAGCATTGCATCCTCCTATTAACTCCAGTCCACTCAAAGGAGTGCTTGTATTATCAACCTTTCCTCCTTCTGTCCAGTTTCTCCCCAGACAAGTCTGTTCCACTTCATCTGTGAACAGAGAAGGCCTTGTGGGGGATGTGGCAGTAGGTGGACGCCTAGGACAAAGTGATCATGAGATGATAGGGTTTTCTGTTCTAGGTGAAGTGAAGAGGGTGGTTAGCAGGACAGTAGCATTAAATTTCCAGAGGGCAGACTTTGAACTCTTCAGAAGGCTGGTTGGCAAAGTCTCATGGGAGAGAGTACTTAAGGGCAAGGGAGCCCATGAGAGCTGGGAGCTCTTCAAAAAGGAAATCCTAGCAGCTCAGGAGAAAGCCATCCCCATGTTCTGGAAAAAAAGCCGGCAGGGGAGAAAGCCAGCTTGGTTGAACAGAGAGATCTTGAGTGATATCAAGAAGAAGAGAAATGTTTATGGGCTCTGGAAGAGGGGACAGGTTTCTTGGGTGGACTACAGGAGGGAAGTGAGATTGTGTAGAGAAAAAATCAGAAGGGCTAAGGCTCAGCTAGAAATCAGACTGGCAAAGTCTGTGAAAGATAACAAAAAATCTTTCTATAAATATATAAATAATAAAAGGAGGACTAGGGAGATCATACAGTCCCTATTGGACGCAGAAGGAACAACATTGACAGGGGAGGAGGAAAAGGCTGAGGTACTTAACGCCTTCTTTGCCTCAGTCTTTAATTGTAAAGAAAGTTGTTCCGTCTGTGTACAAACCCAGGAGCCAGAGGAGCAAAATGAGGCTCCCGTGATCCAAGAGGAGGTGGTCAGAGACTTGCTAGCCCGACTAGACACTCACAAGTCTATGGGGCCGGATGGGATTCATCCAAGGGTATTGAAGGAGCTGGCGGATGTGCTGGCCAAACCCCTTTCAATCTTCCAGCAGTCCTGGAAGACTGGGGACGTCCCACTGGACTGGAGGCTGGCTGATGTTGTGCCCATCTACAAGAAGGGTCGCAGGGAGGAACCAGGGAACTACAGGCCTGTCAGTCTGACCTCAGTGCCAGGGAAAGTCATGGAACAGGTGATCTTGAGTGCTATCATGAAGCACACGCAAGAGAACCGGGTGATCAGGCCCAGTCAACATGGGTTCACAAAAGGCAGGTCTTGCCAAACTAACCTGATCGCCTTCTATGACAAAGTGACTCGGCTGCTGGATGAGGGAGAGGCTGTGGATGTGGTCTTCCTGGACTTCAGTAAAGCCTTTGACACAGTCTCTCACAGCATTCTGCTTGAGAAACTGTCAGCCTCTGGCCTGGACAAGCGCACACTCTCCTGGGTGGAAAACTGGTTGGATGGCTGGGCCCAGAGAGTGGTGGGAAATGGTGTGAAATCCAGCTGGAGGCCAGTGACAAGTGGGGTTCCCCAGGGCTCAGTGCTGGGTCCAGCCCTGTTCATTGTCTTTATCAATGACCTGGATGAAGGCATCGAGTGCACCCTTAGCAAGTTTGCAAACGACACTAAGCTGGGCAGAGGTGTTGATCTGCTGGAGGGTAGGGAGGCTCTGCAAAGGGATCTGAACAGGCTGGACTGCTGGGCTGAGTCCAATGGCATGAGGTTTAACAAGGCCAAATGCCGGGTCCTGCACTTGGGGCACAACAACCCTATGCAGTGCTACAGACTGGGAGAAGTCTGTCTAGAAAGCTGCCTGGAGGAGAGGGACCTGGGGGTGTTGGTTGACAGCCGACTGAACATGAGCCAGCAGTGTGCCCAGGTGGCCAAGAAGGCCAATGGCATCTTGGCTTCTATCAGAAACAGTGGGACCAACAGGTCCAGGGAGGTTATTCTCCCTCTGTACTCGGCACTGGTGAGACCGCTCCTTGAATACTGTGTTCAGTTCTGGGCCCCTCACCACAAGAATGATGTTGAGGCTCTGGAGCGAGTCCAGAGAAGAGCAACGAGGCTGGTGAAGGGGCTGGAGGACAGGCCTTATGAGGAACGGCTGAGAGAGCTGGGGTTGTTTAGCCTGGAGAAGAGGAGGCTGAGGGGAGACCTCATTGCTCTCTACAACTACCTGAAAGGAGGTTGTAGAGAGGAGGGTGATGGCCTCTTCTCCCAAGTGACAGGGGACAGGACAAGAGGGAATGGCCTCAGGCTCCGCCAGGGGAGATTTAGGCTGGACATTAGGAAAAAATTTTTCACAGAGAGGGTCATTGGGCACTGGAACAGGCTGCCCAGGGAGGTGGTTGATTCACCTTCCCTGGAGGTGTTTAAGGCACGGGTGGATGAGGTGCTAAGGGGCATGGTTTAGTGTTTGATAGGAATGGTTGGACTCGATGATCCGGTGGGTCTCTTCCAACCTGGTTATTATATGATTCTATGATTTGGATCCTATGTCTTCCTGTTTTGCCAATATTTTATCTTACTTTTATCTATGTCTTTTATAATATGTACATTTATCTACCTCTTGTGTCTCAAGGCACTGAAAGAGGGCACTTGAGCTTTCAAAATCCAGAAACCGTTTTTTAAAAAGTCTTCTGTTTTGCACATCATTCATTCCAACACACTGAAGAACAATTTTCCTTTAATAGGATCTCAGGAACCTGAAGAACCTGGACAGGACAGATGAAGTGGAATTGCTTCATTTCTAATAACCCAGGCATAGTGCAAAGTGCTCTGAGAGTCTTTCATTCAGTCCTTATTTATTGCTCATAATTCACCTCTTTCTGACAGAGAAGGGCATGATAGAGCTAATTTAATATTTCCAATGTGAGATTCCATTCATATTTGAGTTAAATATCAGTAAATAAAACAGAAGCACCATTTATTAGGCTTCTGAAATTGTCACAGGTTAGGTTATCAAACCCACTGTGTGCCAACAACATGAAAATTAATTCACAATCCTGCTCACCAGACAGTGGCCAAGGAATCATTCAATCCAGGTGACCAGTGCTTTTGAGAAGCCCCATGTCCTTCCAAAAATATGGCCCAATTAATAAGTCCAGCTGAGATAAATGACAATTCAGTGAATACGGCAGTTTATATAGAATTGTTTAATGGAGCTGAGCAAAGCTGTTTGGTTGGGTTGGAGAGGGAAGAAAGTGCATTTGGTATATGGGAAACATGGAACAGGAAACGTGGAATGGATATGTGTCAGACTGCTCCACGCCACAAAAGACTAAATCCTTCTCATCCTCAAAAGGGAAACAGTCCATCTCAGTATTTACCAACTGAGGCAGAGTGGTTTTTTCTTTTCTTTTTTTTCGCACAGACTTATTAATTTCAATCACCATTTAACAACTGGCCATTACTGAGGTCTTGCACTGCTGGAAGAAGCCTGGAGATGCTAAAAACCTTGGCTTGGAGTGGTGTTTTTAAGTCCTACAACCCTTTGTTTCAATAAGTTCACTAGGATTTACTCAGAGGCAAAAACATGATAGTTCTAAATAAGGATGCTTCAGTAAGGTCAAGAAAAATAAAGACTCCTTCAGTCATTTCTAGATTTAAGGTAGATCTGAACTCATGCTGAGTTTCAGAAACAGTGGACGAAAGATTTCCTTCCCCCTTCCCCTAGCGCATGCATTGTTTTAGCTTCCTGCAATATAAAAAATGGAAATTATGGAAACAGCATAAAAGAAATTTTGATCTCGCAATATTTCCAGCTGACTTTGGCAGCTACAAGAATATTGCGTAGGTTGTTGAACTACTAGATGTACATCCAGCCTGACCTATTGCAGTGCACACATTTTAAGTTCAAAGTGAGTCAGAGTTTAATAAAGTGATTCACTTAAATTGCCCATAATTTGAATTCTCAAGGGCCAAATGCCCTATTTAATTTGAATGCCACCAATGAACCGCAATATACTAAAAGCCTGGAAGAAACCAGAAATCTCCCAAGGCTGAAAGAGAGGACTCACTCACCACAGGAATGACTACATCAACATTTCCTGCTTATAACTCATTACAAAAGAAAAGCAGTTTGCAGGCAAGATAATTAAAGTAACAGAAATGTAAGAAAGAGAAAATACCAGAGCTAGTCAACTGAGTGTTTTAGCTGAGCTCATGCTTTTGAGCTAGGATTTATTCTACTGGATGTACCATTCGTTGGACTGTCATAGCCCATCCACAGTCATTGCTATTTGCCAAATCAAGTCATGCAAAGACCAGGCAGGGAAGGATCACTCACTGTAATACAGTACATCAATCAAATGCTTTATTTTCATGGACTTGGTCTCTAATCAAGCAGCAAATCATTCTCCAGCTTTGCTATCAAGGACCATTACTTTTAGGAAGTGCTTAATCTGAAAAAAAATGCATCTATTTGAAGCTACAGGGCATCTGGTAAGATGTGCTGAATACGGCAGAAAAGAAATATGTGTCACACAATTTACGTTCTCTGTAGCATTTTATAAATAGCTTATTTGTGGAGATAGCAGTAGGTTGCTGGCAATACAGGAGAGTTCCAGCTTTCTATTTGTCTAGTTTGTTGAGTTATTACAAAGGTCACTACTGCACTTCAATTATCTTGAGTGCCACTTCCAGTGGGGGAATTTTCAAATTATATCCAAGGTGCCTCAAATATTTGCAAAGGGCTACAGGATACATGTGCCTTTTTAATTTCAGTGCCTAGATAAAATTACTGTTATGCCTGTGTATTAAAGCATTTTCCCATCAAGTTGGGGTAAAAGCCAATAAAGTTTCGATAGAGCACCATCGAAATGTGACTGTCTCCCTGCAGGAAAGGCATTCCTACCAGGGCACGCTGCGCCAACCTGAATGTGCCAGCTAGGTCAGTGCCCATACGAGAGTGCCATTTACTGCATCCACCTGGTCTGCCCATCAACACTTGAGAAATCCCAGACTGAGAGACTGTACACATGTACAATGCAGAGAAACAAGCAGCAATATCAAGGTTGACTTTGAGTTACCACCAAAACAAGTTTATTGGTCTTTCATGCAACACAGCCAGCATCTTGCAGACCTAATAATCACAATAGTTCCATTGTGCGCATGTAAGGGCTCATATCAGCTTTCAGAAACCAGCAGTGACTGAGGCACAAGGTTTGTGCAATCTGAAAAACTACCGTTCTCATCTCCTGTGAGTTTTGCTTTCAAGGACAGATTTTCTCAGTGGTCAAAGTAGATCACTATCCCCCCACATGTCAGCTTCCTGATGCCTTCTGTGGTAGGAGAACAGGATGGGGTGTGGAAATAACAGGACTGAAAACTTCATGACGGAACCTCTGAATCCCTCTTTTCAAGTGTTACGTTCACCGTAACACATTGATCCAGGAGTGATCCCACCGAATTGGGGGATATGACAAGGGGGTCTCACTGCAAATGTGGACTATTATTTTTTTAAGCAAGTTAAAACTGAGAGGAAAAACATGCACACAATAGATAAAAACAATGTAATCCCTTCTTGTACAGCTCCTCTCTTTCTTGTCCCTTCAGATTTCTTCCAAGTTTTTAGGGGAAATATTTTACTAAAAAGTGTGCTGAACTGCTTTCACAAAGGAAGAAATTAAGTTGCTGCTTAAGGAATCCCACTAGTAGCCACTATTTGTTGCACATAATGCATAGACCATATAGAATTACTTCATAATGTTCAAAATGTGATCAAGATAATGAAACACATGTTAGATGAGTGTATCTTAATGTGTCCTCTCTGCCACTTGCTCTGCCTGTCCACATCTGCTAACTCCTAACAGGGCATGGAAATGCTTCTACTAAGTTACCATCAGCTGAATGTATATGTATGGAAAAATCCAAAGGAAACCAGGTTTTGGATGCATCTCTGAGTACAGATAATCAACAAAGTGTATTTTTCTTTCTCATGTATTTGTTTCAATCAGAGCTTATTGAATCATCTTTGCAGCCCCAGAGAGGGCTCAAACAACCATCATTGCTGTTCAGGAAGCAATTCAGGATGCTGTCTGGAATATTTGTCCTTTTTAATCATCTGCCATGCACTGCTCTTTTAGGATGCTGTCACTCAGAAACTCAAGAACAAAAAGGAATATTAAAGTGGAAGAGTGTCTATTTGAATGTGGCAATTCCCTGCATAAAAATGAGTCCCATTAATGGGAAAGCCCAACTTATCTCCAGGCAATATTTCAAATCCTTGTCTGTCTGTAACCTCGAAGGAATTTAATTCCTTTATATTATTTAAATTATACACTAGAGGGAGAAATTATGAGCTATTGATCATTTAAAATGCTTTCTTTAAAATATATAATTAAAAAAGCTTGCAGCCCTCCTAACAGCAATTTCATCACGGCAGTCTAAAAAATTTCTGAATTCATTGACATTTATAAAGTGTCATTTTGTCCTACAGCCTTTGGTCAGTAAACCAAGGTTTAAACAATTGTCCTCACAAGCTCATTCACTAATACCCAAGCACATAAAAACAGTAGGTGAAATGAGTGCAGACCAAGAAAGGCAAAGGAGTCCTTAAAGAAGATATATAGTGTTCACATACTCTTTAGTTCAAAACCTAAGCTACATTCAATAACTTCCCACTTCCTAAAGTAATTCAGTGCGTAGTCACTATCTATTTATTAATAGTTTGGAAAGTCCTGGGAGACTGAATCTTTGGGTCAAACTTTTATCTCAGTTACCTGATGATAAATCCAAAACAGCTTGCTGATCTCAAAGGTATTATTCTGGTTTACAGGCTCGGAGTAGTTCTGCCAGAGCAATGCACACTTCGAAAAACACCTTTCTGAATTCAGCAGTGGTTCAAACAAGCTGGCTGAAAATCAACTGTATTGTTAGGAACCATAAGAAAAAAAAGCAAGACCACAGCTGATAAGGTACATACCTAGTAACTTCATATTTGTTGCAATGCTATTTTGATTGGGTTTTTTTCTTAATGAAGTGTCTATTTCTCTTATTCTACACTCCTGAGCAAAACATCTCTAAAATCCATGGCGGGTTCAGCAATGTATTAACCATACATTATAACAAAACTAGAATGCCATTAATGCTAATGTTTAAAAATTTCTTTCTTCTCAAAATAGCAGAGAAAAAATGCATCCTGAAGTGGTATAAAACACTTGTAAAAGAATGTAGTCCAGAAGGATTTTAAAAAGAAGAAAACTCACCATAGCCAAAGAGATAATACCTTTTGGTTTGTCCTCATACATGTGCATAAAAAATATGTTCTTCTCTGAAAGTGAGAATGTAGAGAATTTCCAGCAAGTACATGCACTATTTTAGGGTCAAACACGTAGTCTAATTTTATTTGGGTCATTCTTAAGCAAAGGCAATGTTCAGAAGGGGATTCAGGCATCATTTACAAAATGAGAAGAGCTAGAGAGTTAAATCTCTCCAGAGCATAACATGCATTTGAGAAGCAGATGACCCAGGTTCACATATTTTCTGTCTCTGAATGGCTGTGTAGAACACAGAGGGTGGATGCTATTTATTTATTTGCTTGTTGATTGGAACTGTTCCACTTTCTATAAAGCACTTGCTCACTGGAGCAGGAACCCACTTTTCTCCCTTCACAGCTCTACCACACGTAGGATTAAGACTCTTTTTCTGCTCTGGTGAATATATTTAGCACTTCATAACAAAACACCTTCCAGACTAATGGCTGAGAGCAACCAAGTTGGTGCCCAAGGCACACTCCTGCAACAGCTACAGAGGCGAGCATCTGCCTTGAACTGAGCAGGACAAGGGTATGGACCTCATCATCTTCCTGCTGTCATGGGCTTCTCTGCCAGGTTGGCAAAAGGTGCTCGAGTCCCCTTAGGCATCCACTTCCAGGAAGAAAAATCCAAATATGAACCATTCCCAGGATTTCTGAATCGATTTCTTCAGTTCTTAGCCTGATTTTTCTAAGGATTATGGGATGCTACAATGTACCCGCCTCTCCAGCTGCCCTAGAGACTTTAAGTCTGCTGGGCACTTTCAGCCAAACCTGAGGCTGAACTGAGTTAAGAGTTCAAAGACATCATGATGGTCAGGCAGAGGAGATCATGGTGAATCCACAACAGCAAGGGGAGCTGAAAAAGGGAAGAAAGAGCAAGATTCTTCTTGAGTTCTTGGACAGAAGAAAAGTTTCAGCTGAACTATTGTTACCAAACAACAGAGCATCCTTATGGGAGAAAGACTGGCTGAGAAGTGGATTCTGTGGCCCCTACTAAGGAGGGATGGACACACAATGCAACTGCAGCATAACTCAGTTAGAAGTCAATCAACGAAGAGACATGAATCCATTGGAAAGCAGGCATCATTAGTTTGGCTGCTCATGGAGCTATTTACTTATTAGCTGAGACAGCACCTCTGTCAACAGTATGCTGCAAGAAAACATAATCCAACATGGAAAAGCATCTTCTTTTACTAGCCCTAGGTACACCTAGGTTTAGTAATGAAGCACAACCTAAGAAGTGGAAAGAGTTGACTTCACAAAGCTGAATATGGAACTCATCTAAGTCAGTAAAAATAAATATAAAGCCTCTGCACCTCCTTTTTCAATGTAAAAATGTATTTTTCCCATTCTTTCAGACTCTAAATCCATCTGATTACTAAAAAATCCCACTATTTAAAGCGTAATTTCATTTTCCAATGTTTAAATTTCAGATTTTTATCTGTCAGTATTCTATAATACAGTGTTAAAAGCCTCTTTATTAATTTTTAAAAATTAGAAAAAGCGCATTTCCTCATCTATTTCTGATACTGATGCACAGGCAATCTTTTGTATGTTGTAGGAACTACATGAAATTAACTGGATTTTTAGTTGCTCTATTTAAAGATGTTAGCATGTTGTTTTATGTTTAAAACACAGATTTTACCCAAGGGAAGACTATATTCCAACAGCTCATTTTCTTTAACTATTGTCTGTTCTAAGGTTCACAGACAGACCATGCTCATATTTATGTCTGTTAATGACATTGACTCCAGTCTTTAATGTTTTCAAACGTCTTAGCACAAGCAAAGGCCTAGAAAAATCTGCAAGAAATAGGCATCTGATCCTTTCAGAATAAAAATAGGTGTAGCACTTTCTGCACAAGTATGCAGGCAAGTAGATACTTCAAGAAGGTAAAACCTACCCCCAAACTAAATGAGAGAGCTGACTTGAAATATTAGATAGAAACATTAACACAACTGTGAGAAACATGGGGGATCTGTTTCCAGAAATGAATCACAACCATATTAAAGTTCGAAAGCATCAACAAATGTTATGAGGTAACCCAAATATCCACAACAGTATTTCCTGTGTAGGTAACACAATGTTCCTTGATAACTCTGTTACTCCATGCAGCCATAAATAAGCCTCTTCCCCAGCTTCGTTCTCCAATCGTTCAGCAATAAAACAATGCTGTTTTCCCCAGAGCACAGTGTTCTCTACTCACGTTCTCTACTCCTCCAGCTCTCCAAGATTTCTAATTTATCAATTACAGAGGTTTAGCCTGAGAAACTCAGTTATACGGCATTGAGGAAAATTTCCCTTCCTCTTGGCAAAGTATGACATGTACATACATGCACATAGCTGATGCTGAACTCCTCATACTTCAGAACTTTGGAACAGTCAGGACCAAGCTGCATTTTGGGCTGTGACACAAAAGCTCCCGTTCAAGCCCATAACTAAGGCTTTTGTTTGGTTTTCACATTACCAAACTTAAAAAAACCTGAAAAATTAAAAAAAAAAAATGAAAAAAGAAAAAATGGGAAAACCACTTTGGCTGGGGGTGGGGGCGGGGTGTAAACGTAAGAGGAACTAAAGTCTGCCTTTCTCCCCCCAGCACTACTAATCCCAGCTGATCAAGCTGGAATCACTCTGAAGGAAGGTCCCACATTCTTCTCACAGTTATGAATGGGTAAGTCTCAAGTACTGCCTTGGGCTCTACTTAGATGGAGCACCCAAATGGTAAATGCTTATTTAAGCCTATGTCAAACACTTTGAACTTTTTTCAGTATGCAAAGCTGAGCTAGAATGTCATGAGTAAGTGAATACTAGGACATTATGGTATTTCCTCCTCTGCTCAAAAGGCATTTCATTTTAGAAATACAGCTTTGTTTCTGATTAAACTTGGGCACAAGTTCAGGCCAGTGCTTTATTTGTGAATAAGGGCATTTCCACTCCCTGAAGTTGATTCCTGAAGTTAATTGCTGGACCATTAACAGAAGACAATTCCCCTAAACCAGAACTTCCACCAATGCTAGCTGCTCCAAGGTTGGGAAAGCCTACCTTTAAGCAGGCTCTTTGCTCCACCTCCTCCACCTCCACCAGGAATTGCTTCTGAAAGCTGAAGAGGCTCTTGAGGAAATCTCACAGAGCAAGCAAGACATCTGGGATGGTAGGGTGACATATGAGAGGCAGAGGGACTGCCAGAAAAGGGCTATCATAGAATAACCAGCTCCAGATGCTGGAGGGAAGCCAATGAGTACACAGGAGCTGCTGATTGTTGACTCCATGGCAGTGCTCTGATTCAGTGAGTGCCTAGTCTTCTCCTACATGCCCATACAATCCTACTGCACCAGGTTTCTCATCTTCCATCGTATATACCCTGCTGAAATGTTCTCCATTCCCAACAAAAATCCTTTGAGGCCAAAAGAACGCATACACTCAGACCTGCTTCCACTTTCACTTGATTGCCTGAATGACAATCTTTCAGTAAATAGAAAACCATAAATATATTTTTCTAAATTTCAAGGCCTGCAGAAAAAAAAAATACTTAATGTTGTGTAACTCCTTCTTCGTAAATTAAGCTAATGTCAACCTTCGAGTGTTCTTACAAGGGCAGAAACCTCCCCTCTGTATTCCATCAAGCAGTATCTCTCATCAAAACTACAAACCTGCTTAAACATTTCCCAGCTAAAGAGACAAAAGTTTTCCTCAGTTAATATTCTATCAATTCATGCAGGAACAGTAGTCTGAGTAAAGCACATGTCAAATAAAACATTTTAAAATCCAATCACGACCATGCCTCTAATGAGTGTGTATGCACTGCACACCTAAGCAGTTTCAGGAAGGAGTTCACTTTCCCCTCTATCTAAGTGCCAAGAAGAGCAAATGAAGGACCAAATCTCCTCCCCCAAAAGAAAAAGCCCACAATATTTTCTATGAAGTTGTTTGGACAAATGCTTCAATTCCTGTTGAAATGGTTTATTTATTTGAAAGTTCTTGTAAGGTGACAAGCTCCCAGCCTCAGGAGCAGAAACTCTCTCTTTGGATGGGTTGAGCAGGCAGCAGTGCAATAAGGTTAGCAACAGCCTTCGTGCCTGGCCACATCCACATGCCTCAGGCCTCTCTGTCACACATTGCAATGCAGTGAATCTCATCTCATCATCAACATTTTGCTAACACTATATTAGTGCTCTTGGCTGGACTTCTTTAGGGTAGAGGTTTCTCTAATTTACTTACGAATTACCTGCTGCACGTCTCTGAAAAAGGTAGAGAAAAGGATGCATAATAAATCATGCTCTAAGGTCATCTGAAAGGTGTCAGTCTGTCAGAAAGCACAAGTCCATCCACGTGTATCAATAGGGCTGTAGGGAGTGATACCCAGGTTTGCTGATCAAGTGAAAATAATCAGCCAGCACATTCAGCTCTTACAGCTCACTGATTAAAGAGCGAAACATTTATGAACTCTCCAATGCCAAAACCAAGTCACTACAGAGCTGCCAAAGTGCAAAAAACCTTGGAGTAAACAGACACTGCACCAACAGAAGTTGCACAGGCAGATGCCTGACCTACAAATCCCCAGGGCAACATCAGCACCCATCTTCCTGCCTGTTTGGGTGCAGATCGGGTGACTTAATGTCTCACTGTTGTGGCCAGGCACAGTCCTCTACCTCCTCCAGTGCTCTACTTCTTCACTAAGCATTGATCCCTCCGTATTCTTGTTAGCACTGCTCCGGTTCAAGCTCCCAAACCAGAGGAAAATTATTGGCTTTGTTTTGTGTGAGTTTTCCAGGTGACTGCACTGGCTTAGCTGTGTCATGTAACTACAACTGAAAAGTGGGCAGCAAAGTCAGTCTGACATTGACATGGCAAAAATCCCAGCTGGAGGGCTGTGGTGCTCTCAGTGGTACTCCTCTGAGCCAACGATGGTGCAATGCCCTGTGTCCTGGTTAGGAGAAAGTCAAGATAGTTTCTGAGCACCAGATCTTGATCAAGAAGTGCTCAGAGGTGATCCGGAACGAGGGTGACTCATAGAAGGCAGAACATCAAGCCTGGTATCTTGCTCCCAAGGCGAAAGCGGCCAGTATGGACAACGTGACTGAGCAGACAGTCTGTATGATAGAAGCCAAGCAATGAGCACTCAGTGTGAGAAAGACTGAGTCCAGGAGAGGGGAATAAAGGTCAGCAAGTTAACTAAAACACCAGTCCTGTTCAAAAGCCCCCAAAGGGTGACCAGAAGCAGACACCTTCAAAAAAGGGTAAGACCAGGACAAATCTTGGCATCATCATCTTCTACTCATCCTCGCAGCTGGGTCCCTTTTGCTTACCATGTATGACAGAGGCTGATTGTCTTCACTCTCCAAACCTCTCACAAGATATTTTTTATTCAGTTTTAAGCAGGACTGGTAGTGCTGAGCTCGTAGTGTACCCACAGCTATGGCAATGAAACACTCCAGCAGAAATTAATACTGGAGGGCTGGAAAAGAGAAACAATGAGTATTTGAAAGAGTTTCTTTTCTCAGTCTACGAAGATGAGAAGAGAGGAATGTGCCATCTGTGTCAGCTCAGAGTGCATTCGCTGGGTATGACCTCTCAGTGATATTAAATAGACATGCTATTTTTAGTTTACACATTTTCACTTTTTATGATGGTTCAGAAAATCCCTTGCAGCCTTATAGAAGTTATTTTGCTGCAGTGCAATTTAGTGGCAATCCAGTGAGCTTTCCATGAGCCACAAACAATAACATCGCCATTTGCCAGTCAGAATAATTTTCTTTATGTCCTTGGTAAGTCCACAGTACGTTCATCAATGTATTCAAAGATACAGTTTGGAGGCAAAAACGCCATATCCCAAGATTTGCATGCACAAGTACCAGTCACTTTTACAGTACCACCATCTGTTTTTCCCACATACAAGCATTACAAATTCCAGAAGCCCACTAAAACACTCAGCCATTAAACTTCCTCATAGCTTTGGACCATCTGCTTTTTCATCCCAAAGGTTTCCCACCCCACCTTCTACATTTTTTCCCTAGTTAAGGATCAGGTGAAAAAAAACTTCCTCCTGAGTAAGGACTGTGCATCTTCCAGAACTTAGAGGTTCACGAGTACAGTTTCAAAAGCCTAAATATTATCTTGGACAAACTGTGATCAAATTCCACATTTTCACAACTACACATAAGGGTAATGTGTCACACAATGCTTCTGGGAACACACGCAAAGGCTCAAAAGAGCATTAGAGTGGATTCTCAGGGAATTTATCAACAAAGACTTTTTCTCTTATTCATTTCTTTAACAACAATCTATCATAAAGGATAGCATAAGAATGTGTAGACCCTGTGGCGTCTAGAGAGAAACCAGATCTTTGTTTGTATACTTCCTAATATAATTTAGATCCCTGGAGACAAATATGTTATGGATTATCCCTGTTTATGCCTGAGTTCTCTGAACTTTCCCACTGACAAAATACTCTGTCAATCAAAATAGGTCCTGCTTCCTCTTTGTCGTATGCCAGTTTTCTTCCACAGTGCCAAATCCAGAACTAACAACTTACAGCAGGCAGAACAGATGGGCACACAACTGCCCTGAGCTATGGAGATGCTGTAAACTATTTTTAACACATTAAAAAAAATAATTATGAATTGTTTATAAGGAAGTTTTCTGGGCGTGCCTCATGTAAAAGTTGAAAACAGTCACCACGGAATCTTCCAGTGATATAATCCACACCTGCAATTAAGAAGGTACCTTCAGGGGCAGCTCAGTTTAACTTACATTTAAATAGAACAGAAGATCTGGTTATCGGTGTCCTACTGAGTCTCCATAAGCACTGCACCTAAAAATATGAATAGGATACTGGGACTCCTGTTGTATACCTCTAACAAGGAGCCTCAGAACCAGCAGTGCAGCACCCACACTGCCACAGCCCTGTCCAGCCTTTGGGGTTACAGCAAGCCTTTTGCTTCTCCAAGTCTCATGCTAAATGCCAGTAATCGGGTCAGAGAGAGCAAAGACCCCAAGGAGACATGGGTAGCCAAAGCCTCGTTCAACCACAAGCCAATTTTGCTCCAGCAGACATCAGCCTGGAAGCAGCTGACATAAATGTTGGCTCTGTGCATGTACTGGTATAGTTTTCAAGGTATAAATGTTGTATGCATGAGTAAGTATAAAATGCATTTTTATTTCCAGTGCTTGTTTTTTAACACCACCTTAGCCTCCTGAAGCCGCACAGTTTCCCTACATATAAACTGCATAAATGTCAGATTAGTATTCAAAGAACCTGAAAGTACGAATTATTTGCTACCAACACACAATTAAATGGTTTGGAAAGGGAAAAAAAGATAAATATGAAAAAAAACCCTGAAGTTTATTACTGAGCATAAAAAGTAAGCAAGCAACAGTATAAACAAGATGATAGCAAGAAAAGATCTCACAGCTCTTTGGGAAGTAAGATTTTCTGCATACTACATGACAATATTGTTATAAAATACTGTCTGTGTAAATCAAAGTGTAGAAAATGGTGCCTCTGTGTCTGGATAGTCGGGCATTAAGGATTAGATACAACTTGGTAAAATATGAAAACTTCTCCAAATGCATTCTGTTAAATTTCTCATTAGTATTGCACAGAAGTAATTAAAACTGGTGAGAGATCTTATATATTCTTATTGACTTCCAGCTTCTCAGTACCTTTTTGCTTGATGTTGCTAGGTAATTTCTTTTTCCTGTGCTGGAGATACATCAACTCCTTTAAAAAAGAAAGGCTAAAAAAAGGACATACAACCCCCTAGACAGGTAATTTAACACAGTTTGCTTAACTGATTGGAAAAACCTAGTAATTTCTCAACTTAGACAATATAACTTCTCTAATGCCTCTACTGTTTATTATAAAGCAAGACAGAACAAGAGATAGGTGCCATTGCAGAAGAAACTGCCTTTAGGGCAGTACAGGATGCAGAAGCTCACTCTGCTGACCCTCCAACCACTGCTCCCCCTCGCATCACCATTTGCTGTCCCTTCAGGCTGTGCACTGCACTGATTACATGAGTAATCTGTCTAGAAAACAGGCACCTCAAAATACACCATAAAAATGGCAGCTGCAGAGGATGCAGCCATCCCTTTGCCTGCCAGTTCCCTCCTGGAAATGGTCCTTTCCTGATGTCCAGCCTGAACCTCCTCTGGTGGAGCTTGAGGCCATTCCCTCTTGTCCTGTCCCCTGTCACTTGGGAGAAGAGGCCAGCTCCCTCCTCTCCACAACCACCTTTCAGGTAGTTGTAGAGAGCAATGAGGTCTCCCCTCAGCCTCCTCTTCTCCAGGCTAAACAACCCCAGCTCTCTCAGATGCTCCTCGTAAGACCTGTTCTCCAGCCCCTTCACCAGCTTTGTTGCTCTTCTCTGGACACGCTCCAGAAGAAGGTGGTCTCTGTCTTCCTGACAGATGCCCTTTCCTTTTCCCAGCCTTTTCTCTTTTGAACTAAAAACATAATCCTTTTTCTCCTTTTGATTTTGTTTTGTTGCACTGTTTTTCAACCCGATAATCACAACAGGGAAATCTGTTACAAGTGCCAGTACCTCACAGGGATGTGATAACCCAGTTACTAGGTGCTCACTCTTATTCTAAGTAGCATGAGCATAAAATGTAAGGCAATATTCACTACTGCAGACATGAATCTGTTTCCTCTGGCCACATAAGAACAGGAAGTGTTTCCATCTGCAAAAGTTAGATAACTTCTTTTAACTAGTTTGATTTTAAGCCTGACTTAAGATAAGTGTGGACAAGCCACAGGCTTCCCCAACGGTCTAGCCACAAACAATCTACATGTTTTTAAATAAAACTTGCCCTTACTTGTATCCTACATTCCAAGAGTTCTCCTGGTTTGCACAGGGAAATTTAACTAATGGATCAAACACACAAATCCAGTGTTCATGTCTGAAGGAAATAAGTTGGATTTGCCTGCATGCAGGCATCCTCAGACCTGGTTTTGCTGGTGGGCTCAGGCTGCAAAGCATGGCTGCTGCAGATAGCATCAGACCACAGGGGAGACATACTCTGCAAAGCCTCAACGAAGGCGAAATGCAACAGGTTTAGGTCAAATGCTGTCTAATATGAACCTAATCCTAAGCACCCATAAAAAGGTGTCTAGTAGGAGGTCCCCGAATACTTTGTGGATCCTATACCACACATCTCATAGAGAGGAGAGGCATAAGTAGATGGGTAACATGACAGAAATTTTCAAAAGTCTGGATCTAGATGTGGAAAACTGGGGGAATTCTGTGCTTCTGTCCTGTTCTTCAGTCTTTAGGTGTGTCCTGTCTTCCTGTTTTGTTCCCTTCATGCAACATCACTTGTAGAGGGGACACAGCAGGAGCCCAATAACTGGGAGCTGTGTTTATACTCCCATTGCTGAGCGCAGCTCAAGTTTTTACAGTTTTGCAGCAGGTAGCATCTCTCAGGTAGTGGGAAAAAGGCAATAAAGGTTAAAATTAGGGTTCTGCACTTGTATATTAGAGGGCTCTGCATGGGGAACTTGCACTGGGCAGTATTTCCCAAAGCAGAAGACCTCATCCCTGTTTCTCCAGCATCAGCAGGAAATCCACACCTAATTTCAGCAGAAGTGAGACTCAAGTTTGCTGCCTCAGGCAGGCAGCAGGCACAAAGGTCTGACACCAAGGAGTAAGGAGACATGCTTTTTAATCTCCACAATTTAAACAGGTTTGTCTTCTTGGCAACAGACAGATGTTGCCTGACAAATCTAGTAATGAAACTTTCATAAATTTTAACATGTTCTTCTGTAAAGCACAGCCCTGAGAGGCTGGAGAGAAAGAGTAAATGAGCTCCAGTTCCCATTCACGCTGCACAAAATCATTCTCTAACTTTGAATAAAACATGTCTTTATCATCTTCCTCCTCCATTAAAATGAAACCTATGACCTGCTACCCCAGCTGATGACAGCTTTACATTTCTGGGAGGAGAAGAGAAAGTAAGCCACCAAAATGAAACCTTGAAGACTGCAAGCTGCATGTGCGTTAATTCCAATGATGAGGACAGCATTTGCATGACCATTTTGCAGAGAGACAATACAGATCCCGAATACAGCTATTAACAGCGTATTTTAGCCACCCTCACCTAAGACTCAATTAGCACTCAATAGCAAGGTGTGAGACGGGAAAGGCTGTTGTCTGCATAAAGATCTGAGAGGTCTCATCAGTCCATATGAGGACCAAGAAAAATGCCAGGCCCAGGGGGCTTTGCTCCACAGATCTGCTTTCCATGTCCTGCCATCCCTCCTCCTCCTACTCAAGCATCTCCACCAGTGATAAGCCGTTACTTCTGTGCCCTGCTTTTATCTCACTGCAATTACAGGATGAGTGAAATCTGACTGCATTTTTGTGCCACCTGTTGTAAAGCCCAAGAACAATATGCATTGAGACTCACAGCTGTTTCCTATATTGTGCTCGTTTTTAATACTGTGAACCCAGAATTCTCAGAGTATTAAACCAGCCTGTATTTAAAACAAAAAAACAAAGCCATGGCTGCAATGTAATTTAACAGAAACCATGGAAGCACATGCTTTTTACTGAGGTTTAGTCCTTAATACACAGAAATTATCTAGCAGACACTTACAAAGGGATCCATTCAAACAGTCCCCAAAAGCAAGCAGAATTACACTTTAGAAGAACATGTTGGATTAGGCATAGACCCCCTTCTCAAGTAAAAATTTTAGCAGAGAAAGGCCCTCCAATTACTTTAATACTGTCTTGGACATTTAGTATATTCTTCTTCTTTAGTTGTACTAGGTATTAAATCTACTCTCCAACCATAAACTAATGTTTCCACATAACTAAGTACTTCACCTATGCTATGAATAAATCATCTTTCCTCTTTCTTTATGCGAGTACACAAATATGAACAAAACGAGCATATGTTATTAGCTTCTTTTCTCCCCCGTCCTGAAAATATTCTCTGCTGTTTATAAATTTTGGATGTGTATAAGTTCTCCCAATCATTTTCTGAAAATACTTCACAAAAACATTGAAGCCTATCAGCCAAAATAAATGTGAGAAGGTTCCCTAAAGAAAAAACTGACTGCAGCAAGGTTGTCTTGTGTCACTCTTGCCATCCTTCAGAGCCCCTTTCACATTTGCAGTGACATTGAACACAGTGCCATCCCTCTGGACTGCAGCACAAAGAACAGTTCAAAGGTTAGGGCATCCCATTTAACTCCCACACAAAGTCTTCAACATAAAAACCTACCCTGATTATTAATAGCATAAATTAAGACACTGTCCAGAAAGACCAAAGCATCCCAAGCCTGCCTCAACTGGCATTGTCAATAGCTTGTTGTTTTGCCTTATGCCAGCTCTATCTTCACAGCAATAACCATGCAAATCAACAGCAAGTCATGCATATGTATTTGTAATTTATGTGGTCAGGGTTAACCCAGCACCTTTGGTGAAACTGTGGAAGAACTCCTCTAGCAAAGCAGAAGCAAATCCAAGGACATCCATAGCAAAATACTTTAGCAAATGCTGTAAAGAAATACTCTCAGAAGCAGATTCTAAAATATTCAGTTATCAGTAAATGGATTAAGTTTGATGTCATGTGTCCCATCATTTAAACTATTTATATCACCTATTTTCCCGTTTTTTTTTAATTTAAATCCCTTTTACAAGGAGTTAAGATATCTTACTCTACATTTTTATGAAGATATACTCTATATTTTTATGAAATAAGATACACATTCATCATTTTTATTAGTGTCTGTCAAAGACTCTCTTTGGGTTTGAGAGTATCTAAGAAGAATCTGGTGTAGTTGAATCTGGCTGGCTGGACAACATGATGCAATGCTTAAGCTGGGCATAGTTTTGAACTGAAAGCCATTTTTTGGAATAAAATGAAGACTCAGCATCACATAAATATTTCATGAATTTGTATCGAATTTGCTGAATTGTTAGCTTCAGACAAAAGAAATCAGTGAAAAATGGAAAGGCTTCATTTTGACATTCTGAAAATGAAAGGTTTTGATTTTCTTATTTGAAGTTACTTCCGTATACAAATTTCCTTTATTTCCTAGACTATTTGAATTGGTTTGAAACCAAAATTAAATCTTTTATTCCATGTCAAACAAAATGTTTCATTCAACCCAAAGCATTTTGGAGACTGTGGGGTACAGTGGCTGTTAGCCCTCCAGTCAATGAAAATTTCATCTAATACATTCTTAGTCTGATAAGAAATATTTTTTTTCCTCAGACACACTGGGAAACATAAATGTTCGATGTTCTCCATCCTCTGCTCAGTGGATATTTTTCATGTCTAACATCTGATATTCTATTAAATGGTTTTAATACAATTAAGGCCTACTCAGTGCTTTAAATATTTTTTACTGATAAGTAAAGCAACTAGTGTAACAGCAACAGAAATACCCAGAAGTTGGTTAATTATGCTTTCTTCCAATTTCCAGCTTCCAACTTCCTTAAATGTCTACTTCCAGATCCAGGAATTCAGCCTTTAGGTCTTATCTAAAGAGTGATAATGGGATTCAACTGGACCTTTTTTTAATCACCCAACTTCACAGTTGTAGCTGCAGTCTCATCACACAAGGTGACCTTCCAGCATCATTCAGACTTCCACAACCAGACACATCTCATCCACACCTGAAAAGTAGACATCTGGCTTTTAGGGCAATGTAAAGGACTGCCTATCTAGGCAATGGGAAGAAACTGGCAGTTCAACGAGGTAATTAATCGTATTTTGGGAGAGATGTCTCAAATTAGGGGGAGAACAGACCTCTGAATGTTCTACAACTAATGAGTGACTACAGGGAACATTTGCCCACTGTATCTCATGGTGGATGTCCAGTTTTAAAATTAGTCTGATCCTCACAGCCAGCACAGACACAAACCTTTCATAGCCCTTAACTGGGAAGCACTGGCTGTGACTGCAGCGTACGCTGCCAGGTCTGTGCACCATCTCCAAGTCCTCATAGAGAGGCAGCTCCCATTTCATGGTCAAGTGAGCATCACCATGGAAATGTTGATCTCTTACGTCTCCTGTCCCTGGCTCCATCGTGAGCACCAGAAGTACTCAGACAAGGAAAACTGCAATTATTTCTGTATATCTGAGTCCAGCTGCCTCAGTTCCAGTAGTGGTTCTGCCCTGAAGTTCAGAACAAGCAGAATTTATCAAACTGGCTAAGCTTCATGTCCCATTTCCACCCAAGGAGCAGGTGTTCACACAGCTATGGATCATTTTTCTTGACCACCTTTCACAAAGCACTTAAAAGCCATACAATGAACTCTGCCTGTTCTTAAATGACACAGTCTACCCCACAGCCTCCACACTTCCAACAGGTCTCTGCTGACCTGTCATCTTTCCTCCCTAAATCTGAGCAACAAATCCTACTGTAATGGTATCATAGAAGCATAGAATACCAGGTTGGAAGGGACCTCGATGATGATCTGGTCCAAAAAACACAGTCTTGGCAAAAGCACGGTCTAGACAAGACAGCCCAGCACCTCTCCAGCTGAAGCTTAAAACATACTCAACACTGCTGCCTTCACAGGGAAGCAGAGCAGAAGCAACAAAAGAGATCTTAGTTGTGCTTGCCCCAAGCCAGACATTCTCCCAAGGGTGCTGGCTGCCGCTGCTGCCTGTGCAGGAAAGCTCTGCCTGTTGCTCTGCCTGCACACCCCAAAATGCAGCAAAATGCCTTGCACCCACCTGGCAGCCCTCACAGCCCACCACAGTGTCTGCCAATGGTTAGCACCTCTTCCAGCCCTTCCTCAAGCCAGGGCAGAAGAACTGCTATCAGGCCATCCAGAACCAGACAAGGAGGTGCCATATTCCCAGATATCAGCATAGTCTCCATTATTGCCCCAAGGACTGTTGTTAATAAGTGGGGACTATTGCTGGGGTTTCTCTTCTTCTGTTGGCTTCTCTTTAGAGGTTTCTGTGATTTAGATTTTGGAGCAAGACAGAATAGCATCACTCAGCTCAACTGCAGTACACGTAATCAAAAAATATGTGTACCTTATTTAGTACTTTCTCACTGAGAGTGCACACAGGTAATTTCCATTTACTAAAAGAAAAATAGACAAAATGATTATTCTAGAGCCTGAGACAAGCAACAAATCTGTTCTATAAATAAAAATCTTCCGAACACATCATTTAAAGAGAAATTTTAGTTTGTGGAAAACTCAAATAAAAAGACCATTACTATGCAATAAAATGCATTTTACTGCTTTTCTTTTATTTTCAGTACTACTATTGTGAATTCTTTGTGCCTAATTGTTATTTCTTCTTCTGTGTTCTTCCTTTAATACAGGACATAATCAGAATCCAGCACTAGTATTGCTTTGGATCAGCTGCTCTGCAAGAGAATTGTGTTGTCACCCAGCCGCTACAATGGCTTCTCTGTAAGATGAAGCAAGAAAAATAACTGAAGTGTAGGCATAGGGAAAGACCTCATGTAAGTGCAATCTTCTACTAGTAAATGCACATCCTGTGTCATGTAAACATGGCATATTCCAGAAGTTTTTCATGATGTTTGAATTTTCTTTTACACTAAAATGCAGGAGTTTGTTTTGTTAAGCAGATGTATAATTTGCTGAGAATATTCAAATGGTTTTATGTTCTGCACTTTACATATATTATGGGTGGTGTGTCACAGAGGATGAGCTACAGAAATCAGAATGATCTCTTTCAGGACTAATTGACAGGTATAAGAATTCTGATGATTATTACAGAAGCTATTCTCCTTACTTATACGTCTAAGGAAGTATCAGATCTAAAACATTATCTCCTAATTTAGTCTGAATCCCTCTTATGATATGGATGATTTACCAGTTTTAAAATACACTTGCCAGATAATTAATGCACTGGCAGAGCTTTAGCGTCTTTCTCAAGCTCAGTTAATTTTCCACATGTTCATATTCCAGCCATAAAATCACCTTTTAGTAGAGTTCACAATATAATATGAAAGGAAGAAAAAACACCCCAAAAGATTTATAATTCATGCCTAAGTGTAATTGCATAGGCATGAAATTACGAGAAGCATAATCAGAGTCATTCTGACTTGTCAATTGTCAGGTAATGCTCGTTGTATTTCAAATCACAGATATTAGCTCTATGCCCATTTTCTCTGCAGGTGCCATACATTTCCACTGGTAGATGGTGCAAAGGAATGCCACATGCCACTCGGTGTCTCCTAAGAGTCACCCACAGCTGCTTCACTGACATTTCATGACTGCCCTCATTAGAATCACTGTGTGAAGCACAAACGAGACAGCTCCACATGAAACTCCATCAATTTCTGAGACCTTGAGACTTGTCAAGACAATACCCACTTTGAAGGGAAATAAAATCCTTCAGAAATGCATAAAGAGAAACAGTATATTACTGAAATAATATGTCAATATTTAAAAAACTCTTCCAGCCCACCCATTTGTCCAATTTGAAAGTTACTTATTCACTGATAAGATGCACTCAATTGTGGAGATGTAAAAGGCAGCAATTCATTCATTAATGACTTTAGCAATGCACATGTAAATGGCATTGCAATTGAATCTTGCTCAGAAAATCCTTCTGTGTATTGTCAGAACATGGGTTTATATGAGAAGTATCTACACAGAAATGAATGCAAAATAGGAATAAAGGAAGCCAAGTTAAAAAAGAACCACCAAAACCACAAGAGTTCAAGATAGCTGCATTTATGATGTGGGGTTTGAGGTTAATGAGAGCTACCTCAAGTAACTATTTTAAATACCTGCTCTATATGTAATAAAATGGAAAAAGAGTCATATAAATTAATTTCTAGAAGCTGTCACTGAATAGCAGAGCTTCAAATCATGATTTAATTGTACCCTAATGCCTCCAAACCAGAAGACAATTAAAAATAATGCAATTCTAAGATTTTAAAACAAACCTTACCATGATGGTGTGTTGACTCAAGAGTTCAAGAGTCAACATGAGTTCAAAAAGGTTAGCAACAGTGCAAGCCCTGGGAAGTGCCATTTACAACACCCTTCTAAAATAATGCACTGCTGGGAACAGACACGTTCAGAAGAGAAAGCCTCAAGGTCTTGGTGGCCACAAAGACGTATCAGAGAGAAGGAGGAGCTGGGGTGCTGATACTGGCCCTGTATGTTTTGCTGCAGATTACAAAGAGACCCAGCTAATGACCACCTTTCTTCTCACAAAATAGTTCTAACAGGGAAGTCCCAGGAGGGACATATACTATAAATATTCCTAGCTGTTAAAATTGCCTCAGCCATTAACAGGTTTTTTTTTTTTTGTCCTGACATTATTTCTTACAAAACACCACAAATGCTGCTGAGGTTTTTGTGCCACCTTCACAACCAGGAGAGATTTCCTTTTGTGTCATGATATCACTAGATCTACGGTGAAGTACATACTATTATCAGAAAGTTAGAGGAATCTACCACTGAAAAAGGATTATTGCCAGTAGTTTTCATCTCCATTACCACTGTTTCAACTCCCTAAGAGTTTTCAACACAACAGCATTGGTACTGAGTGAATTTCTTGAAGAATTATGAAATATATCATGTTCACTGTTGAAATGGCTGTTCTTACAAAAACCAAATGGGAGCAAAAGGAGACAAAAGCTGAGCAGTTCTAAAAAACCCATCTCAAAGCTGTATGCCATGTTTCTCTTCACATAGCTTCTTAGTACAATCTGATGCCTTAACCATATTACTGTGTCCATGCACACTTCCCCCATACCCAGAGTCAAGTCCATTTCCTGCTCCACCAGCCTGTCTCAAACAAGGTAAGACTGCAGATAGCTCTGCCTGAGAAGTCTGGTCCTCACTCACAGCATGTCCATTTCCCACTGCTCTTGCAATGCAAAAGGACCTTCAAAAAGATACAAAACTGAGAAGCGCAAGAACTGTGGGTGGAGTCTATAAGCAGATCCTTTCCCGAATCTCTTGCAGTCTAGTAACCATGACATCCTCTTTTGTCACCACTGAGCTGAAAAGTACTTTACCATCACCACTGGATGCATACATGTAACCTTGCATTTTTGCCAGAAAAAAATACAAAACAGAAATGTTTATTGATGATTTATCTTTTCTGTATCATTAACAATTCTACCATCTCCATCAAGTAATGCCTTATACTGTTGCTAGGATATCTTTTCTTTCTAACATACTTAAATAATCTTTATTGTCCCCAGCTTTGCTAACTATTGATTTTTCTCTGATGTCTTTAGCTACCCTCATCAATTTTCTGCACTTCGTAACTTCTAACTTACATCGATTACCATCTCCTACTCTTTTTTTCATTTTGCTATAATATTGCTTCTTCATTTCTAATTACTGCTTTCCTGATAACCCTGAAACAGGATGGGCTTTTAACTGATAGTGTCTCACTCCATAACAGAATCTATATCTACTCATCCAATAAAATCCCCTTTTAAATTTTTTTCTTAGCATTTGTATAGCAAAAGATTTTCTTGCAGTTAATGCTAATAGTTTTCCTTGGTTTTGTGTATTGACTCCTCTGAGGAACAAAGCCTATATATTATTTGTACTTTTATGCTACACACCTGTACATCCACATTGAATGTAGTCAGGCTGTGATCAGATGCACCTCATCAGCCACTTGGATAGAACATTTTCACCCATTATAAGAAAGTTTCAGAAGGCAGTTACTTCTTGAGGTAAGATGTTCTCATCCATCTTTTATTTAAACTTCAACGTGTGTTAATGTTGTCTTCATGAGGCAGCATGACTCCTGTTGTGATGCCCTACATTGTTGCTCTTCTTCCTTCCACCTATTACATACAGAAATATAAGCAGCACCTAACAGATTCTGCTCTCTGGCTCAATGTGCTGAGCAATCTGAGGACAACCAGCACCACCACACTTTTTACTTAGGCTCTGCTGACTAATAGCGATCCACATGGTTTCAAGATCCCAGAGTTTTGAGTTATCCATATTCATACAACACGCAGTATTGGTTTTATGCAGACTGTGTAGACTCTCCCCACTCCCCTACCACTCTTCTTGTCATTTCTCTCTTCCATAAGCAAGATAAAAATCAATAATCTTAAATTTTCAGTATTAGGAGCCAAACTATTAGTTTTTAGAAATGGCATTTATATCATAATTGCGTCTTTTCATCAGGGATAATCTTGTATTCCTATGGCTTGTCTGAACTGTTAACAGTTTCCACACACCAAGATTATCGCTTTATCTGACATTCTACACCACATTGACCCAATTTCTCTGCAATAAAATCTGAGTTTGAACTCTTTACTGCTCCCTCTTTTGTTTTCAGTTTTATATCTCCCTTGATGATTTATCTTGTTTCCAAGAGGGAAAGCCAGCTGCTCTTCTTCCCACTTTATAAGTACAGGACTCTCATATGAGTCAGAAGTGACACATAATTTTCCATAGAACTTAAGCTACCAGTTTTACCCCAGAAATGAACCAATGATCTAAAACCTGGGTGTCCTAAATTCTGTATTTTTTCACTCATTCACATGAAATGGCATCTAAGAAAATCATGATGGCTTTTCTCCATGTCCTTCCCTGAAGTCTTATGATCGACATCTGCCTAAATAATTTGCTCAATTGTTGATAACCACTGGTGGAAACTTGTTAGCCTTACAGTTTAATTTCATGTTTTTATGCTAGGAAGACACCTGGAAGATTTCTTGCTGAATTCTCCATTCATTCACCTAAACAGAATTGTCGGTGATAGCTGAATTTTAGGATGACTGAAGAACCTTATAGCTGCAGACTGATTCCTCGCTCCACAAGCTGTAGCCTTTCAAGTATTTCTCCAGTAGCTCTCTCTTCTTGCAGCAAGTTCTTTCTATAATTTTTTCAATGAGAATCTGAAAAAGGGTTGATATTTCTAGCTAGGTTTCATGTCTTCTGGTTTGTTCCCCTCACCTGATTACATTTCTTTAGTGTATAATTTTTCCTTTTCACACATTCTCCCTCTTAGGATCTCAACAGCACCGGATTGTACAAGTACGTTTTTCTCAAATGCTGCACAGTGGTGGGATCCAAGTTCTAAGATCATGTATGTTCTCCTTCACTGTTGTGATTAGCTTGCAATCATGTACTGGAAATCTCATGTCTTATCAAGAAAAGTCAGTCCAAAGTAGCTCAAAACTCTAGGCCTGACATTGGATAGGCCTTCCTACTTCTTTGTCCAGAAAGTAGCCTGCAATTTCTGTCTCACCTATATGGGCTCTACTTAGCACAACTACCACTATATTCCTGTCTATATTTTAGGTAGTATTTAGTTATTCTCATTTTATAAACTGTATCACCCTGGGAGACTACGACTAGTTCATTTAGAACTGCTGGAGAATAAATGACACTTCAGTTAGGTTATTATCTGAAGATTTATACAGATTAGCATAGATATGTCATTGTAATATATGTCTGGATTCACATAACTTCAGCAGTCAAAAGGCAAAAACCATGAGGGATCTAGGTATGATTATGCATATGGGCTTAGAGTCAACCCTCCTGAATTCAGAAACCTGCTTGAGACCCCAAAATTAGAAGCACAACCACCCTCGCCTCCATATTTATCCAATGAAGGGTGATAGAAGGATTGAATGTCTCTTGAAAAGAGCCTGAAATCGAACTGCCCTCTGGAAAGCACTTATTTCTCTCTCCTGAATGTATGGAAGGAGCCTCTGTGACATTAGCTAAGTGGGCTGGTCCCTTACAAAGGTCAACAGCTAGCAAATACCAGAGAAAATACTTCGTTAATGTTTGCCTTCTTTGAATTATAGTATTTTCCCAAAATAGAGTGGTCAACTTCCTCCCAAAGAGCTATTTCAGTTGTGCATTTTTCTAACAGGCAGTTCTTGTGATCCTGTTGAGACACAACCAGTGATTTGGTGCTTTAATAACACCTTGGTACTACGGTAACCTAAGAATATAAAATGTTGAGCGTGTTCAAGTCTTAATGTACTTTTCCTGAGGAGCTCTACAACAAGGCCAGTTGTTAAGCATTGTTATGACACACTCCTGGGCTTTCATTTTGACTTCTTTTCACATCTTGTGGAGTTTTCCAGTGTCTGAAAAGGCCATTTCAATGTGCTGAGGTCATATGTTAAAAAGCTGAAAGCAGGGGCCCTCACTAATGGTGCTCTGAAAGCAATTGTTTGGCAGAAGTTCATCACATAAATTGCTCTATACTTTTTTTAGGATCGTAAAAGGAAAAATTATACTTTGTCCTCTAAGGAGGCAATGTAAAGATAATGTCTAAGAGCCATTGTTCAGCCACTGAGAATTGGAATAGAGACTGGAATGAGTGGGTGGGGTGAGAAAAGGCCACTTGCATCAGCAGGCAAGAGGAGGGGAGAAGGGAGTCAGGGAAGTTGTAAGTAACAACCAGGAGAAATAAGAATATTTCTAAATACAAGTACAGATGCAGACAACTCCCTCTTCTACAAAGCTGTCTTCACACTTATGTTACATCATCAAGTTACAGTGTCCAAATTTTACACTGATTTTCATAACTTTCATTTAAAATTTGTGCTAATTCCTGTTTGCAAATGCATATTTTGGCATCAGAACAGTTTATTTGAGTTTAGGTAGAACACAGTGCTCAGCAGTTTTAACCAAGCAAAGAAACTTTAATTATCACCAATGAAAGAGACTTCCCACAGCCTGCTGTACCACTTGAGTCATTCTGCCTTAAAGTGATACTAGAAGTAAACAGATGCAATTTTTTCTTTTTTTTTTTTTTTACCTTTCTGATCTGTTAGGGAAAAGTTTTCTTCAAGTGCCCAGCTGTTGGGAACAACATTTAAGATTGGTTTTGCTGGGAGTTTACAGTAAGGGTAGCTTTGGTCAGTACGAAAAGGAATCACATGGATATATAAAGTTCCTGCTTCAAATGCTTATCTCCCCAAACTGAAAACAACAGCACTTGGAGTCCAGAGAAATCTCTTGTATTTGACACACGTTGTCCATGGAGCAATACTCCTTGGGACTCAGTGGGGGTTGGGACAGGGTGATTTACAGCCTCTGAATGAGACCATCACATTCATGCAACAGTATTTGGTTCTGCTACCAGGACACCTCCCAACAAAATGGGCTGGACTGCTTCCAAGGTGGGACATAGAATACTGACATGTGAACCATGCATTACTATTGGATCATAATAATATTTACAGTGCTTAACTATAGAATATTCTTTTCTTAATACTCAGATACTCAAGAGTCACATAAAATACAATTTCATGTATGCCCAGAGACATGCTATACAAATACTGGCCAGAAAGACTTGGGGAAAAAATAAAAAGGGTTAAAGAAAAAGACAGTCTGTACTTCAAGAGATCAGATATGTGGTTGAAACACAAAAGGAAACCATGAGGGAAGTTGCACCAAAATTTACAGAAAAAACACAAACAGATCAATTTGTTTTTACAGTCATCATGGGCAAAATAGAAATGCTAGCAGCAGTAAGAGAGAGCAAAAAACGATATTTGGGAAGCAGGGCCATTTCACTTGTGTTCCATTTTGTTGCCAGTCTCTATCACTATTCAATCAGCTTGCAGACTCAGGCTTGTAGAAAGGCTAGGAAAGTGAGACCTAGGTAGGCTGGCTTTTTAAATATATATTGAGCTTGATTTTGTGAAGACATGCTTACCATTGTTCACTGAGTAGTGCCACTGACAGCAGAACCAGTCACAAAGGAAATGGGAAGCAGCACCATGAAGTTTTTCCAGGACCAGCAATTTGACAAGCAAAATCTCTGCCGGTTCATGACCTCAGACACTTGGCAAGTACTGTATTCTACCCTTAATTAGAGTTGGAGTAGAGTATGAATGTACCTAAATGAGGGTATGAATTATTTTCATACACATGGCTATTCATACTGTGCATCAATTGTAAAATATTTTAATGCCCTGTGCAGTTGAAGATGACATCAGACCTTCTGAAATGTATACTAAACCTCCAGATTGCAATTCAAAGCACATGTTCTGCCTGGTCTGCTGAGGACATAATGGTACAAAACTAGGATGCCTTTAATGAATAAAACACTAGTCACTGATACCACGTGCATTATACATACTTTCCACTTCACAGGCAAAGCAGTTACATCTTTCACTGCCTGAAGCCATACTACATCGGACCGTGACCGTATTACATCTGAGAACATAAGCACATCGAGGCAGTGCAGTCCTTGAACAGGAAACACTGAAATGACATCCAAGGTGCTGCCCAAAGCATTGCTGGAGATCCCAGACCTGGCACCTCTGAGTCAGCAGCAAACCCACACTGCAGCCTGTTCCTGGGGTCACCATGCAGCCCTGTCTGGAGAAACAAACCACGCTGACCATCGCTTCTGCTCAGAATAAATGCCACTCTCCTTCTGGTTCTTGTATGGCAAGATTTCAGCTTAAATACTCATACCCTGCCTACCTCCATTTCTTCAGCATTTTCAAGAGCATATTATAACCTTATAATTTTTCTGCAGTGAACTATCATTTTATGTCTCTCCACACTGCTAAAATAACTACCAAAATCCATGCCAAAAGTGCATTCCAGAAATAGTCTAAATCATATTAAGGCTATATCCTCAGCTTGCATTCAGCAGAGGATACAGTGCCCATTACAGTTACACAGTGCCCATTAGGAGCAGGAATGGGATCTACTTGTTTTGCACCTGGCAATGAGTGCCCTTTTGCTAATCCAGAAATGCTAAGGGAAGACAAAGTGGATATATATAAGCAAATAGTTCAAATCCTGTCTGCCATGTTTGATTCTCATACTCCATCACAAACAGTGTGTAAACTGTGTGCTGGGTTTAGTATAAATTGACTGAACTTTAGTCAGTTCCACACACTTTTATTCCAAATTAAGAATGCCTATATACAACTTTTGCACAAAGCTAAGTCAATTAGGTTTGCTTTTTTGCTATTTTCATGTAGGAGTGCTTGAAGTTTACCCCCATTTGCATACTGATCAATATAACAGTCGCTCTTGCATTCTTCCTGGTTCTGGTGGCCTATGTTTAAGGAGACAGAACGTGAGTAGTTCTGCTCTCACTTGCATCTGTGCAAATCAGGCATCACTTCATTAATCCAATGTAATTGTACTGATCAAAAGAAAAGTTGGAACACCTTATTTCAATGTCTTTTGATAGAATACAGTTCGTGCTATTAGACTTAACCTCATGAAAATTTCAACCTTTTACAGGAAAAAAAGAGTATGGTGCTTTCCAGTTTTCAGTTAAATGTTTCTCTTTCTCATCACACCTTTCCAGCAGAACAAATATTTTTTGAATAGGCCTAGTAACCAGTGTTTCCTAAGAGAACTATGATGAAGACTATTTCCAAAGTATTCAGCTTTCCATTTCCTGATTCTGACATTTCATTCACTTTAGGGTAAGCTTAGTGAGTCAAGAAAGGCTCTCACTTGTTTCCAGAGTCCTCATAATCCAGGTCCTTTTTCCTGGACATAACACATCCTATTTTACTTAATTTATAAGGTAGAACTTGTTAAAATTCAAAGCAGATTTTTGTCCCTCCCCTCCAACCTATTCTTAGTTATCCATATGAGTCTCAATACATCCAGAAAAACTGCCTTTCACTTTTTGGCTTTGGGAAGTGGAATTATTTTAGAAGAAATTTATAAATATTTGCTCCAAATGCCTAAACAAATGAGTTATTTCCTGCGACTTGCTTTTTGATACCTTAAATCTGTTAGCATTTTGGCATCAGATCCTCCATTCCCTCCATGTCTCAGATCACAGCAGGAATTGATGGCTTATGAAAAAAAGGACAAAGTAATCTCTGGAAAGACTGAGAACTGAGAAAAAATAATTAAATAAAAATAGAAAGGGGAAGAGTGTAGGCTCATCTGGAAACAGAGGCTGGACTGAAGAAACATTAGCTGTTTCTGGTAGGTCTATTATTCCAGTGGTTTTACTGTTGTCCTTCCTACATCTCCAGAGGGCAGGTTTAGAAAGGCTTCGTGTTGACAGGTCCCTCCTGGCTCCCAGGATTTATGAAAGCCTCTCTGCAGAGAGGTCAGAACACACCCAGGAGGAGAACAAAGAATCTAGTGTATTTACTGCCTCTTCTCCACCCTCCAGACGGGCTTTTGCTCCAACTTTACTCCCTTCACTCTGGTGAGATATGGGTCCAGCCTGTGCCTGTTAGCCCACATGTCTTCCAGTTAGATATGAAATAAATTTATTTGACACTGCAAATTTGCAGTAGGTGCATTTATGTGAGGAAGAGGCAGGAGAATGTCTGCTGCACAGTGCTGGGGGTGGGGAGTGACAAGTGGAGAAGTTGAATGCATTATTGTCTGATGTCGGGACTAAGTTCCCCTTCAAAATCAGCATCACAGTTTCCAGTAGTTCAGGTAAAACTCCAGCTGTTAATTGTAGGGTCTGAATGTCCCTCAGACAATAGGAGTGCACGCAAATCCTAATTCCTGCAAAGGCTGCTCTGAAGCAACCTGACAACTACCCTATACAAGATCATTTGAAGAGAGAGGAAATATATCTACATCAGCTTGTTTCAGTCTTTCTTAAAAAGACTGCACTCCAAAAGCTCTAACAAAGGAACAGATGTAAGATTTTCTGTGACTTATCTCTGAGGCAATTATTTATAAATGTCTTTGATTCATTATGTGCCAAGCCTAAATTAAACCCCTGGTTTAACAACAGAAGTGTGTATGTAGCCTTGCATATTACAATCAATAGTGCATGCTAGGCATTTTGCTTTATAGATTCTTTTTGATAGCATGAAGCAATTTTGCCCCTTTTGAATATTTTAGGCAGAAAAACAATTTTCCCAAAGAAAAGTCTTTGGCTAGGATAGTTCCTGCTGCGGGATCTTACATCTAGCTGCTTCTAGACGCTTCTGAGGGATCAGGGAAAGCCAGCACTGTATGTGGTTGAGAAGTGTACAGAAAATGCACACAGTTAAATGCACAAGTGCACATGCACATCCACGTGCACACACACACACAGAGTTACGCAGAAAACTGCAAAGTACTGTCTTCTCCCATTTCTCCTCCCTCCTCTAGTAAAATAAAGTTAAATGGCATGAGCCCTTGAAGATTAACATTCTCCAAGCTTAGCTGTTTTGCTTATCCAAAACACATCTTACTCCTGGTTGCCAGAGGCAGTGCAAATCAGGGGAGGAAGGGCAGCTGACGTGCTAAGGTGTACTTTTGTCTCTGCTGTAATCTCTGCAGCATCAGCTACAGAATTGAAGAAGGGATGATGCTGTTCACAGAATCACTAGGTTGGAAAAGACCTTCAGGATTGTCGAGTCCAACCATTCCCATGGCCAATCGGAGAGACCGCTCTGGGGGCAAGGTGAGGGGGTGGGGCGATGAGGGAAGCAGTGAGAGGGCAGAGCCAGAACCCTGAGAGCCTGAGCTGTGAGAGGTAGAGAGAGGAGATGGAGATGATGGAGGTGGAGATGATGGAGGTGGAGATGGAGAAGATGGATATGGACATGGAGATGGAGTTGGAGGAGATGCAGAGGGCAGTGTAGGCCCCTCACTCTCTCAGTGCCCTCTGACCCGATCAGCTCTAGCGTATCAGAATGCCAGTAAAAAATGACTGGAGAAAAAGAGGAGGGAGCAACAAATATTTATGGCTGCATGGCTCACTCAGCTCTAGCGACAGGAAGCCAGCTGCCCTTTCAGAACCATGTGTTCTTAAAGCAACGATTCCACCAGTCAAGAAGGGACCATGACACAGATCCAAATCTTGCAGCTCCTGCTGCTATTGTAGCATTAACTTTCACACAGAATCACTAGGTTAGTAAAGACCTCTTGGATCACCGAGTCCAACCATTCCTATCAACCACTAAACCATGTCCCTGAGCACCTCATCCACCCGTCTTTTAAACATCTCCAGGGATAGTGACTCAACCAACTCCCTGGATTTGGCCTCATTAAACATCTCACCATTTGACTCTGCCCAGCGGTCCAGCCTGTTCAGATCCCTTTGCAGAGCCTCCCTACCCTCCAGCAGATCAACACTCCCACCCAGCTTAGTGACGTCTGCAAACTTGCTAAGGGTGCACTCGATGCCTTCATCCAGATCATTGATAAAGACAATGAACAGGGCTGGACCCAGCACTGAGCCCTGGGGAACCCCACTTGTCACTGGCCTCCAGCTGGATTTCACACCATTTCCCACCACTCTCTGGGCCCGGCCATCCAACCAGTTTTCCACCCAGGAGAGTGTGCGCCTGTCCAGGCCAGAGGCTGACAGTTTCTCAAGCAGAATGCTGTGAGAAACTGTGTCAAAGGCTTTGCTGAAGTCCAGGAAGACCACATCCACAGCCTCTCCCTCATCCAGCAGCCGAGTCACTTGGTCATAGAAGGCGATCAGGTTAGTTTGGCAAGACCTGCCTTTCATGAGCCTGTGTTGACTGGGCCTGATCACCTGGTTTTCTTGCATGTGCTGTATGATAGCACTCAAGATCACCTGTTCCATGACTTTCCCTGGCACTGAAGTCAGACTGACAGGCCTGTAGTTCCCTGGATCCTCCCTGCGACTCTTCTTGTAGATGGGCACAACATCAGCCAGCCTCCAGTCCAGCGGAACTTCCCCAGTCTTCCAGGACTGCTGGAAGATGATGGAAAGGGGTTTGGCAAGCACGCCCGTCAGCTCCCTCAATACCCTTGGATGATCCCATCAGGCCCCATAGACTTATGTATGTCTAATTGGGCAAGCAAGTCTCTAACCATCTCCTCTTGGATCATGGGAGCTCTGTTCTGCTCCTCTAGCTCCTGGGTATGTACACACAAGGAGTGTGTACATATATACAAATATATACAAAATATACAAATGAACATGACCCCACAACTACAACAAAACAACAATGTAATAAAATATATACAAATACATGAGAATACAACCCACCTCTTGATGAGTCGATGCTTATACATCACCACAAATGCTATAGAGCAGACACAAGGGAATGGGTCCATGGCTAGGAGGAAGCTGCACTCAGGAACTGGATTCGGGAACACACACATACACCATGTATGTTGCAACTTCTTGCCCAAAGTGCTGGAAAGTTCACATTTGGAGGCTAATATTTTTTCCTCCTCCACCCAAACACTAATTGCCCTCTCTTTTTAATGAAAGTCAGCACAGTACAGGATTTTAATTTAAGCTGTCAGTCAAAAGAAATGGAAGAGCTGGAAAGCCTTACACTGCTGCTTTTCTGCATGCTGAGTAAAGCTACATTAGGGGTATGTTTCAACAGGAATGAGGAAGGGAGGACAAGGGCCAGAATAATTAGCAATCAGACTTTATCTAGGACAAATATTATGAGGGAATAAAGCCATTAAAATAGGCCACTTATTTACTGATGCTAGAGGAGATGTGGCTTCTTTTCATGGGAATTAAAAAATAAACAAAACCATAGAAATTTTGTTCTATGTTGTTACATTATCTGGCAGAAACTCCACTTTCGCCAAGGGCAGGAAACTCAAACCAGGAGATGTGAAATAAATGTCCACAATCATATGCAGCATGGTGATGGTTGTAGCTGGGAGCCCGACCAACTGAGCAGGGTGATGCAAAGTTGAGGGTACTTATAACCTGGAGGCCAGTCTCACAAACTATCTATGTGTCTACATAGAAGTTGTCACCAAAAACACTGAGTCAGCTGGGGCAGTAGAGACTCCCCCTTTGCTTTCCCTGGGGCTCACACATCCAAACCCAGCTCCAGAGGAGCCCACTACAGTGGAATACACGGGTAAAAGCAAGCAAGGTGGCCTCAGCCTCGTCCTCCCCAGGAGCATCCACTGAGATGTGGAGAAGGAGGTTCTGGCTTGTGATGGGGTGGCAGGACTCTCCCCAGCCACAGTGATCCTAATACGGAATGGGTCATGTCTGCAGGAAGGGGAGAGGAGGTTATCTCATGCCTCTTCTATTCCTCATCATGATATTTTTGTAAGGTCTTTCAGCCTATTCTCCTCACTCTAGTGCTGCTCACTTTTTCTTCTGCCTGTCTGTCCTTCTGTGATTTCAAAGGAAACTGGTGTCTGGGTTTATTTTGTCTGCTTTAACATTAATTTCCCATATGGCATAGGAGGATGATGTTTATGAAAAGCTATACATCTATCGATCTTCTTGTATGTATATCATAGATAGAGAAATAACTCAGCCTTAAATAAGACTCAATGCAATTCATGATTAAATTGCCATATTAATTATGTTTGACATATGATAACGTTGAATACTAAGAAACTGTAAAAGAATTTAATTTGAAAAGAAAAGTATATGCAAATAGGAAAGATGTTTATGTACCAGGCTGTATTAGTCTTCAATCATTTTGGCTGAGATGCTCATTCTGACTCCACCAGTTATTTTGTCAAAGGGCCACAAGTCCTACTTGTTTTTTACTTCCAGTGTTCTGGGACTTGTTATTTGCCATTCACAGTGTTATTAATTCTGGCTGCCTGAACATTTTCATTATCAGAGGGAAAGGAGGAAACCAAAGATAACTTATCGGGCATTGTTCCCATTTAGGTGCTCCTCTGAGATTCCCTTTTGACTGGAATGTCTTTCATTAATTCGGAGGACATTCTGGCATGGATGTCTAATTAGATCTGCTTAATGGATTTCATGTCACAGAGGCTTGTAAATCTTTCCATGAAAGACAAAGTTTGTATTGAGAAATAATATATTTTATTAGACCTCCCAACAGAACTGAAAGGAAATGAATGAGATTTTCAGTTTGTCTAACAAAACTGTAATATTTTGCTACAAACTTTTCCTTTCTTGCCTCTTCAGACACTCAGAGCTACAAAGACCTGACTACTGCAGTCTCTTCATGGTCTTCATGTATCAACATTCATTTGTTTTTCAACAAGACATTTTGCCACATCTGTTTTTTCTTATTTCTTCCAGAAATTCAGTCTTCTGTCATTCACCTCTTTTTTTTAAAACCCACTGTACTTTATATTCTATGAATTTTTGTATTCAGTTTTTATCTGTTCAGAGGTGGAAGGGATCCCAGATGGAGTTTTCTTCCAGGTTTCTATGCCCAAACAGCTCCCAGAGATTACAAAATTTCATGGCAGTCCCTGGAGTTGTGTGCCGAACATGCACCCAAAGGACACTTCCATCCTTTGGCCTAAGTGTTTTTCTGATGCTAGAGGTATTTAAAGTAACAGATTAAGCAGATTCTACCTAATGTATCAGACTCTGCACAAGAATCTGTAGCTTATTTCTGGAGTTATCATGCCTGATAATAGTATATGCTGCAAAACATGCAAAATACATTACTACATTTTGCAGTACTTCAGTTCTTCTAATAACTAGTTTGGTGTATTCTTTGAAATCTTTGGATACTTATTGTACAACAGAAAAGTGAAATCCCCTGTAGATCTGTTTTGAAAGTTATCACGAAATTCTGGATTCATCTTTCAGGCTTTGTCACAAACTGCTAACCTCTCTTCTAATGTTGCTAAATACGTTGATGCAACTACATGCCATGGCAAATGGCATGGGTCTATTCTTGGTGGCACCAAACCTCACATCATAACCCACTTGTGTAGCACCCTACCTTCACAAAGATCTCCCTGTGTGTTTGTAAGTCATAAAAATAACCTATTCTATAAGCACAAAGCACAGTGTTGTGATATATGCTTGGAAAAAAAAAACGTACCTTCTGTTGCGAAAAACTTTCTTGACTGTAAAGACTAGAAATTATCTCACATATAGTTTTGTTTTGTAGAGAACAGGGGGAGGGATAAATCACCTCCTGCCCTCTCAGAAGATACCTTTATTTTTTAAGCAATTTCAAGTATGTGTCAAAATTGATTTAAAAAAGACTCAGTTTTAGGATATCTCAATGCTGATTTTTAAGGGTGAGGTAATGAGATAACTCTAAAATATCAGATTTGGAATTTGGCACCTGAAAAAAGAAGCTGTAGAAGTGTTTTTCCTATGAATAAACTGATTCTAGTTTTGATTAGTCCATGCTTATTAAAATTTAAAATTAAGCAGATCTGATACCCAATACAGTTGCATCTTAAAATAATATTGTATTATATTTTGGTAAATTGCATCCTTCTCCAGCTCCAAATAAGGAAATAAACTTCCCCATGTGCACATAATTTTACATCATTTGCAATACTGAAAATAATAATTCAAAACAACACCTTTTCATGGCTCTTCACAGAGACATAAAAGAAAGGGGGTATTGGTAACAGAAGCTCAACTAAGCAGATTTGTAAAAGAAAGTACATGCTGATATAATACAATCTTTAAACTGAGTAAGCTGGAAACTGGTTGCCATCCTCATCCTTTATCCCCAGACACAAAGCCCATGAAGGGTTCAACTGCAGCCCACATCAGTAATGACCAAAAGCCATTAGTGTACATAATGGCTGCTCATTGGCCTATAGAAAATTAATGGATGGGCTTAACGGCAGGACAGGCGGCCACAGAACAGAAATCACTGAGCACGGAGAGGGAGACTGAGTTGCCCTCTCCTACCCAGAAACCCCCTTCCTCTCCAGCTCATTCGTGTTGTACCTGGCAAGCAAACAAACAGAGACTTTCCACTATCAATTAGCTACTTCTCTCAAACACAAAGCTCACTTTTAGGGAGGAGGAAGAAGAAAGTCTGGAGCCTCGTGATAAGCCCAGGGATTAATAAGGCAGTTTGGTTTACAGGATAAAGTCGAGCCTTTATCACCTGCAGTTCAATCTGCCAACTTAAAAATACATGAAATCACAGGACTGGCTTCAACACCACGTGAAATAAAAAGTTAAAATAAAGTCTATATTTGGAGAAGTATTTCTAAAAGATAAAGAAAGAAGGATACCCAAGACTGAAGGTCACACTAGGCATTTCTCCCACCCTGTAAAGCTTAAAGTACCAAACATAGTGTTGCAGTAACAGAAAGAATAACAGTTGTCAGAGATTTTCTTTAAGAACATAGACGAGGGACAGAGATAGGTCCAGGAGAGAATCTCAGCTTCACAGAAGTGGAGGAAGTTATAAGCTTTCAAATTATCTTCTGCTTGCCTACTGCTTTGGACATTTTAATTTTTCCCTAAAACTTAAAGCCTCCTTCCAAGCTTCTGGTTTCTTCAGGGTACAATTTATCACAACCTTATTTTATTTTGAAATGCACTAAAGCATCAAAGTATCAAGCATAAAGCATCAAGGCAAAAAGGGAAGATGAATTCTGTTTAATCCCTCTGTTGCACTGCAGCGAGAGCAAGCAAGCGTGGAGGTGTAATTTTACGAGGAAGGTGGGAGAAGAAATGGGAACAGAGTAATCTCATTGCAATTGGGTTTAGAGATTCTGAAAAGGCAATAATAAGCTTCCAGAGCACAGCTGTCTGGTCGTAGAGCAGAAAAGCACTTCCAACCTCAACTTGACATCGTTCAGCGTCTCCTTAACTGGCAGGGTGAAGAATACGCTGTTATTTTACACGGTTATGAAGTACATGCCACAAGAGATTTTAGCTGCAGTGAGGGCCAAGCACAGACATCAAAGGCTAACATTTGAATGCAAAGAAGTGAGAAACACTATTTCTCATAATGAGAAATGAGACTTACGCTTTATCAAACCCTAACTTCTAACAGGAGTTACATAACGAAAAGCTCTGCTCCTCTCTGCTGACTGCCAAATAGCTATCAAATATTAAAGAGATGAGCAAGAGCTCTGAAAGGGGGTTGTATGGTCACAATGCAGCAGCCTTAATGTCCACATGTGCGTGCATGTGCCTCTACGTTTGTGCACAAGGGGGTCTTCATAACAGGGTGGATCCTGAAGGTCAGTGAATAAACCCATACACCTCCCTTCTCTGTGTTGCACTCCCACCATTTCCAGTTGCCCCAAGAGGCAGGTGTCCCAGAAAGGCTGAGCAGGAAAAGGAAGAATTGGGTCAGGTGCTGTTTGCAGCCATTCTGTGAATTAAGTTAATGGGCTGCCAGTGGTGGGCTGTTAATAAGCCCAAGCCCCTAAGTCTCACAAGAACATGGCCTCTTAGAGATAGCAGCGGTACCAAACCTCCCACTAGCAGGCACTTTTTGAGACCTAGTCATGGAATAACACAAAAATCTCAGCTGTGATTAAAGTAAATCTTGTAGGCTTAAACCGACATACTCCACTCCCACTCAAACCCCCTCTTTTTTTTTTTCTTAGAGAGGAGAAAGGAAAAATGAGGTTGCCTCTTGGATCTTAAGTACTTGGAGATGGCAATATTTGGGTTGTGCCTAGAAGACCCAAATCAAGTGTTGGTAAGAAGAAAAACCATTAGCGGGGGAGAGGAGACTCTGTTGGGCATCTTCAAGACTAACTTTCAATTTAAATATACTTTCTTGTAGTGCTGAGCTAGCAGAGAGGTAAGCTCTCCTGACAGTGGATGAGGCTTTTCAAGTGGATCAAAGACCTGGAAGGCAAAGAGGAATGGGATGTTTCCACTGGCTTCCAGGTGGTTTTGTAATAAGATGAAATATAATTTGATACCTTCTGTACTCTCTGCTGACACAGCCATTTTCACAGAGGGAATAAAAACAACTTCAGGACTTGTGAGGAGCAAGACAGAACTGCTGAATGCTTGATTTCAAGTAGTTCACCATTCAGTACAGCTGCATCAAAAAGCACACTGGATGGTATATAAAGAAATGCACTATAATCAACTATACTTTTTTTTTTTTTGATCCTGGAGAAAAGGAAATGAAAAGCAATAAGGGGGGGGGGGGGGAGGGGGGAGTGAAACCAGACAGTATAAAAATTATTACTACAAGATAAATAACAACAACAAAAAAATTTTTGTAGAGTGCCCCAAACAATGAAAAGCAAATTCAGATCTGAATTTGAACAATGTCACTGTTGGGTAAGTTGAGGTATGACTGTGAGGCATATTACTATCATCTCTATCTATAAGGCACTTATCCCAGAATTCAGGGCATTCATCCAAATTCACCAGAATTCATCTGAGGTTATTGTACTCTGGGTGAAACTGAGAAAACCAGATAGGATTTACCGCAAAAATTGCATTTAAATTGCACTTGATTTGATAGACATGTATTGAATAACCCAGGATTTGGTACCTGTAAATTTTGGAATTTCTGCTTAATAAAGGTTGATAATATTATTGTGGGAGAACATCACTTTGTTTATATATTGGAGAGTATCATGTGTGTGAGAGGTTTCTTAATTTATCTATAAGACTTTGCAACAAGCAGAGCTGCTAGTGAGTTTTTGAAATTCTGCCTACTAAAAATATCTTCAATAACTAACAAGAAAAAGAGAATAATTTGTCAGTGGTTAAAGTTACCAGCGATTTGGTGGGGAGAACTTCATGAACAAGAAAATAAAGTAGTCTTATATACACATTTTAAAGACAAATAAAAATCAGATCTATATCAGTTGTTTACATGACTCCCAAGAATCACAACAGAAGAAAAAGAAAGAAGTCGGTAAGAAAAAGTATTCCTGGAAATTAATAAAAAAACAAAACAAAACAAACCAAACCAAAACAAAACAACGGTGAATTGAAGGCAGCAATATTTTTGATAAAAGGTGAAATTATCCCATGAGAGTCTCCCCAACATGTTTAGCTATGCCTTGCAAAGATTTAACCATACAGATGAAACCTCTCTTTAACTGTCCATTTTTGCCATAATGTCTAAACCCCAAAGGCAGCTGCTCATCTTATGGTCTCCTTTTGAGGCAACCAGGTCCCAGAATACAGTCTCCTTGTGTAAAAATGACTTTCCTCACAGTTTCTTTGCCACACCAGTACAACATGATCTACCAAGAGGGACCTCAACCTAGACTGCTGGGATGATGGGAAGTCGCTTCACAGAGGCCACTGCCCTGCAGGACAGAGAGAGACATGGCCCACGGCCAAGGCCATGCTAGGCATGATGGCTCTCACTTCCACAACCTCCTACTTGCAGATCCACACTTGATCTCAGCCAATGCTCAACATTCACTTTGGAGAAAACCACAGTTAGTGCAGCAACATGTTTGTTCTTAAACTCACCTCTTCAGTGTGTTAGTTCAACTTATATTAAACTCATACTCCAAAGACCTACGTTGAAGGATTAACGTCATATTTACTCTAACAATGACAAGCCTTTTGCATCAAGTGAAAACCCTCCGACCTACAGCTAGGTTTATTTGGCAGTGCTTGCCAAACTTCAATACTGCCAGCATCACAGCTATGCTTACTCAGTTTTACAATTCAGCCAATATTAGGCTTTTCATCAAGCAATTCAGTACGTTAATGCTTATTTTTTCCCCAAAATTATCATCTGTGCCTTTGGGATTTCTTTAGATTGGTTTTCCATAGAAATAAGCCATGCTATGAATGGGGTATTAAAGGACAGACTGGTAACAGAGTGAGATCTCTTTTGCAGTTTTATGGTCAACAGGCATCAATAAAAAAAGCACAAAGAAAAGTGGTTTTTTAACTACCACTTAAAAGTGGCAACTATTCCCTGAAGCTCACATACTAGACTTAAATGAGCCAAATAAAAAGAAAACTCAAATTATAACAGTGCAGTGACTGACAGCAGGCGACTCCACATTAAGTGACACATCGGGACTCTGATTTTCTGCAAAGGTCCACAGAGGATTCCCACATTGCTGTGCCCTCTACATGTTTGAGGGTGCCCTGCTCAAAAGCAAGAGGTACTATTGCTGTAGTGTCTTATGCCTCCCTGGAATATGATCAAAGACCTAACAAGTAATTTTTGTAGTCCTACACAATAGCAGTCTGAATATCAGCTTTTCTTTCAAGCACAACTATTTGTACTGATTGTCTTCAACAGTGCATTAAAAGCCAGCTAGAGCAGGAAGGAAAGATAGTGCAGAGGATATACATATTTTTTACTCCAGACATGTTAAACCCACAGCCCTATTATGCCTAGCACTTCAGAGACATTAAGTAAACCTTTGCAGAAAATCTATCTTAAAAACTGTCAGTTACGCCTCATTTGTACTATCCCTCTTTAATTACATGTGGTAAGCTATGTCTCTTCCTGTAATAATGTTGCAAAAAAATAATGGGTCCCCTAATTACTTAGTATGGCTGCAGGGTGCAGAGCCCAGGTCAGGGTGGAGCAACAGTGGTCACCATCCAATTGCTCCCCTACCATCGGTGCTCCAAACTGTCCTTGTTCCCTCTTTTTCTTTTTCTTTTTCTTTTTCTTTTTCTTTTTCTTTTTCTTTTTCTTTTTCTTTTTCTTTTTCTTTTTCTTTTTCTTTTTCTTCTTCTTTTTCTTTTTCTTTTTCTCTCTAGAACATTTTTTTCTAACTCATTGCTTCTCCTTTACCCACACACAGCTATTGTATGAGCTTGGGCTGATATCTGGGTTTAATTAACCATACTTGTATAATGTACCAATACAATTTCGATATGACTGCTATGTTAGGAATAGTGGAGTAATATAATGGTCTATTGAAGCGTAGCATTGTCTGTTAAATTGAAGGTGCAGCATGTCCTAAAATACAGCAAGCAAAGCCACCCACATACTTCATGTACTATTAAAACATTCTTATTCAATTTCACTCTCAAATAGTCTTCTGAAAAGAAAAACTATATCTTGTAAAAACATAAGGTGGCCTGAAACTAAATATATATTGGTTTATGATGAAAAAAATGCCCTCCTGTCACCAGCTGGAAACATTATCCACTCAGCATAGAAAATGTACTGGGAGAAAGGACTGCGGCAAGGAAACCCATGTCATGAGATTGGTGTGAGAAGTATTGCAGCTCATGTACATGGCCACCCATTGCCTGGGTGTTTTTTCATTTTGTTTATTTTCATGTTCTCCGCACACTCGCACACAAGGGGAAAAAAGTGCTGCAGGTATCTCAACTGCTCTGCATGAATCAACACGTTTCAAAACATTTCTCCATTCAAGTTCACAGGTAACAATTTTGCTGCCATAGCCAAGACAAAAATCACACCGCTAAAGCTACATGCATAGATGAAGTCAGGATGACAAAGGAGAGATTATATTTAGGCAAATTCTGTTTACACATAGTTAGGGATGTTTAAATGTTCTTCAGAGATCCGAGTGCTGGAGCCTACTCAGAAACAAATGTTCCTGTCCTTGCCTGCTGTAAGATCAGTGCAGTGCTGTTAAGGAAACTGTGCCTCTTTATGAAAGCAGGCAGCACCTACCTTTCCACTCATCCTGTTCAAAAGCAAAACTAGGAGGGTTCAACATTTTCCACAATACCTCAGTAGTTAGGACATTAAGTCAGAAAAGGAACAGTCAGGCATAGTTGCCTGTTTTGATGGATTCAACCCAGGCATCTGAGCATTCATCTCTTATATCTCTGAGGGAAGGGTCCTAGACATAATCTCCTGCCAGTAATTTTCCAAACTTAATAAAGCCTAAGAGCCATCTAAATCCAGCCTGCCTGTTTGCCACTTTAAAGTCAACATTCAAAGGCAAAACATCTCTGATCACAGTTCTTTCAATGTTGCAGATGAACCTCCAATTAGTTTCAATAGGGCAACTGGCAGCCAGGATGGTACTTGCCAAGCCACAAACCCTGTAGCTGGCAGCACAGCTTTATCTATTTAGCAAATAGGCACCTTTGCTCTGAGACATTACCAGAATATGATAGAAAAGCAAAATGCAGTGTTGAAGTGCCCCTGGACTTCTTGTGTCATTGGAAAACCATGCCTGCAAACCAGTTTCCATTTTTTGTGCCTGGCACAGGTGTTGAGAAGCTTTTAGAAAGACATGAGCAAAGTCTTCCATCTTATGTTTTTCAAATTTGAGTTTTTGTCTATCCAGCAAAATACCTACAGTTGAAATTCTGTGTTCCTCTATTACTTCTCCACAACCTGTTACACCTCAGTCTTTATAACAGGTAAGAGGCCAGACCCAACAAGAGTTGAACTGGCGTAGGTACAGAGTGGATTAATTCTGCTCCAGCAAATGAAGTCTGCCTAGATTTACAGTCACGCAGAAGAGACACTCCTCCTCTTCTGCTCTTCTGCTGAGGGAAGTACATAGGAAGCATTAGGTGCCGGAGGAAAAAATATATGTTAGCATCCCATTCAGAAATAGCTGTCATCATTGCAATATGGCTCAATAAAAGAGTAATTTGGGGAACATAAGACATCTCATTTTGTATTTTGTGGACAATAACACCCAGTTTTCACATTTTGATTCATTGGTTTGCTTCAAGGTATTCAGTGCTAGCCCTACAGCCCACTTATACATGATTTGTACTATTCTGGAAGCCAAGAAAGGATTCAAAAATAGACAACTGAGGATTCTTTTCACATCAGGAAATTCTCATCTGGCACAGGACCAAAACGGCCAGCTGTATGCAGTGTAAGGGACCTGTCAGGGATACTGCTGAGCGAAAAAGGCATGATCAGCCTGTAAATTACAGCAACCAAGTTGTTGTTTTTAAGGACCCTTTCTCCATCTCGGATATCTTTACATCTTGCACTGGCCAGTGCTAGTGATGTCTAGTACAACTGCCTTGGAAGGGAGTATGTTGAAAGAGGTAACCACAGCCCAGTATTTGATGTAATAAACTAAACACTGCAGAACATGCTCTCCACAGCAGCACGTGGAAAGCTGGGTGCAGAAGGCACTATTCTACCAAACTAACCAACTAGCAAACTAACTTCTCCCTGGGATGCAGCCAGCACTGAGGCCAAGCTACCCTCGTGCCAGGCAAGCTCCCTCCAACAGCAGGTTTGGCACCGTAGCCACGCTCACACCAGGAGCTCTGGCTGGCATAGCACTGCCAGCCACAAATCACACCTTATCATGGCTCAGCTCAACAAAGTTATGCTGGCAAGAAGTCCCAGGGTAGACTGGGGCCAGGTCTCATTAGAGAGCTGTGCTATTAGACTGTACATATTGGGTGATTAAAATGGTGAAAACTTGTGAGCTGACAAGACCTTGTGGATTAAGAGCACAAAAATACACCTCAGGCTATTGTTGTCACCTGATACTGAAACTTAGCCTATCCTTAAAGTAAGTGCAATCCCGGATATCATGGCAAAGAGTTGTGCTGCCTTTGGGGAAATACAGCCCCACCACAAATTCAGCTCACCAAGGGCTTGGGGACATGAAGCACCCAAACTACTGCTACTCTGCAGCACCACAGGACTGCTTTGGAGCAACAGGCTCCAATTTTCAAGTATTTCTATCTTCATTTTTTTGTGAAAACAGATGTTTTAGACATGAACATTTTAGCCCAAATCCCAATGTTTTCACAAAAGTCATGTTGAAGGAAATTTGCAGCCTTTTTTATTAAGCACACATTAAATGCATATTCAACTTGCAGCACAGGACTGTAAAATGACAACCAACTGTCAGCCATGTGCTTCTTTATATTAGAGATCATTTTGACCAGAGATAAAAGTGAAAAAACTAACCTGGTTAGCTCAGCAATTTCAACCAGGCATGTGGATAAAAGAAACCTAAATTAATTTAACCTGCTGCACATCTACTCCAACCTTTCCAGTATGTGAACATATGGATGTAAAACATCAGCTGTTCTGGTACTCTCTTTGCAGGGAGCAGATCTTCTGTACGTTTGGTTTGCTGCATTTCAGCACCACTTGGCTATGCTTTTAAATAAAAGCAGGCCAGGGAGTGAGGCCAAGTACCAGCTTCTGATGGTGCACCCTGCTCTGTTTTGGCCTCCTCAAGACAGCTTTTGCACATGGTCCTGAGATACATTACTGCATGCCCTAAGGTTGGTGTGGTGAAGACTGCCCCAGAGTTGTCTGTGTCCTTCTTACAGCATCCTCCATGAACATTGTATCAGCATGTTATTGTAAGTGCCCTCAAATGCTATGCTCTCCCCTCACAGTCCAAAGGCACTGAACACAGGTCCTCCATCTCATCTTACCAAAGTGCGATTCCGATGCTCCCATAAACTTGGAACTATAAAGATGCACAAGAAATAACAATCATCTCTTAGGACCACCAAAGACTGTGTAGGGCTGAGAGGAGATTTGGGTCAGAGGACTATGTCCTGTGGATGTGGCCAGTCTTCTCCTGAAGAGCCCCTCAGGTTTGAGGCAGGGGTTGGGGAGAACGCTGTCTAAAATGGAGGCATTTAGCTTATACAGATGTTGCTGCTGATCCACAGAGCTGAGCATCTCCAAGTCACTGCCCCAGCACTGTGTCACCTGGCTTAACACTTGCGTATACATAGACCTGCAAACCTGCATGTCTAGTAGTATTTATGTCAATGGAGATGGCTCTCCTGCAAATAAACAGATGTCACAGACTGAGAACACACCTTGGTGTGTGCGTAAATCCCTCAAAAAAACTATCCCTAAATTCATGCCCACTTTTCCAAGCAAGTGTTTTTGAACATATTCAAAACTTACTATCAGAAATTGCATGTGAAAGGCATGTGATATCAAGAACAAATAATAATGTGTTCTAGAACTTTTATCAGACTTAATTCAAAATGGTTCGCTAGATAATTATGTGTGTTCAACAAAAATAATAACATCACAAACAAATGACATTCCGAGAAACAACACTGCCTTCAGTAACTGAAGAACTGCTCTACATGAAATACATAGAGTCTACCATTTCCTAATTTTAATTTCAAAACAACTTTCTTTTTTAACAAACAGGTTTAATTTTAATCTTTTGTTGTTGTGAGTGTTGTCTGCTATTCCCATAGTAATAAAAAACATTTGTATCCTCTGTGTGTGTGTGCGTTAAAAATAACCAACTACTTCAGCAAATAAGTCAGTAATTCTTGTTTCAGTTTTTTTAGATGTCTGCATTAATGTCCATTAAGATACCAACTAGCTCAAACAGATTAATATGGTCAAGAAATATCCTTAAAATAAAGTTTCGTATTGATCTCCAATTGAATTTTAGAATTTTATATATTAATAGGTGACAGATTAAAAGACTATTTAATACTGATATCTCTGTATTTTTGTGCATGACAGGAATAGAAGAAACAACAAAGACTCAGTATTTTTCTCTTTGAAATGAAAAATAACCTCCATCAGATAATCTTTATATTTTGTCACATTTACAGAGTCAACTATTCAAAACCAAGAGTTCAGCTAAAATGCTGACAAAATTCAGTTCTTTGGATGCAGTTATTTTTTAAGTTGTTACTTTCTTAAAGCATTTGATTGGAGGGGATTAGAAAACTTTAAGCAGTCAAATTAATACACTCTCTATCTGACAAGCCCATCTGTGGCAAATAAGCTTCTGTATGGGCACTGGGACACACGACTTTTGGAAGTCTTGAAGAAAACTTATCATATTTACAGCACATCCAACTTCATGCTTTACTAGTGTGACCTCAGTTTTCATAAAGTGTGAAAATGGACCTCCAACATGAAATCCATTTGGCATTTCAGCCTTTCAGCTGCAATATTACTGATTAAAGAATATAAATTGCTCCCCTACTTTCATTCTAATAATCACCGTGCAGCTGAAGTACTTCTAACTTATTATTAATAACGATTTGAACAAATGTTTTTAATTATGCATAAATACCAGAATGTACTACTATTTTTTTTCCCCCATCATGCAGAGGCAGATTGAAATCACCTGCTGAAATTTGGACACAGGATGCTTCCAAAGATCCACACACAGACCATGCTTTAGGGAGACACCAGTGTGGGTGAAAACTACTCCTGTGGGCTCTCGATTTCCATCAGCACTTACCCTTCTATGAAAAAAAGTTGAACAAAAGGTCATGAGAAGAAGAAGAGTAGAGGTCAACAGCCATGCTGCTGGGAATGAAGAGCTAAAACCTGTTTGAGGATGAGACTAGCAGCTGCGGAGCTTTGTGCTGGAGAGGAGGCAGCAAGATGGGATGGATGCAGGCTCCTGTGATACAGCTCAAAGCTACGGGAACTTCACTGACTTCAGAGGGCTGCAAGCCAGCTCCTCATAAGGAAGCAGGGGGGACTGGCATGGCAGTGTTAAAAAACAACACAACCTGTTATTATGAAAGGTAGTTATCACTGAAACAGGGTCAAATTTAGCAAATGGAGCTGTACTACGACGTCATATGAAGCACACTGCACTGTCCTCTCCATCCTGGCAAAGAAAGTATCCACCAAAGTGAGTTTCAAGCTAAAAGTCCTCCTAGAAAACTGTTTTAATTGTGTGCATTCAGATAAGCAATAATTCTTAAGGCTATTGTGCCAGTTACACAAAAACAATATAAATAGTCATCTCGCTGAGAGATAAAACACATGGTGCCAAACTTCTTACAATAACAGGACAGGCTATTAATCCCATTCAGTTTGGATGATATAATGCCATGGAATATATTTCTGTCCACATAACTGACAATTAATGAAGCCTACACACTGAGAGGGAAAGTTTTGTGTTCAAGAGGAGTAAAATTTCCATGTAAATGTAGGACAAATGTTCCAAATGGATGGCAGCCTGAAAAGGAAAGATTTACTACTTGACATGCATTTTGCCAAAGAGAATTTTTTTTTAATAGTAGTAATGACAGAGTAATGTCCTGCCTGTTAGCTAATTGGATCTGTGCAATTCAAGCACTCTAATTTATACTGAAATGGTTTGCCTTCCTTCCCTCTTTTCAGCCTGGCAGATGGACTAGGCAAAAATGTGAAATTCATGCAGTCATTGCTACTCGTAGCCCACTTAATTCACAGGCCTTTGTCAAAACTTCTTTAGTCAAGATTAAAAGAGAGGGTACCATATCTATCACAACCATCTGGACTGAAATTTGCCAATCTGGACTGATTGGATAGAAGCCTAAGCTGTACTAAAGAGCAAAGCCTTATTTGGGCTCAGTGGAAGGAATTCAAGCACAATGGAGACAAGGTGCTCCATGAGCTGAGCAGATCAAGCCCTGCTCTCTATTAGTTGGCTCCTCCACAGTTTACACAACTAGAGAAAGGCAAGTGAAAAATGTTAATCGAGATCTTAGCATATTATATTTTTTTTTTAATTTTTTTTTTGTCAACTGGCAGTGTTTATACAAGGCAGGAAGGAGTTTAGAACATAGTCCACGTGTTTTATTTCTAAAAATGAGAAATCAATTAGGTGATGTACTGTCAAAGTGTCGTGCTTTCAGCTTGGCAAATTCCTTCTAATGAAAACATACTGCCAGTTACTGAGCCTAGTTAGCGTATTGACTGCATATTTATGCTTCATCAGTGCTCCAATGTGCTCAAATTGCCCCTGGCACAAGGTAGAGGAGCCAGTTTGGAGAGACAAGGGGCAGGAGAACAGCCTGGGTTGGCTGGTGGGTAGGTTTCTCTCTGGTTTTATCTCCTAGTAAGCAGGAGTCTCCACAGATCACCAGGCTCTTCATGAAAATAAACAGCAAGTGTTCAGAGGGTGTTTGCTAACATCTGTATTTGCAAAAAGCAGCTACGGCTTTGTTTTGTTTTGCTTTGCTTTGTTTTCATCTACACATACCTCCCAATGGCTCTTTCCAGCTTTTTAACCTCAGGAGTGAATCATCATGGCAATCTCCACACAGCAGCGCTCTCATATTGTCTATAAATAGCACTGGGGAGAGTGTCAGGTCTGCACTCTACCAATCTCCACACTGCAGATGCTCCTCCCTTGACTTTGCCCCTCTGCAACTCTGTGACTGATCATCTTGTGCACTAGAGCTGGTTGATAAATACAATATGGTATTTTCAGTCATGGGCTCTGGATTTTACTCTCCAGCTTGGCCTTCCCCAGAGAAAGAAGGGATGAGTCAGAGTTGGAATATACTCCAAATTTAGCGTTTTTCACAAGTTTTTCCTGAAGGTTTGGGTGGGAACTGGAGGGTGAGTATGCTGAAGTCTACCATGAGGACTGTCTGCTTTAAATAAAACATACATATATATTATGTTTTTTAATTATACAAAGCATGTTCGTATTTTAGATGTGCAAAAATAGAATGCATATAAGTAAATAATGTGCTTCCTAGGGGCAAAATGGCTATGAAAATTCTTTCTTTGTAATTCTTGTCTGAAAAGAAAAAAATTTACCAAGGTGAAACACCTGACTGGAAAAGCGAGGGCAAGCAAAGCTGCTGGAGAAACATTCTTCTCTTGCAGATGTGCTGTTTTCAGTTGACCTATGCTAAACTGTCGGCAAAACACCAAGAGGTAATATACCTACAGAGGCCCTTTCCCATAAAGTGGTCAGCTCCTGGGAACCCAGCTAGGCTATAACACTTCCCTTCCATACACAGAGCTCACAGGAAAGCTGCACCAATGTACATAGCTTTATTACAAAGTTTTTACAAACATGTTCCTCTTCCATCTCATACCAATCTTAAATCCTATTGTAGTTCAAAAGGAAGTGAGTGAGAGATGAAGAGAAGCAATTTAAATATTATTAGAAAGGCCATGGCATCTCTCATGGATGCATTCATCCCCGCAGGGCTGGGTGAATAAGCAACATTTAGCTTTCCATATTGTTAAATCTACACAAACGCATCTTCATTTTCAAGACTGGTGGGTAAGAAAGCAATGAGGCTGGCAGGGACAAGTTCTCTGTAAGATGTTGTGTTTGCTGACTACAAGCAAACACTTCCCAGCTGGCCACTATGCCAAAGCCCTGACCCTCTCCATGGACACCAGTGCTACGTAAAACACGGAGCCTGACATCCACGGACACATCAGTGCAATGGCATCCCAGCATAAGGTCCTCATGATTAGACAGGCCAGAAAATGTCGCTCTTCCATCTGCTGAGAGCTGTGCAGCGGTGCTCCCTTGCATCTAGGCTCCCAGCAGAAGGCATCTACCAAAGGGCTCAATTCAGAAATTACTGAGGGGGAACAATCACAAAACTGTTAAACTATCAACTTTCCTGTTTTGTTTTATTTTTTTTAAAGCATGTCCCACCTGCAGCCAAATTGTGAGGAAGGCAATAGGGTTTATCACATTTCTTAGTGAAATTCCTTCAGGTACAACACTCCCAGGTTAGTCTCAGTGCCACCTTCCACTGCCAAACCAAATACTGAGCATCAAGGTCTTCTGCTGTGTAAGAGACAAGCTTCCAGAAGTGAGCAGCATGCTGGTAAAGCAGCACAGCAGTAAGTATTATCTCCTTGAAAGCTTTATTGATAAAAATCCATTCTTCCAGTAAATAAATTTTAGTGCAAAACATAATTTGCATTCTATACATAGATCTAACATACATACTTTTGAAAATTTGGGCCATATATCTTATCAGATATTCAGGGTCAAATCTGTGGGTGGCTCCATTGACTTAAATAAATTGACTTAAAGTTTCTGAAGATCTAAATTCTGATTTTTATATATTTCAATTTAAATGGAGTTGACTGAGAGTAGACTGTTAAACTAATATGGTTTTATTTACTTAACAGAACTGATAAATTATTTTATGAACTCATGCATCTAGTTTTCATTTATCTGGCTTTATTCTGTTATCAATATTTTTTTAAGATACCATTGTATGCAGTTCAGATTGCAGTAAATTAATTTTTTTGTACAGAGTCTTTGTCTCTCTGAGTTTCAAAGGAACAGAAAGAAAATGTTCTATAATTAAAAAATACTGATTTTTTTTTCTCTAACAATACTTTGTAATAGTTATTTTTTTAACACTCTCAAGATAGTGGTGACAAACCAGAGGACAAAACACCTGGGTATATAGATAAAACTAATAATATTAGAAGAAACAGGAACATTCTCATAATATTCACATGTAAATATTTTATTTTGGCTTATTTACACCAGCTAAAGTGTTTATGAACTTTTCATATACTTTCACATTATCTATAAATGAGATCAGCAGCCATTGTTTTTTTTTCCATAGGGATTACAAATCACATATAAGCACAAACCTATGAACTAACTCATTGTGTTAAGTACATGTAGAAGAGAACATATTATGAAATATTTTTACTGGTGTACCATCTGGAACTCCAAGGGAGGGATCTGGTTCCTTTTAGATCCAGAATCAGGGCAAGAAGCAAGATTAAAATGTGTCAAGGGAGCCAGGAGACAAATGGAGAGCAGTGAGGATAATGGCACGGTGAAACAAGGCACCCACTTAGAGTTGCGGTCCTGGAAGCCAGGAGTGACCACTCATCCAGGAGAAGCCAGCAGCAAGGATTGCAGGGCTCATTCTCATAATGGATTTAGATTGTAACAAGATGCTATCTTTCACAGGGTTGGTTTTTTTCCCAGGTAGCAGGGACTGAATAGATGGAAGGGGTTAGGTATTTACGAGGAAAACAGACAAACAGTTATTAAAAGCAAATAAATAAGGTTAGACTTGGATGATATACTGTACTGATAATGCTGGGGGAGATATCTCCTACCCAGAGTGTTTTAAAGCCCTTGATCACTGTTGCAATACCAACTGGTTAATTAGAGTTGGGACACACGTAGCGATTTACTGGGAAATGAAGTTTCAAGGTGCCTTAAAGGAAAATTACAACCTCTCCCCAGGTTTTAACAGCACTGTTTCCAGAATGCTTTGACGTCCAGGTACATTTAATAAAAATTAATAAAGCAAATGTATAGATTCCTGAAATGCTGTGGGAAAAGGGCAGAGAAGGAAAGGCCCTCTCTGTAGAAGAGCTGCATCTTTCAGCTGTGGCACCCAATTTCATGCCTCTGAGAGAGAATTCAGTCAGAACCTGCCATTGTCCCAGTTGAAGACTCCATGGCCAGGCAGCACCAGACTGGTTGGGAAGCTGACTTCAGCCTCCTCCATCTGCTGAGATTGCTGCATACAACCGCAGCGTATCTATATCCCTCTTGTCAGGAAGCCAGGTGAACACCCAGCCACAGCTCTTACAGCATCCTTGCACAGTAATAATGTGGTTGTGCATTATGGATCCCAAACCATCTCAGAGGAAACAGAAGTCCACAGGCACAAGGAACTGCATTACCTCCAGTCCTCAAAAGTGGGACAGCTCAGGGTTTGGGTGATGCTACAGCACCCCTGCAATGGAGGTGGCTGTTTAGCAGCAGGCTAATGAGCCGAGGACCACAAATTCCCTGGACACCACTCTACATCTGGGTCCACTGCAGAGAACTCACTCTTTTCCTAGCTAAATGAATATTTAAATAAGCTGTGCAAAGTGGAAACACCGTTGGCAAAGCAAAAAGGGTATTCTGGGATCAGCCGCTCCCATTCACATTTATAGAATCTGTTCCTGGAAATAGGTTCAAGTCCCCCCAGGCAGGAAAGGGCCTCTAGCATCTCAGGTTAGTGGTATAATTATCTACAACTGAGTAAAAAGGCAATGGGTTCACCCTCCCTCTTTGGTTTTCTAACCCAAGCTTTTATCTCATTTGCTTTTATTGCAGAGCTTCAAGATCATACATGACAGAGAGAAAGAAAACACTGGAACAGGATGCATAGATTTTTGTTTTTCTTTTTAGGCAAGAAAGAATTGTTTTGGGTTGGTTTAAACCGCTTTTTTTCCCCAAGTGCTTGCTCTAGGTCATAGAACTAAAGAATGAATAACTGTGGTATTAATTGAAGTTTGGGGTTTTATATCAAGCTCTCCTCATTTCTTTCTACAAAACAAGCAATGCACACACACACACATGAAGCTTCTAATAAATTTACAAATGAAAGTCACATGAAATAATTAGAATGTAAAACGTGCAAGTTAAAAAATCCTCAGTATATTCTTTCTAATGTCACTGTTTTTAAAGGAGAAACCATATATCCATATATCACAGTTCAAATGGCGTTTAAGGATATTACTTTTTTGGGGGGAATAAATAAAGGATTGTAGATGATCTTGAGTTGATTTTGAAATCTGCTGAAGTCAAAGCATAAAGGGAAAAAGAATCCTTCAGAAAGAAACTTCTTCTCCTTGGGCATCTTTCTGTCTTGCAATTTAGTTTTTGGCAAATGTCATTACAGGAGTTAATATGGGCTTATCTGTCTCAGTGAGACCTGGCAAACTTCACTAGCAGAAAGCTGAAAGCGCTGTTTCTAATTTGTCTTTGTATTACAGTCACGTTGCTGGTCTTGGCTAGTTACACTAGACTATTAAAACAGAGTAACAGATAGGAAAGAGGAGGAACAAAAAGGAGAAGGAGGAGAGAACAGAGGATGGGGTCAGATGCAGCAGCCACCTGACAGGCAGAAAGGGAGAAGAGTGGCTGCACAGCCCTGCAAGCACCTGCAAAAGTAAAATCACCCTTCACCCTCCAGGAACTCTTTCCCTGAGAAAAAGGGGATTCAAACAAACGGCAGACAAAAAAATACCAGCTGACAACGCTTCATGATAATTCAGTTGTCCAGACATGAAAATGGTTTGATGATGGTTAAATGTGTTACAAATGAGTTCTCCAGATTAACAATCTCCATCTTGCTAGCACTGATGTGAGGGTGAAACAGTGGTAATACCGCGAGAGCAATTGCAGGGAAAAGGTTTCTATAGACGCAGCTTCAGACAGAAGAGAAGGAACAAGGTGTCCTGCACATATAGCAAGTCTTCCCACACACATATTAGTCATTTTAAAGTCTGAAAACTCCAATTCTCATTACCTCTCCTGTAATCAATGTGGGAATGAGAGGTGTTCATCAAGGTCTAAAACAGATCCCTCCCCTAACTCCTTCACTCTAGGGGCTGACAATAATAGTGTGCAAAAACATTGTCAGGAAAAGACTCTTGCTTTGATTAGTAATAACTGTATCTTAGCTTATTTTCACTGGTCCTCAAAATATGTAAATGCCAAAAACTTCCCATTCAGTTAATTCTCTATATCAGAGGACAACGAATTTATACCTCACAGATCAGGCTACTGCCACTTTTCCTATAAAATAACCTTTCCTATCCAGCTGATGGCTGGTATGATGCAGAATGGACAGTAAGCACCGAATACTTTTCACTGTGTGAATTTTTACTTCCTTGCCTATTTCAGTTATTCAGTTACTTCCCAAAACACATGGATGTGTTATCTTCAAAACTGCTATACAAGCATGACTGGGAATTGCTAACTTTTTAAAACAGCGGTCATTCTGCAGAGTGTTTATAATCTGAGAAATTAAATATCGTTTGACACAAATGTTGTAACATCTGTAAAGCAACCATTTAATGCCTTTTGCAGACAAGGGGGTTTGGACCAGACAAGTCCGCGTGACACTGTATATCACTCACAAAAATTGTTGATCCTGCTGTACTAGCAGTTAACCAGAAAGGCAAGGTACTGATGTTGTGGTGCATTTCCACCAGTTCAAACCTTTCCTCCTAACTCTTCCTGTACCTGCTCTGCTCAACATTTTAAACCAAAATATTTAGGTGACAGAGGAGCTCAGTCAGAAGATTCAGCAGTATATCTTGAAAGAGACTTTTTTTGTTGTTATCATACAGTGCTAGCACTGAACTCTGTGTTGTCATGGAAATCCTCTCTTTCCCCAAGATGTTTAAAGCAAACAGCCATCCCTCTGCCTTTCCTCAGTTTTCACGAATGACATCTTAACTACCACAGCCACCACTTACCCACAGGTGGTTTCAGTAGTTTAGGGGTATATCTCGTATTTTTTTACTTAAGTCTGGAACAGAGGTTAAGACATTCCTCTCTAATCACTGACCTTCTTTCCCCTCCATTTCTTTTCAATGACAGCTGCTAGGAAAAAAATACAGTGCTATCTGTTCATTGATATTCATAGACGGAAAGGTATCAGTTTGAAATCTCCCACCTTTTAAAACCATGTGCAAGTTTGCATTTAAAACCTTTCCAGGTGGTAATTTATACTCTTCTACTACTGGTTGAGGGGAGGGGAGGAGAGGGGAATCACTCCTGCGTAAAAGAGTAATATCAGCTTTTTCCTTCATCAAGGCTGGTATTAACAGCTTTGCCATATTTGCAGACATGAGAAACACTTGGGAAAACAGCATGCTAGGGAGTGAAAACAACCATCCTTAACACAAAAATTATCTTCTCTTCAGGATGGCCACTAAGACAGACAGCAATGCAGATGACTCTGCAAGTCTTTTCTTCTTTGGACGTATCTCCATCAGTTTTCTCCAAGATGAAATACCTTAAAATTCTGGCTGGAATGGATTGGTTTTAAGGAGGATCATATTTTTTCTGTTGTCTTAATGTTTTAAAAAGGAGACCTGCTCAGGAGCGTTTTCTGTTGACATAAATCTACCCCATGTCCTCTTTTGTTTAGAATGAGAGGAAATAATCTACACATCGTACTTGCTATTTCCCTCTTTTGCAACAGCAAAGAAGAAACTGGTCAAGTAGATTAGACAGCAGAGCATGCTTAGACAAAATCCTTCCCACTTCCCTGTGCTGTCTGTGCATTACCATCATATTGAAAACCAAGGGTGTCCCTAAAGGCACTGCAAATTGCTTCTAGCAAGCTTTGCCAGAGAGGATGCTTCTGCAGGGAGAAAGGCTTTGCAACAGGGCATGCAGCCACGTGCGTAGCAAAACAAAACTGTCAAGCACAGCAGGGAAAGACACAGAGTTGGCAGAAATACTTCTGTACAGCTGAAATGAACGCTGCTCTCAGTTATCCCAGAGCTACCTTTTTTCTCATGTCACAAGTCTCTTCCCTCGGTTCCTGGGTCACGTTAAAAAACATGACAGTGACACAGCAAGACATTGCTCGGAAACAGAGCCTCATCAGCACTGGCTGTAGGAAGATGCAGGTGCCTCGCTGTTGCTTACCTTCACCAGTCCTGGCACAAGCCATGTTGCCCAAATACATTCCCAAAAGCCAAGCTTTATCCCGGTTACAAAGCACCACATTACCATCAGGCTCACGGTTTCATTTCACTGTTCCCGGAGGACTGAATCACAGTGTTGATACCCCAGGCTGGTGGAGTGCTTTGCTACCGTGAGTTCAACAAAAATGTGCAACATTTGACTGCTTCACTATTCAGGTTCTTTGCTGTCTCCAGCATTTGAGCTGCCAGTCTTCTCTGCTCCCTATCACTGACTGTCCCTCTCAGCATGCTTGTGCCTCCACAGTCAGTTTCCCACAACAATCCACACAAACCCATGGTGAGGTGGGCAGCTGCTGTCTTAATGAGCCTGCAGCTTCATTTGCCTTTTTTTCAAACTCTGGGAATACAAACACTTCAATTATAAAATTGTTCTTTTTACTGTGTTTTACTGTCAAGTCAAGCCACAAAACCACACCACACAACTGAAACGCTACCTCAGCCTGCAGCAATATCCCCAATTTGTTTTGACCCAGGGATTTACTCCTTCAGGTTGAAACACATGGCAGCGGACTTCACAACGTCATAGAAATTTTGTTTGTTTAAATATCTGCTGTGTCAAAAAGAAAACTTATTAGCTCATACAAGAGTGATGCAAGTTGTCTAATGACACAGAAGAGGTCCCATTCGCGCCAGCTTCCTAGTGCCCTCCTCACCCATCCTCTAACCTTTGGCACATCCTAGTAACAATGCCTGTGGGATGCTTGATGTAAGAATTCTGAACCACGGGTCATGAGTGAAGAGGGGCCTTACATCTGATCTAACAGCTGTACTGTGTAGCTTTTCAGTATGCAAGGCTCCCAGTAAGATTAGCAGACTGCACACAACAACTTTCTGATGAGCCCAAAGCCTTTGGAGATCCTGGATCTGCTAGCTTGAAATGTTTCCTTTATTCATCTTTTCTCATACCCACATGAATTGAAGACTTTCTGTTGTGCTCTCACTAGATTGCGGACAGTGAGGTAAAATTAAGAGTAATGAACACCGTTCTCTGCTGCCAAGTCACATACCTAACCTCTCTGTAGCTAATTTTCACCTTTGATAGGATCAGGACAACAATGCCTCCTCCATCCACAGGGAATGTCAGAAAACTACTTCCAGATCAATATATGGCAAGTGCCACAGAAATGCACTTCGTTAGTCTGTCAAACAGAATATGTCATTGGTAACCATGTAACTAGACAAAGAAATGGAAAATAAATGTCTCAATAAAACACAATAGTCTGGAGATGTATCAAATGCAAAGCTGCTTCTCATCACCACCGTAAATTTTGTTTTCATTCAAGGTTTAACACAGCATAAGCAAGGTAACAAAAATGAAAATTGTCAGGAATGGAATGGCATCCTCAATTGTTTATGAATTATAATGCTAACTAAGAAAAAAGGTAAGCCAAGTGCGTTGGAAAACAACTGTTGAGTACATCATACATCAAAAACAATTTTACTTCGGGGTTCTCAGAATAGAGTGTTTCAATTTTCACACTCTACAACAAACCATATGAGAGCTTTAGATGCTCCAGATGGGACGCCTTTTGTTAAAGCCCTTGAAATCAGCACAATATAGTTGTGTTTCATGAATGAAATTTTGTTGGTGTGTTATTGCAATCAGTAATGCTAAAACAGCCTGTCAAGCTCTCTAGTAGAGAGAAGACAGAAGAGAGAACTAAGGGGAAAAAACCACACACAAACATCCTTCTGAAACCTATAATATGTCACGTCATTTTTTTTTTGAGGACATCAGCTGAGAAGTATACTAAGGACAGACACTCAGGAATGGTTTGGCCTGTGAGTCACAGCTCATCATTCCACATGCTCTGGAATTATGGATGAAAGCTTGTGGGGAAAAATAAATTGTCTCCTTTATACTATAAACTGCAGGCTGGGCTCAGGATCTTAAGTATTGCATAAAACAAATGAAATATAATCCCTTTAATTTCTAAACATAGTGATCCAAATTATGTTCTCAATGAGAAGATAGTTTTACAAGAAATAGGTCTGGGCAAGTAAAGTTATTGCTGTTTTCTGACAGAACCCTGTGCTTGCTGGGTTGAAGGCATCTACAGTCCCAGGACAGACCTCCATATGGCACCTGGACATACACAGCAAGCAACCCTGACTTTTTAAAAGCGCTTATGCAAAATCAATGCAGTCATTGTTAAATCAATTAAAAAGCAGCTGACAGGGAGTTCACACATGAATGAAACCCCTCTAATTATAAATGGGATTCATTATTCAACAGTAGCTTTTTTAATGGGGCCTACAGTGATCTGGTTTCTGACACAAAACCACTCCATATCTTCATCAGTGATGTGAAAGAAAGCACCAATAAATTTTTGGTAACAGTTGCAGACGGAAGGAAATTGGAAGGAGGGGAAGAAACACAACTGTGGCTGTGCCAGAGTCATCTTGAGTTGCCTGATAAGGTTGGTTCTTCTGTATTACATTAAATGCATGCAGCCAGCTGAAAAATCTCAGTTGTACTGCAAAGTCTAAAGGAAAAACAATGAGGATCTACAGCAGAGGTGAACCTGTTTTGGGAGCTCCCGTCCTAACTGCCACCCATCCTTTGGGGTAAATAACTGACAGATTGGAGTAGGATTGGATTCAAGAAAATACTACAAGATTTATCTGAGATTGAGGAAATAAAGGAATACCTAAAAACTTTCTTATTTACACTAGAGAGTTTAGAGATGACTCATTAGCAATATTTATGTGGTTACAGAGGAAAGAGATTCCCAGTGATAAAGTGCACTTTAACCTAGTGGGAAAAGACAGCATATCTAAATTCAGACTAAAAAGCAGAATTCAACACTAAAAAGCCATACTGAAAATATCAAGACCTTTTCCTAGGTAAAAAAACTTTCTTGCTTGCTTTGCTGTTTTGAACAAAAGTGAGGGGCTATACCCTTGGAGCGATGCACATATCTGTTAGATGTGAAAACAGTTGACTTAAACATTTTAAAAAATACCCCAACACCTTCCATTTTATAGGTACACAAACTTCTTCAAGGCTTCATTGAAGAGGCAATGCTGAGTGAACCACCACGCTGAAAGATCAGTTTCCTAAGAAAAAACAAGTACCACTGAGGCCTTGAAGGAGTAGAGCAGAGATAAACAAGGTATGGGGGGAGGACTCACCCACTGCTCCTTCAGCTCCGAGTCCTCCGTCACTACTGGGAAATCACAACACAAGTCTTTCAGGTGGATTAAATGCTTATTAGTAGTTTTTTGAGTAGTAGTACCACAACTGCCTAAGGATATGGGACAGGCAGGATTTGTAGAGAGCCATAATACTTTTTCACTAGTGCCTCTAGGACAAAAAAACATGCACAATTTTGGGCATGCAATCCCCTTTTCCAAGTGAAAGGTAAGCCATAGAGCAGACCAGGGCAGTAACCAAAGGAATGATGATGAAAAAGGAGGTGTCAGGGCAGAAACAGCAACGGATGCTGGAGAATGGTCCTCACTGGCTTTGGTGTAGATCTCTGTCCCACACCTGCCACTGCAATCCCAGCATTGGTTCCCCCCGACCCTCCCACCCACTGAGGCCGGCACCATGGCTGCAAGGCTCTCTGTAATGTCAACGCTGTGCAGCTACTTTAATAAGTAACTGCACTTAATTCATTAACTCTACAAGGTTAGCAGAAGATGCACACCGCAGCCAAGACCAACAGAGCCAAATAAACTCAGAGTTTTCAGACTAAGTCACAGATTTGTGACAAGCCAAAACATTTTTTTAAATGAGGAAAACATTCACTAAGTACTTTCATTTTTCAGACCTTTGCAAAACACTTTGTAGGGCTTGCTTCAAACAAGGCTGCTCCGAGACCAAGTGTCGACCCAAAACTTTACAAAGACTTTTTATTTTAATGACATTATTTTCAAGTACGTAAAAAAGTGGATTCACAGCAAAAGGTCAGCTTCAAACTCATCCATGAAAAAGAGCAGGATATATCTGAAACAAAGATATAAATCATGGCAAATTGCTGCCAGACCTAGTGAAAAACTGATATGGGTGGAAAGGAAAACAGCTTGGTGAAAGTGAGGCCATTTCTGTTGCCTCTGACACTAACCATCCTGGTCTGAGGAATTGGCCCTGCCTGCACAGGGCACTACACACATCCAAAAACATTGCACCAGTGAGCACTTCCAAGCCAGCAATGTCTTTACATCCATTAATATTACAGTCACCAGAAAAGTGTTCAGTTATACCATGAGTCTGAACAAACGCAGTCCTGTGTTAATGACTTCATGCTTGTTTAACTTGGCTGCCAGGCGTCAGGCAGGTCAGAAGCCTTCTGCACTTCCATGCATGCACTTTGCATAAATGCACCACTGCCTGAGGAAATAATAGGTTAGAGAGTTTCTGTAAAGCTAGTCTGGCCTTAGGATATGTATGTATGTAAATATTATCGACGCAGCTGGTAGGAGGACTTGCAAAGAGATGCCAGACATTTGAAGCAACAGGAGGTGGCCAGCTGGCATCTCCCCCTCGGGGTCCCTCGTCCCCTCCAGCCTCATCCATCAAGTCACTCCACAAGTTGACCCCAGATATCTGCCCCACCAGCCACTGGGTATACCTGTCCCCAGTTCAATGGGCAGAAGGATCTCAGCAAGCCCCCTATCGTCCCCCAGGGAGCTCATTCACCAGCACTGGGGCCAGCACCCAGCCAAAACCGACCAGCGCTTTGGGGATAGCCTGCATCTCAGAGCGCTGGGTCCAGGCATGTGCTTCAGGCACACCATATATGCACATAGCACCCCGATGTTGAAACAAAAAGCCTTGCACTTTTTACAGGAATAAGAAAAATAAGCAAATCACAATAAATCAACATTCATTAAGAAACTCCCCCAAGTCTGTGCTTTCCAAGCAATTCCATTTACGTATTATTTGCATAGCAAAATGTCGTTACTGTTACATATCCAAAATACGTTAGCATAAGTGTTGTAAGAAATTTGTATGAATGCATTCCTATACCTGAGCGTAGACACTAAGATGTCAATACTTTCTTCAAATAAAAGGCAGAGGTATGGAGGCTGACAGCAAACTCATCTTTTAAACACTCGAGAAGTCTCCAGGGAACCATAAAACTCAAGAAGACTTGTGCACAAAAATGTAAGAAAAAGTAGAGTTTTTTATAAAAGGTGACACATAGTAAAGTGCAATTCACATAGTATAAGAACATAAAAGCAAGCATAATAACCTGGTATTAAGTATATATAGAAGTCATTATTAGGGGAAATTGCAGATTTTCTTTTTATTATGAATTTGGAAAATTCTAAAAAGGATTTTAAAAGTGACAAGACTTTATTCTGAGAAGTTTCTCCCAAGTGGAGCTTCTTTTAAAAATACTTGAGAATAAAAGCTTATCTTCTATCTTCTATCTTACCTTCTATCACTCAAAAAAATTTTGGAAGAAAGGTGATCTCTGGCAATGCTTGGTGAGGTGGACTAGGACAGTGCCAGCCTTCTGCAACCTCCATGTCTTGGCTGCCCCAGTTCTTGGTGCAACGTCTTAATGAGAAACTTCCCTTCTCAGGTTGTTTTATCTAACATGCTGGTATGGAGGTGTATCAAGCCAGTGTAAACCAATGCTGCTGCTGAAGAGGATGTGCTGGCTCTCCTCACCACCTGCAGCTGCTCATTCCTCTCCCATCTGTTCTTGCCAGCATGAACATTTGGATGCTGTGCAGAGAGGGAAGTGACCCTGCTGAAAACGAACCCAACATGAAATGCAGTTCGTTTCCCTTTGGTTTGCAAACCCCAGCAGTGGCAAGAGGGGGAAAGAAAAGGGAGAACAAAAGAAGCAGGGCAACACACAGAAGGGGGTTATCCAGACCCCCTACCTAGCAGCAGTCTGGCAGGATGAGCACAAAAGTATTTAAGTCTCTGAGGCAGAACAAGCTTCAGGTCCTATGCCTCTAAATCCTCAGAAAGAAAAAAAATTGGGTGGGAAGTTTATATTCAAAATCAGTACAAGTAAACTTCAGGGAGGTGGTAGGAGGGGAGGAAGAAAGCTGGTGGTAAAGTGGGACCCCAAAATTTTAGCTGTGGGTCTTCATCCCAAACACTCAGTGCACATCTGCTCCACCTTGCTTGGGCAAGAATGAATTCATTGCAAGACAACCCATCCTGTAAAGAGGACCATCAAAACCTGAACGTTATCACTGGCAGAAGTACCCCAGCGCAATGCACATCAAGCTTTTTTCTTTCCCTTCCACTTTTCAGTCACTTTCCACCATGCACCTTTTCCAAATGTCTCCCTTGTGCGACAACGCAATATTTTGGTTTGTCAGCTTTTAGGTGTCAAAGTATATTGACACTTTGGCAAACAAGAGACTCCTGCAAGCTGACAAGCACGACTTCTCTGCAGAAATTACAACTCTGCACCCTCTGTCACCTATGCCTGACATACGACTCTGAAAGCAGATTTTACAGCGAGGTTTGAAAACTGAATCTTTCCATTTATGCCACTTCTTAAAATAACTGGGGAGCATTCACTAGCTTTTAGGAATACATACACTAAGATCCACGTCTTTCCCTTTCTCTCCTTGACTGCTCAGAACCATTATTCCTTTCTTGTTAAAAACTCTGTACAAAAACTCTTCTCTTTTTGGTAAATATTACCCATAAAGAAAGGGTAGTAATAAAGCTCAAATACCTTTGGGGACAGCATTAGAGAGAGGGGGATTCTTGTAACCGATTTCCATATAGCAGGGAATACAGCTCCTGACTTTGTGTTTGCCACTGAGATATGCAAGCTGCTATCAGCTATGTAAACTAATGAGGATTACAGTACAGGAGTGGAGGCTCATTATAAACATACTAATTAGTACCATGAAGGTGGCAAATGCAGCACTTTAGACAATGTGAGTACTAGGTTGCAAAAGTCAGAGAGCTGGTACTTTGGAGTCTATAATTAATAACATTGCTTATGATGGCCAAACCAGTCAAGTGGGAAAAAAAGATTAATTTTTTTTCACTGGATCACTGAATGCTTGCCAGAAAGATCGCACTAAAATCCAGGCAGTTAAATTTCTAATTCACAGCCATGAAATTTCACCCTAGTTCATAAACCAATACGATATAAAAGAACGGCATTATGTCAAATAAGCTATTTTATATTCAAAAAGCTCTTTCACTAAAACAGAAATGTTTTCCCAAAACTCACTAACTCCTTTTCCATAGTAATTTAGAGTCACTTTAAAGAGAGAAAGTTGTGATTCAAACCCAGAAAAATACACATCTTAAGAACTAGCTACAAACCAGTGAGTATCTACATTAATCCAGAAACATTTTCATAATGTTTCTAGCATGCAAAGAAGACTTTAGTGTGTTTGTTTCTCTTTCAGGAGACAGCAGAAAGGAAGAAATTAAAGAGCTGGACTGTAGAAAGGCAAATTTTGTATAAGATACTGAACAGCCTCTCAGTTTGGAGACGCTAAAATTGCACAAAAATCAGTTTTCATGAATATTTTTAAGGTGCTGTGTTTACATAAAATAATTGAAAGACGCTTCATATCAACATCAAAACAGAAAATAAGATTATGCCTCTAGTTTGGTATCGGATCTAAAAAGCAAGGAAATCACTCTTTTTTAACCTACTTTCAGTCCCGTATACAATATAATACAGATAAAGAATGGTAAAATTGTATGCAGAGGCCAATTTGCAAATAAGGAGACAAAAAATAATCTGAACCTGAGGTGAAATTCAGGAAAATGAAAATATCTTCTGCTTTCAGCTACAATCAGCTATTCCACCTTTACAGCAACAACTGTGGAGAAAATGGCCTATATTTTCTAAGAAAAAAGTGTCCTGTTTGTATTTTTAGATTTCATTCAATCTCTCTGAGCAGCCTAACAGTTTTGAGATAATAATACTATAAAGGTCTCCCCCTGCCCATATCAACGAAAAGCCCTCAGGGAATGACAGAGCATTAACCTGCCCAATAACTGTATTAACCTTTCCTGAAAGGACTTTTTCACTGAAACTGTGAAAAACTGCCATGGTGTCAGAATATTAGGATGCATCTTCCACCACATGACCCCATGCCCTTCTGTTGTAAAAGACCAGCAATTATCATAAACCAGCAGTTTAAGGTAGAGACCACAATAGTGAAGATTTAATCAGGGAATTTCTTAATAGGCTTTCCTAGTAGAAGAGACCTATAAACATCACTATCCAGAGTCTTTTCGAAGTCAGTAATAACAAATATTAATTAACTTCCATGAACTACCTTCATGGCTGTGTCAGTAAACTGACATTCAGGAACCTTGAGGATTAATTACAAGTAATGAAGCGCACTTCTGCATCGCGCAGTTAAACACAACTCCCTGCAAATGAGTTTGACCTTTCCTGCACCGCGTGCTCTGGAATTTCTAACTCAGAAGGAGATTACCTGCAGCCAGCATCTTTACATAAGAATCAGCATCATGTATGAGCCATGCTAAGAATCTGGCTAAATATCCAGGCTTTAAAAATAAAGTAGATAGCTGACAGAAAACCCTGCTTTAGTAAAAGACACAGAGAGAGCCACTGACAATTAAACAGGCTTCCTGCAGTAAATGCTTGATGACTCTTTCACCGTCTTGTGGATACGTATGGAAAGTATTTCTGCACAAACACACAGCTCGGTACAGAGAGGCCTGGGCTGTGAAGCCTGAAGCTACCCCAAAATAAGAGTGTTACAAGGTCAAGGTTACTGCGAGACTGAGCTAAAGCGTGGATATATTATTGACAAACTGTCCCATCAGTGCTGTTCTCAGCAGCACACTGAGAAACATTCCCAGGCTCTCAAGTGATGCCATTAAACAGGTGACAGAATGAAATTTTATCATGCATTTCATGTTGAGATATTTTTGGAAAAGAAGCAAAATAGTAAGATCATATAGCAACATTTGACAAAATTAACATAAAAATTTGTATTTAATGTAATCGTTAGATATAACAGTATTTCTGTTAATCAATCATGTGAAAACACTCCTCCTGCACTTTTGCTTGAATCTGAGATACAGGAGCCAGGAGCTCAGGAGTTATAGACACACAGAAGACAAAAGAAAGTGTTCATCAAAGGACGTCATTGGCTCTAAGGAGGTTATTTTGTGTCTTTGTTTGAAAAAAAAATAACTAGCAGTGGTATGAAAGAAAACTAGAAAAAAACATACTCTCCTGATATGTGGACTCAGTAAGTGATGTCTTAAAAGCCACATTTGACATCAGTATTTAATGACCCTGATAGACTTCACCCTCACAAGCAAGGAGAGCTGAGTCCTTGCCCTCGATAAAGGGGAATACCTCCTCCTTTAAAATGCTCACTTCTAAGGCTGGGAACTGCCTGGTTGCTGACGAGTGTTTGCTGGTCAGTTTGGATTTTTGTAGACTTTAGTTGCTGCCTTCAGTCATCGCTCCCAGTAGAGAAGAAACAGTTTTGAAATGCCAGAAAACTGACAGTCTCCAGTCTTGCAGAGGAAAGCCACTAAATCTAACATCACTTCCCATCACCTGCCCTTTACAGGCCAGACGTGTCCAACTACAAGTTAAGATTAAAAATGGCTTGCTACTAATCTTAGCACAAACATTAGTGCTGCTCTAATACACCACACTGCAGTAGGGTGGGAGATGAAGTAATCAGCTATCTGTCCGGCCTCTGACCTTGGCTTTGAAATACCTGGGGACCCAGGCAACATTAAAAAAGCATTTAATGATCTCTGCTGATCTGGGTCAAGTTTAGTAATAATTATAGCAATAAATATGAGTATTCTCACTTCAAAATCCTTCAGAAGATGCTCACAACAACTTTGAATAATGTTATTCTCAGTCAAATAAACATCATTTGGAAAGTACCTCTCAAAACTACAGCATCTCCTGCTTTGTCTTGCAGCTGCTAGAAGGACTTGGGATGCAATGCCTAAGGCAAGTTTAACGATTTTTAATGACTAATTAAGCCAACCAATTTTCCATATGATTTTAACTTCATCCATATGATTATCTTTGGAGATATTAATGTACAGACCTCACCGGAGCATTTCAAGCAAGGCCAGGGATAACATGTTTGGAACAATAAATTCAACATGCAACTGTTTCCAGTGGTTTTCCTAAGGATCTGTTCCCTGGACACATTTCTTTTTTTATAACAAAAATATAACTCCATCAAAAATAAAGAAGCAGGATGAAATTGGCTTTTTCCTTCTGTGCATCTAAACAAATCTGGATGCCTGCAAATTATTAAGGCTTCTTGGAAAATTAGTGACCATAACAAGAACCTTCTGCACCCCTCAATGAACGAAAAACCATCACTGAGTTGTGAACCAAATTTAGAAAGTATAAATACTTCTTGAGTTCATTTGGGGAAACGTCTGAGGTGTAAGAAAAGTCTGAAGACAATGATTTACATCATATGGAACCTCTCAACACTGTTCTCTTTTAATTACCTTCATTGCTACAGAGACAATGGAGTTTTTGTTTCATTATTTCAACTTCTTGGAGTGAGTACTGTTGCCTTATTAACCACAGTACTGCAAATAACACTGAAGGGATAACTAGCCTTATAAAGGAATAGCTCATCTCGCTTACAATTTCTCTGCTCAAAGCACCAAATCGTAACCATCCTGCTAAGCCGCCCACTGTTAAAAACACGGAAAGCCATGTTAGTGGTAAAAGAAAATGGTATAATGTGCTACCACCATCCCAACAACCGTGGCAGAGCTACCAGCTGCTCCTTGCTGCTTGCTGCTGCTGCTGCTGCAAGGGGAAATGCTGCTAGGAGTCAGCTTTAGGTCGGCTGCTGCTGCTTCTTCTTCTTAAAATGCACAGCTAGTTTGAGGACAGATGCGATTAAAAAACCTGCACAGATGGTTTTTGCCAGAGACTCTTCGATAAGTTACATTTATGTTCACTTAAGCTTGGAGTAAAACAGCAACATTATCATTAAAATTAATGAATTCAGGCTTTGGTTTGCTGTAACAGTTATTTTGTTGTAGATTGACTTACCTTCTTCAGTACAGTCTAGCAGACAACAGAAGGTAAATTTTCACCATCCAGAGAATTCTGTGTTAAGTAAAATTATTCACCCAATAGGAGTGCTTATTACCAAGTTTAAAATAAAACAAACACAAGGTTCCTGGGAGTAGGATGGCCAAAGTTTGAAATGCAAGCAGAGATATAAACCTAATAAGGCCAAGTTTGGTTCAAACTAACTCTAATCTTCACTTAAACAAAACAAGCTGATCTCATGCTTAATGCCAGTGCAGCCCTGGTAATATGAATAATATAGATACTCAACTTCAGGTAACCTAGAGCTCAGTTTGGCATGAGTAACATGACTAGCTCCTACCTGAAGTCATTCAGCTAAAATAAATGTGTTAATTTTCTAGAGAGAAGCAGCACTGAAGGTGTCAGACTCGGCCACACGCCATTTGTTTTCCAATTCCCAGAGCTGGCAGGTGAAAAAGACGGCAATGCAGTCTTAAGAGGTTCCTCCTGGCCCCCAGCCCTGGCTGGGTGGGAACACTACCTTGCACCCAGCAGCACCCCCTGAAAGCTGGGAAGATCTCAGCCTGGAAAGCCTTACACACTACTTTCCCTTCCTCTGTTAAATCGTGCTGACAGTTTACCAGAGGGGCCATGGGAGTGTTAATCGCTCCAAGTAATGCCAGCCACAACACTATACACTCACAGCCCTGTGGCTGCCCTTTCTCTCATCCTTCTGGCCTTACATTTGGACTATATCCACCCCTGCACATGTAACCTTTATGTGACTAAGTTATCTAGGGATTTTTCCTTGACTATTTCTTGAATATTTTATATTCCTTGAGCACCATTCACAGTAATTGAATAATCCAATAATTCTCAGCAGCCACATACAGCTTAGTCTCTTTCTAATTTGAGCATGATGATGCCTCATAAATGAATTGGGGCAAGCCAAAAAGTAAAGGCGTTTCAGGCAGTAATGAAATCTAAAATGCTTGCCTGCATCAATTTATTAATGTCACCGCAGTGCAAGAAAGCAATAAAGCATCAAAATGAAACACACTGCATCTGCAGCTCTCCTATCACCTATCACTTACATGCACACACACGTAGCATTAATTAAAGATTGTAAGGCTGTAATACAGGTTCTCTTTATCGAGCCTTTCTGCATTATTTCATGTATAACCCAGACTAAGATGCTGTGATAAAAGCTTTGTAGAAAAATGTCCAAGCAGCCTGCCAAGAACCACACAGACTTGGCCTGTGGACAAAACACAAATCCACAACTGTGGAAAGGAAAACAAAAACGAGGACAGAAAACCAATGTCTCTTTCATTTTTGGATATGGAAAATAGAAGCATGTTTTTCAGCAGCTGATTGCTTACATGAAATATTTAAAACTTGCTATCTGCAACATGGCCAGTTGTTCAGAACCAGAACCACGCCGGAGGTCACAGGGCTCCTGACTGCCAGCATCGCTTGAGCAAAATAAGGCATTATACTACCTCTGAAGTCACCCCAGTGTAACTGTTAACCTTTGGATAGCAAACCCTTTCCTAGGAGAAACCCTCAGAGACATTGTCACAGACTTAGCTACACCTGTTTGAGCTCCTATTACAAAAAGTTATTTTGACATTGTGCCAGAGTTTTGAGAAAAATGCATATAAAGTACCTCTCTGCACCGCAAACTCCCATATCTCTGTATCTGAGGGTTAGCTATTTGATAGCAATTCTTTTCTAATAACATACTGTGCAGACAGCTGTGTCCCGAGTCTGACATGACGTCCCTACTTTAGTCTGCACAGCCCTGAAGAATTTTTATGGCACTTTACAGCACATCACTTTTACGGTAGTGTTTTCCAGGAATTCATATACATTTATTTAAATCTAGATTTATGAGAGCATTTCATGTTGATCAGCTGACAGTACCATGCATGGAGCAACAGAATGTCTCAGTTTTGACATTAGTATGATTTGAGAAATGCTATTTTAACCAAGAGAGAAAAGCATTAAAGAGACAGGCATTAAAAATGAGATGAGATCACAAGCCCTTCCCTTAAAAGAAAAATGAGCCACCCTGGAAAAAAATAAGGAAAAAGAAAACTTCCATTCTTTTCTGAAGCACTCCCTTTGAATCAAAAAAAGAAGATTCAGTTTACTTTCTTCCTTTTCTTTTTATCTTTTGTGTCATTTATTTTATACTAACATAAACAGTTTTGAAAACATTGAGCCAATTCCTCAGTAGCTCTGTTTTACCTTGAGCTGCAGCTTTGGTAAATAACGGACCAAACCAATTTACTCAGTTTTATGTTTAAATTGTTGGATGGTCATTGCAAACTGGACACATGTGACAAAAAAATCCACAGCAGAAAGGCTGGCTGTCCTCTTTCCTGGGGTTCACCTCTCCTGTTTCCTGAAATGTCCTTCTCTGCAAACCCCCTTCTCCATGGTAGGTTGATGTGGCTTCCCAGGGAACACACCAGCTTCAGGAACTCTAATTGCATCTATATACAGAAGGAATACAAATTCTTCTATATTCCAGTTGAAGGTACAAAATCCGTCTCGTATATGTCTGAAAAATAATTATACTGTTCCTAACTGTATACAGGATTCATACACCTTGTTTCACAGTGACCCAAAAAGCATTTATCATATCATTGAGGTTCATTAAAACACATCAACTAAACAGGGAATGAATAGCAAAAAAAGTTAGTTGAAATTAAATTACAGTAATTACGTAACTTTCCTACTCCTTATCTTTTTAACGCCTGCCACTACCTACTACAAACCAAGACCCAGAAACTTCATACAAGGAATCACAAGAAAATTTGACCTTTTATCATTCACTCTAAAAAAAAAACACCAGAGAAAAGTAGTTCTGTCGTAAGAGGACAGAGAGGATGAATCACACAGCTATTCAGATAATTAGTATGTACTTTACTAGTAGATCCTCTTTTGTTCCTAAAGTGGAATTACAAAGGTGGCAGGCCACCTGCTGAATCTTCAAAGTCGCTGGAAAAGAGTCAGTTAGGAGGGCAGAAGCCACTCAAACAAGACACATAAAGCAGAATAATAAGAACACTGTTGAACTCTGAAAATCATTGCTAGCCCCAAAGGCATAATTGGTCCCATGGCAAATACAATAACAAGTATAAAACATATGTCCTGAAAATCAGTTATTTGGAGTCTTAAGTTCAGAAGAAGGAGAGTGTGATGCACAAGCTTTTTTCATTCTTGTATAACACATTGGCTGCAAGGACTGGAACATCGAGCATTTTGACTTTAACAGACTGTCCCAACTGGAAGCTCAAAATTAATGGTCTTGGCAAAAATGTACACAAACTCTGTCAGCACCATTCCTATTCAAAAGAGATGCTGCCCAAAAGACAAGGTCTAGTTTCTTCTTTTTGTAACTAAGAAAATTCAAAGAGCACAGACAGAAAACATCTTACAGCCAGTACAGATTAGTTTCTTCACTGATGCTTAGTGCAAGTGTTGTGCCTCTGAAGCCAAATGTCTCCCACTCTGTGTAACAAGGACAAGTCAGGTGCCATGTACACCTATCCTCCAGAGTCCAAGAAGAGAGGGAGAATTCTTCAGCTTTCAAATACAAAATCACAACACTATCTAATTCTTCCAGCTCTCTTTTTTCTGTTATCTTCCTTCACTTTGTCCTTTTCCTTCATATTATTTCCCTTCTATGAATTACTCCGATGTTTTCCAGGCCCTATCCCACTTTTCTATATTCTGGCAAACATTATGATTCTTCTTCTTATAGTTTTGTACCATTACTGCTCCATTTGTGATCACCCCATTTAGCACCTTCTTTAAAAGTCAGAACATGTGATCTACTTTCGGATTGCCTCTGTCTTGCACCAGAATGTGCCCAGTATCAAAGTTCGCTGTAATCTCAGTCACCTCTCTTACAGTCTATATGCTGCCATTTCTATTAATCATTTCTGGTGTTTCAATAAATTTCCTATCCATGTATTAACAGTCATGTCCATTCTATGCAAGTATCTTTTCATATGAGATTTCAGGAAACATTATGTCAAATGTCCAGCCACTTTACCAGCTGCAGATCTGTTATTTGCAAAGGGCTGTTCAGCAATAAAATGAAAAGGAACCTCCAGCAATACAAATATATATGCAAAATGACCAACCATCTTTACTGCGACAGCTGCTGAGGAAACACGGGATTTCCTTGACTTAAAATAACTGAAGTGTTTCCATCAGGTGGAAAAGAGTTTCTGAAAAAACTCTGTATTTTGCTTTGTTTCACTGCATTAACCCCAACATAGAGAACAGAACCAGGAGCATTTTTGGTTTGCTTCACTTTTTTAATTTCTGTGCGTGCTGTGAATGAAAAAAACAACCCATTCCTCCTGGCCACACAGCCACTTTATTCACCACAATTCTCCATTCCCATCAAAAGAACATCACGGCTATGGCATGCCTTAAGAAAACAGCTTCAGCAGCACAATGCTGTCACTCTCATGAGCCTTGCCAGGCACAGAAAAACCTGGGGAGCTGCAGAGGCCAGGCACCTGAACCCTGCTGCTCACAAATCACTTCAGGGCACTGCCAGCACCTTTGCCTTCTGCGAGAGCAAAAATGATCAAAGCTTAAGTACTGCAAATGCAGTACATCGGTTGGTTCGCAAAATGCAGTCCACAGACTGTTGGCTGCTTGTAAAGCATGAGATTTCCTCTTTATTTCCAGATACTAGGGTGAAAAAAAGAAAATTAAAGAACAACTTTTTTTTTTCCCAAACTACTTTCCTGTGTAAGTTGAACATTCCTCAGGGCAGTTCCATTATTGACATGAAATTGGAAGAAGTAACACCTGAAATTGTCACTTTGCATTCCCAGTGATGTTCTGTGATCACACATGGAGCCCCAGTGAAAATACTGCACAGTGTGCTTCTTCCTTGGCCAGTCCATTAGACACCAAGAGCACACTCAGGTCTGTGAGCAGCAAATCTCAAAGCTTTGCTGTGAAAAAACAATGGTCTGGTGCAGCTGAGGTTCACCTTGCAAAGACTTCTTCCAGATACGTTCTGAAGAAGAGAAAATATATTTGCATTATTTCATGCTACCGTACTTTACACCTGAGCTAGACTGATTATCCACCCACTCTGAGACCAGGAGGCTGGAGGTTGGTTAGACCAGAGTATGTGCTCATTTCCATCCTCAGACCATCCTGGCTGTTCATGCAAGGGGATTGTGAACGGTTCAGGAAATCCCATAACCACGATACAGCTTTTGACTGCCTAGGACAACCATGGAGTAGATTTTGCATTTTATTTTCTTTCTGATTATCATTGCAAAAGTAAAAAAATAAACTCAACAGTTTGTGAGTCTGCACAGATACAGGGATCTGCTCCTGGCCATCTGCGTGGTCACAGCTCTTCTTTTGCTTTATTGTTTACTAGTCATGTATCTCTTTCACAGAGAGATGTTATAATAGCACAGACAACTCAAAGACACAGGCTGACAACATCTTAAATGAAACTAACAATGCATTCCAGGTGGAGAAACAGTCAACATATACTAAGTTATTATCCATCAGCTTTCTATACCCACTGGTGTGCCTGTGATCATCACATTTTTGTAGTGTACTGGCTGCATACACAAAAACAAACAAACAAAAAACCAAAAAAAAAACTGAGGAAATGTTTGAGCAACTATTTTTAGAGCATCATTTATTATCTTTCTGTTAACTCTCAACTTGCTGTTTCAGAAAAACAGGCTTTCTCTGACTTGACTTAACCACCTAAGGGTCACACATTGCAAATAATTGTGTGCTCCCAGTATTTTCTGTATGTAGTGATTCGGAGTTTACTGAGCTACCAAGTAACCATAGGATATGGTGGAATAAGAGAGGGCTGAGAGGAGAACGTTGTGCAGGTACTTGGAGAGCCTTCCAGGAGAGAAGAAACAGAACAAACTCATCCTGGCCAACATTAAGAAAGAGAATAAGAAGGAGCTGAGTAAAATCAGATATTGTAAAGAAAAGTTGATTATCTAATGATTATTCACAGTTGCTTATCACACAGGAACTAGGGTCTGTGTGGTGAAAAGTTATCTGTCAACAAGCCTCAAACAAATCAAAGGATTATCTTTTTCACAGAAAACATCATTATAATTGCGAATCTGAATACTATTAGATGCTACTGGCCAAAAATTTATGTGGATTCAAGAGGAGATGATAGAAGGTTTCTCAGAGAGAAATCCATGACTGACCATCAAGCTACGCATGATAGTCAGCTCGGGAAACTCCCAAGGTGCTGGCAGCCAGCAGCTAGCAGAACATACCATGGGGAAGGATTGCTTTAAAAAAATCCTCCATTTTAGATTTGTTCCCCGAGCACCCCACGCGGGCCACGATTACAAACAAGCTACTCCATGAAGTAGGTTTGCGTAGGAAAAGCCCTCCTGGTTTTTCATTGTACTCAAAAACTGAACTACTCTCAAAGCAATGATGCCAGAAGAAAGGCAACAGCAGCGCTGGCTGTATACATCTATAACTCATTTGCATTTTAAAAGCAGCATGTTTGCCACATCTGAAATGCTCTTATTTCCCTCAAGAAATTTAAGATTGTCTTGATAAAAGTGACAGGCAAAGAGGTGGAAGAATTAAAACCCAAACAGATTTTACATGTGGGTACCTTGGCAAGGTCTACTTGGCAGAGCTTTCCTCCCTACCAGCTCCTGAAGATGCAGAATCAGTCCTTTCCCATCCTGTTCAGGAGGTTAGCCAGACTTTGCAGTCTCCCCCTGCTTCCTCTGGATGCACTGAGCATCTCATGAACTGTGTGGAGGGGATAACCTCTGGGCAGCTCAGAGAGCCACCTTCACCCCACTACTTCCCTAGAAACATGGTCTGTCCCACCAGTGTTCCCTCTACCCCTGCAGCTGACCTGCCAGTTCAAGTATTCTCCAGGAAGGATAACATTTCCATGGAGAAAAACATGCCTGGTTTTGCTTTCTTTTCTGCAAAATACCATGTATGCAGAAGAGCGACACCCGCTTCCCCCTGGCTGGGGAAGAGCCATGCCCAGAGCACCCCGCTCAAGGGCAGGTCTGTAGGCACTACTGGCATCTTTACCTATTATAAAGTGCCAGCCAATCCCTGACTGGGGAAACACCAACTTCGTTCTTGACAGGGTGTGCGTAGGTGTCGGTGCCAAATCCACAAGTTAATTAAAAAACGTATTTTCTATGGGAAAACAACACTGCCAACATAATAGAGCTATAATTATATCCAGGTTTCCACTGGCAACTTGTTATTTGAATCTTATTCTGTTTCTTAAAGGAAAGCAGGGCTGCTGTCACGCCCTTTTTCTTTCCCGCTGCTGCAATTTCGTCAGCAATATTCCCACCAAAATGTCAATATGTTAGTGTCTGTGCTCTAAAAGGGGCTCAGCATAATGTCGTGTGACATGTACTGTCCTGAAAAGAAGCTGCTCTGCCTCATGGCAAATCACTACATGTGTAATTACCTACATAATTTTATATAGACCATCAAAAATGAAACCATGCTAAGTGTTTTCTCAGCCCTGCTCTGTCACCATGGTAACCGGACATTTTATCTTCCCCCCATCCTTTCTCCCAAGGGACAAAGAAAAGCACTAGAGACTTCACAAATCAGCATAGATCAAGCACAAATAGTTTGTCAAATGCATTTGTTCACTAACATCTCCTACTTCAGTAATTGTGTGCATTGTGCTTGCTAAAGTGAGCTGCTGTAAACATGTTTGCCTGCTTTCTGCCTGACACCATCCCTGCAACACAACCCCCGTCTCCTCTCCCTCACCTGCACCGCTCTCTGCACACCCAGGAAACCTCCTTTAATCAGTTGTTAATTTTTTGTTCCATTTAGCTGTTATTTTCCTGTTTACACACACATGGATGAACAGAGGGGAGCTCAGTTTGACTCTGTGTGCAATGCTGAGTCAATTACTCTGGCGAGCAACAGGTTGAAGGAAATACCTTCATCCTGTCTGCAGCCCTTTCACATGCAGCATGTGAAGAAGTGAGGCGTGGGGTTTGAAGTGAGCTCTGGGGGTTGTGGCTTAGGTAAGTGGGAATTTTCATGGCAGCATTAGTGGCTTGCAAGCCTTTCCTCAGCTGCAGGAGGTGCACAGACTGGGGCTGGCACAAGCCCTCCCCAGGGAGAGCCACCCGGTGCTGCCTCCCACGTACTTTCAGTCACTTAGGGCTTTGAGAAACTTTAACTGATTGGGCTTCGGTGTCTCATGCTGGGTGTTTGGCTTCCATTGATGGAGCAGTGTGCTGTGATTTTGTTGGAAGTGCTTGTTAAAACGATCCTTCTACTCCTGAAAACAAGGATGAGGAAAATAAAGCCTTGGTGGGAACTAAACCCAAAATCTTTCTAATTTTCTTATGTTCCAGAGTAGAAAAGAGAAGGAGAGAGGCAGATAGATACCTTTGCATGAGAAAGATGTACCTTTTTCTGCTCCTGTGAACTTTTCACTGAGTTTGAGTATTTGAATCCCCCCTAGCCTCTCCATCCACAGGTGCTGAAGAGCAATACCCATATTGGTGGAAACTCCACCATCCTCCACTGCAACACCAAGAGGAAGGCACAGGGACCCATCCTGCCCACAGGCTGCACCCACTCTTTCCAATGCCAGGAGCTATGTGACCCCATGCCTGTGCCTCCCCAATGAAGACAGTTGCTGGCCACAAGTACGGAAAATAAGACCTTCGTCTCAGAGGCAGTATGTGGGCAACACAACCAGCCAACCACGAAAAAGCCTTCCTCCAAATCATAGAATCTTAGAATGGTTTGGGTTGAAGGGAGCTCAAAGATCATCCAGATCCATCCCCCTTACCATGGGCAGGGACACCTCCCACCAGACCAGGCTGCTCAGAGCCCCATCCAACCTGGCCTGGAACACCTCCATGGATGGAGCAGCCACAACTTCCCTGGGCAACCTGTTCCAGTATCTCACCACCCTCATCCTGAAGCATTTCTTCCTCATGTCTAATCCCCTCTCCAATTTATAGCTATTCCCCCAGTCCTATCACTAAATGCCCTTGTAAAAAGTCCTTCCCCAGTTTTCCTTTAGGCTCCCTTCAAGTACTGCAAGGTCACTATAAGGTCTCCCTTTCTCTTCTCCAGGCTCAACAACCCAAACTCTCTCAGCCTGTCCTCATAGCAGAGGTGCTCCAGCCTCAGAATCAATGAGGCTTCTCACTGCTTTCAATGCAAGTGAAGACAAACAGCTGAAAAGGCGATGGTGACCTCTCATGCCAGCTGTCAGGAGGCCATGTGAAATGTGACATTGAGGATAAAGAGTTACTGGCACCCTGCACCAGTGATGTCCACTTGCCCCAGCAGTCACTTGACATTGTTCTCGCAGATGTACCAGGCACTCTCCCATTTCAGGTCATAATGAGCTGCAGATGTGATAGGCGTTTCAGATTCTGAGTCTGCAGCAATGAAACACTCTATATAGATGCTTCTGCCCCATTTTTACTTGCTAATTTTTAATAATGACAATTTAACTTCATTGTGCGCTTCATATACTGTAATGGCCAATTCAGAAATCATCCTAAAGGGCTCTGATTGCTTAACAGATCTTGCAAATAGCTTTCAAGCATTTTTTATAAAGCATGCATTCTGAAATTTCAGTGTCACTTTCATAGTTCTCTAGAGGGAAGTAGTAAATAATTAGGAGGCACCCTACTTTGGAGATACAGAGCCAGTGCTTCAATTAGAAGCATTCCAATTTCACTTTTAAAGAACTTCAAAATCAGCACAAAAAAAAAGCTGGTGTTATACAGAATATATTTACACACATCAAAGAACAAGTCATAGGCAAAAGCTTAATTAAACTCAAATTTGGGTTGATCAATTCATTCATACATTTCAGAAGGGAAAAATACCTTATATAACTCCAAGAAACTATGATAGATATTGGAAAACCTAGAATTTCCAAAACAAGGCTAAAATATAATATTTTTGAAGATACAGGTTTTACTCCCTCAAAACCCTTCAGTTTTACCCCATAACCCTTTCACATGGTGATGTAATTAGTTCCAATTTTTTGGTGCTCTTGGCTTACATTAATCTGTGGTACTGGCTCCTACTGTGGTTGAATATAGTTAATGCTATACTAGAAACAACCTGGAGTTCCCAACAGAGCTACAGGTCCTCCCTCCATATCAAACTCCAGAGCTGACTCTAATAGTTGCTTTACAGTACAGTTTATTTAACATTAACCATGAATATATATATACACATATATATATATATAGTCTTAAATGCTCCTCATTTCAGCGAGGGGCTGCAATAATAAGAGCTTTGCAGATGCCTGCAACACACAGAGCAAGATTCTTATAAGTTACACCTGGACATCATTGTCTCTCAGCATTCGTGAAGGAAGATATATTTTCCAAAGCATGTGTTGAAATGCTATAGACGAACATTCTTTGTTTTGCAAAACGAAGAAGTTATATTAAATGACACCAAATTCTATCTTATTCTACTCTAAGTAACTTGCAACCCAATTTTACCTGTGTATCAGTTAGAGTTATAACCCCAAGGAGAGGTTTGCAGCAACATCCTTCAATTAATGAATGTAGGCTCTCTAACAGATACACGCGTTGTATTCACAACGGGAACACATACACACTTATTTTGGGTGTATTCTTATACTTCACATACTCATGCCTTAAACAGGTATTAATTTCATGCATGTTCTGCAAGTGTATGGAAATAAATTCTGCCCACTAGGCATGCCAGGAGGCAAAATTTTGGGAGTTTTTTTAATATGAATATGTACTTAATATCCATAAGAAAAAAATACATAGATGGTTTTGAAAAACAAAATCTTCCAAACTTCTTTAAGTAGCTGTTCACAATCTATGTGATTCGCCCACTTGTTATAAAAAAAATTAATTCTGTATTATGAAAAGTTATAGTGTGCAAAGTCTCATGTTAATTAGTTCATTTTGGTGCCTTTAAGCAGGGAGAAGGGCAGATACTGAGAAAACACGCTTAATGCAGAAATTGAATTTTGACTTCAGATTTGGAAGGACAAGCATTCCTCCGTAATGCCGATCATCATAGCACAAGTCCAGGAATAAGTAAAACAAACCAAAACTAAAGGGGGAGGGGAGTAGAGCCTAAAATCTAGGTCAGAAGAAGAAACGAGAAAAGCATCCTTTTTCATGAGCCTCACAACTGATTGCGCGAAGGTCTCATCTCCTGCCACACTTGTGCATATGTGACACTAACTGCCTCCCTGCTGCAGAGGGAATGACAGGACTGTTAAACAAAAGGATCTCAAGTGGCACCTTCGGTGAAGCGTGAGAGATCACATCAGGGTAATAACATACCTACCTCTACTAAAGAGAGCTCACTTTAGGGAGAATTCACTCATGACAGACCCTGCAAAAAAATTACTTTTCTCAATAAAAATAAGGTCCAAGGAGCAAAGGGGGATCCTCAGCCATACTATGCTTAAGGTAAAGCCTAAAAATATAGAAAGTATTTAAGGCATTTTTTTCAATTTTCATAAGCAGACCAGACGTACAAATGGTTCTTACACCCCAAATTTTTATGATCCTCTACTTGCAATCTTAGTTCTCCTACTCAGCCACCTGGTTTTCCATTTACAGATGGCTTTGAGATCACAGTTTGTTATCTTATTCAAACATAATTAACAAACACATTTCATTCTCTTACATCAACAGAGATCTGACTCTCCGTAATAGAACAATGAAAATGTAAAACTTCAGCACACATAGCCAGTTATTGCTTTCTGTCATCCTCCTAGAGACATCTTCAATACCTCCTTCTATTCTTGCTGCCTTTGGAGTAAGTCCTTTCCTAGCGACACAACCAGGGACACAACTCCTACTTAAATTCACTATAATTTTTCTTGTCTTTGAATAGAAAAGCAAATTAACTGATGAATGCATCTGTTATTTCCTTATCTTTTGTGTTCAATTAACCACTATAATTCTGAGTGACAAAAATCTGTCTTTTACCATCTGCCCACTAGAAATCTGCTTTAGAACATTTATCATCATTTATTAATAAATCAACATATTTTAAAAAAAAATCTTAAGGTAGTAAGCATGCTTTTCTTTTGGATTTTGCTTTTCTGCTGGCTCTGCCATGAAACCCACAGCACCTATGTGAAGAGAATAATAAGGAAGCAAATTATTGGACACTGCACCTTCCCATCGCATTGCATCCAGACAAAACTAGAGGGAGTATAAACTTGAGAGCTGCACAGAACCGCACAAAAACTGGCATTCCATCAGAAACTTTATTTCTAGCACCTTACATCTTCTTCAACATGGAAGACTAACTTGGGCACTGTGAGAAAGCAGGAGGGCAGAGAGGCAAGATGATTGAGCTGGTCCCAGCACTTGCCTGCCCTGGTACAGGGGTGCTTTCTGTGCCATCTGGAAGCAACCCTCCAAGATAATTCCCATGAGGTACACAGCAGCTTGCTAGCTGTTCCCTTTCCCAAAGCACATGAGGGTGAGAGGCACGTGTTGAGAGTATGGGCTGACCTGTGCCTCTGGCCCCCACTCTCCCAGGATGCCCCCTTGCACCCACTTGCTGCCTGACTAAGGTGCACGTACCCACAGGCATTTTCACAGATCTCTAGCAGGGAGCTGTAGAAAGCCCGGGGGTTAGGGTTAAGGCAGCCCCACTCTTCCCCTACAAAATTAGCTGAGGCTCCACTCAGAGGTTCGAGGCAGGGGTTGGCATGGTGCTGATGGAAGCATGGTCACTCTTAGTTTGTATCAGACACTTTCAGCAATGAGTGACCCAAGGCTCCTCTAATGAGGAGCATTTCTTTGGCCCTTCTGTGAATACAAAAGCAAATTAACTGATGAAGACATCTGTTCTTTTATTATCGCATATGTTCTATTAACTTCTATTTATTCCCCCTTTTTCTGGATACAACTTGAGCGAGGTCAGTCATAAGAGTTTTGATCATTCACAGTGCCTCATTTTTGCTCCATCTGGCACTGACTTGGTTCTCTCCAGTCAGCTCTCCCAGAACAAGTGTCTCAGCACCCTCCTGGGGATAGCTTGCTCCGAGGAGCATTCCCCCAAATTATGGAGAAGACAACAGAGACAGCTGCCTGCACCCCACACAGCTTTATAACATTATCCCAGTGGTTTGCTACGTTCAGTCTAGGTCTTACAACCTCATGTCATGTTCCAGGTCATGTAACATGCATCTTCAGCTTCATGAAGAAAAACCACCCCTCTATAACAGACAGTAAAAAACTCTGAATAGAAGAGAAAAACATTTTTTTAAAAAATTATACCTCAGGGCTACTGGAGCGTTATATGAGGCCCATGGGAGAGTTAGGGTCAAGTACTAGGTGGGTGGATGCACCTAGTCTACTCTGGAGGGAGCTCTCTATAAGCAACTTGGGTGCAACCCAATCCATGCTACTTGGCCTCAGGGCTAGGGGTTAGTCCCATTTTTTTTTATGTTAGTCCACTGGGTCCAGGAGAGAAAAGGCTTCTTCATTTAGTCCACCAATAAGAAAGACTTTTAGTATTTCAAAGCACATTTTCCAGCTAGAAACTCCTAGAATCCTTTTTCATGCTTCTTGGTAAGCATCGTTCCTTACTGCTTATCAAGAGTCACACAACAAATTTAGATTGAATCTCCTTTCTTGTTTGACCTCTTTTAGTATTCCTTTGTCACTAACATTGAACCTTTAACAATACCAACTCCTACAAAGCAACTGTAAAATCCTTTTCTCTGTAGAGAATGCATTGGTTAACATAGCAGCCCAGCTTTCAGGTTTCGCAAAAACCTATCTGTACCTCAGTTCCCTAGGTGTTGAAACAAAAAAACACAACAACTATTCTGTTAATACTTTCTTACTTGCGAAGATTTTGGGGATGGAAACATCTGTACCTCTTCTATTTGTATACGTTACGATGAGAACCCATTTGCTGATTGTATCAAAATGTGACACAAATCTGTGAGTCTGACTTCACACACTCTCAGAGTTATCACCACGTAATCCAATATCAACGTGTCAACTGTTCTTCGGTCCTTCCAAGAGCAAAGTGGATAATCCTACATCCACAACTGTGTGGGAAGAATTAAGCCTGGAAAAATAGCTCAGTAGCCCCGAATGATAAAGAGAAGTTTGTGCCGGAATGGTGAGGAACCATTAGTGACCACGGTTACGTTGCTTTCTCGAATGATGTCTCCACTAGCCTCTGCTGGATTATTATTCAAATTATGTACGAAAACTCTTCTGCATGATTTCTGCAGAACATAAATCTCTTCTTACTTTTTTTCTCAGTTATTTTTTTAATCAATACTGGAATAATTAAAAACCTCAGTGTCCAGGATTTGTCTGGTTTTTGTTTTCAAATAAGCTTTTCTTATCTGTGAAGAGACTTTGTCATCTCTTTTCTCAAACTGTAAGGGATTCACAATAGCTAAGGATTACAGCAAGACTGGGTGGTTCTTTAATTTCTTTGTAGCAACCTCTAGTGTCTTTTCCAGAATCCTTAAATCTTGTCCTTCTGTAGATGGCAAGTTATCAACTGTTATGTTTATTATTCATTTTCCTGTTTTATTTGTCCCACGTATCCTGTTTTTTACATTCCTTTTATAAGAATCCATAAAAGGGCACAATATGTGAAGGAGAGATAACTATGTAATGTATTCCAGAGAAGATTTATCTATAATTTACTGAGTTCATTTTGAAATCACAGCATTTTGATCAGTTCTGTTTCTATCTTGTATAGCAGTCACCAACAAAATACGACTTCCTACATGCAAGGGAAAGCTGTTACCGTGTTGTTCCCATTATTCCTAACACAGAGACTGGGAAAAAATTGTTAAGTTCCCTAAATAATTCCAGCTTCGAATGCAAAGGTCCACGAGGGCAGCTGCAACAGGACTTGTACCTGCTTGCAACTTGAAGGCAAAGAGAGGCTGGTTAGTGGCTGGCAGTAGTTTTTCCAGCTGGAGAGACTCCTGCACTCAGTACAGTTCCCATCTGTTTTCCTGAATTGTGTCCATGTTTGGGCAAACAACACAAAAATTTCACTGTGGTGTGGCATCAAAAAAAGCAAGCTCTTATCATGTCTGCTCACATCTGAATTTTAAATGGTCCATTTAAAATGATTGACAGGCCCTGTGACTCAGAAATGGAAATTTTGGAGTGAGAATAGCTATATTTTCTGACTCTGCTGTGCTGTGGCCTGGCTGAAAACTGCTGTGGAAAAGCATGGAGAAGCATCTGCAGAAAGACTGACACTAGTGAAAGATGATGGGCTTCTAAAAACATGATTAATTGACATGATCACAGCCAGAGAGAGATCCTGTTCCCTGAGAAAGGTAGAATTACCCAAGCTCTGGGCTTGGGTGGCCTGCAGCAGCAGCAGGGCTACAATATGACACCAGGAAAAAAAGCTAGAAAATGCTGGATGACACCATTAGATATAGCTCCCAGCTGCCAAAACGTGGCTTTGCAAAGGGGATGGCACTTCTAAGTCAGAGTTTCTCCTGAAGGCACATTTCATGGTGGAACCTCTTCAAATCATCTCCTCTTGAGCACCTGGGTCGCATCCCCACTTACAGAGGTCTGTCTTGATCTTCTGGGCACACTGAAGAGCCACACACCACAAATCAAGGTTGGGTGTCTTCCAGTTATCGCAATTTATTTGGAGGTTTGATGAAAAGCTTTGCTTCAGTTAAAACATTTTCTGCCCCTTCTTGATTGATTCAAGTGGAAGTTTGGAATGGTATTTTCAAAATAAGAAGTGAACTTGGTTTTGTTTTGAAAATCTCAAAAGGAGATGATTCAACAATACAAAATTATTACTTTTATTTTATACTTAGTGAAAATTATTCAGCAAGCAGATTCAGGTGCCCTAATACTGTATTTCTGGAGAAAAACAAGCCAGTCGGACAGTAATGTTTTTGCAAAGCTCTAGCCTGGTTTTGATTTCCTGCAGCTCTGTCTTTGCAGCAGACTTAACTTGTATTATCTGCACTTATGCTCCCCTCTCAAACTGAGCTGCCTCACTGTGAAATGGCAGTGTGCAAGTGTCAGGATTAGTGGATGGGATGATTTTGTAAGCAATGCAAACAGATTACAGTGTTAACAATATGGTCAGCTGAAGTTTTTGGATGAAGTGTTTATTTGACAAATATGCAGTTTCAGATCATTAGAAGGATTCACAAAATCCACTTTAATTTAGACAATAATCTGATAAACACTTGATATGTTATGTTGTAAAATATTTCAGAGAAATGCAAGCGCTCTGTTTTGCCACTTTAAAAAGAAACAACCCAAAAAGATTTCTCCTCTTTTATTTTGACATAGTCTTCAGGAATAACACTCAGATCTTGCCAAATGGCTCAAAAGATCATTTTGCATCAATATTGACAGCAGCAGCATCTATCACATGTTCCATGTGCGACCTGAATAAGTCTCACAGCCACTGACTGTTATCTGGTGTTATCTGCAGGACGCATGCATGACCTCCTGCCTCAAGGGTAACATGCATGGTATCGCAGCCTTCCCTGCAGTGACAAGGGACTGGTAGCTGTTGCCTTGAAGCCAAATATCCCTTCTTTTGTGAGAAAAGTAACTCAGCAGCGCCAGCACCTCCGGGGGCAGAAAAAACTAGATGCAACTGGTAGAGCTCCACCCATGAGCCACTCACTGGCTAGTGAAACAGAAGACAAATACTCTAGTTTTCTGGCTTTCCCCAGGCTAATCCACCCCTGGAACCTGTAGCAGCAGGAGCTGCTGTAAATGCTCCTTCCTCATTTCCTCTACACCCACTACACCCATACAGCCACCCAGAAACCAAAAGTGTTCCTAGAGCATAGCCAAGAAAGGAAACCCACATGCTATGGCAGCGGTCATTTTGAAGCAAAGCCTGGAAATACTTCTGTGGCACGGACAACTGACTTTGCTGCTGGCCTCTGGGAAGGCAGCAAGAAGGAGAGGAAACTCCAGGGGATAGCTGATCTGTTGCTGTTGGTCCCTGACAGCCTCCTGGGGCTGCCCCAGCCTGCAGTACCCATCACCACCGAGCCAGGGACAATGATCTGCAAATTCATCTGCAATGTCTCTTATAAGTCATTCTTCAGTGAATCACCATTGCAATCCCCTTCTGTATTAGATATTCAACATCTACTCCAAAACAATGTTAAGAATGACTGACTTTCTTCCAGCAGGCTGACTGCTACTAAATCCTTATCCATTTATCTCTATCTCCAATATATATACTCTGTGATATTAAGATATTAGAAGTATTGATACGATTAGAAGTATTGATAAGTAAGATATTAGAAGTTAAAGAATTGTTGTAATTAAATACACCCTCTGAAGAAAAGCTCAAAGCTGTCATTGAAACTATGCCAGAGTTGTAACTTAGTCATCAACGGTGAAGCATCATCAATTAGCAGACAAAACCACAACTTGTTTGAGGCTCCTCCCTTTGGGAGAGACAGCTGCCTGGATGCTGTATCCCATCCTCCCAAATCCAGGTCCTGCAGAGGAGGCTCCAAAATCGATGTAATGTCTATTTACCTCCCACTGCATCTACCAGGAGAGACAGTGAGCCTGGAGCTGATGGAGTGGCAGGCTCAGAGAGCAGCAGAAAAGAGAGGTGATGGCACAGCACGGGCAGGAGGGAGCCAGACCTGTTCAGCTGCCAGCAGGCAACACCTGTAGGGGCTGACTGTTCCCAGGCTATGCTTATCTTCTTTCTGAGAGGGAGTCTGCTGGGTCACTCAAACAGTCAGTTTGGAAGGAGCACGGTGCATATGGGCAGCCAGTGTCTGTCTGGGGACAGGACCCAGAAGCAAACACGGGTGATCGGCTATGAAACAGTGGAGGTTCACCCATTTGCTCTGCGAAGCTACTGAATTGGCTTGTTCTTGTGGAGGAAGAAAAAAACCCAATTTATTTATATATGATCTTGTTTCTATAAAAAAAAGCTTTTCAACCATCTTCAGGTGTTCACGAGTATCAAGAAATTCCTGAGAACAACCTAGCTTGGACAGACTGGGCTGGATATTTGCTTTCTGAGATTCTAAACACTTGCTAAGGAAGAAAGCAGATAAAAGCCTGGTCTTCAGTAGAATCTTCAACACCTGACAGCCCATCCCCTAGTTAGCTGGTCAGGACGCTGGACTACTGCTTGCCCAAATGGCTCCAAGTCCCCTTTGCACAGGACTTTCGCCAACAAGATGGAAGCATAAAGGTCCTTGAAATCAATGGGAAACTCTTTATAAAGCTGATAGTGCAATATTGCCTCTGTCTTTGCTTCAGCATCAAGGACGCCTAAGCTTTTAAGCCACATAGAAGGCAAGTACGCCTGCCCCAGCCACTGGTGTGCTGAGAAACTAATGATGAGCTCAGATATATCATCCTAAGTGACAATTAATTGACCTCAAAGTTGCAGCAACTCCAGAGGTATTGTTGCTGGCTCTATTGTTTTTTAATGTGTCATTCAGAGAAGGTCGGTAGGCTCCTGGAAGAAACATATGATAGACTTGCTGAAGCAGATTGCTAGCTCACAAGAGGATTAAATTATGATTCCTCAGACTCCAATTCTATCCTGCAGTGGGTGATTTGTGTGCAGGGCAGAAGAGAAAGGAACAGACATCTCAACATTTCTCAAAAGCTTTTTGTTTTCGAAGGACCTACAATAGACATCACGAACTGCTTGTAATACGAGAGCACCAGGTACAAAGATAGTGTCTCGCCCTTGCCAGATAGCTTTGTTAGGCCCTGTTGATGTATTCATACCACTGAAAAAACATCTGTAAATTAGAAATTTAAGTCTCATAGGGTAACCAAACACTGTTAAAGAGTTGCTGAGCTAGGAAATGAGAAGTCCTACACTAATAAAAAAATAAAAGAACTTTCTTCTGAAAATGGAGGTAAAAAACCAAGGAGATGCCCTTCCTCAATACCCAAATCTTCAAACTCACTCCAGAGTGTCTAAAGAAAGCAAATAATTTGTTTTGCCTCACAGCATTAAAAGCCACCCAAATACCAAAGGCCCAGGTCTCCTCTCCCTATCATCAACTATTACAACTAAATTATGTTGTTTAAAAACAACAGCAAAATGTCTGCATCACACTGAAACTTGAAAAGAAAGTCTGCACAGAACATATAAAAGCCAAAGCATGCCTCGGTGAGGCTCTTTCAACAACTTCTATTGCACTGCCTTGCAAGTGGATGGTCTTTAAGCAGGCTATGAATAACAAGAGGGGCTTATCCCCGTGGTGCACTAACCTCAAGAACTAACAGTGTCTCAATTGTGCTGGTGACTATGTCCTTGGCCCTTGGAAAAGCACATCTTCAAACAAAAAGTAGCAAGAGTGTGTAGTAGCGGCAAGGTAGGCATCACTCTAGACGTCCTGTGGAAATCATGACGATGGTGGGGTGGGGTAACTTTGTGCTTCATGAGGAATGAAGCAGCATCTCGCCTAAGGCTTCCTGCTTTAGGAAATTCTCTATTCATCTAAAATAAAGAGCAAAAAAATAAAAAATGCTCTTTTAAAGTATTAGACCATACCACTTGCCTAAATTTTCAAGAAGAAGAGTTTGTGTCAAATTTGACTAATAGAATCATCATAGAATCATAGAATAACCAGGTTGGAAGAGACCCACCGGATCATCGAGTCCAACCATTCCTATCAAAATAGTTTTGCCCTTTTTTGGTTTTTAGACAAAACTAAACTTTTTAATAATAATAATAATTTTTGTTGTCCAAACTCTGCATTTAGTTTTGATTTGGTTTTGTTTAACTCTTAAAAAAAAAGCTGTGGATAAGCCTCTAAATGTTACTAAAGACCATCCTTATTTAGTAATTTGACAGAAGTGAAATCTTCCGTAATTTATCCTTACAAAATATTTGTAAAGGAATTTTCAGTGACAGAAACAGATTTACACTTTTGCTACATGTATGTATCTATTGGATCCCTGCCTATGATTTTTATGTTTCTTTCCTAAGCATTTTAGCAGCTGAGAAACCTAAACCTGAGACCCCTTAGCTACCTGGAGGACAGGGAATGGGGGAGATCAGAGTAGGGGGATTATTCCAGCATGCAAGATCACTCCATCCCCGCTTCACTCCAACTACAGTGTCTCCGACAGCATCACCACATATTTGAGCTGGAAGGGCCATCAACTCCAGACACCACTGATTAATCTGATTACTTTCTTCGGACATTTTGCCATCAGCACTACTTTTTTAATTCATTTATGGCAATGATGGAAACTTTAGGATCCTGCTACCCATCCACAGTCTTCCTTGAGATATCTCCTTCCACACACATGGTACATCCATACTAAGAAATGCAATGTCAGAAGAAGAAATGGCAATTTCAGTTAACAGGGGATGCTGCATAGTTCGATACAGAAGAAACAGGGAGTGATTTCTGTGCATGTTCTTCTGTGGCTGTGCATATAAACCCAACCTTTCATCACGCACATACTTCACATTACACCAGTCTAGCTGGTGAAAGTACAATGTTGGTGACTCTGCAGTCTAGATAAGTGGGGTTTTTTAATTGCATGTAACAATATGGAAATCCTGAGTAGCTCCCATAAAGATTTAAAATAGCTTTGTTCAACTGCTCTTGTGTTACGGTGAAAATAATTAAACATTTTTTTCTTTGATTATGCAGGTTTCCTCAAAAAGCTCTAATCAGCTTTTTTAACAGGAACATAAAGGGGCTATTTCAAAGAAAAGCAATTTAAAGTTATCATGAAATTGCTCATACATAGGCAGATGGATGAGATTTTTGCACTCGCATCTCTTTCTCAGAGAGAGCAGGCCTTTTTAGGACACTTTGTATAGCACAAAGAATCAGGAGGAAATTCCTGACACTTTCCGAGAACAGAATGGTAACTGCAGAGCATTTGTAAAAGTGGATAGTGGAGCTGGAAATTGAAGAACAAGCACTGACGTGACAGAAAAATAAATCAACTGAATGTTGTCTTTTATTAGATCTTAGCTACTACATGTTATATTTGTGAGGTTCAAATATGTATAAGAAACATAGTTAAACAGGGTGCCACTGAACACCCCTAGCCAGGCTTAGGAAAAAGGATGGGACTTAGAGAGTCTCAGTCACACTTTTATATAGTCCTGATCTTTTTTATTTCCCTGGGCTCACTCTGTCTAGGGAGAAATCCTCACCTCTGAGGCAGCACTGAGGGGGAACCTGCGGAGCTGATGGCAGGGTGTTCCCTCACTTGCCCAGCATAGTCTGCTCCAAGCCTTGCCACTTCTGACACAAATGGAGCTTAGAAAAGGGGTGTAATTTACTATACTTGGGTACACAAAGAAAAAAAAAACCATGCAGTATGAGTTGATGCTTAAATTGGCTAGTTTCGTTAATATATCAAAAGGGAAAGCTATTTCAGAAATACAAAACCTTATTATAAAACAGTGATCAAACCATATTTACTACATCTGATTAAACAAAAAATAGGCAATTTCTTGGATAGCACACAAGATCCTGGTTTATTTTGGTTTATTAATAAATCATGATAATAGTGTTCCACTGTTTTGCTAGTAAAAAGCATAAATATTGTCTCTATTAAAATAGTGATTTATAGAGTAATGCTTACGTTAAAACCATTACAGAAATATCAATTTATCACTAAACTTTAATGGACAAATAAACTGGAGACAACATGTTTAGTTCAAATCAAATTTAGCCTATTATCGGGCTTCAGATTAAGGACACAGAAAATTGAGCCTTTCTATATTGAACGATATTGTAAGCAAATGCAGTTTACCGCTTTGTTTGCTAGCTGGATTTCAATAAGCAACCATATTGCACTGCATTGTAAACCCTTGATTTTGTGCTGAATTTGAAGCAGGAATAGAGCAATATGATGCAAAAGGGTTATTTTTTGTATTATTTCCATCTCAGGATGGAAGGCATCCAGCAGCACCCTGTGATGAGTTAACAAAAAAGGTTTCTTGAAGTCTGATGACATCAAGGCTGCAGACAGGACAGTCGGCAGGTGAGAAGGACAGGGCAGCTTGTACTCAGCAGCCAACTCCAGGGCAGGAATTACCATTTTGTAGATGTAATTTGAAGCAAGCACTGGCCCTCCTGAGATGGACGTTTTATGGCAGTACTGGGAAAGATGCGGCAGGAGCTCCAGCCACAGCTGGAAAGTCCTTCCAATCCGTCATACAGAAGAGCAGTGAGCCGTGTTACTGCCATTTGGGCCTCACAGAAAGGCTAACAGACTTTAGGAACAGGAATTTCATCTCAAATCATTTTGAGCTGGCAAGTGCATCTCAGTGCTTCAGAAACTGCCAGAGACCAACCATGCAGCAGCCTGCAGCAAAAGGGCTTTGCCATTGCCAGCAAGATGCAACTGTGCAGCTCCTCTGCACTCTCTCTCCTTAAATGCATAACAAAACCCAATGCTGACTGCAGGAAATACCTGTATATGCTTTAAACAATTTTCTCAGCCTTCAACTGCGACTATTTCCCTTTTGTATAAATGTGTTTAAGGATAAAGAGTGGTTCCTGGTGATTTCTTGGCTTGTCCTTTCACATTATTTTTTAAGATACCACAGATGTATTTGCAGCAAACTAATTTGCTGATTTGGTCTGAGACCATGTCTGCTACAGAATAACTTTTTAAAAACTGCACCATAAATACACAGAAACAATATCTGGCTAGATGGGAACCTTTGGTTCTCACTGAAAATACTCTGAATTTTCACATATGCTCATATATGATTAACATGTTAATAACAACAACACATCTCTAAGGTAAGTCACAGAGTATTTTGCTATATAAAGGAAGCACATGCCTTGTTTTTTAACAAAGACACTTTTGCAAATAGCAATTAAATTGAGGCCTTTGCCATACAGTAGTTCTCAGCAAACTTAAAATAGGTGAGGCAGTCTTAAGCCAGCACAGCATCACAGAATCGTAGAATCACCAGGTTGGAAAGGACCCACTGGATCATGAGCAAGTATATGTGACTTGGACACCTGAAAAGTATTTCATCAGTTATAGCCATGCAACATCTATTTCTGCATCAAAATTATTAATTATTAAACAACACATTGCTAACATCAATGTTTGTAAAAATTCATTTACCCTCACTGTGATGGAGTTTCAAGCCATTTACTCTTTTACTGCTCATTTCTAACTGTTCTAAATAGGGCACTGGCAATAATGAACCAATTTCAGTCCAAGAGTCTGAAAAGCAATTGAGACATCTGCTGTGGCCCTGGGGCTACGTGCTCAAATCCTGCCCAGGACGAGCTCCACAACTGATGATACTCCCTCAAGCCAGGCATAATGCTGATCACCACAGCAGAATACTGGGAGACATGACGGCTAAGCAAAATCTGGATAACTATAGAAATTATTTTTTAAACTAAAATAGAAAATTAAAAAAAAAAAAGAAAAACATAGTGACCAACTTGGTAGCTTTGCCAAGTAGCACACTTCAAGGAAAAGGGCAGTTAAGAAACATTTAACTGCAGTGTAGGCTTTTATGGCTATTTTGGATATGAATACTTACACGTGCAGAAGAAAAATCTATCCTAGAGAGAAAAGAAGATTTAGATGACAGCTGGTCTGTGTCCTACCAAAAATTAAAAACCATAGCCATGCATCCAGGATGCTGTGCACCTGATCCACACACATGAAGCAGTTCTGCTATGCATCATGCATGTCAGATGCACCATGCATGTCAGTTTTACCATGCAGTTATAAGGAGCAATTTATCCTGCAGATGCATTGAGCATGACATGACTGGAGCCCATCAGATTGGCACCCAGTGCCCAGTGGCTATTTGCTTCTGGCTGTTGGATATCCAGCTGTCCAGTGTGAGCTACTGCTAACCCTACTTGCAGGGCATCCAGAAATGTAGTAGATAACAAAAAAAAAGCATGACAGTAATTAATGAGTAAAGCGATAGTTTACCAAGACTAAAAGAAGGGGTAGAGCTGGCAGATATGTGCCTACTTTGCCTACATCTTTTTTCTAGGCAAGTGCAATTGAAACAAAAACTGTGAAATTAAAGATGTCAAAAAGTAAGAAATAGGAAACTAGTCAAAGTGTATTAATGTGAGTGAAAATTAAATGCCTAGATGCCTTTGAAAATATCTGACCTAAACTGAGAGAGAAACATGCTTTGCAGAACACAGAATGCCAAACAGATTCATCTAGAAAAATAAAAGAGATCATGTTACTATCAGAGAGAGTGCAGTGAAGCATCAACCCTCCCAGAAACTCAGTTACTTACACACATACATAAATCTCTGACCTGCCAAATTTTCTTAGGTGATGCAAACTGGTTGTTAAGATAGTTCTATTACATGAGTAAACATCACTTCCTATAGTTTTTGTCAACTGGGTGTAAGGATTTAAAGAAGACAAATCAAGTTTATTTTAGATTCCCTGAGGAAAAACAAACCCATCTGTCCTCACTCCTTCCCTGCTGCTTTACAGTGTTCACTATTAGTTATTTCCATAACACACCTACATTTATCCTTATCTGCAGGAGGAACATTTATCTCACAAATACTCCTGTCAAATGGCTCTGAAATACCAGCAGATAAAACAAAAAAAAAAGATTGATCCCCACAGAACTGAAACATACACCATAGGAAAGGAGTCAAGATGAGGTCTAGCCTGGTGAGCCTAAAGCTAATCCTTTGACACCTCTCATGCAGTGTGATACAGCCTACCTGGGGACAGAAGAAATTAAGAAACAAGTATAAGAGGCAAAAAAAGAAGTATAACAGGCAAAAGAGAAGTGTGAAACGTCTTTTACTACACAATCTCAGACTTGTTATCATAACGAAGCTTCTTTAATAGCTCTCTGGTTGAAGACATCACAGCTTGCTCTTCTCTTTACCCCCTCATAGGTGGCATATGTAAAAGCCAAAGATCAATACTACTGTCAATACAGAGGTGCAGTCCCAGTGTGGGAAGTCCCAAGTACTGAAGGATTTCTCTTTACTGTCATTGTTACAGGACTGACTCTCAAAGGCTGATGCTTCCAGTCCCATACCCTAGTAGAAGGCCTCAGCCAACTTCCTTTGGGAATTGTTTTTACAGGCACCCTTTCCCAGCATCTTTGTAAATTCCAGCAAAGTAAACTCACCAAAAGGTCAGCGGCATTAAATGTTGCAGGGAGCATCTCAGTGTGGACAGTAGTTTAAGCAGCCACCATAGGATCACAATCTGTGTTAGTTTTTCCAAGAAACTGCTCCAATAACTTTGAAAAAAATCTTACAAAACGTGCACTAACACATCACACTGGCTTAAGCCAGCACAGCTGTTAGAAAGCCACATTTACTGAGCCTCAAAACACACCTGCAGAGGATGTGTCCCTGGAAAATTTCAAAGAGGTGTGATTTTAGCTCCCTGTAGCTGTCATACAGGGCAGTACGAGCAGGTATCTGTATGGGAAGTATTCCAAGTCCCTCGCTATGTAAGCAGGGACTCAACCCAACATTTACAAACGATCTCGTATCATGAAATTCCACTGACAAAATGATATAATGCACTGTCAGAACGATGGTTTTACATATTTATTTCCAGGACAGCAGTAGTTGACAACATGATTTCTGTTGTGCTTTTGCCTTACATAGTGGGACTTCAGATTTACTCCCTGTTATTTCCACTGACAGTGGTGCCGTTCACACTGCATGCAGGTGGCTGAGGTACGAGCATGGTGTATTACCACACAATAAGGGAGTTAGGACAGGAGGAATGGAGTTGGCAATTTTATTTCTCAAAAGCTGCTTACTGCATGCCTCATCACTGCTGCACGCAAACCTCCGAGGCACGTCTCTCTTAACACACGTTTCCACATCAATGGATTTGGTGAATATCTCAAGACAGTTTTGTTTAATGTAGCACTAAGCTGTGATGTTTCATTAGTCTCAATGACAACAACTCAACTTACCTGAGCCACACGTTCACATTTCTCTGCACTGACAGCTTGAACACAATTTAGCTTGTGCTCAGGATAATCACAAATCCCATCTGTCTTTGCCTCAAGACGAGGGCTTCTGCAGTGTTTTGTCTGCTAGAACTTGTTCTTGTGGTACCAATTCACAGCAGATAAGAGATGAGGAGGCAGCTGAGCCAGGCAGGGAGCCCCACGCTATGCCCGTACCACCTGCCACGTGCTCCCACTGGTGCCCTCCCACAAAGCAGCAACACAGATGAAAGACAGGGTTGGCATCGGGCCCCTTTCCAGGGCTGCTCACGCCCAGCAGTGTAGGCACAACCACAGACCTCAAGCTGTTCTCCGTGTCTTTCCGGTAAATAAACTGTCTGCTCAAGGCAGCTCTGGCATGACGTAGCTGGGAGGTTGTCAGTGGAAATCTCTACCAGACAGGTGGGAATGCGCTGGCATGGCATGTGCTGGGGAGAAAAACCCCGGGCACACAAGTAAAGGGCAGCACATCACATTATAAGAGACATGAAGAAATAGACTATGCACAAAAAGCTAAGTCTTTTTCAAAAGTCTGAAGAAGACCAAGCTGTTTGTAAGAACTGTTCTCATTACTTCTAACAGCATGCCTACAGGAGGTGTGGGATAGATGAGGTGCATTTAGACTGCATTTTCTTTTATTCTATCTGAAGAAAAAACATTTCAGTAAGCCTTGAATGTATCCTAAATTTCACGGCAAGTACTTCCATTATAATGCCTATTCTATGTGGAAAAGATAAATAAATATAACTGAAGTTGAACATACCTTTGCTTTCTATTTGGCTTTATTCTAAAATCACAGTAGTCTTTATAATACCAATTCTGAGCACAAAGATATATAAATTGTTTACTTAATTCTTCCTTTTATTTGCTTTGATTTATTTAAAAATAAAAACATACAACATCCTTAACATTCTCACCGTAAGCAAACACAGACAAACAGCTTGCCTCAAACTTGAATTAAGTCCTATTTAAAGCACACCACAAGGCTAATTTCTAGTACTGGCAGCACAGAGATACTGATAACCACATTATGCTACTGAGCCCAACTGTGGCTTCTAGAGAAAACAAAACAGATGAGGAGAAATGCATGTACTTCTGAGCAGAAGTCTTCACACTACTCCTCAGGCATATTTAATGAGCATCACGGTTCATGCATTTGCAGATGTACATATTGTTGGTATAAACATTATCCTCTCTATAAGAATGCCCCACCAAAATCTTTACTAAAAATGCCTTCTACATTAAACACACAGAAATTATATCAAATTTCATTCGCTTTACTTCATTCTTCCATACTTCATGCAGCCTGCAAGACCACAGGATAATTCCTTCTAACCCTCAAAGGATTTTCTGCTGTCATGTAACATTACAAGGTAGTGAGTAACCTTTGAGTAAACCTTTAAAATTTAACCCAGTCTGCAGTGCACAGAAGCCTGGCCAACTTGCTCCAAAGTCAGCAATACAAGTTCCCCGGACCAAGATAACACCTTGTCCGTGTTTGTTCCTGCTAATACAGCCATCCTTCAGCCACTCCATTCCCAGTCCATAATTGCTGAAATGGTTTGAATGTATCTTTCATTAAGGATCTTACATTGCTGCAGTTTAGCCTCAGCCAGCAACGAAGAACTACGTGGCCACTTACTTGTTTCTCCACACGTTCACATCCCCCTCCAGTGGGATGGGGAGGAGAATTGGAAACAAAGGCAGTGAAACTTGTGGGTTGGGATAAAAACACTTTAATAGAACAGCAAAGGAGGAGAAAAACAATAACAATAGTATCAATAAAAGAATATACAAAGTGAATGATACACAGCACAAACCACTCAATGCCCAGCAAATGATACCCTATGTACTCCTGAGCTGCGACCTTGAGCCAAGCTTACCAAGCCATGATTACCGACTGATGAACCAAGCCACAAACTGAGCTGCAAATCGAGCCATAAGCATGATGCCATGGTATCAAATACCCCTTTGGCCAGTTTAGGTCGGCTGCCCTGGCTGTGTCCCCTCTCTGCTTCTTGTGAAAATTAACTCTATCCCAGCAGAACACAGAACAAATATCTTACTCTTTCAAGTCTGAAAAATACAATGCGAAATGGAGTGTACCTCGATGTACACTAAATTAAACCTTCGCAAAGCTCAAGGTCCACAGCAGCAACAGTCCAGATGGTCAAGGAAATAAAGCACAACCCGCCACCAGGACAAAGTTACTTTCACATATGGCAACACAGTGGCTACAAATCTCCACTGACAACGTGAATAAAAAAACCTTCTGCACCTCTGACCTGGAATTAAAATTATGGCTTCATTAACCTTGATCAGTAATAAGAGTGGTCATACGTAACTTTCTGCTGATACACCGCCTCTGTGTTTAAAATGTCTGTTGAAACTAATAACAACTTGTACTTTTTTTGTTGTTAAATATATAATTAATTATACAAATTGAGACCCAATGACATCAGTCCCTCCTTCCATTTCATGCTGGGAACAGCAAAAGGTGTGCCATTACAGATCCTTGGAATAAATGCAGAGATTGGATTGTCTGTACAAAATCACAGCCAAACCAAGAGAACAGCACAGAAAATTAGTGCATGATTGCAAAGGATGATTGTTCTCCAGCAGCAAATATTATCTACAAGTTGGTTTTAATGTGTTTAAAGAACCTCATCACTGCTCTGGTTCACAGAGGCTTGCAAAGCTGCCTTGGCATACAGGAAGGTAGCGAGTGTGGGATCAGAGCAGGCAAAGGGACTGGGAGGTGCCAGGGCAGTGGCCTCCGTAACAGGCTGTACTGGGGAAGAAAATGTAAGATGGAAACACATCCTTTACAAGGACTTAATCTGCACCTTAGAATTAACTAAGGCCACAACATAGGACAAAACTGCACTGAAGTCCTTCCAGATCTGGCAGGACAGCAAACAGAAACCAAGGCTTTCAACATTGCAAATCAATAGTAGTGATTACTAGTACACAGCTCAAGTGCTATTGTCACTGCCCGGGGCAGGAGGGTACAGATGTCGGTGCTGAGGAGCTAGGAACTAGGTCCCAAGGACCTGAAGCACCTTTACTGAGTGTCTCCCATTGTGGCATGCCTACTTCCACCGTGGGAGGTTGTGGGAATGGCAGAGTTGTGCAGAGATGCATTGCAGTCAGATAGCACCCCCAAACACTGTTGCACCCCAGCATTCAAAAGCACATCCATTTGTGGTGACTTGCAGAGAAACCTGCTGTTCCTGACCACAGAAACCTGCTGAACAGTTTGTTACCATACTGAACACTGAGCTCTCCTGTATGGCTAATTTAAGCACATTAGGGCTCCCTGAGTGTTAGCAACTTTATGTGCTTTCCCTAGAGGCAGGCAACAAGAGGTTTTACCTCCAGTAAGATAACTGCAGCACAGCCACAACTCCCCAGAGAGCACTGTTCCCATCACTAAATTGGGAAAATCAGGTACTAAGACCCGCAAACAGGGTAAATGAGTTTGTGTAACTCATGGGAAATGCTGAAGATAATGCTCCAACAGTCATCTGTCACAGCCCCAATTACTTTAATAAATTTAAATAATAGAAAACTGCCCTGACTTTTGCTTTTCAGTAGAAATAAATACCATGCTAAGGGTTTCATCTTTTCTCATCTCCATCTTTGTCATGTCAAGTCACAGCGATCTCATCACTAACTGCAGCAGTGACAGTTTACAGTAGACACTGAAAAAACATTGTTCACCTCTCACAGAATTGTGGAATAATAGAATGGTTTGGGTTGGAAATGGGCACAAAGATCATTCAGTTCCAACCCCCCTGCCATGGGCAGGGACACCTTCCACTAGATCAGGTTGCTCAAAGCCCCATCCAGCCTGGCCTTGAACACCTCCAGGGAGGGGCATCCACAACTTCTCTGGCCAGTGCCTCACCATTCTCAAAGTAAAGAATTTTTTCCATATATCTAATCTAAATTTACCTTCTTTCAGTTTAAAGCCGTTAGTCCTTGGTGTATTGCTATGTACCCTTGTAAAAATTCCCTCTCCAGCTTTCCTGTAAGCCCCCCTTTACAGGGGAGAAGGCTGCTATAAGGTCTCCCTGGAGCCTGCTCTTCTCTAGGCTGGACAACTCAACTCTCTCTGCCTGTCTTCATAGGAGAGGTGTTCTAACCTTCTGATCATCTTCATGGCCCTCCTCCAGACCTGCTCCAGCATGTCCATTTCTTTCCTGTGCTGAAGGTTCCAGAGCTGGATGCAGTGCTCCAAGTGCAGCCTCACAAGAGTGAAGAAGCAGGGCAGAATCATCTCTCTTGACCTGCTAGTCACATTTCTTTTGATGCAGCCCAGATACAGTTGGCCTTCTGGGCTGCAAGCACACATTGTTAGCTCATGTACAGCTTTTCATCCACAAGGATCCCGAAGCCCTTCTTGGCAGGGCTGCTCTCAATTACTTCATCCTACAGCCTGTATTGATACTGGGAATTGACTTCACCCACGAACAGGACCTTGCGCTTGGCCTTGTTGAACTTCATGAGTTTCGCACAGGCCCACTGCTCAAGCTTGTCAAGGTCTTTCTGGATGGCATCCCTTCCCTCTAGCACGTCAACCACACTACAGAGCTTGGCGTCATCAGCAAACTTGCTGAGGATGCACTCAATCCCACTGTCCATATCACCAACAAAGATGTTAAACATGGCCAGTCACAATACTGACCCCTATGGTATGCCACTTGTCACTTGACATCAAATTCTAATTCAAGCTCCATCAATTCCCAGATTCAAAGGTACCAGAAATTAAGGGCTGTGTTAAAGAACTGAAGAAGCTGAGGAAGACTAGAAAACAAGCTGTAAAAACAAGCACAGGATATGGTAGCATTTAGTACCATTCCGCTTCTTGCATTCTTTTAAAGACGGTAGGAGTTCAACACTATGTCATGGCTGGAAGAATAAAATATTGCCTTACAAACCTAAGCATTAGCATTTGAAAAATCACGTTTTCTATCTACTGATTTAATCCTGTCAATATGTCCTTGTAAAACACCTTATTCCTTAACCCCAGGCACACCTGCAGCATGTGTTGTGCTCATACAATGGCAATTCCATTAGCCTTACCCAAAGTGTCATCAATTTGCTGCGAAACTCTGGCTGCTGAAGTGCACTGTGCATTGCAAACAGAGCAGGCAGGTCTTCTCCCTTGAGACTATACATACTTCTGCATACTTCCAGCGCTATATCTAACCTCACACTTGAATATGTAACTGTCCCCAGGGAATCCAGTGCAGTCTGTAGACAATATACATGGCAACAGAGGTGAAGATCAAAGTCCTCACTGCTTCCTAAAAACACCCTACGACAGATTTCTAGAAAACAGTGGTTGCATAAATAAAAAGAAAAATCATCTTCCACATGTCTGCTGTTTCCCTGCTTTTTGAGCCTATTTCTGAAAGGCAAATTTATCTAGGAGAAAAAAAAAAAAAAGGCTATTGCAGAGAAAGCTCATTTTTAAGTGTATGTCCACATTTTTTTTTACAATTTTCCATATACTTCACTTCTCAATAGCCCAATCCACAAGGAGCAAGACCATAGAAAAGTGTTATGCTGAAAGCTGAAAATATGAAGAAATCTTGAGAGAATCTCCTCTTAAGGAGAAAAGACAGTAACACTAACTTCACAGTCAGAGGAACTGAGATAAGGGGAAGTCAACCGAGTGACCTCTCACAGCTGGAAAATTGCTCAGCTTCACTACTGCACTACAGCTTGTCATTGTAACAAGTAAGACGTTTTTACAGAGTAACCTACCAACAGGGCACTTTGCAGGTAAAATCAGGATCCTAGCTTTCAGGAGTTTAAGGTCTAAGTAAGTTACAGGAAAAAAATGGCAGTGATAATGTACATATGTATGATGTAAACACTGAAAAGCCAGTAAGCAGAGCCAGCAGTACAGTCAGCAGCAGGTACACTGTGTTATGGCTCTGGAGAACCATCAACAGGTGCATTCTTACTCATTCTAATGGGTCAGATTTAACCTTTTCTCAGTAATATACTTCACATAATTGAGACACTCTTTATTTGTTTTATTTTGTTGAGACAGCACAACGGAGGTAGCTAAAGCCAACCTTTAGAAACAGCACAGAAGATAACACAATTTTAAATGCAGTGCATCTCCCTTACTTCCAAAGAAAACAGAAAAAATTATAGGAAAGAATAAGTCATAAACACTCAGGTAGGTTTCTCAAAGCCAAAGCAAGGCTATTGATTTTCTCTTTTTCCTAGCCTAAGCAGAAGTTGGAGAAGAGAAACAGTAGAAAATAGGTGCATCAGGCAGTTTTGGGGTCCTGACTTCCCCACATGTCTTCTCACTGCTCCCTTCCCACATTAAATTCTGTCTCCCTTTGCAGCTGAAGGCCTCCTCTTCCACTTCACACCCTAACATGGGGGGAAGCAAACAGAGCTGGCTAGGGTCCTAGGAACACATACACCAGCAGCCCTGTGCAATGGACAGCATGATCCCAGCTCACAGCCTACCCACTCACTGACACCACCCAAAGCAATGATAAGAGACAGGTGTTTGCCACGCAACTTCCCAAGATTTCTTTTGCCTGCTTGGCATATGTAAAACCTATGTGCACACATGAAAGTAATAGTTCATTACTTTATAAAAGAGCACTAATTAAAAGCCAATATATTATCTGTGTCAAATGACTTCTCTGGCTTTATAGGGTGAAATGTAGTACAGAAGCTAGCCAAACGTGTTCTGTGAGCACCACAGACTGGTGTCAGCATATTTTGTTTATCTTTTGTTAAACGACCTTGAGCCCTCCTGCCTTATATCTACATACATGAAGAGTGAAACTCTTCTTAAAAATTGCTGTTGTCAAGGTATGTCTATTTAGAAATAAAATTATTTAGTCAGTGATTCTTTTGGGCCTTCATCATAGTAAGACTTGGTAAAGTATTAGTTAAGCATACATATTAAAAAAAGAAAATCTGTTAAGAGAATTTCACCTTCACTTAATTTTCCATATTTGGGCTCTCCTATGAACCCAATGGAAACTCCCTACCATAAAAAAATACTGCGCTTTTTATGTACCATTTTGAAAATGCTTTTCAAGTGTTAATTACTGTTTTAAGCTGAGCAGCATTGTGTATGGAAATGGCTCATATGGTATCATTTACAATGGAGTTCCACCGCTAGTAGCCACCCTATTAATGTGAAGAGTATGACAAACAAGAATGCATTTCTTTTCTAAAAATTAATATAATGGCCATCAGATTTCCAGGATTCACCATATTCACAATTCTTCCTGTTTCACTGAATTAAGAGCACATTCTGAACTGAATTAAATCCAGAGGTTTTATACAAATTAATTTGAAACCCAAGGAGGGAATCGGCTTTTGCCATCCATTAGCATGCTTCTGTTACACATGAAGAGTATACTCCAAATACCCATTAAGGAACCTGAAAATTTATACTCCATGCAAGGGGTTGAAATGTAGCACACCTATAAATGCGGACAAGTGGAAGCCCATTAGTGGTTACTTTCATCATCCATGAGATCAGCTGTGGGGAGATCACAAGAGAGCAGGGAGAAAAGCCACACAAAAGAGAAAAATATAATTGTAAAATATTCCCTTTTATGTCATACTATGCCCACTAAATAATTAATTACACATACATCAGCTGCTGTTAAAAGAAAAAAAGAATGGGGGGCGGGGGCAAGGAATTCAATGAAAAGCTAAAATGTAGTTAATAAAAAAAGTACAAGAAAGACTGCTGTTCAAAATGCCCAGGTTAAATGCTGAATAAAGCACTGCCAGCAGCAATCGCCTGCAGGCATCCCATGCATGATTAGTGACTTGGTGCAATAGAAACTGCTATGTTGAAGAAACCCTCTGACCTGAGGATCTTGACACCAGGAGCTAATTGCAAACCATGTAATCACCTGTTCCAGATTGCTCTGTAGTGTAAACCCACGCTGACTGTGCCCAGTTTTCCACAGCAATAGCACCATACAGGTCAGAAGGAGTCTGCATTAATTACTCCCCATTGTCAGCATCACCTAAAATTCAGTAGTCTATCTTAAATGGTTTCAGTAGTCTATCTTAAATAAAAATTTCCATTAGAATGCCTCAGAGGAAACACCTTTCCCTTAGTTAAAGATGTGAATTACAGATAAATACCCTGCCTGTTAATGTGGTTTTATGTGAATACAAAATGAGGTTTTTAAAAACTACTGCACATAAAAAATGCATGTCTTTATTCTGGGAGAAAAAAAATCATTGCTGTGGAAGAGTCACTCTCCTTTACCCCCTCCCTGGCTACAGTAGAGACAGACAATACATGTTTGCAAGAATTCACAGTGCCACAAATTGATTTCTTTCACATTACGTGTGAGACAGCTGATAACTTTCTACCTGAAACACAACTATATGGATAGAAAACCACCCGAAAAAGGGAAATGGCTCAGACAAGAGAGTTCACAGTGGTTAACCTCCTGGAACACATTAGCTACACCAAGTCCCGGTTGCCCAGACTAAACAACCCTGAAAACCTCTTGATTTTATTCACTAACAGGAAATGATTCAGATACAGTTCTGCAAAGGCAGTCAACAAGAAGAGGTAAATTGTGCACACTTGCTGTACTACATTTTACTATGAAACAATCAAGTATAAAATTTATTCAGCTCTGGTGTAATTTTTGCCTTCCTTCCTTCTTCTTAGCATTTTGGCTTCAGTTGGCATAACTAAAACATAAAGTGTGATATTTTTGTCTTAGATCTCACATAATATTTTTTTTAAACACACATATTGTACAGACTCCTGACAGAGTAATGCATTGTCAGGTGTGAGAGAGACAGAAACTGGGATCTCTTACAGAGAATGGTGTCTGCCCATAAAAAATAATGAAAACCAAAGCGTTATCAGGTCTGAAGCCATGAAAAGAGAGTTGCTTTTTCCTTTAAAGTTTGCTTTTTATGGGAGAGATTTACTTTCCAACATAAACGTTACACACACATCACCAAACCAGCACGTAAAAGGGATCAAAACATTTTCTAGCTCTACAACTTATCCCAGTTGCTCTATGAAGCACAGCTATGGTCACAAAACCAACCTCCCCCATCTCCTGTCAAACCACCTAATGTTTGCAGCAACAAAGCAGTCTTGTTACCTGAAAATAAAGTCAATCTCTTTCCTCCTGCATGTATCTGTATAAATGAAAGACCCAGCCTTCAGGTAGCACTTCCAAGATAAGGCTGAGAGTTCATACATTTTGCAAAATTTTAACTATTAGCCCTATATTTACATGTAATAATACATATGCTGGAAGAGTCCCTGACATATGCTGAAAAAGTAGCACAGCAAGCTGTAGGCAATCCAGGAGACTGCTAGAGTGCATCAAAGGTAATTTCTTAACCCAGGTAACAGCCACCCCTACCAGAAGGGATGCAATATTTGGCCTGATGATCACTAATGCAAATGAGCTTATCAATAATGTCAAGATCGGAGGCAGTCTGGGCTGCAGTGATCATGCACTGATGGGGTTCAAGTTCCTGAGGATATGGGACAGACTAGAAGTCAGGACCCTAAATTTCAGGAAAGCAGAATTCCAGTTCTTCAAGGGGTTATTCAGTAGGACCCCCTGGGATATGGTCCTCAGGGATAAGAGGGTAGAACGGAGTTGGTAAATATTTAAGAATGCTTTCCATAAAGCACAAGAGTGCTCAGTCCCCAGATGTAGGAAATGGGAATCACCAGGAAAGGTAAGAGATCAGCATGGCTGAGTCAAGACCTGCTGGTCAAACTGAAGGTCAAGAGGGAACTGCACAGGCAGTGCAACCACAGACAGGTAACATGGGAAAAGTATAGGGATGTTGCCTGGTTGTGTAGGGATGGGGTCAGGAAGGCTAAGGCACAGCTGAAGCTGAACTTGGCAAAGGAAGTGCAGACTAACAAGAAGGGCTCCTACAGGTATGTTAATCAGAAAAGAAAGGGTAAGGAAAGCGTACCCCAACTGATGAATGAAAACGGTGACGTTGTACCAACAGACGAGGAGAAGGCTGAGGTACTCAATAACTTTTTTGCTTCAGTCTTCATTGACAACCGCTCTTCCCACCGCTCCTGGGTCAATGGACACCAAGAAGGGGACCGAGGCTTAAGCCCCTCCCACAGTAGGGGAGGATCAGGTTGGTGACCACCTGAGGAACCTGAACATACGTAAGTCTATGGGACCTGACAAGATGCATCCCAGAATCCTGAGGGAACTTGCTAACGTGGGTGCCAAGCCACTCTCCATGATACTTGAAAAGTCATGGCAATCAGGAGAAGTCCCTGGTGACTTGAACAAGGGGAACATTGTGCCCATTTTTAAAAAGAGTAGAAAAGACAACCCTGGGAACTACCTACCTGTCAGCCTCACCTCTGTGCCTGGAAAGATCATGGAACAGATCCTCCTAGAAGCTATGCTACAAAATATGGAGGGTGGGGAGGTGATTAGAGGCAGCCACCAAGCTGAGCAGTGCAGTTGTCACACCAAAAGGATGGAATGTCATCCAGAGGGACCTGGACAAGCTGGAGAAGTGGGCCTGTGTGACCCTCATGAGGTTCAACAAAGCTAAGTGCGAAGTCCTACATATGGGTCGGGGCAATCTGTGGTTTCAATACAGGATGGGGATGACATGACTGAGAGCAGCCCTGATGAGAAAGACTTGGCGGTGCTCATTCATGAGACGCATAATAGGAGCCAGCAGTGTGTTCTCACAGCCCAGAAGGCCAATCGTATCCTGGGCTGCATCAAAAGAAGCGTAGCCAGCAGATCAAGGGAGGTGATTCTGCCCCTCTGCTCTGCTCTTGTGAGACCCCATCTGGAATACTGCGTCCAGTTCTGGAATCCTCAGTATAAGAAGGATATGGAGCTGTTGGAACGGGTCCAGAGCAGGGCTACAAAGTTGATCAAAGGGCTGGAGCACCTCTGCTATGAGGACAGGCTGAGAGAGTTGACGCTGTTCAGCCTGGAGAAGAGAAGGCTCCGAAGAGACCTTATAAAGGCCTTTCAGTACCTGAAGGGGCTACAAGAAAGCTGGGGAGGGACTTATTATAAAGGATAGTAGTGATAGGATGAGCGGGAATGGGTATAAACCGGAAAGTGGCAGATTTAGACTAGACATTAGGAAGAAATCCTTCACAATGAGGGTGGTGAGACACTGGCACAGGTTGCCCAGGGAAGTTGTGGATGCCCCTCCGTGGAAGTGCTCAAGGCCAGCTTGGATGGGGCCTTGAGCAACTTGATCTAGTGGGAGGTGTCCCTGCCCATGGCAGGGGGGTTGGAACTGGATGATCTTTAAGGTCCCTCCAACCCAAACCATTCTATGATTCTGACTTCTCCACTATCAGACACCTGGAGCACTGCTGTGATCAAGGGCAAACTACAAGCCAAACAGCCTGTTCCTACCACCAGCTCCAAGTATTGTTGATGCGGTCTACTGGCAATTATTTCACATTGTCCTTACTATAAATAAATAAATAAATGAAAAATCCCAAGGGCCCTACTAAAACCTACTTATGGCCAATCCCTGTTCAGGTTTTAATTAAGAGCTGCAACCAAAGTGCTTATGCCCCATGCAACAAGGCAAAACCTGCGTTCAGGATTGTTCTTCTCCTGAGGCAACTTCTGCAGCTCTTCATGCCAGCAAAGACCTACCTAAAGAGGGGTGGGGGATGTCTGGTTGAGCAATTTGACCTCAAGCCAACTCCACGATCTGAAAAGAGTAAGAAAGTAGAAATCTGCCTAGTCACATGCTGGTGCTTGCTGGTAACTGGCTGCTCTTCCAAGTCAAGTGAGAAGGCACTTCATACAATTCCAACTAGGGCCAGTTTTAAAATATGGGTTCTGTAATGTCTGGATTCCCACAGCTGGAGGGAGGGCACTGGACAGGGTGCAGCACACCACACCCTGACACAAAACCGCCTGGCACGTTGAGCTGACATATGTTGTTCCCATGCTTACATCAAATGGATTCCCAGCTGGCAGAGATGGTTTCCTGTATATCTGGACATACTGTATTTCCTGGGATATCACAGGAATTTTACCAACATTTTTCCATGCTATTATAGGGATCTATAAATGCTAGCAGGGCCTTTCCTGCTCTTTCTATCTTCAAATTCAGGTCTCACATTTACACAAAAAAAGAACCTGCTCAATGACCTGTAGCCTCTGCTGATTCCTGCCATGGGGAGGCAGGTAGCTCATGCATCTTTCTGGAATGACCTTTGAGTTTGCACAGTTGCCTCCCATGAGAGGAGACCATGTGGTCTTATTTATCTATACAGCAGTGGGGGCCAGAGGCCAAGAGCGCTCTACTGCCTCATCCCGCTTTTAAAAGCAAGACGAGGATCATGTGAATTAGCAGGAGGCACCAGAAGTGACCAGGACCCTGATGAGCTTTGGCATCACGTCACTCCTGAGGAAGCAGCAGTCTGTGAGACCATCCAATGCACCACGTGCACCAAGGCACTTGCTGGCAGGATGGCAGCAGTCATTAGATATAATTATTAAGCGCTGACCATTCTGCAAGTGAATTTGTAAGTCATCTGGTTAAAACAAGACATACGATTGGAAACTTTTCCTAAAAATTACCATGACTTGGCTTGAAACACCACATGAGGAGTCCAAGAGCTGCATATATGACTGCAGCTAAATGTGCCTGTGAATAGGGGCACCTGCAGTGAACATCATAACAGGACAGAGAGGGAGGAAGCACCGCAGGCTCACATATCATTTAGCCAGCCTCAGGGAGAGATGCTTTAGCAACCTGCAGACTGGCCAGGAGACATGACAGCAGTGGCTCAAGTAAATGCTGGCATTTCTGAACAGCTGGTGTTCAGTGCAGGCTTGTAGCATGGAGAGGTCACTGCTGGCATGGGACGTGAAACAAAATTCAGTGAAAGGCACTCGCCAGAGAGGGTGGGACTTGGATGCTGCTGCATTAGTTTGGTTCACTAATATAACACCAGCTTTGATCCCTTTTCACCACCCCATGCGACAGCAGCCTCAAGTGTGCAGAAATGAATGACAACTGCCCTTAGAGGGTTACTGATGGGCTGCACCTAAATGAGTCATGTTACTAAAAGAGCAGACCCTTCAAGTCCCACCATCTGCACCTTGTCTTTCCCCTGCACATCCAGAACAATCCTCCTGTTCATCATCCTCCACCTGTTGCCAGTTGTAAAAGTTTAGTGCTCCTATTTCTAACACAACCCTAACGTAAGCACAGACAGTAAAAAAACCCACAGTGCTATAACCAGTTCCTCTATTTTTACATTTGTTTCAGACTGGAATTCGCACCACTTGCTAACCATGTGCTTTACAGTATTTACCAATCCTGCAGGGCTCACAAAACTCATCAAACTTAAATCTGTAAAGTTTACTTGCTTCTGAATTCTGCAATGCTTACACTGTCCTATAAATCACCACCTTGACTCCCTAGCTGCTCATCAGGAGCCAGTATATTTTCACACCTATAGCATTTAGGACTTTAAGACACATCTGCTGAAATCATTACTCTGGGATGGTTTACCAAGGCAAAGAAGACACAGGGGTGAAAGAACTTTTTTTCCTGTAAACGCAATCTAGTCATTTTGCTAGATGGAGAACTTGGTCTTGTTGATACTCAAGAAAAACCTTTATACATTCCAACCAGAACTTTCACTTCATATCTCTATTTCTTATGAATATTTCAAGAAGTAGGTTATATATAATTAAAGACACCTGTGACACTTGTAATGCTCATTCTCCCTGCAATGGCTGACAAAGAGCAGTAACCCTGAAATTATATTTTATAGTCCTGCTTCTTCCCAACTCCTTCAGCTCCTCTCTCATGAATGAGTCAAGTAGAAGACTTCAGCCACGTTCTTAAACAATTCCTGAAAGAAGGATGCAATTCACCTCACCTGCATTGCCTTGTGCTAAATAGATGTAGACAGGTACAGCTCAAACTGAGTTCAGTAGCTGCTCAGAGGAAATTATCTCTAACCTCAAGTCAGCCCTTTATTTCTGCAGAGGACACATCAGACACGTGTTTAATTGAGAACACGCTGCTAGAGTTAACCACAGGCAAAACTGCTGTAATCAAGATTAACACAAGTGTGCATTTAAACCCTTTGCTGAACTGGGGCCTTAAGAGAATATCTCACGTGGGAACAGGGAATTATCATCAGAATACCTGCATCTGTAATAGGCCATTGGGAACTGCTTTCAAAATTGCTTCTGAAATATTCTGGTTTCAACATCCTATTATCAATTCTACTTGGGAAGCAATGGATTTAATTTAGAGAAACAGTTCAGCAAAACAGATGGGTTGCATGTCACTTCTGGGCTCCTTCAAGACCCGTTTCCTTCTCGCATTTTGAGAAAATTCACCAATACCATTGGGAACAATAGTTATGAACCCCATATGCTTTGAATAGATAGAACACCTGTATTCAAATTCTAAAGCTGCTTGGCAAGCCCATCTTATGTCTGTTTCTGAGGGAAACTAGATTACAAGACTTTGTGACCTCTTTGTTTATCATATTCATCCATTCAATACTACTGACAAAGTGACTGCTTTCTTTGATTGGCTTGTGATGAGCCTTGCCAAGTTAAATAAAGGGCTCCTTGCTATTAATCTGTTCTGCTGAGGTCTCCTATTTGGCTGAACCTGTTTGTGAAACAACTATAAGAGCCATAAATACTTCAGATTAACTCACAGTAGCCCTAAAGCAAAGACAAGCTATAAATTTTGAGGGCAGGTGACAATTGCCAAAGTCTGACGGAAAAGAATGACTCTTACAGTTGACTGGCTGGAATGACGGTTGCACTTTCCAGCTCTGCTTTCAGTCACCTACAGCACAGATATGAATATTAAAAAGCACAATCAATAAATTAGCCAAAAACATTCTTTAAAGATTAACAGAGGGGTGCAACTCCTAACAATGCAAGAGCAATAGAGGTACAGTTTTAAGGGCTGCTTACTTCTGAAGCCACTGTCTTCACTGCCACAATCTGGCACAGCTCTAGCCACTGCACTGATGTGTTGTTCAGTATCTGGTTTTATGTTCCTGGGCAACTGGTGGCTCTACTGGAGCAGTGGAATTGGACTAGATGTCTTCTAGAGGTCCTTGCCAACCTCAATCAGTCTGTGATTCTGTGATCCACCAGTAATGCAAAGGGACACACTCTTCCTATTTCGACCCAGATCCTCCCACTCTACCCAGGAGGCAGGTCTGCTGCTTTTCTGGTGCTTTTTCGGTATACCTCTCCAGGTCCTGGAAAGGGCCCTTTTGGCTGTTTCCATGCTACCAAGTGCACACGTTCCTCAATACACTCAGGAGTTCCAGTCCCTTGGGACACAGTTTGGCTGGCCTGAAAACCCAGGATGCATTATGTCTTCCTTCTGAGCCTTTATACAAATGCACTTGACAAGTGTTGAATGTGGGTAACTCTATCACTCATTATTAAACTGTTTAGAAGGCTTTAAAGCATTAAATAAGCTGATAGAAGAAGATAATTTTAGAAATTTTAATAATATACATTGCAGCTTAGCAAAGCTATGTGTAGAAGTTATATCCGTGTACGCCCAGCTCAGCTTTAATCCCCTCAATAGGAAATGAGACAATCAAAGTATGATTCAGAAGAAAGAAATGAGTCAGGGCCTTTCCACTGACAAATATTAGAAAACCAGGCTGATCACAAACAGCCAACAAAGATTTGCATGCCCTGTACAGAAAAAGCAGTATACTCTTTGTATTAGCTACAGATGAATTTGTTTGTCTTAGCAGACAAACAATCTCCTATCAGTAACATTCATTATTTTTAAGGTTAATGTAGCAATGCTTTATATTGAAATAAAATGGCAAAACAAAGGTTCCACTCTGAGGCAGTGAGTTGAAGTGAGAACAATGTTTCATTCTTAACAGACTGACCATTTGCTATCAGTCTTCAAAGAAAAATGTAGTTCTTGAATCAAAACATTTATATTCTTCCTCATTTGCTTTCCTTCTTGGTACAGGCATCGCTTTGCCAGCCGGTGGTTAGCAGATGAGGAGTTTCCAATGATGTGGCTCCTTCGGACATTTACTGCTGGTGTACAAGGTATTTAAGAGCTAGAACTCCAGCACAGAACTTATGTGTGGCAAATCTTAACCCCTTCAGCGGGATAGGTGACAACCCGACAAGGTCACCACCAAAGGAATGTGAGAAAGCTGCAGCAGCACAGGGATTTATTCCCTCTTGGCTTTTAAGGGAAGTTTTAAACAGGAGAGGGCGATGCAACCACAAGCAAACATCTCCCAAGAAATAATTACAGCATCTTTAATAACAAGTTTCAATGCAAGAAACTACCTTTGTGTCCATTCTTCTGGGCTCTCTGAAGGACTGCATACACCATGGGTGGAGTATACTCTGGACAAATACTGATTTATAGCAAAGTTATATTTTTACTAAAACTGCCCTATAAACAATAACATCTGTTAGAGGAAAGAAAAAGGTTTTTTTCAGGGTTTCTCCTTTTCCATCCAAATTCATAGAAGTAATTTTTCAGGGAAACCTGTGGGGCCTGCAGTAAATACACAGAACTTTAACATAAATTGTTGCCTTTTTTTCCCCAGTTTATTCATCAGTTCTCTCACACTGGCAATAACCTCCTATTACATGGATAAATTAAATGTACTAAATGTTTAATATTTTGCAAACTTACTCAACATGTCCTATTTTCCCATGGCAGATGTATCTAAGAGTATCAGTTTCCCATATTGGACAAACATAAGGAGAACTCCCCCATATTTTATCTGCTGCAGTCAGCACCAAAAAGGAGAATAACATTTTAAGTCCTCCAACCTTCCTTGGAAAAACAGAGTGTTTACTCTTTCAAGCCTTCCATGAGGGCCAGGGGAGAAATGGTAAAAAAAAAAAAATTATATTAAGGTTAGCAGAGGCAGCATCATAATTTCCATGTTTTCCATCTTCTCTAGATATGGAATGATTTCTTCAAGCAATACAGAACAAACTCCTATTTAGCAGGAGAAGTAAATTGAGGCTGTTCTCCATCTTTTTCCTTTGCAACACAATGGAGCTGTCAGTAATATAACCTTGAATGTGTTCATTTTCACACATTAACTCTTCTAGCCCTGTAAATATAAACAGGGTTTTTGTCTCATGGGGGCAAAAGTGCATTTTAAAGCACTGAAACAATAGAGAACATAAATTTTAATTAAAGTTTTCATTGTACACACGCATGGATAACCCTCCCTTTAGCAAAGAAAAACCCCTTTTTAAAATTAAAGTTATCATGCTGAAATTATTAACATGACTCCTGGGAAAAACGCATGACCTTTGCATATCAAAAGCCAAAATGACTAAGTGAACTATGTTTAATAAATATTATATTTCCTTTTGAGTTCATGCACTCAGTTAATCATGCACTGATAGGTGAAAAATATTTTTAAAGCTCTAAGTATAGTGAGACCTCTCTCAATGATTTTTCAATGATCTCGAGAATCTGGAGGGGTACCAGTTGACGGGAAGCTCGCAAACGTTGTCCCTCTCTTCAAGAAGGGCAGCAGGTATGACTTGAGTAACTACAGGCCTCTTAGTCTCATTTCAGTGCCTGGTAAGATTATAGAGAAGATTATTCTGGGAGCTACTGAAAAATACCTGGAAGACAACACAGTCATTGGTCCCAGTCAGCACGGGTTTATAAAGGGAAAGTCCTGCCTGACAAACCTAATTTCATTCTATGACAAGGTTACCCACCTAGCTGACCAAGGAAAGCCAGTTGACATGATCCTTCTGGATTTCAGCAAGGCCTTTGATACTGTCTCTCACAGTATCCTCCTAAACAAAATGTCCAGCATACAAATGGATGAACACATAATGCAGTGGGTGAACAACGGGCTAATGAGTCAGGCTCAAAAGGTCATAGCGAATGAGGTTACATCGGGCTGGCAATCAGTTGCTATCAGGATTCTGCAGGGATCCATTTTAGGACCAGTACTCTCCAATATCTTCATACATGACCTGGATGCAGGACTGGAAAGTTTAATAACCAAGTTTGCTGATGACATGAAACTGGGGGGAGCTGTTGACAGTCTTGAAGGCAAAGAGGGATCTAGACAAATTGGAGAGCTGGGTAATCACCAACTACATGAAGTTTAACAAGGGCAAGTGTTGGGGTTTGCACCTCGTAGATGGCAACCCTGGATATATATACAGACTGGGAACCAAGAGGCTGGAGAGCAGTCCTTTGGAAATGGAATTGGCAGTTCCGGTCAACAGCAAGTTGAACATGAACCAACAGCGTGCCCTGGCAGCCAAGAGGGCCAACCATGTCCTGGGGTGCATTGAGCACGGCACTGCTAACTGGTTGAGGGAGATGATTGTCCCGCCCTACTACACACTGGTGTGGCCCCACCTTCAGTATTGTGTGCAGTTTTGGGCGCTGCAGTATAAAAAGGATATCAAGCTACTGGAGAGTGTCCAGAGAAGGGACACAAAGCTAGTGAAGAATCTAGAGGGGGAGTCATATGAGGAGTGACTGAAGTCACTTGGTCTCTTCAGCCTGGAGAAGAGACTGAAGGGGGACCTCATAGCAGTTTACTGCTTCCTCACAAGGGAAGGTAGAGGAGCTGATCTCTTCTCTCTGGTGACCAATGATAGGACCAAAGGAAATGTCAGGAGGATGTGCCTGGGGAGGTTTACGTTGGGTATTTGGCAAAACTTCTTCACTCAGAGGGTGATGAAGCATTGGAACAGGCTCTCCAGGGAAGCAGTCACGGCACCAAGCCTAACAATCTTCAAGAAGCATTTGGACAATGCCCTCAGACACATGGTGTACATTTTGGAATTGTCCTATGCAGGACAATGGACTCGATGATCTTTGTGGGTCCCTCTCAACTCATGTCATTCTGTGATTCTGTGAACTTAAGCATTTTAAATTTGACTGGCCTCCTGTTCTTTGCAGGTCCTAAAAGGTCTCAAGTCACCTCTCCTTGGGAGGAAAGCCAGCAGGAATAACTTGGACTCTGAGATCAACAGCACCAAGTTGTATGCTGTCCTGCTGCTCTTAGGTGTATTGGTGAGCACATTCATCTGTGCCACAGAAGGGCTGGCATGCCTGCGCTGCTGCCTGCACCGCTGCCCACTGCTCATCAGTACTGATTTTTGTCCTGGTTTGGGTCAGGGGTGGCATTTTTACTGGGTGCATGGGCTGACTGCATGATCACATGGCGTGTTTCCCACTGAACTAGCATCCATTAGTTATCTGTTTTGACCCCAGAGCTTGGCACAGGGCTGATTACTTATTTCAAGGTATCACTATTCTGGTGTGCAGAGGAGATAATTTACAAGAGGAAATAAAGAAAACACTAGGCTCTATCCCTGTATTTTTGAGGCATACCCTTTCAAATCTAACTGTTTATTGGGTCCACTTAAAATTTCGGGCTCTCTGAATATCAAAGAGGGTGCAGCAAAAATAGTTAATATCGTTATTTATTTTGCATACTTAGCAAGAAAATTTAAATGTCCCTTCAAAAGAAAAGCTGGGAACAGCCTTTACCACAAAATTAGCATGGGTGCACGATTCTGCATAGGTGAAGGGAAGATCCAAAAGTAAGAGCAACAGTATTTTTTTCAGTCTCCTATATTTATCACCACTCTTCCACCCTGGAAACAACGATGTCCAGCCCTTGGTTCACAATATACACAACTATAGTCAAAGGATGCAAAGTCCTTCAGTTTGATTAGGGGATATGTTGATCCATGACATCCACCCATCCCTATCCTCTCCTCCCAAAATTCAAGGTGCATTTGAATCACAGATCCAATGGTCCTCAGCAATAACCAAAGTTCCTCTACAAGAACTTTTACCTTGGGAGACTGGTCCTGGTCAAGCCAGTCACCTTAATGGACATACATCATCTTAAAAATAAAATAAATAAAAGCAAGTTATGAGCACAGTTATATCATTTAGCAGCTAAGTATATACCAGCTGTATTTAAAAATAGCCACTACCATCCAGTGAAAGCAAATTAATTATTTCACAGAATCACAAAATCAGTAGGTTCGAAAAGACCCACAGGATCATCAAGTCCAACCATTCCTATCAATCACTAAACCATGCCCCTCAGCATCTCATCCACCCATCTTTTAAAGACCTCCAGGGATCATGACTCAACCACCTCCCTGGGCAGCCTGTTCCAGTGCCCAATGACCTTTTTCGTGAAAAATGTTTTTCTGATGTCCAGCCTGAACCTCTCCCAGTGGAGCTTGAGGCCATTTCCTCTTGACCTGTCCCCTGTCACTTCGGAGAAGAGGCCAGCTCCCTCCACCCCACAACCTCCTTTCAGGTAGTTGTAGAGAGCTATAAGGTCCCCCCTCAGCCTTCTCTTCTCTAGGTTAAACGATCCCAGTTCCCTTCACCACTCCTCGTAAGACTTGTTCTCCAGCTCCCTCACCAACTTCGTCACTCAAGACATAGACATATTTATAGGATTTATGGGGCAGCCAAAGCCAAAGTTAGTTAATTGAAATCCCGATAAAAGACTGAAGCTCGCACTGGATCTTATACTGTGAATTTCAAAGTCTTTATTAAATAAAGCCATTAAGCAGGATGATAATCCCTGTGGCCTTAAATATGAATAAGGTGCAATGTAAATAATACAAGGCAAAAATCCAATTTTCATGCAGTGAACTTTCAAATACTCCGCTGTTTCCATTAAATTACCTTTTATTCAGCATATTGTAATGGCACTGAGGGCACATCAGGCTTCCTTGTAATACAATTATTGTTCAGCATAAAAAATGGTTTTTAACTTGAAACAGAAATGTGAAATATTTTATTTGGCTTCTCTCATATGTCAAATGACATGAAAATCGAGAACAAAAGTGTCATAGATGCAACAAAAGAGAAAATAAGCAAAGGAAAAATAAACACATGCAAACAAAAATGATCCAGAATGTGAAGACAAAAGAAAGAAACAGGGTACATAACAGTAGTTTTCCAGTTAATTTTACAGCAATTTAATACTAGAAAATAGAACAGGAAAACAATTTCAGTAACTAAACTTGGATATAGGCCAAATGGAGCTGTAGCACACAGTAAAGGAGGTGAAACTCATCAAAGCTCTTTAACCAGAAGAAAATCTGGTGTGAAATGTCTGTCACGCTCCTTCCAAACACAAGAATGAGCACATCAAGTGCCACAACAGTGCAGTGCTTGAGTCTGGAGGCATGCAATCTCTCCCTGGTTCTGCCGTGCTGGTAGCGGGTCACTTTGCATGTGCTTTAACTTCTCATCTACAAAGGAAGCACTGTTGTTTACTATTCTTCATAAAGCATTCTGCAGAGTTAAGAATCATTAACTAAAAATACCTCTATTAAAGAACTGGAAACAGTAACATAAGGTCAAGAATTCACTATTATTGTTCAGAAACAGAATATCCCTACTGGGAAATTTAAACAATCCATTAAGGATGAGACTATACCTGCTATGGATGTCAAACAATTTTTCCACTATAAACCTTTCTGCAAATCAAAATAAATCCTCCAGCAAAGTTGTGATGGAATAAAGAGAAGAGACTGACTCTGTATTTATTCAATTTTGTATTCAATTTGTAGGCATTGTATCCAAAGAAACCCTTCAGCACAAAAATGTAATTTTCCTTATAGCATCCTCACTGCATCAGGATGTTCAAGGAATCAACAGTAGAGATGTGAACTAATGTAACCTCCCAAAACATATAAACATGTAATTTACAATATTCACTTTTCACTGTCTGTAGCTGTGTCTGCCACATTCTCTTTTCTGTACTCATACTCTGGCCATAGAGACACGGAATCCAAGAATCATTTGAGTTGGAAGGGACCTTTAAGATTATCCAGTTCTAACCCCTCTGCAATCGGCAGGAACACATTTCGCTAGACCAGGCTGCTCACAGCCCCATCCAGGTTGATCTTGAACCCTTCCAGGGATGGGGCATCCCCAACTTCCCTGGGCAACCTGTTCCAGTGTTTCACTGGCCTAATCTAAATCTCCCTTCTTTTAGTTTAAAACTGTTAGTCTTCATCCTATCACTACAAGCCCTGGTAAAAAAAATCTCTATCTGTATCTGTAATGTAATTCCCTTTAGGTACTAAGAGGCCACAATAAGGTGTTCCCCGGAGCCTTCTCCAGGCTGAACAACCCCAACTCTCAGCCCTTCTTCATCGGAAAGGTGTTCCAGTACTCTGACCATTACGAGGCCCTCCTCTGGACCCACTCTAACAGGCCCGTGTCTGTTTTGTATGGGGGACCCCAGAGCTGGACACCATACTCCAGACGGGGTCTCACAGGAGCAGAGCAGAGGGGAGAATCATCTCAGTGGTGGCCACACTGCTTCTTATGTAGCCCAGAATGTGGTTGGGTTTCTGACTGCAAGTACACATGGTGGCTTTTGTCCAATTTTTCCTTCACCAGTATCCCCAAGTCCTTCTCCACAGAGCTTCTCTCAGTCCATTCATAACCCAGTCTGTACCAATACTGGTGGCTGCCCTGACCCATGTGCAGGACTTCGCACTTGGCCTTGTTGAACTTCATGACGTTCATATGGACCCACTCCTCAAGCCTGTTATGGTCCCTCTGGATATCATCCCTTCCCTCAAGCATATCAATGGCACCACTGAGCTTGGTATCATCTGCAAACCTGCTGAGGATATACTAAATTCTCTTGACTATGTCATTAATAAAGATATTGAACAGCAGCGGTCTCCATATGGGCCCCTGAGGAATACGACATGTTACTGATCTTCATTGGACATTGACCATTAATACCATCGAATTCCACTCCAATGCTGCTCACGTGCATAATGGGTAGGGACAATATCTGAGGTTGCTCAGAAACAGCTCTGCACCACAGGTAGACTGCCACCCATGTGGAGGGGCTCCGAGGATCAAGGAGTGATGGTGATGCAGCAGAGGGACAATGTCAAGGGGTCACAGGGGCAGTGGTAATAGGGCCACCTGACCTGCTGCTTCCCAGGTGGCTGTGAGCAGTAAGAGGTGCTGGTGGAATGGGACCTCACAGAGGCTGAGCTTTCCATGAGGTTTTCCTGAGCTGTCATATGCCATCAAGCCTGAATAAAAACAAATGCATTCCCCCACACCGCAGAGGAGAACCAGCAAAACTTCTCCATGGCCTGAATCCACGGGGAGTATGGTGGCAGGGATGCCATATGAATCCTTCATCACAGACAAAAATGTTACCTTTTGCTTCTTGTGTGTGCAAAGAAAGCAAATACATGAAATAAAAAGGAAAAGGTAAATCTATTCATGGCATGCAGAGCAGAAAATAGTAACACCTGGCAGACCTGAAGTGAAGCAATACAGTAAATCCACCAGTGCAAACCATTACCCTGAATAATATTTGTACCAGGTCAATGAAGCAAAGCTATTTGAATGATGTTCCTCGAGTTTTTCTTCCTGGGAAGGAGACTATTCCCTTCCAGCAACACTCTCAACAACAGCTATGATGAGGTGCTACGATATTGCTACTTACAACAGTAGTGATTTCTCACACCTCCCACCAAAACTGAGTCATAATTCTAAAGAGGCCCCCAAGGCTCTCACGTACCCCTAGGAACAGCTTGGGCATCACAGATCTTTCAGTCTTAGCTTTGAAATCTGGAGTCTCTTGGAGCTACAGAGACTGAAGGGGAAGAGGAGATGGAAGTAAAAAAAGAAATCAATTCATCTTTTCTACTACAGAGAAAGACTTTTGCTCTCTTACTACATGCCTAGCAGCACTGCCAAGTAGCAGATTACTCACTTTCCTTCATTAATTACTGAAAAACAACCTACAAATAAACAAGACGGTGTTTATTTGAACTTCGTTCAGACAAAGCTACTAAACAGCAAGGATACCAAACACTACAACAGTCAGGGTCTCCCCATATGATTACTTTCTTGGGACTGCAGCTACATGACTTTGAGAAGTGAAATACTGCTATAACAGCATCTTTTCATGCACTTCATCAGCCAACGAAGCATTTCAGAATGAAATAAGACAACAAAAATCACAAAGTAGACCTTATCACCCCTTCCTCAGATTCACTCTGGTCTTTATCTGCTCACTGCCAATTGATCTGGGTTTACATGCTAATAGGACAACTGCAGGCTGACCACAGTTTTTGCTCTGTGTTTGACTTCTATTTATTTTACTGACATTGGAAAGGAATCACTGATCTGGGGAGTCTACATCACTGTCTGAAAACTTTAAGTCAGGAGTTGACTTGTCAAGGAAGCACATGTTCCCTGAAAGCATCATAGCAGTCGAGGAACCTCAACTTTATCCAGTTTCCTGTGATCACTCCTTTTAAATATGAGTCCAGACTCTTTTAATCCCAACCCTGTACCAACCCTGTACCCCCCTATAGCTATGTAGGGAATTAAATGAAATATGCTTCTCCTACTTCCAAGACAATGGACTGATACTAAAAAAAGTCCACTTTCATCACAAAAAGAGGAACTCATTCTCAAGTGATCAAATTAGACAGGGAAGGGCCCTCTGACAGGGCAGTATCCTAGTGCAAAAACTGCCCTGTACTGCATGAGTGTTATTACTTGAATCCTTCTCCTGTGTTCATGGGCAGGAGATAGCTGTCACTGTTTTCTGAGCAGAGGTGGCCTGCCTAAAGAGTGATCAAAGCAAGGTGAGTCTAATTTGATGACAAATTTGCTATGGCAACCAACTCAATTTCAGCTGTAACAATGAGGAAGACATTCATCAGCAACAGTCAGCTATGTCCCTGATCTGGCAGAGGATCCCGAGCTCAGAGAGCGGGGAAGAGAGACTCAACAGAGTTGAACAAGCTCTCAAAACCTTATTGGTCTTATTGACCACACTTATTGACTACACTTTCAAACTCCAACCTACAACACTGTCAGGGCAAATTCTCCATAAACGCTCCCCTCATATTTTTAAGATTAAGCTATCGCACAAGTTCTACTCCCACAGGAACCCAAACATCTAAAATGATCCTCTCTAATCTTCTGCACAGCTCTATGCTGTCTTTCAGTATGACTAAACAGTCTATCGTCATCCCATCATTAGCTACTGCTGAGCACAGCCCTCTCCCAGAGTCCCTAGTCAGTAGCATCACCCGTGACTCGTGAAGCATTTCATCATCCACATGAAAGGAGCTCATCTTTTGGGTCCCAATCTAGAAGCTCATCTTCTTGAGCCCTCTCTTCACCCACTGCACAGAGAAGAGTTACAATGCCCTGTCTGAAAGCCAAGCTAGAAAGGATTCAAATGTGATAATTTGGAAGATTATCGATTCAATGAGTACCCATACCTGTGACTCTGCTGCTGACAGTGGCAGGTGACCTGGCCCACTGGAAAGCAAGGACACATGGAGAGGTAAGAGGGGCAAGAGAGCCATCAGCACATCTCTTGGACAGGCTGTTCCTGCCCACCCCTCCTTGCTGAATGTCTTCGACTAGCAGTGGAGCATTGCAGGAAGGGGACGATGACATGGATCCTTTACTGGAACTTCAGTTATCACTACTAACACAGCAGTTTGCTTCTGGGGTTCCTATTTTTAATAACTTTTTAAAGGTGAGCAAAACATTTTGGAGAGGAGATGCAATAGAGAGCATCATAAACACCTCTGAGTCCCTCAGAGGCCTGCAATGACTTGATGCACCAAACCTATTTCCCACTCTCATTCGGGGGCAGAGTTCATCTTTCCAGCTCTACACACTGCAGAAGGCAGTAAATTTGACGATATATTTTGTATTTTTAAAAAAATAATAGAATAGACAAAACCAATTCTTAGCAACAGAGATTTTGATGGGATAAAACCTGCAGGAAATAAACCCTGGAAGCAAAGAAACTGGAAAGCAGAAGCCCTGTGGCTCTCTACACCTCTGCTTCTCTTTTGGTGTACTGCTGGCAAGACAAACGGAGGAAGACACTGACCTTCCCTTCAGCTATTTGCTTCCTTGTTTTTGAGTCCTGGAATGAGTGGGAGATGGGCATTCAACCCTGGCCATTGAGTTTTTCTCTGTTAATAAGTATAAAATGATTTCTCCCTGGCTGAACAATATTATTGAAGATGCTGGACACTACACAGCCCCTTCTTTAAAGTGTGATAAATTCTTTTTAACAGTGACAACTACAGTGACAGCCCCACCATGGAAATATATACTCAGATAAAAGTGAGACTGACCTCACATAAAAGGAAGTCATGTGTTTATGAAAAGAACAGATAAAACCCAGTCTAGGAAAAAAAAATAGTTTCCTTTCTACAGTACAGATCAAAAGTGCTATGCATTCCTTTTAGAAAGTAATATATTGATTTTTTATTATTAGAAAAGTATGACAGGTTCAGTTTTCACATTGCTACATGATTATGAAATATAAATAATCAGACGTTTTCCACTATGCTCTAACACCATGATTACCTACACAGCTGAAGAAAATGAGAAAAAAAATATCTCATGCTTGTCAACTATTATTTTACTGTATTTTATGACCTGTATGTATGACTGCATTCTCTGAGGGCTTTTTTACTATTTGTTTTAGAAAGGAAGTATGCGAAAATGAAGCTCTTATATGAAAACTCTTGGCTGAAACACAAGATGCATTGGACTGAAAATGAAGTCATCCATGCCTGCGTCTTCTGTGGTGCTGCACCTTCCCTGCTAGTGAGGAGCAGCAACCCCACTGCTGATGAATCCTGCCCACTCGATATGTGGCAGCTCACGCTTCTGTCAGGAAAGCCTGTGCTATTTCTGTCTCTTATCTTGAGACAGTTTAGCACAAAACTGGAAGGAGGCTCAGCAGTGAGGACCTGAAGATCCTGTCACAATGGGCTTCAGCATCCTCAAGGGACAGGTGCCTCCTAGCAGGTTGGTATCCACTCCCCTGCCTTATGTCCAGCCCACTCCTGCTCCCCTTGCTAGACCACCCTTCCTCCCTCACATGACAAGTGCATATCTGTATTTTTGGGGTGCGTGAGGAGGCTGCCTACATGCAACCCTACCATCCCTCGAGCTGGCATGTGCCATCACTGGGGGGTCACAGCAGGCACACACCTAGAGATGCACCAGGAGCAGCCACTGTGCCATGACACAACATGACACCCATGCCCATCACACAGCAACAATACTGCATGGTTTACTGAATTATATATGGACTCAAGAAGAATGCATGGAATGGACTTTCCTGTCAAAAACCTATACATTCAGGGAGATACGGATATTATACACACACATACATACATATATTTTTGCGTCTTATTTACAGATAAAAAAATGTTAACTGAAGTCAACTTCCCTCTGCTTCCTTCTGCGTTACTGGGGTAAAATAATTAAAAATTCATCAATTATTACAATCACTGGAAATGAAAACGTATTGATTTTCTTATAAGGAAGACAATATGGCAAACTTGATAGAAGCTGCAATAAAAGCATTTCGAAACATGTAAGAAGGCAGTCAATAAAAAGGCGGTCTGTAACAAGCTGTTTCAAAATGAAATCAGAAATTAAAAAACAAATTCATAAAATGATGTCTTTCTGTAGTAACTCACAGAGTTACTTGATTGGACTTAGCCTGAAATTAATCCACAAATAAACATGTTCAATAATATTTACTGAAACAGTCATTTAGTAAAGTAAATACGATAATGCCTGTATTTGGCTGATTTCTCGGCTCTTATTCGGAAGGCCATCAGACGGCAGCACACCAAACACAGCAGTGCCCCTTTCTTTTTGGTTAGGACTGTAATACCTTTAGCCACAGTCCATCCACAACTACACAATCAAAATTTATGATCTCTCCTTCCCTCTACCCATCTTGCACCTTAGCCCACTTTAATGATACATCAACTGCAGCAATTAACGAACCTTCATCCAGAAGGGGTAAGACTTTAACAGCTTAATGAGACAGTAATACATATTAAAATCAATATTATTCAGATGATGTGTCTATTCTAGTCCTCCCTCTGAAAATAACTGAGACTGTAGGAGAAATGATCATTAGCATTTTGATAACAATCTTGCCACCCTTCTGTTAAAATATTTTCCCTTTAAACTGAAACGGGAATTTGTTATCTCATGCAAGCAGACCATTCTAAAATTAGCAAAGGCTGATTTGTATTGGTTTGGATCAGATCTTTTAAAAACTTGGAAAAAAATTAAGGCTAAGTTGCCTGAATAATCACTCTCATGCCTGTTGCTGCAGCAGCAGAAAGACACTCTAAGCATCGACAAAGAAACAATCTCTTCCCATAAATACCATTTTCGTGCATAGAAAGGCCCTTCTTAACCATATACAGCATGAGTTTCATTTGTTTGATAAATCATATTACATCTAACAGCCAACACAAGGGACAAATTCCTCACTATCACAGATCCTTAAGGTATCTTCCAAGCGAGACGTGGCTGAATGCTGTGGAGCAGGAAAGGGCTTTGCACCTTTGTTCCGTTGCCTTCGAGAGCAGACAAAAATTCCTCAGCATCCCTGAGTTAAGTTATGTTGTGCGATCACCATGGTGAAAGAAAACAGTCCCATCTCTCCTTTTTTTTTTTAATTAGTGAATCCCATAGACTTCCCTGTTCTGGCACCCAGTGCTGCAAGCCGAACTGCTAAGCCTTCCAGTTTCCAAAACGCAACAACATACAGACCTGCTGCAGAAACAGCTTTACAGCATTTACAGGGATGTGCATCCCTTAGAAACCTCTGCCCTCGAGTCAACCACATGCAAACAGACCAGTCATACCAAAAATCCCAACCGCTCCTATGAGACAAGAACCCAAACTTTGGCAGGGGCCAATCCGTGCTTTAGAAGTGCCAGAGACCATTTATGAGAAAAACCCAACTGTGATTTCCACTACTTAACCCCTTGATAGCTGGCCTACAGATGCAGAGAAGCAAGACGTGCCAGAAACCAGACCATCCAGGTGACTCCCAGAAGAGGGACAGAGAAGGTGTTGCAGGTCCATCAGCTCCTTTGGGCAGATTAGGCTTCCCATTGCCTGAGTTTGAGTAACCCCAGTTAACAGTGACCAGCGCACAGCAAGTTCTGTGGAGCTGATGTAAGTTATGCTTAAAAGACTGGGCAGAAAGTGCTCTTAATTCCAGATGTTTTAAATTTTTCTCTCTACTTTTGAAAACAAAATGTCATTTTAATACCGAAAATAATATTCCCTCCTCCTGTCCTTCCCCTGAACTGAAAGCCATCTCATGTACATGTATCATTAAATTAATGTTTATTCTTTTTAACCAAATAGAAGCATTCAAATTACATGCAAGGACAATTAGATAAAATCATTGGGCACATGCTGTGGGATTTTTTTTGAAAGCTATTCAAACAGTTTTAAAGGTTTTTAAGCAATGATCCAGCAACATAAGCAAAACTTCCGGCAAAGAGGAGGTAATGAGTTTAACATTACTGCTGAGGAAGACAGTAAAAGAGCCAAGCAAATATAACTAGCACATCAGCAACCCCCCTGCCGTCCCAAATTGTCAGGAAAAGGCAAGGCTCAAGCTGTCAGAGGAATCCGAACTGGTGGAGTAAAGAGGATTTGAGGCTTCTAAATGGGAAGAACCTGTTCCCAGGCCCATCTGGACAATGCACCAGAAGGAAGTTTTTCTAATTGTTTTCACTCTCCTTTTTCAGTTTGGGGTGGGGTTTTTTTTCACTTTCTCTTTTGCCTGACAGTCAGGTGAGTAACTTTCCAGCCAAAGCACCCGTCTACTCCATGCAAGTGTCTTCTGTAATCATGAGCAGTTTGGTTTGGTGCAGGACAAGGGATAAATAGGTAGCTTTCAGCTGGCACTGCTTTTCCCCATTGCTCTCTCCCCAGCTGCAGAAGCACAGCTGCTGTGGGAGCTGGGGCAAGGCCAAGGTCATGTAGCTTTCTCAAATCCCATAGTTTATCTTTCTCCAGGCTTGCATGTCCTATTAGAATTAATCTTAGGCTCTTCCCATGACAGCTTACCCTAGATTGGGAAAACCTGTTGTAAAATATCAGATTTTAACAAGAGCACGTCGAAAACACTCACAAAAATTCAGCTCAATACGTGATGAGTGAGTGCTGGAAAGCTGAAACCACATGCATCCTGAGCAGTTTTTTCAGAAACTGAAGAGTCCCTGAAACTTGAATGAATCCAGTGCAGCAGAGGTCAGCAATTACAATGTTGCAATGCTTAAAGACATTAATCAGAGTGAAATATTAGTTACAACTGACCTTTTGCAGCTTATGTAAAGGCTTCTAAGGCAGAGCAGGCTTCAAAAAAAAATGGCATCCCGTAGTTATGGATATTACAGGTGGGTTACTCAAGTGCAAGAGGGAATCAAGTTTTTTATCTGAAATCTAAGCAGTTCTTCTTAGCACACAGCATGAAATGTTGTACAAAAAATTCAAGGGGAAATTCTAAATACAACAGCGCACACCTCAAGAAGTACCAGACACACTTTTGAAGCTGAAACAGCAATAGGATTATTAAACTAAAATTATGGGACAGCAAACTAAAATAACTCTAGACAATAAGAAAAGACGTTCCTACAGCATAAAATCCTCCACAGCATAACTAAAATATTTTTGCAGCATTTTATGGGGCAGCTTGTTCACTGTATGGAGACAGCTTTGTCTAGAAAGAGCGGTACGGCACATGTAGCCTGCCCATGACCTGCAAGTACAGGCACACGGCATCAACAGCCAGCGACTTCAGCCGGTCTGACCTGTTGGGCACCTTGCCAGCACCAGGAATCTGCCTGAACATGAACTGATAAGATTGAAAACAAGGAATACAGTGTACTGTTACAGCCCTTACAGGGTGCTCATTGCTGCATCTCTGCACCGACGTTCCCCGTGAACCAAGTGCAGCATCTCTGCCAAACCCCACTCAACAGAAGAAAATAACTGTGTTAGCTTCAGCGTATAAAATCGGCACTTTTTAATCTCCCCAAATCCCAGCATCCCAGCCTCTCTAGTAATAACTCCGCATTTGGAAGGCAGCTTCCCTCTGAAGACTGCAAAGCCCATAAGGGTGGGTGGTGCTACTGGAGAAGGTTTTCAGCTGGGAAATGTGAAGCTCAGATAGTTCGTGCAGCTCACTAGAGGTCAATGGCCGCATCCTGCACATGACCACATTCTCCATGCCTTTCCAGCCTTAAAAACACAACAGTAAGTCTCCCCAAACAGCAGAGGTTTAAGGGAGGTGGGAAAAAAATTGCCAAAACTAAAACATGCATAGGATCTCAGGGCTAAGAGTCTTGAAAGTTGATCAGCTTTCTTTTTGAGTTACCAGCTACCAAACACTAAACACTATCATACACTCAGCGTTACCAGTGTTTCTCATGAATCATTCAGAGGGATGACGTGCAGGGATTAAACTTAGCATCCACATTTGACAGCAGGAGGAGTCACACAGTCTCATGCCACACTGACACAAACCAATAGGGACGGTCTGGGACTAGTGGCACAAAGTCTTATCCACATCCCACAGCTGTTTTAGGAGTGACTGAGCAATTGCTGGCTGGCCATTCCAGTCCAGAAAGAAAAGTCCACTGTCAACACTGGCACCCTTCGGTCACATCAGGCCCATAATTCGTTCTTCTAGCGTGCAAGTAAAAATTACAGGACCATCGAAAGGCACCTGATAACATTCTATTTTTGGAAAACATAATGGCCTTAAAGAGGACACCTGAAAATGGCAAGTATTCTGAAAAGTGTAAGAGCTCAGTGAATGCTGAATCTACCTGACTCAGCCCCTTGGCATTCCGCTATCCTACGCTCACTAATCTCTGAGGACAGCTTTAATTACTGGGGTTTTAAATACTCCTGGCTGTATTTTTCACAATACTCTTCTTTATGAATGTTAATCTCCTGCGTTGAAATACACTTTTTAGCCTTCTGCCAGACAAAAAAAAATAAATCTTCAAGATCAAAGACTTTGACATGTGGAATATCAGTCTTATTTGGATGGCTTTACAACAAAGTTCAAGTACTGGCCAGCCAAACTACAGTATCAGAAGCATATAAATCAGACAGAAGGAACAAAAATAAGGTAAATCCACGGGCCTAGGCATACTGTGTGCTGCTGACAAGAATGTAAGTCAAATCTGTGCACATCTGATCACTAAAAAGCCGAGTTGAGAAGCCTCCTTTGCCAAAGTATGTCCCCTACACAACTCACTGATGCTTCTAACAGTTAGAAACGCATATAAACACCAGGCTCCATCCACTTTCTCTTGTGCAACCCAGAGTGGGATCCTCACCTGACAGACAACGTACACAAGTAGGAAAAGTGGCTGTGGAAAATTACTGCACGGTCTACTCAACATTCAATCCACTGTAACCAGCATAGGATGCGGCAGGACTCTCATGAAAAATAATGACTCAATGTCACTTTTGGAGAATTTCTACAAATAGAGCAACTGAAAAGCCTAGATAGCAAATTAGCACTGTTCTCTTTGCTTGCAAAACTGCTGTGAGCCAACGGTAGTAACCTTTCCCCTGGGCTAGCAAATGGCAGCCTTCCACCCGAAACAGTGAAATAGCTCTGTGAAGCTGATACATGGGCAAAGCATCCAGTTCAACACAGGGAAGCACAGCCCATCCATCACTTCAGTCAAGCATGCTGACACATCATCTTCCTTATGCACACATCTTACTCTCTACCATTACCTATACCCCCGTCTGGTAATGCACGGCATACCTATTCATCACTTCAGCCATGTTCCCTCTTCTGGGAAAACCGAGACACATGTTTTGTTTTTCTAGGTTGTTTCTATTTCATGCAAATGTTGTTCTCAGTTTATATTGCAAGCAAGCAAGCAATAAACCCTGCACCTGGAATGGGAGATGCCTGGTTTGGGAGGCAATTACAAAACTTGCATACATTCAGCTGGCTATTAGATCTTGAGAACTCCTCAAAAAAATTCTAAGTGATAAAAACCGCAATAATTGTTAAAAAAAACCCCAACTCCCAAACCCCACACCAGTAAAGATGACAGATTTACCATAATGCCTCTACAATCTAAGGGAGCCATTTACTTTGACAGAACCTGAATTCCCAGAGCAATTCTACAGTGGTAATGGAAACAGAGGAGCCAATAAATTATAACCTTGTATGTAATGCGCCTACCATTATAAACCACTCTTAGCCTCCTGCCTTATACCCTGGGGGGGCCACTCTAACAGTTGCTGGATTTCCTTTCCCTCACTCTTCCAGCGTGCTCTTTCAGCAGTTGGACCCTTTTATAATGCCTAATACCATACTCTGTATTTACATAGCACCATTAATGTGAACCTCTCAAAATAGACTAAACCAAGTGGAAACAGGCTACTGGTTTTTGGTTTTTTTTTACAGTCTGAAATTGAGGCATTGGGAGACTAACTAGCTGACCAAAGGTCAAATACCACTATGTATCAACAGAATCCTAAATATTTTTCAAGCATATATTAGTAGAGACCAGATTTCTCACGCTGATGATGTATACCGCGTATCTTAAAACACCCACAGGATTTTGGAAGTGTCATCCCCAGCCCAGCCCCTCTCACACTGGGTTTCAGCACTCTGGATAGACCAAGTCCGTGATAAACTACAGAAAAAGAAGGACAGAAGACCAGATCAAGAAATACAAAACCCCTAGAATTTGCCAAAGTGATAAAAAGCACTCAGTCATTTTAGAAAATAATCATCTATGCAAAGAAGACTTCCACGAAGTACAAGGTGTAGAAGCAAAACACAGGTGTAACAGCAACATAGAAGCTTGCCCTGCTCTGTCTTCTAAGGTTAATTAAAATTCCCAGAGAAACAGATCCCTGGCGTGATTCTAACATATCAGTCCAAGGATCTGGGCAAGACTGAAGTCTGATAGAAATGACCTTGGCTCTCTGCCATCACATTTCACAACTAGCAGTTTCCTTTCTAACCGAAAAGGCTCATAATGGTATGTCCCACTCTATATACCACATTACCTAAAATGAAAGGTATTAATTAGTAAAATAGTGTAATTTGCATTTACATCCCAGGCAGCAAATCTACAGTAATTTCTGAAAGTTTATATATATATATATATGTCATAGATAATCGCTTCAGCTTTCTCAAAAGGAGCTAGGCTGACAAAGACCAACATCACAACGAAAGGGATGCAATTTCACTCTTCGGTATCAGCATCAGAAAGCCTAATTCTAGGCTGGTTTGTACTATCTGTTGTTTAGTACAGAGAGAGGTACTGCGCTCTTGTCTCCAGGATAGCTTAGCAATCAGCTGTATCAGCAGCTCCAAGGAGGATTATTCTCCCCTGCTGCTCTTTTTAAAAGCAGATTAGTTCAGACTTTCTTTCACTGTAATGAACCTTGTAAGGATCAAGCACATTGCATTGATTTCCAGGATAAAATTGTGCGGTCAGTCAAAAGGCCAAGCAAACAGTTTTACAGACGCAGCCTGTCCCAGCAGACCCACTGCCCCAGAATCACTCATTAGCCCCAGCAAGGGGAAAAAAATTGCAGTTGTTAACCATGAAAGCCAAAATGCGATGTGTAACTTTGTTTTCCACCAAATTCAGACGGGTAACAGCCCGCACAGAAGCAGGCAGCAGAAATGAAGATGCTCACCAGAGTGCTGTTCAATCAAAGCCAGAAAACAATAGAACACAAGGTGTTTTTATTTACTATGCAATATCTGCAATAGCAGCTAGGGAAGCATCTGCTTAACAACCTGCCGATTTATGTTAAAATAATGAAAATACAACTTCTCTAAAATCTTGCGTTTACATATAAAATTACTCTCAAGTAACATTTCCCATCAGTATTTCCTTACATGCACAACCCCCTGTAACATCCTAACCTGACTAGGATTAAAAGATATGAAAACCAGACTGTCTTCTTGCTGGATGGTCACAAAAGCTTGGTCAAGGCACAAGACTCTTCCTATGCAACACAAGTCCTGCAGGTACAATAAGCCTTCCACACAGACCCTACCTCCCGTAAGACACTACTATCTAGGCATCAAAACAAACCATGAGGATGTCATAACTTGACCAATCTAATAAATGCAAACTTCCCTCAAGATCACAAGAGTTGTCTGCTACAACAAAGCTGCAATCCTAAATTAAGTTGAAAAACAAATAAGCAAAAAAAGCAGTGGGGAGAATCCCATGCATTTCTTCTTCTTTAAATCTGACATATCGTTATTAAATATCTGAAGATCATTGCAGTCTACAGCTCAGTAATAAAGGATGTACCCTTCCAGAAATACTGCCAAGCATACTTTACTTCAACCTCCAAAATTGAATTCCGTGGAACAATGTATGGTATTTGCCATCATATCCTGTAGGCAAAACTTCAAAACACCAGTGCAGGTCTATTCAATTTTCTCAGGGGAAAAGAAAAAAAAAGGAAACGAATTAATTCAAACATTTAGTATAGTGATACAACTTCACAAGGAATCTCTGCATTGACCTTTCCAAATCAAAAGCCTTTACACTAAACTACAGCTCAAGCAGATTTCGTGAAAGATCAAAGACAATTAAATGTATCCCTATATATATATATGACATTAGAAATAAGATGAAGTGCACGGTCTTCAGAGCTTCTCCATTTCAAAGCCTCCTAAAGAAGTCCTATAGTAAATTTTATCATATCGAATTACACAGCAATACAGGGCGCTGGCAAGAACCGATCTTGTCCCCTCTGAGTCAATGAAGCCCTCGCCATCGATTTCAAAGGGAGTGAGATCGGGCGCTCGAGCGCGGTCTTAAGATAAATAAACGCACGCGTCGCGGTGCTCTCCTTCAATAAAGGGCACGCTCATCCATAGAAATGAAATTACGCTCCCTCGCGAGGGGAAACTTCAAGCCCCACTCGCCCCGGGCTGTCAGGACTCCGCGTGGCTGGAACCAGCCGGGAGCGGGGGGGGCAGAACTCGGGACGCGAAAGCGCCGGGCACGGGACCGGCCGAGCGTTTCCAGCGCCTTATTCCGCTCGGCGGCCCCTTTTCCCGCACCTGCCAGGCGCGCACGGACCCCAGCGCTTTCCCGGGGACTTCCCGAGGCCACCCGGGCAGGACCCCCACCTCCCCCACCCCGTCCCGCACCCACCTTTCCCAGCAGGGCGGCGCGGGGGGCGGCCGCCAGGTCCCGCAGGCTGGCGGCGGCGGCGGCGCCGGGGGCGGCCGCGTTGGGCCGGGGGTGCGCGGGGGCGGCGGCGCTGCCCCCGGCGGCGCGGGGCCGCTGTCGGATGCCGTCCAGGAGGCGGACGAGGAGGATGTTGGCGGGCAGCTCGTCCACGCCGCAGCCCACCAGGATGCGGCACTCCGGGCAGCGCAGCTCGTGCCGGGAGCTGACGATGCTCTCCAGGCAGCGGCGGCAGAAGGTGTGCTGGCACGGCAGCACCTTGGCCGTGGTGTCCAGCCGCTCCAGGCACACGGAGCACTCCAGCAGGTCCAGCAGCGACGACTCGTCCATCGCCGCCGCCGCCGTCGCCGCCGCCGCCGGCTCCCGCTCCGCCGCTCCACCGCCCCCCTCGCCTCCGCCCCCGCCCCGCCTCCGCCTCCGCTCCGCGGGGCAGCGCGGGGCCCCGCCGCCCCTCGGGCCGCCGCGGCGGGGCGGGGGCCGCGGGAGGACGGCGAGGGGCTCAGCGGCTGCGGGGAAGCCCGGCGGGGCCCGGCGGGGCGGGCAGCGACGGGGAACCCCGCGGGCGGCACGGCGGCCGCCCCGCAGGCGGCCCGCGCCTCCCTGTAACCCGACCCAGCGGGGCTCGCCGCCCGCCGGCCTCCATCGCCGCTCCCTCCTCCTCCTCCTCCTCCTCCTTCTCCTCCTCCTAGCGGACGGAACCCCTTGGGGAAGCCGAGCACGCCCGGGAGGAGGCGTGGGAAAGCCGCCCCGCAGCCCGGGCGCGCCGAGAGCAGCGGGGACCGGGGTGGCTGTGGCCAGGAAGGGCTCGGCGGGCACGACCTGCCCGCGGCGGGCGGGGGGTCCGGGAGCGGCGCCGGGGACGGACAGACGGACGGAGGGAGGGAGGGAGGGAGCCCCCGGCCGGCCCCGCCGTCCCTGGCCGCGCGGCGCCCCCTGGCGGGCGAGGCGGGGAGCGACGCCGCCCGGGAGCATCAGTTCCGGGACCCTCGCTACAAGAGGGATGTTGAGGCCCTGGAGCGTGTCCAGGGGAGCGACGCGGAGCTGGTGAAGGGGCTGGAGAACAGGCCTCATGAGGAGCGGCTGAGGGAACAGGGGTTGTTTAGCCTGGAGAAGAGGAGGCTGAGGGTATTGAATTGAGGCTGACCTTATTGCTCTCTACAACTACCTGAAAGGAGGTTGTAGACAGGAGGGTGCTGGCCTCTTCTCCCAAGTGACAGGGGACAGGACAAGTGGGAATGGCCTCAAGCTCCGCCAGGAGAGGTTCAGGCTGGATGTCAGAAAGAAATTTTTCACAGAAGGGGTCATCGAGCACTGACAGTGGCTGCCCAGGGAGGTGGTTGAGTGACCTTCCCTGGAGGTTTTTAAAGGAAGGGTAGACAAGGTGCTCAGGGACACGTTTTACTGGCAGATAGGAATGGTTGGACCGATAATCCAAGAGGTCTTTTCCAACTTGATGATTCTATGGTTCTGTGATTCTGTGATCAACTACAGCGCGGCCCCAATTAGTCCTTTAATCATTACCATATCATACCTGGCGCCTGCGGGGACCGCAGAGGTGAACATCAGAGCGACCATTGCGCCTCTTGTCCCTGCCGGGTATCCTGTGGCACATCCCACTGCCCACCCCTGTGCGGTGTGGTCTCCGGTATTCACATCCTGGATGCAGCAACTGGACTGTGCCCAGTGTCCCATGTTCAGGTCCTGCTGGAAGGGGCGAGACCCTGGCATTTTGGAATTACGTGTCCAAGCTGTGTACTAACCACAGGAGATTTTTAAAAAAATAAGATGGAGCTACTTGCATGTTTGGAGTATGGACAGAACTTCCCCTTAGAGAAACTGCAGAAGAAGCATTCTTCAGATAAATATTCCTTTTAAAAGAAATTTCCTTGTTGGCTAATCATTGACAATTAGTATGATTAAGGAGCCTACTTAAGACAGAAGCTGAAAGAAGGGATCATTTGTTGTAAGTTACTAACATATTACAAGTTTGAATATTATGTATAGTTTCTGTGATTTTAGAAGTAAAATATGGAATTAGCTTGAACAATAACTTCTAGCTAGCCTGCTCCTGGATACTTATGCTTATATAAAGAATTTTTAACAAAGCTGCAGTTAGAAAGAATGGGAAAGAATGTGACTGTATCTAATTAAGCCAGATAGCAAAGACTGGTGCAATGATAAGAGAAGAACTAGCTAGGACTAGATGCAACCTTGAAGAGATGCCCAAAAGTCTAACAGCATTCGCAAGAAGGAAAGATGAAAAGTTCAACGTGATTAAGACAACCTGCCTTCATCCCCAAAGACCCTCATCGACCACTACCACTAGGAGGAACACATGCGCAAGGAGGAGGAGATATACTTTCATGAATTCTTGGAACTAATCTTACTAACTCAACCCACTTCTCGGAAAAGTCGTGACTATGTATACTAAGCCAATACATATGAATAATATAGCTCAATAAAAATGTGCTGGCTTGGATGTCTGGTGTGCAAGCTTGGAGGAAAAATCCCCCTTGCACCCCGTGCACGGCCACATACCTGCATCTAACTCTGAGTTGGGTGTCATTACTCCACCAGTCAGAGCTACAATTGAAATACATCATGGCTTTCATAGAATCATAGAATAGTTTGGGTTGAAAAGGACCTTAAAGATCATCCAGTTCTAACCCCGCTGCCATGGGCAGAGACATGTCCCACTAGATCAGGCTGCCCAAGGCCCCATCCAACCTGGCCTTGAACACCTCCAGGGCTGGGGCAGCCACAGCTTCCCTGGGCAACCTGTGCCAGTGTCTCATCATAGAATCATAGAATAACCAGGTTAGAAGAGACCCACCGGATCATCGAGTCCAACCATTCCTATCAGACACTAAACCATGCCCCTTAGCACCTCGTCCACCCATCCCTTAAACACTTCCAGGGAAGGTGAATCAACCACCTCCCTGGGCAGCCTGTTCCAGGGCCCAATGACCCTTTCTGTGAAAATTTTTTCCTAATGTCCAGCCTAAATCTCCCCTGGCAGAGCTTGAGGCCATTTCCTCTTGTCCTGTCCCCTATCACTTGGGAGAAGAGGCCAGCACCCTCCTCTCCACAACCTCCTTTCAGGTAGTTGTAGAGAGCAATGAGGTCTCCCCTCAGCCTCCTCTTCTCCAGGCTAAACAACCCCAGCTCTCTCAGCCGTTCCTCATAAGGCCTCATCGCTTTCATGATGAAGAAATTACTCCTTGTGTCAAGTCTAAGTCTGTCCCTCTCCAGTTTATACCCATTGCCCCTAGTCGTATTGCTACAAGCCTTTGTAAAAAGTCCCTCCCCAGCTTTCTCGTGTCCTCCTTCAGGTAGTGGAGATACTTCTGCCAAAGGGAGTTTTCATTTGTTGTTCAATCCCTTACCCAAGCTTTATTCTATGCCTGTGGTGTAATAGAGGACTTTCAGACATCAGGACTGCAATTCAAGCAGAAACCCTCCTATTCCTCTCCCAAGTGACACTTTTTAAATTGAATTTTTTTGAGAGTTGTGTCGGGAAGGCTGCACAAAATCCTTTTGTCAGCTTTATGACTCTACAGTTAACTTCTTATGTATACAACTAGAAGACCCTGTTGTGATAAGGGTAATCTAGACACTGTACAGTAAAACTCACTAAATTTCAGTGTGCAGAAAGCCATGAATCTGTTGCTGCTCTTGTATTGGTCTAGAATAGGAGGAGTAAGTGTAAAGCTGTAGAAAAGCTCCTGATACAGAACTCAGCTCATTATTTGTTGCTGAGCAATGCCCAGTAATCTAACCCATGTCCTTGGTGAAAGAAATTCCAAACTCAACAGTTTTAAACTATAAATAATACTGATGCCTGGAGAAATGTGAAATACAGTATCAAGGACTTGGGCTTTCTCTGGACTGAAACTGTTAATTTAAGAAAAAGAGTAATTGAGAATCTTTAAGGATAAAAGGCATTGCTTCAGCAAGGAGAGGGAAATACTGAAAAATCTGTAATGAAATGCATAATTGTTACAGCACCTCAGATTGCTTACTTCAAAGGTAAAAACTTAAATATGACTGTCAAAACATAAAACTAAAAGTACTTTGTTACACACCAGCATATTTTCAGTGACTATAGGGGCTCTTTTTATCCATCCGTACATCCTTCCTTCTGCTTGCTCCAGGGCTGGCAGCCAAACCAACTTGTCACCAAGTCTCCCAGAGCTGCCCAGTTTTATCTCCCCAAATCAGGAAAAATACTGGAGAACCATATGCAAAAGATGATGAGAAGGTCCCTTGACACTGGGAGAGCTTTAAAAACGTTCAAATCTGCAAGCCATTTACTACTCCATAGAAGCAATTGCTGACACATGTAAAATGAGAGTATGCTGTAATTCACCTGTTAAGCACCCTCTTGAACGCAAGCTTGTTGTCACCACAGAGAAGCAGAAGCTAAAACTGAAGCAAAGCTACAGAAGACCCCTGGAGTGGGCAAGGAGGAGCTCTCAAACCACCTCAGAGGATGTGGGAGAGGATGGAGAAAATGGGGAACCTGAGAAGGACGGGGAGAGATGAACGAGAAGAAAAAGGGGTGAGGAGAAAGGAAAGGAGGAAAGGACTAGAAGAGGGAAAGACTTATACAGAAGTTACACAAGGGACTAGAGACAAGTAAAAGCACACTTTACGAAAAGGAGAGAGAGGCTTGCAGGTTGGGCTCCAACTAGGAAAAACACCTCCTGAGTGTTTGAAGAGCCTTTGATGTCAAAAGAAGCATTTTCATGCTTAAAAGTTTAGTGTGTGTTTGTGTGTTTCCATGTGTCTGGGCCTGAAGAAGAGTTAGGCCAGGCCTGAAGGAAATGAAAGAAAAAAATCATCCCACATACTTTCTCTTCTTGCCAAAGAGACCATGAGAAATATTACATTAAATATTAAGAAATTAAATACTCGGATTGTTAAGTTTGGAAGTAGGAAAAAGATGAAACACTCAGAAGCCTGAGATAAAACATGCAGAAAGGAATGGAAAGAGATACTGAATATGTAATGGGTTTGGGATTTCTCTAAAGAAATGTGGATTTTATTAATTTCCCTCTCTCTGCTGCCAAAAATCTTGTTTCAGATTATAAGTGTAAAGTGATTATTTGTGAACTAATTAAGTAAGGTGATTAACACGGTTCTCAAGCAGGAGTGCTTTAGAGGTACACACAGGGATGGAGCTGCACATTTTGCCACATGTCACATGGTGAGTGTGTTTGAGGAGACGGCTGATAAGCAACTCCTGTTTCAGGCTATGGAAGCAGCTTCACTCCCATGCTGGATGAAACAAATCCTTCTTGATGCATTAACTTTGAAGAATACCTGGTGACAAAAAGAGACTCAACAAGGCAAAACACTGTTGCAGGAGAGAAGCATTCCAAGACTTCATTTGTAGCTGTTCTTAAACTATAATAAAGTACTAGATATTGTTTAGTATCTCAATTAGAGGTAATTTTTTTTTAAAGCCCGTTCTGACTTTCTGGTTCTTTTCCCTGTGTGATCCTTCTTGCTGTTCAGTTCAGAACAGGAGAGACTGGCAGATTTTGCCGTCTGTAGTTGTATCTCTGACAGTACGTGGTCATTGCACATTCAGCTCTGCCTTCACCTATTTGCGTGCTGCTCTTGAAAACATCTATCACTTTGCAGTCTTCTACCAAATGGCTTTGGATTATACAGAAATTATTCCCAACCCTCCCTTGTATTCTTGCTCTGCTTGTAAGGGTCTACAGCACAATAACCATACAGTTTGCACAGCTAGGAAACATTTGCCTACTAAGTAATAACAAGTAGCTCTTATTTGTATGATTATTCCCAAACTCATAAAGCATTATAACAATGGTAGGTACTATTATTTTAGCATGAGTCAATGTAATTAAACTTGCAGTGAAATGCACAGCAATCCATTTTTACTATTGCATTTTCTCTATACATGTAAATGTTCACTCAGTTATTCTTATATTACTTGCTTTATGTATTTTACATTAAAAAAATTAAGGTGCTCTTGGACTTCTGAAATTATTGATATTAATACTAAGCAGAGGGGAAAAGTGAGACTTGCCAGCCATATCTTTTCTTCCTTTTGTAGGACCTAAACAATCCGGTACAGCTAGGAAAAAAATACCAAATTGATTTCAAAATATGATAAAACTTGTGCAAAATGGGCAAGTTTGATGACGGGATCTTCCATCTGCTCCTTTGACTGGAGATGAGATTTTTTGACCGAACTCGTTATCTATCTATGTGTCTATCTATCTACATATACTTCCCCCTCCATTGTAGAAGCCTAGAAATAGCTCTGCAGTAAGGATTTTCTTACACGTGGGGCAGTAACCTCTCTGTTGTCTATTGAAAGGCATTATACAGAACCAGTGGCTGAAAATTCTTATGGAAGCTACAGCAGGACCATCATCCCAAAGTACATTGGCTGTTACGATACCTGTTCTGGCAATGCATGTACAACTGCCTAACCTTGCATCAAGGTCTGGAGAGGGTATATGAGATCTCCGGGGAGACCTCATTGCTCTCTATAACTACCTGAAAGGAGGTTGTAGAGAGGAGGGTGCTGGCCTCTTCTCCCAAGTGACAGGGGACAGGACAAGTGGGAATGGCCTCAAGCTCCACCAGGGGAGATTTAGGCTGGACATTAGGAAAAAATTCTTTACAGAAAGGGTCATTGGGCCCTGGAACAGGCTGCCCAGGGAGGTGGTTGAGTCACCTGCCCTGGAGGTGTTTAAGGGATGGGTGGACGAGGTGCTAAGGGGCATGGTTTAGTGTTTGATGGGAATGGTTGGACTTGATGATCCGGTGGGTCTCTTCCAACCTGGTTATTCTATGATTCTATGATTCCATGATTCAACACAAGATAGTCATAAAAAATCCATTTAGATACCCTCTGGATTCTTTTCAATGCCAACTTAAAAGACTGGTAAAAAAGGACATGTTCCCTAGAACTCTCTTGACAGTATTTTAACACTGAAAAGAAAATCTTTGCTCGCTTTGTGTTTCACTACAACATTGAAATTGGGAAAGAATGTATTACATCTATGTACCTTCACCATCTCCTTGCATGCATGCTGGTCATGTCAGCCACAAGTCAGAAAGATGTGTGTTTAACAGTGCAGTGGGATGGCACCAGATGTTCATGAAGGCTCTGCAGCTGCCCTGCCTTATCTTTCTGAACAGCTCTTGCTGGCTGTTTTTCTCCCTCTCTTGCCTGTATCATCAGTATATTCACTAAATTAATCCAGATTAAAAATTACTCGGAAAAAAAAGTCAATAATTTTGACCATAAAACTGATAGATAAATGTTAAAGCTTTATAAATTAGGAAAATAACTAATTGTGGGTTTCTTTCAATAAACTTGTGAATTAAAATGGCACTTTTGAGAATACAGGGTGTCCATTGCCATTCTCAGTATGGCAGCCTATCAAACCACTACAGTTTTTCAATAAGTTATATCATATTCCTCATAGTTGAGTTTTTGTGGACGTGGACGAGACAGGTGTTGCCTGCTTTGCAGCTCTTTCTGCACTTCTAATCCTCCTGGCAAAGAGATTACCTTCTTTGCAGTAAATTCAGCATAAATGATGCAAGGAGCTTTTAATCATAATGGCAATTAGTTTGAAGGCATCAAAGGCTGAAGAGGAATACTATTCTAGGAACTTTTATTCTAGAAATATTATTCTGAGGAACTTTTTCAGGCCTGACTATAATGACATCCATTACTTCCTTACACTCTTGAGGAGCCAGTTGCAGTTCCGTGAGATGATAAAAAATATATTCTATCTATTTCTCTTCTTTGTTGATCATAAATTTGATTGAATTTTCTTCACTTGGCAGATTTTTCTTGAAAAATGAAAGAAAGATATTTCTGTTAGTGATTAATTCATTTATCCTATTTATCAAAATACTTTTCCCAGTTCATTGTGTTCCCCCCGCTAATTCACATATAAATATACGAGCATTTTTTTAGGATATCTGACAAAGTCTATTCTTCTGATACTTCACTTAGACAAGACTGCGGATACACTGCAGCAGCAGGGAGAACACACTTCAGCTAGCAAAGTGCAGGAAGGCCACTCAGCTATCACAGACCCAAGTATGGCATCATAATTATTCCTTCATTATCATTTTTTTTTGTCATTACCATGAGAAGGCAAACTATTTCCTCACTATCCTGCCACCAATGAAATGCCTGTCCAGTTGTTTTAGAGAAATCCATTGCAGGAAAGAAGAAGAGATTGCTATGGTTAATCTGCACATTGGTAGTTGCTAGTTTTTTAGGAGTTTAAAATTAGCTGTTTAATCTTCATGTGTTGCAGTTGTTTTTAAAGGCCTAGTTGCCAGTAAAGTAACATCTGACATCTGAATTTCTTGGATTTGTGTGCCCTGGACTGTGTTCAGTTGGAGATGCTTAGTACTCCAGTTTTTGTCAGGGTTATTCAATTACCCAACTTACAGCAGCCAACCAAGACTGCTGATTTGCTTGGAGACCATTTTTTTTTCCAGAGGTTTATCTTGCACATATCAGCCCACTATTGCACAGGCACGGCAGCTGTTTGCATCTTACCGAGGCAATGGTATCACCCCATGACTGGTTCCCCCCTGCTGCAAGGGAAATCTCCAGCTCTCCCCACCCTAGCAGGGCCAGGCACTGCTATTCTGCACCATCGCTTGTTCAGTATTTCCCTCCAACTTCAACCAGCACGCCCAGCCAGCAGAAACTGCTGCTGCACCATAAGCTCCTCCGTGCATCATTGAGTTAACAAGCCATCTGCAGCTAAAAGATGAAAAAATATTGTGCACTGTAAAATCCTTCATTTCTGTATCATACTTTTGACTTACTAAATGCTTGTGGTTTTTTTTTTTTAAAAAAGGAGAATTGACTTTTCTTGCATGTGGCTCAGGAGTAACTTTGACTTATTTGTAGAAGTTTGGAAGAATGAGGATTAATAACCACATATAAGATAGAACACGTGTTCTTTCAAACGGCATTGACTTCTTCAAATCAAAGAGGGAAAACAGCGACCAACAATGCTGCCAAAATAAATGTTTAATGGAGCACAAGGTTGTAATTTTCTCTGTAATGAGGCATACCATCTCTAGGAACAAAATGGGTACCATCTTCGCAGACAGGCGTGTACTCAGAAAGATAAAGACGCAATACGCAGAGAAGCATTCACAGTTTCAAACTACATACAATACAGGGAGGGAATAACTCAATAGACTCTATTAATATTCAAACAAGCAGCTGTCAACACTTCATCCCAGAAAAAGCTGTAGCTCCTTACATAGCTTTTACTACCATAATAGTTGGATTCATTGGCAGTAGATTGGAAAACATGCAATACTAATGAACCCTCCCTGCTTCTCCTGGCCTACCATTTAATCCTTCCTAAAGTGAAAAGCATTTACTACATATGCAATACCGAAGTCCCAAGAGGCTTCAGATTCAAAAGAGACATTTCAATTTTGTTTCTTAGCAACATACATCCAATAAAAGTGAAACACTATACAAACTTTGATATGCTTTTGTTGGTTTAGTCTGTAATGCAGTACTTTGCCAGCTAAGGAAGGATGCTGCTACAGGATCTTTACAATGTCTCTTATAGTTAGACATTCACATCTTTTGTTTGCCAGACAAGATTATCTGCTGCAAAATATATTTCTGAAGACACTGTAATGTATTCATGAATAATAAATAAAGAGGTAAGTTCTGCTCTAATAAGGGCATGTTTGCCAGGATTACACCATGGGCTGTTACACAGGAAGAGATCTTTTGATGTTTCGTTTGTAGGCAGCATCTGGGCAGCTTGCGAGGACTTGATTTCCAGAATGAGTACCAGCCAGCCTACAATCTAGGGCTAAAAGTATTTGTACAGTACTTATTTCTTGGAAGAACAGTAGGCATGACTCAATATTTTTTTTCTCACCCCTCCAATGGCTGACTGGATGTGACTAAATCAGTTTAGTTTCTCGACTTTAATGTCATGTTGAGGAAGAGGAGGACCCAGTCAGGTCTTCAAAGGCATATAGAGAAATATGCAGTACAGAGGAGTTGTCAAAACTTCACTCCCTGCAGTTATAGCTCTTCCCCTCCATCATTTGGCATAATTGCATCCCCAGTGCCTGCAAAGATGAATAAGAAATGTAGTATTTAGCTGCTTCTTCTGCTTTTTATTCTGCTTCTGTGTATATTTATCTTTAAATTTCAGAAGTGACTCATCTCTAGAAAAACTGTAGTAGTTGTATTCTGTAAGTGCCTGGTAATAACAGTTCCAGCACATGAACACTGTGTTTTCAATAGGCAAAAAAGAAAGGTGGAAACAACAATAATTCACTATATAAAGACGTGCTGCCTTGTTATTTAATGCAGTATGCAAGATAAAAGAAAATGGCATTAACGCTGTCCTGCCTTCCATCGGCTTGGAAATAGCTGATTGAAGAAATTCTGCAGTTTCCAGTTCACATCATAATTTGTTTTCCTGATGAACCTCCTGCCCTGATCTTCTTCATGCTGATCTTACACTCTTGTTCCCTACGTTAGGCCCTTCCACAGACAAACTCATATTTTCTAGCAGTGCGAGCTGTGAAAAATCAGTCTGAAATATTTGGAGAGTACTAATCTGAGGGCCCATAACTATCTAGTGCCATAGTTATAAATTATGAATTATTTAGCATTGAAGGCAGCTAAGGAAAACAATACCACACAGAAACACCAGGTGGAACTAGGCAGAGAGGAAAGAAGGGAAGAAATTTTTAAAAAATTCTCTTTATCGTTTGCCAAGTTTTCTGAAGAGATACTTTTTCTAAATGCAATCTTGGTAGAAAATTAGTTATTTACTTACATTTCACTAATTATCTGCTTCCCTGGATGCATACAAAATTTAACAAGCTGATTGGCTCTTTAAAGTGGAGAAGCAAACAATCTACTCAGAAATAATGAAAATGATAACTCAGCCTAACATGATAACCCAGCTTGACACCTCCCTTTGCATGCAAAATCTGGTGGCAAGATGTAAACCTACCTCACACTGCTCTAATTACCTGATTTTTTTAGAAAAGCTGAACACTTAGTAGCTCTTGCTGAGGTCAACTGAAAGTTGCGGTTGCTGCCTGCCTTCGTAAATGAGGTTCTAAAAGTCAACAAGCTCTGTCAAAATAGCAGAGGAAATGAATCACATGATGAAAGGGCACAATGTCTCTCATGGAAACAGTTCATTTAGTTGTCTTGAACCACATCAATAATAGAAACCAAGGAGATTTTTCCCTAGTAGAGACCAATGCATTGCAAGTGAATAGGAAATCGTCCTCGGCTGTAGTGAAATTCTGCCTACATGTTTTGCAGAGGGCAAGGAGCCAAAGATAATCATGAAGTGAAGACTTGGAGCAGCCTCTGCTTCGTGCCTCTCGGAGAGCTGTCAGAGGAGGAGGTTCTTTATGGTGGCAGCTCCAAATCATCTCTGTCCTCGGTAAAAAGGAGTGGTGCACATCCATCTCTCTACATAGAAATTATATTAGCAAATACTACTTCAGATTTTCTATCTTTAGCTTTTGCTTCGACAGGAAACACAATTGCAGGATCCTGAGATTTGTAGGATTCAGCAAAATGGACTGAAAAGTATTCAGCAAAATCCTCCAGTGCTCTTTGTACCTTGTGCCTATATTTATAACTTTACACTAGATTTGATACTCATTTAGATATTACTGTTAAGCTTCAAGGGCCTCCCCAAGTTGAAATTTTTTTTTTTTTTACCATTAAACAGTCCAGGATACATTTGAAGGTTGTTTGTTATGGTTTGGGATTTTTTAATATGTCACTGCATTATGCTCACAAAGGCACCAATAGCAAAACCTTAAAAATTCTGTTTCCATTTAAACAACAATATTTGCTCAAGAAACTACGTAAAAAAATGCATTGCTTGCAATACAGTAGTTAATCAAGTATTCAGTGCTCAGAATCCGAGGTGAATTTCCTACGTGTGATGTTTACATGGAGATGTTCACGTTTTCTGAATAGAGAAGAACAATCATTTGCACTGGGTTTTCTGTTTGAGTACCCCTTCACAAATCAGCATTCACTCTTCATACACTTCCCTGGGATTTACCTTCCTCATGAGCATTACAATCATAGAACTTATTTGCTAGATCACTTACACAAAGAAAACACAAAAAGGTCTTCAATGTAATCAAAGCACGTTTTGTTTCATTTGCATAAATGCTCACTATATACCCCAGTTTCTATTTAAAAACAAAAAAAATGTGTTTCTTTCTACTGTGATACTTTTCTTTCCTCTTTTTATTTCCCATCTGAGGAGCCAAATTATAATAGCTTATAACTGGGAGGCCAGTTCATACTTTCTTACTCCTCTGTAATAATTCACCTTTGTGCAAAAAATGTTAATGTGGCCCAGCAGAGCAGCATTTATACCTCATTTGCAGAACATAAATTATACAGTCCGGGGTATTGCACATTAGGTTTTCTACACCATAGTTTAAAACTGAACATAATCAATAAAATTACAGACTCTACAACGTTGCCTTTCCAGACCACATTTGCAAGTTGTCAGTGCTATTGGGTGATATAAAAATCTGCACACAGAGGAAATGCTGGCACAAGAAGACAATAAATTTGAGAGAAGATCTTCTTTCCCCCAGCAAATTCATATCATCAATTGTGTTCTCAAAAAAAAAATTGACTAGGAACTCACCTCTGCTGGGTGAATACAGAATGTAGTAGAGCTGCTTATAACCAAACACTTGTTTACAATAGATGTGCAAGTAATAGCATTTAATAAATATTACTAGAAAATTATTCAGGTTGCTACTTAGGAGCAACATCATTACATGCTTTTTTTTGGAAGTCAAACAACAAAAAGGTGGAAAAGCAACGTGATGTGACCTCTGTAACAGTGAATCTGAGACTGATTTAATCACTTCGTGCTGCCTGTTTATGCAAATATATCAGCCAATCCCTGTAATATTAGCACTATGGACCAAACTACCATAAATTTTTGACAAAATGAGCTGGGATAAGACATAAACCTTTACTGTTTCCTACTTTTCCTTTGACTTTAATACGCTGACAAATGTTAATAGTATGCTAAAATACAGAGCTTGGAATATAAAATCATAGAATCATAGAACCATAGAATAACCAGGTTGGAAGAGACCCACTGGATCATCAAGTCCAACCATTCCTATCAAACACTAAACCATGCCCCTCAGCACCTTGTCCACCCATCTTTTAAACACCTCCAGGGAAGGTGACTCAACCACCTCCCTGGGCAGCCTGTTCCAGTGCCCAATGACCCTTTCTGTGGAAAAATCTTTTCCTAATGTCCAGCCTAAACCTCCCCTGGCGGAGCTTGAGGCCATTCCCTCTTGTCCTGTCCCCTGTCACTTGGGAGAAGAGGCCAGCACCCTCCTCTCCACAACCTCCTTTCAGGTAGTTGTAGAGAGCAATGAGGTCTCCCCTCAGCCTCCTCTTCTCCAGCCTAAACAACCCCAGCTCTCTTAGCCGCTCCTCATAAGGCCTGTTCTCCAGCCCCTTCACCAGCTTCGTTGCTCAGAAGGTGTCCCTTCAGCTCTCCCACAGACAGGAGGACAGTTTCTCATCAAAGACTGTGACTTTTCAAGATATGTTGCTCAGATATATGTATATTAAGATGCCAATGATCTCTGGACATATGAGGGTAGAGGCAAAAGGGCAACTGCATCCTTCACCACTGCAGAGTGTGGAGGCTTTAGGCAATGGCTGAAACAGATCTCAGGAGCTACTGGCACAAACCTTTAGAAACATGGACAGAAAGGACACATTTCAAACATGAAGATTTTTCTAGCCTTGTTTATGCTTACACAAAAATGATTCTACTTCTCTGAAGTGTTGACTAGGCACACCAGTGAGGCATTTTTTCCAAAGTTGGTACCTGAACATGAAGCCTCAGCTGCGGAGAAGTGTTGAATAACAGCGTGGGCTGATGCTTCCGTCAGTACCTTGGAAGTGTCTGAAATACAAACCTATACTGTCAGTTCATGTCCCTTTTGGTGGACTCCAGCAAAGCAGCTTACACCTGTTTTGGGAAAAATGGTTTGAACAGCTGAACTTCTAGCAGAAGTAAGAATGAGGTCCAGCACCTCCCAAGAGGGCTTTCTATTGCAAGTGGGGCTCACTTTGAGTCTTTCTCTTACCTATTTTCATTTCAGATGGCTGGGAGATTTAGATCTGAATGAAGTATTGGTCTCTGCTTCCACAGAAGCATAGATTTGCAGGGGATGGGGGAAATGAATCAACGATCTTGTATGGCAAAAATGTAGTGAGCAATAGGTATTAAGAGGAAACGGATGCCCAGAAAATTCAAAGAGAACTTAAGGCCAGCAACAGTTCAATCTGCTTTAGCTAAATCAACAGCTTAAGCAACACTGCCTAACATTCCTTTGGAGGCACACCCCTGCCCACGATGCCATGAATGCCTATGCAACCAGTACCTGCAACTGAGAAAAGGGGGGATATTTTGCAATTTATGCTCAGGACCTTGAACAAATGCCTTGCTATGGAGTAGATGTTTCATCATTCAGTGTACTTGTGTATCTCTGCAAGCAGCTGGTACCCTGCCTGGTACTGGCAGAAGCAGCTGCCTGGCTCTGGGGCAGATCTCCCACACAACACACACAAACATACACACATTTACATCTGCTGTCCACTATTTCTCCATTGCCCTCCTAAAGAGACACTTAGCCCTTCAGACTACCTGCACATTTTCACCTACCACTGCCCTTCATCTACCACTGACTAAGACCCCAACTCGTGGTGCAAAAATAACTCACTGTAGCTGTCCCGTAGCAACATCTGCTTCATAAGCACCAAGCCACAGGCTGATCTCTAGAAACTGTCCACAAAGAGGTGCTGATAGTATAGCTTACATTGGCCCCTCCACTTCGGTAGTGTTACAGAGCAATGTGAAGAGGTTGGTGTATCAGTAGTTGAGAGAAAAGTACATTTTCTGTACTTTTTTCTATGTTTTATGGTATCTAATGAAGTGGATGTAAAGACAATAATGGAATAGACCTTCTGAAAAAGGCATTACATATTCACCCCAGTATTTTTTTTTTAACAGAATGAACTGCATTCTGCCTCAGAAAATAAGTAGGTGGCTTTTGCAGAGGCTTTGTAGGAGGCTTGTAAGGGCTGTCTGTCACTTGCTGAAAGGAGCTTTCAGAGATCAGTGAGGTTTTAGGGTAAAGCACCCTGCACAAGAAGAGAAGTGCATCTTTTTTAAAACTTTACATAAAAAGGAGCAGCTTTCACAGCGAGAGACTGAAGCAGCTTTATTATTTGACTCCTCAGATCAAAATTTGCCAAGATTTTTAAATGACAGATAAAAGGAGAGGAGCATCTACCAGGGCAGAGAAGAGCCCAGCCCAGGTCGGATCTCTTTCCACAACCCAAGCAAAACAGGCAGAGACATGGTTAGAGATAACACTTTGTCAAAAATAATATTTCAGTAGTAAGTCTCAGTGCAAAGGCTTAGAACAAATGGGGATGTATGAGCTCAAATGCACCGTTTCCCAGGAAAACACTCAATGTAACAGCCAGTGCAAAAACCAGCAGGCAACAGAGCTATAAGGCCTTAGGTGTCCTATGCATGTCTCCATTTCAGGGACTAGTTGCTCACAGGAATGAGAAATTAGTGCATTTGTAAGTGCACGGTGGGGCTATGTACAAGCAGGGCTATATCCCTGTTAGCAATCCCCCCATACGGTGAGGACTAAGTTCCCTGGCAGGCTTAAATTTTCAAGAACAGGTTAGATGAATATTTGGCAGGAATAACATAAATGCAGGTCGTCCTGGCTCGGGCATAGTGATGGACTAGATCATGTTCCAAGGCCTAGCTTGGTCTTACTTTTTGTGGTTACTATATTAATACCCAGCTAAATAACAAAGTGGTAGAATTTGGAAAGTTTATAATTTTCGCAGCTCTGAGGAGAATACAAGGAGAATAGATAGAGGTTTTACAAAGGAGTATTTCATAGAGAAATATTAAGACAACAAGGGTGGTTTTGCACTAATAGATGTCCCTGCCCACAGTAGAAGAGTTGAAACTGAATGATCTTTAAGGTCCTTTCCAACCCAAACTGTTCTATGATTCTATGATTTTCTCCAAAGTCAGGTGACTAAAGAAGCTCCTAGAAAGTTTCTACCTACATTATGTTACCAGTTAAGATTCATCAATGCGTTTTGTCCTGTCCTGCAAAACCAGAACTGTGCTGTGATGGGGAAACAGGGCTTTTATGGATGGAGGAGAGAAATGAAGTAATTGATGGAGACAGGACTCTTCCACATTCAAAAAGTGCAGGGGAAAAGTCCACTCCGTAACACCAGCAAGTGCTACTTGCTTTGGGCATCATTTTGAGCCAGGGGAGTTAATTTCTAAAAGTATATTTTCTGGGGAAAGAGTCTCTTTCTGATAGATCATATGGTGCTGGTGAAAATACTGAGGCTGAAGACAGGCTTTTTCCCTTGAGTAGCAACCCAGCAGAGCTATGTCAGAGTGACATTTTTTACAGGACAAAAATCCATGGAAATTGCTCTGGAAATTGAAAGTCTCCAAGACCGTGAATGCCTTGAGCACTTGGGAGATGGACCCAGCCTGTGCCTGAGAACCAGATTCATTATAATGCCAACAAATTAGCATTTATGTCAGCAATGTCTGCCTTGTAAGGTAACTGAAGAACACCATACAAACAAGCTTGTGAAGAAGAGTACTAAGTGAACTGGGTGTCCAGCACCCTGCACTGACATTAAATCTTGATCTACACCCCTGAGTACAATTTCATTTCCATCTTCTCCTCTCTGACATTTGTACAGATGGAGGCAGAGCAGCACAGGGCTGGAGGGGATCTGCTGGGTCACTGAATCCAGTCCTTACTGACTGTATCAGAGTCTTCGATCAAAGAGCCATTTCATTCCACACGCAAATGTCCTCCCACAAGCTTGAGACATGTAGGAAAAGACCAGTTGTGATACCTTTAATGGAGAAGAGGAAAAATTAGGAGAAACTGAGAATGTGCATTCCCACAGTCACAGGTTTTCAGATGGATGCTTCGATGTAAACCATGGCCTGCATGAGGGTCACGCACTGTCCTGCCCCACCAAACTGTCCAGTGGGATAAAACCTTTCTGACCCCAGATCACAAGTGGCCTTAATTCTCAGTAATGTGAACTGGAAACACTGTGTCTGCATCAGCAAGCAACAAACTCAATAAACATAGATTTGTAGAGTGAGAACAATGGTGCTGAGGACCTGTGACACAATTTTAAGGGGATAACTGCTAGTCTGATCTCCAGGACTACATGTGGGCATGTTAGGTGTGCAGCTGAGACACTCCTGATTTAATGTTCTTCGGGGAACCCCATTCACACACCCTGAGGTTTTGCCGTGACACAATTTTCACTGCAGTGAATGGGGACCAGCAGGACCACCACTTCAAAACTACATTCCTGTTCTGGGTCAAAATGATGATGTAGATGCACCTGCCAACAACTCACCTGAGAGAATTATGCCATCAAGAGCACCTGTCTGTGCCCTCTCTCCCTCCCCACTCAGAGAAAACTCTGTGTGTAGGAAACAGGTGGTGAAAAATTTTGCATTTAGATGATAGAAGGGAGGTCCTCTTTGTGTCTTACAAGTGATCAGTGGACACACGGGAATAATATTAGGCGAAAGGATGCTGCAAAGAAACAGAACAGGATCAGCTCCTCTTGCAGGTATCAACTTATCACAGACCTCTTCTGTTCCCAGTAAATCTCCCTTTCTTTTTGCAGCTCTCGCTGTGAGAAGTGGTTAGGAGAGATGAGGAGTTCTTTAATGAAGAACAAACCTGAGAGCTCAGAGTAGTTAAAGAGATTTCTCACCACTCTTAAGATCTGAGTCTTGACAAGCCCCTCTCCCTTCAGACTCAGAGAACTCTTTCAGATGCCGAACTTCAGGGAAGTGATCTTGTGCGTGTCTCCTTCATTTTAATTTTAGAGAAGAGAAACAGGCCACACATGTTTCCGAGATGTGCTTAGTGTCTATCACTTACTGAAACCACAGCCTCACAAAGGGAACTCACTGTACACTGAGGTAACCCACACCCTGCTGTCATGGGCTGCTGGCTGGAAACTGCAATGTCTTTCCCACTCTTGCCTTTTAGAAAGAAAAAGAAATTCCTGTCACATTCAACATGATATACACAATAGAAAATAACTAACTGTTCCATCTCCTCTTAAGTGGGTTTCAGTGCTCAGATTATATATAAGAATATACCCTGCAGTGGGATTACCCAGCATCTAGAAGTGCAGACACAGAACATGCTGCTGATGGAAAGAGTAATTGACTTTGCATGCATTTGTCAGGAGAATTCAGACTGATAGGTGTTCAAGGAATTAACATCTAAGAACGAAGGGTACCATTTTATTTCCAAAACTCCAGATTAACATATATGCACAGGTTTTAATACTGTTCTTACATCCAGTATTAGAAACCTTGCTTTATCCACTCATTAAATCAACACCCGTTTATCATCGCAACTGACTGAAATGATCCTAGTGATAAATGGCTTGTTACACAAAAGTAATTGAGGGAGAATTAGGGACATTAAGAATATTTCACAAGTTAAATTATAATGAGTCTTCTTTCCTGTAAAGTTATTTCTTTCAGTAATCCATTCTTACTTAAGTATCTCCTGAACTAGAATTAGTGACATTAATGCATTTTTTACTATTCAAATTATGATCCACTTTTTTTTTCCAGAGCTCCCTTTGGTAAAGGAGGCTAAATTAACATTCATACAAGAAGATTATTTAATCTAACAAAAAATCTTGCAAAAGTTTCTGATCATTTTTTTTAAAAAAAGTCGTGATGAAAAGCATACCTTTTATGAGAATCTGGAAATTTCTGTACTTTTCTGCTCAAAAGCCTGCCATTATCCTTTTCATACATACTTGTTAATCTAAAAACCCTAAGGTTCAGCAAGAAAAGAAGAACCACAACATTATCTGAAGAATGTAGAATTTGTACCTCTAGTTTCCTATTTTTTTCATTCCCAGGCTCACACAAGCCAAATTAATAAAGACATTGAACTCTTTCTAAAAACTAATGGCTTCAAAAGGCTTGAATCTACTGGATTTATGGGACACAATGAGATTTATTTAAAAGAACTAATTACACCTTATTATCCATATTGAACGCCTTTCCAATTAATAATGTAAGAGCAGAAATTGCAAGGTAAAAAAATCTAATCACAGAAGGAACAGGCTTCTAAGTGGCAGCCCTAGTGTATGGCTACTGCCGTGCAGGCAGAGCAGCTCTCTGGAGAGAAGCCTAGATCCAGCAAACCCTTACTGAGGCTCCCCTTAGCAAATTATATCACTAGCTAGCTAGCTTTACACAAAATGTAACAAGACTTGTTATGGACTTCATCTGCCTTTTAATAACATCGTGCTTGGGAGAAAATTATTATGAAAGGTAAAATCATAATTATGACTGATTTAACATAGGCAGGAGCTAAAAGGTAGTAATCTAGGCAATACAGCTATTTATTAAAGGAAAAAAAATGCTAACCTGGAGGAGCTGTGCTTTCAGGGCCTAATCCTAGATTTTTTTTCATCCTGCACAGAATCTACTGAAGTCAAGCTCTCAATGATCTACAGAAATAGGTTGATAGGTAGTATTTTAGTCAAGCATCACAAAAACAACTTAAATGCTATTAAATGAGCCAGCAGTGTGCCCAGGTGGCCAGGAAGGCCAATGGCATCTTGGCTTGTATCAGAAACGGCGTGACCAGCAGGTCCAGGGAGGTTATTCTCCCTCTGTACTTGGCACTGGTGAGGCCGCTCCTCGAATCCTGTGTTCAGTTCTGGGCCCCTCACCACAAGAAGGATGTTGAGGGTCTGGAGAGAGTCCAGAGAAGAGCAACAAAGCTGGTGAAGGGGCTGGAGAACAAGTCTGATGAGGAACGGCTGAGAGAGCTGGGGTTGTTTAGCCTGGAGAAGAGGAGGCTGAGGGAAGACCTTATTGCTCTCTATAACTACCTGAAAGGAGGTTGTGGAGAGGAGGAAGCTGGCCTCTTCTCGCAAGTGACAGGGGACAGGACTAGAGGGAATGGCCTCAAGCTCTGCCAGGGGAGGTTTAGGCTGGACATCAGAAAAAATAATTTCACAGAAAGGGTCACTGGGCCCTGGAACAGGCTGCCCAGGGAGGTGGTTGAGTCACCATCCCTGGAGGTGTTTAAAAGATGGGTGGATGAGGTGCTGAGGGGCATGGTTTAGTGTTTGATAGGAATGGTTGGACTCGATGATCTAAGAGGTCTTTTCCAACCTAGTGATTCTGTGATTCTGTAAATAATATGACTTGTTTTGTTTCCATGACTATGTCTTGCACTAAAATTAACAAAAAAAATGGCAATTAACCCATTTCCTTCTTAAAAGGCATACTGAGAAAGGTTCACAAGCAAGTACCAATTTGGTATGAGCCCAAATCCTGCATGCCAGCATGGCACAGAAACATGGTCCATCCCAGGGAGTCCATGCGTGCCAGCAGTGAGCTTTGCAATAGCAGATATTCCCTGCTTGGGGCCATAGAAAATGCTTAGGTGGGCCACAAACTCGTAGACACCTATTATTGCAGAATATAACAAAATACTGCTGCATTCTCCCAGCATACCTCTTTTCTTTATTTCATTTATTTAATAAAAGTGATGGCCTGAATTATGAGTTTGAGAGTTAGACCACAATTCAGCTTTCTCATCAGCCAGGGTGTTAAATTTGGTAGAGCTATCTCAGCCCATTTCCACACTAGTAGAACCAGTTTTCACCATAATATAAACCAGGAAACTGGAAAAACACATTATTACAGGGCTATAGTATTATGGTGTGTTCTGGTAAAAGAAAACAGCCAAAGGCCACTGGAAATGTCCTAAAGAGTGGAGAAGAAGCTGCATCTGGACACCAGTCACAGTTCATCACCCCATATCACCTTTTTTGCATGGAAGTGTCTTAACAACAGCAGAGAACATGTAGCTCGTCATGCTGGAGAGTGGGGCTAGTTTGACCCTATTTTACAGGACATTTTCTCAGGTGCCAAAGTTCAGAGGGATGGCACGGAATCCATAGTGTCTACCCACACTGTTTTCCAGCAAAACAATTCCTAAATCCAAAACCACCTAGGTCAGGTTTTTGGACAGATGATTGAACCAAAAAGCCTAGCTTTGTTCCTGCCCTGCATTTCTGTTCATTCTGCAGGTACTGTGTGTGATGTGTAAGGGCTGCTAGAGGTCATCCAGTGCAGGTGCCACAGAATTTATCACTGGATAACATAACACAAAACATGATACATACCCAACATTGCAATCCTATTTCTTTGTATAAATGCAAGCCTTATGCCACATGAACACATTATTCTCTAGTTTTTAATTTCTAAAATCACTACATTTTCAGGTCTATCTCTTGACAAAATGCATACTTCAAATGCACAAAATATGTATTTTATACCTCCAGAATCCTTATCCTCTGTAAAGTGCCAACAGACCAATTAAAACCAAATTAACCAAAACCAGAAGACAGACTACTAAAGCAGAGTATGCAATTCATTCATTTCTCTTGATTTGTCTTGGTTAAAAGGCAAAAAAACCCCCTTTATTATAGAGCTATAATTACTGTTCTACTTGTGATACAACCGTCAAATGAACAGATTTACTAATAGTTATTTAATTTGATTTCTAATTTCAAGATTGATTATGCAGCCTTCATCAGTGATTTATTTGTTTGAAGTTCTTTATCAGTCATTTTAGCACCAGGGGCAAAGCCAGTTCTCCTATGGGCAAACTTCAGCATAAAAAATCACTGAAGTATTTATGGAATGAGGCATTTACTTCATTTCTGGAATATGCTATAATATATCTTCCACAGTGTACTCCAAATACCTAATTTGGTCAAATGCTCTGAGTATTTACTTAAGCTGTACGGATTGGCATAGTGTATGTGGTTATAGTTACAATAGTTAGATCTGCAGCATACATAACAGATATCACAAACTGTTCAGGATTAGAATGAGGTAAAAACAAGCAATATTGTCACTGTAGTTTAGCATCAAGTAGAAAATTTGCATATGGTGACCGATTTTAGTATTATCATTTTTCTTGACTTTTCAAGAAGAATTAAGAAACATTAAGAAACTGTGCTCCTTATTCTTTATTCTATATAGGTCTGTTGTATTTGATACCAGAAGTAAATGAAATTTATTGGAGAGACTTGAGAGTAAATAGCATGTGCTCTCCTGGGAAATGCCGTATCCCTGGCAGTGACATTGTCCCTTGAGGAGGTTTTCATACAGAGGGAAGGAGGAAGATGTTGTGCCTTCAAAAGATTTCACTGCCTAAGAGACTGGTAATGAGTAACACATATTTGTTCTATACTCTACTGAGATAATTTCTACCTATCAGGAAAAGACATTTTATAAATACACTTGGAATTTTCTCTTAAATACAGTTGTACGGAGAAATCCAGCATAGCTGCAAACACGGGGAAGATGGGTTCTCCTGGCAGTGTCCAGACAAAACTATCTAACTTGATGTCTCAGCAGGCGGAATGCTGTGTACTTAATGTGTGCTCTCTCACTTGCTGTTACTGAAGGCCTTTATTAGCTAGGAGAGCTAAAGTGGTTTGGCTGCATCTTTCCCAGTACAGTAACTCCAGTCAGTTGCCTTATTGAAGCAGGCTTTCTAAAGAGTGTATTGTTTCCTCTTGATTTTGGTTTTTTTGTCTGTAGTCATTAACAAAATACATGAATAGGTACTCTGAGATGAACAGAGAGGTAGCTGCAACAACAACCATTTACAGAATGCAACCAGGTTCAAAACATCACTACTACCTTTTTCAAAGTCACTAGAGATGTGCCTTTACATAGAGGCCAAAACTGAAGGCTTTGATATGTTTGAAGTGCAGTAATTATAAAGTTAATAGGTAGAAATGCACCGGGTTTAATCCATGCTGGGAAAGAGTTACTCTCACCGTGGAAGTCGAATTTATCTTCTCGTGAGCCCCCCTCACTCAACTGACCATTGTGCAAGAACAATGACCATCAATGTCTGCTCACTGGAATGAGGTACACAAGGCACAGTGGAGTCCAGCTGGGGACAGGCAGTGAGTACTGTACAGTAAGACTTGATTACTGAAATTAAGAGTGTGGCAGTGCCAGTCTCTTGCTGGCCATATGTAAAATAGTAAAAAACTTCCTGAGCCCATCCTGCACAAAACATCATCACTGCTTGGTCTCTGATGGGAAAATGTTAACATAAGGAAAGGCTCCAGGCCAAGGAAGACTGATAACATTTCTCCCTAGTCTCCCCACCTTCATAATTAAAAGGGGAACTAAAAAAAAAAAAGGATTCTGATTGTATTGAAAAAAAGGCACCAGGGAGCACATTCAATTCTTGAGTCATCACAGAAATTCTCTAAAATTCAATTACAGTGATGTAGATCTGACATAAGATATATTATTGTAGTACCCCAGAGAAGGTCAATAATGTGTATTGTGAAGTCTGCACGAGATTGCATCAGGACTATAATATAGATAAGACTCATTATTTCACGTGTTTTGCAGCTGGTCTAACTTAATTTTCAGGAGTACCATCATATAATTATCAAAGATGATTAAATTTTATGCCCCCAGATCTTGCAGGTGATGTCTACAGGGAAAGAGTTCAAACCTATTATATAATAGTGAAGATATAATTATGCTTTGGAGAGTGAATAAATAAATCACACTAAGAAAAAAAAAAGTAACATATCTACCAACAGACCAGCATATTTACAGCTGAATTTCATATTATGTGATGAAAAGAGCAATCTAAAGTACTGCAAATTTGCAGGTATTTCACAGAACTTTGACTTTTAACCACTTATCAGAAAAATACCTCTGTTCCTTTACATACAAAATCTGTCCACAGTGACTAATGTTTTCATCTTCTCTACAAATACAGATGGACTGCAGTGACTTAATATTGTATGTGTGGGCCAGATTTTACCTTCGGCACTCACCATGGAATTGCAAGTGTACAAAATTAATGTACATTTAAATTCACATCAAGTTCACACAGGAAAAAAATGAAAGAGATTTGTGGCAGGTTTATTTTGTCTACCCAGAGGTGCTTACTTCCATCTAACATGCCTTCAATATCAGCAACATATGAATGGGGCTTGCAGTTAAGATACGAGACTTGTGAGAGAGATCTGCTCCCTTGTGAAATAGCAGCTGAAGGCAAGGAAGCATGGTGGGATCTAAAATGACCCTAGAAGTCATTGTGTCTTAGCAAGTTATTTTTTTTCCTGAGAGGTTATTTAACTGCAGAATTTGATCCAGTGCCTGTCGAAGGACACAGGTTTTTTGGTCACTGGGATAGAACTCAGGACAGTTCTAATCATCAGCCTATGTGAATCAAGGATTTAACTCAGGATTATCCATTTATCAGTCTATACTTTTGTGTGGTAAGGGAATAAATTAAGAATTGATGATTGTGGTAACTTCACCTTGAAAAAATATAGTAAGAATGGACGTCAAGAGATGATGAGAATGAGGAGGAACATACAGAGGCTGAAAAGACCAGCCCATCAGTGAGCAGAAAGAACACGGATCATCCTAGCTGTCCTTTCTGCCTGTTTAAAGATAAGAATCCAGCTGATGTCAGTGAAAAGTGTACCCTGAAAACTGAGAAAAATGCCTTGTATTTGGAAATCTCATGCCACAGTTTTGAGTGCATGAAGCATCAGGTATTAACTACTTCCTAGGTAGGAGAAGTCTCATTGCCACACAAGGTGGCTATGCCTATGTGTCAAAATCTTACCGCAGAGAAGCTGATTTACTGCCAGACTGTAGGGTCTGCCACCCACCTTTTGACTGCCTGGCACAGCCCCAGGGGGTAAGAGCACCTGCAAGGTTACGCAGTGTGACTCAGGCCCTTGGCAGCCCCCGCGGCTGGTCTGATTCAGGCTTGCTTTCACAAAACATATTTTTTTGGACAATGCTCTGTCAGTTAGTGAATTTCCTCAGAGCGGCTGTGCCTGCTGTATTTGTGGTGTGAGACAAGCAGAGGATATTTAGAGCTTCAGGGAGGTATTCAGGGAGCCTTACAGAAAAAATAGCTTTTGTAATGAAGTGTAGATTTCTTTGTGGATTTAACAGGAGTATGGCTGGTGCTGCTTGGATGAGGTGCTTCCGAGAATAATGACTAATCAATCATTACTAGTTATATCCAGACTGTTTACATTTCAGCTTGTTGTACTACAGTATAACTCTGATAAAGCAGTCATGTTAAGGGCAGTTCAGGCTGTTTGCACTATAAGCTAGGACTTCTGGGATTTTTATGCCTCAGAACACCACTTCTGCCTCTGGTATTACGTAGATAAAAAATACACAGCAAAATCCATTCTGCTGTGAACTCTTTTGTGATGCTGGTCAGCATTACAGTTCCCAGTGCCACCACAGTTTTCCTTCTTTTGGCACTGGCTGCATTCATTGTCTGAATGACTTATTTCACCTTATCACTCTGCAGAACCCACTGCACTGCCTCCCAAACCCACGGACCTCTGTAATCCCCCACCACCTCCCACTGCACTGCCTCCCAAACCCACGGACCTCTGTAATCCCCCACCACCTCTCACTACAGTGAGCATCTGCATCTGATGTATTCTCCCCATGTCCCCTCCACTAAAATCTCATCCAGTCTTTCATTTTCTTCCCAGCTTCCTTTCCCAATCTTGCAACCCAGCTCCCAGTCCCAGTTTCCCTCTCCCTCCGGTGTTTCAGCAGCAGTTTTATCTCCTGATCTGTTTTGCATGCCCACCCCTGCTCACTCTCTATTAGAATCATCCTTCCATAGGCTTCCCAAGCACTGGCAAGGTTGTTGAAATTGCTAAGTGTGATCTTCCACTGCTGGAGTACTCATCCCTATTACCTTACCGAGACAACAGAATTTGAAGTGTAATGCCCTGGAGAGGGTAGAAATGCCTACTTTAGTCCAATGCAAGAGGGTAGAAAAATGTGCAGGAAGATCCAAAAGCCCAAGAGCAAAGAAAGTTTTTAAATTTTTGGAAATGAACAGGCTGGGAGTGATTTGTAACTGTATTTAAAAGAGGTGTGATATTCCTGGTGTTGCTAGATGGCTTTCCATCAAGAATCTCAAAATATACCAGTCATTAATTAAGCCTAACAGTGCTGCTGCAAGGAAAGCTGCAGGGGTAGAAGCAGAACTTAAGAGTTCTCATTTCACAGGGTAATCTGAAGGATTAGCTTGGAAAAACTATGGTACCATATTTAGTATTTTTATTCATGTGAGTGAAGCATAGAAAATTGCCTGCAGTGTTTACCCAGGTATCATTTTGCATGCTCTCTTAGCATGAAAATAAAGTGTGGATATTTTTAAATTAAACGCTGTATTTGTGCATGCAGATCAGGTTTCTTACATGTAGGCAGAAGTCTCCTTAGATGCTGTATGTGCAATTTAAGAAGCAGCTTTGAACATTTGGCCCTGTATTTGCCTGAAGGAAAGAAATCCAGTACATTAAGATTGCATTCTTCTGTGCCCAACCTTGGCAGTTCACAGAGCATGTTGGGTCACTGACTCTGCTAAGCATTTCAATTAACTTTCCTTAACAACTACAGTAATTAAGTCTCTCCTAAATAACAAATTAAGATCATCTGGATGCATTATAGAAGCAAAGGTGATATTAGCAGAGGGAGGAAACAAAAAGTTTACCAAGCCTTCAATTATTCATCATTTTACAGGCAGGCTTGTGTTTTTGCAGTTCAGGCTGTTCTGTTGCTGTGGGTGTGTAGGGTGAGGCATCTTTGCAGTAATTCCTGGCCACTGTTGCTGTAACTGTTGCTCTCCGTGCTCTTTGTATAGCCTCTACAGCTGGTCTTTGTTACATACACCACTGTGTGAATTTACCAGTGCTTAAAACTCTTGTAATGGTACAATTTGCTGATGTCTTCTACCTCCCTGTCTCTCTGAGCAGTTGGCTGACTGGTCAGCAGCTGGCTTGCTCCAGATATGAGTCATGACATGGACCAGCATATAAAGCACTATGATCATGAGTCTAATTTGGGCTTAAATATAAGTTTGTGCCTCTGTTGAATATAGCAGTGCAGGTAGAGCCGTTAGGAAAGCAAATTAATTTTTGTCTGTCCAGTATGTACCATAAATAAAGTCCAGAAATGCAATGAACTTCTAGGGTAGACCTGCATAATATTTGGCCAGCAAAAAAATTCATTTGGCTTGTTAGCCTCTGTGATTAACAGAGTAAAATATCTGGTAGTATTGCAATGGGAAGGTGAAAAGCACAGGAGTACTGAAAAGGGGATGAACAAGAAGAAAGAGAGAAATGGGTGTATTGCAGCCAGAGAATTTAATTTTGGCTCTTTAAGAGGAGAGAACTACTTTCTACCATTGAAGGATGTAAAATTGAAAGAGGCATAAACTGTAGGGAATAGATTTTCAAATGAGGCCTTTGGAAGAGTTTAATCAGTATTTACATGGTGAGAAGTAAATATGGAGGTAGATCAGCCAGCAGGGCCACTGAGGTGAGTGGTACAAGTAAGATCTATCAGTCCAGTCTACGTTACCAGGCACCAGACAAGATGTCACATCCCTCATTCTGACTTCCCAAGTTTAACATTTTGTGAATATGTTTTCAAAGTCAATTCAAGAAGCAAACAGAGGGCCAGACTGGCTCCCATATCTTCCGCTTCGGGCACAAGATCTTATGACATCTGTGCAGGCTGCCAGCACAGAGGTGTTTTCCACTGCCATTGAACAGCAGTTGCTTCAACAGTAGCTCAATGACTTAATGGATACTATATACATGTTCAGTAGTGTTACTGAGGAGTCTTGCTCAGACCAATCAAGATCCTGGGGCAGAGAAAGCATAGAAAAATGCACTGGTTTAAAACAAAGTCTTTGGCTCCTGCAAACACCTCAATCCAGTTTTCTCTGTCTCCACCTTTTAGTTTAAAAGGAAAAAATAAAGAAGATCAAAGTCTTTGATCAACAAGCAGTGCAAATGCTTGGAAGAGATTAAACCCCTAGTTTAATCCAGGCCCTACGTAACAAGGGGGTATTTTGAATACTCTGTTGTTGGTTGTGCTGGAAAGAGAAAGAAACACACATGCCTCTCGCACACCTATGTATGCTTTCCATCCTGGGGATATTTTTCCAGGAATTAGCATTTTAAAATAATCTTGGGAAAAGCTTTGAATTTCCTCTTGCAGAGGATCCCAAGCAGCTTGGTTGATACATTGTAGGAACTACGGGCAAGATAGGAAAGGTGGGTTCTTGTGGGTTAGTCTGAAAGTGAAAGAAGAAGGGTATTTGGAGAACAGCCTGTCAGTGGCTAGTATATGGTGCAGATGGAGGAGTCACTCGGGCCTCCTGACGTCCTGCTAACCTTATATATCATCTGCACTTGTACGGAAGCATTATTGCAAGGCTGAGTTTGATCTTTTTAATCACCTGACAGTTTGAATTTATTACGTATTTTGAAGGTTAGTAATATACCACAGTCATACACATCGCAGGTGATACAATACCGTATTAAAATATTAATCAAATCTGCAAACCATCTACATTCATGCAGGCAAGTAATCTGCCAGGGAAGAAGTTATAAACAAAATGGAAATTCATTGCAATATCTTTGAAAAATGTGCCATGAGTACATATTTGGGAAAGCATCCCAAATCCTTCCTCTTAATACAAGCTCCCTAGATTAAAGATGTATTGCATATATTAAGTGTAATGAAAATGCGATTGATTTTAAGGGATATGAATATAAACTCTCCTGTCACTCTGGGGAAAGAGCATGGACACTAGCTGGGTAGTAAACTGAGTGTGATATTCTACTAGACCTAGGAATCTGCTTTGGCCAGACTTATGAGCTAAGCCTCTGATAATTTTCACCCATTTAAGTAACAAATTGTGACACCATTGAGGTCAGTTCTACCCCTAATTTTATAAGCCAGATTTCAATTGGACTTTGGGTTTGAACCAATGGCTTAAATCACCACCAGTTTAGAAAACTAGTTTTAAAAGACACTTACAAGGTCAGAGCCATACATGCCCTGTTCATACTTTTTTGTTAATGCCAAGTGATGATAAAACTCAATTGATAAAAAAACTCTGTGACCTTCCATATTCTAAGAAATGCTTAAAATGCTGCTCCAGTTGCCCCTTCTAGCTGCTTCTTCTAAGCAATTTGTCCCAGTTAGATTACTCCAGTGTTTTATTCAATGTGTATATATAATAGAGAAAAACAAACCCCAAATTGAAAGCCTCCTTTCTTTTGTGCCAAAAGAAAGCATTTAAGAGCTATGGGCATGCTTGAAATATCTACAAATAACTCTCACAAGTTAATTCACTTTTTGAGTGGCTAAATGACCTTAGTATCCTACAGCTATTTGAAGAGGACAAATGTTTTACTAAGGAACGGGTGGCAGGGCTTGCTGTGGTCAGTCAAGTTTCAGATAGCTTCTTTGGGATGCTGCCTGATCCATCTGTCAGAGACTAATTCTGCAATGGAAATGGTAAGCCATTAGAAACAGAGGCTGCCAGGTACGCTGGCTTATCATTCGGACACATCCAATGCCTACTTCTTACTAGCTTTCTGTTCAGATCTCATAAATTCTAGTAGTATAAAAAAATGTATTATTTGTGCTACTTATAAGCACCAGATAAGTGCTCCTCTGGTAATCAGGTTTGAAGCTTTTAGACTCACAGGTGTCCTGCAGGGGTTTTGTTACCTGTTTGGACACAAAATCTTATAGCTCCTGCTGAGGTTAATCAGGAGAAAAGTGGTCTAATAATTTGGGTCTCATACCCTTATTGGTTTGATTTTATGGGCTAACTGAGTATAGAAAGTCACCAGATGAGTATGACAATGCTGGAGACTAACTGCCTGACTGGCAGAGGTTACAAAAGATAAGGCAGAATTAGGCATCTGGGACTGAATTTAAAGTGTTACTGAAATTACTTTGAAAATGCAAACTACAGTATTCTGTTTAATTACATGCTAATGTATTGTGCTTTTTACTAGACTTTGCTTCCTCTGCATTAACATGTGAACAAGTGAAACTCCTAATCATAGAAGTATTCAAAAGTGGAGGGAAAAGGATGCAGGAGGAGAAGGAGCATTTTCATACCCAGACAGCTGAGTGCTGTCCTGGAAACACTGCCTCTGACACAACCTTGTCTCAGGGGCTCCCTACCTTATAATCTTGCTTCCCACGAGACACGAAATACAGGTCTGACAGAAATAAGCTCTTGTGCTGGCTGCCTCTGAAGTCTCTGGAATATATAAATTCCTGTACTGTGATGCAGCCTGAAAAAATTCAGTCCTGAGACATTTGAAATCAAACAGCAGAAATGACCAGGCATATTTGATCATAATTTCTCCTCTGCCTTCCTCCTTTTTCTATTAAATCAGGCTAACGCCACCCGCTTTACAGAGAAGTTGAAGATACAATCAATATTGATTGTAAAGCTCCGGAATACTGAGTGTTTTACAAGAGACATCCATAATATCTTGGCAACATCCATAAAAAAAGTTAATACATATGTACTAGGGCTTGCTGCTGTGTCATTAATAATATTTGTCCTTAGACATTGCAAAAGGAAACTAAAAAGGACTGCTATAAGAGCTACTTCTTCAATATACATTGACTGGGACAGGTACACGTCCAGTGTCTGAGGATGGACAGAACATGTATATAAGTATACATAACTTACACTTAATACATAGACATCCTCAGGGCTCCTCTATAAGTTTGAGAAAAAGAAACTGTCTGACATTGGCATCTTCTGTGTTGGATGATTCCAGAAGAGAATTGCTAAAATTAACTAAGATAGGCAAGAACATCAGAGATGAAGACGGAAGAAATCTCTCATAGTACTGCAAAACTTTGGAACAATGAATAACAAATCCAGAAGCATCAGAGATAAATGTTCTTTAATATCCATAGTTCTCTCTCCTTCCAAAATAACAAAAACCTCACAAAATTTGATGAAGTTTTAGAATCATAGAATCATAGACTCATAGAATAGTTTGGGTTGGAAGAGACCTTAATGATCATCCAGTTCCAGTCCCCTGCCATGGGAAGGGACATCCCACTAGAACAGGTTACCCAAGGCCCCGCCCAGCCTGGCTTTAAACATCTCCAGGGATGGGGCATCCACAGCTTCCCTTGGTTATGAGCGTGGTAAGAAAAATATGAGTATGGTAAGAAAAAGTAGCCAACTGTTTGACTTAAATCTTGTTGAAAGAATATGCATCAAAGAACAAAACTAAATGAAACTATATGGAAACACTTTGGTAAAGCAAATAATTTAAAAATGGTAGGTACAGAAATGTCAATGCATAGAAAGGGATAGCATATATGCAAAAATGAAAACTTAAAATGCAAAACAATATATGTGAGAAAAAATGCTACAGAGAATGATGCTACAATTCCAATTGAAACAGCGTAATGCAGTAAATATCCGCCGATCCCTTGCTTAATTTTTTATTTCCAAAATCTAGCTCGAAAGCGCTCAAACTACCGACTGTCTGTGAATCCAACCTTATTATTTACTCAGTAACAAAACTCCAACAGATATTTTTTATGCAGGAAGAAGCCTCTTAAGAGTACTTTTAGTTAATGCAAACTCCTATAACAATGTATCTCAGCTGTCCTAAACTCCACTGTTCCTCGCCCTTCAACTTAACTCTGCCCTAGCTTCTTCTCTTCCCTTAGCATTTTGGACATGAGAAAGGGTTGTCCTTCAATTGTCCTCTCAGCAACAGTGCAAAGGGTGATTTCTTTTGTTTCTGGTTTAACTACTTCTACGTTAGTTGGCATGAGGTCTTGCATCTAGAAAAGGAGTCATGATTAATACATTTGTTAATTACATGCATTGCAAATACACAGAAATCTGTTGTTAATTATTTCAAATATTTATTGCAAACAAAAGAACATGGTTACCATTGGTGTTTGAGCTGAGCTAATTGCTTCGTAATTTCCAGATGCTTGCTGCCTTCCTTGTAGAAAAACATAATTCTGAAAATTAGAAAAATATTTAAATGAGTTAGTCTGGAAAAGTCTGCTTAAGCTTCAGTTTCCAAATACCTGTGAGGCTGTGTTGCAATGAGTTAACTGGAGAACTGAGTCACGAAAATTTGAAGAATCTCTGAGAGATACTGCATGGAATAAACCAAACCTTTCAGGCTGTAGGAAACTATTCCCTAGATTTCAGACTAGTCTCTACACAAACCAGCAGCCGTGTGTTTTTTCTAGACCTAATTAGGAAAAAAACACAGCAGCTGAAAGGGAGAACCGTGGTTCAAGGACAGAAGAGAGAACCAGTGAAGGACAAAACCTATTTGCCAACCACATGGAGGTAGAAAGGGAACAAGGGCTGAGGGTGGTGGTAGGTGTTTCAGTAAACCTTACTGAGGGGACTGGGTGGATTATAAGAGAAAGGAAGGGGATTAGGAGACCTGGATGAGCACTGTCATGGGTAGTCATGAATTTGACATCAGTGAACCCAGCCATTGAAGCAGATAGGTTACTAATGAAATATGGAAGCCCTTCCCAGGTGTGTGCTAGCAATTCCTTATTTGGGGAAATAAATGTAAGCTTTGGGAAGGTGTCCTTTATTAAGCACACCCCTAGAAGTACAGCCTTTTCATCCTAGGATGTTCTGTTCAATTCTGTTCCTCTTCTGTCTTACAATATTTTCCTCTCCGGGTCCTTATTTCGCAGCACAGTGAACTTCACAACTTCTGGAAGACAAAACAGGTCTTTAGATGGCTCAGATTTGGGTATAAAGCAGACAATTTTCTACCACAAAAGCAGAAAGGATCTCCAAGGACCAAATTGTCTCATAATCTCTCCTTCTCCTCCTTGTGTCACCGCCTCTGGATGCAAGAGTCCTGCACAATGGCAGGGCAGGGGAATACCGTATCCTGCAGAAAAGGAGGGGGTTCAAAATTCCAAAGGGAGAATCCCATCAGCCTGCCTTAGTTGATGACAGCAGCAAGAACACACATGGAGCAAACATGCTGTCCATTTTAGACATGTAGTGCAGGCATTTTTCATTCTGCCCTACCTCTCCTGCGACTTGAGGTTTTTCGGATGAACCTAACAAGCACTACCATAACATACTCTGCCCTGGCGCTGCCGCTGACATGACTGGAGGTAGGGTAGAAGGATGACTACATGACAGAAGATAGTCATGTGCCACAAAGCCCTCTATCCTGATAGAAAAGGTAAGCAGTGAGAAGCCTCACAAGCTCGTATTGAGTTAATAGGTTATCATGGCCCAGCTCTCCTTTTCACTTTTGTAGCTGCATACACTTAATTGTAGAATCACAGAATGATTTTGGTACTTAATTAGGTAGGGCATGGATGCTTGCAATTCCCCTTGTTCCAGCTGAGTGCTCAGGGTAGGAATTTCAGATGCATCAGAGAGGGCGGGTAGACACATGTGGATATCATGGGGACTGAAAGGAGGAGTTAATCCTTTCAGCATGATACCTGACGTCAGGCATCAATGTAACAACTTTAAAAAGCACTCTAATTTTGCAGGCCCTTTGACAAAGGCAGGCCTTCTTTTTTCTTTCTTTCACACTTACTTTTCCACTGTGACAGAGTCAGCAGAAGATGAGCCTCTTTGAAAAAATTTCAAACAGCTCTTTACCACTGCAAAGGGCACATGCTCAGCATCCCTGCTGAGCAGCCCCAGTGGGCCGGCTGTCGGTCCTGGTAGGATGCAGACTTCAAAACCAAACTACAAGGAGTCCACTCAAAGGCAGGACGTTGGGCACCCTTATTGCATTGCAATAAGATACTAGGCATGGCCTGGGTTGCCTGAGATCAGCAGGGCTATTAAACAGCTGAGAGCACATTCTGAGTGTGTTTTTTTAATTTCTTTCTGTTTAGAAGACTGGGAGAAATGGAAGAATGAAAAATAACCTAATTTAGGCTAAAGCTATAAAACATAAAATCCTCCAGCGCCTCTCAGACCAATGATGATAAACTATCCACAGAAAAATATCTTAGTCCAGAATTACTGGAAATAATGAATCCTGATTTCCTACAGATTTGCGTCCTGTGGGTTGACTGACTTGTGTGGTCTAAGATGTATGCTTTTTGGGTGGCTAGAGAATGTGTGAGGTCTCTCTCTGTGTGGATTTGTTGTTTTCTTATAAGGTATGTTCACATTGCGCTTTCCTCAAATCTGGGCAACAAATTGGGGATGACTGTCTTCACCCAGCTGCTTATTGTTAGAGGTTTCTAGAGATATGTCTTTGTTGGCCACTAGACTCAAAAGTTTTTAGAAGGGAATACAAATATCACATGAGCCTTGTTTCCACAGGGAATGGGGCTAAAAGACTATTTTTCTCCTTCTGCCTTCTACTTTATTCTTTCTTCTGTCCTTTATGGTCCTGTCACCTTTGTCTCTTCTCAGGAACAGGTGGACCTCATGGCCTGTAGGGAACATATTACTAGTTTATTCCATCCTTTCCAGTTAAGCTGCCCTGCTCAGCTATCCCACCTTCATCCTTGACTCTTATTTAACCTCATCTCAGCAAGGAACTAAATTCAGGACCAATACGCATGCTGCTGAGAGAAGCACCCCCTTTGGACGGTCAGCCAGGCTTACCCTTGTTTCGTCTGCATACCAGTCATAACCTTTTCTCCTCTGCAGGTACAAAGGAATCAACCTGCAGTGTAGCTCAAGGGTTAGTCTTTGACAACTGGAACCATTCAATTTAATATCTTCTTAATAAAATGAGAATATGCATAATTATTGGTTAATGCTTATTCATAACATGGAGTTTTGTATGTCTTAGACAAGAAAATATGCACCTCTTTTTTCAATGCACAAATTTGCTCAACAGCATGGTGACAGTCAAGTCAGCTGTGGACTTATATGAATGACATACACCAGAATACAGATTTTATGAATCTTTAATCCCAACAAGGCTGGAAATTCTCCTTTGAGAAATATTTTCCACTTATCTACCAAGCACTGACAGCTTTTCATGCTACATGTCAGATGCTCACAAAAACAGTTGTAATGTTGATATGTTTCTCCTCTATACACCTCCAAGTTAACTGTGCTAGTTGCACTCAAGCCATTTGCAGGTGTGTTGGTTTTTTTCATACTTCATTTATTTTCAATTCAGTGTCAAATAATGCTATCTGGGTAGGTTATTTCACATTTTCTGATTTTAAGAAACACCATCCTTGCAGAAATACTGACAATTCCCTCCAGCAGAGCTAGTTGACAACCAAAATTTGCAGCCCTGAGAAAGCTCACCAGCATATTTCTGTTTTCCTCTGAAAGAAAAGAATCAGTAGTTCAGAAAAGTAGCTATGACATTTCAATTTGAAAAACATCAGAGTTCTTCCTTCAGAACTTTCTGAAAGCAACGGGGAGCTGTGTGTGCCCTGGCCTGACCACAGTTATTCTTGGGGTATCCCATGCTGTTCTGCCCCAGTGGAGTCCTGTGGAATGTCCAGGGGGTCCCCAAACCTGCTGCTGAAGGATAGGAAAGTAAGTTCAGAGGAGTCACCCCAAATTCCCTCAAAATCAAGGTATTTGTGCATAAGTTCGATTCCGAATTGAATCGGTTTCATGAGCAAACCTCCCCCTAGTCCCTTCTACTCCCAGCAGCTTCCCAGCAGCATTCCTCAGCTCTGCACCACAGGGTTCAGATCCCCTTCTCCAAGTCAAACCTGATAAAATCATAGTCATAGAATCATGGAATGGTTTAGGTTGGAAGGGACGTTAAAGACCATCCAGTTCCAGCACCTCTGCCGTCGGCAGGGACACCTCCCACCAGACCAGGCTGCCCAAGGCCCCATCCAACCTGGCCTGGAACACCTCCAGGGATGAAGCAGCCACAGCTTCGCTGGGCAACCTGTGCCAGAGTCTCACCACTCTCATTGAATCACAGAATCACCAGGTTGGAAAAGACCCACTGGATCGTCGAGTCCAACTATCAAACACTAAACCACGCCCCTCAGCGCCTTGTCCACCCATCCCTTAAACACCTCCAGTGAAGGTTAATCAACCACCTCCCTGGGCAGCCTGTTGCCCAATGACCCTTTCTGTGAAAAATTTTCTCCTAATGTCCAGCCTGAACCTCCCCTGGTGGAGCTTGAGGCCATTCCCTCTTGTCCTGTCCCCTGTCACTTGGGAGAAGAGGCCAGCTCCCTCCTCTCCACAACTTCCTTTTAGGTAGTTGTAGAGAGCAATGAGGTCTCCCCTCAGCCTCCTCATGGTGAAGATATTCCTCCTTAAGTCTAGTCTAAATCTGCCCCTCTCCAGTTTACACTTATTGCCCCTCATCCTATCACCACAAGCCTTTATAAGCAGTCCCTCCCCAGCTTTCCTGTAGCCCCTTCAGGTACTGGGAGGTCGCTATAAGGTCTCCTCGGAGCTTTCTGTTCTCCAGGCTGAACAACCCCAACTCCCTCAGCCTGTCCTCGTATGGAAGGTGCTCCAGCCTTCTGCCCATCCTTGTAGCCACCCCTGGACCCTTTCCAACAGCTCCACGTCCTCCTTGTGCTGAGGATTCCAGGACCGGACAAAATCGCTTCCTCCCGTTCGGCCTCAGGAGCGGGGCGAGGGGCCGCGGGGCTCCTCTAGGTGGGGTAGGTGAGTTTCCACAGCGAGCCCGCCCGCCGCTCCGCCAAACTTCCCCAGCGGAGCGAGCGGAGAAGAAGTTGTGGAGGAGCCGCTGCGGGGGCAGCGCCGGCCCGGCGCCCTGGGACCCGGCCGGGGACATTCATGACAACCTCGGAGAGAGGAGAAGGCGCACGCTGGCTGTGCCCGGGCCTCAGCACGTGCGAGAGCCCGACCGAGAGGTTCCCTCTGCCCTGTGGGCTTCTCCTCTGGGCTTCGGCGGCAGCGAAGCCTCCTGCACAAGGTAAGCTGGCGTCGAGCACCTTTTCTGTCCCTCCCCAGGGCCGGGGGAGAAGCTGCCCTGTCGCGGGGATGTCACCCAGGGCTGCGGCTCAAAATCACGTCGGTTTTATGTCTCGTTTGAACAAGATCTACTGTTCTGTGAGTTTCTCTGCTCCTGGCGTTGTACTAAAGAACTGGGTTGTTTTTTTTTTAGTGAACTTTAGAAAGTAGCTACAGTTTCTGGTAGCATCTTTGATTAAAAGCTAAAGTTTCCTCTCATTGAATGTGTTTTAGACTTATTTTATTATGAAAAGTACTAATATAGAATCATAGAATCATAGAATCACCAGGTTGGAAGAGACCCACCGGATCATCGAGTCCAACCATTCCTATCAAACACTAAACCATGCCCCTTAGCACCTCGTCCACCCGTGCCTTAAACACCTCCAGGGAAGGTGACTGTAATCTGACCAGTTCACAAACTCTAGAGAATCCCATGTTTCTTTTTATTATTATTTTTTTGAGTGGAAGCACATATTTCTCCAGAGAACAGTGGAACTGCTGTTTTGGGGGTTTGTGTTAACATTGCAAACTAATTTGCCCGTACATTTTAGATTGTTACTGTACTTTTGAAATTATGACCAACGCTGTAAGTTATCACAGCATCGGTTGTGTTGCGGCTGACTGCAAATACATGTGGATACATGTTTGTATCATGCCAATTTTTCTTTTCCCTGCTTCCAGTCTTGCTGTAAAAGGGCACCGTGGGGCTGAGGTCTGGAGAGGAAAGCAGGTTGCTGACCGCACTGAGGAGCACCTGGGCAGCAGCGGCGTCACGTGCCTCACGGGAATAGTTGGACTCAATGAACCTGGAGGTCTTTTCCAACCTAGCAATTCTGTGATAGTGCTGGAGTAGCTTTGGAATGCCTGGCTTAGCTACCTTTGAGGGAGCAGAGAGCTCCACCAGGGCTGCAAAACTTACTCCAACAGTAAAGGCTCCCATTGGTACTGAGCTGGGTGGTTTTAGCTGGTGCTGCCATGGCCACAGGGCTGATACAGTGGATTAATAAAAGTGCAGCTAGACACTTGCATGCTTTAGAAAAACACTGTTTTCATTTCTGCAGCCAGTGGAGTTTTAGATATTAAATAAAAGGGCACAGGATAGCAAACTGGATCTGTCCCCCATGCGATGATGAGTGAGATCCTCATGTAGTGCAAGAGTGCCTAGGAGCTTAGTGATCAATGCTGCTTGGGGTGCCACCCAAAACCTTTTTTGATGCCTCAAGCTATAAGGAAATTTTTGACATCTGCAGCTGCTGTTCATTGGAATAGATGGGGCCTATGGCACTGCTTTACAGCAGATGCGGGAGATGATGTTCTGTACTGCAGTTTCAAATGATAGGTCTTCAAATGTTTTGGACAAACGGCGGAAATCTCTGGCAGTTCTGTAAGAAAATCATGGGAGACGGCAGATTTTAAAAGGAAATACATGTGATTGCGCAAAATGGAGTCAAGCCCCATGGCAACGTTCACGATTACTCAGTTCTTTGTTCTTCTATCTCAGAAGTCTGAAATGTAGAAAAGTGAAAAGAAAAGAAAGTTTAGGCATCCTCTATCTAAGAACAACCCTGACAGAAATTGATTTTAAAATTAAATGAAAGACAAACAATCAAGTGAAGGAAATATATTATATTCATCAGCAGCTAGTTTGGCTCCATACCACTCAGTGGGAACAATTTCACCGTCAGGTAAGCTCCTGTGAGCTCAATTTCACCGGAGCTGTCTGGCAAGGGCCAAGAGCTTGGCCCAGCTCTTTTGGTTGGTTGGGTACAGCACAGTTGTGTTGCTGCTTGCAGTAATGTAGTCTGACTGCAACAAATGAGAATGTGCCCAGAAAAACACAGCATGCTTTTTTTTTTTCTTTTTGGTGGATAGATAGCTTTTACAGAAAACTGTTGCCATAAATAGGCATTTTTTTCCCCCTGTTGCAGCTAGATGGGAAGCATGTGATGTTTTAATTTTTCACATCAGATGGTCATTTTCAAGGGATTGTACTGAATCATACTGAAATGTTAAACTGAATGTGTGACTGTACTACAAAGGTGTTTAGAAATGGTGTCATGTGAAACATCAACTTTACATGCAAAGACAACATTACTTGGAGGACTGGAATACTTTGACTACAGTATCTAATGAACCCATATAGCCATGCTTGATAAATGGTCTAACCCTCAGTTTTCAAAAAATAGTAGCATAAGCTTTTGAAGAAAAGATTAATATTAAGATAATGTTTTTCTCATGTTGTCATCAGTGGAGGAATTCCCCTCTAATATCCTCAACAGAGTTGTTTCCTTTAACCCTGCTAGGATGGAACAGGGTTTCAGATCATATCTATACTGTTTTTTTTCTCAGCTAAGGGGCAGATAAATTGCAACGTGAAGTACTGCCTATAGCAGAATAACATGAGAGGTTCCAGTATGACCACACCTTGTGTGAGTCTTTTGTGAGGAGCTATGAGTAGATCAGCCTTTCTATTCACTCCTGTTAAAGGTATCCCATTTCTCCCTCTAGTTATTCTCCAAACCCGGCCTTTGCTGCCTTCTGGCACACTCCTGACCCTCAAGACCCACTTTGTTTTTTATGGTGCATCCAGAAGATAACAGATGCCTCTTTTTACCCAGCAGCTCCAGAAGCAGCAGCTCTTGTTAAGGAAAACCTCACCTTCCTAATACGTAGAAATATTCTGGCCGGTGTGTTGTTAGGGCAGGAGTAATCTGCAAAAACAGAGACGTTTCCTTGCCATTTATATTCCAAGGAGAGTAAGTAAGGCTCTGTAAGGGATTAGGTGTTACTGAACAAGGATGGTATTGTGACATTTCTGACTGTCCACCTTGGAAAGTTTTATTGACCTGAACCAATGGTCATCATGTGGAAAAAGCACTTGGTTATACTTTTCCCAGAAAACTAAGAACCTGGCTTCATACAGCAGAAGACTAGAGTGTCCAAATATTACTTTTAGGCCAAGTAATTTGTTGTTCTTTTGTTTGATTTATCACTCAATGAATTCTATAAAAAACAAACTGAGATCCTAGGGGCAGGCAGTTGATGGTAGAACTCCCACAAGGGTGGTGCACTCTCTTCTGGTGGCTCTGTGGCAACACTGAGTGATCAAACACTGCTTCCTGAACCATGTTAGCTTTGCACACATTTCTTCTGACTTGACATAGCTCAGATCTTTCTGTTTCTTCCCAACAGGGAAATCAAAACAAAAGTAGAGAGGAAGTTATTTTCAAATTCAGAAGGAGTTCATTAGAAACAAAAGAATAAAAGATAAACAAAGACTATGTTAAACCATTATCTGCCATTGTCTTTTGAAGAAGTTAAAGCTTTGCCAGTGAATTTTCAAATCTCTGCGGAGACAGTGTCAAGGCCACATCCTCCTGATCTGACGCTAGCAAGTGCTGGTTTTGAACTGTTAGAAGTGGCATTCTGTGAAGTTAATCCACAATGCTTGAGCTGAATCACCCGCCATGAATCTAGCAACAGGTTTTTTGTCACCACATTACCATAACACAGTGCAAAACCAATACCAAAGTCCCTGGTGGATTTCATAGAGTTTCTGGCATTTTGTCTCTTTCAGATTCCGTTCTGCAGAACTGACTTTTTTCATGATTTGATGCCTTAAATTCTGTTCATTTCCTTTTTGGGAGGGAAGGGCTGGTGAGATTTTATGTGATAGAAGGGATTATCAGAGTTGTGTCAATTTTGTGGTGGAAAGACTTTTCAGGAGTTTGATGCTGCCCCATTCCCTGCCCCACAAGAAACAAGTCTAGCAGTTGGTAGTATCTCAGCTGACCCTTGTCTGACTTGCCATGCACACAAGTTCAGGAATGTCTTCATGTCCAGCTGGGGGCCTGCTCTGACAATAAGCATGTGTAAGATGGGGAGGTGGGGCGGAAAAACAAGAGAGTTTATAAATGCTTAGCTTGACTGTATTTATGGCATCCTGAAATATTGATAGACCTGAGACCCTTTTGATCTTAAAGGCCAAGATCAACCTAGTAGCAAACCTGCAGCATACAAGCCTTCCCAACCAATCTTCAGTGACATGTTTGCTTCCCTCCTGGAGCCTGGCATGGAAAGACACATGAGCTCCAGTTTCTCACTGTCTTTGTCTCTGCTGTGCATATGCTGATGGATGCACATCCCCTGCAGCTCATGTTAATGAGCCTCTGGTTCATTAGGCTTTATGGCCAGGACACGGTGCTGCAAAACTTGGCTGAATTCAAGTCCAAGACCGCTCTTTGGTAAGAGGGAACCCTGGAAAGATTCACTTTTTTTTTTCCTTTTTTCCCCCACCTCCCTTGGAGGTTGTTTTGTATGTGAAACTCTCTTAGACCAGCCTTTATGTTCAGCAATATAACAAGCTGAGGACCAAAGCAGAAACATATGGCCAAGTACTGAAAGAGCTTTTAATTCTGACAGTGCATCCATCTTTTCCTTCGTATACATCACAAAGAAAATCTACTGAAGTGCCAGTTAAACAGCATACAATTATTTGCAGATTGAGTGTCGGGATTTATCTTTTCACTTTACACAATAACCATTTTAATATCTCAGGATTAGATATCTATAATTATCCAGACTAGAAGAATGCATTCCTGTGACATGCTCCATTCTTCTCTCGCAACTCTATACACACACCACTGCTTGAGTGAAGGACCAAGGAGGGAAAGAGATCTATATACTAATAGCTGATAAATTGAGGATTTATAGAAATTGGTTTCTGTCACTGAAAAGAAGGAGAGAAAAAGGCACTGTATATGCAGATCACACGTCCTGGAAGAGAAAAACTAGGACCGCAAAAATATGAGGAACAGACGAGGCTAAAAGGCTAAAACGTCAGAATCTGTTGAACTACCTGTTGCTGGTTTACAGCCTGCTATAGTTAGGAACTATGAAACATATGACATCCTCAAGCACAGGACTTCAATTTACCAGTTATAACAAAAAGCAGTTTGAAATTACCATCCCAAAGTAAAGTTTCTCTTCCTATCAGAGTAAACAAAAAAGTTTGTGATAGACCTCGAGGGAACAGAGTTTCGTCAATGCTGAGCAGTTTAATACTGTCAATGAAGTGCAGTTGCAAAAGAAAAAAATCCAATCAATGAAAAAACACCCCAAACCCCTAGGGAAAAAAAAAAAAGCCTGGGGACATGTTGTGTTTCTATCACCTGAGATTTTGCCACTTCTTTTCTCAATGGCTAGTCCCCTGAGTTAGATTCATTCGTCTTTACAAAAATAGGCGAGAGTGATCCATAGGCTGCCACACATCCAGTGGCGCATGACAGGGGAGCAAGTGACACAGTGATAGGGGGTTACGAACCAGAGGTCATTTAATGAGCACCCCAAGCACTGAGCAGCTTATTCTAAATGAAATAAAGGCACCTTAGCATAAGGCCTCACAGCTTTTGCACTAGAATTAAAGCTAACTTTGCAGAAGAAGCAGCTGCTGTAGATGACACAGTCTTCAAGGTTTCTCTTTGCAACATTAGAGAGTTGTTCTGCCTTGTACTCCTCTCCTTTCTCACAGGGAAGCTTTCCTCGGTAATCCTTGACTTGTTACTTTGTAGTCTAACAATTTGTAGACCAGAATACTCACATAGCTGTTTCTCATAGGAAAGTATAATAATGTATGTAACTAATGATTATTTATTGCTAAAGGAGAATTGTCGAATTAGCTTGTAACACAATGGCTTGCTTCAGCTAAGTAAGGTATAAAAATGTGTTATGAACTTTGATTAAATGGCTTCACTAGGATCATATTGATCACTGTGTGTTATCCCATTTCTTCCGTCAAAGCAGCACCACCTTCAGCTGGCCAGCCCCTTTCTTTCTGAGCCTTTTCCACCTGCACAGCAGGCATGGTTCGATGGCTCGCAGACTCACCTCCAAGCTGTGGGAGTTTACGGGCTAGCAGATCCACATGAGCCATGGCTGGCGTGAAGTCTGGCAGTCTGAAACTGAATTCATGAAGCGTTCAGTTGTGTCAGCTGCAAGAGGGCAGTAATTTCCAAGAGAGGGGCAGAGCACACAGTTGAGGGCAGTAACTGTCTCAGCTGTCACCATTTAATCCATCACCAAGTCTGAGTGTCAGCACCCTCCAAGAGAGACAAAAGCAGAATCAAGTATCCAAGCATTGTGGGGCACAGATTTCTTTCATTACACTCAAATACTTCCCCGTGATGAGCCTTGTCTCTTTAAATTTTCCATACAGAAAAAGCATGTGTTAGCATATTGCCAATTCGAGGGGTATATTTTCATGTGCATGTGTAGATCCAATTGGTTTATTTGGGATGTTAAATACAAAGGAAAAAAAAACATTGTTCCTTCCTTACTTTCAATTTTCAAAAATTACTAGTTCTCATAAGCAGACCAAAACAGATAACAGATGGCATTGGCTAGCAACAAGGAAACCTAGATACAAATACAATGCAGTATATGGAGAACATCTCTGCTGTGGCAGGGCTATGTTTTCTGTCATGGTTTCTAACCGTTTGTAAGAAAAACCTGCACTGGCAGTTTGTGGCATTTAATTGGATGTGAAAGGTGCAAATAATTCAACTGTTGTCCAAATGACAAAATTGGTAATCAATGAATAAATAGACACTTCCCAGTGAAGTCAACTGGAGAGCCTCCAATAACATCAGCAGCTATTCAACTGAGACCTGCATGTCCATTTCTGATTTTTGTCCAAGGTTCAGATGTACACAGGCTACGCTACAAAAGAGAAATCAAAGGTTCTTGACCATAAATACTTTCCTGGCCCAAGCACGGAGCCACTGGTTTTCATAGACGTCAAAGTTGTATGCTGCGTAGGGTTACTCAGAGAAGGCAGCAGGTCCAACGTATGAGCCAAACCTCCCCAAACCTGGAGATCTTTACAATGAACCAGAAGCCGCAGCTGGGCTGAATCTTAGAATCTTAGAATAACCAGGTTGGAAAAGACCCACAGGATCATCGAGTCCAACCATTCCCATCAAACACTAAACCATGCCCCTCAGCGCCTCATCCACCCCTGCCTTAAACACCTCCAGGGAAGGTGACTCAAGCACCACCCTAGGCAGCCTGTTCCAGTGCCCAATGACCCTTTCCATGAAAAAAATTTTCCTGATGTTCAGCTTAAACCTCCCCTGGCGGAGCTTGAGGCCATTCCCTCTTGTCCTGTCCCCTGTCACTTGGGAGAAGAGGCCAGCTTCCTTCTCTCCACAACCTCCTTTCAGGTAGTCGTAGAGAGCAATGAGGTCTCCCCTCAGCCTCCTCCAGGCTAAACAACCCCAGGTCTCTCAGCCTGCTACAGGGGTTTGTCCATAACTGTGCAATGCAGGTTTCCTAGAGCTTATGTCAGGTGTTTTTTAATTTAGCTTAGGTGCAAATCAGACTAAACAGACAAACAGGTATCTCTGCTGCGAGTATCTCTGCATGGGGAAACACCAGGAACACTTTGAGGAGGCAGTGAATGGTTCCCTTGGGGGTATGTGAATGAGGCATGTCCACATGTAGATGAGACATTTGGTTGCAGTTTGATGAGTGTACACATTTTTCACTCAGTCCTGTCCACACTGTCTTCTCTGCCTCAGCTTTTAAATTCCATTCTCAAGAGTAGGGAAAGACAAGGTTAAAAGAAGCACAGGTTAAAAAAAATTAAAATCCCACCAGCTTCTTTTTCCACCAAGAATGAATCTCATTTTGTAGTGGATGGATATTGGATCTATCACCAGGAAAGAGCAATAGAGGTCTGAGCCGCTGGAAAGTTGAGGTCTGATGTCTTGGTTGAGCGAGACTACAATTCCATGCTTGCTTGCTTCCTGCGGAAATGGGTCCTCACCAAATCTCCACTGTAATACAAAGCACTCACTTCTTGTGCTTCAGAGCCCTAAAATATCAGGCCTTCTGTGTAAGGCAACAGGCAGACAGACGCATTCAAAATGACAGAGCAATTTCTAATATTTACTCTCTTTGCCTCTACCCTCAGTGCTTGTATGGGCAGATCCTTGGCAGTGAGCACAGTCTTACCTTGTTGGTAGAAGGATGTGGTTAAAAAGCTTGCTGTTTTTTTCTAGAAAATGAGTATGTTGATGTGGTGCCAGTCAAGTATTGGCAGAAATTTGAGAGAGTCTGCGCAGCTCACTTGTTTGTCGGTGCTCCACTTGTATATGATGTGCCTATTTCTTCACGTTGCTGGTAAAATACCTTTTTTTTAGCCCTTCTGCCTATACAACAGTGAATCAATACCTATAGAGGGTATCAACAGTTTGCCGCATAATATGAAAAATGTATAAAGTAAATTTTTCTTCTAAGTACACTTCTGCGTTGAAGTAAAACTGTCACTGAGTTCACTTGAGGTTTGCCCATGCAAGTAGCAAAGGCTTTATCCCCCTTGGGAGTGTGCAAGCCATTTTCTAGTAATTTGTCTGCTAAAATGACAAATTTCCTTATTATAGCACTGAAAACAGGAACTTCACTGTCTTCTAACAGAAGTGACTTTACATATTTCATAAATCTAAGCCAAAGGCACTGCTCTTGTTAGCTGGAGTTAGTGGCTGTTTGGTTGGTCTGGACATGAGAATTATCTACTTCCCCTTCCTCTTTTTTGTTTTTGTTAATGAAAGCTTTCTACTTGACTAAAATACATAGCTATATTTTCCCTTCAGGTGATGTTATCGGAAGCTTTGAGTTGGGGGTTGGGGTAAAAAAAGTTCACTTACTAAGTAAGATTAAAGCAATTAAAGGCTAAGGCTCATGTTTAATTTTCCCTCATAGATGCAATTTTTCATGCAGTGACAGCATCAAAACCTTTTCAAGTTTTATAGCTATTTCACATTTGGCAGAAACAACAGGAAACCATCTGTAGCAAAGCAGGATTGTTGTAAGCATGATATTCCATAATGAAAAAAAGATTAAAAGAAAACACTGTTATCTTTATGTGATAGCTTTGAAGGCGCAAGGAACAGAATGCTTGCATTCACCCATCTATTTACTAGCATCATAAAAATTTTCTAGATGAGGCAGCTACATAGAAAGTGGAGTATTTCAGCAGAAGGAAGAAGTCCAGTAGGAAATTTCTAGTTGAAATTTCCATGATGGATGTTAAGATTGTTGTGCAGAGGAGCGTGTATATGACTGTTATCTGCATATTGTGACTTACACAACAGAGCTTATAAGCACACACATGACTTCAAATAGGCTAGTTCTCCCACAGAAGGCGAGTAATCTACTTGTTCTAAAACTTCAGCTCCCATGCTTGAAAGTCTTTTCTGGACCAGGGAAATAAAAATAAGTCATGGGAATTCAGATGGCTCATATTGCCCTCTGGCAGTATTCCCTAATGGAATATTGCCGTAAGTGTATTTGTTCTTGCTTTGTTGTGTTTTATGTGCTGAAAAGGAGGCACCCAAACTGAAACAGTACCTACTCACCAGTGAGAAATACTTTTTGCTGAAAATTTAATTGTTAATTGTGATGTCAGATCCCAAGGCTGCAATTTTAGGAGTGCTCATGGTGGCCACTGAATAACTCTGCAAACCATACTCAGTCCTGTAACGTTGTTATAGTGCTATAATCATGATCAGATTTCTGATCAGGCTAAAACACTTATCAGTATCTGTTCAACAAAGCAAAAGAACAATTCTTTCAGGTGTGTTCTAAAGTTTAGACTGGGCTCTTTTCTCCAAGTATGTTGAAATTTTGACTAGCGAATAAGAAATGGATCAACCTTTCTGTAATTCCTTTGTCGCTGATAATGTTTCAGGTACTGATAATCAGACCTAGTTTTAAGATAGCATTTCACCGTGCAAAAGCCAAAGTATGTCAGGGAACTGCAATATCTTCTTGTTATTAATGTCTTAAATTATAGCTAGACACCCTGTTTTTCCAGTTTTCAAGGCAAGTTATGAGGGTTTTTTTTTCAAGTGCTGAGCTAATGAGACATTAAAGGTTTCTTTTTTCAAATAGTTTGGCTGTTGGGTTGCTCCTTTCACTCACACCTGCCCCTTAACTTAGAAATTGTCTCCACCTCTTCGGCATCAAACACTGAATTTACATAGGCACAAAGAAAGTGTGGAAGGCCAACAGCTCTCGCCATCATTAAGATGGGAATGCAAGAAGAACAAAGCAGCACAATGGTAAGAGAAATATCACAATACCCTACGTTTCTGCAAGGCTGACTAACCAGGGCTTTCCCACAGGAGGGAACGGTGCTGAGGATACGGCAGGATTAGCAGATGCATGTAGGGCTGCTGGCAATGACTAAGCTAGTAACAGCTAGCAAGTCAAAGTTCTAGACATGAGTCAGATTTTGAACTTGTTGTGGTTTGTAGCGGCTCAAAAGGCTTTGTACAGCATCAGTGTAGAGTCTGTGACTGCAAAGTGATGGGCTTACAGCTGGTAGAGCCACTGTCGGCTTTGGGAGGGAACGCTTGCTTTCAGCAAAATTTTGTAGTAGAATTCAACTCCGTGCATTGCTCGCCCACAGCACAGCCTTGGGTGTGCGTCTCACATTATTTTTATGTTTTTCCAAAGAACTCTTACTTATTAATTCAGTAAGTTCTTCCTAATTATACAAGCATCCCTGAAGAATTTCAGAAATGCACATAAGAAGTGTGGCAAAGTTATTTCTTAAAATATGTGTTGCAAAAAGTAAGAAAAGAAGTGGTGGAAGGATGTATGTGTTTACCACTTAAAGTAAGTAATTGTTTTGTATGTGCACATGTTTTTTTCTTCTGGAATTCTAAAACACAGAAGCATGGTATCTGGATTTGTTTTGTTCCTTCAGAACTTTCTCTTCATTCGTTTTAAAACAAGTTTGGTGGAAAGACTTGAGTCAGAATATCTGAGATACTCCCTTAGTCCTGATGTCATGAGTGGTTTTGCCATTTCTCTTAACGTACTGTGGATGTTGTGCTTTTATTTGCTGTTGCCAGTGCCTGTGACTGAAGTGGACAAAAATTTAAAGAAAAGGTTCAATTACTGCATGAGCTGCCAAAACTGTATTAATTTAATCAAAATGAAAGAAAGAGAAAAGCCTCTGCTTTTTCCCTTGCAAAGCCAAGTGCAAAGGCAGTGCTTACAGCTCAAGTTCCGCAGAAATACATGAAGTAAAGCTGCAATCTGTGGTATTTTCCCTTTCATTACTGATGCTATTTGGATTAATTTAACAAGTGTTGCACATCTTTGCTTAGCTTAGTCCATTTTTGCAGAATAGATGAAAGTACATAAACAGTTGTGTTTAACTTTGCAATATTTTTCATCTGGGGTTTTCAGCCTTTCTCATATATACAGATGAAGTATTTTTCCTTAATCACAGAAGAGCAATTAGCAATGAGGGTATGAAAAGTGCATAAAACATCAGCCATTCTGAATGTTTGATTCGGGCACATTCTGAGGTGGGAACTAGATACTTTCTATTAGATCATGTTGATGGATTTAATCCTATAGAGGAACTTGGGTGTCTAGCAGACCTGTCACTTCACAAACTAAGTCTAAAATTTAGATGCTAAGAAATTTCGCTCACCTGCCCCTTCACCGCAGAGGTACCTACATTCCTTAACACCCACGTTTGCATCAACCGAGTTCCTTGCATGCCTGAACGCGTGCTTCTGGACATGCTTTACCTGGCCTGGCCTGTGCTGGATGAACAGACCCACACACCACATCTAAGTCCTGCCAATGAGAATGGCCAGTCTCACATTTAGTCCATGCTTAGGAAACTCAGGTGGGAGATCTTGGGTACTTGCAAGGGTATGTGAAGATGTGGGCTCTGGGGAGTACGCAGTTTAAGATATTTAAATTTTTGTCAGAGTGAGAACTGGAGCTGAGTTTCCAAACGCTGTCCCAGGTGGTGCCCCAGTCACTAGATTTAGGAGTCATGTGTCTGAGTGAAAATGAAAAAAACTTCCTCATGCAAAGCAGAAAGGTGTCAAGAGGAGGGAGCTGGACAGCCCTGTGAAAGTGTCCCATGAGCTCAGGACAGCCCTGTGAGGTGGACAGCCCATGCTGCCGGTCTGGGGGCTCAGGGCTGTTCCCTCTCTGTGGACCCCACCCAGCCTCCCCGCAGCCAGCAAGGCTGATCTCCAAACTGGTGTTCAAACAAAGGAAGGATCCTTTCTGTAGGCAGGCAGAGATGTTTAGCCTTGTGCTGCCCCATGGATGATGGCTTTATTAAGGGCAAACTGATGGAGAAGCTGTAACGCTGTGTTTAGTGAAAGAGAAGTGAACTGTTGAAGCATTCCAGAGGCAGGATTTTGCGGGGGGCTTTGCCAGTTTCTTAAGCCTTGCCAGGATCTGAGGCATATCTGTTGGCTTTTGAGGATATCTGGTTTGAGGCATCTTGCTCTCCGCAGGCTCTTGCTGTGGCAAGGATGCTACCAGGTCCTGTGGCTTCCACAAAGCACTGAGTCCATCATGACATTGCCCCTGTTGTGAATCTGGCCTGATCCCTGCTGAAGCAGGGAACTTTCTTAAGAAAAATGTCCCAGAGATTAGCCCACGCTAGTTTAAATCAGGGGTGGCTAAGAGGCAGGTATCTCCAGGAGCACCAGCAAAGATGAATGCTGATTTCTGATAAATCAGTGTCTTATGGCTGATTGGCAGCTCAAAGTGAAGCTCTTCCCACTGGAACATTTGCAAACATCTTGTTGCCGTGTGCATTTGTCGATGCCTCACAAGGCAGCCTCCTCCCATGCTGAAGTGCACCAGGTGCCCTGACCTGGCCACCTGCACTATGAAGTCTTTGGGGCCTGAGTTCCTCCTTATACTGTCTCTGTGGGCAGGAGTGCTGGGAATAGGAGCTTGGGGGTGCACAGGTAAGCTGGAGGAATGGGTGGGAAATTATATCATGGCCACACAAGCACCATTTGCTTTGCTTAAAATGGGGGTAAATACACACAGTTTAAAAAAAAAATCAAAAGAAAAAAAAAACCTCCTGCAAATATCCAATAACCCTGTGGTTTTGGCACTTTCTTGAGAGACAGGAGCTGGAAGTTCAGCTCCCTGTTCCAAATTAAACAGAGGGAGCATTTGATGTTGTCCCATGTTATTCAAAGTGTGTCATATTACTCCACTAATAAATTGATCTGTGGAAACCGTATACTCTGAAATGTGCTAACCATACCCTATATGCAAGCCTTTAGTTTTTACTGAGAAGAGAAACAATGCTTTTTAATCTGTTCAAGAATAGCTATTCAGGGTGCAAGTAGAGAGCACATCTGAGATTTAGGAGCAAGATGTCACAGAGGCAAACTTCAGTACTTCAGTGAAGGAGTAATAGATGGAATGGATGTGGTTGTCATAGGTTTTCATTTCCAGGCTTTTGACTGGCTTTGAAGTAAAAATGGTCTACAGGAATTATAGTATTTTCTGAATACTGAAGGTAGACTTCAATAAACCACTTTTATTGTAGACTGGTTTTTATTCAGGAGACATTGCTAACTGCACTGATACACTTTGCTCTTTATAGGCCCACTAATTTCAGCTACTGATGCTGCTTTGCAAGCAGGGCCAGTACAATGTGGTCTTTCTATTTTGAAGATGAAGTTATTCCCATTTGGAAAAGTTTGTTTTCTTAGGGACATAAATTAGGAGGAGCCATTTTGTAGCTCTCTATTCAAGAAGAATATATGTGTAGGCGAGAAACAGGTCCTCAGGGATTCAAGTGAGGATCTTGTTATGTTTGTAATGGTCTGAGCAAGGAAAATGTACAGAACTGGTTCCTTGCAAGCAGGCAAACTCAGTCTTTGTTTCCTTAAGGCTTTAAACTTACATCATCATCAAGTGCCAAGAGATGGGTGGGCCTTATGGCAGATTTTTGCAGATTTTCATACCCAGTATGCCATAACATGATAACAAAAATGAAACTCTTTTAATTGATATATAAGTGGGTTTGGGTCACTTTTCACTACCTATCAATAGTGCAGAAGAAAAGTAACACACACTGCTTACTACTAACAAACAAAATGCAACTCTTTCTGTTGTACACGAGTGGGTCAAGATTTGATGTAATTAAGCATAACATAAAAATAACTCTTCTGTTAATAGAATCATTTGTCATGAAAGGATGAGCTCTCAGTAATGCATGGTTTTAATTAACTGTCACTTGCTGTTGAAGTTAAGATGCAGTATACACATTTGGCAGTTAGGCGTGTGCATGAGTTTTTGGAGATGTCTTAGAAGGCAGAACCAAGGTGGCCAAATAATAACTCTGAAAGCAACATGAGGGCACATGTGAACACAAGCACTTGCTATCCATTGAAATCTTTGTCCTTTATACAAGTTTCCTGTTCGTATACTTTTTTGGAGAAGAATTAGCTTTCACTGTTCACAATTTAAAGCACAACACTAAAACATGCCCCCAGGTCTCTGCACAGAGTGGCATTTTAGACAAGCTGCAAAAGAAACACGGTTCCTAAGTTGTCCTTGTGCACTCAATAGTCGTACCTTCCAGAAATGCTGTTTCTATAACCATTTACTTCAAGTGAACACTCAAGGAAATAAATTATTTTCTATTATAGAGTTTTACTATAGAATACATTTCTACAGCCATAAATGTGATTTTTCCACTGCTCCCACAGGACAATGTATTTAGTCAGCCTAAGCTGTCTTCCAAGAGCTACCCCAGACCAGGGCCTGGAGACTCCAGAGGACTGCGTAGACTGGGCTGTTGGAGAGGAATGGATGTGCCAGGAGGCAGGAAAGGACTCCTCTCACAGCCCTCACAAGTGATAAACATGTGTTGTTACATTTCACTTGGCAAGATGACTTTGACATTACCCATCCCATTGTAGGCAAAGGCTGACGATGCATGATGCCACTTTGCCCTGGTGGCAATGGGTCCCAAGCAGGAGAGGGGAAATTGCCTGGGATTTCACTCCAAGTGAGATTATTCAGATGCAGAAACAGCATGGTCTGGCATGTCTTTGCCACCTTCAGTATATGGGGGAGTTGAATGGCTGTGGAAAACGGCTGCGTGAAGGGACCGGTTAGACCAGGGGATCAGGATGCAGCCCATGGGAGGGAGGAATGAATGTTCAAATCCATTTCAGGGTCCCAGGTGTATGAAGAGCAGAGATGACATGAGCAGTGGCTGCAGGAGCAACACAGGGTGGGCGTGGGGGAAGGGGTACCTGCTACTTTCCACCAATATTCTTCTCCAGCTGGAACAAAGTGAGGCATTGTGGTGAGAGGGGTAATGGAGAGGTAGAGAAGGGGTCGTTGGCACCACAAAGCATGCATGTTGGGGGAGAAACTGAATTAATACAAGACAAAAGATTGAATGGGGACAAAAATAGCAAATGTTTGGAAGACAGGGAGAAAGGTGGTATCTCTCTGGGGGCTGGAGAAGGAATTTCTGGGGAATCCAGGGTATTTGCTGCCTAATTCATTGCTGGGTCTCTCATTAGGCCAGGAGGCCCTAACAGTGCCTCTAACTGCTTCTTGAAAATTGTAAGTTAATTTTAACATGCAGGCAGCAATGGAGAAACTGCCTAGAGCCACGTATTTCTGTTTCCCTCTATTGCTGCTCCCTCCAAGATAGGGCAAGATAAACTGGCCTTGCTTATGCTTCTTTTTTCTTTTTTGCAAGGTTGTGCTCCATTTATTACATTTGACTTTGGGTTCAAGTAGCATTCTGTAGCGCTGTCAGGAGCTGAAATGTCAGAATGAAATACTGAATGCTATTTCCTCAGATGCTTGGTGTTGGAAATTATGGAGGCTTCAGGCAAAGTGTCCACAATGGATTCCTGTGACTGCTGCCATGGTGTCATGCATGACATTCAATACATTGGTCACAGGTTGAGGAAACTGATTTCTCTATAACCTCCTGCTAGCACCAGATAGAAAACATCATCGCCCAAGGAAAAAAAACGCAAATAACAAAACACTCCACAGGGAAAAAAATATAAATGGTAAATCTTTCAAATAGAACAGGATACCTGTGGCCAAGCTGAGACTGATGCTGCAGCTTCACTTGTGTCAGTTCAGCTTAAGTGTAGATGTTTCTTCTCCCATCCTAGTGGGTAGGTGTTGAACATGTTGTACAGGCTCTCTTCCAGCCCTCTCTTTTGCCTTATTTTAAATCTGCCACAAACTTAACCTGCTTTATTCACATTTGTATTGGCATGAGGTTTATGTGCTAGCTGGGGCATGCAGGTACCTAGAAGTATTCATAATTTGCATTCTTAATAAAACATAATTTAAAAGCCTAAATATAGAAAGTGCTCTATACCTGAAATGGATTAAACCAGCTCTTTTTTCCCAGATCTCAACATCCCAAACATCCTTGTGAGCCCAGAAATTTTGGAAGAGGCCCTGTAAAGGCCTGGCTCTGAACTGCTTGAAAAAGAGAATCAGAAAACCAGATCTAGAGCTCTCTCTTGGGTAAAATCCAGAACGTGGTGATGGGTCCTCCCCTATAGTAGGGACAATCTGTGATGCTATAACAGCCCTTAAGGATCCTTAGTTTTGCTGCAAATCCCATATTGCTTCCTGGTCCCAGGATCAAAGATGGATATTATGAAATGCTTAAAACCAGCAAGCTTTTCTGACTTTAAATTTTGTATTAACCACCTGTACTGTTATTTTTGTGTTTTCTTTTCCCTATCAGTGTGATTTCAGAATATCTCCTCACAAATGTTTTTGAGTGCCATGAATTAATGCAGCATTATTCCAAATGCTATGGTAACTTTTCATCCCTGGAAGAAAGCTCCTTAACTGGTTCTGAACAACAAAAGGCATTATTACACCCCAACTTTTATTTGGCCTTTGAAGGATACAACAATATAGACGATAAATATCCTGGCAAATTGCTGTCTGTTATTCTGTCTTTAAGACATTTTCTGCCTGTGTCACTTCAAAGTCTTTGGTAATTAGTGTAACACCTGCTACTGCTAGAGTTCAGCATCCTGAGTTCTGGGATATTCAGTTGTGTCTCTCTACATCCTGACAGTATTCCGAGTACTCTCTTCTTTTCCTCCTGTCATTTGCTTCATATACCTCAGTGTTCTATGGGTTTGCTTCCCATCAGATGGTTTCAGTGTAAAATTAGGTCCTTACTACCGCGGGTTTTCTTTCAAAGGAATTTAAGAGGCTGAAAGAAAGTGTCTAACCCAACCTTGCTTAGAGAGGATGGATATGCCATAAATGAGGAAACCAGGTTTGGTTCGGGAAACATGGGGATGACATGAACTAATGCCACAGTCATCCTTATCATCTTGTCTCCCACCAAGTCAAAAAACTCCTTTTGGTTTTTCACAAGCAGGCAGCATGCTATGACTTCTCTGGCAGTGGTGGTGGTCTCATGCCTGGTCCTACAGCTTGGCTGTTGAAGGCAAGGAGAGGCTTTGCCGAAACACAGGTGCCCACACAGACAGCCAAACCCATTTCACACTTGTGTCCCGTGCTGAGACTGTTGGCTATCCCTGTCTCCTTCCCTGGGCACACCTACTACACACACTCCTTCATGCCTGTCTGTTTTTCCCTCCACCCACTACCTGCATGAAGAGTTTGATTTGTCTTTTTTTTTTTTTTCACCTCAAAGTGATAGCAATTCCTGGTGCATTTATCTTAGACGATGCGGTTGTTGTAAGATGAAGTACCTGAAGCAGCCAGTCTGCGGTTGATTTGAATGCAAGCGAGTCTCAACAATGAGCTTAAAGGAGACTGTCAGGTATAAATCTTGTCTTCAAACAGCCAGGGTGCATTCCAGACTTCAGAGACACCTCTTTGTGTGGAAGGTTGTTTTTTTTTTTATATATACCTCCTTTTTCTTTTTCTTGGACCTGGAAGAGGATGAAAGTGGCGGGGTGTGTGTGTTCATTTAGGCTGATAATGAGAGTGGGGCTCACGGGCATGGTAATTTGGCAGCCTCTTCATTTCCTGTAACAGTTTTAAAAAAAAAAAAATCATCCAAGGGCTGCTTAAAGACAAACATTTTTTGTTTAACTACTAGTGGCTCATTTTCTGAACAACCATGCAATTAATCTTATTTGTGTTAAAGAGGCAGGCTGCTTTTTTGTAAGCTTTTCTGAGCTATAATTAATGAAGATCAAAAATGTTACAGAGACATAATATTTAACTTTCCATAGGTACGACTACACAACATCTGCAGCAATTAGGAAAGCAAAAGAAAAAGGCAGTGTTGGGGTTTTTTTCCCTTCAAAGTGTCTTTGTTAAGCCTCTTCCCAGTGTACAACTTTTCAGTGCTCTACCTGTGAACACAATATTTGGTGAGGACACTAATCGATACTAAGCCCACAGATTTTTAATTTTTTTTAAATTGCATTGGGAGATAAACACATGTTTCAAAAATGTTATCAGCTAGACCAGATTTTTGAGGACTGAGCTTGTGAAGATAAGTGCAGAACTACTCGTGCTGCTTCTTGAAGGACCAGACACAAACAAGAGTGTTTATTGCTTGCATAGTAGTTTTCAAGCAAACGCACGTGTGTGTTGAAACTTCAAAAGCATCACAGCAGTTTCATGATTTTACATGTAAAAAATCCTGGATGTCTTTGCCACTAGGAATTCTGTAGCACAGATTATCTTTTAGCTGTGCTGCTTAAAAAAAAATAATTAGTTTGTAATAAGTAGCAGCTTATTTTTCTCTGGGTGATTAAATAAAGAAAAACTCTGGAATGCATCTCTTGAAGATATATGACACGAAATGTGCATAGTATTACCTTAGCATTAGCTGCCTTCTGCTCCAGCCTTTCAGCTACAGAGAAAAAGGAAAATCTGGTTTTCACTGGCTTGAAATCAAAACAGAGATTGCTTCAAGTGTGTCACTTGGATTCACAAAACAATGGCATGCTTTGCCTTTAGGTACAAACAACATGACTTCATTACACCAGGGGTCACTAATTTCATATGCATGTGGCATTTTACTAATGCTTTGCAAAGAAGAGCTGCAGTTCATCATTGCTATTAGTATCAGAACTCTTCTGGCACTGCTAAGATAAAGTTAGCTCTGTTGTCTGTGTGATCTGGGCTAAGTCTGATCTCATCATTGTTTGAAGAACAAGCTATCCCAGTATAAACCCCAAACCAACAGAGGCACTCTCTGATATGTACTATACCACGTTAAGAATGAAAGAGGAATCAGTCTTTTCCCTTTCTTTGTACCTGGGAGGTGACATACGAAGAAGAAGTTATGACCTAAGGACATCCACCATACCATAGCTGTACCCTAGAAAAGCTTGTGCCACCTGATGCTCAGTCCCGCTGTCTCCTGTAACAATAAACTTTGCTTCTACAAACTCAGAGGCAAATATGAGCAAGGGGCATATGGCAGCACTGAGCACCCTGCTGCTATGCTGTTATAGCCTACACCTCAGCTGCTCCTTCCCAGGAAGACAGAGATCTGGTGCCCTTGTGACAAGGAGGTCCTTACATTTAACCTGTGTTTGATGTCTGAAGATAGATAGGTTTGGAGAAACGTTTGCAAAGCTGAATCCTGGGAAGTTGCACATGCTGATTACATCACGCGTATTTCTGTTTACTTTGTGACTCATAACTTTCCTAATTATATGCAAGCAAAAAAAAAAAAGCCTAACAATTTCTTGTATTTAAATGAAAATTCTTCTATCATATACAAAAGACATGTGGCCTCTAAAGCTCTCCCCCTAATTCCTCTCAAGGTCAAAACCCAACAAGTTTTTTATGGCGAGAGAAGGGATGTCAGAATGCTCATGTGTGAGTGTTTCCCTCTGACTGATGGCTTCAGTGAAAGTGTTTATGCAGAGACTGGCTGCAGCAGGGTGGCACAGTGGCCATCTTAAGGGTGTCGGGACAATTAGCAGCAATGTGCTATCAAAGGCTTCACAAAACCAGACACAAGCAAATGCCAACAGCTTCACCATTTTTTTCTTAATTAGAAACCTGTTGTACACAAAAAATACACAGTTTCATCACCAAAAGCCGTATATTCACTAAATGATTTCAGGAGATCAGAGATTTTTATGTTTTAACTGAGGTGAATCCCTCCCACAGTCCCCTTAGTTACTCATCTTTCCAAGCACTCTTTCATCTTCTTATCTTTCAGACTGTAAGATCTTTGAGGATGAGACAGTTTTTATTTGTGTACTGTATAACACCCAGCAACTTTAAACTGAAATGTTTGCCTACACTGTAAATAGTTGCTAAACAGAGTGTTTTAAGAGGGTGCCAAGGTGTCAATTTCTAACTATAAAGAAGGAAGTGAGAAACTATGTGAAGATACTGTAGTTTTCATTCAAAATGAAATAATACAACTTGAAGATTTCAGTCTGAAAACCCCAAGGACAGTGTTGGTCAGTACGCAGTTGAGACTGCCCGTGCAATGACAGTTTTACTCCTTTAGCTTCTTTCTGCTCCATGCAACTTGCATGTTAATTATAGCCATTGTCATGAGAAGTTTTAGTAAGTATGTTTTTGGGAAGAGTTGGAGAGGTCTAAGAAGCTCACTGTGGTCTAAGAGGTCACTATGCTCACATGTAACAGGCTCTGTTTGCTCAGAGAAATCAGTTTTTTTTCAGGTTTGTCTTTGCCTCTCCAGCCCATCCCATTTTACCTGACAGATCTACCATGTGGGGCCCCAGATTTTTCACTCTGCTCTCAAAATGCAGGCCTGCTTTAAAGTCAGAGCAAGAACATCTTTGATGACTTTATTTATTATACCATATAATACCTGTACGTATGTTCAGTTTATAGATAAAAACACAGCTAGTTTAAGTCTGTGTGGCACTTTTTCATATGATGTGATTATTTCCTCTTGTGACCGGTAGGAGTATGAAGTTAGAAAAATAGAATTTTCATCCTCAGTTCATGTAGGAGTAATTTATATTTGTGGGCACCAGCTACTGGAAGTTTATATCTGTTTTCTTTCCCTGACATCCATCATAACCTGAAATCAGAAAACAACTCTGCATCTTGCTTTTATGTGTTCTTAAGGAAGAGATTGTTCAGTATTGCTTTTTTTTTTTCTGCCTGTGATTTTAAATAAGTAAAAGATCCTTCTGAAGAGCTGTAGTCATCTGCATGCATGTGTGTGGCTACTGACACTTAAGATGTGCTATGTAAGATGTCCATGTGGGGCTGGCAGGTCTGACAAAGGACCCAGAGGGGACCTGCAGCTTTTGGAGGGGCACACAGGGGTCAGGCAGGGTCCCATAGCATATCTCAGATGGCAGCCAGCATGAGCAGCCACATTGAGTCCTTGTTGAGTCCAGCAACAAGAACTGCTTAACGAACAGCTCCAGAAAGCTCCTGATTGCCTCCGTGGTTGTCAGATGACTTCCTTTTCCCTACGCGTATCATTCATTTCTTTCTTCTTTGTCCCATGGTGGTTCCCAGCTCTCCAAGTAACCACAACTTTTACACTTGCTACTGTGGATAGTGGATTCCTAACTTGAATATGAATATGATCACTTTACAACATCCTAGGAGGTTTTCAAAAGCGTATAGATGCTTTAATATCACAAATATGAACTGATCATTAGCTCTTAAGAAACTTTTAAGAAAGTCATAGTAAGAACAGGACGCCAAGATATTGGCTGAGGGATAAGATCAAAGCAGGGTTTTTTCGAGTTCTAGCTTGAAAAACATTGGATATCCATAAAGTGAGCTCATTCCATTTTTTACAAATAATTATTATAAATTTCCTATGCCTTATACAGCTTGCCTTTGTGTTTCCAAAGAAGCATGGAACAAGATCAGGCCTGTGACATTACTGAAGAAGTAATATGAGATTTACTTCAACACATACTATGCTAGATAAAGAAATTGGTAATGCAAATGGTAATGCAAAATGCTTTTTTCAAGCCTGACAAATTGCAGTGACTAGAGATTTAATCCAAACCTTTAGCTCAGTCTTAGCATGGAGAGGAAGATCACAGGGAATTTCAGAAAATCTTGACCTATTCATTTAGTAAAAATTTGCTTCTCTTTGTATCCATTTCTTTATTAAAGACACATGACAAAGTATATCTGTATAAGTTGAAGTTGCAGTATATCTGTACCTGAGACAGGTCACAGATTTGTATCTTACAGTGGTAGTAGGCTGGTGTAGGTCAACATACAATATTGTTTGTGAGGAATAATCACATTTAAAAGTCTAGCAGAGAATTATACCTTCTGCTTCCACTCGTGCCCTTGAACCCAAATTTCTAGCACTTACAGAAACCCTCTTTGTCTACATTACATTGAATCTGGGAAAAGCAAATTTGAGTGTGTAGTGGCATTGATCTGTAGTAATGAAGTGTTTGTAAAAAAAGTGTTTACTTTACCTTGCTTTTGAAGCTAGAAGGTGTAACACAAGACCTATCTTGAAAGAATATGCCTGATGCCATTGAGACTTGGACAGCCTGCATTCTTGGTAATTGCCATCAGAAGTCAGAGCAGAGGTGTCACACCAAGGATTTAATGTATTTTCTAAATAGAAATGTAGGCTGGATGGTAGTTCAGAGGAGGGTGTATGAGGCATGAAGTCTGGCACATTTGAGGACTGTCTGTACATTTGTACAGACTGAATGCCCTGAATGCGTCCAGATGAGGACAGGTCTCATCAGCCCTGTGACCACTACCACAAAGTCCTCAAAACCACTTTTGCAGAGGAGTTTGCATTAATGTTAATAAAGGTTTCACATAGAAAAGACCAGTCTTTTCAGCCAGTAATTTATTCACACACACACACAAACTCTGCCAACAGTGTTTCCAAGTGACTGAAAAGATTTATAAATTCAGTTCTAATCTGGAAAACAATTTTAGACAATAAAACTGGGAAAAGGCTTTGGAAAGTACAAACTGATTGAAACGTAGGATTTGCTAAGTGAAACAGCTTATATATTTACAGTACTTTCTACCTGAGAGAATTACTTCTTTTTAGAAGAGCAACAAAGCTGGTGAAGGGTCTGGAGAACACGCCTTATGAGGAGCGGCTGAGAGAGCTGGGGTTGTTTAGCCTGGAGAAGAGGAGGCTGAGGGCAGACCTCATTGCTCTCTACAACTACCTGAAAGGAGGTTGTGGAGAGGAGGGTGCTGGCCTCTTCTCCCAAGTGACAGGGGACAGGACAAGAGGGAATGCCCTCAAGCTCCACCAGGGGAGATTTAGGCTGGACATTAGGAAAAAATTTTTCACAGAAAGGGTCATTGGGCACTGGCAGAGGCTGCCCAGGGAGGTGGTTGATTCACCTGCCCTGGAGGTGTTTAAGGCACGGGTGGACGAGGTGCTGAGGGGCATGGTTTAGTGTTTGATAGGAATGGTTGGACTCGATGATCCAGTGGGTTTCTTCCAACCTGGTTATTCTATGATTCTATGATTTTAAGGGAAGCTAAATTCTTTCCCAAAACCATGGGGAAGCACTTTTAGCCAGGTCTTCTTCACATGTGCGGTTTCACCCCATTTGAACTCAGTCTTCAGCCTGACCAATCCAGCTGTCTGCAAGTATCCCCTCCAGTCATGCTGGGAAAGCATTAGCTGTTCCAGAGGCACACACTGCCAGACCTGGAGCGGCATCAGTGAGCCATCCTCAGTGAAGTCAAGCTCAGTCCAAGGTCTGAGGAAATTTTCCCCTCAGAGGAAAGGAATGCTTGGCTTAGTGGCTTCCCGTCCTTCCTGCATGAAAAGGTACTTTCTTTTCTCATCCCAAACCAAAAAAAAAAGGGGGGGGAAGTGGCCCAAATTATACCACCATACCTCTAGGACTTAGAGTGTTACAATCTCAGTATTCACAGTGTGAGACAAGCAGGAGACACGTGAAAGCAATGAGGGTGTCCCTGCTGAAAAGCTCCAGGGAGGGTCTCTGACACCCTGAGCTGCCTGAGTTGAGCAGGAGGAGGAACCACAGAGCATTCCCTGCCTGCTCACTGACACGTTTGGGATATCGTGCTCAAGGGGAAACATGGGCTTACTCAGGATTACTGCTTCATGCCATGATGGATGGCTAATTATAGGTTTTGCAGTGAAAGAAGAAGCCCCACAGAGATCTTAAGCTGCTAGAATTTAAGTTGAGATCTTATTTCTGGGTTATTATTCCCACAGGCCAAAGTATAATTACAGTGGCATCTTATGGTTCCTCACAAAAAAAATGTTAAATGAGCATAGTGTACAGTTTTAAATTAATCTTCTTATCAGGCAATCACTTAGACACATTGCTTCATATTATGCTTCCTCCTTTTAACACCATTGATATCTAGGGAAGTCTCTGTTTTGAATCTTTGTACAGCATATGGTAAAAGGACTGAGCAGGTACGGCCTGGCAAGCTTGATCAGGCAAGCTTGGGTACCTTCTTTGAAATCAGCACAAAACCTTACCCTGTATACCAAACAAACAACCTCTGTGCTATCCAGTACGCCTCCAAAAAAAAAAAAAAAAAAAAAAAAGCCAGGGAAAAATAATGTTGTTCCCCCTACATGTGGAAGAATAAGTTCTTGAAGAAGTCCAAGGTCTCCTTTGTTCCTAATGGGAGCCTAGAAATAGGGTTAGCAACACCTGGCTTCTTTAAGGTGGGATATAGCAATACAGGTCTGTGTACACATCTTAATAATGGCCAAGAAAAAGGCTTCCACGAGTTGTCTGTAATTGATCTTCCCCAAAAGATAAAGCGTATGAGAGAAATATTGGGGAAAATTGAGCTCTCGGATTTCCAAGTAGGTCAGAAGAAATTTTGCCCTCTCTAAAAGATCACCTTGAGTAAAGTGATGGAAAGGTGGATGCAGTTTGAAAGCTTGAAGTTGGCATGGAAACGGTCTTTGCTGGTGGGTGTGCACTTCTGGAACTTGAAAATAAAAAAGAGCAGATTATGACAAGGTTAGGAGCCATTGCAGGCCATGCCTTGGGAATAGGCAGTGGAAGAGAGGAAGAATTAACCCATCAGACCTGAGGATCGTGCTTTTACTTGTTTACTGTTGTGTCTGCTGAGAAATTTTCAAAGTCAGGGTAGTGTTTAGAGGGTCCTATGAGTTTACTCAGGACAGAATTGAAGTGCATAAGGCCAAAGTTTGTACGTCTGACATGTTGTGATGTACTACTGAGAAGCAGCATGCAGATGGATGATGCAGAGTCGTTAAAACAGAGGGAAGACAATAGAGGGAAGACAATAGATAGGACTGTATTTTCATCTTATTCATATAATAACTTTAATCCCAAAACACATGGAAGGGTTTTTCAAAAGCAAATACAAATTGTACATAAGAGCGGGCTTGTTCATACCAGCATGTGTCTGGCTTCATGACACAAGTTAGAAAACAAAACACTGTGCTCAGTGATACTTTCCATTTCCACGTGGAGCATGTGAGTTTGGAGCACGTGAATGGAGGGGTAATGTTTTGGTTTTAGAGGAAAATATCAGCTGGTGAAACACTGTTTAAAAAATGGACTGTGCATCATGGAGGTGGCTCAGTTATTTAATCTAGAAAGAGCGGTGGGACTTTGATTGCATGGCTACTCTTCCAGGAGTGAGGTGGTCTTCTGTGGTTGTGTTCTCCCCAAACTCTAGCTTGGTAACACTCCCTTTCCCAAGCACTGAGGATCCTTCCCTAACCAGGGCTTAAATGGTATACCTGTTTACCAATTTTAAGTAGCACCGTCAGCACCTTGATACTTCAAAGATCTTGTTAGGTTTCTGGTTGGGTGCCAACACCCTGAAGGAAGGGTGCCCACATCATTTGGCATGGCAGCCAGTGTTTGTCTTTGTCTCGCCTACAGTCATTGGTGCCAAACCTGCCCCTTTGCTGAAGCACAGGATCTCTCCTAATGCTGTGCCTGCTGACCGCACACCACACATGCAATAGCCTTTGCAAACACAATCCACTTTCTCTGAGATGTACAGAATCCTGAGGAGTGGATCCTTCTTTAGCAAAGAAAAACTGTTGCCTGAGATGCAGGTATATGGAAACAAAGACAAATGGATGTGAGCACTTTAATTACCAAGCCAGGCAGACTGTTGCAGAACTATCCCAACCCCCAGTTCTCTGAAAACATGTAAGGGATGAAAGTGAGTGATTCATGAGGGAAGAGGGATGTAGTCATAACCTAATACCCCAGTTCTAGGGTAAGCTGAGTATTGTTCTTAAAGTCTGTTGGCTTTACAAAGATTTCAATTTGTGTGACAGGATGCTAGATGTATTGCCGAAATAGCCTGTCAAATCTATCACAGTGACAAGGAAATATTGGGCTCTCCTCCTTCCCTCTGAAATTCCTTGCATACCTGGTGCCAGCAGTTCAGCTGATAATGCAAAGAGGGATGAAAGCAGGCAGCCTTGTCTAGAAGAAGTGACTTTTCCAATGGGTTGTGACAGGCTCCCTTCATCTTTCTGTAACATGTCATTTTGATGTAAGCAACAGACTACAAATAAGCCCTTTGGTACAGCAAAGGCTACAACAGCTTTCATATTTTGACTAATTCTGAAGTATTACTTAATTGCTAATGTGCTAGTGACTATTCCATTACTTGGAATATATAGTGTTGCATTTCAGGCTCTGAGCTAGGATTTGGCTATTTTCAAGATAATTTTGAGGTTTCTGATCGGGCTGCTAAGTATGGGTTTATGTTAGGGTATGTCTGCAGTACTTGTAGTGGTATTGTTGTGATTGGGAAATTATACGACTGCTTCCTTTGAGTGCAGTAAACCCACATTGGTTTTATCTACATGATCCTCTTTTATTAATTCTGTCAACTACCATACTGAGCGCGTTGTTTATGTGTCATGGCTCAAATCCAGATGCCGCCAGGATCACTGAGAGTTTCACCGCAGACTTCAGTGGAATTTCACCTGCGCAGCTGTGCCTGATGCTCCGCCTCGGGGAGGGAGCAGTCTTGTTCTTCCCTGAATCCCAGATTGTTCCTTTGAACCAGGGTTGTTCAGACAATGTATGTCCTCTCAAGTGTCTCAGCCCCTCCTCATCTGGGAACTGTGGTCTCTAGCAGCCATAGGGAGGCAGGGACCTCAGTGACCAGCACCCTACCCCACAAGACTGAAGCAGGTGCTGTCACACACTAAGCATGGGACTGTATGCAGAGACATACTCTCTGCCTCCAAATAAACACTGCTGGAAAGTACAGGTTTGAGATCTCTAATGCAAAAGAAAATCTCTAAAGAACAGGGGATAAAAAGTCTGCCTAGAAGACAAGACAGGGATGACAGTGCTTTTTTTTTACTTTACAGCAGGCAAGCACCATGGCGAGGTGTGACCAGAAGCTACTGCATGCTTGCCATGGACTTGGCACAGCAGAAGACATACATCCATGCAGCAGTGCTGGTTTCAGCACAGAGGCTGATGGATGCCTTGGGCCCTGCCTCTCCTGGTTTAGCCCCACCATATATTAAAGTAGCCTGAGGTCTGCTTTAACTTGTATCCAACTATGAGTGCTCCCGCTGTGGATCGGTGAGGTGCACAGGCAGGGTACAGGAATGGTTACAGGTTTTCTAAGTTGTTTGAAGCATCCAGGGCAACTTGTCAGACTAATCCATAAAGATATAACTAAAGTCTACTCAGCTGCACATGAGCTCACCCTTCTGAGACAGGTCCAAGGCCTTGCAAAAATAATCACGTTTACATAAGAGAGCAAATATTTCGCGTATTTGCTGCTTCCAAACCAATCTACAGCAGTCCGTCTGCCATGAGAATTATACTCTTGTATTTCAGCCCCTCAGTTTAAAGCATGTTCCCACCATGCAACACAATAAACAAATTCTATTAGACTGCTTACCTGTTCAGGCTACGCTCAAGTCACCGTTATCACGGCGTGCTTTCAGAGTAACTTCCCTTCCCTGCAAGAGGGAGGGCTTAATGGACAACCTTCATTAATGCGAGGCTCAAAACAGGAGCAACGCTGCACAATGGGGTTAGTGTGCTGTGTTTGAGCTACCTAAGAATATGCATCTGAGGTCTGCCTATGCCTCATATAGTATAGAAAAGTTGTATTAGACCTTTCTGACATGGTGGAGCAATGTCTAACATACCCATGGAGAGACATTGTTTTTCCCAATGAGGGGAGACTCCTGCTTTCCAGACGTAGCACTCAGTCAGTGAGTTTCATATTCACACATAGAATCATAGAATAGTTTGGGTTGGAAGGGACCTTAAAGATCATCTAGTTCGACCCCCCCTGCCATAGGCAGGGACATCCCACTAGATCAGGCACAGCTGCAAATACTAGCACTGCCAACATGCAGGATTTAAGCACAGGACATCAGTGGCAAATCTGTAAAGCATGAGAGACTAATTACACTTGCTTCCCTCAGATTGCCTTCTTAGCTGTGCAGTGATTTAATAGTTAGGCCATTCCAGATTTTTCTGTGCTGAATGTCAAGTTAGTTAAGGAAGCAGGTTGAGAATGCTCTAGCAGCCACATTCGGAAGAAGCCTTACAGGTTTATTGTGCTTTAACTTCATGAGTTTAGTTCATTCCCCCACTCCATTTCCTCTCCCAGACTCCCTCCATGTTTACAAGCCTTTAGTGTTATTTTAACTTCTCACTCTTGCATTCGTCATAATCTGTGAAAATCAGAGTTGACACGATGACAAAAGTTGTCACATTGAATACATTGTTTACTTGGCTCTAACAGCTATTTTTATAGTCTCTCCAGAGAAAGCCTTTTATTCAAATTTACCAGAGATACTCAACAAGTTTAAATAGAAACTTGCCATTTCCTCTTCCAAAAATTCTTCGAATGATATTTTCCAGCAATGGACTAATTGGCAACATCTTGCTTGACAGAGGCACACATCCTTATACATTAGATTTTCTCAACGTATTCACACCTAGAGTTTAGGGATTGGCAGTTCAGCCTGGCATTGCACAACCAGTAAGCAGCTCATCTAGGAAGCACTCTGATCAATTCCCAAAACTCAGTTTTGTGTAAACAAGGAGCAAAAATCCTACCAACTTGTGACAAGAGTGATTCTTCACACCCAGACAGAGGTTTCTCCAGCATTCTGCCCTCTGTATTTTATATACTGAATCTCTCACCAATTTAATTTCCTCCAAGGCTTTTATATTGTTCTAAGGGAAACAACAGCTAAAATCTTTTTCAAACCAGTGGAATGAGACATAGTGTTTGTCAGAAAAGGCCTAAAATTTGTTTTGCTTGCTTCATGCTTAGACTTGAATTTCCCAAAACAGCTTCTCCAAGAAGGGATAGTCTCCTGTTACGTATATCCACCGAACACCGCAGTCACCTCTGTGATCCAGGACTGTCTTTATCTGGGGTATTTTCATATCAATACCTGCAGACAGTTTAACCTAGAGGATGGGTAGATTACTTCAAATTTTATTTGTTACCAATAAGGACTACCCACCCTCCTGACAATTTTAGCTTAGAAATAATACCTTCCACAGATTTGGGCTAGCTAGGTTCACTACCACCACAAAATATTTTATGATATATGCCTTTGGCCTTCAGAAACCATGCACCAGTTTACATTATCTCTGCAGCAGTCACTATTAGATGCCTACATGGGTGCAAAACAATACTTCTAGCTATAGGCAATTGGTAAAAATCAGTGTAGTCAAGGTAGAAGCAAGGGAGCAGGTATGGTAACCCAGAAGCAGTGGCTGTGATTTCAGGGTGCTCAAGAGATCTTGCTGCAAACAAAAAGGTCTGAGTTCTGCATCCTAGGAACGTGTTTGTTTAGATTAAGAAAAAAATTAAGGCAAGATCATCCCTAACAACTGACCCAGCTCTACAGCAGGCAAAAGAAATGGCTAGAGAAGGTCAGTGGCTGGCTGTCCTGCAAGCCACCAGGCGGCAAGCAAAATTGGATAGAAAAAAAAGGAAAAAAAACCAAACTTTGCTGTTCTACAAAGTCTCATCTATTCTGTTTCTGATTTGTATAACATTTTACAGCTTTTCAAACAGCTATTCAATTTGTCTTTCTCAGCTCTAAGATGGGTAGGTTTAGCCTTGCCTGCTGCCTCTTCCCAGTGCCTGGATGCCGAGCTGTGTGAGCACTGGAGCACCCTGCACTAGTATCATTTCCTATTTGGGCTGATTATCTTGCTAAGCTATGCATGCCCTCTCCGTGCCACCCTTCTTTCCTCCACAGCACTATAAATGTATGTCCCTTCATAGACAACACACCACATGTGGAAGCATTACTTTGCTGGTCGTCTTTTTTTTTCCCGACTTGCCATGAAAAAGCATGGTTTTAACAAAAAATGTAACTAATAAGAATACATCAAGCTGATTTGTGAAGTAAATCTCACAGTCTGTCCTGCTCAGGAGGGGAGGTTAACCCATTAGCTAACTCTAAGCAGCACCTCAAGGTCCTCCAGAAGGTATGGAAGGAAATGTTAAAAGTATAAGCTAGGTCTTTATGTTCTGATCTAGCTGAAGAGCAAGCCTCCTCTGTTCACATTAATCCAGCAGACTAGAGCTGTCTTTGATGCACACAGTAGCTTTCTTTTCAGGATAAACTCAAAATTATGTGGTCCCATCCCAACAGCAAGGATTGAGAATATCTGACAGATCAGACACAGTCTTCCCCCCACCCTGTATTTCTTCAAAAGCAGTCAGTTAGCATTGGCTTGCTCATGCGATAGTGTAAGTAAAGCTTTGACCTGTTTCTTAGACTCCTTTCAAAGCAGATACTTGACTCCAGCAATTGCTTTCTCAGGGTGCAAACTCAAGCAAGCTATAATACACCTGAAAGGCACTCTAGTCTATTTTTAATGCACTTCTGAGGAGACTAAAAAGCAAGTAAAAGCTAAAAATATATATTCTCATCACCTGGCTCTTTTCTTCTTGGGACTTGGTATTACTGCAGCCTGTAAGATGGGGTTCTTTTAAACATTAACTCCTGTCCCAAGGTGGAAATTTCACAATTTGAATGTCCTGATTTCTTGTTTAGTAGGGGTCACGTCGTGTTAATGATAGGAAAATTTTAGGATTTGTATGAAATTGAAGCTTCCCATGTTTCTTCCAAGTTGTTGATCTTCAAAATACAGAGGAGCTAGCTCTGCAGAAGCAGTCACTGCTTTATACAAAACAAAGCTTCTGAGGAGTTCACTATCTCCATGCGAAAACCATCCTTCAGTCTTTCACACAGAAAAAAATATGGGCAACACTAAGCTATTGCAGGTGTAGTCCAAAAAGACAAGATATAAGCTTCACTGCAGCATCTCCTATGCTCTACATGTTACATACCATTCTGCCTTGCTTTTTTTACTTCAGGACACCAGTTAAATACAATTAGTGACTTTCATTTTTCTACAGGCCACTTAAGGAGTAAACAACCTAATTTCAACATGGCTTATCAAAGAGCAATTGAGTATGTGCAATGTATGCTGCTGAGGTCTATCGTTTGGTGTTGTTTTATTAAAATAGACATTATGTATTAAGGCATCCTTCAGTAGTTTGAGCTCAGGGTTGGCCACCAAGTGACATACAAGACACTCAGAGAGGTTGATGGACAAAGGGGAGCAATTTCTTTGCTCTGCTTAAAGCAGTACTGTTCTTGCTAACCCTCACAACTGGAATCTCTCCTGACCACGCAAGTGTGTTTGTCTGTAGTACATTCAGTCCTCAAAAAGAGATGTTAGAATTTTACGATGAAAGCAGATTTTTTGCAGCAGAAATATTGCAAAGATGTTCTGCCAGAAAAATCTTTTTCAGCAACTGGAGCATCCAACTCAAAATAGCAGCTCGTGATGCTGAAGTCATTGCTTTCATCTAGCATCACAGTGAAAGGATTTGAGCTGGCATGGTTCAGCAGTCTGCAGGAGTTACGACGACAGCTTTCTGAGGGTGCAGATTGCTTTTGTTCCCCAGATGAAAACACTCTTTCCATGGCAGTCTCAACATCCCCTTCACCAACCTGGCAAAGCAAGGAGCATAGAGAATGAGACTGTGTTTCTATGACACCACTGGCATAACAACAAATTTTGTAGCTTTTACTCCAGCAGAATGAAAAAACAAGGGCAGTCGTCAGGCACAAAAGGAATGTATTTGCTGCTGCACAAACAGCAACACTGCAAAACTGATATATATCACACAAATCCAAAATATTTTTTTGCATCTTAGTAGAAATGCCAACATAGATTATGGAGAAGAAGGGAGAAGAGCAAGTCAAAAAACTTACCAGCTTCAAACATGTGATGCCCTAACAGATGAGATTTTATGGTCTCTAGTAGATCCCTAGATGATTGCAGTACCTTTATTCTCTCCACAACCTCATCCAGGGATGTATGAAAAAGAGTTTATAAACTCTTCAATGAAATGCTCTGTACAAGACAGCTGAGGCCTTCATAAAAATGTTCTGTTCAGTTTTAGACATTAAACTCAGGAAAGATGAGAGTAAGTTGGAGAAAACCCAAGTAGAATTGCAAACAGTCAGTGCTCTAGAAATTGTGGCTTAATGGTGCAAGACTGCACGCATTAGGGCTGTTTTGTGTAAAATATGACCAAGTTGAGACACAAGGTCAGACTCAAATACCTAGCAGGCTACTGCAGAGCAGAAGGAAATAATCTGTTCTTTACATCCATGCTGGGTAAGATAAATGGCAGCAGCTTCAAGTGAATGAAGAGAGGTGCAGATTAGATGTTAAGTGAAACTGTGTAATACCATGAAAGGTAAAGCACTGGAATGAATAGACCACGGAAAATCATGTAATCTCTGTCACTGGAGGTTCCCTAGACCTGGTTAGAGAAACGTTTGCTGGGGTAGCAGAGAATGATTTTATCTTAGTGTGAAACAGAAGTGTGAAATTAGATAACTTCTTGAGGTTTTATTTGGTCCTCGGGGAGGGGGGGTTAATTGAACTATTTTATAATTGATAAGTATATAATAAGCACAGATCTTAGAATCACCTTTTTTTTTCTGACAGGATGCATTTTACAGTACTGATAAATGGAATTGATAAAGGTCTATCTAATTCTCTGTAAAATCTAATGGTTTTATAGTGAGGTGGTTTGGTATTAGGTGTGTCTTGGAGGCATGTAGACTAATAAAGAAAGTACATCTGAGAAGATGCAAGAATCTTGTTTTAATTAGGCTAATTTAATGTAGTTCTGAGATTTGTTTTAGTAGCTTTATTCTATTAATGCTACCTCATCATCAAAATCACTCCTTTGAAAACAGGGAGATGAAGTATAGGAAAAATGTCCACACTGGCCTTGCAAAAGAAATTTTTATGTTAAAATACTGGGCCATGAAAGTAACACACACAGACACAAAAAAAAAAAAAAGCTGTCAGATGTGATAGAAATGAAATATAGGGAGAAATAATTTTTTTCCAAGTTCAGTAATAAGCTATGTGAAAGCCATAAGACAGAGATGCAATATCCAAACCAGTAAATATCTGTGATCCAAGCTTTCCAATAAACATCTATGTGAACTGAAGGAAGTGTTTGTGGTATCTTTTGATTTGCTGGCAAGTTTAACCCAAGAAGAGCCTTCAGCCTCTCATTGCTGCAGTTACAGCATGTTCTTAAGTGCTAAGACAGTAAAATAAATGCTTGGATTTACAGCTGTAAGCTATTCTTTCTTATAATCCTGATAAATTTAAATTTTCCATCAATTACCAGAAATTATCTTTAATCTTCTTAGAATTATCTTAGCTAGTTTTAGCCAGCTCTGCTTTCCGCCTTGCACTTGTCTTCTGTGTACAAGATGAGTGGAGCGACGTGCTTCCTACCAGGTATGTGATGTTTCTCCTCCGTCAGGACTGTAGGGCCAGCAACCCACCTGCCCTATCCCAAGTCTAACATATCTAACTTCACCCCTTGTTTATCAGCTGTGTGGGACCTAGTAAGGCCATATCTTTGTGCCTCTTGGGCCTCTTCCTCCTGCTTCAGAAGCCTCTTCTTTATGAAGTCCAGTTGTGCTCCACCAACCTGTGGCCAGGTAAATCCAAGTTCTTAGGCATAAGGCTCTCAGATAAAGCCATCCATGGCATGTCTAGCCCTGAAAAAAAAAACTGAAAACAGAACAAAGTAAAAAAAAAAAAAAAGCCACAAAACACAGTGAGAATCTCCTCCTCCAGAAGCTCCAAAATCCAAGGACTGATGAGTCAGCACAAACTTTCAGCAAGTTCTGCCTCTTCCTAGCCTAGAGGGATCCGAAGTAACTATAACACTTCTGCCCAGCTCTGCACCACAACCTGTTAGAACATACCCAAACAAGGACATAAGGAGTGACCCGGACTAGCTTAAATCATCAGACGCAGGTACAGTCCTGGCACAAGTATCAAATTTGTGCTTTACATTTCTCTACAGCCTGAAACAAGACACAGAGAAGCACCCATCTCCTCTCAGAGGGTATAGCTGTGCAACTGCAAAACACTGCGAAGGCCACAGTGAGAAGGGATTTTCTCCAGCATGGAGAATGTGTTGCAGACAGCACTCTCCCCAAGCACACATCCTGGGCAGCCCCAGTCCATCTGCCAGCACAGGCTCTTCTCAGCTAAGCAGTTCCTCCCGTGCACCACTCAGGATGAGGGCTTCATTCAGAAAGGCAGTTTGCCCAAGTGCCTTCTCTGCTGTGGTGCAATTCCTGTGTTTCACCTATGGTAGCTTATCTGTGTGTATGCGTTCCTTAGCTATTTAGCTCCTGGGTTCAGGCCAGAATGCCTATGTGCATCCTTTCAGAGTGTGTGTAAGCAAGGTTTTGTCCGACCAGCAGATTTTTCTTTCTCATTCTTGTCATCATCCCAAGGCACTTGGCAAGGTACTGCAGGGCTTTGCCAGGGGACATGCAAGCAGCTCTCTACACTGCTATGGGGCATGCATTGCTGCTCTTTGTTAAGCAGTCTTCTCCCATGCCTTCAAGTAGAAACTGAAGCCTCATGACAGGGATGGTTTAAGGCTCATACTCTTCCCCATCTCACTGCTTGGCACGGGAAGGCTCCAGTTCTGCACCCTGAAGCCTCAGCAACCCATGCTGTTCGCTCATGCTGCAATTGCTTCCAACCCTGGAGGCCCCGTGCGTTGTGATTTCCTCCAACCCTGGAGGGCCTGTGAGTCTTTCTGGAGTCGTGTAACCCAGACATCACCAGGCAATTGTTCCTGCAGGTTGCCATGGAGTGACCAGCAGGCAGAACACCACCAAAGGGTAACCACACCTGTGTTTCTGCTGCCTTCCTCTTATGTCATGTTCCCCACTCCTGTCCTCACTCTCACTGCCTTTTCTCCAGCTTAGGGCTCCCGATCCAGGTGCCAGCCCCCATCCAGCTCCGTGCCAAGACTTTTGCCCTGATTTGTGCTTCCACTCAGCTTCATACCTCCTCCCTGGCTGCCCTCCGGTCTTCATTTCTCTTCTAACCAGAGAACAGGGAGCCCTGTCCCACCCAAACCTTGGTATATAGGTGTGGCAACACCTTGTGGGGTTTAATGCTTAGGCAGTGCTCAGAATAATTAAGGGGCTAAATGGATTCCTCCCACAGCTTGGAGGCCCCAGGAGAGTGGGGATGTGCATACATTACCCCTGCAATCCTGCACATGGCATTCTGACACCACACGGATCTTGTTTTCATGTCATTCCAAGCAGCCTTTGACGGATACAGGTTTGCAGCGTGCAGACAGGACCTTTGCCATGTCAAAATGCCTCCAAGCAGCAACCACCCATGTTGGCAGGCTATTGAGTTTCTACAGAATTTTGACAAGCCTCCAGATGAACATCAAACCATCTCAAATGTCCCGAGGGGCTAAGAACTGAAAAGAAAAAAAAAAGAAGGAAAAAAAAAAAGAAAGTAAAAGAGACCAAAAAATTATTTCACATCATTATTCCCTCCAGCTTTGTAGCTAATTTAGAATCTGTTGATCCTGGTGCCAATAAACAGTTTATCTTCAAACTCCCTCTGTACTCAGACTTGGTTTCATTCTCAGGTTAGTGTTGGTTGTTTAGCTAGCAAGTCAGTAATCTGACAGCATATGTAGCAGAGATATTAATTATATATATATGTGCTTGTGCATATATGTTCCATTAAGCAGAACCTCGCATGGTAGCTAAGTCTTTCTCTGGAAAAACTTGCTTTCTCGTAGGTGAGTGCAATATTAATTTGTGTGCTAATGCACTGCCCCCCAGTGGACTTGAGATCTGGTTTAGGAGATCCAGCTTTGCAAACCTTTACTTGTAGGGTGCATAAGGAAAATACTCACAGGGCATATCTTAAATTAAGGCATTGAATTAGCCATTTGTGGGACGGTCTTAAATCTACTCAAAGATGTTTTATGGATAGTTCACATCTGATTTTAAATGTGCAGTACAATATAGTGCTGTCCCAGAATACCTCCTTTCTCAGCAAGTACTGCAGTCAGAGGGAACAGGTCTTCAGCTGCTTCTGGATGACACCTCACATTTCAGAGCTTCTAAGGGGAGCTATAGAAAATTATCCTTTTTAAAGAATAGCCATACCCAAGATGTCTCAAGGCTGACAAAGTGTTGCACAAAACTACTAAAGCAGCTGGAAAAAGCTGCATTTATTCACTACAACATCCCTCATCACCCAATAGGAAGATGTATCACTTTCTGGTTTGTAACAGAAAATACTATGCTTATTGTATCATACCAAATGTTTGTGGAGATAACTTTAAACTCTATCACTGACTCCTTGTGTCATTGCTTCCCAGAGGTCCCTTTCCTACTGTCATTTAGGTTTTCCTACAGTAACACTGAATATTATAAAACCTAAGATTTGGTTTACAGTTACAGTCAGACCCTGAACGTGTCCAAAGACTCCCTGGACATGTCCAAAGACTCTTTTATCAAAAAACAGATCTAAATGAATATAGATATTAAAAGTGCGTGCAACTAAATGTCTAGATGGTAGAAATCAAGACTATAAGCCCACGATGTTCACCAGTGCTTCCGCTTTGTTCTGGTGCTATTGTCATTTTTCCCATAGTGCTCTGCCACATTCCCATCACATCATCTCTGTGTTAGGACAGGGTAATGCTCCTGAAACCACATCTCCACATTTTCTTGTGCTTGTGTCACTGGAATGGGATGAGGCAATAGATGTGCGTATGGATGATAAAAATATCTTTTACTGCTCACGGCATAGTTGGGTTGTAGCACCATGAAAGGCATCTGAATCAGCTAACTGGTACTTAATGGAAGGAGGGGCAAAAAAGAAATATAAAGCCAATGAGAAATACAGTGTATTTGAAGAGTACATTTACGCTAAGCTTAGCAGTACTCAAGTCAGAAGCAAACATGAGCCTTGCCCAGGTGACAGGGGGAGGCAGTCATGAACAACTTCACAGTGCGTGTGGTCAAAGCAGTGTCTGGTACAGCACAAGCACGGAATCACACAGAATCACATACTCACTAGGCTGGAAAAGACCCTCAGGATCATTGAGTCCAACCATTCCTATCAACCGGCAGAAGTAGTATAGCTTCCTTTCTGTACATGTATTTGCCAAACACTCTATAGGCTTGCCTTCCACATCACTAGTTTGTCAGTCTAAACTCCCCATTTTGTCTATGCCTTCAGGGGTTCCTGCTGTCAGGTCAGCTGGTTGCAGAGCGTGACTCTCAGACATTATAGGGTGGACAGCAGTGTGTGCAATGGTTTCCAATTTCCCCAATACCCAGGCCACAAGTGCCCAGGCTGAGGCACCAGTAGGATGTATGGGAGGCAGCCCATGCCTTCTTTGGTGTGGCCATCCTGGCAGGAGACTCACTCAGCTCACCTGCGGCTAGCAGCCCCTGGACACCACTGGCCCCTTCTCTCAAGTTGGGTGCTGGCAACCGGCTCCCTCTCCCACTCAGCCTTTGCAAGCTCTTCTCCCTCATCAGACAGCTCTTGCAGCTGGGGAGGATTTGGGTTGCTTGGACCCACAGTCATTCATCCTCCTTGTGCCTTGCGGCTTGCTTTGCATGGTTTCAGCAGTCCACTGTGGGGCTGCAGCGGGGCAGCTGGTTTTTGTAACGCTTTTGGCTGGTGGTACCATAGTTCTGAAAATATTCTTCCCTCCCATCTACGCTCGGAATTAATAGCCCCAGTTGTTTTGTCAGTAGTTTTTGCACAAAGTCTAAGTCTTTTGTAATGTGCCTAAGTCTTCTGTGAAATCTCAGAAGAAATAGAGACATTGCACAAATTATATATGCAATACAGTACAACCTTGGTAGTGAATACCAGGCTCCTAAGTTATCATTGACAGGATGCTTTAATTCCTAAATAAACAGGTACCATGGGCTGTTTGGACTTCAATAAAGCATTTGACACTGATATCTACGGATATATGGGATAGGTCCAACAGTTAAAACACGAGTAAACAGAGAGCTATGGACAGGTCTTGTCAGAAAAGCAGTTACTGAACTGCAGGCTCCTGCCTGGTGTCTCAAAACAAAGCATCCTGGGCTGCAAGTTACATTCGGAATTGGCTGAGCATGCCAAGCTAGAAGTCAGTATTCCTGCTGAAATTGCCAAGGTGCCATCACAAGATTGCTGCTTTGTGGGAAGCAGTTCAAGTGGTTACTCACGAAAGCTTACATCTTGCATGGCTCTGCTGGTGGTGGTACCTCAAAGTTCTCATGGTGTGCACAATGGTGGCTGCGGTGGCAGAATAAGCATAGAGAAAGGAGTGATGTCTTTTATTAGACCAGCCAATAGACATAGGAAAAATAAGTATATCAGGCCTAGTTCCTTCAGCAGTCCTAGAAAGCAACAGTAAAAGCCATGCCAACTGCAAGGTAGAAGAAATCACTCAGGAATCAATCTTGCTATGCTAAACAATCCTACCATATAAGAGAAAGAGGTGGTTAACTCCTGTGGAGCATGGTGGGTGTTACCTGGGAGTAAAGTGACAGGCTGTAAGCTCCTGCAGAGGAGAAAAAAAGGAGGAGGGGGGCTGGGGGGAGGGGGGACGAGAAGGGCCATTAGCACCTGTGTTATATTTTTAAATGCATTATTACATTTCTGGTATTTTGTAATTAACCCAAGTTAATTGTAAGCTCTTGGGTTGCACATTTCCAGCTCAGAGGATAACCAGTTTTTGAAACTAGCTTGCTAGTGGGACGTAGCCCACTAATGGGTTTATCAGATAAGGTACTACTAGGTTTAATGCACTCCTTAATTAGGAATGTAAACACCTTCATTAAAAACAAAATGAGGGCCTTAGAGAAATTATGAAGAGATTTTATGATTATTGACTCAAAAGAGAAAGTATTCCAACGGAGAAAGCCATTTCTCCTTCCTTCCCTAGGAGCAGAGGACGCTTACTTTCTAATTGTAACCCTACACGGCAGGTTAAGCACAGAGATTTCCCACTACTGGGATGTTATCTGAGATGTGAGTTATCCAGGCTGAACAGAGATGTGAGAGGCAGTTAGCCTTTTTTTAGCACATGGGTATAAATAGAAGTGTTTGCGTAGACACGCGTGCCTGTAAACACACAAATTCCATAGGTATGTGCATATAGTGGATTGTGACTTGAGCTGCTGTTAGCCAAGGTGGTGGTTGTTCCTCCTTTCATCTGTACGCATGGTGGCTGGCATAAATAGCAGCCCCAACAGGCTGTAGCTCGCAACTATACATAGATAAGGGGGATTTGGTTGCTCAGGCATGTTCCTCTGCCTGGCTTTGGACCGGGAGCTGCGTTTTGGCCTCTCCGCCGCATCCCTTCACTGTTTTCCCAGAATGATCTCTTCCCTCAGGATGGGTGGATGGATGAGGCACGTGGGGGTTGCTGCGGCCACATACCACCCGCATCCCCCTGCTTGGGGCACAGGGTCCCACGAGCTCTCGTTGCTGCTGCGGGTGCCCCGTGCTGTGCCCCCCACCTGCCTCTCCCCTCGAGCACCCTCCAGTATGGTGCCTGCTCGCTGTGTGGCCCGTTCCCAGCGGAAAGCTTCCCCTCCCCATGCTTCCTCTGCCTGCTCTTCCCAACAATGGTGGCCCTGGCAGCTGGGGATGTAGTTTTGAATTTAAATGCAGCCAGCATTTAGTTTACAAAAAGAATAAATCCCCTTCAGAGTCATGTAAAAAGTAGAATAATGAAAAAACTAATGTTTGTTGGCAGCATATGTATCCCTTTGTCTGCAAGACAGAGGTCTGTTGACAAACGAGTTTTTTCTGGGACTCTAAAATCAAGTACCAAAGTATAAATGGCCATCACCTAATACTGACTTCATTACATTTGCCAAACGCAGTGTAACTGTTGCTTAAGGCACTTGTAGAAGGAAAGAAAGCTTGTGGCTAGGACCCTTCCAATGACACCCTCCCCCATGCAGTGACTTGCTCAGGGTAGGTTCACCCTCTGAAGGTGCCACCGTGCTCTGCTGCAGCCCCCTCCTGCAGCCCCCAAGCTGCTATTCACTGTGCCTGCAACACACAATTTTTCAGATGTTTTCATGTAAAACGTGGAAAAAAACCAGAACTTTGTGTTGACCTCACTAACACTTTTCTGGCTTTTAGCTAAGAAATGCAAATGTGCTGCAGAGCTAAAAGCAAGCATTATTTATTGATGAACACCATGGGATTTCTATTCTATTTGCAATTTCTAGAAGTTCTGTTGATGGTCACAGTAGGATTTCACTTCAATTTCTTCCTGTAAAGTATTTCTAAATTTCTCCACCTCTGTCCTGACTGTCAACCATTACTGAATTAAACACATGTTAGTCTCTGCATGGTGCTAAAAATCCTCTGATTCTCAAATGCTGTGAGATTTGAAGGTACGTGGCAGCTTACAGGATCAGACCAATAATGCAAGCCAAGACTTAAACTGTTCTTAATCAGTTATCTATTATCTAGAAAGCATTAAAGCCCAGTAAAAAAATGGAAAGATGTTGAAAAAACATCATTGATGCTTCAATGGTTTGTATTTTTCTTTTAATTTTCTCCTATGAGTGGAAAAAAAAATTCTTTTCTTGGGAAGAGAAGCTTCTGAATCTGAAATGAGTTGGGTTTGTACAACCAATTTTACCTCGCCCCTGGAAGGAAAATGCCAAAACCAAGTTTTGTCTCCCTCAGATAGGAGCAGATGGGGAAACTTCTTAGGAAGTGGTGATGAAGAAAAAACAAAGCTGATGTGGCACTGGGACAATCCAGTAATTGGGGAAGTGCTGTACAACTGCTTGTTCATTCTCTCTTCAGAATTACTAGGCTGGGATGTCTGACATGCTCATTCAGAATTTTTCATGGTGATGTAAGATCCTTCTTGCAACTATTTCCAAAGAAAATTCGTGTGCCCTCTGGCAGCTGTGAGCTGGCAGCAGGGCAAGCTCACCTGGGCAATGGAGCAGGAGCTCTCTTGAGGGTAATGGGGCACAGCCCTGACATGCCTCCAGCACGCTGCTCCCACCACCATCATTGCCATTCCTTTTTAAACGAAAAGCCCAAGCCCTTCTGAAACAACAAGCAAGCAAACAAACCAGAGGGAATAATATGTCAGTTGTAGCACTTCCCAGCAGATGTTAGGAGGGGCTGAAAATAACAAGGAAGCCTTCACGTAAATCACCTTCATAGTTATTTATTTTCAGAGAGGTGGAAAGCAAGCCTCTCCCACTGAGGAAACTTCTCATGCAGACTGAATAAAAAGTCAAGATTCTTTTCCCCCATTACAAATAGGAAGTTTCTGATTTTTTTTAAACTGTGCATCTGAGTAAATCCCAGAATTTTTTTTACTTATTTTTTTTAATAATAGGAAACAAAAGAGATCATGTAACTGAGCTTAAGGGGCAGGGCAGCCTTTTGACTGGGAGGAGGTACAAGTTCCTGCCCACATTTTTGCCCTAATGAGTATTTGCTTGTTTGTATAAAGTAGCACCGACAGGAGAGCTACCACAGCAGCCTATGTGGCAGGAGGTCATGGCTGCCTTTTCTCGACACCATCACTTCCCCACCAAAATATCAGCCTTTCTAGCAGGAACATCACTGAAACAAATGCATTGGGGTGACACGTTGCGGGACCAATGAATTTCCATTTTCCTGCCCAAAAAGCCTTTCCATGCTCACTCCCTGATCACCTCCCCAAGCACCTCAGATTGCTGTGGCGGCAGGGAGGGAGGTAGGTTTGCCTGCAAGCCACATGCCTTGCGAGGACTTTGGAGTGGGGTTGGAGACCCCCGTGCTCCTCTGGTAGCCCTGATCTGGTGGGGTTGGAGGGATGCTGCTGGAAGATGAGACCAACATCAGCCTGGAAGAGGCTCAATCCAGGCCATGCCCCAGTAGCAAAAGGACAGCCAGTTGTGGGTTCCCTGGGAATGGGCAGGGAGATTTCAAGGTGCCCACAAGCCCATGCACCTCATTAGTGCCCCCATTTCTGCAGGAAGGCAAGCCAGCCATGAAAGGTATGTTAAAAAGAGCCTTGCTTGCTTGCTTGCTTTTTTCCTGCATGGTAGCCTCTTTTATTAATTTTTTTTTTCTCTGAAAGCCTTTTCAAAAAGCTGATGGCTTGTCTATAGGACAGCCAACACCTGTCTTTATGTAAGGTGAGAAAGCAGATTCAAATAGAGACTTTTAGATGTATCTCCCAGATAAAATAGTCTGTAAGAGACAGGTAACTCTAATTAGGCTTGATTGCCCCATGTCCTCAGTGCACAGTGCCCTCATTAACAAATTAAAGAATCTTTCATGGCCTCTCTTATCAACACAGCTCCCACTGGAAAAAATCTTGGTTCTATGCCTGAGCAATAAACTATTCTTGTGACAGAATTGCCAGTCACAGAGGCAATTAAAGCTTTAAGTGTAGCCTGAACTGTTCTCTCTTCCTTTTGATGTTTCAGGTAAAAGGAAGAGAGTTGTATCACTTTAATACCTTTTACATCTCTCTCTGGGTTAATTCTTAAGGTGCAAGGTCAAAGAGCTGAAAAAAGATACGGTAAACAGTGCAGTTTGTATTGTCCTACAAATGTAATATTGTTCTGTACTGTATTTTTTCACAACAATACAAACTGTAACCAAGGCTACAAAACAGTTTTCGTCATCATCTCTATTCTTTAATTTGCTTATACTTCTCTAAGTTTTTACTCTCCCGGAGCTTGTGCTGCCATAATTGTTGTCTGGTGACAGGCTCAGGGAACCTTCTTTCCTCCTGAAAGAAAAACTCAGACTGCATTTCTTTTTCATGAGGTCAGAGCCAGACTGAACTCTGCTTCTGAACTCTGATGCCTGTGAGGCCCTGCAGCAAGGATTATGTACTTATCACAGCCAAAAAAAAGGATTTAGTAGCATCAGGAGTATACAGAGATTATCTACTGAGTCTGTGCAAAAAGATATGATGATCTGTGGAAAAGATTGGTCGTAAGGTTCTTCTCACAAACCCCAGGAACTCAGACCAAGCTCTGGACTTTTTGGTGACACCTGTGAAATACATACAAACTGTCTACTTTTATTTATATGAAAACTTTTGTCTCATATTCTGCTATCCATTGCTGCTTTTGGTAGTAGTGGATTGGATGTGGATTTCTGATGGATACTGATGTGCCAGCTACTCAGGAATTACATTCATAATCATAGACCAGCTAACCAAACTGCTTCTTAGAAAATCCCAGAAGAAAAAAATGTATAGAAATACCAAAACAGTGAAGCTGTCTGAGATAGCAGTTGTGCTTTTACCTCTCACAAAGTCAGGTTTTGTGTCCTTGAAGTATATCTACATCAGTGATGTAACTAAAACATTCAGAGACACCAAAAAATCCTACCTCTCTACAACATTAAGAAACACATGTTTCCGTACTTCAGTCTGTGAGTTTTTCTCCTTTTTTCAACTATATTTTTAAAAACTAAAATGTTTATGATAGGAAATCAGCTGTTGCACTGTGTGAATTAATGAAACCACAAAATTAAAATAAAAGCTGAAGTTATCCATCAAAAGCTGCGAGCTTTAGCTTAGACCACCAGCTGTGGTAACCTCACTGTTTGCACTTTTCCTATATTTGTTCTGTTTACTGTAAATATCGTGGCAGTGCTACCTAATCATCTTAGTAAATTATTATATTCAAAGGTTGATTACTGAGAATGATGCTTATTCTCCTTTGGTCAGCATGAACTAAACATTTTGTGCTTGTGGACTTATTAATTTGTTCGTACCAGTCACAAAGAACATATAGAAGGGCCTTTCATCTGAGAGGAGAGATATTTGAGTGATAGAGTTCCAGGCATTTCTTTTCCTATTGCTCCAGGCCAAATTTTTGTCTTGCAGTCTACAGGATAGAAACTGAGGCGTGGAGTCTCCAGCACTTCTTGCTGTGGTTGCCACTAGGAAAATAGTTTTCCTTTTCCTGTCAGTTTATGTGTATATTCTTAACAGCTTTTAACGAATATACCCTGAAAGGCAAATATGGCTGTAATTAGCAACCCCCTCTAGTCATAATAAGGCTTGCTGCATGTTGCACACCTGATCCACAAAGGCACAGGTCTTTTAGACCCGCTCTTTAGAGACACCCATGTGGCCTAAACAAAAACATGACTCTGGATCTGTGGAGGGCTCAGTGGGCAAGCTGCTGGAGATCTCGAATTGCTTGGGGGCAATTGCACTGTCCCACTGAAAGTATACCTACAGCTCTTTCCCACTTGCTGTTGCCTGCCGTCTCGCAGGAGAGAGTTGTTTGCTTTAGTCACAGCACAGCAGAATACCAAGGAAAGGTGCAGCACATGTTGACTCATTAAGAACTAACTGGTTTTAATGATTAGAGGCTATAATAACTGATCATTCTTTTTCCTGCATCTGTGCAGACGCAGGCATACTGTCCAAGCTTTATAGAATCATAGAAACATGAAGGCTGGAAAAGACCTCTAAGAACATCGAGTCTAACCATCAGTCCAGCACCACCATGCCTACTAAAGCATGTCCCAAAGTGCCACACCTACACATACCGGGGAGAATTTTTTCCTAATATTCAATCTAAACTTCCCCTTGCGTGACTTGAGGCCATTTCCTCTCATCCTGTTGCTAGTTACGTTGCTCGCCTTCCAGATGGAAGCAATGTTACCACTAGAGCATCCGTTGTGGTGTGGGCGGGATTAATTTATTACAGGTAAGACAGACTAGGTGTCAATTAACATGCCTGAAAATTGACAGCAAGCCCATGAGTGGCCTGCCCTGGTATCATACTGTCAGGTATCATCCCAGCTGAGGAGCTACCTACAGCTCTACTGCCAGCAACATCATGCATCTGTCCTCCTGCACTCCTGTGTTATAAAAACAAAGTAAGTGTTCTGGTGTTTAACCCTAAAGGAGGGGGGAGTGGTGGGAAGTAAAACCAGAAAATAACACTGCCAGTTTATAGCAGTGCACTGGAATAGGGGGATAAATAATTAAATTTAAGGTTTTGGTATTCCAGTTTGGGGCAAAAAGTCTCCCCTAGCATTCTAAGCTGTCCATATTCAGCATTTTTCACAGGCTTTTTCCAGTTAAAGTATTCCCATATGCTTGACATATTGCTATGTGTAATGATGGTATTCAGGGGGGAAAAAGCTATGTTTACATACAAAACATAACCCAATGTGCATATTTGTATTGAGAGACAGAAAAATATTTTCTGTGTGTATGTATTACTTGACACTTTTAACACTTTATGTAAACAAATACCAAATGGATGAAAAAGTTTCTCTTATACATTAGTGGGCTACACTTCTTCATTTCTGTTTTTCAAATCTGGCTATGATTGCATACAAGTACCTCAAACAGCAGACATCTGGGTGGCTTGAAAGCAACTGAAGCATGTTTTTACTGTAAGATTATAGTAATAATATAAACTTACAGATTCAAGCTTTACCAGTTACATTTTTGGTCCTGAGCAGCCTCAGACTTGATATATAATAAATATAATAATTTTGCAATATCAGTGGGGACAAAGCCTTAATAGTATTCATATTTAAAGTCTAACAAGCTCTTCTATAATTAAGTTTCAGTTTAACAGACATATGCATGAAGACTATATATCCTTGGAATTTTTCCAAGCAACTGAACTGTCATAGCCAAAACTTTCATCCAACTTAAATGTTTTACAGTTTATACAATTGCATGACTATTTTCTATCTCTTACCTCCAAATTTAGGCCAATTTATCTCTGATTCTTTTTTGTTTCTAAGTTTCAAAGTGCTATTTCCTGAAGAAACGAATATACTCATAACTCAGGTTTTCTACCCACCCACCCAGTTACCTGTCCCAGCTAGCCCAGTTGCTGGAAGGGATGTATAAAGCAAATTCATAGCTTGATGCCAGAGTGATATAATCTTTTCTTAATCTACTTAGTGTTTAAAAATGTAAATGTTAGAGGCTATCTCAAACACTAGAGCTCTACTCTCATGTAGGTTGTATGCTCAAATGTGGCACAAAGCAGTAATTGTATTCTTCTGGGAGACTAAAAGCCTGCAGTGTCTGAGACCTGGAAAATCTAAAGAGTAGTTTACATCTGCTAGGACCAAAGCGTTGCAACGGTGTCACAAACATTTGCAATTTGAAGCTGTAAAATCCCTAGAGCATATTAAGTGCTGTAACAATACCATTAAATATGTTGTATTGTACTAACAAAGCAATTTGTGCTTTGTTTTCCTGTCTCTTTTTCCTCCATAGAAAGAAATCCAGTACATGAATATGTAACATTAACTCTTATTCAGAATCAATCATTTGAAGAAATGAAATAAATTAGCACGTGTGTTTATAACAGAAATTGCAGCCTTAATTTCTGCAACCATTCCAATTGCACTTCAGACATAAAGTTTATCTTCTTCCTTGAGTTTAACCTCTTAAACCTGTAAACTACTTACAGCTGCTTATTGAGAACAAAAGGCAGCTAATGCTTCTGAGTGAAGGTAGCTCTGGGCTTTCTCGATGGATGCACAAGTGTTGGCAATGAAGGTGCAGCTCTGGCTACCAGCTGCCCACGCTGTTTACTGCCAGTTTGCTTCCTGGCTCTGTTTTCAGCTGCTCCATCTACATCTTTCCTAGACCAATCTGATCTAGCAGGGTCAGGCACTAAGCGATGTGGACACAAGCTGGGCTATGGATCCCTAGCTGTCTTTCATTCAGTGGTTGAAATGTAGCCTTCACTTCCTTTGTGGGAGGATTTCTCAGCAAGACAAGAAGTTCTGGGGCTCCAAACTGGTTTCTCATCTTTGACGGATATTTATAAAAATTGCAAGACTGGGTTCTCTTTTGCCATCGGTCTTCTCAAAGAGAGAAAAGGGATGTGCAGTACAGGTGTGTAGTTCATGCGTGTGTGTGTGAGTGCACGTGCACATCTCCCCCTCTCATTGTTTAGACCTCCAGGCAGCACTCCCATGTAACCTTTGTAGTGATTATGAGCCCTTCTGTTCTTATTTTGGCAACACACATAAATATTTACTCATGTTCACAAACAATCGCCCGTTCTATCTTTTCAGGTAAAATATCAAGAGAGTATGGCTCACCTAAGTGAAAGAAGATGGACTCATGTGTTCCCTTTTCTGGTGGTAGGTATTTGCATGCATACAGGTCTCTCCAGCTTGCAAAGATAACTACATTCTGCTTGGGTCTTTGCATACATCTCTGAATTTTCATGGCACAGCTACAGGTGACTTAGGGACTGAACCCCTGTGAAGGGATTGGTTTCCATTCAATGAAACACCTAGGCATGTGCCACTTAGACTGAGGCTGCTAGGGAGGAGGTGCAAGAAGGACTCAGAATGAAGCAGAGACAGAAGTTGCTCAAAGAGCCAATTAGCCTGAGTGTCACATGAAGCACAGCCCTAGCATAGTTGAGGCTTGACGTATCTCATTGTCTCATGCTTTTATAACTGTCCCTTGCAGTCACATTTATGAAGGCTTGTTAGAGCTGGAGGGGTGAGCATGCAAACTCAGGCATTTGCTGTGCAGGAGATCATGAGAATTAATAGGTCAGGAATCACAGCCTTCAGTATTTTGAGGATTAGCTGTCCCAACAAGCACAAACATTAGTGCTCTGAGAAAATCTTAGCAAGAGCAAGATGTTGAAAATTGTACCTGCCTCCGTCCCAGGTAGTGTCACAACCCTTTTGGTTCTGATTTTTAGCAGTGTGTCACGCTGCAGTGCCAGCCTTGCCACCACACAGCAGCTGGGAAAGGGGAGGGAGTGAGACACCAGAGATGAAGGCAATGGAAGTGACAATGCTCTGGAATGCTTTCTGGTGACAGGTTTCCCTGGTGTACTCTGCCAGCGCCGAATACTCCAACTGCGGTGAGAATGAATACTACAACCAGACCACTGGCATGTGCCACGACTGCCCAAAGTGTGAGCCGGGTGAAGAGCCTTACATGGTAATTTCAGCTTCTTGTGCTGGCAGAGGGATGCATATTGGGCACCAAATGGAAAAAACAAAGGCTTTGTTACATGGCAGTAACATATGGATAGGAGGGAAAATAGAGAAGGACAGAGATGCTTAAGCAGGAGCGCTCAAGCCTATGAGTGAGGCACCATTTGCGTGTATGCTGGTAAACCACACCCCAGGAGCAGCCTGTTAAAAGTGACATTGTAAAAGTTGTAAGGTAAAATTTTGACACACGGCCTCTGCTAGTCCACTGTCACCCGAAAGTTATTTAAAATTTGTATGCGGCCACTCCAGCATGGTGTGGTAAATCAGTGAGTCTGGCATGCTCTTTGGCCCCCCACACAGGGAATTTAATTTTGCTCTCCTGCTAAGATATTTTGGCACTGGAGGAACTTGGATGCTTCTGCAACATTTTAAATTATGGTTCCTAAGTAACCATTTGATTTACAGCAGATAATTGTTGCTTATTAAAAAATAAGTTACTGAAATCCTGTTTGGTTTTAATGGGATAAACATCCTATTGCAAGAATTTGACACAGTTGGTAGTCCTGAACAAGTACATTGGAATAATAACCAGTTGGTTTTAGTTTTATTTAATCTGAACGTAATGTTCAGCTGGGACGTGTGAGTTCAGGGGTTATGAAATCTCATACAAACATTGCCTTTTGTGTTGTTCCCTCTGGGCTCTCCAAGCATGAAAGCAAAATTGCTGATATCCCTGCTGCAACCGTGTTTCCGTTGTAATTTTCTCCTCTACTTTTCAGTTTTCAGTTCACTTCCTATCTGGGCAGCAACTGAAATTCACTTCCATGACTTGCTAGAAAATGATATAAACAGCTACGGGGGGCCACTTTGAAGGAGTACAATGCTCCAGTTTCCCTTTTCCCTCTGTCCTGGTTTCAGCTGGGATAGAGTTAATTTTCTTCCTAGTAGCTGCTATAGTGCTACGTTTTGGATTTAGCATGAGATTAATGTTGGTAACACAATGAATTTTTTAGTTGTAGCTAAGTAGTGTTTGTAGTAAGTCAAGGACTTTTCAGCTTCCCATGCTCTCCCAGCAGGGAGGTGCACAAGAAGCTGGGAGAGAGTGTAGTCAGGACAGGATCCAAGCTGGCCAAAGGGATATTCCATACCATATAATGTCATCCCCAACTGGGAAGTTGGTCTGAGGTGGGGATCACTGCTTCGGAATGTGGTAAGCATCAGCCACCAGGTAGTGAGCAATTGCATTTTGAATCACTTGTATTTTTTTTCCCTATTCCTTTGCTGTCCTAATTAACTGTCATCATCTCAATCCACGAGCTTTACCTTTTTTTCCAATTCTCTTCCCTCCTCCCACACAAAGGGGAAGAAGTGAGTGATCAGCTAAGTGCTACTTAGTTGCCAGCTAGGGTTAAACCATGACATCTTCACCAGGACACAGTGTGCTGGGTTCTTATATCCCTCCCTGGCAACAAGGAACCAAGCAACAAATTGTTTTCCCTTGGCATGACATTGCACAGCAAAGCCAATGGGCCAGACTATGAGTATTCCGTTTTGGTAGAAACTGATGTGCAGCACAAGCCTGCTTTTCAGTGACTTTGTTTTGTTGCAGACATGTGGATATGGCACCAAAGATGAGGACTATGGCTGCATCCCCTGCCCTTCAGAGAAGTTTTCTAGAGGAGGTTACCAGATATGCAGGCGACACAAAGACTGCGAGGGCTTTTTTCGAGCCACAGTACTGACACCTGGCGATCAGGAGAATGATGCAGAATGTGGGCCATGTCTCCCAGGGTAAGGATTTTACCTGTCCAAAGGACAGCAAAATAATTTTTTAATATTAAAATCTCTGACAGCCTCTCTTTATGTCCCAGCTGACTGTAGGTACTATACTGATGAACTATACACTTAAATGTTTCAAAAGCACCGTTGAATTTGGTGAAACAGAAGGACGTCATTAATCTTACTGAGCCCTCACTGAATAAACAACTGTTTGGGATAACTAGAAAGTACTAAAAGTGAACAACTCATGTAACCGAGCACAAAGTGCGCAGTGCCTTTTTAGATGCTGTAAGAAATCCAGCTTGGCCTCCAGCTGCAACTTTGTAGGGCCACCTTGTAAGTCCTGCATGCTACAAAGGAGCTCCGTGAGGATGTCTTGGATGACCTGTAGTGTCCATGGTGGGCCACAGCGTGTTTAGGAACATAAAAATCTCCTCTGCAGATGGGACTAGATGGCAAATTTGTCAGTAATTGACAGCATTAGCTAAGGCGGCTGTTGGGTGAGGTTTACCAAGGCATTTTGGTCTCTCAGGGTCCTTTCTAGTCAACAGAAAGGGGTCTAAAGAGCTGCTAATGTGGAGTGTGTGTTGTTGTTCAGAGTCAAACAAGTTCCAGGGCTAGCTAAAAGCACTTAAAATAGTTGCTGTTTATAAAGTCATCTTTTTAATATCCTCTTATGCTCAGTATAATTCTGATGTTAAAGGAGAGAAGGCTACTGTAAATCACAACCTCACCTTACATGGCTTTTGGGCAGTTTGCAGGTGCTCTATAGAGCATCTATGCTCCACGCAACTTACAGAGCTGTTAGAGAGGCCCTACAAGCTTCTAGGTTTGTTCTGTTGGAGTCTGTGAAATTTTCACGGTTTACAAATTAAAAAGAAGGACTTGTCTAGCTGCCAGTCAAGTAAACTGATGATGTGATTTGAAAAGAGCTCCCTCTTGGCTTCCCCTCATATATCATAAAGAGCAAGGAAGTTAAACAGTGGTCACAGTTTCTGTTTTGCAATTTTTGTCAGGACTAATGAGGTCACCCAGGTGGGAGCAGGGTGCTAGCTGAAAGTAATCAGCTTGCACAGCTGGTGCTTGGGGAGTAATCTCAAAACATTGTGTTTGCACAGGCATAACCTGTAGCAGAAACTGGCCTAATAGCGTCTGGCTCTCTGCCACTCTGTGTGTGACTCTCAGGTCCTGGGATTCTTTGGCAAGGCCAGCAGGTAAGGAGAAACACCCTCTTACTCTGAGCTTGAAGAAATTAAATTTTCAAGATAAATGAATTATGAGCTAAAACTAGCTCTGAAGCTGCCTTGACTCCTCATGTGACTTAAGAGACCCCAGATGTTGCTCCTGTGCCACAGTGGGGGAAATGCAGAGCCCTTGAATTAAAGCAGAGAGCTGGCAAGCAGCATTGACCAACTGGCCACCCTTCCTCGTTGCCCCCTGTGGCACAGAGACAGGCAGGCATCTACACAAGTGGCAACTGGAAGAGTCCTCCACGTAGTCCTCAAAGTCAACAGAAATGAAAAATTCAAGTCTCCGTTTCCAGAGGACTGTGCTTCTCTAGCATGCTGCAGACCTTCCTAAGGCAACAGCCCACATGCTGCGATGTGTATTTAGGGATATCTCATCCCTCTGCTATTTTTCACTAGCTCAGTAAAGCAGCCTGAAAAAGATGAACATTTACCTTAGAACAGGTGCTATATAATTATATATTTCTCCTGGGGTTTTTTTAGTTATTAATAATCATACAATCATAGAATCACCAGGTTGGAAAAGACCCACTGGATCATCGAGTCCAACCATTCCTATCAAACACTAAACCATGCTCCTCAGCGCCTCGTCCACCTGTCCCTTAAACACCTCCAGGGAAGGTGACTCAACCACCTCCCTGGGCAGCCTGTTCCAGTGCCCAATGACCCTTTCCATGAAAAATTTTTTCCTAATGTCCAGCCTAAACCTCCCCTGGCAGAGCTTGAGGCCATTCCTTCTTGTCCTGTCCCCTATCACTTGGGAGAAGAGGCCAGCACCCTCCTCTCCACAACTTCCTTTTAAATTAATTTTAGAGAAGAGGGAGACCTTTGATACATGAATATGGGTCATCCACTGCTTCTCCGTATTCAGGTTCCCTTCCATATAAAGTAGGAATAAAACTATTTATCAGGCTCACAAAAAAGTCACAAGACTGTGATCAGGGGAGAAATTAAAGGCTTAGCTCTGAAGCCGTGATGTCCAAAACCAAAGTTCAGCTGCCAGTGAACTCTGGAGGTGCATAGGCGTGACATCCTGGGACATGGCAGGCTTCATCCTCTGCTCCTGTTCTCCCATCACGGTAAGTAGACAGGTCAAGAATGTGGGAATTAAGTGCAACTTAGGACTATTTCCCTCAATGGGGTCATCCATTAGGTGTTCCTAGAGTGTGGCTGAGAGCAGCCGACTAGGAGCAGCAACAGTGAGTCAGAGCGAGGGTCCCTTTAGCCTGGTTGTCTTCAGTAGCCACCTTAAGTGGAAACAGAGGACTGAGAACAGGCCAAGTGTATGTGGTACATATCCCTCATGCTGTCCCAGCACCTGTTTTCAGTTCAGAGTAAGTCCCTGGTCTCCTTACAAGATGGAATTGCAAAGAGATCATTTTCTTTTAAAATGTAGTCAGCGATGCCTCTGCTACTGATGCACCCCTTTTTCGTGCACTTGTCCATGGTTACAGCATACACAGGTTCAGTTCTCTTCTTTGAGTTGTTTTAAGAGAAGGAATGAGCTCTTCTCTCTGTTTTCCAAATGAAAAGTTTTACCCAGTGAATTTCTAATGAAATAACATCCCTTCCTGCAGTTCTGGGTGAGGCAGCGGATGCCTGCACCTATGTGCTCATCACCTCCTTATTGTCTCTTTGCAGAGTGTACGCTGCTGAGAACAGGGCACCCCTAGTCCCAGGTGACCCATTCCTCACAGCAGGGTAGACCTAAACCTAGTGCCGTGTCCCTCAGTGAGACATGATGCCACTAAGGTTAGCTTCAGGTAAACCATAAACCACCATGGTGTTAAGCAGGAAAACACCTCAGTCCATTCTTTTTGGTCTAGCCTTTACTTTTGGATTTTGCCTGTAACACTTCAAAATCTGAGCCTGGCAGGTGGTAAGTAAAGAGAAATAATGAGCCTCATAGTGGAAAAGTAGCACCATGACAACTCATGATTTCATTAATGGGCCACTTCTCCATAGTTAACCCTTGAAAACAAATCAGGTATTTCTAACATCACTTTTAATATTTGGTGCATTGCAAAGCAGCCAGAAACACAAATCTGTTGCCAGTACTTCATAGGGATGAATCATTAATATTTGCAGCTGCAGAGCTTCCTACTTACGTGGGTGAACAGTTTTATTTGACTTGAGCAACCTCTTCAGTTCTCCTCACATGTCCTCCACCATTTTACATTGTGGTGAAAACCAAGAAATATTCCACCAGATTGATGTAATTAACTGTCAGGAGGGCTGTTTGTCGTTGCTAATCCACTGTGGCTATTAGACTGTGAATCCTAACTGTCCTGTATATTACTTTTTCGATTTATATGTATCTTTGGCCTGCCACTCTTTTTTTTTTATGGTTTGACAGTTATTTCCTGCTTGTTTATTAACTGCTTCACAAGCTGATGTTACACAGGCCCCCATAAGAGAGGAAAGAGATGAAGTTTTGCTCCTGAGAGAGAAGTAGAGTGGCAGGCAGGGCACAAGGGACATTCAAAGGGATGAATAAGGGCAAATCTTTTAAAACCAATAAGAAAAAGAGGAGGATCCATGTTCAGTTTACCTGCTCTCCGAGGTATCTCTAGATGCCGTTTCTCCCTTGTATCCGTGCATACTCCATTTCCGGGGCCTATAACCCTTATTTGTAGGCTGGATCATTCATTCATGAATGTCCGACTGATTTTCATGGACAGTTTCAGCAGTAATTTCCTAACAGTGCATTTGTTTTCCAGGATAAAAACATACTGCACTAGCATAGATGGGTATATGAGAGCAGAAAACAGATTCCTCGTTGCATAAAGTGCTTATGGTACTGAGTACCTGTTTACATAGAATGGATTATGAATTTATTAATATCTTCATTAAAATTTGTAGTGATTTTCAAGTGATTAGTTAAGTCCAGAATATCAACTTTGTATGATTTTGATGTAATTTACTCATTAGGCTGCCCGTGGATTCAGTTGCTGCATAACCAATTACCTTATTTCAACACTGAACTTATTAGTAGACCAGAAGTTCAAATCATTACATTCTTTCCTTCACACTGTAATTCCACTTGCAAGGACTAATTTTTAGACTATTAAGCAAGGAAATAGAAAAAAACCAAACCCAAAACAAAATAACAAACAACAAAAACAGTAAAACCTAATTTGGCTTTCCATATAAGGGTGGTATTATCCTGTATTTTTTATCCTAATTTGGCTCAGGTTTGTCTCTAACATTAATGAGATTATTCTTATGGTGTTTGTGAAGAAAATTAGCCAACCATATCCAACTGGTGGTCTTGCCTGAAAGATTACTGCTTCAAAAAATAACATTCCCTTATTTTGAAAAATCTTATTTCAGAGCATGCTGTAAACTGCAGCCTGAACTCAGCAGGGAGAATAATGTTGTTTTAGGCAATGATACTACATCATGTCATGTAGGCTTGATGGTTGATTAATTGTCTTTTAGAGGGAAAGGAAGAAGAGAAACACTGTCTCTATTGAAGCAGTTTTTTTAAAAAAAGAATAATCTTTGCATCAAATTGCTTATAAAAGTTTTTTAAAATGATGTTATCTCAGTATAATTGGTTGCTGCTGAACCACGCTCAGTTGAAACATATTAATTTACACTGTTTTGCCTCATCTTGCCCTTCATTTCAGTTACTACATGCTGGAAAACAGACCTCGCAACATATACGGGATGGTTTGCTACTCATGCTTGTTGGCGCCTCCTAACACCAAGGAATGTAAGTGTTCTGCAGTTTCTATGCATTTTGTCTGGTTTTGACTTGGAATCATCTAGAAGCTCAACATGAAATCTTTCAGCAATGATTTTTATGTTCAAATATTAAGTCCATCTTCAGCATGGCAATATCTGCTTCTGACTAGCCTTGCCAATGAAGGAGGCAAATGCTGAGCATTTGGGCAGAGATCAGAAGCTTTGATTTTAGGACCTGCTACTGTTCAGTTGTGCCGCAGTTTTCATCTGCTAAGACCTCCTGTGAAGGACTTCTTATGGTTGCTTAACCAGTAGCTATAGGAAATCACAAATCTTTGTATTATTGAGTTTCAATTCAGCTATGAAGAAAATGTGGGACACTTAGTGAGTCCTAGTAAAGTGCATCACACCTTTTCATACCCTTCGATTTCAAAGTGATACAAGGATTGGCAATGGTGTGTGGTAGTCAGCACTCTTAAGAGAGCTAATTATATAGATTTCATTGACAAAAGAAGCTGTAGTTGGCTAATAGAAAAATACATAAGTGTGTTTCACCCTAGCAGTATCTAATCATTTGCATGCTGTGTGTGTGCAATGGTTTATCAATCCTCATGCCATGGAGAGGATGCTCGGCCACATACTAGCACTGTGTTGCAGAGGTAAACCCCTTGAAGACTGCTTTAACCCCTAGTGAGAGAAAGAAAAGGTAAAAATAGGTTCTCTCTGATGAACAAATTACTTCAACGCCCCCTTGGAGAATCTGGTAGAGATCAGGAAAAAAAGGTGTTTTTTTTTTTTAAAAAAAAAGCAATGATAGGCAGTCCCCTAGAGAAACCTGATACATCTAAAAACAAAATCCTGCTCATGTTGTGTTCTTTTAAATGTTTTTATCATGAAAAAGACTGCAATACTTTGCTTCCTTGATTTGAAAACAGAGGTTGACACAGAAGTCCCCGAGCATTTATTTGTGTACATAAATAGCAATTACTGAGTTCAGATGCAGCTGAACTGTGTATCATTGGTGCTCTGTGAGCCACTTCAAAGGAGGATAAGTCATTAGCAGCTACCACCTTTCCTAAAGTGCTAGTGCTCAGATGAGGCAGCATATAATTACCACCTCACAGAGCTCCTGGTGAGCCATAACAACCCAGGTGGAAGCGTGTCCTGAACCGTCTGCATGCAAACTGGCTGGTCCCTTGTAAATCCGCTCACCCCGTTTGGCTGCAGAAACCCACCAGGTTCTCAGACACCACCTGAGAAGACAGGAGTGGGTGAGGGCAGGGTGAATATGATCTTGCTGAGATGAGCTCTGTATGTGGAGATGAAGTAAGGGTGCTAAGGGAGGATCTGAATGTGAGAAGTGGGAAGGAGGTGGAGAGGTAAGTGAAAACATGAGGTTAGGAGTCTCGATGGGAGATGAGGGAATATGGTTAAGAGGATGTGGACACATCTTCTCCTGTATGCATGCATAGGCTGGCTGCCCTGTTGATGGGAATACAACCATGCCTGCTGGTAGCCAGTAATGAATCACTTCCTCAGCTCTGACAGTCTGTCTCAAACACATGATGAAAGGGGTTTTTAATAGTATCAAACATGCTGTAGCTTACTGATTTGGCAAGGGCCAGATCTTGCGTCTATTACTCAATCCAAAAAACCAAATATTTGTCTTTTATAGGATATCTGGCAGCTACTATATCTAATGTGCTTAGTTCTTTGGGGAAAGTATGAATTGCACAACTGTTTACCCATGTGCAATTTTTAGCTTGAAAAAAGGACAAATAAGTATGTTATCTTTGGGCAGAATTTAGGCAGATGCATGAATTGACAAACTGACTGAGTATTAAGGTAGGAGAACACATTAGTCCTAGAACGAGTAAACATTACCATTTTAATTAAGTCTGTGAAATCAACCATTTGATTACAAGTGTTCAAAAAGTGGGGAAACTTCTTAAAATCCAAATCCCTCAAATTACTAAGCCCAGGTAAATTTGTTTATGATGTCTGAACCTCTGGGCCTTGGTTGGAATGGCAGTTCCCTAATTCACAGGCAATAATTGGTACTCCAGAGGGAAAATCAGCCTTGCTGCAGGAACCACTTGAAAAGCTCACTGTTGTTGTGGCAGGCAGCATAAAATCTGGTACTAGCAAATGATCTTTATCACATATTTTACTGTCATCAGATTATACCAGCCAGATAAAAGAAAAAGTGACATGTCAATGCTGCATAACTGCATAATTTTTTTGAGGCTTACAATTCCGAACTCATCCAAGTGTAGCACTCTGAGCACTTAACCTTAATGCGAGTATGCAGTTCCTGTCATATGAAGGATAATATCAGCTGCTTGGCAGGAGTGCTTCCTCTCTGCAGAACAACTTCTGTTTATTTACTGGCTGTCATGGTGGAAGACCCAGAATGAGAATTCCAAATGGCCCCAGGAAACTTCTATTCCTTTCTTGAGATTTTGAAATATCACTGAACAACACTTAGGAACCTGAATACGACACTAAATGGGTTCCTCTCCCCTCAAGATGCTTTTCTTCAAATACTCCTAACTACAACACACTGCTGGAGAAAAGAGACCCAATGGGTTACAAGGAGACAAGGATGGCAAATTACTTAAAAATAGGAAGCCGGGGGAAACAAGCTCTGGCTTTACACAGACAGAAAAATAGGGGCAGATAAATCCCATTTTAGGCTTTCATTAGGTTTGAGACAGGGTAGAATCATAGAATAGTTTGGGTTGGAAGGGACCTTAAAGATCATCTAGTTCCAACCCCGCTGCCAAGGGCGGGGACACGTCCCACTAGATCAGGCTGCTCAAAGCTCCATCCAACCTGGCCTTGAACACCTCCAGGGAAAACAGTGGTACTCTACCTAGCTGGCAAAACATATTGCTGGGAAAGTGCCTGGCCCACGTGTTACAGAGGGAGAGTGAAGTAGGGGGTGTGTGCTCCTGCATGGAAACCAGCTCAAACAATTCGCCTGATGATGCATTTTACCTGGCAGAAAAGTATTTGAGTTTGATCAAAGGGTAAACAAATAGCTTTCAACTCTTAGGAGCCTGCTGTGCAACTTTCATCTCCTACACAGTCAATAAACCTTGAAATGGCTGAGGAAAAAAGATGAACACCCTGAGTCCCAGCATCTGGAAATATTAGCGTAGAAAGGACTGGAGTTGAGAGAAATTCCCTGGTGGGCCTCTCAAGGGTCTTGAGACATAAATAGCACAAAATAGCATGGAAAATCGGGGGAGGAGAGCAGGTGACATTTCACAGTGGTTCAGAGATTTAGTGGAGTCAAGCTCCGCCAGGGGAGGTTTAGGTTGAACATTAAGAAGAATTTTTTCATGAGAAGGGTCACTGGGCACTGGAACAGGCTGCCCAGGGAGGTGGTTGAGTCACCTTCCCTGGAGGTGTTTAAGGGACGGGTGGACGAGGCGCTGAGGGGCATGGTTTAGTGTTTGATAGGAATGGTTGGACTCGATGATCCAGTGGGTCTCTTCCAACGTGGTTATTCTATGATTCTATGATAGTGTTGAAACTTTCTCTCTGGACAGAAGGATGGGAGCAATAGTGTTCTGCAGTCTGGGAGAGATACTGGACTCTGGCAGATTGTGGGCAGCGGACATGTAGGGGAAGGGGCTGTGCAGATGTGAGTGTAAGGATGCATGTTGTGTATCAGAACGGGTTTTCTTACTGGAAAAAGGGTAAACATCATCATAAAGACTGTGATTTTTCCTGTCTTGTGCACTGTGAAAAACCGGTGTAAGGCTTCTGGGCTCTCTCAGCATGCAGCTCACCCAGATCTCTTGTTAGGAGCTTCAAGACTGGTTTGCTAAGCACAGAGGAGTGCAATGGAAAACATCAAAGATGCAAGACCTTCTGCATGAAGCAGATCGTGAGCCATCAGTGCCCCTTGCTGACATTAAATTGAGGTGTGATACCTCTGTGATAAATAGCAGCACTGCAGATAGTAGGGGAGGCAGGTTGCCTATGCAAATCAAAGAATGAATGTAATGAGCACCAAACCACTTCAAGATGTGGCTTCCCACGTTAATAAGCTAGATTTTTTTTGTCAACACTGCTGGAATTGGAGTCACTTGAGGCCTCTGACTATGTAGGGGGGAGGGGGCTTGTGTTTGGGTATTATTATCCAATGTAAAAGTACATGTGAAAACCAGAAGATTTTAACCTACATGGAGTTTCTTGGTAGAAAGGTACAGTGACTGCTGGAAGAGACTGTGTCTTTTAACAGCTGCAATTCTCTATTAGTTTATGTATATTAACTCCGCTCTTCTCTTAAAACTTTAATATTTGCCATTCCAGTTCAAAAATGATGGAGGAAAACAATAACTTGAAAAACATTTCATTTGAAGTTCTATTTACACAACTACATAAAACATCCAGATCCTTTTCCACTCATAAATTATTTAACGTGAGCAGTTTGGTACTGATTTAGGATTTTCTTTTTAATATACTGTATATATTCATATATGTGCATGAGCAAAAAATACTGTTATTTCCTCTTGCTATTTTTGCTGATTGTATACAAGCAAACCTGTGTAAGTTTTTAAGTCTAACACCTATGGGTGATGGCTTAGAAGAAGTAAAGAAAAAAAAAGAAAGAAAGAAAGGAAGAAAAATGGAGGAAAACAAATGTAGTCAAGTTATTTTTTTCAATTACCAGGAAATGAATAGCATCTAGAAACATGAAAGATCATTTTTATTGTTGTATCTTTAGTACATGCAAAAGAACTAAAGAGGTGAGATCGAACAATGGACTAACAGGCTGATTGCTTCATGTAACGAGTTGTAATCAGGGGATCTAGTCCATACCCATGTACTGAAGACTGAGAACTCAGCCTCCTTAGTTGAAATGCTTAACACAAACAAGCCTAGCGCCAAAAATACCTGTATTGGTGAAAAATAATTACTTCAGAAATTTTTATTCTGACTCTCCGTTCTTTGTAATAGTACTGATTTTCTTTCCTTGCTAGTTTTGTCCTTTTGCAATATTATCAACACCTGGATTTTTTTTCCTTCTGTTTCAAAATATGCTTATGAGGCTTATTAGCTGGAGCTAACAAATTTTCCAAATTATTTTTTTTTAGTTGTTTGATCTCCAGACACCCCGTTCCTCTTCACATGTGTAATGGGAGAGATGTTGAAGGCGATACTTTGTTGTTCACTGGTGGCATGGCCTAATTCTTGTCCCCTTAGGGTTTGTCTATGTTAGGAAGGGAGCCTAACCTTAGGACAAAATTGGCCAGCCTCAGCCATAAAACTTAAAGGGGAGGGATCTAAGAAGCAAATATGGGCGTTGCTATCTTCAACTGCTGGAAAAGGTGGCCCAGGTATCACTCAGGGGGGCAACTGGTCCCAGCGCAGCTTTCCTGAAGGAAAACTCTGATGACTTTGATGTTTTCACCCATGACAGAGCTGCAGCTCCCACCATGAGCAGCACCTGCCCATGGGAAATATTGGAAGGCAGCATCACTGCCCAGCGTCTTGAGCTGTAAAACCTGCAAGAGCTGCAGCTTTCCACCACCTGTAAAGGCATAGAAAGTGGGAGTGCAGCTCCTTGCGGATCCATTTTCTTCTTTCTGATGCTCTGAAATCACCATAGTAGGGTTGAAATGGCAATTATCACCTTCATGTTGTACAGAGAAAGAGGTGATAACACTGAATTCCTGGAGTTAGACTTAATTCATGAAGCATGTGGCTCTGACTTTCCAGTACAGTGCAATGTTTATAGCTCCCGGTGAATCCAAAACAAAACTTCAACAGATGCAAATAAATTACATTTGTTGCAATTTTGTGCAGCCTATAATCATCACCACTTCCCCACCTGGACAAAATAAAAGGAGAGAGAAATAGAACAGTATAAGGCATTAACATACACACAGCAGCATGAAGTATTTCCTCTTATTTGGCTGAACAGCAGAGATACTTACAGCAACAATGACCAGAGCTAAAATAAAATTCCAGGAGAATCTAGTTATCTTCCTTTTTAAAAGGTTTTATCTCAGGAATCAATTTGCTTTGAGCTTTTTCTGGTTTATTAACTGCCTTCACTAGCTGAAGTATATGTCTGTGGCTCCTGAAAACATTGGAGTAACCTGCCCTATAGTATCCTCCATTGTCTAGGATAATCTCTTTTGTTAGAGGTATTTATGAAATTAATATGCAATATATTCAGGGTTGGTTAATGTTTGATTACAGAAGTCATATGTAGATGCCTTAGAGTGTGGCTTGGGTTTACCTGCTGCTTCAACTTCCTTTACTTTCCAAGTGCACAGGGTTTCCATATGAAGGGTTCTTTCCTTAAATTTTAAACAAACCCTTTCCTGTGTACTTGCACACAGATTTACATTAATCTGAAAATTCTGACCTCTGATTTCCAAATATCTAGGTCTTTATTTATGACTAGGTTTAGTTATAATCTGTTTTTTCATGACTTTATTGGCCGTAAACAGTCTACCATTATTGAATTTCAACTCGATATAATTTATTTGTCATCTCGTTTTCCAGGGTGCTAGTTATTTATTTGTGTATGTGCTTTATCTTATTTTGCTCCTGTGAAACAATCTCAGTGATAGCACTTGCAGCTTGGCTGGCAGTGGTGAGTATGCATTGCCATTCATAAGTAGACCATGGCTATGAGAAGAGGAGTGCGTCAGGGAAACAGGCTGTGCTCAATGGCAAGAAATAGATGCATATAAACACAAAGACGTTTTTAAAACATTTCTTATTTTGGGATCACTCTGGTAGTCTGCTGTATATATATTCTGAGTGTTTTTGTAATAAGCCATTAAGTATTTAAAAACTTTAAATAGCTGTTGCTAGCTATGAGCAGCAGTCCTGTGCGTGGACCAGTAAACTCACACCCACAGCAACATATGTCAGGAGCACATATGGTCTCCTACTGCACCAGATTTTATTCACAAGCACTTGTAAGGGGTCAAGTTGGTAAAATCTCCCCTCCCTGTGCCCTCCTTCTCTCACATAGCTGGTAGTTCTGTTTGTCACTTATTGTCAGTCTGTCTCAAGACACATGAACAACTGTAATAGTCCTGCTTCATAAAGCAGAAAGGTTCTTTGAAATAGAAAAAGTGTTTTATTGCCTAGCATTTGTTCACTATGAGGACAAAAGGCTAGTTGTGCGGCAATCTAAGTTAAAGCTATCTTTTGAGTTAAAATAAAAACAAACTGCATTCAATTGTGAAGACAAATTCAATAGTTCTTTTATACACAAAGTATGGGGATTTTAATGAAAGAGTATTTAGACCCCAGAAAGTTATTACTAAATAACAATCTTTGAAAGAATACATTTATAATGCAAAAGCTGACCAACCTTCAGTGATAAACTTCTTTCCTAATGTCTTTATCATATTCCTATAATATTACACACAGGTGTCTAGGAACATGAACCACTCTTTTGTACAGCTATATTACGGCCATCAGTCTTTTTTTGTGCTTGAAACAGAGTTGTTTCCATATGTTGTGCTGTAGCACCATAGGATGTCTTTGCCTGGTGTATATCTAAGTCCTTATAGATTATCTAAGTGTCTTCTATATTGGGACCAGAATTAATGATGTGATTGGGATGCAAAACTGGATATGCACGTGAACAACTGATATTGCAGTCATGGTGTAGTTCTGGACTGGGAAAAAGCAGCAGCTATGAGTTCTATTCCTTTTTGCTCGCAGAAAGGCAATGTGAACTGAACTTCTGCAGAAGCTGGCATTTTTGGTTCCTCTTGTAGTGCAGGTGCATGAATTGGCACTTTCTTCTAAGCCACATCTAAGGAAAAATCTTGGCTCATAATGAATATGCCAAATTATTAAATTTCTTAATGGGCTTAAAATATGCATAACGACCAACTCCCACCAGGCATATGTAAAAGGCCATCACATTCTAGCACTAGCTTTGATTTTGACATGACAGGCACTACAGAACAAACAAAGGTGGCCCCATTCCCATTCAAAGAATATTCTGCGTATAGGCTCTGGAACCAAAGTTGCTCAGTCTTCTGCACAGAGAGGCTCATGTATGTGTACACATGGCATGGGCAACATGCCATATCCTGACATCGGGATAGAGCTGAGTGAAGTGTGATGATGATGCTGAATGAAGAATGGATGATCTTCCTCCTTACTGTTCCAGTGCTACATGCTGCTGCATGACTTCCCACCTTGGAAGTCTCTACTTCCTTTCACAGACAGGTGCAAAACATGAGCTTAACAATACCAAATGATTGAAAGATTGATTAGGCAGAAAGAGTAAAATGGCCTTGTATATCAGATGAAGGGGAAGAGAGAGAGGAGAGTTTTGATAAAACTTGCTATGGAGGAGACGAGCTGGAGCTTGTTAGATAAACTCCACACAGACAAAGCAGAACGGCTCGCCTGCGTTAACTGAAAGGCAGTGTAAGAAAAGCTATTGTTGGCTTGTTGTAGCTTGCAAGGTCTGTACGGAATTGCTATTGGCTGTAATTGGATTTGCCAGGGGGACTGCTAGAATAGGCATAAGCCCGGTAGCTGTGGACATGAAGAAAAGCATCAGGATACCGTATTCACTAAATTTACTCTGTTGTTCAGTCATGATAAGTAAATGCAGCAGTTGAGACTAAGGATGATTCGCTTCAGTTTTGTGAAGAGCTGTTGAAAATTTAACATATTAGCTGTCAATAATCTCTTCTATGTGCAGATGACATCTTCATCTACTGATATGTAAATGGTCTGCTGATGTACTGCAGTTTCTGGAGCTCATAACTAATTCTTCCTAGAAGGAAGCGTGTTACAGAGAAGGGACCAGAGGCAAGACTTATGAAATCTGCCCATCATTTACACAGTGTGAAAAGCATATGAATTAACAAATTAATATGTTTAAAAATTTATGAAAACACTTCTTCAGTTGGGAGGAAAAAACTCTCCAATTATAACAAAAGGATTCATTTCCTTCCAACAAATGAGGTTTGAAAGAAGTTTTACCATTGTTAAAGAAAATTTCTTTTGAAGACATCTGCAACTCATACTTTGTGGCCACTTTAAGTGCACTTTTCTCATTCACTATGTGCAGCCATGTTTTATGTTAGATAGTATTTTTTTTTCTTTTTAGAAAACACTTCTCTGAATTTGAAGAACATATATATTGCTTTGTTCTTAAACATGGAATGTTTCTCAGACCATTCCAGACCATTTAATTTCCTGTGAAGTTTACCTGGTGGTTTTAATTTCTCAGAGCATTTCCTAGGTCAAAAGAATGGCATGGCTAGTTATCAGGTACTCAAGCTGCCAGACTAGGTGGTGGAGCTGCGTGCTGTGTGCATCTTGCCAGATGAATAGTACAGTCTTTCACTTTTAGGTCTGCTGAATTTAATTATCGCTGGACTTTTTCCATAGACAGCTACTACAAAGCAGGAAGGATTTCATACCCTCTCCAAGCCAGAAGATGTTTTTCAGTGTCTCTTGGTAGTAGCTGTTTGCTTTACCAGTCAAACAATGGTGTTAAAGTTTATTTGAGAATGAAGAGAAATTGTTTTCTCCCAACCCTAATGTTTTTATTCTGTTTTGAAATGCTATGCCAACACCATCCTGTATGAAAGCATTCCCAACAGCCTTATTCCTAATAATATGCAGTATTGACTGGTGTTGTCAAAATATGTTAATTTATGACTTGGTTTACTGCTTTGAAAACTTGGTGAATGATACCATCTGAAATATTAACTTTTAGACTTAACTGTAGAAGTTAGACATGGAAACCCCTGTTGGTTAGTCTCGCTCTTCTGCCCACATGACATGTTCCTTTAAGTTCTTAATTTCACTATTTCTGTGGATTTCTTCCCTCCTCAGAATATAGATTCAGACTAGCAGGGGGAATCATAAAAAAGGTGCTGCCCAGCTAGACTGCAGGAAATTCTAATACTCCCTTTTGTGATAGTACAGCTGCATGGAATAGAAAAGCATTCAACACTATTATTTTCCACCTTCCTAGTTTTCTTGTGGGTTCATAAGGGTCTGCATACCCTCATGAATTTCACAGTGATCGTGCTACTGAGGGATGTTTGTTAGAAGCACGAATTTGATGAGTCTAACAGTTGGGACTTGGGCTCTGTGGTTACAAATAATGATGTGGGGGTTGTAAACAGTTTGAGTCCTGGTTCAGGGTGGTGGAAAACTTTCTGCTACCCAGGATGGATCTGTAATATGGGAATCTATGCATAACAGTAGGCCCTGCCTGCGTCTGGGTTGTTCCAAGTTCATAACCATTCAGGAGCTTTGACATCTTCCATTCCCTCTAGATGTTATGCAGAAATGTAGTCCATAACACAATTTTCAATGTGCCTAAAATGCTTACGGGGATTAGTGAAATTTCAAAAAGCAACAAGTACATGAGTTCTTTGCTAATGAATTGGAAGTGCAATCAAGCTAAGTAAAGGCTCTGTTTATTTGGACCAAGATATTCATTTGACTGGACGAAGTCACCATTAAAGTTTAGTGCATTTCTGTTTATATTGCAGGTGCAGGGGCTACCTCTGGCATTTCAGCCATTTTCCCAAGTACCTCCGGCACAAGCACTTTCTCACCTTACCAGCACGCTCACAAAGGTAAGAATGCATTCACAGATTTAATTTAGCAGCTGTTTGTTTTGAAAACGGCATCAGCAGAGTGCAAGCAAGCTGAAAATATCTTTGGTGAATTTCATGGCCACTGTTTCTAGATTTCTAAAACTGCTATTAAAAATAATTCAGAATAATTTTTAATTTCTTGGTTAATCAACACTGCTAGTTTAGTCAGGTGGACTTATATTGGATTTGAACTGTACTCAGTAATGCCAGCGGTAAATTTAACTCATTATATGCAGACTTACAGAAATGGCACCATGGCTCTGCAAAGCTTAGCTTAGACTGATGAAAAAAATGTGATGCACGAAGATGGCCGGTCTCTTATTGAGCTAACAGAAGTCGTTCTCCAGCATGATTATTAAGTTTAAAAATAAAATGTGAACCTGACAAGACCCAACAGGAAAGATGGAGTTAATGAGGCACTGACAATGCTGATCTTCCCTGTATTTTCTGGAAATGTGATCATGAGGATCACTTTTTCAGAAAAATTAAATTTTTCAAGCATTTTAGCACATCTGTCATGTTATGCCTCCTTTTGTGGCTTTTTGATTCCAGTCTGCAGCATCCAAATTCTGCTTCTCAATACCTTTACATGTACCTTATTTTAAATTCACTTTTCAGCCATGCTGTGTTTTAAGTCTCTGTTAGAAAAACATCACTTCTTCTACAAGGGCATTGTGTTCTCTTTTACTGCAAAGGTTTTGAGGCAGACATAGTTATCAAGTCATTTTAGCTCTCACTCCAGCTGTTTGGCGGGGGGGGCTTCTTTCATTTGTTTGGGTTTTTTTTTCAATTCTGCTTCACAGAATAAAGTATTAGGGAAGATGCTAGTCTTGCTTACTTGTAGCTTCCTGTATTATTAGCAGATAATACCATATCCTACAGTTTTGTATCTGATGGATCGTGTCATCAAATATTTTTATGAACACTGTTAACTGGTTATTGCAGCATAAATGTCACAATTTTTAAAAAGCTTTTAATTAGTTTGCCTTTGAGATATAAAGCTAAGCTTTCAATGCTTAATAAGTACCAAGATTCAGATCAACTAAATGAGTATGCAGAATGTAAGTATAGAACAGACTGCAAACAGTTAACTGCTCTCTGGTCTGGAGTTGCCCCTTTATGAAAGTATTTTTTGTTTATTCCAGCAGATCTTTCAGGACAAGGACATCTGGCTACAGCTCTTATAATTGCAATGTCTACTATCTTCATAATGGCTATTGCCATTGTCCTCATCATCATGTTTTACATTGTGAAAACAAAACCTTCTGCTCAAGGTAATTGTTAAGCACATGAAATATAGCTGCAAATACTATATTTAGATAGCTTCCAAGGATAATTAGTCTTATTTTTTATATTCTAGCCTGTTGCAAGAGCCACTCAGTGAAAAATGTTGAAGCTCAGGCTAACACACAAGAAGAGAAGAAAGAAGTGCAAGGTATAAATTGCTTTAGTTTTGCTTTTTCTGTCCAGGACAACATCGGCATTTAATACACCTAATGCATTTCTTTTAATTACAGTTTCTCCTAAGAGTTGTATATAATCCATGTCAGTTTACTAAAGAATTGTATATAATAATATTTATACTTCCAGTATGTCACTTAGTCCTCTGATAGCAATTAAAAGGTATTAGGAGATTTACATTTGCAGTAAGGTTGCCAGCATAACCAACTCCTGAGACAAAACATGCGTTTGGAAACTCAATGCAAATTTAAATTTCTCTAATTGTTGATCTGCAGATAACGTTGTGATATTTTCTGAGAAAGAAGAGTTTGAAAAACTTACAGCAACTCCAGCTAAGGCTGTTAAAAGGTGGGTAAGAAATATATTTATTTCCAGTTTGAAGTGGGGGAGGGACGTGGTCACCATCTACCCTGGTGCAGAGGGCATGAAGAACAAAACACAAGTAATTAGTACCAAGATTTTCAAGCGTATCAGACCAAGGAATAACCTGTCAATGGGAAAGTTGCAGCTGTTAGAGTTTCTGGCAGAGTTAAGGTGACCACAGCCACTTTATCTCAAAACCTTACCTTGAGTACAAGGTGGTCTGAGTCACTTGGAGCTGCCCCTCTGCTTTCAGCCTTTTACAATGAGAAATGGGAATTAGATGGGCATGCTGGTAGTTTGCTGCAGCAGGACTTTTCCTTCTTCAGTTTCTAAGTGAGGATCACGGAACCTACCAAAGAGAAACCTGTCTCCACTCCACTCCCTGTGTGACCAGTTCATTGTCTCTTGGGGCTCCATTTCCCCTTTCAAGGGGGACCTGAGTGCTGCTCCTGCATATGTGCTCTTACTGAGGTTCCCCTTCACTTTTAGGCAGGAGGAATAAAAACAGCTGCTTCAGGCCTTTAGGAAACTCCTCGTCCATAGTGTTATCTAGGTGACATGATATAATAGTTTATCCTAATGTTGGGTCTGCCTGGCAGCCATACCTGGCAGAGTAACACAAATAAGGCGGGCTAAACACTGTCCTCAGAGGAAAATCCCTCTATAAAAGGATTCTTGCAAGCTGTGCATGACTGTGTACCTTGGTGGCTGTCGTACTTGTACCCTGTGCAGGTGAATGCAGTTACATTCACAGGATTTTAGAGGAAAGGCAGTTTAAAAAATAGAAGATATTTTATTCTTCTACTCTAGGATAGCAAAATAGGAGATGATTGGAGTCAACCCACAAGAGGCTTCACTAGGATAACCATATGGTTCATTTTACAGTGAAAATGATGCATCTTCTGAGAATGAACGACTTTTGAGTCGTAGTATGGATAGTGATGAAGAAGCAGCAGTTGACAAGCAAGGGACTCCAGAGAGATGCTTGTTATCTTTAGTACATTTGGCCAGAGATAAATCTTCTACAAGCAATAAATCAACTGGGGTAAGTCTATTTTGAGATCTTAAAATGGAGAGGATTTTTCTATGATTTGTGGGTTTGGGTTTTTTTTTAAGAAAACCATGTATGAGCTATCACTCCCAAAAATACATCATAGTGCAGACCAGACTAATTTACAAAAGCTTCTCCTGGCAAATTTATTATAGAATCTCTTTTGCATAGTGATATATATGTGTGTGTGTGTGTGTATATAATGATCATGGATGAATAAAACCAAATTTCCTACAAGTGTAATTGCTTTTTTAAGAAGTGTTATATTTTAAAGTCTAAAGAAAGAAATAACAAATCACAGCAACCCCCCCAGTATAGCTAACACTGATATAACTATTCCCAATCCGCATTTAATACAGAAAACCCAAGAGAGAAAAATAATGTAGCAGTATGGCTGGATTCATATGACAGCAGAACATCTAAGTACCTTGACCCTGTAGCATCGGTATTTCCACGGTGCAGACTTTTCAGTAATATCCGGTGTTGTGCCTGGGTTTTGTGTATGATTTTGAAAAAGAAACACATGCTTTCAAGGTCACTCCTGTGCTCCGAAGGACACTGCAAATCCACTGTTTGTTTTGCTGCGGAACGCGGTCGCTTCTTCCTGCTGAGCGTGCATTGCTAAGGGCATTTTATCTCACTTGGAGTATTTTAAGGCATAGTTAAGGCCATACACCACCCACAGAACTTCTCAGTTTATTAACATGAAACTATCTGCTTCGGTATTTTTTATGCTTTTACTATTTCAAAAATAATTTTTAAATGGCAACAGCTAGGACAAAACTACATCATTAACATCAAACAACATATACATCTTAAGAATAAAAAGATTTTGAAATACATCTTTTCAGGTTTAAATGTTTTAAATTGCTAGGACGGTTCATCTCAAACTTCCCAAAGTAGCTCCTTTTTTCAGCTGAGACCAGACACACAAAGTCTCAACACAAGAGAAATGTTTTTGTAATTGCACACAGTTATGGCCATCTGAAAATAACTTACCACTCCAATGCTCCCATTTTAAAATTCAGTTTTCTGAGGTCTTTCTAAATATATCAAACTTTATCACGTTGGTTATAAATTGCATAATATAAATGTGGTATGCATGAAATCAGAGCACTTAACAAGAAGTGGGTTACTTTCTAAAGACTGTATATACGCATATAGATACGTTCTCCTGAGTCATTTAGATAGTTAGCTTGTAAAAACACCTGAAGCATGAACTGTTTCTTCCAGGCTTCTGTTCTAACATACTTCTTATGGACTGAAGCCTGGTGACAAGGGTGAAGACAAACTTGTCAATGAAAGGACAGATTGCATCAAGATCCTCCACTCCTCCACACCTAAGATTTCACGATTAAAAGCCAGTTGCCAGAACAACTGGACAATGGTGAAGAAAGTTAGAGGCTTGCTCTTAGCCAAGTGTGCTCCGTCCTAGTTAAACCAAAAACCATTATGCAATGAACTAACTGTCACACAGAGGATGAACAGGCTCAACTTCACCTGTTTGCTTTCAGCATAAGCTTTACAAATTCCCCGTCTTCTGGCTCTGGCAAAATGTGCATTGTGCATAATTTTTCACGGGCATGGAATTATTTAACCTCCCTCCTTGCCCTAAAAATCAATGAGAGAATAATAAAAATGAACATCCAACAGTTTGCTTAGGAGTTTTAATAAATCCCATTAAAAGAAAAATTCCTGTTTACAAGGTTCTTAAACAGCTAATCCAAGCCTACAATATGCACAACCGATTAAGCACATGTAAATTATACCAAGAATATGTGAACAACGTTGCATTGCCCCGCGATACAACATGCTTGTACAGCATCCCTGCAAGTGAGAGAGGCTTTATTTGGGTGGAGCAGATACTTTGTGCTCTTCAGCTGCAAGTCTATTAATTCAAGTTGTTGATGTGCCTTGCCCTTTAGATCCCAAATAAAATGAGGAAAACCTTTCCACAAAACTAATTAGTGAAAGCAGAGCCTTTTTATGGCATGGTTTGCAGTGGAAAGTGGAGAATTTGTGTTGATAATGCTAGAGTCCTATCAAAAAGACAGCTTTTCAGAAAGCTCAGTCCTAATGAGAGCTGGCAGAGGGATGACAATCCTGGTCCCTGAGAACTCATGACATTTTGTCATTTGTTTTCACTCCATATTGGATCTGACGCCAAACCTCAAGAATATTTTTGCTAAATGAAACTATATCAGATTGTCTATTTTCAGCTTGGAAAATGTCAGGTTTTCTGTCCAAATTTCTTTCTTTTCAAAAATGACTAAAGCACCCTTGACCTCAGATTTTCCCTGTCCAAAGCTCCACTGATATAATTTTTTCTGTCTGTCTGTAAAATGCGTCAGATCCAACTAGGCACTATTCAAGGAAGAAAATATATTTAATTAGTAATGCACTAAGCAGTTCTATGTCAAATGACAGAAAGGAAGATCCCCTCCTCTACAGTCCTGTTAGGTTACTGGAAGAAGAAAATTTCAGCCTCATTTTAATTCCCTGTGGCCAGCCCTGTCCTGGGTTAGCTGGACATCCCTGCATTAATTGCCTGTGTGCATGGTATTGACTTTGTCTTCACTGTCAGGAGTTTGCTTCGGTCTCAAATAAAATATACAAACACTGGAGGAGAAAAGTACTTAATCTAAAGAAGTCTGGAAGATGGAAAGAAAGATCTCTAACAGTGGGAAGTGAAATCAGAAATAGGTTTATGCTTCATGGAATAATTGCTGTGCCCTTTTCTTTGAGTCTTCAAAAGAGACTTTTGAGGACATTATGCGATAGCCCCTAGCACCATGAAATTACAGTCTCCCACAGGTTTTCCACTGCTGTCTGCTAATTGTTTACTCCCATGACTGAAAAAAATAATGAAATAAAAATCTTCTCCTTTAGATTCAAAGTCGAAGGAAAAAGATACTTGACGTGTATGCTAATGTCTGTGACGTTGCAGAAGGTGAGTGTACAAAACTTGCATCTGTAGTTAACAACACAAAATCAGATCACAAGCATTTGCTACATAAAATAAGAAAGTCCTCCGCCTTCCTATGGGAATAAGAAGGTCCTAATCCAGAAGAGAAGCTGGGTAGGTGGATTTGTACTCACTTGCCAGGAAGCACCGTGGTGGCCTGATCCCAGAGCTGTCCAGGCTGGGTTGGGGCTGGAGCCACAGCTTCTCTCCCTGCAAGCACATGGACTTTCTTCCCATGGAGCCCAAGGAGGGTAGTGTTGAGGCCTGGTAGGACACACACAGAGACCAAGTTGCAGAGTACATGCTATCCCACTTCTTACAAAAAAAGCGGAGTTTCCAAGTTAATCAGCGGTTTAAGTGTTTTAACCCTCTTTACCACTTGACTTACCTGGACTGTTTTGACAGAAGAGACATGAATTAATTTCCCTGCAGAACAGAAGACACGACTGCATTTACTCCACACACACACTTTGTGTTCATGTGTGCACATGTACTTTTGAATTTTCTGTGGTTCAGGGAGCTCTAAGTTCCCACCAAATTACCGCTGTTGAGTGCGAAGCAGGAAAACTACAGAAGCAAAAAGACTGGATTTGGAAAAATGCTTTAGCTGATTCTCTCTCCTATTCTATGTCTGTGAGCGCATAGAAAAAACGCACAGGAAAAAATAACTTTTTCTTCACAGGATGACTGCTAAATCCTCCCTAGAGATTCAGTGATGGTAAAATCGAGTGCTTGCAGGGACATTTATGCTTGCAAGCATCTGGCATCATTACTTCCCCTCACTTCTCATATTCCTACAAGGGTAACTTTCAATTACAGAGATGTTACCGCAGCTGCTAGTGACAGACTCAGGGAAGGGTCAGAGCTGTCTCTCGAGCTTAAACTCTGTGCCTGACATGCAGAGGTGAATTAATGGAGCTGCTCCCTAGGGAAATGGTTGCAATATACTTTTTCTAATAGCTAATAAATTGTTGAAGGAAGGAGCAGTGCCACAGAAATTCATACAATCCATCTAATAATTCTTTCCCTGACAGGTTTCTACCCTAATTATTGTACTGTACTGTAACTAGGAGAATTAATTGAGTAATACAGAGCAATAACTTTGGAGCGAGAAATTGAGTATCACTTAAAGATCTTAGCTGTACTTATTTCTAACAGTGTATACTGTAGTACTTTAGTAAATGTCTTGAATAGTCAAGACCTGTGCACAGAGCCATCTGACAATATAAATCTCATTTTGCAGGTCTGAGCCCTACAGAGCTGCCGTTTGATTGCCTGGAGAAGACCAGCCGAATGCTCAGCTCGACCTACAACACAGAAAAAGCCATAGTGAAAACGTGGCGCCACCTCGCTGAGAGCTTTGGACTGAAGAGGGATGAGATAGGTGGTATGACAGATGGCATGCAGCTATTTGATCGCATCAGCACAGCAGGTTACAGCATTCCGGAACTGCTAACCAAACTGGTGCAAATTGAGCGGTTGGATGCTGTCGAATCCTTGTGTGCAGATATTTTGGAGTGGGCACAAGCAATGCCTGCTCCTGAACCAGCAGGGACATCCTGACCTGCCTGCCTGGGACCCACGTTTTCACATCACTTGCAACAACCATGATTCCAGCAAGCACCACGTCAAAGACTTTGGACAAATGACCATTTATGTTTCTTCTGCTTAATTGCTCCTGATAGCCAACGGGAAGCTCTTCTCTTTGTCTTCTAGAAAAAATGAAGTTACCTACCAAAACAAGAAGTTTGGTATGAAACATGTCATTAAACAAAATGATCATGTTAAACAGTTACTGGTAATATGTGGACAGAGAAACATCTGTTTTGCAGTCTGTGTATGAGTTTATGTGCAGGTACCTTTCTTGCCTGGCCTTCAAGAAAGCCTTTGAATTGCTCTCTGAAAATATTCCTTTTTCTTAGGCATTTGTTCAATGTTTTAAGAGCTACAGTCAAAAGCAGTACCACAGCTACAGTACCAATTAATACACATTAGGCACGTACATTTCTATTGGCTCTATCATGTTTAGTATGTAATCAGCTTCATTTTCTATAGTTACTTTGGGTATGTTGAATCTAGAAGTATGTGCTTAGGTCTATATACACAGTCCTCAGATTAACTACACTATATGAAAAAGAGCCAGCATAATTTACAGATCAAAGCACTTCAAAACGCTGTACATAATGCATGTAAATGCACCCTTGGTCCGTACTGACATTTCAGAAACCGTAAATTCAAACTGCTGGCTTGCAGAGGACAAGCTTGTTAGCAAGTGGGTAGCAAAAGGTGACAGTCACTCTTTGTAAATTGACAAAAATGAAGCAAAAAAACATCCAGCTTGTCCATTACCATGGAAAAAAACGCATTTTTCCACATCACTATATCAAGTTATATTCCAGGCAGAGGAATTTCAGACTACAGAGGTGTACATATGGCACTAAGGGCAAAAAGAGCAGATTCCTTTAGAGCCACTTGAAGTGTTTTTTAAATGCTATTCTCTTGTAAATGTAGACCACGAACACAGATCCACGGGTGAAAACCAGCTCCTCTGGAAAGTAAAGCATTATTGTGAGTTTGTGTACAACAAAACCTGACCTTATTCTTTTTACCTAATCTCTGATTTTCACAGTTAAAAGTTCTCTAAAACTTGTTCAGACCAGAAATCAGTAGCTGTTACCAAACCTATTTGCTTAATTTATAGCTAAAATAAGTGATGACAGATTTCAACAAGTACAACCACTAAATTAAGAGATGTGTCAGTTAGAAAGCAAACTTTTTAAATCTGAAAATGCATGACTGAACAAAATGCTATAAAAAATATTAGCTATAACCCTGAAGTTAACAACCAGTATTCCATCACTTAGTAACGAGATCTTATCTATGGTAGTATCTTAATTGTGCAGAAAATACAATACCACCTTTTAACATCTACATTTACTATTTTTTCAGTACATAACTTGTATAGCTGAGGAAGTACCTACTGCAGCATAAAACCTAAACCTATCCTCCTCATTATTCTTCTTCCACCATTTCTTCCATGTCTTAACTCTTCATTAATTTGCATACGCCAAAGTTGATGAGAATTTTTACTTTCCTTTAAGTGGAAGCATCAAGCTGCTTTTATTTGAACGTTTAGCTACATAATCAATGTTTACTTTAGAGGTGCAATTCTTACTGTCTTGAAATCAATGACAAATTAATGCAGATTTCGACAGGCTTCAATAAGATTTCTAGATTTCCTGACAACTTGGCAATCTTCAACAAGATTTTAAAGACCCTGAATTTACAGTTTAGGACGAGTGCTACTAAAATGAAAAAAAAAGGGAAAGCGAAAAAAAAAAAAGGGAAAGCAAAAAAAAAAGGGAATATTCTACCTTTTCTTGTGCCAGTGTGTAACTACAGTGTTATTCAGTAGACAGTCTCCTGTATTTTGTTTCATGTAATAGTACACACCATTTATTTGTGAAAAGCAGATACAGAGTCCTCGGTTTTTCATGTCTTTTTTGGGCCTTGAAAAGTTAGAGTCTTGAAAGTAATGGTGCCAATGTGAACACAGACTATTTAACATAATTTTATTTAGTATACAATATTTTTATTGTTACACAAAAGATGTACAGGAATTAAGAAAAAAAACAACCTCCTGTAGATCTTGCCAAAATTTACTTTCTAATAATTTTGTTTAATGCTGTATATATAACTTATTATATTGTAAAATATGAACATAAAATATGCTAATAAAAGAAAGAGGTCAAACACTTGTATTAGTCGTCTATTTGATTTAATCATATAGTACCTAATATATCTGTAATAATATGAGTTAGCCAGGGATTAGCAGGCACATTCCTGTGGTATGGGAGTGTCTAGGTAACCTACATGAAAGAATTTTTGCATTCCTGTAGAATACTGCTTCTTCTGCATCACACTTCGGAAACTTCTGTAGCAGAAACCATTCTTCCTCTGTCAATATAGTTTTTTATTCAATATTTCACCCTGTAGGTACTATGAAAATGCCAAACTCCTAACAACTCCTTGGATAAATTGTTTGTAAGATGTTAAAAATATACTGAGAGCCAGTACAGACTATGAGACTGATGAGTAATCTCACAGTGGCAATACTGTCTCATTAACATGTTTTCATTTTGTGTTCCTAAATTAGCAGTACTTCACCACATTATCAGAGATCTTAACTGGAAGCCTTTACTACATGACACGATAATTATGTCCATCCACTCTTAGGCTGCACTGGTTGGACTGACAGGGGAACCACTAGCTTCCACAAAAAAGCAGAGCAATAAGTTGCTTTTCTCCCAGACACTGGTGACTAAGTGAAGACTTCTGAAGTATTTCATACAGATCAAACATTTTCTAAATGGAAGAAAAAATGTCCCACTTTAAAAACAGTTTGGGATTTTGTTTATTCAGATTCATTTGTTGGTTTCAGTGCGATGAATGACTTTTATTCCATCATCAATTAAAGGTTCCAGAAACTGCAACAAAAAGCATTGAGTTTGGCAGCTAGTTGGGAGAATCTGATGTTCTGAGTTTCACTTTGCTGTCTTTTTACTTTCTGCTCTATATGTGCAGGAGTTAACATGGTGTGCAGCACACGCCAACAGGCATTGCTGCATCTGAACATGTTGCTGTCTGAAAGGCTTGAGCATTCCTGTTTTAATGTGGTTGCAGACAGCCACCCAAAGGAGACGCTTTGGTTTATTAGGCTTAACTTGACAAACCACAAACCTAGATCTGTGTCAAATACCCATGTCCTTCTGCTGTGCAAAATAATGAAACAAAACACAGAAATATAAAAAGCAAACCACCTAAGAACTTCTGTGGGACGTCATCTTTGTTTCGATTTTCCTTCTTTCTTTTTCAGTATTTCCTTCCTTCTTTTTTTTCAATTTTTCACTTATGTGCAGCACTTCCAGCACTCTGGGATGTACCTGTACAAATGCAGGTGTCTGCAGTGAGATTCATCTTGCACTAAAGCAGATTAAATAATCAAGATGCACTAGAATAACCAAGATGGGTTTCATACTCAAACTAGAGGTTGTAGTGTCTCTAGACTATAACGAGCACCTGAGTGATGAGCTATGATGTAAATTTTTATTCTACTGTTGTCAAAGGCTAGATGAGTTTAATCTTGCCAAGCAGCCGATTAATTTCAGGCATGTGAATTGTATTTCAGCTCAGTAACGTCTCGGAAATACCTGCAGCCAGCAATGTGAAGCTATTATGTTAATTAATGTTCTGTTTGGGGGAATTATTAGATTAGATGAATGCGTAAGGTGCACTTCAGGTTAATTTTTCTGAAATTGTGTAATAATGGTCTTGGTATTTACAGAAAATTTGGCTCATATAGGGCCAGAGTAAAGTTATGATTGATTCTGCTCTCCTAAATATGATAAGGAATTTGCAACAAGAAGTTAAACAGAAGTTTCTGAATTTTTGTGCAAGAATATTAAAGATTTTAAACGGTTGCAGTATCTTTACCTCAAATGTAAGCACATTTCTTATCTCACAATCTTAAACTAATCTCACTTCAATTATCCCGACTCTGAAGAAAACACAATGACCCATGATCAGCAGCTGATCAACCACAGGCTGTCATCTTCAGAGCAGTATCTGTTCTGCTTTTGGTGTGAAGAAGCCAATACATATTTTTGCTTTTAGAAAAGAGCTTTTTTCCTGCTCCTGACAGCTCTTCTCCAGGAAACACTCGTTATTTTGGTCTGAGTTTTTTAACTTAATGCTGAAAGACCAGATGAAAGGAGGAAAAAATGGCTACTTAAGGTAGTGTATGTGCTCAGGTACACTGATTTTAGTCTGACTAACCCATAAAATGTCTTTACACAGCTACAGATCCATTTTGACCATCCCTGGAATCTTGCTGTCTTAGTCATTGCAATGAATGCCACGTGTTCCAGGTGTTTCCTAGCAGTTAAAAAAAATAATTAAAAAAAAATTTAAAAACCAAAACCACAGTTACATTATAATATTCTGTTCCTTTAAAAGGCTGCCTTTTCAAAGCAGAGTGGAAAGACTGTTTTGACCTTGTCCTGATTGCCACAAACAGTTTCAGACCTTTTCTCTGGACAGAGGAAACATTATACTTTCCTTCAGAGCAAAGGAGCACGCCAGCAGCAAGAGGTGTTTCAAGAAGGCAGGGTGGGAAAGGCTGAGAGGCAAAGTGAGAGAGCAGAGCCTCTGTGGCACAGCAGGGAATGGGAGACCACTAGTAAGGGCAGGGGCAGGTGCAGGACAAGGCCTCAAACAGCTGTGACATAAATTAGATTAATGTTTCTGGGAGTTAGAGGAGACACACAGAATTTGCTGCAAAAAGCAAGATATTAGAGTTGGAATACAAGGTAAGACCCTAAAGGCCTCTAAAGAAATGAGCTGGTGAGGGAGAGTATTACTGACAAGACCTTTTACTTCATTTCTGATGTCCTTTGGTGGGTATTTTTTCCTTAAAATATGGTTGTTCTTTGTACTCTAATAAAACCCAGGAAAAAAACCCTTTAAGTCCTTGTGCTTACTTAAAATAAAAGACTGAAGAGATTGACTCAAAGCTCTGGTCAACCAAGACTTTGCTGCAAGGACTCCTACATCCACTGTAGGACACCGTAAAAGTAATGGCAGGGCTTTCTTCTTTTGTTTTATACCAGCAGTCCCTACTAGATAGAGCACTTACCTATGTGTCTGGAGATAAACCTATTCCAAACTCCAGCACTCGCCCATGACTGTGGAAAGTTCCTGCCAGGCAAGATCACTACTTTGCAAGACCTTTCCCACCTAATCCCAGCTTCCTAGTCAGATCATTATCATCCCAGTTTTTTCTTAAAGGGACTTGCAGGATTTTGCAGACTCTCTCTATTCTTAATCTTGTAGTCAGGAACTGCCTCCTGCATAGTGTTTGATATCTGATGGTCCTGGTCAGATGCCATTAATAACCAACAGAGGTAAGGTGGGCTGAAAAGGATTTATGTGCTGCAGCATAAAGCAAAAACAGCTGACTGCCTCCATAATCTATAATTTGGGATCATTAATCCATTACCCATGAACAAAAACATAATGTGTTTAAATGCTCAGCAGCAGGGTTGGAGGATGAGCTGAAAAGATATGTCAGTTTAATTTCTCCCCATTGAACTCAAAGCCTCACACAGTTTAGAACTTCTGCTTTGTTATGAGAAGGGTATATTTAAGGAGATGGGGAAAAAAAACCTCTTACATTTGCAGGTGAAAATCATGACCCAGAGGTACACGAGTGACTCCTGCATGCAGCAAGCAACCTCTGTACTCCTCTGTGATAATGAAAAGCAGAGAGAGCTCATGCCTTTACTATGTATTGGATAGGCTTCCTAATACATATTCTAATAAGCATATTAATATAAACAGGGTAAGAATGTACTGCACGTCTATATCTAGGTCTAGGCACATAATAAGGCATATATATTCTATTTCCCCCCCACTCAAATAAGCTCTTTTGATTATTTATTTTGATATAATTTATAATGCTTGTTACCTCGGGCATTAATTTATCACTATCGACAACTCTTCAAGGACAGGAAAGCGTTGACTGCTTTTCAGCAGCATCCTGCAAAACTAGGCTGTCTGAATACTTACATTCTGCAAGTGTGATAAGAAGCCTTTGCACGCTCTGCTGCAGAAGTTGCCAGTGATGAGCTGCTATACAGGTCACACACAGGCATCTTGTCTGTCCATCACCTTTTTTAAAAAGAAAGAGAGAGAATTAATTTTTTTCATAGCTGCTGAGAGGCTGCTTTAACTACAAGCTTGTGATAGGATCCAAGTTAGTATTACAAGAAAGTTTAGGAATACACAATGATTTTCCAATTTCTACCACACAGAAATAAATGAAAAATCTGAAGAAGATAACACTGAAGACTAATTAGTAGCAAGACAACTGAAACAGGAAGGAAGCAAAGTTAGACATCTGTTTCTGGAATTTGGCCTTGGTGTGCAAGACTGGTGTGAAAAAATAATAGTCACATTTCAGCGTGGAGGAGGACAAACCAGGAAGGAGGACATCAACGCTGCATTTTGGGAAGGACTGTGGAACACAGAAATTCTGTTTATTTGCATTTCTTATATAAATAGCTCTTGAATCCTCATATTAGAATACGATTTCTTCTGAAGGGCAAAAACCAGTCTGGCAACACTAGTTCCCTCCAATCTTCTTCAAAGGCATAGTTCTTTTCCAAACTGCTGATGTGTGGGTGGAATATTATGCTTCTGTTGGAACTCTTGTACCACGATACTTATTCTTTCCCATAAGCGAGATATAGATTTTTTTTTTTTATTTCTTTTCCTCACAACATAACATTCTAAATGAGGATGTCATTTTATGGAGCTGAAGATGACCCTGAAGTAAACTTATTAATAGGAATGTTATCCTATGTTGAGCTTTCACACCCACTGTTCTTAGCAGTATCCCAGCCACTGAGTTTACGGTTCTTGCTTGTGAATGTCTATCAGAGCAATTTACTTACCATTAAGTTGCAGCGATCAGAGAGAAGTGGTATATTCAGGGAAATTTTCCTTGGGAACTAAATATCCTTCAGAAATGAGCATAAAGAGAAATGGTTTGGGAAAAAAAAATATATATATGGCTTCTCAGATCTGTTTTTCTGAAGTAATTCAGTGTGAGATCAGAATGTCTTCTGAGCTATGTCTCGCTAAACCTCAGCTCAGGACTATTCACTCAAAAAAGTAGCTACAAGCAAATAAACAATAAGTGGTTTTGTTTGAAGTTATATCATCTATTAGCAATCAGCTAGTCATAAATATACAAGATACTCACTTTCAAAATTATGTAAAAAACAGAAGTCTAAGAAACAGGAATGTTCCTAACCGTGGTCAGAAGATGGCATTAAAGGCTTTAATTAGCCAAAACCACATTTATTTTCGACAGTGGATAGTGCTGGTTTTGACAGGGCACACTGCAGTTGTCAGTATAACACAAAAGGATGCTTTGCTCATCACAGTATTTCTCAGGGGAGTGACAAAGTTAGGATCACAACACTGCACAGCACTATTACTTTTAAAACAATTTTTATGAATTTAGGAATACATAAGCATTACATCATCAGGAGGAGCAGAAGGGGTTACTGCTTTGCCACCTCAGTTCCTCCAACCATCTAGAAAGTGGAAGAAGATTACCAAATTTTTTCACAGATCCAAATTTCAGAGTTTCTGGACTAAGTTTAAATGTGTTATCCTGAAGATAAACATTTTCTATCAGACTATCAATCCCTCAAGCTGTATAAGTTTTAGGTGAAAAATTCAGCGTATAATTAAAGGATCCAGTGTCATAGCTCTGAATTATGAGCTCTACTTACAACTTCGTTTAAATCCGGTCTGGTAAGTTAAATGATATATTTTAGACATTGATGCTGATTGGGAACAAAATTCTTCAAAAATACGTTGCCTTCAGCATACTTTCACCTTTCATGTTAATTTACCTATCTGGTAGAAGAAACATTACTCCATAATACATTAAATTCAGTTATATAACAATAAAAATGATGCAAGCCACTTGTATTGAGAACTGGAAGATTACTGTGAAATCCCACTTTAAGAGACAGACCTTTTATCAGCTAGTGAAAGTCACATATATGAAGAAACAGAACACAACTGTGCAGGCTGGATGTTAGTCTACTTTAGTCAAATCTGCAAAGAAAATTCTGCAAACACAACTGCCCCCTGACTGCAGAATGATCTTTCTTCCATATTTAAGAAATCTAGGGCAGATTGGGTCTGAAACATTGCCTGCCCGTTTGTTGACTTTGATAAAAAGCAAGGGCATTTACAATTCTACAACAGATGAGTTGGTAAAAAGAAATAAATTATTTGGTAGTCTTTTCTGGGATTAAAATTATCCTAACATAAACAGGTGCTAAATTCTTGTTGAGCTTTCCAATGAGAGCTCTCAGCTGTTCCAACAACCAGCAACATTAAATTGTGGGTGAATTCTTTATCTTCCTTTAAAGTGACAGGTTGTGACTACCAGAAGCTTTCTTCATTTCATGCCAGTGCTGGTAGTTAATTGCTTCTGGAGACCTAAGGCAAGCAGGACATGGCAGAGTGTAGCTAATTTGAAGTTACATGTTCTGACTGATCATCTGGCTGCTGCCAGAAGGTGTGGGAGTCCCTGTCCTTCTTTTATGTGCAAGTACTTGTAAGGTCTCTCTCTTCTCCTCAAATTCCCTCCAAAGAAATGGTGGAAAATTAATATTCTCTTGCCTGCTGTCAAATCTGGCCAAAGGCAGCTGGCGTATTCAAAATAGCATATCCCTTTTCAGGAATGCAGACAGACAGTGATCACATAAACCACATTTTCTTAGGGAATCAAGAACTGCAGGAAATTGCTGGAGTTACAGTTACCTTTTTCAAATCTCTCTTCTTGTAGATGGTCTTCTGAGAGAAGGATAAAATAGTAGAAATTCATATTAATATTACAGGACATAAATGCTACATAAGCAGAAACCCTTACAGAATTCTAGACTCCATCTGAGAAAGCAAGACTATTTAATAAAGAGATTCCCAAAGTGTGGCCATCCGGACAGAAATCTATCCTTCCCAAACCAAGCCAAATCCACAAAGAAAGCAAGGAATCCAACCAACTTCCTCTGTTTCCCTTCCCCATAGAGACTGCCAGCGTCACTCAGGGGAAGGATAACAGGGTGGGGATATTTCAGCAAGGCCACAACAAGCAGGTGAGTATAAAATTTAAGAAACCAAAAATTTAGAAGCAGAAATATAGAAATAACAGCAAATTTGGTACAATGTTTGTCCTGGTACCTACTTCTGTCTGGTAATGACAAAGGCAAACTAGGTTCCCTATGATTCTCACGTAGACTCCGTTATTAGTTAGCTTAATTACTCTAGGTTATCAACTACAAATTGAAACAGAACAGATCTAAAAATCTCCATTCCAGTTTATTATTTGACCATTTTAGTTCAATTCTTTGGTAGACTAACATTCTACTTCCCTTGAAGTCTCTGATCCTGAAATCATATTGCTGTGAGAAAGACAATCTTTTCACTTGTATTTATAGTCCACATGTCCCATAAACCCATGTATGTTTAAATATGCAATGCAATACAAACTGAAAACTTAATGGCAAATAAAACCAATTCCCAATTTATCGTTGTTTTACCTTCCTAGATGTTACAAGGCTTAACTCATAAGTAATTCTGCGCTAACATGATTGATTAGTAATAAATTTTGGGGGAAAAAATGGTATGTTTTATACTCTTTAAAGATCTTTACTGGAAAGTTTTATGAAAACCTACTAAAGAACTACTGCAAGATGCCTGTCAACAGCTGGCTTAAAAAAATTTCACTTCTACTGTCACAAGTCTAGCCTCCATAAGACTTTGCTGAAGTGTATTTGAGTCTTTCACTTTTTACACAAGAAGAATTATCCTAAGTCAAAAATCAAATGTACATCTTGGAACTTTACTATACCTTTTTTTTAACAGAAGTATCTATTCTGGACAAGAGATTATATTCACTTATAATTCCCTTATTTCTTTTTTTCTGATACTTTTTGTTTACTGTAATATGTGAATCAAGAACACATTTTTCTTCGCGGCTCAGTTAAAATGTACTAAGCATCAAAATCATTACTCTCCCCCTCAGTTCATCAAACAACTTAATTACATTAATATTTAATAGATTTTAAAAAACCTTTTTCTTAATTTTAACAGAAACGTGTTAGATCATAAAACCTTGAAATTAACAGTGATTCATCTTTTCAGACCGCAAACGCTACTGCGTATAAAACACAAAGGGCTCATAGTAAAAGCTACACCATGCTCTTTGCACCTTTAACCACATCCCCTTTGCCGTTACTAGAGCACATTGAGTTAAACTGGCACAAGGCAGTTTAGTAGATTAACTAACAGTGATGAAGGCCAAGAGCACAATCAGCATTCTCATGGATAAAGGAAACCTAACAACTTTCTTTGGTTTTTTTTTCTGGTTATTAATTTTCTGGTATTTTTACTGACCAAACAGAGAGCGCAACACATGAGGACTGGGAACACACTTCCTAAATAAGAGGATATTTTCTCCAGCCAAAGGTATACACAAGCTGTTGCACTGCTGGTAAATCTGACAGAAACCCAAAACCACTGATGAAGAAATACTTATTCCAAAACACTATCAGTTGTCAGCAAAAGCTTTTAGCTATGACTAGTAGTGTTTAAAAACTGCTTAGAACTGGTTTCTTGCCCAAAGAGTACACACCGCTTTGCTCTCTCCTCCAGACATACTTGGTGCCAAATCTGGTGTAGACTCCCTTCATAGGAAAGCTTGTCAGAAATGTATGTCAAATTGCTGGAGAAATACTTTCAGTTAGAATTCAACTTCAAAGACTTCGGGTGAGAAACACAAAGCAAAACCAAGAAAAAAAAAATGAAAATGAGAAGTAAACCTCTATGAAGTTTTATACTGACTGCCAGCGTTCATCAAAGGCTGACATACAGCAGATCTTTAAATTTTAAATGCAGTTTCAATTTTACAATTAAAGAGTATAAATCAGAGAAAGAAGACTTAAGCTGAATTTTTAAAAAGCATCCTATTTCCTATGTGTAAGGACATCTGAACACAGAACTGTGGCAGACAAAACAGTCATCACACTCAGAAAAGGAATATAGGTACTAAGAGACCAAATGAGGATCATATTGCAAATTAATATAAAATATATTAAAAAAACCAATAAAATATAAAAAATCTACATTAGGGATCACCATTGCCAGGCCTTTTAAGAAATGTTTTTATTTACATTTTTGGAGACATTACAACCCAAAGTTACACTAGAAATCACACAAAGCAGGATAAAATACTAAATGCTACATAAATACAGGAAAATATCAAACAAATATCAAGATATTCTGAAATCAAAATGACAACAAAATTTCCCTTTCAACACATCTAGTTATGTTAAATCAAAATCTGGTTTTAATGATTAAAACTATTATCAAAAGAGAATTCGATAAGGTACCTGCCTATTACTTATCAACCATAAATCAAACAAATTTATAAAGCTCTCTGAAGAGTCAAAGCTAACTAATATTCATACCTGTAAGGAAAGGTTGGTATTTCTGATCTGCTTACTCAAGGGATCAAATTTCTTAAGACTGCATGAGTCATTCAGAACAGCAGCAGTATTTCACTTCTTTAAAAAGTATCAAATAAAGCCATTTAGCACATTATGTGATTTTTCATTTTCCTTTTTTTGAATGAGGGAAATATAAATGAGATTCCATGTGATACAGAGGAACTTACATAGCACTGAAGTTCTGCTGAGTTTATTTATAAAAAACAGTTAAAAAAGAAATCCAAATTTCAAGTAACATAGGCAACTGGTATAAATTATACAGACTGAAAGATAACGCTAGGGACTTGTGCTTAGACTGGAGGTAAGAGAGTTGCTCCTAGACAATCCTAAATTCAACAGAATTGAATTGAGGTTTATACAGAGGAACGCGTCATCTGGGTTTGCAGTCCTGTGCAGTTCTTGGATCATTTGGTGAAGATTAAACAACTCAAACATCTTCTTATTGCTTCTGCAAAAGATTTTACATAAAATAATTGTCAACTGAAAATTGAGAGGTTTCATCCAAGCACTACAGATTCTACACAAAATAATTCTTTTAATGAAAAAGAACATGCATTATATAGGGACTTCCATATAATTCTTCTACACTGTATATGATGTCTCTAAGCAGAAGTTAATCAAGGCATGGCAAAAAAAATCTTGGCATAAAACACCAAAGCCTATCATTTCACTTGAGTAAGTGGTATTTACACATAGCATAATGAAAGCTCAAGGAAAGGCTACAATAAGGTTTCACTAATGTGAAATAAGATTCCAGAAACAATTAAAAAAAATAACGATTTCTAAAAGCAAATTTTACTTTTAGTGTATTTCCTATCTAAGTTACGATTTATATCAGATTATTTTACAGGAAAATGTATTCTTTTCCTAGAATTCAATTTTTTTCCTAATAAAGTCAACTGAAAACCTCATTTTTGTCAACAACTAACTCTATTGTAAAAATGATTCAGTTTAGATACCTGCTTGTACAAATGAAACAGTTTCTTTAAGTAATGCACCTATGGAGCTCAGGTGCCCATTACTACTGATATGATGAACACCTCTGTTACAATAAATAACCAGTAAGCAATGGGAATATATTTTATATAGATTAACATTCCCAAAAGAGCTTAAATAGCTCAAGACTTTAAATTTTGGTTTTGAAGGAAATGAAAATTGACAAAACAAGTCAAAGAAGAGGCTACATTTTCAAAGAAGATACTACCAAGTACCCCAGCAAAACTGAAGGTCAGGGGACAAGAAAAGAAGGGTTCTCTTCTAAGTGTTTTTGTCATCTGCATACATGAGGAATATTTCCTCTTTCGGCTAGTTTTTTGGGTTTGGTGTTTGTTTTTTAGTTCGCATCCTATGAATTGAACTAGGATGGACTTAGAAGCATTGAGTGTCTTGTCTTACACATCTGTGGCACAAACAGTTTAAATTTAACTGCTAGCTGAGAAAGTCTAGTGTTGTCTCTGGTGGAGCAAATAAACTTCAAAGACTCATCTCTGTTTTGATAAGGCAGAAAGATAAAGCTCCCCAAGTTTCCTAATCTGATAACTAACGGAATAATGGTAATAGAGGATTACTTTATTCTGGAGAGTTTTTGCAGTAAAACACCGAGTTTTTCCAAAATCTGGACATCTAGCTTAGAACTTCGAAGCAATGCAGAGCAAGTACGGAAGAAAGATTCATTACTGCAGGCTTCCAGGAAAAACTGTAAGGAACCTGTAAAAGAAAACAATTCAAAAACTGCATCACAGAGCTCGGTGCAGAGAAAAGTAAAACAGTTCTTGGTTCTTTCAGAAGGCTTTAAATGCCTTACGTTGTGTAATTATTAGAGCAACAAAATAATTCAGTTTATGCTGGACATGTCATGCAAAACTCAGGTAAAACTAGGAACTGAAAAAATGCAAGTTCCTAAGACTTCTGGCATTACCAACCTTTGCATTAAAACAAGGCCTACTCCTTTGAGAACAAAGGAAAACAAGAAACAGAACCATTTTAAACTCAAATAAAAATTGCTATCTTGAACATGTTTATTTAGTGCTCATTTATCATGGTTCTTTCCTTTGATCATGTGAGGGGAACATTAAGCTGTGCAAAAAGACTCACAAAGAAATACTTTAAGCTGCTGCAAATCACATGGAGAGGGTAGAAGCTAATGTGATACCTGACAGCCTTTCATTATCGAAACACTGTCACTGCACTTTGTTTCAAGACAGGCAAAATAATAATTGTGAGGTAAAAGTAAGAGCTGGATAAAAACATTAAATACCTACAAACTCCCTTAAAATAGTAGATTATTTTTTAAGTCACATTGTATAACATTTCCCTCTATTCTGTTCCCCAAAATGTAACCACTTCAGAATAAGGTTCAATCTGCTTCCTTGTTATCTCATTCTTGATTGATTCAGATATTACAGACTAATTTACAGCAAAAACATAAATAAAATAAGTAACAAATGATTATTCAATTAAAAATGAATAGTCTTTCATATAGTATGGGGGATCTGCATTATAAGGATACAGATGTGAGGGAAATACTCTAAAGTCTAAATAATGTTAAAAATATTTAATGCGTTATACTTAATAAGAAACTGCAATATGGAAATTATAGCATAAACTAATAAGCACAGACATTAAAAAAATTCTTCACATATATGCTGAGCACTGTCATTTATAAATAGGATGTTAAGATGCTTCTATCAATTCAAAGAGGAAAGAAGATATCTTTTGGTCAAAATTTTCCCTTTCCTGGTCCAAGGACATACAATTTATTAAATACAACAACTAGCCTTGGAATGAATTCAAGGTTTTAATTTCTTTAGGAGGCTTACTCATATAAAGTCAAAAGAAATGCCACAGAAAACTGTTGAGGCTTTAAAAAAAAAATTCAACTTGGCAGTTAAAGTCAGCCTGAGATCCTAAACAACTAACTTTCTCAGAGCTGGGCTTTTATACTGAATATTCAACAAATACCCAGTCGACAAATGACCCAGTGTCATTCCCCCTTCAATGCTAAGACCATCTTATCATGCATTACAGCATATAGTGAAGTCAACAAATTTTCTGGGCCTTTGCTGATTTACACTGCCAGATGAAGAAACCACGAAACAGCAAAAGCCCCTAGCACAGATCAGAGAACCTATGGCTACATGTAATCTTTCCTCTCTTTTCAGAGGAGGTGCTTTCACAAGAACTGACTTAAAAGGGTGGATTCAACAGGCAGAATCCATAAAATACATAATAGAATGTGTAGATGGAAACTATACAGATGCAGAACAATAGACTGTGGTACTCAGGGGTCAACCCTGCAGCAATAAAAAGCAAGATGACAACTGATATACTATGAAGTCTGGAAAAGGCAGGCAGATATTTTGTGGTTTGTGCAGCTGAAATGTCTGTTAATTACCCAAAGCAGCACAAACCAATAATTATGCCAAGGGACATACATTAGCAAGACAATAAATGGTTATAAGTTCTTATATTTTTCTGTTTATTCCTCCTTCTATACTTGTTGCATTCTTTCTACCATGTTCAATTCAGATATGGTTTTACGCATACTCTTCTCTCACTTTAAGTAGCACTTCCAGTTACAATTTGCTGTCTCAATATTGTAACAGTAATAAATATAAAACCATAACAAAAGTAAAGTAGAAATGTAAGCAGTAATCGGCAAAAAAAAAACCATACTGAAAAAATGGTAAGTACATATACATTTTTATTCTCTGTCAGGAAAGATACTCTTTCTCATTTTATTTTAGCTTATGGTCTTCAATTAATGATAGAATGCTATAACTGAAGTGATGCATTAAGAACCATTTACAGCTTCTAAGACAAGAAAAACATCACGGATACTGGAATAATGAACTACGGCTGCATTTCTGTAACCTGCAGATACCACAATACATTAAAAATGAATGAATTAAAGAATGGATGTTACAGGAGAATTTCTAAAAGTAACAAAGAAAAGGGCAAAGATGAAAAGATCATCCATCCTTAAGATGAGAAATAAAGTTCATCCTGAAGAAATATGTTAATATATTTATACAATATATTATATACTTTTATATATAACATATTATATATTTTTGTATAAAATAAAAAGAAACCATTTGCCAGATGTTTGCACTGACCTGAAAATTCCTCCTCATCAAATATCAAAAGGGAAAAGTAGAAAGCTGATTTCACAAACAAAAAAAAAAAAAAAGAGAGACAAGAAGAATAGAAGAATATATTCTCTAAGGAAAACTTTTAACTTGAGAATGGGGAATAGTTCTAAGGTACAACTCAATAAGTAACCGAACTCAACAAATTTGTCAGGAATCCTACAAGAGAAGGCACTATTGACCACATTCTGCCCTTGGTGTGCACACACACAGTCCCCAGGACATATTATTAGTTACTCAGGGCCTTCCGCTTTTATTATTTCTTTTAATATTGCTCTGCTTTCACTGCATTAGGTATTATTTTTCAGAAATTGTGACATCAAAAACTCAGGGCTATTGGTCAACTACAGTAAGCAGAAAATCCTTAGATGGGTTCACACTATGTGTTACATTTAGTGATACATAACTGACATAGACCAGAGATTCAGCGCTCTTTGTAGAGCCACTGCTCTCTATGACTGAACTTTGAAGTTATTAAATTCCTACAGCAGAGCATCAAACCAGGAAAAACAATCAACCCACAATTCACTTCCAGTGTGATGGTATCATGCCCTGGTGAGTCTAACTTATTAAAATCCATGAGAAGAGGCCACAAGACTACAAACAGAAACAACAAATAAGCAAAGCCCAATGAACACAATCCTACCATCTTAAGACTACTTTGTATCAAAACATTTCTATCACTGAGGAGTGTCTGAAGTAAAAAAATCTATACAGACTGCAGCAAGAGATAACCTTTCTAAAGGAAGAAAAATCTAGGACTACAAATTACAATATCACTCAAAAAGTAGAACATTACAGAAATTCTTCTACAATTTGCTAATGTTGCTACAAATGACTGTCTCTTCAAGAAACAGAAATGGTCCTATCAATCTACACTGCACTGCAGATGAAATCTGCTTTAAAAACAAAAACTTGAACAGTATCTCTTACTAACCAAAGATGTTTCTCAGAAAGTGAAAGAAAAATGTGAGAACACTGACAATTGAGAACTAAATTGAGAAGAAAGTTTTTTTCTTCTTTCTATTACTGTTAAAATGACAATTGGCTTTAGAAACTTATTTAACATGACTTCTGACTTGGCTGAACTCTATTTCATGAGAGATCCAAAGGTAACAAGACTTCTGGGATGAAGAGGACAGTCCTATAATTTATTCCTATAAATATCCTTAAATAGCCATAAAGTGCTTTACATTCCTTTTCTGCAGGGGTAAACAAATACCATATTCAGCTACATGGGCATTTCTTTGCTGCCTTGTTCTTACTGATTCCTTAAAAATATTTCATTTTATGAAAAATAAAATATCTAGACACATACACACAATACATGCTGTAAGAATGTGTCAACTGTGAAGTTTACAAACCAATGTAAACAACACGCATCACTTTTAAGACACTGCTGTTGGGGCTCTCTTTTTTTTTACTATAAAACAGAAAAGCCAGAGTGGAAATAATTGCTATACAGTCTGCAAAGTTAATTGAAAACTGATAAAGGCACATGTTTAAAAGGACTTTCTGTACATGGCTCACGTACTCACATCAGATAAGCTTTTGCAGGAATACGTTATTATTCAGAAAATGTACAAAACAAGCATATAATTTAAATGCATGTCTAGCTGATCAACCGAAAGAATATGAGCTTCACTTTCTACAATGTTTTTTGGTGTAGAACTGCACAGGTTTTCTTTTATCCACTATTTTATAAAAACGAAATTGGAATTCATCCTGACAAGATTTTGGCACAATTTAAAATAATCTGCAAAAGCCTCCACTGGTATCTTTAAAAAATTGCAGTATGTTGTAGTTGCATCAGCTTAACATGATTGGTAGACTACAATGAACAAAGAGCAATTTATCACTGTTGACAGAATTAATCCGAAATTTACCTTCAAAGTAATCAGTCAGTCACAGCGTAAAATGTCACTAGCTAGGTGTAAAGCAGAATTTTCCATATAACAATAAAGCTATGCCACCTTCAGAAAATAAAGACTGTCAGGAATACCAACTTTAAGTTCATCGTTTAACAAATTAACAATTACAGGCTTGCCTCGTTTCTAATTGCATGAGTATCCGCTGGGAGAACAGAGAACACACGACAGCAATGACAGTGAGTGACGCAGAACTGTCTACTAGTGGGGAAAAGTAGCAAAAGCTACCTGACCATGCACCACAGCAGAAAAACTTAAAAGGAAACAGTAATACCACTTACACCTTGCTAATAATCAATTGTCAATAGAGCCACCTGTAAGATTTGAACCATTTGCTGCATTTAACTTTTTCTCCTGATCTCAATAACCAGGGCTGCTAAATGCCAGTGGTTAAAGCACAGCGGAGGCAGGGCAAGATTCCAACCAGAATAAAGTACCTCACGTGTAGATGCCTATATGGGTGACTGAGTTCAGAGAGCCCCAACAGCAATGTCTACAGGTCACCCGATGTGTTGACCTCACTATGATCTGAATTTACTCTTCAGCTTCCTAGGATGTGCAAGACATTCGTGCAGACATGAGACAGACTGTATGGGGAGACTAATATCGTTCTCAAATAGCAACTGGAAGCTGCGCCCACGGAAGAAATTGTAATAGAAACGGTTAAAAAATCAGTAGGAATACTTATGTCACAAAAGGTGCTTGGAATGAAAAGAAACCTACAAGGAAAATAAACGAGATCAGTAAAGAAAGCTATATCTTGGAGGTCAGAAAGTATCATTGTAATAAGAAGGATAGTATGAAAAGTTTTGTTCCAAAAACTTCTGTTCCAAAAACTTTTTCCATGAGAGCTCGCCTGTCTTGTTTTCCCTGCTCCCCTAGCTCCACTCCTGTAACAACCAGCTCAGAACTAAGCACAGTACTTCAAACACATGACAAACCCAAATAAGGAAGCTTTCGCATAAATAAACCTAACCTGACATGCCCTGTAATTCTGTAACATCAGATTGCAAGTGAGCAGGTAAATAAAGCCTGAGCTCTGACAATGCACAGATGTTACTCAAACTGCACAAATTGTACTACCTAGTTCCAAAAAAAGCCTTTCTTTATAAAATAATTTCAACTATGCCATTGCCCTAAATTCACCCAAAAATTACAGAGAAAATTCAGCTAATAAGTACAGTTGTTCTATCAGTCAAATAAAAAAAAAGTGTCTTAAAATATTTTTTTCTAATTAAATCATACACTTTGTTTTTTTGAAATTAAACTATTTTACAGGAAGCTATAAAAATGTAAACCGTTTATAAGAAATGCAAGTTTAGTAAATACGAGCAAACAAGATCCCACTTAAATAAACTTTAGTGTTCTAAAGATTTCATAAATTAACTTGACCTTAAAAGGGATACTTTTTAAAACTTAGTATTCTAATCTGCCTTCAAAATGGTAGGCTGCATACAAAATATAGTATTATCCTGAATGAACATTGAAGCTTTACTTACAAAGTGGCTACTTGGCTCTACATCGGTTTGTATTTAATGGTCCCTTTTATTTCATAATTGGACTGGATGAGACAGGGGTCCAAAATTCAGAATGGCTAAGCATGACACAACTATTGCCAAACAAGAAAAAAATAATGAAAAGTATGTCTTTTTTTACTAAGAGAGAAGGCTACTATTACCTCAGTAGAAATCAAATTACATTACGGCATTTACTGCATTCATTTTCAAAACCTGTAAACATGTATTTAATCAAAATCAAAGTATTCAAACTAAAGTTGCAATTAATTAACAAAAATGTGTGTGAATTTTTGGTGCACTTGCTTGCTTTTAGCAAGTATACAGGTTCGTCGTAACGTTAGCACAGACTGCATTTAACAGACCTGGAGATTTCTGTCTGTGGTTAAAATATTAAACGAAAACCATCTACTAATCCAACATAATTATTCATTGTTTTCAGAAGAGTAAATAAAATTTACAAAGGTAAGACAGGCTAACAGAGGATTTCCTTTTAAATTGGTTAGTATGTCAATGTTTATCCCACATAAGCTGTAAATCATTCCTTTCACTATAGCTTCAAACTCAGGATAATTTCACATCTGCCTTTCACACAGGTGAGGGAGAATCCTACCTTAGTATGGTATTCACAAACTTGATATTTTTACCTTTTTGGTACTGCAGAATAAACTCATTTGAAAAGTTTCGATCCTGCAAACAGTTACTAGTAAAGATAATATTTCAATCTGTTTAAGCACACAGGCATTTTTTCGCTTCATACCTTCACTGGCTGTGGTCTTCAAAGTCTCAAAATACTGTGACTGAAGAGAAAAAGGTAAAGGAGTGCGTTTAGGTTTCCTTGACAGATTCTGACCATTGATTTTTTGGTACCTGTAGAACAGCGTGGATTGTGGAATACCTAGCATTAGTTATGGAAGCATTCCAACTTGAAGGAAAAGAGGGAGATTATACATAGACAGTCCACGTAAAAAGATTGTCTCCATAATAAGAAGCTGTGGTTATTTACTTGTAAACTGAATCTTTTTATCTCCACTGGCTTGGTTAATTTCCCTACAAAATGAGCCAATCTGGATACAAACTCAGTTATCCATGACAATAATACTGTCTTACGAAAAAAATTAGAAGCAAGGCTCAGTGAAGGTGTAAATACAGCTCACTTTTGCAGTTACTAGAAATCTTGAGTGATGTTAATACAGTTAAGAAATCATACTTAAGCCCTACCAGAATGTGCCTTCACTTACAGTAAGTGTGAGTCATTTAGAGATTTTTTTTTCACTCTGCACTTATCTTAATTTGTGAATAAGCACACACTAATGCAGAATATTCTCTCTGTAAAATGCGAATTAGCTTGAAGACACAGTAAATAGAAGCTTTATTTAAAGAAAAGGCCAGCCTTTTGTCTAATGAGCAAGTGAGTTTTTATTTCCTTGAATGAACATAAGATTGGGAAAGGGGAACCTACTAATCTACACAGCAGAAGTCAGCTACCGTTGCAGGAGGAATTTAAGACGTGTACTGTCTTTCTGTAAAAGTGCAAAAGGGTGAAACTGAGATAGGCAGGTCTCTGGTAAAAGCAGATGTCAAATCAAGTATGAATCAGACTAGAGCTCAACAATGGTATTTTTGTTAGGTGACTATAAACATGCTACATCCTTTGGAACCCTTTTAACCGATGCACAGTAAAAAAAACACAGTAACTGCGTGAGAAGCAAGAAGACAGGAACATCAGTACTCTATATGATTGTATATGACAAGTATTCAACTACAGGGTGATTTAATACTAATGATGTGATGCTCTTCAACACTCACAGAACAAATTTTCTTGCTGAGGTCATGCTACTTATTACTAGATTGTTTCCAGAAAAAGTTTTATGTCTAGCATCCAGGAACTCTCTTGAACAGCATGTTGCAAGTAAGGTCCTAGAAGTAAGGTTTGCTGAGAAGAAACATTTGTAGTCAATAGGGAGAGAACTCCAGGGTATGAGGATGCCCTGGAAGCCACTGGTGTCATACTGTAACAATCTGGTTGATTAAAAGTAACTATTACTTCAATTACTAAACATTAATTTTAATAGCAATTTAAAAGGGAAGCAGTAAAAGCTTTTTTAAGTAATATGTACATTATAAACCATTTGATTAAATTGAAACATATCAGTAGTTAGCAGTTAATACGTTTTGCTCCCAAAATTTCAAGGGGGTCTCAGAGTACTGCATTTGTGGAACTCTCTCAACCAAGCACATTCAGAGTTTAACAAGACACTAAATCTACTTTCTATGACAATACTATAAGAAAAGGTTTTGTTCTTACTTCTACATTCAGACAAGTTCATAGCTCAGAGATGAGACTAAATATACATCATGCTTTGGTCACCTACCTTCCTTAAATAAGGTAAGGAAACCTTCAAAAGCCTTGGTATTAAAATCTTTCTTCCCTGTCAAATCAGCAGGAATATAACTCCTCCCTTTTTGCTCAATGGGTAACAAGAAAGAGGTCTTTATAGATCACTCATTAGTTTAGAAATCAAAAAGAAGGATCAAGTTGAATTTTATGGCACTCATCTGCAGCCCCAGATTCAAGCAAAATGCCACCATCGTTAAAAAAGAATGCAGGACTTGCTTCCTTAATTCTGCTTTTATCAGTTAATCTTTAACAAAGGAAGATAAGCATCCTCCAGAAAACAAACATGGCTTGAAATCCTGGTAATAGGTATGGAGAGCCAAGTAAGAGATCGGAAAGTATGAACATGAACTGGCACTCATTCCAACAGACCATGAAACAAAACCAGCACTGGTGAGATAGCTACAGTGAAAAATCAGCTAACCTGCTGCTTCAGTGCTCTGTTCACACGTATCAGCTATTGGAAAGCACATTTAAAACAGAAGATTGAACAGGCTGAAATGTACAGTTTTATGCACCATTACCATCATTTTTAAGCAGAAATATTAGCAGAATGTATCAAGAGAAAAGGGGTAAAATATCTGTTGAATTGATTTTCTACTTTCAGGTTCATAACAAGCTGTTAAGTCTCCCAACTGTGGAATTTAGAAGCAAGCAGTTGCTCCCACTGAAGCAGACTAAACCAACCAGACTTCAGCTTAGGCTATTGAGCTCGTCTTACTAAAAGAGTAATGAACAGAAGTAGTGAAAGATGAGGGGAGAAGTCTGTTACAGCATGAAAATAAGCTGAAACTGAAGTTCTCTTGGTACAAAGCAAAATCTCTGAAATTACTTCATAACATCTCTAGCAGCTCCTCTCATTCTTACACCCTGAGAAGCTGGTCAAAACTAACCTCAACTTTTTTCACCCCTGACATTTAAAAGTCAGCCTTTGTTCCAACTATGACTGGTTTTGTACATTAGAAGAACAGCAATCTGTATAGCATTTTACTCTCCTCCTTTTAACAGTTTTGTAAAAGAGGTGAGGCAAAGAAGATTGGCGCATATACACATTTTCTGTATCCATGACATACTGTTACAGTTCCAAGAACATTAATTATTGGGACAATGGTGAGATTTTTTTTGGCTGGACCCACAGTTCAGAATTATACAATGGCATGAAAACTCACTGACGTCTGGGAAATGCCTGTGCAGTTGGAATACTATCCAACTTCTGATGTCTAAAATACAATGTAGTCTGGTGATATGTGTGTGATATGAGATCCCAATTCGATAAATACACATAAATCAAATCCCTCCAAGAAATAATGTGACTGTATTGTATCCTATAATATAGGCTCTGGAGCTTTGTATGCTATGATGATGCATCTCAGTTCCAAGAAACATACACAAATAAGTTTCCCAAGTATACTAAAAGCCTTAATCATTTCTTTGCAGAATTCCTGTGGTGTCAAGACCTCTATGTTTCCTGGCTGGACAGGTACACTGGTGTTCATACACACTCTTGCAGAATACAGGTCAACACAGATAAACTTTTCATGAAGATGTGAACCTCAGGTATGTTTTTATTTATACTTTAAGATCAGCTGGCAGCTGATTTACAAGACCTGCAAGATGGGCACCATTCCTGTGGAATATGATAAGATCTCACTAAAAGATTAAAGCATAATCCCTGATCTTAGTAGTGACCAAAAATGTTCCAATCTGGAATCTGAAGTAATACTAAGAGATGAACTAAAAAGAGCACCTTGAAAGTTGGTAGCCCATCTTGTGGTTCTAATGAGGAAATAAGGACAAATGGTTTAACCGCTAAGAATGCAAATGGATAGACCTTTTGACACGAAGAGGGTCAAAATAAACTGATATTCCCCTTCTGTCTTTGAAGTCCTACTTTGAAATGCCTAATTCCTCATTACTAAAGTAACATTTTCCACTGTTCCATCATCTAAGCGAACACTAAGATATTGCTTCAACAGTACCTTGTCACAACGTCACGGATGGGAATGGTAATGCTAGAGTGAAATTCACTGAAACTATCAGTAATATTCACAGCTCATACTTTCTTGCTCTTGTTAGACCTGGGGATCCCAAGTCAGGTTTCCTGAAATAAAGTCTGCCACTAGTTGTGTAGGGGTCATTTGGTGAAGTTCTTCCTTTGTACTTCACACAACTGGGTTGTGCAGGGCAAAAAAAAACATTATCTGCTTCTTCCTTCAGACTGGAATGCATAATCTCACTGATAACACAAAGGAGCTTCCAATTCTTCAGGAGCCAAGAGTTTCATTAGCCTTTGAACTAAAGGGGTATTGATCTTTAAATGAAGAATCTTTTATGGTTTGAACTCCAATCTTAATAGTTATCTTCATCAGCCACAGTCTTAAGGGCATGGATGTGCCCAAACACTGTGCAAACACCCAAAAGCACGTGCAGACACACTGCTTACAAGACAGCAGGATACACAAAGATTTTGGCTATCAGCTGCCTCTCACCATATAGATTTTACTTTTCCCATTGCTCTGTAGGAGTCTTTTTATAAACAGACAATTATTAACATTAGCCTTACTTCGACAGAAGCACGTGGTGAGCGTCAACACATATTTTGAGAGTGACAGAGTGGATCTTGCCAAAAAAATCCTGGTTTACTGCTTATTTTTAAGTGATCCTCATTACTTTAATTTTTCCCAAACAGTAGCCATGAGATGCTGATCTAATGCAAAAAAAAGCCCTAGGAAGAGTCCTAGAATCTTTAAAACCTCAAAAAGTTTCTCTATCAGAAACGGCGTGACCAGCAGGGCCAGGGAGGTTATTCTCTCTCTGTACTCGGCACTGGTGAGACCGCTCCTCGAATACTGTGTTCAGTTCTGGGTCCCTCACCACAAGAAGGATGTTGAGGCTCTGGAGAGAGTCCAGAGAAGAGCAACAAACCTGGTGAGGGGGCTAGAGAACAGGCCTTATGAGGAACGGCTGAGAGAACCGGGGTTGTTTAGCCTGGAGAAGAAGAGGCTGAGGGGAGACCTCATTGCTCTCTATAACTACCTGAAAGGAGGTTGTAGAGAGGAGGGTGCTGGCCTCTTCTTGCAAGTGACAGGGGACAGGACAAGTGGGAATGGCCTCAAGCTCCGCCAGGGGAGATTTAGGCTGGACATTAGGAAAAAATTCTTCACAGAAAGGGTCATTGGGCACTGGAACAGCCTACCCAGGGAGGTGGTTGATTTGCCTACCCAGGGAGGTGGTTGATTCACCTTCCCTGGAGGTGTTTAAGGCACGGGTGGACGAGGTGCTGAGGGGCATGGTTTAGTGTTTGATAGGAATGGTTGGACTCGATGATCCAGTGGGTTTCTTCCAACCTGGTTATTCTATGATTCTATGAAAAATGATGCTGAAGTTCTATTACCAAACAATTCCTCATTATTGTTATTTCCACCCTACCAGACAACATACAGAACATTTCACATACTGGTCACAGTTTCCAGGAGGAACTGAGGAATTTCAACTTCAAACATTTTTTCAGGTATTGAAATCCCCTCAAGGCACCCTCTAGACCATCTTATGATCTAGCAAGCTTTCTCAGACAACTAAAGCACTCTAGAATTAATTATTCTTCCACCTCCGTCTACTGATCCTTCCCTTTGTTGTTGAAAAAAAACATCGATAACAGAAGGCAAAAATAAAAACAGTAGCATATATTGTGTGTGAAGGCATATCCTGAGCCGGCCAGGACAGAACCAAAAAGTACTCAGGAATGTTACTTCTCAATCCTCCACCATTTCCCACTGAAACGATGGCATCATGACCCTCCCAGATTCTTGTTGTGAAACTCCTGAACAGAAATGGAGATGGAGCGCGTAAAAGGCTGTGTTCCAGTAGAGATGCACAGCAACAGACTATTAAATTTCCATTAAGGTCTTCGATATAGATAAAAAACAGATGATACCGATCCCTCAGCTGTTGAATTTGACATCATGTTTTCTGTAACTGAATGCCTTATCAGCACTGTCAATGTATGAAAGAAAACGGATCCTGGATCCATCCTATCAGATATACTAAGAAGGCAAAAGGAATGATACTGATCTAAAACATGAAAATGTGCATACCAAAACCAAATCAGTTAACAAGCTTAAGCAGTACTGCAGACACCCTTGATATCATTTCTACCAAAGCACAGAAATATCCATCTTAGACCAGTAGGTACATTTTTGTTATGCAGCTTTAGGTAATTTTTTATAAGGGAAATCTAAGTTTCATTTATGGAACATGAAGAATGCAATGTGAATCTACAAGAGGACCTCAGTCAGGTGTGGGCTGTACCATTAGCATTCATCACTTATTATAATATAAGGTACATGCAGTTACAGGGATGAGTAGGGCAACATAAAAGCTATTTCATGTCCCATTCACATCTTGAAGCCTGGACAACTAAAATTTGAATCCGTAAAAATGCTTCACCAAAAAAAAAAAAAAAGAAAAATATTAAGAAAAGAATATCTGTTAAAGAAAGAAACACTGTTTTTTTTTCCAGCTTTATTTCTAATCAATTCAACTCTAAACGTAATAACTTTGAACAAAAATACTGGAATACACATACAGAGTCAGAAAATTATTGCAGTGAGTTCAAAGAAAGCCTAGGATTCCATATCTTACCAAAACCCAAAATCTAGACTTCACCTCCTACTGGTCAGATGCTGTCTTTTCAGATAATATAATTCCATATTTTAATATACAGCCAGCTACTTATGACTTCATAGTTAAGGCTGCACACCAACGCAGCTTTAAAACTGAGCATAAATTCCTGTTTTAATCTAACAGAGAACCCAATGAAAATTCTCTGCTTTCTTCTAGTTTGTCTTTTAATGACCCTTAATAGGAAACTTACAAAGGAATGAAAATAAAATTTCCCATCAACAATACTACTTCTCATTGTTAACAATCCCTTGCAAAACACTATGTACTGGAAAAGAGCAGAACATGCCTATAACTTGAGTACTGGCAATTTATTCTACCAAAGAGAAAGGCTTTGCAAAAGGCTTTATTTCCAGTTGCTGACAGCGTAATTCTCTATCAAACGTCAATTCAATTAAATACTACTTCTTCTTCCTTGATTTCACACATATATATCTTCTCTGAGAAGAATGACTCCTGCTAGGTATCAGAAGATGTATTGTTACCAGCATTACCCAAAGTAAAATCAGATACCACCCACCTTGCTTAGGCTACTTTTGCACATACGACTACCTCTTTCCCAATCACTTTACAAATCATAGTTATGGCTATTAGGAAGAAAACTTTGGTGTAAGACTACAGTAAATATACAGTCAAAAAAAAGTCTACAAGGAAGAACAAAACTTTAGTTAAATTTTCTGCCACTTCTCTTGCTACAAAATGGCTTTTAAATCAATGCTGTTCTATCTCAACTCAAACATGCTTTCTATTTTTACCACTACAACGCATCGTAACAAACTACTCCCAAAATAACAATATACATTGTAAAACCAGCAGCAGCCTTTTCCCCTCATCTGTTCTAAAAAGACAGTGAGGTTTTTTATCTTTTTTTTTAAAAAAAAAAAAATCCATAAGGTTTATTCAACATGGCAGCAGAATGCATCACTTACTTCATCCAGTTGGTTAACAACTGATTTTTAGCCTGTACCACATAAAAAACTACTGTGACAAAAAACATTATTAACCCTTTTATAAGGAAACAGCATAGTAAAATTCAGCAAACCACAACCATCTATCTCTTCTAGAAATGCCATTTCCAATCATTCAAAACTGAAAAATTACTGAATATGAGCTATTCATTCAAACTAGAAAAAGAACTTAAATAAAGCCCATTTTTTATCTCCACCTACTGGCAGGTTTTCATTATACGGCCTCCCTGGCACAGCCTTACTTCAAAGAAAAACATCAGCAAGGTAAAACAGTGGAATAAACTGAAAAGCCAAACCAAAAACAGCAACGAAAACATTCAAGCCAATACATAAGAAAGCAACCCAGACAAAATATAAAGCATAGATGATGAGAGGAAGAAGAAGAAACAAGACAATTCAGAAAGAGACAGACTGTTCAGAAATACATTTTATGTCTCTAATGAATGTATATGTTATAAATGAATGCTAATACTAGACTAGATTATTTATACAAAAGAATCAAGCTATTTTTACTTTGTGTAGAATCTTGCCTCACCTGTTATCATCATTATCTTTTTTTTTTTTAATTACCCGAATTTACCAGATTCCATGGTCATCTGAAGTAATCCATCAAGAGCACTGGAAAGCAGACCTCTACTGGACACTTTTAAGTGACTTAATATGACAGGCATACATTGGTATTCCAAAAACAAGGCTTTCCCTTCATCTGTCTTCAAGTCTACGCGAAGGGAATCAAACGCCTGAGCCAAGTAATCCACTGAAAGATACCAGAATACAGAAAATAAAACTTCTAAAATCACAGTTCCATTTAGCAATATATGAATGACTATCCTGATACTTACTGTTGCAGATATATATTTAAAATCTAAAGGGCCAAAAATATTAAATTCTATCTTTATTTAAAGACATTCTGTGCCAGTTTTTATTCCTTAACAATTAACAATTTGTTTTGAGTGAAGAAAAAGACTAACTACAACTCATATGTTGAAGAAAAATATAAAGCCTTTCTAATATTTTACTTAAGGAGGAAGAAACTATAAGCTTGCACAGTTTGAGGCAATGTTGGTTTCAACATCGGGGAAACCTCTGTTAAAGGCATCAAGGGCCAATTTGTCTGAATAAGAGCAATTACTTTCATGAGAGCAACTACTCCCATTCCTTTCTATAAAAAAAAAATGTAGTTTAAGTTTCAGTGCATACATTTCTTATACTCATCCACAGTGGAGTGCATTAAATTATACAAAGAATGCAGATTAAGTGAAACAATTTAATCTTCTTAATTTCCTGATGTCAAATCTTTCTCAGTATCTTGGAAAAGCATTGATCATCTGGAGCACACAAAATTTTAGTATAAGGATAGAATTTATCCCATAGCAAAAGTTGAACTATGGTGCCATCTGCTGGATACTGACATTTTGAGGGAAATGGATATATGTTCAAATGTGCTACTTTACCCCTGTATCATAAAATGCCACGTGGTCAGAGTGATCACAATTCATACACGGTGATATTTGGCATATGTTTAACAACAGATCTCGTTTTCTGTGTCACAGAAGCCAGCAGTAAAAAGCACCCACAAGAAGCTAAACTGATTCATTCTAATCAACAGCGTTCATCTGCTTAGGGTAAGAAAGTCTCTGCAACAACTATTCTTTTTCCATCATTTTTAACAAGCATTTCTAGAAACATGAGTCTCAATTTAAGAGTAATTAACATGCTTTACCAAAATATCTTGACTGAAATAGTTCCCTCCAACAACTGAAATACTGTATTTGTTCATTAATGATTGCAGGGTGGTCTTCTACTATGCTCAAATCCTGTGGTTACTGTGAATACTCACAACATAAACACTGCACAGGTCAGTTAAGCATAAACATATACTAATCTGCTTAATGATCCAACCCAGAAGGATGACTTCCATGAACAAGAACATTGTTCATTATCTACGGATTTAAAATCTTTGGCATCCCAAATTAGCATCAGCCAGGGTGACAGTAATTGCAGCAATTTTGTAATGTCGCTGCTGTCTAAGAAATGGCCCAAAATTCATAATATATTTCATGCAAGAGACTAAAAAAAATCAGATGCCAAACCAGGTATCTGCTTCTGACATCTGTCATGGTTTTTCAAGATTACTTTAAAAATTAACATCTCTGTAACCTGTCTCCATACGTTTGTGTTACTAGCGCAGGGTAGAGCAAAGGCATTTTTAAAGACGAACCATTCTGAGAACAAAGTCAGCAAAAACAAAATCATGGAATGACTTAGTTTGGAATCTAGTCCAACCCTCCTGCCCCAAGCAGAACCACCTCTGAAGTCAGAATGCTCACAGTCATAACCAAAGTGAACAATTATTTGCTATCAAAATGATCCATGCTTTTAAAACGCCTTTGAAAAGGGAAAAATACGTGGTTAGTATCACAAGGAGTTGGAAAAGGGTTATGGATGCATTCACTCTTATCCTATCCTTGTAAAACTTATTCTTGCAGAAAATCCCAGTCAGGCAGCACCACAGTACTCCCAGACTGCTGCAGGTAGGCACTAATTCATCTCTTACACCTGCTCTTCATAGTCTATAATTAGTGTTTTCTGCCAGACTTCCATAAAAAAGGATCTGCAACACCTCTTGTTCCCTGTTTCCCTTGAAGAAAGAAAAGGCTTCTTAACTGAATGCAGCAATTAACAAATCATCCCAGAGAAGAGTTACTCTACTCTTTAAGATATATTTTCCACATTTTTTCTCACCTTGTCCAGACACAATCTGATTCTTGTTAACTCATAGCATCTACTTTGAAATCTTTACTTCCTCCCTCTCCCACGAGGCAGAGAAGACCCTCCTTCCTCTCTTTCTTTGTCAACACAAAATTATACAGGTTTTAAGTAGAGAATCCTACTTTACACTACTATGATACACCTCTGCTAGTGTAAAAATGTGGGAGGATCCTGGGAACAAAGTAGAAATAGAAAAAAACCTCACAGTGAAAGGAGAGTCACTCACCCTGTGATGACTCCCTACACAATCCCCTGCTTCTTTTTGGTTTACAAAATCTGAAAATGAGGTAGCTGTTTCAGATACAATAATCCCCCCTAACAGGCATTGAAGGCTGTCTGCACCATACTGTTTAAAAGAATATTTGAGTTTTCCCTCTTTTCTTTCCCCCAAAAGAAATAAATATACCAAAAAAAAAAAAAGCTTTTATATAGTCAGAAGCTCAGCTTGATAATAAGTGGCAATTATATTGCATTTAGGATTCGGAGGGGACGTCTCAACTCTGCTGCTTTTATACTGATGGACTCTCTTTGAACAGGTGAACAGAACTACTTCATAGCAATCACTGAAGCCATTATTGAATTAAAGCAATTAAGTCAAATTGGAAAGCTAATAAAAGAAGTCAAAATAATACATTCTTGTGGATTACTCATCAAATCTGCAGATCTACAAAATAAGAAAAAGCATAATTCAGATGGCATACCACTATTCAAGTTTTCAAAGAAGTCATATATAAATTGGAAAAACTTAAGAATTTGTTTAAATTACTGAAGTAAACTGTAAGTTAATTTTAAAATATCTCTATGCATCAGACTGATTGAAAGTTTTGGCAGAAAAGTGAACACCAACCTCTATGTTAAAAGGATAAGAAGGAAATGCGTTAAAAATCCGAGTTTGTGCCTCTACTCATAGTGTGCTGACAAGAAGAGCTCATTTGTGTCATCACTTTAAAAAAAAAAATGCTTTGGTCTTTTCAGCTCGTATCTGTTTTCAAAGAAGACCCCACAGAAATTTGCCACTGCATCTTGAAAACTGCACAAATGCAGTAACCTGTCATGATCTGAAGTAGAAGTCACTGTTTTCAGAGCTGTGTTATCTCCTGACTTGACCTTGTTTGCTTTTGCCTTGTTAACAAAGTATATTGCTGTACTACATCAATAGAGGAATTTGGGATATTTGGATAAAAAGGCCATTTTTTCATGCTAGATAGGTGACTTTGAAGTCATGAAGAACATTTTAAAGTGAAGAGAATAAGGTGCATTTGTAAGTGAGTGTTTTTAACAGTGAAATCTACTGGACAATTGTATCAAGAACTGACAATTTCAGAGAGTAGCATTTTTCAGTGTTGATAATGTTTTATGGTAGCCATTGGCAGTGTTAGACTTGGTGGCAGAAGAAAAGGGAAGCAGCAGAGGGGTAAGGGCTGGAGTATGAACTATGTGCTAACCTTAGACCAAAGGAAAAGGCAATTTCAGGACATATATTGTATCACAATTCAATCTAACAATCCACAACACAAGTGGCTTTCCTATGTGACTACCGATGCATCAGAAGTATCTATGAACACCACATTCATCTATAAAGATAAATGCAGCAAACTATGCCAGGAAATAAACTGCAGCTGATCAGCCCTCAAGGGATTGGTAAACAACCTACTAGCTTAAACAGGGCAGTGAAATTCTAGAACCATACACAATTTGCTACTTATTTCAGTTTATAAAAGAGCAACTAGCTGTGCCATTACATGCAGTAAAGATCTTGGCAATCCAATCACTGCTGTAGAGACATTTTGACAGAATTACCAACACGTCTTTTCTCCTTTTTCAGAAATGTTTATTTGTCTGACAAGAAGTCATCATATTAAAAGGAGCACATAAATACCAACAAGAAATGAATAATAGCAAGAATCCTGGTTTTTTGCAGTATATTTTGCTTCACAAGGTAGTAAAACTCAAATAAAAAAGGTTTTCTCTAATAAAGTGTAATAGACACTATAGTACCATGGAAAAGCTTTTTGTCTGGGCACATGACTGAAATAAATATTTTTTAAAAAATCAGAACTTACCTTGTGTCACTGTTTTAAGCACAATTAAAGTTGACAGAAACCTCAAAGGCAGACAGGAGCTCTTAAAGAAAGCTGCCGATTTTGATTTACTCTCTGTAGACTGTTCAGAAGAAATATGTGGGTTGCCCTTACTTACTACGCCTTTGAAAATATCTTCACCAAGTCTCCTCATTGTTGATGTCATTATTGCATGCTGTTTCAAGTAATACACAGTCAGCATAATCATTAAAACACATTAAAAATCCTGTGTATTATGTAGAGATGTATATGTTCCCCTAGCAATTAAATATTAAATAGCAAATGGTTTGACCATGTATTAGAAAATAATCTGTATAGGAGATGCTACTCTACACACTCTTTTGGTGTTCCAAAAGTCGATGAACAATATTATCACAGCACTTTATCAAGTGCTTTGCCACTCACTTCCATCAATTTTGACAAATATCGTGCATAAAATGAACCTAAAAATATTGCCTTTTCTAGTGCAAAAGTTTTGTAAATATATATGTAAAAATATAATTCCCGAGGTGCTTAGGAGACCAAAACAGATATCACAAACTTGTGAAGACTACACTTAAATACACAATTCAAAATTTAACATAAGCTTGAAAAAGAATTTATTTTTGTCATTTGTTATGTATTTAGGGTAAACACTATGAATTTATGCTTTGCAAAGACAGCAGATTTTCTTTCATGTATACTACCAGAAAACATTCACTTTTCCTATTTATTTAAAACACAAAATGCATTAATATTTTCTGGGAATTTAGTTTTCTAAAAAAAAACACACCACAAAAGGATTATTTGTTTTACCTGAACACCAGTGTCCAGCTGTCTTATAGACCAGTAAATAAATTTAATCACAGGCATGTGTAGTTTAGGATTCACAAATGGCATCCACTGGAGTTGCTCAGCAGCTAGAGGCAAAAGCTGTACAAATATACAAAACTAAAATTACATGCAGCATATGAAACTACTGTATAAGCTAATCATAAACAAAAACCAAACAAAACTTCCAACTCTCTCTTGGAGTTTAACAGATTACATACGCAAATCCTCACTGGGCAGAGCCAGTACAGGTAACAGATTTATATGCATACAATGATCTTGAATTTTACAGAGATTTACATGCAGAAGCGGAAATACATCATGTGAGCTCAATCACAGTAAATCCAATCTCAAGGTCTATAAATCTTTACTATAATGAACAAAAACTGAAAAAGAAAATTTTCTGAACACCTCACTGATTTCCAAACATTGGCACCCCCAGAAGGAAAACAAAAGTATAGCACAGTATCACCTTCTATCAGTCACAAATTGAAACTTTTAATATCTAATATAGGTATCAAAATATTTTAAATTAGACATATTTCATCTCCTTAGAAAAAAGGAATTATGTAAAATGTTACATATAAATCACAAGATGAATTATCAACTGACAACTTTCAAATTGAGATTGAACACCGCGCTTATTATTCTAACTCACTGCCAGAGATAATATTGACTTATTAACAGTGATTTTGTTTTAATTACTGTATCCCAAGCACATATAATAGAGCCTGATCTGTCATAACTTCAAAGTCATTTAAAAATACCCCATAAATCTAAAAACATATTAACACGAGCAAACAATCCAGACCCCTTTACCTTCATACACCTTTCCTGGGTGCAGGTTTTTTTTGAGGTTTGAGCAACTGTAAATCTACAACTGTCCTCTCTTTCTTCTTGTATTTTCATTTTGCTAAGGTGCTGGTCTGAGATCCAGTCCATAAGGAAAGTTAAGAGCTCATAAACTTGTGAATTCAGTGGTAGCTGTAATACATCCACAAGATCACATACTTCAGCTTTCGAGTTAACGTTTTTTCTAAGCCAAAATGGTAACAGACAAACATATGAGAGTACATTATTTTGGAAATATTACATATAATTAAAAGGATGACTAGTATATGCCTGATAAACTATAGGAGGTCAGTTACTGTATTGGGAGCCTGTGGAAAACACCATATTTGAGGAAATACTGATCTCAAACAGCCCGTGTCCACTTTGTTGGGCCTTGTATATGAGGTTTGAGAAGCCTCTATGTTATTAACATAACCTATAACTTATAATATCTCTGGGAAAGGTAAATTGTCTGTGGATCAAGGGGTGGAAGGAGGCTATCTGACCCAGAAGCCACTGTATATTGAGGAGTCAGAGATCCACATCAGTGTTAACCTCAGAAAATGCAGCCTGTGCTGTGCTGCACAGTTTATCCTGTGCTTAGCTGCAGGAAAAACTCAGCCAGCTCACTGTAACAGGAGCCTGCAGGCAGTTCCCACTTTGTACTGGTTATCACACCTTCCAGCTGGCCTTGCCTTTGTCTAAAAGGGCAACAAGTTCTCCTGTGAACATCCTGGGTGGCGTTGTTGTCTTATTAAAACATTTATTTCATTAAGCCATATGTTGTCAGGACATTCTTATATAGATCCAGAAAGAATCCTGCATCTTCCCTGTCCCCACTGGAGAACAGGTACTATTTGTGATGGTTTCTGGGTGGGAAAAAATACACACATAATTTATTCTGTACTTAGACAAATCATTATAAAAGGCCTGGCAACAGATTCTCATATGCAAAATCACACCATTTTATAATTCTGGCCAAATGAATCACAGGAGAAAACAAATCTTTAACGGCCTTTGCACGTGGAAATTCTCATTTCAATGCACTAGACATCCTTTGCTTTATTTCACAAAATCCACTGTTGTTAAAATGTAACTGGGTAACTAGCACTGCTAGAAAAAGTATAAAGACTTCATTAAACTGTCATTCTGTCCCTGTACCACACTGCATAGAAAAATATCCAGTACCTGGTCCAGTACCTGAAAACAGGCTGTATGAACAGTTCTCTAAAGACTTCAAAAGATTTCTTATATCTGCCTTTAGATAACTGTTTTCCTTTTCATTCAGAACTATAAGTACTGATACTGTTTATATTTCACTTGCAATCAAAACACACTAAAACCTCTGTAAACAGAGAAATATGTTGGCTATTTATAGACAACACAGTTTTAAAGCACTCAATGTAGATTAATTGAGTAGGATGGTGTGAATATCTCTCTTCCACCTGACAGTTTAGCCTCTAGCTGGAGAAAATCATTACCAGCTGGGAGATGTTGGCAGAGGACTACCAGAGGACCTACTACATGGAGACAGAAAACATTTCATTAAGTGACCTAAGAAGATATTTTAAGGAAAACAAGGTGATCGGTTTTTTTAACTGTGTATGAACATTGCATTTAGTCTCTTTCCCTCATTAAAGACTGTTTCTCAAAAAGTAACAGTAGTACAGTCACCTCTGGTTTACAGAATTAATTTTCTTTATCTGATACCTTTGACTGACCACTTTTTAAGCCGATGTTATTCATAAGAACAATGCTGTATGTTATTCATAAGTATTGTAGCAGTAATCAAAATGAGTTCAAGATCTGCTCTGACACAGCAAAAGAAACCACTAAGACTAAGCAGGTCATAATTTTATTTAACAGATGAAAGATGAGATGACAGGAAGAGGAAAACATGCCACGTACATACACTCTGTGCATAGACAGTATGAAATCCAATGTTTTTAGCAGCGAGCTTAACTGCCTGTTTTCCTCCAATATAATCTGCATCTTTTCTTACTGCTAATAATTCACTCGTAAAATAAATACGATTGGAAGATGCATTCTCTCATTTCTAGCAGATACACAGAGACTATTCCACTAATATCTTTAGAAGGAACCTTTCATTTCACCCAATTCTTACCTTAGCAATTTTTGATGTTACTGTTGCTTTTTCTTGCTTGACAGGTTTACTTCGTTGCACAACTTGACATATATCCTTAGACTTCCGTACCATTAAAAATTCATGCTTCCTCTATAACAAAATGTAACAATGAATTATATTTCACTTGTTACCTATAAAGGAAGCAGGTACATGTAAGAACAAACCTTACTTGTAGGTTCTCTAAACGAGCTTGTACTTTTCTTGCTTGACCTTCCAACTTCTTGTTCAGCTCAGTCACATCATTTAACTGAAAGAATTAGGAAAAATTTAAGTATCTGGATAATATTAGGAAATATTTAAGTACTAATTCAAAACACACATCTTGACTTAATTATCGCACTGAAATAATCTGATGTGGCTGTTGAGCAGTTAAATTATTTAAGTTCATTTTTTTTTCTTCTGAGTATGTAAACTATTAGAAACAAAATCATTATCCACCTCCACAATAAATCACAAAATCACAAACTGGTTGAGGATGGCTGGCACCTCTGAAGGTCACCTGGTCCAACCCCCAGCTAAAAATGGGCCACTGAGAGCCAAATACTCAGGATTATGTCCAGATGGCTTTTGAATATCTCCAGTGTGGGACACTCCACTACCTCTCTGGGTGACCAGGTTCAGAATAAATAAGACAGCAGCAGCACTTTGTTGACCTGCAGCCCAACCTTTCAGTCTTCATGGGAAGAATGAGCTCTACAATGCCTCTCTAGATATACAGGCACTACACATTTGATTACTTTCATGAAGCAGTAACATATAAATGGAGTGCTCATGCCAAGAATGGTCCAATAGCCTTGTTAATGGGGAAAGTTAAAGTTTTCTTCTCTGCAGAATGAAATAGCTACCAACCATACTATAAAAACAGTTGGCTCTATGAGAAAAGATGAGGGAAACTGTAACCTCCATTTAAATATAAGAAATATGCTCTATGCATGCAACAATCAACGGCATGATTTCCACAAAGCCCTCAGTTTGCAAACAGATGCAAAGATTTTATAGTAAGAGGAAATAAAGACACAAATGAGTTGCACCAGAACCATCGACATTCTAGGATTTAGGTCTGACTTCCTCTAAGAGAAAGAACAAGGCTCTGATGTAGATTTTTATTGCAGTCAGAGTGTCAGAACTGTAATTAATGCACTGAAAAAAAACAATGACCAAATGGTTTAGATAGCAGTTTGTGTGTCAGTATTTTAGGTCAGACGTAACTATCAGGTGAGATGAAAACTCTTATTTTGCATTGCTATGAACCACTGTCTCAGTTTAAGAACTATCTTAATTAACTTTTGTAAAAGTAATTGAAAATACTGAGCTAACATGAAGTTAGAAATACATATTCTACTTTCTATTTAATAGGGTCAGCACAGCAATTCAGCACAGGGTGGATTCTATCATGCTGTAAAATACTTTCTCTCCATCCACTCTCATTTTGCTTCAGAGGACATGAGTTTGTCCTCCCTTGCAATTAGCTGTTGCTAGTGGGTCAGGGAACAAGTCCAACTATTTTTATACTGTAAAAGATCAGACAACAGGAAATATCTACTTTTACCTGTTTTCTTAAAGAGTCATTCATTTCCTTCAAGGTATCAAATGACAACTTCAACCTTCTGTTTTCTTTAGTTATTTCTCTCAAGGCTTCTGTTAGCTGTTTAACTTCTGCCTCGTGTTGCTATAGAAACATGAAATTTAAAAACATGATTTGCAAGAGACCATTTTGAAATAGAAACAATTCTAAGTTAAGTTCCATTTTAGTGTTAAAATAACAGGACAAGCTTTCAAAGATCAAATTTGTAATTCTGCATGGCCAAATTAGCACGCTCAACCAATGTGAGAAAAAAACTCGTATGCCACATATTAAAAAGAATCCATAAAGAAGCTGAAAGCAACGTGCAGAGTCAACTGTTATTCTTCTTCCCAGATTCTGCCCAAAACAGATATAAATACGTACATTTCTCAGACAAGTCAAATGTGGGAAAGGTTCATGAACTAAAACCAGTGACAAAGCTTTTACTTACAGCTTATTCTTCCAAATAATTTTTAAAAATTGTGATTCTGTTTTGCAGCAACTTTTGAGGTTTCAACTGGTTTTTCCCACTCTGAATCATGTGGAGTAAGAAAGAATTCCTATGTCTGTTAGGCTAGCACTCTAGTTTACATCACAAACATATGAATTGCTAAATAAAACCTGCATATTCACTGCATCTTCTTATTCCCCTGAATCTTATTTTCTTTTATCTGTTTAACTTCTCTGCACACCACTGCATCCTGTTTACCTCCAGATAAAAAAGTAAAGTATTATTTCACTGAAAATATTCCAGCTACATATACTATCTTTAATTTTCCCCTTCCATGAATTCACTACTCTTTACTTATTTATCCACTCATTCTCTGCATTTCCACTTACAGTTTAATCCTCTGTTCCTACACGTGTAACTAACAAAAATAAAGCATAGTAGAAGCTTAAAGGAAGCAAGCCTCAAAAAGATCTCTCTCTATTATGGGTCCCTTACATCTTGAGATATTCTATGACTCTGTATTTCTGCTTGGAAGGACAGTACCTTCCATCCCAGCTATACAGAAAAAACATCCACAATTCCTCTTTTCTTAATTGCTGCTCTTCCTCAGCCAACAGGATCAAAACAGCTGTGGGCAGTACATTTTTGTCTAAAAAAACTACCCACACTTAGCTAAGATGACATGAAATGACAGATCCCCTTTTCATACCAATAAACATGCAGACCTTGCCAACGTACAATTGAGTGCACCTTATCACATCACATCGAATGTTTCATTTCCATTTTCTACATACACAGTTAAGAGTTTTATCTAAAGTTCAATAGCTGCTCTAGGAAGAATCAGGAGAGAATTACTAACATGAAAGTTAAGTAGAACCAAATCAGTTGTTAAACTGTAGGGTTGCAGGTGACACCAGATGTCTAAGCCACCCACTTCCATAAGTAAATCAGGCAATGTCCAAATGTTTGCCTAGTCTGTTCTCAAGACCTCTAATACTGGAAACACTGCAGTCTCATCAACCTACTGGTCCCTAGGCTTAATTAACTTTGTTTAGATACAATTTTTCCTAATACTTAAAATAATTTTCCCTTGCTACTTCTCCTGTAACAGACATGGAAGAAATATTAGATATATTATTCCTCTGCGTTGCAGCCTTTTACATGGCTGAAGCTTGGCACATTCACCCTCAGCTTATCCTGTGTGTTGAACCCATACATCTGCTCATCATCCTCTATTTCTGCAGCAGATATTTCTAATCAAGTGCAATACTATACACTCACACCTCCTAAACAGTATAATGGGTTTTTTCAGACCTACCATAGCTTCAGTTTGTCAAGATCAATTTTAATCCCAATGTTCTTTTTCAGTATGCTTGAAATTGCCCCACGCTTGCTATTTTCTTCAAATTTAATAAATGTGCTCTCTCTCATCATCAAACTTTGTATTGAAAATACTGAATAACACTGGACTGAATAGATATTCCAGAATTGACTGTAAACATTCCTTCATTTTTACTGTGAACTACTGTCTCACTACAGGTTTACACCAACTGCATTACGTCTATGTTATACTTTCCAAATCTGTTTATGAAAATCCCATGCAAATCTGTACAAAAAAAGTCTCTAATTAAGTCCAGACATACATATATAATGACTAATCCTTTATTAGCAATGCCCATTATGTTGCTGGAGGAGAAAGGAGACCAATTTGACAATTTATGATTAAGGTTCACTAGTAGCTATTTATTGCATTTTCTGCACCGTTCTTCCTGTGGTTAGTTCATAGCTCATTTCAGGATTTATTTATTTATTTTGAGAACTGGCATTAAGCTGATGGTTGTACAACTCTTTCTTTTCTAAAGGGAAAGACACCACATTTCTTCAGTCTTCCAGTACTCCATTTGACCTCCACAAATTTTCATATAATCACTAATTTTCCCTGTGTTCTCATCAGCTAATTCTCTGACTGGTATAAACAGTCTTAAAGCCCAGAAGATTTGAAACATCTAAATTAACATCTTAACTTATTCCTGCACTATTCAAAAGTTTAGGTCCCGCTCTCCTGACACTCTTCCCCTTTCTAATATGCAGTCTATGCTCCCTTGACAGTTTCTGGGAAAAGTTTATCTGCACACTTCAAAGAAATTGAATTTCTCGGCTTATGTTTTTCACACAAAGTACGTATATTTAAGATTTTCCCTTGGTGATCTTCTGGATAATAACTAAAACTTTTCACAAGACCTAAATTCAATAACAAACACACACAAGAACAGTGTTGTTACGCACATTTTTCCATTGCTGAAATCATACCATTTAATTTTCTGCCACATACCCAAAATTAGGTTGTTCTTTTCTTTCTCTCATCTTTTTAGGTGTTTTTCTGCTAATACTCTCTGCGGTAGTTGCTATGTCATAAGATCTCATTGTGTCTTAAAGCCTTCCCAAGGAAACCTACTTCAGCTACAGCTAATGCAAAGATATTCATATGGGTTACATACAATTACAGGTAGACCACAATTTTTTTCTCTAATACTGGTCATACACCTTTTGCTATTTTAGAAACTAGTTACCTCTCTTGTCTAAATTGTAACAAGATGTACTGTTCTGAAACAAGCCATATGAAAACCTACCAATATTCTTTGGTATTTCATTTAGCTATTTCAAGCACTTCAAAGAAATAAGCATTTTATCCAGCAAACACATGGTGACTTAAGATAGCCACAAACAATTTAAATGGCATGTAGAGCATAAAACTCATTAAATATATTACTACACCTCTTTTATAATTCCAAATTTTGTGTGAACTTCTTCCTCAACACCTCTTATTTTAGCCAAAGCTGCTTCATGTCCAAAAAGCAATGCTTCTCGCTCTGTTAAAAAACGCTCTCGTTTCTGGAGTTGCAGAGCATATTCCCGCTGTGCTGAACTTTCTCTCTGTATCAAGAAAGCAAATGTTGAAACAGCTGTAAAGTCCATGAAATTATCTCAATTTGCACCAAATTTAAATTTCTTCTCATAGAGATATGCTTAGCTTTTTATAAAATTATACAGTGTTTCACAATAGCTTACTAATCAAAAGATTGTGATGGGCTGGGGAGAATGGTGAAGGGCTCTGGGGCACAATTAGTGTTTACCTCCACCATTCCAACAACAAGGAACAAAGAGGGAGAGTGCAAGAAAAAATCAGTTAATTAATACCTGGCTCCAAACCTGGTGTGAGGAGCAAAACTTCAGGTTCTTTGTTCATGGACTTACCTGTACACCTCCAGGCTTCCTTAACAGGGAAGGGGCACACTTGTCTCCTAGGGGTACAAAATTCCTGACCAAAAATCTAGCAGGGCTCATTAACAGAGCTTTAAACTAGATGTGAAGGAGGAGGCAATGGCCTGAAGCTAGACCAGGGGAGGTTCAGACTAGATATCAGAGAGAAATATTTCACAGAAAGGGTCATCGGGCACTGGAACAAGCTGCCCAGGGAGGTGGTTCAGTTACCGTCCCTGGAGGCGTTTAAAAGACAGGTAGACGAGGTGCTCAGGGACATGGTTTAGTGGCAGATAGGAATAGTTGGACTCGATGATCCAAGAGGTCTTTTCCAACTTGGTGATTCTATGATTCTGACATCTATGCTCAGTTTTCCCACATTTTAACCCAAATGACTTTGATGTGCAGCAGGACCCCCCAACCTCTCAAAATACAAAGTCTGGCTCCATATGATTGTTCAAGTATAAACCCAAACTTTTCGCTTCCAAAATGTTTTTGGATAACAGTATTAACTCTAAGACAAAAAAGAAACAATAGACTAATCTAGTGTTCTGTAATTAGTGGGAAGCACCCCTGAAAAAGCGATGAGGAAAAAAAGGGATACAAAATCTTTTTTGCAAAAGACAGTCCTGGCAGGAAATTTAGCATAAGCATAGCAGCTGTTACAGAAAAAAAAAAACCCATACAGGATGCTCTGTTATTGGCCTAGGTCTGCTAGGGGGACGCACTGCTGAGATTCCACAGCAGCAGAAAATTAAAGATAAGGCAGAATGGAGGGTTCTCACAGGAAGCCATGAAGACAAGCACTCTTGAATGCCTACAGCCAGGAGAATGGTTTCAGATGCTGTTGGTAGAAGCAATCGTTGCACGTGCTTTCCTCCATGCTCACTGTGTCACAAGACAGTCTTCCTGGTTGCAACAGCACTGAGCTCATACTCCCCCTCATGCTAAATTTTATCTGTAATACCTCCTACGCAAGTCAAAGCACCACTACAAGATCGGTGATTTAGGTTAGGGAAAGAGGTAGGTGATGAGAGAATTTTAGTATATAATTAATTGTGATTAGCTTAAGTAATAATAGTTTTAGTACATAAGTAAGTTATGGTGTATAAGTAATTTCTGAATTCTGTCAAAAGTGAGAATCTTCATAACATTACTTAACAAAATGTTTAAGCTGATTCCAGTTCTTACCTGAAGTTTCTGATGTATGATAAATAATTCACCATAAATTTGATTGATGTGAGGCGGTATTAAGCCTTGATTATTGCATGCTTGGGCACCAGTTCCACTCAAAATTTTCCTTATCAAACCATTAATAATATTTTGGTCACCATTTTCTCGTGCACTTGCAGCCAAACGGGATGGCAAGGTGCTGCCTGCAGAAAGAAAAAACCCATTTGACATTAAAAAATTAGTCTTAGATACATAATGACATAGTTGTTCTTCCAAAACAGCGAAAACTTATTTTAAGCATTTAGAATGACAAGTGTGCAGCAAGAGGTATCAGAATGAGAAAGTAATCTAAAGAATTATCGAGAATTGCTTAAAGATTTGTTACATGACTTGTTTGAATTGATCAATGGAGTTCTAAAAATAAAACAATGCCCTCCAATACAGAAATTGCACAGGTATCTGTAAGAAATCTATGCACATACTGAATCATAATGTAGACAAAATCTGCTATTAATTTTGTAAGAGCTTCAGGCAAGCAATGCACTGCTGACTAGACCTTGACCAGACATATAAGTGAATAGAATAAAACTTAATAACTACTGGACATCATATAAGAAACTGCTAGACATAAAAGATTATAGTGTAAGAAGCTGATGACAGCTGCAGATAGTGCAGTGAGAAATGGTTGGATTTCAGATATTCAAATGGCCAAAATTCACAGATAATTGAAGGGAAGTATCTTGTTCTTTTGGGGAGAGACCTCTTGCAAGGACAACTGCACCTAGGTACCACATCAAGATTACCTAGGTAACAGTACAAGAAACACAAATTTGGGTACTGTGCTGGTTTGGGCTCTCTTTTTCTTATTTATTTCTTATTTATTTTTCTTCATAGGAGCTGGTATTGTGTTATGTTTTGGATTTGTGATCGAAAATAGTGTTGATAACACAGGGATGTTCTAGTTATTGCTGAGCAGTGCTTGCACAGTGTCAAGGCCTTTTCTGTTTCTCATGCTGCCTCACCACTGAGCAGGCTGGGAGGGGGCACGGCTTGGACAGCTGATCCCAGCTCACCAGAGGGATAACCCAGACCACATGATCTTGAGCTCAGCAGCAAAAGCTGGGGAAAGAAGGAAGGAGGGACTTGCAGAGCAATGGTGTTTGTCTTCCCAAGTAACTGTTAAGTGCGATGGACTCCTCTTTTCCTGGACATGGCTGAACACCTGCCCACTGATTGGAAAGAGTGAATTAATTACTTATTTTTGTTTGCTTGCACGTGCAGCTTTTGCTTTAGCTACTGAAGTGTCTCAATCCGTAAGTTTTCTCACTTTTGTCCTTCTGATTCTCTCCCTTCATACTAGGGGGGCAAGAGTGAGCATGCAGCTGTGTGGGGCTGAGCTGTCTGTGGAGGTTAAACCACACCAGGTACATACATAGCAAAACTCAGACCAAAGAGGAAAAGGTAATAAGGGATAAGTTGTTTATTTGGTAGACAACTGGTCAAGATAAAAAAAAGGATAACAAGAAGTAGCATCAAGAAACAGGCAAAAGGTTACTAACTAGATAAGCAACTGACGTAATAAACACTAACTGGTGGTATGCATCAGGCAGCCCTATAGCTGATCATTGTTGCAGCCAGAGCAGGACAGTAAACCAAGCCTGTTGTTCTACCACAGTGTGCCTGCTTCAGGGGTGAAGGAGAGCATCACTAGTACAAGGCCATGTAAAACAAATATTTACCAGAGTTTTGTGTTTATTTTGTCTTTAATTCCATATACTGTAAGCTATGTATTTTTCCTGGTGCAATTAAACTTTTCCCTTTCAGATAGAATGTGTTTTCAAAAACCTGCTCTTATAATCTTCCCCACTCATTTAATACAACTCTTGGTGAGAGTCTATTACAGTTCCATTGACCTGTTCTGCCTGGCCTCCAAGATTCCTTTTAGCCACTTTGGAGTTGTTTGGCTGGATAGCCAGCTCCAATCTTCCAGATATACTTTCAAAAGAATTCAAGCATGTTCCTCTAAACCTAAAACTCTCCCCATTCATAAACTCCTCCAGCTGCAGCAGAACTTTCAGGTGGTTTTAGTGAACTAATGCCAGCTGGTCCCTGCTACAATCTTCCAGCTAGAATTTCCTGACCTGACTGAACAACAGATAACATTGGCTCTCTCCCCATCGCCAATTTGCAACAAAAGACATATGATGTAACAGAGTTCTAGTATATATTAACACAGCTAGCTACATAAAAAAAAATAAAACAAAACAAAACAGAACCCACCCTGTTTCTTCATTCACATTATAAAGTCACCTGGCAACCAGTTTCATAAAAGGTTGATTTTTCTTTTTAAAATGTATTGCATCAAGTATGTCTGGACTTCCTAAGCTAATTCTAAAGGATCTATTCACACTTACATGACAGGTTAAATCCCAAAATTAAAATGCATTTTAGCCAATTACTGCATTTTTGAAACGAATACATTTACTAAAAAGTTTTTTAAATTACATGTTATACTTCATCCAGAATTGTAAAAATATTTAAATTCAGTATTTATTACCTGTTTCAAAGCAATTAACAGCCTTTTCTTCTATTTCTAGACCACTTGAATCACTAAAACAATCTTGCTCATCATCAAAACTAAAAAGACACAAAAGAAGCAACAATCTGAAATTACTCAGCCCCTTTCTAACATGGTATATATAAAGAGCATTGAGAGAAGTCTCTATAAAAAATGTACAAACAGCAATGTTGCTGACTTAAAAGTAGTAACAATAACTAGAATTCTTACAATACTCTTCTTTCATCACTAATAAGCAAATTCCAGGAAAGCTAAAAATAGAAAACCCTTTTTTAAATTATATTTTTATATTTGGTGTAAAGTAGATCTGAAAAGAGATTTCTTGGCTTTTGTAATCAAATTACCTCTAAATTAACTTAAAGCTGTACATCAGTCTGAGCTATTTGCTTTCCTCCTAATCATTTATATCATCTAGTTCAGTGCATATCATCCCTGTATCCCATTAGCAATTCCAACATACAGATTAGATTAGAAAGCGAGTGAGACAATACCTCTCATCAAAATCAGCGTTCACATTCTTTCATACATCAGCCAAAAATAGTTTATTACCTAACAAGACTCTCATTATAACTTCTGGATCTGTGCAATCCAATTGTACTGTTTACTCGTGGTTTCGGATTTTTTTTTTGATTATGAGAGACAACAAACGATAAAAGAGAAACAAAGAGAAAACACCTCTTACCAATCCCAGTCTTCAAAATTTCGCAGAAAACCATTAAAAGATCTGATGCTGTTCTCTCTTTCACTTTCAGTAAATTCCGACTCTGAAGAACATTTGGATAAAGAAACAGTAGTATTTTCCAGTGAGCTGTCCATGTCTCCTGGAATATATAAAATAAGAACAATTTTATTTTGCTTTTAGGAAGCTGACATTAAGAAATTGACAAGGGCTAATTAGAAATTCTTATCATGTAGGTTTAAGAACTAACAAACCCACTGATACAGCCTGACAAATGCATGAAGAATTATTATAGGCTAAACTATATGAAGAAAGTTTTCAAACCAGATTTGCCTTTCTGAAGTTTTATAGATTGCTTTTATATACTAATTTTTATGTAAACAACGTCTGGCAAATACATTTTTATTTTACACTGCCGTTCGTATGCACCAGCAATATGTTCCTCAAGAAGCCCAAGGGCATTCTGAACATTAAATGTGTATTTATCTTTAAATTAAAGCCAATTGTATGCATTATAAGGTGGGCTGCTACCAACTACTTCAAGCAGGGCTTATCCAAAACAGCCTTGGAACCGTTGCTCTAAAGCATCCTTTGTGTTCTTCATGTGAATATTAAATTCCCAGGCCAGCTCCTAGACATCACAAACCTCCAAACAAGAATGACTACCTATGTAAAATGAGAAAATACCGAAGTAATTAAAAAAAAATTAAGAACTATAGTTTTAGTATATATTTTCCCCGAAAAAGACATTAAAGCACCATTGTTAGTTATTACCTCTGTACACTAGGGAGCTTTCGCTCTTACAGTCAGTGAATATTGTTTCTAAAATGCAATCCTACAAGAAAGCACAAAAATACTGTAATAAAATCAGAACTTTCATGAGAAGTGTATGTTACAAATGACTTGTTTAAGAGTTACAATGCCTTATGACAGAACTCTTACTACAACTACACACTTGGAAAAGCAAAGTGGTTTTTTTTCAGTATGTAAGTGGCCCTTATACTAATATAAAGAGTCAAATATATTTTCCAAGGTCTAATAACGAAACATTCATAGTGTTATATGTCAAAATACTTGAGAGGCTATAAAGACAGTACAAAGAGAGTAACATAAAGTAAGGGCATAAAAGTAGCATGAGGTAATCAACGGAAACAGCACCATCTACTGTTACAAGGAGGCTTTTTATGTCAGTGTTCCTTGCTCTGCTTGTTCCTACCAACTTGTAATTATACTAAAAAATAAAAAAAGAATGACAAGCAAAATCAACTAACTGTACATTAGAAAACCATACACTTAGGCTCAAAGCAGCTCTCATGATCTCAGATGTGTTTCACTGTATCTCTCTGCTATGCTCTAGATTAAGCAATCAACTACAGTGTTTCTTGTACACAAACACCATTTGTTAATGAAATAACAAGCACAAACAAATCTAGCATTTCCTTCCTTGCAAGCTTTACACTTTAAAGTCTCAGTGATAGTTTTTAAAGATAAAGTTTGAAAACTATTTTTCTTTAAAGAACGCAATTCAAAGAAGAATTTTCCACATGGAAAACACAGCACCTAGAGCACCACAAAATACTACCAGAGTTGCAAATACTTCTGGATGAAATAAGGGTAGGTATATCCAGATTTTCACTGCTAAGGAACTCAAATCTTCACCTCATATTTGGGGCAGTTCTTAATCTTAAAATGGCAAGTCGCATTTCCTCAGAAAAAAAAAGTGTCTTTGCTCATTTGATGATTCCCAGGACCAACTTATCTCCCAGTCCAACTATATGCCTAGTGCAAATCCAGCTCTCAATCTCTTCCAGTCTTTGGCTGCTCATGCGCATTTTTACACTTACTTCCTTTGCAGCACAAGTCTGAATACTTAAATAAGTTATCCCCTGGGCACACTGGAAGCATCTGCCTCATGGAATACAGATGCAAGCAAGAAATTGCAAAAATTTGTATCAGTAAAAAACAAACAGACCTCAGGCAAAACAGAAGTGAGTGCCTACCCAGCCTATATTGCTTCTACAAAGCATCAAAGGCCTTTGAAACACCAGCAAGGGAGGGGTGTCTTCGCTGCTGGATTTTTGGGCAGATTAATAGATTAGATTCATAAACACTTATGTCTGTCCAAGTAATGGAGAAGAAATGACAATGCAGCTCCTTCATTCACATTGGTGCAAAGAACCCAGCTCTTTCCAGTGTAAAACAACACTGTTTTACCTCAGCAAGGGAATAATGCCAAACATAATTTACTGTTTGGTCCTTGTGGCAGGCTCTTAAAAACGATGGGGTTGATTCTCCTCTGGTTGACTAGATACAGTACAGATTCTCACTCCCTGAAAAAAAGAGCTTTCCAAGAAACCACAAACACTTCTAACACATTCTAAATAAGGGAAGCGGTCCCTGCAGTGAAAGCAGAGTTTCCCTGTTACACACATTTTGTGCATGCCCAGTTAACCACTTCTAAGATGATTCGGGCACTACCCCGCCCACCTGGCAGCACCAGAAAATCACAGGCAAAAATCATAGAATCATAGAATAGTTAGGGTTGGAAGGGACCTTAAAGATCATCTAGTTCCAACGCCCCTGCCATGGTCGGAGACATCCCACTCTATCAGGTTACCCAAGGCCCCATCCAACCTGGCCCTGAACACCTCCAGGGGTGGGGCAGCCACAACTTCCCTTGGCAACCTGTTCCAGAATCTCACCACTCTCACAGTGAAGAAATTCTTCCTGATGTCTAGCCTAAACCTGCCCCTCTCCAGTTTATACCTGTTCCCCCTTGTTCTATCACCACAAGTCTTTGTGAACAGTCCCTCCCCAGCTTTCTTGTATGCCCCTTTCAGGTATTGGACGGTCACTATAAGATCTCCTCAGAGCCTTCTCTTCTCCAGGCTGAACAATCCCAACTCTCAGCCTGCCAAATTTTTTCTCATCGGGAAGGTGCTCCAGCCCTTGGATCACCTTTGTAGCCTTTCTCTGTACATGTTCCAACAACTCCATATCCTTCTTGCACTGAGGATTCCAGAACTGGACACAATACTGAACACCTGGTCCCTGTAGGTGCTCAGGGCCAGGCTGGATGGGCCTTGGGCAGCCCGATCCTGTAGGGTGTCCTGGCCAGTCACAGGGGCTGGAACTCCATGGGCTTTAAGCGCCCTCGCTACCCAAATCACTCTATAGTTCTACAAAAAGCAGAGGCGAGGAGCTCCTGGGAGCGCACAGCGTTTCAAACCGCTGTTTCCTGGGAGATCACAGAATCACAGAATAGTTTGGGTCGGAAGGCCCTTAAAGATCACCCAATTCCAACCCCCCCGCCACGGGCAGGAACACCCCCTAGGCAGCCTGTGCCAGTGCCTCACCACTCTCACGGTGAAGAAATTTTTCCTATGTCTAGTCTAAATCTGCTCCTCTCCAGTTTGTACCCATTGCCCTTTGCCCTATCACCACAAGCCTTTGTGAACAGTCCCTCCCCAGCTTTCTTGTAGCCCCTTCAGGTACTGGAAGGTCGCTATAAGGTCTCGCTGGAGCCTTCCCTTCTCCAGGCTGAACAAGCCCAACTCTCCCAGCCTGTCCTCGCACGGGAGGTGCTCCCGCCCTCAGGTCACCCTTGCAGCCCGCGCGGTTCCCAGGGGCCGCAGCCCCTTCCCCCCGCGCCCCCCGCTCACCCCGCCCCGGCTCCCGTCGTGCCGCTCGAACCAGCCGCCGCCGAGGGAGGGGCGGGGCGAGGCAGGCGGCGCGTGCGCAGCGGCTGCTTCCCCTCCCCCTCCGGCGGGCTCGCGCGAGGGGCCGGGCCGGAAGCGGAAGGGGTTGAGGTTACTCTGGGTGCTTAATCGTGGGGCCGGTGGGGCTGGAGGGAATTTCAAGATCACCCAGTTCCAACCCCCCTGTCACGGGCAGGGACACCTCCCACCGGACCGAACTGCTCAATGGCCCATTCATCCTGGCCTTGAACACCTCCAGGGATGGGGCAGCCACTGCTTCCCTGGGCAACCTGTGCTGGTGTCTCACCACCCTCATGGTGAAGAAATTCATAGACTCATAGAATCACCAGGTTTGAAAAGACCCACTGGATCATCGAGTCCAACTATTCCAATCAATCACTAAACCATGCCCCTCAGCACCTCGCCCACGCGTCTTCTAAATACTTCCAGGGAAGGTGGCTCCACCACCTCCCTGGGTAGCCTGTTCCAGTGCCCAATGACACTTTCTGTAAAAAATTCTTTCCTAATGTCCAGCCTAAATCTTCCCCTGGTGGAGCTAGAGGCCATTCCCTCTAGTCCTGTCCCCTGTCACTTGGGAAAGAGGCCAGCACCCTCCTCTCCACAACTTCCTTTCAGGTAGTTGTAGAGAGCTATAAGGTCTCCTCAGCCTCCTCAAGGCTAAATAACCCCAGTTCCCTCAGCTGCTCCTCATAAGACCTGTTCTTCAGCCTCCTTACCAGCCTCATCTGTCTTCTCCGGACATGCTTCAGAGCCTCAACATCCTTCTTGTGGTGAGGGGCCCAGAACTGAACACAGGATTCAAGGAGCGGTCTCACCAGTGCCGAGTACAGAGGGAGAAGAACCTCCCTGACCCTGCTGGTCACGCCGTTTCTGATACAAGCCAAGATGCCATTGGCCTTCTTGGCCACCTGGGCACACTGCTGGCTCATATTAGGTTGACTGTCAACCAACACCCCCAGGTCCTTCTCCTTCAGGCAGCTTTCTAGACAGACTTCTCCTAGTCTGTAGCTCTGCATAGGGTTGTTGTGCCCCAAGTGCAGGACCCAGCATTTGACCTCATGCCATTGATCTCCTTCCTTTAAAAAAGATACAAAACCACCTTAAAGCTGAATACATGACTTCCATATTTTGAACTCACAGATCAAAATGCCAGATTGATTCTCTTTATTAAACAAGTCAGCATGAATACATGAGTCAATGATTAGTCAGTAAGCTCTAAATACTGACCGACACTGCTGGAATATTTCAGTACTCGAAGTGATAATTCTATATTTGTCCACAGTCTGTAATGACAATCCTCCCATTCACAAGCCCTTTAGGAGAGCCAAAGGATTCCATCTTTTTCACAACATCCATGCCATCTTTCACAAACCCAAACACCACGTGCTTGAAGTCCAAGTGTTCTGCTTTTTTAAGTGTTATGAAGAACTGGGAAGTATTTGTATCTCTGCCCTTATTTGCCATGGACAACAATCCAGGACCAGTGTGTTTCACTTCAAAGTTCTCATCTTCAAATGCTGTTCCGTAAATCGACCGTCCACCAGTTCCATCGTGGTTTGTTATATCACCTCCCTTACAGAAAAACAGAAAAACAAAAAAAAAGGCACAGCATTAGTTTGCAAGCCCCCGTACACAAAACAGCAGTAAAATCCTATTGCCTTTCAACAGTGAAGACTGAGCATTCTAACAAAGAATCCGCTACATGTCAATGAGATCTAGGAGACTTCTTTTAGAGGGAAAATTGAGCATCTAAAAAACTTTGGAATATCAATGTTAAAGCACAAGTTTTCTAAAATACAAAGTGTACTTTAAAATGTAAGGGAAGCCTGGAAAGATGTGATCTTGGCAGGTGAGCGTCCCTATCTGTAGGGAAAGCTGAATGGTTATTTTGGGGACCCCTGCTTTCCTTGATGTTCCTGTTCAGCAACAGGGCCCTCATCCATCGTAAGAGGAGATCTCCATCTCCAGTTTGAAGTCCACACTAACATGGCAGCACTAGGTAACACTACAGCAGCAGGCAACTCGCAGATGGAAAGGGCAGGTAAAAGTATCTTGCACATACTGCCAGCAAGAACATGTTCTCCCATGGAAGTGATTCCATAAAGTGCCACTGCAAGGCCAGGTGTATCTCATTCCCTCAATCCAGAGGCTTCCTGCTATGCTTACCTGGCACACAAAGTCAGGGACTATTCTGTGAAAGCTGGAGTTCTTGAATCCAAAGCCTTTCTCTCCCGTGCACAGGGCCCGGAAATTTTCAGCAGTTCGAGGGACGATGTTGGCAAAGAGCTCCATGGTTATGTGTCCTAGAGGTTCGTCATCGGCAGAAACTTCAAAGTACACAACAGGGTTGGTGTCCTTTGACAGTCCTGCTGCCAGAGATAAGTGGCCCTTCTGCAGCTCTGACAAGCTCTGCTGGCACTCTTCAAACCTCCTCTTGAAAGAATCAGCCATTTCTTGGCTTTTAAACCGGACTGCGAGTTGCTCCACTTTTACTTCACCATCTGAAAAAAAAGCCCAGAACAGGTTTCTTCAGCTGCTTTCCATACAGTCAGAAACAAACACCTCTTCTCTTATACAATCTCCGGGAAAAAAAAACAAGCCACAGAAACTAGAGATTACCTAGAGAAAACAGAAACCACCTGAAACACTCACCAGCGTAATCGGTGGCTGTCCAAATTAAAGCATTGTTTGAGGTATCAGAGGGCACCAAGTTCATTTCTTTGGTGATGACGTGGTTTGCACAGACTTTAAGCACTTGGTCCCTTCTCATGAGGACTCTGTAGTATTTCTTTTGTGTATGGAAGAGGATCTTGATCTCTCCAACACCACGCTCCTTCCACTGAGTAGCATCCCGGTCCCATCTGTAAAGTTTTGCCCTCTCTTTGAAGAGAATTTCTTCATCTTCTTCCCCAGATTTTACCTCCACCTAAACAACAGCACAGCAAAGTTCCTGTGACTTCCAGAGAGCTTCTCTCACCAACCATATTAAACTGTATTACATACAAGCGTGACAATTCTGGCATATTAGAATGGAACTTTACTCATTGAGTTTCTTTCTCCAACAACAGCACAAACAAGGAGTTTCTCCCTTTGCTTTTCAAGTATGCCATAGTGTATCAGTTTTAGCTCCTACAAGTCAGGTGTACAAATTTGCATCCAGATAACAAGGTACAAAAGCCTTCGAAGTTCATTTCATTAACTGATGCACCAGGCACTTCCCAAGTGCTAAGCAAAGGTTTAAACAACAGGTGTTTCTACACAGGCAGTGCAAGACCTACAGAACAAAGCAAACAACTCTGAAAGCAAACTCAGTTAAGCAAAGCATTTTTAAAAATCCTGCTGTGCTAGAAGACATTCTTACCATCTCAGTGTCGGCATATATCCCAGAAATCCCCTTACCTCTGGCAAGGACACAATTGGCTCAAAGTGGATGTCATCACTATGTACCACCTCATCATCACTACCACCTTCCTCTTCATCTGCTTTACGGGCTGTCTCTCCAAACACAGCTGCTCCTGTATTTGCCCATTTGAAGTTTTTATCTAAAATGAAGAAAGCTACATTGTAAACTTCTTGTGCAGAACTAAAAAAACCTACACAGAGTCCCCAAACTGTTGCTCACCAAGCAATCGGCAGAAATTTGGTGCACAGGGGTGTATTGTATGAAGCAGAAGTCCAGCTGACTGCCTGCCTCAGACAAGTTTAACTCACCTTTTGAGCCAAAAGCAAAGTCTCCAGAGTTCTTGGAAGCCAGATCTGCAAACGACAAGCCTGCACTACTGCCAAAACCAAATGTGATGGCTCTGTTTTCTGTCAAATAAGAGGAGAAAGTCAAAGGTTTTTCCGTGCCTTTTGCAAAGAAAAAGTGAGCCATGTATGCAGTCACAAGAAGAAACTGGAGAAATCTCCACGTTCTTCTAAACTTTCAAAACATTTAAAGCTTGTAGGACACTTGTCACAGTCTTTAATTAAGTGTGTTACAAAGGGCCTCCAGACAGAGTGAGAGAGTTTCAGCACGTGATTTCTATGCAGATTCACAGAGCTCTAAGTAGTCATGCTCTATTGAACAGCGAACTTCAGGAAGTTCACCCTATATAAATACAACAAGCACTAACATTGCTCTGTGGGAATTCCATTTGAACACACTAGAATTTGATGGATACAACTGTTGTAATCCCCAGTCACGTTCCTACTAGACTAGTACTCATGCTCCTCATTCGGTATTGGTCCTACTTCTCCCCAAGGCAGCAAATGCATCACACAAAGTCATCTACTGAAAAGCATAATTGCATTCCCAAGAAAACGAGAATGCACCCCTGACCTTACCTTGTGTTGACTCCAAGCAGTCCAAATCACTCTTTTTAGTTGACAAGTCTACAGGTTTGTCATTAGCTCCCGATAAATTCTCTGACACAGGCACAGTTTCTGAGGGGGAATCTGGTTCTTCACTGCGCGTAACTGACTGGACAGATGATGTCACCTCATCGGCTGATGGGGTAGGCGCTTCCTCCTCGCTGGCACAAACTAAGCTGGTTGAGCTTGTAGCCTCGTTCTCCTGAGATTAACATGAAGTAAAGCAGTAAGCAAATAAGCGAGCAGAGCCTACTATTCAAACTACCTCCTTAAGAGACCAAACCCAGTCATTTTAGAAAAAAAAACCAATAAGATGAGCTGTTGTTGTAAGCATTCCGAAATTCATCATTACTCTTAACACACAAGGACATAAACATGACATGAGACTGAAGTATCCCTGAAGCTGTATGCTTTTAAAGAAATACTACTACTCCTGAAACCAATTAGTCCTACCTCTGCGCATTAGGAGTGATATAATGTGGCCAAAGCAGTTTATACTTTACGAGAACAGCCGTGTCACCTTTCTCTTCCCAAGAACTTAGTCCTTAAGCCGCTGGTTTGGTTCTGGCCGAAACCTGAAGCACAGCCACAGCAGACTGACACACTCCCCACTGAATGTTTTAGTTTTCACAAGCTGAAAACCACACAAAGTCTTACACCTCTGAGGCACTTGTACAGCTTTAATGACAAAATGTTTAGTAAAGGTGTAGTTCTTACTTTTGTTTCTTCGGTTTTAACTTCTGCCTGAACGTCTTTGGGACTGTCATCCTCAGTATCGCTGCTGACACCACAGACAGATGCAGAAAGATCCTGTGGAGTTTCTGATTTACCCTCCTCCTCAGGAACTGAGTTCTTTTCCCAAGCAGTAACACATTCTCTTTCATTGCCAGATTCACTTCCTTCTGTGATGCCTAAAGGAAAGAATAAAAATTAGGGGAGAATAGCTGGCAAGGCAGCTAAATACTCAACCAGTTTTTGGTACCCACATTATTAAATAATCTCACGATGGCCAGAGCAACTTCAAGTAAGACTTGAAGATTTTTTCAAACAGCATTTCTCTTCATGCAGTAGAAGTCAAGATTAACTCAACTCTGCTTCTGGTGACTAGAACTGGAAATTCACCGTACATGGTTTTCTGTTGCCATCAGGGAATTTCCATGCAGCAATGAAGAACTTTAAGGGTATTGTGTTTGAAGATGTACCTTTTACAGGATCTTGCAATTTCTTTTTCTCTTCGGAATCGCTGGGATACAGCCTTCCATTAAGGTTTTTAACAGCTGTTTCATAGTCTTCATCTTAAATACAAGAAACAAGCATAAGTTATCAGGCACCCTCTGAGTACAGAGAAGGCTGCTAAGCCCTTCCAACACACAAGCCCAGCAAGCAGGCATAAATTTTGCTTTCTTTCCAAGTTGCACAGATCAGCATGTAAGCTTTCCCTTTCTATTTTGCCTACGCGTGCTGCAGGGCACTGCTGAAACTTTTCTGTGCCAGGATTGTTACAGATTTGTGGCACAAGTTTGGTTTTTAGAAAATACATTTCTTTCTGAGTGCTTTTGTTAAGCGTACCACTAAACGCTGTACATCTTCAGCCATAAGGAAGATGACAGAATTATTCACTGCATCACAGACTACACAAGATGGAAGGGACCCAAAAGGATCACCAAGTCCACCTTCCTTCTCCTTACTGGAGTTCGTAAAACTAACCCTTATCACCAACAGCATCACCCAGACTCCGCTTTGCACTGTGACATGCTCGGTGTTGTGACCACTGCCCTGAGGAGCCCGTTCTAGTCACCAACAACACACTCAAAGAACAATCTTTTCCTAAGTCTAAGTTAACTTCCCCTGATGCAGCTTTGTTCCATTCCAACCCTGTCCTGTTGCAGGTGACCAGAGAGAGATCCCTCTCTGCTGCCCACCTTGAGGAAGCTGGGGAAGGCAGGCAGGTCACCCCTCAGCCCTCCCTTCTGAATAAAGCAAGTGTCCTCAGCTGCTCCTCGTAACTCTTGCCCTCAAGGCCTTTCACCATCTTGGTTACTCTACCCCAGACACACTCCAACAGTCTCATGTCCTTCCTCAGATCGAGGCACCGAGAACTACACCCAGTGCTTGGGGAGGGACTGCACCACTGCAGTGTGTTACAGTCTTTCCCCACACAAAAGCAACACCAAGATCAACTGTGCCACTCCTTACCGTCATCCTCGTCACTCACGTATCCAGGCTTGTTCTTGTAACAGAAGAACGTTGGAGGTAGCTTGAGAAAGCCAGCGAGAGCTCGCTGTTCAGGGGTAGGTGTTAACTCGTACACTATTACGACCTCATCGGATGGAAGATCGTCTGATGACATTGTTGTCTTCTCAGCTTTTTACAGAAATGGAAAAATAAAAAACCGACCCATTAAATCCAACTAACTTCAGAGCAGGGAATAACATCAACCCCATGTTGCCATTAAAACAGAACTGAATGAACTCTAAGACAGCTAAAAATACATTTGGAGCTTAGGCATTCTCGGCTGACCCACAGGAAACAAAGTTACAGGCTGCTAGGACTTAAAACTTAAGAAATTCTAACCCATACGCCCAATTACATCCTATTCTATTGCCTTCGTAATTGGAGCAGCAGAACAGAAGCAAGCTTGCAGCTCTATATTGTTACAAGGATTACTTAAGCCCTCGTGTCAAGCCCAATCTGACTATGGGAAAGAACAATACAGGTGTTACCCAGAGAGAGAAGCAAACTTCATGCCTGAAAGAAAGAAAAAGTAAAGTTGTCTACAGACATGTGTCCTGTTGTCTTGCTTACAAGTGCTTTAAGTTCCAGAAGATATTGAGCAGCAACTGAACACAACATGCTTCACATTACCGATGGGAAATCTGAGCTTTTTATTAGCTCATCTCATTTTCCCATAATAAGCGATGCTGAAACTTATTGTTACAGAAGAGAATTTTCAGCTCCATCTTCTTGGGCAACAACAAATAGTTCTTTCAGCCTATTTGGCTCTTCCACCAGGGACAGATACCACTATAAATTTTATTGCATAGCTTTTTCTCTTCTCCCTTTCAACATGAACTTATCCATTCCACAGGAACTGAAAAACAGCAGAAAATAAGGACTAAAGCTGAAAGCACAGCCTAGAGGAAAGTGCCAAAAAACACCTGGCCATGAGAACAAGCAGCCAGATTTGGAAAATAAGATTGGAAGTTTTCTTATGGGAGAATGTAAGCAAAGAGGGAAGACAGACCAGTGTAAGCATTGTGTATTGGCTGGTTGGAGTTTTGTTTGTTTGAGTTGGGTTTTAGTGCCCACCTGGGAGGCACCTGAAGGTTTTAGACAAAAACGAAACATTCTAAATAAGGGCAGCAATTCTCACAGTGAATGATACACGGCAGAAATTATTTTCCCCATTACACGCATTCCGAGCACTCCCAGCTCAGCACTCCCAGGCTGATTCATGCATCGCCCTCTCGCACCCCCAGCCTTACAGAGAATAGGATGTAACTGGGCATGAGGTTAGAATTTCTTAAGTCTTAAGGGGATGCGGTTACAGTGGGGGTTAATCATGGAGTGGTTTTGGTTGGAGGGACCTTACAGATCATGCAGTTCCAAGACCCTTGCCATGGGCAGGGACACCTCCCACCAGACCAGGTTACCCAAGGCTCCATCAACCTGGCCTTGAACACCTCCAGGGATGGGCAGACACAGTTTCCCTGGACAACCTGTTCCAGTGTCTCACCACCCTCATAGTGAAGAAATTCTTCCTTATGTCTAGACTAAATCTGCCCCTCACCCTATCACCACAAGCCTTTGTAAACAGTCCCTGTCCAGCTTTCTTGTAGCCGCTTCAGGTACTGGAAGGTCTCTATAAGGTCTGCTCAGAGCCTTCCCTTCTCCAGGCTGAACAAGCCCAACTCTCTCAGCCTGGCCTGGTATTGGAGGTGCTCCAGCCCTTGGATCATCTTTGTAACCCTCAGCTGGACCTGTTCCAACAGCCCCATCTCCTTCTTATGTTGAAGATTCCAGAATTGGACACAATACTCCAGACGAAGTTTCACGAGAGAGGAACAGAGGGGCAGAATCACCTCCCTGGACCTGCTGGCTGCACTTCTTCTGATGCAGCCCAGGATGTGGTTTGCCACCTGGGCTGCAAGTGCACATTGCCAGCTCATATCAAATATTTATTTAACCTGATGTAGAGTTAAATTTCAAATTAATTGATTAATTGTATTTTTTGAAAGCTAGACAGAACGTCCCTGAGTGTGTTTTCTTTGAAGCAGTGTTTTTCCCAGACATGGTTTATTCTTTGGAGATAACGTCGTGTGTGCAGCATGAGCTGTGCTGAGCGGAGGGCTCTGCTTCTGTAACCACCTCTGCCTGCAGACTTTCCCCATCTCAAATGCAAGGTCAGGCAGAGTTGGACACAGCCCCAAATTAGGAAGAGATTTAGCTGTTATGAAGTTCATAATAACATTAAAATTAGACTTTAAAAAGTAACAGAACATGCATAAGATTCCTCAGAAGTTTTATCCATATGCATCATGGCACTGGGAAATAGATCCCATCCTCAGCTCGTGTCTCATTGCATGCGATCAACGAAGATCATTCCCTCATGCTGCCCAGGCCTGATAAAGGATGCTCTGCCGCTCAGCCAGTTCTCAGCCCACCTCACTGTACATTCATCTAACCCACACTTCCAAAAGTTACCTACAAGGATGCTGTCTACGGTAGAAAATGTCAAAGCCTTGCTGAAGCTGAGTAGACAACATCCACCATCCTACCCTGTCTAACCAGCCCATGATGACATCATAGCAGGATATCACACTGGTCCAGAATGGCTTGCCTGTGGTGAAGCCACACTGACCACTTCCGATAACCTTTTATTCTTGGTGCTTGGAGATGATATTCAGGATGAGCTGTTCCATCATCTTACCAGGGATGATGCAAATAAGGCTGCCTGGCCTGTAGTTTCACAAGTGCTCCCTCCTTCTTGCCCTTTTTAAAGATTAGATTGATATTAGCTTTTTTCCAGACCTCAGGCACCTCTCTCCTGTTCTCCATGATCTTTCAAAGATGACAGAGAACAGCTTAGCTATAACATCTTCCAGCTTCCTCAGCACTCTTGGGTGCATCCCATCAGGGCCCATGGATTTGTGGGTGCCCACTTTGCCTAGATGATTTCTAACACAATCCTCCTCGACCAAGGTTCAGTCTTCCTTTCTGCAGACTTTCTCTTTCCTCCAGGGTCTGGGTTTCCCAAGTGCCAGCCTTAGCAGTAAAGACTGAAGCAAAGGCAGCATTCCGCAATTCCACCTTCTCTACATCCTCTATCACGAGGGCACACACCTCATTCAGCTGCAGACCCACATTTTCCCTAGTCTTCCTTTTGCTTCCAATGTACTTGAAGCAGCCCTGCTCGTCCTCAGTAACCTTCGCCAGATTGAATTCCAAGTGGGCCTTAGCCTTCCTCATGCATCCATACATACCTGACAGCATTCCTCCATTCCCCCCCATGGAGACAGTCCTTTTTTCCACCCTCTGTAAACTTTTCTTATGGTTAAGTTATTCCAGAGGCTCTTTACTCATCCATGAAAGCCTCCTGCCTACTTTGCTTGATTACTTATTTCTAGGGATGCACCAAGCTTGAGTGTGGAGGAAGAAGCTCCTGACTATTCCCTAGCTCTCTGGGATGCCGCTAGCTGCTAGAGTCCCCTCCCACAGGATTCCTCCAAGTAAGCCTTCGAAGAGGCTAAAGCCAGCTCTCCTGAAGTCATTTTGTAATCCTGCTAATTGCCCTATTTCAATGCAGGATGGTGAACTCCACTGTCTTGTGGTGGCTGCAGCCATGGCTGCCCCCAGCTTTCACATCACCAAACAGTCTTTGGAAGAAGCACCCTTACCTTGCTTCCAAAAAAATATCAGAAATACCTTAAGGCTGGATAGAGGAGTTCCATGTTTTTAACACAAGGATCATAACGCCAAATGGGTTACCTTGGAAAAAATAATGCCAGCACTGAGCCACAGAGTGGAGATATATTAAAAAAACACCCCACCCCCCATTTATTCATGCATATCCACTACTGAGAAAGTTTGAAAAGATAAAACTACTGCTGCAGTTACTCAGTTGTGCAGCAAAGTCAGAGAAGGAAACGGAGCAAATAAATACACTGAGAAGAAAACAAGGAGAGTCCCATCATAGCAGAAGCACAGCATTTCAGGCAACATCAAAGAGCAGCCAGAAGGTTTGCACTAAACTGCCCTTTAGAAATAGTCTATGTATAAAATAAAATGTCAGTATGCTTCTCTAGCAAAAAAAAACCAAACCAAAATGCTTATGAATGATGCTTGAGCTTTCAAATATCAGAGGGGTGTGCAGGCAGCACAAACCAGCACCTACTCGCTTGCTGCCTCAGCTGCCTTCCTGCAGATTATCTTGCAAAGGCCTTCGAGTTAACTGATCAGCAAGTACCACCTACAATTTCCACATTCAAAAGAAGATATTTACATGAGCAGGAAGCGAAATTATCCAAGTTTCTCATTCTTAAACCAAAGTGAAAACACCACATTTATTTTAATAAGACTGAGGATTTAATTTTTAAAATTTGACATTTAATACAAATGTGTCAGGATAACACAAATACACCCTAGAAGATACCAGTGTCTGAACTCTTGATTTGACATGCAAAAATTCAATTAGAACACAAAAAAACCCCAACTATAACCTGTCATTTTACATTTATACATCTGAAGAGTCCATTTCAAGAAGCTGAAATCGTAAGTTAATAACACCTAAATAATGACTGACACTGCTAGAACATCTCAGTACTCAAAGTAATAATTCTATATTTGTCCACAGTCTGTAATGACAATCCTCCCATTCACAAGCCCTTTAGGAGAGCCAAAGGATTCCATCTTTTTCACAACATCCATGCCATCTTTCACAAACCCAAACACCACGTGCTTGAAGTCCAAGTGTTCTGCTTTTTTAAGTGTTACGAAGAACTGGGAAGTATTTGTATCTCTGCCCTTATTTGCCATGGACAACAATCCAGGACCAGTGTGTTTCACTTCAAAGTTCTCATCTTCAAATGCTGTTCCGTAAATCGACCGTCCACCAGTTCCATCGTGGTTTGTTATATCACCTCCCTTACAGAAAAACAGAAAAACAAAAAAAAAGGCACAGCATTAGTTTGCAAGCCCCCGTACACAAAACAGCAGTAAAATCCTATTGCCTTTCAACAGTGAAGACTGAGCATTCTAACAAAGAATCCACTATATGTCAATGAGATCTAGGAGACTTCTTTTAGAGGGAAAATTGAGCATCTAAAAAACTTTGGAATATCAATGTTAAAGCACAAGTTTTCTAAAATACAAAGTGTACTTTAAAATGTAAGGGAAGCCTGGAAAGATGTGATCTTGGCAGGTGAGCATCCCTATCTGTAGGGAAAGCTGAATGGTTATTTTGGGGACCCCTGCTTTCCTTGATGTTCCTGTTCAGCAACAGGGCCCTCATCCATCGTAAGAGGAGATCTCCATCTCCAGTTTGAAGTCCACACTAACATGGCAGCAGTAGGTAACACTACAGCAGCAGGCAACTCGCAGATGGAAAGGGCAGGTAAAAGTATCTTGCACATACTGCCAGCAAGAACATGTTCTCCCATGGAAGTGATTCCATAAAGTGCCACTGCAAGGCCAGGTGTATCTCATTCCCTCAATCCAGAGGCTTCCTGCTATGCTTACCTGGCACACAAAGTCAGGGACTATTCTGTGAAAGCTGGAGTTCTTGAATCCAAAGCCTTTCTCTCCCGTGCACAGGGCCCGGAAATTTTCAGCAGTTCGAGGGACGATGTTGGCAAAGAGCTCCATGGTTATGTGTCCTAGAGGTTCGTCATCGGCAGAAACTTCAAAGTACACAACAGGGTTGGTGTCCTTTGACAGTCCTGCTGCCAGAGATAAGTGGCCCTTCTGCAGCTCTGACAAGCTCTGCTGGCACTCTTCAAACCTCCTCTTGAAAGAATCAGCCATTTCTTGGCTTTTAAACCGGACTGCGAGTTGCTCCACTTTTACTTCACCATCTGAAAAAAAAGCCCAGAACAGGTTTCTTCAGCTGCTTTCCATACAGTCAGAAACAAACACCTCTTCTCTTATACAATCTCCGGGAAAAAAAAACAAGCCACAGAAACTAGAGATTACCTAGAGAAAACAGAAACCACCTGAAACACTCACCAGCGTAATCGGTGGCTGTCCAAATTAAAGCATTGTTTGAGGTATCCGAGGGCACCAAGTTCATTTCTTTGGTGATGACGTGGTTTGCACAGACTTTAAGCACTTGGTCCCTTCTCATGAGGACTCTGTAGTATTTCTTTTGTGTATGGAAGAGGATCTTGATCTCTCCAACACCACGCTCCTTCCACTGAGTAGCATCCCGGTCCCATCTGTAAAGTTTTGCCCTCTCTTTGAAGAGAATTTCTTCATCTTCTTCCCCAGATTTTACCTCCACCTAAACAACAGCACAGCAAAGTTCCTGTGACTTCCAGAGAGCTTCTCTCACCAACCATATTAAACTGTATTACATACAAGCGTGACAATTCTGGCATATTAGAATGGAACTTTACTCATTGAGTTTCTTTCTCCAACAACAGCACAAACAAGGAGTTTCTCCCTTTGCTTTTCAAGTATGCCATAGTGTATCAGTTTTAGCTCCTACAAGTCAGGTGTACAAATTTGCATCCAGATAACAAGGTACAAAAGCCTTCGAAGTTCATTTCATTAACTGATGCACCAGGCACTTCCCAAGTGCTAAGCAAAGGTTTAAACAACAGGTGTTTCTACACAGGCAGTGCAAGACCTACAGAACAAAGCAAACAACTCTGAAAGCAAACTCAGTTAAGCAAACCATTTTTAAAAATCCTGCTGTGCTAGAAGACATTCTTACCATCTCAGTGTCGGCATATATCCCAGAAATCCCCTTACCTCTGGCAAGGACACAATTGGCTCAAAGTGGATGTCATCACTATGTACCACCTCATCATCACTACCACCTTCCTCTTCATCTGCTTTACGGGCTGTCTCTCCAAACACAGCTGCTCCTGTATTTGCCCATTTGAAGTTTTTATCTAAAATGAAGAAAGCTACATTGTAAACTTCTTGTGCAGAACTAAAAAAACCTACACAGAGTCCCCAAACTGTTGCTCACCAAGCAATCGGCAGAAATTTGGTGCACAGGGGTGTATTGTATGAAGCAGAAGTCCAGCTGACTGCCTGCCTCAGACAAGTTTAACTCACCTTTTGAGCCAAAAGCAAAGTCTCCAGAGTTCTTGGAAGCCAGATCTGCAAACGACAAGCCTGCACTACTGCCAAAACCAAATGTGATGGCTCTGTTTTCTGTCAAATAAGAGAAGAAAGTCAAAGGTTTTTCCGTGCCTTTTGCAAAGAAAAAGTGAGCCATGTATGCAGTCACAAGAAGAAACTGGAGAAATCTCCACGTTCTTCTAAACTTTCAAAACATTTAAAGCTTGTAGGGCACTTGTCACAGTCTTTAATTAAGTGTGTTACAAAGGGCCTCCAGACAGACTGAGAGAGTTTCAGCACGTGATTTCTATGCAGATTCACAGAGCTCTAAGTAGTCATGCTCTATTGAACAGCGAACTTCAGGAAGTTCACCCTATATAAATACAACAAGCACTAACATTGCTCTGTGGGAATTCCATTTGAACACACTAGAATTTGATGGATACAACTGTTGTAATCCCCAGTCACGTTCCTACTAGACTAGTACTCATGCTCCTCATTCGGTGTTGGTCCTACTTCTCCCCAAGGCAGCAAATGCATCACACAAAGTCATCTACTGAAAAGCATAATTGCATTCCCAAGAAAACGAGAACGCACCCCTGACCTTACCTTGTGTTGACTCCAAGCAGTCCAAATCACTCTTTTTAGTTGACAAGTCTACAGGTTTGTCATTAGCTCCCGATAAATTCTCTGACACAGGCACAGTTTCTGAGGGGGAATCTGGTTCTTCACTGCGCGTAACTGACTGGACAGATGATGTCACCTCATCGGCTGATGGGGTAGGCGCTTCCTCCTCGCTGGCACAAACTAAGCTGGTTGAGCTTGTAGCCTCGTTCTCCTGAGATTAACATGAAGTAAAGCAGTAAGCAAATAAGCGAGCAAAGCCTACTATTCAAACTACCTCCTTAAGAGACCAAACCCAGTCATTTTAGAAAAAAAAACCAATAAGATGAGCTGTTGTTGTAAGCATTCCGAAATTCATCATTACTCTTAACACACAAGGACATAAACATGACATGAGACTGAAGTATCCCTGAAGCTGTATGCTTTTAAAGAAATACTACTACTCCTGAAACCAATTAGTCCTACCTCTGCGCATTAGGAGTGATATAATGTGGCCAAAGCAGTTTATACTTTACGAGAACAGCCGTGTCACCTTTCTCTTCCCAAGAACTTAGTCCTTAAGCCGCTGGTTTGGTTCTGGCCGAAACCTGAAGCACAGCCACAGCAGACTGACACACTCCCCACTGAATGTTTTAGTTTTCACAAGCTGAAAACCACACAAAGTCTTACACCTCTGAGGCACTTGTACAGCTTTAATGACAAAATGTTTAGTAAAGGTGTAGTTCTTACTTTTGTTTCTTCGGTTTTAACTTCTGCCTGAACGTCTTTGGGACTGTCATCCTCAGTATCGCTGCTGACACCACAGACAGATGCAGAAAGATCCTGTGGAGTTTCTGATTTACCCTCCTCCTCAGGAACTGAGTTCTTTTCCCAAGCAGTAACACATTCTCTTTCATTGCCAGATTCACTTCCTTCTGTGATGCCTAAAGGAAAGAATAAAAATTAGGGGAGAATAGCTGGCAAGGCAGCTAAATACTCAACCAGTTTTTGGTACCCACATTATTAAATAATCTCACGATGGCCACAGCAACTTCAAGTAAGACTTCAGGAGTTTTTCAAGCACCATTTCTCTTTTTTAGAGGCCACCTGAAATGTACATTTCTCCTTCAGGTACCATTCTACTGATAACAGTTCAACAGGCTGAGCTCAGAGGAGGTTTTGGAGATGCAGCTTTTCTGCTACCAGCATCACTGCTTTTAAAACCTCTCTCAGGACATAAAAAATTCATCTCAGTGCCCAAGGACCCTTCAGTTTTAGAGCTTCTGTTTCAGTAGAGAAGAAATTTTAGAGTATCACGTTTGAAGACGTACCTTTTACAGGATCTTGCAATTTCTTTTCCTCTTCGGAATCGCTGGGATACAGCCTTCCATTAAGGTTTTTAACAGCTGTTTCATAGTCTTCATCTTAAATACAAGAAACAAGCATAAGTTATCAGGCACCCTCTGAGTACAGAGAAGGCTGCTAAGCCCTTCCAACACACAAGCCCAGCAAGCAGGCATAAATTTTGCTTTCTTTCCAAGTTGCACAGATCAGCATGTAAGCTTTCCCTTTCTATATTGCCTACGCGTGCTGCAGGGCACTGCTGAAACTTTTCTGTGCCAGGATTGTTACAGATTTGTGGCACAGGTTTGGTTTTTAGAAAATACATTTCTTACTGAGTGCTTTTGTTAAGAGTACCACTAAACGCTGTACATCTTCAGCCATAAGGAAGATGACAGAATTATTCACTGCATCACAGACTACACAAGATGGAAGGGACCCAAAAGGATCACCAAGTCCACCTTCCTTCTCCTTACTGGAGTTCGTAAAACTAACCCTTATCACCAACAGCATCACCCAGACTCCGCTTTGCACTGTGACATGCTCGGTGTTGTGACCACTGCCCTGAGGAGCCCGTTCTAGTCACCAACAACACACTCAAAGAACAATCTTTTCCTAAGTCTAAGTTAACTTCCCCTGATGCAGCTTTGTTCCATTCCAACCCTGTCCTGTTGCAGGTGACCAGAGAGAGATCCCTCTCTGCTGCCCACCTTGAGGAAGCTGGGGAAGGCAGGCAGGTCACCCCTCAGCCCTCCCTTCTGAATAAAGCAAGTGTCCTCAGCTGCTCCTCGTAACTCTTGCCCTCAAGGCCTTTCACCATCTTGGTTACTCTACCCCAGACACACTCCAACAGTCTCATGTCCTTCCTCAGATCGAGGCACCGAGAACTACACCCAGTGCTTGGGGAGGGACTGCACCACTGCAGTGTGTTACAGTCTTTCCCCACACAAAAGCAACACCAAGATCAACTGTGCCACTCCTTACCGTCATCCTCGTCACTCACGTATCCAGGCTTGTTCTTGTAACAGAAGAACGTTGGAGGTAGCTTGAGAAAGCCAGCGAGAGCTCGCTGTTCAGGGGTAGGTGTTAACTCGTACACTATTACGACCTCATCGGATGGAAGATCGTCTGATGACATTGTTGTCTTCTCAGCTTTTTACAGAAATGGAAAAATAAAAAACCGACCCATTAAATCCAACTAACTTCAGAGCAGGGAATAACATCAACCCCATGTTGCCATTAAAACAGAACTGAATGAACTCTAAGACAGCTAAAAATACATTTGGAGCTTAGGCATTCTCGGCTGACCCACAGGAAACAAAGTTACAGGCTGCTAGGACTTAAAACTTAAGAAATTCTAACCCATACGCCCAATTACATCCTATTCTATTGCCTTCGTAATTGGAGCAGCAGAACAGAAGCAAGCTTGCAGCTCTATATTGTTACAAGGATTACTTAAGCCCTCGTGTCAAGCCCAATCTGACTATGGGAAAGAACAATACAGGTGTTACCCAGAGAGAGAAGCAAACTTCATGCCTGAAAGAAAGAAAAAGTAAAGTTGTCTACAGACATGTGTCCTGTTGTCTTGCTTACAAGTGCTTTAAGTTCCAGAAGATATTGAGCAGCAACTGAACACAACGTGCTTCATATTACCGATGGGAAATCTGAGCTTTTTATTAGCTCATTTCATTTTCCCATAATACGCGATGCTGAAACTTATTGTTACAGAAGAGAAGTAAATTTTCAGCTCCATCTTCTTGGGCAACAACAAATAATTCTTTCAGCCTATTTAACTGGCTCTTCCACCAGGGACAGATACCACTATAAATTTTATTGCATAGCTTTTTCTCTTCTCCCTTTCAACATGAACTTATCCATTCCACAGGAACTGAAAAACAGCAGAAAATAAGGACTAAAGCTGAAAGCACAGCCTAGAGGAAAGTGCCAAAAAACACCTGGCCATGAGAACAAGCAGCCAGATTTGGAAACAAAGGTTTTCTTATGGGAGAATGTAAGCAAAGAGGGAAGACAGACCAGTGTAAGCATTGTGTATTGGCTGGTTAGAGTTTTGTTTGGTTTGAGTTTTATTGTTGTTTTAAAAGTCGGAGTTTGGGGTAAAAGTGGGAGAAACAAATTTGTTAACTGTGTATAACAATTACCCCCATAACATTTATATATACACACCACCTGTTTCTAAGAACAATTTGACTGTTTTAGGAGGTCAACATATTTGTTAATGTTCTTCAGGTTTGAGTTACACTAGTCAGAAGTTGAAGGTTGTTCTTAAAAGCTCACTCTTCTCTTCAGTGGGAAATATTTGCTAAATTTGTGACACTATGTAGTCTGGGGGAAGCTAAATTTTCAGCTAGGAACCAGACTACTACTCAGTTCCTGAGCAACATCGGTGCTCCTGCTCATGCTATTTGACATTCATTATTGCAAGAGGATAAGGACAAAATAGAAGCACAATGTTTTAGACCTACTCCTTGATTCTGTGGCACAACTTAGGCACTAAAATAAATCTGCTTTTTCAAAAGCTGTTTTCCCACTAGTATCTTCCAACAGACTATGGGCAATATAAGTAGTAGAGTAAAAGCAAAATCCAAAGTACTAGTTCAAATTTGTCTTCTTTTTCAAGTGTTCCCTCTCCATCTTTTGCCCTAATTGACTCTCCCTCTGATTACAAATTAATAACTTGACACTTATGTACCAGAGTGTAGCTCAAACCCATTACCACCAGCACATGAAATCTTGAGTAATCCTTTTTACTCACTTTTTTCTTTTTAGATCTCTATAGCTCTTTTAAACTGGTATAAACTAAATGTTGGATAAAATTCTTGAACAAATTTCGAAGTTCATACCATAACAGTAAGCTGTAGATATTTTAATATATATTCTCAGAATCTTTTGCAAAAAACCTAACTCCAGCTGATTTAACAATCAGAATTACATCTAGACACACAGGCATCCTGCCTGTTATTGTGGTTTTTTTCACTCAGATTAATTAAACAAGTGTCTCAGTTGGACTGATAGGTTTGCACCAAGTTCACCACAGAGGTTTAAGTGTGGAGTATTCAGTCTCACAGCCTTTACAGGTTACTGCAAAAAATAACTTTTCCTTATGATTAGAGAATTTTCAAAGACCTATCTTCTACAACAAAAAAAGTTATTCCAAGGTCAGGCACGCAGGTGGTGAAAGTGTGAGCTTCCTTTAATCTGAGCAGTACAAATCTAGCTAGAAGACCCTGGCAACAAATGATATAGTCAATCATATTTGGCAGATAGCATTCCCAAAGAATTATCATCCAGTCTCTTTCAGTCCTTGTGCTAAGTAGCTAAATAAGAGAAATACTTTAAAAAGTCACTTCAGATTAATCTCTAGGTAAAGTTCTCCATGAAACTGCTCTATCAAACAGTGGATTAAAATTCTAGGATTCCAAACATCCGCTCAAGGTGACAAAAGGGTTCAAGAAAGATTAAGGCTACAACATGTATTTGCCCTCAGAATACTAAGACTGAGTAAGATGGTCACTGGTTTTGTTGTCAGTTTCTACTCAATCCCCCCATAAGAAAGTTAAATTTTCTTAAACAAAATGCTGCAAACAGCCTAAATACATCTTCACAGGCAGCCATGAAAACGAAGAGCCACGCATACATACAGCACATTCTTCAAAGACTGGTGGCTTTGTGATAATAGAACTTTTTGCTCAGGGTTAAAAATCTACACAAACACTGTTAGTACCTGAAAGGAACAAAAAGAATCATACCATGCACAGCAGTTCTTTTCATAGGTGCTATTAAATTTTTGTTTCAAATGACATTGTTTCAAATGACTATCTAGTTAGTCACAATACTGATATTTTTTCTCATGCAGGTATTGGTGAATATTATAAGAGAAAAGTACCAGAAATAAAACCTTAATGTGTGTCACTGATACAGCAAAATGCAATTGACACAATTTTCATCCTGATTTGTAACCCACTTATAAAAAGCTCAAGACGTGACCATAGAAAAAGCAAAGTACTTTTGCATGGAGGTGCAGAACTACTACAAGGTCACATTTATTGCTCTACAACAACTCCAAAGCTGCTCCCCAAAAAGATGTTTCCCATCAGAAAGCCTCAGATTACATTTGTACTAGGTAGGCTTGAAAACCTGATTTAGAAAGGACTTCTAAACATCATTTGCTATTAAGTCAGTACTCAAAACAAAGCCATCCAAAACATATCATGAAGGCAATTACAAACTGTAAATAAATCACTAAGTATGTAATCATATCCTAGTTAACAGAAAACTATAAGCGAAGAACAGTCTGAAGCAGCAGAAAAGCATAGTTTTTTTTTAAGTACACACTTCCGCCCTTGCACACATCCAATATAAAACCAGCATCAATCTGAGGTAGCAAAAGGTCTTGCATGTATGCATTGGCACAGAATACTTAATCACTTCACATAACAGACATTGAATGATGAAAATAAAACTGAATTGTTAATAAACTCCATGCACAGGGATGTCTAAAAATGCAGAGCAGCTGTCTTTAGATCATGCATACAGAACAGGATTTCACTGCTTAAATAAGAACAGGTTCTGTAGAAGTATAATTTTGAGAAAATGTGTTTGGAAAGACATTTTTCAACAATGTAAGACACTAACATTAGAAAACTGTCCTGTGCAGACTAGAATAAAAGTCTGCTTTTTAAAATTAAAATGCTGTTGAATTGCTGCCTAAGTTGAGCATGCATAGAGCAAGCATGCTTGCAAGCAGCACTGTTAGTAGCAACTTGTAACGACATATAATCAACCTATAAGCTGTAATAGTTTTGGTTACAGGCTCTGAATACAAAAGTTTTCCTACCAGCTAAGGTGGACTTCATATTGTACATGAAATATATACACAGAAACAGTACCTGAGGGGCTGGCTTTCTCATTTCTATGAACTTGTTTTTAAGAAGAGTGGTAGTTCACACATTGATAATTGAGAAACTGAATTAAACATTTCCAACACAGACACTAATTACATCCAAGCGTTTTACTGGATAACCTGTCCTGAGACCTTCAGGCATATTTAACTGAAGTGGAAGATCTCAGGTACCAAGAGACGTATTGTCTAAAATTAACAGGATTTAACTTCTTTAGAAGAGAGGAGTTTTAGAGATCTAGTATGCATGTTCAGCAAAATCATGACAGAGAAGTGCAAGGCAGATACCCTCAGTAAACAAGGCAAACAGAAGCCAAAAGCTTAAACAGGGTGATCCATTATGCTAGCTCATATTAACACACTAAGGGCTGAAGACATTCTCCAATAGGATAAATACACTAGTGAGACACACAATTTGAGTCGTCTTCTTCAGCATGCATGTTAATTATAAGAATTACCGAGCCAACTGCTTTGCCACAGTTGGGTTACTGTCCATGCCTGCTAGGGTGTTTTTATCACACGTTCAGTGCAGTATGCAAATACCTTTACTATCAGGTTGCAAGGAAGATGTGCTTGTCCAAAAGGCCATTGGATTAGATTTAAAAAGGCTAAAATTAAATCCTAAAAAAAATAAATTGTTTGGATGTAAGTGTTTCCCTGGAATTTTAAAAGGGTAAAACAGACTTACCTATGTTGTGGAAACATTCCATAGTCATATTTCATAGTAGGAAATATCATCAGTTAATACTACAGAAGCTTAGCCAAGCTATGCAAATAGACTGCAGCTATCATCTTCTGCCTTAGCACTTTAGTTAACAAACAGACCATAAGCCTTCATAATTCTGAGGCTCGTATGTAGATTAAAAACTATTATCTGATTACACAGTCTTGTACTGAAGGGAAACAGCACAGAGCCTTCAAGGGTACGTACTCTACCATTAAATTGCTAGCAAATCCCACTCTCCTCCCACAGGCACTTCAGCACGTTATAGTGGTCATGTCGCAGCCACAACTTCTGGAAGTACGTCTTGGTCGTACAACGTCAGAACTGTAACTGAGGATGTAATCCCATTATCTCTTCTCAGGCTAAGGAAAGAGGCTATCATCTGGTACTAAGCTACATATCTGAGACTGCAGAGGCCAATCATTAAGACTTCAAGCAAACGTAAAGAGAATAGTTTTAGAACATCCATCTGTTCGATCACAGGAATAACTCAAATTTTAGATGAAGCATACATTTGCTGTTCTCGTACTTAATCACTCAGAGTAAATGCCCAGGTACATATACCACAAATCCAACTACTTGTTTAAGTGTCAAAAAGTAAATCCACAGTTCCTTCTTTAAGCACTTAGGCCTGTGATTCAGCATTTCACAGAGCTATAGCTCCTACCCAAAATACCCTTTCTCACTAATCAAAACTACCCTGCATCACATTAGCAATCAAAGAAAACTACACATCAAGACACCAAAGAGTAATGAGTAGCATAAAGAGGACTCCTAAATAAGTTGTGTAGTTGAATAAATTACTTGTTCAATTGACACTAACCTTTTTCCAGAATTCTAAATGAGAAGTTAGAGGGTCCCTCTTGTGTTGAAGTAAGCAAGTTGTCTGCCTTGCTATCTGGAGGTTTCTGAGTACTAGTAGAGCTTTTTGGTGGTTCAGAGACTTCCAGTTCTTTCTGTGTTGTGTTCTGAGACGTTGGAATATGGTCTTCACTCTTTTTTGGAGGATTAAAGCTGAAGCCAAAGAGAGAACCAGTGGCTGAAGTATTTCCAAATGTGAATGTCTTTGACTTTTCATTACTGAAAATGCTTTTGACAGATTCTGATCCAAACACAAACTTTGGAGGAGAAACCACTGCTTTTGTTGGTGTTTCAGAAGTGTTTGACACCTCTGCCACCTCTACAGTCACATCAGAAGTAGTATCACCATGGCTGAGGTCAGTTCTTTCTCTCGTAGTTTCTTCTAGTACAGCAACAGCGTTTTTACCACATGGAGACTCCTTTGGCGTATTGGCACGAGAAGAAAGAGGTGTTATGAGTGTTTCCCTCTCCTGAGCATGCTTTGCTTCATCAAAAATTTGCTTAAATGAGTCTGCAACATCTTGCAGCTTGAATCGTACAGCTAGAAGTTCTACTTTCCTTTCCCCATCTGCAAAGTCACATGCAGTCCATACCCATGCTCGATCAGATCCTTTCATCTGTTGCATATTCATATCTGGTGTTATTCTGTGATTGGCACAGAGTTTTAGTACCTGGTCCCTTCTCATTACTATCCGCACTTGTTTGTTGTCGTAGTTCTGTAGTATCTTGATATCTCCAATACCCCTCTCTTTCCACTGATTAGCATCTTTGTCATATCTGTAGAGCTTAGCTCTATGACTGAAGACAACTTGCTCATTTTCCTCACCGCTGGTCACTTCCACGAGGTCAGGCAGAGGTACCACAGGTTCAAAGTACTGCCCATCTCTCTCTTCTTCTTGAGTAACATCAGAATCTTCATCTGTGCCTACTGATGTTCTACTCTGGTTCTGTTTGGCAGGAGATTTTGATGGGCTCAGGGCAGATTTAAAGCTGAAACTAAAACCTGTAGTAGACTCTCCGAATCTAAACAGATTTTTCCTTACAGGACTACTTGTAAGAGGTGACGCATATACAGAACTACTCACACTGTCATCCAATGCTTCTTCACGCAAGTCATAGTTATCCCATTCCAGAGTAGGCCCAGTACTTTCAGCATGCGGCTTTATAACCACATCAGAAGTGCTGCTTGCACAAACAGAGTTCACATTTTCCTCTTCTGGCAGTTTAGTCTTGTCATCTGTCAGAAACGTTTTGAGATCTTTTAAGCCACACTTCATTTCTTCTGCTTTCTGTATAAGTTGAGCTGTCCTGCCTGTATCAACAAGCTTATGTGGTGTCTGCAGTGGTATATCTAATAGCAGCCTCTGGCACTCTTCAAACTTCTGTTTGAACTCCTCAGCCTGCTCTGGCGTCTTGAATTTTGCTGCCAGATGTTCTAACTTTGCATCACCATCAGAGAAGTCATTGGCCATCCACATCCATGCTTTGTCTGAGCCAGAAAGCTGTTTCAAGTTCATTGTTGTTGTTATCCAGTGATTTGCACACACCTTCAGTACCTGCTCACGCCGCATTAATATTCTTACTTTACCATTAACTTCATTTTTAAGAATCTTCAGGTTGCCCACCCCACGTTCTTTCCACTGGCTTGTTTCTGGATCAAACCTGAACAGCTTTACTCTTTGGGAGTATAACACTTTCTCATCTTCCTCTCCTGTAAAAGGTTCTACTTTTTCAGGCATCTGAACTATAGGTTCAAAATGGATATCATCACTGTCCTCTGTCTTATACACATCATCATCCTTCTCACCAAGGTCAGCAGATGTGTTTGGTTTTGGATCCGTTTTAGAAACCTGTGAAGAAAACAGCTTTTCACCTGCACCTGAGAAGCCTTTGAAGTTAGGGTCTTTTTTTCCAAACTGGAAGCTTTCCCCAGGAGTCCTTTTTGCAAGCTCGGCAAAAGTAAAAGTGCTGCCATTTTGCCCAAAAACAAAGTCACCTTTCTCCTTGCTCGCCGTTTCCTGAAATTGGAATGCAATTCCACTCTCTGATGACGTTTCCTTTTTGTCTTTTTCATCACTGCTTTTTAAGAAGCCAGTTGTACATTCTTTGGATGGCTCATCTTTCTTAGTTGCATTTTTACTGGGCTCCTGTATCCCAAATTTAAATCCGCCGGCAGGCACCGGCATGGAAAAGCTAAACCCTTCCTTTGCAGACTTAGTTTCAGTATCAGAAGGAACCTGAAATGTGAATGATGGTGTCTTGCCTTGCTCAGCAGTACCAAACTTAAAGCCCTTTTCTAAGGAATCACACTTAAAGCCTGTTCCCAACTGTCCTCCAGCAGGTTCAGATAATTTACTTTTTAAACCAAAAGTAGGAGTCAATGAAGCATCACCAGCAGCTTTATTACAGGGATTTGGTGTTCTGCAGGCTACACAGGCTGGTGAAGAGCGTTCATTCCTCACTAAGCAAGTACTACAATCCCACTGTCCTTCCTTTTTAGCAAAAAGCCCTTCAAATCCATTTTTCAGTGGCTTACTTGCATCAGCAACAGTACCAAACTTGGGAGCAGGGGATGCCTGAACAGTAGGTATGGGCGTATTTGGATGGCTTTTTGAGTTAGGATTCTGACAAGAACGACAGTTCACATCTTTTGCTTCATTTTGGACCAGGCATACAGTGCAGTCCCACTGACCTTCTTTTTTAGGAAAAGCAGTTGCCAAGTCTTTTTGAACAGCCTTTGGAGCAAGTGCTTGGTCAAATTTAAAGGATACCGCTGTATTAGTTTTGTTTGGATTCTGGCAGGCAATACACTTGGAGTCACTGGCTTCATTTCTTACTGAACAGACGCTGCAGTCCCATTGACCTTCTTTTTTAGCAAAAGCAGATCCAAATGTGTCCTGCACAGTGTTACCACTGGCTTTGAAAGTTGCAGAAGATTCAGTTGATGGGGTGCTATGCATTTCCGAAGTATCCGGATTTGGACTTTGACATGACACACAAGTCTTTGCACTTGCTTCATTTGGAACCAAACATACTTTACACACCCACTGATCCTTCTTCAGGAGATACTGCCCAAACCCACCAGAAGAAGAGGTTTGCGGGGCTTCTTTTCCAAATGAAGAAGTGGTAGGACCAGACACAGTTGATGTAGCTGTAAGGCTGCCTTTGCTATCAGATTCGCTGCTCACCTCGTCTTTCGGGAACTGAAAGCCAAAGTTCAGGGTCCCAGAAATGGATCTGCTAGGCTCCTTGATGTCCCGATTTGTTGTTTCTCTTGCAGTCCCAGTACTCTGAGTCACAGATGTGTTAACAGTTGACCCCAAGGTTTTTAAAATATTCTGTGCCTCCTCAAATTTACTTTTGAAAAGCATTGCTTCTTCAGGTGTTTTAAATCTAATTGCAAGCTGTTCTGGTTTTGGCAACTCATCTGCATAATCCAAAGCATGCCATACAAATGACTTATCTGATCCAGCATTTGGAGTTAATTTCATATCAGTATTTATGTAGTGATTTGCACAGATTTTCAGCACTTGATCCCGTCTCATTAACAGACGGAACTTGCCAGACACTTTATGTTTCAGTATTTTCACATTTCCAATACCCCTTTCTTTCCATTCTTTAGATTCTGCATCAAAACGAAAGAGCTTGGCTCTGTTGCAGAAGAATTCTTCTTCATCTTCCTCACCCGTCTTTACTTCAATCTTGTCAGGAAGTGGCACCACAGGATCAAAATGAGGACCATCATCATCCTCATCTCCACCATGGGTGCTTCCTCCCTCCGTTTCATGACTTCTATTAGCTAAATCTGAATTTGAAGTCATGAAAACTGGCTTGCTTGGTTCTTGAACACTAAACATATCACTCTTCTCAAAACTCAGGTTTTTGTGTGCATTTTGTCCCACACTTTCTTTGAAAGAGATGCCTGAAATATGTTTACTGCCAAAATTGAAGACATTTCTTTGACTATTTGTGTGATCATTAACTGCTTTTTGTTCAACATATCTATCTTCCTGTAAACGCTTATCAGATGTGAGAAGACCCAGGAGGCTTTCGCTGTTATTAAAAGCTGCATTAGCAGGCTGTGTTGGAACTTGTAGAGAAGAAAAGGTAAAATCTCCATCATTAGACTTGAAGTTAGTGTTGAATTTAAAGGTTGTTGGCTGACTTGATTGTGCTGGTGTTGGCAGAGATGTTTTTGATCCTTCTGCTGTTCCAGGCTGTCCAAATTTAGGCTTTGTAAATTCTATCACTTTTGATTCTGCAGGCTTTAAAGTTGGTGGTGGGACTGATGGCTTTGTGAAATAGCCTGGTCCAGGCAATGGAGGATCTGTGCTTGCCTGTGGAACACTGTAATTGTAGTAATCATCACCTCCACGAGGAGAAATGAGTCCAGTAGCAGGAGAATCAAAACGCAGAGGTGTGCCATATATTTCTTGAGAAAACATACAAGCGGAAGTATTTTGCAGAGGTGGCGTATGCATGGGTTGTTGATAAGCATATATATGTTGCTGAGGTGCAAGTCGGTTCATGCCATAGACAGGAGGCTAAAAAAAAAAGCAGAAAACAATTGCTTTGCTTGTTATGGTAATGTAGAGGACGATCTTACTGTGCTGAAGCCCACACAAAATACTCATAAAAGCAGGGCATACTTTAGGTTAGACCTAGAGTAGTTTTAACTTAGGTTAAACCGATTATAGTTTAAATCTTAAGACATCTGGAAACAAGCATTAAAAAAGAGGCACAAGATGACTGAGTAGTTTATGAAAAAAATCCCCAAAAGTCTTGAACGTCCCATTCTAATTTTTCATGCTACTCTGGGGAAAACCAAGTGTCACACATCCTGTTGGGGACATGTACTACATATAAAGGACATTTTTTGCTGACTTTTCCTTGCAGACCCCATATCCCAAATATCAGGCAGCAAGATAAATTATCAGCTTATCCCTAGCAGTCCAAGTTTACAATATACTCTATAAGGAACTGCAATTTTATCCAACTACATACAGAATCAGAAGCAGTAATTTTCAGTGTATCATTGGAAGAAGCTTAAGTGGATAGGTTAGTTCTAACCTTTGTTGGCGTTACACTGGTTGCGGCAGTTCTGAGAAGATACTGAGAGTTATAGGCAGGTGACTGGCTGTAGTAAACAGATGGGCCAGTGGTAGCAACTGAAAAGGGAACACCAGAAAAACAGTTTATACTTTTTTGTTGTTGTTGTTTCACCAAACGGACTCTCCCCAGCAATCAGTTTTTAATTGTGAATCACTAAAACCTTTCTGCAGTATTTTCTAAAATGTTATTTGGTTTAGCTAAGGGTTTAGACAAAAATTCAGAGGCAACTTACCTGTTAATGGAGCTTCATGAAGATTCTGTGCTCTTTGATAACCCTCTGACATTGTATCTGTTCCATAACTTTCAGCAGGCCAGCGATGAGATGATGCATTTGAGTTGGAATTATTCAGCTTCATTTCTTGCATTTCATTCTGTCAAGACAGTGTGCCAAGCAAGAGTGTTAAGTATGTGTTATGTAAGCGTTTGTAGAAGAAACCGTAAGGAACAATCCCTGCCCTTTTTCTACTTAAAAGAACATTCAAGCTCGGGAAAAAATTAATAAATCACAAGGCATCTGCCAGAATTATACAAGATCTTCCCATGCCGTACAAGTACTAAGCTTGGGTTCTAAAGCCAAAAATAAATAAAAAAAAAAACTAGAAGGATGAGAACCAAGCTGATGAAAGCAGAACTCTTTCTGCATGCAGTCCTTACAAGGGATCCCTCTGCACCTCTGCTCAAGTTCCAAATAAGGGTTTTTAAGCAAAAACACTTACTCTTGCACTCAGTTTAGGCAGATGTTTACAGAGGACAACTCCACTGATATAAGTAGTAGTCTAGGAACATTAAATCAGCCCATGCTGTTATCACGAAGTCTTCACAATAACTACAATAAAAGGTCAACTGTTCTTCATTGAATACGGTGACAAAATTGTTTACCTTTAAAGCTTCCACTTGCTGACAGATCATTTGAAGTATACATCTGTGATCTTCAGCCCAGTGAGGAGGAGTTTTAGGAGAGAACTAGAAAAAAAGTTAATTGAATCTGGTGAATTTTTATTTGAACATAACAACTCCCTAAAATAATTGCTGTCTAATATACCTTGTAGGTCTTAGACGGTGAAATAGAGAATGTAGTTGGTGATGGAGTGGAATGTTTCATCTCTGAATCTACAACTCGTGACAGACCATTTCTGAAGGCAGGACTTCTCTCCTCATCATTCTCACCGAGTTCCTGGACCACCGTATCTAGCATTTCCTTCACAGTTTCAATAGACACTGGCAGCTAGAAAGTTATTTGAAACATGAATTGTAATGGCAATTCTACCTCAGCACAAGACCTGCTACACTGAGTTCTGGCTGAACAATTCACTAGGCTTTCACTACATAGACATTGGTTTTTTTTTTCCAGCAAAGTTCTAAATCTGGTAAGATTCAAGTTAGAAAACAATTCACACAAACATCTATTTTTAAAAATCACCAGCCCATATAAAAAGACAGTGGCAAAAGCTAGTTGTTTACATTACAGCTTTCATCTACAGAGTAGCCAGAACATAGCACGACCTGGTACATTACAAAGTTTGTAGAAGAATTTATCAACTCACTGATGCTAAGCAGGTTTTTTGTCTTGAGCAAAGAAATAAGTTTAACTTGCCTTAATGCAAAGCTTGGTCTAGAAAAGCTAACATAAATGCAATCATTTCATTTTGGAACACTAACCAAAGGCACAGCATCTCCTGAAACAAGTTTGTAAAACAAGAATGACTTACTTTCTCAATTACTGACATATCTGAGAGGCTTTCCTCAATGATCATCATTAGATAATGCTTGCTCTTAAGAAGATAGGTTTTGTGTTCTTCTTGTTCTTCCTGCAGCATGGCATCCTTTTCAATCTCTTCTGCCTTTCTTTGGAAGATCTAAAGAGCAGGATGCAGAATAATTAGGATCAGTCAGAAGACAACTTAATAGAGCAAAGCATTGCAGTAATGCCATTTAGAACCTTACCACAGCAAGATTCCAGTATGAAACCACATTTTTAATAGCTTCAAATGCTAACAAAGCATCATCAGTTTTGCCATCAACTGCATCCAACACTGCAAATGCGATACGTGCCTCCTCTTCATATGCTGCGACCTGAAAGACCTACAAAGAAAGTTAAAGACAACTCAAACGTAATAATGAAATTATATGTTCATTCTTATTTTTCTTCCTATAATAGAGGAAAAATACTTTTTAAAGCAAGTTGGTACTAAGGCATTCAGTGCCTTCCAATGATATATTCTTAAAGGTAAGAATAAAATTATAATAGATTTTTTGCCTCCTTTATAAGACACTGATACAAGCAAATCTCATCATCAACAGCCTAATTGCAATAACAAACAACATCAGTTGTACAATGCAGAGAAAAATCCAACAACTACATAGGTTTCTGACATAGACCTTCTCTTACTTCAACCTTGGTCTGATCAATCTGTACCTGAATATCTACACTATGGAAGTGTTTGAAGAGAGGGTCAATAGGTTCAGGTATGCTCCTCTTCTTTTTGATAGCTTCCAGCATAGGCAAAACTTTCTTCCAGTAGCAGACACTTCGCCCAATGTATTCCTTCTGGTCGTAGAAGGAGTTAAGGTTAATGCCCTGGCGAAAAGAAAGGAATAAAAGCATGTGTTAACAAGTTCAAATCAAAATGCTACTGATAGATATCCTTCTCCTGTTTTCTTGAAAAGTTGCAAGAGTGCTTCTCTGATACTTGAGAGAAACCCCCAGAGGTTTATCTCAAGAGCTACATAAACTAACGTACATGTAGAAAATTACATTAGAGTTTAAGACAGTACTTTATAGAGTGACTAGAGTAAATAATTTCCCTGACAAAACAAACAACAGTTCTCAATAAGACATTCTCATCTGATTTTTTTTCCTCCCTCAGTCTGTTCATAATTTTGAAAATAAGACAGACATACACCCCCAGCTTCTACACAATTAAAAATAATCTCAGCTTACTGTTTTTTGCAGGCTTCTTGCCCAGTGTATAATTAAGGCAGGTTGAAGGCCATGCTTCTCCAGTGTTCGCAGGGTACTTAGTCCATGCTGTACAACAAGCCTCAGTTTTGCTGCTGTTCCTAGTCTGAATATCAGAAGAAACATTCCTTGATTAGTATTCTCTATTTATCATCCGTTCACACCGTTTGCATGATGAACATAGCCCGCAGTTTTAGTCCTAACCTGTCTCTAGTTTAGAAATGCATTGTTAGAAACGAAAGCTCCATTTTTTAAAATCTTACAAGTGTATCCAGTCCCTACCACAAAGCTTCAAAACCTACAACATGTAAAAAAAGTAATTTTATTTTATAAGAATCTATTAGGACGAATCCAACCTGCTGCAGCAGAAGCTGCCTAAAGGCCTGGTCAAACATTTCCAAACTGTAAAAGCCTTACGTTGCTTTTCTCTGAATAAGAGTACAAACGGCATCCCACCAGGATCCTTGCTTTTCAGTATAGAGCTGTCTGCACACCAGCAATGGTAAGAATTGAGGTTGATGTGCGCCGCAGTGAGAATTAAACTTCTCTTGCAATTGTAAGTTGCTAGTGAATATCACTCCAAGTAGAAATACCTGTTTTGTAACAATAAATAAATAAATAAATAAATAAAAGGTATGGAACACGTTAAATTATATACATTTAAGAACTTGGAAAGTTTACTTACTTCAAGGTCCAAAAGGCAAATGGATTCAGGAGCATCTGTCTCGCGTCTTGATGTTTCTTGGGGCAAGTGAAAAAGCTGTTTTAACCATTTGCGCATTGGGGGTAAGACTGACATAGAGTTCCACTGCAAGCCAAGCCACACAAGGTGCTGGAGACTGCCATTGTGCATTCGAACAGCACCTATGCAAAAACAAAGTTGGATGCAGATGTCAACTTCCTACAAGTCAGTGAGACTTGTATCTGATCAAAGCTGGTTTTCACATTTCACTCTGTCAGAGCAGCCAAAAATACTTTGCAGATCAATGAGGATCAAGATTCCAGCTTTCGCTTATGAAAGACTACAAACTTCAAATTAGCCAAGCATATCAAAGTATGCAGTTCATCCGAGTGCTCAAGCCATTAACCCTCAAGTCACTTTGAGGGGTGACTCTCAGATTTCCTTTCACTTCCATCCTCACCATATTCAGTCCAATAGGTGATTACTTTTAGCAAAACTACTCAATTTCTCCAAAAATCTTTTAGGAATTATTCAAGAAGCACTTCTTTACTTTGTAATGAAGCATAACTCTTGCGTAGGACATTAGGGCAGCTTTAGGCAGCTATTCCAGGCATTTGTCTTTTGTTGCAATATGAAGTATTCGTAGAAGAGCTTCTGGAACAAAGTTTTCTTGAGTTTCAGAAAGTAACATCTCTTACCAATATCATATTTATTAAGTTCCATTTGCACCGGTGCTTGTGCACTGACATTTCCAATATCATCCGTGCCAATAAAAGATCTCTCTTTAGAAGCTCCACTCTCAAATAGGCTATCAAACAATGTAAATGAACCACTCTTGTTTGCAAAGGATTCCACAATCTCTTTAAAGAAATCTTGCTTGCCATGGCTTAAGTTCAGCAGCATATGACCTAGAACACAAAAATATAACATCATATAAATAGTGGGCATAAAGAAAGTAGTGTTCGATACATGGGACTGTTCTCCCTCCTGAAGGCTGGGTGGGAATTAGGATTTCCCCTTATGAAACCTTCAGATCTTTAAGTTACGCTCTCCCTCTAATTAAGTCAGTGTTTCAGCACAAAGGCTTTCCAAGCTTTTAGTCAACAATCTCATAACATTTGTATATACAGTTTTTTGGGAAAACAAAGCCATATTATTATTACCATTCTACTGGCATTGCAACTGTCCTTAAAATAAGTAACTGTAATACAAGTAGAAGTCTGCCTTATCAAAATCCATTCTGAAACAAAGGAGCCTGATGTTCAGTGGGTTTGTTTCCTTTCACCTAGGCCCTGCAAGAGAATGCACTCTTCTAGCATGTTAAAAAGGGGACAAAAGCTTCGTGTCAGGATCAAACTACTGGTTTGTTTTACATACATATTAAAAATCCAGAAGGTTTTACTGCATATTGAAGTACTAATGTTACATTTTAATATAACAAATGTGTTCGTTAACAAACCACTTGGCTCTTGAAGTAATTATCCCTAATGCTAAAACGGAACTATGTAGTTATTCTCATTACCAGACTGGCTTTTTCGATCACAGGCCAACATTTCTAGCATGTCTTGTCCAGTTTGATCCCCCTTTATTACTTTTGACTTTGGTTTAGGAACCTGGTGATATAAGGAGAGAATTGTTACAGCTTTTTCCACAATAAGAGCACATCATTTAAATTAGTCTTAAGAATGAGGAAACAAGTTGCTGCTTAACTTTAGAAAACTATAGAAAAAATATACAATTCATTTTGCAGGTACTATGCACATGTCTCGAGGCAAGGGTGCGGAGAACTCCCACAAAACCTTGAGGTGGACAATTATAGCCATTCCAAGTAACATTAAGTGTGCACAAGTGCAAGCAATACCTAAACTGCAAGCACTGGTGTATAAAAAAAGACAATCAATTTGACTTCATAAGGCAAAGAATTAAGCTTGAGTTTTTAGTTCTCCTGCCTACAAATAAGTAAATGAGAACTATTCAGTTCATGCCCTTCTCTCCCTATAGCAATAAGCTTAGTACTTAACGTGTTCAGCTGTGTTACTGAAATGGGAACATAGTGTAGGAAACCAAACTCACTAGCCTTTCAGAATCCGGTTACTCAAAGGGAACAGTTGAAGACACTTTACATTATTCACGTAATTTAAAACCTTTTAGACTTGTGAAAAAACAAGGTTTGGTAAGCGAGGAGGAAATTTTTCCTAAGGCACTCAAACACTAGGAACACAGGAGTTCAACACATGTACAGCAAGAACATTTCAAGAAGTGTATCAACTAAAGGCATAAACTGAAAAATTACTCACCTGGAAACTTATCAGATAACACAATGCTGCTAGTTCACACACAACTCTCCACTGTGCCTCATTGTGTTGGGCCATTTTCAGCAGCAAAGTTCCAGCATGCATGTACAACTGCCCCTTCATTTCCACAAAGGTATGAGACAACTCATCAGCCCCATTCACATATGGTTTCATCGACTGAAGCAGATGGTCAAAACTGAAATGCAGAAAAGATTCATTCTAAACAAGAGCCCTGGTTAAAGCCATAGCAGAAGGTTTCGGCTGATGCTATTTAACTGTGAATCAAGTCAACTTCATGACTTAGTACTGTGCTGCTTAAGCCCGAGTTGCACTAGGAAGTACAATAATGGTCTCAAACTCCCAAAGCTCTCAACTTGGTTTACTGAAGTATAACATATTAAATATTACAGCACATTTCTCCACAGCTGCTTTCAAAACTCGTTCTCCCAAACCACGTGAATAAACTTGTTCACTATTGTAGATTTAGAGACATGCAGGAGACACTTCTCTTTACTTCATTTATCAAAAAGGCCCAAAATGCAGCTAGACAGGCTCTTCAAAAATTACAAGATACTGTACATAACTGAGTAGCTGTACGCTAGTACCCAACCCCCACTCAGAAGAGGCCTTCCAGAAAACAGTTTCAATTACCTGACAAAACCATAATGGCTGTTAGCACTGCCATGATTCTGGAAGTGCCTCGAACCTCATCACCCTGAAAGACTCTAATAAAACTGCGGCAGAAAGCCCAAGATGATTTTGGTACATGTTACAGGAGATAAAGAAAAAACATATTTGGGCATTAAACATGCCTCATACATTGTCTGTATTACTTTACATACTCATTCAAGATGAACAGACTGAAGAATATTGTTTTACAACAGCCACTGCATAATTGAGGAACAACAGTTAAATCCATAAAAGAAAGCAAGAAAGGGAAGATAAAAGAAAGGAAGGAACACAAATCTTAATCAATATATGGACTACTAACTTTTCTTGTACCACTCTAAGTGTGCCACAGATCATATGCCTTAACGTCAGATGGCTTAGCTGGCCCTGTAACATCATCAGTTTTCCCTGAAGGAGAGTGTTCCTACTGCAGCTGGTTACCCCTCTCCCAATTACACTACATACCTAAAACTCCTAATTATTCCATTATGCATTGTGTTAATTCAGAACAAAACGGCAAAATACTGACTATTCAAACAAGGTGTGCATTTCTGACAAAAGTTAGCTTGGGGTTGCAATCCAGTAGGAACCATACTTAGTGGCTGGTAGAGAATCTTTTCTCCCACGCACAAACAAGCTAAACAGAGAAATAGAAGCTTGGTAGGTGTTCTGCAACTCAGGAAAAAAAAAGAGCAATTCTTAGAGGTTTCTTTTTTCACAAAGTTAAAACAGTACCTTTCAAGTGCCTCTCTGCTTTCCTGAACATCTCTAGAAGAAAGTTTCATTTTGACAAAGCTGGAATAGGCCAGCAGATGATCCTTCTTGATAGCTCTCCAGTTATTCTTATCAGACTCCAAGTCTTGTACAGATTCCAGATATGCCTATAAAAGAAAGTTCATCACAGGATAAGGAATAGTCATCCTTCCATGTAGGCAAGGTCAGTACTTCTACAAAGTATATTAGTAGCATCTACTGCATAATCCAGTTTCACAGGTGAGACCTTCACATATTCTTTGGCAGCAAAATTCCAGGGAACTATTTGCCTGAGCAATTTTAAACATAACGGAACTGCTGTATCTAACTCAGCTTTAGAAGTTAGAAACTCCATGTGTCTATAAGGCTTAATTTTAGGAAGAAAATACCAATTTTAAAAAATTAAGTACTTTGTAATTCTACCAACTTTAGTAGACTTGAAGTTGAAGGAGTTAAATCACTTGAGAAATAGCTGTCGGGAGTAATGACACTAACAGACTTGTTAAAAATATACAGAAGACTATCACAGAATCAAAATATGATTAAACACCTCGTATGTCTCTACAACACAGGAACACCACTCCACGCTTGACTGCAAAGGTATTTTCTTCTCTGCCTCCTGACAATGAAGGACAGCATCTCTTAATCGATTTTGTGAACGGTAGAGTGCAACTAGTCTGATGTTTAGGTAGACATCATCTGGTCTTGCACGAAGTTCTGCTTGAATCAGGTCAAAAAGCTCATTTTGTCCATCTTCACCTTTACAATCCAATAACTTCTCCTGTTAAACATGAAGGTAATACATTAATATTTAATTTCCCACACGAGTCTTTTCAGCAACTACAGTATCAGTTTTCTTTCCTTCACTACGCAGATGACATTACTCAAACTACACTAGTAGTGCAGTATCAGGTATTACATCAAGTTTGACTAAATACTCAAATACTTTAAAATGGAGATAACTATGATAGAAGAAAATCCTCACAAGAATTTGCATCTTACAAATTTTAAGTAATGCTTATCAAATCATATGGTTCAATGACAGCATACCCTGCTTAAAAAAAACAGACCTCTTGAAACTTAGATGTGGTTGCTGCCTCCCAACACAAAATTAATATACCTGTGCACGTGAAATAGCACGACTGAAAGCATTTACATAGTATTTGAGAATTACAGCATTTTTCACAATCTGCAGAGTTGATCATTATATAGATTACTTAAAAAAAAATAAAAATAAAGCAGCATAGAACAAAAAAGCCTGAGTTCACAGGCCTGCAACATTCCTCCCAGCCACACAGCAGAAAGATCAAGTAGTGCCTATCTAGTCTCCTCAGATATGGTAACTAACAGCTTCTTGAGATTTTTTTAAGAGGGTTAACCTTGAAACATTAAAAAGGGTATGAAAGCCTGTAGTTGCAGTGTTCTTTAAAGCAAGACAAAAATGCGAGACTGCAAAGAAATTAACACCTAACAGTTGTAATACTAAAGATTCTAAAACAGTTTAGCCATGAAGAGCTTTGCATGATGTGACATGCAAAAAGCACCTCTGTCAGATGCTGAAAGTTTCTTTAAGCCACAGAAAAAAAGTGGTTTGGAATTTACCTTCAACCTGTAAACAGAAGGACTCCCAGGAAAAAGCTTAGCAGCTCTCTCAACCCAGTATTTTGCTCTTCCATCAGTAGTGTCATTATTGCATAATAACTCTGCAATCTTCAGTACAAGATCTTTCTGTGTTGGGTTCAACTCCACAGAACGCTAGTGTTCCCCATGCAAACATAGGAGGAAAAAATGAAGAAAATTGATCTTACGATCCACAAGGAACAAGAAAGGTATCCCCCCAGAAACAGATCCAGCTATTCAAATTAGTTAGATTACTGATACAGAATATATTTTAAAAAGCTTTTTTATATGCTGCCATTAGTTTACAACGCCTAGACACAACTGCTGGCATTCAGAAAAACGTAAGAGAAATAATGCAAAAGCCAGCTTCTCTGCATCTACTCCTAGCTACTGCCATACTCATGCAGCAGGACTACAAGGACCTCTAGTCTAGCCAGACACGAACACTTAAGAAATAGTTAAGACACACAGCTTAAGTTGTGTTGGTGACCTGACTCCTTGGTACATCATTTCCCTCCCCAGTACAAAGACATCCTGATTGGGAATGTGACAGTTATATGCTTGCCTAATCAAAATTAGATTTGCTCATCCCTTCTGCCCCAGTCCCCACCAAAACCAACCAACTAGAAAACATAGACTAGGCCTACAGTCTTCCAGTAGCAACTATATTCCTATCGTTGTCACAATTCACATTAAGGAATTCTACAATAGTAACAGATCGTTAGCCCAAAGAGCAATGTATGACATGCGAATAATCTAACAGGTATGTAGCACAGAGATCAAGTTCAGAACAAAACCAAAAGAAGAAACTTAAAAATATACTGCAGAAGCAAACGATATCAAGGCAAGAATCTCCTCTGCAGTACTTCATATGCTTTTCACTGTCAATATGCATAAATAATACAATTTTCCAGAAATTATTTTTCTTCTACAGGTTTAAGAATGCCCATCACAGAAGGATTTTAGAAATCCATTTACAAAGCTATAAAGCAAGACATTAGGGGTTACTTTAGTACTTACCTTGTAACACCCAACAGCTTTTTCTATGTTATCCTCAGCTTCGTATATTCGTCCAAGAAACCTGTGTGCTTTGGGATCTCTCTCCTGTACGTTAAGGTATGCAGATACATACCTATGGAAAGGAAAAAAGTCAGTTACTCAACCAATATCTTCCAAAACTACTCTCCTTCCCCAAGCTATAATAACTTAATTTGCTGTATATAGTAAGTACAGATGTAATGCATTTTGTTCTAGATACCCTGCTTGGACCTTAAAGCAATAAGCAACACTGTTTTACATGTACAGATGCTATTGACTTGCTAGCAAGTATTTCCATTTATTGAAAAAAAAAAAAGCAGTACTTAGCAGAAATGGCAAGAACTACGTAATACAATGAGGAAAAAAAACAAAGCTATTTCAACCAGGTAACTTTTTCAGTACCACACAATCTTCTTTTAAGTTATTGTTTTATAAAAATTCAAGTAGCAGTCAATACCCACACTTACTTTAAAACAGTGTGGTATTAATTTTTGTTTCTCTAGTCTACTTTATATTCATTTAGCTTTTCTCTTACACTTCGGAGAACAGTAAAACAAACATACATCAATGTACGTTACCTCTTAGCAAGTTCATATTCTTTTATTTCAAAATACAGCTTAGCAAAGAGGAATCCTTTTATCGATTTCTGCAGGAGAAAAAAAACATGACAGATACAATTTAGACATACAGTACCTTTAAAATATTTCAAAAGAGTGACTCCTCAGCAATGCATAACTTTCAAGTGACTGAATTGACAACTTGTTAACAGCTCAAATCCACTTCTTTTATTTAAGAGTTTGTTTATCAAAGATGTAGAATTAAGAATGAAAAGAGTAAGAGTTTTTCCTATAATTGGCAAAGGCTATGAGCCGAAGTAGAGATTAAAAATGAAGCAAGCAAAAAGCCCTTATACATGTGGCATTTCATAAACACTTCTGATTAAAGATTGGAAGACTGGGGTAAGCTACATTTAATCTCTTTTGTTGCAATGTAGCAAGGAAAAAAATTAATCATACAAACCAAGACAGATCCTTCACCTAGCACTGAGCATACTCTCTCACCAGACACTAGTGTTTAAATATACTTGAGGAAAAACAATTTATAACGAAAGCAGTCTCAGTCTGGGCAAGAAAAATTTATGCAGTAGCTCATTTCCACTGTTGACAGCCTAAGACATACACACTCTATAGGTGACATGTCTCCAAAGGTATCTTCTGGAGTGTTGAACAAGGAAGAAAAAAAGACAAACCAAAATAATGCAGAAAGAGCAGGCAGAGGGAAAGATGGACAGGAGGTAAAAAGTGAAAGGAATGACCTAACTAAGTCACAAGCAAATCTCAAGGCAGATGTAAACCAGACAGAAACTTAAAGCCTAAGCTCCCAGTAACAGTTCAAAAGCAGACTGTGCTTGGCAAACCAAAAAAAAATACTGGCACTAGTTACATCTATGACACCAAACAAGCATGTACATTTTGAATTCACTTGAATTACTAGTTTCCCCCCTCTCCTATCCCCACTGTTCATGCAAAATTTTCAACAGTGGCTTAGAATGAAAGCAGGCCTCATAAGATAGCTTAAGTTTCCAGTCTGTATTTCATAAGTACAGCATAAAAAGAAAATGCCAGAATATGTCAGGAGTCAAGTCATACCTGGCACCTCCTTTTAGGCATAAATGAAAACAAAACTCAAATAAACACTTTGCAGCCTTATAGACAACTCCTCCCTTTCTCCCCGCAAAATGAACACAAGAAAACAGGCAACTATTTCAAACATTGATACAGTTACTCCTAAGCTTTACTTAAAAACAAAGAAACAAACAAAATTAAATATGCACCAGGTAGCCTTAAGCACAACAGAAGGAGAGGAAATCTTTGAGTAACCTGACCTAGTAGAAAATGTCCCTGCCCATGGCACGAGGGTTGGAACTGGGTGATATTTAAGGTCCCTTCAAAGCCCAACCATTCGATGATTCTTTATTTTTGTTGTTGTCGAGTTTAATATGAATTATAAAACACTTTATGAGCATCTCCAATTCTGGCAGCGATCTACTTCACATTGTCTGGTCTAAACTGCACCCAAGCCAATTAAAGTCATAAGACAACTTTTTTTGCTGCTGGGAAGGTACAAATGATGACAAAGTACGCAGGCCCTGCAAAGACCCTACTGCATAATGGTGATCATGGATGCATTCACGCTACACAACACACTGCTGAATATTCTACCTCCTCAACAACAACAAAAACAATCAATTCAGAGCAGAAGAATAGGATCTTTCAGGATTAAATAGCTCCCATGAACTGCATCAGACTGCTCACTATGACCCATATACCACCTTCCACATATGATGGAAAATGGTAACCAACTACAAAGAGTTCCTTTATCCTTCTGTCCAGTTACTAAAAGAGTAAGTAAATTATTTTCTCCCAGTCTTCCCTCTCAATATTGTTACTTAGCAAAGCAGTCATACAGACAAGAATACAGGAAGACCTTACAGAAATCTTCCAGTACTTAAAGGGGGCCTACAGGAAAGATGAAGAGGGGCTCTTTATGAGGGACAGAATGAGAGGAAGTTTTTTTTGGTTTTTTTTTCCTGTGAGGGTGGTGAGGCACTGGCACAGGTTGCCCAGAGAAGTCATGGAAGCCCTGTTCCTGGAGGTGTTCAAGGCCAGGCTGGATGAGGCTTTGAGAAACCTGACCCAGCGGCAGGTGTCTCTACCCATGGCAGGCGAGCTGGAACTGGATGATCTTTAAGATACCCGCCAATACAAACTGTTCTATGATTCGATGATTAACCCCGTAGCAAAGACAGAAACCTCAAAGTAACTTGTATATTCCCTATTTCGGTTCCTTATTCTTCTAAAAAAGAGAAACTTGGGAACTACACTTCCAGAAAGCTGAAGAACCCTGTAGTTTTCCTCAGAGAGGTGGTGTGCTCTTTAAAGCAACACCAGGACTTACCAGGTGTAAAGGGGAGGTGTGCAGCTCTGGTAAACCACTGTTCCTAGTTAGGGAAAGCACCTCCAGCAAGTGAGACCCCATGCTTTTCCTCACAGCAGCCTCCCTTATCTCATTCGACTTAAAGAAACCTCAAGTTTGAAATACAGGCTCACTCCAAAATACATAATGATACAAGAATATTCCACTATTACAAAAAGTGAAATATTTTTGATTTAAGCTAAAGTAGAGTTAAGTTTCATTTAAGTAACTTTATTATTTGGATTTCAGGCAGAACGTCCCTCTGAGAGCATGTTTTCTTTAAAACAGTAGTTTTCCAGACACTGTTCATTCTTCAGAGATGATAATATCACGTGTGAAGTGCGATCTGTGCTGAACAGAGGCGTCTGCTTCTGTCATTCTGTAATAACAGTTTGTGTTGAAAGGGACCTTAAAGATCACGCAGTTCCAACTCCCTTGAAGTGGGGCAGCGACACATCCCACTAGATCAGGCTGCCCAAGGCCCCACACATGTAACAGAACATGCATAAGATTTTTGGGAAAATTTCTCCATCTGCATATAAGTGGGAAATACATTCTGCTGTACAAAATTGATAGGGATCGCTCCCTTGTCTTGGCCAGCCCTGATGAATCATATTATCATAGAATAGTTTGGGTTCGAAGGGACCTTAAAGATGAGCTAGTTCAAAACTTCCCTACCATGGGCAGAGACATCCCACTAGATCAGGCTGCCCAAGGTCCCATCCAACCTGGCCTTGAACACCTCCAGGGACAGGGCAGCCACAACTTCCCTGGGCAACCAGTGCCTCTCCACTCTCATGGTGAAGAAATTCTTCCTTATGTCTAGTCTAAATCTATTCCTCTCCAGCTCATACCCATTGCCTGTCATCCTATCACCACAAGCCTTTGCGAATGGTCCCTCCCCAGCTTTCTTGTAGCCCCCTCTGGGCACTAGAAGGTCTCTATAAGCTCTCCTGGGAGCCTTCTCCAGACTGAACAGCCCCAACTCTCTCAGCCTGTCCTCCTATGGGAGGTGCTCCATCCCTCTGATTATTTTTGTAGCCCTCCTCTGGACTCGTTCCAACAGCCCCATATCCTTCTTATGTTGAGGATTCCAGAACTGGACACAACACTCCGGGTGAGGTCTCACAAGAGAGGAACAGAGGGGCTGAATCCCCTCCCTCGACCTGCTGGCCACACTTGTTTTGATTCAGCCTAGGATGCGGTTGGCCTTCTGGGCTGGGAGCGCACACTGCCGGATCATGTCGAACCTCTCATGGACCAGCACTCCAAGTCCTTCTCTGCAGGGCAGCTCTCAATCACATCATCCCCCACCGTTTACTGAAACCGGGGACTGCCCCGACCCAGGTGTCGGACCTTGCACTTGGCCTTGCTGAAGCAACGATGAAGAATACTCGCTTTCTAAAACTCCAAAACGAGCCTTGAGAGAGTGGATTTGCCGGCATTTTCGGCGTCAGGCAGGGCTCTCGCGGGCTCAGACACACTCCCGGAGCCCCCACCAGCTCCCCCTTTTCCCCCCGGACCAGCGGGGCCTCGGCGGGGCCCAGCTCGGCCTCCACCGGGGCCGCTCCCGGCGCGCGAGGCGGGGCCCAGGCCCGGGAAGCCCGGGCGGCCGCCACAAGGCGTCCCGGTTCCGAAGAAGGCGAGAAGGGGAAGGCGGGAAGGGAAAGGCGTTCCCGGGCCTCGGCGGGCAGCGCTCACTCACCTCTCTGGGGGAAGGCAGCATGGTCTGCACGAAGGCGACGTACCGGTCCACCTCGGGCTTCGTGCGCCTCATCATGGCGGCCTCGCGCCCCCGGCGGGCGGAGCGGGCCCGGCGCCTTCCTGAGGGGGGAAGGGAGGGAGGGAGGGAAGGGCGCGAGGAAGAGGAGGAGGGCGAGGGGGAAGCAGCCGCCGCCGCCGCCGCGCAGCGATCGCACCCGCTCCGGCCGCTGCGCAGAGAGCGCGCCCCGCCCAACGCCCGCGGCCGCGGAGCAGGACGGGAAGGAGGAGGAGTGGGGGGGGTAGGGGGAACGTCTCGGTTAGGCTCCGCTCTCTGCGCGTGCGCCGGGCCCCGCGCATGCGCTGTGCGCCAGCCGGGGTTGGCGGGGGCGGGGGGGGGGGGCCGAGGGAGCGGGTCGCGCGCAGGCGGGGCTGAGGCCGGCGCTGACGGGGGAGGAAGGGGAGGGGGTGGGAAGGCGCGCGTGGCGTCGAAAATGCTGGAGAATTTCGAAGGACTAATTTTAATGTTGTTCTGAACTGCACAACAGCCCCGTCTCTTGCTAATTTGGAGCTTTGGCTCCAGCTCTGCCTGAGCCTGCGTTTGAGAAGGAGAGAAGCTCCAAGCAGAGGTGGTTAGAGGAGCAGAGCCCTCCCCTCAGCACAGCTCACGCGACGTTATCATCTCTAAAGAGTGAACCGTGTCTGGAAAAGCACCGCCTGAAAGAAAACCTCTTCTCAGAGGGACATTCTGTCTTAACTTCCAAGAACTAAAATTACTTCGATGAACTTTAACTTAAATCAAAATATTCCGCTTTTCGTAACAGTAACTGCTTCTTGTATCACGCAGAGGGATCTGGACAAACGGGAGAGCTGGGCAAGACCTTATAGCGGCCTGAAGGTCTCCTATTAGCCTCCTCTGTTCCAAGCTGAACCAGAACAAGTGGCTTTAGCCACTCCTCATACAACTTCCCCCCCCCACCACCCCAGACCCTTCACCAGCCCTGTGCTTGAAGGGACTGTACAAGAAAGCTGGGAAGGGACTTTTTACAAGGGCATGGAATGACAGGATGAGGACGGATGGCTTTAAATTGGAAGGGAGAGGATTTAGACAGTAGGATGAAATTCTTCATAATGAGGGTGGTGAGACACTGGCACAGGTTGCCCAGGGAAGCTGTGGATGCCCCATCCGTGGAGGTGTTCAAGGCCAGGTTGGATGGAGCCCTGAGCAGCCTGATCTAGTGGGATGGCCCTGCCTGTGGCAAGAGTGTTGGAACTGCTTGATCTTTAAAGTCCTTTACAACCCTAATTCTGTGAAGTTTAACGAGGGCAAGTGCTGGGTTTTGCAGCCAGGACATGACAACCCTGGGTATACTGTACATACAGACAGACTTGGAAGTGAGAGGGTGGAGAGCAGCTCTGCGAAAAGGGATCTGGAGATTCTGGTTGACAGCAAGTTGAATGTGAGCCAACAGTGTACCCTGGCAGGTAAGAGGGCCAACCATGTCCTGGGGTGCATCAAGCTACTGGGGTGTGTCTAGAGGAGGGTCATAGGGTTGGTAAAGGATTTAGAGGGGAATTTGTATGAGGAGTGGCTAAAGTCATAGAATCATAGAGTAGTTTGGTTTGGAAGGGACTTTAAAGATCATCTAGTTCCAACCCTGCTGCCATGGGCAGGGATATCCCACTAGATCAGGCTGCCCAAGGCCCCATCCAACCTGGCCTTGAACACCTCCCGGGATGGGGCAGCCACAACTTCCCTGGGCATCCTGAAGTCACTTGGTCTCTTCAGCCTGGAGAAGAGACTGAGGGAAGTCCTGATAGTGGTCTACTGCTTCCTTACAAGGGGAGGAGGAGCAGTAGCAGGCGCTGATCTCTTCTCTCTGGAGACCAATGGTAGGACCTGAGAGAATGGCATGAAGATGCACCAGGGGTGATTTAGGTTGGGTATTAGGAAGGGGTTCTTCATCCAGAGGCTGGTGGAGTACTGGAACAGGCTCCCCAGGGAAGCAGTCAAGCCTGATAATATCGAACAAGCACTTGGACAACACTCTCAGGCACATGGTGTGAATGTTTGGATTGTCCTATCCAGGGACAGGAGTTGGGACTCCATGATCCATGTGGGTCCCTTCCAACTCAGGACATTCTATGATTCTGTGATTCATGTGTGGGCCTTCTGCTGTCACAGAAATTTCTCACGTCTGTGGAAGCGAGCTTTAGTATTTTCTCACTTAAAACTGTATCTCGTGTCTCACCACAACTATAAATTTAATCCATTGCCGTGGACTGTATCACTGAGATCCAGTGCTCTAGAAAATGAGTTTCCAAATATTCTAGCAGTTATGGTGAAAAACTTTATTTCCCAGGCACTGTGACTATCATAGTTACACATTTTCTTACCATCTTGATGCATAGCTGGAAATATGGATCAAAAGAAGACAATATTGGCAGCCCTCAAAACAGGTGAAATTTGCAAGTTGCAGCTGTAATTACAAGTTTGGTGATGCTGAGCAATGGTGGTTGCCACATGGTGTAATTCCCAGCTGGCATCCTGAGATGCTGGACTCGCCTATCTCGTCTCTCCTCTGCCAGTGCAGGCACTTTGGTCAAAATGTGGCCACCGGGCTCTGTCACTGGAGAAGCATAATTAAAAATTTGTCCCATTCTCAATCTCAGGTAACCTGTTGAGAGCCATACGATTCCTTATATACCTGAAAATATGGCCATCCTCAAAGCTCTTATGATCTGTGTGAGACAAATGTAGGTAAAGTGCAGGAACAACCACAAAGCCATAGATAAAATGAAAAGATAAATTTATTTCTGTTACCTCACAATGTGGGGCAACTCCAGAAAAGAGCACCCGGGCAGAGGGAATGCAAGCGGGAACACCGGCCCCACGGAGCTCTGTCCTAGCTAGAAAGTTTGTGTATCTAAACTGCTGCTTTGCCTGTATTTACCAGGGCAAAATAGAGTCTTTGAGTCTTTCTCACAGCAAGGTTGGAATCTCAAGCTCTCATGGTCCTGAGTTTCACGTGCCTATGTTATCTAAACACAATAGTTCAACTTGCCAAGCACCTGAGACTAAACAAGTTAGTATGATAATATGCGTTTTTCTTCACCCCAGCTGCAAGTCACTTAAGCATGTTTGTAATCCTCCTCCCCAGTCTTCCCTTATATTCCGACACCATATCTGCCAGAAGAATAAAAGAAGGTGACTCAAGTTGTTCCTGTAACAGCAGCAGTCGTGTAACACCCTGGCTGAAAGACTTGACCCTGTCTTTTATTATTTGCTCTATTACCAGTGGTTTATTTAGGTACTAGATTTAATCCTTAAAGAAGAAAGAGGAGCTTTTTTTTCTCTGTGCTTTTTCAAGTGGTTCATCAACAACTGGGGCTGCCAAACAATTTATCAACACCTGCTTGGCTAAGTAACAAAGTCTTGGTACTGGTGCAGGCAAGAATGCTGGAAGTGGATCACTGGAGGAAGTTACTGCTCTTCAAGTGATGGGGAGGCATGGGAAGTTGCCTTCATACAGACAAGATCCAGCGCCTTGACACTCATCACCATATCTCATCCATCCCTGTGGAAGTGGCACCCAGTAGCCGCAACACCAGTTCTGGGCTCCCCAGTTCATGAAAGGCAAGGAACTACTGGGGAGAGTCCAGCGGAGGGCCACAAGGATGATTAGGAGACTGGAGCATCTTCTTATGAGGAGAGGTTGAGAGTCCTGGATCTGTTCAGCTTGGAGAAGACTGAAAGCAGATCTTCAGTGGTCCCTTCCAATCCCTACCATTCTATGATCCTTTGAAGGCAGGTCACCAGGCAGGACAGCAGTAGCTCTAGTGCTGTCCCTGCAACCAGCCTGTGCTCAGCTTGGCTTGCTACGTATCTGTGGGAACAGAGCACAGGGCTTGCCACTGCCAGTGGCAGAAAGGCTTCTTCCCCCTGCAGCTACATCCACTGGACCTTCTGTAGTGCTCCCTACCATTACAATTAAGCAGGGGCTTCAAAAGGAATCTCTTCCCCATGCAAGAAAAAGGGGCAAAACTTCCGAGACATCCATTGCCACATCCCAGGCACACAGCCTTCTTTTAGAGATAGTAGGTCTCATGCATAGACAAACAACAATCAATTCTGCCTCTTTCAGGAAAGTGTGTGCAGCTATGCAGAATACCTGGGATGCTGACAGGCCAGGAAGTGAGCTTCAACACCAGACCTGTAATTGTCCAGGCTTCCTAATGGCTAGCTCACTCCCTGGCTCTGTTTTGCAACTGCTTTTAATTAATCCCCTTCATGACAATGTCCAGGGGTGTTATTTCAATGACAGTTCATGTTGAAGACAGCTCCCAAGAGAGCAGTATGGATTTGGGGAACCCTCCACTCAAGATATGACTCCAGTAATAATAAAAAAGGTCACCATGAGGGTGATTAATCACTGGAACCCCACAAAAGTCTGTGAAGTCTCCTTCTGTGGAGATACAGCTTGGCTGAGCAAGACCTTCAGCAGTGATCCAGTTTTGAAGTTAGACCTGCTTTGAGCAGATAGCTGGGCTAGTGGATCTCTAGCAGTCCCTTCCAAACAACATTTGTCAATGATTCATCAGACTTTGAACCCTCAAGTACCCTCAGATGCTACACCGCAGGTTCCAAGATACACGTGCTCATGCTCAGGAACTAGAAACTGCTGCCTTGGTGAACTGGAACACAATGTTCACCATTGGGAACTTGGAAACAGAAAAAACATCCTGTGTTAGGGCCACGAGGCTACCACAGAGTCAAGAGGAGACCTTGGCCGCACAGCACAAACAAGGCCATCATGTTGTAGATGGATGTAATCCCAAGGAATGTGGATGTAAGCAGGTCTTATCAATTAGCCTTAAGGATAGAGACCCTTCCTGACTCTTTGAGCTGCACCTACATAGGCTGAAGGAAAAGTACAGTCAGTGTACTCCGAAAAACCTAGAACGGGAAATGTAGCATTGCTGAGTATGGTGTACTGAATCCATGGCATGGTCCAAAATCCCAACAGTGCTACCATGCTAGTTATGTAAATGTTTTTCAGGGACATTTTAAGTTTTTCTAGTCTTTAACACAGTCAGGACTGCATTCAGTTACTGAACTGTTATGGCATTCAATAACTACATCAGATAAAATAGTAAAGAATACCCTACCTAGCACTAAACTGGAAGTTTGGGAAAACGGCTTCACTACTGTGAAAAGAGGAAAGTAAAGATTGATAGGAAAGTGTATGTTTTAAACTCAGACAACATATTTTCTCTAGGAAAACCTAGTGTCTGTGCCAGTTGAGAAAATATCCAGAAGAATCAAGCTGTTCAATGTGAAATAACTGTGGTTTCTTTCATGAACCTTAGGTTCTAACTACATGAATCTATGAACTACATCAACCTTGAACTACATGAACTTTCATGAACCTTAGGAACTAACTACAGTGGGATATTTAGGAAAGGCACAGGTCTCCTTTAAATTGGGAAAATAAGGAAGCATTTACATACAGTCATAGGTAAAAGCACAGGGAACCAAGAGAGCCTATTTGCTTTCCCCACCCTTTTCAAATACTCATTTAAGAGAGGCACTATGAGGTTTAATAACATAGCCTTTATTGATGACACTGGAAAGTAGACATTTTAAAGCAACTAATTCTTCATTAACAGGAAAGGAGATTTTACTTCCTATAATGTCATTACGTAAAATGTGTTTAAATCACTAACGTAAAAAAAAAATTAAAAAAAAGTTTGCCTACTTCATAATGTAGTACCATCGAGAAGTTCTAAGTAACTGTATTTTCTACAAGAAAGGGAAAAATAGAACAGATTTGCATGGACAGAATTCAACAGTACAAAACAATTAAATGTATGTTTTAAGGAATTCTGATTATTTGTGAGCTCAGTTCTTGAGGATGGCTAAAGAAATAGATCCTAGCAGGATCAGACCTTGTATATTTACACTCATAGGTGTAAAAGTAATATTGCCTTTTAATTGAAATAGGCATTTTCAGTATTGTTCTGAAAACTAATGAAGTCTAGAAGCTTAATTTTAAGCTTAGGTGTTCACATTTAAAATAAAATACTTCTTGCATCCTGTATAATTAAGGCAAAGTATGTTATCTTTGGAAAATACCTTGTATATAGTTTCCGCATAAAAATACAAAATAAAAAATAAAACTATATATATATATATTATGGAACACTGTTATGTATGGTCCAGCAGGATAAGGCACAAAAAGTAAATAGAATGCAAAAGCATGTATAAAAGCTAATATGTTATTTTGAGTGGAATTTAGCAAAATTCAAGTAGTTCTGAGTATGCTCATTTCTTGCAATAGGAATATATGTTTTATATAGGTATTTCATGCTAAGCCTGATGTACAAAGCATAATCTATCAGAAGTAGGTCACGTGTACAGTGACTGTATTTAGAAATCCGATATTTTTCCAACTATCTGAAGGAAGGCTCCTTCAATGAGATGACTTGGCCTGAAATCCAACCATGAGTTTTTCCACAAGGTGAAGTATGTCAGTTTCTTGCCCAAGTCACTTGTGTGCATGCTTAATATGAAGGTTAGTACTTTCATTAATATAAATAACAACATGTGCCCCTGAAGTTGGACACATTTGCAGTTTGTTTCTGCAGATATTCACAAGCAAATTTTCTGTCCCTGTAAAATTCTGCACAGATCACTGTGCAGAATGGGCCACTCACATCAGTTCAACTGCATTATCAGGGTCAGAAACCTTTCAGGTGAGCTGGTATTGAATTTAGACTGGAAGTGTGGTTTGTTTATCAACAATAATCTTACATGTACACATATAGAGAACAGAGATTCTTAGATATTTCGATTTGATAGAAGGCATACAACATCATTTGTTATCTGCTTGCAGCCTCAAAGCAGCACCCCTACCCCCACCAAGTAATATATATGTATGATTTTCGCAAAGGCAGGGGAGAGAGCAGATGAAGTCTTTACTTCCTTCCCAAAGTTTCAGCCAATTTCTTCAGTCTTTTCTTCAGCTCTAGAGGAAACTTCTCGTAACACTTTTTGCAGACAGGCTTCATATCAAACTCGACAAATTTATTCCTAAAATGACAAAGCAAAAACCAGACAAAGTTTTAGCAGCAGGAATAGTGAAAAAAAAATCTCTAGAAGTATCTTATTAAACTATGCATAAAAAATAAGCAAAAAAAGAAAAAAAGTACAACTGCAATTTATACATATATATGGTTACTTTCATGTGGTTATACATGATGAACAGTAATTACAATATCCTGGTAAGTGAATTATGCAGTTCTCACCCAAATATCCGTATTTATTAGCTGTGTCATTTAAAAAGTCTTCCAAACCTGACTGTAGAGCTAAAGCGACTAAACATAACATAGCAGAACAACAAGTTAATATCTCAAGTTGCAGTTGTGTGAAAAATATTTTGGGTTTGACTGGCATAAATTCATGCAAAAACTCAAAATGAAAACATCCTTAGCACTGACCAAAGAAGAAAGGAGCAGAGGTGGTGGTGAGAAGGAAAAAAAGTTTACAAACAGATTGGCTTTTTCTTTTTCTGCTTCTCTTTATCCTTTGCTTCACGTTCCCGTTTGGCAAGTCGTCGCTTAAATTCATCTGGCATTTTCTCATAACAGTGTTTGCAGACAGGTTTTAGATCAATTTCAACAAACTTATCCCTTTAGAGTTAAACACAGGAAAAACAAAGGACAGGAAAGGAGAGGAGTTAAGAAGACTAACTGAAGGAAGACCTGAGCAGACAGATAAGAAAGATATAAATTCATTAAGTGGAGTAAAAGGAAGAAATATGCGCTTATTTCAAGGCCAGGTTGGACAAGGCTTTGAGCAGCCTGGTCTAGTGGAAGGTACCCCTGCCCATGGCTGGGGGGTTGGAGATGGATGATGTTTAAGGTCGCTTCCAACCCAAACCATTCTATGATTCTATGACTTTATAACTGCTGCTTGTATGTTTTTTGTACCATAACAGTTAGACTATAGCAACATCTACACTTTGAAGATAACCACTGATATGTTTTGAAGGTGTAACAGTTACTGAAAACTTACTTTAGTGTTAACTTAGTGTTGCACGTTGAACAAGCGAAACAGTTCACACACCATGCCTTATTCAGAGCAGACACAACTAGGGTGATGGGGGAAATAAAGAAATTATTAGCATTATGGAAAAAAATAAGGTGTTACAAAAAACTTAAGCTCACACATTCATGAGGCATGAAAAGCAGTCATCTGATTCTTGTACCCAGTATTAGGGGCCATAACAATAACGTGGCAAGGCTAGGAAGGTACATGTGAGTGTAGTGTAGCAGGCCTGTGAAGCATCGATAAAGCTGCCTCTGAGGGTTAATACAACTCTGTGTTCACCAGCAAGACCAGTTTAGCCTATTTCTGCCTCCTGTTGCCTGCTTCCACCTCATCTCATGGGATGCTGACCTCAGGCAACTGTTTTATGAGGCTATGTTTCCAACTTAATCAGGAGACACAGTCAGCTGAAAAGCAATCCAGCAAGATTTACGCTGTGTTTATGTTTTCATTTGGTTTTATTCCTTAGCTCCTGTTCAGACTGCAGTGCCATCAACAGCAGCGCCATCAACAGCAGCGCTTGGCCAGCCAAAGAACGTAACATGTAGCCAGCAGTCAGGACACTGCTGGTAAACCAATGCTACCAAGGTGACAAAAATTATGGATTCATGGGATAAATTACTTGATCAAGACAAACTTGGATATATTTTTATTCTTTGGAGAGAAAGTAACTATTTTCTCTTTGTTCTGATCTCAGTCTGTTTTCTGTTCTTCCTCTCTTTCAAGATACCTTTCCACCTTTTCCTGGCAAGATTTGCCTGTTTTCTTAAAGTTGAAGACGCAGGGCAATAGTTTTCTCACAAAACACATCCTTTTGCCAACAAACAGAACCACAGCATTGTCATGCAGAGCTTTTTTCCTGCACTACGGGGCAAGCACATCCACAGAAGCATCGTTATTCCACCGCTTGCCAAAATAATACTAGTCTGATGAAAATCTTTGCTCGCAACCAACCTCTGGAATACAGTCACAGGGACCCTCCTGAAAAGCTGCTGTCATGGATGTTTATTTCATCAGAGAAGGAGATGGAGAGAGAATAATGCTGGATATTCTTTGTTCGTAACAACCGTGTCAAATTTATGTGCAGAAATGGAAGAAGAAATAATTGAAAATGTACACTGAAAATAACAAAATTACTGCATTACATGATATTCTGTTCGGTTTAGAGACCAAAACATACAATATGGGTGCCAAATTATGTGGTGTAACATGAGAAACATACAGAGACGTAGTCATCAGACAAGGCTGAATTTATTCATTCACCTCAAGATCCAGTTCTGCACATTCTAGTCAGATTTTAATGAAAAGGAGGACACTGTTTCCTCCAAGGCATTCTGGATTGTTGTTCTGCAGGTATAGTCCGGTCCAGAAAATGTGACGAAAGCACATCTCTGGAATGTAGGTCTCACCCTGTATTTACATGACTGTGAGCCAGTTTATGTCTCTTTTTACATGCTAGAGGCTTCCTCCCACTTTGCTAATAGCTTAGACTTAGGTGAGAATAACACTGGTATTATAGTATCTCCTTCAGCAGGGGTAAATAGGCATATAATAATGTTGCAGTACTTCAGGTAGAATAATTTGCTTTTTGATATTATAGCTGGTTGTCCAAAAAAACCCTCCAAAAACTTCCTTCCCTGTCAAAAAAATCCCCGAACTTAAATCACTTGCTTTAAGTTCTGCCTTTGTAGGACACATCTTTCCAAATACGATGTTTCCTGGTTTTGTGACATTATCATCAGCCTAGATTTTCAAAAGACAGGTGCCTGTAAATATCTCTAGGAACCAAACAGAAATAATGGAAACTAGGCACTTCAGAGTGCCCACCCACATCTTTCAATATCTCAAATTTGGTTCATGATACCTTAATTTGTTTGAGGAGATGCCTGTGTGATCAACCTTGCCATTGCACGTGTACTTTTTTGAAGCTGGTGGGGCAGGAAGCCACCTCTGTGCATCTCTCAGCATCCCTGGCCTTTGCATGTCCCTGAAGGGTCTCTGCTTGACCACAGTTCCCCTCAGACACTGAATGATCTTCTGTACCATCATGAAACGTTTGTCATTAATGTTTTCTTACCATTTGGTCTGTGACTTAATTAGCTTTAATCTAATTTCTGGTCAAAGGAATGGCTAGTTTTGTTTTAATTAGACCAATCAAGGATTCAACAGGCTACTTTCCTCTTATCTTCACTTTTAAAGAGAACTTCCCTCAGAAAGGAACAGTAAGGGAACAGTTAGAAAAATGCTTACCATCTCCTTCAATCACACGGTTGCAATGGAAACAAACATCACCGAACAGCTGAAGAGGAAAGAGAAGGAATGACTTTTTAATGTAATGATTTTATCAAGGGTAGCTTCTCAAATGAATAAAATAAACACATTCCAGCTGCTGGGCACAATAACTTCCTTATTTATTTCAGTAAAGTAAAGAGAATGCTGGCAAGTCTGCTTTCATTTTTTTTCCAAATGTTTTGCATCATCTCATCATAAAAAGTCTTTAAAATATTAAAGACAAACCCATTTATTTATATCTGTTTGATCCTCTGTATATATGATTTTGTTTAAACATTTCTCTAATCCCGAACATTTGAAATACACCTGTTGGTGTCACATGCTCGTCATTACTAATCAGTGAATTTAACATTTGGACTTAGATGAATGACTAGAACAACATATTGCTGTTTCTGGCAAAAACCATAAGGAAACATTATTTAAAATATAAAAAAAAGGGTAAATTTATGCCAAAAGCTACTCATTCTATTCCCCAGTTTAACATTTGTTCACAGCGTAACAATGAAGAAGTGCCCGAAATTTCATGTATTTTTTCTAAATGTAGTAGTCAACCTAGTAAAAGACATCCATCTCTTGTCTGGTCTATGTACTTTACCCTATTACTACTACTATTACAACTAGTGTCATGGCATTTATTGCCTGCAACTACACCGGCAACTCTTCAATCATTTGCCCTTCATCACTGACAAATTAAGAATACATCTGTAATTAGCAGATGCCATACAACTCCCAGCTGTAGCCCTTACCCTTGTATTTATACAAGTGAAGAGGTGGACATGACACAACACAGAAAACTTCCAAATAAAAAAGGTCTATACATTGTGTTGCTGGACTATATATTAAGGGAGTCGGGAGAGAGACAGTACCATGGTATATAACTCCTATATAAATGCAAGTGGTCGCTAGGTGGTATCCTCTTACAAATTTAGTCTTTGCAGTCTTCAGTAACCCAATGAATGAGCTGGGTGGCGCAGTGCATATTAACACACCATCACCCCACGCTAATCACTAGGGCCTCATCTTAAACCACAGCTACTGAGTGGCAAAACTTCTTTAGCTCCTTGTGAAAGATTGGGTGTCATTAGCTGCTCTGATCTGACAGTGTGTAAAAGCTCGTAACAGTACCACTTGTCTTGGCTAGCCTTTGTGAAATACCTTCCATTTTTTCAATCTATAGCAGACCAATGTATAGAGAAGCCCGTGTAAATTAACTGCAAAAGAACATCTGCAAATTGGCATTACACCCATTAGTGCCTGTAAGAGAACAGAAGAACGCCCATGGTTTTCTACCTCTGTCTAATAAAACTAACCTTTGAGTTTACAAATTAATGCTGTTTTTAAAAGTAGCAGCCTTACCTGATTGTAGTGGGTTTCGCAATATGCCAAGCCTTTTCTCTCATAATGACGATGACCCAAGAATGGCTTTTCACATTTTGCACAAACAAAATGCTACAAACAAAATTACATACATACATTATGTTTTGATTACCTGGAAATAACAGTATTTTTTCTGGAAACTAAACCTACCAAACCCAATACTGAACATGATTGGAGTTTACTGAACTATTTTGAAAAGGAGAGTTAAAACTTTTTTGTTTCTACAGTTAGACCACTAAACTAATGCTCCTTTTAATGGCTTCAACATTTCAATCCAAAACTTAACAAAAAAATTAAAGAAATTAAGCAAAAGGATTCTGATATGTTATCAATGAACAGAATGAAGAGATTTTTAAAAATCTGCGCCATTACTCTCTTGTGAAGAAAGTGTTTGCTGGAGGAGATTTTCAAAACAACAAAAGGTACAGAATGTTTGTCTTCCTAAATCTTGTACATGGCCTTGAAATACAAACTCTTACATAAAGTGCTTTAGAGATATTTACATGGCGAGTGACTATGGAAAATACAAGGCTATTACTATGCTCAGTAATATTATAGTTGCCACAGAATTTTACTGCCTTCCCACATGTACTGCTTTGCACTCTGAAATTTTCTTCTGTAAGGACCTTACAGCGCTTCCTTTGATTGCTGATTTTGGCTTCATAGTCAAAGCTTTCTGTAAGGTAGGAGATAACTCCTATTTCACAATGGAAGACCAGTCACAAGAAGGCTGAAAATAGGATTAAGAGAAGGCACTTACTAATAATTGCTGCATATTTTGCTAATCCTTTCATTGCAATTTATCAGCAAAAGCCCAGGTAAGTATGTTTATGTTAGGAAAAGACAATGTATTATCTGATGGTTACCTCCACATGCCATTGTTTGCCCATAGCATTCACCACACGGCCTTCAATTGGTCTTCTACATGCCCCACAGATGGGGACACCCATTTTGTCATGGCAGGGTAAGCAGTATAATTCTCCCTTCAACTCACGAGCATCAGCAGTAAGTTCCTTCCTGTTCAAAGGTTAATGAATTGAGAGTATGAATAAAGGCACTGAACAATGTCAACTATTGAGAATTTCTGAAAAGAAAGAGAAATTTTTAGAATTTGTTTTAGAAATTGTATTTGTACCACATGAATGCAGCAGCATCAAATATGACACAATTAATAGTTCAAGACTGATCAAGTCCATAGTAAACTGAGAACAGGCTGCTAAGCGAGATGCACTAAGTCTCTCTGATAACAGCTTCTGAGCTATTGTCATTCTGCATCCTGGTTATGTAGCACAAATGTTTGTGTGCCACCTGTGGACATGTTTGGCTTATATTCTGGCATTCTTATCACCAGTTTATTTTAGATTTGCATAACTGTAACTGAAAGTAAAATGTAGTCCTGTACATTTAGGTGTGTTTTCCCTGTTGTATCAAACTTCAGAGAAAGAAAACTACAGACTCACATGAGCTAGCTACATTTACTAATTACCAACTGCAGAAACTCATGTACTCTACTTTTTAGTAGTTTGCATGGTTAGAATACTGAGAACAGCTAAACTTTAAATGTGACTGTACTCACTAATGGTCTCAACTGGTTGCACTAATGCACCACCACATTGTTATTCAAGTCAGCACTGAAATGACAGCGTCCTTGGCACCAGAAATAAACAATTAGTAACCCATGCTATTTCCCACAATGCCCCTGATCCCTGCATCAGTGCAGGATGTAGAAATGTGCAGCTTCACGTACTGCAGTTGCAGAAGCTGATAAAATGAGGTGGGAGAAAGCTTCTAAAAAAAGATAGTTTTTAAACTGAGAGAACAAAATTTGCATGCCACCTAACTACAAAGCAGTATCACAGGCAAGACAGTAACGCAACCAGCTAAAGGGGACCACTTTTCCTAGTCTCCTAGCAGAATAACAAGTTATCATTTTTCTGCTCCAGAATCCAGTATCTGTGTCCATATTTCCTAAGGTACTACCTTATTCTGCAGAGTCCAATCTTTCACCATTCCTCAACAGATGAGCTGTTGTTTGATCTAAAGGCCCAACTCCACCATCCCAAATGGAGTAACACACATTTAGCTACAAGGCTTCTAAACCCAACCCTCTTGCCAGTTGTACAGGACAGGTTTTCACTTTAAAAAGTAAATAAATGAAGCAAATAAACCCCACATTTTCCTGCTTTCCTCTGCAGAATTCATTACCCGCAGTTTGTACAGTTGAAATGATCAGGGTGATAAGGATCATTTTTGAATATAAGAGGTTGTTCATCAATAATGGCATGACACTTCTGGCAAATGTACTTTCCCAGGCCTCTGGCTTTTTCCCTGTTATGGCAAGGACGGCAGAGATGTCTGAAACAGCATTAAAAAGAGGAGATAAGTACTGGTACCAGGTATTATGGTGCAAAATATAAACCCAAAATCTATTAGAACTTCATTTCAATTAGCCTTTTTTTGGAGAGAAAATAGTCTTTTAAACACTTTCCTTGTTAGGCAAACCAGGTTCAGAAGAAGGAGGGCTATCATTTTATGTTCAGTCACTGCAAGGATATAATTTCTTCAGCTCATCTGAGTTTAAGCTGTATTCAAAATTATTTACTCTCAAAATCTTAAAAAGTTAGATTGGAAGCTGTATGACCACACAACTCCTAATTCTGTAAATAACTATGTACCACATTATACACATAAAGACAACGGCCACAGAATCCATTTGTAAAACATTCTTGTGACCACAGCTGGTAAAAAAAATCCTACTCTGAGAAGTGTCCCACTGAACTTAAAAGCAATAATTCATAAATAAGGTGCTAGACTACATCAAAATTGGAAACATATGTTGGACAAAGAAAGTAAAAACTGATATTAAAAAAATAACACAATGCTTCTTTATCTGAATGTTTTCTCTCATATTATGTATCACAATACCCCCACAATGCTACTGGGTAGAAAACACGTTTGCTGTGGAATCTGATGTTGAAGTAGGTAAACTGTTGATATTTAAGTGTCTATTTTAAGATACACATTCTGAAGTTTTGTGATGCACTCTTAGACCTTTTCCCCATAAAACACATTTCAGTTGCTCCACCTCAGCTTCAGGAACCCAAACCTCTCAGTTCCCTCTCTCAGTACATCTTATTCGTGATTAGTAACAGAAGAAAGGGTGAAGAACTACCTGCCAGCATTCTTGACAAATCCAATATCAGCCAGTACTTGTTGGCAGATATCACAGCAGAAGCACTCTGGATGCCAGCTGTTGTTCATAGCTTTAATAACACGACCAATAATGAACTCACCTGTAAGAAAGACAACACTGGAATGTAAAATACCGTGCTAGACAAAGTCAAAAGAAGCCCACAACCAAATCGCTACAACGTCATCATCCTCTCCCCCCGCTGCCCTCCTTGATCTGGTAGAATATATTGCTTTCAATATCACAGTTCTTGTTCTAAACTCTGGAATTGGAGTTTGTTTGGTTTTTTTTTGCCACGGGTCAGAAGAAAACACCTTTCCTGATGGACAACCTTCTCTTCATAACATATAAGCCCTTCTACAATGCACACTCCACTTTCTCTCTGAAGTCATCCTTTTTCGGTCTCTTCCCTGTTTTTACTTGTCTGTTCTCAAGCTGTTAAGAAATATATGTAATTCTTTATATAACACAGCTTTTTTGTGTCCTAATCATCTTTCTCCTTCTTTTCTTTCAGAAGACAACAATTACAACTTGTTGTGTACATAGCAGAGTTTTCTATCCTCAAAAGCACAAAACAACTGAGCTTGGGTGGCTGTGGAACTCCTGCAAAAAAACCTCATGGAGTTCACAATGCAAAGGTGTAAGTGAAGCTGCAGAACAACACACACAACTTCTGACCTACCATTAGGAGTCCTGTCCTGCGAGGCACTAAAAAAACTGTGAGAACTACTGTTTTGCACATACTGTGTGACTCTACTGCACAGGCAGTGGAGCCGTGTCCATCACACACATGACTTAGTTGTTTTCTATGTGGATGTTGTAGCCAAGGGTCCTGAGCAGTGCAAAGGCTCTGCCTAAAATGTGTTGGAAACTTAGCTTCCCAGTTCTGTGTGAGGCTTAGTCCCAGCTCCAGAGAGTGTACAACTCAAACAGCTGTCAAAGCGGAGTGATTAGGCAGTAACGGATGCAGATGGCAACATCTAGCATGCATCTGTGTGGTCCTCCCATGAAGGCACAGCTTTTCAAGAACAAAATCAATGGACTTTGGAGATATTAGGAATGCTCGCGGTGTCATCACTGACAACAGCCCCATCAATTTTGGCCATGCTTACTAAATTCAAGCAGTGGCAAAGCCAAGCTCTGTACAGGACCCCAGTGAGGTTTTGAGGAAGCTGGTGCTATGCAAAGCCAGGCAGGAGCAGTGGGAGTTGGGAAGAAAAAGTTCTGGAGACAGGCAGCATAGCTCCTCCGTGCTACCCCTGGCTAGGGCCAAAGGCGCTTTCGGCTCCAGTGTGCTTAAAAGCATTCCCTCTCTATCCAGGTTGCTGGGGGGAGTATGGGTAGCAAACACCAGCAGAAGCCAGCAGTGTGTGGGCAATGCCAGTGGCCAAGAAGAGTGTCACATTGCATAAGGGGTCAGGTATGAGGATTCAACCAATATCGTCAGAGGCAAGAGGTAGGGAAGTAGAAGAGGCACAAGGAAGCAAGAAGGGGAGGAAGGAAGGGGGCTGTGCAAGCAACTGGAGGAGCACAAGGGGCCCTCACACATGGGAAGTGACTGTCTGGTGGAAGAGACAAGGTGACAAGACTTCCTGGTTTGTCACGCACTTCAGGCTTCCTCAGAAACCACCAATGACCTCTTTCTTCCTCTCCCCCTGCTTGCTCACATCTGCAGCTTTAGATTCAATGGTCCACAACGTCTGTTTCCCTCTGCCTTGGTGTTCAACTCCTCCCTCCACACAAGACAAAGGCCTAATTGAGATAAGTGAAAGCCGTAGCACCTTGCCAAGGTGCCACAGAAACACACGAGCTTCCAGATCAGTTTAAGCAACAGTCACATAGTGACTTCTCAGCCCTGCTTGAGCACAATGTGTCACATACAGGGGAAAAAAGCTTGCAAATAATTACAGCATGGCAGACACACAAGCATTGACATCAATAGGGGCAAATAAAACACAGCTGTCAGTGTTATGTAGGGTTGACACCAGATGCTGAAGCCTTAAAGGTATTTGTTTCAAAACTACAAAGGAGGATCAGCTGTCCCATCAGCTGATTATAACACTAGATAATAAAGACTGTCCTCATGTCTGTGGCATAGGGCAGCATGAGTGGGTTACAATAGTCAGAGCAGATGACAAAGACTTGTTGCAGGGTTTCAACTGCATGAGCCCATGCATGTAGATGTATATAACCAGGAGTCATGAATGGTTTGTTCATTGAATCACTGGATCAACAGCTAAACTACTCATTCAAGTAATGTAAACTTTTCTTTAAATTCTACTGTTTGGTGACCTTTAGCAAAAGCGGTTCCCCAGATTCTCCTAAGCCTAGTTAATTCTGGAATTTCAGATGCTCGGCTGCACTGGGCTACCTCCCAGAGAACATACTCATGGGTTGTATGTCATCCCTAAGTGACATTCCCATTTGGAATCAGTGTTAAGTGTTTCACGTTGATGTAAAACTTACCACATTGATGGCAGCAAGGGGCAAAAAGCATTTGAAAATCATGTTCACAGTACTTCCTCCCTTCAAACTGTAAATGGGAAAAAATCCAAGCATTAGAGGGATGAGGAGCATGCCTTTACCATAAATGCAGTAACATAACAATTTGTTTCCAGATGCAATTAGGTAGTAAAATGTGAAGGGGCAGCACAAAAAAATCCAGACCAGGTGCTGTGCTTTAAATCCACACTGTTAATTCAGCTACTAGTTAGCACGTAGCATTAATGGCACACCACACCTCTAATGCTGCTGAGAGTGTAAGGCAGTTTCTGTCACCCATTTACATCACAATAAACGTCTGGATTTTGACAGACTGCTGAAACTGATGCAACAGAACGAATTCTGGGCAGGAAATTAGCTAACAAAAACCTTTCCTGGGGGGAAGCATTTTCTCTGAACCCATTTGATCTCTTTCCCATTCTACATTTCCTGCAAGAATGACCCAGCATACCAAAGGAAGTAAATACAGGGGAGAAGAACACCCAGGGATAGAAACCTTTGCAATTTGTGGAGCAGTACAGATAAAACACAAAAGGAAAATAAAGGCTTTTCCTTCTTGATGCTTATTTCATAGAATAATAGAATCATTTAGGTTTGAAAAGACCTTAAAATCATTGAGTCCAAATATTAAGGAACAAAGTTCCTTACACCAACCAGATGAAACAGGGAACCAATCTTAAGGGATTTGGATCTGAATTTTCTCACAGCTTGGAGAAGTTCAGCTGCAGTTCAAGCTTGCATAGAAAAAAAATGTGGAAAAAAAAAAGGGTCTACAGCACTGCATTAGCAGCTTAGCCAGAGAATATGTAAAAACATGTAGGCAAGTATGTTCTGAAACGAAGGGAAATGTTTAGATACCTTCAGGCACATCATTACCAAACACACATGCCAACTAGCATGTCAAAACCAGACAGACAATATTAGGTATGCTATAAGGTGTTTGGATTTGAATGTCTTGGTTTAAAACATTGGGAAAAGGGGGATAGCAGGAAACCCCATTCCTTTCTATTTTTACTGGGTGTAACACAAAACAAAGTGAATAGTATAAAATAACAAGCCACAAATTAAGTTTTGGTGCATAGATAGAAAATAGAGCAATGTCCCTCAAGATTACTTGTTTTATACTATGAAATCCCAAGGATCCAATACAACACAAGAACAGCAATTACTCGTGCAATATACAGAGCCACTGGCAGGACACAAATCTAATGAAACACTCTAGAAGTAATTCTATACTTAGGACTGGAAACTTAATTCCTGTGCCCAACCTGACTTGCACCTACTAGCAAAGAAATATACATGCTCAATACAGATTCTTCCAGAAGTCTCTGAACGCAATTTATCAAGTGTTTTTCCAGTGTAATACTCTAAAACAGATGAATTCTTAAATTGGAGTTTTCTTTAAAAAACAACCGAGACAGAGGACTATTACTGTCTTGAAGAGTAATGGAACTTACTGGTTCATTGAGAATTGTGCTTGCTTCCTGCTGGCTAAAATACTTTTTAAACTGAAAAAGAAACCCAAAAGTTTCCTGTTTTGTGTAAACAGGTGGTCTGATGGGAGGTGCTTAGGTTTACTTGGATTTCAGAGCCACCACGTGCAGATCCGGGTGGACCAAACAGGTTTTCCTCCCCTCTGGTTTGTGTTGGGTAGGTTGGTAAGCATTCAGTCTTGTTTATATTTTCGACCTTCTTGGCTCGTTTGTGTTGCCTTTCGTGGATGACCCAGCAGCTAATCCATCAGAAGAAGCCTTGAGCTTCTATAACAAGTCCCACAGCACATATTTTAAAAGCAAGGTCATTTGAATGCTGTATGCTGGAGGTTCATATGTTAAATGGCTTTGCACAGAACATTTCACCACTACATGACTTCCAGCTGAGCTCCATGTTTTTAGCTAACGTAGTTGAAAGACACGCACAAAAATTGAGTCTTTAAAGACCCTTCTTCTAAGATTCACTTTTTGGTAAAGCCCATTTTAAGAAAACACTCCAGGTGCAACTGGAATCAAAACAAATCTGACAAGCTCAGTTGTGCCTTATTTTAATCTTCCTATTGGTTATTTCAAACATCTTAGGAATAATACCAAACTGAAAGCAACTCCCTTTCATTTAGGAGACAAAAGTCACACGCCACTCCTTTTTAATAGTAATAATGACGATGATAATAACAATAATAATAGTGATACAGATTCCCCAATTACAGCTCTTATGAGTACTTCATAAGGATTTTGCCGTGTTTCTTCTGTCGTGGCATGCACCACTCTAAGCCCTTCTGTCTCGTTCAACACCAGCACAGCACATACAGAGCAGGTTGGACTTTTTCTGAAAGCATCCAGAAAGAGGCTTTTAACAAATGGCTGGGTGAGGGGTAGGACTTATTTCTCCCAACCTCCCCTGTCTGAAGATGAGGTGCCCACACTCCCCAGTGGAAGAGACAGGCAACCTCTAGTAGGGAGGACCCATTCTTGGACTCGAGAGTAAGGCGAATTGGAGTAAATGCCTGCTGAATAATTACAGTGGGGGTAACGTGTCCCTCTGTGGGCTCACTGCTCCAAAGCTCTCCATTCAAGCTGGCTGTTCTGCTGCTGTCAGTACAGGATTGCGTTCTGCTACCTGCTGCAAGACTCTGCAAGAGCAACTCTAGGGAATACGTGGCTTCCAGGTTATGGAGTAAAAGCAAATGAGAATTGCTATCCCTTCACATCTGACAGCAAAGCACAGTGAGTTCAGAAACTCTTGTGGCATGGCGCTTGTGCTAATCTGTGTTTAAGGTGAGTGCATAAGAAAACATGCTAAAGCAATGACACCGAGCAAACTGGAACAAAAATATACCCTTCTATTAGGCACCCTTTTACTCTTGCTTACACCCTGGGACAGTAAGGCCAACACCAGCTGGTTATGAATCCATATTATTATTTTTAACACAGGCTCATGAGGACACCAACAGAATCCCTGTCATGCTGTGCAAACTGCCTGCTGCAGGTGGGTGCTGCTCCGGCGTGCCACCACTTGTGTCTGCAAGCAGCTCGGCTCTGATGCTAGATCATGGCAAGCTGTGAGGATAAAGGCCCCTGCAAGCAGCCTGGAGACATATGCTATGGCACAGAGGACCTGCATTGGTATTTCTTCCTGTGTAGCTTGACCAGTTCAGCCCCTACTCATGGATCACTGTGTGAAAGCTTTTCATGGCAGCGTCTGGTGTCAAATATGATAAGCAGTTGGATGACTAACTGGAGGAAGCTGGTAAGGCTTATGATAGGCAGGGGAAGAATATCTGACTTCCCTAACAGCAAGAGCTGGAAATAATTTCCAAGAAACACTAGCCTGCACAGAATAAACATAACGTCACGCTGAGTGACCAACAACGCCTGTGTTTACCTATGGGGAACCTGCTCAGGAAAACATGTTACCTGTCCACATCTCCAAACACTTCTGCCTTCTCAAAGAGTGCATTAAGCTAGACAGAGGAAGATATCCTTTCTGCCCAGCTTCTCCAGTCACTTTTTCTTGACAGTGATGCAGATATCTTGGGTTTTCAGGGCACTGCCACCTATCTGCTGAGCACTGGCCAACCTGAGACCATCCTCTACCTGCTTAGTGCTATCGCTCCCTCTCCTCTAAATGTTGTCACCGTGTTCCCAATGCTCATGTCAAGGTGCCGAATGAAATAAGAACAAGCTGTGCCCTTGATCCTCCTTCACCCTGAGCAGCACCACCAGGACACGTGCCAGGGTTTCCACTGCAATCATCTCACTGATCACTTCAGGCTAAGTGAGAGCCGTTCTGGCAGCATGGGACACACATGGGTGCTATAAAGGATTATAAAGGATGCAGAGACAGAGGAGAAGGCCCTACCAAAGATTTCTCAGCTGGAACAGCCCCAAAAGCACAAGGGCTACGACAGCAGGGATGCCTACTGACCCCTGCACTCTTTAGAAGATGCCCAGAACCAGCCAGTGGAGATAGGGGAGGAAGGCTCAGTAAGATTTATTACCCATTGTGTCAGAGGGCTTAAACAGACCAAAAAGTATCTCTCTTCAGCAGTAGCAGACAAGTCAAGGCAGTGTTTCCTTGCTGAGGCAAGGAAACACTGCAAGACCTTGTGGTGGAAGGGTGATGTAAAGTTCAAGCCACATACAAAGCTTTACATACTCATTTAACCCTCATCACAATTATTTTACATCTGTAAGAGCTGTGGCAAGAAGCGTCTATCCTTAACTGAAACTTTCCACTTTCTAGGTAACACTTCTCAAGAACAAAGCGTCTGCCCAGCCTGAAAAAAAACCCCTAGCAATGTTAACCAAAACGTGTTTAGCATATAACCTATTTTCATTTTCAGGACAATCTACTGACGCTCAGTTGTGACCTACGGTCTTTAACAGGGAGCATCACTTTGCATTAAGACAGTGCTCAAACATCAACCACAATGCATATGAATGTTAACAAGGTAGCAGTAGGCAGCAAAATGTCCACATCCAATATACCTAAACACCACTAGGATATTTGCCTCTGCCAAGGAGACTCAGATACGGCCATTGTGAGCAACAAAGACATTGTAATTTTCCTGGATTAGGTGCAAATATAAGACATTTTTTTCCATCGTGGTTCTTCTCCATCCTCTAAGAGATACAGGCTGCCTAGAGCAGGATTTCTTAAATCTCACACTTTTACCTCAAACAAAGGACCATACAACTTTCTGAAAGAAAGGTCCCACTGCCTTTTTGAGTCAGAAAAAGGATGAATAAAATACTCATTATTTAGAGAAAATGCATATTTTTTTTAATGACAATTTTATTAACACAGTTCCACCTATTTTAGTTTTAAAACATTTGTATCACTTTACATTTGCCTCAGGTCTTTACACATAAGAACTCCTTTACCATGCCTGCAAGAAGCTGCTCAGTATACATTAACAATTTTAAGTATCTAGAGGGTGTTTTGCTTTGTTTTTTAATTGCTACTGCCCTGCAGCTCACCTTTTATTGTCTTATGGAATACTAATGGCTCATTTACCACAATTTGTGCAACACTATCCCTACAGCATTGAAAAACTGCTTGATCCTCAAACAATAGGAGGAAAAGCAAAGCCCAGGAATCCCCTTTGCCAGTCTCTTTTCCAATCTACATTCTTCCCTTAGCCTCTCCTCATCACCACATAATGTGGCTCTGTAAAATTAAAAATACCGCTGTGTAAGGTAAACTGCTGTGCTCTTGCCACAAGGATGGTACACAGTATGTGAGAGGATAGCATTGTGCTTCACCTTGCTTTCCAGATCACAGTATGACATATAACCTGTAACCGCTACCATAAGTTGGACTACAATCTACTTGAGCAGGACCTTATCTCTCAGGCAACAATTCCCTGCCTCACATCATCTACCCTTCCTTATACCAGTCACTTCATATTTTATGAACCAGTCTAAAGCTTTCACTAAAGCCACTCTGTACTTGAGACAGCTGAGCCACATCCTAAATACCCACAACAGAGGAAGAAAAAAGGAAATGACACTGATATCAAAATACCCATCTGAGCAGAGGGCAATCCACCTGGAGCTGAAAAATATGAGTGAGAGCGGGTTTTAACCCTTGAAAGTGTCTGAGAACTGCTAATTTTGAATGCTCCAGTTTGTTAAACCCAGAGCTGACCCTGCATAGGCCCTGCTTGATCTGGGCTCTTAGCACACCCTGATCTGACTTGCAGGACGTGTCTATGAGCAACTGTTCATGTGTCGTGCTGACCTCACTTGACTCAGCAACAAACCTACAGACTGTCGGATGCTGGGATTTCCTTCTGTATGACTATTCTCCTGTAAGAAGTATGCTTTCTCTGTAATTACGGAATAATATACAGTTTTCACAGATTTCAGGGAAAAAAGTCTGCACTGAGAGAGAAATCTCCAGCAATTCTTTGCTCAGCTCTGATAACATGACTAGACATTTAAATAAGGTGTCCTGATGTCCTCCAAAACAGCGCAGAAACAGTTTTGCTTTTTTAGTCCCTCTATTTGGTGTATGCTTTCAGAGCCCTATTCTTGCACGAAACTTTCTAATCTACCAACCTGCCTTTAGCTGCGTCTTGTAGTAGGAGGAAGGAAAAAGGCAAAGGCTGGAGGCGAGATGAGGGCTTACCTCATAGAAGAGCCCTTCTGGAAACTGCTGAAAGCACTGGGCACAGACGAAGCACTGCTCGTGGTACAGCTCCCCGTTGCTGTTGACGATTTTCTCAGCAGGGGCAAAGCCACCTCTGCAGCGCTCGCAGATGGCGTTTGCAAGTGCGTTTGCCATGTTGCTGTCAAAAAAAAAAAAAGAGACAGAAAGAAAATAAGCCCAAATAGGCAACACCACTGTTTTGGGTATGGGTTCTCTTCCCCCCAAAGCCAACTGCATCAGCCTAATGCTAGGCTGATCAACACAAATTTTCCAGTGGACTTAATGACTTGTGTCATCCCCATAGAAATAAAACTGCCATTTCCCCCTGCTACCAAACTCTTTAGAAACAAAACCCCTGCAACCTACTCTAATAACTACTAATTCAAAAAAACCAAACAGAAACATCATTAGTACAGATAGTTTTACAGGCTTTTTATGATGAGAAAAGGCAGGCAATTCAAAGAGGTACTATAAAAAAAGAAGGGCAAATATTACCAATAATTGAGGACTGGTATCACACAGGAAAACAAGAATCACATTCAAACGTGAATTTGATAATTTCAAAATAATTCCCAATTCTAATATATATATATAACATCATTGGTTCCAAAGCTCTAAATAAGCAACATGAAAGAGTGTATGGTACGTAGTCTGTTCAATATTACTGAAAACAGGTGAACAATTATTCCTTAGATAAGCTTTGCATAGCTTGAAGTTATTTTACAAATTTAGTTTGAAGCCATGGGATTTTTGGTTGGTTTGTTAGGGTTCATCTCAGGTAGGTCAGCTCATGGTGTGCCAGCGCTGGTCCAAGGGACCAAGAGGGAGGGCTGGAATGCTCTGGCTGCCCCACTGCGACCTACACACAGGCCAACACAAACTGGTGACCCCTTGCCAGGAATGCAAAAATTACTCAAATTGCAACCTTGATTGCTTCTCACAGGCACGTGACCATAAAATGACAGCACAGTAGCTGCCAAATATCACAGGAATCAGGACACTAGGATCATGTCCACATCTGCAGAAGACAGGACAGCTGTATTTCAGTTAATTAATGCTCCTGTACTAGAAAAAGGCTCACTTGATTTTTCCTTTGCAAGCATTTGTGTACTCGTATCTAACTTTCAAGCTATGCCTTTCAGGATCACCTCTCTGCGCTAACACCATTTGATAGCAGAGAGCAAATACAGAGGAATATCTGGTTTTATTACAATCTAACCATAGCTGACAGAACCACCAACTCAAACTTATCTACATGGAAGCTTAATAAATAAGCTGGAATAAATAACTCTTGGCTCCCACCAGGTTCCATAAGAACTGAATTCATTCCTCACAAAGCATCTGAGGGTGCAAGCAAACACCTAGCACGTGGTTCAAAAAGGAATGTGCTTTATCTGTCTTACACTGCCTCACAGAAAAACACTACACAAGGTCACATCTGACAAGTTATTATTAGCTGGCTTTTTTTTTTTCTCCCTCTCTATGGAGATCTTTGCACAAGAGGAAAAGAGTAACTACTATCTAAACATTCATCACTCTCTCAGTGAAACAACTAGTGGGCAAATTTCACAGAAAGATCAGATGGAGGATGGTCTGTCCCATACATAACAGATAAGCCTATAAATGAATGGCAATGATTATACCTATAAACTGTGGTTAACTACAAAGCTTGCTGATGGTCTCCATGGATTGTGTAGGCTTTCTGTGGGGTAAAACCTCAGTCACTTCACCTGTCCTCCTTATCAATCTAAATGAAGCATAATCAAAACAGAAACTGGGATGTTGATCATCACCACAACAGTTCTTGAGAGCTAAGGAAGCTAAACTTAAGAAAATATTTCATGTTAAGTGCTGCCAGACACAAAGTATAATCCAAGCAAAAACATAGCTCAAAACCAAATGAAAGTATAAAGCTTTCCTCCTCAGTATGCAAAAATACTTCACTTTGAGACATGTCATATATGTAAAACCAGAGATGTACGTAATGCTCCTGCTCTAGCGAAGCAGCTTAATCATTTGCCTAAAATAACAGGCAAACAACCTAAAGTCAGAGAAACTGCTTGACAAATTCCAGCCGTGCTTCAACTGCTGATAAAAATTTCTGATGCAATTAATGAAGTTGAAAACAACGGCTCAAATTTTAGTTGACGATTCCAACTGGCAAAGTACCAAGCAGAACTGTGGTAAAGGATGCATTAGAGAATGGCCTGCCCAGAGCTCAGATAATAAAATACAAAAGTACAACACACCAATAATGTCACCGTAGTTACACCCCGAAGCCAAACAGAACGAACTTACAATTTTGCATAAAAGTCGCAAAACTCTTTGTAGAGCTTTACGTCACTGTGTCTACGTTGCAATTTTGACACGGGTTTCTCATCTTCATTTCCTGCAGAGTTGTGAGCATCAGGAGCGAACTTGTGTGCAACCTCTTCATCCTCTGGGATGGTGTAAGGGTGAGCTCTGCGCTGGAAGTCCATCTCCCTCCTGATTGCTTTCCTGGGTATATGTATTCTACACTTATACTGCAAAGAGGCTGTAGGCAAAGTCTGCTAAACAGTATGCTGGACTCCCCCTTGTTCCCAGTGAAGCGATTTACTTTCACAGCTCCGTGTCATGTAGCCGGAGCTGCTCAGTGCCCTGCTAGAGCTTCAAGTTAAAAGTTCAGTGGCGGGGCAGTGAGCCCATCAGGCTGTGATTTACTGACGTTGGCTGCAAGTAGAGGAGAACATTCCCCTGTCAGGCCCTCATGCAAACTCAGATGCTGGAAAGGGGCTTCACTGCCAACTGCGAAGCCTCCCAGCAGAGCTGTGTTACGGGTAACCTATGTGACCGAACACGTTCATTGCCAAACTTGTCCACAGCTACTCTCTGCTGAGGGGGGTGGAGGCAGATTCCAAGAGTATTTTATCATGGTCAAACCAGCAGTGGAAAGCACAAAGAGAAGACTTCTGTCATTAGGTAAATATTGCTTTAATGCTACAGTACATTAATTACATTGTAAAAATGGCCTTTAACGTTCTGCTTGTGTCTTCTAATTCACATGTGCTGAATTTATCTATAGGCATCTTTCTTCCTGTCAGCACTTCAGAGAAGGGGTAGGTACAGATGGATAGTTTGGTTTCTGTTGTGCTTCACAAGCCATTAACCAAACTGCCAGATATGCAATAACAGGCAATATATGAAGGAGGCAAAACGAAGCTCGATTTCCAATGATGTGCTGCATTTAGTAAGATTATCTAATGTAAGAACACTTCATAGGTTTGACATTTGGAGCAATTTACTGTGGGTATTAGGGAACTGAGTGAGCAAGACCAGGAAGAAAGAATAAAATCTAATCATTCCTTCACCACAGAATGCCCTCCTAACGTTGCCATTATTTCATGGTTATACTCTATTTTAAAACACCTTTTGTGCACTGCTTACTAGGGAAGGCAGGGTTGATTAGCTTCAGATCTGCAGCCAATAATTACACTCCTTCAATCTCTCCCTGCTTGAAGTGCAGCGCTTGCAGCAGACGTGGGATACTTGGCTTCCAGTAACTCATAACTACAAGCAAAGCAAGGTTTTGGGAAACTGTCCTAAGTAACTATCTCTAACGTTGAACTGACTCAGCCTTGTTAGCAGTTGATTGAACTGCAGAACTGCATGCACTTTGTGCTCATAACACATTGTGTCTTGGTATCCAAAGAATCTGCTAGTCTGTGAGGGGGCATGCAAAAGTAAGGTAAAGGAAGAAGACAAACAGATGGAACAAGCAGAGAAATTAGGAGTAGAAGATCATAGAATGGTTTGGGTTGGAAGGAACCTTAGGGATCACCCAGTTCCAACCCCCCTGCCATGGGCAGGGGCACCTTCCACTGGATCAGGGGGCTCAAAAGCCCATCCAGACTGGCCTTGAACACCTCCAGGGATGGAGGTGATGACAAAGGATATAACAGGATGTCCAGTCAAGGCTACTACTTCTTAATATGCTTTCACTTTCTTAAGGCCTATTGCAGAGGGTCTGTTTTACAATGCTTTCGGGCCATATCTCTAACCAGTAGTTGGGACAGCTTGTGCAGGGAGCATAGAGCAGCGCACGTGCCACTCTCCATGCAGGTCTGAGCTTGCATGTAGCCATCTTCCCGCGGCCTCGCCAACACAGGACTATGTTTCTGCTGCTGCCAAATTTGCGGGATGGGTTTGGTCAGGCACCTTGCCTTCATCTTCCCTTGGCAGAAAGCAACCTCTGGGCAAGCTGTTCCCCTGTGCCACAAGGCATCACGGTAGGTGGGACGCAGGCAGCATGACCCTGTGTATTTACCCATCCGTAGGTGTGATTATCCATCTTATACCAGAGCTACCAGGAGTCACAAGCTGTAACAGGCTTAAGGAGGCTGCACCCTCACCACTTACACAGCTTGGATGGAGTTCAAGGCCTATTTTTATCCATTACGGAGTAAGCCCCAGATCAAGCAATGCTCAGGCTGTAGCCCTAGGCTACGATGAACTTGCCAGAGCACCACTGCAGGAAACAGCACTGGAAGCAAAGGTTTCCGCATCCAATGGAGCACCAGTGATAAAAACGAGTGCTTTTTGCCAATGGAGATAGATGCAGGCATAGTGATGCTGCCTCTTCTTCTCCATGCTGCTTCCCAACACTTCCACACAGATCAATGCCGAGCTTTTGTGGGTATGAAAAACTCCAGGAAGACTGGTTGCAATGGACTAACCATGCTGATTCATCCAAGATGAGTGCAGGTGCACCAAGCCACTAAGATATGAGACAACAGGTCAGTCTATCTCTTTGCCTTTATCACTAATCTATTCCACCTTATCACCACCTACTCAATTGTTTTCCTGTATTTTGTCCCATATCAAAAGCAATTCTCCTGGGAGGCTGCTGCTGCGATTCAGAGAGCCCCAAAGAATTTCTTTGTCCTGGTGAACTACTTCAGTCCTTGCAGCAACCTGAAATCCAAAGGCAACCGAAGTGGCTGGAAGCCACTTCTGCTGCCTTGTATCTTCTGTGGTCAACAGGAAAATATTTGCTTGCTTCTTCAGCTTACTACTGCACAGTCTTCTGTATGGTTGCAGCAAAGCAAGCAGCACAGCAAGTCAGTGCAATAAGATGTCAATCCAAAAAGCCTGTTTCATTCTTCCTAGCTTTTCTCAAGAAGCAGTCCTACAAGGTAATATGACTCCATATCCGCAATAAGTAGAAGCTGCCTGTTTCTCAGGGCCTATTGCCATTGCTGCTGGTGGAATTACTCCCAATTTGTTTTCCATTAAGCAAGAAAGGAGCTTGCCAGGAGTTTAAAAAGGGCCTTTATGCTATCAAAGCAAAATATAGTTTCTCCTGTGAAAGCCTGGTAGTCCTCAAACCCAGAGCAGCTGCCTAGCTTTCTCTTTTCTGTTATTTCGCTAGAGGCATGCTGCTGAGATCTGAGATATGCTGTTAAAAATACATGGTATTTTCATTAGGGAATTCTAGGTTACTCTGAGGTGAAGTCATCCACAAGGAGCAAGAAGCATGTTGGGGGTTGTTGATTTGCAGCAGCAGCTTCCCAAGGCCATTCCCTGGGACCTGGGACAAAACTTTGCTGTTAAGGAAGCAGTGACAAGGAGAGGAGAAAAGGGAGTTCTTCAGTATTTAATTGGAAAAGGTACATAGGAAGGAAGAAGACAGAGAGGCTCCTCCTGGCACACTGAGGATCTTATCAGAAGCCAAAGCTGACGGCAGGGAAGGTGCTAAAGGAAATTGCAGAAGAGGGGAGGGGAAGTGTCCCACTGCAGGTACAGACCATTGGAAAACAGCAGCAAAAATAGCCACAAGTGCTGCTCTGCTTACAGGCTGCTTTCTCTGGAGAGCTTTTAAATCTGGCTGCCAGTGCCGGTGGCTGCCAGAGGCTGACAGGGACTCTTACAGAGAAGGCTCGGTGGCCGACCGCTGTGTGTTGTGCTCCATGCCACAAATAGATGTGCTGAGCAGTCACGGCTCCAAACAAGGTGCTTGGCAAAAGCAGCTGCTGCTTGGCAACCTACTCATACCGCCACGAAATATCACTGCGTCACCACGGCTGTCGGGAGGCCGTGTGCCTCATCGGGCTATGCAGTGGGGGGGATAAGTAATGACAGTGCATCTCTCCCCTTCCTGCAGCGGTAAGGGTGATTTCATTTTAGTTATATTTAACACAGATGCAATGCAACAGTCCTCACATGCAAAATACAGAACAACTAGAACAGAAGTTCTGCTGCAAAATATGCTTGAACTTGCAATGCCCTCCATTGATTTCTGCCCTTTAAAGTGCTAATCAATCTTTTGCCTCGTTTTTTAATTGAAATTAAAACCACTCTTGGGTTCTGGGTAATGCAATTGTTTATTGCTTAAGCAATAAAATCCTTTCTATATTAAGCTGGACTCCTAAGGCAATTTGAAAGAAGGTATAAATTATTTCTATAATGAAGATACACATTACAGGTAGGATTTTCACATGTGCCCAGCACTGTTCTAACTTCTGTTTCTATTAAAAAGGATGGAAAACCACCCTGAAACCACTGCAATAAAAACCAGGTGAATTCTGAGTGCTCCTAAACATTTCATCCTTCAGTCTTTGCCACAAAAGGCATGATTAAGCTTATGTGGTGGGAGTTTAAACAGAGCAAATAAAAAGACAACTCTAGCTGTTTCATATACTTCAATATAAATTTGTTCTAGTATAAACATGTCCAAAAATGCTTTCCTCTCCACAGTCAGAGAAGGTTCACATTCCATCTCTCCATAAGGAAATGAATATAACTGGAATAAACAGGTAAGCAGCAACTTCCCACACAGCTTTTTATCAGACATACAAGCACAGTGAAAAATCAGTCTCTGACAGATTTTGTGGAAAGGGAGGGCAATATTTAATGACAGCACTTTCCTCTTTTAAGTAATATTCAAAAGCCCCATTGTATCTTCTTTCTGATGGTTACAAACATTAGCAAACTAAGCCACACTTCATGTAAAACAAGCAATTACTTCTTTTGTGTACAAATATTTGATAATCTTAAAACAGCTACCTCTTCCTCCTCCACTATTATTTTTTGAATCCTATATAGACAGGAAAAACAAAACAACAAAAAGATGCAGTACCAAATATAAGAAACTCACAAGAGCTCTGGTAAATGTGTGTTACATGAGATACTATCAATTGCTCTTAAAATGCACACCTTGTGTAGTTGACTGCATATATACTTCACCACCGTAAACAGAAGGCATCCAAATTCTTCCAAGTCAATACATTTTAAGGATGCATTTGCACTAATGCATTTCAAAGAACAGCATTTATATTATCATTTCTAATTTAAGTATGTTAAAAGAGGTCAACAATACTATGGGCTGTCCCTGAGAGACTCACTCTGAAAAGAATCACCTTTTCAAAACCAATGAGCCAATATCAAGCTCAAAATTGTCCTCTTTGGATGTACGCACAGTGAGCTTCACAAAGTGTTTGAGCAGAGTAATATTTATACTGGCGGAAATCAAACCACTGTAAAGTCAAAGGATGCACAATAGAGTGTGATCAGGCAATTGCAAGGAAATTACAAGAAGTGTACATGTGGTCCTTATCCATTGCTTAAGGAACAGATTTAAAGTTCAAATATGTAAAAATGTATGAGGTTTATCTTCGCATTTTCTGACATTTCAGGAAAGTAGCAGAAATAGTGCAGCCAGCACTACTAGGAAAGTGATTGTCCCTCTGTACATGGCACTGGTGAGGCCACACCTCTACTACTGCGTTAAGTTTTATGCCTTTCGCTACAAGGAAGACACTGAGGTGCTGGAGCATCCAAAAAGAAGGGCAACGAAGCCAGTGATATGTCTACGGAACAAGTCTTATGAGGAGCGGCTGAGGGAACTGGGCTGTTTAGTCTTGAGAAACGGAGCTCAGGGAAGACCTTATCGCTCTTTGCAGATACCTGAAAGGAGGTTGTAGCGAGGGGGGTGTTGGTCTCTTCTCCCAAGGAATAAGTGATAGGATGAGAGGAAATGACCTCAAGTTGTGCCAGGGCAGGTTTAGATTGAATATTAAGAAAAAAAATTTCACCAAAAAAGTTATTGCTGTCAAGCATTGGAACAGGCTGCCCAGGAAAGTGGCCGAATCACAATCTCTGGAGGTATTTAAAAGATGTGTAGATGTGGTGCTTAATGGCACGGCTTAGTGGTGGACTTGGCATTCTTAGGTTTACATATGAACTCAATGATCTTAAAGGTATTTTCCAATGATTCTATGATTCTAAGTTGCTGCACTACCGTATTTCTCTGATTCAGAGTAACAGTTTCCTAGCACCAATATTCAGTTCATGTCATCTATCACTTAAATCCACTGAAAATCCTTTGCTGAATCCTTAGCATAAAGGCAAACACCAGCCTTTGCTTCTGCCTTAGCCATCTGCCCACACCAGCTAGAACCTATGTTTTCACAAGCCAATAACTATGATACAAGTGGTTCATCCAGGAGCTATAATAATACCATGACTCAATGTAACACACTGGCTACCAGAAGAGACTTCCAGTACATCCTTGCAGTTCCTTGTAGGGCAGAGATAATTGCAACACCAGCCTTCCTAGCTCACAGTGACATCCTTATTATAGTAACGTCTCCACTGGAAACACCATGCTGAGGACTGACCTTCAGCTTCACTAATCAGCACATCACTTGCACACACATTTCCTCTCAAATACTACTATTAATCTACACTTCCAGTGGCATAACCTCTGGAACCATTTTTCACCTTCATTGTTTGTTTTTTTCTATTCTATACAAGGAAGTGCAAAGTTTTTCATTGCCTGAATTAATTTGTTTTGGGCAGAAGTAGAGTGTGGTAAAGAAAAAATCTCCTCAGCTGTTGCTCTTCCCTCACACACATCTTAAATTGTAATTATTAGTCACTCTAGGTTTTGGTTTCATCTTTTGCGTTTCCCACGTTCACTGCAGCATTGGCAAGCTTTAAAACCAGCAGAGGATGGCAGATAGCTGAACCATCTGCACTTATCATTGCAGAATTCAATAATGGCCCTAATATTCAATGGCCGAAAGAGAAAGAGAATAACCAGAAGTGATTTATGTTCCTAAGAGTAAAGCATGAGTAATGTATCAACAAATAAAGCTAATACAAAATAGCATTGCTTTCATATTTCATTATGATGTCTTAACATTTTGGGTAATACAAACTGAAAGTCTTCATCTTGTACTTTATATTTATTAGCTGTCCGATACTATCAAGTAAGTATGAACAGATTTCAGTAGCAGTTATTGCAAAGCAAGACTTCCATACACTTTCCAAACCAAAGGCTTCAGTAACTATGGCAAGTCCTTTTTAAAGTATCGGTTTCCACCCTACTACTACAACTGACTAATCCTAAATGACTAAAGCAGGAGTGAATGGTGATAACATATATGACTTGTGAGGGGAGATGTAGAAGTTACTCATCGCAGCAGTGTATTGTGATTATCTGAAGGAGCAGCACAGGCTGTTGGCTTGGCAGAACAGAACTGAAGGGAAAAGGGAAGACGATGGGGATTTGAGCTTTGGATAAAAGGGATCTAAGCCCTGCCAAACCTCCCTCCCTTTTGCTATATACCATGGAGAATTTGAGCATTATCTTCAGAAAGGAATGGAGTATACCCTGAAGCTGCACTGCTAAAATGTGGAGCAGCTTTTTTAGCGTGTCAGGAATATAAGCATATGCAGTGAGGAGAACCATAAAAAAGAGTAACTGCAAAGCCAAACCTCAAGTAAGACAGACAATGCAAACTTTCCATACTGGAACAAGCAGGGGACCAGTTAGGGCACTTTTGAGTCATGACTCCAAGTGGGTAACATATTTCCAATAGCTGCATAGAAACAGAGTTCAAAAGGTAGATTCAACTCAGGATCAAGAACTTTATGATCCATGAAAAGCATGGCATGCATGGATGTAATATGCTGGAAAAGACAAATGCCATTTCACATCTGCTTCACCCTTATCTGTTCATTCCTTGCTGGAACAGTTTGAATCTTTCATTGAAAAAGGCACCACTGAGAAATGCTGCCAGCTATTGCTAGCTATGTCTGCCAATATGCTACTTCCTTTGCAGCTAATAACTAATAATTTCTAATTAATTTTCTTTGAGCTCTATCATGGCTATTAAAGCGGACAGAAAAAGCAGGGCATCACACAGGTTTGTGAAATATCTGAGATTCCTAAACGCATGGTGAGACCAAAGAAGTTAATTGAAGGGAAAAAGACTGAACATTACAAAATCTGTAAGAAGTCTTAGAGGCACAGCTGGTGGCAAGCTGGGTTTGCTACCAAGGGAAATCCCATAAAAGGCTCGCTCTTTCCTTCTGTCTCCCTCCACAGGCATCAGCTTTGGCCACTGCCACAGGCAACATACTTGGCAAGGTGGAGCTCTTCCCATGTCTGGAGAGCATCATGTAAAAGGCTTATGGACATGTAAAAGGCTCTCAGGACAATGTGTTTGTTAGGTTTGCATTTCCCAGAACAGCTCAGAGAACAGAGGAAAACAGAATAAACAGAAAGGGAACCCAAACTTACAGCCTTTAGCTAAGATTGCTCTTCCTGATGTCTGCAAGTTATTAAGTAGTGACACCAAGATAATTTATGTTTTCTCTCTTCTGCAGAATATTCCTGTGTGTAAATTCACCTTGGTGTGACAGACTGCATTCAAAGAAAAGCTAAATTATAATGAAGAATAATGAACAATCACAGCATATTTTTTTGTAGAGAACACCTTTGATTAGGTGCTATCAAAACAGAGGAAAGCAAAAAGATGAAACCTACAATTTATCTTTAGCCAGCTAATCCTGTAAGAAAGAGTAATGAAAATCCTAATTGCTATAATAATTGAAGCTTAATAATTTACTGAAATCATAGATTATTACAATGAAGCAAACCTAAGAGGAAACAGTAGTAATTGCTTGGGTTTCTGTTGAGCAAACAGCTATCTCCGGTCATTTGGAGTCACGGGAGGTGACAGTCGGGTTAAGCATGTCAAACAAAATCGCTTTGGAGTTGTTATGCAATGCAGGAGGCAAGGGGTGAGAGAGAAGGCAAGGAAAAAAGGGTGTGTTCCTCATGAGTTGTTTTAACCCCTAGAGCAATGAAAAGCAGAGCACAAATGAAAAGTAAAGCCTCTAGTCATCTGGATACCTCAAACTAAGGCTCAATGCAAATTCTAAGTATTGCAATATTAAAATATAACCATGAAGTATATTTTTGCTGGCTAGAAGTTAGTATAATTAATAATAATAATTCAGTGTTACGTTTACATGGACAAATCCTCTCTTCAATTAGAGCAGCTAGCAGATGAGCCAAAGTGGGTTTTAGTTGAGTTCCCAAGCTTCTGACACAAATGAGTATAGGTCCCAACTCTCTACTATTCCAGCAGAGTTTCTAACCACAACAGATGATTTTTTTTTTTTTTGTGGCTTAACATTTATTTTTAAGTTTCTCCTGGTTTAATAAATTAGTCTCTTTTTTTTACCAACGTATTCAATAATTACTGTCAGCTTTACCTGCTGACACTGGCACTGTGAACAAAGGAAACATCCACTTACAATAACTGGCTATATAAATATTAACATTTGTGAATGCTATTAAGAAACACTACCAGTGGAAATTAAATTTAAATATGCTTCCAGGTGCAGACAGATTTTCCCTTCTGCTTTCTCCTTCCCTCAGCAGCCTAAGGCCTCTGAAAGCTCAACAGGGTCCCTTATTCCCCAGTCCATCCCCATCCAGCAACATCTTCTCTCCATCCTAGGAAGAGCAGGAGGTGTTCAGGGGGGATAAACAGCTGGAAACAGCTGCACACCTTTGCTGGCTGCTACATATAGGCTGAGGAAATCTGTGGCAGCCTGAGGAAATCTGTGACCCAGCACAGCTCCCAAATGCTCTATCTCATAGAGAAATGGAGGCACTCAGCACTACCGCATTGCTGACGTTTGGGGATTTTATTCGTTTGTTTCTTTTTATACTCACGTACGAGCTTTGCTGTGCGAAGCCTAGCCCCCCAAGGCTCAGTGGGATGTAAGAACGTGCTTATGTCTCCAATTTCATCTGCTAAGGAGTCTTTGTGCATGAAATTTTGGGGCACACCCACATGCCTTCCAGCCTGGAGTCAGTGTGCAAGGGCAGGCAGGAGCCTGAATGGACCCAGCAGAAGATTGCCTGCACCTACTCACGTAGATGTACCCATCAGCTTCAGCAGCAGAAAGCAAAGGGAAGGCGGATATTTTAAAGCTATTAATTTGGAAAAAAATCTATGGTGCTTTCTGCCCAAGAGAGCAGAATAGTGAACTACCTTAGTGACAGATCGCCACCCACTGAAGCTTGCCACTGACTATTTGTTGCAAATTTTGACATTCACTGTTTGGTAAAAACTTGAGACTAACCTCTTCAAAAGTTGTTCACATTTTTAAGCACACTTGAATCCATACGAACTTAGAAAAGAGAGCTATGGACAACACACCAAACAACCAAACTCACTTTAAGTGTAATTGTCAAAAAACAATCCCCGCTTTTCCCAGTACACTGTATTGAGCTTTGGAAATTTATGGTATCACATTTTTTAGAGGAATCATTCTATTTTTACAAAGGCCATGGAATGAGAAGGGGAAAATACAAAACCAGCAAGCATATTGCTCCTGTTAAGTGATTCCTAATGATTAATCATAAATGTATGCGTACAATTTCCTTTGCACCCTGTTTGCTGAGAAAAGCAAGAAAGAATAGCTCAGCATACAGACAGAAATTTTTTACATGCCATTCCCAAAGTCAAAGCAAGACAAGATTTATCAGATATATAATTTTTTTTCCATCAAATAAATATTGCAGGAAAAGAATGAGTCTTCTCTCTGTTGTGAAAAGCAAAATTTTTAGGTTGTATTTAATTCAATGACTCTTGCATATGTTGCAGACAGGAGAGGTGAAGGTGCCAGGCAGCCTGCTGCACTTTTGAGCTCTGCACCTGGGGAACATCCTGCATAGTTAAGGCCCATGTGTTGGTGAGCCAAACTCAAGCAGAGGAAGAGAGGACTGTGTTCAGCATCCCTACCCCAGTGGAGGTCTAAACCAAGCACATTTTTGTATTGTGGAAGTTCAAGAAAAGGATGAGCTATCCAGACCATCTTTTATGCGTGGCAGGCAGGCAGGCTCCGGCTCCTTAAGGTCAGTAAAACATCAGTAACATCTACAGAAGTAGATTAAAAGGTTCGCAGACAGATCATGGCATTTAAATGATACACAGAATAGGAGAGGTAGAAAGAGAAGCCCATCAATGGGCTGTGCTGTCAGGACAAGGGCCTGGACTCCTTTCACCTCACTGCAGCTGATGGGATAACCTGAACATGCGTTGTGCCAGGAGAAGGTGAGGTGGAGGCAACAAGAGAGGCTCCCTGGAAAGGCAACTCACTCCATCCTAGGATAGTTTTCTCAAGCAGAGGGGTAAGTCCTACTCTCACACCTGGGTCCTGATCTCAGTTTAACTTAGGACTTGCTATTGACAGCTATGGAAGGTTTAGCTTGTAATGACCACACTCTCCTCAACCGGGTGGGCTCTGGCAGTCCTTCCCAGCTCCCTCAGGTCCTCACCACTATCAGTGGGACAGTTGAGCAACTTGGCCACTACACTGTACAACCCACAATATGGAGGTAGCTGGGGCAGATTTTGAGCTAGCACCAAGCACCAGCCTGTAAATCACAGCAAAGCAGTGGGTGCCCTGCAAGGCATCAAACTCCATGCACAGCAGGATGGGGAATCACAACAACTGGGTGGGCAAAATGAGAACAACCGTGCACTGAAGTAAGCTCTGCTGCTTACCAATCAAGCCCCACAGACATCCACATCTGCATGAGTTCCCCTCGAGATGACCTGGCACCTACTCGCTAGAGCAAGAGGTATTTGGAGAGATTTTGTTAAATTTAAACACTTATTTAGGAGCTTTTAGTGTAAACCGAAATCTGACAAGCCATAAAACTTAATGGAAAGAGCCAAACTATATTCCTATTGTCTTTCCTGCAAAAGACAGAGGGAAGTGTGCGTTGAAACTGACTCATCATAAACTGAATAGCAGATCTGGAAGACAATCATGGGGGTCAAACCTTTGGGTGAAGTGACATCAGTGGACACATGTGCAGAAGCTAAAGCTCACTTTCCTGTTGTGGAGCTCAGAGCCCCATGGCTACATGACCTATCGTGAAGCTATGTTAACATAGGAAATTACTTTTATTCTGTGAGGAGAACTGTTTCAAGAAATTTTGGTTCCTGGAAAATAAAATGTATGCGATTTGTTATATGACAAACATATACTCTAAACACGTTTCGGAGTTCCAGTGCATTGCTTCACAGTGCCCTAATTCTTAGCAATCTCAAGTGTTTTAAATACAAATGACACTGATGTTCCCAGGAAAGAACAAAGGCAGAGTTCTGGCACCAAGCTCCCCCAAGCTGCTTTGCAGTGCTGACACTGCCAACACTTGGCTAGGTGTTGGTGGCAGTTAGCAGGCAAACAAGTGTCCATCCTAGAGAGCAGTGTCTGGCTCCTGCTGTGCAGGCTGGACTCGGGAGCCACAGTTACAGCAGAGCGGAGGCATTTCAAGACATCCTGCAGACAAGGTGAAGGGATATGAATGCCTGGCTGCTGGGTCACTTACTGCTGTTTCGTGCCTTAACAGAGGAAGACCTCTGCCTGGATCCCAGGAAATTGCTACCAAAGGACACACAGACCTCACGGAAGGCAGGCGAGAGAAATCTCAAACTGGGGCAAGGGGTAAAAAGCTCTACAATGAAATCTGGCAGATACCATGTATGACTTGAACAAAGGGCAATTTTCATTTTTATTTTTTTTTAAATACAGAAATTCTCACAGGATACCCTGAGGACATTGGCATCTTGAGTACATTTTGGCCTAGGATTAGAAAAATACAGTACTTGAAATGAGAAAGCAGTTTTCAGTGAACTGTTCCTCAAGGGCTGATCTTACTTAACACGTGTGGATTAATATGTATGTAAAATGAAATACAAAGGCACTAGAACAAAGAACTGGAGAGAGAAAAGATGGGAGGGCATTGCAAACCTATGGAGGACAGCGAGCTAAATTTAGCAGACATGAAAGAAACCTGCTGTCTTTCTTGTGGACTCCACATTCTCTGTAAGTATTTGCTAAGGACAGGCATCTAAGTGTCACCAGGGAGAGCATGTGAAAAAAGCTAGAGGTTTCCAGTTTTAGAAAACTGAAGAACTTTTTCTTTCGTTCCTGATTGCTCTTTGCCCTGGCGTTATGTCATTACGCCAATTCTACAATGCCACAGCCTTTTGTCATCAAGAATACAGTAAAAATTACAAATAAGGCTGCCTGCAACACACTGAAGTATCACAAAATGGGTTAGGAAGGAGCAAGGTTTAGTTTGAGTAAGCACCAGCCTAAGCTATTAGCAAATACAAGAGAAGCTCTGCCTTTAGGTACGGGTACTTCCCCTGCTCCAGGAGCATTGTCTGACCATGATCTATTCATCTTGTACCTGCAATACCCTGCCCTGAGCTGATTCATAAGTCTCTTGATCTGCTATTTCCTCCAACTTGGATTTTATTTCTCAAGCTCAATCCTTGTTTTACATATATCTCATCTTTGAGAGGAAGTGGCTCAGGAAAGGGTCAAAACAAATAGTGTTACACTGGTACAGACAACCCCTTCCCCTCACCCAGCCCAAAAGAGTCTCATTCCCATCTTGGATGTGGATATACAGAAGAGAAACAGCAACACAACTATAGAGAGCTAGCACTCACTTTTATGTATATGCTTTAAAAAGCAGCTTTCTCCCCTAAAAAAAGACTTATTCTTTCTCACTGTTAGTTTTGTATAGGTGAAACTAAACAGAAAAATTCAAGAATCTCTGCATAACTCTTACTCTGCTAATCCTTACTCTTATTCTGATTATTCTTCCAGCTCTAGTCATAGAATATAATACATACTGCTAATGCTATTAGAAATCCACCTAGGAAATCAATTCAGAATTAATACTATAAATAGATGCCAAGCACACATTCAGACCTGCAAGTTAACACATTCCTAGAACTGACAGAATATTTCTGAAACCTCATGGGAAATAATCTCAGCAGGTTACAATCATGCATTTTGCCATAATAATTTTTAATTAAGGTACTTAGTTATAACAAAAGAGTAAATCCCCCAAACCTGAATACTCATCCTTCTGGAATTGCTAATTCAGGTAATGAAAGCACAGTAACAAAATCCTTTTAAATCACACAGCACACATGCCAATATGATGTAAAACCACCACCAATGAAAAATAATCTAAAAATATAACCAGGGAACAGGCATAGGAGTTAGGAAGCACTTCCTCTCCACAGAGGCTTTGTTAGCATTTACACAAGGATTCTTTTCTGAGGAGCTTGAAGCAGGAATAGATTGGTTTTACGCCGAGCACACTTAGAAAAAAAACACATTTGCATTTTTACTATTTTTTTTTGGTGTCTGCGCTTACTCAGGATACAAACAATTGTTTAATCTCACTGTTCCAAATAGAGGCTTTCTGAAAATTCGCTGTTACTCTTTCAAAAGGCATGCAGCATCAGGAAGATAACTCCAGACGTTAAATGGCTTTCTGATTTTTGGTCATCCTTCCTGGATAAGGTCAGGCTAAGCAGTCCTGCCGCATTCTTTTATCTAAAGCCCCTTACACAACAAAGAACCCCCTATGAAGAAAGCCAGAGCCCAGGAGCCACTTCAGCCCTCCTCAATGAAACCAGCCCAGTGGAGGGGCTGCATCAAAATCTCACGGAAGCAGCACAACCCAGAAGCTTGGATGACCCGAAGATGGAGCAAAGCTGTCAGGCTGCAGAAAGTTATTTACGTGCAAGTGCTGGCTGTCAGAAGGGATCCAGAAGCAACCACGGGCTAACATTTGCCCTTCCCAGAGCCAGGGAAGCGAGTCACACTATCACCACAACCCACAAGGTCACTGTAGGGCTCGTGCTATCCCTCCTTCATCTTTTTTTTGTATCCGTAGTGTTTCGGGACTCCTTAATGCATGTGTTTTGCAATAACTTTCCGGAGCTGTGTTTGCATTTTGTCTGCTGAAACCACGGAGAAGGGCTCAGCGCCCCGCGGTACCCGTCAGTTTGCACTCACCTCAACTTCTCTTCACGCGACCCAGGTAGTCCCACACTATCAGGGCGATCCCGTCTCCTCCTGTACAGACCTGACTGTGACAACTCTTTCAGCTGCAAGGCCGTCATATTTCTCTACCTGGAGGGTTGTTGGTTTGTTGTTTTTTGTTGGTTTTTTTTTTTTTCCTAAGGAAGGGGGTGTTTTGGCTTTGGGTTGGGTTTCTCCCTTTTCCAGATGTTGCTGACGAGGAGCGTGCCTGCCAAGATGCCTGGAGAGAAGAGGCTGGGCGGCTGTCGGCACACCTGCGCCCGCCTGAGAGACCAACCTCTGCAGGCAGGCAGGGCAGGCGGCCTCTGCTCGGCTTCCTGTTTCTCATAGGTACACACCCTCCCAAAGGGCACCACATTTCCTTTATCACACGATCACACCTAAGGGATGTCTGCGACAAGCTCACCGGCTTCCCGACAGCTTTCTTCAAACTCTCCGCTGCCCCGACGGGAAAGATCTTGTTGTGTGCTGCGCAAAGCATGCGGCTCTCCCAGTGTAAAAATCTCCAGAGCTATTAACTCTTTCCCGCAATTAATTTATGACATAAATAAAGTCATTCACATTATGAAAAATCCACGCTTACTCATGCATGTGAGCAAACTCCCACAGGGAAATCGATGCAGCAAAGAGTGCAGCAAAGTAACTTCAGTAATCAGCATTAAAATACAATTTTGGAAACAAAATAGCACTGGGCTCATCAGACATTGCTCTTTTCCAGGCATCTTGAAAACCAGAAGAAAACCACAATGCATTTTTCTTCTTACCCTCAGCTATCAAAATATAACCACCGCCAACTGTTTGTCGCATTTCATAGTGATGGAGTGTCCTGTGTAATTGTGAAACAAGAATGAAAGTGCTTTAGGGTTCCTGTAAGACAGGAAGGTGACTTGCAGGGATTTGCAAGCTCAGCATCTCACCTTATTCAGTAATTTTTAGTAATAAAACACTTCTTTTCAAGTTAAAAGGAGGCTTCAAAAAGCTTATTATTTTTTGAAAAATTTTTGCAATGTCTTTGACATTCTTCTTGGCTCATAGAAACAAAAATTTAATTTAGAATTTTTACTTCTGTGTTGAGAGTTGGGGAGGGTGTGTTTTTAAATGAACTTGGTTTAACAAAACCCATAAAATTTAATAATTTGCAAGAACTGCTTTGATGAGACTAGGAAATAAGTTCTGTGCAGCATAAATTTCATAGTTGACTATTAAAGTGTTTGTTTTGTAGCAGAATACATATAAGAGCAGTTTTGAATTCTTATAACAGAGAAAAGCTAACGTATGGGCTACATAGGTGCACGTAACATGGGCATGTCCCATGACACCAGTTTTGTCAGGACTACCAGCTTGAACACAAGCACAGTAATTTTAGATAATACTATCAAGGTGCTTCAGTCTGGAATGTCATCAACATATAATATAAAACATCGCACAATGGAAAAATAAGAGAAATTATTTTGGAAAAGGAATCACGTAACATGCCAAACAGGTAGTGGTTGGGCAAATTCAAAGTGATTTATATGATGTTAGAAGGCTGTACACACTGAAACATCAACACGAGCTATGAGCTCCTGTTCTCAGAAAATAAAAGAGAAAATGGTCACGATATTTGCCTAAACATGCCGCATTCCAGTTCCAAACAAAGTATTTAAGATTGTTTCTCAATACGCAGCAGGATAAGCTTAAACATAATCAAATGCCAATTCCCTGCAGCCAGTCAATCAGTGATTCAATGAAAAGTTAATGCTGTTACAAGCGGATGCTGAGTACGGCAGATGACAGACACCCATGGCACAGCAGCTTTATACATTACCAACAGTTTTTACTGTCCTTTAAATATCAGGGTACCAAGGATTTATCTTGGTCTGAACAACCATTTTTAGATTACAATAACATAAAATGTGATGACAGAGTAGATTTTTTTGCTGTGAAAAAGCTCCTTGTAAACCAATGAAATTGAACTATAACCTACAAATTTGTTCAGGAGATTTTACTCAATACAATAGCAGACTCTTCAGCATATACTGAATACTTTTGCATTAATTGTGACATAAGTCTATCAAAAGTTTAAAGATAACTCTTCACCCGCTGCGCTAACGTGAAGTACGTAATATTAAAATTCATGTTCATCTGAACAAACAGCTGCCATGCTTGGACAGCGTATTTGACAATGGTTTTTACTAAAATGTATTTAAAAAACACAGCTGCACCAAAGAGAATCATAGAATCATTAAGGCTGGAAAAATCCTCTAAGACCATTAAGTCCATCAGCCCAACACCAACACGCCTACTAAAGCATGTCCCAAAGTGCCACACCTACACATTTTTTGACATTCAAGGATGGAGACTCCACAACTTGTTCCAATGCTTCATCACTCTTTCAGTAAAGAAATTTTTCCTAATATCCAATCTAAACCTTCCCTGGCACAACGTGAGGCCATACAGAGCTATTATTAAAATTTAAAAACAACACCACCAGACAGAGCATGTAAATCAAAGAAATAACTAAGCCCAGACACAAAAATGAGTTCTTTGTTACAGAGAACAAATCCACCCTGATATAAGAAAGGGTAAGATGGTTAGGTTTTTAAAACAGATCTGGGAATCATCTCTACAACATCAATATCTCACAGGCTTCTTCAGCAAACTCCAACGGGGTCTAAGTTGATTTAGAAAAGACTTTCTTGGAGGACTTGAAGACAAGCTAAAAGCTTTCTATGTGAAGAAATCCAAATGGGACTTCTTTTCTGTGCTGTGGGATCCTCTACCAATCCTCATGAGAGATGAAGCCTCAAATCTGAAATTACTCAAACAGCCAAACCTTAAGTTCTGAATATCAAATACATATCGCATGTGTGGTTTTTGGAGAGATGTTGGAGAACGCAGATTATATTTCTCCACTAACTCACTTCAAGGTTGCCAGAAAGCAACTCGGATGGACCTTGCTCTGCAGGAAAAAGAACTTGCCCAGTGAGTACCTCCTGCTCCACCCCCGCGTCCCCTTTTACCTTCCAGCCCCTATCTACTGTTTATAATTCCTTTTTTAAGAGATGGCATTCTTCTCGTGTGGGATGGTGCCGTCTGGACCTTTCACATTCCGTCAGAATTTTTGAGGACCAGCCAAGTTACCATGGCTTTTCTTGTTACCAGTAACAGCCTCCTTTTAAGTCCCATACTTTGAAGGTTCACTCTTCATTTTCCAGTGCGTGTCGGCAACTCATGCAACTGATCTTTCTCCCACCCCCAGAGACAGCTAACATTGCAACTGCAATCTGATGGATTTTTTTAAAAAACAATATTTTATTAGAGGAAAATATTCACCTATGTCTAAGCAGCAAAAGGTGGAACAGAAACTATGCAGTTCTTCATTCATGTGAAGCTATAAATAACTTCTTATTATGTGGGACAAAGCTCATGCTCGAGTTTTCATTACAGTCCTACAAAGTATTTACCTTGATACACCAGACACAAGATGCTCTCTCTTAAATTTCTGTGAAAGTACTATTGTTCCGGCGACTGTAGGTGATCAGCAGAGTTTTGCAATTTAAAAATCTTTAAGTTTATTTTCAGCTGAGTTACGTCTGGTTACTGTTCATTATGTTCAAAGAGATGTCAACAGTAATCCTTGATGCTAGAAATCATGTTGGTGAAATTAGAAATAATAAAAAACCACAAGTACTTCTATTTCAGAAGATTTCTGCATGAGTCCACACTTACAGAGAATGCATGTTAACTATAGAAACCAGAAAAACCAAAAGTTTTAGCTTTTCATTCCCCACAGATAAGCCCTCATCGATGTGATTGATCTGTTTTTCCACTCCAGTGCTACATTCCTGTTTTGTTGTTTGTTTTTTTTAGACTTTGAAGAAACCATCAAATTTCAATTAAATCTAACTGAAGATTTTCACAGCGATACAGAAAACTGTTTTCAAAGCAGCACAAGATGTCAAAACAATAATCAGAGGAGCATTGTAAAAACAGCATAGCAGTGCGTGTAGTGCAGAGTGTGAAGAGGTGGCTGCAGTGGGGGAGCAAGTTTCTCCATCCCCCATCGCTCACCCAGCTTATCACTGGGATGAGTCTCTCCAGAGGAATGCGCCCAAGAGTGTTGGCTTTCTATTATTGCTTGCAAGGTCTGGAAGAAAAATACTCTTTAAAGCCAAAGAAAAGACTTGTATGTCAGCAGGAAAGCATGGGACTTGCTGGTGCAAGTGAAGGAAGGTGGCAATAACTCTTCCAGCAGTTTTGCAAGAACACTCAAGAGCCCAACTGATGTGCTGAAATGAAGCTTTACACCTCTCTGAATTAGGCTGCTGTGGCAGTCCCCACCAATGGTTTTGAATGTCAAAGAAAAGCATTATCACACCTTGGGTCCCCACTAGGGCAGGCGGTGATAAAAGGAAATGAGTGGAGAGAAATCAAGCCACAAATCTAAGGTTGTGAACCTTGAAGATAAAATTTCAAGGCTTTACAGGAGCCTAAACTGTTGATTCAATGAGTTAAATAATTAACTAATTAAATGTTTCTTTCCTTGTCTAACGTGACTCCAACGTATGTTTTGAAGTTTCTTTCTGAAGCATGCATATTTAATCTGCAGGTTAGGCTAAGTACGGAGGTACGTGAACTATCTATGTGGACACTGCGAAGCAGTGCTATGGATTTATGGACATGCTCCAGCTGACCAAGCATGTTTGCTGCAATTTAATGTTAGTTGCTGTGGTTTTTAAACCTCTTCTACAGATGCACACCCCTGCCACACAAAATAAAGGAAAAAAAAACAAAAACATGACAATGTGCTCAATACCCTTCAGAGCAGTGATGCACTCAAAATCCCAAAGTGATTGGGAGTAGTGAGTATGTAGTAGTGAGTATGGGGCTCCCTCCTTGTCCTGGTGGTACCAAAGGCCTCTCCACCTCCACCACAGATGGCCCATGAGGTTTGGGTGAGACAAGGCAGAGGTCCCTGCTGTCATTCCAACTGTTCTATTCCAATTATATTAAAAAATAGGAAAATATTCCGTCTACCCAAACGTGGAGTGAGGTCTTTCAGCTGCCTCCTCCAAGCTCTCTGCACATGCTGCCCCATGAATTCCTACAACTCAGCAAAAGGAACATTTTTCTCCAACAAGCGGAATCCCGTTTTGGCTGAGCTTTACAATACCTCCCTCTACTGGGAAGATGCTGCCTTATTTCTCAGTGCCAGTATTTCTCTCTATAGCCAGAGAGAGGTATAGATTAACTCACATGTGCTTTAATAATTCAGATCAGGGCCCAGCTGAGAGTAGAGGGGAATGACAGACTAGCGGATGAAGATGCAGGTTAGCTTTATAACTACAATTTTATGCTGTTAATCAGTGGATGACCAATGCATGAATAGATGTGCAAAGAAGAAACCATGTGACACAGCATGAATCAGTTTTGTCCTGCAATTTGTACATGAGGCTCTTTAAAAAAAAAAGAGTGATAGACAAGCTGACAAGCAGCTAAAGCTTTAAGATTACTCATTCCCTTCAGAATAATTATTACTGTATTAGAATCAAGCGCCTTTTCCCAAAAGAGATTTTCAAACATGCTCAGAAACATACTTTTTACATATAAGCACTTTGCTTTATTATGCATGAAGATCCCAAGTCTGAACAAGATGACTGAAAAATCTCTTTAAATAAGCTGGATTTTACTTGAACCCTACTACTGTAGACATATCCAGAATGTTTACTCTGCTCTACCGTAACAGGATAAAATGCCTGAGGAAATGGGGATAAAAGGCCCTGGGTGCTAGTTGGCTTACTGGGCGATTAAAGTTCCACAGCAGAAGTCTAAGGAAGCCTCCAAGGACAAAAAAAAAAAAAAAAAACAAAAGCAGAACCTGAAAATGGATCAGAAATGAAGGAAACTGTCCAGAAAGCTGTTGCCACAGATATGCTCAAGAATCACCTGCTCTGATGGCTGGGTTTGTGATCCAAAAGCCAGCAAGTCCTTTCAGGTCTGCAGAAAGGCTGACTGAGCTGTTCCAGGTGGGCAACCACTAAGGCCAGGTTTTACTCAAGAACTACTGGGTGATCTGAAAACAGGCCCCAGGCTGACTCTGCCCTTTCATTGAAGGAATGGGAATATTAGGAAGCCTTAATTTTTCTCCAAAATGTCACTCATCAGGATTAAATAAATGCGAACAAAACTAAAGTAGTCGATGAACTTATTCCTCTGTTGACTGCCTAGCAATTATTCTCCTGGCCCCTTTGTTTTCCATCTCACAAATAATTTTCACATGACTAATGCTACATTACAAGTCGGGAAAGAAAAACCTCTCAAGGTTTTGTGTTCTTTGCATTGAAATGAAATTGAACTGCCAAGGAGGGAAGGTGGCAAGCTCCCCTTGGAAAGGATGAAAGAGGTGCCGATGACCCTCACAATGTACACGTGCTTGAAGGCACAATCACCTTATGGCACACAAATGATTGTGAATGCCCAAGCAGTAGGTGACGCTCCATTATGGCTGCAAGTGCTGTGGTTTCACAAGGGCAATGCACCTCTGAGCTCCAGAGAGGGTGCCAGAGTCCTTGAACGCTGCTGGCTGTAAGAGAAACGATGAACTAAACAGTGAGGGATAGTCAACTTAGCAGCACAGAAGAAGCAACCATCCTAGCTATATATCTGTGACCATACCATACAGCCACCCCACATTGTCCCTACTACCCAAAAAACAAGGCAAGGGAGGCAACACATTACAGAGGAAAGGTGGGGAGACAGTGGTGGCAGAGACAAAACACTTGAGATAGCACGGGAGACCAGATATACTGAAACATGGTCCTATACTCTGACCAGCATTTCCAAGAAGGGTAAAAAGCCGTAGTTCCCTAGAGATTATCACCTTTAAAAGGTCAGAGATTAGCAGTGTGATGGTTTCTAGTGTAAGAACTAATGTACTCCCTAAAGCAGAACATACAAAATAACTCATATGTTTACAAAAATAAAGCTGAATACGTGTGAACAGTTAAGAAAGACAAACAAGCTGCAATTTTCAACCACGCAAAAAACTCTTATTTTTTAAGAACATACTTCTCAGTTTCAAAGTTAGTAAAACTTGTAATATGTATCCATGCAGAAAAATCCATGCTGAGAAAAGAATTCATAGTGCGAAAGAAACAAAACTAATTCATCCTGAAAATTCAGAATAACGCAAAATGGAAACACCACTTCCCTCCCCGTAACACTGCAAAAACTATTTTTGCATTCAGCACAAAAAATAAGAACACAAACTCACATGCTTTTATCATATATTTTTAAGTACATGAAAAACACACTTAAGATTTTTAAATTAGAGCAAAAGCCTTAAACCAGAAAAGTACAGCTGCCCTACTCCAAAAGGTTTCCTTTGCTGGAAAAGTGATTGACTTCTGAACAAAAGAGACTCCCTCAAACATTACCAGAAGCAATACTATTTATGTAAGAGGTGGGACAAAACCATTCCTTCCACTGGAATCACATGTTTGGGTTCAATTACTCCATCACTGTGTCCCCTTTCTCAGCCAAATCAGCACTGACAGGTATCCCATTGCTCAAAAAAAGCCATCAGCAACGGTGGTGCCTTTAAATCCTCTTGTTCTGGGTGGGGACAAAATAGTATCCCTAAAACCAGTCTAGATGGCCAATACATAAAAAAACCTATTGAGAACACCAGAGTACCACGCATTCCAAGAACGAAAGACTTTGCTCAAAGCTCTGTTACTGGTGTCACTCACTTTTAGTAGTAATAAAACCCAGCAAGCAAAACCATTATCTACCCTCCTCCTAGCTCCATTTAAGACAGTTCCCATACCTGGCTCCTGCTCGTAACAATTTTTCTCCCAAAATGACTAGAAGACCATATCATTCGTTGCCAGGCTGTTGGCTTGGAAAGCAGCACAACGAGGCAGATCCTCAGCCCAAACAGCCGGGTGGACACTTACAGGCAGGGTGTAGCCTCGCTGGCAGCAGGGTCGCAATGAGCGGCCTTTCTCACATACAGCTTTACACTGAATAGTCACTGTTTGCGTGTTTTCCCTGCGGTTATTACTGGTGGTTGTGATAATTTTTTTTTTTTCCAAAGTGACTTAGCAAACCACTTCCTTCTTTCACCCTGTAAAAAATTTAACACTCAGAAGAAGAGCACAAAGCCATCGAAGTTCACAGTTCAGCTCCACAAATTGCACCAATTCTCCATCTCAAAATGACCAATGAGACAAAAGAAAGCAAATCCTCCATCTCACGGGAAAGGGCATACCTTTAGTGATACATCAATATTTTTTAAATGACAAAAGTACAAAACCTGGAGAGGGAAGAGCCAACAGCTGTAGACCCAGTTCTCAGGATCGTTGAGGTGTCTCCTTTTTAAAAATTTCCTGATATTTCAGAGACTGAAGACGATTGTGACAACTTCAGTCCCTCCAGAGGTATACCTTAACTTATAGTTTTTTACCCTGTTATTCTGGAACAGGCAACAACTCTGTCCATCTAGCCCCAGATATGTCAAGAAGCATGACTGGGTCCCAGGTCACTCCCTGAGAAAAGCAACCCCTGGAATAACCAGTAAGTGTTGAGCAGCTGTGCAGGACCACCCTACTCCACCACAAACACTTCCGCCAATGATAAAGAGTGGGGCAAGACCCTCTCTCCCCACTCTCCCACATACTGAGAGGTGAGGAATACTCCGATTTTCTCTTTACAGAGACAAAGGCAGCCAGTTTCACTCTCTATCTCCTGAAGACCACTGCCATCTCTGACAACCTCAGCATGGGACAAGGACTAATTGGGAGAAGAGCCACCAACTTCTAGAACTGGTCAGGGTGACTAACCTGCACGATCGAACAAGAGTTGAGCTGTGTCTCTTCTGTGTGGACAAAGGCTCAAGCTCAGTCTTCCTAGAGCAATCTGAATCACTTGTACACCTCTTCAAAGACCCTGGCTAAGCCTTTGCAGGTTAAAGCAGCAATATCGTCAAGATCGACACTCTTCCCCCATCACTTGCAATGCAATCAGCTGTATAAAGTGAAGCTTAAAACCTTGCTCACCACCAGTGACAGGGACAGAGAAAAGAGGCCACAACTTGACCTCCACAGGAGACATGCAGGACATGCCTCCAGGCAGAACTTGTCCTCAGCTCTGCTCGTGCAGCAGTCTGGCTTCAGGACACCTACAAGTGCAAACCCATCCACCAGCATTTTCCACTGCGTGCTCTTAATAATGTGCCTTTTGGCCTGCTACTGGTTACAGAGAAAAAATTATAAAAATATAGTTTTCATTTATCATGTAATCCATTTAAAGGCAGAGTTCTTCTATGTAAGTACTGGCTTGGATAGAATGAGCCAAACAATTTTTCAAGGCTTATATTTGTAATCACAAACATCTAACTGTCAAAACACTACTTTGCTGCTCGTTGGCAATAATGGTTAAAAAGCATACTTGTATAGTTTATAGAAGAATTCAAGAGAAATGGCTATTTTTTTCTTGGTCATTGGGAAGGTTATTTATTAATTTGTCTGGTTATGGGCAGACATAGCTTAAAAGCAAATACATCATGTGAAAACACGACTACTTGCCCTCCATGCTCCAAAGCTGTGAAACTAGAGCAGGGCCAGCCCCAGATCTACAGCAGCATTTAATGGATAAATTGATGCGCTCCTCTAAGCAATAGCATTTGTGCTGGCATTTGACAGTGACCCTGAAGGCAATCCAGAAATCGTCTCTGTTTAGATACTTAAAACTGTACTTAGTGCCCTGTATTGTGTTTATCTGCAATATTCAATGCATCTTGGTGAAGCCTGGTGCACAATACCTTGCCTTCTTACAAGATTTTTGGCAGACAATGCACATGCATCTCATTAATCCTTCTTACCTGCTTTCACCACATGCTCCAAATAACGCTATGCTGTACCAACATAACCTCATTTTGCTTCCCCTCCTCCACGACGTTTTTCTATATCTTGCTTCTTGCTCCTTCTATTTCTGTATTCAGGCCACTTAACATTATCACTAACCCTTTTCTGTGGACAAATTAACAATATAAGTTATCTTTTCAAGCTCCTGTTTCCCATACCATTGCATAGTGCTTCCTCATTTGAACTTATCTCTTCCTGCAAATGCCTTTCAAGTACAAAAGCAGCAGCAAAGTTCAATTAAACTTATCACTGGACAGTTACTAAACTAGGAGAAAGAATGCACTACAGCTTTGTCTCTCAAAATAATGTGGCAAGTGTCAAGGTAACAGCGGTTTGTTCTTGAGGATGAAGAAATTCACAATAAAACAGTTGCTGTGCAGAATGAAAGAGGGGCCTTACTTGCTATTGCAATGCATGTTATTTCATATATTGCTCATATGCCAGCAGTTGCACTTTTATAGCAAGGCAAGGACAGTTTGTTGATCCATGATAACTGTAAGAGCTGCAAGACTTCTCGGAGAATGCCAATAAACATCTGCTAAAATGGAACTGGGAAAACAAGCATTAACTCTTCAATTTTACACTTTTAAAGGCATGTTTGAGTAATTTATTAGCCAGCTTGGCCCGGCTAAACTATGTTTTTCAGTTTTGTTCACTTTTCAGTAGTTGGTCATATTGCCTCATCAACCCATTTTCCAAAAGAGCTACGCTAAAAGAAAAATTGTGAACGAAATTACAGCAAAGGAGAGCAGGACAAGGCCAGACCCACAGAGACCATGCTCATAAGCCTTTCCAGATTGCTGCAGTCTGTGGTCACCCGGAATGGGTGCTAAGGGAAGTGCAGCGCCCAGCCACATGAACAGCTCTAGACAAAGTCACACCATCCAGCCACACCTATCAACTTGGTCCTGGCACCAGGGCTTCCAGCATCAGCAGAGGATGGAATCAGCAGCTGTGGCTCTGCAGTGATGATGAAGCTCCTGAGGTAGAGGAGAAGGGGCTGGACCTGGGATAGGCATGAAACTAGGCCAGCGTTGTCAAGCAAAGGCTGACTACAGGAGGGAACCATTGCTTCCCATAGTATTTTTCTTTGCTCCTGAAACAGGCTACCATGAGCCAGAACAGTAGCACATTGGTGGAGACGGATCCCCAGGGACGCTCAGGGATGCTCAATGCCCTGCTGCTGCCAGCCAGGTCTGTCCCTGCTTCAGGCAGCTCTGCAAAGAGACATTTAAGGTGCCTACATTGCCAGGAGCTGGCAGAGAAGCCAGACAGTCACACCCTGCAGCTGTCTGCTTCACCACTCCGTGAGATCACCACTTTTGGGGCAAAATAAGCAGAAGGAAACGTACTCATGCCTCAGCTGTTCCAGTTTGCTGAGGGTATACAAGAGATGACTAAGATGATCAAGGAGCTCTGCGTCACTGAAAGGACGAAGTCTAGTTCCTTTTCTCTCGTTCTGCTGCTCTTCCTTCCTTCACGACCACACTCTTTCCTTCACAACCACACTCCTTCCTCTCCTCATCTCCACCCCAGCTGCAAGGAGCTGCACCCACCTTCAGGCTACCTCTTGCTCTCACAAGAGCCCTCTTTTAGCCAATACCGCTTGCCAAACTAGCAGAAGGCTGGTTTTGATGGGTGGGTTAACGAATCAAGCTGGCACAGAGCAAGGGACCAGCCAGAACCACACCTAGCACAAGAGAGCAAGATGCAAGAAGCATCTCTCCATTTCAACAAAAGGGAGATGTTCCCTCAGTGTGGGCTTCCCATGCTGGTATAACTGGCACAGGACTGGCAGATGAATCCCCTCCCACCAGGTTTGCAGCAGGAAGAAACCCTGCAGGCTGGGGAACAGGGAGCAGGCCATGGCCATGTGTGCACTGGAACGGAGGGGAACTCTGTGACAAATGTTTTAATCACCTTTTCAGGACCCCAGGATCCCAGTCCTCTCAAGTCATGCAAACATCTCCCTCTATTAATCAGAATCAGTAAAGCACTTGTAATCAGTAGACAGCTCTCATACATTTCAGAAGCCATCTGTAGATGAACTGTGTTCTTCCCCCGACAACACCACGTTAATTAAAACCTTCGACTCATGCTGTAGTGCAGAGATCGGCCACAGATCTGAAACACCGCTTCTTTACTAAGCTGAAAGAAGGGAGACTTCGATTAGATACTAGGAAGATATTTTTTACAGTGAGGGTGCTGAGCCACTGGAACAGGTTGCCCAGAGAAGTCACGAATGCTCCATTCCCAGAGATGTTCAAGGCCAGGCTGGATGAGGCTTTGAGCAACCTGATCCGGTGGTAGATGTCCCTGCCCATGGGCTGGAACTAGGTGATCTTTAAGGTCCCTTCCAACCCAATCCAATCTATGATTCTCATATCTCTCATCTTCCTTCTTCACACCAAACGCTCCCAACATCTTTTGCATCTCCCGCCCTGAAAGCGATTCGAGAAGATGGCCCTTTGGAATCTCCCGTGGGCAGAATCCCCGGTCCTCACGGGAGCCGCCCCGGTGCGCTCCCGGCGGCAGGAGGAGCTGGAGAGCCGCGATGCTAAGGGAACGAGAACATAGGACACACACAGCCACGTAGGACTTAGATATTATTGGCAGCTGATTGTGATAAACGGAGTATTGTATTAAGAATATAATAACAACAGGTGCTTGAAATCAATCGTTAATGACTGGTTGATGAGCAGCTTGACCTGAGCCAGCAATGTGTGCTTGCAGCCCAGAATGCCAACGGTATCCTGGGCTGCAACTAAAGATGTGTGGCCAGCAGGGCGAGGAAGGCGATTCTGCCTTTCTATTCCTCTCTTGTGACACCTCATCTGGAATCCTGTGTCCAGCTCTGTGACATAAGAAGGATATGGAACTATAGGAACAGGTCCAGAAGAGGGCCATGAAGGTGATCAGAGGGCTGGAGCTCCTCTGCCATGAGGGTAGGCTGAGAAAATTGGGGTTGTTCAGTCTCGAGAAGAGAAGGCTCCAGAAAGACCTTACAGCAACCTTCCAGTACCTGAAAGGGGCCTGCAGGAAAGCTGGGGAGAGACTGTTTACAAAGGCTTGTAGTGATAGAACGAGGGGGAATGGCTATAAACTGAAGAGGGGCAGATTTAAACTAGACATAAGGAGCAGAGCAGGAGCGGACCACAGGGACTCAAGGGCCAGACAAACGTACTGTGCTGTGGGGCTGGAGTTGCAGCAGCTGACGGGAGGAAGTGTTTGAAGTTGGGAGCTGTCAAAAGCTTCCTCTTTTCTAGTATGCTTAGGAATAACAGCAGAAAGGTCAAGTCAGCGTATTGCTGGAAGAAGTGAAAGCAGCATTTCATAGAATCATAGAATCACCAGGTTGGAAGAGACCCACCAGATCATCGAGTCCAACCATTCCTATCAAACACTAAACCATGCCCCTTAGCATCTCATCCACCTGTCCCTTAAACACCTCCAGGGAAGGTGACTCAACCACCTCCCTGGGCAGCCTGTTCCAGTGCCCAGTGACCCTTTCTGTGAAGAATTTTTTCCTAATGTCCAGCCTAAACCTCCTCTGGCGGAGCTTGACACCATTCCCTCTTGTCCTGTCCGCTGTCACTTGGGAGAAGACGCCAGTACGCTCCTCTCCACAACCTCCTTTCAGGTAGTTACAGAGAGCAATGAGGTCTCCCCTCAGCCTCCTCTTCTCCAGGCTAAACAACCCCAGTTCCCTCAACTACTCCTCATGAGGCCTGTTCTCCAGCTCCCTCACCATCTTCGTCGCTCTTCTCTGGACTCGCTCCAGAGCCTCAACATCCTTCTTGTGGTGAGGGGCCCAGAACTGAACACAGTATTCGAGGAGCGGTCTCACCAGTGCCGAGTACAGAGGGAGGATAACCTCCCTGGACCTGCTGGTCACGCCGTTTCTGATACAAGCCAAGATGCCATTGGCCTTCTTGGCCACCTGGGCACACTGCTGGCTCATGTTCAGTCACTGTCAACCAGCAGCCCGAGGTCCCTCTCCTCCAGGCAGCTTTCTAGCCACTCTTCTCCTAGTCTGCAGCACTGCATAGGGTTGTTGTGCCCCAAATTCAGGACCCGGCATTTGGCCTTGTTAAACCTCATGCCATTGGTTTCAGCCCATTGGTCCAGCCTGTTCAGATCCCTTTGCAGAGCCTCCCTACCCTCCAGCAGATCCATGCTTCCACCCAGCTTAGTATCGTCCGCAAACCTGCTAAGGATGCACTCGATGCCTTCATGCAGGTCATTGATAAAGATTTCTCTTGTTTAGCAGTTAAACAAAGCAATAAATGGAGGTCTAAAACAAATAAACTCTATTCCCCAGTTACTTTTTGAATCCCAAAGAAATAAATGTTCATCTGCTTTGAATCTCTGCATGGTCGTGGTTACCAATCAAGCTACTGAATGCAAATGGGAAAGGAGGCACTGTTTGGAAGGTCCTGGTTGGGGGTGGTCCTGTTTGTGGCTCAGTATCAAAACAAGAACTGCCTAAATGCTTCTTTTCAAGCAGTTTCTGGCAATTCCACCTAGACTATTATTTCCAAATGCTCCTCTACTAAACAGGGCCAATGGCAGTGAAACCCAGCATGGAGTCCAAACTAATACTGCTGGCAAAGGGAAGATAAAGGAATAGGAGAAGGTAGCAGCAGCATTTCTGCTTTTGCTCCAGGACAGCAACAAACCAGTAGCAAGAGCAGCTGGGTGGATACACAGAGGAAGAGAAGCGGCAAGGCTTGTGCTGCAACGAAGTTCATCACGATGGCACTAATTCTAGAGCCTCTTGGTTGCTCGCAAAATTCTGTGCAAGACTGCATCAGCAGATACACCTTGTTTATTCCCTCCCTTTTGTTTCTGAGGCACGCTCATCTGTCAAGAGTTGGAAAATCAGCTGCTTTGGAACATTCTGATCTCAGAAATCCACACTGCTTTTTTAATGCACTTACTCAGTAAGTGCTTATATATTGACCTGTTAGCTGCACTCATGCCTTCCTAAGGATAAAAGTTAGGCTGACTGAGCTTTAATTCTCCAGCAGCTTATTTTTGCTACCATTTTCAAATATAAACACTGTATTCACTATTCTGCACGTCTTCTGGGGCCTCTCACATGAGCTCTGGAAAAGTACCCCTAATGAGCATTACAGCATTATCTGAACTATCCCATACTACTGCTGGCACCACATACATTTTATTAAGCCAAATTATTATAAAAATTGTATCATCTTACGCTTGACATTAATGTTAATAAAAGCATTCTTCCTCACCATTATTACTGCAGATTAATAGCTTTAAGGATTAAACAGGAACAGTGACAGCCAGGGAAAATAAACAAAATGCTAACTGGAAGGTTATGCCTGTGAAATTGTACAAAGGGACCAAAAGATAAATCTCCTGTGAGAAATTATTTACATTTTTCAGCCTGGATCTGGCTCCATTCACCGCCACGATTTCATTAATGGTCTCTCCTGTCCCTGGGGTTATGTGAAATGGGAAATGAGGTAATGGCCAACCCATCATTCTTGCAGTTCCCCAGCCCTTTGTACAGCACTTAGCAGCCACACTTGAACACTGTCGCTCTCAGCAGTCACAATCTAACACCATGGGTAGTCACTCTCCTCCCAAACTTACTGGCAGCCAACAAGGGATCGCTCTCCCACCTGCACTGCTGCAGACCCAGAGCCAACTGGCTGCTGCTGGTCACCCTGCCTCCCTCACAGTCCCTCTCTTCTCCCTCCCATTTGCTCCCTCACTGTTATCTTGCTGAAGGATGAGACAAGATAACACCTGCCCTGACTTGTCCACCTGGTCAGGTGTCAGAAGAGAGAGTTGGGGCAGAAATGCCCACCCCAAACTGAGCGAAAACTCAGAACAACCTACTCGCTGCGAAGACTGGATTTCTTTCGAGAGCAATTTGCTCAATGTCTAGATTAAGAAGCTGCACTGAATTATGTTATTTGTGGCAATCCTCCCTGAAGCTACAAACTTCTCAGTTACTGATTGACTGCAGCATTAAAAAAAGGTTATTATAAAGGTTCACATTTAACAATACTACTTGCGAGGTAAATATTGGCAGCAATAGAGGGAGAAACAACTTATTACATACCAGACCAGTGAAGATGAGCTCAGTGAAACAGTTTAATTATTTGGAGGGGAAAATACAGTAAGTCACCCTTTAAAATTTCAAGTGTTCTCAATACAGTCTCTCACAGACAGCAAACTACTTTAAAGACAGAAAGACAATGCAGGTGCTCAGATTCAAACATTCCACTCATGAATAACTGGTTTGATTATTTGGCTTCATTCACATTACCAGCTGGGCCTCCGGTTTCAATGAACCTGTCTTTCAACATGAAACTGCCTTCAAGGTTATTGATATGTAGAGGTGAGTATATTTGCATACTGCAGAAGCAAAAGAAATGCATATGTATACCACATGGGTAATACAGGCAACTTCCATACTCACCACTCACCCTCCCACCTCACTCGCTATGCTGTTCACTCTGTTCACCCTTTTCTCACTCTGTTGCAGGACATAAAGAAAATGAAGAGTGCAAAGACTGATACAAGAATTCATCTTCTCCAAGCAGAGAGATTTTCTAACCAATTGGAAATACACACATTGCTTTCTGAAGATGCACAGGACAACCCTTTCTAGTCTGCCTGTCTGTCTTGTATGGCAGTGCAGGAACCTTCAAGAACTCATCCACTCCTTCAGGTCAGCAGCACTGGGGTCATGCATCTGCAGAAACCATCCCAGAATCTCATCCTTTCCACCACCAGGGAGGATTGCAGTCCTGTCCACCCTCCCCTCCTTACTCAGCACCCTCATCCACTCACCCGCTGGCTTATCCAGGGACTTATTTTCCCTATCAGTGCTTTTACAGCAGCACAGCAGGAATGTGCAGCATCATGTGCAGCAAGAGAGGCAGGAGTGTGTGCTGCATATTTAAGCCAGTAGTAAGTGAAAGATACTCTTCAGATCATAAAACTAAAAAACTTATCTGTAATCATTCACCACTGAAGTCTTGTGTTTGACCTTAGAGGCATAAAGCTTTGGCATAACTGCTGCCAGCAACTGTGTGCCAGTTTGTAGGTTAAAATTCTTGCAATTCATTCTGCTTTATGTGACAGCAGCTGTGCAATAATTTTCCAAGCTGGCATCATCTGACTCTTGCCCTTTCCCCTCCCTGAAAAATGCAGACACCTTACAGCAAAGCAGGGCACTCACTTATGCAGGATAACCTGAAGTACTACTCCATTCTACTGGCTGTAGCAAAAACAACCATTAAGGGCAAACAAAAATACTTTCATTATAAGTCTGAAACATTCAATCACCTTACTGCTTAGTACTGAACAATATAATGAATGGATTTAGTAATTTAGTACAAACATTTTTTAAAAATTATTTTTGCAATGCCACCTGTGGAACATTAAGCACACCGTAACCCCGTAATTATATTCCTCTGACAGTTTTACCTGATTTTGCTTATTTTAGGTAGGAAGAAGGGAGTGTCAAGGTAGGGACTCATTCCTCGGATGACTTAACCTCTTTACATATCACAGTCCTCCACTGGCTGCTTCCCTCTACTGTGTACAGATCTGACTCTAGTGTTTGTGCATCTTCTGATCTTTAAACTATTTGCCCCCAAGTACTCCCATAAGGCAGGGAGGTTGTGCAAGGCTCAGCTGGGAGTTGTGGAGCTTGCATCCTTACCTCAGACCACCTGGAGCCTACAGGTATGCTCTAGCAGAAAGGCTGTTTAGTTAAGAAAGAAAAACCACCTAGAATAGTTTAATTTGAGCAAAAGTAAAGGACTTCAGGGTGTTCAAGCCTGTGAGCAAAGCACTTATTAGTGATACAGTCCCACATCAGCTGGATTTGCAACCTGCCTGCCAGCTGGGCTGAAGCGCTCTGGCGTTTACGAGGTGGCTCTGAAAGCGCTGGCTGGGGACACAGCTAGACAGGAGATGTCCATCTGTCCCATTCCTCTTCCCTACTCCTTTGCCTGAATGTTTACACCAGGCAGTGCAAAGACGAGCAAATTGCTTCCTCTGTGCCGGCCACCCACTTGAGTGCTCATGCGGGGGCCGTTAACTTGAACCTAAATTCCTAACTCCAAATAGGGTAAAGTTGCAGGTTCACCAGAAGCTCATCTGACTGCTGCTGGGATCAGGCTCCTGCTGCTGTGCCCTGGCAGAGGTCACCCTCCAAAGCACCTTGCCAGGCTCCTGCTTTTTCGTTTTCGGAGAAGGCAGGGAAGCACCGCTCCAAGAGAAAAGGAGTGGCAGGAGGAATCCGGGCCTGGAGGCACAGCGGGGTGGAGGGTAAGGATGCTGCCTGAGTCACCTCGCCTCCACATCTGCTGCTCCCTGCCGGCCCTGCAAATTTCAGTACTCGCACCCCGCTCCGCCTCAATCGCCCCATCGCCCGGCTGTGCCCCTTTGCCTTTCCTTCCCTTAAGTGGCCTCAAAAAATAGAACACCAGATACCAGGCATTTCACTTTAGGAGAAGAAAACAGCTCTTTCGCCTGCACTGGGAAACCAACCAGCTGCCACTCAAATCAAAAGGAAAAGATCACATGCATGCATTTCAATTAAAAGCAGGCTGCAAGCTGCTTCCCCTTCAGGCAGACTCAGTCATACATGTTTTCTTCTGGAGAAGGAGTAACATTCAGCTGAGTTACTTGGGGGAATAATTTCACTAGACGGTGTCTAAAAGATGGGAGGAGGCTGTACTTGTGGAGGGATGAATTTAGCAGAGCCATAATCAGGGGGCAAATAAGGAAAAAAAAGAACAAGCGGATTTTCCATCTGCTAGAGCTGTGGTCTCTATACTATTTTGATCATGTATCCCTATCAGCAAAGACTTCTGAGCACACACACACCCCCATCCCACCCCCAATATAACTTTTCATTATATTTCAAAAACACATTTATTTATTTATAAATCATATGTGTATACTACTGAAGTCCTAATATTTCCTTCCCGCACCCCAATGTGTCATGCTGTGCAAGCATCCCCCTTTGGAGACTGCTATGCCAGATAACACGTTAACAATGGCTCCTTGATGCAAGAAGCAGGATGCATTTCAACAGCGAGCAGACAACTGCAAGCACTCAGTCTGATGTCAGATGAAAAGACGAAGGAAATAACAAATGAAGACTAGAACAGAGTGGCAGGAGGTTGTACCTTTGCACGCACCCTATGCCCTTTTTTATTTCATTAGCTAGTCTTCCCCAAAATATTTGTCCAAACCCTTCCACCCTCTGCTCTCCTTGGTGGGGACTAAAACAAAGACAACATCAAGTCTTACCCTTCTGCAGTTATATCTGCTCAGGAAGCCACCACAAGTAAAAATCTGCTTGTTGGCTCTGCTGGGGGAAACTTAATAGCAAAATTTAAGGGTATGTGAACAACCAGAGAAGTAGTGCGTTCGTTCACACATGAAGACTGCAGTGATTTAAGAATTGTTTTAAATTGACTTAGAAAAACTGGCATAACCATCCTTGTTTGGATTTAAAGAAGATTTTTGTTTTTTTAGGATAACTTTAGCGATGATCCCAGGTACACTAATCTAAGAGGGATATGGATACATCATCCATTGTCTGCTCCCTGGGATAGGCCCATCATGCAGGCTGTTATGCCAGTACCACCATCAAATATTTGTGTACAACTTTCAGGTAGTATACATCTCAGGAAGCAAAAAGAAATATAACCAAAAGAAAAAAACAGCACAAGGCTTCTTTAGAAGAAAAGGGTGTGGTATTTTTCAGATTTTTTTCCCCTTAAAAGTAATTTTAATGCTTCTGTGGACACACACCCTTCATGAAAGAATGTGAACGAAGAGCATTCACAGTGATCCTAGAAGCGATCTAAATATGGGTCGCATATGAAGTGTGTTATGCACACAAATAATCATGTACAGATAAAGAACTGCCATTGCGGTGTACCCTTAACAAGCAGTTAAAAACAGAGGTCTAAAGTCAGTACTAATCTGCAGTGTTTTTTGCCATGTCATTAGTGCTTCCTCTGACAACAGACATTCCCATTTCTACTTCCATTTACTTCTAACTTCTATAAAAACAGCAAGTCATGAAGTTCTGTTGCACATCAATTACTCAGCATATAAACAAATATAAACTTAACATCAGGTGTGAGGTAAGGTACAGGGTGCTTTTATTCGTGTGGAAAACAGGGCAAATGTAGGATATAGGCCATTTCAGAACTTGTATTAGAATTATATGGGTTTTTTTTCCTTTAATTTGTTTGTTTATGCTAAATTACCTGTTCGTAGTAACGACAGGAATAGATGAGGAAAACACAAGCCCTAGAAGGAAATGTGCATTAATTTGGGACTTCCATAAGCACTCGAAATTTAGAAGAACTCATTTGAAAATAATCCTGCTGCACAGCTCAAAAAAACCCCCCTGATATACTTTTCAGAATAACCACCACTACCCTAATTTGAACATAAGATTTAGCAGAAGAAACTGAAATCCCCAGATGTTGTGCCTAACAAAGAGTAAACACTAATTTTGTGCATTGGATATACCAATAATCAAAAGAAGTTACTTCAAAAATTTACTTTTTTGCTTTCTAAGTAATACAGAACTGCAAGGATGCCAAGCTATTTTGAACATAGCCCATAACAGAATTCATTCATAACAGCAAAAAAGTGCCAGCTCAAAGAATCTTTATTTTACTACCATTTTTGGATTGTGGCAATGTCAATTCCATACAATTATCTATCTTGATATATGAAAAGAGTACCAAATTAATTTTTAAAAAGTTACTTTGTGTCTACCTATTTTTGGTAGCTCTGATTGCTACTGAAAAATGAGGCATCAGTCCAAACTAAAGAGTAAGCCTAGGGGAAAAAAAAGGTCTTTGAATAATTCTCAAAAAATTTTCCACTAGTTCCTTTGACAGAAAGGAAAGGAAGAAGAAAGGCATTTCCATCTGAAACCACACATGGAAAAACAGTTTGGGTTCCCTTAAGGGGAAAAAAAATGCAGAGGAAGTTTTTACTAAAAAAACAACCGAGAACACAAAAGAACCAAGACAAAACCGCACTTGGCAGCTGGGAGCCTGGCTGTGGGAGTCTACTTTCCTGTAGCATCTCCTGCATACTCCACTCCCTGCTTCACCCTGGGTACCACCCCATCGCAGCTGCTCTGCTGTGCTGCCACCTGTGAGCAGGGGCAATCAGGAGAAAAGTAGAGGCTTTTTGTCATCTTCCATTCCAATGAAGACTGTGAAAATAAAACCTGAAAAGAGACAGTCAGCTTAACTGCAGCTGATGAAACTTGCTACTTAATGCTGTCATCTATGACAACCAGAGATTTGAGAGACACGTCTTTTGACTACTTTGTTTATGCAAGAACTTCAAAATATACCAGGCAGTTACAGAAATGTGAAAAGACGCTTCCCATCCTAAACACTTAAAATGAAAACAAAGACAGGGGAAAAAGAACTCAGTGAAACATGTGATTTTGGGCATATAATCTTGATTTATTTAAAAATCTTATCTTTTGTGCTGAGCCCCTGGCTGCTCTTCTGAGTCACTTCAAGTTACTTAAACTTCTTGCAGTCACTGCAGAAGAAGAAGTTCAGATGGGATTTGTGAGAACCTGTGCCAGGAGCCTTCTGCCCCCCACGCAGGAGGAACTGCAGGCACATTTTCCATCAGGACCATCCCAGGAAAAGACACACGTGGGAAGCGGGGACGGAAGTGGCAATAAGCAGGGACAGCTCTGCAGTAAGAGAGGTCTTCAAATGACCAAGTGAGGGGAAGGCAATTGCCAGCCACAACCTGTAACGGGAAACAATGAATTTTCATCTTGGAAAGCTCAGCATCCCACCAAGTCTCAATATGTTCCAGATTTATTAGTGGTTAGCAGCACATGCTTGAAAGGAAAGCACAAGAATTCCAGTAAATGGATTTGAGGTAGTAATGCAGCCAGAGAAGATGATGTACACTGGTATTATATGAAATACATTGTGTGAAACAGAAGAGAGACTAAGAGGAGTGCCTTCAAAGAAATGGCTGGGAGAATATATCTGAACTTCTGCCGAAATCAATAAGAATGGCTTCAGATGCTTAGCGGTTCCAAAAATGGGACTTGTAACCCAGTGCCTTCTTTTCCTGGAATCATTACAGAAAAACAGCTTTTAAATTATCCTAATTTAAATTATCTTAAACGCTCCGGTACCTAAAACTTGACATTAAAACTGATTTCCTTAGAGAACATGCTCAACGTTTTTTTAAATTCTGGACTCTCCATATTCTGACTTTCACCCTACAGATGCTAGAAGATTTTAAAACAAAAATAAAAAAGAAATCAGACTTCATCTTTAACCATCAGTGCCAGGAACCATGGAACAGCAATTACATACTGGAAGTAGGAGGCAAAAGGGACGAAAACAAAACTTTCCTTGTGGTCAGATCAGCCACAGGATCTCTCAGTGAATTCCTTTCAGCTATGGAGACCTTCACTAGTACATTATTTACACTTGCATAAAGTACAAGAGAAATGTATATTTTTAATAAAATCTTAAAAAACTGTATAAAAGCAAACCATGCCAGATAGCACCCACTCACCCAAAGGGAGGGATGAATATCTCAGTAGGGACTGTGCTACACTCTCGTCACACTCCCAGTGGGGAGCCAGAGAACGCTACGCTTCTGGGTTCCTCTGTTCGAGGGGGGGAGGTTGCTTTATCAACATTAGCATATGCTTAGATTGCTCAAAGGCACCTGTCCAAATACAGAATAATCAGTTCAATCAACCTACAACTGAGAGTATAAAAACAAAGAGTTTGTAAAACAGACACCACTAAGGAACAACGCAGACTGTTTTTTCACCCTAAGGCAGAAGACGGATGCCAGTTCAAGAGCATCTCATTGCTGATGTTCTTATGAGCCAGACATTTGGCAAAGCAAAGGCTTCCTTTGTTTGCTGCTTGTGTTCATTTGCTTTTAGGCTCTCTTCTTCCCAAATAAACAACTACAACAAAAAAAAAATCTGTATATCATTTCTGGCCCTGCTCTCTGACCTTCAGGAAGCTTCATCTCCTTCAAATCACAGTTCAGAGACACAGTTTATACACAGCCCATTTCACAGCTTCCCAGAAGGGATCAAACATGCTGAAGCAGTGCAGTGCTGAGTTCCAATCCACTACAAACCCTCTTTTGGCAACAAGGCTGGTGAAGAGTCTGGAGAACAAGTCTTGTGAGGAGCAGCTGAGGGAACTGGGATTGTTTAGGCTGGAGAAGAGAAGGCTGAGGGGCGACCTTATCACTCTCTACATCTACCTGAACGGAGGCTGTAGCAAGGTGGAAGCTGGTCTCTCCTCCCAAGTAGTAAGTGATAGGATGAGAGGGAACAGTCTCAAGTTGCACAATGGGAGGTTTAGAATGGATATTAGGAAAAATTTCTTTACTGAAAGAGTGGTGAAACATTGGAACAGGCTGCCTAGGGATGTGGTAGAGTCACGATCCCTGGAGATGTTCAAAAAACATGTAGACATGTCACTTTAGGACATGGTTTAGTAGGCATAGCGGTGTTGGGTTGATGGTTGGACTGGATAGTCTTATAAGTCTTTTCCAACCTTAACGATTCCATGATTCTACAATTCTACCCAGACCAGATATCTGTGACCTGTGACAGGTGACCTATCCTGGTATAAAACCTACTAACGTGAAGTTATCATCATTCTTCCCATAGCTGGCATAAATTCTGTCCATTGTGCCCTATCTAATTAAACAGAGATATCATTAGCACCTGTGTCTACTACATTTATACACATGTGAAGCCCAGCCCTAAGCTACATTTAATTTACACATAACATGTACTCCTCAACAACATCGGTAATTTTTTCTTTCAGAAACCAGGACAGGAATCAGAGTTGCTTTACAGCATACAAGAAAACATGCCAATACTTTTAACTGGAATAAAGTATATCTAAAAATGCTAGTCTGTACTCTTACTGCAACATTTCAAATGTCGATGCCGTGTACAACACACTCCAGAAATTTAAACGTCTGGATTCCTACGTGAATGACCCATTAGAGAGCATCGCCACTATAACCCTCCCTCAGGAAGCGATTCAGAGGACTCGTAACTTGTAACGTGCATGAGGCTAGGCATTTTTTCTCAAGTACTGGTCAAAACCAAAGCTTTTAAACATCTCAACCACTTTTTTGTGGTCAGTCGTCTTTCACTCTTTGGAAGTTTTTGGGAAGAGGCCAAGTGAGATCTGGCATCCCTCCAGGAGAGCAGCAGTGAGCTCCTGGATCTCCACCCAGCCCTCTGATCAGTGATGCAGGTGAAAATATGATCAGCATATGGACTCAAAGCTGGTCAAATAACTTTTCAGAAGATCCTTTCCTGCTCTGTTCCTACAGCTAAATCTTGCTGCTACCACACCTGCGTGGCTGGACTGCAAGAGCAGCTCCACACAGAGGATGGACCCACCACTGCCCCTTTTGAGGCAGCAGGACTGAGCTGAACAGAGACCAGGACAGACTGAGGCACTTCACCACCCTGCTCCTGCTGAAGACTACATACTCACAAAACAAGCCTGAGGGAAACAGACCTCTCTAATCCCCCCACCCCCACCTTTGCAGCAGAGATGTCTTCCTAATTTTGTTGGCTTTTAGCTATCCTTGAAATTAAAGTGCCCTCTCTCTCATTCCCTTGTCTTTGGGGATGCTATGATGGGAATACCGCTGAGAGGAAGCCAAAGTGTTCCAAGAATCTATTTAATATCATATTTAGTTGACACTGTTATGGCCAGGGTGGAAAATATTTTGTTCCTTGCCTTTTAACTATCCCCTTCAGAAGCTGGCTTTTCCATGGGTATTTATAAAGGACATAACAGGCAGCTCTGAGCAGCCTGACACAGTGCTCAGCATTCAGCAGAAATCACCATACTTGCATACATTAATTAGGAACAGAAACACAATGCAAGACACACACAGATTATGGTTTGAATAACTTCATGTCCAGAGTCAAATCACGTTCACCGGGGAGTGGGGGATGATATCAAATGAACAGAAATCCTGGTTTTGCCATTAAATCTCAATGTGCTGTTCCTAACGTCATTGAAAAGTACTGGTACTGCCAAGTAACATAAGAAACATCGAGGAAGCAGTACAAATAAACCAGACACTTTAGAAACCACACTGACTTACACATTGTAAGTTTTATCTTCCCCTTCCTTCTTTCTTTACCCTCTTCTGCACTGAAACACCCTGACAGATATTTCAGAGCCCTGCTGTTTGTGGGATACTCCATGATTCAAATACCTTTGTCTAAGTTGATGTATAAATGCTACCTTCCCTATGTTTTATTCATGTACATCATTCACTAAGCCATGCTACAAGGTGGAGCACATCTCCCCTTCTCTCCCTTTCTTGAAGGGCTTTGTCAAAATTTAACTACTGCAAAACACTGCCAGCAGCCAAGTGTTCTGCTGCTCAGATAGGACCGACACATGCCCAGGATATCACTGGATCTCACTTATTCCAGAGACAGTGTCTCACATGCAAGTCACCAGCAGCCCCACAGCCTGCAGTCCCACGGGCTCCATCCCTACCCCACTCCCAGCCACTTGTAGTAGCAACTCCACTTCAAACCCAGACCTTGGCTTCCTTTCACAAACACAACATTATTGCTGTAAAATCCACTCCACAGAGCTCATCCAACAATCCATGAAGGCTGCCATGAACAGGTACTTCCTTCTTGCTTATCCATCCATAACTGTTTCATTTGCACCGAAACAGAAAGAATGACACACAGTTCATCACATAAGCATCTACCAAAGTAAAATTATAAATTAGATTATACCAGTTCGCACTACACTGAGTTAATACACAACTACTCAATAGTCCATTGCATGAGACTGAAACCGAACTGTCATTTGGGTGCTGACTTTCTGAGCAAGCAAACCTGTGCAGACTCGCTTTTTGTAGCCTGCGGCTCTGGACTTTGGTTTTCTTTCTCACATTTACATCTGCATGACTGTTTGCCAAACTATGCAAACCAAATTATGGCAATGAAAGGGCGTTGCCAAGATATGTTGAAAAACACTGTAAATAAAACTATAGGACCATACAAGTTCAACAACCCCTTTTTAATTAAATTTAGATCCTTTGTATGAAAAAAAATGAGCTGCCTTAGTTACTAGCTATAAGCAAGACACAAGTTATACAAACTATACTTTACTAGGTGTAAAATCCAACCTACAACATCTTCAGCTGAAGGTACTTATCTGCAGGCACAAGGATGTGACATTGGGCAGGCACGTCATACCCATTTATCTAACAAGCAGCTGCTCTTCCTTAAATAAAAGAAACAAAAGATAAGGAAAATATCCTCTCGAACTGTAACTGTTATGAAACTGGCCTTACTGTACTGTTTGGGCAAAACTAACTCAAAACTGTGATAGTTTTGTCTCTGCTTCTGAGATGCAGAAGCAAGGTTTCAAACCTAACAGAGTTCTTTTCCAAGTATTACCATGTATTTTGTCTTATTTGGCCACTGATGTCCCACTTACGGACCCGAGTCTAAACCAAACTCCATTAAACTGAACAACAGAATTTCACTTGACTTCAAGGAGGACTGAGAAGGACTTGCTGTAGTCCATCAGCATTGAATAATCACACTAACCTCCAGCATTTGCATATGTTTTCAGAAACCTTAAACAAGTGATCAAACATATGGCTTGAGGTATTTCTGTGTTCCTAATGACATGCAGAAGATAATCAAATATTACCTTAAAATGGCGCAGAATTGAGGACTTGTCACAAAGCTCCACTAATCTGTTTTTATTGAAGTTAATGATACATGCCCCTGCAGATTTGAAAAGAACTCGATTCTGAGTGAGGGGAAATTGCCTCTATTTCTGACAGGCAACCATTTCAACCTTTATTATAGAAACTGGCAAAAAGACAAATTAGGACAACCATTTTTTAATCAAAACTGCTTTTTTTTCCTTCCTTGTCAGGAGTTTACTATTCTCCATTACAAATTCAGTTCCTGTCTAGGCTACAAAACTCACATCTGATTGAAAAGCTATTAACGTAACAACTGCAACAGCACGTGGGATGTGACAGTAAAACCTCGGGGCTTGTTCACAGATGGTTTTGTACCAGAACAAATTGACATCCGTTCCCATCAAGCATGCCTTAGATCTTCCAGATATAGGAGTCAGGGAAGATAAAACTGACATCTTTAGAGTTTAAAATAAAAAAAGAAATAACAAGGGCGGATGTGGGGAAATATTCTCAAAACCTGTTCCTCAGGTAGTTCCATATCACTGTCAAGCAGCAAAAATTAAGTAACCCTCTCATTTTAAAATACCTCTGCAAAAGCTATTCTGTTTAAAAGAAATGCTCAAGGCAGTTTGTGGTACATCTTATTTCCCTCTTGATGTGGAAATGCAGAAAGCCCCTTTTTGAATCAAACTCCTTCAGTTCTAAGAGGGTGAACACATTTCTTGCCCTGTAGAAGACACTTCTGTACTCACAGAAAAAAACATGCAGCAATTTAATCTTCATCGTCCCTGGGCTCCTGGCCTCATGTCCCAAAAGATGCAGCCAGAGGGATGATGCAAACAGTGCCTCTGCAGAGAGAGCTCAAGAGAAGCAAGCAGTAGCACGTTGGCCAACTAGCTAGAAATGACCTCAGTTTGGCTCTTCATAACTAATGAATAAGCAAAGAATTCCTTACTTCAGCTGCAGTTTCCCCTCTTTTCCCTCCTGTACATAAGTTATGAGTGCAATCAGTTCACAATGTGACCTCATGCCTGCATGCTGAAGAGGAAGAAAAAGACACTGTTGTGGCTTGGATGGATGAAGCATTGAAGACATCCTCTGCAAAAGCACATGTTTGTTAGTACAGAAAATGCATACTTAAAGAAGCAAAGAAACAGGATACACCCAAGATGTTAGAAAATCAAACATCTTAGTAAGCCACAATAAGGCAATAGAAATTATAAGGCACATAAGGAAGAAGAATTCTTTTGGTGTTGAGAAAAGACAGAAGAGGTGGCATCACAACTTGGCGAGGTTGCCAGCAGCGTTCCCACACCCATGCCACCATGCAGGCTGCCAAGTGCTGCCTTGTGTTTGGACGTCCCCAGTTGCTGTCACTGCTTCTTTCAACTCCTTTGTTAATTATACAGAGCAAAATATGCAGTTCTGTGCATGAAGCCCACCAGGACAGTCCTGGCAGGAGGGTCTGTAACTTCTATCACTCACCAGGCAGCTGTTTCACACGCCTTCCCCAGCTGCTCCACGCTGTTGGCTTCTCCTTGGGTACAGGCAGCATCACCTCACCGAGTGGCAGTCGCAACTTTCCAGCATCCAAGGAGAAAAACGCCAGCAATGACAATTTGCAAAGGCAAGAGGCAGAACTGTAGCAGCCCTTGCCACAGTGCTTTGGATGCCACACCATCACCCACTGAGGCTTTAAAATGTTAGCAGTTCTTGTTGATGCATTTCTTGCTTCACAAGAAACACTTCAGCAGAGTCATCCTGTGTTTGTTTATACACCTGCCCAGGCAATTGCTAGTAATATTTTGGAGACAACATCCTATTGCAACACCTGCTTGTACACAATGAACAAAGTTGTGGAATAATTTATGGCAGAATCACTTTAAAAAAAGGAAAACATTCGACATTTTCTCCTGCCACTCTTTTACATGCTTGTTTGGTTTAAATGCTTCACATTTTGTGTCACAGCTATCTCAAGCATTTGAACAGGCTGCCCCGGGAGGTGGTTAAGTTACCACGCCTAGAGGTATTGAAAAGACATGTAGTTGTCAGGCTTAAGGACATGGTTTAGTGGTGGACATGGCAAGGTTAGGTTTACAGTTGGACTCTATGTTAAAAACGATGCCTTTTGCAATGACATAAGTCTATGACTCTATCCCTAGGAAATCTTATAAATAGAAGAATGTAGCAGTTTAAGAAGATGCAGTTTAACCCTCATATGAGCCACAGACAAGGGTGAACCCAGGCGCTGTTACTGGGGACGTATGCTATGCCAGCTCCATGTACTAGAGCTCCTGGCTCCAAGGAAATGAAATATTAAACTTGTAATTTGACCTGAGTGAACTCAGGTAATTAATTCAAGTGCTTTGTGTAACCAGGACTAAATTGTCTTCAGACTAAACAAATGAATCTAATTATTTTTATGCAGATACATTTCACTGTTTATGAATTTCTGAAAAACAAGTATGTCCTTTCTGTAAATTTTGAATGTTCACTTTAAGATAAGTATATTTGAGACAAATATTATAACCTCCTTGCCTCTTATGACTTTTGTTAATATCAAAAGGAGAAAAGGAAATTAAACCAAGTTTTCAGTAAATACAAGTCTGTTAACATCCTTGCAACATTTCTAGTCAAGCATCAGTGAAGCATTCAACACTACAATCTGAAATATTTGACACTAGTGGCACAAACACTTTTTTTTCTGGCTTATTGAACTTCAGATGAACATGAACTTTAGCTTTCCATAGAATGCAGAACAATGTATTTCTAGTGTGATGAACTAAGATTTTCCTTCCAACTATTTCAGGTACAGCCTGCCTCCCTCTTACATCCCCAAGACCAGCTACAAGAACATGACTATTTAATCATCAACACAGAGTGGATAATTTAGTTTTTTCAAGTTTGACAGAAAGTCTTTTGTTCTGGAACTAAGGCCCTGCTCATTCTGCACACACTTCCATGAAAAGGGATTAATGATGTGTTAGAAAATCTGGATTCAGCAGTTTTTCATTATGTTCTCCCCCACTCTGGCAGGGAGAACTGGTAAATATCTGTAATGCAAACTAAACAAAGAACATTACCCATCATAAGAGAGAAAAATCCCCTGCTTAACCATCAACATCCTTCATGACTACATGGGTGGGATGCTAGATGACAGCTTTCAGTGAAGTGGTTCCTCCTCCAGCAGGATTGAGCCCTTCTTTCCCCAGAAGGCCTCCCAATACTATGTCGCCACCACTCAACTCATCCAAGTGATGTCTGCACGGCCGTGGCAGCTCTGCCAAGCACACAGTGACTTACAACCCAGCATGTTTCTCATCACGTCCCTCTTATTTTTGAACATGCATGGAAGTAACACTGCTGTAACATTTTAAACAATATGTGTATGGACTTAATAGAAAATCCATTATCCCATTCAAACCACTACAGAGCTACTCAGCCACACATTACCAAAATCCACCAGGTAAAAATGACCACACCAATGTTATCCTCAAATGACAGAGAATGCTCATTTCATAATCCTGCCTACCTTGGGAACCTGTCCATGCTGAAACTGCCCTGAAAATACATTGATATCATACAACAGCATTAAAATCTTTCAATGTCTCTCTCAAACACAGGTTCACAAAGCTATTTATAAATGAATAAATAGCCCAAGGTGAGTAGAAAGTTTTGTCATGAAACTTGAGCAATAACGCAATATTACTGTTCCTGGATCCTCTGCCATTTCATCATGTTCTAGCAATTTTCCCAAAGGTAACATCAAGGATCCTCTTAACTGTACTGTTTACCCATCACTGCATGGTAATAATAAAAATATTGATTTTCACATTTGTGACTCAGATTCAATTCAACACAAGAAATACAAATAATTTTCCCCGTGCACACTATCACCCAAGCAATTGCAAACACAATTAGCTTCATCCACAATGAAATGAAGCAGCACTGCAAAACGGGACATTTAAAATAACACTGAAATTTCTTTATACTTTTCAAACTGAAGCCTTGGTCCAGCAGTAAATTTAATGCATGCTGAGGAAGGGATGGGTCTGAAGAGCAGTTTTGGTTTGCCTCAGGTGCCTTCTGGTTTGCCTCAGGTGTGAGCCAACACTGGGGATCATCCTGTTGTCCCTTGAGAACAGTGCTGGGATGTAGAATCATAGAATCATAGAATAACCAGGTTGGAAGAGAGCCACCGGATCATCGAGTCCAACCATTCCTATCAAACACTAAACCATGCCCCTTAGCACCTCGTCGACCTGTGTATCGACCAAGCCAGAGCCAGATACATTGAATGCCCCACACCACTGAAAACCCCTGTGGCCTCTCCAGGTCCCACTGGAGAGGCCAGGGTGATGGTTGCCATCCTGCATGCAACCAAGCATGATGTTGGGCTGACAGTTGGACTTGATGGTCTTGGAGGTCTTTTCCAACCTTAATGACTCTATGATTAAGAAAAACACAACTTTCAGTCTTAGACAAAGATTGTAAACTCTGACCTTTGGGTTTACACTGTACGTAGCCACCAGCGATATTTTATCCTTTCTCCCTTGCTTTATCTAACTGCAAAGCCATGGCACAACTCATCATCTCCTCTGAGCTCAGTTACTCTCCAAAGCTAAACTCAGCCTGGTAATTGGATGACTTTGTGCCACTGCCAGAAGAAGTCCAGCTCTCAGTGTGGCATCAAGCAGAGTTAAGTGACCCCCATTTCACAGGGGATGTTGTGGGAGTGGGATGCCTGGGGAGAAGCAGAGCCTTTACTCTTTGGAAAAAAAGAGAAATTGTAACTGTTGGAGATTTCAACAGAGGGGGATTCATCCCGGGGCTGTGAGCCCACCAGTTTCCCCCAGAGACTGTCCTAGCTTTACAGATTGGGTTTGTTTTTTTTTTTAAATGTGAAGCTGAAACTGTTCTTCAGTGTTTGAATGAACAGGAAATCAGCCAAAAGAATAAGCCCCACTGGGCTTTAGGTTATTTCAAACAATTAACAATAAGCTGCTATTCTTTGATATAAATATAGAAATCACACTTCTTTGATGCATGACGGCAAACAAGCACCACTTAAGGGGCAAAGGGAGGTAGATTTTTTCCCGGGAGCTAATTACTTTTCTAAATAACACCTACCCTGAGGACCATATTTATACAACTATTTCAACAAGCAAGACTTTTCAAAGTCCACTATAATCCACTGATGAGAAAAGATCAAAGAAACTAGCAGGAAGGCCAGGATGCAATCAAAATATTTGATCAGTGAGAGGTTTCTTATCTGAGCCATAAACTTGAGGGCATTTCAGTGGGAGCTGTGGGAGCAGAAGCTGCTGTGAACACCTGGAGGTGGATGAAGCCCCTTGGGGGAACCTTCCATTTATGCCTTGCTGCCATCCCACCTTCATGGGAAAGTGCCGGAGCCCATCGTTCATAGTCTCTCCCAACATTTTTGGTACAGCTACTTTAAACAACCAAGGGTGGAAATTCAATTCTTTCTCCTAAATTCCACCACCTCCCCCAACAAAATTAAATATTTGGCCTTCAGTTAAACTAAATGGATTTTTTTTTACTTTTAAAATGGAGTCTCACGATCCCTGTGTGACCCTGGTGGGAGGACACAGGGAGGCAGTGAGACCCTGACGTTCACCCAGAGCGCTGCCAGCACTCAGCAGTATGTCAGATCACTAAACAACAGAGATTGGCATAATGAGCTTTTAATTACTTCCTTTTCCTTTTTTTTTTTAAAGAACAAGAGAAGAGCTAGTGGGATTTTCCAGTTTTCTGCCTCATACTTTTTATTTGCAAAAAAAAAGATATTTGACAAAAACTAAAGAGCTACATATTTGGAAGCAACTCACATTAAACAACCTCTTTGATAGTTAAAAAAAAAAAAAAGCAAATTCTCACTTTCTATAAAGGCTTTACTTTTACTTGTTTATATACTCCCTAGGTTATCAACGCATTTCCCTTGGCTTTTCTGACAGCAACATATATATATATATCCTTGTAACCAGAGAAGTATGGGAAACTCCGGAAAAATCCAAATGTGTACAAACATTTTAAGCTAAGACATCCCAATATAAAACAAGTACCTCTCTGAAACAAAAATCTCCAGATATTTTAACATATTTTTTATATATAGACATATATATACACACACATAAGATGTGACTCAGGCATGGAAAGCCAAAAGAATGTTCTCATTTCCTGAGGCTGACTAACAAAAAGAAAAAAATGTGAATGAAGGAACAAAGATTACGGAAGTCAGCTTTTTCTTAACAGCATCAGCTTTAAAATGATCTGCTTTGACTCCTTTCTCATACAGTCAGAACATTGACTCTCTCTTTCAAAAGGCAAAACCCTGTTTCCCAGGATGTTTAAAAGTGCTACAGAAACATTGCACTCAAGAGGTTCCTGCCCTTCTCCTTTCAGTCCTGGTGAAGTTCACTGGCAGTTCCCATCAAACCCCCTTTCCCACAGCAGCTTGTCTTGTCTCCATGGTTCGGCACTTGAGTAAAACAAGCGAGTCTCTATACGGTGGGACTCCGCTGGTTGGACCTCAAGGGCTCTTAGCTCTTGCTCCGTTTTTTTTGTTGACAGTACAAGTGGGTGTAAACAGCATCCAGTTCCTCTGGGACCTGAAAGCAATGGGTGAAGGAAGCCTCTGAGCACCTTCAGAGCATGAAGTTGTGCCATGCCTACAAATGTTAGGTAGATTTAAACAGGTGTTGATGTGCCACTGTTCCCTGTGCCCTTTCCAGCCATAACCTACATGTCATGGGGATGGCACATGGGGTCTCCTTCCTCTGATTCCTCTGATGGTAAATTTCTGCAACTCATTCTGTGACAACCATGCCAAAACCACTGCTCGAGTGGCTTCTCTTCAGGCAGGGCTGTAGGAGGAGACAACAAGCTGCAGAAAGAACATGCTCAAGTGTGCTTCCAAGAGCAGCAAACAAAAATACGTGGCGGATCCTCCTTGAACAACCCAAGGGCAGGTGATCTCTCTTCCATTGCAATGCAGCATGGTTGTGTCCCTTCCTAACACCACATCTGGGACGGCTGCAGGCACTCCCCAGCCCCAATCCAGACCATTGGCAAACACTGTTCCCTCCTTCTTTAGATCCAAACACCTCTTCATAGGACTTCACTTTTCACATTGCTCTCCAAGGCCACAGCTACACAACCCAGGCACAAATCTGTGCTTCTGTCAAAATGGGTATTTCCCCATTTTGCTTCTGTCAAAATGGGTATTTCCACCTTTCCCATGTCCCTTCCCCTCTGCCCCCCAGACTTCACCACCTCTCACACGACCAAGGAACTGATCCAGATTGAGATAAACTCAGTTTTAAACCTACATACCTATCAATCTCTTGACACGGGTTTTCAGTTGGCTCAGGTCCCCAGTGCTGGCACAAGAGATGTTGGGGGACAGGAGTGTGTGGGTCACCCTGGTCAATTGGAGAACAACCACACACTTAACTAAAATGCCGCTACAACTGCCGTCTGAGGGAAGAGCAGCTGCCCTGGCATAGCCCAGAGATGGTCTGTTCTGCTTCATGACACTGGCCAGAGCCACTTCTGGGAGATGATTGCTGCTAGGTGAATCTCAGCCCACTTACCAGAAGACCCTGGCAAAAATAAATTACTTAATCCAGTACAAATGTTGGTCTCTCTGCCACAATACACAAGTCTGTCCTGCTACTAATGCAGTTCAAAAGTGCACGATGTTCATCTGCAAAGCTACACACCAAAACATACATCTATTTGTAAGCACTTCCTCATAACGGATGATTTACCAAAACCGGAGGGTTTTGCAAGCAGAGACTGCTGTGCTGATTCAGTCCTGAATCTGTGGGGGCCACCTTCCTCTGACAGTGCTGGCTGGCAGCCTGTGCCACCCTGCCAAGCTGTACTTTTCATTCCCAAATCAGTGGTGGAACATGCCAGGAAACACTGAGGGAGGACTCGGATGCTGCAGCTCTGGGAGGCAACAGGCTGACAGCCAGTCCCTCACCCTCAGCCCCCGTAGGGAAGGCCAAGCCCCCTCAAAGAGTCCTTGCAAAGCATGGAGGCACCCTCTTTCCCTCCCAGGTGGATTTGAAACTATTTCTCTGTGTGATTTTCTCTCCCTGCATCAATCTCACAGCTGTTGCACATCAGCGTAGGGTCTGGACAGGAGCCACTCTGCCATGTTGTTGCCTTCCAAATATTTGCTGGCGTTAACTGCATTGCTTTGCTGTGGTCTTTCCCAGTGCCCCAAACTACACTAAACCAATATATTAATACAGAAAACTCTTATAATTCTGAGCACGGCAGCTTCCTCGTGCTGCTCAGGCCACCCAAGAAACATTCATAAAATCATTACCTTGCCTTAATCTCTCAGATTATCCACACTGGCTCCCTAACCATGATGTGAGCAGCAAGTTTTTAACTGTACCGTTCCCACTAGTTCAAGTTTTAGTCAGCCTAAAGCCCATCCATCAGTGTGTTCTCAAACTATTTAATGCAAGCAGTGATTGAAACAACCCCAAATGCACCAGGCTGACTTAGCAGTCACTTCCTTATCAAATTCTGTAGAAGTGGCTGGTGAATTATTTTATCAGTTAAAAAGTGACAAAAAGAGTATGATCAGAGCTGGAATCAAGGACTCTTTATTTTAAATATAAGGAAAAGCAATTAATATGAAAAATACAGAGCATAAAACCTCACCCTGGGTGCTGGCCTTGTTATAACGCTATTTTTCACACACGCTAGGATACTCCAGACCACACCTTTTCACACAGGAACATGGTTTCATACTGCAGACACGAGGTCCACTTGGCCTGTAAATAATTTGTCACTGGGCACACGATCAGCTCCTGCACCCTGGACCTCACCAATGTCTTCAGATGCTGAGACAAATTAATCAAGCTGTTCCACATGAAGAGCCATGGAGGTTTTTTTTTTCCTTCTATCTGCTTAAAAAATCATAAGTAAGCATTTTCATAAAGACTTAGACACTTCAGGAAGTGAAATGCTGCCATAATTGTGAAGGAGTGTCCTAATACGAAGAAAAGTATTAACCCCAGGGCACAGCTCCTGCTATGTTTTCTGTATTTGCCAAGTTGGATTCGGACCTTCCCATCCTTTTCCCACCCTTTCTGCCTCAATACCAGCCTTTCTGCACAAGCTGCAAGGGTGACGTGAACTGTAACACATCACTGAAACAGCAAGCGCAGCAGACCACATAGCCGGCTGATTCATTCATGCTACAGACAGCTTACACAAGGGAAGGTTTTGGCTATCAAACTGTGACTGTCATTTTCATTTTCCTTGTCATCAGCAGCTGCCATCATGGAAAGACCTGATATAAGTGACTTCCCCATAATCTATCAAGCTGCTTTTAGCACAGCTAGTAATTAAAGAGTGCCTATACTGAAAAGTAATAAGAGACTGCATTATGTTACGGTGTGAAAAAACATTAAGCTGGGCTTTGGAGGAAAACAAAACACAGATGAATCAGGATGTCTAACCTAACACACTTAGCATGAAGCCACAACTGCAGGAACTGAAAAGCCTGCCTTAAGTGCTTCAATAATAAATATTTTATTGTGACTTGGAAAAGAATTTGTTAAAGATGCACACTGTCCTCTGTATACTGCAGGCCATTAACAGACCCCCTGCAGTAACTGTACAGAGCCAGTTCTAAGAAAGAGACCTATGGTTTATAATGGAGTTTTAACTGCAGCATCACATTTACCTTCTTATTTAAGGAGTTCCCTATCAAAGACAGTAACACTAAGTGCCTGGTTTTAAGCTTCACAGGCTACAGTGGATCAAGATCCAATGAGTCCATGCTGGTTTTTCAAATGTAGTCATGCTTTGTATAAAATGAAGCTTGTTTTGTCTAGTATTTATTGCATGCTGGCCTGTATTTATTGCTGCAAAGAAAAACTTAAGTTTCCCCTAGGAAACTACAAAAGCTTAAGATAATAATGGTTCTGAACTGCAAGCTGATATTTTTCTCTGAACTGCATATGAGGCTTATTCCGGTGACAACACACCAATATGAGTTTGGCACAACCAGCTGGAATGCTGCCTGCTAAACCCAGTCTGAGATCCCCTCTGCCCACCCTAAAATACCATCCAACTCACGCACTCTCAACCCAGAAGTTGGAACCCAAACTGCTACCCAGCACCATCCAAGCCATAGGGAAAAACGTACATCCCTCCCTGCTCAAATATATCTCCTCCAGGGCAGAGACTAATCTCTCAGCAGTATGCTGAGCACGACAGCCAGGTAACCGGTGTTCAGGTTACAGAGCCAGCCTGCAAACTTCTTTCATTGCAAAACAAAAGCCTCAGCGACAACTGCAGTTCAAAAAGCCCCAATAAAGTAAATAAGAAAAACAAGAAGTTAAAGGGAGTAGTATTTCAGAGGACAATAATGAACCCTGTGCGCATACCTGCTGACCAGATGTTTGCTCCTCTTCCATGTGCCAAATCTGGAGACAGACCTCAAGTCAATCTTTCCTTTTTTTTTTTTTTTGTTTTCTTCCCCAAAACCTAGATTATTGAAACTCCCTAAATCAGAGCAAAAAGCCAAGATTCAAAATCCCTTAGGGGTTTCAGCCTGAGAAAGCTTTGGAGATCATCTTACATTTTGTTACAGTGGGTTTGAATAAACATTTGCATTTTTGGTGGGTTTTTTTCCCCAAATCAAAACAAGAAAACACACCAATTTCTAATTTCCTCCCCTTGCATTTTATCAAATCGAAATGTATCTTACACAACTTACCCTTTCTATTTATTTTGACCTCAACAGACTGGAATCCTCTAACAAAACCCTCCCTGAGCAGAAGTCCTGCAACCAGCTCCTCTGAAGGAGCTGACCCTGCAGCCTCTCCCTGCTGCGCTGCCCTGCCAGGTGAGCAGCGCTCCCCACTCCCCTCAACAGCTCCCTCCGCTCCCTCTAGAACCAACTGCACAGCACCTTCACCTCCCTAACCACAGCACAACCACATGTCCTCAATACCATGATTCACCCCCAAAAATGGGGAGAAGCACAGAGGATACCGGCCAGTTTAGGCAAGGGGTCCCACATCCAGTCCTTGCTGGGGGAGCACTTCATATCCAGAGCCCGACTGCAGCAGTGGGATGCCAGGTTGACTCTCAGCTGCGTGAGGATTTGTTCTGCCAGGATTTATTCTGCCAGGGAAGGATCCTTGAGCCGCCAGCTGTACCCTGGGATGGGCGCTCTGCTGTCGCTGCTCCCCTGGTTACGTCAGCCACTCTCATGCCCACTGTGAGATGCACTGCGCACATTTTGGACTGAAGAAGCTTCCCCCCGGACAGCCTGCAGTCAGGTGGGCTCCCACCAGAGCACTCTGCCTACTTGATCTCAGCAAGTTTCTGCAAGCGTAGGCTCTAGCCTGACTTTGTCCCAGAATTTCTCGCTGTGCTACGGGTGTAGCCTAGCTCATATCCTGGGAAGCGTGTACCAGCAGGGCAGCTGGCCCACTCCCTGACAACTTCAGCAGAACAGATGCCAAATATGTAATTGCTCTATTTACCCAGAGAGGCAGGCTCCCCACCAGAGCTGAAGCACCTGTGCAGGGCTGAGCAACGTGGAGAACCTCGCAGTCGCAAGAGACTGACACCTGGAGCACATATACTAACAACTCAGCCAACTCAGGAATGCAGAAAGGAGCCTGGCCTGTAAGAATCTACCATCCTCTAAGAAACCAAAGGGCTTTTGGAACAACTAAAGAAAACCCAGTTACCTTAATAGACATGGACATTGGAATCACATTACTATCTTTTTCTCAGCACATGGTGCAGCAGCTAGAGCTAAAGCTGGTCAAGGCTGGCGAGATCCTGCTGCTTCCCTGCACCTTGCCTGAGGTGCACTGAGGCACTGACCCTGGGAGCAGAGCTAGCTCAGCGCGCTGCCCAACCTGCCACACGCCGGCACAGGGTGCCACCATGGTAGCCCCTACTCAGCTTGACTTTGCTACTGCCACCGCTTTTCTCCAAAGGCGTGGTGCAGAGCTGGAGCAACGTGCAGTAGAAATCCACTGTGGGAAAGATCAGTTCGTCTTTAGCCTGGCTAAATTCTGCACGCCAGCAGCCATCCTGAATCCACAGCCCAAACCAGCTACAAAATCAGTCTTTTCCCTTCCCTCCACCCCAGGTTTCAACATTATTAGTGTGGCATTTGCCAAGTGCTTTGATTTAGGACGTTTCTTCCCATGAAACAACTACAATGAGCGAAGCTTTGAGACACTGGGAGTCGAGTTCTGGAATCCTCAACATAAGAAGGATATGGCCTCAATGGCCTCAAGCTCCACCAGGGGAGATTTAGGCTGGACATTAGGAAAAAATTCTTCACAGAAAGGGTCATTGGGCACTGGAACAGGCTGCCCAGGGAGGTGGTTGAGTCACCTTCCCTGGAGGTGTTTAAGGCACGGGTGGACGAGGTGCTGAGGGGCATGGTTTAGTGTTTGGTAGGAATGGTTGGACTCGATGATCCGGTGGGTCTCTTCCAACCTGGTTATTCTATGATTCTATGATATGGAGCTGTAGGAATGGGTCCAGACGAGGGCTATAAGGATGATCAGAGGGCACCTCCCATAGGAGGACAGGCTGAGAGAGCTGGGCTTGTTCAGCCTGGAGAAGAGAAGGCTCCGAGGAGACCTTATAGCGACCTCCCAGTACCTGAAGGGGCTACAGGAAAGCTGGGGAGGGACTGTTTACAAAGCGACAGGACTAGGGGCAACGAGTATAAGCCGGAGAGGGGTAGATTTAGACTAGATATAAGGAGGAATTTCTTCACGATGGGGCAGTGAGGGACTGGCACAGGTCGCCCAGGGAAGCTGTGGCTGCCCCATCCCTGGAGGTGCCCGAGGCCAGGTGGATGAGGCTTTGAGCAGCCTGGGCTGGTGGGAGGTGTCCCTGCCCGTGCCAGGGGGGCTGGAACTGGATGATCTTTAAGGTCCCTTCCAACCCAAGCTATTCTAGGATTCTGAGCACGGCAGCCTTTGCTTTCCACAGCCCTTCCCTAGGACAGGACCCACTCCCACACCGCGGCGTGTGCACGGAACTACCCGACCCCGCACTGCCCCGCGCCCACGGCCGAGGTTATTCACCGCGGCGCCCCCCGCGCCATCGCCTCCCTGGCCGAAGGGAGCCTTTTCCCGCGGAGGTCACTGAACGGAGCGCGGTTCCAAGCGCGTTATCCCGCTCCGCCGCCCCGGGACACGCCGCGATCCCGGCGGCAGGGAGGAGGCGCCCCCGCCGCCCCGGCCCCGCGGGGAACGGGAAAAGCGCGGAGGAGGAGGAGGAGGCGGCGAGCCCCGAGCCCCCAGCCCCCCTCGGCTTTTCCCACAGCACCGTCCCGGGAGGCCTGCGAGAACTCGGGCGGCCCCCGCGCCGCATCCTACCTGTTACAGGTCATCCCCGCCACCCCCAGCATCCCGCCGGGAGCAGCCGCGCCGGTAATGGCGCTGCGGACACCGCGCCGCCCGCCGACGCCGCTGGGGGGCGCTCGCCGCCCGCCCCGCCCCGCGCCGCCATAGGGCGGGGGCAGTGGGTGTGAGCTGGAGAGGGACAGATTTAAACTGGACGTGAGGGGGAATCTCCTCACCGTGAGGGCGGGGAGGCGCTGGGACAGGCTGCCCAGGGAAGCTGTGGCTGCCCCATCCCTGGAGGTGTTCGAGGCCAGGTTGGATGGGGCCTTGAGCAGCCTGATCTAGTGGGGAGGTGTCCCTGCCCAGGGCAGGGGGGCTGGAACTGGATGGTCTTTAAGGTCCCCTCCGACCCAAACTATGATTCTGTGAGCCCGGTTACTCCCCAACGGGAAGTTAAATCCATGCAATCCCATGGAATTGGGTTATTTGCACCTTCCATGTAAGTGCACGCAGGCAGAGAGCCCGTCAGAGTAACACAAAGTAGATGCTAGAGAAGCGTCTGTTGGTGGTTTTTTTCCCACGACAGAAAATTGCTGTCAGATCCAAATATTTTTACTCTTTCTTACACGTGGTTGCAAGAAAACAATCTATTTTTCTAGGAAAATACAATTTATAGCAAGATAGCTGTTGCCTCACCTTACAGCACCAAATATTTTAGGTATAAATGAAATAAATAAACTTTAGTGTTTATTAACTACCTGAAAGGAGGTTGTGGGGAGGAGGGTGCTGGCCTCTTCTCCCAGGTGACAGGGGACAGGACAAGAGGGAATGGCCTCAAGCTGCACCAGGGGAGGTTCAGGCTTGACACCAGGAAAAAAAAATTTCACAGAAAGGGTCATTGGGCCCTGGAACAGGCTGCCCAGGGAGGTGGGTGAGTCACCTTCCCTGGAGGTGTTTAAGGGACAGGCGAGTGAGGTGCTGAGGGGCATCATTTAGTGATTGATAGGAATGATTGGACTCAATGATCCTGTGGGTCTTTTCCAACCTAGTGATTCTGTGATTAAGGCAAGATACCGCTTTTAATCAATGTATTTTAAAATATTTAACAGCGCTAACAAGGAATCGCACGGGAACAGGCCGGTACCTTACTCAGGCTTCTTGCTTCGAAAGCAAATCCAAATCAGTAACCTTCGACAGCAGAGCTGCCAAACCTGCAGGCAGGGGCCCTGCTTTACCTGGAGAGAAGCAATCTCATTCCAAACCACACAAGTTTCAGAGACTTAAGGATGAATGAGAAAAGCATTACAGAAAATACAGGATTATTACACTATGTGTATCACCACCTGTTGCTGTTCTTAGTATCAGAACAAGGAAGTGGCATAGTGAAATGAAAAATGCAAATATTTGACTGGCGGGATTAAGGAGGTCTTTATATGGCTCCAAGAAGAAAAATGTCCAGGGAATATGTTTAAGCCACTGAAAATCATCGTAGACGGCTACAAATGAATACACATCAAAGTAATTCCAACCATGTGTACGTGGAGTACATCTACTTCAGTACCATTAGGACCAGGAAATGAATGTATACTTTCAGAAATATAGCTCACAAAAGATATTTGATCAGTATGCCCCAAGCATAGTTCTGTACCAGACTGCAGCTGTGAAAAGAGAAAAATCATGTTGCTGTCTTTTTGTTTGTTTGCTTCGTGGTACAGTTTGTTTTTTCTTGTCAAATTTACCAACCCAAATGCAGCAAAATTTTAGCATCATGGGGGATACATTTCTGTACAAAGAGGGAAATAAAGTATATGGCTGGAAAATGGAAAGGATAGTATGTCAGAAGAGAGGTAGGTGATCCTCCCCCTCTACACAGCACTGGTGGAGCCACACAAGGTCTGTTTTTCCCCAGTATGAGACACACAACAATACCAGAGAAAGTCCAATGAATGGCTACTGAGATGACGAGGGGACTGGAGCATCTCTGCTATGAGGACAGGCTGATGGAGCTGGGACTGTTCTGCAGCTCAGGAGGATCTTATCAATGTATATAAATACCTCAAAAAGGAGGGTACAAAGAGCATGGAGCCAGGCTTTTTTCAGTGGTGCTCAGTGACAGGACCAGAGGCAGTTGAGTGCAAACTGAAACACGGGAGGTTTCCTCTGAACATCAGGAAATATCTTTGTACTGTGGGGGTGACCCAGCACTGGCATGGGTTGACCAGGGAGGTTCTGGAGTCTCCAGCCTTGGAGATATTCAAAGGCCACGTGGTTAAGGTCCCAAACAATTGGCTCTAGGTGGTCCGGCTTGAGCTGGGAGGTTGCACAAGAAAGCCTCCAGAGGTGCCTGCCAACACCAACCAGCCAGTGATTGTGTTAAAAAATGAAACAGCCAAAAAAAAGACCAACCCCAAAACAAACCACAAAACAAAACAGCCACTCATTTTAATGATACTGTCCTTATTCCATATAAATAAGTGCTCATTCTGTGCCAGTTGAAGGTAATAGTACCCTTTTGTGTTTTTCTAATCAATTATGGGCAGTCTGCCATTACTTGTAGGCAGCTCCATGAATGTCTTTAATTAACCTCAGTTTGTCTGCAAGGATTTTGGGGTCTCTCCTTTGCCCATCCTCCTAGGGAGCTGTACAAGGCAGTTGCCTCTGGCTGCTGAGCGCGGCCAAAGCACCTCTGACCAGCACAGCCTGAAACAGGGGGATGTGGCTGGGCAGACGTCCAACTACCAGGGCAGCAAACTCCGAAACAGTAAACTCTGGAAATAATTAACAAGCAGGGCTTGCCAACAAGCTCAGCCGTTAGAGTCCTTCCTTTCGAGAGCACATAGATTTAACGGCAAGTGAATTGCACCATGTGCAGCATTCCAGTGCTTTCAAAGATGACATCCCTAGAGCCTAGCTAGCAATATAATGTCTAAGTAGCAAAGGCATACATAGAGAGCCAGAGGGCCTCTGCCAAACATGTACATACGCCAAACACTAAGTAGTAGCAGCTTTTGGAAGCGCCATACCAAGAAAAGCCAGGAATTCAGTTTCACAAGCTGCCTCCCTAGGCTCTGTACGCTTTACAGCGAGTTTTCACTTTGACTTTGGGGTCTGATTTCATTTTTTGTTGTGTCTTGCTGTACAACATAATATTAGAGCATGCTGGCATTCTAATTAACTTGTAAAATTCAGTCCAGAATACGTAAGCAAATAATTTAGTAGGATTCACAAACACACACCGCAAACTCAAAAGAAATAAAAATTGTGCCTCTCACTCCTGTATAATGAAAGGCTGTGACCATTTTCTTCCTACGCAGTTTTTAAAAAAATATGGTAACCTCTCTACTTATTTCTGCTTCCAAGTTCATCACAAAGTTAAACATTCTGCTGCTAATGTACTTGGCATCAGGAGGAGAAGTGCCATTATCCACAGCAGACAAGTGAAGAAACAGAGACAGAGAAATTAAAATTAAATTCACAAAGGAAGCATGTGGTGAAGCAGGGACTTTGGACTCCATGTCTCCAGACCATATAATGTCTCCAGATCATATAATATGTCTCCAGCATATTAATTGCAAAATTCATGTCTCTTTCATTTCCCCTCACATTTCTCCTTGCTGAAGTAGAGTAAAAAGCAGTTTTAAGTAGACATATGCTTTTCATGTTCTGTTTCCAGAGAAGTTTAAGTCTTGAAATGCCAACATACAGTACTGCGGCTGGCAGTGGTAGAACTGACAGCACAGAACCTTTATCTTTTTGGAGCTATACATGTTATCAGCTTTGCTGACACCAAACAAGACCATTCATGTAAGCCTAAGAAAGAGGAGAGAAAGGAAAGGTTACTAGGTCAAGAGATGAGAAAAAGGCCGTGTGGTGAAAGAATTTAACTGACTGCCACTAGTCACCAATGTCAGAATCTTTACACTAAGTTCTTCTTCATTTCTAGAAAATGTGTTACAATTTTGACATAGCGATATGAAGAGACTCAAGTCTGACCTCAGTGTAGGGGAATGTCCTGGAGCAGGTCATCTTGAGTGCTATCACACAACACATGCAAGACAATCAGATGATCAGGCACAGTCAGCATGGGTTTATGAAAGGCAGGTCCTGCCAAACTAACCTGATTGCCTTCTGTGACAAGGCGACCTGCTTAATGGATGAGAGAAAGGCTGTGGATGTGGTCTTCTTGGACTCCAGTAAAGCCTTTGACAGAGTTTTTCACAGCATTCTGCTTGAGAAACTGGCTACCACTGGCCTGGACACATGCACCCTCTGCTGGGTTAAAAACTGGCTGGATGTCCGGACCCAGAGAGTGGTGGGAAATGGTGTGAAATCCAGCTGGAGGCCAGTTACAAGTGGTGTTTCCCAGGGCTCAGTGCTGAGTCCAGCCCAGTTCAATGTCTTTATCAATGACCTGGATGAAGGCATTGAGTGCACCCTTAGTAAGTTCGCAGATGACACTAAGCTGGGTGGAAGTGTCGATCTGCTGGAGGGCAGGGAGGCTCTGCAAAGGGATCTGAACAGGCTGGACCGCTGGGCTGAGGCCAAAGGATGAGATTTAACAAGGCCAAATGCCGGGTCCTGCACTTGGGGCACAACAACCCTGTGCAGTGCTACAGGCTTGGGGAAGAGTGCCTGGAAAGCTGCCTGGTGGAGAAGGACCTGGTTGTGTTGGTTGACAGTGACTGAACATGAGCCAGCAGTGTGCCCAGGTGGCCAAGAAGGCCAATGGCATCATGGTCTGTATCAGAAACGGCGTGGCTAGCAGGACCAGGTAAGTGATTCTCCCCCTGTACCCTGCATTGGTGAGGCCACACCTTGAACACTGTGTTCAGTCTTGGGCCCCTTGCTACAAGAAAGACATTGAGGTCCTGGAGCACATTCAGAGAAGGGTAACAAAGCTGGTGAAGGGACTGGAGAGCAAATGTTATGGGGAGCGGCTGAGAGAGCTGGGTTTGTTTAGCCTGGAGAAGAGGAGGCTGAGGGGAGACCTTATCACTGTCTACAACTGCCTGAAAGGAGGTTGTGGAGAGGCAGGTGTTGATCTCTTCACCCAGGTGATAGGTGATAGGACAAGGGGGAATGGCCTCAAGCTGCACCAGGGGAGGTTCAGATTGGACATCAGGAAAAACTTCTTCACAGAAATGGTTATCAAGCACTGGAACAGGCTGCCCAGGGCCGTGATTGAGTCTGCATCCCTGGAGGTATTTAAAAGACAGGTAGGTGAAGTGCTTAGGGAGATGATTTAGTAGTTGGCAGGTACTGTTGGACTTCATGATCTCAAAGGTCTTTTTCCAACTTCGTGATTCCATAATTCTATGATTCCAGGAAGTAAGTGACCTCCATCTGTGGTATTCATTCTAGCTTTTTTCTCCCAGAATTTCATGCAACAATGTATGGTATATTCTTTGTCATTGATTCTGAGTACCTGTTAACAAAGCAGCCCTGCAGTTGTTTAACTTAACATAATCAACAGAATGCAAAGATTCATCCACAGCAATTTTTATTGTTAGTGATACTTCAAAAATTTTTAGGGCAGCTATTCCAAACTGAAAGCTTAGTCTATATCGTTAGATAAAGCCATAAAAAGAGTTAATTTAATACACTCATCCTTTCTGTTTATCGTGCTATTCTCATTATGCTCCACCTATCATAAAAAAATAAATCATTCCCTGGGCCACACCAGATTCCTAACCTGCCCATCAGAGATAGTTCTTCAAAGTCATCACTGTTCAACTAGGGAAGGAATGGAACAAATCCAGTGGTAAATCCTACCAACAAACCCATCCTTCTCTACTGCATATGGACCATGAATTAGCAAAAGAACTCCTAGCTATTGCAAGATGAGTGGTTTTCCCATTGGTTAAAAAAAAAGTCATTGCTTGATGACAACAATTTGATGCAACTGGTTAGAATTACATCTTTATTATTCTGTATGGTCTTTTGGATGTTTTTGCCACTGCCAGTATTGAGAGGTCCTCCAGAGAGTGGAAATGTAGCTCAGGAGCCAAGCAGCACAGAAGTCACTCAAATATCTTTGGATAACTAGAGGGGAAACAAGTTCCAACTCAAAGTAATTTGTCGTTTCCCTATTTTAACTTTTTGTCACTGCAGTTTCCATCCTTCACAGAACGTTACAAAACCTTTTGCTAGCTTTTCTTCATTTTCTGAAAATCCTCCTCCTGCAAGACGAGTATCATACATTCACTGGCCCCCACTGCTCTGCAAACAACGGCTTTATCCGGCTTCCAAGAGAAAGGCTGATAGGGAACTAGGATGGACAGAGAGCTGTCACACCAACAACAGGAGCTATTTGAGGTTTTATTGCTTCCAACTGCTTTTCTCTCCACTCTTCCAGAGGCTGTAGCTCTCTGCCCATGGAGCAGTGACCACTCATCTGTCCAACCGCAAAGGCTCGCAGCTTCACACATGTTGCTGCAGCTGCAGGTTTCAGTAAATGGGGTGACTACTTGTAAGAGGAAAATTAACTGGTCTGTATAAATAATTCGATGCTAAAAGCCAAAATGATATATAATTAGCCTTCTCCCTTGGTAAAAGTAATCCTGAGAATCAGCAACTTAACTCTTCAAAGGGGAATAACAATAGTTAAAGCAGTACTTAAGTAAAAGACTTTCTGGGGTTCTCTATTTCCACAGTTTTCACTTCAGAGATGCTCTGTATGCTGCAGAGGGTAAGAGATCCAAGAACTAATTCAACTTACCTCTGCTCTGGAAACAGTCTGAGTATTCTTAGAACAAGGTTCGATATTCAAGCAATTAAGCTTCCAGACAAAACAATAAAAAAACCCTTAAAAGCCATATTCATAACAGCCACTATCCAGTGTCTATCAATTTAAAACACTTTCAAAGGCCATTAAAACAGGACTGGGACTGTGCCCATTCCCAAAATAGCACACTGCTTTTTACACTGATTACCTTTACCTTGGATCTTAAGAAGCCTGCAGGCATTCAACTAACAGCAAAAAGAAAAAATGATTTGCTAATACCAAAGGAGATTGAATTGTTGGAGCAGTAACTGATGAATGTTTTTCCACTTTGCTTTACTGTCCTTGGTCTTCACTATTCAGTCCAGCCTTGATCCTTGGGACAAGAACAAGGAACAGCACAGGAAGGAAGCTCTGGAACCTAAGACATATATTCTCATCCTTGCAAGACAAAATGATAAATTTTAGATCAAATTCAGTTTGAAAAGTAGCCAGATTCTCGTTTCCCTTCCCCTAAGCATATACACCTTTATGTGAAAGCTGTTGGAGGTTGACTTCAAATATCAACCTGTGTTTTCTGTTTCATATCCATATATTATGTCAACTTCTTTTTGCACCTCACGATTCCTAACCACATATTTGTATAATAAGCATAGCCTACCAAAAATGGATGGCAGAAAGTTAAATGCAGCAAGCTCCCACTTAAATCAAGTAATCCATCCACCTCTTCATCCACAGAGCATCTCCTTTTTGCACTACGACAACTGTGCAGATACAGAAAAATTATCACAGGGAATTAGGGAAGAGGTAGTTCTGTCCAGTTTGAATCATCAAACAGTTTGGGTTGCAAGGAACCTTAAAGATCACCCAGTTCCAACCCCCCTGCCATGGGCAGGGACATCCCACTAGATCAAGCTGCCCAAGGCCCTATCCAACCTGACCTTGATGTTCAGTGCTGTTTGGAAGGAGTACTGCTTTATAAGGTGGCTAGTACTTACAATAAAAATACTAAGTGCAATCCTTCTAACAAACACATTTGTACTTTCTGCATCCCTTCTCTTCTTCATCTCAGGTATTGCCAGATTGTTGGTGATGATCTAGTGAAAAATATTAATTAATTTAAATGAACCTCTTTTAAAAAAAAATTATATTTTTTTTACCTAGCAAAAAACGCATAAAAACATTTCTTTTCCTTTTCCATTCATCTAGAAGCATCCATCACTGTTACTGTGTTACGAAGTAAGGACTATGGCTACTATACCAAATCCACAAAGCTTCCTCTTTAATACTACAGTAAACATCCCCTTGCTTTCTACCTTGCATCCAAGTATAATCTTCTCAAGTAAAAACAGGTATTCAGGGAAAAAAAAAAAGGCACTCTGTTGGGTAAAGGTGAATTTTATTGAAGTGATGGCCACATGAAAAGGCCAAAGATCAATTTCCAACCAAAACACTTACCTATTCAGATTAGCAATTCTGATATTACTACAAGAAATATATTTTAATCTCTTCATACATCTGGTTTCTCAGCTTACGGGTGGTAACTGCTATTTGCAAGGCTCCTAAGGGAGATATTTTCACAGTACCAGGAAGAATAGAATTATCAGGTAGTTGAGGAAGTATTGGTGCACTGGGTGAAGCCAAGGCATAAGCTAAATGAAGCACAGGTAGTTAAGCTGCCTTCAAAGCCACTTAGTACAAACTAAGGAGAGCGTTTAAATATTTCTCCACAGCTCCAGGATCTGTTATTAAAGCAAAATGATGGAAGGTGATAGCCAAAGGAATATTTAAATTTAGAAATTAATCTAACTATGTACTCTCTTGGTTATGCTTTGGGGAAGGAAGGTCACAACAGAAAAAAGCAACTCTACTCTCCCATGTATCACTTCTAACACAGGTTCCCTTTGGCCATCCTGAACCCAAAATCCAGCTGGCCACATCTACGCTGCTCCCTGACAAGTGCAGGTTTTCCTGTCTTTCAAGTGGAGCGCATTTCTCTTGCACAGATGACTCTGCCTTCTGGGTAAAGGGAACATGGATGGCATGTAACACCTTTCTAAGCCAGCACAGGTAGTTAAAAATGCAGCTACAGCGCAAATACAGGCCTGTGAACTCTGAATCAATCCCACTTTTGCTTTTAATTAATATATACTCTGCATAGTAACAGCAGAGTCTTTTATTTTTATTATGACCTCCTCAGGCTTAGGCTGAAGGCAGGTTGATAGAAGAACGAAATTTGGTCCTAAGCTTGTAAACTCTTTGGGCAGGGGTTACACTTTCTGAGAAACATCCTAACAAAATATGGCACAGTAAAGAAAACAAATAAAAGAATCAGAAAGCAAAATCAGCACAGTGCCCTTTCAAAAAAGAGCACCACCATATATATCAAGAAACAGCAGTACTAGTTACAATTTTAAACTGCTTTTTGAAAGCAAATCACAGCTACAATGCTGTACATTCCAAATGCAAATATATGACATATAAAAAGTTTTCTATGCAAAATAATCCTGCTTCCAGTCCACATTCTTCTATGCCATTTACTACAAGTGCATATTAGACTTTGATATATTTTCTTACAGACAGTTTATTGCCACAAAGGTAAGTTCTGGCAATCTTCGCAACAGAACGCAGTTTAGTAGCAGTTATTAAAATATCTTTAACATTAATTAAGACCTTAACCTTCCATTGTAAATAGAAATATATATATAGTAATGCAAGAGGTGCCCACTACATTCAGAAGTACAGTACTTCAGTTTTACTAAAAAGTGAGCATGCAACTCAGACCTGAAAGAAGTCAATAAGCGACTGGTATTTAATACAGCCAGTGATATATGTTACTTGCATACACTTATTCACAGTTTACAATGTTAAATAATCTACAGTTATGAAATCTGTGCATTTTAAAAGGAACTTGTCACAGCTCTTTAGAGACAGCTGTGCAGACATTGTGCAGAAGAGACTAAATCAGGTCACCGGCAAACTGAGTTTGAACTAAGTAAGACAAAATCGTACCCTTCCAGTTGTGCTTCTTCCACTGTCAAAATCACAGCAGAAAAATTACTTGCACTTATTTTTATGCGTATTTCAAATCTGTATTTTTGCTCTGTTTTGGCATTCTTTTGAGTGACATTAACCAAATCCAGCTGTGAATACAAAGTTAGAATTCAACATCTGAGATCTGGAGCAAATCATCAATGTTGAAGATATGGTAATTGTTTCAAAAGCAAACACAAAACCCTCATATAGCCTCATGTTTGCTATCTACATTTCCAAACTACAGATGCCTAGAAGGCTCATCCCCACAGTACCATTTATCAGTTCTGGATATCCACAGACAATGTCTACACTGGTAGTACAAATTACAAAGATTCCAGTTAGAACACATCTGGGAGGGGGAAGGGAGAAGGGTGAGGGGGAAAGGTGCTTAAAGCAGTGGAAATGAATTAAAATATCTAGTCTGTTGGCTTTGTTGATTGTGTACTGAAATATGTAAAAAAAAGAAAAATTCAAACCGAAAGCACTCTTACTGAACAGTTTTTTCTCAACGCGTGCTGCCTTTCTATTGTTCTTATGTCCAGATTATTCTCAGTCCTGAATAAGGCAATATTAAAGTAATCAGCATTGTTTCCTCAGGGCCTGAGCTACGGTAAAATAGGAAAGAAAGAATACTATCCCTCATATTGGTATGTATATCAGGAATGATTCACTATAAAATAGCAGAGAAAGCATGAAAAAATGAGTGAAAAAGATGGAAAGATTCTCGTTGGAAGGCAAGTAGGGTTTGAACATGTGTACACATTTTAATAACTTACAAATAAATTAAGATGGTGAAAGGCAGCATGGACTGAAAGGGAAAAAAAGAAGACTGAGGCTAAAATAAGGTATTGTGTTGATAATAGAAAAAGTAATTCTATGGCAAAGATGTATTTTTCTTGCAAAAGAACTACACTCTCTTCAATAACCTGCAAAAGCGATTACCTCATCTATGCATAAGATCTGTGCAAATGATGTGCAAATACAGAATAGTGAGAGAAAGATATGACATCTTCAATAATTAGAACATTTAGAAGAAGCATCTATTGACAGAAGTTCTGTCCTTTTCTCTCAAAAGTTATTGTTAGGAGCCTGACCTTCAGACTCAGATTCTTCCTTTAGTGTCTTCAACATGACTAAGTCAATGAGTATTTTCATCTAAGTATAGGCATCATGACAGTGATGAAACAGTTCTGCCTGGTCTTGAACACAAACTTCCAAGCTCAGGCTAAAAAGCCGTGGCTTAAGCCTTTTTCCCGAAAGCTTCAGCTCATTTACGACCTCTTATTCTTGGAATGCTATTCCAAGACTTTCATAGATGTCATTAATCTCTACTACAGCACCACGCCTCAGATGTGTCAACCATTATACTGCATGTAGTTTTAGACACCCTCTACATTTTGTGGACCATTGTTTTTATATCTTCAATCCAGCTTTTCGCAAAAAACACCCCAAACATATAACCAAGATGAAAAATTTTGTCAAGTCAAAGCAGAAAATGCCATTTCTGTTTCTTACATTTTGTAAACATCACTAGAGAGGAAATAACTTCAACTTCTTCAATGTGCAGAGAACAACACTAACTACATAAATTAGCGAGCTGACAAAAATATGTGAAAGAAACTGTAAACACTTCAAAATGCTTTAAGTCTAACATGTAGTTATTCCAGTTACTATATCAAACTTTTTAAATCAGTATCAAAACATCTGTCAAAGTTTTCAATAATTCTGTTTGCAAGTAATTTGCAATTAATTTGTCACTTCTCATTACACTTCTGATCAGCCTTTAACAATTACAAGCGCAATACTCCTCCACTGTCAGAGCATAACACAGGACAGACTTCCAGAGCTATTGAGGACTTATTTCATAAGAGCCTAAAAAGCTGAAAATAACACACAGAAATAAAATCCTGTAGTTCAATGCTACAACACCAACAGATTATTCTACATTAAGATTTATCTTTTTGCAGCTGTGGAATGTGTTTTAAGATTCAGCGTTTCCACTGTTTCATCGAAGACCTGACCAGCTGTGGAGGTATGAAGCCCAGCCAGAGGGCCGTGAGGTACTCTCTTCCTCACCTGAAGGAGTAAGAAAAATCATAATTTAAATTAATTTTATTATGTTAGACATTGCATACATTATTATGTACGACATTTCTTCCTCCCTTGCCTGTCCTTTTTCAAAAGCTGTCCTCTTAAACTTGTTAAAGAGGTAACAACCAATACACTCTCTCACGCTAGTACATGATGAATTTTATCACTAAGTCCACTTTACTTTGGGTACTTAAAGATGTTTTAAAGAAGCCATTTACCATCTTTCTCCAGAGAAATCCAACAAGTGCCAGAACAACATTAAAATGGTGTGGACTTAATTTATATCTCATCTTTCCAAAAGTAAAGCGTGCCATGGAATGCACTACTTTGCCACTTTCCTTATTCATGTGATTTTGTTCACAAGTTTAAAGTGCTTATATATATATACACACATTACTTACTCTATTTATTAATTTTAAAATAAATTATAGGTCAGTTGCTAATGAAATGTAAGAAGGTACAGGTTGTTACTGAGAAGTGACAAACAATACCTTAAAAAGTGTTTTTAAGAGGAGAAATGCTCAAACAGAGTATGTGAAGCAGAGCCAGTATAGTATTATACAGTCAGCTCTTGGTTTAATTTCTTGGAAAGGCTTAGCTCTTTTTCTTTCCCTCCCTAGTTCCTTTATTTCTTAAACAAAAAAGCTCAAAAAGCTTGAAGAAATTTTTGAACTTAATATACTGAGACTAATATTAGATCTGCACTACTATCTTGAGAAGACAATTTTATCTTTTTAGAACATCTGCCAAGAAACTAATTCGTTTATAGTAACTTCTACTTTAACGTCACACTGACAGAAATCTTGAACTCTACTCAAAACACATTAAATCTTCCCAACTTACTATCATCTTCCTAAGATATGTATGTTTCAGAAGAAACTATATTTTACCTTAATTTTATTTATATTCTGGGGTATTCACTCTGTTTCCTAAAAACTGAATGGTACCTTCCCAACAGAGCAAAATGGTTTTATTGCTAGCTCAATATTGCCAGCTTAATTATACTGCTAAGCTCTGTTTTCCCTCAAAGTTCTACATAAAAGAAAGCACAGAACCTCAGTTGCCTTTATTTCCACTTAATCTTTTTTTGTGACAATGTTTTCAACACCACCTACCTTGGGCAATTGCAACCAGCTTCCCCTTCTCTTCAGGGCTGAGCTGCAACATGGTGTCTATTACTGGGAGCAGCCTTTCTTTCTCACTTCCTGACTTTAGAAATATGAACTGTAACAGAACATTCTTCAAGTATTCTAGATTAGCCACAGACTTTTCTCTCTCTTGATTTCTTTCCAATCTTCTTACTTCATTCTTAAGAAGCTGCAGATGAGGGAAAAAATTATGCAATATTGTTTGCTTCATATAACGAGCAATTGAACAAAGGTCTTTTGAAGAGCTAAAATGCTAATTATGCAGCTTGCTTCAAAAATAATAACATGCGCATAGCAACATATTCTAGACAAAAATCCAGTGAAGCTTGAACATGTGATAATGTTGTCCAGAAATAACTTTTTAATGATTGAAAATATATTTTTTTTGATAAAATCTTTGCGGTAGTTTCAATGATACATGGTGCTAACTATTTAATTTCAGTGACAGACTAGAAGTCAAACAGCTAACTATCAAACCTACAGCTACAATCAAATCAAGCCAAACTTTGTTAGTACATGTATCCCTAACCATGTATCTTCTTTTACCTCAAGACAGTTAAAAGGGGTTACAGGAAGAGAAACCAGACAATGCTTCTCTTGGAATTTACTGCTTTTATCTAAGTGAAAACAGTAAAGGCACTTTACTAAACACTGAACTTTCAAACTCTTGAGGGTTTTTGTAGCAGCTTTTACTCCCTGCCCCCTCACTCTCCCCTGACTAGAAAAATTAAGGCATGGGAAGCCCCAGAAACTGAAGTCAGCTCTGGAAGTGCTAGTTAGTTCTGTGGAATAAGAGCCCTTCCTAAATGACATTTTGCATCACCAAATTTTTATGGACTGGGATGCTCTGAAACATTCTTGGTGTTAAACATCTAGTGTAGGAAACAAACCATAAAAATAAGAGCTGTGCCCACATTTCCTGCATGTCTGCTGACCTTTATTTGTTCCATTAGGATTGCATTGGTTGCTTCCGATTCACGAAGTAATTCATTCAAGTGATCAGCGCTCTTCGTTGTTGTGTTCAATTTCTGGATCAGTTCATCCTTGGTGAGTTCTGTTTGCCACTGAGATGGTTCTACAATTAATTGGAAAAGAAAACTGAGAAAAGGAAAAAGCACTTGCATCTACTTCATACCCATTTAAATTAGTACTTAATTAATGTAGTTTCTTAGAAACAAAATCCACACAAAGTCAGACTGCAAAATTAACAAGCATCGTTGCTGCTGCTACATGTTGTTTTGTGACTATTTCTGTATATATAAGTATATTAAAAGGAGATTGACAAATTGGTTCTAAGTATGGCAAGATACATGGTTTTTAATTTACCCTTGTTTCCTGCCCATAGACAGAGATTTACAACAACTCTCCACAAAGTATTCGGTAGACTTCTAAAACATAACCAGATGCTACATTTATTTTTCTACTTTTTCGGGGACTCTTGAGAACACTGTTCCTCGTGCTGGCTTTTTTTTTTTCCTAGAAAAAAAAATATGAATAATTCCCTGTTCATTAAGATGAACAGACATTTTATCCTTTCATTAATGAGAGCTAAACGAACCCTTCATTGTCTCTAGTAGAGACTAGTCCAGAATACAAAAAGTTCTCCAACTAGGCACTGACTTGCTCATCCAGTCTTTTCCCTTTAGAAAGTCACAAACATAAAATCTTTAAATCACTAAAACCTGTAGCAGTGTTTTATTGTTAGTCTTCACTAAAGAACAAAACTTCCACAGAAATTCAGGAGAACGTGGCAGTGGTACTGAAGCTGACTTGTATCGTGCACATAAAAGCATGAAAACACAACAATCTTGGGCATTGTGAGGGCACAAACTTCTGCCACTTACACAGACAAGTGTTTCAAAAAGCGACACATTCTACCTACCAAGTTTTGCTTCTGGGGAGTTCAGAAGTTGTTCCAAGGATGGCACATAGGTGCTGGCTGAAGAGACAGATTCTGTGTCTGTTGTTTCCATACCTTCTCCCTCTTCCCTAGCTACAGTTTGCACATCGAGAACTGGAAGATCAGTATTTCGTCGTTCTCTTAAATTCTTTGTTGCTGGATTTGAAGCAGCTGGACCTGAAAGACACATTTCTGATATTTGTCATCAGGATGTAATTGATAGGGCTATTTCACATCTGTGTGACTATCTCAAACTGGAAAGCAGTACATAAAACAGTCTTCAAAAAGCAGGGGGAAGAAAGGTGAAGAAAAGAGAGAAAGCCAGACACACACATAACATTTGTAATTGAAAATATAGCCTTTCTCATCAAAATGACCATTCTAATAAAAATCTGTTTCTAAATCCAAACTTGATTGGCAATTTTTATTTCAGTGATTGTGAAACCTTCATGCAACTCTACCCAAAAATGTGTTGTAGCTATGACGAGTGTCAAATGTTTTTAATGCAAAACTGAATTAGCTTTTCTTTCAGTCCTGTGGGAGGTGTAAATTATTCTGTTTTAATACAGTGTGCACTATTCTGCTGCCTCAGTAACATATGTAAAGAGTAACTTCTTAAACTGTTACTGCTGTTTGGCACGTGTCCTAAGGATTTACCTTACAAATACAGAAATAGCACTTGAGCTCAAACTCAGTAAAATCTTAAAATAGAAGAGTGGTCAAACAGGAAGTATAACAATAACAAACAGCTTTCAATACACTTTTCTTTAGCTTGGTCCCTCATACTGGAGCCAGAGGTCCAGTGTACTCCACAGTCTGAAAAAAACTGATAGGAAGAGCACCAAGTGTTTACAAGGTAATTTCCCTCCATCTGTCTGACAATGGAGATACTGTGATATGGATTCTAGAACAGAAAAGAATAGTTCCAGTTGGAAGGGATCTAGAACGATCATTCTGTCTAACTGACTGACCAGTTCAGGGCCAACCAAGTTAAAGTAGATCAAGGGCTTGTCCAAATACCTCTTAAACAGGCATTAACAGGCTTGGGGCCAACTTTCTAGGAAGCCTGTTCCAGTGTTTGACCACACTCTTGGTACAGAAATGTTTCCTAATGTCCAGTCTGAACCTCCTCTGGTGCAGCCTGGAATCCTTCCCACAAGTCCTAGTGCCAAGGAGAAGAGATCAGCATCTCCCTCTCCACTCTCCCTACTCAGGAAGCTGTAGCAGTGAGGTCGCCCCTCAGACTTATTCTCTCCAAACTAAACAAACCCAGACCCCTCATCTGCTCCTCCCAGGACATTCTTTCCAGCCCTTTCACCAGCTGTGCTGCCTTCCTCTGGACACATTCAAGTACCTTAAGACTGTGAAGGGACAGGAATAACAAAGACACGTTCCTTACTTGGTATCAGTGGATTGATATGGCATGCTGTACATTCTCCAGAAAAAGTTTCTGGTGTATCACAGAGCCACACACTATAAGCATGTTTTAGATTCAGATGCAGGTACACAAATTTGTAACTAACCCAAGAAAATCTGGTATCATGGCTGTAAGTTACCTCTACTGCTTGGTTCACTCTTGAGTTGGAAAAGTTGAGCTTCTACTCTGGACAGTTGCTGCTGAAGTGTCTCTACTGTCTTCCTGTGCTCTTCTTGCAGGTTCCTGACCTGATCTCTGAAATTGTTCCGGAGAGCTTCGTTCTGGGCTGTCAGCTGACTCAGTGTCTGGGCGTGTTCTGTTTTCATGACCATGTTCTCAGATTGTATCGTACAGAGCCTGAGAACAGCATACACACAAAATGTAAGAAATAAACAGTAAAACACACTCATTTTTACATTTCAAATTTTTTACGAGTTTAAAGTAGTTTTCAGTTTTCATGTGTATAATTACCTTCGAATGACTATGGGGTTTTTTCACGCCATTTAAAGTCCTCTTTTTAAAAGGAAAATCTAAGACTGACAAAGTTCTACTTATTGCCTATCATATGAACGCACTATTCTATATAAACTCTTGATTGATATTTCAGAACACAAAATTCAGACATCTTTGAGAAAAAATGAAAGTATCAGAGACATCATGGTCTAAACATTCTTAAATTCTAAAATTGCTACTATAATGCCATACAGGGCATGTCACTTGCCTTGTACTCTACTTTCTTTAAAATTTATTTACCAAACACTTATGCAGAACTTCTGAAAACATAAGTTTCTAAGAAGTTAAGTTCAATTTTTTTTAAGCTTCATCTTTCAGTGCAAAAGAGGGAAGAGCGCAGTTGTTAGCAAGAAAAACATCAGTAACACAGTAATTGTACTTGGTTTGGAAGTATTCCAAAAGCAAGACAATCTTGTGACAAGTAATTAAACAAGTTCATGTATGGAAAAGCTAAGCATAGGACTTACCCTTATAAGCACACAAACTTAAATATAGCCACAGTGGCAAAGAGCTAGCCTCTCTAGGTTCAAAGGGAAACTACTGGGATATAGCTTGTTGCCAATAAAATAAAGGACATAATTTGGTTGACTACAATAAATCATCATGTAGCTATCACAAACAGATAAAACAGTACAAAGATATAGGCAAGAAGTCAACAGTTCTTAATACTACGCTGTAATTTCTAAAGAATATTTCATGTGAACTCATTTGTACCCTAAACAGAGAAGGAAAGGCAAGGAAAGACACTTTTAAAATAGCTCAAGTATTATCATCGATCACATTATTAATCTACTTTTTCAACAGGTGATATAGATTAAACAGATTCCTTTCTTTTAGAAAAAAATACCACATTTACATTGTGGTAAGCATAGACTTAAGAAACAGTATTTTCTGCAAGAAAAGCACTTGGTGGATGCACAACTGGGCATATTGTCAGCGAAATTACCTTATTTTTCTAAGAGGAAACGCCTAAAATTTAGTTGAACAGCCTAACATAAATCTAATGCTAAGCACTACACTTAAAAATACTCAATATGCTTAAGAACTGTTAATTTTAAGATTTGGTGTTTAACAGGTAGAAAACTTGCAGAAATCTCAAATGCCCTGACCAGTCACTACTTTCTTTTCATTGCAGAAACTTCTGACGGATGATGAAAAATAGCAAACAATCACTTTGAAAATCCTTTTAACTTTCTCAAGTTACGCCTTTTTACTGGGAAGAACAGTTATAGGCCATCGCCTGCCCAGACTTTAAAGTTCATACAAAATAAAGTATCTATATCTATTCATTAGCAGATCATACTTTTCCCGGAGTTCTGCCTCTTTTGCAACAGTTTCTTGCAGCATCTTATTGTGTCTTTCCAGCAAGGTGTCATGTTCAGACTGCAATGCCTGGAGTTCAGATGCATTTATCTGTGAATTATGCTGAGCATCTTGCAACTTGACTTTAAGTTGATCTATCACCATTTCCAACTGTTCTCTACAAAGGTAAAAAAAAGAAATAGAATACATATATTTCAAATTAATTATATTATTTCAGAACCTAAGTTAAACGCACACAATTTTAGATAGCTGATCCAAATTGCTTATTTATTAAATCAATACAGCACCACAACCAGAAGAATCTTAAAATACAATAGCAGCAGAAACAACAAGGAACGTTCTGATAATTTTTCAATACAGGTACAAATTGTCTTTTCACATCCCATCTGAACTGCTGGGAATGTAACTATTGGGGTATAAAGTGCACCTGCTATCACTTTCTACCTCAAGCTCATTTAGAGGAACAAGACTGAAGGAGAATAATAAGTAGGGTGCAGATGCTTCTTGAAAGTGCTGAAGGTTTTTTTTTTAATTTGTTTAGTAAATGCACATCAGTTCTATGAGACTGAACATAGGAGACAATTGGTTGGAGGAAATTTTGAGCAAAGGACTAGGAAGCAACACTGATCCATCAAAACAGATAAACTCTCTTGGTCAGAAATAAATCAAAATCAGATGTACCAGGAGGAAAAGTCACACACATTATCCTTTTATGCTTTCTTCACTTATATATGCAAACATCCTGTTATCTCATCAACTGCATATCCTGCTAACCCTTCAAGCTGACACTCGTAAATCCTTTCTTTGAAAACTATTTGTCATTTGCTTATTGCTTACTTGTCCACTTTGTTTCCAAGGTGAACCTCTTTCAACAAAAACCTAACAATACCAGAACTTCTTAAAATTCTGCAAAAACGAGAGACAAAGAAATGCAAGTCACAGAGTCACAGAAGTCTTGCAGTTTACTTCAAAAAAACCAGAAGGGGTAGATGTATTTTAAAAAAACAAACCAAACAAACCAGAAAACCAAAGTCCTCTAACAAGGCACAGGTCTCCCTCTGGTGGATTTTCAGCAGCAATTGCCTACACTGTTAAGATAGTCAGAAATTACTTCTGACATCGCACACATAAACTCCCTGTTTGTCATCAAAACCACCTATCAATAACTTACAAAAATACTTTACAGAAACTGATCTAATTCTGCTGTGGTTTCAGACATTTTCTGAAGCGAACCCAAATTTACCCAGCTTATGACTATACTTAAATGATTTTCAGAGAACTTGTGGCAGTGTAACTTTCTTGGCAGTTTTTCCTCCTGTAAAAGCTGATAAGACGATAGTGTTTTGTAAATCTGCTGGAACTTTAAACGCCTTTAAACTGGAGAGGGGAAGATTTAGACTAGACATCAGGAAGAAATGATACACAATGAGGGTGGTGAGACACCGGCACAGGTTGCCCAAAAAAGTTGTGGCTGCCCCATCCCTTCAAGGCCAGGTTGGATGGGACCTCCAACATCCTAGTCTGGTGGAAGGTGTCCCTACCCATGGGCAGGGAGGTTGGAACTGGATGATCTTTAAGGTCCCTTCTAACCGAAACCATTCAGTGATTCTATGATAACTGATGACTGAATTGGCAGGAGCTTTCACCACACTAAATAATTCTTTCCTGAAAAGGTTCAAAGTGAGCTCAGCTGAACAGCATCAATTTTCTTCAGCTGGAAGTGGCACTTTGCTGCAATACTTTATGTCAGATGAAATGATGTGTCAAGTCTACTCAGGTGCTGGCTAATTTCTGCTTACAAGAATAATGAGAATCATGACAATCTTCCTAATGTCTTGCTTCTTGCTCTGACTATAACAAGTGATCTACACAGAAGTAAATGTTAAAAAAGACAAATCAAGAATAAGAAACTAATGTAGCTCTACTGTGGTACAAATATATGATCCTTCTGTTCAGATAAGCACTCACAGTTAGATTACAAATAAGATGAAGTTTACAGAATTAAAGAGCACTTTTTTCTTTTTTTTTAAACCTAAGTAACTTGTGAAGCAAACTGCCTCCCTTCTGGTATTTTCCTTATTCAAGTGAAGAGTTAAATAATGGAACTCACTTGATAGTCGGCAATTAGCAAAGGCAAGTACAATGACTCAAGTATCAGTATTTTTCGGCTTGCATATAAAAATTTTAGTCTTACCTTTCTTGCTTGGCTCCCTCAGATTCTGCCTGAGAAGCAGATTTATTCTTTTGCTGTTTTAGAACATTATGAACACGGACTTTGTAGCTCTCAAATTCAGATGTAACAGATGCTTGTTCAGCCTACCATACAAAAAATACACCCTTAGTAAGTTCTGTTATTGACTATCGCTCCCTTATTTCTATAAAATAAAATGCATTTTACATTCTAAAAAAGACCACCTGTTGCATTTTCTTTTAAATGGATAATTAAAACTGTCACTACCGTAACAGATCATGTTTTTTTAGAATTTAACATCTTATGATATTCAATTGACCTTTAAAAAAGAAACACTGATATTCAACATAACAGTATTAAAGAGAAGAAAGAATACTTGCAAATTCAAAAATTACATTCAACAGATTCACAAGCAAGGGTTGAGATCAGCCCTGTGGAGAAGGACTTGGGGTGCTGGTTGATGAGAAGTTTGACATGAGCCGGCAGTGTGTGCTTGCAGCCCAGAAGACCAGCTGTATCCTAGGCTGCATCAAAAGAAGCATGGCCAGCAGGTCGAGGGAGGTGATTCTGCCCCTCTATTACTCTCTTGTGAGACCTCATCTGGACTACTGTGCCCAGTTCTGGAATCCTCAACATAAGAAGGATGTGGAGCTGTTGGAATGAGTCCAGAGGAGGGCTACAAGGATGATTAGAAGGCTGGACCACTTCCCATAGGAGGACAGGCTAAGAGAGTTGGGCTTGTTCAGCCTGGAGAAGAGAAGGCTCTGAGGAGATCTTATAGTGACCTTCCAGTATCTGGAAAAGAGCCTACAAGAAAGCTGGAGAGGGACTATTCATAAAGGCTTGTGGTGATAGGACAAGGGGGAATGGACATAAACTGGAGAGGGGCAGATTTAGACTAGACCTTAGGAAGAATTTCTTCACCACGAGAGTGGTGAGACACTGGCACAGGTTGCCCAGGGAAGTTGGGGCTGTCCCATCCCTGGAGGTGTTCAAGGCCAGGTTGGATGGGGCCTTGGGTAACCTGATCTAGTTGGGCGTCCCTGCCCATGGCAGGGTGGTTGGAACTAGATGACCTTTAAGATCCTCCTTTTATGATTCTAACAGCATTTAATGAAGGCAAAAGGTGAAGAAAAAAAAAAAAGATGGTTCTGTTTTCCTTTTATGCTATTCAGGTGATAAAAATCTAATACGCCTTAAAGTTAAGCATGATTTTGAGGCATTAAGTCAGGCTTGTAACGGTAACACGCAGCATGAGATATAACATTCTAGTTGATAGTAAGGGTGTTCTGTCTGTCTTCTCTTCTAAATTCAGATGATACATGATTTTCTGTGCACATACAGAATGCTACCACACAACATAGCTTCATCCTTGACTGGACACCATCACTGTACATCAGCACTATTCCCATTCTTCAAACACGTACATTGTATATTATTCTAAGAAAACACAGATGCAGGTTTTCTTAGGAGGAGCTCATAGATTCATTAGATATCCTTCAGATGACAAAGATACTCTCATCTGCAAGAGGATTATTTTGGAAAGTTTTCCCTCAGCTGAACTGGTGAGTGAAATTCCACAGCGTTGACCCTGACTAGTCACTGCTCCAGCTTTCCTGGAGTCTAAGATTTGCAGGCATCCTTGTTAAATTAATCCTTCTTTTTTCTTCAAGTCAAACTAAGTGAACTAGAACATTCTTAAGTCCTCAGATACACAGACTTAAATGTCAGCATGGCTTTGGACTTCTAACTTACTACATGCTTCGGTGTCTGCCTTTCCTTTAGACAGAATTTTCCTTTGTTAAAGACCTTATTATAATATCTACGTTTTCAATGCAGGGCACCTAAAGAGGAAGGCTAATCATCCAACAGCTTCAAGCCATGTTATCATGGAAGATATTATTGGTTTCACAATGTCAAGGAGGAAGACACCATGGATAAGTACTGAAGTCCTCAGGAATGCACTTTTATAACGTAATGAGGAATGCACTTTTATAACCATGATCCGTATCTACCAGTATGTCTCAGACAAGCTCCTGTAGCAGCAATCGCAAAATCTCCCCATTACAGTTCACCTTTTTAAAACTTAGAAGCTTTTCAAGAGGCTGTGTTCAACTGTTACTTATCTGCAGGATGCATACCCATCACACAATTCTGATCAGATTCTGAATCGGTCTCCAATGCAAACACTTGATTCCAGGAACATCTAACACAGTTTCATACAGACATAATAACAGAAGCAATAAACACCTCAGCAATTGTGTCAGGTTCATAAGTACCTCAGCTGCCAACTAAGAAGCTGTTCATATAGCATTATATTAAAAGGTACTTGCAAATATGCATTTTAAGTGGTTTTTTTAAAAGTGGTTTCTATGTTAACTTGTTTTATATGGAGCAAATTATATTCCATTTTTTTGTTTGTTCTTCTACTCTTTGCTTTAAAAACTTCTCTTTTCCCCACAGTGTTTACTTGGTGATCATCTTAAACTCTGACTTTCCACTACCACTACAAGGTTTTGCCAACTGGAAATATGACAGCACGGTCCAGATATTCCACCTTAAGTGATACATGACAGTAGGACAGTTTGGCTTGTCCTCTATACCACCACTCAGACATATTAACCACTGGGATACCTCAGAATTCTTAAGAGACAAAAAGAAAAAAAATGAAAGACCTGCAAAATATTTTTAGAGAAGCACACAGAGTGCAGTAAATCTCCCTTCTAAAGTCTCTGACATGAATTCTTTCACTAGAGTACCTGAGCTGCTCTGCACTCCTCTTGCAAAGCTGCAATTTTTTGCTGATAAGCACTCAATGTACGCTGGTGTTGCTCTGAAGAAGTTCGCAGGTGTTCCTGAACTTTATGCTTTTCTGATGTTAGTACAGCCACTTGAATCTGAAAAAATCAGTTGAAAACTTCACTATGACAAAATTTTTACTTCCTTTTTCAAGGGCACATGCTACAGAGAACACAGGATTCTACCAGTTATTCCTACACAGAACTGGTGAATATAAAATTAAGAACCCAACAGAAATAGAATAAAGAATAGACATTAGTTATCATATACTTAATTAAAAAAAATGACTGCTTTTAAAGAGAGAATTGAAGATAAAATTACAGTAGTGGAGTGGCAGCATTTAAGAAAGCCAATCCCTATCTCTTACTTTCTGATACCTTTCATTACATTCAATTCCTATGCTGTTCAATCAACCAAATTTATACAGATGGATGATGATTAAAACTTCTGCTGAAAATGTTGTGTTCTTTTGTTTCTAAACTGAGTAACTTCAATTTTAAAAGAAATTATTTTAAAACATATCCCAGTTACAAGCTTCAAACTACTCTCTTTTGGTGGAAAGGGGAAGGAAAGGAGGAACAAGAAAGAGTAAACCTATTGGAAGAACATCACAGGGGAAATATTTGGGGAAAGCAGCAAACAGACAAAACTCATTTAAGAAAAAGAACCAGTAACCTAGTGGTAAAAATAACATCTTTTCATCCTTCAGCCTATATTCTGTTCACCCACCACCAATCATACCCTCACTGCTTAAATAAGAAACCTCAAACTAACAAAGAAGTGTCTTGCCTTATAGGCTTCTACTTGTTGTTGACTGGCTTCCAGTTCCCCTTTTAATGATGCCTGCAACATCAGGTGGTCATTCTCCTGCATGATAAAATTATCTTGTTATTGAAAAACTTCAAACTTCAGCAACTTAATAATTCAGCTACCAAACTGCTTTTTATTAGTTGGTTTAAAAGTGGAATACATAATCATTAATATCTGGACTTACGGCTTGTTTTGAATCGGCCAGTTCTTTTTTTGTTTTCACCAGGAGCTGTTTTATCTTGGCATTTCTTTCCTCATCCTGTTGCATCGTTGACTGAAGTGACTCTAATGAAGAAAACAGCAAAAGAAACTTCCCCTCTTGTATTTACTTAAGAATATTGGAAAAAATATACTTAAGCAAATTCTGACAGATTTCTTAAGAGTTGCAAATAAGTAGTTTATAGTAAGTTTAGTATCCTGTTTCCAAGTATCACAAAGATCTTGAAATAAATGAAGCTGGTTTAAGACTTACATTTATGGATAGGAAGAAATGATTTTTTTAACCACATACTAACTAGTAAAAGTTTTATGAGTGTTGTATGTCAGAATGAAAACCCCTGTCAGTCACCAACTTTCAGAACTTATGATTAACTTAGTCAGGTGAGAAACAAGAGTTTATCAGCTAGACAATTTGGCTTTTATTTGCTGAATACTAGTAAAGCTTCTTTTATGGAAAAGTAATTTTGACTATGTAACTGTTTAGTACTCCCTGCAAACCTTACTCTCACTTTCCAACTTGAGAAGTTATTTCTGCATTGTATTTTTTACCATTACTAAATACACCATAGTGACTCTTGCTGTTTAGAGTTTACTCACTTATTTCTTCCTGTAGGGTTTCTTGCTTCTGTTTCTGAATCCCCGTCTCTTGCTCGAGATCTTCTATTCTGCTGTCTTTATCAGTAATCTTCTGGTTAAGTTCTTTTACTAGCCTTTCATAATCAGCTATTTCCATATCCATCAGTGTACTCTTCTGAGCATCCTGCAAGTTGCACACAATGAAGCTATCTTGGCTGCTAATAACTCTTAAAAAATATATATATATTTAAAAAACTATATTGTCCATCTAAGAAAAACTTTTTAACTATCCAGGTCCACAAACAACATCCATCCATCACATTTACATATCCTCAGTAAATACACTGTATGCAAACAAGAACCAGAACTTTTGAAAAACCTGTTGCCTAGTTTTAACAGTTTTACTAGTAGGTATTTTGCAGATATTAGTTTCTATCATCTTCAGTTCTTACAATGGGCACCTTCTGAGTAGTGCACCATACAAGTACTCCAGACTTCTGAGTTCTATTCCTATTTCTACTCATGACAGCTCACATACCGGAAGCTAAAATAAGCAATCAAACAAAAATAATAAAAGCCCCCAAACCCAGAAGTACACATCAGCTCTCCAAACACAAACAAGGGCTAAAAGCCTTCACGTTTTCCCATTTGCAAACTTCAGGGTTTAAAATCCTCAGAACAGAAAGGGAAGCATTTAACACAGCAAGATGGGCCAAAATCTTTGATAGTTTATTAAGCACTAACATGAACAGCAACAATACCTTTCTGGCCAGTTCTAGTTCTTGCATAGTTTTCTGCAGATGTTTCTTTTCCTTCTGAAGTTGCGTCTGAAGCTCCTCCATTTCTCGGAGAGTGCCACTATGTTCCTGAAATTTACATACTTCTCAATTAGGCAGTCCAACTTCAAAATACATGTCAGTATCCATGTACACTTAAACACAGACTTAGGTTGTACAAAGATATTTGATTCCTTTTTTCAGGAAATCACTGGGAGATGAAGAGAAACCCAGAAGATTACTAAGTGTAAGCGACAGCCTTAAAGTTATATCAACGAACAGACCAAGCTTTCAAAAAAGATCGAGTCAAGTAACAAGATGAAGTACGGAACTTGTTCTATAAAGACATTTTACAAATGTCTAATACAAGCCACATCCAGTGAAAGTAATGCTTCAGCCCATTCACCATTTCTACAGATTATTACCTTTGTCTTCTGTTCTTTCAGAAGCTTTTCAGTTTCTAGTTCTTTGTCAGCCTTTGCCTTGGCTCTTTGTATCTCCAGTATCTGAGCTTCCAGCAGCTTAGCATTATGTTGCAGTGTTTCAACACGAGCCAGGAGGTCTTCGTTAAGAGACTGTAACTGATCATGCTGAAATGATCAGAGTGGAAAGATAAAAACATAAGCTGAATTTGCATGCAACTTTGTCAGACAAGATACCGTCTATATTTTAAAAACAATCACTGATTTCTACCCAATTCCCTTACAAACAGCACTCCTACAGATGATTTTTGTCCATCTTAATTTTTTAAACCAGATTGAGAAATAGGCTAAAGTAGAGTCACTAGCACAATTTGATTATTTTGTTCAGTTCATCTGCCCAGCTTTCTCTAAGACGATTAGAATGACAAGAAAGATGGAAACACAAGTTCCAACATTTATGCTTTCTGCAAGAATCACTTTCCGCCCATAATAATATGCAGCATTCAAGCACTTATTGCCCCACTTCAAATACAGTTCCTCTATTTAATGATCATACTACTAATTCCCCAAAAAGATGGGCAGCACAGCCAAGCCTTCAATGAGATCTTATCAGGACAGTATAAGAACTCCTCCTGTATTTGGGCTATTTTTGCAATGATTTTAACAGATTTAAATTTTGATGCCTTCAATGTTTTATCTTGGTCTCTGTTAGGCAGATTAAGAATGAAGTATATGTGAAAGAAGCTGCCAATTACCTAAACAGTGTTTTTATTTACAGACTACTTCATAACAAACTTGAAAAGTTCAATGCCTGCATAATCAGCAGAAAACATGCTATAGTTGCCATCTACCTACGCTATTCGTGACTAGCTTTCATTTATAAGGCAACAGTGGGCTAGATGGATTTTCAGTATAATTATGTATGGGGCCTGGGAATTTAAATCCTAAACCGCAAATCCATTGCAGTCAGCTTTGCAAAGAAGTGTCTCACAGCTGCTTAATTACCATCTCAGAATTTTCTGAATGCCATGATAGTACTCTATAATGCATCTTGAAGTCTCAGACTTGTGAAAGATGGAAAAAATCCCCTTATTTATTTAGTATGTTTAAGCACTCCGTTGATTAAATAATAAAACCACACTTTGTGTAAGAAATAGAAGAAAAAAAAGGTAACAGTTAAAGGTTACTGTACTTCAAGAGAAGCATAGGTGTGAAATCAGAGAACCAGTGCAAGTTTGACGCTTTGTTTTCAAATCTGCTACTTGCAACAGAGTTGTATGTCCAAACCAAGCCAGAGGTGATCATCTGTTCTTTTCTGTGAGTTGACCTAGGGTAAATTACATCTCTTCTACTGAAATATATCTAGAATATTGGGCTTTTAACTTCGTCACAGCCCAGATAAGACATCAAATGTTGAAAAAAACCCCAACCCTTTTAATTTCAAGTCACTATTCAAAATGTACTCAGGTTATGAAACTGTATAAAGTGACAATTGATTAAGAAAACTTACACTCAATAGGTAAAATAATTTTTACTCTAATTATTGATAGAGCAGACATACACATAGAACTGACCTCCTGGGATGACACCTGTAGCTGTCTTGTGAGGTCATCTATTTGACGTTCAAGACTATTTGCTCTCCCTTTTTCCAAATCCAGCTGTTCTCCTTGCTTATCATATTCCATCAAAAGATTCTTATCAGAGACAAACACAAAACTATCATTGTTTATAATTTACATTGCATATGCACATTCTATACTTCAGACGCTTACTTATCTTACTAATATTTCAGCATATGAGTTCATTTACTGTAACATCAGAAAAATCAAAATGGAATTCAAGACATTGTTCCACTACAGGCTGGAAGAAACCCTTTTCAATTAATGAAATTCTAGAATAATCCTGGTTGTAAGAGACCTCAGGTGGTCTACATTCAACCTCCTGCTTAAAGCAGGGTCAGCAGTGAGATCAGACCAGGCCTCTGGGCCACCTGTTGCAAAGTTCAGCCACTCTCACAGGGCAAAAATGTTTATCCATGTATCCAGTTGCAATCTCTCATTTCAATTTAGGACTACTGTCTCCCATCCTGCATCTGGTTGTTTCCTTGATCGGGTCTTTATAGGCACCGAAAGGCTGTTATTGGGTCCCTTTGAAGTCCTTCCCACACTAAGCAACTTCTCAGCCTTGTGAATCACTTATTCCAGTCCCTTAGCCATCCCAGTGACCCTCCACTGAAATCACTTCAGGTTATCAATGTCTTCCTTGTATTTGGGGGCAAGAGTTGGGACAAGACAGGCTGCAATACTCTCAAGGATGTCAGAATTATTTTACATGGGAAAAGGCCTTTAAGACTGTCAAGTCTAACCCTTAACCTAACGCTACTAAGCCCACCACTAAACTGAGTCCCTACACACCACATCTACAAGCCTTTTAAATACATCCAGGGATGGTGACTCCATCACTTCATAAGCCTGTTCCAATGCTTGACAACCCATTCAGTGAAGAAATTTTTCCTAATATCCAATCTAAACCTTCCCTGGTGCAGCCTGAATTCATTTCCTTTCATCCTATAGCTTGTTTCTTGAGGGAAGAGACCAACACACTTCACTACAACCTCCTTTCAAATAGCTGTAGAGAATGATGAAGTCTACCCTCAGCCTCCTCTTCTGCAGGTTAAACAAGCTCAGTTCCTCCAGCTGCTCCTCATAAGAACTGTGCTCCCAGACCCTTCACCTTCAAAGGAGTGCTCACTGAAGAGAGGTGGTGACTTCCCTTGACCTAATAGCTGTACTGCTGTTATTGCAGCTCAGGATGCTGCGGCCACCTTTGGCACCAGAGCAGATTTTTCTCATTTTCACTGCCAACCAACATCCTGAAATTCTTTCCAGCAGCCACATGGTCCCCAGCTTGTATCAAAGAGTTCCTCTCTCCCATGTGAAGAACTTTGCATCTGTTTTTGTTGAACTTCAAAAGGTTTCTGTCAGCCAATTCCTCACACTTCTTTAGGTCTCTGAATGGCAGCCCTGCACTCAAGGCTATTGACTCTTTCAGTCAGGAATAGTCTGAGATCTTGACGAATGTGTACTCCTCCATCGCCTTCTCCAGGTCATTGTTAAACACGACAGGTCCCAGCACAGATCCCTTTGGTACCCCATTTATTATTGGCACCTTGCATAAGCCATTAATTGCTACTCTCTGAGCCAAACCATGCAACTATTTATTTTTAAGTACTCATCCAGTTTCCTTTAATTCCCATTTAGATTGTAACATCTTAGCGCTGATACGAGAATGCAGTGAGAGCATGAAGAGCCTTCTTAACGTCAAGATAAGTGATGTCCACTGTTCTCTCACTCACAACTCCAACTGCTTTATCATAGCAGGCAATAAGATTAATCAGACACAATTTACTCTTTGTGAATCAATGCTGACTGTGCCCAGTCACCTGCTTTGGCTTCATGTACCCAGAGATGTGTTCTAAGAGGACTCACTCACAGGAAATCATTAGTTTATGTCTTTACCACTTAAGGACTGTCTAAATGATCCTCAATTTAATGTACTTTGAAGAATTCCTAAGGGTTTACATTTTGCCCCAGCAACACATTGCTCGATACATATGATGCTAGATTTAAAAGGTTTAAAAATACCACCCAGCAGAAATGAAGTGCCTTATTTTCTTCTGACAGCACTGTTACATTTCTTGATTTAGGTACTTAACTGCACTAACATAAATTTCTTTTGTCAAACATACTCCTGTAAATAAATAGCAATATATATTCAGACTACTCTTCAAAAGCTGTATTTTCTGACAGTTAACTTTTGTAAATATAGTACTATTCTTACCTTATAGCTTTCAGCTCCTTGAATAACATCTTTCATTGAAGCAGACAACTGATCTTTCTCTGATCGAACCAAATCCAATTCTTCCCTCAGAGTCTGCATCTTATGACAAAGAAGTTTGTGTCATTAAAACAGAACCCCACATGCAGAATGTTGTTCATATTAAGAAACAGTCAGGGTACCTCTTTTCGGCTGGCATCTAATTCTTTCTTTGCTTTCACAGCAACAATCTTAATTTTATTTAGCTTCTCCCCTTTTTCTGCAGATTCTTTTTCCAGCCTTCCTAAAAAAAATTAACAAGAAAGTGAAATAATATGCCTTCCCTCTCCACCAATAAATGAAATGAAATTCAATTAGAACACAAATAGAATCATAGAATGCTTTGGGTTGGAAGGGACATTTACAAGGCATCTACTCCACCCAAGCAGGAGTAGGGACATTTTAACTTGATCACGTTCCTCAGAGCATCATTGACTGTTTCCAGGGATAGAGCCTCCACTACTTCCCTGGATAACCTGTTCCAGTGCTTCACTACACTCATTGTATAAAAATTTCTTCCTTATATCCAGTCTAAATCTACCCTCCCTTTGTTTAAAACCATTACTACCTGTCATCTCAGAACAGGTCTTGCTAAAAAGTCTGTGTCCACCTTTCCTATAGGCCCCCTTAAAGTACCAGCAGGCTGCTATGAAGTCTCCCTGCAGCCTTCTGTTCTCCAGGCTGAACAACCCCAATAACAGAATGTCTTTAAAACAAAAAAAAATATAATCCAGGGGGACATGTTAAAATGTTTCATTCAATTAAGCATTTAAATTTAATTTGAAGCTAGAACATCCAGCTGCACAGACAGCTTATGGACCATCTTTCCCTGTTTCAGAGTCCTCCATCACAGTTAATGTTAAAAGCCGTATTTCTGTCTACTCCTACATACACCTGCAAAAACTTGTCTGCAACGAGGCAACAGCGGTTTTGGCAAAGTATTGCTTTCTTCTCCTCTTGGCAGCCTTGGGGATCCTTATTTACAAAATTATTGCCCATATTTTAAAAATAAAGTTGAAATCCACTACACTGCTTATAGCCAAATGTACACAAGAAGAAAAAACTTTAAGAAAGATCAAATGATAACCAATTTAAGATTGCTAACAGTATTTTAAATCCTTAATGGGAGGAATATTGTAGGAAGTTGCATGCTTCCTCATCTTAATTGGCTTGTAGGAAATATGGGATAACTATGCAGAGAAAGAAAAACTAACAATCCAAAAACTCCAAACAGTTTACATAAAGGAGAACAGCAAGAAATATACCAATTTTTTCTTGAAGATCTGCTACTGAAGATTCTTGATCAGTTTTCTCAGTCAATGTCTCCATTAAATTCTGTAGTATAAACAAAGATATAAAAGGAATTACAAAAATCTGTGATATCTGTTTTCCTCCTAACAAGCCACCAGAAATTTCAGCTACAGCTGGACTATGTCTACATTCTTCCTACCAAGTCTTTATGTGCAGTTTCATATTAGCTTGGTAACTGAAAAGCATACTTATGTTGAAAGGAAAACATTCTGACCTTTTAATAGCTGCTTTCTATCCTGTCCAAGGACAAAAAATGAGAGACAGTTAGTTCTGCAGCTGTCAGTTTTACATAATCATCAATTCCCTGGATATGAAGTTAGAAGTAGCTAATGCAGATCAAGCAGGAATTTTGTTTGAGATGGAGATCATAGAAAGTTAGAGCTGAAAGATCATGAGGTCAATTAATCCACCTAGTTAAATTATAGCTCTCAGTTTGAGGGCTACCGATAGGAAGAGAGGTTAAAAAGCACAAGCACCTTTGGTCAGAATGGCACTATGACTGATTTTGTTTGCATGTTTCTTTCCCTGGGGGGAGGGGATTCTGAGGTGTTAGGAAGCTCAGAAACATGTGCTTTCTAGAAGGGAAACTCACTTTGAGGCGAAGTGGAGAAAAAAAAAAAAAAGAGAGAATTGAAAGTATTTTTTGAACCTTAATTCTGAAGACTTTAGAGGTTTAGTCTGTATACTTCAATAACAAAATATAACCTTTAGTGAACTCAGTTCGTCTTTCACATTTCTAAGTTCAGTTTCCTTTTGTTCCAGGACGAAATTTAAGTTGTCTTGTTTTTCTAATCCTTTTTGCTGTTCTTGTAATTGGCTTTCATAAAAAGCAAGTTTTTGAGTGATCTTTTCAATATTAGCTAACAGATCTTGATTTTCAGTCCTTGTTTTTTCACTGGCATTCTTCAGCTCCAGGACATCACGTTGAAGTGCTTCTTTTTCAGACAATGCTCCTTCCAATTCTTCTCTCAAGAGATCTTTTTCTTTTTCAAAATCCTGAATCAGGGATCTATGTTCTGTATCTTGAGCTGCATTTTCTTCCTCTAGTCTCTCTACTTCCCGCTGCAAATTAAGAACTTTCTCCTCATTCTGTAGAGCAATGCACTGCTCTTCTTTCATTTTTGCCCAGCATTCACTTGCAATTTGTAACAAGTTAAGAGAATCATACTCCTCATTAGAATCCAAGATGCTGGACCCTACTTGCTGAAGCAAGTGGTACAGCTGAGTTCTCACAAGGGATCCATGCGCTTGTTCACTTTCGAGTAATGCTGACAGACGGTCTTTTTCTGCAATTATCATTTGTAGTTTCTTTTCTAAGTTTTCAGATTGCTCTTTCAACACCAACCAACCACCTTTTTCAGATGTAAACTTTTCCAGCTCTTCACCTAATCTCCCTTTTTCCTGAATGATTTTCTTATTTTCCTCACGAAGTCTATCTGCTTCAGTTGACAAATTCTCTTTTTCACGCACCAGACATTCAATGTTGTTTTCCAGTTGCTCTAGCATTCGAGCGTTTTCGATATTACCAGCTAAAGCTTCGTTCAGTCTCTCCGTTAATTCCTCCACCTTTTTCTTCAGGTCACTATTGCACTGGTTAGCAACATCTACTTCTTGCTGAAGTTCCTGAACTTTTCCTTGTTCTTGCTTGCACCTTTCCTGAAGGGTTTCTCTTTCTTCACTCAAGCATTTTGCTTCATTTGAAATATCCCTGTTTTGATCAGTAAGAGCAATGATATTCTCTTCCAGTTCTTTCATAGCAGTCTCTTTTTGGTTGATGGAGCTTTTTATTGTGTCATTCTCCTCCTGAAGATTAACAATTTTACATTTAAGTTCTTCTATCTCTAGTTGATTAGATGACAATTTTTCTGTTTCTTTCTGCAGGTGATTCACAGTTTCAAGAAGAGCATCCTTTTCATTGAAAGCAGCTCGGAGTTTCTGTTGCAGTTCACTGACGTCAGAAGCTTGCTGTTGTCTCATTGATTCAAACTCCTGGCTGATCTTTCCAGCAGATTCCCCTAGCTCAGTCTGTAGAGTTTCCATTGCTTCTCTCAGGCTGTTGTAATTAGACACTGCTTCTTCTTTCTCCTGAGTTAGCTTTTCAAGTTGTTCTCCAAGTTCCTGTATTTCAAAAACTAATGCCATCTTTTCTTTTTCAGAACCAGCTACTAAAGTTTCATTTAGTTCAGAAATTTCCCTCTGTTGCTGCTCTTTCAGAGTCCGAGTTTCTAACTGATGTGCTCTAACAGCGGTTTCATAGTGTTCTCTTGCCGCTTGAAGCTCTGATTTTAGTTTTTCAATTACACAACAGTAATCTTCTTTAGTCAGCTGCAATTCATTTATCTTAAAGTCCAAGTCTTCCCGCTCATGAAAGTACTCATCTTTAATGCAATGGATTTCCTCTTCCAGTTTTAGTTTAACATTACTCATGTAAGTCAACTCATCTTTTAATATGCTATGTTGGGACTGGAGCTCTTCTAAGCTATGCTCCAGGTGCCTAACCTTTTCTTCCATTTTTGCTTCTAAGCAAGATTCTTTTTGTGTATCTACAACATCTATGTTGCTTTCTACATTTTTATTTAAGACTTCTTTCAGCTGCTCCAACTCATAGTCACGCTGGTCAGCACAAGCACACATTTCATCCTTCACATTTTTCTCTTTTATTAAGCCTTCCTCTGCCAAATTGCGCTGTAACCAATTTATCTGATTTTGCTTTTCTTCATTTTCTTTAGAAGATATTTCAAGCTGACGCATCAACTCTGACACCTCTTCCTGATGGGCAACTTTCAATTTTTTAAGCTCTTCATTCAGATTATTGATTTCATTATAGTAACACTGAGAGTTGCTTTTAATAGTTTCTTGCAGATTTGTCACTTCTTTGGTTTTGTCTTCATTCACAGTTTCCAGCTGCTTGCTCAGACACAAAATTTGCCCCTCATAAGTAGATTTAATACTTTGGACATCATCTTGTAATCTTTTAACTTCCTTTTCACTATCACGAAGACATTCAATCTGTTCCAGCAGCCCCATTTGTTTCTTCACTTGTTCCTCTAATTCTATTTTCAGCTTTGTTAAGTCCTCATTGTATTTGCATTGTGCACTGGTTAATTCACTCTTCAGAGCTTCTATTTCTTTCACAGAGTCAATATTTGATTGGTCTAGTTGCTTCTGCAGTTCTTCCGTCTTAGCCACTGCAGTCTAAACAAACAAGCAATTTATTAAACACTGGTAATTTAGCACACAGAATTTCCAAATAAACTGTTCACAATAATGGATTAGAAAATTTAGGAGTCCTCAGTTTTAAAAATTGCTATGGTTTTTAAATATCTAACTATGTTAGGACAACTCAATCCAGAAGACACTGCAGAATACAAAAATGTTTGCAGAATGACAAAGGAAAACTAAGTCTTAAACCATGTTTACCAGCATAATTTCACAAAATGGTCATGATAGATTTCAGTTTTAGCAACCACTGTGATAATGTTTGAAATACCAAATTACTTTCAGTGCATAAAATTCAAGTATCTGGAATATAATAATGCTTATCAATTGCAAGAACCTCACTCTTCACTTTATATTAATACAGATTACTGCCATAATTTAGATGCCTTGGCTGACAGGCTCCTTCCTACGAATATCTGAATGTAAATGGAAAGACAGAGCTCATCGATTGAAGCCATCATTTATGTAGGCTACAAATGCACAGACTGAATTCTTTACAAACAGCTGTGGATCTAGCTGGTGCATACAAGAATTTTATAGTTATTATCAGTCCTTCAAAAAAATATAAATTAGTGGGTTCAGAGAAAATACACCTCAACACATGAAGCCTTTAGATTTTTCTTTTTTACATTAAAACAGAATACAAGCAAGTGAAGAAAAATATTAAAATGAAAATTAAATACCCAACAAGGAAAACTAGAAAAAAACAAAATTCTGAAAGAATTTAGTAATGTTCTATTGCTCATTTCAGTACCTCTGCTTCTTGCTTTCTTAGAGCATTTTCTTTTTTCAGAGCTAAGCACTGCTGCTGACTTTCAGCTTTTTCCAGAAGTACAACATCCAGTCTTTCCGTGAGAGCCTGTTTTAAGGGAGAAAGACCACCAGAAGCAGGATTTCTTAACAATGGAAGTCTGAATGATTCCTTGCAAACTCTAGAACTCATATCGGTCACAACTTTTTTTGTCAATTAAACAAAGCCTGGTTTTAAAAGTTACTTCCAGCCTAAATATGACAGATATGGAATAATTAAACTAAAACAATGATGTTGAGTAACAGATTCTGTTCAAAATCGTTATTTTTTATCAATAGGTGGCGTGGCAAAGGGGAGCTACCCTTCTGTAGAAATCTCCAACCAAATTATTAGAACAAGTTTTCCAGTTGATAAATTCCTCCTCACTGCTAATTTTCACTTTCACATGCAATCGATGACCCTTACGTTGAGAAAGACAGATATTCTTGACACTTAAAGAAAATTTCAGTTACTTTCTTAGAAGTATTTCTTGTGACAAGCAGCCTTAATTATATGTTTCTGATTTCATCAAATGACTATCTCAGAAGTTTTCCAAATGGCTCAAGTCTATTCATACCAGTCATTCTAAAATAAATAAAAGCCTGTTTAAACAGCTACACAAAGAAAAAGTCTTGCTGAGAAAACTGTAGTATTCTGTATAATTTGTCATGAAACTGACAGTATTTTCTGAAAAGTGGAGTAAGAATGTGGGGGAGGAAGAAAAAAGAGGGTTTAGGAAGTGTCTGGAATTCCTGAAAGTTGATTACATTGAATTTGCCTAACGTTTTCAAAGCTATTTACTATTTACCACAAATTATTTCTGTAGATCTACTTTAGCTAACATTATATACTGCTTAAGATATCCATTATAAATTCCTACCTGAATAATATCATCAGCTCCTCCAGCAGCTGCTTTAGATCTGAGTTCTTCGATCTCTTTCTCTAGTTCTGAAAAAGGAAGTATAGAAATTGCACAGCATGAATTGAGGCTCCATCACAGCAGCAACTTACTAGTAAAACCAGTGCTTAACAACATTTCTAATCAACTTGGAGATGTCTTTTACTTCGTCAATTTTTGTTTGCTACCAAGTGATAAGAAGGGCTAATAGAAGAAGAAACATTTCAGTACTACTTCTCCAGTCCTGATGTTAAATATAGTGTCCAAAGGAAACAAATATTCTTTGTTTGGGTGGAGTGATAACAGATAAAAACTCTTTTGATGACTGTCTCGCCTTCTATTTACTGTTCAATTTAAGCTGGAGAAAAGATATTAAATTCTCTAAAAATAGGCAGCAGGTAGGAGATGATGACTTTATAAATAAATAAAATAAATGAAATAAATAAAATGAAATAAATAAAATGAAATAAATAAAATGAAATAAATAAAATGAAATAAATAAAATGAAATAAATAAAATGAAATAAAAGCCTAGTATAGCCTATCCCTCTCCTTAACGTTTCACTGGTCAGTTACCAGAAGTCAGCATAACACAAACTCCAAATAAGGGGAAGTGACACCAGTCCAAGTAGTGGGTCACTGGAGGAAAAAGGACAGCAGAGAGAAGAGAGGCAGGACATCAGAGCACAGATTTACAAGGATACTTTTAGGTGGTTAACACAAAATTTTATTTGGTATATTTTACAATTTCTTGTTAAAGAATAAGTGATCAAACATAAAGTAGCTAACTATTTTAAAGAAACCATTTTACTCTACAACAGTACTAAGTATGCAAAAATATATCAGAAACTTCCATCCTCCCATTTGCTTCTGGAAAAGCAATAGGTATCCCTGCAATCAATTTGGGGAACACACAATGAAGGGTCCCACTTCAACTTTTCACAAGCTACATTGTTCCATCATGCCAGGCTGCCAGATTAAAATTACTTTAACACCTGACAAAAGCAATGCTTCTTTTTCTTCCCTTCCTTGCTCTAAAGACTTCAGTCCTTATCCTCCAACAGAAAATAGTGAAACTGCAGAAAAAGAAATCTAGGATATTTGCTTAGAATTTAAATTCACCTCGCAAAAATACACACTAATATTAATACCAAGTATTAAGATAGAAATTGTTCTCTTCCCAGTAAGGTACCTGTACATCTTGACTTTACTTTCTGTACAAGCATCACTTGCTTTTTTGCAAACTTGATGAGATCTTCTTTGGGCAATGTGTCCAGCTGCAAAAAAGTAAATATTAGACAAACCAGTTTCCTGTAACCCAGAGGTAAACAGAAAAAGGCATTTGAGCATTAGACTTACAAGAAGTTAAATTTTAGGTCAAGAAAACGTCTTACCACACATTTGCAAGAACAACAGCAGCACAAGTCAGCTGTTCTGTTATCCAATTCTGTTATTTTAAGTACAGTAACAGAAGCTACTTGTAATTCCGTACTTTTCTGAAATCATTCTATAGCACATAGCTGGACAGCATCAGTTACACAGGAAAACTCATTTGGGAAGGGTTGCAATTCAGTAACATAATTTGAACAGTGTTTAGCAAGTAACACGCTGACATAACATTGACATTGTTTAAATTTACTTCCAATATATGCAAAGAAGTCTGTGCACACTATGAAACAGACTACTGCCAAACTGGGACACTACTAATATTTTACCAAATAATACAACAGGAAGAGAATAAATCAATAAGAGATTTCTCCCCCCACCATGTTTTCCAAAACACCTTAGTCTAGTGTTCATACATACTTTTTTCAAGAAGTCCAGAAGACAGGAAATTATTTAAAAAGACCTTTGCGTTTTCCTGTTAGTCACAGCTTGTATGCCAGGCTAAAACCCTTTCAACTACTGCTATCCAAATATATTAGATTCGTGAGGACTGATTACCTTTGATTTGCCTGATCCTGGTGTGACAGAAGATGCCACCACCTCTTGCCCAGCATCTTGAACCTACAACAAAATAAAGCACAAACTGAATTTTTCAATGTAAGACTACCAACTAACTGAAAGTCTGCGAATACTGAGAATAACTGAATACAGTGAGAACTCAAGAAAAACACCTGAAAGTATATTTTTAGGACTAGTTAGAAGGATAACGGAAAAAAAATTGATAGAGATCTACCATGATTAGTACAATGCAACAGCATAATAGAAAACTCCTGATTTCCAAACCAGTATGATCTTATGATTCCATTGCTGAACTGACATCTAGAGTTGATAGACTAAAAGAAGTTACAAAAGCACGACTTACTACCTTGCTCTTAAAAGACTTGCTAAAAAAAAAAAAAAAAAGGTATAAATGAAAAAAACCACACTTGTAGAGTAGTAGTTAAATCAAACTTTGAAAACTTTTGAACCACATCTATCCCTCGACCATTTTTCTTTATTAAACATAGTGGTTATTGCTAAAATTGTTGGTTTCACAAATATATTTGAAAATACTCAGCAAAGCCAGCGATCTGAACAAAATATCTAAGTATAACCCTCCCTCACCCTGCTTAAAAAAAAAAACCAAACCAATAACAAAGCCTAAACACAACCTCCCTCCACAAAACCATGCTGCTCAGCACTAGAAGTGCTGGCCTGCCAAATGTACTTGAAAAGGCTCTGCAAATTCTGGGCTCCCTATTTCTAACATACATTCATAATGTCTTCTACCGCAAACTGCCACAGATCTCAACTGCGAGACTCTGTTACTTTACAGTGGTTTATAGGAGATATGTTTACTTACAGCCAGGAACATGAGTAAACATACGTATCTAAGATGAGGCAAAGGAGATACATTGAAGTGTCTGTTCCATTTAAGGGTAGCATTTTCAAGCTGTGACCTTTATCCTGCTTCTTCCTTCATACTGTCATATGCGTACGTGTGTATAAAAATCAAGGGGTGGATATATAAATATTTGTATTTTTATATATCTATGTGTTTGTGTGTGTGTTTATACACATGCATCTTCACTTTTATTTTGCTACTGTCTTTATTCTGACAACCCACCCCCACCTTACAGAAACTAATTAAAAACCAAACTGAATCTAAACACTACTTGAACAGAAAATCACTAATAATTTATATTGAACAGCTGTGCCAATATTAAGAAAGGTCATAGAAATATGAGTTCAAGTATAGACCAAGGACAAAGGCAGTTACAGTTAGCTCTCACTATATCACATGGGATAAAGTATTTTTGGGATGGAAATGGCCAACTTATTAGATAATAATGTGCCTGTTAAACATAAATACATAATTTAAAAAAGAGGTATAAACTTTAAGTTTCAGATTTTCTTGGTACACAAAACTGTCAACATTTACATTCTTAACATTTCAGCACTGCAATTAGCAAAACACTGTCACTACGAGCAGAATACTTACACAGTATAGCTGTGTACAGAAAATTGCATGCACTATTTAAAAAATGATTGCACATGTTCCTCCATGCTACAGTAAGGTCAGATGAATCCACACATTACTTTTAGTCTCCTTTAATCTAATATGCACACAGGCAGCATAACACACGCAGTTTTGCTGTTCTGGTAACAGAAATCCTAAGTAGCTTCCATATAATTTACTTGAATTATAAGGACAATGAGGAAGATGAGTTATTAAAAAACCTCAAACTTTTAATTGATTGGATGCATCAGAACTGCGTGCCGGCAGGCACTAAGTACACTTCTCAGCAAAACAATGAATCCTGCAAGGATTCTCCAGTTTCTATTCCACCATCCTGAAACCAGGTATGCTTCCATACTTTACTGATATATACACATATATATTTAAGTTTAAAGCCAACTCTATCTACACAAAGGTGTTCCCAGGCCACAGCTAAGCATGTTCTGTGTATTTTAATTGCTATGCACCCATTGCTTTTGCAATAGCTTAATATACTCTTAAAAAGCTTAACTGATGTACAAATGCAATGTATTATGCTTTGATGAGAACTGCGGCAGTAATGACCATTACAAACATTCATCTTCTGAGCAGTACGCAACTTTTAGACATCACCAGCTCTAACCATACCAAATCACATCAAAACACGTTTTGAGTGTGATCGCTTCAGCAAAGAGAGGCCCTGAACCTCTATTAGAACACATACAGCTCAGAAACTACCAGGAGTTAACATCACATACGAATTTTAAACTCTCCTACGTTGCCTTTAGATTTGCCTTGGTGTTTATGAAAGGCTACAGCAGACACACGCTTCAGTGGTATTGTTTGCTAGTGCTGGTGTTACATAGTTGTTGTGCTGTTACCACACCAGGTCACCTCAGCAAAAAAGGAATGCTTGTTCACCCGTTCGTACTTTAAAAGAGTAGCCACTCAATACATTCACTGTATGTCATCCGAGTGTTCCCTGCCCACGTCAGCACCAGCTGATCTCCTCCAGTTGATACAAGAAGTAATTACTAGTACAAGAAGTGGAATATTTTAAGCTAAAGCAGAGTCAAGTTTCATCTAAGCAGCTGTGTTTTTTGAAAGTTAGACAGAATGTCCCTCTGACAGCATCCTTCCCTTTAGACTGTTGTTTTCAGACACTGTTCATTCTTTGAAGATGATAACGCCTTGTGGGAGGTGTGATTTCTGCTGAACAGATGTCTCTTCTCCAGTTATCACCTGTTTGGAATTTCTCCCTATCTTAAAGGCAAGACCAAGCAGAGAGCTGGAGCCAGCTCCAAATTAACAAGAGTTTTGACTGTTGTTAAGTTTCATAATAACATTAAAATTAATCCTTGGAAAGTAATAGAATATGCATAAGATTTCTGGGGAAATTTCTCCATCTGCATGTAAATGGGAAATACATCCTGTAATCACCAGCTCCTGTCTCACTGCATGATTGATGGAAGATCACCCCCCCCACGTTGCCCAGGCCTGATGAAGGACGCTCCCTTCCTAAATCTCCAAAAGGAAGAAATAGGGAGGCAGGAAGGGAGGAAAAAATGAAACAGGGATGCAGGAAGGGGGAAAGAAAAGAAACAGGGAGGCAGGAAGGGTGGGAAGAAATGAAATAGGGAGGCAGGAAGGGAGGAAGAAATGAAATAGGGAGGCAGGAAGGGAGGAAGAAATGAAACAGGGAGGCAGGAAGGGAGGAAGAAATGAAACAGGGAGGCAGGAAGGGAGGAAGAAATGAAACAGGGAGGCAGGAAGAGAGGAAGAAATGAAATAGAGAGGCAGCAAGGGGGGAATAAACGAAACAGGGAGGCAGGAAGGGGGGAAGAAATGAAATAGAGAGGCAGCAAGGGGGGAAGAAACGAAATAGGGAGGCAGGAAGGGGGGAAGAAACAGGGAGGCAGGAAGGGGGGAAGAAACAGGGAGGCAGGAAGGGGGGAAGAAATAAAATAGGGAGGCAGCAAGGGGGGGAAGAAATAGGGAGGCAGGAAGAGGAGGGCAAAGGTGAAGGGGAAAAGGGGGTGAAATAGGGTAAAAAAGGAGGGGAAAAGTGGCTGCAAATGAAGCGAGGGGAAATAAGGGAGAAGGGGAGGAGGAAGGGAGAAGAAACAGGAAGGCAGGAAGAGGGGGGAAAGGGGAGGAAAGAGGGGACGGGGAAGGGGGAGGGAGAGGAAGAGAGAGGGAGTCAGGAAGTGGGGGGAAGAGAGAGGGAGGCAGGAAGGGCGGGGAAAGGTGAGGGGAAGAGGGGGGAGAAAACGGGGGGGGTGAAGGTGGGAGGGGGAGATGAGGGGGTAAGGGGAGAGGAAGGGGTGGAGGAAGGTGGGGACTACGCGCCCCCTCGCCCCGCGGTCGCGCGCCCGCCCCCGCCCCCCACGGCAGCCGCGGTAGCTCCGCGCCCCCGGTCACCTCCATGTCGGGCCGGGCCGGCGGCGGCGGGTGTCGGGGCGGGAGCCGCAGCCCCTCGGCAGCGCCGCCGCATCCTCCGCCGCTTCCGCCTCCGGCAGCCCCGCCCCCAGCGTTAACCCTGCCCGGGCCGGGCCGGCAGGCAGCGGCAGCACCGGGGAGCGGGGGTGGGGGTGGGGGGGGTGATGCAGGGAATCATAGAATCATAGAATAACCAGGTTGGAAGAGACCCACTGCATCATCGAGGCAGGGAACGTGTCGGGTGTCGGAAGGGTGTTAAGTGTCAGAAAAATATTAAGTGTTAGAAAAATACTAAACGTTAGAAAAAAATATTAGACGTTAGGAAAAAATATTAGCTATTAGAAAAAAAAATAGATATTAGAAAAAAAAGTTAGATATTAGAAGAATATTAAATGTTAGGGAAATATTAGGTAGTAGAAGATTATTGGGTGTTAAAGAATATCAGAAAAAATTAGGTGTTAGAAAAAATGAGGTGTAAGAAAATATTGGATGTTGTAGGAATATCAGATGTTAGAAAAAATATTAGACGTTAGAAAAAATATTAGATGTTAGAGAAATATTAGACTTTGGAGAAATATTAGATGTTAGAGGAAATATTGGACGTTAGAGAAATATTAGATGTTAAAGAATATTAGATGTTAGGAAAAATACTGGATGTTAGAAGAAATATTAGGTGTTAGAAAAAAATTACACATTACAAAATATTACATCTTGGAAAAAATATTGGGTATTAGAAGAATATTGAAGGTTAGAAAAGTATTAGATATTAGAAGATTATTAGATGGTAAAGAATACTAGAAAAAAATAGGTGTTAGAAAAAAATAGGTGTAAGAAAATATTGGATGTTAGAGGAATATTGGGTTTTAGAAAAAACAAAAAAATTAGAAAAAATAGAAAAACTTAAGAGAAATATTAGACATTAGAAAATATTAGACATTAAGGAAGTATTACTTATCAGAGAAATATTAGATGTTAGAAAAATATTGGATGTTAGAAAAAATATTAGAAGATTATTAGATGTTAAAGAATATTATGTCGTAGAAAAATACTAGATGTTAGAAGAAGTTAAATGTTAGAAAAATGTTGGACGTTAGAAAAAATATCAATGTTAGAAAAAGTATTAGATATTAGAAAATATTTCTTCACCACAAGAGTGGTGGAGCATTGGAATAGGCTGCCCTGGGAAGTGGTGGAGTCACCATCCCTGGAGGTGTTCAAAAAACATGTAGACGTGGCACTATGGAACATGGTTTATTAGGCATGGTGGTGTTTGGCTTATGGTTGGACTGGATGGTCTTAGAGGTCTTCTCCAACCTTAATGATTCTATGATTTGTTCCCCATCCCTGAAGGGCTCCTGAGGGTTAGATGCTGCTGCAAGGGCACCTTATGGTGCCGAGAGCCTGTTCTTGGGGAAGTCTGTCTGTCATTTTCTAGGATGAGAGGAGATAGCCTCAGGTTGCACCAGAGGAGTTTTAGACTGGACGTCAGGAAAAATTTATTCACTTAAGGGTTACTGGGCCCTAGAACAAGCTGCCCAGGGAGGTGGTGGAGTCACCATCCCTGGAGGCGTTTAAAAGAAGGGTAGAGGCGGTGCTCAGGGATATGGTTTAGCAGTGGACAGGTATGGTTGGACTTGATGATCTCAAAGGTCTTTTCCAACCAAACAATTCTATGATTCTCACCATAGGGGGTGTGTAAGGTGAAAAGCTATGTGCTCGCACAGGTACTTAAGGATTTAGGATCCTGTTTTTGAATATCTTGATGGAAGCACAGAATGATTGAGTTATTTATCAAACCTCAGCTGTGAAGGACTGTACCAGAGTGAATAACAGAAATAGGCATTAAGATTTGTAGCTATATTTTTTTTTTAAAACTAGGATCCATTTTAATACCCGTTTCTGCGTGTGTTTGAGGGCAGCAATACCTATTTTAAAGTGCACACTTTTTTTAATGTAATCATGCATGCACTTCGATAGCGCCTAAACTATTTTTGGCATTTTGTGATAAGTAACTGATTTTTAATAAGAAGTTGCCTGGGAGAAACAATTTAGGCATATTATTCTATTTACAGTTCACTGGATAATTATTGGATATCACTGAATAAATTATGGTGTCATGAGAGACTATCTATTATTTTAATAAAAAAGAGAGTCATGTTAGTCGAAATGCTGCTCTCAGAAGAGCAATTTGCATTTTCCCAAATGTGATTATTGTCATTCTTCTTTTAAAATTCAAATGACAGTAGTGACAAAAGGCAGTAAAGTTCTTCAACTATATGTCAGAAATTATTTCCTTGTTGTTTTTTTTACCTCCAATGCATTCATTGTACCTTACCTATATTTTTTGTATATTGTAATCTATGCAATACTCAACCACAGCAGGAGCATATGATTCCATGCTCTCATGGAAGTTGCTGGCAAGGAACAGATCTCCCTAACCAAACTGCAAGAAGCTGTTTTTCCATTACCTCAGTTATTATACCTTTTAAAAGCCCTAGAGGGCACTAAATGGATTAATTCTTTCTTTCTCCACTCACTTTCAGAGACTCTGAACTGGTACCTATGCTTGCCCTGCCATGGTCTAAACATCAGGGTTTAACACAACTTCAAGAAGAGCCTTTCTAGATACAATCCTTACAAAACCATCCTGTGGCAAAACCTTTTTATCCCGAACTATCCTGTACAGCACTACTGTCCTTCCAGGTCAATCCTCAATTGAAGGTGCACAGCTGGAGAGAACACTGTAGGGAAGTTTACCTTCTTTTTTGGAAAACCCCAGAGAAGAAAATGTTTCATGTAAACTTGTTCTTTCCTCCTATCCCCAGAAAATGTGCTGTGAGCCAACTTTTGGATCATCTCATGACTTAACCTGTGAGGAAATTGATTTTGGAGACTGTCCAAGGTGGAGGCACAAAGAGTTTTCAGATGTGTTTGTACTGCAGACCATGAACTATCGGTTCACTCATCGCAGGCTTTCTGAAAGTAACTGATGCTGGCTAGAGAGCACTTAGCTGCTGCCACAGAGCTCCCTGCTGCAACGAGATGAGTAGTTCACAGAAACAGACCAATTCTTCCCCTTCCCAATCCCTCCACCATTTAATGCAACAAAATTTCGGTCTATTTTACAAATTAGAGTCTTGACAGTCTGCTGTACTGGTCTTGGATTGCAACAGCAACTGTAAGACATCCTGGTTAGGGAATGGTTTCCATAAAAAATATTGAGGATTTTGAATGTTGATTGTTTCAACTTGTTGCAGTAAAATACTAATTGTTCCATATTTTGTGTGAAAAAATCTTGATTTGTACCTGCAGTAGTCTCATATGATTTTCTTGAACAGTTTATGAATAGCACATCTTGCCTATCTAGAAGGAGCCCGTAAGGTGATATATATTGCATGCAGATAATTTGGGACAAGATAAGTGAGAAAAACAAGAATAATTTACAAAGTTCCATGTATTCTATAATTTTATTACCTTTGTAAAATATAATTAGTTCATCTTTTTTAAACAGCATTGTTGATGTAAAACAAGATTGCCAAAATGTTGAGATGTGATGAGACAGAGCATAACAAGCATTAAATTCTGCTTTTGTTTGGAAGCCAAGTCCCACACGGCTGTGATTAGCTCTTCCATCAAGGTAGGGTACAAATGCTTGTTCACTGTTGTTGGAATTATTAGACGTGCAGGAGTTTTCTGAAGAGCACAGAATGAGAAAATGACTGTAATTTTGCAACTGAGGAATGTGTTTCCAGCATACAAGAGCTGATGCTTTAAATACTTGCCACTGTAGAACCTGCCTTTCCAGCAAGTTCTGAAGATCACAAATTCTTTTGCTTGTGAACTATGTCAGGCCAGTCAGCGTTCTTTCTTTAAGCTACTTTTATGACTTTTCTGTATGCCAAATTAGTATAAAGGAAAGCAGGGTATGTATTTACAGTGTGCTAACTATTCTCTTCTGTTTGGAAACTTAAACTGTTCTCCCTGCCCCGTGCAAATGAGCTGTAAATTGTTTGGCTGACTATGGCCGTTTTGTTGGGTTCAGGTTCAGTACGTTCCCACTGGAGTGGAATGGTAGAGCCTACAAGTACCACGAGGAAGTTAAGAAAGCGTACAGAGGGAGGCTAATATGGAAGTTTATGTCTGTAAATAAGATTGCAAGGCCATACTGTGATTTGTATTTTCTCAATACTACTTCATGTGTGAAGGATTTGGTTAAGTATTAAAAAAAGAAGTTGTATACATAGTCCCTACTTCTGGTTTTACATTGCAATAGGAAATGGGAATATAAGAAGTTCGGTGTTCTATTACTTGTCTGCAAAGGCCACCAAATCTGTTGAAAGATTAGCGTGAAACTGAAACAAGGAAACTAAGTTTTGTTTGAACACTTGGTGTTTGGTGTGGCTGTAAAAGACTGTTCCATTGTTAACAGAATGTGAAAGCCCTTTCAGGTGCACGCAGAAATAATAGCAAATGCAGATGAGTGAAGGTTATTGGTACAACAAGAAGTTAGTGTGAATCATGAAACTCAATTTTTACAATTAAAAAAAAAAGTTATCTTAGTTTTTAGGTGCGTGACGTAAGACTTTACCTACACCTATGTTGCCTGTACCAGAGCAGGACCCAGTGTGGCTTGCTTTTGACATAATCCTTCTCATCATCATGGTAGATGGCTGTAATACAACTGTGAGCCTTCACACAATTCTAAAGGCAGTCTGAGCTCACACTGTTCTTGCAGCAGGCTATGCTAAAGCCTTTCTGCAAAGTAATCCATGAGTAATTTGCCTCTTCAACATTAACGATGGCATACTGCTACATGACAACATTCCTAGTCTGCCTACACAGTGTCCACGTCTGTACTTGGTCTGGAGAGTGGGCAGAGCCTTGTTATTCAGCTTAAGCCCATGGCTTTAGGTCTGGCAGGACAGTTTGGTTGCATCCTAGGAGTATGTAGGGCTTAACTTTCTCTCTCAATGTGCCTCTAGGCTTACCTACAGCCTATGCTGAGACAAGGCTTGTATCACTCGTTAAGGATTTGAAGGAAATGGAAGCTTCAGTCCAAACTTAAAATATAATGCTAATGAACCTCTGGAAGATACCAGGATTAATAATTAACCTTGTTGTAAAGATAAGACTCTTTGTGAACGTGTTGGCATGAAGTCTTATTAAAAAGTCTTGTGTATATATGCTAAGAGGGGTTATTCATATCCTGTATGGATAGGGCAAATTAAAGGAAAACTGGTTCCTATTCACAGTCAGTTTCCTAACTGGAGGCAGTGAATTTCAGTCCAAGCATGAAGCAGATCATCTACAGTAAAATTAATGGAAAGAAAAGCACCATCCCTCTGTCTTTGAATGCTAGCTGAAAAGGTTGAACAGCATTCTTCTCTGTCTCTTTCTTTAGTTTTTTGAAACTTGGTGCTTCTTCCATCCTATGTCGTAAATGGTTGCATTCCATGTGAAAGTAAAATGTCTCCCCTAGTTGCTATCAAAGGTCAAGCTAAAGGGTGATTGTGACTAACCTAGAATTAATACAATACTTCCCATTAAAAAGTCTGTGTTGAAGCAGGAATCTTCAATCATTCCCGTGGCTGGTTATGTTTCACTAGTTGTTAATGCAGAGCTACAAAACAGAACCATATTAGCAGTTAACATGTATTAACCAACACTGATTTTCAAACATTTGTTAGGGATGAACAGCAAAGTTTCTCAGCTATCAAAACTGCAGGTACACTTATAAAATAAAAGACAATCAGCACTGAAAAAGTTTCTGTGGGACTTAATTTTCTAAACTGACACAAGTCCGTTTTAAACTGACATGGAAATTGCATCTATATAAGAAGGATAGTAAAATTATGCATCTAGGTAAATGGATGAAAATAAAGCATAGGTGTATATTCAGGGCATATGTCTAATAGAGCTTTGTACACCATAGTAAAGAGAAGCACTTGTTTGCACCAGAAGATTGACAATAGTTTAAAATTACCTGAAATAATTAAGGTGAACATGTACAGTCTCCTTCTGTAGGAGCTCATTGATTTACAGTATCTTATGTAAAAGTAAATTACATGTCTTACTAATTAGTGTCAGTATTAGTAAGCAATCCCCATACACAAACATCATTTAATGCTCTTCTCTACATAGGAACTGACAAACCTAAAGATACATACGTTACATGAGCTACATAAGGCACTCTAGGCATCTTCCAGTCATCTACGCAGAAATGCATGCATATCTCTGTTGATATACTGTCACAATAAATACTGAAGCACGGTAGTCTCCAGCCCACTGTGGATGCATACAGCTTATTAACTATTCTCATTCCCTAGCTTCCCTGGTAACTGCAAATTCAATCATTTTCACTGTGAACAATTCACTGTTCCCTGTAGTTTTACACTGGTATAATTAATAACATTTTGCTGTTATTAATTATATAATAAAAATAACATTATGACTGAATTCACAAGTTGATGTCTCTCAGCTGTGGTGGCTTGAGAGGGCATAAAAAGCAGAAACATCGCACTTTTCTGTCACCCTGCCAGCTGTAATTGGTCATAAAGGTTAACATTTCTGTTCTTGAATATACACAAGAATAATATCAATGGGATAAACCCCCAGTTTTTATGTAACCACACATACAATGCTTATTTCTCCCCCCTTTTTTTTTCTGGGATTGCACTCTGACCTGTATAACTTTTTGTCTTTTTTTTTTTTCAGAGCTGCTGAATTGCTGCTGGGTGAAGAGTTGCCTGAGAAAGGGAGAGTAAATGTGACTTTCCTAACGTTATATGATCCCCTTATATGGTGCCTCTATCCTTGCAATGGCTGTGCAGCTCCCTTTCAGACCAGGCTTCAGCTGCTGTCAGCATTTTGCACTTCTGATCGAATCAGAGATTTCAAAGGAGGAACAAAGAAGTCAACTGTGTGACCTTTTGTATAGCACTACTCATAAAATGTCACCAAGCTACGGAGCTAAGGCTGTTTTCCATTTACTGATGGGTCTTATGACACTGAATGAGTTTTAGATTGACAAATCACGTGGTTTAGTGGAGCTGCCCAAGAGGATGGAAATGAGCAAGGAATGCCTTTTCCTCGTGCTGGCAATTGTAAGATAGCAAATCAAGTTAATCATAAACAAAAAGCAAACAAGTAGCAGGTGCTCTCCAGGTTGATATTTAATTTTGTTGTGATGAACAGAGGCACTTCTGTCAGATTATGTTTTTCTCAGGCAGTCGGTTTACTGAGGCATTTTTTATTTGTGGGCAGGGATCTCTGTTGACCCAAAGCCCTTCAATTGCCTACGTTTGCATTAAAGTAGCAAATATGTTTTTCTGGTTTCAGTGTTTCCTGCATTTCTGGACAAAACTTGGTGGGCCAGGAACTGACAATGTAACATCTACATTCAACAGGAGGCTTTTCAGTTTCTTTTCAAACTTGATGCAAGACATTTCTGCCCTTTAGAGAACTGCATTCATTTTAGATGTTTGGATTAAATTGGTACCCTGAAATAGACTGTGCATGTTGACAGGTGCTCCTATTACCAAATCCTTGGAACTCTTCATAGGCCAAAGAGAAAAAAAGCAAACATCTTCTGTGTGAGACTAGATCAAACTAGACAAAAAAAGACCATGACAATATTTCTCCTCCAGCTGCTGCTGTCTATGTTGTTTTCCCTCCTACATTCAGAGTCCAAACCCAGTTAAGCATGAATTCCTTGGGGCCTTTTTTATGTGCCAAGCTCAATGGTGGCCCTTTAAAACCAGAAGTGAATTGGTAACTGTTGTCTGTCATTAAATGAGCTATGAACCACTTTAAGCGGCACTGGTGAGACCGCACCTCAAATACTGTGTTCAGTTCTGGGCCCCTCACCACAAGAAGGGTGTTGAGGCTCTGGAACGAGTCCAGAGAAGAGCAACGAAGCCGGTGAAGGGGCTGGAGAACAGGCCTTATGAGGAGCAGCTGTGAGAGGCTCCTCTTGTTTAATCTGGAGAAGAGGAGGCTGAGGGGAGACCTTATTGCTCTCTACAACTACTTGAAAGGAGGTTGTAGAGAGAAGGGTGGTGGCCTCTTCTCCCAAGTAACAGGGGACAGGACAAGAGGGAATGGCCTCAAGATCCACCAGGGGAGGTTCAGGCTGGACATTAGGAAAAAATTTTTTACAGAAGGGGTCACTGGGCACTGGCAGAAGCTGCCCAGGGAGGTGGTTGAGTCACTTTCCCTGGAGGTGCTTAAGGGACGGGTGGATGAGGTGCTGAGGTGCATGGTTTAGTGTTTGATAGGAATGGTTGGACTCGATGATCCGGTGGGTCCTTTCCAACCTAGTGATTCTGTGAATATCCCACGAGCTCAAAGCATGGCTGTAGTGCTGATATTAGTGCTATCAACCAGGCTCTATTGTAATTAAGAGCCCTTAGTAGGATATTTGTGTGTTTGGTTAACAAGAGTAGAGTGAAGAAAAGGAGGAGGTAATAACTTGATGCACCTGATGAACACTCTACAGTGGTGAAGAAGAGGGAGATAGTATATGCAGCACTGACTTTTGACTTGGTTCCGTCCAACTTTCAGAATTCTCCAAATGTTAACAGAAAATTATGCTATTCATTTCAAAAGGCAACAGTGAGAGAAACTTCTTGTCTTGATTTAGTAGGGCCTGCTGCCTCCACAGCTGGATTGTAGATAAATGCCTCTATGTGGCTCTTTAGCAAGTTTTATCAAAGGGATTGATGTTCAGTGTTTTTGCAAATGTTGCTTTCATCTCAGTGGCCTTTATGATGTCCCGATTAAAATGAAAGAAAAAGAAAATTATTCTACCTTATGCATGTTGATTTGTTTATACTTGACCACCCTTTAATTTGTTTATTGTTATTTATTGATGAATGTTTGTACAAATGTGAATAACATATAATGCTGACACTTGTTGGTTCCTGATTTCTGTTAGAGGTTGATTTGAAAATAGCAGCAATATCAACTGAAGTTTTACAAAGACAAAAACTTAAAATGTATACAAAGTATACGAAGTATACAGGCCTTATGAGGAACAGCTGAGAGAGCTGGGGTTGTTTAGCCTGGAGAAGAGGAGGCTGGGGGGAGACCTCATTGCTCTCTATAACCACCTGAAAGGAGGTTGTAGACAGGAGGGTGCTGGCCTCTTCTCCCAAGTGACAGGGGACAGGACAAGAGGGAATGGCCTCAAGCTCCGCCAGGGGAGGTTTAGGCTGGACATTAGGAAAAATTTTTTCATGGAAAGGGTCATTGGGCACTGGAACAGGCTGCCCAGGGAGGTGGTTGATTCACCTTCCCTGGAGGTGTTTAAGGCACGGGTGGACGAGGTGCAAAAGGGCATGGTTTAGTGTTTGATAGGAATGGTTGGACTTGGTGATCCGGTGGGTCTCTTCCAACCTGGTTATTCTATGATTCTATGATTCCACTTTTGTTACTGTGGGAGGGATGAACAAGAAGTATCCAGTGGAGTTATTTTCTTCAGGGACGCCAACCCAGACTTCCACATAATCTGGGCACTCTCACAGTTATGAAAAATCAGCAGTGTGTGAAAGAGAGAGAGATTGAAATCTTACGGACACAGGCATTTTGTGAAGGAAAAGCAAAATATATACATTGGAAAAGGCTGAAGAGCATAGAGAATAACTCCCATTGCTAATAATCAGAATTCTGTTCGAAAAACAAGAGAGGTATCAGCCATTTTCTTCCTGTAATCCTCATCAAATTTCTCATTTTTTGCCACAGTGAAATAATTCTTCCAGTCCCCAACAATGCCTATGAAAGAGTAAAGCAAAAAATTAAAAAAAGATTAATTTATCAGTATTTCCTGAAGCCCATTAGCTGTAATCCACCAGATATTTGTACTTCAAAGCTTATTTTAGAACAGAATGACAACCAGGAAGACAGAGTTGAGGTCAGTAGCAAACCTCAGTACCTTTTCTCATGAATGGGGAAACTGAGTGATCCATTATTCCCCGAAAGTCTTTAGTGTAGTTTGCCATGGGATTTTCCTTCATTATCTCAAATGATGTGTTATAGATGATCTTGTTTAGAAGCTCCTGATTCATGTCTTTGTCCAGGAACTTCATAATCTTCTGAATTTCTCGCATTGGATTCTGCAGAGAGAATAATATTGGATACGATACAGATCCAGGAAAAGCAAAGAAATCAAACATAGTGTTAAAGTTGTAGTTGTTGTCATGATGAGACAAACAGGTTATCTGGAGATTTACTGATAGAGCAGGGGTTATTATAGTGAACTGTTGATAGTAGGTGGTATCTACTGGACTTCCAGATTTCAGGACTCTATAAACATATATTCAGGCTTTTACCTCCTTCATATCTTCATAGAAAAGGTAGAGAATACGGTGCTTATCTTTTGCCTTCCACCATCCTTTTACATGGTCATACCAGGAACCCCAAAGCACTGAAAAAGAAGTAACATCAGCAGCAGCTATAAGCACCCAAATTGTCTTTAGATATCTGTGTGTATGAGCTGAACACAGGTGGGATGCAGGAACAAGCACAAAGCCATGGATGAAATGCAGAGTAAATTTATTTCCGTTACCTTGCAAGCCAAGGGATCTCCGAAACAGCACCCAGGCAGAGGAAATGCAACTGAGAACTCAGGCAACGTGGAGTTCAATCCTTGGTAGAAAGTGTGAATGCCAAACCTGCTGCTTTGCCTTCATATATTAGGGAATGGCAAAGCAGTTTTCTACTTGTGCTCTGTTCTTTCTCACAGCAGAGCAGAAATCCCAAGTATATTTTCTAAGATGTCCCTGAGCTTATCACAGGCCTACGTTGCCTAAATACAAAGGTTTTTACTTGTCAAGCACACAAGACTAAGCAATATTTACCATAATTTATGTGGGGTTTTTTTATATCCAAACTGCAAGTTCACTTGAATGTGTTGTACAATTCCTCCTTGTCAATCTTTCATTGTATTCCTTCACTCTAACACTCCTGTTTACCTCATAACCACTGTCTGGGCATTTCCCAGCTGGTTTTGAATCACTGTGGCCATGACTGCTGTGCTCTATGCTTATCACAGCATTTATGCTACTAATCCCTCAGGCATATGGCTGCTCAGAACGTCCCCAGATCCTGGGGTTGCCTGACTTTAGCTGGATAACTGGCTTTGTAGAGATGACTGATTTTTATGCAGGTATGAAGATTCTCTTAGCTTGAATTCACACCATACATTTCAACACAAAATTAGATCTTGGTTTCTTGTATATTAGGCTAGAGTAAAACCAATTAAATTACTGTTCCTTCCCAGCTGGCTTCCAAGCAGGTTTCTTTAAACCTCAGAGAGAAGAGAGTAAGCCCAAAATTTGTCATGAACACATGAATGAAGATAAATTACTACTGAAACGCTTTCAGTAAATAACCTTCCATAGAGTGTCTGCACTGGATTTCAGACCATAGCTGAAATAAATAAATCAATGCCACACATTTTTAAAATGAACAAAAGCTCTTATACAACTGATATCAATTCATCACCTTTTCCAGCCATGAATTTCTCTATGAACTCCTCCAGAGTTCCTGGATTAGGCAATCCTTTATTCATTCTGTGGAAATGGTAGTATGACACCAAGTTGTCTTTTGCATTTCTCGCCACATAGATTACCTTTATTGATATGAAGAGAGAGAGAAGGAAAAAAAATTACTTTCACATGCTTATAGAGATATTGAGCATCTCCTGGAATTTTCTCTTGGAGCTTGATGACAGAGGCTTAAGAGATTTTGCTTTGAAGCTGCCGTTTTCTGAAAAATAAATCAGGTAACTTAGTCATAGACTTCTTTAGTTTTGCACAGGCTTTGTGTATTAAAGAGAAATTGCCTGAGGAGACCTTTTGATTTCAGAAGGATTCTGGAAACGGTATTCAGTGCTGGTTTATGTCACTTTCTTTGCAGGTGAGGTAGAATTGATTCCCACCTCTTCAGCCTTACCTTACAGTTTTGTTCCCAGAAGGAGGGAGGCACCAGCTGCACAGGAAGGTGAGTTTTTATTGTTCGTGGAGAAGGCATAGCTTCAGCTAACTCCAGGCCTGTGGGATGTTTCATTATGAGATGTGAGTTGGTCTCTAAATTGCACTAGCTCTTCTTTTCTATTCTCATATGTTGGATTTTGACTGTGATTTTTCAGCAGTTCACCTTTCATTGATCATTCATCTCCAAAGCATTTATGTAGAAGTGTAACAGCTACATCCCTACATAAGCACCTTCAGTGTTTCTTGAGAATTATATACCTATGTATACAAGAGGAAAGGGGGAACACTGATTCGTATCTTCTTGCTTTCTTGGGACCGTGTCTAACTGCTGCATTCCAAGGGATAATGATGAGTACTAATTCATATTGACCCAAACAACGTTTTTAGTTCACAGTGCTTAGGTAAGAACTTTTTGGTTTGTTTTAAGATAAAAGAATAGACTGGCTGACTAGACTTTCTAGATAGCATGTAAAGAGAAACTAGGAGAATGATGGACAACAGATTTTCAGTAGCTTTGTATGTGTGGGAATACTTGGGAATATCTGGTGTTACATGGAAATCTGTTATCCCCTCTCCCTCTCCTTTTTAAACATCTACCATGAATTCCATTTTTTTTTCTAACGTCTTCTATCACACTTTTGTCTCTTTCTTTGTCAACACAGTCTAGCTTAGAAGAGAAGAAGCAGCACTTCTGCTGCAGAGTTAGTCAGGCTTTTTAGCTTCAAATGTGAAGACAGCCTGGCTTAAAGATTTGTGTGGAATGGGAACTCTTGCTGGGAGAAGCCTCTTGTAGGAAACTGTCTTTGCAGAACAGTTAGGCCTGGTGTTTGCCTGAATGCCCCACAAATTGTTTAGATTATTAGATCCTAGAATTTAACAGCAGTTACTGAAAACAGAAGTGAAACTGCTGAAAACATTATCTACCTTTTTGGAATACATCCATGATATAAGTTTCTCTTCCATACAGCCCATAATCAGAGAATGGGATTCAATTACCCCCACATTGCCATTCTTGTGCATATCTGCTACAGCTTTAGGTACTGTGGAGTGTCACACAAAGCTTTCAGATGCCACTCTGGAACAGCACAGTCTTCAGTAGTGCCTGAGTCACATTTGCCAGCCTTTCATCAGCTTCAGTAGCACTAGATGTTTATGTGAAGGCAACTGAACTGATCCCTAATAGCCAACATGGTGAACACTTTAGTGACAAAGCAAATGGGACGTTTTCCAAGAAATCTGTAGCCTCAGCACTGGGTGCTTGTTTTGTTTCATTTTGTCTGAAATACAAACCTATTTGTATAATACTCACCACAGTAACGCTCACTTGGAGGCTCTTCTATAATCCACTCAATGAAAGGATGGCGTCTGTAAGTAGTGGCACGTCTACATTTCTCAATGTCTCCATCTTGTTGAATCATGTCCACTATCTCCTGTGTCCATGTGGTACCTGAAAATGTCCGTGTTTAGAAGTTTCCCTCAGAGATAGCGAAAAGTCTCTTCTACTAGGGAACTGAAAGCCAGAAGGAGGGACACTATTGAAGGAAGACAAAGCAGCACAGAAGATGATGGACAAAGTTGAAAGAGAGGATAATGGGGCAAAAATGTATAATTAGGAATACAAAGGTAGTTCCCAAAGCAGTTTCAAGGATTACATTTTAGGTGGTCTGTTTCTTGCCAACAGAAATATCCTCAAACCCCAGGCCAGTAATGAAAAAAGCTCTGAAATCCTAACTTTATTACTTTTAAGTTCAAAGTCCGAGAAGTTTTAATCCAGGCTGGCTAAAAGAATGTGGTTTTGATTTTAGTATACTGGAAATAAAGTAAAAGCTTTTAGGTTTTATGCAAATAATGTTTTGGGTTTTGTTTTTTTTTAATAATGACTTTTTTCCTACTGAAAAAAATCTTAAAAAATTCTTGATAATTCAAGTAATTGTTGTTTTTTAAAGATCATGAAATGTTTCTGAATCTGTTCCTAAATCCCCTAAACTGTACATGTTTTTGTTCATTCAGGATTAATACTGATGCTTGTTATTCATTGTTTTCCTGTGTAATAAGTATAAAAGGTCTGATCAAGAGGAGGAATGTTAATGAGCTGAGTGGGCAATCAGTGATTAAAATGCTAGATAGCTAATATTAATGGTGGGTATTTTATTTTGTTGGCTGAAATTATTAAGTGAATTTGGTTATTTCATTAAAGTAATTAACCCATTTCCAGATTTCAGTACTGATTTACACACTGAGTCTTTCCCCAAAAACGTAATATAATCCCTAGTGGTTCAGTCAGCTTCTACTGAAGCTACTGTCATCTTAGTAATGATGACATTTGCTAGGCTTTGTTAAATCATTGCCTATCGGCAGAAATCTTCTATTGTTGCCATTAATATATATGTACATAGTCTAAATCAAAGAAAACATTTGAGCATAGGTAATTAGACTTTGACTATTTGGACTTCAATAATAACAGATATTTGTTACTTCTGCCAAAGAAGTCAGAAGTTACTAGTCACGGCTGACAGAGCTTCATGTCTTTAAAATATGTCTGATTGTGGATTAAACAAATAGTAATCACAAAAGAAAACCATAGTTTTCTGTTCCAACGATAAGCACCGTTCCAAAATTTCTGTTCTCTTTCCAACCCACACCAACCTGCTTTTGCATAGGTTGCGATGAGCAGATCGTCAGGTCTGGCTTTAAACTTCCACACTCGGTCCCAAATGCTGTGCATTTGTTTTGTGAGGGGAATACCTTCAACTTCACATGACTCAAATGGAACCATAGTCTGTTTGAGACTCAAATCTTCCATTCTATCCAGGGCCATTGAGCACTGCATGAGGAAAGAAAGGCCTGGAATTAACATTTCTTTGAAAGAAAATCTAAATTTACTCATCCATTCTTGAGTTCTCTTACTGACTGAATTCCACATCGTCTGATATCTTTGGCTATGATTTGGCCTATCAGGATCTGTATAGGCTCTTAAAGCTGGACCTAGTTTTCAGAAATGCTTAGTATATTGCTGGTGGTGGTTCTCAGCATCACTAAAAATCACTCTGTTTACTCAGATACATAAGCAGAACGCCCCCCCCCCCCCCCCTTTATTCCCATTTTACCAAACATATTTATGAAAAATTCTGACTGTAAGTATGTGGCCTTTGAAAGGCAAGAAAAAGTAATCAGAGGTGTGATTCAAAAGAAGGCAGAGCATTACAGCTCCCATTGAAGTCAACATAAAGGATCCAACCCTTCTTTCTTAAAGAAAATAAACAGAAATACCTGTTAACACCCTTTGGGCCTCATACAAAAAAATATTTGCACAGTTTTTCTGTGTTTTGTTCCTAGGTCTTTTCACTCTTGGAGATCTTTGCTGCATATTAAAATTTGTTGCAGATAAATGATTTGAACTGGATAGATCATTAACTAAACATTGTTAGACTTTAATTATTTATATTGATCTAGCTAAGTCTACTGTCTATCATACAGTTTTACAGTAACTAATTATTAATTTCTGGATTTTTCTAAGCCATAATTTTTAGAGGTCCAGAATCTGTTCAGAAGAAAGTTCTCCTTAAAGAGAGGCTATGGAAATAATCTCAGTTAAAAATACCAATCAGAAAAGACATTGGACATTTAAATCCCAATAGAAAACATTGCCAAAGTCTTTCCTTTCATTTCCTTGTTGACTCACGCCCAATTTCACACAGATTCTGTTGAGCATAGCAAGAGGTTTGTTGGTAGCTGCACAGTGACCCAAGAAATTAAAAAAAAGAAGGAAAAATAAACTTGCCAGAGAATTTTTCCTGCTTGAATGTCTTCAGTCCTTGGCAGTATCGGTGACTGTGCACCAACTTAGATCTTCAGGCAGAAGTACAACCAAAGCTTGGGGCGGAGTTTCTATTCCTCCTATGAGTGTGAGGAGAACAAAGGAGGAGTTGCAGCAACAGCTGAACAACGTTTCTGGTTGGTTTATGAGCTCCCTTTTATGCCCGTGAAGGAAAATTACTTTTAATTCTCATCTAGTGGCAGATGCCTCTACCCATGGAGGAGAGGTTGAAACTAGGTGATCTTTAAGGTCCCTTCAACCCAAACCATTCTATAGTCTATTCTATGATCTATCATCTAAAGTATGATTCTTTACTGGCAGCAATATTAAATGTTGGTCAGTATTTTCAGCAAGATGATTTTAACTTATCTCTGTCATTGTCAACAGACTTGGAATAATTAATTTTATTACTAATATTTAATCCAAATTTCAAAATAGTTTACTACTTGCTCATACCTAGAATCAACAGGACTGAATGAATTCGAAGCAGCTTGGTTCAATTTTCACCATGTACTGCACCATTCTCATTTAGTAGATGTCTAAGGGTCTATTTCATTGCTGGGGCTAGCCATTTATGTTTTATAGTACTTTCTAGACAGGTTCACTTCTAACTGGCCTGTAATTAGAGGGTCAGGGATCGCTGTCTGTGAGGTAATGTTTCTTTATAAGATTTAAATCCCTATCTATCTTAAAATCTGGATAGTGTGAGAGATGATGACATGACCCCAAGTAGCCACAAACAGCACTGTGACATTGGCTGCTAAAAGTATGCCAATGACATTTTATATCTGGTTCCCAGCTCCTCCAGTCATGCTAAAATGTTTGGTTGCATCAGGAAACGCTGGTCTTAGGCAAAAGGTAGGTCACTCAAGCTGAACTCAAGCAAGTTTGAATGGATTGTGTTTGTAATAGAAAATTATTTTGAAAAGCATTGCTATCAGGCATTGCCTCAGTCTAACGCTGAAGGCGTGCAAGTACCGTGAGTGCTCAAGGTCCTTTGGATGGTCTGGCAATGTTTTTATCTAAAATGGCTTTCTGTTATCTCAGTTTTAAAAGACAATTCATATGCACCAGTCAAATAATGACGTGGCCATCTTTGCAGCAATCCAACCCTCCTGTGGAGGGTTAGTCAACATGGCTAGTGGAGCTTAGATAGTGATTCAGCTGACCACGCATGAGCTGACTTGCTCTGCAAAGGCCATGACCTGTATAGATTAGCTCTCTATTGACTGTAGGAGGAGTGTAGATATCCAGGTTGCAAAGGCTCAGTTATATTTTAAGGCACGGGTGGGAAGAGAGGTTGTTTAAAGGAGAACTTCTTGTTGCCTTTTTAGACAAAGACAAGGCCAGCTAGGAGATGGGATCACCAGCGCCAAGTGGGAGATGCCTGCAGACTCCTGTTACCAGCTGAGTTTATCCTGCAGGCAAGGAATCTATGCAGTACAGGCTGTGCCTGCTCAGGTTAACCGTGATGTGGATCTGACTCCTCCATGCACAGTGGTCTCCCTGTCAGGATCACCAACTTTCACCCTTTGGTCCACATACAGTGACTTCCCTCACACAGCTCACAGCTCAGAGGCAGTGAGCTCCCTCTGAGGGGCTATGGAAATCAGTGAATTCAGTGCTCTTTGTATGGTTTCAGGAAAAGTTTCCAAAGAACTGGGACACAGACCAAGAAACTGAGAGGACTGCTTGATTGACTTAAAGTCAATCACTTTGGTATTTTTCTGGCGCTGATATCAGGTTTATCTTCTGAAGGCTGACAACATCCAAACTAACAAATAACACAGAACACACAGAAAATATACTGTTTAGGTATAATATTTCTTCTTCTGTTTGTGTTTTTTTTTGATGTGACCATTATTTTCATGTTCTGTCATGGGAGGACTTGGTGTTTTCCTCTCTGTGTTAAGACCGTGCCGATTCTGTTTTTCTTTCTCACGCTTACACCTGACAGTTCATTCGCTAGTTTAAACTAGTATTCATCCTCCTTTCAGTTACACAACTGTCCTGATCATGCAGTAATCCCCAATGCACATCAGCTGGTGTGTCTGAACAAAGAAAAAAGGAAGAGCTGCTTATTGAGTGGATCTTTTTTATTGCAGCTGTGAATCTGAGTAGCCTGTGAACAGTGCACTGTGCCAGATAAGCTGGCGTGAGGTAAAAAAACACTGCCTGCAGCTTTAAAACTGCACTGAAGTAGGCAATGGGTGACAGATTTCTCCTGTTGTGAAACAGGGAGGTGAGAGGTGGCCTGGTTAGCCGTGGGACTGGATATCTGGGCTGGGTTCATGGTTTACTGGGCCGCTCTGAAAAAAAACTAGGTACTCTGCAAAAAAGCTTCCTCCAGCTTTCTGTTGACCTTTTCCTGAGTGCAAACTGCTGGCAGATATTTCCTCATATAAAACACACTTGGTATATTTTATATTTTTTATTTTATTTTATTTTATTTTTATGTAGTTTAATCTAATTTAATTTTATTTTATATTTTACCTTGGGTGAAAACACTTAGATCTACCTGGAACAGGAAGCTACAGGCCATTCAACAGAAATAAGAGACTGATGGGATCTTACAGCATGGAGACAAGTGAGTGCGAATCAGGAATGTGTTTATCTGTCCTTGGAAGAATCCTTGCTGTATAGTTTTGAGTTGGGGTAATTAGTGTTGGGTTTCACAATCACTGGGATTTGTAATACCTGCATCTAATCAGTACAAAGGGAGAGAAGAGATACCTTTAGCTTACCTTCGTCATCTCCCTTCCTTAAGTCTGCATGTAGTAAGGCAACAATTTTTCATTTTGTAGTGTGATAATTGTCTATGAGTCTCTAATTTCTTTCCAGGTAAAATTCTCTTTTTGGCACACAGCGGTTTACAACAGTGACAGAAAGTTCAGGAATGTAATTGAGCAATGCAAACAAACAAGTTACTGGTCTGGCTGCTCAAGAGTGCTGGCTGCTGACCTAGACTGGACTGCCTCTTCTTCTGGTCTGTGCCAGGATACAGCTTCCTTTTGGCATGGTGTTACCAGGGTTCTTTTGGGGATAATGGCATATTTGCACTATTTACTTACATGCTTCTTTTTAGTGACATAGATTTATTACTGTTTCTTCTAGTTTTTTCTTGATGTGGATTGAAAAACAGAAGTATATGTCCTGGGGACTCCCAAGTATTTGATGGATTCAGGACTCCATTAGTATGTGCTGCGGCTATGTTTTAGGTCTATCCATGTCTGCACCATGCTATTCTTGATGTGATCCTATAAGTAGACATTAACATGACTACTTATATGAGCAGAAATATTAAACTATTACTGACTAGACTATGTAAAGGGAGTTAAGCAAAGACGAATAGCTCTACAATGGAGTGAAAATTAGAAGAGAGCAGGTAAAAGATGTTTTTTTTTTCTGTTAGCCCTCCAGACTCTGGAGCCTGGTCTATGCTGGTTTTTGCTGTTCTTCAAGCAAGAACTCCTTTCAGACCTCGTCTTTCATCCCTGTTAAATATATCAGCTTAAGGTTTTGCAGCTTGAAAAAAAAAAGCAGATGGATTATCCTAGAAATCAAATGTTTCCAATTACTATCTGAAGTTTTTATGTTTTAAAAAATCATTAAGAGAGCATTTCTTATTGAAGATAATTCTGTAGTGAGATTGATGGCAAAAGGCTATTCTTCATTAACTAGTGTGAAGGTCTAACATATCATATTACCTCTTTTTACCCTCACTGCAGGGAGTGTTTCAGGGATCATTTGTATATGGGAAAGAACTTTTGAATGAATGTGAGTAACTTAAGAAACTCTCTCAATGTATTACATCAGAATTTAAAAACATCTGACAGAAATGTGTCTTGGACAAGAAATCTGTATCAGGCTAGTGGACAAGAATGATAAGCAATTTAAAGGCAGAGAATACTACTTTTGTTCTATTTTTTAAGTTGGATTTGAATAATTTTGAATTTGAAATTTAATCAACAATCACAGTAGGACTTTCAAATCATTATTTGTAGAGCATCAAATGTGAAGTGGGATGATGGCTGCAAATCCTACATCAGTATCAAGCACTATGATTTTAAGGCTGATTTTAAACAGATTTTGCCTATATTTAGCTGTCTGTATGATCTAGGTTACTATGTCTTATAAATTAAAATCTATGTCTGATACAGTTGAGTTAAAGAGGTTTTTATTTCCTTGTTATGCTTAGTGCTTGTATTACATTTCTCTAAAACTCTAGTCTCCCTCTGCTGGACAAAACATAGTCTTTATTCCAAAAGAACATAAAATCTTTCAAATTTAACATTACATTTGAAAGCTATTGAAATCCTCAGATGGTAGCCTGTATTCCTCATTCAGAAAAATGCATTCTCTGGAGAAATTAAAGAGCGCTCTGAACAAAGTTTCTCCTTTCAGGCTTCATGAATTTTGAAGTTGGTTGCCTGCATTTATCTCTTGGTGACTGAAATAAACTGACCTGACAGTGAGCAACCTTATGTAATGAAGCTTTTGGTATTGTGGGACATACCTAAAGTAAGTCATAAATGTGTCCTGTCATAGACTCCTGGCTCTCACAGCCCATATGTTGACAAAAACAATCCTACAGGTATCTGTAAAATTGAAACAGTACTACCAATCTTGTGATGGCTATTTAAGGAATGTCTGGGTTGCAGCCAGATATAGTTGAGATGATAATCACAGAGATACTTATGTAATAGCAAAATAAACGCTAATGGAACTGTTAAGTGTAAGCATGGAATGAAAAATCCTCAGGCTTTAATTCAACAACACATTTAAGGACAACACCCAAGTGCAGTCCATATCAGTAAAGCACTTATGTTCTATTACCATCACACTCCAGAAATTTCTTTGCTTTAAGTATCATCTCTCCAGCAGAGTTTCCTGCTAGAGAAAGTGTTGGAGGCCCCTGTTTGTGAGCAGCGCTGCATGTGTTGGGGTCACAGTGACATTAATATTCAGTCTTGTTATTGTGAGCATGCATAGTCAGGTGATAAAGTTTAATTGGACTCCTGTAGCTTTTTCCAAATAGTTTTCCCAAGAAAATATGCATATGAAATGCTGCAGTGTCACCCTGTCAGTAGCACTACATGCTTTTGGCATTGTTTCTGAGAATTACTTTGTAGAAATAAAAGGTCAAGTGTTCACTATGCAGAATAACATGTTTCCACTTGTAAATGAGATTTGGTTTAGAGCCACAAGAGGAAAACAGAAACTTGTAATGAAGAGTTTACTGCCCTTTATATATATATATGAAACGATGGAGTTTACTTGCAAGCATTACACAGCATGTTAATACATGATTCACAGTTGTCTGCAGACTCCATTTTGCTAGGAAGCTTATTGTGGACCATGTTAATGCAGACAGTATTGCTGGATATAGACAAGGCAGAAGCTGTTCACATATCTCTTAAACTTAAACATGGGTCTAGGAAACATCTAACTTGGGAGCACAGCTCAGTTTTAGGTGCCTGACAGAGCTGCATCCTTGTTTGTTCTCAAAGAAAGCCTCAGAATTTGTTCCAGATGCTGTGGGGGACTGCTGCACCAAGACCCCAGTTACTGCTGTGTTGAACAACCAGAGGTGAAGACAGATATGACCTAGGAGAAAGTGTAACCAAAGAGCCTATGGATTACAGGTGAAAGGCATATGTCTAAGCTCCCAGGCAGCAGGCATACATAGCTTGATGAGCAAGGCCTAACAGAACATTTATGATCCTTTTCCTCAGAGAAGTACTAAGTAGAAAAGTAGTTTATTTTCTCCATCCTTTCCTGTCAAGCTACCCTGCGACTGCCAAATTATAGCAAAAAAGAAATGCTTTTTAAAATATGCACTCCAAAATGTAATCTAAATTGTCCATGGATCTGTATTAATTCCTTTGTATCAACAGATTAATCTTGTTCCTAAAGCTGAATACAGTATTCCAGCTCTCCTAAACAGAATAAGTTGTCATGTATTGTGTTTATGGATCCAAATATAAATTTCATGCCACAGTAATAGCAGGCGTTCTTGTATTGACCATCTTCATGAACCGATGTGAAAATATTTCTATTCAATCCAAACATCTGCTTCGTAGCACAGCTTGTTGTGAGCACTTCTGCTTGCATTAAGTGAAGTTATTCAACTGGCTATTTGCGTGATCACTTTATGGGGCTTTCTTTGTGGATGTAAGCAAGCCTTCTTTGAAGGAGACTTTGTGAACTGACACAATTTCCTGTCTATCTTCTTTCAAATGGCATTTCTTTCTGGGGCCTCAATTTGACCATTTATCAAGTGTTTGTACCACAGCAGCAGAACAAAACAACCTGGGAAAATGTATTTGCTCTTAAACCTCCATGTACACCTATAGATCTTCTATACTCCTTTAGGCAGGACGTGATTGAGACAAAGTAGCTTTGCTGCTTTGGATTCGCCACTGTCATATGGATCCCCTGAGGCTACTGGCAACTGCAGCCTTCCTCTGAAGCTATGGGATATTGGGAAGCTAGGTCAGAGCAAAACACAATCAGACTTGTGCAATTATTTTTACAATTATTTCCTCAGAAGAAAGATGCACTTCTTCCTTACAGCTGAAGAGTGGAGATTGAAAATTTAATTTGTGGCTCAACTGGTGGTATATCAGGATGCTCAAGTGCTATCCTGTGCTACTTGAGGCACTAAACCATCTTGACCTTTCATCTGGAACAATTAAATGGGGTTTTGCTTAAGTGGCACATCTGCTGTTCAAGCTGGGACTTTGTTGCATGAAGACTGCCATTCCCAGTTCAGAAGACATTTGCTTATCCAACCAAATTATAACTCCACTTTACTTTTTACAAACATCTGTTTGGAGACAGGAAAACCTCTCTGGATGTGAAGTGTCAGAAAGCAGCTTCAGACATGTTCAGGCAGTGTTGAACTTGTGATCATTAGCCAAGTTACTCCGAAATTCTGCAAGCCCAACTATATTACTTCTTCAGTCTAATGCTGCTTGGTTCTGGGAAATCCTTGCATGACTATTTCATAACTTAAAGAAAGGAATCCAGATGCTACAAACAAGTCAAATTCAAATATATATGCTATTATTTTTTTCAGTAAAATAGGTCTGTGTGCTGTAGTTCTTAGTGGGTAGCAAAGAGAACATTACACATGAAATACCTGAGCAATAGGAAACTCCTACTAATAAGATTTATAAAAATCTCTCTCTTGGCAGTGGCTGTCTTTATGCGTAGTTATAAAAAGACCTTAGTCAGTTAAACACAGTGCAATGAGGGAAAGTAAAGTTGAAAAGATTTTTAGTAGGTTTTCTTGTGAGTGTAAAAAATTAGATTATTACCACCAACTGTTTGTCAGGAACATTCATTAACAGCATAAAATCTGATACTCTTCATAAGGAAGGAAGTCTATGTGTCTCACTTGCCTGTCTGTTCTGATACAGAAAGCCAGCTTTAATTTACAAGGGTGAATCTTTAATGGTAGACTTTTAAAGGATATTTTATTTATTTATTTAGAAAAGTCTGTTTTTATTTTCAATCACAAAGATATTTTTAGTGGTCAACATTCCAAGAGCTTCAGTTGAAACAGATGGAAATCTGCATCTTTTCCTAGCCCTATGACAAAAGAGCACTGTAACAGCTGGACAAGTATGGGATGAGGTTACCTGGTGTTAGCAACAGCTGGTGTCCAGATGCCTCACTGTCCTACCGAGCTTGCCTGTTGTGGAACTGATGCAGGTGGGAATATTTTAAACAGGAGATTTGTCTTCTCACTTTTAAAATATTCTTTTAGGTTTTTGTTGTGTTACTGATAAAAATCTACTCAGAGTTTAGTGGATGTGTTTCTCCTCTCATTTTGGAGCTCTTTTGGGGACTATGCCATCCACATCAACAGAATTACACCAGTATATAAGTAGGAGGAGAGGAGTTGATCTAGGATTCATAGTCTGTTGATGTTGTTATGTATTTTTCTTCCCATAGACAACGAATCAGTTAACCTGTTTCCCTTAGGCCACTGACATGAAAACAAATAGCAGTGTTCACATTTTTCTGAAGAATTAATACTGCTCTGAAATGAATGACTTGTGTTTCAGTTTTACACGGCAGGCTGGGGTCTATGCTGTTCCGTGAGGCAGATTTAAAGAAAAATAAGCTCTCACCCTTTAAGACATACCTTTTAGGCTTAAAATGTCTCTCAAGATACAACAGTAATACAACCAAAAACTGAGGTGTCGGAGACTGTACTTATATGGTGGCAGCCAGAGGGACCTCCTTAGCGCACACATCACCATCTTGTGAGTGTGTTTCTTCTGCTTTTGCGTAACCCTTGTGCAGTGGAAAGATTATTAGAAAAAATCTTTTCTAAACAGCCAATTTGTATTGGTCAAATCTGACAAGTCATCTTCTCAGATCAGGCTACTACAGATGGGAGACCCCTACCAGGGACTAACATGACTGACTATCAAACAGTTAAAGTTTGTATTAAATGATCAGGACACGTTGGGCAGAACTTTCTCCATATTTTAGTAGTAGCTTGTTGCTTTGCCAGATGTTGAGTCTTCCTTTGCGTGTAAAACTACATATGAATGGTATCAACACTCTAAGATACAGCTAAATGTCTGTGGATGTCTACCTCTCTTCATTGGCAAATGGGGCAGCTTAAAGCAACTGGACTCTTGGTGTAGGTGCCTTTTTGAGTTCCTGAAGTTAGGTAAACTAGATCTAGACTCTACTATGCCTTCTAATAAAAGGGATTCAGAGTTGTACATTTTAAGTAATTTCACCCGCAACTTCACATATGGAGAATAGTGACCTATGAATGAAGAAATGTGTATGTGAGGTCTGACACAAAAGCCCCCATGAGCATCTTTTTATTTAATAAATTAAGAAAATAAATTACAATCACCTTCAAAATAGTTTCTTTCTGAGTTGACACAGCTGCATAGGATGCTGCCAATGTTCAAAGCAATTCTGCAGATCATTTTCTGAAAGGCTGTTGAGGATCTCCATTGTTTTTGCTTTCACATCTACCAACAAAAAATGGGTTCCTTTGAACACTGTCTTAATCTCTGGCATCTCTTCGCCATAACCCTCAGTCAATAACTGAAGTTTCCATCATGAATTTCTTCAGTTTCACAAGAAATTTGATATTAACTCACTGTTGACTCTTGCACAATGACATTTTCCGGCTGAGGGTAAGAAAAGGTCTATATTTGAACACATGTCCACTCATACTGAGTGAAACAATTGAGTTGAGCCTTGTCTCACTGTGATAGGTTAGAACATGTTCTACAACCAACTTTTTGTCTCTCTCCAATATTCATTCCTGAGCTACAGGGTTAGTTTCATATTTTTTTGTGTGTTGGACCTCATATGTGAAGAAACAGAGACAAATTTTCAGACTAAATCTTTGTTGTCCAGTCAAATGTTGAATAGAAGGTTTGGAACAAAACCTGCATAAATAGCTTCATTTCCAATGTATGTCGCTAATTCTGTTTCCATGAAAATGTAGGGTAATATGTCTATTAATTTAATGGGAGAAGAGCTAGGTTGTGATGCTGAAGTATTTGAAACTATTGTAATGTATAAGGCTTTAAAAAAATCTTATAAACATCTGAAAATTCTGCACTAAACAGATACTTTCCCCGCTTTACTTAACAGCATATCTCAAAGAGGATAGTCCTCTCGTCCAGAGATTGTTAAGGAGGCACATAACGTTCTGGTTCTCTGTGTATTCCGTGTCATGCTTTCTGTTTCTGTAGCTCCAGCCTTGTTCCTTGAGATGCTGAGGTACACATGATTGTACATGTCACCTGCAAGACAGAAGGATAGGTGCTTGCTGTCCGTTTTTCCCAACAAGAAAATCAGAGTTTAAAGTCAAAACAGAAAGGAGCTGAGAATGATGTAGGGATAAAAAAAATGACCAGTCAGGTGTTTGTGCTTTGACCTAAACTGTATGAATGACATAAGTATGACAACATGGTTACTGAGTTATTAGAAATTTATTATCTTTTAAGTAAGTTCATCTTTTACTCTTATAATTGTCTTGAAAAAAGTCTCTTTTTAGAAAGTCACTATTGTCCATTAAATTTCAGTTAAAATCTTCTTTTGTGTACCTTCAGCACAAAATGAAGAACATTATGGTCACTTATTCTTTTATAATTTCTGTTAGGTGTCTTTCCTTGAGTTGCCTTTGTCTGATCTACAACTCTTCTATTGAATTTGGTGGGAATTCATAAACTCTACACTGTTTGCTGCTTTCCAAATGGAGAAAGTTCAGTAAACAATTAATAGCCCAAATTTTTGTGATTTTTCTTTTTGAAAAAGAATCATGTGACACATAAGGATTCCTAATTAGGTTAAGAACAGAAGATTGCAAATTAAAAGCAAATATCTTACAAATTGATGCCCTTATAACAACTATGGCTGATTTTAACGATTGGGTAATTATGACAATGAATATAATATGTTTCATTTTACCTGTTGAGAAAAATTTCTCCTATTACAATAAATGACAGTCCTAGTACAGGATGAACTCGCTTGGTGTTTGTGTGCTTAAAAAAAAGACAGCTGTTTTCAGTTAATATTTTCTGTTCATCACTGTCATTAAAGTATCAGCATACTTCTGTACTATATGTAAGGACAGTTTCTAACCCTACCCAATACAAGAAAAGTTGTTTATTTTTGTTTGCTTTAATGAAGGTATTTCTTCTATAGAGCACATAGAGAGAGAGACCTACGTAAAAGAGATGTGTGAATTACTTAAGAATAATATACTAGATTATGGATTTTTAATGTCAAAGAAACACTCTGGATGCTTTATCTGTATTCATCAGACTCGCTTTTGCATGCATTGAATATGGAAGCTGTCAAAAGTGTTGAAAGTCTGACAGATTTTTTGGAGCCAAGTTTTTTATTTTTTGACAGAACACTTTGATTTCTGAGTCCTGCATCCTTGCTTCACTGAGCAAAGGATGCTGTTACGTTTGGCTTAGTTCATTTTGAAGCCTCCAGTGGTCATAACCCGTAAACTAGAGTGACACAGGGCCATCAATCAACATGCAATGACTCTTGTCTAAGCTTTGAATTCTTGAGGCTATCTTTGCACATGATGTTCGGAGTGCAACTTACAGAATATCAATCATTTTTATAATGTGATAATGGTGCTCTGAGATGAGAGTTCTACTCACATCTCCAGATTCTGGCCATGGAACTGCTGGATTGCATACCTGACAGCAATGTTTCTTCAGGCATGATGTTTTCAAAGGCGATAATGCCCCCCAAATGTTTTTGAGTTGTACTTTAATGATGTGGCACTCAACCAATGAGCCATGAGCATTCCTGGGTTTTGGTGGCTAAATGGGCACACTCTGAAGGTGATTTTCTTCATGTTCAAAATTTTGTTATTTCTTCTGTGATACTAACTAGTACTAACAAGGTGAGTAGTGGCATAAAAGCTGAACTTAAAATTTGGTAAATCAAAATCGTGTTATAATCAGCTTGGTATTTACACGTATCTGTGTTCATTTATAGGTTTTATATAACACTATGTATTTTTCACTCATCCCGTACAGTTAGCTACATAGATTTTCTAAGTGAATTGAAGGAAAATAGAATCTCTCAGCTCAGATAAACCATTAAAAACCCCTAACCTAAACACTGTTCTACTCCAAAAAATTGACCTGGAATTAGCTAACATGCTGAATTGTGATTTCATATCATATATTCTGATATCATATCTGATATCATATATCTAATATATATAATATATTCTGCAGATCCGTATTTACCAAATGGCTGATTACAGAACTTTGTTCAGAAATACCAAAAGTATTTAAAAACTTTCCTCCTCGGACCTTCATATTTTATGACAAGATATAATTAAAATAGGATTCAGTAGGGTAATTAAGTACGTGGCTGATTAAAAATACACTGAAATTCCATTTTTTTTTATTTCACTGATTCTGGAAACTTCTTTTCAGAAGGGCAGAAATCTCATATGGGTCATATCTGTCAGACATGGGCAAACATCTTGGAAATATGCTGAATTAGCATCTGACTCACTTGAAGGACTCTGTATGTATGTCAGCCACTCCTGCAGTGTGGAAAGACAGTGGATATGTCCCAACGCATGTAAGCAATTGCTCTGACAACTTAATGCAATTATGTGTGATAGTTGCAGATACAAAACGTATTAAAACCCCTCCATCATCTTCAAGAGCTGCAGGGAACTAATCTCAAGACTTAGACCCGGAGCTGCTGTCCCATAGCAATGTATTCAGCAACTAATGACTGGTTTCACTTCTCATTTACCAGCTGTCAACGAACACTTAGCAAATCAAATTCAGAAAATAAGGTTAGGAAACACTCATCTGAGGAACCTTCTCACACTTGTCAGAAGTGCAACCACTTTGTGATACCAGTGCAGAAGTGAGTCAGAAATGAAGATTTTTCTGTGTTAATGCCCCCTCAAAATGCAAATGTTCTCCTCTATTTAAGTGACTGGTGTTGGCAGGGCTTCCACCAGCATTTTTATAGGCATAAATGCTTGGACTTAGTTGCTGTATGGTAGAGTTGTGCACTTGTTTCCTTTTGCTGCTTGTTTCCTTTTTTCAGCATGTAAAGGCAGACAGCACTGCCTTATGAAGGTTGATAGTATGTGTCTATCATATTGTATTTAGGTTTCCATTTCTTTCCTCCTGAGCAGACATAGGATGCTGGGAAAAGCAATGTAGAAACTTGATTACAGAATGAAAGCTTCCAATCACAGAAATGGCAGTGCTGCATCAGGACTTGCTGGATCTAGTATAAGTTCCAAGTAATGTTGAGTGGCTTATGGGTCTGGAAACAAGTATTTGTGGGCCTGCTTGCAGCCAGAGCGCGTATTAGATGCTCCTTATCTCTTTCACTTTTTACAGTTTCCTGTGACAACTGTAGCCACTTAACAGGTCCTGAATCAACCAACATAAGGCTGTTTAGTTTTAGACTTTTTTTTTTTCCAAAACAATACTTTCCCTTTGAAGCATGAAGCTTCTCTGAGAAGCACGCTCCAATGCTCCCTGTTGGACTAGCTGATTGAGAGATCACCAGCATTTAAGAAATGCCATCCTACTGGGGTTTAAGCAACTGTGCTGGCAAAAATTGGATGCAAGGGATTTAAGTAACTTCCACTGCTCTGGAGGAGCTGACTAGTTCTTCTGAGATTCCCTAGCTGCCTACAGAGGGGATCACACTGCCCATGGGTGCTCAAAACCCTTCTCTATACGTGGCAGTGAGCTGCAAGACAAAATGATCACAGTTGGCCACTAATGATGTGTATCAAACTGCCTGGAGAATAGTACAAGAGACCTAGGGAAAGATATATGAGGGTACTGAGCACACTCACAACTAACACAGGAGCTGATTGAAAATGTGCTTTGAATGTATGTAAAACTATAAAGAGGCATAGAATCATAGAATCATAGAATAACCAGGTTGGGAGAGACCCACCGGATCATCGAGTCCAACCATTCCTATCAAACACTAAACCATGCCCCTTAGCACCTCGTCCACCCGTGGAGGCAGTTCTGAAATGCAAGAATACAGCACTATAGCTCTTTAATGGAGCTGTCATCCATGAATTTAAATAATCCTTTTTGGAACATATTTTATACTTTTGATACCTCTAACTAAATGTGGCACTGAAGCACCCAGTTCAATTACAAGTTGTTCTAAAACCATATTTCCTTAAAAAAATCCTCAGCATAATAATTTCACTAGAGGTCCTTTATTTTTCTTTCAGAAATTATTCCCTCTTCAGATTCTTTGTAAAGTTCATAAAGTGATAAGGTAAATGTCTTCTGTAACTGAGAGACTCCTTAGTTCGCTCAGGTTAGTCACCCAAGACTGATAAGCACAGCTTCAATTCTAGCTTTAGACATTCTCTTTTTCTGAATTTCTCAAGTATAAAACTAGAGCTGGTATAAAGCTTGTAAAATGAGCATTATTATGCTCATTTATGGTCCTCTTAGGTAAACAAGTAGAGAAAGACTTTTAGTATATTACATGGATCTGTTAGAGCGAGTCCAGAGGAGGGCCACAAAAATGATCAGAGGACTGGAGCGCCTCCCATATAGGGAAAGGATGAGAGGGTTGGGCTTGTTTAACCTAGAGAAGAGAAGGATCCAGGGAGACCTTATGGCAGCCTTCCAGTACTTATAGGAGCCCTAAAGGAAAGCTGGGGAGGGACTCTGTATCAGGGAGTGCAGGAATAGGACAAGGGGTAATGGCTTTAAGCTGAAAGAGAGGAGATTTAGGTTAGATATTAGGAAGAAATTTTTTTTACTGCAAGGGTGGTGAGGCATTGGAACAGGTTGCCCAGAGAAGTCACAGATGGCCTGTCCTTGGAGGTGTTCAGTGCCAAATTGGATGAGGCTTTGAGCAACCTGATCCAGTGGAATGTGTCCTGATCCATGATGGGGGAGCTGGAATTGGATGATCTTTGAGGTCCCTTCCAACCCAAACTATTCTATGATACTATGATACATTAAAAAGTCCAGGAAGGGTTTTAGGTTACAAACATCAGATCTGTAAAGTCTATAAATTATTTAAAAAGATAAGGATTTTTTTAACTGCTGAATATTAATATTAACAAGCTAATGACTTGAAGTTATCCATTTTAAATCAGTTCTAGTTCAAGAAATAGAGTGATTTTACAATATATATTTGCTTCATGTAAAAACTGAACTTAAGAAACACTTTTCATTGCTTTTTTTCTCTGCACAGTTCTGAATCTAAACTGCATTTTGGTGATTATTTGGTGAAGAAGAGACAGATACTTTTATAAGATTTTTTTTTTTTTCATTTTTTACCCTGATCTCATTTTTTGCTCTACAGGACTTTGAGGAAATGCAATTATTTCTGCCACCATCAGAGAGGCCACTTAGATGCTTAAAGGTGAGCATTTGCTTAAGTGCTTTACTGATTGAGCTTTTATTGCACTGGAGAGCATCAATTAAAAAAAAAAAACAAAAACACATACCCAAGCCTTGTCTTCTTCATGATTCAGAAAAATCTAAAGAAACGGAGCACTTTGACCTTTAGAAAACATTTGGTAAGGGGTTTTAATGAAATGCAAAGGGTACTGTAAAAATCTTTAGCATTCATCAGCCGTTGCCTCGTCTCTCAAAAGACTGAAGTTAAGTGCAAACAGGAACAAAACACAACTACGGGACCTCTGGGGGAGGCTCCATCCCGCGGCCAGCCCCAGCAGATGGCACTGTTTTGAATACTTTGAGCCAGGGCCAGCGATGCCCGGGGGCTGTTCCAGCCCCGTCCCCATCCCGGTCGCTCTCCTGGCCCGGGCGCTGCCCGCAGAGATTTTCCATCGCTGATGGAAAATACCCCTCATCCCAGCGGGAGGCGGCGTTTGCATCCTCCCGAGCAAGAAACGAGTTGGTCCCGACGTTTCTCCTATGGTTGGCTAAAGTAATCAAGAGATTGTTGCTAATAAGGAAAAGTAATGGGTACCCCACTACTGTAATAACAGTGATTTTCTGTCGGCTGCTTGTACCTGTTGCTTCACTACATAATAATTCTCCCTGCCTCTTCACTTCATAATAATTCTCTCCCTCTCCCCTCCCAATAGTTTTCAGCAAATTCAACGTCATAGAATCATAGAATCAGAATCATAGAATCATAGAATAACCAGGCTGGAAGAGACCCACCAGATCATCGAGTCCAACCAGTCCTATTAAACACTAAACCATGCCCCTTAGCTCCTCGTCCACCCGTCCCTTAAACACCTCCAGGGAAGGTGAATCATAGAATAGTTTGGGTTGGAAGGGACGTTAAAGGTCATCCAGTTCCAACCCCCCTGCCATGCCCAGGGACACCTCCCACTAGATCAGGCTGCTCAAGGCCCCATCCAACCTGGCCTTTAACATCTTCAGGGATGGGGCAGCCACAAAGTTCCTGGGTAAGTTGTTCCAATGCCTCACCATTCTCATAGTGAAGAAATTCCTCTTTATATCTAGAATAAATCTCGCTCTCCAGTTCATACCCACTCCCTCTAGTCGTATCACCACAAGCCTTTGCAAGCAGTCCCTCCCCAGCTTTCCTGTGGCCCTTTCAGGTACTGGAAGGTCGCTATAAGATCTCCTCGGAACCTTCCCTACTCCAGGCTGAACAACCTCAACTCTCTCATCCACTCCTCATATGGGAGAACGTCTATTTACAAAGTTACAGAAAAAAAAATCTGCTGTTGGTGTTAGTGGTAGGAAATATCCCTTCCTGACACCTTGGGAGGCACTGTTTCTGCTGAGGGGTGAATTCATGGTGTAGATGTATGCACCTGCTCATTTGCTTCCACAGTGCCACAGGGACCTAAATGCTCCATCTACAATGGAACTCAGGAACTGGAAAACTTAACTTTCAGGTTCCCTATTGCCTAGTAAAATTCTCTGTCCTGATTTAGAAGCTCAGGCTTCCTTGGAATGAGGAGTTTGTAGTTAAACTGGACTTGCTGTTCACATTTGTGGTAGACAAAGGTCCTTTTCAGTTTTTATTTGCTATTGGTATTTGTGAATTCTCTTCTGAAGTTTGGTGCTGAAATCACACCACCCTTTTCTGGTGAAAAAAAAAGGATTTTTTTTGATCTGTGAGCACTTTTGGGGTGCAGCCTTTGGGTATTGTCCTGGCCTTACTCTGATTCCTGAGGGAAATGTGAATGCTGTCACTGAGCTGTAGGGAAAGTAGACATAAGCAAGGGGAACAGCTTTGATATGAAGTATGGAGGAGAGTATATGACTGACTTCCTTGGACTCTGAGATTTGTGGGATGTATGTTTTAGTTTATGCTTGTTATTAAGCAGATAAGAAGATTTAAAATAGATCATTTCCCTCTTGTGCCACTGGATATAGCAAACCACAAAGTTTCTGGACCTTTGTGCTGGAAGAACCTGCAACTTTTCTGCAAGTTGCCATAACCATTTAGGAAGAGCCCTTGCTGAGGGCAGGTCCTTCTCTCTAGTCTGAGAACAGAATGAAAAGGTTTGGTTTTGGTCCTTTCTTTTGCACCTAGTCCTTCTCAGCTGAGAAACAAATGCTGTTTGAAATGTTTCATTTTCTGAGGTACACGTTGTCCTGTGCACTAGAAACTGGAGTGGGGTGACTGGTGTAATCACTAGCCTATTGCACAGATTGCTCTCTCTGACACTTGGACCAACATTTATTACATAAAGTGGAAGAAGTAGGCTAGGAGGATCACAACCACAGAGCCTTGTTGAAATTTCCATTGCATGGTTGAAGATGCAGGAAGAAATCTCCCCAGATAACCATAGAACTGGATTTGGTGCTCTAAACAAGTGGAAAGAGCATTTCTTTGGAGGTAGAAGCAACTCCCTTCTTTGTAGGCTGGCCTGATGCCTCCTTCCAAGAGAGCACAAGATGCTCTATTCATGCTCAGCATGAAGGTTTTCACAGTCCTTACTTTTAGCCCTCTTTCCTCCTGCAGGTCCCAGCCCATATCATATCTCATATAATATCTTTTTTCCTCCAAGCACTGATTTTGCTTCTTTCTTTTTTTTCTTTTTCTTTTTTTTTTTTTTCCTTCTCAACACTATCCAGCTTTGTTTCTCTTCTTGGGTGGAAGACAGAGAGCTCACCTGTCTTTAGAAACTCCAGTTCCCCCATTTTCCCCCTTCTGTCCTTTTCTGTTGGCAAACCCTGGGGCAACTTGCCAGCAAAGCACTATGCAAGTGACCAGATTCTGGAAGGAAACAACATTTCTTCTGCTGATCAGTTCAGATGCTGAGGAAAGCAAAATGGACTGAATCAATTCCTCTCCTATAGAAAACTGGAGGAAAAATATTCTTTGAAGGGCTCATCCCCTTACTGCGAGGTCCTGGGGATTAAATTCATAACTGTACTAGGAGAAACCATGCCTGTTATTTCTTTGACACAATGTTACTGAGTTATCTGTGAATTATGCTCCATCTTGATGGTGCTGGCCAGACATGGAGTGGGGGAGAGTTGCCTTCACCAACTGTGCTCAGGGCAACTACATGGCCTAAATTGGGTAAAGCATTGGCTTTAGAGGATAACTTGAGCACTTTTTTCTTAGAGCTTTCTAAAGGCTCAAGAAAAATAGCCTTCACTAGGCGGTGTTAGCTCCTACAGTATTTCTTATTTTAAAACTTTCAGTGGGAATCTGAGTTGGTGTTTTCTCAATGCCAACAATGGCTAGCTCGCTGTGCTGTGTGTCACCCCTCAAAACCCCCAAACTAAGTAGACCCAGCAACCAGGAAACACTGGATTCTGCCCCACCTCTTTCCCTAGGCAAACAATTTCCTAAATGCAAAATTTCAAGCAAGTAAACCTGAATATTTGTCTTTGCCATTTCCTACTGTGATAAGTAGTTTAAGGTCATCTTTTCTGTATTAACAATGTATGGCTTAAAATACAAACACCCTTTGTTTGTGCTTTGTTGTGGTCTGCATCACTGAGCACTTTCATGGATATAAGCTGCAATAAAGGATGGTTTAGAAATTCAATGTAAAAAGGCAGCCAGTGCCACTGGGGAATAGAGTACTTTACCAATCAAGACTCAGAGCCTCCATTGACCAGGTTCACAAAGTAATGCTTTTTCAAAAATGTCTTTAATGCGAGGCTGGAATTTATGCATCACAAAGGGGCAAGACAAAACCCACCTTCCAGTCCTTTTTCAGCCTTTGGTAGAAACTTTAATCAACAATTTAATTAAATATTTACTTGTCTAACTTTGTAAGATCTGCTATAATTTTGCCTGAAAAAGCAGAGATCTTTCTGGACATCCTGCTCTTACTGTTCTTTCTGTACGAGAATGTCATGACATTTTAAAACCTATGGGCACTTTCTTTTCTTCCACTCCTCAGCTGAACAGCATGAAACATTTTGAACTGCTCCTTCACTGTGGTTCCCAAGATTGAAACATGCCCAATGCAGATATCTCACTTCTGTCATTCCATTTTCTTCCCCTTTAGAAATTTCATCTCCAAGACAAACAGGTGAAGCTGGAAAGGGTTTTTCTTCAAAGCAGACTTTAATTCTTAAACATGATAAATGTGATTGCCTCTGGGCCTGAGAATAAGCCTCAGATACCTATTCTGGAACAAGTACTTTCAGAGCTACTAGGCTGCAATTATAGTTGTGTATGAATTATTTAGTTAAGGACAGGAACCAGTCCCCTTTAGAATAAGCAGGTTTCAGACACAGTTGGACCATTTAAAATGTGTTAATTGCTTGGCAGAGTAGGTTATCTCAGGGGTTAGATTAAATTTTTTTGAAGTGAGTAGATCCTTCATTTAAGATAGTTTTATGAAGTACTGGGGCATACATTTCTGCTTCAAGGAGAGTGCAAGGCAGCTTGGAAATGCAAGTGATATATATGGGTGATCTGGGTCTTATCATTTTGGCAAGATAGGGTATGTAGATGAGAGCATAACACTACATGATAAACAAAAAATCACAATGCGTGTTGTATGGCATCTGTGTGTGATCATGTCAAAAATGCACAACTTTGAGGTACTGGATAGAAAGACTTGGAAAACCCCCTTTGGTGTTCAGCTCACCTGATTTTCAGGATTTTGTACATCATTGTGAACATACAAAATTACCCCAAAGTTCCCTGATTGACTTACTGAATTCTGCACGAAGTGGAACATCTGTTCAACAGGATCCTGGTGGCTCTAGGCCTTTTTTTTTCCAGGGCTCCAATGGCTTTTCATAGCCTGTATACTTTTTGTTGGTAATTTTTCATGCATATAATGCCCGTGTTTATGTTAATATCCAATATGTCTCCAAACTGTCCCAGTGCCACAAAGAGCACAAAATAACCCAGTATGGCTGGGACTAGCTGTAAGCATAGGAGTGATGAAGTTTGAGGTTATGGAGCACCAGACATGAGATAAATAGGCTGAAGCTTTGTGGCTAACTGAACTTATTTTCTGCAGCTCTCCCTTGCTTTAGAAAAACAGTCTTTTTACTCATGTTCATGTCCCTTTCACCTGGGTGTTTGGTAAATATCTACCAGATGGGTTTGCTAAGAGGAGCCTCAAGGAGGAAGGGAAAATAACAAGAAGTTATGAATACTGAATAGGTAAATGTTGAAAATTGAATCTAGAACCTCAGTGGAAGAAGTTGTCCTGGCAAGAAGATCCTGAAGTGCAAGAGTGGAGAGGGAGTGAGAGAGACCATCCTGGGGCTGAACCACTGAGCTGCCAAAGCTTAGGGAGGTGCCTAATCGGGGATTATCAGCATCAGGGAAGCTGCTTGGTGATGAATTGCTCCTCTAAAGCTGCTGATGAGCAGCCTGACTGTCATACATTATTCACTGCTAAGTTGTTTGGTGAATAATTTTCAGTAGCCAAGAGGGACTCTCATGAGGTATGATGGAAGTCTTTTCCATTACTTTGCTTCTCTGCAAGGATAAGGCCCTTGAATCATGGACTTCTGGCAGGCAATTCTCGGAAAGAAGAAGCTGAATTGGTTACCATTTTCCTGGTTCTTGCAGCCAGCACAGTGGAGACATTGTGTGACATTTGCTTTGGACCTGGAAAGGGGAAAGTTAAAATAAGTGAGCTTGAAGGATGCAAGTGACAGTGCTGTTTATAAGGGAAGAGTGTTTAGACTGTAGTATTGTCAGCTCCGTGTAACTTATGTAAAGGAGGAATGATGAAAACAGAAAATGAGACAATTTTTTTTCTTTCTCTTAGAGCATTCTTGGAAATAAAAATTTATACCAATGATGGCTAATTACTTTTCACTGACTTCTCATTACTGGGCTCACTTACAAAGCCCCAGGTCTTTGTTTATCACTCAAAAGGCCAGAAGACATAACAGCATGGGGTGGGAAAAAAGGTCAAATGCAAGAGTTGGAACACAAATGCAGCGTTTTCAAAGTGGAGCTAAGCTGGTATCTCTGTTCTGTCATCTATAACGCATCCAGAGCCGTGCCAGCTTTGTACAGTGCTAAAGAATGGTGTCTGTCTGACTATATTGTTCCAAACCCAGGTTTACCAGGCTCGTAAGGTCTGCATGAACACCAACCATGTCCAGCATTGTGTATCCTGCTGGATAATCCCTGAACAGCTGACGGATACATGACTGTTGTTTCTTTCAGCAAGTTACCCATTACTTGGCTGAGATACTCTAAAATGTGCTGGTGAGGGAGTTTGGTTATCCTCAGTAGACCAAAGCACTTTGCAGCTTTGTTAATAGAGCCTGCTGAGGCAGACTATTCATGATGCCAATAGAAGAGCATCTCCAGAAAATAAACAAAACCTCTGCAAATTAAAACTGAGAGCTGCATACTCTTGGCTTGGACATGATGCAGGGATTGTTGCAAAATTATATTGGAATTGAAGGAACTAAGGAAATTTGTTGTTTAAAATTCAGCCCTAGTCAGCATTAATGACCAGAAATTTGTTACCAGCTGGTGGCTGTTCCAGTTTATTTCTCATGAAAGACACATTCATGAGTGTAAGGTGAAATAGAGGAATCATTTTCCTATTGCCATTTCTAATAATGCAGCAAACATTGCTGAATTGCAGAATTAAGAGTACATATTTGATTTTTCCTGCTGGAGCTTTCTGAGGCAGAATTGAATCTGCCTGGTGGCTAAATTATTGATGATATCAATGATGAAGATTTTAACCCTACTGTGTTGCCCATGATAGGGTAACTTCTCCACTGGTTCTCCTCTTGACCGCTGGCCAAATTTTACTCTTGATTTTTCATTTGTGGCTGATATTAACTTAGATAAGAGACACAGCCATGGCTCTGTATAGAGTAACTAGGCACAATTTATTTTTGTAGATGTATCTGGAGTGGTGAATATGAAAATTTGCATAAAATGTTTTTTCTTCCTTAAATGTCAATTCTTCTCATAGTTTCTAATCAATAGATTATGACTTGCACACAGTACACCCATGCAGAAACAATAAAGGATCCAAGTAAGCCTTCCCTATTTCCCTCCTTTCCTGTCTTCTTACCCTTTGACACAGTTATTTGTTGTACAGACACATCAGAAGCACATCTTGTGTCAGTCTTCCTTAGTCTTTGCCTACACAACTGAATAAGTATGACAGGGGTGATTACAAAGGTATGGATTTATTGTACACAGCAATAAAATAAATACAGTTATGCCATTAGGAAGACTTAAGAGATAAGCAGGATGGAGCTGTAATTGCTTAAGACACATTTCTTAGGTGCACCCTCAGATCAGAGATTCATCCTTGCCAGTCCAGCCTATTAGAGACAAGCTGTTTTCTCTCAGACTTGTAGAAAGTCAGTATTTGTTGTTTGACCCACCATGGTACATTTAACAGAATAACTTGTACTGATGATGCTATAAGGGGTTTTTTTGCAATGAAGACTTTGCCACAGAAGCCTTTGGACATATTCCTAAGAAGATGAAACCCAAACAAACACAACCATACAAGAGCGTAGAGAAAACATGAAATGTATGTGAGCGTAGAGATCACTAACCATAAAAATCACAGCATGTTCTCCAGAAAAGGTTTTTATTCTGGTATGAAAAGCTGCATCCTCTGTGGCAGAAAGCCCTCAACATTATTATCCTACTTCTGAATACAGATTTGCAGCATTTTTCTGATGCAGTGTCTGTACTGACTTCCCTGAAGATGTTCTTGTTTTACTCCAGGACCAAGTCTGCCCCAGAGCTATGTTTATAGAGGAAATGACTGACATAAAGGCTCTTTTTGCTGTTTTAAAAAGCAGGGAAGATTTTTTTCTAAGTCAAGCTTGTGGTTGATGAATAAAACATGGCTCAATGTGATGCCATTGAACAAGAGAAGCTGTGGAATAAATTAAATTTTCTCACACATGGATTTTGTACACCGGTAAGGACTTCTGGTTGCATTGCTGTAAATGTTGAAATCTATTATAAAGTTGTGAGAATAACAAGGTATTTAAGAAGTAACTATCATTTAAACTGAGAATGTGCTGTTCCTGTTAGAGGAACACATGCACATTTATTAAGGTATACTTGCTGCCTGTGGGAGATATTTCTTTCTCTTTTTCCCCTCCTCAAGCTCACTGAAGGACAAAAGCAGGAAAAGTGAGTGTAATGGGTTTATTCTCTCTTTGTGCACTGTTTGTGGAAGCTAACAGCAGCCAAACCCCATTGTAGATTAAAATAATAGTTCTTTAGAAAGCTTTGAAAGAGAGGTACAGTGGCAGCATCCAGAAAAAAATAGAAGGATGCATATAATTTATAAGCTGGTTGGGTTTCAGTGAGCTCGCAGCTTGTTTCTGAAACATATGTTTAATCTGCTGCACAACCTCAACAGACAGGAAGATGGTCTTTATTAGAGCTGTTTCAGCAAGAAATGCCTCAGAGATTCCTCAGAGCCATGTTTTTCCCTTTTGCTTCTAATTTTACAGAAGCCATGGGTAGTATCTCATTGTCCTGGAAGAGAGTCTTTTTTGCTCCACTACTTTGCTGAACTGTTAACTCAGCCACAGCTGCTAAAGGTACCCTGCAAATCTTTTTTTCCAAAATCAAGCCAGTTGTAGCAACACATTGAACAAACTGAGCAGTGGTGTAAAGGCATGCTTAAAACTAATGATGGCCTTGGGTAGCTAGCTCATTCAGGCATATCCAACATAATTGATGCTAAATAATGTTGTCTTCTTCTCCTCTTTCCTTTTCTTCTTTTCCTCCTAGTACCTCTGCATAAAACTTGCTCATTTGTCTTTTTAAATACAGCCTTTGGAGTTCTTTGCATGCTACTAGCAACTCAGTTATTGAAGACATTCAGTATGCTTCTTATTTACTTGAGGCAGTTTGTGGACTTTTCTGGGCACTGGCAAAATATTCATGAATTTATCTGGAGTACACCTAATCAATTAATGGTCAGTTATGCAAAGTTCCTCACAGCTTTCCAAAAGAATGGTAGTAAAAAATCAAGTGTATTGGTAACCCCAAGATCAAATAACCAATAAAAAATAAAGAAAGGGCAAAATTCAATATTGTAATTTTTAAAGATCCGTGTATCTTCATCACAGTTGTGAGGTAGAAAAAAAAGCAGACAGACAGAGTGTTTATTGATTTGTGGGCACTGGGTGAAACTGAGGACAGGGTGGTTGTTTTGAACTAGTACAATTTATTCCAGTTAAAGTGATTGCAAGCTGGGACCTGAGTTATCGTTTCCTGTAAGTGAAAGAAGACCCTTCCTAGATAAGGTCAAGTTGTGACTTATCTTTCTAAAGCAGTAACATGTATGGTGACACCGAAGAGTCCTGACAATTGCCTTTGGCTCTACAAGAGCTTTTTTTTGCGTATTTGATCTCTGAATCCTTGTCTAGTTTTGGAATACTCATCACATGGAAGTGTAATATATACCATATCATTTAAATGGTCAGAAGCATTAAGTAGGTTTATATTATCTTTATGTTTTAGTCCAAAGTAGTGTGCCTCAAGTTCAGTATTACTTCCCCCCTAAATAGTGTCAAAGATAGCACGGAACAAATGTAGTCAAATCTAGCACAAGCCCTGAATTTGTAAGTGTTTTTTAAAGAAAAAGACATCGCTCTAGTGATTGTGAGTAAATACACTTGTTATTTCTTCAATAGAAAATAAATTTTGAAATGATAGATTACTTATGTTAGAGAGCCAGATGTTATTTTCTTGTTGTATTCAAAATGCAGAGATGTGCAGATCCCTCGTTACCAATAACCAGTAATGGCCATCACAGGTCAAGAAGAGTGGCATCAGTCCCATATGTTACTTCAAAGGGACTTGAAGGGCAAGTGATTTCACAAGTGTTGCGAACACACGTTTCTGAAGCACGGGGATATTTATATGTAGGGGCTTACAAGTTACTTACTTCTTTCCCTTCTGTATAAACACTCACTGGACCTCAAGGTTTGAGAATTTTAAAATCCTCCCCTACATGCAGCCCTCAAATATATATTTGCAAAGCATGCACACACAGACAGATACTGACACATTTACATGTTAGACATTTTCCTACCAGTAAGAATAAAACTTGATTTTATCTGGTATTTCTTAATCCCAGGGAGGAAGAAGTAAATGTATAAATAGGAGCATGGTTATCATGGCAGAGGGCAAGTGGAGTAATTTACTGCACAGCTTGCTGAAATGACAGATAAAAATAATGAGGAGGAAAAAGACTTTCAGTTTAACGCTTTATTGAAGTAATATCTCTTTCACTCACCTCAGGAGGTTACCTATAAAGAATTAGTGAAAGATAAGCTAACTTTACCCTGATTTTGATTTGCAATGTGTCAATAAAAGAGTAAACAAAATAGCTAATAATTGGAAAAAAACAAAACAAAGAGAAACTGAAACAGGTCTACAGTGATATAACTCATCATGTCTTCCCAGTAGATTGGTGAGATCATTTGTTCTGTCATAGTCGTAGCCCATGGTAAGATTGTTGCTTATGACATCACGGTTTATCTTTAGTAAAGATACGTTCCCAGGTGTCCTGGATAAATTTCATTCCTCACTCCTTTCTGGAAAGAAGCTTGTAATACTCTCCAAATACTCCCATTTTTTTTCCCCCTTGGCTCATAAACAAACTGTTTATAAATGCAGTCTCCAGTTCTTCTTCTGCCCCATCCTTGATCCCCTCCAATTAATTTTCTTTCTCATGCACGGCTGAAACAGCTCCTGAGAAAAATCTCTCACGAATAACACTTTTTAGCCAAAGCCCAGAACTGCAACTTCTCTAACTGGTTCCCAAGCACCCCACAGTCCCTGCATCAGCTCAGTGCTGGGAGGGAGCACAAATAGTTTACAATTACCTGCAGCCCTTTCTCTTAGTCTGCATGAAGCTTCACCTGAGGTAATTGTAGGTTGCCAGCTTAAGCTGTGTGTTACACAGCTCTATTCATTCATTGCTGCTTTGGTGTGTGGAAATTTGAGAGTGTCTTTACAGGGAGCTGAGGAAGATGCTGTTACTTCATGAGTTTGTCAACCCCTTGGTTTTCATCAAGCTGTGAAGTTGCCTACTTTTATTTCTCAGAAGGAAAATAATATACGTCAAATGAGGATCTGGCCAGAGTTAGTGCCCAGATGTTGGTTTGGTTTAGAAAGCTGGGGAAGGAAAATAAAATAGGTGAGAAAATCAGGATATCTAGGCATTTGGAGAAGAGAGATTTGGGAGCAGTGATTTACTTCTGCATTCACTGACTGTATGTGAGAGGGCTCTCAAGGAGGGACAAATAGTGAATTGCCTACCACTGTGTGTTTTGTATTCAACTGATTTCAGTTTGGCATACAGCAATGAGAACATGGCTGGGCAAAGGGAAAGAGAATTTGCTGTGACTAAGAAAATCAGACTGAAGATTGAAAAATACTAAAGCAGTGAGAACACAACTGCCTCCCTGAGAAGCAACTAATTCATGGCTGCAGCCTCCTGCAAGATGTTATTCTTTGCACAGAATTTAATTTGCAAATCATCTTTCTTCCTCTGCTGATGTCCTGCAGTGTAACCCTTGGCCCCATCAATAAAAGATGAGGTAATGAGTCACACATTTATTGCAGTCATCACATCTGCAATAAAACATCAGTCCTCTGACAGTTTACAAGATACAAATCATATCAGCATGCAGTTCAGGTTGAGATTACTTCGGAGTAATTTAGAAAAAAAAACCACATTAGATGGTGTAATTGTCTCTAAACCAAGTATTAGACATTGATAAAATTTAGATTTCTGTTTATAATTAAAAGACATCTGTGTGTGCTAAGACCGGGAGTGTTGGCTCAGCCCTGCCACAACAACAGGCCACAGATGCATTCAGAGTAAACAGAGAAGTTAATAATGGTGTGTTCAGGTACAGTTCCTTTAGGCTTGAAATAAAACAGCTGGGCCTTCATTCAACACGTTTCCAAGAAGCAGGTTACTGTTCAGATCTGAAGCAAATTAATAATGACCTTTAACAGACCATTTCTGTGTCCTACTTATTACTTTTGACATGCAAAGATTAAGCTCTCATTTGTAAACGAACAGGCAAACTGAGCTCTGAAAGCACTTTCCCCATAGACATCTTAAAGATGATTTATGCCATTTTTGCCTGTGCATCATGCGGTAGAGAGAAACTACTTTGTTATTTATTTTATTTATGCTGTTTTGTTTCTGAAAGGAAAATGACAAAATACATTAATCAGAATTTCTTCTGCAAGCTCCCTGCAGACCTCAAAGTGTTCTGAGAGGAATCAGTACACAAAATGAGATAATTATTTCAGTTTTATTTATTAAGAGGCTTTGTATTTTTTTTTCCTGCATATAAAAATGCAGTTAGATTGGTGGTCCCTCCCAATCCCAGCCATTCTGTGATTCTTTATTGAAAAATAGAAGGATGTGTTTATTGTATACGTTGCAGATATCTGTTAATCTATCTACTGGAAAGATTCAGGTTTCCTGAATTAAGACTGTTATATCTTCTGCTCAAAGTGAGTGTTGCTTTGAATGCTAAAACAGCGACAGAAATGTGTCATACTACATGCACGGATGTCAGTACCTGTTGACACAGAAACAGTCTTGCTTCTCATTTCTCGTGTCTCATAGTCAGGCAGAAGAAGGAATGGCAGGAGTGTTCCTCCAGTGCAGAGGTACCTCGGTTAGGCCCTAATGAGTCTTGATAAGCTGTAGACTAAATCACCTACATTTAGGTACAGACGTCCAGTTTTTCACTTGTGAAGCAGGGGTTCAGCTGTCTAAGTGTAGGCGAGATGTAGTTTTCCTACACGTCTGCAGTCGCTGCCCTGGAGCAGGGGAAGGTCTCTGGCAGGTCCTGTGCCTGCTGTATTTGTCAGATCCCCAGGGACATGTTAATAGCAAGACTTTGCAAAAAGGATGGTACTTGGGCAGATGAATCAAGGTGCAGGTCTCCACTGACTGCAAATGACTGCTTCAAATCCTTGTTCACATGAATGCATTTACATACAAATGCCTAAACCTAAATGGCTTCATCTTAGACTGAACTATACCTGTAGTCTAGCTCCAGAGGAGTTGATTTGGCCAAGCTGTTTGGGTAGCTAGACATAGCAATTGCTTTATTGCTGTATACTCAGTGATAGGAAAACATGTTTGGAAACATCTGTCTTAATTTTGTTCAGGATCACATTTGACTTTCTTCTTAGTGTTAAGCAGCTCCTTGCTTTGCAAATACTCCCCTTGAAATCAGTAAGACTTTTTGTAGGATGAGATACTCCTCCAGGTTCAGAAAGGTTTCTTGCCTGCTTCATGGCAAATACCAACCATGTGAGGGAATTAGGCTAGTTTGGAAAGAGCAGTATTTGTTTCAGAAAGGTAAATATTTACCAATTACATACTCATCTTCTACTCACCTTCACTGATGAATTAGGAGCCACTGTGAGTACAGGCACCCTATGCCACTTGTTCTCAGGGAGTCTTCTGGTTTTGAGTTTGTGTGTAGGTTCAAGCAAGTATAATAAGCATCTACAGGATTACCTTTTAAAATAAACACCTTGTCCTCATTTTGAAGGAATCTATGCTGAACTGAAGTTTGAAACCAGAATGACATAAAATTAGTAAGTTTATTGGTTTGCTGAAGCCCTATGATTTCATTCAAAGGTAATTTTAGTTTGAAAAACATCGGATTCCAACTTCATAAAATGTAGTTGTGATATGTCATATACCTTATTTGATTACTGGATTATATTAATAAACTGACATTAAGTAATCTGAAAGTGTTAAGCATTCTTTCTCTTCATGAAACTGTCAACATTTTCATAGACTCATAGAATAGTTTGGGTTGGAAGGGACGTTAAAGATCATCCAGTTCCAACTCAGGGACACTTCCCACTAGATCAGGCTGCTCAAAGTCCCATCCAACCTGGCCTTTAACATCTTCAGGGGTGGGGCAGCCACGAAGTTCCTGGGTAAGTTGTTCCCATGCCTCACCACTCTCATAGTGAAGAAATTCCTCTTTATATCTAGAATAAATCTCCTTCTCCAGATCATACCCATTCCCCCTAGTCGTATCACCACAAGCCTTTGCAAACAGTCCCTCCCCATCTTTATTGTAAGCCCCTTTCTGATACTCAGAGCCTTCTCTTCTCCAGGCTGAACAACCCCAACTCTCTCAGCTTGTCCTCATATGGAAGGTGCTCCAGCCCTCTGATCATCTTTATAGCCCTCCTCTGGACCTGTTCCAAAAGCTCCATATCCTTCTTATGTTTAGGATTCCAGAACTGGACACAGAACTCCAGATGAGGTCTCTTATTTCTGTTGTTTTCTGTGTTAAAAATTTCATTAAAATAGGAGAAAGTCTAATCTACTTGGTAATTCTCTTGCTTTTTTGTTTTAGTCTCTGCTGAACAAGACTGTCTTAGACAGTATGGAAGTTATTTTGTCATGGGAGAGCCTTATATTTGCTTCCAGGCATATATGGAGCCTACCCATTGTGAGTTGTCTATATACTCTGCTCTTCAGCTAGATTGACTCACATAGATAGCTGGATTAGTAATTCCATGGAAAAGAGAAATAGCAATCTGTCTTTTGGAAAGTAAATGTCTGTCTCAAAGAGGAAAATTGGGTGGTTATTGTACATCCATGACTTTTATGCATTAGAGCATCCCTAGAGGTTTCTTTTTAGTCTGGAGAATTTTGTGCACTTCCTCTTGCACACAGTTGGATGCGATGCCAAACCCTGGCTCAGCTGGAGGAGTCAAACTAAGACAGTCACTTTCTCACAGTATGTGTTCCAGCCAAATTTCTAACTCTTAGACACTAGCATGATTCAGACCTAATTGTACTCATGTTATGGGTGTGAAATATTAGCTAAAAATAAAAAATGTATAAATCGATGACTGCTGTCACCAAATGATGACCACATTTATTTTTAAATAGGGCTTTGTAATCTCCCTCAATCAGTTTTACAGTAGGAGTATTTGTTCCCCAGTTAACTGATAGTTTTATTTTGATGTCTTATTATTGTATTATTTGTTTACTGGGAAATCTTATAAAAGCAACACAAATTTTGCTATTGACTTCAGTGGAGCCAAGTCTTTACTCTTAATTTACAGACTGATACAAGACTTCAACTTTCACGGCTACTGTGATAAACAATGATTAATATGAATGACTGTGAATTAAACTGATAGTAGTACCGTGGCAGGAGAACATCTTTTCTGCTGTGTAGGGTAATCTTATTTTACCACAGACACCTATGAATTTGTGAACTGACTCTTATTCAATCATTGTAAGAAAGCTAAATTGCCAGATCAGCTATGAGTATTTTCCACCATCCTGATTATCTGTTGCAGCTCTTAACAATTTCCTGAACAGAGCACAGATAGAGACTCAACAAATACCTGAGAAACTTGAGAGGACTAATGCATTGATCCAAAATTAATTGTATGCTTCTGTTAATCAGTTTCTCAATATATATTTTTTGGATTACATTTACTTCAAATCAACCTGGTGAAGGCAGACCTGCTTGTATATGGGGTCTATATACTACACAATGCTTAGTTAGAAGCATAATTATAAGAAGGTCGCAAATTCCTTTTCAGGTCTGTCTAAAGTGTCAAATTTCTGGAAACTCACAAGTCTGGGTAATACTTTTTCTTACTAATGAGAGAATCTAAGGAATTCGTGGTTTGCAGGAGCCTTGAAAAGTTCAGAAACTCATCATATAATGTCTGATGCTCACTCATCTTTTCTCCCTCATTGCTTTCAGTATGGGGAAAGAACATACTGATCTTTCCCTAGCCACATCAAAACCATGAGTCAAATCCCTCATAGTATCCCCATGTCAGAGTAGAAAAGCATTCTTTGTAGAGCATTTCCAAGCTTACCGGCCATCAGCAGTAATGTTTTTGTTATACCATTTTAAAATTTTCCTTAGCCAATTATATGAAACCACTAATAAGAGACCTCTCCTGTTTGTACAGATGTACTTCAGCTCATACTGATGTTCATACTGTGTCTCCCACTAAAGCCAGTGGTGAGATTTGGCAGTTGTAGCTGACAGGTGCACACTGGAATTTACTGATAAACACACATTGGTTAGGTCCCTTGCTTCCTCCCATGCAGGCACATTGAAAGCCGAAGGTAAGTATCTCACTGGCATTCTGCGTTTTTTTCAGGCTTGAATAGCATACTCTAATATATTGAATTTAGTTTTCTTAAAGCATATTTATTATTTACATTTTAAAAAATATTTTTGCCTGGCAAATACCCAGTTCTTTTTGTGTGCATACATTGAGAATCCAAATTTGCCATATTTTCATATTCATGTGATTTGTTCTATTAGCTCCAATTCAAGAGTGCTTTTTGCTTGCAGACTGTGTAGGAAACAAAGTTCAATTCCTAAACAGAATTGGAAATGCTAAAAAAGCTAATAAATCACCTGTTGCAATATTTTGTAATTTATCTTTCTGTCTAGAACAATGTAAGGAGGCAACAAATTGTCCCAGTCGGTGTGTTACTGTGCAAAAGGAAGGATTTGCTTTTAGCTGTCATTGTCCAGAAGTCATAGCTTTGACTGGGGACCATGTCCTGGGAGAGCATTAGGTGCTGAGCTCCTAAATTGGTCACCAGCAGTCAGTTTAAATGGTGATGACGCTGTGCAAGCGATGAGGATCCTTAACCACCAAACCCAGAGGAGACTGGCAAACAGCCAGCCTGTCCTCCCCCTCAGAAAAGTGCCTTTCTCCTCTGGGGACTCCTTGAATAAAACTCCTGAAAGTAAGTGTCTCTGCTTATTTTTATTCTAAGTAGAGCAAGGGGTCATGGTTGTATAGTGTCACCAGAAAGAGCGTCTTTCCTCCTCCCCAGTGGTAAGCTCAGTGTTCAGTGCAGTCATCTGTGATGTGATGGACAGAAGTTCAATCCCCTCTCCTGTCTGGTGGGAATTCAAAGCCACATCTTCCATCTTTAAGGAAAGCACCCACGAAGCCCACTGACTGTACCAGTCCCTGCTTCAAAAGACATTTTATACCTCTTGTATACAGACTGTTCATTATAATATCAAATTGTGCCTCAAAAAGCCTCAGAGTAGGACGAGTGCTTTGTTTATCTTGAGTGTGATGCTTGCTTCATTTCTCTGTCCTGGTGTTTCCAAAGGAGAAGCAAGTTAAGTTGTCTATCTTCTGGAATGACTTCTACATTAGTGATGAGCAAGGAGTGTGGAAAAAAGTTTAAGCTTATTTACATCATTGAATAAATGATTTTTTTCCTCTCATGTCCTAGATGAATGCTTCGGTTACTGGAGTTAAACTGGAGGGAATTAGTGTAACATCTGCACTAGGAATCATGAAATAGGCATTTTTGGTGCATTCCTACTAGCACAAATCCATTGGAGAATGAGGAAAACCCCAAGACTACAGTAAGCACTCTGCCAGGTTTGACAGAATTCATAAGGCCCTGGGCTTAGGCTGGGAGCCTGGTCTTCTGCATTCCCCTCTCCTCAGACTTCTGACTGTCCTAAGTGGCTGTGATAGGGATTTTAGAGTGTACCTCTGCTTTCAGGATCCATTTCTGGGACTAATCTCTTCTGAACATGCTGATACTGTCTGCCCCACTGACCCCTGTGGCAGCATCTTGCAGAAGTCCTCTATGAACCAGGTTGTAGGGGTTTCTTAAATTCAGTCTGGGGCTACAGGCTGCTTGGAGGGAGCCCTGCCCCGCTGTGACAAGTTGCTGTGCCTGTGTGCCCACACGGACATGGAAGTGCTTGGTTCCCAGGTGTTGGTTCCAGTGGTAAAGCACAGACAGAAAGTCATTGTTGTAAGGTGAAGTGACAGCTGTGGGATGACACCTGTGATTCCAGTTTTGCTTCTAGTGGTCTGATTTCTACCTCAGAACTTCATCTTTGCTGAGTTTCTCCCAGCTCCCTTTACTCTCTTGAAAAGTGATGCCATGTTTCCAACAATTCTTTCACAAGAGAGACAAGCAAAGCTAATGAATAAAACCTTGTTTTTTTCTAGTATGGACCGTAATGTGAGGGAAAGCGCACAAGAAGCAGCTGTAATCAATATGTTGCTAATTAGACCTTGCTCCCTGCTCAGCCTCATGTGGCTGTCTCATATTACCTTGTGTGCTTATGAGCAGCGGGAAGCAGGAGGGAGAATTGAACTTAAAAATTTCATTAACTCACTATTTCTTTCTCTCTGATGGAAATGGAATCAGCATTCAAATGCTGTTCTGTATTTTATTTTTTGCATTGACAGCGTAGCTACACAGAAAATATTATGACCTGCTACTGCCAAATGCAACTGAATGAATTATTCTCAAGCACCCCTGAGCCTGTCTTTGTCACAGTCTCCTATTTCAGTCCCTGTCATGCATTGTGCCTATCATTCATTATAGCTGATGGGTTGAGGGCAGAAAGGTGTCTCTCGTCTTGTTCTCTGGAGAATTTCATCTTGGCTGTCTCATCTTCAATCACTGCTAATAGCTCTGCTGGCACAAACTCAGAAAGCGGCTGCAAGGAGACAACGGAAATATTTCACGGGGTGCTTTATATTTGAACAGATAGTTTTAAAAAATGAATTTGCTGGAGCAGACCAAAATGAAGATTGCTGAGAGATATTTCTCTTACAAGTCTTTTAATTCAAATTTTTATTATTATTAATCTCTAAGTCCTTTGCATTCTTGTTACTTTTTTTCCTATAAACTGCCATAAGGGTTGGGTTGTATTTTGATTAACTAATGAACGTTTATCTGATGAATTCATTAGGATGATTTACTGTTCAGTGAGGAATGTTGGAGGAAAGAACAAAATAGCACTGGAGCCTTAGTATTGTATTTCTGTAGGATGCTTACCCAGATTCTCACCTGAGGCCTCCACTTGGTTTTTAACCACATTGTTGCTGTGTTTGTGGCAGGTATTCTGTCACTACTCTGATATGCTGCAAAGACCATTGTAGAAAAGTGCAACAGAGCTCACCACTTTTGCCAGGAGCCCAGTGGGTAACCCAAGTAATAGTAGAATTGGTGTGCTATTTTTAAGGTTTTAAAATTTTATTGACTATTGTTTTCTTGTGCAAAAAGGTATTTATGATATAGCTTTCTGAACTCTCTGTGTCACTATAGTATCTATCTGAGAAAACAGAATTTATGATCTAGTCTAGCTATTTGAGAAACACAGTAGTGTAGAAATATTCTTGAGTACTTTAGTAACTATTTTTTCAAACAGCTGTAATTAAGTAACTGTAGTTAAATGCATAAGGCAACAGATGCATTTAAGTGTCCTGAGACATAGAATCATAGAATCATAGAATAACCAGGTTGGAAGAGACCCACCGGATCGTCGAGTCCAACCATTCCTATCAAACACTAAACCATGCACCTTAGCACCTTGTCCACCCGTGCCTTAAACACCTCCAGGGAAGGTGAATCAACCACCTCCCTGGGCAGCCTGTTCCAGTGCCCAATGACCCTTTCTGTGAAGAATTTTTTCCTAATGTCCAGCCTAAACCTCCCCTGGCGGAGCTTGAGGCCATTCCCTCTTGTCCTGTCCCCTGTCACTTGGGAGAAGAGACCATCACCCTCCTCTCTACAACCTCCTTTCAGGTAGTTACAGAGAGCAATGCAGTCTCCCCTCAGCCTCCTCTTCTCCAGGCTAAACAACCCCAGCTCTCTCAGCTGTTCCTCATAAGGCCTGTTCTCCAGCCCCCTCACCAGCTTTGTTGCTCTTCTCTGGACTCGCTCCAGAGCCTCAACATCCTTCTTGTGGTGAGGGGCCCAGAATCGAACACAGTATTCGAGGAGCGGTCTCACCAGTGCCGAGTACAGAGGGAGAATAACCTCCCTGGACTTGCTGGTCACGCCGTTTCTGATATAAGCCAAGATGCCATTGGCCTTCTTGGCCACCTGGGCACACTGCTGGCTCATGTTCAGTCGGCTGTCAACCAACACCCCCAGGTCCCTCTCCTCCAGGCAGCTTTCTAGACAGGCTTCTCCTAGTCTGTAGCACTGCACAGGGTTGTTGTGCCTCAAGTGCAGGACCCGGTATTTGGCCTTGTTAAACCTCATGCCATTGGACTCTGCCCAGCGGTCCAGCCTGTTCAGATCCCTTTGCAGAGCCTCCCGACCCTCCAGCAGATCGACACTTCCACCCAGCTTAGTGTCGTCTGCAAACTTGCTAAGGGTGCACTTGATGCCTTCATCCAGGTCATTGATAAAGACATTGAACAGGGCTGGACCCAGCACTGAGCCCTGGGGAACCCCACTTGTCACTGGCCTCCAGCTGGATTTCACACCATTTCCCACCACTCTCTGGCCCAGCCATCCAACCAGTTTTCCACCCAGGAGAGTGTGCGCCTGTCCAGGCCAGAGGCTGACAGTTTCCGAAGCAGAATGCTGTGAGAAACTATGTCAAAGGCTTTACTGATGTCCAGGAAGACCACATCCACAGCCTTTCCCTCATCCAGCAGCCGAGTCACTTGGTCATAGAAGGCGATCAGGTTAGTCTGGCAAGACCTGCCTTTTGTGAACCCATGTTGACTGGGCCTGATCACCCGGTTCTCCTGCATGTGCTTCATGATAGCACTCAAGATCACCTGCTCCATGACTTTCCCTGGCACTGAGGTCAGACTGACAGGTCTGTAGTTTCCTGGGTCCTCCCTGCGACCCTTCTTGTAGATGGGCACAACATCAGCCAGCCTCCAGTCCAGTGGGACTTCCCCAGTCTTCCAGGACTGTTGGAAGATGATGGAAAGGGGTTTGGCCAGCAAATCTGCCAGCTCCTGCAATACCCTTGGGTGAATCCCATCCGGCCCCATAGACTTGTGGGTGTCTAGTCAGGCTAGCAAGGCTCTGACCACCTCCTCTCGGATCATGGGAGCCTCATTTTGCTCCTCTAGCTCCTGGGTTTGTACAGAGAGGGAACGACTTTCTTTACAATTAAAGACTGAGGCAAAGGAGGCATTAAGTACCTCAGCCTTTTCCTCATCCCTTGTCACTGTTGTTCCTTCTGCGTCCAGTAGGGACTGTATGATCTCCCTAGTCCTCCTTTTATTATTTATATATTTATAGAAGGTTTTTTTGTTATCTTTCACAGACTTTGCCAATCTGATTTCTAGTTGAGCCTTAGCCCTTCTGATTTTTTCTCTACACAATCTCACTTCCCTCCTGTAGTCCACCCAAGAGGCCTGTCCCCTCTTCCAGAGCCCATAAACATTTCTCTTCTTCTTGATATCACTCAAGACCTCTCTGTTCAACCAAGCTGGCTTTCTCCCCTGCCGGCTTTTTTTTTCTGGAACATGGGGATGGCTTTCTCCTGAGCTGCTAGGATTTCCTTTTTGAAGAGCTCCCAGCCCTCATGGGCTCCTTTGCCCTTAAGTACTGTCTCCCATGAGACTTTGCCAACCAGCCTGCTGAAGAGATCAAAGTCTGCCCTCTGGAAATTTAATGCTACTGTCCTACTAGCCACCCTCTTCACTTCACCTAGAACAGAAAACCCTATCATCTCATGATCACTTTGTCCTAGGCCTCCACCTACTGCCACATCCCCCACAAGGCCTTCTCTGTTCACAGACAGCGGGTCCAGGAGGGCACCCTCCCTTGTTGGTTCATTCATCAGCTGTGCAAGGAAGTTGTCTTCCACACACGCCAGAAACCTCCTAGACTGCTTCCTTCCTGCTGTATTGTACTTCCAGCAGATATCAGGAAGATTGAAGCCTCCCACAAGAACAAGAGACATTGATCTAGAGACTAACCCCAGCTGTTTATAGAAGAGCTGATCAGCTGCTTCTCCTTGGCTGGGTGGTCTGTAACAGACTCCCATCACAAAATCTACCTTCTTGTGAGCTCCTCTGATTTGAACCCACAGGCACTCAATTTCCTCATCACCACAATCCATCTCAATGGTGTCCAAGTCCTCCCTTACAAAGAGGGCTACCCCGCCTCCTCTCCTACCCTTCCTATCCCGCCCGAAGAGTTTGTACCCCACCATAGCTGCACTCCAGTTATATGAGTCATCCCACCACGTTTCTGTGATGGCAACGACACCATAGGCTCCTTGCCCTACGACAGCTTCCAGCTCTTCCTTCTTATTCCCCATGCTGCGTGCATTAGTGTAAATGCACTTCAGCTGAGCTGCCGAGCCTTCAGCCCTCTTAGAGGGAACAGAGTTAGAGGGAACAAAACTAATCTTTTTTTTTTTTTACTTTTATCCTTGCTAGGTTACAGCCAACTTTACAAATAAGTGTCAAATGATCAAGTATCAATTGAGAGAACTCTTTAGAGCAGTATTTTGGACTAATATTTGCTTTTATATTTTGCACGGCTTTCATTTCCATAAGCATGCTGGAAATGTACATTTGGATAACTAGTGAAGAGAAGGCTATAACACATTGCTGAAACAAAGGCAGACATCTCTGTTGAAGTCAGTATAACCTGTGATTTGGTTTGATTTTTGCTGGTTTTTTTTCAGGAGTACAAAATTGTGTCAAAACGGGACCAGAAAGATGCTATTAAAATACTGTAGTCAGACTGAGAGAAACAGCCTCCATACCTTGCTTGGTTGCAGACTGTCTTTGGCAGAGTGAGAAATCCTCTTGCAAGACTCTTGAAAGTTACATATTTTAGGTGTATGGGACAGAAAACAGATTGAAGGCTATCATTCCTTCCACCCCTCTCAGTTCATAGTTTCAACTCTGGATGCCTGTGGCTCAGTGTAGTTGTCTTCTCAATATCAGAAGGCACAAAAATAATATAAAATATGGATCTTCACGTACTTTCTAGAGTAATATATAAAACTTAAGTCAGGTTTGAAGAAACTTTAGAAATAATTAGTTTCTAAGGATGATTTTTAAGATGACATCAATGATTTAAGTAACAATCTCTATTTCATTATTTGTTGTGTTTTCTGACAAATTAATTGCTTTGAAACATGTTAGATGCTGTGTGTTGAAGCCTTTTTAAATTCACTGATTGAAGTGTTACCTTTTCACGCGTCATTTTTTCCATGGTTTACAAGATTAGGTTTTGTTTGGGAAGAAAATAGTGCATTTTTATGCTAGACTTGATGAAATCATTGTCTGCAACTGTCAAGACAAAAATAACTTGAAGACAGATCATCTTGTTATAGGAGGCTTGCTTCAGCAGTCTGGAACTTACAACCAATTTAGTTATGTCAAGGCATTAAACCTCCTTTTCAGTGAAGACAAGGTGTGAAGAAACAAATATGTTTTATCCAATTTTAATGATGACTATTTTTTAATTAGTAGCAGAAACAAGCAGTAAAGAAATTATGTTAAACATTGTAGTTGAGTTTAAAGATTACAGTATTTACTTTGTGACTAATGGAAGTGCTAACTGAACTTTTGCCCCTCATGTTATTACTTTTAAGGGAACTACCAATGTTAATTTTGCTGGTATGCCACCAAAGGCTGTGCTCCAGAAGCACAGCAAAGGAGCTCTGTCTGCTTATAGGCTTTTGGTTCTTGGAGCTGCAGCAGCCCAAAGCAAGACCCTGACACACGCAGGGTGTGGGCAGGGGCTCCTCGGCACACTTTCTCCACCCCTGGGTGCTGTGCTGTTTGCTGATACAGATGGAGCAGAACTCCTGCCGTACGTGCAGGTGGTGTGACTTTGCTCTGTGCATGCCAGCCCAGCAAAGAAATGAGTTACTGAGGTTTTACCCCCATATATTGAGTTGGTGGCATTTTTTATGATTTCTTTAGGGCACTCAAGAATGAAAACAAAAGGAAAGGGATGCAGAATGAAATTTGCCTGTCTATATGGAACTCAAAAATCCCAGAATACAGATCTGATGACTGAAAAATATGCAGATTAACCAACCTCCCAAAGCAGAAAAGCTAGCAAAAGTCTTAGTATTTTCATTTTGACTTAAAAAATTACCAATTTCTGAATACTTGTTTAGATGAAGTCTTTGAGGAACCATGAAAATATGAGGCAGCTGTTCTAAATAATTGTGTTTCAACAGGGTGTAGAATACTATTCTTTCCTTGATTATCTTCTGCAAGTAAACCCCTATCTCTATTACATCCAACTGACACAGAAAACAAGATGAGTCTTTGATTAGTACAGGAAAATGTGGATTCTGCCTGTATGAATAACGGAAATGGTGCCTGAGTCTATGTTTATCTAGACTTAGTCATTAAATTGTTTTATCTTGTCATGTGAACTTATCTAAGAGAATTTCACTTTGAGCAAGACAAGCAGAGGTTACAGCCTCCGGAAAGTGCCAGAATGTCACTTCCAGCATCTTCCACACGCCTCATTTCTAATCTCACTAATGGTATTGTGACCGTTCCAGCGCTTATGGAACTTGTAAGTGGAAAGCTGCACAGAGACAAATTCATGTATTCCGGCATGGGCAATGCTACTTCTATTCTGCTTCTGTTGGAAGGGGCCCAAAATGAGTTATTCTTGTCCTCATCCATTAAGCATTCCTCTGCTTAGCAGTGTAAATGTAATTAAGATTGTGGGCCTCATGACTCTTTTTAACGGAATTAGATCTCATGACTCACTTGGGCATTATCTGAAGAAAGTCTCCCTATACAAAATGACTCAATCACTAAGATTGCTATCTGGCAGCAAGCCAAGATATTAGGGATGGAAGAGCTAGCACTTAATCTGATTCAGGGACATCTTTAATATTTTCTGAACATACACACAAGCCTATTCCAAACCTCTTTCCCTCCAAAATAAGAACTTAAGAATTTATTTTGGGCACACTCTTTAAGATGCCTTACAACGTTATCGTTCCTTTTAAAATAATTGCATTTAATTCAGAAACATTTTCCAAAATTTCAGATAGAAAAATAGTGCATACAAATCAGGACAAAGTTCAAGGCAGTGAGAAGGTCACTGAGCGTAGGAGACTGAGACTAATGGCAGTTTCATTGATTTAGTAATTTTTCCCTTTTTTACTCCCTTAAAATCAAGATCGAGTAAAAGAACTGAATCAGACTAAATATTCATTTTTCAATCTCCACCATCATGTTCAGTCGCTAATACTTAGGAAAAAGTGATGGGAAACTGTGAGCTTTCTTGTAGTATGCTCTTCTAGATTGTGACCATAGGTAGTGGTGGGACATGTTATCTTGAAGGTTATTTATATTTAAAATCTCCCATTAACTTAATCTTCCCTGTATTGACTCAACTGTTTTTCATCCCACTTGAAGCTTCTATGATGTTCAAAATACACTTATGTACTGTATCAAAAGGTAATGCATCTCTTGGTTTAAAACCTTGTGTCTGAACATTTATGAGTATTTCATAGTTATTTTGTTGCAAGAAACACAAAATAACTGCTATTATTTTTTTTCCCATGCTTTTTGTGGCTTTTTGGTCCATCTAATCTCCTCTTCCTGGAGTTTTATGTTCCAATCTGAAGAACGATAGCACATCTAGCTCATCTCCAAAGAGAACAACCGGTATGTCATTCAAGACTCAGAAGACCTGCAGCCTATAGCTGCTGCAGAAACCTCACAATTTTCCAAACAGCATCTTCTCTTCCAGTGACAGGAGAAGAAAAAACTTCCAAGGCTTGCTATGACTATATTAATTTATATCTGTCGTGACAGGATACTTGCACGCAAAAAGCCTAATTTTTGAGCGTGTAAATTTGTTATCAAAAGCCAAACAAGTAAAAATGAAGTGCAGGTTACTTTTGTACTTCTGCAGAGGTGTCTCGTATGACTTTTTCTGTCCAGTTATCCGGCCTTAGAAATGCTGGTCAAGATTTTAACTGTGTTCTTCCTGTTAGAATTATGGTCACAATTGCTGATTGCCAGAAAGCTGGTATTTCCTCCCTGTAAAAGGAAGAGGGAATAAGTAATAATTAAATTATAACAATGAATCATTATCAAAATGTATTTCTATGAAGTATAAAATTTCTTACAGCAATACATTCTGAACAATGTCATTCTTTGTATTTATCCTAGTCTCAGAGAGGCAAACTGATCTGCATTTATGACAAATTGGTAAGTGTCGTACAATGTTTAAGTCAGAACAGTGAACTTTTTTTTGTCTAAAATGAAGTTGAGTGCCATGATGCAGAACTTTATGGAACCTCAGTGGATATAAAAGAATATAATAGGATTATAGAGTAGTTTGGTTTGGAAGGGACGTTAAAGATCATCCAATTCCAACCCACCTGCCATGGGCAGGGATATCCCACTAGATCAGGCTGCCCAAGGCCGCATCCATCCTGGCCTTGAACACCTCCAGGGATGGTACATCCACAACATCCCTGGGAAACCTGTTCCAGGGTCTCACCACTCTCATAGTGAAGAAATTCCTTCTTATATCTAGTCTAAATCTCCCTCTCCAGTTTATAGCCATTGCCCCTAGTTCTATCACTAAAAGCCTTTGTAAACAGTCCCTCCCCAGCTTTCCTGTAGCCCCTTCAGGTACTGGAAGTTCACTACAAGGTCTCCTCAGAGCCTTTTCTTCTCCAGGCTGAACAACCCCAACTCTCTCAGCCTGTCCTCATATGGGAGGTGCTCCGGCCTCCTAACTATTCAGTGATTATGCAAGATCCTTTTAAACTGCTGAAAGAGTTTTGCTGTGCATTGGTACTGAAACTGCATCATAACCTAAGAAGATATTAAATATTTGGCAAAACTTTCTAGAGAAACTAGTTTTTTAGGGTTTAATGTAAGCAACATCTGAACGCGTGCAACTTTGATATTTGAATTCAAGAAAACACTGGCTGCTGCCCATTACATTTACTCTAGGATATATACATGATGGATATGCTGCACCAACAGTTACTCCTTTGCAGTTTGTGAACAGATGCAACTGAAATAGTAGACTCTGCCAATGAACCAAGATGTTGGGCCTGTGCTCATCCATTGCTGAAATAGGAACAATGTGACAACTGGTTTTGTGCTTGAAGAATATACCAAGAAAGTTTTAAATAGTAATAATTGTTCAACTCTAGCTTAACAGCAGGGCCTAGTCTGTTGTTCAAGTCAATGAATGAAAAATTGTCCCTCTCTGAATTAAGCAGGCACTTTGCCATTGACTTCAGCGGAGCCAGAGCAGCATGTGTGGGCCTGTAGAATTACTTGCCTGTAGACAAGGCCCATGATATTCAGATGTTTCAGAAAAAAATGCAGCATTATTGTTTCTGATTTATAACAAAGAAAACTAGAGGAACCAAGGTAAGAGACTGATAATTCCTGTAGCCTGAGCCATGAGATTTCCTGGCTTTCTGGATGGAGAGGCACAGAGGCATATTTGTGGTTTGTGTAAAGCAAAATGCAAGTATGAAATATTTGGAAACTTCACCATCTGGCACCAAAAATACAAGGAGTCACTTGTCTAACACAGCATCATTTGTATTTCTCTTTCGTGAATCTATGAAATATATTAGGCAACTGCAGGTAAACAGCCTAATCACTCAAAACTTTTGATTGCTTGAGATGTGGCTGTCACCTGAACACACGGTAAGAACTGTGCCAAATGAGTGGTTTAAATGATTACTAGTGCATTTATAATGCCTTTGCCCAGAGGATATGGTTACTTTTGTTTTCAACCTCTATTTCGACTGAAAAGGGTTTTTTTTTGCAAGGTGCATCATAACTCTGTTAACATGGACATTTTTAGAGTAAATGCTTAGCATCCTGAACCAATGAAGTTAACATAATGAAACTGGAATTTTGATTAGCCATGAGGCAGCTGTGCTTGTGAGTAGGCATCTTCTGCAGACCTGTAACAACATTTTCTCAATTATACCTTATCAAAAGAATGGAAGGTGGCGAAGGTCAGACTCCAACTACTGGAACACTGTGTCTCCAAGGTCTGATCCTGTACTTGGGCCAATCTTGGCAAAACTTTCCCTGAATTACATTGGGTGCTTCCCGTGAACTATTCTGAGTGCTAGTGCAGCTGTTCCATCTGTCTTCTTTGCTGTTCTGCTGCCAGTAAGGAAATACAAAGAAAATATTTCATGCTTTCATGTAACTGGAAGAGATAGGTTAAAAAAAAAAAAAAAACAGAAAGAAAAAAGAAAAAAGGAACCTCCTCTCACATCTGTTTTCTAATTCTGACTTCCTGAAACATTTAGGAATTTTACTTTCTTCGCTTCTATGTGGTCTTTCCCAGAGAAAATAGCCCGGTGCCTCTTCAAAACCTGAACTTTCCATATCTGAACAACATCCATTCAATCCAACAGATACACTGCTTTATTAAATTACTTAAAGACACTGACAAAACCCATAACTAAGCATCTTAATCTCAAGGAGCTCAGTTCTAATTTGAACAATGGCTTCCACTAGATCAGCACAGAGAAAAGATAAAGTGAAAAGCTGCCTCTATGTGCAAGCTAGACAGTACACAGCAAAGCCCCAAATCAATAAAAGCAACATTAAATATGCTGCTCTCCTTTAGGCATTTACTTATGTAGTGCAGGGATTTTTGTCTTCAAGTTTACTGAGTTCCAGAGAAGGCTTTATTTTATACAGGATTTTGCCTTTCAAGGAAGAGCAATTTCTTTGTGGAAGTATTAGTTTTCTTCTTCCTCTAAGCAGAAAAAAAGACACGTTTATAAACACAATAATAATTCTTGTGACTTATTTTGAATCCTTTATAAGAGCAATTCTACTAACAGAGAAAGGGAATACATGGTTTTCACCTATTAGCCAGCCAGAAAACTCCTGTACCTGTGTGGCAATTTCAAGGCCTATTTATCACCAGAACATTCATGCATTGTATTCTGTGGAGACTGAAAGCTAGAAGTTCCATTATAGTTGGTTAAGGTCTCATATAAATGAGGATATTTTTTGAAATGTGATGTAAGCTGTGTGACTATGGAGTCATGGAGTCATTCTGGTTGGAGGAGATGTCAGGAAGTCTCAAGGTCAACTTCCTGCTCAAAACATAATCGTCATTAAATTTGCTCAGAATTTTGTCTAAGGTTGGATTTCAGAAGTCATCAAAGATGGCAAGTCCATGGTCTCACTGAGAACCCTGTCCCAGCACTAGTTATTTTTCCTCCTAATGAAACATTTTTCTTTTCCAGTTGGATCCTCCCCTGTTTCTATTTGTGATACTGTCTATTGTTCTCCCATCATGAACCACATTAAAGAACCTAGCTCTGTCTTTTCAGTTACCTTCTCTTAGCTATTGGAAAATAGATATCAGACTTCCCCCAAGAATTCTCTTCTCCAGGCAAGAAAGTATTTTGTGATTTAATACACATTTGTGACTCAAGTCCAATGCCAAATTGTTTGCTTGTTTATTTACCATCCTTACAAAGAGATCTCAGTGAAAATGAAGTGTCATTATTGCTGGAATAAAGTGCAAACATGAAAAGCCAATGCAATATTACTGAAAAAAAATATTTATTTATACATGTATGTTCTGGGCAACAACTTGACAACCATGTTTTTTAAGTACAGTAATCTTATTCTCTCAATGTCTGAATGCAGAACTAGTACCTAAATCAGAAGTCAAACATTATTAGATGTATATTCACCTGAAGAGGGAATTTCTCCTTTTGTAATAGCCTTCACAATGAAGGCACTTACTTTTATAATTACTGCATCTGCTAGGTCAGTTGATATCTGTGGGACACCTTTAGACTCATCAGCTGGTGTTTCTTCTTACTAATTTTAGATGCATAGCTTCTTCTTTACCTTTTCACTACCTGAAGATCTGACTACTGTAAATGGAAAGAAACAAAAATCTTCAGAGAACACTCCTTTTCACACAAGGCAAGCAACTGAAGTATGTGTAATAAGCCACCATTTCCTTATGCCTCTTTCTTGTTAATTAAAGCATAAGGAGCTAGAGATGACACACTTAGACGTACATACATAAGATTTAGGTGAGATAAATCATGTCTCTTAGGTATCAGAAGATTAAATCAGGCAGATGTTTACCTTACTCAATTGCAGTCCAAATCTGCAGATAGAATTATTACAACTCCTATGCAGGAAAAAAAGATTAGTCACTTCCAAAGGAAGTCCTTTATAGGATGCTTAGCAAACTAACCAGCATGTGCATGTAACTTCAATGTTCCTCTCTTTTCCCTGGCTCTCTATTAAATGTCCAGTCTAGAAGAGTGCTGCCTTCTACAGAACCAGGTGTCTTTGTGTGTGATGCCCTGCAGTAGATGGAATGATTCAACTCTTGACCAGTGTAAGAAACTTAATGCCTTCTGATGTATTGCCTCCTACTAGCAGGAAAAAACAAAGTTTTTTTTTCTTGTTTTCTTATCAAGACATCACATCTTTCATTAGTGCTGGCTGTGGAGCTGCAGTAGTTCACCGTGCATTTCTGGAGCAAAACACTTGGTGCTAACAAACAGAGTTTAGATGGAAACAGGAAAATTTGGGTTGGAAGGAACTTCTGGAAGTCAACTAGTCCAATGTCTTGCCTGATGCTGATCCCCTCTGAAAAAAGCCTGAGAAGATGTCTATCAGACGAGATGAGTCCTGAGCTTCTGTTTTTTTCTACTGACTGTGAAAGGAGAGGAGCCTAGATGTAAATGTCAATGCTCCATACAAAGTATTTGGTGGTACTGAGGAGCAGGGTAGAAAGCCAGAACAACTTCTTAGTCCCCTGCTATAGAGAGCATTTCATTTTTATCACGTCATGCAAGCGGATCACATTGTTCATAATGCTGCCTTGCAATAACTTCTAAACTCTCTGTGACCTTTTTAGGCTGGATGTGAAGCATAAGCAGTGTTCAACTGGTACAAGTGTAGACTTCTGCTGTGGACAGTGCCTTGAATAATATCCAGCGTATCGGTAGGTGGTAGGAAAGTACATATAAATAGCCAAGCTAAATGGGCCAATGGTTATCTGTGCTATGGCACTTCTGACGTTTGTTCCATGAGAAACAAGGAATTTTAGGTGACTAAATTGCCTCTTTGTACAAAAAATTCTCAGCAACCTGTGTGTTTTCTGCCTTTATATGCCTTCATATGTATCAATACCGGCTGGCAAAAGGCTTCCATAGATAGGACAGCATTTAGCATTTTGTGTCATTTCTTATTTAGTTTACAAGTCAGTATGAATTTCCTTTTCCCCCTTTTAACATCAAGGCAGTAGCACGAAGTCACATGCAAGTTCAGAAGGTACTCGGTGTACTTAGATACTCTGGCACAGAAGCTGTTAAGGAACTTGGCTTCTGGTAAATTACATTAGAGAATAAGCTTAATTTATTTGATTACCTTTGCCATTGTGGGGAAAGCATGAGCAATTTAGAGGATTAAATGGAGCTGCACAGAAATGGCGGAAGTCCATTTAAGGCTTTCAAAGTTTGATCCTTTTGATAAGAGAGTGTGTTTTGCCAAATGAACATTGAAATGGCCTTGTGATTACTTTTCAACCGTATATTGTAATTTCATTATGGTGACCTTGAATGCGGAGTTGTATCAGTTTCTTACAGGCTGGCTCATCTCTGCTACTCTCCATTACTTCCTAAAGGGTCAAATCTTGTACTTCTTGCTTCTTGCTTCCCTACACAGAATTCCTATGGACATCTGAATCACATATAGTTTTGGATCACAACAGATTCTGGTCAATATGCCCACAGAGTATTGAAGTGAGTGAATGACATGGCCAAATTAAAGGATGCATTGTCCCTAAATTAATGCACTTTGGTTTGATCTCTAAAAACAACAGCCTGGAGGGCAATACTATTTTGGAAGACTCCTTCTGCTATCCAGAGTGAGAAGAGAGTACGGCTGCTGTTTCAGGCACTCTACAGCAGGCCTGCTTTACTGCAAACTGTATGACACTGTTGGTGCACTGTGCACTAGGACTGTAGCAGATTTCTGAGCACAAGCAAAGGCATTTAAGCATTTTTCTTATGTCCACGATCCATGACTCAATTGTGAGTCATATCTTGAAGTTTTACATTATTAGAAAGATGCCATTGTGCATGCCATTTATAAATGAGTATCCAGTTTGCTATGAGCACATAATTATGAGGTAGTATGCTATACAACCATAACAACTGTACATTTTTCCTTCTTTTTTATGTTTAATTGAATTGGAAAAGTACTATATTAAATGCTTAACCATTAAATAGAAAGTAAAGTGTAAGAGTGGTTGCAGAGTTGTAAACTCTCACTTGGGAGGTGGTTGAGTCACCTTCCCTGGAGGTGTTTAAGGGATGGGTGGACGAGGTGCTGAGGGGCATGGTTTAGTATTTGATAGGAATGGTTGGACTCGATGATCCGGTGGGTCTTTTCCAAACTGGTGATTCTATGATTCTATATAAGTCATTCTGAAGCATTTATAAAGAGAGTTTCAGACAAAAAGGGTGTGACAGATAGATAACCACCTATCATCTGTATGCTATAAGGCAAGGATTGCCATTTAATAAGCACTTCTCACAGGGAAGGTTTAGTAAGTCAATCACACTGTGACCACAAAGTGACCACTTTTTATCTGCTTGACTAGAACAAGAGCTGGGGTAATCACCCTCATTCCCACCTAAATGTGAATTTGACTGAGACTGAATACTTCCTGCACTTCATCATTAGCATAATGAAATTTGCTACATCAATGGATGCCGAGGAACAAGGAACTTGAGAGACAAGGTGATGTCAAAGCTCTCACAGTGCCCCTAGAGCAATCAATGTTTGCAGGTCTTCTGCAGGGGTTTCTGCCTCTCACTAACAGTGTAGTGATAGTCTGTACTAAACACTAAAATCGGCGCTGACATCTCTCTTTTCTGTGCTGCTGTCTATACCTGCACATATGATGACCTGTCTCATTTCCTTAGGAAGAGTCACTGTTACCTCCCCTGGAATGGAAGCCACAGGGTTTACATTTGCTCATGAAAACCTGCCTTAGGGATGTGTTATTATGAGGCAGCGCAACTGTGTTGTGGAAGTTAAGTTCGTCACAGTTGCTGTTTTACTTGACGATTCTTTTGTCTTGGATGATATAAATTATGCTGGGGACTGACTACCAGTTTACACTAGGGAAAAATAAATGATTTACTTGACTTTTCTAATCATCCTAAAGAATTATTACTTTTTTTAATTCTGTGCTTTTTTTAGTATGCCAACCCTCAGTTCTTTTTCTGCTTTCAAATTTCAAGAAAAGAATCTCATCCATCTTGTCTTGAATCTGGTAGATGCTGTAGATGGCTATGCTGCTTGGTGTTTATAGGACCAAATCAAACCACTGATTTTTTATATGGAACTCCCTATTGCCCTGAACAAATTCTAGTAAGGAAAAGCTAATGGCATAACTATGGCCCTTATAGATGAACAACACCTGGTTTACTTGACATTTTGTTTTGTTTTACAATTGTCACGACACAAACTGGACGGTCCAGGGATCACCACGTAAAGATCCTGGCTCTCCCCATAAAATGTATGGGTACAGCAGCCACTGGGCTAAATGAAGGCAAAATCATGCCTAAGATTGATCTAAAAGGAGTTTATTTCTACAGGCATTCTTAGAAATGAGATTGGCATTGGCTTGCTAAATCTGTGTTAAGGGAAAAGAAACAAAGAAAGAAAAAGGAGGACAGAAAAAGTGCAAGGCTACCACCTGGGCTCCGTTTCTCCTCTTCTCTCAGGATGATGGTCACACTACTGCAAATGGCTCCTCTTCCAGAGTATTATTTGCTCACAGTAATTTATAGGTTTTTGGTGGAAGCGTGCAGAGCTTCTTCTAGGAAAGTTTTAGAACTGAGTTCGGGGGGACTTAGGTAGGCTCTGGAGTCCATAGTGGGTCCAAGGTATTGTTCTGCCCTGCCCTACTGACAAGACTGCAGCATGATCTCTCCGGGCAACAAGCACAGCTGGGCTGCTTGTGAGAATGAGATAAGGTTGAAGGGCACTGTCTTTGCTGCAGTCAAAAACAAGTAGTTTAAGACAGGAAAACAAATACTTTAAGGCAGCCAAAAAGAACCAGTCTCTTACAACAATCTCTGATTAAAACAATTTTCTGTTAGTATGCATTTCTTTTTTTACCTCGCTTTCAACCTTTTTGTTGTAAAGTAGTTAAGAGAAGAACGTATCAGGTTTATAGTATGCAGAGAATGGGTTACTGCTATTCTTATCTATGACAGATAAATAAATGGAAATATTTACTTAATGATTTTTTTGTGTGTGTTGGCTCAGACCTTTGACACTTGCAGTTACTAGAGCACCTCTGAGAAAGAAACTCATGCTAAAGCCTGAGTCTTTTCAGAGGGAGACTGTAATAGTAGATTCCCGTATTTCTGTGCAAAAATGAAGCAGGGTACTCTTAACCACTAGTGATTTCCCAAAGTCAAGCAAGGAAGGTGGGATTGGCTGGATGAATCGTATGTTTGATGTAAAAATGGTGTTCCTACTGTGATTTGTAAAAAAATGACCTCTAAAAGAAAGGAGGGGATGTGTGTCAAGGATAAACCTATGGGTTTTAAAACAGCCAGTGGTGCTAGCAAATGCTCTGTACCCCAGACAATAAATTTTCTCTCTTGCTTTGTAGGATGGTGGGCAGATTTAACCCTCTTTCTCACTTGCAACATGACAATTTTGTAGCAACCCCTGGATGGAGGCATGTTAGCAACATAAGACTACCGAAGGCCAGAACTATCATGTATCAGAAAGACAAGACCATGTAAAATGGAAAAATAATCACAAAAATATGCACAACCCATTTCCACTCCAAATATTATAATATAAATTTCTATAATAAATGCTAGGAAGATGGAAATATAAGACAGAGAAAATGTATATTAATGATCTACTTTAAATACAGGATTTCAAACTAGAGAGCTACCAACCATAAATGAACTGTTCTTTCTCTTGGGAAAGAGGAAGTTTACAATGCATTTTATGCTTTCTCAGCAGCTCATTACAAGAACTTGTGGCAGTTTGAAGCCTTATTCAAGTAGAAAGAGACTGAACTCTGCCCCCTTAAGGTTTTGCTGCACATTCCAAATTTTGCACCCATTTAATGATGGATGCCTAAAATTTGGTCAAGGAATATTTTCTCTGCAATGTATAAACAGTTTTATTACTATGAGTGCTATGGTAAGTCCTTTTCACCACTTAATCATAATTATTTCCTTCTATTTGCCAATAGTCTAATAATTTTTACATTCCACCTTCATTCTAGCCTCCCAGACACTCACTGCAAGGATTCATTTCAGTATTTTGTTTACTTAAAACTTCTCTATAACTTTTCATATGCCTCCTCAAGCCATTTGTGAATGTTTGTGCAAAACTTGGGAATGAAAAAGCGGGGGGGGGGGGGAAGAAAATGTTTTGAATACTTTCAGCTCAATGAAGGAAAATAAAACACAGATCCATGCTGGATTTTGATGGACTGGCTGATCACTTTTGGGCTGACCATGTGCGAGCTGCCTTTCAATGGGCAATGTGGTTAACTGTGTGTCTGGGAGAGAAAGGTGGCAAGCACTTGTTTTTTCTAGAGCTGAACTGTTTGATCTACTCAACTGGTTTTCAAGCTTCCTGTGTCCTACCTGAATACAACAGTAAAAATGACAAAGATGGATTAGCTGACTTTAAATCTTCCTGTATACATTTCCTAGTTTATGGTTGTGAAAATGTCATCAGGACCTCTGCATGCGACTAGAGATGTTAAAGTTGTCCTGCCTAAAAAATCAACTCTAAAATTAAGCACATACTCTATAAACAAATGTTTAAAAATACAATAAATAATAAGGTATCTTAGGAATCTCTTCTAGTGTCTGTTGCACTGTCTAAAAGTTGTCCCTTGTTTTTAAAGAGGAAAGTGTTGAGCTGCTTCCTGAAACTGGCATTGTCTCTTTCAAATGAAGAGGAAGAAGATTAAAGGTTGAGAAGACAAGAAGCTGTTTCTGAATGAGGGACTGCTCTAGGGTAGGTACGTATGAGGGGATGAATGACTGGGAATTTAAAAGGTGTTGTTGTCAGAAGTCTCTGAATGGGACTGTTTGTGCAGAGTAAAAGCAAAAGGCTGTCCTTTCTCTTGTGTTTATACTCTCTCTTGTGCACTGAACACCATGACAGTGGTTTGGATTATGGTAGATGTCAGTCTCCCTTCCTACAAATCACTTCCGTAAATGTACTTTTTCTTATCAAGTGAAAATTCAGCAGTAATAGAAAAATACTCCGACTAGCCTCGAAGCTGAATGACATTGTGAATCCATGTTCTTTCAGAGACTGTTCTAAAAATACCAGATTTCACAGGTGAGTTCTATTATATTTCAGGCTCAAGATAAGAAGTCTGGCAAGAATAACTGGAAAAGATGTTCTTAATGAGGAAAGAGAAAATATCAGTAGAGTTATTTCTATGTTATTCCTTTGATTAATATCCAACACCTTTATCACACAGGAGACAACATGTACATTGTGAGTAAATTAAAGGCGTTCTTAATAAATGCATCAGTCAACTGGGAGAAAGTAGAAAGCCTTTACTTGCAAAATTTGCCGATAACCTCAATCATCTGTATAAGTAAATAAAGACAAGGACAGGCAAGTCATAAAAATTGAATGGAATTCCTTTGCAAAGTGGGTTGATCTGAGTTGTGGGCCTTTGAAGACAACTCAACGTAAGACTGTGGATTCTTAAACAAAGAGTATGGGTTCCACGTTTGAAATAGAACACTGTAATGTTATGATATTGAAAAGATCTTAAGAGAAATGTACACAAGCATAGGCATTTCTATTGGGACAGTTAGCAGAAGAGCTAATATGATCTGTGGAGGTAGAAGCAAAGGTACGGACAGGAGGAGAGGAAGGGCTGTTTGTTTAAGTGCTATCAAGGCCATCACTGGAACACTTAACCTTTGAGTGATTAGTTTGAGAATTAAGCTGAAAAACTGAAAAGGTTTTAAGAAAGTCTAAGCTGCAGTCTGGAAAACAGATAGAGCTTTGTAAAACGCCTCTGGCCTGGACAGGCGCACACTCTCCTGGGTGGAAAACTGGTTGGATGGCCGGGCCCAGAGAGTGGTGGGAAATGGTGTGAAATCCAGCTGGAGGCCAGTGACAAGTGGGGTTCCCCAGGGCTCACTGCTGGGTCCAGCCCTGTTCAGTGTCTTTATCAATGACCTGGATGAAGGCACTGAGGGCACCCTTAGCACGTTTGTGGATGACACTAAGCTGGGTGGAAGTGTTGATCTGCTGGAGCGTCTGCAAAGGGATCTGAACAGGCTGGACCAGTGGGCAGAGTCCAATGGCATGAGGTTTAACAAGGCCAAATGCCGGGTCCTGCTCTTGGGGCACAACAACCCTATGCAGTGCTACAGACTAGGAGAAGAATGGCTAGAAAGCTGCCTGGAGGAGAAGGACCTGGAGATGTTGGTTGACAGCCGACTGAACATGAGCCAGCAGTGTGCCCAGGTGGCCAAGAAGGCCAATGGCATCTTGGATTGTATCAGAAACAGTGTGACCAGCAGGTCCAGGGAGGTTATTCTGCCCCTGTATACATGGGATGTGCCTCATGCTGTTCTCTGCACTGAGGCCAGTTGTCAAAGCAATAATTGAATTACACTATTATGTTCTTTCGTTCTCTAAAACAAGGTATTTGAGTGAAGGCTGGGTGATATCAGACTCAAAGACCTTTGAAAGACAGTCGTCATTATGTTCTCATGTGACAGAAAAGAGAAAGTCTGCAGGCAATTGTACAGATGCTGAGCTGGACAATAGTAAAACTTGGAAGAAAAAGCTGCTTCTGAAATCAATGATGTGACAATCTGCATAAAAATTTTAGGAGTGGAGTATGAGGAAAAAGCTATTGTGTATAAATGCTCACCTGCTGTTCTATTTCTGCCTGAGGATGAAGTTACTGAGCAAAATGTTGGAGAGGTAGAAAAAGTGTATGGTCAAAGGTTATGAGATCCTCCTGAAAAGAAGAAAAGGGAAGATGAACTTCTTAAGAATCTGCTGAAAGATGATTGCAGTGAAAGGTAGAGAGGGAATTGAAAGTGGAACACATGATATCAATAAACACTTGACAGATCATACTGCAGGCGTGAGGAAGGATGGAGATGGTCAGAGTCAGATCAGTGGAAAGCCACTGAAGGGATTAAGGCTGGAGAGAGGAGAATCTAGATAGTTATTATAGACTGTGCAGTTTAGCAGTCAAAAGAAAAAAGGCAAAGAGAATGAGGAAGGGACAAGCCAATAAATTAATGGAGGTGTGAGTCTGAGGTATATTTATACCGTAGGTAGAAGTAACCAGAGATAACTGAGAAAACATAGACTATTAAAGGGTGAGGCAGGAGGCAGTTCAAGGGATGTCAGATGGGTCAGCTTTGGGACATGGTCCATACAAAGAGGCAAATAACAGGAAGAGGATGAAAGGTCCTGAGGAACTGTACCACTGAAAGAGCTGATCAAGCTTCAACAAAGCTGGTAGCATAGATTTATTTAGCAGTGAAGGTGACAAAACTGAATTTGCAGCAGAGGACTTGTATTTCTACAAGAAGTTGTAATGCAGAGCAGCTGCTAGGGACACATATTTTTGTGTTCAACAGGTAAGGCCTAACAGGGAAGAAATGGGTAAAAAGTTCGAGAATGGAAGCTAATGAAGCATGATGAGCATCAAACGGTATTAATATAAAGAGGGCAAAAAGGGCAGAGGAAAAAAGGGAGCTGGCTTTGCCAGTTAATCGGAAATCATGAGGGAGCAAATGGCCAGTGCTGAAGGGATGACCAAGAGGAGAAGTTTAGACACAGTGAATTTAGAGAAGCAGCAGTGATGTATGGAGGCCAACTCCAGTGAACAGTTTTACTCTAGAACACTGAATCTTGATGAAGTAAAAATCTGGGGAAACATATAAAGGAAGGGAATTACATGGGGAGTTGGAAATGCTGAAGATTAATATGAGAATCTGGACAGACAGAAAAAGGGAGAAAGTGAGTGGGTAGCTGATCCCACAGGTAGGCTAATGGCGCAGACTTCCTTTTGGAAAGGCTCCTGTAATTGTTAAGGCTGTAGCAAGCATATTTTTTTGTCCTCTAGGAACTTTACCCTAGAAGTCTTATTTAACACCATAATTATATCATCATATGTTCAGTTAGCTTTATAAGCCTCTGAGGAGGACCATGAGCACTCTTTCCACACAACCCTGCATTTCTCTTGCTGTTAATTTAATGCTTATGAAGAGCCCATAAATTTGTATTGATCTTTTCTTCTTTCCTCCTTGCAGGCTTCAACCACATTAGTATATGGAACAGATGGGAGTCTTTAACTCATTAGAGGGAGCCAGTTTAATACTGACCCCATCAATCTGTTCTATTCTTACCTTGGAGACAAGTTTTTCTGTAAAGTGTGTAGTTATATGCATCTACTGCTGTGCGTATACTTGGACAACAAGTTCTGAAGTTACTGAGGCAGAACAAAAGGAAATAGATATGTTGGAGAGTGGATGAAGAGGAGACCTTTTGGCATGCCACCAAACAGAAAGCATAACTAGAGTGAATTTATAACTGTGCTGCAGTTACCTAAGGAAAAATAAAAATACACAAGCACAGCTTGGTATGCTTCAGAGTTTGAACTGCCCTTGTTTTTAAAAAATAATTAACTCACCTGATCTTTACACTACCTCTTCTAAATTTAATCGCTCTGGGACAATTAGAGTAATTTTGTGTTTTCTCCTTTAGTGCTCCTCTGAAACTACAGCATCTGGGTACATTTAAGGACTAATTTGGCTCAGTACAACAGAAAAGAAAAATGTGTACTTCTGTGATTAACAGTTTCCTTTCATCAGGCTTGCTCTCTCTTTCTTCCTTTGTTTTTCATTATTGAGCTTTCTGAAGGGTTAGTGTATTAACTAACAGTGAAAGCTTCACTTGAAAGATTACCGCACATAATACACAAACAAAACACAAGAGAGAGAGACATGGAAAACAGTATGGGATTCATTTATTAAACATATAAAGTTTCTGCAATGACAGAAACTTTGTTTCTAGTAATTAGCACATTTTATAACATAGCAATATTTGCTTTTGCTTAATTTGGGAAACTCTTGGAAAGATGGTTGAAGTCTGGGGCAACTGCCCACTTTTTTTTTTTTCACTAGGCAAAACAATTCTCAGACTGCACAACTTCATTTGAAATCAAGGCAATGGACTTGAAAGCACTGAAAACACTCACTATGACTGCTCATTTAAGCAGTTAGTAAAACTTGAATTACATTAATATTATTGGAAGTGCATAGGAAAGTGTAATGAAAACAGAAACACGAGTAAGTGCAGAGTATATTTGTTTTTGTTTTAAGAGCTTATATTGTCTCATAAAAAGAGTGAGAAGAAAAGTGAAGGTTTCGTCCAAGATAGAAAGAATTATAAACTGGACAATAGGTGCACTGTATGGTTTTCTTCCCATATTTCTGTTTGGCAGGAACAGGACCATAAAACTAGATCTTCATTCTGTTAGAGATTTTGCCTTCTGTTACTTATCGCATAATGTGACACCAATATAATGTCTGTAGCAGCCAATTGTCATGTCCCAGCCAGATGTTCCAGCCAGAGATTTGGCCGTTTAGTGACAAGTCATTAATTCCATTCCAGTAACTAATTACAGCACCTTGAGCTGCATCTCCAAAATAGATCCTTTTTCCTTTTGCCCTCACAAAGAACTGTCATACCATTTCCTGAATGTTCAGTTTGTTTCCTTTTAAGTAAACTTCCAAAGAAGATAAATGAATGTAATTCCAGATTATGGCCTGAAGTAAAGGACACACAGCAAGACCAGACTTTCCAGTTTTCCTATTCCGGTTTCATAAAATAAATACATGATATAAGAAATTGCTGAAAACATTTCCTAAATAGGTGGTTGATTAAAAAAACCTCTACATTGGTGGCTTCAGACTTTTTAATTGTTTAGTACAAAGGCCTTACAAAACATAGATAAGCATCCAACACACTTTAGTTCCAGTTTCTTCAAGATTTTAATGTACTAGTGTCACATTTGTTTTTTATATTGTTCTCTTTCAATAAAATAAAGCATCAGATGAAATATGAAAGCATTAATGATTTAAACAATGGATTTTGTAACTGGCCATTCCAAATCATACATTTATGTCCCCACAGGGGAGGAAACCCTGTGACCATAGTCAAGAATTGAAGCAATTTACAGACAGCCTTGTTTTTCTTTTTGCATCTGTCAGTAAGCAAATAATGAATGAGCCACAGTATTATCAATGTGTATTAATGACAGCATTAAGGTTTCCTGCTCTTTAATGTTTTGAAAAGGAAAGTGTAATTAACAGTGACACTTGAAAATAATTACAGATTTCTTAAAACCTGGCATAATCAATCCAAACCCGGCCACATATGTTGTGCAGCACAGACCACAAGCGTGAAGTCAGCTAATATGTGTCCCAATACATAATCAATATTTACTATGACAATCTTCAGTTTATGGTGAAATAGCAGAAATGTTTTGGAACTTGTTGTGACTGTAGGATGTGGTCCAGGATCAAAGTCCTTGCTTGCAAACACAGCTGAGTCTCATCATAAGCGAAAACCACTTTCAAGAGTGTTGTGACCACAACTAGGAGGTTATTCTGGAAGGAGATATTTTCCATTCGCTCTGTGGAAATGGATTTGCTGTACATCAATAACCAGACAATGGCAGAACTAGATTAGGAGGAAGAAATTACTCTGTAGTGTGGAGACTAGCGCTGTGGGTTGATTAGAAAAGCATGAGCCCAGTCCTTGCTCTAGATGTTGTTTGTGTATTTTAACAGATGGCTATATGGCATAAAATCCTATGAGATTGTTGAGGTGAGGCTGGTACCTGGGATTTCACTCTTTCTAAACAAGTGCCCTAGGGCAACCCTGGTTAATGCAGAGTCCATAGCACCAAGGCAAAGTTTCAACACAATACCCAAGTTGGTAGTTGAGGTGATTTTGAATCACTTCAGGTGAATAAAGGGCTAGAACACAGGTCCCACAAGCCTTAAGCTTAGTGAGGCACAGTGAGTAAGCTGTGTTTAAAAATAAATAATCAATCAAACAAGGCAAAATCTATGGATTTTGGTGAAACCAGGACTGTTCTTGAAGAAAAAGTGGCCTCAACTCCATTGACCTCCAGAAAAATCTCAACCTGTCCATGTATGTCAGTGTTTGAACTGGTGGGCTGACAGGAGAAAGGTATGGGAATGCTTCAGAGCTGGGCCTTGGTGGCACCTAGGTCTGAATCTGAATTATGTTGCCCAAGGGTTGTTGAGCCTGAACTGGGACTTAAGAAATCAGGTCTTCTATGGTACAGAACAAAAGCACATATACAGTTGTGAGAGATGCAGTTAGGCAGTTTCTAATGCCGCCAGGCAGAGGTTTCTGGGATGCTTTTTCTAGATGCTGGTAATAAAATTCCTCCTATTCCTGTCACTGAGTCAGAGCTCTTGGCTACTTTTGGCTCTGAGCAGCCTGACCATATCATGTCAGACAGAACCAGCAAATGTGCTTAAAGCTTTAGTTAACACATTAGCCTCCAGAAAAGAATTAAAATCAGTTAAACGTATTATAGTTAAAGCAAACGTAACTTTTCTTCAGAAAAAAATTTATTTTTTAAGAAAATGCTGCCTGGTTGTAGCTTTGGAGATTTACTTGATTTAGAAATTAAACTGAGGCCTGGATTCTTACATTTTAAGATCCAGGAACCTGATGAATTGCAGCTGTCAGCTACATGTAAATTACGTCTGGAAACAGAGCTTTTGCCTTCACTTCTCAGACAGCGTAAAGTTAATGAGCCAAACACATGAGGTCCTCTTATACAACCAAAACAGAAGGGAAAATGAACCTTTGTGCTGGCAGTATTTCAGAAAACTTGAGACTACTTGTAAGTATGGCCCAAAATGAACAAATGCCAGAGGCTATTAAGAAATGAGTATTTGTTATCAGCAGGAAGACTTTATGATGGTAGCAAGTTAAAGGTGGGATTTGTGAAAGGTAGTGGCGTTTTGACTTAATTTGCCATCTATCAGTTCATGTGGAACAAGAGAAACTAAGAAGTTGCTGCAATTAGTTTAAATTGGTTAAAAGGGTGCATGTTTCTGTGTCCTCTCAGAGGCCCAGGAGCCCTATCTTGATTGCTTTGCAGAATAAGACCAGCGTGTCTTTCTCACTTGTTTTGGCATATTTGGGAGATGCTGCGGTAAGGTGTCAGGGAGTTTTTTTCTATCTCAGGGGCTGTTTTATGGAACAGAATATCTATTTATCGGTCTGCTATCACACTCTGTTTTCCTGACCCAGAGCCTCACACCTATTAGCTGACAATGGCCACGACCTCTTATGAAAAGATGTATGTGCAACTGTTAAACAGCAAGTAAAACTCCAGAGCATAAGAAGAAACCCTAAGACACTGGTTTCACAAAGAATATCGAAAGGAAGGGCATGGAAATGACAAAAGGTTGTCAGGTCTACTATAAAGGAAACTATAAGCCAAGCAGAATTTGAAGGTGGGACTGCTATGAGATCTACAAAAAGAAAATGACTGTTTCACAGAAGAAGGGGAATGTATTTATCTCAGCTTATGATACGTAAGTCATGTGGCTATTTGTCCCTGCCAGTTTTGAATTTCCCAAATGATGAGTCCAAACTCTTGTTGGAGACCTTTAAGGAAAGAAGGTTAAGCTAGCTAAAGTCTAGATTGTGACTGCAGTGGCAACAGATATTGTGTGGAGAGATTATAATTTTACTTACCAAAGCTTGATCACCAGTTGATGATTATCTAGTTAACAAGGACAGTCTATGGAGACAGTCACATTTTCTGTTTTAAGATGTGATCCTTTCACATTAGGGTTGTAGACAGCTCCGTGGGAACTGGGAAATAGTTTATTGCAGGTTGTGTTTACCATGCTGTCCATGGTCCAGGGATAAATAAATGTTGTGGAGTCTGTAAGTTTGTTACCTGTCACAAACAATAGATTACATTTGCATGTTTGTTAATTCTATGTAAGTCTAGCTTCTGGAGTCACCCTCCTAAAATATCCCATCTTCCTTTAGGCCATGTTGTCCTTATAAATGATACATCTAAAGCCTTAATGTTTTTTGCATCCTTCTGTAACTTATACACATCACAACTTATTTCTCCTGCTGAGTTTGGCAGTTCTAGTTATTGAATTAAAATTTATATAACTATACTACCAACCCCTCAAAAAAACCCCAACAAAAAAATGCAAACCAAAATCCAAAAGCAGCAATCTCAAACCCTCATCTTTGTTAATGTCTCTCAAGACGAGGCATAATTTAAATCAGCCTGGAGCCCTTCTGCTTCAGCATTAGTCATGAACTCAAGAAAGCTTTGTGCATTAGCACTTTTTTTTGCCATTCAGTAGCTTACATTTTGATGGTGGTAAGTAATTTCTTATTCTGGAACTAAGCCCTGTGGACTAAAAATAATTGTGTGCCATTTGCAATTTGTTGTTCTTTAGTAAAAAGACTAGAACCTAGTGTACAAATACACATTTGCTAACCTGTAGCCCTTGTAGATCAGAAAGGTGCTGCTCAAGGATTCTGTGTGTCATTAATGGTCTGGAGAAGGTAAGGAGATGTCATCTAGCTCTCCTCCCAGAATGACCTGAAGGCACTCTATCAAATATGAAAATAACCATTCTACAGGCCTTATATTGACTAAGGAAAAAAAAGGAGAATGGGTACAGTGAGAATTGCATATAAGCTTCCTTCTGTAATGATTTTGTTGGAATGCTTGCAGGATATACCAAAGACAGAAAGGCCTCATGTTCATGTGGAAAAAATAGGTTTTTAATGTGCTTGAAAATGCATACTGAAGTGCTCAGTAGTGTGGGTGGGATGCACTGTGTCTAACTTCAGACACTGACAGCATGGGAATATGCATCCTAAAACAGGATGTCATCTGACATCCAAAGGTCAGCTGAATCCCCATTAGAAAATCCACAGTGCATCCGCAAAGCAGCTGAGTTCAACTGCTTAGTGGTGAATATGGAAAAATAGCCCTTTTTAACTCACCAGGCAACTTTTAGGGAACTTGGCCCACACTCTGGTTTAACATCCCCTTCCAGCTTCTGAAAGCTCAAGGGGCTGGCCCAGTTCCACAGATGTCCCACTAACATCTGAGCTCCAGTGCACCCTTCTGCTTGTTACTCCTGTCTCATTTCCCCTTCTAGTGAAAAAGGCCAAAACAAAGGGAAGGACTCTGAATTTACTGAGCTTTCTCGTCCCTCAAGTGACTTCCTGATTACCTTTGTTTTGGTTACAACAGACGCCTGTTAAATGACCTTGTCATCAAGATGACCTACACTGCCAGCAAAATTCTTACTTTAAAGGATGTAGCTTTTTGTCTGGGTCCATTGCTTTCAAATAGTGCAGGATTTCAGCCAAGAGCCTACTATGAGACATTTCATACTAAGATGCGTGGGAAGATGTGGCAGAGAAGGCCATGCTTTCAGTAAAATTAGTAAAAATGGGCATCCAAACCACACTTGACAGCTAGAGGAAAGTCCAAACAAAGAGTTTCTAATTCCCATATGTTTTAAAAATCAGAGACAGAATCCCCAGGGGTCTGTACTTTGATGTACATACTACCTTTGCTCTCCTACTGGCTATCTGGTTTTAGTCTTTTGAGGGAGAAACTGAGTATATCTACCATGTGGTAGATTGATGGGGTCTTCTACAAGAAGAGAGTGAGCTCTGCCCATACCCTGATCCAGCCAGGCACTGCACATTGACATTAGCTTAGCATCAAGCTGAGTATATTTATATTATGGCATCTTGGCTTGGATCAGAAACGGCGTGACCTGCAGGTCCAGGGAGGTTATTCTCCCTCTGTACTCGGCACTGGTGAGACCACTCCTCGAATCCTGTGTTCAGTTCTGGGCCCCTCACCACAAGAAGGATGTTGAGGCTCTGGAGCGAGTCCAGAGAAGAGCAACAAAGCTGGTGAGGGGGCTGGAGAACAGGCCTTATGAGGAACGGCTGAGAGAGCTGGGGTTGTTTAGCCTGGAGAAGAGGAGGCTCAGGGGAGACCTCATTGCTCTCTGTAACTACCTGAAAGGACGTTGTGGTGGACGAGGTGCAAAGGGGCATGGTTTAGTGTTTGATAGGAATGGTTGGACTCGATAATTGGGTGGGTCTCTTCCAACCTGATGATTCTACGATTCTATCATTTTATTATTTCTCTTACCAGTGTTATGACTTCTTGTTTACATTCAGTATTTTCTTGCTCACTGAATATTCCAGGACCTCATGAGCCTCAAATGCTGAATTCAAACAGTTGTGAAAGGAGAGAATTGTGGGAAAGAAAGGGAACAGTAAATTTGGTTCTTAAATAAAAACTCCGGGAAATACATTATTTTAAATAAGACTGTGACAATCTTGCTGGTATACTCATGCAGCTAAGCAATACGTTATTCTGCCGTAGCCAGGTTCTAGAAGGCAACATTTAGGAGGATGTGTTATTTACTACCCTTACCTGTAATTGGACTTCCTAAGCTATATTATGATCAAGTCCTGCACATACTGAACTGATACTATCTTTTTGAGCCTCTTTCTAACAAGATTTTCTTTTGAGTCCTAAGCTAATTGCAACTCTTCTTCATTGACATGAGGCACAAATCATAACCATGCTATCAATATGCATTTTGGATGCCACTAATGATGTGAATAAGAAATCAGTCAAGCATCTAAAAAACTGGAGCCGTCTCATTGATTAAAAAAGCTAAATGAGATTTTGCATAGAATAATGGCTATATAGTATCTGCTACCAGAAATTCAGATGGCAATCACCAGTTGAAGTTACAAACCCATATTTCTGGTATAACTATATCCAGAATACAAAGAAACAACAATGAAGATATCCATCACAAATATTCACATTGAAACTTAACTGAAAAATTAATCAGAATGTTATTGGCAGATATACTGAGAACTTTCAATGGCACAAATCAGCGTACCTCTGTTGACTTTGGGGGTGATTTGTACCAACTGAAAGTCTGACCTGGTATTTTTACACCTATTCGCTGAGTACCCAGTCTTATTAGGACATAGAGTCATGTGTCTCATATGTGTGACATTTTCACTAGCCTTTTTAAAGGTAAACTTCGAACACTGCCTAATCTCAGTTTCTCTTGTGTGTTCATAATTGACTAGTTATTGAGGGGATTAGGGTTTTCAGTAATAGCTGAGATTAACCTCCATTTGCCATACACATTGGCTTAAAATGTACAACTAAGTAACGCTGCCCAGAGTGCCCTGGATCTGGCTCAAATGGGAGGAAACTGCTGTGGATGTGAAGGTCGCGGGTTAGATATCTGTCATGGCCTACTGTGAAAATATCTTTCAAAAACTGTTTCAAAAGCAAAATGCACTTCTTGAGCTCCCTAGGAAAATAACTCCCTGACTCCAGAGTTGCTTACTGCTTCAATCCTGGCTCCCCAGCTTCCTGCTCTGTTGGCCATTGGAGAGACAAGGGGAGGGGAGAGGGGTGGGCAAACAGGCCAGTGACAAACCAGATTTCCATGGGAATCACTCTTGAGTCTTTTGGATGTTTTGTCAACATATTCCCCAGAATGTTTCATTTCTGATACAACTGGCACTTTCTGTCAGAAAAATGCCAAGTCTAGGAAACCTCCTGCCATGTCAGCTGTATTTATGACGACAGGCCTATTTATGTTAAATCTTTTTCTTTCTCACATTGTTGCCGTTCAGCTAGAATTAATTGAGATAATTGAAGAAGCCACTTAGAACAGGCAACCCTGAAAGGCACATGTGTTTATGTTAATGATAAGAGACACTCGGGGTAGTGATAGGGCAAGGCTCTCAGTAAATTGGTACTAGATAATGGCTGGGAGCATTTGTGAGCCTTGATTGCTGGGCACCACCTTGCAAGTGAGCAGGCTTACATGAAAAGAGGGGATCTGGAGGGCCTGGCACCTTGGCAGGTCCTTACTGAAGCTGCCAAGTCCTGAAGCAGGTGTGGATGCCTGTGCTAGGACACTTGTGCGGGGCTGCGGGCTCAGATGGTGAGTTGCACCGCTTCAGCCACTGTACAAAGAGTAAAGTTGTACCACAGGGGTGGTGTATGAGCAGTACAATAGCTGACATGTATAGATCATTTAAATTAGTCTATTGCTTTGCAAAATGCTGTGTACGGTGACTGATGTGAAAACAGAAGAGGCAGCTTAGGTATGAGCTATGTTACTTGGATTTCACCAGAGAAAATTGGTTTATCTTCCACTGACTGGTCCATAAATTCAATTTGCCTCTTTGACTTCCTGTATTGATACAAATGGAGTAAATCAGAAGATGGCTTAAGCAGACATGTTGAGGTAAGCGTTTTTCATTCCCTTTTCTCAATTAAATGAGCTGCAATTGCATTAGGGGCGACTCTGCTCCTCCAACTCATAAATATTCTTAATGCATTTTGTCTAGTGAAACCTATGGTGACGCAAACAACTGCCCGCCTGACCCATCCTTTCCATTCTTTGACATATGCTTAGAGAGCTACATTTTGAATTGGAGCTATTGCTATCTGGGTTATGGAAATATTGAGGTTCTTTGTATATCCACTTTCTTTCATATGTAGGTACAGACTGTCTGATTGTCAGATGGCCATTAGGCAGCAATAAATTGTAGCTGGAAGCAGGATTTTATAGTATGGGCTTGCTTTTAAGAGCCATTCTGGTAGTGGTTCAAAATTAACTTTCAAAACATTTTATAGGCCATACTCTTGCCTTAAAGGAGAGCGTAGCTGGAATGAAGAAGAGATTTAAGGAGTGCAGGTGCTTTTGCAGAGACAGAGAGAAAAAGGTAAAAGAGTCTCCTGTATAATACTGCTTTACATACATCTAATACAGTGATCAAAAATCATTGATGGTTGCAGAGAAAATGAAAGCGACCAGTACCAATATTTTTGTGCATTTGAATTCATAGAAGCATTATTATTCCAAAAAATGCTGCTTTACTAGCCTCTATAGGAGTAATTTAAAATATGTTCTGCAGCCTACCCATGAGCCAGTTACTCACCACACTTGCAAACATCAAGAACATCAGTTCTTTTAGCAGGGTTGTGCTTCTTTAAAAAAATCAGGACTTACTTTTTTTTTAAGCAGAACAATCCTGCTTACTAAAAGTATACAACGGATTTATTCAAGGACTGTTTAATTTAACCTAGAGTTTTGGGTTTACTGTGAAAATCAGTTATTGCTATCTAATTTAATTATTATTTTTTTGCTGTGTAATAAACTGTTCCTGTCCAAATACCCATAATTCTCCTTACATCTGATAAGAATGACAGTAATATAATTGTTTTATTTTTCTGTCATAATTCAAACAAGAATTTCAGTTTGTAAAGATTATTGTAACACTGCTTTGGAAAGGAGATGCAGAGGTAGTATTTTTATGCTGCCTTAGTAACCTTCCAGTGTATTTTGACTGTAATGATCAAGTTTACTTTTCCACAGTGAAGCATCATGGAAACTGAAGGTATTTGTAGAGCATCAGATGTGGTTTAGAGCAGCAGACAATTTTCCTACCAGTGCTATGAAGATCCACAGAACATTTCTTTTAATTTAGCGTGCCCTACATGATTACTGTACTCCAGATGCTCTGAGATTACTTGACAACACCGCTGCGATTTTTTAACCCTGTAAACCAGAGCCCAGGCCTTATGCCTTCCAGGGTAATGTCATAATCAGTAGGCTACAAAGCAAGGTATTCACATTTCTCTCTCAGCCTTGAAGAATTTTATCTCCTAGACTGCCGAGCTGCAGTGGCTTCATGAATGTTTGTCTCATCCAGTGTTGTATAGACATAGTGAAGACCTGCTCCTCAGAAATATATATTTTTGACATGATCCAGAACTACCTCTTCCTGGAAGCATCTCAAGGTACTTTCCGCTAGGCACATCACCTGATGTCACAAACTGATCATGTCTAATGTCTAGGGAGGAGGAAATTTTTATTAGCTATTATTTTTTGGCCTTCTGTGCAGTGCATAGGATATTTTTGGATTGCCCTTTGGAATTGTGTCTAATTCTATCAATTAATTATATAGAATGCTAGGCTGTCTGGCTGTGTTTTTTCTGAGTTGTACCACACAAGTTAGAGATGCTTAAACTTGTATTATGGATCTTGCCTCCAATCAGTAGCACAGGGTCCTTTAAAAAAAGGAGAAAGCTAACTTTTTAAAGCAAACATCAATGACATTGAGTTCAAGCAAAGCCCCATGATGAACCTTGTGTGCTATGTCCTCATTTAAAGAATTTCTTGTTCTGATTAGCATCATGTTGGTCATATGCAGAGCAGCTGAAGAGTGCAGAAAATTAAATGCTGACATCAAAGAGAGCAAAGTCAAGTTTGTAGACACACATAATCCACCTCCTCAAAGAGGAGGCATTCCTGGAATCTTCTCACTGCACAGTGCTACTAGGACAAGGTCTTTGCTGCCTCCCAGATTTCTGTAAAACCAGTCTCTGTTGAGAGCTTGGCACATTGCACTTCCCTGAGACACCCCATCCGTGCTGAGAAACTCCATTGGGCAGTAGGAGCGGAAAGCTGCTGATGTGACAGCATGGCTTGCTGGAGTTGGACCTAGCCAGGGCCTGGATAGGAAAGGCTTTGTGTCTGAGATGAAGGTGATGCTCCAGGTTAACAGAAAAGAAATTCAGTCCACTCAAAATTGTTTGCAACAGTCCTGGTCAGTGTTCCTGTCACTTAGCAGTGTTTTCCTTAATGAGTTTTTGTGCACTAATGGAACGAAGGTGAGTGGTTTAGTGCCATCATTCCTACCTAAAAATCGTTAAAGAGTTTGTATTTATGAAACTGCATTTGCAGTAGGTACCGCAGGTAGTCTTCAATTGCAGACAGAATATTCAGTGGACAATATGCATAGTGTGCTGTGGGAATACTAGGAAGAAATGAATTGTCTTCGGATTTCAGTGATAAGATGTGGCCTGGACTATGAAGGAGAACCTATGTCCTGCCACTGTAAAATTCTAGAAATCATCAGCTGAGCTGTTTTAACAAATCATTACTTTCTTTCAAAGTCTGCAAGTAGTGACCCTTGCAATATATATTCTTAATAGAAATGTATTCTAATGATTCATAGAATACTTATACTCTGTAGAGCATTGTTTCAAAATTAACAAAAAAATCTGCATAGATGCTATTCTGTGTTTTTAGTGTAGGTCATGACTCTAACAATAAGCAATTACTGTCTAGTTTTCTAAATAAAATTATATATGAATGCATTACATCCATTTCAGCTGACAATATTCAAAGAAAACTATGAACTAGATGAGGTCTGACAGATAAGTAATAGTGAATAGAAAGTTCCCAGAAAGCAATACTAAATCATACTTGAAAGTATAGTTAGTCTCAGATTATTTACGTTCCTGTTTAATGCCAAACTAGAGGATAGTTCAATTTGCTCCTAATGGATCTAACCGGGGGTAAAGAGGGCTTAAGTTCCTAATTTTTACTGGAAGCGTGGTGGTAATCCAATACCTCTTAGAGCTATATTTCTGGTTTTGTCCTGAAGATTTTCCTATTCTTCTGTGTCTGTGCCAAAAATAATAAAGCACATAAGCTGATGATATGAGCTGCTTAAGACCACAGCATGAGTTATGCTGCTATGAGAAGCAACACAGACTGGTATGCAGACTCCTCAGACTCTCTTCCCCCGCAGGGTGCAAGAAAAGCTTACCTGTGTAAAGAACCCGAGGGAAATAACTGCCTTTTTATGAACTGGGTGAGGCTGTGTGACCTCCTGGTGAGGGGCAAGAGTGGCACTGGCAGCCTCCACACTGGAAAACCACAACCTTCTCAGATTTCAGCAGACAGCAAATGCTCTTTGTGGTTTAAAGTGAAGTTCATGGTCACATCAACAGACAGTGACAATTCAGGTGCTCTGCAGGGTGTTTCTGAAAATCATCATAGTGGTTTTTTTATATAGCTTGAATATGAACACTGTAATTCACTCTCAGGGGCAGCTATCGTGCACCAATGACAAGCAACTCATTCTTTCATGGCTTTAACAAGCTAACAGAAGCCGGCTGATTTTTTCTTTTTTTCTGAAACTAAAAGAAAAACAAATGGTAGCTCTGTTTAGCCTGATTCTAGAGTCTTCATCCCAGCCAACAGCACAGGGTATTCACTTCAGCTGTGAGCTGGAATACTTTGTACTGCCCAGGTCCGTGACTTTGTGTGGTGAATGATACTGCAGAGTAACATCCAATACCTGTGCTGCAAAAGCTTCTGACTGCATCCTTCTGATGGTGCACAGAGCAGGGCTGCTACCACCATGCCTCACTGTCTGAAGAGCCCTCTGAAGAGATCTTTGTATAAATATTTATATAATGCAGCAAATTGCTCTGTACTGCTAAAGTATCAGTCTCAGTGTATATTCTTATACCTTTTTTTAGCTCTCAGTAGTTATTGATGGTAATAAAAGGGAGGAATCAAGAAATGTGAAGTTTTATTGAGGCTTTCTGCCTCTCTTGTTCCTATCCTTATGGCACTAAATGACTCAATTTTATAATGATGTAGTTTAGCTTTCTGGCACGATTGTTGGTGGAAACGTAGCTATGAGGAGGTGTTATCTTCCAACAGAGTCGGAGCATGCTTTTTAACTTGACCAACATCTAATTCAAGATGCATTGGTGTTGTATTTTGGGAAGAACCTTTTCTCCTGTACAGTTCTCTCTTTGTCTTCCTGGACAGTTACAGAACCAGTGGCCAGATAGTGTAACACTTGAACTATTGTTAGTATTGTAACAAGAAGAAACTTGTATATGAAGGAAAATCCTGGAGAGCCTCCTTGGTTCCTACTTGAATTCTTTCAATGCAATCAGGGAGACATTCAGGGTTGTGTCTTTAAAATTCTGGGCCCTTATATTATTCTGTCCATCTGCCTAACCTATTTACAGCTTTTTTTTTTATGTGACATCAAACCATGCTCTTATTCACATCTATATCTTTTTGCAGTCAAGGGCATTATGCTGATACCTTTTAGCATAAATGAGTTCTTACGTAGTCCTTTGCATTAAAAGCATGAGTAAGTCCAGTCTCTCAATGGCCAGATACTAGACACCACAGTGAGAAAATCCATTATGCACTTACTTAGACAAAAGTTTAGTCCTGTATTATTGTAGAAAACATTATTTTTCTTGGTGTCTGTCTACAATAAAGTAATCTCATTACCACACCTTGTAGTTAGTCAAGTGCATGGGGACTGATTAATTCCTTCTATATCATACAATATTTGGACATGACTGGAAACAGGGCGATGCACTTCACTAAAGGACCACACAGTGTTCAGCCAAAGACAACAAAAATTTACTTTAGACTTAAGGTGACAAGTAGCAGATGCCTTGATTTATATCCCACTCTCTGCTGGCTTATTTACAAGATGAATTAGTCATCCTACATGCAGCCAATGCCCTAACCCATAATATTTCTGCATATTTAACTGCAAAAGGCATCAATAAATATACTCAGTAAATAAGGTTCATTTAGGAACCACGCATGTCTGGTGTTCTGTGGATTCACTAATTAGCAGCACTACATGCTCCAGATAGGGCCTCCAGAACATGTTAGAAGCAGCCTGGTGTTCAGGAAGATTAATCGCTGGGCTACAAAGCTCAGATGCCAAATGAAAATGTTCAGTGGAGAAATTAAATCCCTCCAGGCAAACAGTAACTTGCATACCCTGTTTCCACAGTCGTCACTCACCTATTTGTTTATTAAAGATAGCAAATTACTGCTCATGCCTCATCATAACTTGCTTACTGAAAGATGAAAGAGCCCCATCTGGCTCTGCCCACAGGCAGAGCAGGGGAGTTGGGCCATGAGCTTGTGTCCTAGTAAAATGCGTTTGCGCGAGAACATTTATTTGCTTTTTTTTTTTTTCCTGCTGTGAAGGGAATAAAAACTGTACGAAGCGTAAAGCACAAACCTGCTAGGTTTGTGAATATTATAAGGATCTTATGCTTCCCATGGCAATTTTCTCTCATTTCTGTGCTGATTTACATAGATGTGTGGAGGAAAAAAGTGTGCAGAAGGCAATCGTGATCGTTTAGCTAAAATTGCATGACAGCAGCTTTACGGAGAAGGACCTTGGAGTCCTAGAAGGGGATGAAGTTGACTGTGAGACACTAATGTGCCCTTGTGCAAAGAAAATCAATGGCATCCTGGGTCTGCATTAGAAAGATCGTAGCCAGCAAGTTGAGGGAAGGGATCCTTCCCTTTTATTTAGCACTGGTGAGACACATCTGGAGTGCTGGGTCCAGTGCGAAAGAGATATTAACATGTTGGATTGAGCTCAGCAAAGAGTCACAAAGGTGTCTGAAGCATCACTTTTATAAGGAGAAGAGAAGTGATCTGGAACTATTTAGCTTGGGGAAAACAGGGATCAGAAGATCATATTCATGTGCATAAATACCTGATATAGTGGTGGGAGGACTGGAGTAAAGAAGACAGTTAGACTCAATTCTGTGCCATCCAGTGACAGAACAAGAAGCAATAGGCACAAACTGAGATGCAGGAAAACCCATTTAAACTTAAGAAAATACTATTTTTTTTGCAGAGAGGGAGGTCAAACACTGATACAAGTCACTCAGAGAGGATGTAGAGTCTCCATCCATGGAAATATCCAAAGCACAGCTTGACGTGGGCCTGGGCAACATGCTCTCACTGACCCTGATGAGCGGGAGCTTGGACAATAGACACTGTCCAGAAGTGCCCTTCAGCCTCGGCAACCCTGTGATCCTAAGCTTAACAGAGTGCAGCAGCGGGATTCTCCTGACCAGCACAACAGTTCCTTTACTATTACACCTCCTTGTAGACTGTGGTTATGTTCTCTTTGGGAGGCAGAGGAGAGGGAAGATGACCACGTTAGTTGAAATAAGACTTTCTGGTCTTCTGAAAGAAGTTACAGATTCAGGATGAGAGAAAGCCTCTCCTGTTGTGACTGTCAGCTTGTGTTATGCAGCAGAAAATAAGTATATTTTATAATTTTGTTGGGCAACTATATAACTGATATTATGCCCTTTCCAGAAAGAAATGCATCAGTGACTAAGGGCTTAGCTCACGTTACATGGCAAAATTAAACACACTATAATATTAGCAGGAGCCATTTTTCTTCCCTTCTTCTAATGCTTATGACAAATGTTTCTGTGTCTAGCTGTAAATAATTAATGACTAATGCACTAAATTAACAGTAGTAATTTAAGATGGATTATAGCAACATCAATCAAGCAGCAGATATGCTTGTAAAAATAAAATTACAATGGGCTCATTCCTCCTCTATATTTTAAGGTTTTACATAGGATCATATCTCCTGTAATCTCCCTAGGATTTCCTTCAACAGCCTCCTATCCTTAGGCTCCTCTATAAGCAAGAGTTATTGTGGAAAAAGGCAGGGCATGTGGACTCTGTCTGGCATAATGCAATTTTCTTTTTCTTTTAAGGTCAGCTGGGTTCATTGCAGAAAGGCAGCCCAGCTATTAGCCTTTGGGAAGATTATTCTGTGACTCCCATTCTTTCAGGAAAGCATGAAACCAGATGTCAGTTCCTGGAAATGTAATGGGTTAAAATCTAGTAACAAGTTTTTTTCTATTTTATAAAATAGCAGAGCTTATAAGCAAAGAAAACATCTATATTCCCAGAGACATCAGCAGCAGAGTTGTGTTTATCATGTCAGTTTTCTCTGAGATGTGCAGCTTCCAATAAATTTCATGTGCTGTCAATGCGGAGGATAATGTGTCCCTGAAAGAACAGGTACTGCAGAGCTGAAAAGCTTCTCCTCCAAGAAGCATAAAAAACCCACGCTAAGTGCAAGATAATGTAAAGCTGTGTTTTCAAATGTACAAGTTCTCTTGAGGGAATTATTAGACAGAAAAGAAAAAATGCCTTTAGAGTTATTTTTTACATTACAAAATTTATTGAAATACAGAATTCCCTAGGCATAGAGGGTTCAGCCTGGTGGCTTTAGAAGTAACTCTGAAGAGGCATTAAAGAGAGAGCTAGTAAAGATCACTACATCCAATTTCCCTTTAAAACACTACACACTTTTTTAACACTGAATAGCATTACCTGGAAATGGAAGATGTGTACTCTTTTTACCCCAAAAGGGTGTAGGTAACAAAATCAGAATGTTCTTGTTCTTTATAGAGAGAAAACAAAATAAAATGCTTCCCAAACCACAAAAAGGGTCTGGTTTTGCATGAGTCAGACTAGATTAAATCTGATGAGGTGACAAGAAAAGACTCTGTACACTTGATCAGGAGCTTCCCCAGCTCATGTTAAAAAATGGGGAGAACTGACAAGGCTTTATCACCTCATAATTACTGCCTGCGCCAAATTAAGATACTGACTCATGCTCCTGTCTGTAAACATGCCTTACAGTGCAATGTCTTCTTTTTTCTCATCCTGTTCATATAGGTCAGACCTCTGTGCCTGTACTCATATATCACAATTTGAAACAGTGACTAATTCTTTATTCATACCTTTGCAACCCATGGACTTGTTGTCAGTCAGTGTGCAGGACTGTATCATGACTGAAGCAATGATAGTAAAAATGTCTACATGTATCCATACATGGAAGCTTACTTGCGCGTAAGCTAGCAAATGTAGGCAATGTATGAACTTTCAAAAATAGATCTAATTTCCCTTTGACTGTAAATAAAAACTACAGAGACAGCACAGTATAAGCTGTCCAGTATAATTTGCATAAAGAGCAGTTGGCCTTCTAATTAAAAAAGGTTGAGAAGCAGTGTGCTGGGTGATATTTTGGCAATCAGAATGAATAAATCAGTCCTCTCAATGTAATTTATGTTCTCCGTTAATGTCTGTGAACTGCCTATAGTGTGTTTTTCAGACATGTTGTTTGCATAGGCTCTTGCTGTAAAAAGATGCCCAGCTACCAAAGCTGTGAGTGGAAGATGAGGCAGTGGAAATATGTCGAGTAGCAGGATAAGAAGACTGGAGCTTCGAGACACTTTGGGACTCTAGCTTCAGAGGAAGATTTGTTGTATTCCGATCATTATGCAAAATTTATTAAAAAGGAAAATAAAGCAATAGCCCCCTATGCTGCAACTGAACAGTGCCTATGGAGAGGTCTTGAGAAGCTTGTGTTTTCAGTGTGCAGTGTTTTGATCCAGATATTTTTGTGTGCCATATGAAGAAGCCTGCCCTGAAGAACCAGTTCTCAGGCCAACAGGTCATTATAGAACCTCTGAAACCCTCTTGGCTCACTGATGGTGAACTGTCAATTTACTCCATTACCTTGTAAGTAGTCCTTGGACTACCAATCATCCTCTGACCACAGTTTAGCCACCACTACTCATCACTTTCAGTTGGAGGCTTGAGAAAAGTTTAGGTTAGTAGGCTCATAACTACCTGATGGTAGTACTAGTGGAGTAACCAGCTCAGTGCATTCAAACAGGGTGGGAACATACTCTTCCTTTTATATATTTCTTATTTTAAGAAAACAGATATTTCTTTCATTGAGATTGACTTTAGAAGTTTTTGATTCACAGCAAAAAGCACAAGAATTAAGAAGTTAATAAATGAGTTTCTTAAGGGAAACTTAGCTATCAAAAAATAACATTCCAGATACAGAACACTTGTTCACATCATCAGCCACGTACTTCCCTCCCAAAAGTCTGAACTGGAGTGGATATAAATAATGGGTTGCTGCAGATTCCTTGATGAACAATCAATAGCAATTTTTTTACAGGAAGCAAAATCTTAAGAGCACAAAGAAATTTCCACATTCAATTCTGCTGTTGTTAACTGTCATTATCATCACAAGCCCTGTTTTAGCCGAAGCAGTGGAAAGCAAAATGAAGAATAAACACAAGACAAGAAAATAAATAACACTCCAGAAAGCATCCCTAAGGAATAAGAAAAAGAATGAAGGACAGCAGAGAGTTCTACTATTATTTAGGATAATAGGTTCTGGGAACTCCAGTTCAGCTATGAACAAGAACTCAAGAAGGACTAAGCATTGCAGTTCTGAGGAATGTAGGAAAAGTAGAAGGAAAATTAAGGCAAGTCTCAAAGTTGGGCATATATGTGTCATGTAATTTATGTGTTTGTAGACAAAGGATGTCTGTGTAAACTGGCTCCAATGCACATGAAGCCAAATCAAGTAAAAAACCGGTCATACAAAAACTATAACATACACATACACACATATATGCCCACATATTCATGTAAACACGAAGATCGACTTGCTTAGTTTAGACCCATGTGACCCCAAATTAGGTGTGAAATAACTTGCCTATTTAGATTATCCTTAGCTTTTTGTTACAATGGATTTGTACAACTGGGGCTGCTGTTACGTGTGCTGGCATCCAGTGCTCCATGCCTGGTGACAGCAGATTGCCCTGCACACTGCCCCACTCTACCCTTCCTGGTGTCTGTACCTTGCACAGCTCTATTTGTCCCAGGCAGCTGAACACTCAGACTATGTGGTGATCTGTAGTTAACCTTGAACTTCACCTACTGTGGGATACCTTACCGTGTCACTTTTTAACTTCAGCTGTCATGTACTCTCTGTGCTGAATTTTTTTGAAGTCCAGTGGGAGCCCGAAATGTCTAAAGCAGAAAACACTCAGCTACGGGAGTAATTGTTTCTGCTTTTTGCTATCCACACCTCAACCCATCTGCTGACAGAAACTTGCTACTTTGTCTCACAGAACACTGGCTTCATAATTTAAGAGAGTTGGAATTTGTTCCTCATGTTCATTGGAGTCACACCATTATGCAAAACTATGCAATGTGCATATATTATACGAGCAAAGGACAACAGCTATAATCACAGACATGAATCCAGAATTTAAGTACAGAATAAGGCCTTGTAGAAGCATAAGGCTTCTGTTAGAGACCATTAACTCTAATGAAAATGCACATTTTTCATTAGGCTCTAATAACCTACTGCAAAGTAGGGCAACTGCTGTGCAGTGTTTGGAGAAACAAATTGCTAATCAGTCAATAAGGACCTTTACTGTGCACTCTGCTACAGCCAGCTTTTAAGCATTTTCAGCTACAATGAATTATTTTAACTCATTGAACTGTTACTTAGCGCAAAAGAGAATGTTTTATTTATAGAGTATTCAACATAGTGATGCAGAGTGATTTTTGAATCTTGAGTCCATTTTGTTAACATTTATACAGGACATTTATTAGCACTTGGATTTGCCTCATGACTTTTTTTCCTAAGGTTTGAAAGTTTTTATTTTACACTGAAAGCTGATGATGAATTGAATCAGTCATTCTTTTAGAAGTAGATTTCATAATTCCATTACTGGTGCCCCACGCACCCTAAATCTTAATGACAGGATCTGTTGTTACGGAGTACAAACGCCTACTGATCAGTGTTGAGTGAATTATTCACACAGAAGAAAACTGTAGGACTCCGATAATTTTGTATGTGTGTACATACATATATGTGTGTGCATATATACATAGCTATAAGCTCACTTTAATGGTACTAGACACAGAAAACACAACTGAATTGTACTTTTCCAAGATAGACTATGCAGTATTGCCACATTACATTTAGCAGGAAGATAGAACCTCTATACCCGTCCTTGCTGGGTGTGGATTGATGAAGCCCCACCATTTTACGACAGGTGAGAATATGATTGAATTTAAATCTGTGCTTTACAACCAAAATATGGAGAACCTTATTAGTTTTATAACTATTGATAATCTCAACATCAGCAATACCAATTTGAATCAAATATGGAGATTAATATTTTAAAGGAAATTAATTTTTTATTTGGATACAAGAAGTACTGAACTTGAGGGAAAGACAAAGACTTAAATATTGATTGCTTGGACAATAATGCTGGGACCTAGATAAATATTATAGTTGTCTACAAATATTTGAATATCACCAGGATAAAGGATTAGTTTTATTTTTAATATTTGACTTTCAGATAAACTTACATGAAAGGCAAATTGCTATTAAAAAATGGTGTAAGTCACTAAACCTGAAACAACCCCTGTAAGATGAATGCAAGACATCTGAGACACCTTTATTTTCAAGGAACACTCCCAGCTAGATGTCTCAGATATGTTTGATGCTAAGGAAGAATAGCCTTATGAATAATTGGGAGATACATATTTGTTGATGAAATAATGTCACCATTATGACTTACCATGTTAAGCCTGAGAAATATTTGATCCTCCACATTACTACGATGTCGTATATTGATGCTGTGTGTGTTGGATTAGATTATTTATTACAAAGGCAGGTTGTATGTAGTACTCTATAAAAGAGGTTATAAATATTTGTGTAAAACAAAGAAAGCAAAAGCTAAAGGTAAAATATTTTTATGCATTTTTTTCCCTTGTGAGTTTTGACTATGTATTCTGACGTAATTAGGGAGCTATGTATTCCAGCATGGTGAATAGCATTATTATATTGGCTGGCTGGATACTATCAAATCAGTGTATCTAATATCTTCTGCTCAATCTGGCAGAGCTACAGAGTGCCTGTAAACCTCATTTCAGTAAAGGTGGTTCATACAATAAGCTTTTGGAAAAGCATTTGACTTTTGAACGCTGACAATGAAGTTAATCCTACTATTCTGAGAAGCATAAGAGGAATTGTGAACTGCCTCCTTATTTTGAAATGAATGATGCAAGCAGGCTACTTAATCCTTCAGTGGTTTAAGACTAGGGGGTAACAAGATAAGATGAAGTGAAAGCCTGGTAGTTGTCACCTCATTACACTGAGGAGTCTGGGAAAGAATTACTAACACACGCCCTTTATAAAATAAGCCCTTTTCCTTCCTTTCATCCTCTCATACATATTCAAAAGTGGCCCTAGGAAAAGGAAATCAATCCAAGGAGCAACAAATCAAAGAATACTCTGACTCTTTCTGTGCCCTATTTAATGTGTTTAAGAACAATATCTGTTTAAAGTACTCCTTGGATCCTCTCTGATCTGTATTCCTTCCGGTCAGCCATGTGTGTCCATGGCAATGGTGTCGCTTATTAGGTCTGTAAATGAATTTAGTGTGATGAACTGTAGATACCACATGCAAGGGTGGTAGTAGCCATATTTCACTAAACTAATATAATGCATTTATTCCAGTATAAATTTTCTCACCGACTGATTGATCACAGTAAAACCTTTCTACTTTTTGAAATAGGTTTACTATACTTTAAACACTCACCTTTACCACAATGTTCTGTTTGTAAACACTGACTTTTTGTTTTAACTTTTTCATCTTCCAGGCGTTTTTCTCCAAACTGATGAGCCTGAGGAGGTTACTCTATCTATGTATTGAGTAATGTATTGTGTCCAACAGAATGAATCAGAGAGAACAATTTTGTGTGAAACATTCAGAGACCCAGCCTTAGGGAAATGAGCTTTTATGAGTTCAAGCTAACAATCACCTTATCAGAACAGCTTCTCCCTCAACTGGATTTTAAAGAGACTCAAGGGACTTGATTGATATATTTACATATCTTATCTCAATATTGCATAGAGACGCTTGGAGATCTCATAAAATGTTTTTTCACCTGCTGGATGTTTGTAAGGCCCACTGTTCCATTCAATCCTCTGAGTTGCTCCATCACACTGTTTTTCATGGGTCCTTGTCACCTGCCTAACCATAATCTTGCTTCTTGGGTAACAGCCCTTGCTTTAGCTCTGAGTATAACAGAGGGAGACTTAATCTGGAGGTAGCATGACTGCTGAAAGTAACCTTACCCCAGCAAAAGGTTTCATTAACTTGGGCAGGGGACTCCCAAGGTACACATAGATTGTTTCTATTGCTGTATCCATTTGTTTAGCCTATCTGAAGGATCTCTATATATCATCACATCGTTCAAAATAGGGTTATTCAAAGTGGTAGGCTTTAGAGAAGCTTTGTTAGAGATCTGAATGCATGCAGATGATATTGTGTTTCCAACAGTAGAGTACATTTGAAGAATTATTGCCAGACCTGTGTCTAGACTTCCTCTTGGGAGCATTGTTGGCAGTTTGGAAGGGAGATGGATTGAAAAAATTTGCCCAAGCATGTAATTCTGTTTGCTTATTTGAGACAGACTTTAAGAAAACTTAATGTTTTCTTAGCTTGTTATTACCTGACAAAATAAATCCAGCCACAGAAAGACAAGTAAAAGAAGAGCAACGCTTCTTTCATTTTGTCAGGTATCTTACCTAACAGAGCTGCACGAAGGGCTGCCTGCCTTCCTCGGAGCTAATTGTGTTACTTCTTAGGAGATGAGGCAAAACATGGGCCTGCAGTACTGTCACAACTGTTGTTTGGGAAGTTGTTGTGATCAGTGCAACATCCATCACTTTTTCTGGTTGTCTAGGATGAATTATTAGGATGCTCCTCTCTGTTGGTGATGCTTCTGTTTCCACATGATCTCACAGTCACACTAAGACTCCCAGGGCAGCGTTTAGATCATAACAGTACAGAAGTTATACTGGTTTCTCTCATATCGAAAAAAACCTTTGCCTTGCCTCCTTAACTGTTTCCCTTTCACAGTAGAAAATAACAGCAATTCTAAGTGGCTCTCTTCATGCGTACAGAGCCTCTCTGGGGTTCTGAACCACAGAGACCCAAATCTCTGACCATCCTCTTTCACTCAGGCATCTTTTCTTCTGTGGGACAGGTAACATGGACTACAGACTCATGTCCTCTGAAGAGGCCTATCTACTTCTAAAACAGCCTTGGGCCTACTTAATTACAAAAAATACACATGACAGCTTGTAGAGGATGCCAGCTTCTGCTGAAAGGTCCTGTTCTATGGCAAAATACTGTCCCTGCCAGGTTTGATGTGCCTAACAGAACCAGGGCCCCTCAGCATCATTAGGCCCAAGCCACACATGCTAATTTCCAGGAAAATACTTATGAGTGGGCAAGTATTATTTCCAGACATTTAGAAGGATAATTGTCCCAGCAGATGTATGAGATTTTATATGCTTCTCTGTGTAATGCACAGATAAACTATTAGACCAATTAGTGAATATGCAGTAGAGTGTATTAGTCTTCTTTTTTTGGGGAGGTAGAAAATGTATTTTGTATTGGTAACTTTGGATTCCAGTTGCTGGGCAGCAATATCCCAATATTGTGGACAGCAATATGCCAAGGGCTGTGCTGCTTACCACACTGCCTGACTAGTTGGAAGGCTGTGGGCTGGTTCTGATATGGAATGAAATTCATGCCTTTGATGGTCAAGGAACCATGGAGGTTGGCAGGAGGACAAGTCAAACAAGTGCAAACTCATTTATCATAGAGTTTGCTGAGAGGGGTTTTGTAAGACCTAAGAGACTAAGAGTTACTGCAGATACTTGGCACTTTTGGTTCAGTAAGAAGAAATGATTCAAAGAAGATGGGACGCCTGGCAGATCACCAGCTGGCTCTCTAAAGGCTCTGGGAAGCTTTAAAACAGCTACAGTTTCTTACAGAAACCAAATCCCCCAGCCTTTAAAGAACAGTTTGAGGATGTGCTGCTTGGGTTGAAACCAGAGAGCATGTCCTTTTTCTCACAACAACTAAGTGGCAGCTATATGCTAAAGTACATCCCAGTGTATGGGCTCCTCAGCTGTTTGGAATAACACTTTCGCAAGACTATGTCATGGCACCTATCCTGAGCAATTTGGTTTTCTCTCTGTGGAAACTGCATGGTGGAGGGGAAAAAGGCTGTGGCCTTAGTCTTGCTTTTGTAGATATGCCAGAGCTGGTAAGGGCACAGGCAGCAGAGCACAGATGCCTGGAAGTGTTCCCAAGCCCATCAGGTGAGACACAGCCAACAGGACCAGAAACTTAATTAATAATAATAGTATGCTTTAATGGATTATTAACTATTGGTTATACATAGTAAAACATAAAACAAAAGGACAAACGAAAGATATAAGCTTTTATGTTGGATACTATTTACAGAAGGAAAAAAAATTGTAAGAAGTATGAACTCAGTGGAATAATACTATCCAGATGCTGTCTCCCTAATCACAGCAGTGAGCTTAGTGCTGGATTTTAATTGAAAATACACATGCACACTTTTGTCCCAAGGGAATCTACAAACTAATGGAAATATATATTATTGCTTCTCTCCTCTCCCAATTTTAAGGGCTTGCAGCAATAAAGATTGCTAATAAAGCCAGTGCTGTTCCTTTGGCTCTTTCAGTCTGACCTTGGTATTGAGAGTCAGTAAAATTTCTGGTGCTAGCTTTTGCATTTTTATTCTAAGTAAGTCATCAAAACTACCATCTCTCATGTAATTTACTGCTGAATTAATGTTTTTGCTGTCAGGGAAAGGAGTCCAGACCATGCAGCATAATACCAGAACTTTATTTGACTTAGTAGCTTAAGGATTCACTGCCACAAAACACTGTAATTGTCAGGAAGTAATCTCCCGTCTCCACAGCTCAGAGAGGTATTGCAGTCTTGCAGATCCAGTTTATCTCAGTTTTCCCACTTTCATGTTCTTGTATAAGCCAAAAGTCAAAGCAGATGGCATCTAACTCTTTCTACTCAATCAATAAAAAGCTTTGCTACTTACTTGGTCTTCCAGCACTTGGGAACGTGAAAGACGTCTATACTGTTGGTGTCCCATTGGATTCTTTAGTCAAAGCCAGATCTAGCAAACTTTATCACTTATATTTTAGAGCTGCTGGGAGCTCCTTTTTCTCACTCAGGAGCTGCTGAGCATTCTTCTGGGACATGAGATACCCCAAGACCTTGGCTTCTGTGGCCAAAACAGCAGCGCACTATAAGGAGATCATGATGAAAGAGGGTGAATCCATAGTTCTACCCCTGTTTCCACAGCGAACAGCAGTATTAGATGAAGTATCACGTGTTCCCTCTGGTAAGATTTCACTCTTCCTTGTGACTTCACTAGTTGAGGACAAACAAGAACATCTTAGGGCCCCCAGAGTAGACCCTTCACATCAAAAATTATTTCTTACTTTAGTATAAAGTCCCACAAAATGCAGACCTCAAGACTGGGGGACATCTCAAAAATACATAGTCTGAAATAGGTAATTCGTGGTGCATAGGAAGTGATAATAAGGAAAGTGTACATATGTATACATGTATACACGTGCACACATAGAGTACTTAAAGGGAGATTTAACTTCGAGCAGCAGGCTGATGCATGGTGATATGAATGAGGCATTGCATAGTGATCTTTCCCCTGCCATAGTCTGTCTACACCATGGTTAGTGGTGCAGGGACTTTCTGAAATGGAAGCTATGTGCAGATTTCTTTTTTCATATTTTCCCTTCATGCCCTTCCTAGGAATAATGAATTTCTACCTTACCACCGGCCTGAGCAGGGATCACTTGAGCTGAACGCACAGATGACTTACTGTTGTAAGCAACACTGTCATTTATCTACTTCAGTGTTTGCCCCAGGTCCATTTTAGAAACTAATTTGAGATATACTGATTTGAACAGTTAATTAAATTCAAGAGGCCATACAATTTGCCCAGCAATATTTTAGGAAGGTCTGTTAGCCCTGGTTGTTGAGGGAACAGGCATTTTTACAGAACATAGAGCAGAGATGAAGTCAGAAGTAATCCAAGGTCCCTGCTGTATTATAGCACGGCATGTTGGATCAGCAAACAGATATGAATAACTCATTCTGCAAAAGGTTGCTGGGATTGCAAAGATAATGGTCACAAATTGGGAGAGGGATGTGTACCTTTGCCTAGGTAACAGAACTGTTACCCCTGCATCAGAAACGTGAAACAGGAGGAAGTGGGACAATCCTTAGGTTCATTTCATGGCTCACTTTGAGAAGGTGGGATTTCTCTCCCACTCTAATCCTGAGAATTTCTTTATTTCAATGGTCACTGTAATATCCTACCACATAATAGCAGAAGAAGAGAGAGGGCAAGAAATGCTTTCTTCTTAGAGCATTATCTGCTACTTATGCTTCTTCCACAACTTCCTACTGAAAGTACCTGAAGCCTGCCGATGGAGATTATCAGTAGTAGCAGAGGGCTGTTTGCACAGAAAGGTTGATATGTTCATGACAGCTGTGATGCCTTCTGTCTCTGCAGCCAAAATTTTAAAGTTTTAAAGGGGCAATTTAGAAAAACGTTGAGGAAGCACTTTAGGTGTACCCTTGTTGTCCAGAACTTTAAAAATTGGTGAAAGAGTGGGCTCTGTTCTAGTGTATAGACAGTCTTCCTTACAACAGTGAACCGAAGTATGAGATACCTTCAAATAAAACACCTTCAGTAAAAGAAATCTAAGCTAATAGCACACTGCTAGTTGTGCCTTTTCCCTAATACTTGTGAGTCATGAATTTTGTTTCTACATGGCATACTTTGAATCTGAACTAATATTCTTCCATTGTGATGTTAGAAGAATGATTTTAAACAACTCCTTAAATAAATATTATAAAAATTGCCAGGAGTAATTTACATCAGGTACTAACTGTCAACCAAATTAAGTAAATAAAAAAAATACAAAACACCCCCTTTAAATTCTGTATTTTGGTAAGAATAAGAAAACCTACTAAATATTTTTGCACAGCTGAACAGGGAAAGTGTTTTATCGGATGGAAAGAAAAAGCAATACATCATCATTTTGCAGGATGCAGAAAACTGAGCCATCTTAGCTGTAGTACTTGAAGCTCATGTGTTCAGCAAAATGGGTCAGCAAGATATTTTGCTAGTCCTATCTTGAAAGTGATAGATATATGAAGCCAGGTGTTGCTTAATCACCTTTCCTGGAAGTCTACCACATTACATGGTTCCAAGTAGACTTCCTTTACTGCATGCTAAATCAGTCTTTATTCTGCCTATATTATTTTGCTTATTTTTTCCACTACTGGAAGGTCTTCCATGTTATGCTGCAGCCAGCACAGGTATGCCTGGCTTCTGTATAGTGGGATTTTTGGCTATGGGTACAGACAAGAGAGGAGAAGGAGAACACAAGCTACTTTCTAGCTTTCTCAGACCTTACTTGCAAGAATATGAAGACATAAGAAAATATTTTTTCAAATCAAACATCCATGTTTGGCACTTGTGTGTTAGAGTTTTGCAGCTCTGATAACATGGTATTAATACCAATGTTTCTTTAGAGTCTGAATTTATTTGCCTGATTTTAGACACCTAGACTTGGATGCTTTCATTGAGAAACCTGTCTGTGTATTTGCACCACCTGTGCTGTGAAACATCTTACTTAAGCTGTTTATGTAGGAAGTGCTGTTATTATGGAACAGTCAGGGTATCCTTGTCTTTCATTTGGATCATAACATTCAACAAAATAGACAACATATACGTATCTTTGTTAGTTCCATTCCATTACTAGAAAGGCAAAGCAGGTAGTCATATTTATTAAAATCTAGCCCTGAATATTCACTTGAATATTCAAGTATGAACATTGGTAGCTCTATATCCATAGTGCTCTTCTGTATTTCCCTTTTATCTTTATTGATATTGCTATTAAATGGGTGGTTTGGGGATATCAAAACTGTAGAACTGATTCATTACACCAACTTCCTACCTCAGGCAGCAGCTTGAATTTAAAGCCGCTTTCCCCTCCTCCAAAGCAGAACGCATACATGAAGACAGATCAATGCCCACCTCTCCCATTTGCAATAATTCATTTAGTTACGTTAACAAGAGCTATCTATTTGATTTGTCAAATTGTATTACAGAACCCACTGAAGCTGAAAGAAATTATCTTGTTTCCTGCCCTAGTGCCTGCCTGCCAAATCAGAGGGGTGGAGGTTAAGATCAGTTTTGCCATGGCTCATTTACTCCTGCTGTGCTGGTTTATTCCATTTCGCTCTAAGTAGGATGAAGGGAGACAAGCTGCAGCCTATTTGCCCTGTACTAGAGTACAGCCTTCAGCCCTGTAGTGACTGAAGAGCTGTAGGTACAAGTAGCAGAGCCACAGCGAGCTCCACCATGTCATGAACTCTGGCAGAGTGACTACTTCTAAGTCACATGCTGGATTTTTTCTTAGTTTTTGTGAAATCTGTCCCTCAATTGTTAGTCATTGATAACTCGGGTCTTCAGACGGAGCATATGATTGATGTGGTCATAAAAGGAATTTAAAAGCTAAGAGAGTAGGAAAGATTGGTTAAAAAAACCCCAACCGTCTATGTGCAATATTTCTTGAAATCCAAGAAGTCACAAAGAAATCATCTGGCAAAACAGAAACTACAGCATTACTGTAAAACAACACTTCTGTTCTCTTGATATTTTTTCACTCTGAAATGCATGTTTGTGCCTACAGTGGTGTTCATGTGCCCAATTGGTACACTGTCCCTTCACAAGTATTTTTTAATTCTTCTTCTTCTTTTTTTTTTTTAATAATCTGATTTAGTTTATCTTGTATACAGAGTCTAGTTTGAAGTTATACTGTATGACCTACAGCAAGACTGTGAAAACCACAGTATGTTTTAGCTCTCTGAGAGACACAACCACACCTATGGACCATAGCTCAGCCATCTCTACATCACCCCTGTATCACCTGTCATGAAGCTGGGGAGCCAGTGACCATCTGCTTGTTCCTAGGTTGTCTGAAGTGCCTGTGGAATGCTGACCGTATGGTGATGCAGCAAGGAGATGAGACACCTGCTTTTTTGGGTTGATGTCTGCCCCTGAGCAAGGTAGGTATCATGCAGCAAGGCTAAGCAGTGATGAAATGCCTAACTGGGGCTTTACTATGATAAGAGTCCAGTAGACAGCAGGAGAATGTTTAGAATGAAAATAAACGAAAAAGGATTCTGGTCTCTGAATTCCAAGTTGTGGGTCTGTCCTAGCATTGCTGTTTTATCTGCAGGTTAGTGCTGCTGAAGAAGAAAAAGAGCCAGGAGTACAGTTAGGCTGCAATTTTAGCATGCTGCTAGCCAGAATAGGTATTGTAAAAGACATTCTGCACAGTCACATTTCTTTCCTTAATGAACAGCAGGTTGGGCAAGGGGGAATCTCCTTTCTTGCCCTCACTTAAAAGCTACACACAGCTGGGATTTTGTATTAAAGCCCTAACACCATCCCCTGTTTTCTGCAGGAGGCAGTCTTCCCTTTCCCAAGTCCAGTTACTAGCAACAAAGATTCGTTCCCCCACATCTCAATTTAAAAATTACCCAGGCTTAATGCACCATCCTGAACATCTCATGGAGCAAATGACTCATCGAATCCCTGGATTGTTGAGCAGAAATGGAAACCAAAAGAAAACAAATACAATTTGCATCATAGAGGCTAAATTGGCCCTTCAAGGAAATTCTCTCCACATCCTTAAAAGAATTTATCAGGATGCTCACAGAATAAGCTTTAAAATACGTCCCATTTATGAGGATGACTGGATTTGTAAGGAGAACTTGAGGACACCTGAAACATTCCAGATTAAAACATTTTCTGCCACAGACGTTTAGTGAGTTATTTAACAGAGACACATACATGCAGATTTTTAGTTTCATGTGTTTAAAGGCTTATAAATACTTCCCCGAAGCCAATAAGAAAAAAAAAAATCTGTTTGATATGTTTTCTTCCACATGAAGAATCAAGCTCCAAAATAATAATTTTTTTCATTTATAGGCTTTGAGAGATGAAAAAAAATCAGTGGTTTAGTGGATGTTGTATTTATGACCTGGCATGATTAAACTTTACAAATGCTGCGCACTTGCTTAACTCCTGTAGAAGCACACAAGATTTCTAAAAGCCATATTTGTGGTTAAACACTAAATAAGATAAAAAAAATATAAAAAAGCAGTAAACCTACTTTATCTGAAAAGTTTGCATTCTCATCTTTTACAGGAATGACTGAAAATGAAAACGTCACTTTTGGTTAATATAATCTGTTCTGCTCAGTCTTGCTTTGGTGCATATTGTATTGTGTGACAGCAAACATCAGATGAGCTTAGCTGGATGCCAAGCTGGAAGAGAAACTTAATTGTATGATTCCTCTACCATCCCACTGTCTGTCCCCAGGCAGGTATTCAGGTTTTATAAGTGATGAGTTCATTAAGATTTCTGCTTCTTAAAAGCCCCTCGGGGAGACACTTGTCTGTTTGCCGTTCTGTATTTAAAATCTGTAACTGCAAAAATTGCTGCGATGTCCTCATTCAGCTATCAGCATTATATCTATAGCTTGGATTTATAATACACACATCTGCCTATGGATGGTTAATGTTGGTTAATGAACCGGCTTTGGAAACCAAATGAATAAGTACAGATTTTTTAACAATATAAACATTTTTGTTGCATGACAGTTTATTTGCTGTAACAAAATTGTTCTTTTAGTTGTCCACTTGTGAAATTTTCCATGCTGAGTCCAAAGTCTGCACGTTCAGATATCCTGTTGTAAAGTTGTGAGAATGTAACTTTCCCGTAGACGTGAGCTATGTACTGTGCTAGCATTAAAATGGCAATCTCAAAGTTTTAGGCAGCTTGCCTTTGCTCTCTAAGGACTGGCTTCTAGGAAGGCACCTCCAGTAACACGAGGAAATATAAGCCGCAGCCTTTACTTGTGTAGAAGAAAAAGGCCATAAATAATAACTTTTTTAATGCAACATGACAACACATATCTTAGAACTGATTTCCTGATGCCACACATTCTCAATACCATGTTTCGCAGTTCTGCAGATGTGCTTCAGAGCATCATCTTCATCAAGCTTTATAACAGCTCACCGTTGCAGCTCTGCCTGTGATGAGCTGACGAAATCATTCCATCTCATTTTGCATGATGAGAGGGTCTTTTGAAACAGAGCTCTACTGTTCATATTGCCACCTGTCTGATTTCAGTGAATTTTACAGAGGCTTTTTCTCAGATCTGTGATGAATCTCTGTGTGGCAAATTATGTAAAGTAGGATGGTCCTATAAATTCCTTTATTTATTTTGTGTACTGATATCTGGGCATTGTGTTAGCAACTCTCAGGATCTTGTTAGTGTCTTAAAAATATTGGGTATTGAATATCCATCCAACTTGAGCTAATGAGCTATTTGTGGTGTCTACTGAGAAACTGTCATAGCTGTCACAGCTGGATCAATCAGCCTGGCAAATGGCAAAATTCTAGCAGCATTAAATGATTTTTCTTTTGATAAATTAAGAAAAAGAACTTTAAAATATACTGGAAGCTGCAGGCTGTGAAAAGTCCAAAGGGCTACGGCAACTCTGTTTTGTTCTTTCATGGTTTATTGCTACTTAGTTATATGAATGTGGTGTGATCGTACATCTATTTCATTATCCTACATACCTACTGGCATTACAGTACTTTTATAATTTAGGACCTATAAGGCTACAGATTGATATGATACTTGTATTGTGCCAGGCCTTAAGCCTGAAAGTAACCCTCTATCCTCTTTACTCATTCACAGGAGGGCAGCTCCAGAGCAGTAACATAGCTTCACCTTTCCTCAATAATTTATTCAAATAGACATTGACATTCCCATCTTCATTAAGCATAAGATAAGATTGCTGAATCGGTTTAACTTCCTTTGGATCTATTTGAAGTGTCATTGATTTACCCAGAATTATTTTGGAATTGTTTTGCAAAAATCAAGCTTACCTTGACTTGTCTGAAAACATAAGGTTTGGCAGAGCTGGTTAGGTATGGTCAGACAAAAGCACCACAGAAAGTGAACTAACACTCCTCAAAACCCTTCATGGACTGCTGACGGCAGCAATGTAATATGCCAGTCATTTCAAGTAATTGTGGAATGGGACGAATACACATCTGGGAGTTTTATTTATTGGAAGCAAGACCTTCAGCATCTAAAGTTTTTCATTTCCCCCTGCACTGACCTTGCATTGGAGATTTTGACTTCAACAAGATCAGAATTGATGGTGATGATTTACACTTCACTCTCCATGTTGATTTCATGCTGGTGTCCATACAAAATGATTGACTTGTAAAGTATTTCTCCTTCACTTGGGTCTTGGAGAGTGAAGACAAATAATCAGTTTCTGTGAGCTTTTGCTCTAAGCTTCTGCTCTGAGAGCTTTTCCTCTAAGAAGAGCATCCTTGTATCATCTTTATCATTCCGGAGGAATAGAATATTGCAGCAATTAAATCAAGGGTTTTAATTGTGTGTATATTTACACACAGTACATTTACTATGTATTTCCTCCTGACAGTTATTGTGAAGGTCCCTCGCTCACTTACATTTAAGTCTCTTTAGGTAATTTAAAAAATCTACAAAACACAGAACTATGGTGTGAGGGGGCTATGAATGAAATATTTTTATTCTGTTATTATAAGTAAATATATTTCAAAGATGTCATGTTTCAAGTCTTAAAAATGACTTAAAATAAATATTTAAGGTCTTATTGTTCTAGTTAAGTTTTTCTCTGTATATGTACTTACGAGCTTATATGTATGTATACAATTAATTTACTACTCTCTCTGCACTGTTTTTAGAACTGCTTTGGTGTTCTAGACATTATGTAGCCAACCATCTGCGAAACTCAGGACAAGTTCTACAAGGAGAAGACATTAAATCTTAGCCAGTTGGGTAACTAATCTGGGAATCATATGTAAAATGCTATGGCATTTAGCTGTTTTTTCTGTAAAAAGACTTGGCCAAGAAAAGAAGACAATTAGAAACATAAGTCCTGGTTTAAAGCACTTACAGTTTAAAACCCTTCAGAAAAGTGCTTACGTACACAAGAAAAATCCAATTAACATTAATGTTATGCACTATGAAATCCAAGGAATGGTTGTTTTCTGACACAGGATTAGTATTGACATATGATATTGGCAGCATAAGTTTGACAGGATGTCTGGGACATGTGCTGTTACTCCAGGATTTCTTTAATAATTGGCTTCAAAGAAGCATTTCAGTATTTGAAAGAAAGAGCAGTTCTTTATTCTGAAGCTGTCAGCAATAGTACTCAAATATCTACCAGGTCAGGTGTACGCAGTAAACCCCCAAGTCTTAGGTAATGATAGCACAGATAAATTATGAAAGCAATAACACAGACCATAAAAACAGGCTGGACAAATGAAAAACTACAAAGTTCACTACCTGCTAATCTGGCAGGATTCTCTTTTCATTGAAGAGGAGATCATTTCAGGCATTGAGACAGAGCATCGAATTTATAAGCCTCTAAGATGTTTCTAATTTCCCTATCAAATGCAGGAATGTTGGAATAAGGTAGGCAGCTCATGTAAAATGAAATGTTGCTTTATACAAAAATACTATCAAAACCAATTAGCAAGTTCTAATTTAGTGGTAAACACTGTGCCAAATACAGCATGTGTCTAGAAGGGGGTGTATTGTATAGCAACATGACAATTTTATAAATCCTATACTACAGGAAATTCTTCTTCATGTTGCGTGGTTAACACTGCATTGCACACACAAAGTTATATTAAACATGTCAGACATTACTCAGAACAAACAAGAGCCAAAGAACAGCCAGCTTTCAAATGAATATTGCTAATAATATTGTACTGGGGGAATGGCTGTCAAAGCATAAGGTTAGGGATATATTTAATATTTCTATTACTATTTATGTTACAACAGCATGTAGGTATTCCAGACAAATTAAGTCTCCTTGGGTACATTGCAGTCACATAGGAAGAGATGTTGTCTTAGCTTAAATCAAAACAAGATAGACAAATGAGAAGAAGTGAAAGCAAAGAGAGATGCAGGACTTACTTCTGGCCAGCAATGAGTTATAGGTCAGGTCAGGTCCGTGCCCCTGTGTTCCCCCCACCATTTCACCTGCTCCTGCTCTAGCTGCTTTTCCATCTGGCCTGAAATAGAATAGTATTATCAAACATCCATTTTGTAAAAGTGCCCAAGATGGTCTAAGACACCCAAGGAGAAAATTTTGGAAAGAGCTGTCATCTGTCCTGTTCTGTAGTGCTGCAGGCAATTACGTTCCCTTCCTGGTCCCACTCCTTCTGTAAAACAGGATACTTAACAGGTACATGGCCTAGGCTGGCATTCATTATTTATTTTTAAATGAAAAAATATAAACTCAACCTTAGAAGTTGTGTGCTTAGCTAGTTCGTTTGAATGTTTGCCCTTGTCCAGCCACTTTATCTCTTATAGATTTACATATTTACTCGTCTTCAAGTGTATTTCAGTAACTTCTCCAGAACAGGGACTACATCTCCCTACATATTTGTGTTTTTCTTCAGCACAGTGAAGCAATAATTGTAGAAGTCAACATAAAAGCATAATTATATAAACTACAAAAATTAGACAAACTCACTAGATCTGTGGTAGAAAAAATTAATATATGTTATCCAAACCCTTTCATTATCTCTGGTCCCTAGTGACAGCTTGGGAGGACAAAATGGGATAGAGGCTGTTTGAAGACTTGAAAGAATTTATATGCTCCCAAGGCATACTGTAATGCCTCCTCTAGTGCAATCCAAATTCAAAGAGCTACGTGAGTCTTATTCTTCTCTTTCTTGTTACAGACTCTCTGTTCCAGCTACATATATATGACCTCATGGACCTGCATTTAGAAAAGCAATTTCCTGATGTCTTGATGACTGTCAATTACAAGGACTTCACTGCCTATCCAGAAGCTGAGTAGCTATCAATACAAAATATTTATATACAGGCCACTGCCGGCTACTGCACAGGTGAGATGGAGTGCAAGACAAGCACATATATCTGCTCCCATCTTCATTTGTTGGACATGCCTTGATTTAGAAATCAAAGTTAACTTGTTATTAGTGGCTATCATTATTTCCTCGTTTATATAACTATATCCTCGTTTATATAACTATATCCTCGTTTATATAACTAGGGATCTGAACAGGCTGGACCGCTGGGCAGAGTCCAATGGCATGAGGTTTAACAAGGCCAAATGCCGGGTCCTGCACTTGGGGCACAACAACCCTGTGCAGTGCTACAGACGAGGAGAAGCCTGTCTAGAAAGCTGCCTGGAGGAGAGGGACCTGGGGGTGTTGGTTGACAGCCGACTGAAGATGAGCCAGCAGTGTGCCCAGGTGGCCAAGAAGGCCAATGGCATCTTGGCTTGGATCAGAAACGGCGTGACCAGCAGGTGCAGGGAGGTTATCCTCCCTCTGTACTCGGCACTGGTGAGACCGCTCCTTGAATCCTGTGTTCAGTTCTGGGCCGCTCACCACAAGAAGGATGTTGAGGGTCTGGAACGAGTCCAGAGAAGAGCAACAAAGCTGGTGAAGGGGCTGGAGAACAGGCCTTATGAGGAACGGCTGAGAGAGCTGGGGTTGTTTAGCCTGGAGAAGAGGAGGCTGAGGGGAGACCTCATTGCTCTCTATAACTACCTGAAAGGAGGTTGTAGAGAGGAGGGTGCTGGCCTCTTCTCCCAAGTGACAGGGGACAGGACAAGAGGGAATGGCCTCGAGCTCTGCCAGGGGAGATTTAGGCTGGACATTAGGAAAAAATTCTTTACAGAAAGGGTCATTGGGCACTGGAACAGTCTGCCCAGGGAGGTGGTTGAGTCACCTTCCCTGGAGGTGTTTAAAGGCACGGGTGGACGAGGTGCAAAGGGGCATGGTTTAGTGTTTGATAGGAATGGTTGGACTCGATGATCCGGTGGGTCTCTTCCAACCTTGTTATTCTATGATTCTATGAGTCTATATTTTAGTAAGGCACAATATATTTTCTTTGCACTTAATACTAGCATTTTTTACCGTAGAGTATTCTGTATGACTGAAAACTATCCCAGACCACGCATTTCAAAATTTACATTGATTTACTTCGGTAACTCAGACGTTCTGCATTGATAACATCTGTCACAACGGCTCATTGTGTGATTAACAAGAATCTGTTACTAATGTGACTTTTATATTAGAATATTGAATTATGATTTGTACCTCTTTAATTGCATCCTCACTATTTGTTTTCACGACTACTCTGCCATATGGTGACAGCAGAGACAGGACCATTAGCCTTCATTACTAAACTGAGTAATGGAAACACTCAGCATTGTCCTGATATTGCCATTCAGTTTTATACTGCCAAATGCTTATTTTCTCTGACTCTAACTGCAAATAGTGCAATTGCTATGAGACCTCTACATATTTTTGTGCTTATTTTCAAACTACAATGTTGTGAAATAAATCTGTTCACTGACAGTTTGTCTAGTCTCATTAAAAACCTTTTCAGCATTCCTTAGGTTGTTAGAAAGCAACATAAATCTACAGGAGATGACATATTGAGAGGGAAATGGGTGAGCAATGCAACTGTAAGTGCTTTACTAGGTTAAGTAAAAGAGAATGACATTAAGAAATCCCTCAGACAAAACCTTTTTTCCTGAACACATGGGCTACAAGAGTTATCTCATTTTTGGTTTGCCTTGCCACTGGTGCATGTATTTTTTTTTCATAGTGTATCTCAATATAAACTGCTCGTGAATGAAAATCAGTTATAAAAAAGCGACACCAAGTACCCCAAGTTTTGATGTAAGCATTCATGCAGGATGAGTTCAGCATACATTATAGACAGTTCACTGGGCATAGAAGTGAACTGCCTGTACAGCCCACATTTTCTTAAGTTTGTATTTCTTCTTTGAAGTAGCTTAAGCAGATTTAGTATTCAAGGAGCTAATGTTCAACTCTTTTTAAAAATGGAATCCCTTTAAAATGTTAACATTGAAATCATGTGAGAGGTCCTGTTAGGGAATGAAGTCTTTATCTTCCTTTTTTTTTAGCAAGTAAATAAGCTCCTTATGAAAATGCATCATATTTATTTTCTTATTCAAAGATTATATTATGCTGCTGAAAAAACATTTCCATTATATTATGAGCAATTTTGATCAAGTGAAATCCTTGAGGATGCTTCACCAGAAGTAGAAAAATGAATTTTAGAGTGATGGAAAATATAAAGTTATTTTTCAGACCTAAAACTGGGTAACTGTGCTTGCTCCTTAACATGAACCCCTTACATGGTTAGCTACTGTAGTGAGCACATAAACAAGTGTCAGACAATGTGCAAGTATCTTACTAGTTTATGCAGCAGAGGAATACCAGTCGGCCTTTGGCAGTAACCACTATAACATCTCTGGATGACTAGAGTTTTAACTGGGTCCAAGTCTTTCTTTTCTTGTCACTTAAGTGTTTCTACTGCTTCTGCCTCCATGTATGCAGCTGTTCTTGCTCATCAGTGTGTTTCACAGGTGTGGTACGTGGAGGCTGTATAAGATGACTTTCCAAACATCTGCATTTTTATTGGCCATTGTCTTGACAACACTTGGAGTACAAAAAAAAATCTCACGTCTGAACTAGTATTCATAGTTATTTTTCTTTCCTATTACCATAAGCTAAAACGTGGTGTTCTGTGTAGCTTTATACAGATGGAATAATTCATTTTAATATCCTTAAAATTTAAGGAATAGAAGTTGTCCTCTTTAGGTTGCCTGTCTTACATCTAGTTACTGAAGTTTATCAATAATGTGTGATCAATATGTGGTTTTGAGAGTAAAATTAAAGCGTGCTTTTAACAATATCCTGCAGAACAGATAACTAGTATAAAAAAAAACCACTCATGATCTCTTCTAATATTACTTTCCTGATGTGCAGGAAGCAAGAATGAAGCAGAACTTATTAGTTCTTTGCTTTGATGGAACATAATATTTTTTCCGTTACACTGAATAATAGAGTTTCCATAGCTCTCTGGTATACTAGCTGTGAACAATTATATTACCTCTGGTATTCAGTTTACTTTTCTGTCATATTTCTGTCACCTCATCTTTATGTCTAAGAATATAAGCTGTAGAGGTTAGAAATCTTTCTTATTGCTAACTACGTATATTCTTCTTACTTGCTGAGCAACTAGGGTTGCACTTCATGTGATGACAACCTCAGCTGTTGATCAGTACTGCGGCAGGAATGCCTCACTGTGAAGGAAGGCAAATTGAGATACTTTGGATCACAAAGGTGTTAGTATATATGAGAGAAAAAGAGAAAACCTTAAAATTTGTTAAGAGGATATCTTGTGGGACTGCACAGGAGAACTTCACTGTTTAGTGGGTTTTTTTCTGAGATTCTGCGAGATAATATGACAAAGATACCTCTTTTCCATTATTGGCTGACTGTTGATATGTAGGCTACATGCAAGTTCATATCCAGAAAACCCACTGTGGTTCTGAGGACAGACTTAATCATAATGCTTAACCAGAGACCAGAACAACTCCAACACCAAAGGAGGGAGAGACAGAAGCTGGTGGGCAGCAGGCACCTTTTCTCTCACCACGGCCGTGCTTCTGCCAAACGTCAAGGGAAGACAAGCCTTTTGCAGTCATGGCTCTGACATGGTTATTGGTATAGTTAACATAACATGGATATCTCAGTTGACAAAATATCATTAATTAAAGGTAATCTGTGTTTTTCTTAGCTGATCATGTTGAAATTACAAGAAGTCAGGTAATCCTTGAATAATGCCCCCTTAATGATCTGTCATTTTTGAGAGAAGCTTTCCCTTTAAGTGTCCAATGTTTTGATGGATGTGAACTCCTGAGTAACACAAAGTGCACTGCAGCACTCTAATCTCTGTTATTAATATGCAGATAATAATTATATTCCATTAGTGAATTGGCAGGATATATATAATTCCTTTTGCTTGCAGTAAAATTAATTTGTAGCTTGGCAAAAAAATGGCCTTTTCCATTTCCAAATTAGTAAATGAATTTTAGTGCTTTGGTCATAACCACAGAAAACTCTTACTTGAAAGAATTAACAAGTGGCTAAGATTTTATTTATTTCCACCATTTTACATTGAAGGACTTAAACTTACTTCGAGTGTGCTTAAACTCTTAGGATGACATATATTAAGATCAGGAGCAACATGGGGTGTAGAACTACAGCACACCCAGGATCTGACCACCATTGCTGTTTCATCCACAGGATCTATTTTAGCACTACTTCTGCTTTTTGTCTACGACATTCCAAATGTTTCAGGAATTTAATCATGTGATGAGGACTTTGTCTCTAATTCCCATTCCAAATCCATTCTATGGTATTGTGTATCAATTTGGCTTTAAATTAATATATTTTCAGCTTAAATATCTCCTCCCACTGCTCTTTGTATATGATGATCATCTAATCACTCTGAGCTTTCAAATAAGGTTATTTTCTATCATCAGGCATTTTGTAGTGTTGTATTCGTGCACTAAGCTCAAAGCTGAAGTAACAATTCTTCATGTCTTTGCATTAACTGTTTGAGGAAGAGTTCTATTACCCACAGAACTAAAAGTACTTATTTTCTGCCAGTACAACAGCCTTTTTTCCTAGACTCTACCAGACTTCGAATGTTTACATGATCATGCAGTTTGAAGCAGTATTTCTTTCACTAAAAATATTATGTGTCTGTCCACACTCAAGATAAAAATTCTTTAGGGCTATATACCCCAGCCTATAACCTTAGCAAACCCTTTTCTGTCTTGAGAGCTATCCTACCATCTTTCCTGTACTCTGTATGAGAGTTTTTCACCTATTGCTTTGATAATTCGAGTTCTTCTACCTTATTACTGAGGTTTACCGCATTAGTCCACAAACAGCTTCATTGTTTCCTTCTGACTTCACACCATTTCCTAAATCAATTATATATGACCAAAGCAATCAATTCTTTCACTCACAAAAGTACTTTCTTTTTTTTTTATCGCCGCACTGTCCACTATCCTATTCTCTATCATCACCTTATTCCTGACTACAGCCTCATTTACATTGTTTTTAACCTGTTATTTATTAGCAGTAGTTGTGGAGCTGGTATGTGCCCCTCTCCATTACAACACATCCCTTGCAACGTAGATTGGTGTTTTCCTTTATCTCTTTTTGTAGTCTTGGCTGCAGAAGGTCAGTGCTCCAGACAGCCAGGTACAAACTCTGTCCTGAGAACTATGCTTTATTTTTTTGTAAATACTTCCTAAAGGCTAAACAATCCAAAGTTCCCCTTCTAAGAAGAATTTCGTCACTCTCTGTTTTGTGTGCTCTTATTCATGGCTTCAACCTCCTTCTTAAGGAGCAAGAGAAAGAAGTGGGTCACATCTCACTGACGTTTAAACAATTGCATGTGCAATTCTATGATGTGACTCATCTCACCTTAAAGTGTGGAATAGGATGAAATCTGTCACGTTTTATGTGCCAGCTTCTCTCCTTTGACCCAAGAGGAAGCTCAAAAAGCCAGATCAGCAGTGGAGAACTGCTTTGTTTGTCTCTGAGACTGTAGTCACACCACTTTATTGAAGATGCTCATGTGTGTTCCTGGGTACTGAAGCTATTTGGTGGGAGGCTATGCAATCTCTGCCATCCTTGCAAAAGGGGAGGGTGCTTGCAAGGCTCCTGTTGGGAAAGACACTCTACAGCCCTTAGACGAGCCTGGCCCCCAAGCTGTGCCTGGGTACCTGTCTGGGAGAGTGGCACTTGGCCTGAGCATAAAGCAGGCTGGAGCTGGAGATCACCTTAACGGCCTGGAAAGAGTTCTGGACATTGTTTCATGTATTAACATTGCTTTCTTTGGCCTCTTTGAAGTGTGTAATTGGTGTAATTGGTCTCCAATCTGTCCAAGGGGTGTCCGATACTGTCCTGGTGGGGAAGATTTCATGGCATTTGACTGTACTCAGGTCCACTCTTTTCAAGTGGACAGCTACTCAATACTGGTAGTCTTTTCAGTGGTTTCTGTGCATTTTTAACTGTGCTGAGCAAATAAATGTGATTTAAAGAGAGGGACATACATTCATACACTTTGCATGATTGCTTGGTATTCACCTGACATCAGTCTTTGTTGTGGCTGTGGTGGAAACTGGTTCAATATTCACTATTTCTAAAAAATGCCTAGAGTAAAGAGCTTAACTTCTTTCTCTGTCCATTTACTTCTCTACTATTTGTTTTTATACCCACTGCTACTTTTGTGAATTTGACAGGAAAATATGGAATATTTTTCCCTAAATTATTCTTTACAACAAATAAGTTATTATTGTTTAAAATAATAAAGCTTTGAGTGGTTCATAGAATCTTCCTAAGTAAAGTGTTGCTGTGGTTTTGGTCTCAGCTGGCCTGCACGTGGCATTTTGCATGATGTCATGCAGCGAAACAGTTCATTAATTCTTCCACTGCAATCATCAGCGTATCCTTATTTTGTGCTTTTCTTTGCCTTTTTGAACCTGCAGGGTTATGAACTTGATTTCACTCTGAGATAAAAGCTGCAAGATATCAGGGCTCTTGTCTTGAAACATGCTTCAGTTTTCCAAAGGTGTGAGTGGGGATCAAATTCCTGAACTGCGAGAGACACCTAAGCATTAGAACCTCAAGGAAAATTCTATGCTATGTGACATTGCTTGAAAATCCCATCCTGTGCTTAGTTCTATGACTGAGCATGTCAGTGCCCTGAAAAACAAGCCAAGATTTTTCCTATCATGAGTGGACAGTATTGACTACATATTTTTCCAAAGCATCTGGGGGATAAATGCACTGTGTATTGGGCATGTGTCATCATGGTAGCATTTGGATAGTCAGTCATTTGTGTCTTTCCTTTGACCCAGGGTGGGCATTAGATCAGGCTCTTAATAGGACAACAAAGTTTAGTTTTCAGTCAGCAAAAATTCGTATTTCTAAATAATTGTATTCATAACACATACAAAGCCTAGGATGACTTTATGTCCCATTACAAAGGGAAAAACCACTAAATCCTTTCTCTAGTCTGCTCACGTGAAAGGTAGAACCCAGCTGCAACCTCTATGCACATGCATTCCTGCTCACATAGCACATTTGGGCTCTATGTCAACTCTGCAGCCCAAACCACAGATCCTGTCCCAGTAGGACACCAGGAAGAGAAAGGTCAGTGGCAAGGGGTCTATAGGAGGGAGTCTCACTGGATGTGGATTCCCCTAGAGGTCTGAGACTGCTTGCACTTTTGTGACAGAGAGGACAAGGAGGACATAGCTGAAATGAGAGCTCTGTTTCCAACACAGGAGCCAGGTTTTGGGGCAGGGCTGTCTGTAGTCACGGAGCGGCCCCTCTGATTCTTTGGGTGAGGGCCACGTCCTGCCCTGCCTGGGCCACCTCACCTGTGCTGTGCCCATAACACAAAACTTCAGGTGATGCTGAGTGATAATAAAATAAACATTTTTATTTTTAATAGATGGACAAAACAGACCCAAAATCAGACAGTATTTTCCTGAATTGCATGGGTACTTTAGAATACAATACAAATGAAGTTAAAACATATATATCTACATTATGCTTCCTATCTGCTTCATTAGGTATAGTTTTAATATAACATTTCTGACACAAGACAAAAATATACTTTTTTTTTTTAACAACAGCCACAAATACTGCCCTGATTAATAGACTTACAATAACTTACTGTCTAACTGCACATTGTACTTGATCGAATACGCTTGAAGGGCAGAAGGAAAAATGAACAACAGTTTTTTTTCCTATGATACTTATATTTGAAATGCTAAACTGTTGTACTATATGAAAATAAAAGACTAAATCTTTTACTTTACTTTATTTGATCCACTTAATGTTTACATTCAGTTCAGGTTCACAAAATTATGTTTTATTTATAATACATTTACCATCCCAAACAGACAAATATACATGAAATAATAGTAACTTTTTTGACATCTCATCTATGTTATCAACCTTGATTTTATCAACACATTTCATGCAAAGGAGGTAAAAAAACCTGTCAAATAAGTGTTATTCACAAATGTTAAGAATATGAAAGTAAAATGTAACATTGTGATATGAATATTTTATCTAGAAATTGTAGGCTCAGAAACAACAATCTCAGTGTCTGAAAATGAGCTGTTTACTTCACTGACTGTAGACCCAATTTAGTGCACAATACTACTGTCTACAAACTGTAAAAGTGGAGAAGGAACATCTAACCATTCCCATGAAAATAAAGTCTGTTTGAAGAATCATGTCCTGCTGGCATTTCTCTTGTGGAAGTAGAAGAGCTTTGGATAAATTTAACCCTAGTATAGTTGAACTAAGGCAAGAAAACTTATAAACAGGCTTTCCACGAGGTTATTTTGTTTGGCTTTGGAGTTGTCCTGTCCACCATATAGCCTGTCACCACAACTACTGCAGCCCGTGGAAAAGCAGAGTTACGGTCACACGATGAACAGTCTTCAGTGTCACTTCTCTCTTTCGCACGATAAAGCTTTCGTGGTGTGCGATGTGTAAAAGTGCAATAACCTTCCAGTCTCCACAGAGACAACTGGAAAACTTTGTTGGGACCACTTTCTACTAGAGAATGCATAGTTCCATCTAATTAGGAATACTTTGTGAAATCACAGTGATTTCACAGAAGTATTTAATAGGATAAACTGTATAAAATATTGTGATAATGCTGAGAGCATCTGGCTTAAAATTTTTGGATGAACACACTTTAATTTATCACTTTTTTTTTTTTTCATTTTGAGCCTCTTAGAAGCCTTTATGGCTTTAGGCAACACGGGAATGCAAGAGAAAATGAAAGATTTTTATTTTTCAGTCAAAATTTCTTTAACGATTCAAGCTGAATCCTCTTCTCATCTCACTACTGGGAATCCGGAAATAAATTACACATAGATGCTGCTGTATTCAAAGCATCTGTGATTATGCAGCTTCTTATAATGAAATTCTAGCAATTCCTAGACAAACTGAAGTAAGAGAAAATTTTCAAGAAGATCTACAAGTGGCTCTTAAATGGGATCCCCTAACTTCATCTGGAACTGCAGTGTAAGGCATTGGCTATGTAAGTCAGCAAAACCATGGGTTGATATCTTCTCCTGAGAAGGGAGTCAGGCTAGTTGATTTAGGACAGAAATGGATAATAATTAAGCAATGGTTCGGTTTTACCCTCTTTCTTCCACATGATCCCTTTCCTCTTCTCTTTACCATGTTTCGATGGGTGAATTAGTACCACTAGGCTTGCATATCATTTGTGAGATCCTCTGCACCCTGGATTTCATTGATTGCTTGTTCATTTACCTCACAGGAATATTTTTCATTTCTTTGCTTTATTGACACTTCTGCGTTTTTAGTGCAGATGCTGATTTTGATTCTCTCCACCCAGGGCACACTCAATATTTGTTAGCACAGTAGTACCACAGCTGACAATGCATATTCAGATCTGAGATGCAGCGTTATTTTTAAATGGAGTGTATGGAGAAAAAAAATAACACCTCTGAAATTAATTTTCTTTACATATAAAATATATATATGTTGTTAAAACTCCACAAAAGGAGCAAAAACATATCTAAGGATTACACCTTGCGAAAGTTTATGTCAACACTGAATGCATAAGTTGATGGCTTCTTCCTATAGCAGCAGAATCTATTCTTACATCTCCTATCCTCCAGTATAGCTCCTCATGCTGTGAATGTTAAAGAAGGAATTTCACCAATGGCCAGCAACAGGAGGATATCTGGATTTCAGTTGAACATTTTGTGTCATGTGTAGATACTAAAAAGGATTATTGGAACATAAGTCTTAGTTGTACAGGAATCTAGCTATTAGATCTCCCACTGTGAAAGGCACGTACCAATGGGGACAGACACAATCATATCAGCCATGGGCAAAAGGAGAAGACATTGTGTGTAACCTGCTGGTCAGGGCAAAATTGGAAGAGGCCTCATCTCCCTGCTTTGCCATTTCTGGCCAGCGTTGCCGTTTATGAGTGAAGCCTCATCTGCATCTGGCCACTGCTGGTGCTCCACAGAGGCACCGTGATGTTAAAGAAGGAGTCCAGCAGTTAGTGGAAGATACCGCTATACCCTCCACTGCTGCTGTATCTTTGGCTTTCCTCTTGGTTCCCCTCCTAGCCGCTGCTGCTTTTGGAGGTAGACACTTACAGATGTGGAGTCATCCAGTAAGTCTGTTCTTCCCATGGGAAATCAAATTTCTGAGAAAATGTGATTTTCCATGGAAAAAGTTTCTGAAGTAATCCCATCAAGTCCAACACAAAAGACTTTATGATGTCTTTGAGAATACTTCTTTACTAAGTGAAAAATGGCAATTTTCTCCATGGGAAACCCTCTCATCTATTTTTTCAAGCCTTCTTGACTCTCCTTACTTTTTACTATTTGCTCCATTGCTGTAGATGCTTGGTGTCAGACTGCTTTGCTCAGTGTTCAACTTGATAAGTCAAGATAAGGCTTCTTTTCTCAACATTGAAAAATTCTGTCATTTTCCGTAAGTTGAGTTTCAACTCCAATTATTGCTTTAAAAATTGTGACATCATCCATTGGTGACAGCCGCTGACCACAGGAAAACAGAACGCCTATACCAACATACTTTCCTTAATATTATCTTGCATTATGTAAAACATAATTTTAAACTGGTGACTTCATTTTAAATTTTTAAATTAATATAATAAATTTAGCATGCCTATAAGGAATTTATTACTCTTTGCGCATTTTGCTGTCTTATAGAAATAATAAAATACTAGATTTGCATTCTTTGAATTTGTTTATGAGGAAAGAATTGACCAGATCAAAAACCCAGGGAAGTTATCAATCTGGCTTTCCTCAAGCAACTAGCTCTTTAGTAATAAATCACTTATAGCTGTGAGAACACATTTTCATTTAATGCCAATAAAATATTGACTGACAGTATTTCAGAGTGACTGTATTACTATTTCTTCACCTGTTGTCCTAGCTAAGTAACTGTTGCACATTTAATGCTATATATATTTTCAGTTGTAAATATTTCCTTTAATTACACAGCATATAGTTCTGGGTGGAAAGAATAGGTTCTTTTTATTTTTTGGTAAACACTCTACGATCTAATCCAACATGTTAGATACTAACAGAAAAGAGTTCCTCCCAAGGGATGCTCCTGCTCCGAGAAACAACTTAAAGAATTGTGCAGTGGCATTTTATTCCCAGTTCTTGCTTTTCTCATGATAAAATGCCTCTTACTGTTCTTTGTAGAATATCCTGCTTCACATTGCTTTGCCTGTGGCTATCAGATTTTTTAATTATCTTCAGTGTTGGACAGCTCTGGACTTGAATCAACGTAATTGAAGGCTTCCTTGTTTATGAAAGTCGTGCTCAAAGTTAGACTGTGTCGTGGATTCACAGGTGCAAGTTCGTTTAATACAATATTGTCACTTTTTACAAGAGTTGCTTTGTCCATGTGTTCCCTACTGTACCTGGCAACAACAGCATCAAGGAAGTCCAGCTTTGGTGGCAAAGTCCCACTCTCAAATAAGTATTTGGCTAAGTAGGAGACTATAATGTTAGTAAAGAAGGATGTAAGCATAGCAAGTGTTTTAAATGGAAATCGCTGGGTATAAATATTATTTTCATCTGGATAGCAACCAGGATAGTAGATCAAGGGCTGAAGGTAGAGGTATGGTTCTCCTCCGGTTATTCTGAGAACAAGGCCAAATAAGTATCCTGCAATGGCACCATAGGTGTTTGTTCCTTTAATGAACAACACACACAGGAGCTGAGGGAATATGATGATATAAACAAGATCAGAGCTGAGGTACCACAGGCCGTACACCGACGAAGCTAGCAGTGCCATTGCTGTTGCTGCTGCTCCAAACAGAAAAACAGTGATTCTCATGACCCACACGATTTCCTTGTCTGAAGCCTGCAAAAAAAGGGCAGTGTTAGGTGGTGTTTTTAACATGGCAATATAGATATGCCTACATTTATGAACACAGCCTGTGTAATGTACTACACTGTAAGAGGAAATCTTGCATGACATATTCAATAATATTTACTAACAATTATCTCTACCGCTATCTCCATCTCAAGTACAGAGAAAAAGCTCATGAGTTGTGGTTACCATTCCCAAAGTCCTTAATCTTTGATCAGAAGGAAAAGCTTAATAATGTGTCAAAGAAAAAGGCAACAGCAGAATGCTAGAAATAACTTTTAAATATAAGCACAGTATGAATTAATCAGAAAAAACCTCTCAGTGTCAGAATTTCTTTTCCTCCATTTCCTAAGATAGCATGCAACTCATTGGCCCATTCTGCTGTCAAATGCTTTGCTGATAGATCAATAATTTAGAAAGATGTCTCATTTTATTAAGGATTTAAGTAAAACTTAATGTTATAGCAACAATTAAGAGCTATTTGGATAAACTGCAGTGCTATGAGAACTCTTTAAAGCTGCCTCCCCTGAGCTAGCTTATTCCCCTCTGTCACAATCATAAATATTTTATGACTTTCAGTTTATTTAATATACTGTTGAAAACAAAATGCTATACTTTTTCTAGTCATAGTCAGGAATGTGGAAGAGGTGTTTCATTATGAAATTACAAACTATCCATCACCTAGTTAAGGTCTCGCATAAAATTTTCTCTAAAAATAAAAATGAAAATGTAATCTCACATTTTGCCGAAAGGAAAGCTGATAAATGTTCCGAGCAAACATAGAACTTGCTGATAAAATTGAAGAGTCAGCTGATGACATCACAGCAGCAGATACAGCGCCAAGGCCAAAGAATGATATATAGACTGGACAAAGGTACTGGAGCACGATTGGTAAAATCATATCTGCTTCTTTTTTAGTCATGGGGTCAGGGAAGCCATACGCAGTCTCGTTCCAGGCTGCAATATGGACACCGATACATTATTAGTAACACTAGTCGTCATCAGCTACAGCATCCTTGATTTCATGCATAGTGAGCTATTCATATTCCCACATTTTCCTTCACATTCAATGACCAAACTGCTGCTAGGGACAGACCAATGGTTATCCAAGAGGAATTTTAATGTTAAAATTTTGTATGGCTGATAAGTGTAATTTTCCTCAATAAAACAAGCCTGGGATCCATGCTGTTTGTGATGTGTTTAATTATTCCCTTGGATTACAGACTCAGAGCTCAAAGACATGGGTTAAATATTCCTAACAGAACTTTTTGAACAATTTAGCTACATGGCCACTGTGACTGAGATCACTCTCACCATGACAAAGGACTTGACAAGGATATTTTGGTCAAGATAAGAATTTCCTGATAAAGGGCTAGGTTCTGGGAAGACTTTATAGCAGCCTTCCAGTACAGAAGGGGAGGCCTACAAAAAAGCTGGAGAAGGAATTTTTACAAGGGCATGTAGTGACAGAACAGGTGTAATGGCTTTCAGCTAAAAGAGAGTAGATTTAGATTAGATTTTAGGAAGAAATTCTTCACCTTGAGTTAAGTAAAGCATTAGAATAGGTTGCCCAGAGAAGCTGTGGATGCCCCATCCCTGGAAGTGTTTGAGTCCAGGTTGAATGGAGCTTTTAGCAACATGATTTGGTGAAATGTGTCCCTGCCCATGGCAGAAGGATTGGAACTAGATAATCTTTAAGATCCTTTCCAACCCAAAATATTCTATGATTATAACACATGTACAGTTATTTTGCAATTATTACCCTTAGTATCAAATAAAAGTACCAGAATCTAAATAAAATATTAAATATAAATATTATGTCTGTAGATACCTAGAAAGTGCAGAATGAGTTAATCTCCGCTACTGGGGCAGGAATAATTTCCCCTAGGAGAAACATCTTATAGTATTATTTTTCAATGTAGTCTTCTGTTGAAGAAGTGATAAGCTGATTAATGATGTCACATGGCTAGATTATGTCTAGCATAAGCTTTGTAGGGTTTTCATACACTTATTGCATCATTACTTTTACATTTACTGTAATATTGATTTTTAACAATTTACCTGTAGATGCTCCAATTGCACCAATGAGTACTGCAGGAAGAGCCATCACAAAACAGCCAAAAGCAGCCAGAAATGACAGAACTTGGGCATAAGTGGCAGAAGATGAGGAGAGAACTCGCTGGAAATATGCTTGCCACGGGATTCCTCCTAATGTCTGCAAACACAATGGCAGCATCCTGTCATTGGGGGATAAATCTGGAGCTTTTTGCTATCACCATATAGAGAGCATGCAGAAGCGTCAATTGAATGCTGTGTTGCTGCTTTTTCATTTATTTATTGAATATCAGTCAGCCAATAATAGCTGTAGCTTTCGTTCCCACAGGTGATGTTAAACCTTTGTAAATCCAGTCAAATCCAATCCTTTTAGACAAGTTATTCCTTTGTACAGTTAGCAACAACACTTTGCACTTACATAATCTCTCTAATCCCCAAGAATTGTGAGCTGCATAAATACTTGATAGAGCCTTACGAAAGGTTATAAAATACTATTGTCATATTTCATGTCTGGAGTATTTGGCCTCAAGTACCCTCTTACTGTCAAAACTAGATTACACTCTGACAGGATTTGAAAGCAAGATTTTATTTTCCTTTATGAATGCATGTGGCCAACAAAACAAGGCAAAACATTCTGTATACGTTGAAGTCAAGAATCTGAAAAATTATTCTCCTACTGTCTTAAGCAAATACAATACCAATAAAGATTAAAGACAAAGCAGTAAAATAAAACTTTCTTTCATGGTGTCAACTCTATTCTTTTTTGGGGTTGTATAATAGTGAATCTCCTGATTAGACTTAAAATTATGTCTGCAAAGTGTGATACAAAAGAGTATTATCAAAGGTTGAAAACCCAAATGCTAACAATTCTGTCTCGAAAGCAGGATCTGAATAGCCTCCGCTAAGTAAATAAGTACCTATGACTAAACAGAACGGAAACAAAGTGAAGCAAATTGCTTACTAAATGTGCACAGTCCAGTTCTACACACTAGATTAGCCAGGAGGCATTTGGACCAAATGTATATACAGGTGTTTCATACATGTTTCTTGCACACACAGGGATCAAATCAGTGTTTCACAGGCAACTCTGATTTTGATTTGCTGTTTATGACTGTTTTCCTTTGTGGACTTAATAATGTTCATTTAACAAAGCTTTCCAAGCATATATACATTTCTTGAGCTATAAGGAAACAAGATGAAAAGAAAATGTGTCACAATTTGGCAACATCAGCACAGATGAAACCTACAGGCTTGCCACACAAAATAGAGCCACCTGAGCTCTCTGTGAAGCTATAAAACAAATAAACTGCTTCAAACAATATATGTTAAGGAAAAAAAAGAACAACAAATGGGAAAAAAAGAATACCAAAGTACAGCATGATAATAAAAAAAAGTACGGAGTTGCTCAGGGACACTGAGAATGGAAAATGTTACCATGTGTTGCTAGATCCTTTAATGGAAAGTACTTAATAACCACCAATCCCATGTGTAATACATGGTATTAAATAACGAAAGCCCTCAGTTCATTCTGGCATGTGTGCATGTATGAATTCACCCATCCATCCATCCATCTCTGAAAAGCTTTTTCTATATCACCTATACCTAAGGCACATTTAATCATTTGTATAACATATTTATTGTGTTCTGCAATATATAAATTCCTCTGCCAAGAATGACATAAGTTAAGAATTACCTGCTTACTTCTAATTAATTTTAGCATAAGTCAACTCAGTATCCTACTGATATTTTACTGAAGTCATTTAAATGTGAAGACATATTGAGCAGGAGTCAAGAGAGTAAAAGTTTCCAGTTTGCTGGAAGCTCTTTTCTAGACTCTATTATTTTCAACAGTTATAGCAACAGAGTGTGAGTGCTTAAATGCATTGTTCCTTCATACAAGCCATCACTTACCAGTAAAAGGAAATTGTCCAGCCATGTGTAAATGTCAAGTGAGTTGATAGATCCAAGCCAAGGTGCCTGGTGCACTGGGTGCACAGCTGTGAGCCCAATGTCTGTCACTGCAGGATGGGACATCGCAAAGGGTACGCTGATCCACTGTAACCAAAAGGCAACACTTTGTTTACATCTAAAGCAGACATTCTAAATCCATGAAGTTTTAATACTAACATTTATCAGTTTTTCTTCTTCTTCTTGCATGCTACAGATCAAAAACCGAGCTGCTGAGCTGACTTGCAGAAAAGTCAGGTTATGTGCCAGTGGAACATCTCCAAAATACAGAGGGCTTGGTATAGGATAGCCTACCTCTGTTCTGGAGAATGTCAGTATAAGCAGAGAGTTAATCAGTGTAAATTGCAAAATGAGCAGGAAATACACATTTATATATCTTCATTTTATTTTCCCTAACCTTCACATACATTCTTTACACCCTTTCCTGCACCACACTGTAAAGAAATATCTACATACAAACTTGTGTGCAAACAGTATCAGGATTTGCCACTATATAGTAATGAGACATCACAAACACTTGAAGGATTGGGAATGTGCTTTTAATTCAACACAAAACTAGACTGTGACAAGAGAGGGGTGCTGTTGGTGAACCTCCATCTCTCTTTCTCCAAAATACCTAGTAGCCCAGTGTCACAGCACTCTTCTACCTTGATGTAGGCCAAAAAATCATTTGAGAAGCCCTTCCCAGAGACAGCTTTAGCCAGAATGTTTATTTTCTTCACTAACTGAATTTTTGTGCACTTACTTGCCCACTCATTTTGCAATGCTCTAACTCACTAACTCTCTATGAGGAAAACCTCAGTAATTCTTACTGAGATTAAAAACAGGTTTTGTGCTATATGGAATTGACCACTGCAAGCACAGCATCCTTAAGGCTCCAGTGATAACCAAAACACAGATTACAGCAATCCAACTGATCGCATTTAAATATATGGGGTAACAGCCAGGAGGGGAGAAATCAGACATATTTCTTTACTTTGTTGTACAATTATTGTAATAATGTGTGAAGAATATCTGAATTATTGCTATGTGTGCTGCACCACCAATTGCTCAGGCTGTGTATCGTGTACCATGGTATTCTGTTCTCAGTTTACACATTAAACTTTGCTGGTTTAAGCACCTAGGCAGAAAGATTCCCTTCTCACTGCCGCTTGGGCTTTTCTGGGAAAGATCACCAAAATATTTCAACTGTCTCCAAAATATTTAGAGAGGAAAAAAAAGATATTCTTAAAATTAATGGATGTTAATACTCTTCTTGTTGAGAAATTCATGGGGAACAAGGATGTCAAAAGAATTTTTATAATTTTTATTTGTGAGACTCAAGTCTCAAACATGTCCAAGGGGTGAATGCCTGAAGTGCCCATATTCAGGTGAGGTTTCATAGGGGTCCTCACCCCAGGACTTAATAGGGACTGTATTGCAAATGCATTATGAGCTTTTGTAATCAATTCCAGTTTCTGACAGTAACCTAACTCTTTGTGATCTCAAGGATTACCTCTATATTAGTAAATAAATCAAGTTAAGACACTTTCTCTGGCTTTGCAGTTTACTGAGATTTCATGTTTTACATCTATATATCTAGACTCCTTTCCCTGCAAAAAGGACAGTTTCAACTGCTCCTGGGAACTATCTGGGGAATTACTAGATGGTGTGAGCCAAAATAGTGCCAGAATTGTTAACTGTGTTAATAATTAAGCAGTACAGATGATTCTGCATTTTCACCTGGACAGCGTTTAATTTGCTTCACATAGACACAGATCCAATTTCTTCATTGAGACCATTCTAACCAGAGTAGAAAATCCACTGTTTTGAATGGAGGCCAAATAAAACCTAGGCTTGTGGAAGTGAAGCAGAAACTGGGACTTTCTGTTGGGGCTTGAAGCTTGGGGGTGGAAGTAGCAGTTAGCTAGAAGGACCTGGACCTCATAGGACTGGAAACCAGGAAAAAAAGGCCTTCTATATTGTGGCACAGAACTTAGAGACTGCAAGGTGAAAACCAGGGAAGTTTTTGGAGTAGCTGGGGTAGAGGTTATGGAAGTCTGGGGAACACATTGTGCCTGAACTGAGGAGGCAGGGTAGGGAGCAATAACAAATACAAACTACTCTAGACTCTGGAGGAGAAGCCGGGATGCCTGAGCCTGTGACATCTTCTGCTGTGACATGCACTGTGAAAGTGTCCCAACTCATCTAAAATGGCCTCACCTAATGCATGATTATTTGGATGCTATCTGAGGCTTCTACTCTCACTGATGCCTCCCAAATGTGGTTCCTTCTACATGACATTATAGCTGATTATTTTAAATGGGAATTAACGTAAAGATTCTAACCTGAACTGAAAGAACTATATTAAAGCTACAGATACAAACATTTAGAAGATTGCTATACAACCTTCATTTTCTTTCTCCTTGCTGTCAGATTCATGCTGCCTTTAATATTGGATCACAAGTTGTTATTCCCATGGGATCAGGGTCTTTAGCAGTGTATGAATAGTTCTCATTAGAAAAGCATTCTTGTACTGTGATTTGTCTACAAATTTGGGAATTTCTGTAATGCACGCCATCTGTAGAAACAGAATGGTTCACAAATATTAACATGCTTTGTAGGGAAGTATTTTCCCCACTGTGCAGTTGAAGAACAAAGGTATGAGAGAAGAAGATCTGGAATAACTTCTCTTTTGAGCTGGCCATCTGGAACTTGGACTTGCTTTTTCAGGGTATTTAGCAGCATTCCCATGAAGTCAGTTACAACAAAGAATGCTTAGCACTTCTGCAAATATGGTCACAGGCCTCATGGCAGGATGCCACAGAGTGAGGACACACACAGGGTTGGTTAGTGACCACCTGTGTGAAATCTGGCTGAAGCAATTCCCTAGAGCTGCACAAGAACTCTAGTGAGAGAAGAGAAACAATTCTGGATCCCCAAGGCGCCATTCAGTTCCTTCACCTTGAGCCATCTCATTTATTTCAGCCTGTCTCAGATCTCTGCACACCTGTGCTCATCTATTACTGCCACTAGTAAACAAAGACAGCAGCTTCTTCGATTGCACCCCTGTGATCTGAGCCCTGTTGCACTGATGTTTTCCAGAGTAGGGCTTAAAGAACAGCAGTAAATAAAAGAAAGCAGTAAAAAAGAGAAAATAAAGTAAGTAAAAGGCTATCCACTAGCATATCACTGATAGCTAATCAGAGGATATTCATACCACCACATTCAAACAGCAAGGTCATCTGGTGAGCCTCCCTACACTATGGTCTCCAAGAGCAATGGAGGGAAATGAGGGAAAAACCCAAGAAGGTGATTAAAACAGGAGGCAATTGGGCTGTGTCAGTAGGTGACAGGTAGAGGAAAGCAAAGGAGTGGAGTACCAACTCTGGAGGTCCACTACCAGCAAGAAAATGACAAGAGTGTTTGCACTTACTGGTTGGAAAAAAAGCTGAAGAACTGGGCCTCTTGGTCAGCATTATTGCCAAACCATGTAGATTGATGCAGCTGCAGACTCCCTAAAGTCAGAGCTCTGTGAGTGGAAATATTCCTTCACCACAATTTCAGTGAAGACACAGATCCAAAACTGGAGCTGGGCAATAGGTCTCAGTAATCATCATAGTGCTCAGGACAAAATCCTCAACAATGAAGGGAAAAAAAAGCCAAACTTACCAGTCCCAGGAAGATGCAGAAGAGCTGAACTACATCGGTGTAGGCTACAGAATAAAGCCCGCCCACAAGCGTGTACATAGTTGCAATCAGGGCAGAAATAATGACTGAAATATTGACATTAATGTCAATGATCACACTTATAGTGGCACCTATTAGGGAAAAAAAAACCACTGTGTATTAGTGAATGTCATGGTATGTCTGATAAGAAGGCTCACCTTTGTTAAGTCACATATACAAGTGCTAGTGTGTCACCTAGTAACAGTATGAAGATATTCCCCCCGCTATGCTCTACACACTCCTTCTGCACCTTTGAAGGGAGTGGGAAAAGGAAGGCTCCTGTTGGTTGAAGTTTAACATCTGTCCTTTCGCAGGTTCTTATGAAATGGAGGAAGGCAGGTTCCCAACAGTCTTTCCTTACATTGCTCAAGCTTTGGAAGGACTAAATTCTCTTGTTCTGTCTGGGGAAATGCAGTTACACACAGACAGCTGAAGCCTCTCTGGGTGAGTTACAGCTGCATGGGAATAAGTGTATCACTACAATAAAGACTGCCTGGGGGAGGTCTGCTTTTGTATCTCACTTATGCTCTGAGGTAGCCCCTTTTGGTCAAGGAAGGAATAGTAAAGGAGCCATCAACCGTAGGAGCAATTGCTCATTAGTGCATCAAAAGTGCACTTCAATTGTTTGCATTGGACAAAGGTGGGTTTCTTTGCAAACTGGAGAAAATATTCTCTGTTCTCGACTTGTAAACCAAGAACTTGTACAAGCACCATTAAGCAGATTTCATTTGTAGAAAACAAACCACAATGTTAAGGTGGCCAGTCAGTCTCTACAAAACAGCTAATAGAATCAAAGAGCTTCTGAGACTGGAAGGCATCTCTAGAGACTGTCTAGCCCAAGCCCCGACTCAAACAGTGCCAGCTGGAACAGCTTGCTCAGGATTGTGTTCTGTTGGGTCTTGAGCATCTGCAGTTATGGAGACTCCACAACTTCTACAGGAACCTGTGCCAGTGTTTGCAAAAAAAAAAAAAAAGTTTTTTCTTAAGTTTTTCTTCAAGTTTTTTCTAATGGAATTTCCTGTGGTTCTGCTTGTGCCCATTCCCTCTTTTCCAGTGACTGAGCAGCAGAGAGATGAGCCTGGTTCCATCTTCTTTATTCTACTCTCCTCATTGCCAAATCAGGTATTTATGCACATGGACAAGAATCCCCTGAGCCTTCTCCTCTCCAGGCTGAATAGTCCCAGCTCTCTCAGCCTTATTTTGTAAGCCAGATACCCCAGTCCCTTAATCACCTTTGTGGTTCTTCACCGGACTTTCTTCATTATGTCCATGTGTCTTGTGTTGGGGAATACTGGATCCAGAACTCCAAATGTATTTCACCAATACTGAACAGAGAGGAAAGACCCCCTCCCTCAGCCTCCTGGTTGTGATTCTTCTAACGCAGCCCGAGACATCATTAGCCTTCTTTGCCATAAAGACACGTTGGTGACTCATAGTCAAAATAATTTCTTTCTAAGACTCCCTGGTCCTTTCCTGCAAATCTGTTTTCCAGCTGGTCAGTCCTCAGCCTGTACTGGGACATCAGGTTGTACCTCTCCAGATGCAGGACTTAGCATTTCCCTGTGCGGAACTTCATGAAGTTCTTGTTGGCCTACTTCTGCAGCTTGTTGAGATGCTTCTGAATGGCAACACAATGGTCTGGCCTATCAGCAACTCCTCACAGATTTTATTTTCTGTAAAACAGCTGAAGGTGCATTTGGTCACATCGATCAGATCATTAATGAAGATGCTACACCATACAGCACTAAGTAATACTGAGCCCTGGTGTGGCTAGCCACGCAGTGGCTTCCATGCAGCTCATCACAGCATTCTAAGCGCAGCACTTCAGCCAGAGGATTTTAATCCTCCTCAGTGTCTGCTTATCTAGTGTATGCTTGTCTATGAGGATATTAAGGGAGAAAGAGTAAAAAGATCCTTCTGATATCCACAACATGCTCTGCCCTCCTCCCTTCACGAACCAAATCAGTCAGCTCATTGTGGAAATTGTCACATTGGTCAGAAATTGTTTGTGCTCCATAAATCCATGCTGACTCTTCCTAATCCCCTTCTTGACTTCCAGTTGTTGGGAAGTAGTTTTCAGGAGTATTTGCTCCTTTGCCTTCCAAGGGATTGAGCTGACCAGCCTTTAGTTCCTAGTATCCTCTTCCTTGCCCTTCTTGATGATGGGAGTGACATTTGTTTTCTTCAAGTCTTCAGAAGTATCCCTGATCACCACAGTAGATGAAGGTTACTGAGAGTGCCCATGCAGTGCCAGCTCCCACAGAACTCATGGGACACATCATATGAAATTATGTCTGTCTGGTCTATTTAAATGTTTCCTAACCTGACCCTCTGCCAGCAAGATTTCTTTGTACAGGAATATCCTAGGTTTTCAGGGCACTGTGGTTCCTGAAAGCTGGTCTTACTAGCAAAGAATGAAGCAGAGAAGGCACTGAGTACCTCAGCCTTTTCCGTATCTTTTGTCTCTAGGTCCCTTGTCCCATTTGTTGTGCAGTCAGCCTTCAAAGTTCACGTTCTTAAGGACCACAAGATCAGACTTCTTTCATAAGCTGCAAACTCTGTCTTTTCCTTCTATAACTCTTCCAATCAAGAAATCATGAGGAAGATCAAGAAATGTGATATTCATCAGTGAGCAAAGGTGTGCAAGTTTGAAGGTATAATATAATCAGATTATCCACAAAATAGTTAAAATCAAAGCCCTCCATGACCTTTATAGTCATTGAAAATCTTTAACTGTCAGCTGTTAATATACCTACTAGAAAAGTATTCACACCACTTACTTTGAAATATCACAGATTAGCTTGTCCTCAATCAAAAAGAAAACATATTCCAAATACTCAAAGTGGTCTTCAAGTTATTCAATTCCTATCACCTCAGCATGTAGTTTGTTCTTAGTCCTTTAAGGGTTTTGTGATGAAATTGTGGTAAACAAGCTCCCCATTGCTTTGCAGTTCATCAGAGCACAGTTGGAGAGTACCTTCAAAGTTTATTTTCTGTTTAAAATAGCTTGCGCTAGAAAGCATTACCACATCCATGTGCACTATGAGTATGATTAGCTGGTAAAAGTCAACTACTGGTGCTTCAACTCAAGGGCTTTCTTAGTTCTTGAAGGGATTGCTAAATTCAGGCCTGAAATATAATTAAAAACCCTGGAAACTGATTATTTTTTTTCAGGACTGCATGAGTAGTTGGGTGATTTCCTATTGAGTCATAGTTCCACTAATTCTCTCAATCCTTTCCTGAATCCCAAGTATTTTCTTCATTATTTTTTTTTAGTAAAATTGAACAATACTTCGGTTTACTCATCAGCATCTTTCTTCAATTTTTGGTGCCATGGAAAGTTCTGTAGATGTAGATCTCCTATATGCAAAGGGTTATTTTGTTTAGATACATTGGCAATAATATTTCATATCTTTAAGGGCAATTTTGACTGTGTTCTCAGTGGTGTAAAAGAGAAGCTAGGTCAGCCTTGACATAAAAGGTACACTTCCAATCACTCACTCATGTCACCCTCACAATTAAAGGAAATTTGTTGCTAAATCTTTTCATGCTCTTTTAAAGGGGCAAATTAAAGGTACTTGAAAATGAATAGATACCTTGCATGTCTTTCCATTACCAAAATAATTAATGGAGTGTCATTACTGGGTTTAATTACTGGCTACCATAGGTCTGAGAACTGTCACACTCTGAATCATTTGACTAGGTTAGCATTTTAAGCCAGAATTTTAATGCATTTCTGATTTTCTTAATCCTTTCCACCTGTGAAAAATTAATATTTATATTGCTTATTCCTTACCTAAGGCAGAGAAGATGGCAGCAGCCCAAAACATTTCTCCCATTAAAGCTGGAATAAACAGTAGCCCTCCCATCCTTTTTCCATAAATCTGCTGAAAAGGGTCTAGCATTGTCACATAGCCTTTGGACCTCATGGGCTTTGCGAAAAAAAGGCCACCTACAAAGAAAAACAGCACAAGACACCAGCTGCAGTGGAGAATGCATTGGCACCAAGGGGTACAACACTGATTGTCAGTTAAGGGTACAAAATCAGCAGTACTGTTTGGTTGTTATTTAGAGAAATAAGTATAGTTAAAATGTACTTTAGGAACTTTTACCTTATATCTGTTTACAGAGTTACATAAACACATCCACACCATTAATATATATGATCTGATAATGAAAAATAAATTTGTCTTCCTTTGTCTGGTTCAGTTTAGGATGGGCCTAAGGGAATGGCTTTTCTACCTAATCCTGTTAATTCTTAGAGCAGAATCCAGCATGAATTATCACATGGTCCTACTCTAAAAATAAAACTGTCTGGGATTCCTGAATCAGACATAAAAGTTCACACATGGTTTACTGCACACACAGCAAATTTCAGGACAATTCAGATTTATTATGCATGCTTAAATCAACCTTACCACACCTGCAGGGCAGGTTAAATGCCTTCTGGGCTCTGAAGGAGTCAGGGTCCCTCAACATTTATCATACACTGATTTCACTTATATACGTTCAGGAATTTTGATGTATCACAATTGTGTTCTGCCTGGCTGGCATATGAGCTGGATATGTATATAAATGTGAAAAGACCTCACTTTTCTAATGTACAGTCCTCAAATTCTTTCTGGCTAGGAAGAAGAAAAGGACATATCTCAGGAAAGCTAAAAGACTCCTTCTACAGGAACCTCTGTAGCTGAGATCTGCACTTGTCTATGACTAAGTAGATTTCTATGAAGGTAAAACTGATGAAATGCAATGTATAAGGTAAAACAACAACAACAAAAAAATGGCAAAATCAGTCAGTTCCAAATCAAATCTGCTGTACAGTATTTGGCGACTCTTAATTAGGTTCTTTATCTCAAGATATGTAATGTATTCACCATACCGTACAGAAGATTTTCCACATTTCTATGTTTTGCCTTACATCACTAATATATCTTCATTTCATTAAGTTCCCTGAACTGAAGTTTCTAGTTTACCAATCACAATTTATTTATACTGTATCTGTTAATGCTGTCTTTAAGCAGGTTGTTTGGATTCAGAAAACCTTCAGGTTTTTTTATTATTTTTAGACTGGTTGTGGATCCTGTTCCTATTCTACTTGTTATGTCATTATTACAAAAGACAATTAAAAGATGAAAAAAAAGCTGCTGGTGTTATAATCTAATAGGACATTCAAGCATCTGTCAATGGAAATAGAAGAATTTCTAACCTTTAAAACTAAATTGTTTGAAAAATTAGGAAAAGTGGTGTGCAGTATAGCATTGAACTAACAGAGAGACTATAGCTAATCTTAAATCCTTCCAGTCTGAAGCAATATTTCTTCTAGCCTTGTATTTATAATTTTGATTTCTTTTTTTAAAAGAAGAATAAGCAACTCCTCCCCCTTAACCTTAACGTACAGATCATGCATACAGAAATGCTTTCCTCTCTGTGTTCTGCCAATATATACATGTATATATATGGTCACATGATACAGACTTCTTTTCTCTGCAGCAGATATGATTATTTCCAAGAAAAAAAGTCTGAATATCTAAAACCAGCTGGAAATGAGGGGAGAAGGTAACTCAACTCTCTCTGACCTGTTATTAGTTTGTGTCAATTCTACAGACACTAAGAGTCGGGAAGATGCTTGTGACTACAATTTTAAAAGCTGTATAATGACGTTGATGGATGATGACCCTCACAACCTTATAATGATGTCAACCAGTCTCCAGGCAGACATGTACTGTTATTGTTTCCCTTACAGGAAGAAGAGCTATTCTCAGGGATGGAAACTGTTACTAGAACTGGAGTTGGCTTGCGCATTCCAGAGAGGAATATCTACAATGGCAAAGGTTTCTGCCTGGAAGATTTCTACACAAAATTTGGTAAGTTGCCTAGACTCTTAGTGAGGATCTGTAAGGTACAAGAACTTCCCTAACCTGAAAGGGTTTGAAATCCAAAAATAAGAGGTGTTCTGATATGATCATGTTCCAGAACATACAGACATTTAAAGAAAACCTAAATATATAAAACTTAGTATACTTAATTAGAAAAAATCCCACAAAAAAAACCTTTCTTATTGTGACCTCCACAGATTGCCATGGTTGTAATAATGCAATAGGTCTTGCCAAGGCATTTAGGAGACTTACGATATCAAACTATTTATAATGATCTTCTGTTTTTCTTTTCAATAGTCAAACCTATCAGCAGAAGGGATCTGGTTTACCTCAGTATCCTTTTATCAGACCCTTGTTGTTTAATTTCAAATGATGGATTTGTCATCAGAGCTGTTTGTTTAGAATGAAAGACTAATTAGCTTTAGCTATTTTCTTACCTAAAATCAGACTGAGGGAATATCCGATAGGTGCCTGAGCCCAAGCTAGACCATAGCCTGGGACGTACACAGCTTCTGCTGTCCCATTGATGTAACCTCCTCCAACCCATGTGGCTGAAAAAGAAGAGGTGAAAAAGTCTTTAGTGTGCACAAAGAATAAAAACTCCCTATGCTGTAGAATGAAATTATCATCACTTAAAATACTGATATTTTTTAATATAAGGACTGTACAAGGGCCAGACTGTACAAGGGCTAGACTGTACAAGGAGCAATCTGAAGAATAACAATAAACACAGTGATAAAGCCATCCTGGCTAGGAAAACTCAAAGCTTCTAAATCAGACAAGTTTAATTAATGCATTATTTACTAGGGCCTTCATGACAAAACCCTGCCCTTGTGAAATATTGAACTGTGGCCACACAAAGTACATTTAGTAAATGCTGACTTCCCCAGGTGCTACATTTCCATATAGGACTGTTGTGGGTTTGTGTTGCTATTTAAGTACTAAACATTAACACCTTTATTTTTTGTGCTTCCTGAAGGCTTATTCCAGAAGTGAATCATGCTATCTGTTAAATTTCTGGTTATATACCTATAAACATCAGCAGTACTTTTAATATACCAACTTCAGACTCTTGATTTTTTTAATTCTCTGCCTCTATGGGAAGTTTCTCCATTTGAGAATCTGGGACCTACAGTATGTATGAAAAATATTTCCAACACAAAAGTGTACTGTGAGTGCATCTGCAAAACTAATTAATAACAAATTATGTAATAAAATTTATCTCTTCCTGTTTGCAGATTCCATGCAGAAGTCTCTTGATTTTCTCTAATGTGTAATGAGTAAATTTTATGAATCTAGGTCTGTAGTTTGAAAAGGGCAGGCAGATCATTATGAGTACTAGATTTTTGTAATGTTGTTTTGATTGCCTCGGAAACCTTTCCCTTCTCATATAAGAGTAGTTTTGGCTTTCAGTGTAAAAATTCATAATTGTAAGAAATTCTTTTCCCATTCTTCAGAATCTTCCCAGCATCCATCATCATAGAAGCAAATTTGATTTTATTTTTAGGACAAACAACTGGAGATAAACACAGATGAATAAAAATTAATTAAAATTCTGAAAGAAATTTCATGAAAATATAAATTAATAACAAATTTTTTCCCTAACTTTTTTCCCTAACTGTGATATCTCTCAAATAATACTATAGGGTATTTTTTTCTAACTTGATGTTAAATAACACCATGGCTTTAGAATGAAAGATCTTTGGCAACCAAAGCATTACAATTGTCCCCCCTTTCAGCATTTTGAAGCACAGAAGTGGACGATTCTGTGCACGAGAAAGTCTGCAACAAAAGAAGCGAGCACGTATTGGTAGACTTTCGGGTATCAAGGTCTGTTGTGTACCAAAGAGACAAGATAAGTGGTAAGTAATGCCCAGGTGAGACCACACGGAAAAGATGGGTGAACACTGATCCTTGACAGGAAGAGCAGGGATACAGAATCTACATAAAGTTGTCAGGCATTTGGGATTTTGTGTCTTGACAGTGTGATTTAAGGTAGGTAGTAATATGATACTTCGGTTAACAGAGTCCTACAATCACCTAATCATAGAATCACAGAATGGTTTGGGTTGAAAGGGGACTTAAAGATCATCTAGTTCCAATTCCCTGCCATGGGCAGAGACACTTTCCATTAGAAAAAGTTGCTCAAAGCCTCGTCCAACCTGGCCTTGAACATGTCCAGGGAGGGGGTATCCACAACTTCTCTGAGCTACCTGTTCCAGTTAAGAATTTCTTCCTAATATCTAATCTAAATCTACCTTCTTTCAGTTTAAAGTCCCTTGTCCTATCAGTATGTGGCCTTGTTAAAAGCCTCTCTCCAGCTTTTTTTGTAGGCTCCTCTGTAAGCACTGGAAGGCTGCTGGAAGGTCTTCATGGAGCCTTTGCTTCTCTAGGCCAAACAAGCTCAACTCTCTCAACCTCTCCTCATACAGGAGGTGCTCCAGGCCCCTGATAATCTTTGCGGCCCTCTTCTGGATATTCATGAGCTGGTCCATGTCTTCCTTTTGCTGGGGGTCTCAGAAGTGAATGCAATACTCCAGGTGGAGTCTCAAGAGAGCAGAATAGAGGGAGATAATCACCTCCCTTGACATGCTGGTCACACTTTTTCTGTTGCAGCCCAGTATAAGACTGGCCTTCTGGGCTGTGAGCACACATTGCTGATTTGTATTCAGTTTTTTATTCACCAGTACCCCCAAGTCCTGCTCCACAGAGCTGCTCTCAATCCACTCATCATCCAGCCTGTATCCATGTTTGGGATTGCCCTTTCCCACGTGCAGGACCTTACACTTGGCCTTGTTGAAATTCATGAGGTTTGCCCAGCCGCATCTCTCAAGCCAGTCAAAGTCCTTCTGGATGACACCCCTTCACTCTAGAGTAACAACCACACCACTAAGGTTGGTGTCATGCACAAACTTGCTGAAGGTGTGCTCGATCTCACTGTATATGTCCCTGACAAAAATGCTAAATAATACCGGTCCCAAAATAGACCTCTGAGGGACACCACTTGTCACTGATCTCCACCTGACATCGAGCCATTGACTGTTGAGTCCATGACTACCTGGGCCGTGTGTTACCTATTGTGTCTCGAGGAGCATAGACTTATGGAATACATTGCAAGCGCCTGTATACAGTAACAGAAGTAAATATTCAGAAAGGGAATTATATTTGTCTCCTTCCATGGAAAAAGTATGAGGATACGTTCTGTGTGAGCAATACCCACTTCCAGACTGGGAATAATATCCCACAGTCAATGACAGATGTCCAGCAAGGGTACAACTATGGTGCAAAGAGGCTTCAACACTGATTTGCATATGGTTGCTATAGAGGTGGTGGGTGCTCTCCAAAGGGGACCTGGATGCTATGCCTAGCTCACTTATTTTCTCCTTGAGGTGATGGACGAGATCACTCCCCTTCTGTGGGATGTCTCAAGGGACACTGCCTTTCCTTGACTGGGGACAGGAACAATGCCCTATGGACTGTTATTGCTGAATAAGGTATTGTAGAGGATTTAGCCCTTATTTTCAGTTTGATTTCTGGATTGGAGTTTGAAAAATAGCTGCTGGTCAATTTTTTTCTGTGCACATGACTGCTTTGGAACATCTGCCAGGGACCCCAAAGCTCTAGGAAGGTGCTATATGTTTTTTTCTGAAGGGGTTAATGAGTAGTCAGCATGCACATTGATATCAGTAAACACATTAGAAAAGACATAATGGGATATGATAAAATGGGATTTCAACTTTAGATATTAACTTTCTGATCCTCAGCTGCTAAGCCACAATTTAAAGTTTATTTAAAACCTTTTTTGGTGAAATTATTATTATTTTTTCTAAATCAGAGAAAGGGAATATAAAATGTAATAACCTACGGAAACACTCATGTGGTAATCTATTTTAATCCTCTCTGCCTACCATCCGAAGGACCAAAAAATGCAGCAAATACTAACATCCATGTAAACACATATCCTAAAAATGATCAATTACTGAGGATATGGAGTGCAATTCTCCTAGTTCACATGAGGAACACAAGTTATTCTCAGAATTCTCTATATATCTTGATATCTACTAGAAAAATAGATTTTTTTGGCACCACTTTGAGAATGACCCCTTGTCTGACCACTCAAATTATTAAATCAAGACATCAAGTTCTGCAAAACAAGAATCCTGATCTAAGAGTCAGAAAAAAAAAAAAATTGTAATATTTCTTTTTTTTCTTGTGGAAGGATATGTAGCTTCATCAAACTAAAGCGAAAAAATTACGTAAAAAGATTACTACCTTTTTGGTCATGTTTGTAAGCATTTGGTTATGTTCTCTCAAATATTTCTTTTGGGGGTTAAATTGAATCACTGAAATTGGAATAGTCTCAAGTTTGTTGCAGATAACACTTCTTAAGAATTTCACCCACAAATTAAGGAATGTTAACATTCAATACAAGATTTTAACTATAAATATGCAAAAACAAAACACAGATTAAAGTTGTGTCTGGTATGGTAGTACGTTAGATCATTTTAATATGAGCTGTCATGATTCATCCCCAACTCAAGCTTCTCACACCATTTATTTTAACAATTACAGACGCGTTCAGCCTTTAAGAGGCTTCATTTTTAGGTGCTGCAGTAGCTAGTTGGTACAGCTGCTTCTTCATGATCCCGCTATACATCCAGACATGTCCACAGACCTTATTCATAGATACTGCATTTGTTTTAAGGCTTTTAAATGCTGTTTAGAAAATCAACTATAATTACTCAGGAATCTGGAGTCTGTCTCTATGAAATTACAATGCTAAAGCTCTGAATTTGATTTTAAATTTGTAGGCTGAGTTCTGTCATTGTCTCTGCCAAGCAGCTGTAGAAACTACTACCATTTCTTTAACCAATATCAATGGAAGATGGTAGTGTTTGTTTCCAGTAAGAAAGACAGAAGTAAACCCTATCCCATAGCCTGAAATACTTTGTGTCTATATTACCAATATTTTTTTGGGAGATGTTTACAAATTTCTTGTTTTGCTTTTGAGGGGTAGGCTTTGCTTTTTAATTCATATTTAGACAACTAAATCTCTAAAATATAAAAACTATGTTGGTACAGCCATATATCTCTAAAGACATGGTTATAATGTACAAAATCTGCATCTACAATTTTAAAGAAGTAAACATGTCCTCAAATAATATGAATAATAAGTAAAAAATATTGTGGATTTTGATCAGCTTACTTTCACAATTATTTTGTTATGTCTTTACAAATTATCCCAATCACCCTCACCAAGACAAAACCTGGACTAACCTTTGATTCAGTAGACTGGTAGCCACACCTAACTTTGTGTGCCAGGCATGGATCCCCAAATATTCAAATGTAATTTGCTTGCCATCTCAAGCTTTAGTTGCCATATATAAAGAAGCAGAAGTGAGAAAGTATGTGAACCCTGACAGCATAAAATCCACGAGTGTTTTAGTTCTGCAAAGGCTTTAGGATCAGCTCAATTTTCAACAACAGTGATGATATACTACACCGTCTCTCGAGCTTGCATGGAACATGATGAGTATATGTGGGTGTGAACTGTGGTTATAGAAATTGCTTGCAATATAGGAAGCCCCAGTTCAAGTCTCATCTCTGCTTTAGCTGTTAGGAAAAATATTCCTGTAAAACAGGATTAAGTCGACCAGAGTTTGTGTCTTCCACAGGCAAAGCTGTTAGTCACAATGACTTGCATGGGGAACGCCTTGTTTTGTCTTCACTCTCCCTAATGATTACAGTTTGTGGCAAGCAATATCTCTGCAAAATATTCCAGTTTCAGTGATGTTGATAACATTTAACTCAGCAGAAAGCTGTCAAACCAACTTTTGCTATGAGTAGAATCTCATCATATTGTATACTTCAGTAGCCCAGGGAGATGTGATACAGTAAATTATAGCAATATGTGAAAAGTAGAACATCTAAGTATTTAAACTTTGTTTTTACAAACATTCTTTACTCAGTATCCAAATATCCAGTTTTGAATGAGTGAAATGCCCCTGTATAGAATTTTGGCCCAAGTTATAATATATGTCTTCCTTATTAGATAACTGTGAAAACAGAACAGGGCAAAAAAGCAATTGGCAATAGAAAGGGCTTTGCCTGACTAGGATTTAGAATTTTTTTTTAAAAAAAACAAACAACCCAAACCGAAGCATGCTTAAAATTTAAATCTCTTAAATAAAAACAGTGGTCCAGTTCACACTTCTTATAATGCATTTGTGCTCTGATACCACGTTAGCTGTAAGACTTGAGATTTTGGACCATATTGTGAATATCTTGTTTACCACTGGTTCGAGTGTCTTTAGGAGTCAGACAGCACTGCTTACAAAATTAGTGAAGAACTCTTAATTCACCCAAGTTTTCCTACTGATACTACTATTCACAGTAATGTCTTATCTTGTCACATTGCTGCAAAACAAGCTAAAAGTACCCACAAAGTAACTTTGCTGAAATCAGTGGAATACAAGTCTGGATTTATGCCAATTTTCTTTTAGAAACTTATTCTTAACTGATGCTGTGTACAACCCCCAACTTTCTGAATAGAAACCTTGTTTTACTCAGATTAAACAAAATTAACTCACCAAGCTGGATGACTTTAACAACAATACCAGTGACTTCAAAGCTAGATTTCTTATTAATCTACATAAATTCTGTACTCATGTCCCAAACATACTTGATCTACAGATGAATATGAGAGCAATGAATAAGAAATATAATATATTCTTCCTCTATGATTTAAAAATATTTGTTGTTTTATACAGATGCAGCATTTGACTCTTCACTGAACAATGTCAGCAGCAACTGGAAAAAATGTATATCTTCTCTATTTTGCATTACTGAACATGCAGATCACATTTCTTTGTTCTGATGGAAAATTGACAAATTATATGATGGTTAGGGAAAAATAAAAAAGGTGATTTTACATACCAGTCATTGTAAATCCACCAACTAGCAAGCCAATGTCTCTTCCACCAACTATAATAGCTTCACTGCGATCTCCTTCACTGCCAGTGTTCTTGGTTTTCCAAGCAGCCCATATGCCGACTGCCAGGATAGCCAGGTAGAATACAACTATGGCCACCAGCCCCTCCACATGGAAAGCCATGTTGAAGTCCTGGCTGTTTCTTTGATCGCTATTTCATTAAGACTTCTGGAGAGAATGCAATAATACGTCTTTTAACGAACCTGGTAAGATGCTTCCCAGAATCAGTGCGCAAAGAAAACTAAAAGGTTACTAAAAAGACTGTTCCGGTGAATTTATGAAATGAGTATTTCAGATGTAATTGAAATTAGGTTTGCATGCCAATTAAAATGCCTGTGGAGCAACAAATAACGACTGCAACCTGCGATTACAATGGGAAATGAATGACGTGGCCGAAAGCTACACGATTAATAGAAATTGGTTACTGAGCATTGAATCGTTTTAGTGTCACCAAGTCCCCAAGTGCCTGGGAACTCTTCAGTCAAGAAACAGTTTGGTAGATGGAATAGGACAGGAGACCGTGTCCATGTGGCTTATCACAGTCTCTAGCTAGTTAGAAGATAAGCCCCAAAACTATTGCAAAAAGAACTTTGGATAAGTAACAGCTACGACAGCAAAACGCATCCTCTGAGTCTTTGCGTTGGAATGCTGAGCCTTTCCCCCTTTATCATCTCCCGTGTTTAAAAATCTGCGCTTTAAAAGCATCCATCTACCCTCGTTTGCAATTTGAGAAGTAAACGGAAAGAAATCTGGCAGCGGGGCGGGGGGAAACTCTCGGGCGGCAGAGGCAGCGGCTCCGCTCGTCGCCCGGCCGCTTCGACAACCCCCTGTCCCCGCTTCCCGACGGCTCCCGGGGAGCCCTGCCCGCCGCCGCCCCGCCGAACCCCGTTTCTCGGGCCCCGGAGGCTCCGAGCATCCCTCCTCCCCTCCTCCCGTCCCCCCGCTCGCCGCCCCGTCCCCACCTGCGCTCCGCCGCCGCGCTGCCCCGCTGCCCATCCCGCGGGGCGGTGTCGGGGATGAGCCCAATGGGGGATTTTTGCTCCTTGTTTTTTTTTTGCTCCCGGCGTTTTTCCACCCCGCTCCTGCCTGGGGAAGGCGAAGGACCAAAAGCAAGATCGCCTCTTCCCGCCCCCCTACCCTTTCCAACCCATCCCCTCCCGTTTTGCCGTTGCCGGTTGAGGCTGCGATGAGGGGCTCGTGGATTAAAAAGAGGAAAATCCCTTTATAAAGGAGGAGGGTTGAGTGGGGTGAGAGGACCGTGTCCGTCAGAGCTGGGGGGGGAGGAAGGGGGAAAGACGTCAGAGTGCTAAGGGACGTTGGGGGGAAGCGAGGATGACTCAAGGGAGGGTGATAGTCCTGCCATGGCTTAAGAAGCAAAACTGGGGTGGGAAAACAAAAGGGAATGAGGGGGAGAAGGGAAGGAACAGGATCGTGTCAAACCGACAGGAAAGAGAAAAGAGCGAAAGAAAGAGCTGATCAATAGAGACATGCCGAAAGGAGGGCTGGAGGAAGGGGAGAGAGCTGAGGTGGGGAGAGGGAAGGTGAGCTTTGTGCTCTGCCAGCCCACCCAGGCACCCTGCCCACATCACCCTTGGGCCTCACGGTGCACAAGCACCACGCCAAGGCATGGTTGTGCAGGGGCTGCTCAGGACCATCTCTCCCACAGCTACCTTCCAAACCTGGTTGAAATGTGCAGTCCCGTTTCCCACATGCAGAGCAGCTGGTTCTTGGGTATCTCCATTTTTCACCATGCCTCTTATAAACCTCACCTGCAAATCTATGATAGTATCAACTTTCTCATGAAAGAATTCTTGTTTTCTGTCCCCAAATGATGCTTGACAGTGAACCCCAAAGTGTTGAGAGTAAGAGTGCATTTGCAAGGAGAACCCTTGTGCCCTTGCCTCAGTTTTCGCAAAGGGAAGATCGTGCTGAGCTATAGCTGTCACCATTAGCTCTTCAGAGGCAGGTGACATGGGCCATTGACTCATGAAGGATAGAAAAGTAGAAAAAGAAAGCCCACAGGGGCAAGGAATGGAGACTGGTAGAAGAAATAATTTGAAGCAGAAAATACAAAATCTTCCTAGACTCAAGAGGAAAACACAATGTGAGAAGATGCAAAACCAGAATGAAGGTGGCAAATAAGCAAAGTTTGCTGGAAGGAACAGCCCAAGGGTTGGCACCTTCCTGACTGTTTGCCAACCGCCTGGCTGGCAGAGTGGCTTCGGCAGCCTGCGCATGGACTGCTCACGATATCACGCCAAGAAGCGTGTTAGTCCCAGCCATTTATTATGTACAACAAATTACAATTGCAGACGCATAAATTGTGTGCATAATACCGCTTTCATGCCATTGGGCTCAGTTGAAGAAGCACAAATAAAGGTGGACAAAACTTAAAGGTTTAAAGTGTTACTATTTTTGTCAGCCAATCTCATGCTTTGTTGAGTGACACCACTGATGCAACATTTGCTTTGGGACTCTGCAGTAAAGACGTCCTCCCGGTAAAAGGCAACGGGGACATGTTTTAGACAAAGGGGAACATGGAGTTGCCTTTTAAACAGAAATCCTGTCATAAGTAAACACAATATAAATACTAAGTAGAAGTTGGAGATCTTGGAAACAATGTTGAGAGTGTCTCAATTAGGAATAAACAAACAAGTTCCAGCAACTGAAATGTGCTAAAAAATGCTTGGATGCTAAAGTGGATGTTAAACTAAATTCACTGAAAATTTTAATTACATTTTTTTCTGATTTTATCCAGCTTAACACAGAGGAAGAAGTCTTGACATCAAAAAGCATGGAAAATTCCAGGAAAAAGTGTTAGCCAAAGTCTGTCTCAGGTAAATTAATATAATGCTAACCAATGAGGAAAAAAAATTATTTCCTAGATTAAATCCCAAATTCAGTGGTCACTGAAGACTGTAGCAAGTTCCTGTTGTCCTTAGTGGGCTTAATAAACATCTACTTATGACACTGGATGGGAAAAGATTTTTTTAATTTGTAGAAATTAATTAACTCTCAATTATTTAAATTTTAATTACCTCCATTAAAATGAATCCTGAAAATTTGTTAGTTTTTATTTGTGCAGCCTCTTTGGACAAGTTTTGTCTCTTTGATACTCAGGAATGGTTTCCAACCTTCCACCCAATGAATCAATGGCACTGGCCAAGTTTTACCTTACACGTGCATCTACTCCTGTAGCTACTTAACCACAAATAGGTTAAATCATATCTTCTCTCATGAGATGTTCATTTAAACTTTAGATTCCTTGAGCTGATATGGCTTTGGATTTTGAAGCTGCCTGTATTTGGATAGAGCTGAGAAAGCCTGAGACAATAATTTTAGTGAGGTGTGAACACCAGTTGTTGTAAAGATTTGCTATTCCTTCTTTGCTCATGCACTATTACTATTTCAGGTAGTATTCTGGTGCTTTCTCTTGGGAAAGGACCCTGCATTCTGCTAGCTGCACCTCCAACAGCATCCCTCAAAGAGAGCTGGGCACAAAGCTCATTCCTCATGTTACCTGAGCGTGTGCCCGAATGAGAACCAGTAAATTCTATGTCACTTACAAATATATGTACTATGGTGCCAGAGATACTAACTGCAACTGCAAGGCAGATTCATGCTCAACCTGACCACGTTTCCTAAGAAAATTATGTCTTCTATAGAAATACTTCAAGTAGCTGTATGCTACAGCTGTTTGAACTCCCTCTTGGTAACGGTAGAGACTTTTGCATTTTAAGCCAATGTCCATCACTGAGACTTGGCTTAGAAAAAGGTTTCCCTGGATGCAACTCATGAAGCTGATCGAAATGAAAACGTTTGGTTAGGACCACTCAAGGTAAACTGCCACCTAGTTTCTTTTTCTTTGTGTTTCCTGTTAGTTGGTCTTTCAGAGGAGTCTGAACAGTAGAATCTGTGAGTGACGGAAACTGAAGTATAACCTCAGTGAACATCTACGTTAAGGACTGTAATTCGCAGTATTCAAGAAGCCACAGATTTAGGCCATGATGTAAAACCTCTAAAGAATAAATATCTATCTGGCTAGTTATACTTTTGAGGTAAAAATCTTAATTATCTATTTTATAAGATTGAATTACAGTTACCTAAAAACTCACTAGCTTCCGTAAAAAAAACAAACAAAACAATGAGGTTTTGATGAGTGTTTTCTTAGTAAGAAAGGTTTTACTATAGTTTGGTTCAAAGCTTGTAGTGAAAGCTTTCCTAAGACAGATGCCACAGAAAGATTTACGGGATAATTATTCTAAAAAAGGGGCTTTGGATCAGTTTGTGGGTTTTGGGATAGCATCCATCTTAGAATCCCTCTGCAGCTTTCTTTATTAACCATGGAGTCCCTGAAGAAATTATGCTCAACAGCTCAGAAAAACCACCTGGATGAGAACTCTTTGGGAAGATACATTTGAAAGGTATTGACAGTCCCTGGTTACCTTGTGGGAAGATAGATACAGCTGCAGTTTTGACCTTTCAGGGTTCCAGACAGTGTAGATCACTGATGTGACTCTATTGATGGTAAACTTTGTAAGATGTCAGAAAAACAGCTCTTTTCCCTACGGTGGCAAATGACATACTGTTTAATACCGCGTGGCATAGTTCCTGTTGGTCTGTAGTATAACACCCCCGCCCAACCCAAACAGTAAAGAATTATAGGACTGTAAAGGTTAGTACTTAAAAACATGAGAAAAGCAGAGTTAAGACTGTGTGAAATCTTAATGTACTCCTCTCGTCCATGTACCTTTTATGATAGTCTTTAACTGCATGATCACATACTACTTACTTCCTGAGATGCCCGTCTCTTTTGATGATGGTAAATCTTCACTGTTTATATTTGCCTTCCTCATTAAACATGTGGCCTTACACATTATACTTCATTCAATCTTTGCAATGAAAATAAAACTGGTGATTTTCCCCAGGTGTTTCTGCAGTGCATAGTATTAGTGCTTCACCATTATGGATAATTTCATCTACAGAGCACAGTAAAGGAACTAGGAGCATTTTTTTACAGAATTATATATTTAAAATATAGATCGTGTCAATTTCTGTTGCTGGTTTATTCAATGTTTACACAAATCTCAGAAGCAACTAGTATTGTTTTTGCTGAAATGCTGAAGAAAAGAAAATCAATATTCAATCTAAGTCAGACATCTGGTGTGAAAAATTTCAGCTGGTAGTGTGATGCCTGACAAAGTTGCATGCAATTAAAAGTAAGGCTTTTATTTTGAGAAATTTCAGGCAACCTGAACTCAACCAGTTTTTCAACACCTGTTGTAGGAAAGCTATCATAAAAAAATTGAAATTAAGGGATTGAAAGAGAAAATGGAATGTGTTCAATTTTTTCATTCTCTTGCACCAGCTATATTGCATTATTCCCATTTCACTTGGGTGTAAATAACAGTGAATCAGATCAAAGAGATGCATTACCTTATGGTGAACTGTTATATTTAAACTGTAGTGAGCATATGAAACAAGCAAGGAAGTTGTGTATTATTATCATTATTTAATGTTGATATTGCCAGTTCCCAGAAGCTCATCGCATCAATAAGGCCATACAAACATATTGTAAAGTGAAGACCCTGACACAGAAACTACAGATTTTCCTTTAGTTTTACTTCATTGTTAATCAGCATTGTTCAACATGAGGAGAAGCAAAAATAAAATAACTGTAACAAAATAAATATATAATGCAAATTTGTGAACCTTAATAAAGGACATAATAAAGAATAGCTATTTGACAAGCTACTCAGAAGTAATGCTTGTCATTCTCTTTTTGATTTTTCAAAAGGATGGGAAGTTAGACCCAGCAAAGGGGAATAGATATACTAACCAAGGATCCACCTTTCTTTGGTGTGTCTTGAACTAAATGAGATCAAGCTGACTGAAATGCTTATTGGATTTCTGGGGAATTCTATCCCTGAATAATAAATCTGTCTGAATGGAGACCTACCATCTATCAAACTTACAGCAAAAGGCCTTTGAACTGGTGGACAGTTGGCATAGGAACACCCTCAGCTAGGCTAGCATTTCTGCCATTTATAATTTGCATTGTATGATGACTCACAGTGTGTTAGTGACCAATCCCATACCCAAGAAGGCAAGGAGCGTACTGCTATGCTCTAGTATGTGGGGATTATGATCTTGAAATCATACTAATACCTTACATCCACACAGAAAACAGAATTCCAAGTATAACACAAATCTGAAAAGAAGATTGTAGTAAATGGAGGGTGCCAGAGCTCTACCCCAGCAAATAAACTCACAGAGTCATGTGTGAACTGCTGCAGAGTTCGGCCACAGATCTGTTTGCAAACCTTGGAAACAATTGAGTGCCATGTCGCAGTAAAGAGAGAGCCAAGAACAAAGAGAAAGCAAAGGAGGGAGAGCAGCTTCTGAACCACCTTTGGAGCTGTTACTGACTATAAGAATATTTTTAAGCCATGATGGCTTGTAGTCCTGAATTTGGCTTTAAACTGAAAGTGATGCAAGAAAAGAAACATTATTTCAGATGCAAAGACTAGCAGGTGAGTTTAAGTCACCTTCTGTTGTTTAAACCCTGCTATTTTATCCTGCAGTGCCAGTCATAAGGTCTTTACATTACTTTGTCTGAATTCAAATTGTCCAGTATTTGCTAGCAAGTTTTCTGTTGCTGTAGGAATTGAGAAAGGATTTCAAGAACATTAATTATTCAAATTCCAGTTTAGGAAAGATTTTTTTTTCATGGTAGAATGGGGAGGGGGTCTTTACAAACACAGTTTCAGGAGAATTTAGAAAAATGTGCTTCTGTACCTTCACTAAAAACAGCCAACAACTCAGCTTCGTGTAATTTTAATCTTTCCTATGACAGGACTTCAATCTTTAGAGGAAATCTGCAAAAAAGTTTTGATAAAGCCTCTGATGACTGGTTCTTTCTCATAATGATCTTCACATGAGCAATATTACTTTTATAGATCCATGGATGTTACCTTCTCCTGTGAAATCAGAAAGAAAACTGAATTAAAAACAAAAATTATATTAAAGTTGTGAGGATATCTAGTGAGGATAATGGCAAAAACTGCCCTTCCAGGTATCACCACCAGGAACTGATCCTAAACAGTATAAAATATTTTTCTCTATGGCACTGAGTAGACTGATTTATCAAAACCTCGTGCTTCTTGGACTCAATTTCTCTTCAGTCATATCCACACATATTGGCTAAAGAAACAGTGATTTCTTGAGGGAAAACCTGAAAATATTAATTGGATTCTGTGAGGATTCTAGGATTAGATAAATAATACCACTTTTCTTTTTTCTTCTTTTTTTGGTAAACAATATTAGCTTTTGAGAAATTTAGCTGAAATAGCCACACAGCATAAGTCAGATACCTCTATATGGGCAATAATTTCATTTGTTGCTATGTGCACAGTCTAATAATGAAAAAGCTGAAACTAGTACTGTGAGGAGCAGGGGGTTGGACTTGATGACCCTTATGAGTCCCTTCCAACTTGAGATATTCTATGATTCTAGTGTCAGCCACTTTAGAAATACTGAGAAAGAAAAAACATGTATTGACTTGAAATTAGTTTTTAGTGGAACCACTGCCAGAAATATTTGTGGATCTCCTGTATAATAGTTACAGTAATGTAATTAAAGTCTATACTTGCTTAGCTTTTTGTGAAGGTTACTTAAAATGTAATTTAAGCTAGCATGTTTTGTTTCACAATGAGAGTGAGGCATATGTAAATGACTCATTGACAGATAGTAACCCATTAGCCCATGATATCTTCATGCTTGTTCACACTTCTAAAGCTTTCAGAGTAAATATGAGACCTGTCTTCTTCAGACGTCTGAAATTTATTCCGTCTTGAAAGTTATCCAGTGTCTCTTCAAACATCCATATTAGTTCACTTGTTCAAGTGCTCTATTTCTTCAGGTAAAGTAAAGTATGTACTTTACTTACATACTGATGGCTTAAAAAGCACACACAAGAGAAAATGCATGGACAAACAGAGGAGAGCCCAACTGGTAATCCTTACTGTAAAAGTGACTTACACTAGAAAAAAAAGTGTCAGCTTCTTAGTGGCCAATGAAGTACGTACAGCCAGTAGGGCAAAATTCAGAGCTGTCTGCTGAATTTTTTGATTTAACTTATAAATGATCTATGAGAAATATAATTCCATCTTTTCAAATTAAATTATATGTCTAAATAAAAATTGAAAATGTATCATTTTACTACTGTTAAGACAGAGAATTTAAAATAGAGTTTGCATCCAAAATGAAAAAGAGTAAAATTATTCTGGTTGTATACCCTTTGAAGTAATTCTTATCAACTTCAACTGATAGGAGATGATTTTATATGCAGATCTACTTCTACCAGAAATTTGTAAGCAGGGTTTGTGACTGGTGTGGGAAAAGAATGCCACAGTAGATATATCCTTAGAGAAATGTGAAAGAAAGCTGAGGAGTGGATGGTAAGTTATTAATAATCTTAGGCAGAGTTTATCAGAATTTATAAACTGTTGCTGTTTAACTGCAAATTCTACAGTAGGTAAATCTTATGAAAGATGTTCTGAACTTATGTAGAATTGTCGGATTTGAAAACTTGCACATTCTGGCCTGAAATACTGTCTAGTTTATGAGGATAGTCATTTTTAGCCACAAGTTATTAATTTATGACTACTGAGTGACCTCACACTTCACAGGAGAGGTACATTGGTTTGTATTTTTTTTGTTTACCAATGCGCATTCATAAATGTTGTCTAAGAGAGTACCATAACACTTGGTGGGACAGACTGGAGTATTTCTGTTTGTTTTAGAATAAATTGGTGGAAATCAATGGGATTTAAAAAACACCTCTTAACTTTGAGTAAAATGTCTTCCTTTTGAAATCATGGAGTAATTTCAAAAGATTTGAAACAGAATAGGAAGAGAACTGGATTAACATGATAACTTTGGCTTTTTTAGAAATACAATGTAAAAATATCTCAATCTAAGGTCTTCAGTAAATCTTATGCACTGCCTGGGCATTATGTAGACCTTTTTGCACAGGTGTATTTGACACAAAACATAGTTCATTCTTTTGTGTTTATCACTTTGTCATTTGTTTCAGCCATTACTGTTTACATACAAATATCTTGTTTACCATATCTGTAATGAAATCTATTTTTTAAAAAAACATAATTCCTACATTTTGCCGTCCATTACCATTGTTTAATAATGGGCTTTGCATTCAGTAATTCAGATCCTCCTATGGATAACTAATTGCTAATCAGACTAATCCTGTGGATTTCAGTGGTTTCAGTGGGTTTACAAACTTCTTTAAATCAAAACCTCAGTACCTACAGGTATCTTGAAAATGAGAAATCAAAGCTAAAAAATACTTCCAGAAAAAGATTCTTAACTGTGGACAAAAGTGTCTTATCTCCTTTTTCATATAAGAATGCTTTCATCCAGAAAGCAACTTTTTATTTATGTGTTTCTATGATCTTAATATTTGTACTTTAAATGCAATTAGAAAACTTTTGGCACACAAATCCATATTGATAAAAGTCTCAATAATATCCCTCATAGCTTCTATGTATCAGTAAGTACATAATTCCAATTCAAGGGGACTGTTCCTGTTCCTGGCAGAATTATCTAGCTGAATTCTGTGAGAATTGCATCAGGATGTAAAAATTGGTGAAGTAGAGAAATAAAATTGAGTTGCAAAATTCCATATTTATCATAGGAATCTTGTTCTGCAAAGCAGAGTGTAAAGACAAAATATTCCAGGTTGTGAGACAGACATAATTGATAAAAGAGCATTTAATCATAGTAAGAAGGATTTTGAAAGAAAATTTTGGGTTTGGTTTGGTCAGTGTTGGCCAGAAAAACTGGTACCTACAGCAACTTATATTCTTGGGCTCTTGGTACTCTTTGCTAGGCCTTCTGGGTTCTCTGTTTGTCAAAATTCCACACTTCATAGCCATAATTGCCCTCCTTTGCTAATCCTGAGGTACTTAAGGAAAGGAGCAGGTAGGTGACCTTTTAATGTCTATAGTTCATGCAGGCCTGGGCCACAGCAGATCAAGAAAAAGGAAGGTTGCATAGCCTTGCTAAACTTGTTTGTGGATCTATGTAGAAGCTTAAGTATCTAGTTTAAAATATGCAATTGTTACTAAAGCAGTGATGCAGCTGACACTGTCAGAACAACTTTGGAAGCTTTGAGTAATTCCATTTCTAATTACAATAATTACTTGTATTGCTTTATTTATGAAAAGTTATAAATAGCTGAGTTCACATTTGTGAACTAATCCTTAAGGTATTAGTACTTCAGGACATTTGAGAGGCAAATGCAAATAGCATGAAAGCTGGTATTTTTCTATGATTTGCTGTTCATTGAACTTGAAGTTAGGAAAAAGTGATATTAAAAATTGAAGTGAACCTGGTGAAAACTCCGTAGAAGCATTTCACTTGGGGAATTTGCTAAAAATGTGCTTCAGAACATGATTTTGGAAAGGGCTCATAAATTAGCTGAGCTGAAAAATTAAGAAGTAAGAAAAGAAAAGAAGCTAGGCTCCATTACCCAGTACTCTAGGAGATTTATTGGGAACTCACCCTTTCAGCTGGTGTTTTTATAACTTAAACAAATTACAAGTAAACATCACATTTGTATGTGACTTTTCAGGAAAGCAATGCTTCAAAGTGATTCATTATTTATTACATGCTCTGTGGTATACGACCTATCTATCCTGCAGTTGTTAGATGTAATGAGAACAAGAAAAAGGCTTTGTCCGCTTAGCAGAAGATAGCAAGGCTGAAGTTACTTTCAAATATGGAATCATATAATCAGTCATAGAATCTCCAGGGTGGAAAAGACCTCTTGGATCATCAGGTCCAACCATTCCTATCTGACACTAAACATTGTCCCTGAGCACCTCGTCTACCTGTCTTTTAAATACCTCCAGGGATGGTGATTCAACCACTTCCCTGGGCAGCCTGTTCCAGCGCCCAATGATCCTTTCTGTGAAAAAGTTTTTCCTGATATGCACTTTGAACCTCCCCTGGCACAGCTTGAGGCCATTCCCCCTTGTCCTATCACCTGTCATGTGGAAGAAGAGGCCAGCACCCTCCTCTATACAACCTTCTTTCAGGTGGTTGTACAGAGCAATAAGGTTTCCCCTCAGCCTCCTCTTCTCAAGGCTAAACAACCACAATTCCCTCAGCCGCTCCCCATAAGATTTGTTCTCCAACCCTTTCACCAGCTTCATTGCTCTTCTCTGGACTCGCTCCAGAGCCTCAACATCCTTCTTGTAGCAAGGGGCTCAGAACTGAACACAGTATTCAAAGTGCAGTCTCACCAGTGCCGAGTACAGAGGGAGAATAACCTCCCTCGACCTGCTGGTCACGCCGTTTCTGATACAAGCCAAGATATCATTAGCCTTCTTGGCCACCTGGACACACTGCTGGCTCATCTTCAGTTGGCTGTCAACCAACACCCCCAAGTACTTCTCTTCCAGACAGCTTTCTAGTCACTCTTCCCCTATTTTGTAGCACTGCATAGGGTTGTTGTGCCTCAAGTGCAGGACCCGGCATTTGGCCTTGTTGAACCTTATGCCACTGGTCTCAGCCCATCAGTCCAGCCTGTTCAGATCCCTTTGCAGAGCCCCCTACCCTTAAGCAGATCAACACTTCCACCCAGCTTAGTGTCGTCCGCAAACTTGCTAAGGGTGCACTCAATGCCTTCATCCAGGTCATTGATAGAGACATTGAACAGGACTGGGCCCAGCAGAGAGCCCTGGGGGACCCCACTTGTCACTGGCCTCCGGCTGGATTTAACTCCATTTACCTCCACTCTCTGGGCCCAGCCATACAACCAGTTTTCCATCCAGGAGAGTGTGCGCCTGTCCAGGCCAGAGGCTGACATTTTCCTAAGCAGAATGCTGTGAGAGAAGCTATCAAAGGCTTTACTGAAGTCCAGGAAGACTACAGAATGATTTGAGTTAGAAGGGACTTCAAAGATCATCAAGTTTGAATCCCTCTGCCATGGGCAGGGAGATGCTCCGCTAGATCAGGTTGATCAAAGCTTCCTCCTCCAACATGGCCTCCAGGGATGGTGCTTCCATGACTTCTGTGTGCAACCTGTTCCAGTGCCACACCACTCACATGGAAAAAAATTCTTCTTAATATCTAATCTAAGTCTTCCCTCTTTCAGCTTAAAACCATTCCCCCTCATTCAATCACTGCACTCCTGACAAAGAGCCCCTCCTCAGCTTTTCTGTAGGCACCCTTTAAGTACTGGAAGGCTACTATGAGGTCTCCCTGGAGCCTTCTCTTCTCTAGGCTGAGTAATCCCAGTTTTCTCAGCCTGTCCTCTTCTGGGAGGTGCTCCAGCCTTCTGATCATCTTTGTGGCCCTCCTCTGGACCTGAGAAAGAAGGCTTTTATGTACAAAGATCATGAAACTCATCTTGACAAATTAGAGGCTTTTCTGAAACTCTGTAACCCTTCCCACTTTCTTCCTGACTCTGAATTAGTGCTTCAGTACAAGTGCTTTATGGTTAAGTTCTGATTTAAAATGCATTTATATATTCAAAATACAATCTCTCCCGCTCCTCTTTGAGTAATCAAAAATATTGGCCCATGGAAGAAAACAGAAATTCATGTATTAATCGTGGTTTATGAATTCTCTTGATAATTTTTTCTTTGCAATTTGTATATAGGTTTTGTACTATAATTCTGGGACATATAAATCAGCAGAAGGAATTATGTTAATATTTATCATAGAATCATAGAATAGTTTGGGTTGGAAGGGACCTTAAAGATCACTTAGTTCCAACCCCCCTGCAATGGACAGGAACATATCCCACTAGATCAGGCTACCCAAGGCCCCATCCAGCCTGACCTTGAATACCTCTAGAGGATTGGGCATCCGCAGTTTCCCTGGACAACTCATGCCAGTGCCTCACCACTCTCATGGTGAAGAAATTCTTCCTTATGTCTAGTCTATATCTGCCCCTTTCCAGTTTATATCCATTGCCCCTCATCCTATCACTGCAAGCCTTTGTAAACAGTCCCTCCCCAGCTTTCTTGTTGCCCCTTCAGGTACTGGAAGGCTGCTATGAAGTCTCCTTGGAGCCTTCTTTTCTCCAGGGCGAACAAGCCCAACTATCTCAGCCTGTCCTCATAGCAGAGGTGCTCCAGCCCTCTGATCATCTTTGCAGTCCTCCTCTGGACCCGTTCCAACAGCTCCATATCCTTCTTATGCTGAGGATTCCAGAACAGGACACAATATTCCAGATGAGGTCTCATGAGAGAGAAATAGAGGGGCAGAATCACCTCCCTCGACCTGCTGGCCACGCTTCTTTTGATGTGGCACAGAATATGCTTGGCCTTCTGGGCTGCTAGTGTGCATTGCCGCCTCATGTTGGGCTTCTCATCAATCAGCAATTTATGCTACCATATTAAATATTAGTTGCTATATTTATGATATACATAACATGAAATAACTTAAAATTAACTTAGACATTTTTAACCCCCATCGTTTGACCGACTTCCCAGTAAAACTATAATATTTACCTTTCCCCCTCCCTGTGGTGGCTCCTTACGCAACGCAAGAAGCGGGCAGGCGTCCAGGCTGATCAGCACCATGGACAGAAGCCGCGGTCCCTCCGCCGCCACCTGAGACACCCACCCTTGCACATGACAAAAGCCTCCCAAAGGACTGATGGCCTGAAGCAAATCTTAGCCTGCAGAAAAGCCTGTCACTGGCATGAAGGATCAGCTTCAGTCGCCCAAATAACCTGTATGCTGTGAGCAAGGAGAGAAAGATTACTGTGCATGAAGGTCTGCTGGGTTCTCAGACCTCAGAAAGCAGGTTGCAATGAAAAATGGAGTAAGCCATGCTTTACCAGATAAATAAACTACTTTGACACTGTTAACTTTTTAAAGTAAGGGCTGTATTTTCCTTTATTTTTTTAGACAATGTCTGGCATATTGCAGATACTCTCAGAACTACCTGAAAGGAAGTAGTAGAGAGGTTGGTGCTGGCCAATTCTCCCAACTGACAGTTGATAGGGCAAGGGGGAATGGCCTCAAGCTGTGCCAGGGGAGGTTCAAAGCAGATATCAGGAAAAAAAATTTAACAGAAAGGGTCATTGAGCACTGAAATGGGCTGCCTAGGGAGGTGGTTGAATCACCATCCCTGGAGTTATTTAAAAGGCAGGTAGATGAGGTGCTCAGAGAAAAGGTTTAGTGGCTGATAAGAATGATTGGACTCGATGATCCAAGAGGTCTTTTCCAACCTGATGATTCTATGGTTCTATGAATATGATAGGGAACCACCTTTGAAAAGAATTGTCTGAGCAAGTAATATTAATTATGCCCCCCCTACTTGTTTGGTAAAACCCATTAATTATTATGGACATTAATTATATGCTGCTAGGTGACTGAACTGCAAAATTTCCTGAGCAACATCAGAGAACAACAACATTAGTCAAATTAACAGGCTAATTTGTTCTCCTTCTCCTTTCTTGTGGATAAGAATATCACTGGAAGGTGGGTGAGACTCCCAAACAATTGAAACATCAAAGCATATTCAGGAAGCGACAGTGAAGAAAAACAACAAAATCCTTTCAATTTCACTAATTTCCCATGATTCTGATCCAAGAATGACTTGGCAAATAATTACTTTTTCATTCAGGGACTCGAGATTGTATATCATAACCAGGTACTGTGGTGGCAGTGGATAGTGCCTGTGGTCTATCTGTGACAATCTTAACAAAAAAAAAAAAGAAGCCTTCTTGCCTAACTTCAGACACCAACATCAAGGGCATCTTCAAGTGAGCCCTCCAGACTTCCCTTATGGACACTGAGTTGTGTGATGTGAATGGTGCAGGTTACCCGAAAAACATCCGCTAAGGACAAGAAAAACTGCACCCTCATACCTTCCAGTGGTTAAATGTGACACTGGAGTAACTGCTTCAGAAGTAGGCACATCTGCTGCATATACCTGCCTTTATCTAGACAGACCCCTTGAACACCGACATTAAGTATGCAAGTAACTGGACAAGTAACTGGACAAGCATCCAGAATTCCAAATATCTTTGGAAGGATTAGTGTCTAGAGGTGGAATGGCTGCTGGGAAACACTGCAAAAAGCCCACTACTCCATTAGATCTATTCATAAATCTCACATTTAATACTGGAAAAATCTTACTTCTTTATCCATAACGAAGTTGCTGTGGCATTTCCAGTGTTACCCAAATCACCTCCACAATACTTGCCACAGAATTTAGACCCACCTGAGGACATCAGGGATCATGAAGTAGATTTCATCCTCTCCTTTATTCCTCTTTGTGTGATTCTCCTCCTAACAATATGAATTCCTCTTACTATTGAATAGTGTGCAGCTGTGCTGTAATAACAGCATAACAAGAAAAAGCAATGGCCACATTTTTGTTCCCTGCTTCTACATTGCTTCAGGGGAAATTGTTTGTGACAGTCTTATTTTATGTCTAGCCTACATCCCACTTCTCAATAGCCAGCCTATGCTCATGGGCCATCCCCTGTCCTGCTTTGTTCCTTATTCTATTCATTCCTAGTCCACTCGCACAGAGTCGGAGACCACAGAAATATTCTTATTTTATGTACCAGGGCACGCAACACTGGAAGCTAATTTGATGAAGTGAAATGGTATTATACTGCCCTATACCAGTATGTTATGTAGGCAACATGCATTAAAAAAAAGTCAGCTGTTTATTTATGGTTTCCTTAAATACTACCCACAGAACATTGTACTGTTCAGTTAACATTTAGAATTTAGTGTCATAGATAATTTACAGACTAACATGTTGCCACTTAGGGAACTGAATACTTATTATGTTTTTAAGGCTGTGGAACTCACTGATGTCTTGGATATATTGGACTGTGAGTACATGAGCTGCCTTGGACCATGGCAGACACATTGAATGTTAAAGTGAAAGGAAGAAATCCCTCCTCAGACAGGCACCCTTTCACTTTGGCTCTGGCTTTGCTCCCATACCCTATCAGGATAGACAAAACCCAGATATAACATGCCTGGATAGTTGGTGTGAGGTATGTGCTAATTGCTTACCCATTCTCTTGGTCAGTAGGAGAGGTAACCGGCAACCACCAGCCTCAGCATTCTAACCTCTAGTTATATGGAGGTGACGCCAAATTGTGAGTGTCCCCTGAGTGGGTATGTGGTCTAGGCCACACGCAATCCAGCACAGACCTAGTAGCAGAGTTCAAGAAGGACTGCACTGCAGTATATTGCACACAGATTTGGTTATTCGGGAACGTAGTGAAAATATTATTGTAAAAAATATTAAAAGAAAGTCAAAGAAGTGAGACTTGAATAGTTTTATCAATTTTGGTAGTTTTCAATACGTTTTAATTGTAACTGTAATAAAAATATAGATTTCTCTTATTTATTTTTTTTTTCTTAGAGAAATACAGTCTTACTATTTACAGACAGAAATAAAGCTAAACTGCAGTAATGAATCACCGAAGTATGAACCCATAGAAACAATTAAATCCGTATAACTATGAACACAATGATTTTTAAAAGATCAAGCAAAGTCACTGTCAGCAAGGAAATTACTTCGTATGGATCTGACACTGACTTTTCAGTTTCCTGCCCCTCCTCCATACTTTTCCCCTTTTTCATCTCTTTTGAAATGGCTACATGGGAAGCGCAGCTCATTGTTAAATGATCTGAGAAAACAGGCAGAAAAGAGAAAAGGGCAAGCTAATTTCATTTGTATAGATGAGCAGACAGAAAAACAATAACAAGACAATCAATTGAGCAAACAGAGGCTATGGCAGTTACGCAAATGATTATGTACATACCATTCTCAAAATCTGAGATGCAAATAAATTTTTAAGGGAGATTATTCTTATAAAATCAATTTGCTCATAGAAGTACTTTTATCCATACCTATAAACCACTAAAATACTAAACTAAAATAGTAATCGTATTAGTGGAGCTCTTTTTCCTTGTTCAGTTACAGTTTTAGACTACATCTTCCACTTCTCTGAATTACTATGCTTCCATGGCATTTGTGGTACTTTGTTGACATACATCACCTGAAGTCTGGGTTCTTTGTACACGGTTAAGCTATGGCAAAGATATCAAAATAAAGTTTGGATATCAAGCTCAATCTCTGTTCCAGATATGAACACAGTCTGGGCAATGCAAACTTTCCTGCGTCACACGAAGATATCAGAAGTAAGAAGTCAGCAGAAGAGGATAAAGGTATGTTTACAAGAAGGCACTCAAAGAGAAGAGCGACGAAGTTGGTGAAGGGGCTGGATAACAAGTCTTACGAGGAGTGACTGAGGGAGCTGGGATTGTTTAGCCTAGAGAAGAGGAGGCTGAGGAAAGATCTTATTGCTCTTTATAACTACTTAAAAGGGGGTTGTAGAGAAGTGGGTGTTGGTCTATTCTATCAGGTGATAGGTGATAGGACAAGAGGGAATGGCCTTAAACTGCATCAGGGGTAATTTAGATTGGACATTAGGAAAAATTTCTTCAAAGAAAGTGTTATCAAGCAGAACAGGCTGCCCAGGGAAGTGATTGAGTCACCAACCCTGGAGGTATTTAAAAGACGGGTAGATGAAATGTGTAGGGGTATGATTTAGTAGTGGGCAGGTACGGCTGGAGCTGATGATCTCAAAGGCCTTTTTCAGCCTAATGATTCTATGATTCAGTCTGTTTTCCATTTTGGTTTCACCTTTAGCTTCTGAATTGATGTGCATTTCTCTTGATAAAAAAATCTTCAAATGTACTGAAGTACCTCACAGATCTGGTCAAATCTAGAATCAGTTGATCATCTAATTCCTTTAGTGCCATCTGAAAACTGCATTAATCAGGAAATCTTCAAAAATGCTCTTTGATAATGAATGCCTGGCATCCATAGGTTTAAAACTTAATTTACTCTTTCAAGGTTTGTGTGAATTCTGGAAACTCGTTTAGTACAAATCTAAGACCCACTGAAGCTAGAAAATGTTACGGTTACACTTAAAATTAAGAATGCAGAATTGCAGGAAAAAATGTGGTCAAAGTTTGAAAAGATTCCTCATCTATCTATGAGGTAGGATTAACTATGCCTACATGTTCTCTGAAAAGTATTTGGATAATGTCTACCCAAAGCTCTGCCAATCATTTGACAACATCTCCAAACAATCTAATCCAGGCCTTGTCCCTACTATTGGATTCTGTTTTCTAATGTCTAACCACATTCTTCATTTTTTATATTTAAGTGCATTGCCCCCTATCAATGAAGAGGAGACTCTTCCTTCCTAAATAACTGCTAAAATGTGGTCATCTCATTCTTCTTTTAGAATTAGTTTATTTGGTTTTTTTTCCTCATAGGTGAAGCCATACAGCCTTTGATTATTCTCTGCTTTTCTCTCTTCAGTGAGCTCTTATCCTACTCAAAATTTTGTGCCTGAAGTGAAATGTAGTACTCCAGTAGGGTGAATATCTGAACTAAGTATATCAGGTGGACTGCTTCAATATTTGAGTCTTTAATCTTGTTCTAATAGTTGTCAGAATGGTACTCGTCCTTTTACAGCTGCATTCAATATCTATATGACTTGCAGATGGTTTATAATTTTACTTATTTTTTCACTTTTTTTCCCATTTTGTGTATCTCCATGTATACAACTAAAAATTAAAGACTGATATATTTTCTCTACTGAATTCAGTGTCAATATTGCTTTTATTTTCAGCAGAGCCTGGAATGAGTTTGAAGATAGCCCAACAGACATGTTAATCATAAGGACATTACCTTGAAACTTGAGAAAGTTTAAGCTCTTTTCTAATTAAAATACTTCATTAGCAGCCATAAAGTACCATACATACATATTTACCACACTTTCTATTACATGCTTGAGAATGATGTTTATTAGTAGCACATAAATACATTCCAAAGAAAGCTAAAGCTGCTTCTTTATATTTAGTAGATAAATATTGTTATTCTAGATATGCTTTCTAACTGTTGAAAGTATTACAGGTCTCAGAAGAAGTAGGAGTATCTTTGTTTCACTAGCAAAAAAACCCAAATATGAAGGGGGAATTGAGCTGGCTGAATGCAAGAGCAGGAGCATTTTTCCTTTAGTCTCAAGTCTGTGATAAAAACAGAGTTGTGAAGCATGGGAGAAGCAGGTGGCATGTTGACAACACACAGGACAACATACAAAGAAGGCAGCTGGCAAAGGTAAGCTTGTTAGGGATAGTAATAGCAATAGCTAACTACATTGGAAATAGCTCCTTAACATGTAATATCATAAGCACTTCTCAGTCAAGGAGAGTAACCTGGTGACTGTGGCAGGAAGGCTCAAGCAACTGAGGATCACAAAAATATTGACAGGTTATAGTTGTTCAATCACATAGAAATGTAAAAGCGGCCAGTTTCTAAAATGGGCTGTCAAGAAAGCATTTGCTTTAAAGCAGTTAAGATATACTTGGTGATTCTTAAATTCTTTGAAACATCATATTCCTCACAATGAAATATGCTCCCTTTATTTCAGTGAGACTTTGAATCAATAAGACCATGCATCAAGTTATATATCCAGGAACAGATTGTAGTAATCTCTTTAATTCAAGTTTAAGAAAACATTACAAGGAGATGCATTTCACAACAAATGATCTGACATCCAGACATCTATGAATATTTCTCAGTAAACAAGCTGTACAAATTGAAATAACCTTATGGGCATTTAAGGAGGATGTTCATATAAACTTTGAAATAAACAGAGTGAAGTTTTCATCCAGCACCTGAGTGTTATAACTTCTGCTGTTTAATATTTGACTCAGCTTCCAGCCCGCTAGTGGGGCTTGTATTCAACTGTTAGCATATAAGATAACTGCTCATATGATATGGCATTTCTTGCTTTCCATTACTATGCTAAAACTACCACAGCTAATATGACCCACTGGTAATCCTCTGGGTAATACCATGTTTTAAGAGGAAGGAGCTAATGAGCAATACTGTAATGTAGATTTTAGAGCAGTTGTGTGAAGAAAGAATCCCGAGTGTTGTTGAAAGCTTATTTTACTTCTAAAAAAAATCTCCTCTTTTTGCACTTGTTAATATTTTCTCTCTTTTCTAAAGGCATTTTATTCTGGAAAGCTGAACACACTCCCATTAGCAGCCTGTTCAGCCAAGAGCATCTGGGGAAATACATCTGTTGTATTAAAAAACCCCATATAAATATTCCCACATTTGCTTTGTGGGTGATAAAACCTCATGCTTTGCGGAACACAGTCCATCACAAGAGATGTGTTTTGGTTCATCTGAGAGAGAAATGGCAATAAATCACCAGGTGGTAATAGGAATTGTCTGGGAAAGCTGTGCTCAGCAGCAGAGGGATGGAGGTGCAGAGGAGAGTTTGGTGAGAGAGAGGCTTTCCTGCTTGTCTGTTGCTCTGCTGTGGCTCCAGCACCGTCAGTCCTTCCCTGTGCCCCTTCCCTGCACGGTGATGTGTCCCAATCACCATACGCTCTCTAATTTCCTGCCTGAAGCAGGACAGGTTCCCCTTGCCCTTGGCACAGCTCCTACCTCCCTGTGCAGATATGCTTTTGCCTCTTTTCACCCACCTTTGCTTCAAGCAGAATTGCTCCCCATCCCTTTCCTACCACCCGCTTCTCTGAGTGGGCTGTGGAGTTATTTTGTTTACTGACACCCCATTAGAGAGCTGCCTCCCTGTTAATAGGTGTGATCTCATCAGAAGAGTACTCCTGAAAATTCTCACTGCTTTCTTATCAGGGATGTGCAATGCTCAGTGTAGGTGAGAATGAGTGCCTTGGTATCATAAAATAGTTTTCTAATGAAGATTCATACCTTGGAGGTGGTGAGAAGCATAAGTGGTTAGTGTGTGATGCTGGATCTGATTGTATGTCTACTTTATATTAATGGAGACAGGAAGCTGTGAAGAATGCTCCCAGCAGGGTAATTGTAGGTATCTTCCATTCTCCACTGGGATAATTCAGCAGCTGTGACAATCCTCCAATTTCTAGAATTTTGGTTTTTGGGTAGCCACGTTGTGATTTTTTTCAGCTTTTATTTGGCATAGAAAGGCAAAGCTGTTTTAGAATACTATTTTTTCCCCAGGTAGAAATGTTGTCTATCTAATCAGTCAATGCCATCTAGCCTTGCAAGATGTTCACTTGTTTGTATTTCTTACAAAAGTTTGTTTCTGAGCAAATACCCTATTGTCCAGTCTATTTTGTCTTATATTCATGACAAAGATCCAAATTTTGGCCCAAGAATTCAGAAGTTGTGGTGTTTTTTAAGATAGAGCATGGAGTGTTAGATGTTTTTAGAAATGCCACTCTTCTGCAGTAACCATACTATGGATCATTTGATGTTTGCTTTAAGGTATTGAAATTTAATTAAAACAGAAGAGGGGTAAAGGGATTGTGCTGACGTGATTACTTTTATATCTGTCCATTTTATTTAAGAGTATTTCTGTGTTTCAGGTATACTCTTTGGGACTTATACTGTTGTGGAATGCTGTATTATCATGTATTATGTGATAAATTGCCACAAATACTTGTGTATGAGGCCATGTATGGTGCAGCAATTAGGTATTAGAGGCACTGAAAGCAAGCAGATGCAATTGGAGATAATATCACAGATTCTTTTGTCCTGCTGTTGGCTTGCATTTTGGACCCCAAAGAAAATTTCTGAGTCTGACAGTCTGGAGGAGCTTTTCTATGTTACATTCTTTGGAAGTGATTTTGCAGGATGATGTCTCTAGAGGTCAGCTGTGCATCTACAGTGTTGAGACTGGGGTCAAGGTGTTTCCCTTACTAAGCAACACAAGGTCTCACTGCATTGGCCTGCATCTCAAACTCCTCCAGGAGCAGAAAAAGAAAGTAGCAGTTTAAAGGTACTGTGATTCCAAACCTTTGGTGTGAGAAGAGACACTTGAGACTAGTAAAGCTTACAGCCAAGTGTATGATATCTATCAGAGCGTGAAAAACCTCGAATTAGCAAAGGCAATTACTTACCAAGCAGCACCCACAGCTCTGGAAAGGGGACTTGCTCCCACAGCATCACACAGTGATGACCTCCAACAGAGCCAGTGGGCAAACAAAACACTTGTCACCTCTCCTCAGCATTTGGTGGGAATAGGGCTTCCTTTCCCTGAATAGGTGCAAGGGGTTATGAATGGGAAGTTCACTCATTAATTCCCTTACTACAGATCAGAGATAACCCGACATGACATCTACCCGACATCTATCCCTTGTCTTACTGAAGAAGTGCAAAGAGAAAAGGGGTAGAGTTTTCACTCCTTCCTGAGGCCTTTTATTTAGAAAAAGTACTGTGAGAAACTGGTCTGGGTTTTTCAGCCTGTTATCCCTTCTTGTACTGGGATAGCAAGGTCATGCATATGTTCTGTATTGCATCTTTCTTGTGGGAAAAACAGAAGACTATTGGAAAAATCAAGATTATGATATATAAAGATTGTAGGGTTTTTCTTGTAGGCAGCTTTCATTATGCTTTTACTGTGGTCATTTTTAAATGGAAAGCATGCAACAAATTGGTGGCCTTTTTCTGTAAAATGTTATGAAGTATAGAACATGGTTACCTTTAAGGATAGTGCACACAACCTGGTTAGTGAACGGAAATTAATCTATACTCGATTACAAGTATCCTTCTATTAATCTGCACTGGAGAGGACAGAAATATGTACTTGGCTGGACAGAAACAACAGAGGTACAACCAGTCTGGTGCCTTCAACAGGTTACCCGACGAAGGTCAGCACAACCCTTTTAATTATTCAATATTAGTCATGGCAAGGGCCATGGCAGCAACAGCACTGTAAAAGCACGAGCCTGTACACATCTGAAAGTTTACAATTCAGGGAGGTTCTATTTCCTGTACTAGTCCTTATTGTACTTCCAAGCACTGAAACACTGATGTGTTATGGAGCTGCAGGCCAGCTTATTCCCAACAGTTCTTGCATATCGCTGCGTCTGGGTCCAGCAGCTGGGGGGTCTGGACCTGCTTAGGCCTCCACTTTTGGGAGAGAGCATTGGCTGTAGTGGCTGCAACAGGAATGAATACTGCTTCCAAGGGATGATGCTCTCTAGCACACAGAGCAAAATCTTTGAGGGTGATGTCATTAATATTTGTGCAAACCTGACACAGAAAGTAAATCAGCTTCCTCCCAAGCCTGATCAGAAGCCATAAAAGTTACTAATGTTTTTTGCAGTCATTACATCAGTGCCGAGACCTCTTGGTTGCACAAGTGCAGAGAGTGAGATCTCTAGCTTTACTCACCACAAACTCAGCTCTTCACTGCCTCCATGAACAACGGTTTTGGATGTCACCAAATATATTCTGTATCTACAGGTGAAAAAGTAAAAAAGGACAGGACAACACTATTTGCTTTGTCCCCGTCCTCCAAACTTAGTCACAGAAAACAACTATTTACAGCAAAATAAGCTAGTAAAGAGTAGGGGATAATCCAGGAAAATTATTTTGCTTCCAATTCACAACACAAGCCTAACATAGGTAAAAGTTATTAACATATATATACACATATTATTAACATAATATATATTATTATATTATTATGTATATAATATATTATATATGATATATTAATATATTATTATCAATATAATATCTATTATTATATTATTAACATAATATATACATATATTGCAAAGATTAGGTGGCTGCTATGAATGAACTCATGCTGTCAGAGTGACTGCAGAACAAATCTGTATCCAGAACTGGCTATTGAAGATAGGCACTTGCTTCCAGTACTGGTTAGACTCTCATCCATCCCAGTTATCGAGGATTTTGTACACATCTCAGAAGACCTTTACAGACATGGACACCATATTCCTGAAGAAGTGGGTTTACTATTCCACCGCTATTGTTTATTGGCATATCTTGCCTCATTGATAAACATGAAACAGCTTTATCTCGCATTCACTTAGGGATAAGCTGCATCTCAATTGTCCTGTAGCAAAACACAAGCAGTTACCATAGTGGAGCTGACGTGCCACAAATCAATATTTTACTTTATGCAGTGGTATCTTATTCTTGCGCTCATAACCAAAATGATCTACTTGCCCTCTGTCACATGTGGCTCTCCCTTTTCCTTGCAAGTGACTCCAGCTTCAGCAGAAACACCATTATTTTAATGCTTTAAGGATATATTTAGGTTTTGTGATAGTGGGCTCTGCTTATTATTTGTTTATATAGTGCATCTCCCTCTGGAGTTGAAATGATTTATATGTTGGCATAGAAAGCAGGGGGACTGGATCTGTTCTTGTAGCAGTGCCAGCATCAGAGCAGCACTGGTGTTGCTACTTGTGTTAGTTTTGTTATGTGAATAAATACAGATGTCTCATTTCTGATGTTGCCAATTAGAGGCCTTTTACAAGTTCAAAACTCACAGAAATGCCAAAAAAAAAGAGATGAAGGATCAGAGCTGGTTGCATCAACAAATCTGTAAGCCAAGTGAGCAGGAGACTTGGCTATTAGTAATGCTTAGAGACTTGTGGTCATTTAGAGTGGAAGATAGTGAAGGTTTTCTAGCTATCCAGAATTTAGTAATTTCAGATGAATAATGATACAATTCTTTTATGTCTTGAATATGCTCTTTTTGTCATGGAATACATGTCATATTTCATTTTATTCATGTGTGAGTATACATTTTGCACAATAAATACTTTTGCACTTGAGTAGTATTGGTCACATGAGTTACTTAAAATTCTTTGGAATACAGTGGGAATTAAGTTCCAGCCATTGGGCAGTCAGAAAAGGTCAGTGATGGGAAGTGAAAAATTTAAGCTGTAACCCCTTCCTCACCAAATTATGAACATGTATCACTATTACTTTAGATTTTAAAGCTTAAAAATAGTATTTGGGAAATGCAAAAAGGAAGTAGTTAAAGCAATGTGAAGTCAGGTGTCATGCCTACCTTGTTTATTTTATTGGAAAATATGAATACCTTTATAGCAAGGTATGAAAGATAACTTATTTTAATAAAATAAAACAAAATAGTTGTGGAGGCAATCTGAACTTTAAGAATTAAAAAGAAAGTCTTGGCTCATGAAGAACAATGAATAATGAAGTAAAAATTCCAAAAGAGATTAAAACTTATGTTTTTCAATCTATACATTGTTTGTTCTTTTGAGACAAGCCAGGAAATAGAAATCTGTCTCAGAGAAGAAAGTTAAGCAGAAAAAGAGGAGTGGGAGCGTTAAACAGTGAAGTCCTTGGGAGTGATAAAATTTCACAGAAAGGAGGCTGGGGAGCAGTTGCAAGTACTCTTGGGAAAGGAGTGATGCTGAACTTGAAAACATGAAGCTAATCTATCAGGTGAAAACTTAAGCTGACGTGTGCAATGGGAAGGAAAAAAAGTGTGGTGCTATGATGCTAAAAGCAAAGAGAATGTACAGGCAAGGATTTGCAACTCAATATAGCTTTAAAAGAAAAGGCTAGTAGAACATGCAGCTGGGTGGAAGGGAAAGGGGGGATATGAGGGCATGTATCAGGTGCTAGGAAGCAGAAGCTCTCTTCCTACATGACTCTGTGGCTCTAGGCCTTGCTGGTTACATATAGGTAAAGTGACTCTAAAGGCAAGATGGATTGATTTATACAAAAAGTGGAAAAAAAAGGGAAAAAATTCACCTTGACTGAAGAAATGGCTTGGCAGAGGTGCCAAATAACAATTAACTGACAAGTGAAAACATCAAGGGAAAAAGTTGTTTATTATTTTATATTACCCAAACAAATAATTTTATAGTGACAAGCAGAATGAATATTGTGATAATGTGATGTGTTCAAAAGGGTAAGAGTGAACCAAACATTGGAATATTGAAAAAAATAGTGAGAAAGTAAAGCAATAATAAAGGAATAATATTGAAAAAAACATTGTGTAAAGCTGTGTTTAAATAAGCTCTGTGTGAAATGTGTTGAACACTCAGACTTTAAAGAACAAAGCTCTAATCACTGGCCTAGAGCTCCTTTTCCAGATACTCCTTGAATCACGATGAATTCTTCTGGGAACCAACAGGGATGGGAGTAAGGAACCAAGTTCACACTCCGTTGGTGAAAGAGTGAGGCTGTCCCACTGCAGATCTTCCTGTGTGTTCCTCCTCAGCCAGGCCTTAACTTTATTGATTCAGAGTGTGGAACTGTCACTCCTCTTCTGATGTGTGATCTCAAGTTTCAGAAACACCCCCTCAACCTCACCCTGTGGATGTAACCAGCATCTCATCTTGCAGGAGACCCTGAGCTTGTGGATAGGGTTGAGATGTTTTGCGGGGACCGTGTGCTCCGAGGTCCACTTCCCAGCCGCTGTGCACAATTATGGTCATAGAATCATAGAATCATAGAATCACCAGGTTGGAAAAGACTCACTGGCTCATCGAGTCCAACCATTCCCATCAATCACTAAACCATGCCCCTCAGCACCTCATCCACCCATCCCTTAAACACCTCCAGGGAAGGTGACTCAACCACCTCCCTGGGCAGCCTGTTCCAGTGCCCAATGACCCTTTCCGTGAAAAATATTTTCCTAATGTCCGGTCTAAACCTCCCCTGGCAGAGCTTGAGGCCATTCCCTCTCGTCCTGTCCCCTGTTACTCAGGAGAAGAGGCCATCACCCTCGTTTGATAAACCAAAGCATCTGTTGCGGGACCTAAGGAGGCTTTGTCATGCTTGCTGGGAAGATGCCTGAGATACATGTGGTTAAGATCAGAAAACAGTGGTGTGGACAGCGTGAATCCTTTCTGGCTGATAACCTATAACTAAACGACTCCTTCCCTGCAGACAGGAGGGAAAACAAACATGTTTGTCAAAAGAGCTTAATGGCTCATTCTATTTTTATAGTATTTTTGAGTTTTCATTTGCAGTTAGGTGATGAAACACAGCCTTTCCCTCCCTTTATCTGGAAGGTCCTATACACCTCTGGTGGATAATGCTAGTGGGAACAGAGATGTGGAGCGAGAGCAGAGGGCGCTGGGGTAGCCTGGGCTGACCCACCGGCAAAGCTGAGCCGGCACAAGGACGGTGGCTGCCTGCTTTTGGCTTTCGAGTGAATCTGTAGGAGGAAAAGAAGTAGGAGGGTTCCACCTGCCGGACAAACAATCAACAGTTATCGTTGCAGGCAAAGGGGTTTGATTACTGTAATGTCTTCTCGTGCAATGATTTTCTCTTGGGATTACTAGATTAGGATCAGAGGTTTCCAGGTTTCCTAATTAGCCACAGACCTAAAAGCTATCAGCTTAGACCTATTTACATGCAAAAAGACAACCATCCTGTCTATTCTGTTGCTGGTGGCTGAAAAAATTAATGTAGCTCTTAAGGAGTTGTGATTAATAGGTGCTGAGGGTTGCAGGGCATGATGTTCATTACCTAATAGGTTTTTTTCCTCTTGTGAGTCAGAACTAACCTGATGCTCCAGCATGGAAAACTGAGACACAGTTTTTATTATTCAAGTTTCACAGAAACCAGAAACTTGCACTTATAGAAGTTCAAATCTGAAACACAAATTTAAAAATCATTGCTTTTCTGTCTCCTTTAAAGTATTATCCAAAATACCACTACAACTGGTTGAACTTCTCGCAGAGCTCACCTGATCTGACTCATGTCATGACTTGTCTGTTGACACAGTCTGGAAATCGGAGAAGCACCATTTTGACTCTTTGTGAGTTTTAACTCAAGTTGTGTCCTTTGTAGTTAGACATTCTGCGGCAGATGCTGCCTCATTCTGGGGATCTGAGTGGCTCCAACCCCCACTGCTATACTGGCAAAACCATTTGCAGGCCTTTCCCATCATGCTGGGATTCTCCTGGAAGAAACAGGAGACATAAGTCATGTCTATGTACATATATACAACTCTATCTATATGCATATTATGTGTACATAATAAATGTAATGTATAGTATTGCAAGTAGTAACATTATTTCCAGTCATTTCTCACGCAGTTTCTTGCCTCCTCTGGGATATTGAATTGGATGTAAGGTAGAAGATACTTGAAAATGGTGTCCAGACTGCTAGAAAGTAATTGATATCTTTTTTCTCTCTAAAATATACATCCTGCACAGTATGCACCCTGCAGCAGAGCAAACCAGTAACACCAATTAGTGAGCATGCTTCTAGCAAATCTTGTTCATGTCAGGAATACACAGAGCAGAAAACAAAAGGAATAAGAAAATGAGAAAAAAACACTAATGGTGGCAGACAAATCTTCTGCTTCTGTAATGCCATAACAGTACCATAACAGAAGGAAAAAAACACAACTGAGATTTGTGGAATGCAAATCTATGGAAGTCAAGGATGCCTGCAGTTGTAGTGTGTAAACTCTATCTAGTTCTATGGTGGAACTGATTAGAAGCACCACTTATCCTCAAAAGAGCCAGCTAACATATTTTAACACCAATCTGTAGCTGAATAAATGTACAGTCAAAAAGGCTCATCAAATCTCCAAGCTTAAATGGATTCTTGTTGCAGGTTAACCATGATGTAAAGGTAGCATTAGTCTTCCTTCATTACCCTCTTGGGACTCACTTTCTCACCTGCTATATATTAATCACTCTTTTGAATGGGGAGAGAGATACCACCTTGTGGAACTGGTTAAGTGTTCCCTCTTGATTTCAAATTTATTGCCTTAGAAAAATACTGCACTTCTGCAGGATGTAAAGATAAAACCAAACACCCTCTGTGTGGGACTGTTGAAATGTGACTGATGGACATCCTCACTAAAGTAAACAACTCACAACTCGGTGCATGAAGGAACGACCAGTCCAAAGATCTAGACCTCTCAGCAGCTGAGAAGTTTGCAAGTTGGCTTCTTACTTTCCTGTTCCAGCAATAACATTGATTGAATACAAGAAGTCAGATTCTGCCCTTGGCTTTGCATTAAGAAAAGAATATGGACCTGGAGACTACTACGAGCCTCTTTTGGTAATGGTGGGAAAAAGGCAATTACATGTACGATTTGCCTTTGTTTTATTGGTGAAGGATGGGAAATGTCTCATGTGCTGTACTTGCTGGTCAGATATGAAACTTTAAATTAATTTTAAAGTAACCTTACCTATAAATCAGGGAGACCATAGTAGCCTGTTTCAGGGTGCTGCATGGACACATGCACATACTGTCTGCATTTTAAAGGAAGGCATATGACTCATCTAATGTGAATTACTACTTTTGACGTGCTGTTGCACCAGGAGATTGTGTCAGGAGGATGTAAATAATTGCATTGACTGCTGGTCTCTGGACTGCTACTTTCTATAATACAAAATTAATTGAGATGCAGCTGACAGGGAGATCTGAATTCGAGCATACTCCAAGCCACTCTTTATAGTGGAATAAACATACCCCATTTACTGGTCAAATTTAATGTAGGACTGACAACAGCTGCCTAGATGCTGTCATCAGAATTTATTAATACATTTAATTGGCTTACCTTTTGTTGGGATAACTAACTATGGGGCTTTTTCAAACACCTAGAGTTTTGCAGACATCAGGAAAGCCTTAGTCACCCCTCCTTCTGTGAACTAAAAGGAAAAGAGTACAAGAAGAACCACGGAGAAGAAAGACCTATTTTTGCAGATTTTGTGTGCTATGCAGGTGGCGTTTCTTTGAGAGGAAGAGTATGTCAGTCTGTGCAATGAGGATTAATTGCAGAAGGAGCAGCAAACGGGGACAGGGAACGACAGCTAGAGGGAGGCAGAGGAGCGGCGTTGAGGGGCTGGGGAGCGGCATGGGCTCAGCTTTGATTTCAGCTGGTTTGAGCCCCAGGAAAGGAAGGGCTCTTGTTAAACCGGCCTTGGAGGTCCTCCCCTTCCCTTCTGCAAGGGTGCGTGGCCCATTAAAGAGACCCAGTGGTTGGGAGTTACCCTGCGGAAACGTTTTGGAGTCAAAATATACAAAATGCAGCGCTGCTATGTACGGTATATGGATCTTTGCGGTACGCTGGCAACGTGCCATATGCCGGGATAATTTCTCCCTTATTCCTGCTAGGGAATGGATGACTGGGCATTTGTATGGTGCTTGTGAAAGGAGAAAGTTTCTCTTCAGGCCAGGCAGGGAGCTGGCACCTGCAGTTTGCCTTTTCCTTGTGTTGTTCTGCCAATGCCATCAATCTACACCATCCTTTATAAGAGCAAAAGGTAATCTGAGAACAGTGGAGTAGCTACCTTAAATCAAAATAAACCCACAATGACAGATGAAGCTTGCAGCACAAACCTCACTTGTTCCAGCCACAGGGTAACAATGGTCTCCTCAGGCTGACCTGCCCAAAGCGATCCAGGCAAAGAAGGGCACGTGGATTTATAGAGGAGGATCCTGGTTTCTGAATAACACTCTTGTCCAGGGAGTGAAAGTGTGGAGGGGTCCAGCACAGATGTCCGAGACAAGTGTTGGTATGGAAAATCTGTTCCACTCTCCCTGGACACAGAGGCAACACCTTGCTGAAAATTGCTGTGTGCAGCCCTGCACAGGTCAGCGGGGTGGAGTGATAGTTTTGGGACAGTACCCATGGGAAAGGGGTCTGGAGAGGGGGGAGAAGAAGGATGAGGGGGAAAAAATGAGAGGGTACACGGTGCTGTTTAGGAAGGGGGGGAAATTAAGTGACAGAACTGACCTACAAGGGAAATGAGCAATCAAATGTGTCGCTACAGCCAGGATCAGCGAGAGATTTCCTTTTTTTTTTCTCTATAAATTACAGAACAATCAGTATTTCATTCCATTTTGAAATGGAAAGCCATTCCTTATTCATTAAAACTGTAAGTTCCATAAAATATGGATCAGCAGCAGGCCCCTCTGGTGAACAGTGAGTTACAGTCCTCCCAATTTGAACTAAATTATTTGTGTTGGTTTTACGATGTGGAATGCAAAGTCCTGTGCTCCAGCTCTTGTTTCCAATGGTTTTAAGCACTCTTATTATAATACTTGCAGCTTTTTAATGTCTAAAAAAAGTAATACATTCAGAGGAAAAAGGGAAAGGAGACCAGAAAAGCACTGCTTATGATGGAGAATAATAATAAAAAAGTTGTAAAGTACTCTTGTAGAGGGGAAGGGGGAGAGGGAAGAAGGATTGGGTAATGGAACCTCCAAGTATAACCTCTTCAAATTTTTAACTGCTTCAATCTGAATCATTTGACTTGAACATGAACTTACAGTTATAATTAAAGGTCAGCTGTGGAACATGAAGGGCCTTGTTGCTTTGCAGAGATACAGACAATTTTGCCTAAGGATCCTCCTTTCAAACCCAGTCTCAGCACAGCACAGACTTATATTGACACTCAACTGATCTTACATGACATTAACTATAGCCATGACAGTACATCAGAACACGAAGAATGGTATGTTTTGTCACTATACAACAAAATCAAATCCAGTTGTGCCTTGATCTCAGATTTGAATTTACAATCATTTTCCTATAACTTCATTCAAAACTAAAACTAATAAAGCTCTTGGGCTATCCTAATTGAAAGCATTTATAAGCTCTGAATCTTAAATTAGAACCAGGATGCAAAATGTACAATTCTTTTTCTTTATGAATAATCTAATTATACAAGAGTGTGCAAAATTTCTATTTCTTCTTCTTCTCTCTTCTTTGCTCTTTGCCAGGTCCTGCTCTTGCATGAAAACAACTCCATGCAGTGCTACAGGCTTGGGGAAGAGTGGCTAGAAAGCTGCCGGGCAGGAAAGGGCTTGGTGGTGTTGGTCAACAGCTGGCTGAATATGAGCCAGCAGTGTGCCCAAGTGGCCAAGAAGGCCAATAGTATCCTATTTGTACCAGAAATAGTGTGGGCCAGCAGGAACAAGGAAGTGATTGTGCCTCTGTATTAGTTACTGGTGAGGCTGCACCTCAAATACTGTGTTCAGTTTTGGGCCCCACACTACAAGAAAGATATTGAGATGCTGTAGCATGTGCAAAGAAGGGCAAAAACGCTGGTGAAGGGGCTGGAGAACAAGTCTTATGAGGAGCGGCTGAGACAACTGGGATGTTCAGTCTGAAGAAAAGGAGGCTGAGCAGAGACCTGAAAGGAAGTTGTAGTGAGGTGGGTGTCAGTCTTTTCTCCCAAGTAAGAAGTGATAGGGCAGGTGGGCATGTCCTTAGATTACACCAGGGAGGGTTTAGACTTGATATTAGAAAAAAATTCTTCACTAAAATGGTTGTCAAGAATTGGAACAGGCTGCCCAAGAAGGTGGTTGAGTCAGCATCCCTGGAGGTATTTAAAAGACGTATAGATGTGGTGCTTAGGAACATGGTTTAGTGGTGAACTTGGCATTGCTAGAGTAAAAGTTGGACTCCATGATCATAGAGATCATTTCCAACCTAAATGATTCTATGATGCATTGTAGGTATTCTGGAAAAGAAATCTCACTTTTTCTCCCTACCTAAAATGTATGGTTTTTCTTTTATTTTTTTCTGCAAAAGTTTAAAATGTTGAAAAAGACTCTTTCTCTTCTGATTAATGAAGGCATAAGCTTGAAACGCATCTGAAGATTAAGGGCATTGTCTTCTCTATGGAATCACACTATTATTGAATATTATTGAATATCACACTATTATGAATATTATTTATAATTTATAGGAATGCCAAGTAGGAGGAGACTGCTGCAATATATAAGCTTTCATCCATTAATTTAATGAATATAATTATTCTCTAAATCTTATATATAATTCTTGCCATGTTGAAAGAGCAGTCTGTACAGATTTTTCAGTATTACTACTAAACTTCTCTTGAAGTACTTTAAGATGTACTGAAAAGTACCTATTTCTTCTCAGTACTGTGTTACTAGACACTTTGTAAGTTCCTACCACACATATTCATAAATAATGCAGTGCAAAATACACATTATATAGAATTATTCACCAGCCAGATATAAATGCATTTATTCCTAAGGCCTGAGCTCTGTCCTGCTGAGCATCCATTCTCTAGCTGAAAACTGATGAAACGTCTTTGAACTTTAGAGGTGGTCACTGGTGTCGGATGCAGTTCCCACTGAAGTCAATGTGGGTATCTCCATTGATTCCAGGGGGAGATGGTTTTGCTGTTTGAAGCAAATACTGCATCTCTTGCTGGAGGAGAGCACCTGCTGGACACCTGTCAGTGCTATTCATGAGCAACGACACTGGACTCAGACCCATCGCTGTTCTACCACCTTGATTTGACTTTGATGTATAATTTTTTCATATTGTGACATCTGGATGTAATACATCAGACATATTCTCAGCTGGTGGAAGTCAGCATAAAGGTACTGCTTGTATTAACCAATCTTTCTCAAAAATTCAGGGCTAAAAGCTGCCTATTTCAGTAAGCACACTATAATTCAAAACCTCTGGCAGATCCCAGAAAAACTTCTGTAAGACTCTTCCTTTTGAATGTCACAGATATCTGAGAATAAACCTATTTTACAATTTCAGTCCAACCATTAGTATGTGCTCTCCAACACAGTTAAAACTTTACCTTGTAATATTTAAGCCACTGACTCTGTGATCATTAGAGCTTCATAGACACAGAGCTCTTGCTGTAAACCAGCTGTTACAAACAAGTTTCTTACAATAGGCAAACCTGCTAGTCCATCAAAAAGCTAATTATGCTTTAAACTTTGCTCCATTCACAGGAATCTTTCAGAATAACACTTTTTGCGTAGTATTGCTAATTTTTGTTGCTTAGACTTCTGTTGCTGTCTCTTTGAAAAGCCTCTCATTTACACATTTAATCTCCTTTTAAAGGTTTTAACACTTGGCTGTGTATACATTCACAGTTGTGACAAATTTCACCTCTAAGTCCTAGAGCTTTTTTTCCCACCAGCATTTCACAGAGATCTGTATGGTTGTTCTGAATCTGAAGGAGTGCTGAAGAAGCAGCTTATGAAATCCAGGTATTTCCCCACATTTCCGCAACCCACCATGGTGATTACAGTTGGGACCTATTCTAAGAGGAAGCACAGAGACTGAAATTTCAGTGGTAGCTCCCTGCCAGTGCACTGAAATTTACCGAGGCTGAACTAATTTGGTACTTTTGAAAGTGGGGAGGAGAATTTCTCCCATTTTCTCTACTTTTCCTGCAGGGAATAAAGAGCTGCTGCACTTCAGCAGCATGTGCAATGACTGGCCACTGAATTTGGAGCGTGGAAAGGGCAAAGCCTGTGAATTCCTTCCTTACGGTGAGCGAGGAGGTATGTAATTAGTACATAACCGAGGCAGAAAATACTCCTTACAACAAGGAGCATTTTTGCTAGCTCAGTCTTATGCTGCTGGACCCATCTCCTGTCCTGCTAGGACTCAGCTCACTGCAGGAGTTTGCCATCTGTATGGGAGCTTGACGCCAGGCGTCCCTGGGTCTGATGTGCAGTTTAAGCGTGGGATGTCAGTGAAGGACTTGAAGGTTGGGGCACAGGTCATAAATGGAGGCTGCACTGCTGTAAACAACTCTGTGATGGGCAATTACTGGCTGTGGGAGAAGAGCAGCCTGGAGAGCCGAAAGGAAATTGCTGCTTATCAAAGTATATAAGGGGAAACATGGAAACAGCCCAGCTGATCAGCTGGGTGCCATCTCTGCCACAGCCTGGGAAAATAACACCCTCTGGTGCCACACAGTGCTTTGCCCGGGGTGAAGGTCAAAGGCACTGAACCATGCAAAATGGAAACATCTTGCGAAAGCTCCAGGTCCTGAATTTGAGGAGAGGAGTGGGATTGCCACCTGCTGCCCTATATGTCACAGGAACCATATGCTGCAGAGCAATCAGGTAGAGACATTTGTGGGTCTTCCCAAACTACATATAAAGGATTAATATGAAATAATAATAGATGCAGAGCTAGACTGCAGCGATGAAGGAGACCCAGATCTCGTAAATTTCTTTAAGCATATTCTTTTTATTCAGCACGGCATACAGGAGTCAAATTAAGAAAGTACTACTACTGATTCTCGTAGTACTTAGTAGTTAGTACTCAGTACTGGCTTCTCTCATTCAGGCAGATCTTTATACAGTTCCTTGGTTTTCTGACCTTCAGACAAACAGGATGTTTTTTTGTATTGTTTATTCCACAGTCTCTTGACTGTTTTCAGCTGTATCGCCAATTCACTTATTCTCAGGCAGGTTTTCCCATCCTGTCCTTATCATCCTGTGTGTCAAGCTTGGAACACCTGGTGTTTGTAATAATGTTTATTGTGATATGCTTGGTACCAGCTTCATGCTTTATCTTAGTCCCAATTAAGCTTCCACATACTTGGTGTTGCTACAGTAGGCTTAGGATTTTGCTACTAAATACTGCTGCTCAGGCATTTATATGAGACTAACTGGTAGGTGGATGACAATGTATTCAAATAGAATTTACTATTTATAATACCTATATAATTGTCCTGTCAAGACTGTAATGGTGTAAAATTGAGACTATAGTATGAGCAAACAGGGAAAAAGTGAATTTTATGGCTGAAAAGTGATTGCATAAAAAAATGGAGGAAAGAACATCTGTGATCAAAATACCTAAACAGGTCTTTTGATATCCAGTATGGGCAACTATTTTATTTATGTTGACTATACTTAACACTCTTCCAAGTTATAAACAGTTGCTAGAATGGAGGTGGATATTAATTAAATAAACTAACTGTAGGGCTGGGGACTCAAGGCATGCAAAACAGATCCAGGCTGAATGTTCTCAAACCTAGGTGGTGAAGGGTCAGGTCCCAGCACATCCCTCCCATAGACTTGGCCCAATACTTCACACCTTTCGCTGTTTGCTGCTTGGGGCAGGAAATCTGACTGGGATGTTTTGAGGGGAGGGATCTAGTGAGTTATTTACACCAGAATGAAGCATCTCTGCTTTTTGGTTCAGAGTCTGCCAAGCCTAAATCTCCTAAGGGAGAGCTGGACTCACCCAGCTATATACAGAATTATACATACCGTTTGTGGGGGCTACTCAGTTTTACCTGCTTATCTGAAAAGGTGGGGACCCAGAGAAGCCAGGTCCTTATTATGGTTCAGAGTTAAATCAGACGCTGGACCCGTTTCCTCATCAGCCTCCTGTTTTTTGTGAATAATTTTTTATTCTCCAATAGTTGAATTATAATTGTCTTGGCAAAGCAAAGTATTAGGACTGTTGATATCAGAATGTTAATAATAAATTGCCCCAAGTCTGAAACCTGGAATATACCCTGACAGGGTGACCACCTTAAGAAGTGAAGACACTTTGAAACCAAAGCTGTGCTAGCAAAAATGTACAGCAGGATCTTTAGCAAAGAATTATATGCTGAAGCCAGTGGGAGCAGCATAGGAGCAGCACCTCTAGAAAAAAAAAGAAATTGCCCCATATGTTTTGACTTGGAGGCCAGTGCCTAAAAGAGTGGAATGTGACTCTTCCTAATGCTTGAAGAATACAGAAAGAGTGGTGCTTACTAATTATCTTTTAAATTGGCTAATAAGTCACCTGATGAGGATGTGCCTCTGCTGGGCCATCTGGGAGTTTAGTAGCTGCACGAGGCATTAGGTTACATTATAAAACACGTAGGAATTCATTATCTGGGGCAATGCTCTTTCAGCCATCAAGCTATTCCACTTACTTGGAGCCAATGAGCTTACTTTCCCATGAAACCTACTCTGTATTCACTCCCTAAAATAAGTACTAATTAGCTAAAGATAACAGTCAAATAAACCTCTTTAATTGGGAAACAGAAATTGGCAGTTAAACATAAAAGTATGTATGTAAATACGCTGATTAACTTTAGAGTTTGATAAATCATCTGTTTTATCTGCAGAATGCAGGTATTTCTTCCCAAATCATGAAAACACTGCTGTCATCTCAAAGTCTTAATTATATAAATTAAAACAAAGTCCACAATAATTAAATTGTTACTTTTTTGCCTATCTAGGAGATGCTGGTCTGTCTTTTGTCTTGGTAATACACTCCTTTAAGTACCTCTAGTTAAAAAAAGAAAAACGTTCTACCTTTCATTCTCTTCATGTTGGGAGTGAAAAGTAAAACATTTTCATAAACAAATTAGAAAATAAGAGAAACGTTGACATGACTTTACTGAAAATCTCCATTTCTAGCTTCTTGCTTTGAACTTTATATTGTACCTTATGTACTTCAAATCCTGATACACTAGTTCAAACAGAGCTTTGTGATCATGTTAAGCTTTGAGGTGCAGAATTAGTCAAACAAACAATGTCAATAATTTTGTGTCAAAACCTTCATGACAATGTGTATGTCCTTGTGCAATGTCTTAGGTCTGTGATCATTCTCAAATGGCAAAACATTCTACCAGAACATTTTCAGCCACTTCTACCCTCCAATCGTACAAGGTCGTTCACTGTGAAGCACGAAGATCATAGAGTAACTGTCCTTTCTAAATACCTTGGTCTTATTAGCATGAGTGTGTTTATTACTGAGATGCTCTTCTCCATTCTGTGACAGAATTAACATATGTAAATATGAAGGTAGATTACATCTGCTTGGACTGAGCTTAATCTAATGAGGGCCATATTCTTTGAAGTCCTTGAGAATGCATTAAATTTTAAGTAGTACAGAATTGTCACAGCTGAGCAGGAGTTTTTGCTGTTTGCAGGACTGATGCTGTTCACAAAGCTAATGGGGCTGGATTTTTATGAAAACAGCATGGGATCAGCACAGAGCCTCTGGGTTTCCTGATGAATGGACAGGTTACCTCAAACTGTGTTGTTCAAAATATGAATTTTGTTTAATTTTATTTTGAAAGGGGAAATCTAAAGCAGACGCTGAGTCTAATGATGTAACTTCATCACAGAGTAAGTGTTTTCTTGAAACCACGTCTGTGAGCTTAGGGTCAGGTGACTAGGCTGCTTTAATTTGAGTGACTGCCTGGTGACCTCATGTCTGCTGACCTCATGTCTGTCTTGCAATAACCTGGAAGACTGTATAGATATCTTAGTACCTCTATATACTCTTTTTAAGATAAACTTTGTCCTGTTCAAGAACTTTTTTGGATGACTCCCATGAGATAAAGCCCTGGACTGAAAAAAGATGTAAGACACCTGGTTGATTTTCAGGCATCACCTCCTCAGACTCCAACTTGGTCCATCTTGAAATGAAATTTGGGCCCCTCACCACAAGAAGGATGTTGAGGCTCTGGAGCATGTCCAGAGAAGAGCAACAAAGTTGGTGAAGGGGCTGGAGAACAAGTCTTAGGAGGAGCGGCTGAGGAAGCTGGGGTTGTTTAGCCTGGAGAAGAGGAGGCTGAGGGGAGACCTCATTGCTCTCTACAACTACCTGAAAGGAGGTTGTAGGGAGGAGGGTTCTGGCCTCTTCTCCCAAGTGACAGGGGACAGGACAAGAGGGAATGGCCTCAAACTCCACCTGGGGAGGTTCAGGCTTGACATCAGAAAAAAATATTTCACTGCTGCCCAGGGAGGTGGTTGAGTCACCATCCCTGAAAGTATTTAAAACGCGGGTGGATGAGGTGCTGAGGGGCATGGTTTACTGGTTGATAGGAATAGTTGGACTTGATGATCCGGTGGGTCTTTTCCAACCTAGTGATTCTGTGAAGTCAAGTAAAAGTGGCAGAAGGCCTGCTAGGTGGACAAGGATGACCTAACAAAACTTACATATAAAGCCACAATGTACAAGAGGTGAAAACAGGGACGGGAAATCCAGAAGGAATACAGAGACACCATCTCAAAGGGGTGGGGCCTGTCCTTGATTACAGCATCTCTGAGCTGGCCATGATCCTCTGCAGCCAAACCCCCAGGAGGCGAGATGCTCACAGGGTCCCTACACGGGAATGGGATTTGGAAAGCTAAAGCCCATTTGGGGTTGAGTCTGGCTGCAAAAGGCAACAGGAAAGGCTACTACAGGTATATCAAGCATCACATCGTATTCAACTATGATTATTATTTTGGCATATGCCTAATACAAGGAAATGGTGATATGAATATGAAAAAAGGAAATAAGAAACACTTTCTCGCCCTTTTTAGTCTCCCCTTATTCCTTTTCTGTTCCTTCTTCCCTCTTTATGCTTAGTAGCCAAGGCACACACCTGAGTTGTGAAAACCTACGTTCATACCTGTTTTGTCTTGTGCAAGGAAAAGAGCAGAAGTTAAACAAATCTTCCTCCTTTCTCTAACATGTTATCTGCCACTAGCCATCAGACACCACCACATGGCAGGACCAGAGGAGCTAAGGGCCGTTCCTTCACTTTTGTGTGCAAATATCAGCAGGTAGCAAGGCCTATTGAACATTAATAATGGATTGCATAGCCCTTTAAAACTTCTTCATGTCACTGTAGGCTTGGGCGGAGGGTCGAATATGTGGATGTTAACTTTAATTTTAAAAATGCAAAGATTAAGAGGAAACATTCTTCTTCCCTTAGTTAGCAATGTGCTTATTTAAAGCCTGTGGTGTGCTTATTAAATCCTTATAGAAGGTTTTATTTCCAAATTTCTTACACCTATTTTTATTTGCCCATTTCAAAAAAACAGCAACCTCCTTGCTTGTTTAAACAAAGAGCAAGTACGGCAGCAGGAAGAGAGCATAGAAACAACAGCTGGTGCATAAAATTATGACCTTGTTGAAAACAGTAAAAAGCATTGTACTTGCACCAGCTCCCAGAGAAGCTGCAGTCCTTGGGCTACTTGCTCATAATAGTCTCTAGAAAAATATCCATTGGCAACTGCAAAACACTGAATACAAAATGCCTTGAGATATCTTTGCCAGAATACCAGTTGCTTAAGAGGTTAAAAATACTTACAAAGCTAATGCCATGCAGTGTATATTCTGGAGTGAGGAATCACTACTAGAATGAATGAGGCTGTATTTTCAACTGGGTAAACTGTTCTCCATAGGCTTGCACCATTATCTGGGATCTGCACTCCTGTTTCCAATTATGGCTCTTTATTTTTCTCATTCCAGTGAGGGAAATGTGTTCCCAACATCAATATCAGAACCAGAGTTGACTGAAAAGGTCCAAAATCTAGGATCAAGGATCAACCAAAAAAAAAACAAAACCCAAAAAACTCCAAAACTAAAAAAGAAAACAAAAAGAAAGAAAAATAAAAATAAAAAAGAGGAATACATTAAAACCAAATCTTCTGGTTTTTAGCCAGTTAAACAACTGACAAAAACAATAGGGAGATAATGTTTTAACTGGCAATGTTTTTTTGCAGCTCATTCTACTCTGGACGGTGATGACTAAATAAGGTACAATAGATATCATTTTTTTTCACAGCCATTAATGTATTGACCCTTTCTGCCTTCCAGAGAAGGTATGAAGAAACCTGTGATTGCAGCAGCAGGGTTCCTGCAGTCTGAAGCCCCAGTCAAGAAAGAGGCCAACAAGATGTTGCTAGTATTAATGTGAATGCAAAATTCCTACTGGCAGAATTAATTGGACTATCAACTGATTTATCAGCTCCATCTGCTGCTTGTTTCTGTTTCAAATTGTAACACTTCTGCACCAAGATATCTCCAGCTCTTCTTCAGGCAAAGACACCTGCAACAAGGAGAAAGTCTCTTAAGTATTGGACAAGACTGCAAACACTGCTAGAACCCTTGCAAATATATTGCCAGCTCACACAGCTGAAAACTCTTTCAAAGATAAAAGCCAAGCAACAGAGTGACTCTGAATCCTAATTAATATTGCTAGCAAAGGCTCAACACACAACTGTGCCAAAAACTTCATCAGCATGATGTAGTAGCACAAGGCGAAGGGCTGCACATAATTTTCATCATTCTGTAATGGCAAAAATGCTCACTGAAGAAGAAGATTTTTAGGATCTCCTCAGCCTGTGGATGTTACAATCCCCATCCCTTGTGGGTGTCCCCAGGCTCCAGAGCAAGCTGCAAGGTCATGGAGATGACATCCCATCTGCCGGAGATGACAAGGAAGACCAGCTGGGCAGCTGGGAATGCCTCCCTTCCTTGACTGAAAAACCTCACGGAGAGCTGTCTTTAATAGGTCTCAGCTTTTACTTTTGTCCAGGACCCCCTAACATCAGGCTTCGTGTATGGGCATAACACGGAGCCAATTAGTGATCTCCTCAGGGCTGTGGGCACAGCATGAGCATTCACACTTACATTTAGAGCAGACAGCAGACAGCTAGAGATGATCACAAAGTACCAAGCTGACAGTGTGGACCGGTGTGCACCAAACTAGCAGTAAGGTATTTTGATTCTTATTATTGTCTATGTAGGTGTTTACTCGCAAGGGCTGTTTTTAAAATTAGCTTCCCTGCTCAACCCCCCCCGCTAAATGCTTTTTCCCTCATGTCTGAATTGATTTTTGGTCTTGAAAATGTGAAGGTGTCTATTAAGAAGTGTACTGGCTGCAGGGCAGTGTGTTTGTGGGAGCTGCAGGCACAGCATGGCAATTCATTTCTTTGCTACTCTGTTGTTTTCTCAGGGGAGCAAAGCCTAATTGAAGATAGTTAGTTTTTAATGAATAAAGCTCTCTGTAATTTCCAGCTGTGGCCATGTAATCAGCGCTCATCTGCATGAAAAGGATTTTTTGGTGACCCATGTTTCATTTTGATGTGTATCTGTGCCCATATTTTGCCCTTTTTCTGATATGGTTGACAGTTTTCATCTTTATTAGTTCTGCCTTTCACTTCTGTCTTCCCTTGTGTTTTAGAAAACAGTAAACAAACCTCAGAAAGTCTCCAATACATTGCATTATGTAATAGTTTATTAGAGTTCTCCTCTGACCTTGATAATTTAAATTAATTACATTCTGTTTGGTTTGCTTACTATTTTCCAAATTACTTTGTTGTAGTACATCAGATCTTTTCTGTCCTGTTATTTTTGGTCACTCTCTCTCTCCACAGCACCACTGTGCCACTGTAACACACTTTTTAATTAGTTTCACCACAGTCATCAGCTTTGTGATTATCTCTGCATCTTGAACACCTGGTCTGACTTTAGAAATTACTTGCCATCTGGTCAAATTCTGGATAATTATAACAATTTAATGGCAGGATAAAGTCGTGTTGGTTAAGAGACTTGATTGTTCACTCCATCCCTTCTCTTCATGCAGTTTGGTTGCATTACTTCAAATTAAATTAAAATCCCATCATCAAGTTATCGCTCTTGGGTGTATTTTTTTTCTTTCATTCACAATACCCATAAACATCTCCTCGAGTTATCTTAGTTTTAGACTCTCTAGACATTATGTCTCTAAGAACTGTGTGAATTACTACTTTAGATTCACTGATATGATACTTATTCTGTAACTTCCATTGCATATCAATAAATGAAGCAGTAAATGGATCTTGTCTGGCAAGTAAATGCTGAAGCAACTGCAGGGGAGCCATTTGTCAGGAGCCCACGTGAATGGAATCTCACTAATGTGCTACACAATGGTTTTTTCCCATACAGTTTAATACTACTATATGCATACTCTTGGCAGTTGATACACTGCGCCATATTATAAATAAGCTGATTCTCATGAAAAAGTCAGTGAATCGAATAATAAACTTCATGTGGACTGGTCATTTTATGATTGGTTCATTTTATTAAGTTTGGGTGAATAAGGTTTTTTTTGCCTATTAGATATTGGCTGAGAAAAGTTTTTGTGAAGGAACTTCTCAAACTCTTTTTGGATACTGTTAGTAGCTGATTTGGAAAAGTAAATAGATGTGGCTCATATAATTTTCTTGTATATACTGCAAAAGAAAAAATACTATCTAGATTTTGTTACACTTAATTTCTTTGCCAAAGTATATTGTTGCAATTATTCAGATTGGATGATGATAATTACAGTAACAAAAGCAATAATGAAGTATCTTTCCATTGGGAAATGAATGAGAACAACCCTTTGTAACTCTCTTTTCAGGAGCTACTGGCAAGAAAAAAAAGGCCTATTTAATTTTCTAGGGATTCTTTCTTGTATAAATAACAAAAATTATTAGATTGACTTTTCATCCAGGGTTCTGTGAAACTAAATACTTCTGTCATGTAATACTTCCTCCTAGCAAACACCAAGTTTAGTCTGTAAGAGCACTGTGTCTATAAAACAAAGAAAGCATGCAACAGCTGATGAGAGAACACCAGCATCTCCATGAGACTATTGCACTTTTACCTGCTTACCCAAAGGTAACAAACTACCCGGTCTCCAGAACTTTAGTTTCTCTTTGTATAAATAAAAGTGCTTGAAATCCTCAAAGAACTAATTGGAAGGGAAAAAAAATAGGCTTTCTTAGTATAAATTTACATTATCACTACAACCTTGACTTTTCAGGAGAGAAAAATTATTTTTGCGTTAAGTTGTATAATCAACCATACTCCAAACCATTCTTATTTAATCTGGATAGTCAGAGAAACAGGGGGCTTAGCTAAAGTCTATTCATCAGGATCTTACCACTGCTATGTGCTCTAATGGGTAAAGTTAGATCTTAACTCTGCAATCAGTTCCACTTGGTTAAGCTCTTACACAGAGCTGCACTGGTGTGTGATTGCAGAACCAGGGTCGGGGTAATGCAGCTACACTGTGGCCTTGGGTTCCTTGTGGCACAGTCGTGAATGACAGACTCCTGAAGCTTTGTCTGATAATTGACTTACATTATCTAGGAAGTGTGAGGAACAAAACCTCAAGGTTAAAACAATAATTCTTGCTGGCTTTCATAAAGGTGTGGTAGCAAGATTATTAATTTTTTTAAATTATGCATTCCTTTCATAAATAAAACATTCGCTACTGTAAAATAATAAAAGATGGGATCTAGCCTGTCTGGCTAGAATAAGACGTTTTAGATGTTGCATGAAGCAGCAGTGAGTGCTTCCCACGGTCATTGTATGTTTCCAGGTGTCATGAGGGATATGCTGCGGAAAGGAGCAATCATCCCTTCCACACAATCTTCTCTTACTCCACAGTCTCCCGAGGCCACTTCTTTCTCCTTCTAGCTGGTGTAATTCTGCTGGTTACAAAGCAAACCAGAGCAGCCACCCAACTCTGGATTAAAATTCACCAAGCTAAAAAGCCTGGTTATTTTCACCCAGATTGGACTCCTACCCTGCTGCTTGTTCTTGGAGAAAGGAGGGCAGGGGGTGACAGCAGGGAGCAAGCATGTAGGAAAGCTCTCCCTTGCCTGCTCAGCTGACTGGTAGTAGCTGAAGGGGCTTCTGGGCATAGCAGGTGCCCTGGATGGTCTCAGCAGACACAACTACTCTGGAGCATTCAAAAGACACTTGTTTCTTCCTCTTGACTAAGCATGCCCCAGCTCTGTGACACTGATTTCAGCAGGGACCTCTGTTGAAGTTCCATGTATGCTCCTCTCTCAAGCAAATTGTTTCCTTGCTGGTTCAAACTCACCAGCACGGCTTTGGTAGACATATGTAATGAAAATTGAGACTTCTAGAAATAAAAGCAAAAGCCCCACAGATTGGAACAGGAGCAGGATTTTGCTTGGAAAGAGAATAAAAATACTAAACAGAGGTTGATTCAACTCAATATGAAATAACTTCAGGATATGAAACAGGCGATCAGAGATGGTCTTAGTGCTGAAGAATGTAACTGCTGCAGCAAAACTTCAAGAAACTCAGAGAAAACCTTTTATATATCTTGGCTTAGCCTTTGGATGTGATATTGGGATAGTGGTGACAAGAAAGGGAGATACATACCCTGCCCTTGGCTGCAGTAAGGCAGTCCTCAGGGAAACTTTTACTTGATGTACTGAAGAAGGCATCATGGTCACGTAGTCCTTTGCATAAAATACCTCTTTCTAAGTGTTATGACTTCAAAGAGTGGAATCTAATTAATTTTCTTCTCTCTCCTCTAGTGCTCTTCTCTTATTAATTTGTTTTTGTGTTGCCAGTGTGATGGCAGGTTTGGCTGGGCTGCAAAGAGGGGCTGCACCCAGGGGCTGCACCCAAAAGCTCAAGGTGAGAAGCTCAGCCAATTGAACTCAAACAATAAACTCATTACTTCAAAGGTATTAGCAGATTCAAATTCCAGGTGAAGTCTAGCCTCTCCTGGAAGAAAGACAGGGGAGCTGTGTTAGCGTACATTACTCCACTGTCTCTGGAAAACAAACAAGCAAACAAACACCTCCAAGACTTCCCTTCCCTGCCCCCGCCGCATCCTTATGGACTAGTGATGACTGTGTCGTATATAGCCTTAGCTGAGCTACAGGAAAACTTAACTTGACAGTCTCCTGGTGCAGACTCATGAACTATAAAAATGAATACAAAGGAAGACTTCCATTGCCATCAGGTTTTATCCTCAAACAAAGCTTTTTTTTGGAGAAGGTACTTGACTGTCACCTTCACATATTGTATTAGTGCTCCATCTAGCCTGATATTATCTCAGAAAATGCCAAATATTTCCAATAAATCAACAAGAAATTCTTGTTAGTATTTTGTAACAACCTATTCATTCCCCTTGATTAGTACTTGCGCTGTGCCTCAAACCAGGAGGATTTATAGCTCTCTAGTGAAATTTCCAACTGCTATAGCAGCACGACCAGATAATGTTGCTGCACAACCTCCTCTATATTCTTAGTATTTTAGCAAGACTTTATTGTTCCATAAAATTCAAATTTTATGATGTAGTGGCATGCTACAGATGAAATTTTCTGTCTGTCTTGTTTTCTGTATCTATACCTTTAGGCAGCTCGAGGCAGAAGAGCTTCCTGGGCACTGGTTGTCCACTAGCTTGAGGCTCTTATGACAGGTTTTCCTTCCTGCAGTTTGTTTTACAGAATTCATGTATGAACATAAACAGAGCAAGATGGACTGTTTCTTGCACTCAATGCCACTGACTTATCCTTCTTGTTAAATCAATGTATTGTCCCTAAATTCTGCCATTTTGTATCTGGGTGAAGATCATGTCAGAAGTGCAAGAAGATGGTGTCTGAATAAGGGTCAGTAAAAACGTGTGTATCAGTATTCTGTTATGGCGATCTAAGTCTAGTTGATCAAGAATTTTGTTCATTATCTTCAATCAACAATTAGAATTATAGCATTACTGTGAAAGTGATGCTGGTGAAGTCTCAAAGGCCGCATCAGCTACTTTATGCCAGCTAGAATCATTACAATCTTTCCCCTGCCCACTGCAGGAGTGCAAATGCCTATCCGCACCACATACTATGTCTAGGCAAGGTCTTTGTTTCCCCATTGTTTGTTCGCCTGGCCAGGTGCAGTCCATCGTCACAGTGAGAAGCCACCAGGCATTGTTCAGGGGACTGCTGTGTAACAGGCTTTTGCTGTTGGAGTCGTCTCACCTACAGCTGGCCAGACCCTCACAAACTCTGGCAAATGCATTTCTGCAGAACAATGTTGTCTTTGTTGGGTTTTAGGAGCATTTGGACAGCTGCACTTCCATAGGAATATAGCCTCTAAATAAAGCTTGCCTGTATTTAGACTCAAACAGAATCCCTCCTTCACACCCAATTTCAAGGGCTAAAGATTGAACACAGTATTTACATTTGATATACAGGCACATGTCTGGGAACCGTACAAAAACATCGTTATATTTATATTCTGTATGTGCAGAACCATAGGATCATTATGTCAAAGTAAAGCCAAACCAGAAACTAACAGCTACACCTGATTATGAAGCAATAATAATTTTTTGCTAAAAATTATTTATGGTATATATGGTATTTCCATCATGTCTATAATAGCACCAGTGATCAATTAGAAATCTTGCAAAGCTTACCTGCCTCAGTCATCAAGTGCATTATTGTGAAAAGGTCCCTAAAGACTGTCAAGTGACATAAGTTATTCCACATTAAATGGAAAATTGATCTAGTGGCTAAAGAAACTAATGTTGTGATGCTTTCTATACAGGAATCTTGAATTTTCAGCTTCCAACAATTTGAAAAAAATCTAGTACACTTCATAATGGTACTATGGTTTTCTCTAATGATTATTTTTGTAAGAAAAGCTATTAGCATCCTTTTCAATATTTTTAATGCACTTACTTATACTTTACTAATAAACTGTAGAACAGATAATAATTCTTAAGTGTTGTTCCATCTGTCTTCAGTTTGCTTGAAGCATTTGAAAATGTCCTGAAAAATTTTCTTGCTTCTGTAATCTGCTGACATACTTAACGTTTATTTTCAGTAGATTGGTGCTTTCTGTCCAACACAACAGCAGAGCTCTGCGTTGTGTGAAGTACCAACTCAGTGACCTTGGGAAGTGATATTGACAGTGACACCCTATCAGTGTGTCTCAGACTAGATCTCTCACTAAGCCTTTGTGACATATGGACTGTATTCAAAACTTCAGAGCCAGATAATTTTTTTTAAATGTTTTTGCTTCCACTTTCAGGAATACAGATAAGTTTGTTTTGGTAAAGGTCAGAACAGCAACATAAAAAAGACGACATTGTGTAAATTAGTGGAGGGAGGGCCATAATGTTGAGTGTTTTTGTGGTCATCTAGTTATTATCAGAGTGCAAAGAGGATATTTAAGCATCTGGCTTTTTGGCAGTGACGAAGACTGCAGCTTTTCCATAGAGGCAGTCTGTTTATGCACCTGGTAAGAATGAAAATTTTGTTAATATGCTCAGTAACTATCCTGTATCATGACTGCTGTATCCTTGGTGCTTCATAATAAAAATTTAATCTATGGAACAGGTATTACAAGCAAAACTAGTGTAGTACATACAATTGTTCTCCAGAAAACATGAGGTATTTATTGTATCTTAGTGAAAGAACAGTAATGAACTTTTAAATATGAATATGATTTAATATTTGCAGAGCTAGTATACACATGCATAGTAGAAAAAAGTATCCCATGGTGAAATATGAACTGGTAATTTCCCTAGAAAGTTAAGGAGTATTGTATTTTTCACAAGTAAATCTCTCTTAGAAACCAATTAAATACCTGAAATTTCACCTGCTTAAAGATTTACATACTTAACTCAATAGCATGGCTTCTCCTACCTACTCCCAAGCCATAGCTCAATCAGCTCTGCTGCAGTGTGAAATGCTCCTTGTTGATGGGGTCAGACTCAGTTCTAAGCAGTTTAAAAAATGCTTTGGCCTCACTGTGTGTCTAGGTTAAAGTATGTTATTAAATTCTGCTCATACCCTTGTTACATCTCAAATAAGGAAAATCTCTTTTCCTTAGAAGTATTTTGTAGTTTTGTCCTAATGAAATAAAACACAATTACCTGGTCTACGCTGTTGCCCTCCACCACCCTATCTCAGATGCTGAAGAGCGACTCCCCATCTCACCTTTCACTCAGACTTGTATCTCCTGCCTAGCAAGTAATGTCTCCTTATTTCACTTTGTGCAAGAACCACCCTCCATTTTATCCTTTTTTAATTATTATTTATTTGAAAAACACTTTGATGGGAGGAAGAATGTCACATCAAAGATAAAACAAACAAACAAACAACAGGAAGTATTACAACCCCCTTTTTGTTGCAAATCCACCAAAGTGTCATTCTCTGTGATGTGCTCAGTACTAAATCTAGTGTTTAGGTGCTGTTTTTCTGGATGCAGATCACCCTTTCTTATAGAAACTGAACCGTACTGTCTTTGTCCTGTGCAGTTATGGTTATTTGTTATTATACATGTTCAGGTGTCCAACTGAAAGTGAAGAAAATGTAGCTCAGCAAAGTACAAGATAGGAAGATTAAAGAGGAAGCACACAAGGGATAAGATGTTGGAAGACACTTGAATCAATGTTGTATACATTTTAGCTACTCAAAGGCTGTGTCAACCATGAAATATGCCTTCTTGATTATCCAGCACAGGATAAGCAGCTGTTTCTGTTGATAACTGGCATCCTGAGTGACATTGCAGTTACCATAAAACTGCTTTTCAAACAGAATTGTGACTACTTGTTGTACACTTTTCCACTGCATCTGGGAGTGCTGGTGTGGCAGCAGAGGTGTCACGGCAGCTTGAACCCAAGTGGTTTTGCATAAGCTTACACTCCTGAGGTTCCCATGGAGACCTGACAAGAGCCTCTATCAGTTCTGCTCACCACAGTTTGTCCGTCTCAGCAATGCAGGGGACTGGTGCAGCCATGCATCTGCTGATAAAGCAGAGACATCTTGCCTCCAAATGCATTTTGAAAAATGGCAACTGCCTAACACCAGTTTCAGCAATGAAGTGATACTGATGCTAAGGGGTGAAATAGTAAGAAGGCAGCTACTAGTTCATTGTTAGTTTCTTAAATGCTGTTATCACTCTTTATCCATTTGCTCATCAGCTGTTTTGTGTGGGAAGCATTTCACTTCCCAGGAGAACAGCTTTTACGAGTTAAGTAGCATAGGGCTTTTATTTTCTAGCACATTGTCTACACATTATCTGGACTTGCAGGTCTATTTTGGAGTCCATTTTTGCTCTTAATGTTCTCAGCTGATGAGGGACAAAAATGCTTATGGGAGTTACACAGTCTAGAGCAACTCCTTGACATCCCAATGTGGAACTTGTGCTGGTCATAAGCCATTAGAGAAGCAGCAGTGTTCTTGTGAACCTCTAGCATGATTGAGGCAGAAATGTGATGATACTGTCCTCACTATATCACCTCCTCGAAGTTTCTGCTTCCTGCTACTGTCACTGATAACTGTGTGTCCCAGCATAAGGTGCTTTCAGGCTTTGTATAATCCTTTTCTAGCCTTGCTTGAATGTCTTGAAGATTGGTTGAGGCAGAACCATTATAATATATTTTTTTAAGAAACGGGCAAGAGCAGATTAATGGGGGAATCCTTTCATCTTCAAATGGCATCTTTTCAGTTTATTGACTAGTACTGCTATGGTGATGTCTGTCTGACAGCTTTGTTTCTATAGGGACCAATCAAAATAGCATCTTTACAATTTTGGCCAGTAAGGCAATGTGCCATATGGCAATGTATGCTGCTGTCAAGCAAAGAAAGATGACCATTATCGTTGTCAGCTACAAAAATGGAAGAAAATGAGGCCTCTTTCCTGCAAAGGCAAGAAGGGCACAACAGGGAAAACATTACAGGAGTTACAGCTCTTTGAAATTTGTTTTGCTTTAGGAATTTGTAAATGAGCTCAGAAGTGAAGTCAACTGATGTAGCTAACTGGATGGAAACCTTCCTGGTATAACAATCACCTCAGTCTTCTGCAGTATCTTAGATAATCTTGTTCTCCTGCTTGAGCCATGTGCTGTGATCCTGTGCAGAATTTCTGACAGACTCACTTGAAGGCTCCCCTCCTTTGGATGGCTTGGCATTAATTGGGTAGACAGATTTTAGATTAACTTGATCCTGACCACGTCACAACTGATTTGATATTTGCTGCTTTTCAGTGTCAGTATTTCAACTAATAAATGCAAATAGGCTTGCTTCTTGCCAGTAAATTGACAGTACAAGGCTATGGCTCTGATACTAAAGTCTTTGCAGAAAGCATAGCAGATTCAATAACACGGATTCTGTCACTGGTCATATGGAAGATTTAACACCTCCTTTACCACAGTTTAGCAAACTGAAGTTGAGTAATATAAACTTAAAAAGATTTGGACAGCCAGCTGGACATGTGGAAAGTCCTACGTTTACCAAAAACCCAACAGTCATCCATGTATATTCAGGACTTTAACCGTTAGTTGTACAGCTTTAAAGGATCTGACAAAAATGGTTGCGTCTTTACAGGCAGAGCTTCTCCTCTGATTGTATCTATTTCTTACTATACGCATATGCATGGATTGAAGTTGGAATTCAGAAATAATAAGGCATGCTTCATATTCTGTCTTATTTTTCTTTAGCAAAAAATGCTTGTACATCCACATTTAATGTGGCAGTACGGTCTGTCAGTGTACGCTGATCCCTTTCAAGCACTGGCAGGGATGTCACTGGAAGGTCCATGGCACAGTGCACAATCATGGACAGTCGGTCCAGCTAAATAAGTGCTGTTGAGTCCTCTGTGACAAACACACAAGCTGTGACTCCACACAGCAATCCTGTTGCAGCCAGAGTGATGTCTTCCAAGACCTCAGTTCTGAAGGCTCATCCCTTAAGATGTCCCTGCACATGTTACTGGATGGCCAGCATTTAAATGGGGCCTATAGGAGAGATGAGGAGGGACTCTATCACGGAATGCAGTAATAAGACAAGCAGTAATGGCTTTAAACTGAAAGAGGGTATTTACATTAGATATTAGGAAGAAATTCTTCACTGTGAAGGTGGTGACATAATGGAGTAGGTTGCCTAGAAAAGTTGTGGGTGCCCCATCCCAGTGCTCAAGGCCAGGTTTTATGAGGATTTGATCAACCTAGTGGAAGGTGACCCTGCCCATGGTAGCAGGGTTGGAACTAGATGACCTTTAAGATCCTTTCCAATCCAAATTATTCAATGATTCTGTGATTCCTCCATTTCCTGCAAAACCTCTGAAGCAATGTAAAGTAACCAGGGGTGGCCAACCACCTCCACTGATAGTCTTTTTTTCTGGAGGAGTAGACATGATGAGGTCCAGCAGGCAAGTGTAGAAACCCATAGGAAAGCCCCAGATAGCCCAGAAATCTTGATCCACTTGTCAGTACAAGTGTCTCTTGTGCAGTCAATTCTACTTTGTAATTTAGACGTAGAAAGAAACTGTAAGTAATGGAAATGAATGGGGAGGTTTAATGCAGTGGTATTTTACTCCCACTTAAGAGCCATGCAGATGACTACATAGAGCTCAGTGAAAACCAGTGAATAATAAGAGAGGGTGACACTTTGACTTCAGTGTCAAGTGGAGTTGCTAATTTATTTTCCTGTGTCAGTCTGCCTCCTGGATATTATATGAACAGGTTAAAGATTTAGATTTCCAAAGAAGTGAATCCACACTGTGCAAATACAGCGCATTGTTTTTCCTAATGTCATTTTTCCTGGTGAGATAGCCAAAGGCTGTAGCTGGCCCAGGCAAGTTATTGCAAAAAGAAAGAAGAATATTCATAGTAAGGGCTGGGAAGCCACTCTCTTCCTTGCAAACCAGCTGATGTCAAAAAGGAATTGGAAAGACTTCTAGCTCCCTTTCCCTGTTAAGAAGTCCATAGTAGATTATTTTGATATGATAGATACTTTCTGCCTGAAAAAGTGACACTTTTCCAAGGTGTATACAGACACATATTGCCACTGTAAGTTATTTTTTCAAGTAATGCTCTCTTTATAAGAGGTCATTCTGTGTGATTTTAAAAGATTTAGCTGAAACTATAAAAAGGCAACTGAGTTGATTTAAAATAAAGCAAATTTTGTGTTTTATGAAATTTTATTAGTTTCTTTGAAATGCAGATTTGTATTATTTGAGGGTGAAATAAAAGGCCACAGTGGCTGTATATTAGAGATAAGCAGGACCATTCACATATTCATGCTTCACCTCTCTTTTTGGTGGTGACTTTTGTATTTACATTACTATGAACAATGTCTGAGGGTGAGATTGTCACCTGCATTTTTAGCCACAATGAGAGAAGCATTTTAAAGGATTACTTTACTCCTGCTAATTTCTTCTTAGCTTTGCTTTGCAGGCAAACAGCCTGGGAAGTATCTCTTTTCAAGATTCTTTCAAGAGAGAAAATCTGAGCTTTTACAGGACATTGCACTGTTTACAACATTTTTGACTTCTGATTTTGAAAATATCTGTACCTGAGTTTCTGTTAACTCTTCAGCTCAGCCCACTTCCTGCAAGTACACTTCACAAGATGGGTTTCTACTAATGTTTTAGGTAATATCATTAAACAAACATACATATATGTAGTGATAAGATCTGAACACGCAGCATCCTTTGATGCCTGCAGCTGCCTGAAATTAATGTATAATTTGTGTACCCAGTCAGAATACACATTGACAACAGTGACATTCTACATGTACTTGGTTTAAGAACACACAATAAGTACACACAATACTCAAGGCAGTAAAGAGTGAAAGCTGCAATTTTAACTTCATTCAGAAAGGACTTTACATTCAAGCAATCAATTTCCCAGCCTACACAATTAGTTTTGTTCTTGTACATTAGCAGAACAGAGTGGCATAGGAATGCATAAGTCAAAAAATCTATTTTCCCTTGAATTTTAAATGAATACCCCTTTAAATCTTGACTTTCAAGTTTCATTGATTATAGATACTGAGAAGACCTTAAAAATGAAGGTGCTGATTCTTTAATTTTCTTACATCCAAAAGTCATGCTATTTAAATGTCTATTTCCCCTGCCGTATTTTTTCCTGGAGAAAAGTCCTGGAACAATAAATTTCTTAAATGAAGTATTATAAAATTTACTGATTCATTTAGAAGCTTATTTTAATAGTCACGTTAGCATGCTTTTAAATGAAAGTCCATGAAAGCAGAAGCTGTAAACTTTACACCTTCTACTCAGTTGCTCTTCCTTTTACTTCTGTTAAAAGTGCATTTGCAGAAAGTATCAAGCAGTACCACACAAAACTTTTTAACTGTGCCCAGTGGGATATCCTTCTGAAACCAGACCTGGTCCTAATTTTTAAAAAAGGTCCAGAAATCCACCTTATATCTATGACATAATTTTTAACCTCTGTACCTAAGGTATCCAAATCAGATCCACTGACTGGTCCAAGAATAAGTTGTTAGTTAATTTCCTGGGACAGAGAGACTGTCTGTAAAACATAGCATACATCTAAATGACAACTGAAGCAACCCAAAATAGCATTGCCCCTGGGCTTACACAAGGTATGGCCTTCTGGCAACAGAAGCAGGCAAGCCTCCAGCCTTCTTCACCCTTTCTCCCCATGTTTACTTAATGACCTCCTATCCCAAAACACTGCTTGGGCCGTGAGGTGCTGGTTTGGTCATGTGGCTTGGTGACAACCCCACTCACCCTGTGCAGGAATTTTGCCTCACATTTGCCTAAGGAATATCAGAGACCTAGCAACAACCTCTATAGTAAAAAGTCAGTAAAACCTTTGTTGTAGGAACTTATTTCTCTGTGGACTGTAATTTCTTAGCTATTATTTCTTTTATGTTTCACCATAGCTTTACAGTAAAGAAAAAGGTATTTTAAACAACATAAACACTCACTGTTCCCCCTCTAAAAAAACAACAAAACAACAGACACAACCACTCTGCCTCTCTTGCAACCAGAAATGAGAAAGCTGCACATAGCTGAGAGTTTGCTGACACTTCTTAGCCGTAACTGGGCATTGAAATAAGGCATAACTTGTGTAAGTACTGAGGTGAACTTAACCAGTATGAAAATGCAGCTTTTCTTTTATTAAATCATTTGACATGCACCCATAAAATAATCAATATTGGCATTTGACATACAAGATAATTTTCTGAGGTTAGGCTCAATAGCATTGCAAAATATGATTGAATCCCAGTGAGCCCAAATTTGCCTTCTAAACTGTCTGGGAACAGGGACAAAGAGGTTTGACTACTTTCAAGAAAAGTCATTGTGACAGGGAAGATGTGAATCAATGTAGGCAAACTTACAATGAGACCGTCCAGGGAGAAGAAAAATTCGTTAAAGGTTTGAGGGTGGATAAGTGAGAGAGGCAAAAGGATGTGTAAATATAAGAGAGGTGTGTTTTAAAGAATGTGTTTTTGAGAGAGAAATGAGCTAGAACATCAGCAATCTTTTCAAAACATAATTTCAAGACCTATAAACAACCCCCCCCGTTTAAGTCTTTTTTGTCCTTCAGCTCTGAGGAAAAGATCAGATGTCTAATATCTGCACACGTAGTTCATATAGCTGAAACAGTAAAATTGAATGAAAATGCATTACTAAAAATGCATCTCATGGCAAACTATCAAATTGAGAATGTATTGTATTTATTTCACATGTAGCATACTTGGACTAAACTATCTAACAGCAGCTTTTTGTGAGATAAGCGTATTTTAGGAGTCTGAAGTTTTATTTATAGCGACTTGCATTCGGAATGGTTCTTTTCTAATGAAAATAGGAAACATGATGAGCATGAATGAATACATTGCTACTAGTCTGGGAATAAAAACTCATTTTACTTTTGTTGGAATGTGTGTCTAATAGGTTCAAATAACGACTGTGTTATTTTTCCAGTATTGCATCTGCTTCTTGAAGTACTCCCCTTTCTCGTTTCACCATTTATTCATAAAGTGCTGACAATACCCTTCCATCTGATGTCTGTGAAACAACTCTCCCCCATCTCCCAAGCAGACTCCTCATTAATGTTATCATAAAACTTTTAACTGACAGTCAGTATCTGAATATTCAGAAAGACCAATATTCTGTTAATTCCAGAAATTACTCGCTGAAACAGATATTTCATGTGGGCTTGACCAAACCACATTAGCAGAAATGTCTCTGTGTGTGGCTATGAACAGCCAGTGGTTCATCATGTTGACTGAGCAAATGATCACCTCATTTCTCATCAGAAAAATGCATTTGACCATTTCTTCTTGTTGGACTCAGCTTTGTTCCCTGATGAAAATGTAACATAGCTTTTGTGTGCACATTGTCACATTCCATCCTCAATGAGTCTGAAAGAAGCTGGACAAGTCAATGAGTAAAGTACAGCTTGTTTGGTCCACATGCATCTCAAAGCACAGAAAAACAGAGCTGTATTGAATCTCATGCCAAAATATGTGTTAGAAAGGCCCAAGACTAGGAAAGCAGTGAGGCAAAATTCTGTTCAGTATCAGTTATGCTGAGCTAAAGCAACTCATTATTATGAAATTCACCCCAAATTTGTATGCATATGAGAGGGCAATAGCTCTTTATCACTGTGCTGTGAAAGAGTATGATGGAATTATTTGAAATGAATTCTTGAGTTTCCAGGGAAGATGCTGCTGTGTACTGACCTCAGTAATAGCTTGTGTCACATGGATTGTTAAATATAATAATTAAAGATGCAACTTTACTGCATAATATCCCTTAACATAACTTATGGGAGTAATGACTCTCCCTCATTGCAATAAAGCATAATATGATTACATTTGTGATTCATGTAAAGGCATATTAGGCAGGACAATAGGATGGATCCCATTCACTTCCAGAGCTTGCTGTGATCAGTTGGTACAGAGTTATGTGAGTATATGTTGTTACACTGATGGAAATGTGAGGAAGATGCTTCACAGGGAGCATGGAACAGGAGAAGAGAAGGAATCCCTTTTGGAGATCCAAAAGATTGCAGCAGAGTCCCCCTTTTTTCCCTGAAGGGTCAAATTCCTAACACAGCACTGAAGTTTACTGTAGTGCTACATTTCCAGGTCCTGCAGCAACTCACTTCTCTGGAGGCAGCAGAGGAGGATTGCTTGCATTCAAACATAAATATATTGCATGTGTCATTCCAGCTGAAGGAAAGAGTAATAGGTGATAAAAAAGCCATTCATATCCTTCACAAGGCATGAGTGTGCACAGCCCACTGCAACCTGCAATGTCTTCAGGTAGCTGTTGTGAAGAACAGTGATGTCTGAAACTTGCCAAGATTAGTCAGTCATTGTTTCTAGCTAAACTTTGACATGTTCAAAGCCTATAAAACTGCTATTCAGTGAATTGCTGTTAATGGCATTTATTACCAGCATTAATGGTAATTTACTCACTGTTAATCAGAGCAGCTGGTTACAGTACTTCTCAATCATTCTGAGTCCTCACTTTACCAGTTGACTAAAATATTTTATGCTATCATTAGTCACAAGGCCTTAGCAAACAACCAGTAAATTCAGACTAAACCTGAGATCCTGAAAAGTTACACGCTGCTTCTGTCAAATTTATTGTCACTGTTTATGTATGTGCCAAGACTTGGGCTTTCTCACTGATCAAGATTTGAAATACATAGTCATAAAATGCTCTCCAGGAGTGGGCCATGAGATTAGTAGTAGAAAATCATGTTCTGCTTAGTGGAGACGTTAGTGGTACATTCATTATAGCACAAGGTATATCTTCCTGTCTCCAAGGCTAGTACATATTTCTTGGGTCATTTAACTGGTTACCCAAAGGACTTACTGAAATTCTCATTCATCTTTGTATTCACTGAATTGCAGGACATATGGCAGGCACAGTGGTGTATGAGGTGTGTTCAGGGTGTTTGAATAGGCTGCCGCTGAGAAAGTTGTCTGGTCCTCCTCTCCCCAGTGGAAGATCCAGTCCTCTACCTTGAACAGAAATAGTTGAAGTTCCCTACTGTGTGTTCTGCTGTAATATCAGTGATAATCAGTATATCCTAGAAAACAGAAGAGAAGGGAGCGTAAGACTGAAAAGCAGAATAATGTCAAGTTAGAACCTCTTAAAATTGTCAGAAAGTGTGTCCTAGCTAGTGATTTGTGTTAGGGATGCCCAAGGGGAGGGACAAAGAGGATGAGGATGCCTTTGTTAACACACCAATCAATTCACAACTAAGTCATGCCAGAGGCAGAGTCTATGCTCCCTCCACAAAGTTCTCATAATAAAACACATTTTAGAAGTCAAACGTTTTCTGGAAATCATTTTAAGATGGCCAGTCTGCTTAATCAGCATGAAGTTCTGTTCTTCATCAGATTACTAAAGCATACTATTACCCTCCAAGGGCTTAAAATTCCTGCAGTTCCATATCAGTCATCTTGCCATGAGCACTGCAATTCCCATAACACGATCCAGGTCTTGGAAATAAGGATATGAACTGTTAAAGTATCAACAATAACTTGTCTGACATAGGTTACACTAATAATATATGTATTTCCAGATGTTTGGCTTCAGAGCATTATTTAACCTGACATATTGTAAAGATTTATCTTTATTCAGCCTCTATGATACAACCTGGTCAGACACAACAACAAAAAAAGAATGATTTAATTTTACATAAAATGGAGGACTGTCGTAACCTACAAGTGGCACTCTGTTCAAATTTGACAATGATTCTCCAAAGCCTCAGTTGGACTTGACCAGAAGTGCGCCAGCTGCCTCCCAGCTCACTGGCTGAGGTTTCCTCTGCCTCACAGGGGAGGTGGGTGCCTGGGCATTGGGCAGCCCTAGATGCAAGTGCCCATGGCCTGGGGAGGACACAGAGGAGGCCAGCAAAGTGAAATGTGGTTCCCAGAGCTTATGCATGGGGAACAATAATTTCTTCTCCCAAGTATGTTTTTTGTCTTTAACCAGCAAAGATTTTGTTTAAATTGGAATCAAAACAAAGCATGTATTTCCTCCTAAAAGTGGAGTTATTCTCTGCTCAAGTCTAAATGTGTAAGTTCCTGATCTGTCTAAAGGTAAGTAAGAATTACAGTGTTTCAATAGCTATGAAATTCTCAGATTGTGTGCAAATGCAGGTTTGTAGGGAGATGTAATAGCTTTGATTAGATCAGTGAACTAGACTGGGCAACAGAAATACATTTTGAGCACACAGTCCCTTCCATAGATATGAAACACAAGTCTAAGACTATGCCTAATGAACTACTTATAATTGTGTAGTATAAAGCTTTGTGTGTTTCCATTAAATATTTACGGATGCCTTTGGTAAGAAGAGAGGCTATAACTGCTTTTGCCTGTATTTGGGATCAGATCCTGGATAATTTCTCAGTGAGATACAGATAGGGAGTGCTCTGTTCTGAATTTGGATGCTCTGGCATTGAAGTATATCCTTTCAAGCACTTAAATATGAATTTAAGGAACTGACAGTGGATGTCCCACTTCAGATTTACAAAGATATTACACGGACTTGCCTTGGGTTTGGCATTCTTAAATACCTTGCTGTGTGTTAGAAAGGCCTCCTGGTTTACCCCCGTTTGTGTCTGTCCCCTCACCTGACCCCATGAGACCAGATCTTGTTCTGTCCCACATTTTGGGGGGTCCATGACCCACCAGGTAGGCTGGGAAATATGTTGGGGAGGTGAGTTGTATGGTGAAGATGTCCCACTACCCTGATTTGTAGTTGTGTGCAAACCCCCAGGGAAGGAATGCTTTGCTGTCAGCTGAAATCACTCTTAATTTAAGCCAAGTTAGGGTAAAATGGTAGGAGAGAGAGTGGAAAGAATGGATTTACTTAAACAAAATTGACAACACAGCTGCCAATGTTTATAAAAGACATGAGTGAAGAAATGAAAGAAAAGGACATGCTTACTCTATTTCACTTAATCCAAGAGGTTTCTCCCCCACCTCCACTGGCTGATTTGCTCTAGACATTCGTAAGGTTACCTGCTTAGAGATTTTGTCTCTCTGCATTTTTTGCCTCATTTTTTGTCTCTTTTTTTTTTACATTTGCCATTGAAATAAAGATGTAAAAACGTGTCTTTAAATATCATCAAAACATCTGTCCCCTGCAGAGAAGCCATGTAAAACCAGATAATTAGAAGACACTGCATACATCAGGGTTTGTGAGTGACTGCTGTCTCCACATTTTACAGCTTATGCAGCTTTGGTCATCTCTGTTACTAAAACATAAAACCATGGTCCAGACAGAGTAATAAAGTGATTGCTGACATGAAAGCTTTCACGTGTTGTTAGCATGAGTGCTAAATTTTTTTTTTCTAAAAAGAGGACAATTTTAACAGGTACTTCTTATGTAAACTTTTTTTTCAGCTAGCTACTGTTATGACTAGTCTAGAGAGGAAATGTATAAGGTGATATTAAACTGTCATCTAAAATGAATGGGAAGATATGGGTTGGATGCAGGAGCCTGAAAGAAAAAAAAAATATTGATCGGAAAAGGAAACATTTACAAACAAACACTGAAAGCCAGAATACGTATTTCAGTTCTGTAACCCTGTGACAGGTATCATATAAGAAAAGCAATTTGCAGAAAGCTAAAAAGAATTAGACACAGATAGGTGAACAAGAGGAATATTGTTCAACTACTCTTGTTAAGATCAAATTTATAAGGAAACTGAGCCACATATAGGCAAATAGCTTCCTGAAGTGAAGAAACTTCTTAGTTGTATCATAGTGTAATAGTTCATTAGAGATGGCTTGCACCTTGGCTTGAAGCCTTTCCCTTGGCTGCTGGTAGACACAGACTTGGTTGCTGAGGTCAGGATGGAGTTGACTTGTTCATATAGCTTTCTTGCCATGTTTCTTGCATGCACCTTTTTAATCTTTTACTCCTCCTAGGGTTTTCATTTTATGTCCCTAGGTTTTTTTCGGTTTTGTTCTATTTTCTATTTCTACTCCTCCAGCACTTTTATATTCAACCTTCTTCTCCCAGTCTTACTCAAGGCAGGTTGACCTCTCTCAGCAACTCTTGTCCATACTTCCTTCTCATGCTGTATATTTGTTTTACTCAACACAGCACTGTTTATTTTTCCTTTTCTCTTTTTTTTTTTTGCTGAAGCTGTCATAGTTCATGTACGTGGAGGAACAACCTAGTAACGTGTCTAAACAAACATATTGCAGCTAGATGTCAGGAAGACCCTGAAACAACAAACCACCAGACTTCCTTTCTCCATTGGACTTCTGCTCTTAGATGAACTTAGCACATTATGACTTTTCCATTCTCAGTTCATGTGGATTGAATGACTCATCATATGGCAGCATCCCCAAAGAAAATCAGCTAAAACTCCTCAGATGATCACTCCACTCTCTGCTTCCTGTGTCTAATTGGTGACTCAGCTGATGGTGACAAAGTCTTTTGTCTTTTCGTGGGCTGCCAATTACAGTCCCAGTAGCGCTTCAGAGATACGTAGCATTTTTCAAATAGCAACTCCTTAATTTCTTTTCCTTGATATACAGCTTGAAAGCAAAATCACAATTTTATTATCATTTCCTCCCCAAAGGCAAAGTCTATGAAGTTCTTCTAGAAGAGAGAGGCAATTGAGGCAATAGTCTTCCCATTTATTTATGGCTTCGTTCATATCATGATTGTAGCAACTTGCAGTGCATAGGAGGTGTGGGTTTTGGAGATGAGAAGCCTCTCACTAATGCATTATCAATTCTCTTTCACATAGTGTGTGTGAATATTGTAGCTTTAGTCTGCAAGAGGGACAGACTCCGACCATTGGACAAATGGAGTTGTATGGGTCTGTCTGTGATTTATCTTCACATCCCCAGTGTCTTGGATAGATCAGTCTTGATTCCCAGCTGTAGCTGAACTGTGCAGGAAGCAGTGGGCACTGCTGGCTAACTGGCTCCACTACCATCCTTCTGCATGGGAGAGTAATGGCTCAGAGTGCACAACTGCTCATACTCTGTCCCCGAACAATTTTTTTCACCTGCTGGTTCTAGCACAGCTGACAGATATGACTATGGTTGTCATAACAAGTGAGTTTTAAAAGACCACCAGAAATGCAGAGTGAACTACTTCAGGGAATGCAGAAACCTTATTAAAGAAATTAACAAGTACTCATTCTTTTGATGTCATTGGGGGTGAGGGGTGGTGGGTGGGGGCGGAGTGGAGTTTGGGTGGAGTGTTTTTGCCCACAGGCTATTTTTTTCTTTCCATTTTTTACCTTTTTTGGTTTTTACCTCCTTTTTTCTTTCCCCCCCGCCCTTTCTTTCTTTTCAGTTGAAAACAAGTGGAAGGAAATGAAAGATACAAGCAAAATTAATTCCTTTTGATTTCAAAGCAGAAATGTATCTCCTTTGGAAATACATGCAACTACCAGATAGTGTTAAAGCATAGCAATGCAGAGTTGCATGGGTAGCATAGTACAGAGCATAATCCACGTTTAGTGTGCAAGAAAACTCTTTAAACAACAACCAGGAAGAGGCATGCTGCCACTTTACTGTTTTGTTTCAATGAGCCAAATTAGAAGCAGCAGATTTATTCATCCAAATGGTCTGAGACCTCATATTATCTGCATAGATTCAATTTGTCCAGACTTGACAGGTTTTAGAGATTAAATAAAATCCAAGCAGTTTGCAGACAGATAAGAAGGTAGATTCGTCACTCACAGAAGTTACAATCAAAGAGTGGACAGTTGGACAAAAAGCTAAAGAGGGGAAGCTTGGAGACATATAACTCAGCACAAATTCAAAAGGTGAAATAAGGCATTGCTTTTAGCCCAATCATTTAGCAAACATTTAAGAGTAAAGTTAATTATTTTGGCAGCTTTTTTGCCTGTCTTTCCTATTTTGCTCAATTCTTTTCAGCATCCTTTTCTTTATCTGGTGCATAGCTAATCCAGTATGTGTACAAATTTAGATGCTTAAGGCAAGTGCGCAGTCTTGAAAGGAATTCCTACCTGCAATCAGTGACTGCCGAAGAAGGATTTTCCTCCTGCCCAATAATTGTCATTCACCTATGACCCCTTTTTGGTAAACTCATAGCTGTCTCATCATTACTCAAAAAAAAAGGGGTGCTTATTTAAGAATGTGTTCCATTAAGCAAGCAAGTCTAAGCGAGTGCCTAACACCAGTGCCTGTGAAGTTCATCAGAGGAATGTTGATTGATTTTCTTTAAATAGACCAAACGAAGGGTAGAGCATTAGGCTTGTTTAAACAACATGCAAGTCCACATGGGACTATGCATTTTCAAGGAGACCAAAAATGGATTTGTTCCAACAGCAAAATACAGCACTGAGAATAGCATAAGTGTAGGAATTTAGGCTTGAACTTTTAAAGGCATATTTTCCATTGATTTAAAGAGGAAATATTCCTATTCTTCATGAGAAGATTCTTTTAAAATCATGGCACTGGCACCTAAGAACAGTTTATGTTACAGAGCTTCTGTTTTGTTGATGTACCCGAGGATTTTAAAATAGCTGCCAAATATTTACTTATAAAGGAGTGTGAAGAAGGGCTGAACTGCATAAAAGTCAATCTGATCCATAGAGCTAGTCTTAACATGTTTTATTATTCAAAGATGCATTAAACACCTAGCACAATTTCCAGGAATCTGAGAAGTGTCTTAGGCAGCAGACTTCGTGTGGTTGTCTCCTAAAGGAAGGAAGAAGACTCCAGAATCCCTGTGCTCCAGGAAGTCCTACCCCCGGTCAAGCAATTTTATATCAGAATGGCATCCAGCAAAATGGAATTTCCTATTGCATGAGAAGAAATCCATGATTTGTTTCAGTAAAACAAAATGCTATACCCTGTCAAAACAATCCTAGCCATAACTGACAAGATCCCTCTATCTGCTTGGGTTTTCCAGCTGTCTGGTTGCACAGCTACTAAGAATCTCAGCATCTGGTAGCCTTTACCTGCCTCGCTTTTCTTCCCAGGTTGCTGGGGGCTTTGAAGTTGCCAGGCCTTTTGCTGCAGAGCTGGACCCCAACTCTCTGGACGATCCCAGCAGAGAACCAGTTAGAAAATACTCAGAAGTCCTATCCATGGAGAAGCAAATTAAGACTTTCTCTCATTTCACCTGCTCCAACAGGGCAGGAAAACCTGAATGGTCAGCCTTGGTTGGAAAGAGCAGCAACCACTCTAGTCAGAATATATGTTTGCTTAAGCTTCTGCTCAAGCATATGTGCTGGAAACAGGTGCTGTGTTTTTCAGAACAACACTAGTTCTCACATTTGGGTTACAGTTCAGGACAGGCAGTGTTAGTAAATCTTGAAAGGATGTTTTCATAGGCAGGAATGTAAGGACCTGCATCTCCCTCTCCCTCACCAGCACCCAAACACTGCTGCTAGCTGCCACTCCTGTCAATAGAGAAAACCCAACCCCAGGCTGTACAGGTAAGTCACCTACTTTGCCTTAAATAACAGTAAGATCTACCTCTCATTTTATCACAATAGAGAAGCACACTCATTTTTTTTCTGGGACTTTTGGGGTACAGATTGCCTTACATATATTTCAATCAGTTTTTCAGCTTCTGTCCTGTCCTTGACATAGCTCACAGAACTAATATTTCATGAGCATGGGTAAGAACTAATGCCTTCCTTTGGCTTTCTGACTGCCTTATCAACACGGGCCATGCTTGGAATTGCATCAGTGGTAAATATTGAGTCAGATCCTGCACTGATACAAACTATCTCAGCTTTCTTGAGCTGCCTGAAGGTAAGCCTATACATCTGTACTTTGGCAAGCACCCCACTGCGAGTATCCAGCAGTGCAGAGAGCATGGTGTCCCCTTCCAGTCACAGAGAAGGAAAGGAAGGGCGGCTCTAACCTAATAGCAGCCTTAGCACCTTTATTTACTGTGCAGTCTGACAGCAGGAAGCTGGGAGGGGAGCCTTGATTGAGGGTTTACATCGGATCTTCAGCCTCTTGCAGATCAGGAGGGGTAAGAAGGGAGCAGCAGCTACATAACTGATACCTCTGTAGAACTCTTTGCTCCCTAACTATGAGGTATTTGTGAATTCCCGCAGACACTGCACAGCCCCTTGTAGTGTTGCTGCATATGTATGTTGTGACTCTTGAGACAGTTTTTAAGTGCAGTAATGAGAAGTTCTTTAGGCAGCAGTTTAACCCAGGCCAGAGATGTGCCTGTTATCCTATCTCTCAGTATTATTCAAGTCAGCCATGTGCGTCATACTTGGCACAGACTAAACATCCCATGGAAATGTAAGGTGTAAAAGACATGGGTTTGGTGAGCTCTGAAGACTTTCAAACACATGCTGACTCATTTCAGTTAAATCACCTTCCATGCTATGACAGAAGTTAATTTAGAAGCTGTATCTGTAGATTACATACACTATCATTTTGGTGTAAAGATGAGGTGTAGATCAGAAACAGGTGCTAAATGGAGGATGAAAGTTTAAATAAAGCCTGATTTTCAGGAGCAAGGATCGTTCCTGGCTTTTCATCTGGTTTCCAGAACGCTTAAGACTTTTGGAAGGTGTATTCTGGTTGCACAAATACTTCAAAACAGGACTATATTGGTTACCTAGCTAGTACAGCCTATGGAAATAAATTGCCTTTGACATTGAGTATATTTTCAGCTGTTTAACCAGCTCATGATTCCAGTGGCTGTTTTGAGAACTTGAAGTAACATCTATCATATATATATCTTTGTGATGCTCTGGAAGCCTCAAAGACTGAGTTGTAGAGAGAAGAAAAAGACGTGTGCTTTATGAGTAATTTGTAACAAATTTGAGCATGCGCAGGTCAGATCCTTTCCTCAAACAGGATACAAACTCCACTTGTAGGGAGAGTCCCAAAGTTGACTTGCTTGAGTGCCATCATCACAGAAGTGGAATGGCATTGCTTGATCCCAGCACAGGGCTGGAGCCGCCTCTCTGCATGGGGCTCTGATGGAGAGGTACCAGAATCTCCACTTGTCCCCAGAAGGAGATCACAAGACAGATTTTGGGTGACTTCCACTCTGGAGCAGTTGCCAACTGCCAGGGTGTTCTGCCACATTTGGGAAAATCTGTTGAAGGACTGACTTTCTCAGTATTTGTAGTTCCAACAATTATACAATAAAGAGTACACAGCAGGAAGATCCTTTTTCATCATTTACATATGACAAACTTACTATCCTATATTTCCCTTATCGCAGTCAGTAGCATAAAAATTGAAAATAACATGTAGTGGTCTGAAGGTGCATAAAATGATACATTTAGATACCCACAGAAGGGGGTTAGAAATGATTACAAAGAATGAGCTTTTCCTGCCTTTGGATTTTCTTTCTTCTAAAATGTAATATTACAAGGACAGAGTTCAGTCTATAATATCACACAATTTAGGGAATTCTCCACAGGCATTTTTTCTTTTCTTTTCTTCTTAGAAGTTGCCTTTTTTTCCCCTCCACTAGATTTCATCTTTTTTCCTGTGTTTTCATGCACTAGTTCATTATCTGTCACTAGATGCTCAAGAAAAAACATGGAGGACTTCACAGGTAGATGAGGAAGAAATGTGCCTTAAGGCTCTTTTGTCTTTATGCATAATTTATTTGTAGTTCTGAAGACTATCAGCCAGATCAACAGTTTCACTGGTACTGCAGTGATTACTACTGCCCAAAGATCTTACTTGACATAACTGTGTTATTTGTGATATGGAATATTCAAGAACTATTTAAAGGCTGCAATCTTGCTATGTTACTTTTAGAGTTCTTTGCTAGATTTTTAATTTAATTGGCTTTTGTATTTGGTTTGGTGGGTATTTTTTTTTTGGGGGGGAGCGATTTTTACTTTCATGTGCAAGGAATTAATTCAGGTTTCCAAAATCAAACCCCAAAATTATCCTCATAAATTCTCTAAGGTTTACAAATTATGCCCTTTGTGTTTAGGATTCATAACAAGACAAGTAATGAAGCAAAAGATGCTGCCAAAGCTCTGAGCTCACTGAAGACTGTTGGAGAAGCTGGATAGATGAGGTCATTCAAAAATTTGGAGAAGCAGCATCTTAGAATGCTACCCATCTGTTCACATAAAGTTGTTCTTAAAAACTCTGTCATCTCTTAGCTCACATAACTGTTGTATAAGAACACACGTTTCAGATACTTGTTTCTGAACCTCTGTCTTTTTCACAGCATTCACAGGATTCACTTAAAAGTCTCAGGGTCTACCAAAAGGTGTTCCAGTATTTTTCATTTACCTGTCAGATTTGGAGGCTCTTCAGGCTCAAATTTTAAAATTGAAACTCAGTTTAAAATTGAAACTCAGTTCTAAAACAATATAAAATAAAATATTAAGTAATAAAAAAAAAGAAATATAAAGCAAGCCATCCTCCCAAGCCCTCAAAGTTTTCAGACACATCCACTTTGATTTCTTGGATGTCCTCAGTTCCTCTGGCAAAACTTTTCCAATACTGAAAAGGCCAGGATAACAACTACATGCAAAATTCTAACTACAGGAAGAAGCATGCTGTTAGTCACTGAAGAGCACACAACTGCCTGTCAACTGATGGATGAAGCAGTGACTCTTCTACCTCCTGAGGGGATGTATTTGTGTGTTTCACTACAGCTTTGTCAGGGAAGCATGCAGGGTTTCTCCAGGGTCTCAGGGTGAGTTTAAGTCTGTCAGTGGAACATCAACATTCCATGTTTTTCACATGGCGCCTCCTCTGCATCATATTAGAAGTCCTAGAGGGCTTTATGGATTCTATATTTTAGTCCAGATTTTCCCAAAGTCTAGTATCTGTAACAAGCTGAATGTCACCTGTCTACTCATCATCTGTGTTGGGGATATGACTACAGCATGAAGCCCAGCTGGAGCTATGGTACATAGGTACTGTGCTGTACAGGCAAACTCCAGTAGTCTTGGAAAACTAGCTGCACTATAATTCTTCTCAAAGGCAGAAAATTTTGGACACATTAGGAGAGACCTGATGGACGTACTAAGTATGGCCTGCGTGTATGCTGCCTCTAACCTGTTTTGAAAGCATCCACAGCGTAGATGGACAGGGCAATCCCCAGAAATGCTGGGTTGACCAATCATGATCTATGCTTGCAAAGATACCTTTTTAGGCAAATGCTAGTTACTCTTTCAGAAGACCAAGTTTCTGGGCCTTCCTCTTGGGCACAGAGTGCTTGTTAACAGGCTGAAGTATGAAGGTGGAGGCAGATACATGATTTTTATGGGAATACAGTGACAGAAATGTTGCAGTAATGCAGTGCACTTGGAGTACCTTGACAGGCAGCCAGCTGTAGCAAGGTTTTAATGAAAAAAATACAGGGTATGTCACATGGCTTATTGACAGATATTAACTCAATGAGACAAATACCCAAAATGACTGTAAGCGTTATATATTTTGTTGAAGACTCCTCTTTTGGCATGAGCTCTGTCAAAACTGGCTGCTCCTGCCCAAGTGCTGAATAGATGCTCCGGCAGAAGTATCTTCAAAATGTACACATTCGCTAACAGATATGGTTACATGAGTTTAATCCAAACTTATAAATACTTTAGAAAATAAGAAGATTAGTTTTTAAATACAGCATTAGGAATGTGCAGCATCCATGACAATGCAAAAAATGGCTGGATTTAGGACGTGGGTGTTTGCCACTGTAATTCAGATACATAATACCTCAGGCTTATTACCATCCCTTTGAGGTCATCAGGGACAGCAATGACCAGAATCTCAGCACCAGATCCAGCTCAGTGAGAAACCAGAAAATCACAACTGCTAGGAAAACTGATATGTGATGGAATAAACGTAAAGACACTTGAAAACAATTTAATCGCATGCTACTAGCCAACAAACTGAAAGTTTGTTGTTAGGTTGCTGCATACATAAGAGCTTTGAATTTCTCAGTTTATTTAGCCAGCATATATAAACTTTTCTAATGAGCACAGGGAAGAAAACTATTCTATTGCTTATGCTATCTCTTTTTTTTTTATAATAGTGTTGGATATTCTGCTATTGTTCGATCTAGACCTGTACAAATATATCTAATTTGTGTGGGTTTCATAAGTGCTATAAACTGACTTGCTGGAATCAGTGTTATAATACAGGCATTGAGTTGGGCCACCACAAATAGAGAGAAAATAATAATAATAAATAATTTAGTGTTGCTACTCATTGTACTAGATTGTCTTTAAGACTGCTTCTTTGGGAAAAGTAATCCAAATTGGTCTACCTTAAAACAGAGTATTAAGACCTTTATTTGCATCGGGAAGCTGAAGGTATGTGAACTGGTAATAGATGAGGAAAAGTTCTAGACCGAGTAAGCTGTCAAATGTAAAGACATTTGATCAGTTTAAGAAAAAGTCAGAAAGAGCACAAAAGACCTAATCTGGCTCTTCAGTATTGTATTTAAGTTTCCTTCCTAGTGTATTTACTGAAATTCAAACTACTCTGGACTCTAGGTTATGTTATGCTTTCCCCCTTACATGTAGCACACACAATTTTCTTTCTCCAGAGGATAAGTGAGCTGTCAGTTTGCAGAGGGTATGACCTCTGCTTGCACAACAATATTTTAGCAGAGTTTAGAGCAGCTGGAATAAAACAAAGATCTGGAAGCAATTTTTATGCTAAAAAAATCTATCTCTGGCTTTTCATTCTGAAGTTTGCATATTTCTACTCCCAATATGCTGTTTTTAAGGAATGCACTGACAGAATTTGCAAATTCTTTTCCTATGTATTGTGGTCTCAATGGCAAGCCAGGCCAGTCACGCAGGCATAAGTGGGGAAACAGCACGCTGCAGTTTCACCTGTTGTGAAAAGGTGAAAAAAAGCCTGACTAGAGTTGTACAAATATACAAAAATAACTATTCAGTCAAGATGTAGTGTGTTTGCTTTCTGTCTTGCTGCACATTGATCACCATAGTGGACTTTCCTGTGGATCTAGCAGATCCTTGCTGAGGGAGGACAGGCAAAGATGAAGGAAGTTTCAAACGTTCAAGGAGCACACTTCTGGGACAGGATTCCAGTTAGAAGACTGCCAAGGTCTGAAATAGCTTCATGATAAAACTTGATGTCTTGCTGATAGTATTACTGTGAAGGTGAGACTAACCCTGGAGCCCATAATTCAAGCCTGTGATTAAGGTTTCCAAAACTGACTTTGTTGGCAGATGCAAATGAGGGTTGACAAGACTTGGTCATGTATTCTTGTTCCATATATTGCAAGTACTTTTAACTGATACTATATTTTAGGGTTCTTGTTCACCTGCAGTTGTTTGTGTTTTTCTTTTTTTGGCTGCAGATATATAACTTGGCTTTGAGGAAGAGTGGAGAGGAATGTGATGTTACTTCATTAAAGCAAACCACAGCTAGCAAGGGAACATTTCCAGGGTATCTGCTCTTAGTGATAGTAAACTGTCTTATGGTCAGTAGTGTGCCTTGGGTATTCATTCAGTGTTAAACTAAATGTGTGACTGGACACAGGGAGGATTTTTTTTCCCCCATGTGCCATCAGGGATCTTTGATTTTTTTTTTTTTCACCTCCTGTAATGTGGTGCATGGTCCACCACTTGTGATCAGCTGGTCATTTTCACTCCAGAAATGGCTCTATATTTCTCAATTGTAAATCCTCTATTCCTGCAGGCAGTTATTTTGTGAAAATCCAGTCGTTGTACTTAAGGGCTGCATACTATCATATGGGATCAGGGAGGATTTAATGTCTTTTGGTTTGGGGACATTCAGATCATATTGATGCAGGTGGTCATTTACTGTCACATGACTCAGCAAAGCAAACTTAGCAAACAGAATTAAATCCATAATGGTTGGAACATTTTGAAGATCATCCACAAAAAATTAAAAGGCGATGAACTCAAAAGTGTTCTCACTTTTGGATGCTGCTCACCTGAAAGAAACAGGCCTCAGATGCTGTATTTAACCGGATACACATCTTCGTTCAAAATACTGACTTTACTACTGTCAACTCTGATTTTCCGTCTTGGTTGATCACCGAAAGTCCTTAATTCAAAACCCTGAACTGAGATAGCAATTTTTCTACCATTTTCTCAGGAGGATTATCACAGCAATTCTTCATAACCTGAACTGGTCACCCGATCATTTCTGGAAGAATTGACATAAGTTTGTTTAGACTAACTACATAAGGTCAATGAGATTACTCGTGTTCAAACTAGATACATTGCTGGATTCAGAATTCCTGCACTAAAGAATTGAGATTTGCTTATCTGATAGACAACCAACTTTGTTTTATGGAGGTATTTAAGCTGTTGGTCTCCTGGCTTACAAACCAGGAGCTGATTTAAGGGCAATGCTTATGAATATCATGGCTGTGACCTCCCTTTCAAATTTAGTCCAAAAGAAGCAGCTTTTTAGACATTAAATCTATGTTGAAAAGTAGGTCTTTATTTCTTCTCAGAGGAGTCTGAAAAGTCACAAAATACTAGCAGAATATATTTTCATTCAAATGTTTTGAAGTTCCGAAATGGGCCAGAATGGATTAATCTTTCTTTGTTTCTATTAACTGTTCATTTAATATATTTTCTATGTAGACACAATAGATACATAGAATATATATATATGTATAAATAATTGTATGTGTACACTCATAAATATGGTCCCCCTATTTAATATAAAAGGCTTTATATTAATTCTAAATAAGTATAAAAAACATTTAGAAATGTCATGGCTCAAAATTTCCTGAAACGTTGAACTGATGAGTCAAGTGTCATGTTTATCTCTTCATTAATCCAAAATACTGAGGATAATATAGAATAGCACATGCAAATAATGCCTCCTGATTCACCAAGACTGCTGAAAATAGCAATCATCACTGATGAATCCTTCTAACAAACATATGTAAATTTCTTCCTTACTAGTTTTAAGTGATGAACAACAGTTATACCCCTGTCCCTCTTGCCAAAGTACTGATTCCATTTCTGAATGAAAAGACTTCAGTACCTTCTGCTGAAAATATTAAACACTTGATTTCCCAGTGCTTTTTGTAGACAGCTCTACACGTGTTCAACCAGAGCTCTGTACAGAGACGCATTAAAGGACATGTCCCTGAGAACATGTGAAATATATATGGATGTTTACTCAGATTCGTTCTTGTAAGGTGTGCAACTGGAGAAAGACCCAGAAAAGGTGGAAAGCAGGTTCATTTACAATAACTCTAGCCAGCATGTGGTGGATCATGATAGCCAGAGATGGAAGGAGGCCAGAAACATTAGGTATGCACCTCTTTTGTGGCCACAGCCTCTGTCTGGGGTGCAAAGAAATACATTAAACCAGTTTTCTGGTATTTCTGTATCTGCTGGGAATTTGTCTGTATAGGTGCAATCTCACTGGTCTTGTTAAGGCAAATTTTAATTTGATTCACGGATTTGGGAGAGGCTCAGAACCTGTGCTACTGGCCTCTGGCTTTAAGAAACATAAAATTTATTAGCCTTTGTCTGTGGTTTGGTTAGTGTTTGCCTTCTGGATTTATAATTTTTAGTATTCACCTCCTAAAGCAAATATTGTTCTTCCTTGAGCAAGCCAAATAAATATATGCAACAAGAACTCCATGTGACCCTTTTCTTCCATTTGTGTACCAAAAGAAGTCTCGATGAGAACTGCAGCTTTAATGTATGCTCATAAAATCATTCAGTTATTATTTATATAATTATTTGCACAGTGTTGTTGCCATGGTAACTTTTACACACAGTGAGATAAATCCTTACATAAAGAGTAGTCACGACTCCAAACACTATCACATGAAGATAAGTCTGCATGGACATTTCAGGGTTTACCAAGTTTTTCTAAAGTAGTTATTGACATTAAAATAACTTCCTTCTGCTAAATCAGAGAAAAGAGCCTGTTTTCAACCTAATTTCCTTAAGTAACAAGGCTTAGGCAATCATTTTCTCCATCCATCTGTCTGCTTATCCCCTCCTAATATCTTTCAAATCTGCTGGCATAATTTCAATTACCTTTCACTAAGACATCTCAAAGATAGTTAAATCTGACATGGTTGATGGAAAGGGGTTGTATGAAGGAGCGGAGTGTCACACTCTGTGAAGTGTCACAGAGCAAAACGTTCCATGATAATCTTGAAAACGGTGAGCACTTTTTGTTCTGTTGTCCAGACAGCAACAAACCGGTTGTGGCCCAAGCTATTTCTTATATAGGTAAAGGGGAAACAAAGGAGTAAAGGTGGATCTGTGGGGAGGGTGGAAGGATAAGGAATTTTGGTGGAGAGTGGACACATTGAAGGCAGGATGTGGGGAATGTCCTTGTTGTAATGATGGGGCTACAGGTTGTCAGAATGAGAGTTAACGTGAAATGAGGGCTTCACCACTCAAGGACAAATGTTTCCAAATTCTGCAGCCTATAACAACCTCCATCTTGGGAAGGGGAGGCTCTGCAATATCTGAAAGAGTCTAGATTGTTTCAACCCTGGAGTCTCACTCTGTGGATGAATTACAAGCACTACATGTGCAGCAGTTAGCAACCCTGTACATCAGACAGTTCAGGAAGCCAGGTAGCACCACAGCCTGGTGCTTTGGTAACCTTGATGCGAGGCAAAATTTGTCCTGGGTCTATCTAGACTGAAGTGGACTTTGATCCATGGGCTGAAGGTAATGGAGCTCTTGAGAGTTTCATAGCTTCTCCCCATTCAACTGTGACAGCAAAAGCCACCAGAAGCTCATCGTGCTTCTCAGCAGCTAACAGAATATGAGGATCATGTTTCATATTTAGAAATACATACAATATGGCTTCATTTGGAAATGCAGTATCATGACAGATACATGAATGTTAGACAGTTTCTGTTTATTGAGAAATTTGATATATGTGTATGCATGCACTCATAAAATTACCTGCTCCAAGGTGGCAGGACAGAGGGAAAGAGACACGTTTTTTGAATGTTTAAATCTGGCCAATTCCAATCACAGCATTCCAAAGCAATAAAGTTTGGTATTTTGCACCACAGTGCCTCAAAGTGTTCTGTGTTTTCTGTATATGTACACTTAACGGACTTCTTAAGATTTTGATTGCTCTCTTATCAATAACACAGTTTCAACATCTTTAAAAGTAATTCCAGCTTTAGGTATCCAAATAAGAATTTGATGCATTTGTTCAAACATTTTGTTTTAACTTGATTGTTGTTCATTGTAGAACAAGTCAAAAGTCTTAGAGTAAATCAGAAGACTGGCAAATAACTATGGAACAATGTTTTTCTTTCTGGACAGAAAATTTAAAATGGTCAGTTTTTTAATTAGCTAAGAAACATGGAGTCATTCTTTTTACCCTGACTTTAAAATATAACTATTCATTAATACTGCTTATGAAGTGATTGCAAACAGGTGAAACACTAATAAAAATAATGAAGTATTTCAATATTTTCAAGGAAAATGGTTCTCAGAATCTCATTACAGATTGTATGGGAAGTGCTTTGTGCTGTTAGAAGGTATAATGGAAGTGAGGCCCTACCTTAGCAGCTGAATTCAGTGATCATTTTTTTCTGAATGCGTGGATTAGACCAAGATGAGTAAAAAAGCCATAGCAAAATATGCCCCAAATCACATCAGATGATGATGGAGAAGAAAAGGGATTTTTTTTGGCAACTTACCCTATCCTTTCTATTCCGCCTTAAAATATCCCACATTCATGCTTTAACACTCTTTCTTTTTCCACTCTAAAAGAATCTTGGCTGTCAAGGGTGAGAGATTCATGCACTGCATGAATTTTTTCAATAATATTATAGTTCAGAAAGTCTCACAATTCAAATGGAATTAAAGAAAACATTTTCTAAGAGTACGAAGTAAACCAAACAGCCCAAAAACAGTGTAAGAGATTTGCTGGCAATTCAGGAATAACCAATGAAACCAGCTAGTCAAGGCTGCCAAGAAGCCAGCTGTGAGAAGAAGAATATTCTTTTTCATGGCTTTCAGTCAGTGCCACATGACTTCTGGAGGAAAGAAAGAAGATGCTCTGATGATATTCATCTGGTAAGACTGGTTACACTACAAGTGTTTAATTTCCTAATCATATTCTTTAAAGTCAGATAGGAATTTAAGAATAAGAAAAATGCCTTCCAATACCTGGGTATGGTTTGGTGGCCTCATCCTAATCTTCATTTGTGTTACCAAATCACCATAAGTGTGATCCTTATTCATTAACTAGGCATTCTTTGACTAAGAGAGAGCCGGGACTGAATTAGAAAGGGGTATGGAAACTGGATTACTGGGCACTTAAGCAAGCTTTCCCTTATAGCTCCTCCACAACTGTCTGGCACTATGCCTGTCTTGAGCTAATACCAATAATACTTCATTTTCATAAGCACCACCTTCACTTACAATTTTGTCCAAATTAAAACAGTGCGCTCAATCAGTAAGTGGAACATATCTTATAAGTGAATATTTTCATTCCTCTCTATATGTAGTTCATGGGATTTCAGGTATGGGCAAATAGAACCAATATTTTGGCATGATACTTATGCAAAAGTTTTGCAGCAATATACAGGAACAGGTGATTTTAATCTGTTTTTCAAAATGGCTATAGCTATAAATAAGTTGTCTTTGGGTTTATGTATCTGTATTTCTTGTGCCACTGAGAAAGTCACAGAAGACGAAAAAAGAGGAAAGAAACCGGAACTGCTTGCCTGTTCTCACAAACATGACTTCTCATTAAATCTGGTTACTATATAGGAGGCTTGCCTCCTCAGAAGTGCTTCTGAAGGTAATCCTGCTGTTCTAGGACAGAGACCACACTGACAGAACATTAGTCTGTGGGAAAGCAGCAACACTTCAGGAAAGGAGAAGCAGTCTTCTAGATCACTGTTCATTCTGAAAGTATCAACAAAGGTTGGCATATTTCCTGCATGCTTTTGGCTAAGGCATCCATTTCCTTTTTTCTCTCTGCACACAACTTTTTATATAAACTTTGGAAAGCTCCCAAGAGGATTTGGATTTAGACCTGCCTCGCTCATACAGAAATAGATTATCCCACCTGCAACACTCATGTTAGTATAATAAGGGCCACTTTTACTGCTGGTAGGCTTTTAGGAATTAGTCACTGAACAAATCACCTGTAACCCTCAATTAAGTTCAGTGCTCCCGCATTTTGAATAAGAAAAATCATTCTATAGACTCAGAGAACAATGAAGAAAGAAGGGAGCATGCCTACTGAGCCAGACAGTGAAACAAAATAATAAAGAAATATATTGCATCTAATCTTAGTGAAGCTGGACATGCACCACCACAGTGAAACACATTATGTTACTGGTAGCTAAGGAAAGGGTGATGTGGGAAAAAAAAAAGGAAAAGTATGCTGCATAAGAAAGACATAAACTTTTTGCATATATCTTCTGAACAAGAAAAGAATATTCCTACCTGTCAGTTCAAGGACATTTCTCAGGAACATTTCAGCTGAAAGAATGACAGTCTTGCCCTGCTGTTTGGCTTTCCTGCCTCAAACTGCAGCAAACAAGTGCATCTTCCTTCAAAGTAAAGCATCTTCCTTCAAAGACAATGAATGTGGAGGCAAGAGTTAGTCAGGGGCCTATTCCAAGTGAAAGGAGTACAAGAAGTGGCAGAAATCAGTTAGTTTCAATTAGCTAGCTAAAACTTAATGATGGAAAACAGCAGGACGTATTTCTCCACCTCAACCTCACAGTCACAGAAATAACTGTAGGGAAACGGCTTTTGTTTTCTTTTTCATCTCTCACTGCCCACAGCATTCTCAGCGGTGGAAAGCTTTTGTTCCTTCCAAAGAACCCAAAGGGCAACACATGCCCCAGATTCATCACATTGGCATGCCAATGCAAAATGGTAATCTCAACTGCTATGTTGTGTCAGTTAAAGCAACCAACCAGCTGATCAGTTAACAAATTTGGAAAACTCTTCTTCCTGAGAAGTGTAAAGCCACAGTAGTGTTTTCTGCTCTTTAATGCACCCATTGCTGTAGCTATGTGCCCTTCCCTTGGAAACAGCAGGAGAAACCAACCTACTCCAGCTGTTCTTGAACTGCATGAACACCTCTGCAGAGATAACAGGCTGTGATGAGCTCTCTTTTGCTGTAATTCTCATCTTACTCCTGAAAGTGTATGTTGTCAGAGTAACCCAACATCTTTCACAAGAATGACATATTCTTTCAGCTGAAAAGACTTTAAACAAGACTGCACTCCCATTCACTTCCCAAAACGGTCTTGCAATGTCTCTCAGAAACTGAACGCTTCCAGGACAACTACCAGTAACAAAGTGTGTGTCCTTGCATTGTAGCAGGCTGTGTGTTGCTATCTGCCTTTCTGACAGAGAAAAACCCATCTCTCTCAGCATTTATTGATGCCGTTGTGGATTATTGGTAAATTCAAGAGCAAATAGTTTAAACTTCAGAACTTGTATTAGAGAAACTAAAAAAAAAATGCGCCTAACTGCTAGATTTTCAAAGTGATGCATGATATAGACCAAGTTGTGTGACAACTTACTGTCTGAAGTTGTTGTTGGAATGGAAATGGCAATTTCACTGAATTATCCAACTTAGGATGCATCACACCTCTCTTTGCCGTCCACCCGACTGGATTTCCCTCATGGGGCTGGCACTACTAGGCTATCCGTGGCCCTGCCCAGAGTGCCATCACCACACAAGGAACTAATTCTCCTGGACATCAAGCAGCTCAGATAGGTTTGGTTTAGTCAGTACGGAAAAAATTCATATGTCCAGAAGAGACTTTCCTGTCTCAGCTAGTGCAACCTCTCTGACATAAGGAACATTAGTGATACTTACTGGCAGATGTTCATCTACATTCTTAAAGAACCTCAGGTTTCCCCAGACACCTCAGTTCATTTTTAACTCAACCCTAGAAATGAGACATGTTCCAACGACATTCCTTCTGTTTTCCTCATGTTTCGGTCCATTAGTTCTTGTCTCGTGTACTACAGTCATGAAGCACCACTTCTTCTTTGTTATTTCAGTAGCCTTTTCCATCTTTGAAAATTGTTATCACATCCTGTCTTGGGCTCCTCTTTGCAAGCTAAAATGCCTCAAGTTCAGATTTTTGTTGTAAGTTATGAATCATCCTTAGTTATCTTGACAAAACTGAAAAAGAATATTTGATGCCGAAACTCTGAGAAATTTCATTTGTAACAAAAAATGATTTCAGCATTTTCCAAGTAAAGTTTTGGGGGTCTTGTTCCACAGTGATTTGCCTCCCTGTGGCTGGAAGTCAAAAGATGATGTATGTATACATGCAGGTTGTTAGGCTAAAACAACAAGATGGAAAAAATGACTGAAATGCAAAACATCTGTTCTGTCGATCTGATCTATTCTAACAGGCAACTTATTACAGATGAAGTGCAAAATCTGTTTTAGAGAGTTATTCTCAATGGGTGAATCATGCACACCCATACGATCATTGTTCATAAATTGGAAGCGTGATCTGAAGGCCTTGTCTTGCAGCTTCCTAGGGTTCATAATGCTTTTGTATGGCCCAGGGCCTTGACCTGGGTCAACTGTTCATTTTGACGACTATAGCCCCAAGTTCGAGCTCTGGCTTTTCTGCTCCTAATGTTAGGGGCTTTTCATGCTTGGAGTCTAAATTTGTGTTGCTGTTAACAGAGCTATTTCACTCCTGTAGATTTGAATTTTGAACCTATGGAGACCTCACCTTGCCTTTTTCTTAGTGTTTAGCAGCAACATTAGCAAGAGAAATGCTTCAAGTCTGATGTCTACCAAGCCAATACCCACCAGGACACTGTGCTGGCTGTAAATTAATTGTTTATTGATGTTGCTGGGTTAGTCTTTAGCCCTGCAGCATATAACTCGTGTTCACAAAGGTGAAGAGCTGGGAATGTGTGACTAGAAATTGGATAGGACAGAAACAATTTCTCAGGAATAAGCTGAGAGTTTGACTTACGTTATTGCATGACATACGCCTATTTAACTATTGTCTCTACTATGCCTCCTCTTCCACTGTTGCTTCTGGTCCTTTACTGAGCCATCCACATGTATTAATTCAACAGCAAATCACCTCAAAAAGTTCAGTTAGTTTGCCAAAGTGTCTCAGTGGAGTAGTGGAGTAGTACAAAGAAGGGTTGGAGGGTGATGTGAGAGTCAGCTTTCCTTGTGTGAACCTTCACCTTGTGTGGACTAAGGATGAAGCGACACCCAGTACTTCAAAATGCTTTGCTATCCTAGGGCTAGCGATATCAAGAAGAAAGCCCGTTAAGATCCCCTGTATGTATTATACTCGTGTTACTGTAAGGATGATCACTTCGAAATACGTTTATTCTCTGTGTTGTGAAGTGCTGCTTTTGTTCTGAATTATCTCCACTTTCCAGGCTTCCATTTACAAATGATACTTCCCATTCCTTCATTTCTCACATACTCCTGGACAACATTTACTTCTCAGCTTCATAAGTACTCATCTGCTACCACACAGGATGCTAAATGACTGCTGTCATAGTAATAGAAAGAACTCTCTGTAGAATGTGAAATTAAATAGTAGCAGGTAGCTGAAAATTAACAGTAATGTGTTTAACCAGGGATGTGCAAAAGAGAATGTGACTTAACACTTCATTTATTGCTAAAAAAGAGTGGCTAAAAGATTTACTACAAAAGTTTTTCTACATGCTTATAATTTATTTTTAGACATAACAAACCTATAGAGAAATTTTGGGATTCATCTGACAGGATGTAGACTTCTACATCACAGCTAGTCACTATAGACCTCCTTCATAGCTAATGCAGAAAAATTGACCTTACCAGAAGGCAGCTGATAACATCCTTGTGTAAACCAGGTAATCTGAATTGCATTCCTGTAAAGGGAACCAGAAGCTACTAGTTTAGGTACAGCAATATTTTACTGTGTTGGTACAAAGGCAGAGAGCATCAGGGCAAGACTTTTTTAGGTGAGGTAATGTCTGTCATTAGGCTCTCTAAGTATTGTTGGAAAACTTATGCCAGCTTTTGGGCATGTGAGACCTTTTTTGGATATGAAATAAAAGGAGCAAGTTTTAGAGGAAAATATAAATTGAGAACAATTTCCTAGCATTTACTTACACAGGTAGAAGATATGCAAAATAAAAAGTCCCTAGCTCAGATCCTTGGTCTATTATTGGGTTCCAATTTCATGTGTAGAATTGGTGAAGACACAAGTTTATCCTACGGGACAAAGAAGATTAGAACCTGCAGACCAGGGACAGACTTGTTGCTAGTGCCCAAGAAGCAAGAGCATGGGCAGGGGATCTTGCAGGCCAATGTTTATTGCCTTCATCAACATGAATGACTACGATAATTTAAATAATGGCTTAATGAAGTGATTTGAATATCACTTCTCTCTCTTTATTAGTAGCTACAAATATCTTTAATATCAGAAAGTCTGGTTCTGGTTTCCTGGGTGGTTAAGCCTTGCATATTTGGCAGGGTATTGGATAAGACCTAGAAATCATAGAATCATAGAATAACCAGGTTGGAAGAGACCCACCGGATCATCGAGTCCAACCATTCCTATCAGACACTAAACCATGCCCCTTAGCACCTTGTCCACCCGTGCCTTAAACACCTCCAGGGAAGGTGAATCAATCACCTCCCTGGGCAGCCTGTTCCAGTGCCCAATGACCCTTTATGTGAAAATTTTTTTCCTAATGTCCAGCCTAAACCTCCCCTGGCGGAGCTTGAGGCCATTCCCTCTTGTCCTGTCCCCTGTCACTTGGGAGAAGAGGCCAGCACCCTCCTCTCTACAACCTCCTTTCAGGTAGTTATAGAGAGCAATGAGGTCTCCCCTCAGCCTCCTCTTCTCCAGGCCAAACAACCCAAGCTCTCTCAGCCACTCCTCATAAGGGTTTGCCTTCTGCCAGTGGTGCACCTTATTCAGCAGGGTACAAGGCTCTCTGTAGACATTTTCTGGTGATCCTTATGTCTCTTCCCTCCTCCTTCCTACCTCAAAACAGTGTGGAGATGTGAATTGGTGCCTCTGAGCATGCTGGGCTGTGCAGATGGTACCTCCTCCTTCTTCAGTCTGGAAATATCTTCCCCTGAACTCTAGCCCTCTGGGGACAGGAGGGGACTTAATGAATAAATGAACTGCAGAAGAAATAGGGACAATCTTTGGGACCATGGCAGCTCCACGTGGTGCTGAGCAACAGAGCTCAGCCTGGAAAGCAAAGGATCTTACTGAAGGGACCCATGGATCTGCCTTTACAACTGACTGTCATAAGATCACATGGCTTTGTGATCGTGTGCCCAAGAGGAGCTGAGGCACATGTTGGGGTGGCTCTTTGGAGCTGCAGCTGGCCACCCAGAACCTGTTGCTGGCACAGCTTGGAGAGGTGAAACCACTCTCTGAAATACCTTTGCACACCACAGGGGCAGGTTTGACATCAAACTTTTCAAACCATGAAAATAAAACTACTCTTTTTTTGAGTCCACAATCCAAGTTATAATATAATTTGCATTTAATAAATGTTTTTCAATTGTTAATGAGATAACAGTTGGAAAACATGAATTATTTAAGGCCTGACAAATATGATTTGATGGCTACTTGGCCAAACTTTCATGGAAATAACTACACAGTTACTGAATTAGAACAAGTTGCATGCTTTTGTTCATAGAAGCTGGTTAATCAGAGGGCTAACTAAGCAATCTGTAGATGAAAATTTGACCACACACACTTTTGGCTATGCATAGCTCCATAACCAAATTTAAAGCCTGCATCTGAAAACGTATTTTCCCATGATTTAACAAATACATCTTAATCTGTATAATGAATAATCTCTTTTTAGCAGTTTTTCACTTTACTAGACTGTATTTCTTTTTTTTTTCCCCGCTATATTATTCTGGAAGAAATATTCTCTCAGTTATGAAGTATTTATTTTATATGAGTTAAATATCTTAATAAATCTAAATTAACTGTTCTTAAAGCATTTAAATGCTACTAAAACAAACAGGCAAATAAAGTATGTGCGAAAAGGTATAATCCCAAATCAAGTTTATTTTGAGCACAGTTCTGTTTAGATTTTTATCACCATTTTTGCATACTAATGTTTTTAATGGGTTTCAGGAGCATGCCATATATTCAGTTGAGGAGCTGAGTATCTTGTACAATGATTCTTTTACATCTGCTAGCTCTGTGATTCCCCCACTTGCTATTGAATAATGTATTAAGCTTTTCAAGGCTCTTTCTGTTTGCTGGATGAGAGCCGCAATGGTTTCTTCATGTTCATTTATTCTCCACGTTTGGGTAATGTCATATTACAGCCACAATGCTGCATTGTTAGACAACAGAAAAATGATCATAAATAAATCAGAGAATCAGCCTAGATTTACCTCTCCACATAAAGCAAGAGAAAAGCATCTGGTATCTGTTTGTTGTCTGTGTACGTGTAATGTATGTCTACATGGGTATGAAAATAAGAGGATATGAAAATACTAGCTATTACGTATGGGAAACTACTGCTTTATCCTCTCCAAAGAAGTGTTATTTCCTGAAGCATAGTTGTCAGATTTTCTCAGCAATGGCACTTGTCCACTATTTTGCCTTTGTCATAATTTTCAAGTAAGCTTGCAGCATGACCTCTGGTTTGGTCATGCAAAGGAAATCAATTACATTTGGAAAACTTCCTTTTCTATTAAGATTACGTTTTTCATTATGATTTAAAGTGCTAAAGAAGATATGTGGATATTCCATTACTCCAGTGCTTGCAATAGAGATCATAGATGAGATATGAGTAAAGCTGATCGGGCTCAGGAGAAGCTAGTGAATGTATGGCAGGATAGTCACTTTGTCACTCAGTATGTTCACTCGAACAACTTGGGAATAAAGGGCTGCCAAAAGTTAAATTTCGCAAAGTAACAGTTTGACTGAGATACCGGTGAGGAAGGGATGTGGATGTGATTTTTAGCTAATAGGTTAGGAAGTAGAGCTCTGGTCTACTAAGTGCTGTAGTGGAGAAAACAAGACATGGAAAGTGGGAGCGTGTTAGAGCATACCTGTGAGTCATCAGAACATAAACATTTTGATGACACTTCATCATAAATACTTTAATTCTGTGCCCAAACTAGAAGATATTTCTAAGAGAAAAAAGGACCTCTCTCCAGCCAGTTAATAATGTCTATGAAAATGTGTAAAGGAATTAATCTACTGTGTGAACCCAGGTAGATGGTTTAATGCAATCCCAGTTACACAAAACTGATTAGCATTCAGCGATCTAGAAAACAGAAATATATCCATGCACCCAGTATGTCCATTCATATCATGAACATGTCAAAACCTGAAGCATAATAGAGGATGATAGTTTGTGTTTGCTTTTGAAAGCTTAATTTCACCAGGGATTAGTATCACAGGCTTCATTTCCATTCAGAATCCAGCATTATAAAAGAGTAATATTTTTCAGATTCTAATCTGAGCAAAGTGGATGCTGGTATATGTAGCTATTGCACTGCACTGCATTAGCACAGCTAATCAGCAATGATGGCTCCTCTTCAAAGAGACAGAAAAACCACAATAGACTAGGGTAAAATGTGCTGTTCAGTCTGAAGAAAAATTACTGCTCCAGAAACATTCATCACTGGTAACTCAAGGCTAATAACTGTGAAATTTCTAAAGGGAATGTTTTGCTTCAGCATTCAAATGACCAAAGGTTTAACTATGTTTTATTGCAGCTGAATTAAATGTTTTGATATCTAGAGGAATGATGTAAACCTTTCCCTTAACTCATGCTGTGCCCTTTCTGTAGGTATGTGTTAATTCTGTTAAAGAGAGAGATTGCCGGATCTGTAGATTAGCTCAAAAAAGAAGAAAACCACCCAAACAAATTCAGCAACAATTCATCCACATATTTCTGTTGTTTTTTTAATGAAAAATATTCCCATATTTCTGTTGTTTTTTTAATGAAAAATATCACCAAGTTAAAAAAAAATCTCCAAGGAAACAATCAGATGTAGGTCAATGTACAGTTCTGGGAACACATTTTCTAATTTTGCTAAGTTAAAGAAAAGTTATATGATGACATTCAGTTAACGTGTACATTTTGGGGATGATAAAAATCTTCAGAGTGATTCTTCCATGAGTTAAATTCAAAGGGACTGTTTCCAGGAAGATGAAATAAAGCTAAATGATTGTCGTTTGCCGGAATAGCTCATCAGACTCAAGGGTACAATTACCAGAGGGATAACTAGGGGCAGTTATTAATGATGAGCATTTTGGGAGAAATTTACACATCCAAGACTCAAATGATGCAGGTTCATATTTATCATTGCCTGTCTTTTCTATGCTTCATTAAATTAGCATAAATACTTTATCAAGAGATTAAGTGTGATACTGAAATGAAACAGGTCACATCACCTTAAATGTTCTATTGAAGCTACCAGCAAGCAAAGGAGAAGCAGCAAAATGAAAACCAGATACCATGTCTCATACAAATGTCACAAGTAAATTCTTACCTGTTTGTTTGTGGTTTTGGGGTTTTTTTTCAGACTTTGCTGATAAACGCTACTTCTACCAGTTACTTTCCACTCCTGATGTTTTCCCAGAGAAATCTGTAAGACTGAACAGGAATTATGACATGACCTTGTCTGTACAAACAAAACAAACTCTGACCTTAAGAAAAATATCCTCCCTCTTCTGCCTTTTGTACCCAAGAAGCAAGTACCAGCTCACTAGAGCTTTTTCACCAGAATTTAAGATCTTCTTGGAGACACCAAAGTAGAATTTAAATTTGGACAGCTGGAAGGACAAGGGTATTTTTGGTGTGTGTTTTGTTTTTCACAGCTATTGCATTCACTTTTTCATTGCCCATAACTTTGCAGTATCAAATACTGCATTTCATGTTTCTTAATGAAGGCTTTGCATTAAGGCTGAAGTGCTTTGAACTCTGTATGCTTCCTTTCAGCACAGCATGAATCCTTGGCAGCTAGTCTGCTGATCACTAGGAAGACCGAGACAAAGGAACATTAGGGCAAATTAGGGCATTCTGGTGGACGCTAAGTTCTGTCTTCTGCCACCAGAAGGCAAATATTTTTTATTTGCTGAATACATCAAACTGTGCTGCTAAAGTAATGTAATTGTGGATCTGCATGCAGTTTCTTTTTCTACAAGCTCCATCTCTTTTACAGAAGCTGTGTGGAGTAACGTAATCCAGGAAGGCAAGGGCTTTAATCAGCATGCATGAAAGTGGGGAGAAGAGGAGAAAGTAAAGTCATTTGCCCAAGCTCAAAGCAAGGTAGCAGCAAACTTCCTCCTAGCGTTTGGGGGTATTTTGCTGTAGACTTCTGTTTGTCTCATAGCATGTGGTCTTTTCTAAGTGCTCCAGTAACTTCAGGCCTTCATGCAAATCAGGATTCTTGAAAGAGCAATCATAATACAATAAAAGATGTGACAGAAATCAAAGCAAAACACTAACAGAAAAGGGAATAATATGAAAGCACAAGAAGAAAGCATGACTACAAAAGAACCTTACTTGAACATTATGGAGCAGTTTTTCTTGAGATAATTCCAGTCCAGTTCTTGCGAGGTTTTTCTACTGCCTTGGCTTCTCTGCAGCATTATTCCAAATAGTGACCAAGTTAACCACTTATGCTGCGGTTTCCCAAGGAACAGATCGAGAGCACTCTCATGGTCTAGGGATTTAATTGTCCTAATGAGCTTAATTAGATGCTTCTTTTAACTCTAGAGCACAGGAAAGGAGACAGTACATTCACATCTATTTTCAACCGGAAAATGTTGCTCATTTAAGAACTCTAGAGCATTTTTCAGTGCCACTGGTCAATCCTTCTGACTCTAATGCACAGACAGGGAGTTCAGATGGCTATTCCAGTTGTAAAAAAACCCAGTGAAACCTCAACTATTCTACTAAAACAGAAAGGAGCATTTTCTTTTCCTGTGATCTGCAGAAATATATGCCCCTGCAGGATGAAGGTCCAAATGGGATAACGAGTGACATCTTTCTGTGACCAGTATGACTAGTATTTTAAACTTTGTTTCTTTTAGGGTGGTGATCCACAGCTCTCTAATATTAAGCCTCACCCAGGGAATCTTACCCAGTCCTTTCCAAGTAAGGCCCTGGGCAATAATGGAAGGATTTTATTATTCAGCCCCCCAATGGGGAACTTTGTGTTCAGAATGAGCTGAAAAAAAGTATTTTTTTTTTTAATTGTCACTGATGGAAAAAAATTATACACCAGACCAAGTGTTGTTGCCCTCATAGAACAAGAATAAGAGAATATGGTTTCTTTTTACTGTATTTGTAATATCTTCAGTTTCTGAAAATTTTTGATGACCAGAAAAATGTGCTAGAGGGAATTTTGGGTCAGGTTTGAGTATTTAACCATGTGGACAGAGCATACAAACCTAACCTACATCTCAGGCTTACCTTGTAGTAGAATTATACACCAGATTTTCTTTTGCATTCAGATGCACTTTATCAAGAATCATTTTGTTTCACCTTCTCCTTGACTCCTGATTGGTATTACATTTTTTCACTGTCTCAGCGTCTCAGCAGGCCAGGCTTTTCTTCAAATTCTTTGACTAAATAATACCAAAATTAGTGGTCTGTCAGGAAGTTTGATGTAGGGATAGAAATGAAGCTGTCTGCAAATTCCTATTTGCGTTAGATTTTACTCAGTTTAAATTAATTTCTCATTTAACTGTGACTGGCAATGGCGATTTACAGGAGATATCACTATCATTTACCATCAGTAGTGATCAGGTTGTATTATCTAGGGAAAAGGGTCAACCACAATTCATTATGTTCTGAAATAAAGAACTGGAGGGTATTGAATAGAGGAATTTGAGACCAACTCAAAACAGATGTTGGAAATGTAGGCATGAAGTAACAGGAGCCTTAGCTCCCCAAAACATGCTGAATAATATATTCAAGGAATGATAAAAACCCAATAGAAACAGAAACTCAGAAAAGGTCCTGAAATAGTAGAAGCTCTTAACTGACCTAATCTTGGCTCTGTTTTAAGGATTCTGGTTTCAGGAAACAGCCTGTCAAATTGTTTCAATGTATGCTAAAATGAACAGGGTGGATTAAATGAAAAGCCTCATTTTCTACCATTGCATCAGCAGTGTGTTGTAGAGGAATGCAGCATGGATGCAAATCAGAATTTGAAGAAATTTCCTTTTATTGCATTTAAGTAGAAAATAGAAAGATGTAAGACAATTTAAAAACCACCCAGATCCAAGCAGTACCTTCCTTTCTGCCTGCCAGAAGACACAGAGATTTTTAAATACTTTTAAATTTGTAATATCTGCTTGTTTACCTGCCTGTTTTGAAAAGAAGACAGAGCAAAAAAAAGAAAAAGAAGCCCAATCCACTGCCCAAAGCATTCTGAAGATGTTGCTTTCTCAGCTTCATGCATGGACTGTCCTGCTTAGATGTGAAAGAGTGCCACGTGGGAGTGATAGGTCCTCAGAAAATATGCTTTTTCTGGGAACATAAGCTTAAAGAGATCAATCTCTTTAGCTTATAAAAAATAAGAATGAGAGGTTATTTGATTGTGGTATATAAGTACCCTCACAGGGATTAAAAAAACAAAGGGCTTTTTTTTTGTGTAGCAGAGAAAAGATTCAGCAAGAATCAGAGTTAGGAGTGAAAGGCAGACAAGTTCACACTGGAAATAAGAGAGCAATTGTTGAAAGTAAAAGTACCTGAGCACTGGAACAAACCAGAGATCAGAGCTGGAGCCTCCATTCTTGTTCTTCAAGCAAAAGCACAGAGTTCTACGCAATTTATGCTCCATCTGGCAGATAGAATATAAGGGAAACGGGGTGCAACATAATAGCCATTCCATACAGGAAGTTAGTTCAAGCTTTAAAGTGGTGCGTACATGTGAGCCCAAGAGGATGGGGACTATGTTCTTACCTTCTGAGGGTATCATAGTCATCACAAAACCAGGACCGGGACATAGTGAAGGCCTGATTGCCCGAGGAAGACATAGTCTTGACTATTTTGCCTGGAAGTAGTGAGAAGAACCTCAATTCATTTTCCCAGTATGCTTTTGGCACTTGGGCCACTGAATTTTAAACATAGTAATGTGATAGCATTTCCTGGAGCAGTGACTCTGGATTTCTTCTGTTCCCAGGCAGACTCACGCAAACACCTACACAAGACATTAAAACTCCCTGTAGGAGTATCCTCCCTGGGTGGTTAACTATTTGTTGAAAGTTATGCATATATGTTACTTCAGCTGTGCAAACCATTCCTTGTAACGCTGGAGCACACATTGCCCTCCACAGTAGTGTACAGTGTCTAATGGGGATGGAAAAACTCTTCCCAAACCTGCATTAGGTTTCATATGAGGGGGCCTTTTCTGGTGTAACATAAAGGGAGCAAAGGTAATTGGCACAATTATATCTGAATTTGCTATTGTTTTCTGCGACTGAAATAACAGATTGTCAGACATTGGGCATATGTGGGCTTCATGTTCTTTTTTATTCAATTAAATGATAAAAATAACCATGACAAAAATTTCAATGTCAAAGAGAGATTGTATTGCCTTTTCCCACTGAAACACATTAGGTGCCAGGGGTTGTCAGTAGAAAGTAGTAACTCTAAGATACGGAAAGACTGAAATGGATATGTTCAGCCTTGGGTAAACTGACAAGAAAAAAGAAGAAAATTAGAAGAATGAATCAAAACTGACTCAGCTACCTTAGCTGTTTTTTAAATGAGGCATGCCTCATCCTGTGGTGAAAACCTCCTCCACATGTATCTACTGATACATGGTAAGTGTATGGCACTTATTACCCCAAAATTGTACACCCTTTCAGGGTTATTGTGGCAAAATGAAATCATATTTCTCAAGTGAATGAGATTCACAGTAGCCAGACTGGTGTTTCCTTTCTTTGAATCTCAGTCATGGTCAAAAAATTCGGGTGAAAAGACAGAGACCAGGCTAGGAAGCTGCATCTTTATAAATGGGATGGGATGGGTAAGAAGTGTCTTTGTAATGGAATCAGAATATAATAAGACAATGGACAACACTAATGCTGGTGGTGATGGGGAGCTGTTACAGTAGTGTGATGGTTTGGATCCTTGCTGAAAGGAACAGCATGGAGGAAAAGTACAACAACGGGTAGATGAGAGAAGAAATCTTTAAGGGTATTTAGTTTGCCAGTTGGAAAGACAAGCAATCTATTTGTTGGTTTAGAAGTTTGGCAGACTTAATGAGAAGACAAATGGATATAATCCTTTCAGTTGCATGAGTATGCATGAGGATCCCTGTGTTGTGATAGATAAGGATCCAAGTACAGGAGAAGGGCATGGCTCAAATGTAACAAGCTGAGAAACACATTAGGTCTTAGAAAATAACTGGAAGTTTTCCTCCAAGAATGAATCTGTATTACAGAGTACAGCTGTAACTAAACTGATTACAAAAGGCAAACACAAACACACAGAAGTCTAGTCTACTTTATTTGAAGCAGATTCATTATATAAAGAATAATAATAAGAAGCAATTTTAGATCAGTCCATTACTTTCTCTAGGACCGACATGCTTTCCACAGAAGGATCTCCTGCAGAAACTTATCAAAGTCATGATCCTTTGGCATTCACCACTCTTCTCCATGGTTGCCTGCATTACGGTCTCAGTCAGGCACTTACATTTTCTGCTTTCTCGGCAGAGAGAAATAAGCATTTGCAGGACGCAAGCCATCTTTTCTTAAGTGGATAGCTGGAAAAGATTAGATGAATCATAAGCCAATAATTCCTATTTCTCTTTATTGATTGTAAAGGGAGCTGATGGTGATACAGGCTCATCCATATGCTGCTATCTATGTTGTTTTCTGAGAACTGTTCAGGCAATTTATTAATCACCCTAAAATTATCAGTACCATAGTTAAGCAGAAAAAGATTTTGGAACATTCAGGTGCTCAGATACCTGTTTCCATTCTAACTTGGAACTGAAGACCAAAATGTTTGAAGTTGCCTGCCAAAGATAATGAAGACCTCACGGAGACCTAAGGGCGTATATACCTAAGGGTATGTATACCAAGAAAGCTTCCAGATGGGATGCAGAAAGGTTGAGGGAATAGGTTGCCAAGAAACTAGTCTGATGATGCTCGTGTTCTGATGGGAAGCAATCACAATGAATATGCTCCCCTTTTGATGTTTTGTTGTGTTTCACAGTGTTGTCCTCACTTCATGGGTGAAAAAGAACAACCAAATTTTTCTAGTTTGTGATGCACCTGGATTGATTCTTTTATACCAAAACTTATAACCTTCTCTCTCCAGAGGACTGTAAGACAGAGATACTGGCAGGCACTATTGATACATCATTTGGGAGGCAAATTATTTATTTAATAATGATGGGCTGATTATACTTTGATTTACTTTAACCTATCCTCTCTTGAGAAGTGGTTTGGGGGTCCTACTATACTCAATAATAGGACCAAGACAGTTGTGAATATGAGCAAGACTTTGATATGGAGGTAGGCCATGTACCAAAGTGCCAGTGGCATTTCTGCAGTAGGTTTATATCTCTCACCTTGGAGCCCTAGAGTGTAGACATTGTTTTCAGCTCCCTGCACATACCAGGCTCACACCTCACTGAGGAGTCAGTTTGGGATGTGGGAAACTGGCAGCTAGGGTAGGAAGGAAGGAGTCGCATGAAGCTCCCTGACACAGCTTTCTCTGCTGTCAATGATACATTCTGGCAATAGCCAAGCTTTTTATAGGCTTATAACAGTTCCAGAGGGACAGCATTCCATAATTCTGCAAGCCCTTGTAGAGCATATGGGAGCCTACGAGACACTGTGACTTGCTCCACAGTGCTAGTCTGTGGTTAAGAACATTAAGATGACTGGTCTGCTTGAGGGCTAATGTCCTGTCTGCAAGTGGAGATTGTACAACACACTTTCTGCTGACCATTGTATGCATCCCACCTGCATAGGTCACTGTTAGACTGCCTATACACTTCAGTGTTTTATCGAGCTCTGGTTAGCGAATAGCTGAATGGATCACCATCAGTCTTCAGGCCAACCTCTCAAACACCACTTAAGTCACTGAAGACTGCTATGGTCTCCACAACTAGAGGCTACAGACAAGTCTTTACAGTCAGTGTAGAGATGATGGTCCTAGAGGCCTTCAGAGCCCGGCAAGACTGTGAGTCCTCATGGAGAAGCAGGGAACATCTGAGCCTACAATGAAAAAAGACTAAGTGCACCACCTACTTCACAGACCTAAGAACTTTGTACTTCCACTCCCTCCCAGACTTTCCTTTGCAAATGACAGTCTAAGTAGAAGATGATTATGTGAATACTATTTTCTGATGCCAGCATTCCTACTAGGAGACCTTCACTACTCCGGACATGATCTCTGTTTCAAGAAGACAGTGCCTAGGTTCATGGTGATCCATGTTTCCAGCTGTATCTATGTTTGAAGGAACTGCTTTAGCATTCAAGTATGTCCCATATGCTCCCTACGGTACTTCCCTGTTGTGGATTCTTCACTGGGATGTTTTTTTCTCCAGCAAGGCCAGTTTATACATCCAGTTGAAGAGGATTAGAAGGGAAATGAATGTATTTTCCACAAGGTACACCACTGTCAAGTCTCATAGTGGAGCCTGAACCCACAGGCTATATGTATGATTAATGCACCAGTACTCAGATGTAAAGCCAAGAGTCCATTTGCATGGATAAGTTACTCATTTGTATGGCAGTACAACTGTGCTCACAGAGCCCTGACAAGGCATTACATACTGCTGTGAGTAACTCAGACTGAATTTTTCTCCAAATCACCATTTGAATGCTGAGATTAGAATTCAGTAATGCTTGTCTTTAATTCCCCTTGGTTGAACTACTATACTTTAGGAGGGAATGGAAAAGAAGATGAGTAGCAGTGGTAACAATTAGGAAAAATCAAAAGTGACAAGACCAGAGTAAAAGTCAGGAAGAAGCAGTCTTAGCAGACATGTTTCTGATGTAATTTCAAGTCTTTGGAAAAGTCCAAGTCTCCCCAGTGAAGAAGTCTTTCCCCAGAAGTGGCTCTGCTTACAGAGGCAGGATGCCCTTTGGTCAGGCTTCTTATCTGTGTATCCAAGTATCATCTCAGGCCATGTTATGGTTCAGTGAATGCAGCTTGTAACACAGCTTGCACATCACTGAAGTAAGACAAAAATGGATGGGAGGAGAAGGCACAAACTAACAAAGGGGCAAATCTAATAATGTTTAGGTAATTCTCAGAACCATCTGGTTGGTACATGGAGTCCCTATTTGTCAGCAAAGGTATGTACTCAGCTCCAACAGAGTATGATATAGCAATCATCTACACCACAATGTGCAAGCAGATGAACTAATTGTGGCGTGCCTCTGGGCCAAATATCAAATGAGGAGAACATTTCAGCCCAAAGTGGATACAATAGGAGAATGATTTCAGGGAAAGGCTTTAACCTTTTCCCTCCCTCATCTCCTGCTCTCAACTTTTTGTCTAGTTGAAATGCCTAACTTATAAAATTGTCTGTATTTTCCCTACAAGTGAAGCTGTTAGTGTAAAATTACCTAACTACTGCCAAGAATTTTTTGTATGTTTGAATTCAAAAGAAAAATTTTAACCACAACACAGTTTACCAAAACTCCATTAAAATCCATTCTAGGGTCTCTTTCTAATGTTCTCAGCTAAAGTAGCTTCCATCCTAGAACACAGCAGCCTTTGGGCCCACAGTGAATTGACAACAGGGGATTTATATATACATATATGCACACACACCTCAGTATCCCTGAAAGACTTTAAAAACTTTTCACAATTGAAATTTTTATTCCTATTGCTACTCTTGATCAGTTTTCATATGAAAAGGTACTTTCAAAACTCTCTTGAGACTCAAAACCCATACTAATTATGTTACAATCATCTTCACTACATGAGTTCAAACAGAATGGAAACTCCCTCGTCAAAGAGCGATAATGCAGTTTATCTCCTTGCTTTATTTGTCTAAGTATATTGATCACCCTAATTACAATCTACAGAAGTAAATAGAAATAAAGGTTTTGCATTCCCACCAAAAAAAATTCCACAACCAAGAGAGTTCTCAGTACACAAAGCAGATTGAATACATAAGATGCAGTCTGTTCTTTTGTGCTGCCTGTAGTGACAGTGAATATCATGATGGAAGATCAGGTCCAAACCATTTAGCACAGCTTGACAGTGCAAACCACTGGGATACAGGCTGCATGGCAGAAGATGGAGGTGGAAGAAACTCATCCCAGTTTGTCCTTCTCTTTCTGGATGCAGTTTAAGAGGTCAGCACAAGCTCAGTGCTGTAGAGCAGCAGTGCCTATGGTGCTGTTGTTGAATATTTTCTGCAACCACCACCTGAAGGCAAGGCCTACAGAGGGTGTCTGGCTGGAGCTTTGAGCTTCCATAAACGTGTTTTGGAAAATACTCATGCCTGTGTTTATTCTCACCATTTCTTAACCTTTCAGGTCCTTCCTGGTATTTGTAACAATGTCAGGGCTGGTGATTGTCCCTTCTGGCAGAGAAAAGTGATGTAGTACAGGCACATTACTGGCTAAAAAGAAAGTGAGTAGTACCCAAACAATGTATATTGCTCTGATGAGGATTCCTTAAAATTTTCAGAGGGAAGCTGAGAGGAGTTTTAAAGCTTATCCCCTGCTTCTGGATGGCAAACATAGGCACAAAGATCTCCTGAAATCCTTGAACATATCTATCAAGTCACATGAGATGATGGTCTTCACCAACTCATGCAAAAAGATATGTCTGAGAGACTATAACCCTTAAAAAAAGGGAACAACTTTGCAGTAGCCACTATTTCAGGTATGAAAGAACTTATTTCAGATTTTTGAACTTCAGGTAAACTTTCCCTTCTGAAGTTTTCATGTAAGACCGAGTTTAAACACTCCTAAAACAAATGCAGGAGAAGCTTACACCTGTGAGGAGCAGGGAGTTGGGCTGAATGATCTTTATTGGTCCCTTCTATCTTGAGATATTCTATGAATCTATGGTTCTATGAAAAAAAAATCACCCAAAATTGCTTACTTTTTAATGGAAATTAAAGGCTTCATCAGAACTTAGTAGATCAGGTTAATAACCCTCCTGACATCAGGGAAGAAACCGAGTTTTTACCACTAAACATAACTGTTTCTGTTTTGATAATATGACATCCTATGGGAGCTGAGACACTGAAAATGAGATCTTGCTTCTCCTGAAAATTTTATGAATGTTTCAGTGGACTGCTGCTAAATTTTGCAGGTTTGCAGTGTAAGTTGATATTGGGGAGCAAAGCAGTAAAATGAGTTAATGTGTGGCAGAGATATGAAAGCAATACAAGGGCTTTTGGAAGATTACCAGAGGCAAGAAAGCAGGTCTACTCATAAATAAGGAAGACATGAAGTTAATAATGTTTCAAAAGCGACTGAGATAACTTACAGTGGTATCAAACCTGTCATCAGTAAGAATATACATCAAGAAGGTTGAAATATTAGGAACAGAGCAAACCTACTTTAATACCTTGGAAAATATGAATGCATACAATCCAGCTGGTCTTGATCATATCTGAGGGCAATCATCTCCCAGAGTTATATAAACTGTAGACTTTACCTACACTTGAAAATTACAGCAATAAAATTGATGATGTCACCCCATAATTGAGTGGGATTGAATTACTGCAGGTAAGCAAGTTATTGCATGCCAGCTGAGCCATGGTAACTGACTGCGTGTGCTCTCAACTAAGTAATGTCTTTTCACTTTCACTAACAACACAAAAACAGCTTACAGAAACTAAAGCAAAACAGCAGATGCTCTTGTACCCATTTAGGTGTGGCATATTTCACTTTGACATAAGAAGATTCACAATTTGTCTCAGGTAAACTAAAATGTTGATATAACTTAGGAGGTATAAAAAGCTAAAGTAAAGCTGAGATAAAAGAAACTTACTGAACAGCTGAATAACAGTAAATACTACATAGTATTTGTGCAATTACCCTGTGAAAAAGAGCTTTTTAGGAAGTAAGGGAAAGGAAGGTATATCATGAGAAAAACAGTTCAGAGGGCTGGGTTCTTCCATTCTTAATGAACAGATCCCTATTTTCTAATTGATCTTACTTTTACCTCAGCTGACTGTGGAACAAAACATTTTCATAGTCAATGAAAGAATCAAACTATTTCTCCAGTGAACACCACATTAGACAAAAAATGAACTGCTAAAGAACAAATACTGACCAGAAAACATGTTTGGTTAGAAGTGCTAGAATTAATATAAGAAACACAGCAGCTGATTCTAAATTTACCTTAGTGTAAAGCATCCCATTGCACACAGTGTTATCCAGAAAAAAGGTTGAGATTTACTCTGGATAGAAAACATGTTCAAGATCAAACACTTGGAGAGAAGTCTTGAATGCCACAATGAGTTTTAGATCCACTGTGTTTATATACTACTGATGTTAGACAAGTTTCTTTTAAAATGAACACCTTATTAATGAACAAATAAACAGCACTTATTGGAAGTCTATAGGTCATTCTACACTGAAGTTTGTATTACCGTAATCAAATCATGCTCTAGCTTACTTCCTTAAAGTGTTGAGATAAAACAAAAGGGATTTACAGATTGAAAAGCTACATTAAACTGAAGGCTACCAATCTAACATATGTTCAGGGTAAAGAGAAGGAAAAACTGAGACGTAATAATGCTGAAAGGCACAGAGAGATGACAGTAAACAACACGCATGCATTTGAACTCTGAGACTGTAGCTGAAAAGGCCAGTATAAATAGAGGTTGTATATGCAACAGCTCAATTTTTCTTGCCAGCAGGTTCAGAATGATTAAATGTTCCAAAACCACATCTCTCCTTCTTCACCTGTTCTTTCAGGATCTCAAACTGCCATTTCTTCTGCCTGTTGTGGGGACAGGAGTTTCTCCATAGTAATATTTGTTTAACTAAGATTGCTTTCCTCCTTCTCCAGTCTCAAGCAATCTGTCCAATGTTTCACACACACACATTTTTTTAACTGACCATACTTTAAAAATTGTTTTGAAGGAAGTCAGACAGGTTTTATTATTAGGAATTGTAGCTTGAAAAAAAAGAAAAAAACCCCAACAAACTGGGAGGACTGCAGTTTTTGAGAAAAATTTTGAGGGGTAAATGCATCTCCAAAATTACAGTGTATATGCCCAGAGTCTGCTTGATTCAGCAAAGTCTAAGCAAGATCCAGTGTCTTTACCTGAGTAGAAATACCTGAGAAGTCATTCTTCAAAGTTAAATAGTCTGGATGTTTATGAATATGTCTGCAGTGAAACAGGTTAGGAATGATGTCACTGTGCCCTCTGTGTTATGGTTGCTCTCTGAAGGTAGTGGGCAGGCCCTCCAGAGCAGACTAGTCTGAAACCAACAGACTTTTCAGTTGCTGAGCTGAATGCAAGTTGTAGAATTTCCCACTGTAAAAATGAAAAAAAATAATTTTCAAAGCTTCTCATGGAGTAAAATGATGTTTTAAAATTGTTCTGTTCTTGCTTCATTCAATGTCTTTTTACTATTTCCCCCTATATTATTCAGATTTTTCTCTTACTTTATAACTACTGAGGAAGGCTGTGATTAGCATTTCAGATTTATTTTTTTTCTAGATCTAAAGACCTCACCTTCTTAGAAGTCATTTCAATGTCTACACATAGTGCCAGCAGTGTCAGCGTTATACTGCAAAGTTTCAGGCATGGCCCACATTGAGGTATCTGATGCTATTTGAAGTACCCTGGGATATCTGAGTAATCTGTGCTGGGCAGGTAGTGAGTAGTGAGAGCACAACACCTACAGAAGATCTGGACTGTTGTCAAGTAGCAGTCCAGGCCAGCTAGGAGGCCCCAGGGCATTCCAAAGAACCATAGCTGCTACGTTTAGCCTGTTGGATTGCTCTCTAAGCTCTTTTGACGGCATTAAATCTTTCGGAAGTTTGGACATTTACTGCACATATAGAAAGGTAAATTTAGATGTCTTAATCTGGAAATGAATCCCACCTAAAATGTAAGATCCTGATGCTTAGCTTTAGGCACCTTGTGCCATGTGAGCTGCCAGCATATCTGAGACATTCTCTTGAGGCAAGCAGATACAACAAAAGGCATACAGGTAGCTCAGACCACAGTACAGTAGCCCCAGTACAACTGAAGGTCAAGTGGGTTCCCTAAGATGTCTCACATGGCACTAGACATCCAAATTTAATCAGCTGAATCCCACCCTTGGTGTCTATGATACCCAAATAATTTTTTTTTAATCTTCTCTTCTACTCAACAAAAAGTATCAAACACCTTAGATTCACTTCAGTAGTCCAATACTATCTGAGATGACCTAAGTGTCCTACCTCACCTGCCAGTCAGCAATATGAATGCCTGATACCCTGAGTTGGATGACAGAGGATGCCTGTATCATTGACTGAATGGAGTCCTCCTAGAGTACATTTCTTCTTGCCCTAAGGTTCAGGTCTAAAACATACTAGATGAGTTACACTTCAACAGTGTCTTGCTTCTACTACTTGATTATAAGGGGATTTTTCATCTACCCTAGCCATCTAACATCTGAGGTGAATCCCACTTAGAGTATCAGACAATACTTAGATAACTGCTGGTCTTGAAGATTAAAACAATGTATTTATTTATTTAGTAATGATATACTCCAGGTCAGATTTTGCAATGTGTAATACACAGTTACATTTGTAAAATTATTTTCAAGAAATGTTTTGAAAATGCATTTTTGATAGCTCTACATTTTGAAGGAAGTAAGAGTAAAATAACACAACATGCTGCATAGATGTGTCTACAAGCTACAGAATAATGGAGACTCAGCCATCATTATTGGTAGATAGGTATCTGTTGTTGGTTTCACCAGTTCTCATTTTTCTTTTAATGAACTATAGCAGTAGTGTTGATGTCATGATGTATCTCCTGCTTATTGGTATAATCAGGGAAATCAAAGATTAAAATAACTGTTAGGAGGAAATTTGGAGGAAGCAATCCTGATTGGGAAATACAAAAGTCAGAATAGTAAAGAAGAAAGTATTAGCAAAATTTTCAAAGGTGTTTAAATATTGGCCTAACAATGCTTACAAAAGAGTAAGTAGTAAATATCCTGCTTGTTTCAGGAGCCAGAATGTTATATACTTTGGAAAAACCCCTAACCTACTAGGAAGAGATGGAGACAGAAACAGAGGCCTAAGTCTGAGTTCATTTGACTTCAAAAGTTGAAGAAATGGGTTAATTTTTGACGGCTGTTCCAAGACTTTCCTACATGAGAAACAAGTATGTAGAAGAAGATAAAAATGACTTCTCAGCACTGAAATTTTCCTTTCAAATATGGTGTCTTAGCTCTGAAGACTAATTTCAGTTCAGAACCAATAGTAGAATTGAGATGTAGTATTTTGAAATGCCTTGCAATGCAGTAATCAAGCAGTTAAGGTGTAGCCAATGGACTGCAGGCAATGTGTGTTCCTACAGACACATCGGTCCAGGTTTTTCAGTTAGTGGGCTAGAAAATTCACTGGAGAGGGCACTGTAAATCATACAAGCTTTGACTCTACCCTTGTCCGTAGCTTCATCTCCCTCCCTCACCTCCAGCAATGCATCTCTACAGGGAACTGGATTCATTCTTACACAGATTTCCTTCAAGGTTAGCACGATAGGACCTGGATATGTATCACTGCAACTGGATCTTTTTCTTAATTTTCTTTTAAGAAGGTCCAAAGATGATTGCTGACTAGAGATCAGACTTTATGTTCTTTTCTTTTCTTTTTTCTTTCTCTGCAAAGAAAGCTCATGCATTCTTACCACTTGCTAAGACACATTTATATTCTCAAATTCCCTGAGCTGAGTGTTTTCATGCTTCAGTAATGACATCTGGCTTCCCAGTCCTTAACCACTTTCCAGTGAGACTATGAAGAGAGCCATCCATGTTTACCAGTTATTTGTCTTGATTTTGCCCCAGTTATTCTAGACAATACTTATTTGTATTGGAGCAAATTGTGACTTTGGAATGTACTTCAATACTGTAGACAAAATAAGAATTAGAGACTTCTAGTTTTGAAGCAAATGGTATAACCCACCAAGCAGAATCCGAAAGAGACCCTGAAGACCAAAGGTCATAGGACAACAGCTAACTAAAGAGAGCAATGCACATTAATTACTAAGTCTCCATTCTCTCTCTCACCTCAATAGTATTAAGACTAGTACAGACATCTAAATTAAAAATAAATAGTCTACAGTTCAAGGCATTCTTTTAACCATGATACTGAACAGCCTCTCTAGGGATACAGGGTGGCACACATAAATACAGGCTGATAATCTGCTGAATGCTCAGTTTAAATTAGAAAAATATTTCTGCATTAAGCAAACACAAACCACGCTGCCAGGACATCATTTCGTTACCTGCAGTACAAATGATATGATCCCCTGTCACCTTTAGGATGTTTGCTCAACCAGGTCTGAGCTTGGTGCCCAACCTTGTCTCTCCAGCCAGGCTGCAGGGAACGTGACTGCCGTGCCTGAGTGTGTGGTGGAGTTTTTTGTTTCTGTGTCACCCTGTTCTTTTGTATGGTGAATGGGGGAGGAGGTGGGAATAATACTTCGTCAATAAGATTCCTTGTCCAAATAATTTGTAAACATCCTCATTAAAATGCCACTTATTTTAGTGCCAGTTGGAGGCAGTTGACCGTGGCAGCAAATCAGTACAACAGCTAACTAAGAAATAAAACTAACATTTAAAACCAAAATTGTCAGGTGAGGGCAGAAATATATTCTTCTTATACAGGCTGTGAGATTTAAGCATTTCACATAAATATATTCAACTCAGTAATAATTCATACCCTTCTTCCTCCTCTCTTAGTTTCTCACTGTTAGTAACTGAGACAACCACTTCTCTCCACTCATCTCATTTATTGATGAGACTAAGACAATGCCTGTATTAAACACTATTTTAGAAAATTCACAGGAAGTTCTGAATGAGCTGGGAATATCCTAAGCTGTGCATTAGTGCCTAGACTTTGAACTAAAAGCTTAGTCAGATTTTGTTAGGCAGCTGTTCCACAGTTAAGCTCTCATTTCTTATCTGCATTATAAGACCATCCTCTGTCTGCTGTTCTGCAAATACCCCAGGTAAGTCTATCATAGCATATTAATGCAGTAAACATGGCATTCCTTTGCTTGGAACAGGACACAGGCTTCCCATTAGCTAATAATATGGGCCCCATGAATTCTCAGGCTTTGTCTGGACTTTGTTTTCCTTCCTGGAAATTTATTTTAGCTAGCAATAGCAATTATTTAAATAACCTAATTTGGTTTGGCTTTTGCTTAGAGTGGTGCATAACATTTAATGCTATATGTATGTATATATATAAAATACCATCTCCTAACAGTAAAAACAAATAGTTTTTTTTCATTTTAGAACAGTATTTGTTACTAGAAAGAAATAGAGCTTGGAGGACTATGGGCATGAGAGGCCTTGAAAGCACAGGTAAAGGATGTGGCCCCAGGGCTATAAGGGCTTTGGTGGTGGTCAGTTACTAGCCATCAGAGGAGTGCAACCTTGAGATTTGGGTAAAATGGTTTTAGAAATAATTTCTATCTGACCGCTGTAAACTGTGTTGCAGATAGCAAGTTTGGATGTGACATGAGCTTGCAACTCGGTGAAGAAAAATAAGGGATTAAAGGTTGTTGACAAACGTAGAAAAATGACTGCACATGGATCCAAAGTTGAAGAGGACGAGATGATCAATTTTGAATGCCAACTGGAGAAGGACTTGCTTGCACACACACCTGGAAGCCAGCAACTTCAGGGCTTTGGGTGCAGTGGGAGGGTAGGTAACAGAGACCGGCAGGTATTAGAAAGTTTGTGTACATATCATTTAATGCCATGCAGTTTGAGCTGTTATTGTTAGTATCATCATAAATGGACCAATAATTCTTTGGCTGCACTGTTAAGACTCTTACAGAATAACAACAAATTCTTAACTTTGCCTGTACGATGTGTTCATTTTGCCCATAAGAATACTTAGATTATAACAAATTAGTGAGAATTCAAGGAAGCTGTTCTACAACCTGGATGCAACAAGCTGCTAATACTATGTATCCCAGAAGCTTTCAAACAGGTTTCATACGTTTAAGGATCATGGCCTTCTGCTGCCTTGCTTGCTGGTTTCACAATATCAGGATGTTGCAATTTCTTTGACATAAATTTGGCAAGAGATAAATTGAAAGTAATTGAAGTGTAAACAAGAAAAAGATGCAAGAGACTGGATGAGTAACTACATTATCTCATTTGCCATGGTCCTTAGACTAATGCCTTTTGCAGGGTAGTTCAAATACCACAAAGGTATGGGTGATTGGTAGAAACCTATCACATCATGCTGATCTTGAACACAGCAACCAGCAACCCCATCCTGAGCCATGTTTGCCCCAGCTGCACGTTGCTGTGAGGCTCTGGAGGAGTAGGGCCACTGCAATGAGGTTTCATTGGCTATGGAGCAGCAATATGTTAATTTCCGAGTCTTTACCTTGTCCAGTATTGGGTGAATAAGGTTCTTAAGAGGCTGGTCAGGCTTGATTCTTTCTAGCATGTGCCTAATGGTTTATCACTGGTGAGCCCACTGTGTGTCTTATTGCTGTCAGATGCACAACACCATGTGTTGTGTTCCACAACACTCTAGACATGATTTGGGAAGAACATCCTACTCAGATCAGTTAGGATATTTGTACGCGAAACAGTCTGATCCTGTGGCCAGGGTGAAGGAAGAGGATTGGAAGACCACAACTGTTATAATTGCAAAGGGCAAAATGCTTGCTAAAAGTAGTAAGAAATTTATTTCAGAAATCTAGAGTATTTTTCTTATTACAAAATATGACCCTATTCTTCTACACAAGATTGGTGCAGAGGGTGTGATGATACTTTAAGCTCAGTGACAGTGTTTATTCCCTATGCAATAAACAGATGGTGTCTGATCCATGGATCCCTGCCAGGAGTGTTTGGGTAGCTCAAGTCACTGTCTGTGAGATCAGTTTTTTGACACAGTGAAGAAAAGCATCATCAGCATGGCCTACTGTACTTTTCTCAAGCTGCTAGTGACTGATGTGGCTCAAGGTAGGCCAGGTGCTCCACTGTCCACCTCCTAGCCTTAGGCAGGTTGAGGGATTGCTTAAACAACAGCCTCTGGGGAAGGAAGGAACATTGTGTTTAAGTCCACTGCAGTACACATTCCACAAACACCATGGTTTCTCTGTCTTGTTCACAGACTCTCCATCTAAAGCCCTTTTCTTAATTTACCTCCCTTCCTCTGTTCTCTCTGCAGAGAACAAAATCCTCTCTTGATCATCCTGAGGCCAATAGAAAAATGTTCAAGCTAACCAGCTTATAATAGATGTCCCTAATCTCTTCTTTTGGCTAAAGTAACTTCTTTTGTAAGAAGCATTATCTCAGCGATGAGCACATACAGGTAACTCTTATTCCATGCTAAGAACAATATGTTTCTCCCCACTTCAAACAGTAAACACACCAAAGGGTTGTAGAGGAAGAGACACATGGGACACTTGCCACCCAGGGGTCTCTAGAATGAGACCTGTCTTAGGAGACCTCCTCAGGCAGGGATAAATCTTGAATGAGTGAATCTTGCAGTCCACTTCAGTTATGAGTGCAACAGGGACAAGAATGTTCTTGTCAAGTAACTAATAGTGGAGGGTGATCTACTTAATTGGGGCCCAGTGCAAGCATAGTCATATTTTGAAGTATGAGAAAGCTACTCTTCTTTCAAAAAGAACCAAACTTGCTAAAGGGTACATTGGTCAACCAGGTCACAGGTAACAGCTGGGTTGAACAAGATATTTGTCCCACTGGAGGAATAAAAATGCTCAGAAAAAGGTTTGATTTTGATTTTCTTTTAAATAGAAACCTACCCCTTTTCTACGGGAGACTTCTGAGAATATTTCTGTATTTCAGTCAAGCTTTGGGTAAAGATCATTCTTGTTAGGATTAGTTTGGTCTTTATGTCCACAGAGATAACTGATTGCCAGACAGGCTACCCTTGTTTATTAAGGCCAGCTCATACTAGTCACAGTCACAGTCAGCTGGGGCTGCTGCAGTGTTATCGAGAATCCACTCATAACATTCACTCAGAATAACAACACTTCTGCACACCCGCACTGGTTTTCTGCACGGAAAGCGTAGACTGAGCCTCTGTGTTTATGAGCAAAAACCTGTCCTGGAACTAGAAGTGGCGCAAAAGACCTCTGTGTCCTAGACAGATGCATACATGGGGCCAAGTGCTACTCAAAACTGGAGGAAGAGAACATATTCCTGAGTGTGATATCTGGTGCACTTATTCACCAAAAAATCACTGGAAAAGCTGAGGCAGAGTCATTTTAGATGTAGCTTACAAGAGTCATGAGAATATTATAGAAGGTCATGGAGGATAGTCTTGGATTAAGTGACAATAGCTTTTCTAAAAAGAGCAAATTTTGGTAAACTAGGAATATTGATTAGGAAATTCAAATAACCTGAGATACCAGGAAAATTTAGGATTTAGGATTAAATACTGCAGCAATTTAGGATTTATTCAGATCAAAGTTACTAAAAACTGTCAGAAATGTGCATGACATGCAAGCTGCAGGCTTCTTTGCATTAGTAGTCTCCCCCTCCTCCCCAAGAGAGGTATTACGAAGAAACAGAGAACTTGGAAGGAGTTTAAAAAGCTAGAGCAGATTAGGCTATGAATGTATTGCTTGCCTGGGAGCATTTCCAAGTTCCTAGGTCTGGGTGTATGCTTCTGATATATACCAAATCCTGTCCCCTCTCCTTCCTCCAAATGCACTCTGGTTACTATGATCAGGCAAGCTTTAAGAAATATTTGATCTAAAGCACTTGGAGGATCAGGATCCTTGAACAAATTGAAGATAAGTCTGTACATGGCCAAAGAAAGCTGGAATAGGGCAGTATATTCATGCAGCAAGAATTTGCTATGGTGGAGACAAGTTAAATTTAGTTTATAGCACTAAAAAAAAGAAGATCAAGAAGAAAATGGGACAAATATGCAATATGGATACAGTATTATTTAGGAAAATAGTTAGGACTGTTCTTTATTTACCCTTGATAACATATGCCACAGTGGTGAGCAGAGATGCAAAGTGAATGACCTTTGGAGACAGAGCAGCCAGAATGAGGACAGGAAAAGGAATTCATCGCAAGAAATTTGAAATGATGCTTAGACTAGATTGACAAGAGTAGTGCAAAGATTTTCGAGCTGATATACCAGTTAGGCAATAAGTAGTCTCATCATGCTTTCAGGACAATGAACTCATCTTCTAGTAGAGGGAAGTGGAGGCATTGGGAAGAAGCGTGATGAAAGCATTGCTTCTTTTAAACCCCAGTTTACTGCCAGCACTGGCTTAAAATCCTCTCATATTGCATTTCCAGTTTGGGGGCGAGGGGAGGTTACTCTCAATTGGCTCAGAGGTACTTATCTCAAGGGCAGATGCTGCCTTAAAAATGTGACTGAAGTCAGCAGAAACTGTGGAATTAGAAAATCTCTGTTGCTGAAGTAGGAAAAGAAGGAAGTACTACAAACTGAAGCACAATAACTAACATTTAACATTGAAAGACTTCGGAGCAAATGGACATGAATTGGCTGTGACTAGGCAGAGGCTGGAGGCTAAAATATATTCAGATGTCCAGATAGAGCTGTTCCAAAGCAACTGTCCAAAATGATATAAGGAGAAGGAAAAAGATAAGCTAATTTTCAGGTGAGGCTTGACTAGATTATGAATCAGTCCATAAGGAAATCCCTAGGGAGAGAAAGAAATATAATGCAGAATTTGCTGGAAGCCTTTTCTTCTTTATGTGCTGTTTCTTGTAGCTCAGCTTGGATGATATTCCTGTGAAGAAAAGAGTTCAGTTTGCAATTAGCTCTACTTTGATTTTAGCTGTTTTGCACAACAGGCATAAGCCAAGATAAGTTCCAGTTTGGGAGTGGGAAGCACTCAGTGATAATATAAGAGTTAACTGGCAGCCCAAGAAGATTTCAGCAAATTTCTGTATGCTTTTCAGGTTATTAGAATTGGAAAAATATTTGCTTCCTTTCTCATTATATGTGAAAACTGGTGATAAGCTTGAAAGCTTTTGTGGGGGTTGCTATACTATAGCCACAAGTTCTACAAGTCACATTGGCCTCACCAGGGCAAGTTGATTGTCTGATGCTACTTGCATTGGTCTTCACAAGTCTGCTTCTTGGGCCAAACCAGGCAAAGAAACAGAAGGTACGAGGAGATTTGGGCTCCTTTCACAGGCCCCAATCATATTTCACTTCCTGGACCTGGTGTATGGGCATGGAGACCTGAAGAAAGCCTAGTAAAGGACCAAGAGATTATTAGTCTAAAATTTGGTGGTGGTCACGGAGAGTGAAGTAGCCCATTTCCATAAACATTCGATAAGTACACTTCTATATTTAAAATAATTCCTTTTATCTACTGCTTATGCCAGAGGAGCTAATGGGTTTGCTAAAGAGATGTCAGTAGCAATAAAGAACTGAACAATGTTGTCATAAGTGATATCTGTTCATCTGGTGATGCTTTATTTCAGAAGACAGCATCTCTATTGACTGTATTCCTTCATGGATGTGACCTTGGTTGCTTCCCAATGTATTATGCATGAGGCAGATAACCCAAAGTCCCCTTTGCAGACAGGCTATCTCACATGATAGCCAATATATTAATATTGGAATTTACTTTCTATTATTACAGGAAGCACTCTCACCTATATCTTAAGAAGACTGAGTCCATTTATTTCAGTCATCCCCACATATTCAAAATGGAATCAAAGAGGCGTGAAGCCTTTGAACATCCATTTTTGTAGTCAAAGACATAGGTTTCCATTTTAGACAGTCAAAAAAAGTCCTTGTTCTCATTTTTACCCTATTGATGAGTATGAAACAAAATATAACACATGTTGGAAGTTAACCTTTGAAATTAGGTTCATACTTTGGGAGATAAAGTCATAGAATAATTGATTATATTGACATTCTCAACAGATTGCACTGCTGGGGGACAGACAGACAGGTGTGTCCTGCAGTAGTCTCTTGTAGCACCATGCCAACAGGCAATGAACTTGAGGCTATTACTTAGTCTGAGCTACAATAGCTTTTGAAAACAATCATATGACATCTCTGGGATTTCACCTCTGCTTTCCTGCTAGTATTTGATACATAGCATACATATATATTCTCAAGCAATAGACAAAGAGCCTCTGACATCCTCCCAAGAGGTTAGCACAAGTATTAGTGTTTGAGCAGTAATGTTTCCTGCTAATTGTAATCCATTCTACAAATATTCCACAGGCCCAAGACATTTTTTAGTTATGTTTTATAATAATTTAACCCATCCTACAGCACACATAATTATTTCCCCTCTATTATTTGCAATAAGAAAAATGAAAGAGACCCTACAATATTAATAGAGTTTTGCAGATTTGAAAGCAATTTCTATATAACCCTCTAAGGTTTTCTCTTAAGAAAATGCTTCTAGACACAAAGATGAGATTTTGAATTTCAAGAAGTTTTCCATGATAGAAAATACCATTATTTGTGTATGGCTATTTCACAGATTCCTTCTAGTATAAATTTCATTGGTTTTTAATTCTGAGAGATGGATAGAATGCCTTATATAGATTGTTGCATCTCGATATCTAGATAAAGCTCATACAGGAAAGGAAAAAAATTCTTCAAGCCACTAAACCTGCTTTATTCCTTAGAATGATTATGGTCAGTGTGTAGGATTGAACTCTTCACAACCTGTTGAATTCTACTATCGCACCAGAACACTTGAGCTTTACCTAGATTGTTACAGAGGCATCTGTGTGTGCTTTTGCTCTGTACCATTATGCAAAGTGGTGTCATGCAAACAGCACCTGCATCTTTGAAGGCTGCTTTGGCTTCTGTCCATTAGTGTTTCATAAAATCACCAGGTTGGAAAAGACCTCTTGGATCATCGAGTCCAACCATACCTATCTGCAACCTTGTCTATCTGTCTTTTAAATGCCTCCAGGGATGACGACTCAACCACCTCCCCGGGCAGCTTGTTCCAGTGCCCTTTCTGTGAAATGTTATGTCTTAGATGATATTTGGTTCTCACGTCTGCTCATGTGAAATTCCAGCAAAAAGTAATATTTCTGCAAGAAAAAAAAAAGCTGTTATTTTTGGGACTGTCACTAAATTCAGGTTTTATCATGATAACGATAACAAGGAGAGGGCATGTCTTTTATTAGACAATTTGATAGAGTAAGAAAAAGGATGGGGAAGCTTTCAGGTACACCAATAATTTCAGGTTGGAAACTTAATTTAAAATGCCTACCCTTTCCTGAAGTTTCAGTGGCACAAATTATTCTCTATGTAATAATAGATCAACCTGGAAAAGACCATGAAATATTGTATCGTTAATGTCCTTTCCCAAAGGGAATTCCAACCATATTAGTAAGAAGCAAACTGTCTGGATGTAGTGGCCTCAGCTACTTAGAGCATCCTACCTCAGAAGCGAGTTAGAAGAAAGGAATGCTTATTTTTTATACAAAAGATAAAGTCTTTTAGAGTCAGTTCTGGATGACAATAAGTGAAGGAATGTGTTACCGAAGGGGTAACATTGGAGTGTGCAAGCTGAAATGCAGCAGTTTTGTATAACCTACACACCAAAGACTTTTTTCCTAAGGCAAATTTGAAGACAACTTTAAGGTTTCCCTCCCTTACTTTCTGCTAAAAGCAAAAATCTTCACACCACAAGGAGCTGATATGCTTACTACTTCTGAAGTGCAGGTGTATTTTTTATTCCCATTGGCAGGAAGAATACAGGAGGAGAAATGCTAGCACTTTTCTGCTAAGGCAAGAAGTTATGCTCTACTGGTTAAAAATGGATGTTAAGACTGGCACCGTTAAGTCACTTTATCAGGGATTTATTTGGTGAGGCTCTTGAAGCCTGCCAGAGTGAGTGAACAGCAGGTAGTGGTAGGTGGGCTGACAAGGCACACTGGTGGAAGATCAATGTTTGCTGTAGCAAGTGGAGACAGATTGAGTTTTATAATTCATAGCAGTAGCTATGAGACCTGCTGGTCAAACTAAAGAGCACGAGGGAACTGCACAGGCAGTGCAAGCATGTACAGGTAACTGGGGAAGAGTATAGGAATTCTGCCTGGTTTTGTAGGGATGGGATCAGGAAGGCCAAGGCACAGCTGGGGCTGAACTTGGCAAGGGAAATGGAGACTAAGAAGAAGAGCTTCTACAGGTATATCAACCAGAAAATGAAAGTTAAAGAAAGTGTACCCTGATCGATGAAATAAAATGTTGACCTTGTATCAACAGAAGAGGAGAAGGCTGAGGGACTTGACAACTTCTTTGCCTCAGTCTTCACTGACAACCACTCTCCCCACCCCTCCTGGGTCAATGGACAACAAGAAGGGGACCAGGGTGTATTGCCCCTCCCACTGTAGGGGAGGATCTGGTTCATGACCACCTGAGGAAACTGAACATATATAAGTGTATGGGATCTGATGAGATGCATCCCAGATTCCTGAGGGAATTGGCCGATGTGGTTGCCAAGCCACTCTGCATGATATTTGAAAAATCATGGCAATCAGGAGAAGTCCCTGGTGACTAGAAGAAGGGTAACGTTGTGCCCATTTTTAAAAAGGGTAGAAAAGACAACCCTGGGAACTACTGACCTGTCAGCCTCACCTCTGTGCCTGGGGAGATCATGGAACAGATCCTCCTAGAAGTTGTGCTAAAGCACATGGGGAGGTGATTAGAGGCAGTCAACATGGCTTCACCAAAAGCAAGTCCTGCCTGATCAACCTAGTGGCTTTCTATGATGGGGTAACCACAGCAGTGGACACAGGAAAACCAGTGGATGTGATCTACCTGGACTTCTGTAAAGCCTTTGACACGGTCCCCCACAACATCCTTTCCTTCTTATATATTGGAGAGATATGGATTTGATGGGTGGACTGTTCGGTGGATAAGGAATTGGTTGTATGCCTGCATTTGACCTTCCAATACCTGAAAGGGGCCTACGAGAAGGCTGGGGAGGGCTTACAAAGGCTTGCAGTGATAGGACAAGGGGCAATGGGTGTAAATTGGAGAGGGGCAAATTTAGACTAAACATAAGGAAGAATTTCTTCACCATGAGAGTGGTGAGACACTGGAACATGTTGCCCAGGGAAGTTGTGGATGCCCCACCCCTGGAGGTGTTCAAGGCCAGGTTGGATAGCGCCATGGGTAGTCTGATCTGGTGGGATGTCCCTGCCCATTGCAGGGGTGTTAGAACTAGATGATCTTTAAGGTCCCTTCCAACCCGAAGTATTCTATGGTTCTATGATTCAGAGAGTACTGGTCAATGGCTTTGACCACTTTTTTAAATGGCTTTTTTAGTGGTCAATCAAGTTTGCAGATGAGTGTTGCAGTTGCCACAATGGAAGGACAGGATGTAATCCAGAGGGACTTGGACAGGCTGGAGAAGTGGATCTGTGTGAACCCTATGAGGTTCAACAAGGCTGAGTACATGGTCCTACACCTGAGTTGGGGCAATCCCCAATTTCAGTGCAGGATGGGGGTTGATGTGATTGAGAGCAGCCCTGCAGAGAAGGAGTTGGGGGTGCTGGCTGATGAGACTCTCAACATGAGCTGGCAATGTGCACTTGTAGCCCAGAAGGTCAACCACATCCTAGGCTGCATCAAAAGAAGGTCAAGGCCAGCTGGCCAGTAGGTCAAGGAAGGTGATTCTGCCCCTCTATTCCCCTCTTGTGAGACCTTATCTGCAGTATTGTGTCCAGTTCGGGGACCCCCAATATAAGAAGGATATGGAACTGTTGAAACAGGTCAAGAGGAGGGCTACAAAGATGATCAGAGTGCTGGAGCACCTCTGTCTGGAGAGCAGCCTGAGAGAGTTGGCGTTATTCAGCCTGGAGAATAGAAGGCTCCAGGGAAACCTTTTAGCAGCCTTTCAGTACCTAAAGGGGGTGTACCAGAAAACTGGGGATGGACATTTTATAAGGGCATGTAGTGATAGGATGAGGTGGAATGTCTTTAAATTGAAGGGGGGAAGATTTGGACTAGACATTAGGAAGAAATTCTTCACAATGAGGGTGGTGAGACACTGGAACAAGTTGCCCCATCCGTGAAAGTGTTCAAGGCCAGGCTGGATGGCACCTGGAGTAGCCGAGTCTGGTGGGAGGTGTCCCTGCCCATCGCAGGGGTGTTGGAACTAGATGGTCTTTAATGTCCCTCCCAACTCAAACCATTCTATGATTCTATAAGACCAGACAATTTGTGGGCTTGCTGCTGACTTTTATTTCATTCCTGTGGATATTTTCTATGGATGAAATAACATTTAGCAGACGGACATGCTGTTTTTCCTATAATGAGGGATTCAGCTAGATCTTGTGATGATAAGTTGATCTTGAAGCTCTGCATAGTTATTTCTAATCTACGAGATTATCTTTTGTAATGCTGATTTTCATCTTCCTACCACTTGTCCCCAGTGGTGTAGTTGGAATACCTTTAAGTGGAAGACAACAGATTTACTTGAAGTTTCCCATTTACTTGGCTGAATCTGAGGCCTGAATTAATTCACAGAAGGTGCTTTGCAAAGACCCTTTTACTAGTAGTATTTGATTTTACACTTTGGGCTGAGCTGTGCATATACACGACATATATTTTGAAAAGAGATATTTAAAAAAACCAGAGAGTCAGTATTCAGTTCGCTCAATTCTTTTGTAGCAAACAGCTACCAAAATTTGTCATAATCAAATTTTTAAACTCATAGTTTATTGAAAGAGTGAAAAAAATTACAACTTGCTCTAAGGAGATTTTACAGTTAAAAGATAACCCTGACAAAGATAATGGATTTGAATTGATTACTTAGCTATACCCTTTTTCTCTTCCTTCCCTGCAGCTTTTAGAGAAATCTGTTGCAGGCAAATTTCAGAGACTCTCAGTCCAGCAAACAAATCACCAAGGCAACCTTGACACCAGAGTCTGAATCTCAGTGTGGAGAGAAACAATAAGCACCTTATACCAATATCCTGAGTCTAAAACCCATTCAGTATTTCATAGTGCACACAGCAAAACTGGCTTTTAAGTCTCTGATTTTTTAAAAACTTTTGCCACTACTCCATAAATCCTAGCCACTTCTTGAATGCTGTGCATCCATAAGGTCTCATTATAAGTAAAAATCTTGTCTGTTAATCTCTGAGACAGATCTTAATTGAAAGAGCCATCTCCCCTCAAAATCTTTAGCTGCTGATTTGCCAGTGCTTGCATTGCAAATACTGTATCTAATCAGAAATGTGTCTTTGAATCAATACAAATGGATGGTTGAATTGAATGCTTTCAACTCACCTGCGTGAGGAAGTAAATGCTTTTAAAAAGTAGTCAGTGTACCAATTGAATAGCATAGTTGGTTGTTTCCTTTGCATGAAAGCTACATATTCTTGATGCAAGAATATTATCTTGGAATAAATTCATTCAAAAAATCATTTGTCATGCTATTTAAGTGACAGAAACTGTTTAGCTAGACTGAAAAAACAAAAGGTGCAGAAGAAAAATAGTCTTATCTATTCACTTCATCAGCTCATATTCAATTCTGGATTATGTGTTGCAGTTCTTACATCACATTTGGGATGTTTTAGGAGCTCAAGGGCCTCTGCAACCACAACATGCAGCTCTTTTGCCTATGTATTATATTTCCTTTAAATATGAAATCAATGAGGAACTTGAGGTAGAAATTTATTTTATAGATGGATTTAAATCAAAACTTAGAATATACACGACTTTTCTTGAAACAAGTAATTTTGCTTGGAGAGTACCTGTAAGCCACAGAAAGTCTATGTCCACCTGAAACCAAGAGAAGAGGTCAACTTGCCTGTCAAAATACGCTTGTTCCTTGATCTCATAGTGGCTTCAATAATGTGCCAACATGTTTCATGCACCCATACATTGTAACTAACATCCAAAAAGCTCAGTTCAAGAGAGCTCTGTGGTTCAAAGCAGTCAATTTAATTTAATTGAGTAAGCCCAAGGAGTGTAAAAGTCATATGATGCACACATTGACATATGATTTTTCTGCTATTTCTTTAAAAACAGTATAGCCTAAGCCTCATAGCAAAGATGCAATTCTTTCTTCACTATCTGCTGTTGATAAGGCACACATATTTGGTATTTTCTGCCCTCCAAAAACAAACAAAAGAGAAATTAAAGATTTTCCTTGATGTGTGAATTGCACCCTTGTATAAAATTATTTCATATAATAGATCATTTAAGAAAACAGCAGACTCCCACTTAAAACCAGCTGATAATTGCTTTCTGCTGAGCTTTTGTTTTTTACACTGCAGAGCAGTGTGCCTTACTGTTGAGGTTTCAGCTTTTAATTTTTTTCTCAAGCTGCCCTGACTGCTTGAGAGGCAAGCCCAAGCGGTCTGTCTATATAAACCATGTGTTGTTTGGTGCCATCTGTTGTTATAGGATAATGGATGACTATTCAGGTGTCACTCTCATTGCTGCCAATGACAGGAAACAGATATTTTCTCCTAATCATTGCTTCTCAGTAGCTTTTCCATCAGTGCCTCCACTGAGTAGTAATCCAGTTAAATTCAGTAACAGGAAAGTTGACAGCTTGCCAGCACAGGTCTGTGGGGACACTGGTTGGTACGTGAGGGTTTCAATATTTCTGTCTCAGACCATAGAATCATAGAATCATAGAATCATAGAATCATAGAATCATAGAATCATAGAATCATAGAATCATAGAATAGTTTGGGTTGGAAGGGACCTTAAAGGTCATCTAGTTCCAACCCCCCTGCCATGGGCAGGGGCACGACCCATTAGATCATGCTGCTCAAGGCCCCATCCAGCCTGACCTTGAACACCTCCAGGGATGGGGCAGCCACAGCTTCCCTGGACAACCTGTGCCAGTGTCTCGCCACTCTCCTGGTGAAGAAATTCTTCCTAATGTCTAGTCTAAATCTGCCCCTCTCCAGTTTACACCCATTGCCCCTCATCCTATCACTACAAACCTTTGTGAACAGTCCCTCCCCAGCTTTATTGTAGGCCACCTTCAGGTATTAGAAGGCTGCTATAAGGTCTCTCTCGGCCTGTCCTCGTATGGGAGGTGCTCCAGCCCTCTGATCATCTTTGTAGCCCTCCTCTTGACCTGTTACAACAGTTCCATATCCTATCATATGTTGAAGATTCCAGAACTGGACACAATACCGCAGATGAAGTCTCACAAGAGAGGAATAGAGGGGCAGAATCACCTCCGTTGACCTGCTGGTCACGCTTCTTTTGATGCAGCCCAGGATATGGTTGGCCTTCTAACAGCATCTGGCATTTAAACATCTCGGCATCCTGTGCTTACCATCCCAGGAACCTCCTAAACATTCCCATCATTCTTCTTCAAAAAGCCTGAAACATTAAAGACTTCTATTCCCTAAACACAAGGCAGCCAATGCAAATCTGTTCCTTCTTACAAATTGTTTCATTCCCTCTACCCTTCCTTTGAGTTAAACCTCTTTTCTGGAGGGCCTTAACTGATCTTCCCTATGGAATTGCTCAGCAGGGCTTGAGAGCAAAATAAAGCTTTGCTCCAGCTGGCACGTTTTCGCTTTTTGTCCATGCATCAGCACTCCTCTCTCAATTTCCACATTTACTTGCAAAGTAGACCAGTTCAAACTCTTGCTCTGCTCTGAACTCTTAGCTAGGCATTTATGGCAGTGTGAGGAAAAAGGCTATCTTAAAGACTACTGCTCAGACTTAAGGATTCAGAGTCCCCCTTCCTTCTCGGTGATGTATCCCAGTGTCTGAAGTCTCAAGAGAAAGCAATGTGCTTTCCTCAGAGAAGACAAGAAAGTAGGTTATGCTCGCAATTGCTGCAACTTTGTCTTCAACTATACTGTGATATCTTTATTCCCTCTTGCTGTTTCCAAGCGACATGATCCCTGCATTCCCATCGAGATAGCTGATAACAGCCTGGTCCCAAGGAGCAGGAAGAAAGAATTTGACTGACAGGGCTCTTTATAAACAAAATAAGATACATCTTTCTTTCCCATATGTACATATAATAGGAAAGGCAGGTGGGAATGTACTGTAGCTGGAACTAGTATCTATCTGGAGTAGCAGTGAATGTCACCCAGACATGTACATAGGGGACAGCAATGAGTCATTCTGGAGCAAAAGAAGAATCAGCATCTTAGTCATACATTTTAATGTCATCTTGGATGGACTTCTCCTTTTTGCGGGAAGGGTTCAGCATTGTATTAGATCCTCATTTTGTATACAAGTGGTAGCTCCTACCTTAAGAAGACATGAATGAAATATTAGCCAGTTTAAAACTATGTTCCACAGAGAGATGTAGTTTGTGGATGGCTGCCATGCCAAGAAAATTTTAATATCTGAAAACCGTCTGACAGATTGGGACTAGGACACAGAAATGTGAAGTGCTGCTTGAGAGGGGATCAATAGCACTATTCAGCTTTAATTTGGCCTGTGGCACATATCCTGGCTAAAACCACCTCAAACTTTTGTATCACACTCTGGAATTTTTTTCTGCTAGGACTATTTAATCAACATCAGAACAAAAGAATTATACAAACGTGTCATATATTTAGTGTGCAGAGAATCCTTCAATACTGTTCTGCTCAGGCACTTTACCTTTGAAATCTGTCTATATTGCAGTAAAAGATGTGATGGAAGGTTTTGTAAACGCCAAAGCTAGCTTTACCAAACGTACTTGAATATCGATATTAGCTTTCCAAGTACTTTCCTCAGGTCTTCAGGTTGACTTACAGCCTAAGCTGCATACTGCTGCAGAAGTCCTCACTGCATAGGCAACTTTCCTATTATAAGGTAAACATCAATATGTTGAGGCTATGCTACGGTCACATCTTTGGCCACAGCGTAAACTCACTATAAAACAGGAATGATGTAATCAAGAAAGTCCCTATAGTAGACACAGAACAGTCTAGTTTAGTGTACTCCACCAGTTTCAGAGTGTTTGGAACGGCAGCCAAAGGTCAGATGTCTTGTTCTTTAAGGCTTGGTTATCATAAGGAAATTTATGCAAGAATACCTATTCATAACACTAAGGCAAGGAATGACCTTCATTTTACAAAATGAGAGTAAACTGTCCCAGTGCATGTTTGTTCTGCATCAAGACAACAAACCCCTAGTCAGGATTGGAATGAGAACACTACTAAGACAGAGTTATTCTCTACAGTGCTCAAGCCCTTAGTTTTGACATGTAACAGACCTGATCCAAAGGTGTTTTTGAAAATGAGTCTGTAGCTCAAATCTGTTAAATACAAGAGGGGAGGGCTTACTGGGTATAAAGCTTGTTTGTTGGTGTGGATGGTTAGCGGAGTGTGAGAATTGACCCATGGAGAGAAAAAGAGAGGGAAGATCAATTTGTTTATGAATATCAGTTTCAGTGTTCCCAGAATTAATGAAGTCTGCTTTCCAATGGGTGTGTGTCTCGTGGTCAATTGACTTTTTAATTAAATTATACCAAGACTGCAACATGAACTCAATCATTTTAAGACCCTGGTGAATATATATTGGGACACTACCTGACTGGAGTATCTCATGCCTAGCAAGGTAAGAAGACCAAAATACTCTCCACATTTACCCTGCATAATTGATCCCTAAGTCAGTGAATGAGCTTCTACATTCAGATTACTTAGGAAACTGAGCTAAAAAAATGGAAATGAAAACAGGCAAATGCATTTCTTATAAAACACTGTTTACTATAGAGATCCTCTCTGTATTATGTCTGCTTCCTTCACCCACTGTCTCTAACCTTACACTGCACAATCTGCAGTCTTCTGCTGCTCTAGAAAGCATTTGAAGTGTTTTGGGTCCTAATGCAATAAAAATAATAATAATAATAATGAATTTAGATGGGTGCTAGAGAGCAGGACTGAAATTCCAGAACTGATGGATGTCAGGTATAGACTATTGACCAGAACTGTATTCAATTTACAACCCTATGCATCTACAAGAAAACCAATATTTTTTGCAAGAGTACTTCAAGGGACTTTAAATTTTCACCTGAATTACTGAAGTCTGACTTTGACCCAGGTTGATAGATATTATAGGATCAGAAAGCAGGAAGAAGAGAGCAATAAATCATATACCAAAGAGCAGAAGGGAGTTCAGCTTCTGACTGCTGGATTTAAGAAAGTGTACTTTAAAGTAGGTGGTCTCCTTTGTATTATTCACTTTTCATTATATGATCTTCCTCTTAGACCTCCTCCCACCTTCACACTGCATGAAAATTACACCCACTTTTATCTGCTGCGTTTAGTGAGGGGAATGGATCTTTCCCAGAGCTAAACAGAAGTGAAGTCACATGTATTAATATTTAAGCCAGCAATCTGACTGCCTTCTCCTGACATAACTAACTGCATTTTACAGCTTATTTGGATGCTGGCATCTGGGCAGGCTTAATTGTGCAGTGCTCCTTCACCGTGATATGCTCCACTTAAAATACAGAGGTACCATCCGAGCTTGCTCAAGAAAATTTAATTTATTCTCCTCACCTCTCCTCTCTTCCCTGAGGCTGTGTAACAGTTGAAAGAACTTTGACTTAAATAAACAAACACATAAAGTCAGCTGGGGAAGGAAGAATCTCTCTGCAAACACCTCACAGGTGCAGTAAACTTCCTTTTGCAGAAACCTTCTTCCTTTTGTACCGTCTGGGGACTGGAGGGCAGGCAGATGAGAACTTGCTCTTTTATTGATGTGTTTACGTCTCATTGGCATTTTCAGAAACTGTGCTTTGTAGACTTGATACCGATCACTGGTCAGATTAAATTCCTTTTTTTAATGTACCTTGTCCTTATTCATGTGTGTGCTCTCACTTTAAGGTGAAAAGACAGCAGCAAAGAGGAAGACCTGCACAAAGAGAATATAAACAGAGTAGCAAGAAGTAAGTGCCAGTTCTTTTTCTATTAAAGATTATAAATAGGGGGGGGGGGAAAGAAAGGCTCACCTTTGCATTTTATTTTTTTGCTTTAGCTAATTCTGTAGATTAAAGGTGCACAAATCTGCTCTTCCTGTCTTCTTCAGTTTTTCAACTGTGACCCATCTCCTCACCTTTAGTTTTCTGCACTGTAATTAAGGTTTATTAATAAACATTCTAGAAAATCAGTGGTAGAAGTTATTTTATGGATCTGCATTGCCTCTGCTTTCATGTTCTCTTGCCACTCGTCTTTCATGGGGAACAATCTTGTGCATACTGCAAACAGGCCTTTTGTCTCATGGTACACACCCTCTACAAGAGTTAAAAAAAATGTGTGAGCTGAAAGATGATGAAGCTCTGATTATGCAGACATATCTAAGTATCATGGTAACATTCCTTAATGGCAAAAAAGAATTAAAACTACTGAAAATATGGAGATTTATGGAACCTCAGGAAAAGCGGTTAGACTGTTTTTAGGATTGTTTGGATCTAAACAAACAGACTAAAATATTTAATCAAAGACTCTCAAGTTAAGTTTTTGAGGTCAGTTTCAAATTTACCTGGCAATAAGCTAAATCAGAAGGTTGCAAATAAAGCACTCCCCAAAGTATCTTGATGTCTTTCATTCATGTTCTGGACAGCACAAGACATTCATGATATGGACAGCACAAGACATTCGTGGTCTGGACAGCACAAGACATTCAGAAATGCAGTCCTTTCTCTGCTTCTCTTACTTTTAAATGGATGGAATTTTTAACTCCTTTGAATCCTGACTGTGCTCCACATATATAAGCTGAAATGCCTTTGGAGTGAATTTCTGTAATCAAAAGACTGTTCAGCATAGTAATGTACATACAGAATTGTTAAATATGCTGAAGTTGGGAAAATATGTATGTCACAGAGTTTACAAAGCACAGTATAATTGCAAATTTACTAGAAGAATAATTTGCCTAGATAAATGTAATATATCATTATCACACACGTGGCCCTTATACACAATTTTCAGAGGCCACCAAGTAGGTGCTGATAGAGTGTTGACAAATATGTTCCACCCAAAAGATTGAGTCCCAAGGGCAAAGTGGCTCTTTCAAAAGGCAGTTTAATCATTGAACTATTTGAGCTGTCATTACGCATCATTTTCTGAAACAATATTATTCTGCCCCTAACCACTTTTAATTAGCCTTTTGCTTTCCTAAGTAAGGCTCTAAAAAAAAAATCATCCTCAAGCATGTGTGCACCTGCATCAGTGAAGACCTCCCTGCCATGATTTCCGAACTGAATATTTCTATAGGACACTTTAGAGTCATGCTTACATTGCCCATGCAAGAATAATAAAGCACTAGGAGAAGCTAAGTGACTGAGCTATTAAACTGTTTACATTTAATAGTGGCTTGACCTTATGGCTCTAACCCTCTTAATGTATCCTATAGCTCTACATCTCAATGCAGCTGGGCTGGGACCAGGAAGCTGGGCGCTGTAACTGGATAGTTCTGCAAGGGTTTATGGGCTACGCTTCTAGGACTGGGTTAACACTGGCAGCTGGCTCAACAAAAGAGGGTGCCACATTCATAGAATCCTAGAATCCCTAGGTTGGAAAAGACCTTTGAAATCATCAAGTCCAAGTGTACTTGTCCACAACTAAATCATCTCCCGAAGCACTCCACCTACCTGCCTTTTAAATACCTCCAGGGATGAGGACTCAATAACTGTCCTGGACAACCTGTGCCAGTGCTTGATAACCCTTTCTGTGAAGAAGTTTTTCCTAATGTCCAATCTCACCAGCTTTGTTTCTCTTCTCTGGACACGCTCCAGAGCCTCCAACATCCTTCTTGCACTGAAGGAGCTAGTGCTGAGTACAGGAGCAGAATCACTTCCCTAGTCCAGTTGGTCACACCATTTCTGATGCAAGCCAAGATGCCATTGGCCTTCTTGACCACCTGGGCACACTGCTGGCTCATGTTCAATCGGCTGTCGACCAACACCCCCAGGTCTTTCTCCTCCAGGCAGCTTTCCAGGCACTCTTCCCCAAGCCTGTAGCACTGCATAGGGCTGTTGTACCCCAAGTGAAGATCTCTGTGCTTGGCCTTGTTATATCTCATCCTTTTGGCCTCAGCCCATTGATCCAGCCTGTTCAGAACCCTTTGTAGAGCCTCTCTACCCTCAAGCAGACTGTAAGCCTCAAAATAAACCAGTAATATTTTAATAATCTTATTGAATCTCTTTAAAGTGAAATGTGGAAGTCTTCACAGATGCGAGACTTTGCCTATTAAAATAATTTTCACTATATGATTGTTAGTGTCCTTTCAGCTCAGGGCAAAAAAGAATATGAGCTGATCAGTCTTTTCTTAGAAGAATTTTTTTTCCTAGTTTTCCTCCATGGAAAGTTAGAAGAGACCTGTGTGGGGAGCACATAGACACAATCTTTCAGAAGCTATCTGTTTGTTTTTCTTTTTTTTTCTTTTCTTTTTCTTTTTTTTTTTTTTTTGTTACTGATTTACTTAAGGAAAAAACCCAAAACTGTAGATCCCATTTGTTATGTTGCCGTGGGATGATTTCTTGAGAAGCTACAGAACCAGCTGAGAAATACAATCAGTCTGCAGTAGAATGGTAAAATGTAGTGCTGAGGCAATATGGCGTAGTCAAAAAGCTCTGAGTAAAACTAGAGTCAGGATGAAAAGTAAAGACTTTGCCTATTATGAGTTTATAATGAACAAAAATATTTCTATTATAAATACCTATTTAACGGATGCTCTCAATACACAGCAGTTCAGTGTGCCTTTGAGAATATGATCTGTTTATCTTCTCATTTGTAGCAGTGCACAGGAGCTCTGTAGCTCTGTGCATTCTAGGTGGGAATATTCCTTGGTATTCCGAATATGAGCGAGTTGAACTTTTTAAATAAAGAAATAGAGGTTTTCCTGATTTATTGAGGGGCTTCATCGCTTCCTCAGCCTTAGATCAGTTAAATTATTTACTGTTTTCTCTGTCTTCAATTTTTCCTGCAATAGGATTCTGCCTTGCCAACAATAAACCCCAAATTTTCTGTGATGGCCCCAGAGAAAACCACGACAGGACAGGGGGCAGTGAAGGGGCTGGAGAACAAGTCTTAGGAGGAGCGGATGAGGGAACTGGGGTTGTTTATCCTAGAGAAGAGGAGGCTGAGGGGAGACTTTACTGCTCTCTACAACTACCTGAAAGGAGGTTGTAGAGAGGAGGGTGCCGGCCTCTTCTCCCAAGTGACAGGGGACAGGACAAGAGGGAATGGCCTCAAGCTCCACCAGGGGAGGTTCAGACTGGACATCAGGAAAATTTTTTTCACAGAAAGGGTCATTGGGCATTGGAACAGGCTGCCCAGGGAGGTGGTTGAGTCACCATCCCTGGAGGTGTTTAAATGACAGGTGGATGAGGTGCTGAGTGGCATGGTTTAGTGTTTGATAGGAATGGTTGGACTCCATGATCCTGGAGATCTTTTCCAAACTAGTGATTCTGTGATTCTGTGATAATAGTTAGACAGGTGACCAACCTATACTTCCAGGTTTGTTTTTTCAGTTACTTAATATCTTACCTTTGATATCAGACTACCTCATAATTAGATCCTCTTACACTCCTGTTTATCTATCCATCACTGTCTTGTTTCTCCTGTATCATTAGCTAAAGTACTTTTCCTAAAATTGAGTTCAGGGAGTTTCTTGTGAGCTTATGATTCATGCGGGTTCAGCTGGAAGGCCAGGATTTGGGTTTGTTAGCCATCTGAGACAGACTTTGTCTTTGAGGTTATGTGAGTGGTTGCCAGGGTAAGTGATGAGTTGTGACAATGGTCCATGCTACTCTTGCTAACAGCTGCAACTGCCCCAAGTGCACTTTTTTTGTATCAAAAGTACCTAATCCGGGTTTTGTAATGTGTTGACAGTCTTCTGCATAAGAGCACGTAGGTAGTTTAAGTGGGTTTTGATTGATAAAATGCCCTTTCAAAAACACATTTTCATTGAAAAGAACCCACTTTTCTCAGGAAACCACATCTTTCCTTTGTGTTCTCATTTTTAATGGGCTGTTCTCTAATGTCTTACCTGTTTCTTTCCAGGGGTTAATAGGCATGAAGGCAAAGGGCCATGTTTATGTTTTGTGATCTACAAGCCTTTGCACAAGGGATGTAAGAAAGGATCTTGGCTGCAATAAATCTGTTTTTTTTAAGTATTTTTAAGATCTCTATTCATCTCCATTGAGAATTTTTTCTGATATAGGAAAAGAATTTGACATGTGTTAAGGACTCGATAATAGCAAAGTTCTCCAGTCCGCTCTCACAATCTCAAGTAAAAATTCTTTTTCCTGCTCTTGGATCCTGTTCTCAGGAACAGGATGCTAACTTCACCTATGTATTTGCATTCCCTTCTACTAAAGTTCAATGTGCTAACCCCTTCTGATAGTAAAGTTTTGTAATATAGCAGTGCTGTGGATCTATTTATTATTAATCTATGTAACACAAGAAAATAATAATTTTTATTAGGTGATTTAACTTCTTTTTTTTAGGGTTGTAACACACTGTGGATTCCACTCAGCTGGAAAGAAATATTGACTGATCTGGAGGAAAAATACAATCTTTGTGCAATGAGTCTGGCCTCCTTGGAGGCTGCTTGTGGAGATGAAAGGGTAGGTAAAGGCTTATTCAGTTCTTGGCTTCTTCTTTTAGACTGTATAAGGTAGGGTGACACAATGAAGTTCATGCAAACTCTTACAGGCTCATCATAAAAGATCTGCTAAGTGGATGCTGCTGAGAGAATAATCAGCACATCTCCCATCCATCCCTTCAACATCACCCCTCAATGAACTACTCATACTTTGCAAAATCTAGCCAGATGAGGGGTTGCCAGCAAAAGGAATTTTGCAGCTGCTTTGGGCTGCTGCATTCTCCAGCAGTGCCCCTGACTGACCTCCTGCCTCAAGGTACCTCTAGTAGTCTATGCCACCAGATGCTAGTCTGGAGACTAGAAACAGAGACAGAAGTAGAACAGGGAAATTCCATTTTGCCTGGAAAAAAAGGAAGGAAGGACTTCTTGTACAATTTCCATGAGTGACTGTTACATGCAGAACACATGCTGGCTATAAAATCTTGACTTGCCAGACCCATCTTATCACATGGTTCCTTCATTTATTTCATTCTAATAAATGAACAGTGTGAGAATAGAGTGATGAGTCTCAGACGATGCTGATAAGCACACCTTTTGAAGGGGCTAAACAGCCTGAATCGGCCTTGATGATTTTTGATAGAATCATAGAATCATAGAATAACCAGGTTGGAAGAGACCCACCGGATCATCGAGTCCAGCCATTCCTATCAAACACTAAACCACGCACCTTAGCACCTTGTCCACTCGTGCCTTAAACACCTCCAGGGAAGGTGAATCAACCACCTCCCTGGGCAGCCTGTTCCAGTGCCCAATGACCCTTTCTGTGAAGAATTTTTTCCTAATGTCCAGCCTAAACCTCCCCTGGCAGAGCTTGAGGCCATTCCCTCTTGTCCTGTCCCCTGTCACTTGGGAGAAGAGGCCAGCACCCTCCTCTCTACAACCTCCTTTCAGGTAGTTGTAGAGAGCAATGAGGTCTCCCCTCAGCCTCCTCTTCTCCAGGCTAAGTATTTAAGTCTCTGTGAATTAAAGCTTTAAAACCTACCTCCAAAACAATGGTTGATATACTGGGGATATGAAGACGATTTAACATCTCAGCAAGCGCAGGATGAAGGACATGTAGCTTACAGATCCATTTGCTCCATGTTTCTTGCCTACTAGGATACTTTGGTGAACATGAAGTATATTGATGAGGGTATTAACAGAAAGAAATGGAGAATGCTGTCTCAATAGAATAAGGAAAGTCTCAGAGATTACATTGCCGCATTTAGATTTTCCTGAACAAATGAAATAAACTGGAAGAGTCTGGTTTTTAAAATATAGTTAAAAGGACACTAAAGCTGCAGAGTTATAAACCTAGCCAGATGAATTTGCAGTCCTCACTGATCCTCACTTTGAGATATCACAATACAACCTTTTCCCTCTGGGGCAGGATTTTCAGAATCACTCAGTGTTTGTGTGAACTTTCTCTTAGTGAAGTGGATGACAAATGGGAGATGTAAATTCACTTTAAAGGAAGGTGGGGAATAGTTAGAAAGGGGTGATATAACCTTATGCCCATGCAGAGATGCAGGGATGTATTTTATATAACCTGAGAAGAGTCACTTCATCCATTCGCATCTGCATCCCTGCATGTACCTGCAGAAACTGAGTTGGGCCCAATAACAATCCTATTTGTAAATTCCCAAGTGCATTCATAACACAGCTGGATAAATATCTCTGCACAGGCATCTAGTGTAAATAATCTGAGATTAAAATGAGAGATCTATGGCTGTACAAAATTGCCATAGTTTTACTGTCTCCTGTCTTTTGCAAGTTCACCTGTGAAACTTCAAGGCTCTCTTAAGATATGGTTTCTCCTTTTTGAAGACTGTACAGAAACTGTTACAAGAAAAGATTTAAAAGGCTCTTACATCCCTTTAAAATGTATCTTTTGTCTAAATAGTTGTATTTCAGATATTCTCATAAAACGGACCTCACTGATGATCTTTTATAGTGCAAATGGAGCCAGTTCACATTTTTCACAATATAGGCACTTTCACTCTTATTAATGCTGTGTGGTAAGTAAGAATAATTGAGGAATTTTAGTGATGAGATAGACCTTCAGGGTGGTAATAGAGGATTCCTACTGCAAACATGGGGAGGTTTTGTCCTTTAAAATAAGGAACATATCTGGAACTATCTCTGAAGTCTCATCATACATGAATATTTATTTATAATGCAGCTTTATCTCATGGGTGTATTTCCATTAAGACAGAAGTGCTTTCTTTAAGGACATCTACTCTTTGAGCTATCCTATTGCATATACTTTTTACTTTGTCCCTGTAGTCAGTACACAATGCAAGGTTATATGGAAAAACTACCTACTATTTTTTTAGCTTGCATACAAATATTTTAAGAGAAGTGGGGGAAAAAGAGCACTGGACCATTTAAGAAAAATAAACTACAAGAAAATAGTACAAAGAGCCTTTTGAAAACACATTATCTGTTCTAGTTTTTTCAAAGTTACCTTTCATGTTTGCATCTCAGCGCCAACTTCTTAAGAAAAAGAATTCCTGCTGTTATGTTGTACTGATGCCAGTAATAAAGATTTAAACAGCCTTGTGTTGAATTTGCCTTGAGCTACATTTCTCTGGGGAAGTCCAAGTGGTTATACCCAGAGTTAGACAGAGGGAGCTGTCTTCTAGGGTATCATGAAGGGGATCTCACAAAGAGAAGACTTCTAAGACCCTGTTCCCCTTGTCTTGTATCCTCTGGTCATTCTTGTTACACTAGCCAAGACAAAATAACATCTACCAGCAGCCCTTGAAATAAAGTCAAGCTGCAGAGGTGATAAAGGAGCCAACTGTCTTACAGTGCACAAAAGTGCTACTTCAATCTATAAAGTGTCATACTGATGAGTCATCTTGTCATCATTACATGGAAAATGACTTAGTTTGTTAAATATGTCAGCTAGTCCATTGAAGCTTGAGTTAATGGCAATAAGTGCAGTCTATTACACATTACATTAATCCATTAATGAAAGCAACATTTCCAAGAACTGGCTCTGCTTTTTTATCTATAATCAAATAGAGTATTTAAAAAGAGTACCCAATAAAATGTGACTATTTATCAACCTATAAGTGTTCTGTTCACGTTTTAACGAATTACTCATTAGTAGTCTTCCATTGTGTACTTTAATTAAGCACTGAGTAGATGAGTGGCACACCTATGCAGAGCGATTAGGTGGTACATTTTCAGCCACAATTTTAACTACACCACTTATGTAGTTGAAAGTTTTCCTTTCATAATGGATACAGGCACCTGTGTAACTTCTGCTGTAGCTGTTAGCTCCAGCTGCAGAGCTCCTTGCTGTATGCAAACAAGTCTTAGTCATTTCAGTCAGGTAAACAGCATAGTCAAAATGACTGGGCTGTCTCATATGATTAAGTTGAGGAGATACAATCTGTGACTGAAATGGATGAATACGAGGTTACTCCTTCACTTTCTAAAAGGAACATATCAACCTATTTTACAAATGACTAAGGAGAAGGGCTGAAAAGGTTAGTTTACCTCACCAGACGTAGAAACATTTCACCAAACTGAATTTACTTTAGAGGCGACAAGGGAGAATAGGCACTTTGAAGATATGACACACCATACTACAGGTGTCTAAAGCAGCTCACATGAGTTCTGTGCTAGTAGAACCTCTTTCTCTCTCTTGACTACAAACATGTCATCTGGCAACCTTAGGTTTTAACATTTCTGCTGTAGCTGTTTAAAATGAGAGGTAACTGTATATGAAGGATGAAAGATGGTGTTGGAGAAGTAGCGGGTTTGTTACGAATGTTGGTCTAGGGCCACTAAACAGTGTGATAACTGCACTGGGTATAGGTACACATGGTGTGTGGTCTTTCCTTCCACATCAGTATTAAGATGACTTGGCCCCATGACCCTGTAAGCCATCACCTTGGTCACAAAACTGTTTTCACCTTGCAGATGGATTCTTCTATTTACCATCTCCCCTGCCAGATATCCTCTTCTCCTGACATTGCTCTGCAGCTCACGGTGACAGTCCACTTTCTTCAGCCCTCCCCAAAAGTGGTATCTACCACCACCTCTGCCTTTTACCAAGACCCCTACTTCTGACACCTCCATGCTGGAAGCCTTTTTCATGGAGACATGAAAGGGAGTTGTTCCCTTTCTCTGGGTGACTAGCCAAGACAGTTTCCATGTCAGAAAGATCAGACTGAACGCAGCAGTTCCCTCATATCCCAAGTATGATTGTTGGTTCCCCCACACTCACTCCTTCTTCAGCAATCTTCTCTAGATTTTCAGGTGCATTGCCAAGATTTTTGCTAAGGGAGCCAACATGCCTCCACAGAGTCTCTGCCCTTCCTTTTTCACTCACTTGTCCCTCTCTTTCTCTTTCTCCTTCATATCCATTACTGAGCTGCTTTTCAATTTTATTTTTTTTTGTAAGACAATCATACAACTCCAGCAAGACATTTAAAATTATTAAGAACATATACACAGAGAGAGAAAGTTTGTTTCTTATGGTGGAACGTTTGTGCAGAAATAATAATTTCTTTTATTAGAGCAGTTAATGCAGTAAAAAAAATACAGAAGCTTTTGGGCACATAGTTCTTTCTCAGAGCTGCTGTTCAGGTTACATATTATTGATGATGTAATAAAAAGTGGAAAAAGCTGAAGAGGTTTCACCATTAGTCTCTATTCCAGGACTTCCACACCCTACCACTTTAAGAAACAACCAATGATGGACTGCCCCGATTCCCAAGGAGTATACAGTCAAAGATAATTTATGTTTCACAATAATAATTTCCTTCTGTTCCTTTTCTTGCTTCCTTTCCCTCTAATCTGCTATGATCTATTAGCACAAGAGAGAATTAATGGTTTAATTTAGGCTTTAAGCTTCTCTTTCATAGATACTTAATTTAATGTGAATTACAGGAAAATGCATGAAATGCAGAACAAGGTTTTTAATCTGTAACTTTCAGGTAGAAATATCTCAGGCTCATCTGCAACTAGAGTAAACTAATACAGTTAAGAATACATATAGATTAGAAATTAGGAAGAAATTTGTTACTGTGATGGTGGTGAGACATTGGAACATGTCGTCCAGAGAAGTCATGGATGTCCCATCTCTGGATGAGGCTGGATGAGGCTTTTAGCAATCTGTTGTAGTGGAAGGCATGCCTGCCTATGACAGGGGTGTTGGAACTGGATGTTTTTTAAGGTCCCTTCTGACCCAAACCATTCTGTGATTCTGTAAATGAGAAAACAGAAATTAAAGGCTCTTATTTTCACTTGTTCAGATGATGACTACCTCCCATGACTTGGAAATGATCCCAACTCAGGTGTCTTGGTGTCTGCCCTAGCCAAGGTTCAGTTCCACAGTGGAACGAGGTCCAGGAGCATATAGTTTTTCCACTTAGTCCCACTCAGTGTAAACAATTGTGCAGGCTTGAAGTGAGCCATGATGTTCTCCAAAAGCCTTTCAGTGTACGTGAGTGCAGTACAAGAACCAGGTTGTAAGGTGCCCCACAGAGTGTACCCATCTCTCAGAGCAGTCATTACCCCTGTGGAATAATGACAGAGCCTTTCAACTCACAGTTCTGCTCTTCTGCATTTAGTGTGCACCAGCCTGATGTCAGAGGCACTGAGCAGCACTTTTGTAGATGTCAGCTGTAATAGGAAATGGTCAACTCTGTTCCCAGTCAGTCCTACTGATCTGGAGCTGAGTCCAACCTTTAGGAATCCAGAGCTTTTTCTAGCCGTTCTGTATTTTGGTGTGGTTTGTTTTGTGATTTCCAAGAGTGTGCAAATAGCAACGGCATGGAGAAAAGGCAAATCATTTTAATATCAGTTTCACATGCTCTAACATCAATGCTTTTCTTTACTTCCCAAAGCCCTTTACTTTGCTCTTAGCAAACCTCCTAATAGCTGCATTCATTGCACAATTACATATGAATTCCCTGAGTAGCATCTGCTATGCGTCTTGAATAAAACAGGTGTCTTTGGAAACATGAGATGTTACAGAGCAATTAAGACTGTAGCATAGAGACAGAAAACGTAAAAGCAGCATGAAAACCTACATTTGGCATTTGCTGATTTCCAAATTTTTGATTTGGCAACTTATGCTGAAAACTTCTTTCGCTGTGAGGGTTTGGCTTTAGTATAATTCCCTGTGTTGTTTTGGTAGGAGGTAATAGGAAATCATCAGTGCATATCATCACCTGAGCTTGAACTATCCAAAGAAACTGCTGCCACCTGATAAGAAGACTAAACAAAGGAGGAAATACCACCCCGTACCATATTGGGCTGATGAGCCACTTGCTCCCAAAGAGGAGCTTCACCTGACAGCAGTTGTTTGATGGCTTTATGGACTCTGAGTCAGAGTGAAACATTCATGTCCATCTACTCTTTGCCATGAGTTGGACTGACAACGCAAGCAAGAAGAACAGGATTTTTTTAATATTAAGTGCCAGCCTAAGATGAAAAATAATTTCATAGATTATTTCTTGAGCCCAGAGACTTCTAAGTTGCTAGTTTTGAAAAGTCTGCTTAATGCCAGCAGTAGGAGTTTCTACAGAAAATATCCCAAGAATCTTTTGTAACAGAAAATATAAGCAATTTATGGGTTGTAGCCATCTTTTTCAGTAAGAAATACACCAAAGAGAGATGGAGTCCTTGTAAAATTGGAGGAACATAGTGGCAAAGAAGCTGTATATGTGCTGTTGTTCACAACTGATGTAGTAGAATTTTCTTTCATAAGAAATACAAGCTGCAGATGAAACTAAAACAAATTAGTAAATATTTCTGTCTAAGTGTGAGGTTTAGAGCTATGTTTCCTCCAGTAGCTGTAACTCAAACCCTCTTGTGCAAATGAACACTTGTTATTATTGTACATAGTATTAACATTTGTGCCTTTAATTTTTGCTTTTGTGCTATTCAGTTTTTAGGAAATTTACCTTTAAGCTTATGAAAACAGGCTTATCTGAAAACCTGGTTGCATGTGCCACAGTTAAAAAAATGACTACTGCATTGGACTGACAAAAGTCCCCATCAAACACCAAATATTTCCACAAATCCCAAACGTATCCTTCCTAATGTGACTTACCAAATCACCTTGCCTCAAACAAAGGCAGAAAGATAAACCTTCAGTTGTGTCCTGAAGGTCAATATTTATCATTGCTAACATCGCACTCAAATAAGCTTTTCATATCTTTCTTCTCTTTTATCCGTTTCACAAAAATTAGGTGATATCTCTAGCTTCGGAGGTGGCATCAGATATAATGCCCTGCCTCCAAGCTATTAAAGATTGCAATGTTAAAATGTTTGGATTTCTGTACTTGAAATCATTATATATAAAATACAAATCTCTATAGGCTCTGTCTAGATGACAGCTTTTTTTCAGGATGTATAATATAGATAGCTGAGGTAACACAGTCTGACACAGTCCTTCATAGATTTATGAAAAATATCTCAATTTCAAATTCATAGTAACCAAAGATTAGAAAAGCATTGAATTTTAGATGGCGTTCAGAATGGCTAAATAAACTCAGTATTCAAACCAAACCAAACTAAACCAAAACAGAGAAAAAAACATTTCTTCCAGTTTTTTAGTCTAACCAAGTTTCAATGGAACATGACTCTGGCAGTTATTTAGGGTTCTCCAGACTACAATTGAAAGTAGCTGAGCTATAACATACCAATAAACCAAGTTTGCTTGCAGACCTGAGTTGGCATCACTACTACTGCTATAATGCCTGATTTGAAGTTTCCTATTCAGAGCAGTGCACTGATGTGCAGCACCTGAATTACCAGGTATAGATATCTTTATTGGTTCCACTGATTTCAAACAGTTGTTCATGGGAGTCAAAGTATTGTAATGGAAGATGGTCCCTGCTCTGAAGCATTGAGTATTGGCTAAAAGATGAAGGGCATTACAGAATGAATAAAGCAAAATATATTAAGCCAGATCATAGAATCATAGAATAGTTTGGGTTGAAAGGGACCTTAAAGGTCATCCAGTTCCAACCCCCCTGCCATGGGCAGGGACACCTCCCACTAGATTACGCTGCCCAAGGCCCCATCCAACCTGGCCTTGAACACCTCCAGGGATGGGGCATCCACAGCTTCCCTGGGCAAACCGTGTCAGTGTCTCACCGCTCTCCTGGTGAAGAAATTCTTCCTAATGTGTATTCTAAATCTGCCTCTCTCCAGTTTACAGTCATTGTCCCTTGTCCTATCACTTCAAACCTTTGTGAACAGTCCCTCCCCAGCTTTATTGTAGGCTCCCTTCAGGTATTAGAAGGTTGCTATAAGGTCTCCATCGAGCCTTTTTTTTTCCCGGCCGAACAAGCCCAACTCTCTCAGCCTGTCCTCATATGGGAGGTGCTTCAGCCCTCCGATCATCTTTGTAGCCCTCCTCTTGACCTGTTACAACACTTCCATATCCTATCATATATTAAGGATTCCAGAACCGGACACAATACTGCAGATGAAGTCTCACAAGAGAGAAATAGAGGGACAGAATCACCTCCCTCGACCTGGTGGTCACGCTTCTTTTGATGCAGCCCAGGATACGGTTGTCCTTCTGGGCTGCAAGCACACATTGTCCGCTCATGTTGAGCTTCTTGTCAATCAGCACCCTCAAGAACTTTTCTGCAGGGCTGTTCCCAATCACATCATCCCTCATGCATGAGTGTCAGGTTGAAAAATTTCTTGTTGGGGAAGTAGTTCTTTTAAAGAGATTATTTTCATTTGTTTTGACATAAGTTGCAAAAATAAACTGTGAAAGGCAATGCTTGTAATATTCTTTTTGTTGTTTATTTGAGAGCATGGTGAGAAGTCTGTCAAGGCCTTGAGAACACTGATATGCCTTACTGGGTACTGGCCATCTTCACCTGGGGCTTTCATCCCCACCCATGCGTATGGGCCCAGGGGCCCTGTTTAGTTCAGTCCTGGGCACTCATTCTCTGCCCACTATTTCACAGGAGTGCTGGTCTCCAGCTCAGCCACAGCCATGTCTTTGCCTACCCATGGGACCTGCTTATCTCGACCGTGACCTATGGACTGACGTCCCAACTTGAGCTAGGACCTTCCTTGTCACTATGAGCTTGCCTGGGAGATGACTGGTCTGTGTTCAACTCTACTTACCCTCATCAGACCCGATCTCAACCTTCTGATCAACTTCCCAGCTTGACAATCTACCTACTTCTTCACCACAACTTGTTTGATGATCCAGACTCTTGGTTGAAGCTGGCTGCTGTCCCTGGACCTTCCCTGCTCACCTCCCTTGAGTACTGCAGGAGGCTATGCTATCTGTGTTGTCAGCTTCAGCTCCCTGATCCTTAGGGTACAACCAGTGCTCGCCACTCCCTGACAGCCTATCGGTTGTGCTGTGGTATTTAAAAAGTGGTGAATAACAGTAACATTGCATTTTGTGAGACTAGGTGTTTTTTCCTCGCGACAGAAATACTTGAAGTTAGGAACCTGAGACTGCATTCTCAGTTGCAATTACAGTGTCAGTACTGTGCAGTTATAATTACAATAAGTGTAATTGTTGCATAAATCCTGTTATAGGGAAGCTCATTTGAGCCAATTCATTGAAGAAAACTGTTTAGTTGAAGAACCAGAGCTTCTGTTATGAAGATCAAACCAATCACATGTTCAGAGTTTGTTTACTTTCAGGTTGCACAGTAGTTTGGACGCAATATGAACCTGATAGATCATACGAAGCACTCAGATAGTAAAGCTGCTTGATCATTACCAAAGTAGGTCAGACTTTAGCCAGCAACCTCTTCCAGTCTCTCCAGCCATCTGTTCCCCAAGGGTATCTTCAGGATGAATATTACCAGCTTTTTCTTCAAGCTAAAGTGAAATCTCAGCACTGCCAGGTTGTCACCATTTGAACAGTATTGACAAGTCAGCCATGGAGCCCACCACACAGCAGTCACTGCTGACATTTTGCATGAGAGATCTAATTGGTTTTAGTTATTTTATGCTCTGAGAGTTAAAGAAAGAGAACTATAACCTGCCACTCAATGTTTGTCTGCCTCTCCCCAACAGGCACCTAGATTAATTTTTTTTTTAAAAAGCTGAAGGTACAGTTTTAATCACATCTTGGAGCTAAAAAGCCTCCACAGTTAGCTGCAGAGCAGTGGCTGTTTATCAATCCTACTCTGTCTCTCTGCTCTAGCTTTTGGCAAGATCACTATCTTACAATGATGAAAGAGAATATTAAGTACATACATCAAAATGAACAACATGATAAATCATTTTTTATCTTACTGTTTATTAAGAGTCTTCATCTCTGATTTATTGAGTGGTCCTTTTAATTGATAATAGGGAAAATTAAAGCTCTGCATTAATAGATTATATCAATATCTCCTTTTATCCAAGACTAAAACCTAAAAAGCAATTATTTACTTCTTGAAAGGAACACCACATTTTGTGTTTTCATATGGGAAGCCAGTCCCTTAGGTTGTACTTGCAAACATAGAGTGGCAGCTTGGAAATGTGGGTGATGATTCAGATATGCTTGCACAATGGGAAATCATAGAGAAATTTAAGAATTAGGCAGGCTGATGAAAGTATGCTATGAAAGAGTCAGACTGATTCATAATTATCAGGCATATGTGCAGAGATGCAGGTGAAAGCCAGCGGTCAGGATCTTCACACCACTACAGAAGAAATTCCAGTTCTTTTGGTAGCATTTCACCTACTCTCCCCTCAGTTTTTAAGTTTAGAGTCTGTCAGTAAGAATATTGCAGTGAGAATAGGGCTTGCAGAGAACAAGTGCTTTGAAAAACAACCAAGGGCTAAGATTCTCAGGTATTCAAAGATTTGTTTTGTCATCTAAACTGCAGTCAAAGTTCAGAAAAGTGGACCTGTGTTTCACACGGGCGACCTTACTTTTACAGAAATGGCTGATACTTCCACCCACACTCACATTTAGGATTCAGTAAAATGACCTTGTGGCTTGCAGCATTGTTTCACTGTGCCAAGAGCTCATATGGACTTGACTTCTTCAGTGTCCGGCCCTAGGTGACAGGTAGATAACTTTTTTTTCAGGTAAGACTAAAGTGATTCTCATCAACCTACCAAATCTTTGGGCAAAATGCTGAAAGTATTTCTTGTTCCTTGGGAGATCAGGGAACATTCATACTTCCATTCAATACAAGTTAGATTATATCATGTAAAGCGGCCTTAAATATACATTCAGTTATTCCCGTTTTTGCTACTTCCACACTACCCTGCCATTGAGATCACAGCTTTCTGCATGCTGCCTTGGAGCTTGACACTCACTTTTATAGTAACGCTGAGAAAGAATTTATGGGCATTACTGTAGGCTTTGCTGGGCATGGGAAAACACAGAAATACAGTGAAAGCCCAGATTCAAAGCAGTGACTGCTCCCCCATACAATTCAAAGAGTAGCAATCTCCTAGATAACTTTTTTTTCCTCCATTAGATACAGACAATCCTGAGGAAAGATCCAACATTTATCCTGAAGTAGGTTACTCAGCTCTTAATGAGTGGCGATATTAACATCACAGGAATGAATATATGGTTGCCAGTGAAAGTACCCTGTTCACAGGAATACACCAAAAAGATTAGAAGTGAGGTCCATGATCACCAGGTCTGCTGCTTTGCTGTCACAAAACCCCTTGTTACTTAAAGACAGGCATGCAGTGGAGGAAAGTGGGCACAGTCATGCTGATGGCTTTAGTCAGTGGCTTAGAAAGTCAGACTTGCTTCCAGTGTACTTGGGTACATCAACAAACGGATCATTTGGGATCATGACAAGTGCCGCAGTATCTTCTTGCAGAAGCAGAGGTTGCATCTTAACTCTTTGTTTCCAAACAGTGACAAAAGCAGCAAGCCATACTCTCTAGAGCTTTCCTCCCAGTGACTTCGTCCTTTCTGACGAAGACCGATCTTTTGCTGGTCCTAGACCCTTATTTGTAAAGAGCAGCATCCAAGTTTGATTACCCTGTGAAGCAGACTCAGCTTGGCGGGTGACATCAAGCACTCAATATATGGGTTTTTCATGCCAGAGATGAATACTTGGTTCCAATACTAAGTACCAGCAAGTGTTCTGTGGTCTCACTGTTCCTGTGTGGAGCCATTGTAGGCAGAACAGTCTTGTTTAGTGCAGCTTTTACTTAATTTAATCTTTTTGACACAATAACCTGGTTATTAACAATTAACTTAATACAAACTTCTGATTGCTGGTTTTGGTATTGAAAATAAACCCCCAAATATGTAATCAAATATTTAAATAAGCAACTTTTCTTTCCTGGGATCAACTTCAGTTAAACACCTGTCTTCTCCCTTCCTCATGTGAAATTCCCTTATTTCTGCTACAGCTACACTCAGGCTTTCCCAGTTCCTTCTGTGAAGAGGCTGGCAGTCCAGGAGGTTTGGGATTGTGAGGTGATGTTTTCTGCCTGCTGCTCCATGTATATTGGTGTATTTCTGCTCATGTTTGCTTCTTACTTCTTACTGGCTTTTGTCTGCTTTGCTGTGGGTCACCAGTGGCTGCAGTTCCTCAGGGGTATCCTTGCCCTGGCATCTCTCATACCAGTGTCTACTTGTCTGGGCACAGTGTGAGTATGAAGAGCAGTTCACAGCCTCCTGCTGCGCAGATTATGCTCAGCCCCTACTACACAAACCAGTTAGTTATGCCCAGTAGAGGTTACTCCAGAACAACATACTCCGAAGGGATGCATTTTTGCTTAACCTTTTGTCCTAGCTTTGTTGATGACTAATTCATTCCTCTACCAACATCACCCTTTAGCTTTAATGGCTACCTACCCTTATAACTGTTCACCTGAGACTAGAACCAAATGAAAGAGAAGAAAATTTTCAGCAAATTCCAAATAATGAGGTTTTTTGGCCATCGTTATAAGTCCACTATAATGGTGGACCAGCAGCATTAAGGTCTCAGCATCATAGACCAATTTTTTAATTGTTCGAACACGGTGGTAGAGTCATTAGGCATTGTGCATGTCCAATATTTAAATTAAGTATTTAAGGTAACTTTATGGTAACAGCTTATTAAGGATGGCCTTCAATGAACTGGCAGGGAGGTCTCAGTGGAGAATACTGCAATAAATAAATGGATTTAAGAACAAGTACTGAAGATAGAGGGATCTCCAGTAAGAACAGATTGCTCACAGAATCCTTGTGACTTGGTATAAATTGACTGAACCATTATCACAGCCAAAATCTGAAAAACAAAACTCCCAAAATAGCAGATTATAAAACCACATTTTTATGAAAGCTGTATGCTGACAGAAACAACCCATGGAATGCCATGTCATTTCCCCTTTTCTTTTTTCAACATTTAAAAGATGTGTATTTACATATTCTGCCTTTTACCAATGATTTCTTATCTACACTAAGACACAACTTATATGTCCCTGTCTGCCGTGTCTTTGCTTTTGTATCCTATTTTACCATTGTGTTTGAAGTGGAATAATATACCCTGGCATATATTGTGTTTTCTGTAAGATGTGATTACTCACTGAATCATTCTGGAGTGTTCTTTGGTTTTTTTTCTAATTATTGGGTTTGATCTCTGCTTGGGGAATAAGGCATTCTTTGCTGTGGTTTCCTGCAAATAATTGTATTTGCAGTGATTGTTTTCTAATAACTGTTCTGTAGAATAAGTGCTTTGGGGCCAAATCCAGATTTAGCTATGAGAACAGAAGTATTTTGCCTGAATAATAATTAAGTAAGGACTTTGTGAGTTGGGTCATTAGTTGTGAAATATTTATACAGCCCATAAAATTTACTATGTACCTCCAGTACAATAAAAAACAACCATCATGTCAAAACAACAACTATTACATCACTATCATCCAATTTGGGCAGCATAGTGTCTTGGTTTGGAGATGGGGCTTTCACAAATATTCATGAGAGCTGATGGCTCAGACAGTGGAGAGATATCTAGAATAAATGCTGTTATGTATGTTGTGTGTTTATTTGTTCATATTAACAACCCTAGTTGATTGAGGGTCAAATTGTGACAACACCAGCAAGACTATTTACTTTTCTCTAAGTATCTTCATTTATTTTATACTGGGAAGATTCAGGCTCATAGAAAGCTAATGAGAAAGAACAGGATTATAAGTCCTCAGCAATTATTTGGGTTTTGAATAATACCAAGTGATTATGCAGCATTCAAGGTATTTCACAGGTTGATACCTGCTATTCTTGCAGAGCTGTTCTTCCTGACATCATTTCCAGCACAGCTCATTTAAGTTTAGCCAAAGCTTTTCACTAATATTAGTGGTGGACCTGAGCAAGTAAATCCATCTCCTTTTTATCCTTATTCTCCAATTAACGTTTAAAGCAATATTTTCCATGGTGTAGTCTTTAATTTTATTTTAAACTTTGTCAAATATAGAATATCATGAGACATTCTTTCTCCAAATTTTCTCTTCTTAGCTGTATGAAGGTAACACGCAGGCTCTGTCCTTAATAATTTATCCTATTCCAGTGCAGTAGTGTAACTCCAATATAGCCTGTAGGTTTAATTCTTTCTTCCTTTATTTCAGCTGTAAGACTACAGTTTGTGAACTTGAAAAAGTTAATTCAAGAAATAGCTTTTGGTTCTGTGAGAAGTCAAGAATCAATTACTATATTGAGTATTATATCTGGAGGATTATCATTATGGATTATTGTGACATGCTGTAAAATAAGTGAAATAAGTAAGTATAGATCAAATATTCTGATTTTGAATGCAGGAAATAAACATGCAAACAGAGCTGCCGAGGTTCAGTTCTCTAGTGGTGTAAATTAGTCTGGACAGCTACAATTATCTAATTCTGCACTATGTGGAGACAGAATATCATCACTCAGTTAGGCAGTGATTGTAAAATTAAGATGCACACATGTAAATATACAATAAGTAAGTTACATCCCCACATTTACATTGCAGTTTGAGTGTGATTCTAATGGAAATTGAGTTATTCTTAGACACTTTATTGACAAACCATTCTGAATGCAATGTATTGGTCATTAGTCTGACATACTAACTGATCTGCCTGCCCATCCAAAATTAATGTGTCATCAGCACCCTTTATTAAGGTGCAATGCCTTGTTCAGGTTATCAGAAATGCAGGAAGAATTGTAACAGTACATCATTAGGGTTTAAAAAGTGTATGTATGACCATAGTGTATGTCTTTTCCTCTCACCCCTTGATAAATCTGACCACTCCTTTTATTTTGTTCTACCGCTTTTCACATGTGCTTTTCTCCCTCTTACTCACTTCAAAAATCTTTTTTTTTTTTTCCCTCTAGCTAGCAGAGAGTTATTGTCTGTAATGAGAGTGCTGTTGCTTTGATCCTTTTATAAGGTGGCTCTGATTAGTGTTCAGGGGTGTTCTACAGAAAGGAAGAGGACAGACTATATCCCTGCTTTTAGGATAAAGAATTAAATGCGTAGGTATGCTTTATTCAAGTAAGTCTTCCACCAACATAATTTACTACAAAATAGATCAAGAAAACACAGAGGAAGAACATGAGGACCTGGATTTAATGTTACTTGTTTGTCTTGGTATCACCTATTACTGCAGTGCCCAGAGCCTTGATCGTGCTCACCTACTGATATTCATCAGCCTGCTGTATTTGGGCCCCAAACAGTCTGAAATATGATTCCCTTAATTGGCGCCAGGGTCTTCTTTGGCTTCGCAGACACTTATCCTTTACTTATCAGATCTGCATGGAGCTGAGATCATAAACTCAGCATTTTTTAGCTCTCAGCTCCAGTTATAACTCCTTGACACTCCCCAGGATTAAAAATATCCTTCTTTTACTGCTTCCTTTGTTTTATAGCTTATCCTATCAATAGAGGGTTAAATCATATGTAGTATAGTGAATTTGTAATGAATTCTAACATGTTCATTCTTCATTCTACATAAAGCAAGAGATGTAGAGATGAATTAAAATAATAAACTTGTCCATGTTTTTGTCTTAATATCCTTACTATTTTGGAGCATTCCCTGGGTTATTGTGGCCATCATTTTTACAACCAGTCCTTCCTTCTGCTTCTAGCCTCTTCCCCAAGAAATAAGTGCCCAACAAGGAACATTTCCCTTTTTTGTGGAGATTCTAAATTTCCTTAGATACATCTCTGATCTTAAAAAAAGCTCCCATACATGAGCACTTCTGTAGCATAGTATGTAACAGTACCAACTCCTTTGCTGAAGAGACCTCCAGTTTGAATATCATGAAATCAAGGTGTAATAATAATCTATTGTGAGCAATGGCTAAGTGTAAGTGTATCTTCTGAAATCAATACAAAAGGTTTCATCTCTATGCTCAGAATGGAAACAAAACAGGGTATGAAATGTGAAGAAATATTGAAAAACACGCTAATCTACCAGATGACTTATACTGAAACATACTGGTCAAGCAAACGTGCACTTTTATGTACCTGACTGAACAGCTAAAATACACTGTTCATAAAATGTTGCCTTTTTTGTTGTATACTGTAATGTATTCTGTAAATATTTCTGGTAAATTGTGACCATTGCTGTACCTGGTCAATTACTATTCACTGAATAATTTATTGAAAGATTGATGGCAAAACAGATCAGATAAATTGTGATGATTTTTTTTCCAGTGTAGTCAACAGACTGTAAAACATATTACACACTTTCATTTATAATACATGCAGTTTTCTGTGTAATAAATTAACAAGCACCACAAATTACAGAGCCACAATTTTATTGAAGGCTTGTGGGGACTTCATAAACCTCAAAAAACATGTCTCAAGCAGTTAGAAGAGACATAGGCATTCCAAAATGGAGTGATAGCCCCATCACTAAAAGTGCATTTGCTTTTTAATTAATTTTGGGAGTCGGTGTAGCAGTAAATCTTCCCTCTTTTTCACCACCTCCACTTATCCCTCCTCTTTCTGCTTCAGTCCCCCTCTACACAACCACTTCTGTTCCTCCCAGTCCTGGCATTGCTTCCGTCTATCTCTGAAACCACATGCTCAGTAGTGTTGAGATGCTGTCAAGCTCTGCCTAAGATAAATACTTAAATGCTTGCTGATAAAGCCAATGAGGCACTGACACACCTGAGCACCAGCAGTTCTCAAAGGACTGGAGACCACAAAGGGGCTGGATGCAAGGGTGACCCTATTGTCTTGCCTCTTTCCATGTCCGTGTTACATGCTGTGCACACTCTAGATTTCCAATGCAGTTTGCTCATGCGCTATATTTTTATAGAAGAAATAGAAGTTTCTCCCCCATACCTCATCCTGTCAATTTTTTTTCAGTAAATGAGACCGATTTCATCTTCAAGTAATAAACATATGACTTAAAAAAATGGAGATAGCTGATGTTTTGCTGTTGTTCAAAAAAGATTATTTTTAACCCTCTGAATTATTGCAGGCTTCTGGATATCTGTCATTTTACCCTTAACTGTCCAGGAAATATTGCAAACCTCAGGTTTTGAGTGCGTGCATTGCCAATGAGCTCACAGAATTGTGAACAAAGATTGCAAAGGAAATGGTGCCCTGAAGTATACAAGCTCAAAACATGAACTTGGTTCCACTATGTAAAATACACTTGTCTCAAACACATCAAGACAAGCACTTTGACATTACTGACTTCTGAAAAATTGCACTAGACCTCCCTTCCCCTATCTCTGTGTGTTTTTCAAAAAGGGGGTTTAATACTATTCTGTGGCTGGAAAGTCCAAGGAACAAAAATGAGAAGGAACACAATCAGATTTTTGAAATTAACTTTGGCGCTCCCTAATTTTCCTCTTCCTGTCCCTTTTCCCTAGTGTTTAAACTCCATGGTTGCTTCAGCCTCTCTTTTCTTGCAGACTGAGGCCAAACATGTTTGAAGTCAACGTGTGGGCTCTTGACCACAAGTACAGTGACCCAGGCATGGATGATATTTCTTCCAAAACTCAGAGTCACTTCAGTTTTCCTTTAGAAGAGAAGACTATCTTGAGGCCAGAACTTCCAGAACAGTTTAATTCTGTTTAAAAAAAAAAGTGTTCTTTTTACGTTAATTTTAACCACCAGCTGGACTACTGCAGATACTGTGGTTCCTTCCCATGTTTTTAGTTGACCTCATTTAATAAAAGTTTGTACATTTAGTGCTATTTCTTTCAGAGTGCGTCATTTTGGGGGAAAGAAAATAGCATCTTATCTTTCTCTCTTTCATAGCTTCCTAGATGGGAGAATTCCTTTGCTAATCAGTGGATTTTTAGCAGTACTCAATCTCTTATCAGAGAGTCGCAGACTCTTAATGTGACTCAGGTTCTAGATTAATAAAATTACTGTTTATCTTCCCTTTCCATTCTTCAGTATTCCAATTTTGCTTGCATTGTTGAATGCTTGGAAAGTGGCAGGCATTTTCTTCTTGCTTATTCTTAAGGAATAATACATCTCCTTTAAGACACCTGAGCTCTGCCTAACCGTTAGTTATTGTAGCTAATATGATAAAGATAAAAACATTTTGGGTGATGAAGCTATCTGAGTTCGAGAGTGGGCAATGTTTTGTTCTAAGTTGGACTTGCCTTGAGAGGTTAGAACCATGAGATCTCTCAAGGTCTTTTGAAAAGTAAGCTGCTCTAAGAGTTTATGATTCTCTTTCCTACTAAGAAAACTGTTTCCTCTCAAAGACAGCATGCATCTTGAACCTGGTTCCTGAAACTATATGAACGTTTTTTGTTGCACATGGCACTCATGGATACAGAACCACTCTACTTTGGAAATAAATTAAAAGCAGATACTGCATTATTTAAAGAATGGAAAAGAAGTTCTTATACCACCAGCACCTGAAAATGTAAATAAGGTTCCTTGTATTTGTGATATAAAAGGGTACATGAACAGTGCTTCATTTTCTGAAGAACAAGATCCAATAAACTGAATGGTAGCAATACTGACTGAAAGGAAAAGATGTATATGTCTGTCATAGGGCTCTGGCAGTATTTTATCATTTCCTCTATCCTACCTTTTCTGTCACTGCAGGAAAGATTTTAAAGAAGAGAACTATAGCAAATGATTTACAAGCTTTAGGCAACAGCAGTGGGTCTTATTACTACAACATGCTCCAGGATCACTATTCCCACCTTTAGTAATTTGCAGTGGTTAAAATTTAAAAAATAGAAGGAAGGGTGTTATGCTTTGCAATATCAAAGTTCGTCAGCACTAGGCACTGTGAGAGTAGGTTCCAGCTGCAAATGTGTGAACTTTAATTATTCTAAAGCTGTTTTATCTTCTAACAGTTTTGTTCCCTTCCCGTCCCTTTGCTCAGGTTTTTTCTAAAGCCCCTTTCCTGTCATGTGAAATACAATTTCACAAACTGACTGGCAGCAGACATTGAATCCTAAGGCTCTTCCACAGAGAAAGACAAAAATAAAGCAGAACATTCACCCTCAAAGCCCTTAAACTGCCATGAAAAGATTTTGACTGCGGCAGATATCTCTTCTCTATTGTACTTTTAAAATAGTATGCTGAATTATTTTCTTAAAAGGGTAAGAAAGCTCTCAGGCATTTTAACCTTCTTGCCAAGGTAATGTCTGTTGCTATTCACAGATGCTCTGAGTGAAATCAAGTGTAGCATCCAGCAGTGGATGGGGCACTTGAGAGAAGGCCAGGACTATAGAGCTGCCTGTCCTGTAAACCTTCAATGTGGCTTCTGGCAAGGCAATCCTACCTGGCTTGTCTGAACATCCAGAGCTACAGTGCAGAGGTTGGATCATAATGCACCTCTAGACAAAAACAAGTGGGCTCCAATTTTGATGAGAGCTATGAGACACTGCTGTATTACTATTAAATCATGTTAATAACATTGTCAGAAGACCAAAACCCTGAATAAAATGAAGTCCAAAAAACCCCCACCTTGAAATATTTAAGCCTTATCAGAATTTCAGCTATTGAAGAGTTAAGGAACAAAAAGAGCTATTTTTTACCAATAAGGCTATGCAGTTGCAAATAAATCAAAACACATTGATAAATTAAGACTATTGGACATCTCTGTATGGCTAGACTCCTCAGAGCTCCTTCTCAGGACCAAACTTGCCAGTCATCCATGTTATGAACTCACAAGCCTCTGTTAAGAGTTCAAGACCCAGAGAGCTCTTAAGGGGCAGAGCTGAAGTTTCTCTTAACTCCTTAAAAAGGACTTTAACTTTCTCTCATCAGGACAAGAAAATCCAGACCAGGCAGGTCTGGATTTGTTGGCTGCCACAAACAGCAGATTCTCAACTGTTCCTAAATAGTGCAAACATTTGAGGCTGAGAGCAGGCGTAAGCTGAAAGCATTTGGCCATGCAGCCCTCAAGCTCAGGTTGTTTCTTGGAAGCTTAGCCACAGGTTACAGATAGAAGACATTGCATCCTTGAAGAAAAGGGCGATGTCTTCAGTGCCAAGATATGAAAGGAGCTATCGAACCATGAGTCTGCAGGCACTGAAGAAGTTACTCTAAAGGATTATTACTTTGAAGTTCATTGTCACAGGCTGTAACCTGCTCCAACTGCATTAAACCATGGTCACAGCCGATTCCTCAGATCGGTCTAATGGGAGCAGACAGCAGTAAAGCTATATGACTATGATGCCCTCTGAGTGAAGATTCGAGTAGGAAGCAAAGAAGAGGAACAAAAGTGTGACATTTGTATAAACACTAAATGAGAAAAAAAGGTAAATATTAAGTTAGATCCAGACAAAGGAAGTCAAATTATAATTTAAGAGATTTGTGGTTCAGTTAAGAACTCTGCAAATCACTCTATTAATGTTAAATTGGGGTGAAAATAGATCTCATGCATAGTAATGAAGATGAAGTTTAGCCTGCAGAGTTAAATGGGAAAGCCTGTCATTTCATGTTAGTGTAGGCAGAAATCAGAAGGGACAAGGGACGGATAGACAAAATGGTAGTGTTGGCAGCCAAAAGCTGTGGCAGGCCATTCACCAGGAGTTTGTGTGTATCCAGAAAAGACTCTTTATATTTTTCCTTGAGATTTCTCTGTCGACCCTAACTAATCTCTTCTTATTGGATTTGCACCCCTGGAAACCTTTCTTTGAAGACAGTCTAGTCACCAGAGGAAACTGTCCAAACGGTCAGAGATTTGAAAAACAGTCAGTGAAGGAAAAAGCAGTCTTTGCTGACCAGTGGAAGTTCATGAAAACTTCTCTAAAGCCTTATAAAAACATGTCATTTTAGCGCAGCAACGCACAGAAAATATAGGGCCAAATCTGACCACCTCATTATGGGCTCCTTGGACAACTCGGAAGGTTTTGCTGCATGTTTAGTTGGACTTGTTCTGTTCTTCCTCAGCCTCCTTCTGCTGCCCAGGGCCACATTTGGTTGACATGAGAAGAGACAGCTAATTTTTACCACAGAGAATCATCCACAAAGGTAGATCACAACAAAATAGTCCCGGGTGATGGGCTTGGGCTGTCAGTGCTGGAAACACTGTATGGGTGGTATGGACCAGCAACAAGGGAAGATGGCACAAAAGGTGCCATCTTACTGGTGCCTGAGGATGGAAGGAAGGAAAGAGCTTTAGACCCTCTGAAGAGGGCAGGAGGGGCTTTGGATTAAGTGCCTGAAAACACTTAAGTGCTTGAAAACACTTTTTTTTTAAAACATGAGGGGTGTGGAGGGGAATTGCACTGCTTGACTGCTGTTTTTGCTTTGGACTTTTTCTGAAACCTCAGCAACTGGAAATACTGAAGCTCTGATGTTTTTGCCCAACAAAGAAGATCCAAACACATCCCCTCCATCACTGTTTTACACATTTTGTACACAAAGACATTGACTAAATTTCTTTAAAGCTGGGTCCGGTATATCTACACATTTCCTAAAGCCCGCAGATCACCAATGGAGAAAAAAACAATGAGCATTGTGCTTCAGAGGTACTATTTTCTGTTGTTCCACTGACTTCATAAACAACCATCCTCAGTGGGCTGACTGCAGAATTTTTCTGGAACATTGAGAAGAAAAGGGTACCTCACAAAATAGCCATAATTTCCACTACATTGTATACTTTGTCTTGGAGCCAGTTCCTACCTGTTCTTTACTTTGTGTAGATAGATATGTCTGTACTGAGAGCATTTAACCACTCACTGATCTGACTGGGCAGAATTCTGAGGCTTTTAAATGTGGTTATGAATGTGAATGTTCCCCCAGCAATGGGGAAGAATTCACATCCCTTGAAACAAAGGTCTGTCTTTACTCTTCTCCCACCTGCCTCTTGTCAGTCACCTGTAGTGCACGGCTAGATGAAATAATAAAACAGCACAGGAAATAAATCTACTGTTCAAGAGGCAAAATAGCCAGTTTGGAGTTAATATAGAGCATGACTTATGTTAAGCAATTAATTTGTCTATTCCTCCTATGTTATCATCCTGATCTGGGTGTCTGAGCAGATTATATAAGTTTTTAAATATTATTTTACTCCCAAAATTCATGCCTCATTCTTACGCTTATACTGATACCCTGTATTTTCCTGACCTTCTATCTGGAAGTGACAAAATATTAATAATAAATTTGTATGACCTTTACCATTCCCAAACACAAATTAGGCTTATGTTCTTTGCATTGGCATTTGAAATTAGTTATTTGGCCTGCACTGACAAGTGTGTAGGGGAGCGATAAGGCAACAGTGCAGTATTGATGCAAAAATAAGCATAATAATCTTCTTAAAAACTGTTTTAGTAAAAAAGAACAGATAGAAACTCCGTCTCCTTGAGATCATGGTTTAGGTCTCTGTCCTTCCTGAAGTGATGTTTGGGACCTATAATCTGTCTTTGTTTCCAGTCCAAGAGGGATGTATAATAAGTTAAAGTAAGAGGTCAGCATACAAACCCCGTGTAATTATATGCATGCACACCAGCAGAGCTTTGAGTTTGTTTTAAATATTCAAATGTTAGAAGATCTCTGTGTGTATCTTCATGCTGTCTCTCAATAAGAAAAGTGTACTGCAACTTTATAATGACAGCTTTCAAGTTAGTTAGATGTCTCTTGTACCTTTTCACGGTGTTCGAGCAACTCGATGACCTTTCAGCTACTAACCTCCGTTTTTATTCTTCAAGTGAATGTGGTAGGTAAAAAATATGACAATGATAATTTTTTTAAAAAAAATATTTTCTTTTGCTCATATCATTATGCTGATAGTTTTACCAGAGCTGTAGGCTGTCACTTCTCTTGGATCAAGTATATATTTCTTATGTCCAAGGCTAAGTTTCTGGGTCTGGCACTCTTTTCAGCTGGATTTCCTAAGGGAACATGTGCATGTTCCTCAGATACTTGTGACCGCAGCCTTTCTTTTAAATCCATTATTCCATTTAAAACAAATCTCACACAGGCAGATAGACGTCTCTGACATGTTAACTCCCTGCAAAGATGATAAAGATGAAAGGCTGCTGAAAGGAGAGACAGCTGCTACTGTTCTCACTGAGGGACAGAAGGGAAGCACTCACTGCTTCTCCAGGCTGCCCAGCTGGCCCAGCAACAGCCTGACCTCATGTCCAGGACTGTCTGGAGACACACAACACACACATAACTTCAGCTACTGGGCAGCAGAACTAGCCAAGGGATGTGGAATATGTTTGGGGTAGCAAAGAGAAAGGTGTCAGAGATGTAGAGGGCTCCACGAAAAGAAACATAGGAAGGGTGTTAGAAGAGGTGTCTGAGGCATAAGAGAGCAAGAGGAAACATCACTGCTGTAGTGCTCAGCTCTCCCAGTTTTCCTTCTTGTCAAATAACATTTCCTCCCCTTCTTCTCACTACCCTACCACTTCCATGACGACTTTCCTACAGCTATTTGAGCAGTTGCCCATCTAAGATCTGTGATTTATCTCTTGTTCTGACGGAACCCAGTCATTTCTCTTCATCTGATTTTCTAAAGAGAAGATACCTATGCTCTCACACAGACTGTGTGAGGCCATTTTTCTTTGCCTTCATCCTCTCTGTAACTGTCAAACTTCATGAATGATTTCAGTCAAAGGGTGGAGGAAGAAAAAAACCTCAAAGATATTAAGTTCTTATATCTTCCATGAAATTAAACCGCAGGGCAGAGGAGAGATGCCTAATCCAGGAAAAGTATGAGATGACACATTTTTAGAGAGGAGAAAATCCATAAGTTAATGAATGAGACTATATCACTGTCTTTGCCACAAAAAAAGTTTCCATTGTAACGCACAGCTCAGTCTAAGAAGTCAACCTGGATGAAAGGGGCTTCTGTGGACCTGGTGCTCAGAGGACAGAGGGTTTCTTCAGAAAAAAATGAGGCTAGGGAAGACATAGTTTATTACAGAGGAGAACACACAGAGTGTTCTCACAGCACTTTTCTTTCTCAGAGCACCTTAAGAGAGTACTGCGTTTATGAGTTTGGGGAGAGGGGACTGTAATTTTCTTGTAAAGTGTCAGGATCTCAGGTAGACAACAGCACTCAGTATCACCATTCTATAATGACTGAGAAGTCATCTTGGAGCAGCTGGAGGACAAAGTTAAATGGGTACACATGTATGAAGGCATAAAACCTGACATTCTCTGTTTAAACAGAAATCTGCAGCAGTTTTTAGTGTGGTGAGAGGAAGGGAATCTGTGGGAGTTGTATAAGTAGGTTTGCACTCTTAGAATTGTTTGAAAGTCACTTGGAGCACTTACTCTGTTTACATCATTTAGAATATATTCTATGAACATTAGTTCTTTTCTGAGACCTATGATAGAGTTTCCTTATGATACTGACTCAAAACTATTAAGATCCTGTAGGCAAGTGTTACACGTGACAGCCTTGAGGTTTAAAAGTGAACAATTTCTAAAAAGCCATGAAATTTAGGAAGGCTGGACAGTCTTTCAACAAACAGATATACTGAGACAGAAATAAAATACTTAAGTTGTTATCTCTATTTCACATCATAACTACACTTTGTGATTTCAGGCCTTAAAATTTCCTGATAAGTCTCCATTGAATATTCAATTTTCTCCCTAGGAAAGTTTCAGCACTCTGGCATTTTCTCTAATATGCTGTTACTTTGTAGAAGAGGTCTATTTAATAAAATAGTAAAAAAAGATTACACCATGTGAGAAAGCTGACATGATCCAGGCAGAGAAATCTAAGTAACAAACACTTGAAGAAGTACTTGTTAATGTTGGGCTCTGATGTGTTTGGAAAAAGCTCTTCATCAACCAAATAATGAAAGCCATGATCAGTTCACAGATAATTCTCCAACAGAAGAAGGGTCAAATCTGACAGATGAATTGCTCATGAAGGCCATTTTGATGAGCTATAATTATATGAGTGAAATTCTATTGTCTCCTGTCTCCTGATTAAATAATACTCACAAATATGGAAGCGGATAGAAAGGAGATTAAGTTTTCACAGTCCGTAGGAGAGGTTGTATTGATTCTAAGTTGTTGCTGTGTAAATAATTAAACCATGATTTCACTGTTAATTTTGTTTGTCTACTCTGTGTAAAGGCTACATAGATGCATCAGTGAAAAATTAATATATTTCTACCACTGCTCAAATAATGGAAATCTATAAAGATGAAATTACTGTAGTGGTTTGAAACCACTCATTAATGATCTATCTCATCTTCAGAAAATCTCTCTGATGTCTAATGATCCTGGCATATGAGACAGTAATTTTTAATATTTTTTAAAGCCTTTGTATTTTCTATAACAAATAGATAACTATGCATGGAAGATGTAGCTTAATCAGCCAGACTTAATGTGCTGAGTTTCACTCAGGCTATATACTGACCTGATTTGTTCTTGATGTCTCCCTGCTTCGACAGATTTCTTGCCTGCGTAGATCAAAAGTATTAGCTGGCCATGTACACTTCATCAAGGGCAATGCTGAACAAGCTGAATCAGCAGACAGTGGTTATCAATGAGGTCTGCCATACCCATTCCTTTTACCACAATAAAACTTAGCTGCAAGATGACATGTATCTACAAACTGAAGGGAAAAACAAACAGCAAGGAAGGTCTGAATGATGCAGCCTCTGAGTAATTAGCATGGTAATACCTGAGGCATATTTGTACACACCACATCCATGCTAATTGCTCGTTTACCAGACTAATTTAACATCAGTTATTTCTGGGTTTATTCCATCATCAGTATATTTCTCTTTTTACTAAGCTAGTGTAATTTCAGTATCAAGTGTGTTTTGACTTACATACACATAGTAACCCTTCAATATCCACAGGGGAGCACAGTTTACACCAAGCTTTTCAGTTGAACTGTCTTATGTATAAAAGCAGGAGAATTTGCATTTCAGACCCCAACATGACCATTTCAGACCTGCTTCTTTCAAAGACTTCTGATAGAGAAACCTCCAATCACCATGTGGCTGCCCAATGCACTTTAAACTGTTCTTTTTTCTTTTTTCTGTTTTCTGCAGATTTCATAATATTTAATTTCCTCCGAAGTTTAATCATTCACAAAGGTCTCCCAGCTGCTAAAGTGATTAGCTTTTTCTGCACATCTGAATGGTTGTGGTAAATAAGAATTAGAAAGCCTAAGTTCTGTTGTGCAGCGCGGAATAAGACTTCATCTGCAAGGAGATTAACTAACTGATATGTTATGCAATTTCCATTTTTAATGTGTATGTTTCTGTGATATTTATAAATATTGGTATTTTTCTTCATCATCTACCAGTAGGACTACAAAAAGATACATTGTTGTTCTTATTGAAAAGCTGTTGTAGGATGTTGAATTTCATTTTTACATTTTTTGGGGGGAGATAAATTGTACTCTCCACATTTATGGAAGCAAATTAGAATTTTGTAATTGTTTTGATGCCAAAACATTATGCTTTTATTTCAGGCTGTGAATGGAAATCTCAGTCATCCTGAAAAATCTAGAAAGAAGAAGAGGCTGGTGGATTTCTTGGTAGTTCTCTGAAGATAACTAGATAACTAACTGACTAGTGTACAAGCTGCATGGATCCACTGGGCATCATAACTGCTCTGGAGATTTCAGGCCATTAGCAAGCATACAGTGTTCCAGTGTAGTGTAAATACAGCATCTTTTTTAATCAGTGACCAATGAGAAGTATCACAGATATGAGGTCCAACACAAAAACCCCAAGACTAACCCTATAGCTTGGGAAACAAGAATGGGAGAGGAGAGACAAAGAGGTGGTTATAGAATGTGTTCTAATCTGTCACAGTGAGACAAGGCTCAACCTTATCGCTTCGCTCAGTACAAGTGGACATGTGTTTAAGTATATATGCTCTCTCAGCCTTGCTTGGAAAATGCGAGTGAACAGTGAGTTAACATAACATAGTGTTTCTTGTGAAACTGAAGAAATCCACAGTGGAAACTTTTCAATTATTGCCTGTAACACATTTTTTTGTTGGTAGAAGATATGAAAGCAAAAATGATGGAGATTCTCAATAGCCTTTCGCAAAACTATCTGCAGAATTGCCTTAAAAGTTGGCAGCATCACATATAGCTGTGTGCCAACTCAGAAGGGAACTATTTTGAAGGTGATTGTAGGTTATTTTCTTAATTTGTTAAATAAAAAGAATTATAGGCACAGACTCTTTTTTTTTCCATGTCGAACCTCATACATGCTTAAATAGATTGTCTACCAACAATCAGGATACATGTTTCTTACCTGTATGCTTAAAAATGAAGGAGAGGTGAAAAGCTCAGAATGGATTAAAAAAAAAATGTATCTAGATGGTTTGCTTACATGCCAGGCCAAGTACATGCTCCTTCAAACACAAAACTTAGAAATATTCTGTTCAGCTGCTCTCTATCCCTGGAGACAGCAGGAACTCAGGATGTTTTAGTTTCTGTGAACAAAGACCTATACAGCCTGAAGTGCCCACTGATAAGGGGGGCCTGAGTTATCTTCCTGGAGTGCCTGGTTCACTCCAAGGTAGCTTTTCTATCTGTAAGGACAGTAGACAGTGGATCTTGTTGTACCTCCCCTGAGACATTGATAAGAGGTGCGTTTTGTCACTGCTTTCCACAAGTCATGTGTAAGACTTGTCAAACCTGCTGGAATTCAGAAGCTACTTACTCCTGTGTTTCCCATATGTAAAAAGGTGTGAGTTATTCTGTATGGGATTAGGGGGCATACGTATCAGCCAGGCCCTCCATAAGAGACCCCAGACTACTATGAACGTTTCACTGTATTATAACAAATGGAGTAATTTTAACAGAAAATAATGGAAGGCCTGTGCAAAGATGTTCTCTACTTGGCAGTGGAGCACCCTCTTGGCAGCTTGAAGTCACTGCTTGTCAGCTGCACTTTCAAAGCCAGAGGTGGTAATCACTCCCAGGGACATGCAAGAAGAATGTTTTTAACACATCAGAAGAGGGATATGAGAAGGAAATGTCTCTGTTACATTGCCCAGCTGCATTTAATAAAACATGAGGGGTTTTTGTGTCTAACTGCAGCTTCAAGAGGTGAATCTTGAAGAGATGGAAACAGACTTTGTCCTGTATATCTATTTTTATCCATGACTTCCTGGTGGTGGCTCCACATTCAGCAACCTGCTACTTGTGTTACCTTGAAGTGAGGTATAATGAATCTACCAATTATTAGGGTGGTGGATGACCCCAGCAGAGAGCAAGGTAGTCTGCTGGGAGTCATTTTATTTAATGCACTGTGGACAGCAGACAAAATTTTCTTAGCTTTATGGAAAAAAGTGGACATTACTTTCAAAAAAAATAAATTCTGTTGAATAATTTTCTCAAATGTTTGAAATAGAAGAGTAGGATATGGAAGCAATTAATTCCACAGACAAGCATTTTTGAACTATTGTCTTATCTGCTCATTTAAATCCCTGGCCCAAGTTTTCCATTTTTCTATTAATAGTAGCTTCATTTAAGAAAAGATGATATTAAGCTTTAAAACTAAAAACTGAATAGAGAACAAGCTTCAAACAAACCAGCCTGAAAGGACCAGTTGGCAATTACACCTTAAAAAGAGAAACCAGGAAAGTTACAACCTTTTCCCGTGTTAATATTATCATCCATCCAGAACAAAAATGAGACATGTAAAGCAATTACTGTAGCAGTGAAAGGGCACAAAGAGATGTATTGGAGAACCTAAAATCTGTGTCTATGTTTGCATACAACTACCAGAAGTGTCTTGAAATTTGCAGTCTGAGCAAATGGAGGACTTGATCAAAAACAGAGCATATATTTTACACAACAAGGGGCTTTATACAGATGCACTAAATTACAAAGGCAACTGAAGGATGTTTCAGACAGACTTGACAGATTACATGTTGCTGCTGTTACTGTCACAGTCTCTGTGTAAATCTGGTTTAACAACAAAGAACTGACATCACACAAGGACAAAACTGAAAAACAATTCAGAGGGCCTGTAGAACTTTTCACATTGCAAATACCAAGGCAGCCAAATAGAAAGGTCCTTAAATATAGGGGTCAAAGAGTGAATCCAAAATGGGGAAAAAAACATTTCAGCTGAAAAGTAACAGTCTGCATTATGCTTTTCATGCATTGAAATGATGGATACATGGAAACACATCGACTAAGATTTTTTTCCTCTTTTTAAAGGATTTGTTTGTCAGCTCAGAATCACTTGAGTGATTTCAGCAATTTTGACTGAAAATTTATAGTGGGTGAGAAGATGAAAGATAAAATAACCTGGTGTAAGTATAACCAATATCAAAGAAGTGACAAGAATGTGAGGATAAATTGGGCAGGGACTTAAATATCCTGTTCTTGTCATTGACTTGGTTTAAAGCATAAAAGAACATTCAAAAGAGATTACAACTCTAGTAGCTGGAGGATTTTGATAGTCAGATTGCATGAAGGCATGCATAGAGGTGTCTGAAGATCTCAGATTTTGTAAGGATATTAAAACAAAAAAAAACCCAAAACCCCAGTCCTTCTCCTCAGCTAGTGAGCTGCATCCACATGCTTTTACTTTGTGTCAGTAGCATTTCTGGGAAGCACCACTATGTGCAGATGCTTTCCTTCTAGGCAGTGGCCGCCACTCCTAAAGTCTGTGACTGAACAATTCTGGCTTCAGATATCTGCCCTTTCCTTAGGAATCCTGTTGCCTTCCCTGAGTGCTCATCTTTCCAAGGCACAGTGTTTTGAACCCGCAGAGTTTGGCACCCGCAGCCAGCCATAACCTAAGACAGTTAGGAGGACAGGGAGATCTCTCTGTTTTCCCACCAAAAATCCTGACTACAAGCAATCAGCTGTCAGCGGTGCTGACCAAGGTATTTGAGATACATTGCCACTGAAGACCCTCATATGTTCCCTGGGTGGAAAAAGAGATTGGTGGTGTCATTAGAAATAATATTGGCGAGACCAGAGAAGCAGACTTACCTGTGTGTGTCACTGGAAGGACAGGAGACAGTAATAAAGGAAAGAATGGTGGTGGCATGGAAGGAGCTGAGGATACACCGTGACTGAAAGTCTGTTATAGGATGATTGATATCAGAAACTTCTGAAAACCTTTTCTAACACCTTAAACAGTGGTAGCAATAAACAGGTACCATGCACAGTGCAAATGCCAGCGGCTCCTCACAGGGTTAACTTTTCTGGTTTGCCACTACTGAGCCTAGATTACCACACGCTCTTAGGACAGATTGATCCTGTTCCCTATCGGGCCAGGTATTTAGAGTTCATCAGCATAACTGCACTGCCTTCAGGAGGGGCAGTAACTTTCATGGAACTAGTCCTCTTTATAACAGCTGGAGGTCAACCAGTAATGTATGAACATGCTGAATTTATGGTCTAAGAAAACTCACAGGTGTTTGTTTTCCCCTCTTTCCCTCACCACTACTATTTCATTGTGCTATAGGAAGGAGCTGTGCTTCGATACATATTGCATGAGTGTAGAATAAGTAAAGTCTTTCCCATTTATTTATTTATTTATTTTACAATATTATTTTGCATTCATTATTGGAAAACTAATCAGAAGCTTACCTATAAACATTATGGTAGGAATTATATTCTTCACAGGTCAGTTACATAGCAAAAGGCTCTAGTCCTTACAATCTCAATCCTCTGCCCCAGGCACTTCCTATAGTTACGGTATTTTTCATATTCAATATGGGTAAAACAGCTAATATTGAAGGAAAGTAATTAAAAAATATTAATACTTTTCCAGACACAGTAGCAATAAAAATGTGTGAACAAATAATTTGTAGATACCATTGTCTGGTGCTTCTGCAGGAGGAAAAGCATACCAAAGATCTCAAAGTCTTCTTAGAGGCATTTAATTAGAATAATCTTGTATTGTGCTGTTTTTACTCCATATGACTCACTAGAAACAGTGCAACAGACTATTTAAATCCTAGAGCAATGTTTTGTAAGTATTTTCAACAAATTTTTAATTTTTCAAAATCTGTTTCTGAGTGAGAAAAGACTAAAGTGTTCTAAATGGAAGCTGTGAACCTCTACTGCCAATTTACCACTTTACAATATGATGCAAATTTCAGTATCCCGTGGACGTGTATGATATTAATGCTGACATCTTTCAGGCTTCTAACAATATTGTTACTGTGACAAAGCATTATTTGAGTCCAAAATTCGCTCTTCTTTAAGCAGTGGCTACTCCTTTAAATTTAGGACAATTTAGTTGTAACGCAGAGTCTTATATTTCACATCGCATGCAGTTTTGTTAACCAAGGTATAGCTCTACCAACTGATGAGACCTAGGATAATAGTAATGTGGGGCTGCACTCTAACTGGAAATGACAGAATTAAAAAATAAAGCAGATTTGCTGTTAGTTCCACTGAGGTCAGTCAAGAAAACACCTTTAGCACATGGAGTAAAGCAAGCAAATGATCAGAAGTCAGTCAACACTTTTCCTTCCAACACAGCTGCACATTGACATGGATCTCTGTTACTTATTGCCATATTGCTGAAAATTAATACTGCTGCACCATCACTTTCTTTCCCTCACTTTGATTATAAAATGTTTTTTGCCGGTTCATGAGAGAAAAATGAGTTTCCTTGCACATTGTCTCTACCATCTAAGTGTTCAGTTGCTCCAGAATTTATAAAAAAGAGGCACAGAGCTCCTCACTATGAGCCTCTCTTAGACCCTTCATGTGTTGTTTTCACCTCACTCTGCTTGTCCACCAAGAGATTGTACAAGGAGAAATTTTGCCACATTCTTATCCAGTGCAGTGAAACGCCACAACAGGTCTGAGGAACCCAGTAAAAGCCAGCAATGTACTATTGGATTTCTTCAGCCACATCCAAACCCAGCTGTCTCATGGCCATTGCTTGCCTATCCCTAAATGAGATATGAATGCACAAGTTCATCACGCGCATTAACCATGCAGAAAGTTGCAGCAAATGTCAGGTGACTCCATTGGGGCTGGCTTTAGTTTCTTTAGTGATGTGTAGACAAATATCCCAATTAATTCTTTCATACCCACCTCGCTGTTGTTGGTAATGTGATTCATCCAGTGGTAACAAGATCCAGGCTTAGTGCACAAGAGTGACTATAAACTTCTTTCCACAGGTTTTATAGAGAACTTGACCTACATCATCCCTGTTATCACTGCACATTGCTGACCTTCCCAGTTAAGATCAAATTGAAGGATGGCTTTATAGAATACACACACATCCACTGGGAATTAAGGTAAAGCTCAAACTCACTTCAAGCGTCACCAGAATGAGCTTTGAACCACAGGATTCCAGAGCTGAAGGGCTAACCTTTTGCCTTATTAGCTATCCATATTCTATCAATTTCCCTTCCCCGCAAAAACTAGACTGTTCAAACCAAACAGAATCGCTCCCCTGTTTCCAGTGACGTATCTCCACCATGTTCAGTTTAGTCTGTAGCTCAGGAGTGTTCTACCCTTCTCCCTGCAAAAGGACAGCACTTATTTTTATAGCATAAATAGCAAGCACTGAACACATCAGCATGCATAAAATTGACCAGTACAAAGTTTCCTATTGACTTTTTATCTTGGATGTGTAGGGAAATAAACAGGAAAGAACATGGAAAAGGAGGAGGATAGAGTTAGCTCTTTTTTTCTTATAGAGGCCATATAGGTTGTAGGATAAGAGTGCTTCAAAACAGTCTGTGTTTCCAAATCAATCCTTCCTTCCTCCTTAGCTCTATTATATTCACTTCTACATAAATATCTTTAAAGGATACTCATACTGGAATACTATACAGTAACATTTTTGATAGTGGAGATAGCTCAGGAATGGACAGTGATAACTGGCATCTGTCCTATAAACAGCATTTATTAACCTGGGAGCCACATTCACATGGAGCCACCTAGACTGTTATCAGAACCAAGTCAATGTATGATGTATTTCAGTGTTCTGCACAGATCCAGCTGCTCTGATCTGTGGCAGCTCTTGGCATGATAATCCGTTACACAGGGCAGATATCCTCTTAATGATCCTCAACCCGCATTTGCAGTCACTTTCTCTGTCTTCCTCCACCATCCTGTTTTATTCCATCCATGACGAAATTTCACAGTTACATGCCTCTTCCTCAGTTCATGTTTCACATCCTACATTTTAGCATTCCTACTAGCTCTGTTTTTAGGTTCTGGTGTTCAGTTGCCAACCAGATGAAGGGCCACTGGTTCTTGATATTAGTAATTCACTTTCTTTGGTCCCGCTGAGAGCCACAGAAAAGCTAATGCCTAACTTGGAGCTCAGTAGAGCAATAAACTTTTGATATTCTCCATATGACAGAAAGTGACTGAGTAATTCACCTGCATGGAAACTTCATTTAAAAATGTGGAAGTATTTCTAATATTATTGAGCTTTACAAACCAGACTTTCAGCTGGACTCAGTTTAGAGTTTAAAAAAACTTAGTTATTAAGTATTTCTGGAGTGTGCAAGCAGCTTCTAGCCAGTGACAGAGGATTTCTACAGCTTCTCTTCTTGCTGCGTATGAAGAGAGCTTATTTTTGGTAACTCTAGTTAATGATTGATGAGACCAATTTCCCAAACATAGCTCTCTTAATTATTTCTGCAATGGTTCAGTTTGCATGCCAATTACGAAACTCTGAAGTGAAGAAGGGCTTGTGTGTCTGAGAGCTTCTCTGGTTTTTTTCCAATGACCTCACTGGTCCATTAAAAGCTATCCCCTCTCTATGTAAACTTAGCTTGGCTTATATGCTTAGATGGTCACTATTATAACAACATTAATACTATACTTATATCAGGCACTTACTTTAGCATGATTAATTTTATTTTACCATTAATTTCTTCCCAAATTTCCATTTTTCTTTGTTTTAGTACACAAAGAGTGGCTCTCTGTGTTCTTGAGATAAAACTGAAGTGAGTTCACCAGAGTTAGCCCTGCACACCACAGCAGAGTAACTGAATTATCAGACTTGAAGGCCACTTGACAAAACTAGTCTTTGCTGGTAACATTTTGCTCCTTGACAGTCCGGATGACTCAAAGCATGTAACAAAGGAAATGATAAGGGATCAGATGATTGAGATGCTGAATGCTGGGAACAGATGTGTAACCTTATGTTTGTCACCGCAGCGTGAGGACTCACACTACTACAGCATGCTTCCTCACACCACAGCAAGTGCAGCACAGGACTCAATTTCCATTTTAATTACACAACCATTTATCAGTACTTGCCCATAATAAGCAGATAAAGTCCTTCATTGCTATTTAGCAGTGGATAATTGACTTATATCTGCTGGCACTCACAGTGTCTTTTCCAAGGGCCAGACCTCAAGGTCTTTACTCAGGTTCCCACTTAGTTCCCATATTGAAAAATTTCCTGTGAAAACAAAGAAGGAAAAGACTGAGTTTAAAGAAATTAGGTGCTGATAGTGTTTTCCCAAGTCACCGTCAACTAAATACTTTTTTCTTCTCAGGTGTTTTCTTTTTCATCTTTTTTTTTTTTCTTATAACACCTGATAGGCTGTGGTCTTTGACTCTTACACTTCTCGTGGCCACCATTTAGTCAGCTTGCTATTTCTAAGGCATGCTGTCTAGTCTGGTACTTTTCAGATGTGTTTTTTTATGCAGTTTTGGTTTTGCCCAATCACTGTACTGACTTCCACCAACAGGGCTGAAATGTCTAAATATAATTGCACTTATATAATATTGAATTAATCCTACTTGTTTCATCTCTTAATCTAGGACGTATCTACACTATCTCTTGAGGACTCCTGGTATTGTGTTCAGATGTATTTGAGTAAGCTTTAATTTAACGAACTAGCACATCAGTATACACTTATGTTTCAGTATCACTGACAGCACAACCTAAGCAGCTTTCCATGGAGGCTACACACAGTCTTTCAAGACTGCATGCAGAGGCAGGCAGTAAAGTGCATGTTTTGCAATTTCTTATGCTTGAAAAATTGAGTTGTATTGGTCACGACCACGTGTTTGTGACAAACTTTATTGCCTAAATCCTTCTTTTTGAAATTCTCATTTATTTTCAGGTGTCCTAAAAATGCTGACTATTTCATAAATTTATTTTCCATTTCTTATTTCTGGTTATGTTTTACTTTTGTTTAGAAAAAAACCAAATCACCTTCTATTTAAGAGTTTGGGGGTTTTTTTTGGTCAAAATTTGATAAGAAATTCTCTGTCTCAAGTGCTAGAGGGGAAAAAAATAAACTGGAGGCCTGCAAAGCCAGCTGTGTTGTCATCTTAACTTTCCTTGCATCACTGTAGTGAGAAGAACATCTAAAGCTATAATCTTCTTAAGAGAGATCTTCCTATGTTATACTAAAACAATCTTGTGAAAATTGCAAGATAAGAAATATTTAACTTACTGTTATAATTTTAAATTATATTGTTGCTGTCTTATTTGACTGTGATTCGTGAAGTCCTCCCAATTAATTTTTTAAGCTATTACTAAACAGCACAGTGCATTTGATGGCATTTAGAAATGAAAGAAATCTTCCTTCCATTTCCCCCACAATCTGTTTAAAGTCTGAAAGGTATTAACAGCATAATGGAAGTCATACAGATGGATTTTCAAAGACTTCAACAAAAAAAAGGACTAAGTCACCCATGATTGATCAAAGGGATAAATGGATTTTCCCCATTTAATCTTGAAAGACAAAACCTTGATATTCAGTGTCTCACTGAAGCATCGAATCTAAAGGAATATTTTCCTACTGTTACACTGATGAAATACTGTTAAACTTTAAATCATCATGAGTCTACTATTTTTTATACTTGGCACTAGCCTTCCCATGACATGTAGCTGCAATCAGAGTGAAATAATGGCAATGTCTTATTAATTTGCCACTTTATCCCAAGATTTCTTATTTATCACCTGCTGTTATTCAGCCTTCATGGGTTGCCATCATTGGTTAGGGAAGTAGATATTTAGGTATTTAAAGATCTTTTGTTGTGTAAGAACTTGTCTAATTTCAGATAATTCTCTTCTGCTCGTTAAAAACATGTCTTCTGACTATGAATATCTGTCTAGCATTGGCATTCTCAGAACTACACAAGGTACTACATTAACACAGCCAAAAGATAAAATAATTACCTTTGTTCCATAAGGTAAAACTTCTGAGTTGAGCCTTAGATCACATTCAGTTTTTGGTTACTGTGCCATATTGCAAAGCCAGCTGACCTGCTGTATACTTGCCCTTCAACCCAGAATGCACTATTGTTTTGCTGATTCTAGAAAATCATGACTAGTTGCCACAAATCTTATCAGCTATGGCATAGTCTCTGAGCTTGTTGTTGTGGAAGATTTTGTTTAGTGGAACAGTCAATTAATTTGCCATTTGATTTAATAGGAGTATTCATTTTGCAGAAAATTTTGGTGATGATTATGGGAGAGAGTGATTTTATTTTTATTTTTATTTATTTTATTTGCACTTTCTGGGGTTGCAGGAATAGGAAGCTCATCCTAGCTCAGCCAAATTTAGGGCAGGATTGACTCCACTAGAGACCTTTAAAAGTATATGTGGAGTAAGTTTTTCAACAGGGCAACAAACATCAGTTTGCTTATCAGTTAGGACAGTCATACTGAAACAGGGGTTTTGTTTCTTACTTATGCGAGAAAATGTTAAGGTAGATGGAAGAGGCAGCTACAGCATCTATGAGGGAAATTTCAAATATGGCATAGGCCATGGAGGTGTCTGGATATTGGACTTGCGAGATTAGCAGCATTTTAGAGCTGGTTCTTCATACAAGATGTTTCCTGAGAGAGCTGCTGGAGGAGAAGTTTCACATTATGAAAGTGTAAATGAAGACAAGAATAGGCATCAGACTGAGTTTTACGGATGTGATAGAAAGTTAAGATGACTTTCAGACACGTGACATACAAAAAGACACCCTGACCCTCCCCCCAGAAAAAATCTATATAGAAGAAAAAGGACCCCTGGCATTATGTGACTGTGAGAAAAACATCTCTGTGAAGGAGAGCCCAAGCACTTGAGTGTTTTCACTCCACCAAGGGAAAAAGCCAGCAGCATGATATAATGGGATAGCGAGAAGGAAGAAAAGAACTAGCCTGAAGTGAATAGACAACAAGACAAGGAGAGATAGAAGAATGCTCCAGAGGTGTTCAAAGGCATTCAAAGTAAAGAAAGAAAAAAAGAATACTGAGCAGAAAAAAAGAATACTGAAGAGAAATTGATATCTCTCTTGTTAGTGCCAGTGCATCACTGAACCCTCATAATTGAGATGAATAGGTAGGCAAGTTATGAAAGAGAACCAAAAAGGTGCTGTCTGCTGGCGAGCACATTAGGTAGACTCAGAATTTAAGAGGAAGCTGACATAGTGTGGAGAAAGGCCACAGTCTGCTCTTTGTGTCAGAGGAGGCAGCCAAGTTCTTGCCATGGACAACAAACTGTTTAATCCGATGGAGAAAATAGTAGAAAAATGGAAGAACTGGGGATCATTACCATCCAGAAAGGCGGATGAAAAGGATTCAAAAGTTTGGAGAACAATAAGTGATTTCTTGGTTTTTGTAGCATATTCAAGCATTCACAGGTACACTACCTTTTCTTAAAGGAGATTGAATTTGACATTACTTTTCCACAAGAATATAAGGTAGGCAATCGCCAGAGAAAGTTAAGAGAGTCTCAGATAACCTTTACTCCCTGTACAGATACCATGAGCAGCTGAAACAATCTATATGCTGTGTCTGTGCGACTTTATATGAAAGAGACAGCTGTGAGTAAGGGAACACACAAGAATGTACATATTCTGCCTGGGAGCTCAGGTCTGGATTGGTGGAAAACACTGAAGAGTTTTATGCTTGAAAGAGGCTGAGATTCTTGGAAATCTTGTGAAACCAGACACCACAGGAAAAGTGAGAAAATGGAGGAAAAGCAGGAATGAAACTGGAATGAAAGCATTCGTGCATTCAGCAAAGAGAGATGAGAGATGTTGTGCTGGATATTCATTAAGCAGCTGACAGAATGAATTACACTGTGACAGCAAGGATAAAATCTTTTCTGATAAAGATTACTCCAAAGGAGCATGTTAAAAACAGCATTACAGACTTTTTAGAGCTGGATATAGATGTAATAATGAGTGAAATTGTATCATTAAAGTGTATTTCAAATGCACTCTAGGAAAAAAAGAAACACAAAAAAACCCCAAACCATACAAAGCACCAAACATGATAAGTTATAGACATCTGGGATACTATATTTGCATTTTTTTGACAAGTAGGCAGTGAAACAATAATACTATTTTAGATTTGGATTTGATAAATAGCAAAGAACTTGGAATAAACACTCAAAGTGAATAATCCTGGATTAAATAACTGTGGCAGACTTTGATTTTTTTAACTGAAAGACAGAAAATTTAGGAGGAAGTAGTGTATGAATGTTTAAGAGTAAATGTAAAGAAACTGAAGCAGTTAGTCTGTGAGGCTGATAAGAATTACTTTCAAGGATTTCCTTGGGAAAGTGGTAGAATTGCTTTAGGTCTGAATTGCAATACTTGAGTTTTTACTGATGAAGAGGGAGAAAATGGTAAAGAAGAAATACAACTCCCCTAAAAAATACAGAAAAGGAATGGATTACCAAGAAAATTACATTTTTGTAGTTAAAATGTACAGAAAATGAAAATTTAAAAGATACTGAAATGGGACTTGAAAATTAAAATAAATTGCTACTAGTAAGGGAATAGGGAACAAACTTTGGGTAGTTTTGCATTTAATATCTTCTGTGCAGCAGTTTTGAAGGCCAAGACTCTGAGCCAGATGGTCTCTTTAAACTCTCCCTCTTCTTTCCACTCAATTTCTACACTTTCTGCTTGGCAACCTGAGGAGGAAAATAGTGGAAAATTAATTCTAGCATTAGCTAGCTTTTGTCTGTGTGTCTGGCCCCCTTAAGTCAGTCTGCAGATGTGAATGTGCCAACAACTTAGAATAGTTGCCAGGAGCATTGTCAGGAAATACTCTCTCAATTAGGGACAAAATGTTCATTCTGATGATGATGAATCCACAGACTATTCAGCAGAGTTTTCTATATGGTACCAATGGCTCAGGTATACAACACAGCAACTGCATGAATTCCTCACCATGCATTTCTGTCAGAGAGATACAAAAGGTCCATCCATGATGGTCAAAAGGCCCATTTTGAAGTGCTTCTCTATATAAATATGTTTCACGAAGATGAGTCCTACATATTTTCCTGTTCAGTATATACAGTAGCCCTATTGATGAAATTGAGGTTGCATGCTCCTGTGTCCACCATGTAGCATCAATACTCATATCATTGGGAGAAGAGCAATTTTGCCCACCTGCTGCAACTCCGAAAAGGGATCATTTCTTATCAACACACAGTTCAACACACTCTTACCATCTGAAACTTGTATTCGTAACTGTTAACAGGGAGACTTTTAAAAGGTAGCAGTTTTGACCACTCCCACAGAATATTAAACCCAGACATGATTCTATTTGATTTGTGATTCAGATTACCAAGTGGCCAGAAACACCCTGGTTTCACTTTTCATTGATGAGAGGGTTGTGCATCTCCCTCTTACTGAATGAAATAAGCACATTATACCTGTTACTCATCACTCAGGAAGGTGCTACCTCCAACTACTGTAAGTCTATGCACATGTACCTTTTTCTTACCATTACAATGATAGAATACAGAATAACAGAATAGTTTGGGTTGGAAGGGACCTTAAAGATCATCTACTCCCAACCCTCTGCCACGGGCAGGGACACGTCCCACTAGATCAGGCTCCCAAGTCCCCATACAACCTGGCCTTGAACACCTCCAGGGACGGACCATCCACAGCTTCCCTGGGCAACCTGTGCCAGTCCCTCACCACTCTCATGGTGGAGAAATTCTTCCATATGTCTAGTCTATATCTGCCCCTCTCTCATTTATACCCATTCCTCCTTGTCCTATCACCACAAGACCTTGTGAACTGTCCCTCCCATTTCTTGTAGGCCCCTTTCAGGTACTGGAATGTTGCTGTATCTCCTCAGAGCCTTCACTTCTCCAGGCTGAACAAGCCCAACTCTCTCAGCTTGTCCTCATATGGGAGGTGCTCCAGCCCTCTAATCATCTTTGTAGCCCTCCTCTGGACCCGTTCCAACAGTTCCATATCTTTCTTACGTTGAGGATTCCAGAACTGGACACAATACTCTAGATGAGGTGTCACAAGAGAGGAATAGAGGGGCAGAATCACTTCCCTCAACCTGTTGGCCATGCTTTTGATGCAGCTCAGGATACCGTTGGCCTTCTGGGCTGCAAGCACACATTGCTGGCTCATGTTGAGCTTCTCATCGACCAGCACCCCCAAGTCCTTCTCTGCAGGGCTGCTCTCAATCATGTCATCCCCTGTCCTATATTGAAATCGGAGATCACCCCAACCCAGGTGTAGGACCTTGCACTTGGCCTTGTTGAATCTCACGAGATTCTCACAGGTCCACTTCTCCAGCCTATCCAGGTCCCTCTGGACGACATCCCATCCTTCTGGTGTGAAGCATAACTGATTTTCTGAAATTAAGACTGTTTCCACATACAATCCATATATGTCAGATGGTCATAATCTTCATCATTAGTAGGCAAAACCCTAGCTGCTAGTACGGATTTATCTCAAGCACCCTTCTGTATTTCAACAAAGATATTGTGCTCAGTAAGATGGGTACATTTCCGAGCTTAGAGTGAAATTAGTTCTAGCTGAGGTAAGATTTTATGAGTGAACACGGGTCTGATAGAATCCACAAACACGGTAGGAAAACCTTTATGAAAAATATATCTGGTTATTAAGGAAATGTCTCATTCTGCCTTGGAGAGTTTAAGGAAAGACAGTCTCTAATTAATAACTCCCACTCTCCAATTTCTATTTTTGTAGACACAGCAGTACCTGACTGTACTGGGAAATCCATGACTTTAATTAGTATGCCTATTAAAACAAAGGCTGAATAAAGATCTCTTCTCAAACTATGGGTCAAAATGACAGCTGCTGTTTTGTTGTGTGATTTATACCCAACACAAACGCTAAAACTAAAGCTATGTTTTGAACTGTAATGTAATCAGACAGCTCAGATAATAAAACATCATGACCATTAGTGGCTATATCCTTTGTTAGTCTCTTCAGTGAAAGAGTCATGACTGACATTTAAAAGTGAATAAAGGCATTAGCTATATAACAGAACAAGTATCAATAATAATAATTCTTTTGTCCTTATGCTTAAACAGGAAACAAATAAACTTGAGGTAAAAAGTCACTAACATTTAAAAAACTGATTGATTTGCTTTAGGGAATAGATACAGTGGCAATCACTCCTCAGCCAGAATATCACCTCAGCTGAATCTACCACCTTTATCCATATTTGATAAGCAGTGAGACTATTTAGAGCAGAAAATACTTCCAGTAAGTGGAAGGGTTGCAACTGTCCCTTGACCTTTATATTTACCACGGACAAATTGAGCTAACCAACTTTAAGAGAGCGTATTTGCTGTAAAATATTTACCAGTGGTTTATAAAGCTTTGTCACTTTATTTGAATGCATTATCATTAGCAGCACTCTGACTAATGGTGTACTATGACACTAAAAGTCACATCTTAATGTGAACAGCTGATGTTTCCAACATTTTGCTTCCTGTGATACTTACACAGTTACTCTAATGTCTTGGGTCAAGGTTTGCTCTGTTAGTATATGTCCATTCATTTAAATCCATACAAAATTTACAATTTTCAGCAACATTTCCTGAAATTATGGGGATGAAGCTGAGAGCAGAATGTGACTCACTCCATTTCAGAAAGATCTCCTTCACATAGAAACTGAATTTGATTAACAATATTTTTACAGAACCTCTGTAGGCTTTCATTTTCATTCATGACTGAAAACATGTAAAGTAGAAATGTCCGGAAAAAAACTCCAACAACTTTGAGAATTCCCCTCCATCTTTTGTCAACTGTTTAATGCAACTGAGATCTTTCCATGTTTCTAAGTTTTGGATGGTGTATCTTTCTAGTAATATTCTCTGTTGTAGCTATATTTTTTGTTTTCATTCTTTACATGAATAAAATTTAGCTTAATTCGTATGTGTACCCATTTGTACGCATTTCATAACTTAGGAAGAAAATTCATTTTCTTTTCTTCTACTTGTGAGCAGTGGGAGGTTCTGATTATTTTTTCCCCTACCATTGAATTGTGTTTATTGAAACCAAGAAGCTATTCAGTACTTTAAATGCATGAATTTTGCATATGTTTGTTGTTTCCCATCGAATCCAGGCTTGCTGACATAGGTTCAGTATTATTCATGTACAGAATTCTGCATTGCAATAGCTGTTTCATATTTAAGGTAAATTTCAGAATGAGATATTCCCTGCAAACTTCTTGCTTCTATATTGCTAATGCTCACTAGAAGCCAGCTAAATTAATCTCAAGCACAGCAGAACCTTCTGTAATGCCATATGAAGAATTTTTCACAGAGACATTCTTGATTCTTTCCGACAGCTGAATGACACACAGCACCGTTAATTCGTAAGATAATGCTGGGCACTTTTATGCAATGTGACTTTCCATCTTCCCCACAATTGCTTGTTCATGTATTTTGTTCCGTATTAAATTACTCATATGCAAAACTGATATAATCTCCTTTCTACATTCACATGTGTCTACAGGATTTAGTTATTATCCTGTCTGGAATGAAGTCTGGACTGCTCTCTTACAATTAAACAATTATTCTGGAATTTTATATCTCCTACCTTAGGTGCAAAGGAACATGTTATAAAAACTTCTCTAACCTATATTAAGGGAGCTTTCCTAATTTCCATTCCATTACCCTTATATTCTGGATGAAAGCTGGATGTCTTGGGCTACATCCAAGTAAAACAGAGGTGGTGATTACTGGCAGGTGCATACATATGACAGAATCAATATACTTTATTAATGCCTTCCCTTAGCTTGATTTCCTGAAGGTAAAATTTTGGCCATTTTTAGCACATGATGCAAGATCCATTTTTGTCTTCTTTATTAAGCACAGTGTCTGGGACCTCCCAGGTGACTAATCTCTAAATCTTCACTCCTAGCCCTTGTGGTGTGGCTTATTTGATAGCAAAGCAGGCACATGATCTGTGTGATACTCTGGAGAATGTTGAACCTTGGTGAGTACATTTGCTGCACATATGAGGGGAAAGTCAAGACACACTTCCCATGAAGATTTGCTTAGCTTTCAAAGCATGTCCATTTCCATTATTTTTGCAAGCTATGTTTGCATGTCTCTCAGATATTCTGGTCATTTAAACTAATGACAGGAGTGAGCCCAGAACTACCATGTTCTTAATGAGAATTGCAGCCTAATAAAGAAAAAGGAGCTTTGTATTAATAAAGCCCTGTATTAATAAAGCCCCGGGGCAGGCAAAGAGTTTCCAAGAGCCCTGATTGATCCATAAAGGGCCAGAAAATATCAAGCCATGGGTAGACACTTGTATAATGAAATACAAATGAGTTGGATTTAGAATATTCTCTATGAACTGCTCATAAATCAGCCACGGATGCAGAACTCTCACTCGGATTGCCCAGCTGGTTTTGAATGAGAGTGTGCTGAGGGAAATCACACAGCATGACTTGTGTTTTCAGCAGCCTCCAGCCTGCAGAGGAAGTATCTGCTAGGTGCCTTCACAGCAGCATTTCCTGACAAATGATGTTTCCATTACAAAATCCTTGCTCTCCAGGAAGAGCAAAGGAGGGTCAGGCACATGGGATATGATGGTCTCCCCAGTCACAGTGTGGTGGGCTTGGTGTTGAGAGAATCTTGTGGGATCTGGAGGGCCTCTGCAGCAGTGGAATATAGGCTTGTCTCTAGATAGCAACAAGCTCTGGGGCCAAGGAGTGTTCTCTGGCTCTCAGATCTGCAGTGAATGAGGAGTCTTGGTGGCATGGCATGTCACAACAAATTCTCCACGTGCGCTGTCCCTCTTTCTCCATCCTTCCTCCCCACATCTACCCTCCCTTTGGAAGGGAATATTATAATAAGGGCATTTCAGTTAGCCTCTGGTCAGCTTCTGCTCCAGAGTGAGTGAGACAACATGTAAGATGTAGCTAATCAGGGTTTAAATTGATGTTTCACAATGTACATTAATGCAATCCGACTCTCCCTCTAATGCATTTGCATTTATGCTTTATTTTATTTAAACATCTTAATCCATCCACCTGTTCAGAGGAAAAAGACCAAAGGGATCTAAATCAATCCCTAAAATGTCTAGTCATGGTGGGGAAGAAAGGGACTGTGATTGCACCTGATAAGATCTGACATATCTGGGCATTAGGAGTCTCAGTAGAACCTATTCCAGTTGCACCATATTACCACATAATGCAAATCCCAAAGTTGCTGCCGTGTCTCTGTGTTGGCTGCCTTAGCATTTGTACTTGTTAGAGATTTCTGACGCTGACTAAAAATCAGCTATTGCAAAACACATGGCTCCCACAGATGGTCTAGTAAAGCCAAAATATTTTCTTTCTCCTAGAGTTTCCACCAATCCCACTAAGGCTGTGTGTGACAGATGCAGTTACAGTTGAGATACTTTTTAGTGGTTGCTATATTTTCACTGTCAGCATCAGTCCCCACTGTGCCACCACATGCAACTTTTCAGTGGCTCCGTTTGTACAGTGTAGAGTTCATCAAAGGCAAAGTCATGTCATCGTGAATGACTAATGTCCTCATGGCACATGGTACTCTGTATTTTGTTTTTATTCTCCATGAGTAACTCCTGTAAAGGGATTTTTCTAATGTACTGTCTTTGTATAATAGGCTTCTTGTGGCAGTTCTGAACACATGTAGCCAATTTAATTGATTATGCTTCTATTAAAAATAGTCATACACCAGTGATGGTCTTGACAGCCCACCTGTAAACAACAGAAGCTATTTAAACTCAGCACTATAGCACTAATTGGTAAAACACTACTTGTGGCTGTACGTGAATCTCTTGAGTGAAATCCTCACACATTCACCCGACAGGGTGTATTAGGGGAATGGATGTGACATTCTCCTTTAGAAATCCTCCAGGCATGAGGAGCACATTTGCAAGGCAGAAAGCTATGATGAAAAGAGGTGCTTTGGCTTTGCTTCGCTGGTTAGTGTCCTTAAACTCACAGTAGCACAGGCTGGTGATTGCTGCAACATGTGCCCGGTACAAAGATTGCCCTTTCTCATTGGACATAGAATCATAGAATAACCAGGTTGGAAGAGACCCACCGGATAACCGAGTCCAACCATTCCTATCAAACCCTAAACCATGCCCCTTAGCACCTCATCCACCCGTGCCTTAAACACCTCCAGGGAAGGTGAATCAACCGCCTCCCTGGGCAGCCTGTTAAATTCGCACCCCACATGCCAGAAGTGAGCAGAAAGGCAGGAATAGAATCACAGAATCACAGAATCACAGAATCACAGAATCACAGAATAACCAGGTTGGAAGAGACCCACCGGATCACCGAGTCCAACCGTTCCTACCAAACACTAAACCATATCCCTCAGCACCTTGTCCACCCGTGCCTTAAACACCTCCAGGGAAGGTGACTCAACCACCTCCCTGGGCAGCCTGTTCCAGTGCCCAATGACCCTTTCTGTAAAGAATTTTTTCCTAACGTCTAGCCTAAACCTCCCCTGGCGGAGCTTGAGGCCATTCCCTCTTGTCCTGTCCCCTGTCACTTGGGAGAAGAGGCCAGCACCCTCCTCTCTACAACGTTCTTTCAGGTAGTTGTAGAGAGCAATGAGGTCACCCCTCAGCCTCCTCTTCTCCAGGCTAAACAACCCCAGCTCTCTCAGCCGCTCCTCATAAGGCCTGTTCTCCAGCCCTTTCACCAGCTTTGTTGCTCTTCTCTGGACTCTCTCCAGAGCCTCAACATCCTTCTTGTGGTGAGGGGCCCAGAACTGAACACAGGATTCGAGGAGCGGTCTCACCAGTGCCGAGTACAGAGGGAGGATAACCTCCCTGGACCTGCTGGTCACACCGTTTCTGATACAAGCCAAGATGCCATTGGCCTTCCTGGCCACCTGGGCACACTGCTGGCTCATGTTCAGTTGGCTGTCAACCAACACCCTCAGGTCCCTCTCCTCCAGGCAGCTTTCTAGCCACTCTTCTCCTACTCTGTAGCACTGCATAGGGTTGTTGTGCCCCAAGTGCAGGACCCGGCATTTGGCCTTGTTAAACCTCATGCCATTGGACTCAGCCCAGCGGTCCAGCCTGTTCAGATCCCTTTGCAGAGCCTCCCGACCCTCCAGCAGATCAACACTTCCACCCAGCTTAGTGTCGTCCGCAAACTTGCTAAGGGTGCACTCGATGCCTTCATCCAGATCATTGATGAAGACATTGAACAGGGCTGGACCCAGCACTGAGCCCTGGGGAACCCCACTTGTCACTGGCCTCCAGCTGGATTTCACACCATTTCCCACCACTCTCTGGGCCCGGCCATCCAACCAGTTTTCCACCCAGGAGAGTGTGCGCCTGTCCAGGCCAGAGGCTGACAGTTTCTCAAGCAGAATGCTGTGAGAAACTGTGTCAAAGGCTTTGCTGAAGTCCAGGAAGACCACATCCACAGCCTTTCCCTCATCCAGCAGCCGGGTCACTTTGTCATAGAAGGCGATCAGGTTAGTCTGGCAAGACCTGCCTTTTGTGAACCCATGTTGACTGGGCCTGATCACCCGGTTCTCTTGCATGTGCTTCATGATAGCACTCAAGATCACCTGTTCCATGACTTTCCCTGGCACTGAGGTCAGACTGACAGGCCTGTAGTTTCCTGGGTCCTCCCTGCGGCCCTTTTTGTAGATGGGCACGACATCAGCCAGCCTCCAGTCCAGTGGGACTTCCCCAGTCTTCCAGGACTGTTGGAAGATGATGGAAAGGGGTTTGGCCAGCACATCCGCCAGCTCCTTCAGTACCCTAGGGTGAATCCCGTCCGGCCCCATAGACTTGTGACTGTGCAGTCGGGCTAGCAAGGCTCTGACCACCTCCTCTTGGATCCCAGGAGCCTCATTATGCTCCTCTAGCTCCTGGGTTTGTACACAGACGGAATGACCCTCCTTACGACTAAAGACTGAGGCAAAGAAGGCATTAAGTACCTCAGCCTTTTCCTCATCCCCTGTTACTGTTGTCCCTTCTGTGTCCAATAGGGACTGTATGGTCTCCCTAGTCCTCCTTTTATTATTTATATATTTGTAGAAAGATTTTTTGTTATCTTTCACTGACTTGGCCAATCCAATTTCTAGCTGAGCCTTAGCCCTTCTGATTTTTTCCCTACACAATCTCACTTCCCTCCTGTAGTCCACCCAAGAGGCCTGTCCCTTCTTCCAGAGGCCATAAACATTTCTTTTCTTCTTGATATCCCTCAAGATCTCTCTATTCAACCAAGCTGGCTTTCTCCCCTGCTGGCTTTTTTTTCCGGACCACGGGGATGGCTTTCTCCTGAGCTGCTAGGACCACCCCTTTGAAGAGCTCCCAGGCCTCCTGGGCTCCCTTGCCCTTGAGTACTGTCTCCCATGAGACTTCACCAACCAGCCTGCTGAAGAGATCAGAGTCTGCCCTATGGAAATTTAATGTTACCGTCTTGCTAACCACCCTCTTCACTTCACCTAGAACAGAAAATTTTATAATCTCATGGTCGCTTAGTCCTAGGTGTCCACCTACCGCCACATCCCCTACAAGGCCTTCTAAGACACTTCTAGAGACACTTTCAGCTCTGTTGAACTGCCACAATTTCCCCTTGCATTGTGGTGATCTTTCTGGGCCAAACAAACAAACTTTATAGGGGAAATTTGACTCGGAAGCAGCATGAAGTATGAACATTGTAACATTAAATCCAATTATCACCCCTGCAGCTCTCTCAGGTAAACTATCACTCATAAGTGAGAAAAGACGCCACGAAAAGAAAGTTCCCTTGTTCAGCACTGGAATGACAGTGATTTACTTTGGCTGAGGCTGTAGGACACTGAATTCTTCTTTGCATAACTAGCAAAATATCTTCCTTTTAATATAATTCATTCTTCCCTCCTAACTCTCCCTTCACTTCTGCTTTGAGAGAGTTTTAAGGCTTATTGCACATAAAATGCAAGTGCATAGACTTCACATTAAAATGAATATTTGACATCAAGCACCAAGCAAGCATTCATAGAAAGGCACCACTCTGATTCCTTAACACAAACTAAGAGACCAGCCATGCTTTTTGGCTGAGCCTCAGACACGTTAAGTATCTGTGAAACAGTAACTTCAAGGCTTTAGCCTTTATTTCCAAAATAGCTCTTTGAGGGGATGTTGTCTTTTTTCTCCTACACATTTTTCAGTGTTGAAGAAAGCCTTTGTTCTGTGATATTCTCTGAATTTCCAGATTTCTATTTAATTTTAGTTCTTTGAAAATGTATTTCACAAAACTCCTGTGCATGATTTATCTAAACTGAATAGTAGGAAGTGTACCTCATATTCAAATGAAATCCTTCAATCCCTGTTGGGAGGGACTGACTTATATGGTAGTATGGATCAATGCTTCTATTACCAGTATTGTATGAAGTGATAAGCCATTTCCTCAGTATTTTTTTACAAATCTCTTCATTTTGAATTCTGTGGAGCTGTCGCTTATTACTTATAGAGGCACCAGTTAAAATGTGTATTTGTATAGATCCATTTTTGTTTTTCTTCTTCTCTCACACACACAGAGGGATAAACCAGGCAAGCTTTTCTCCTTTTTTAAAAGAAACTGGAGCACAGATTCTTTTGACTTATTAATTTAAAAGCACCGGAAAATTCACCATAAATCACCACTGTGACATACCATTATGCTTAAATCCACTTTAGCCATCATAGGGACTTATTTGTCCATTAATGGCTGACTGCAATGCTCACACATCAGACATTTACATTTCTGTTCGTTCCTCTGTTTCAGTAATTACTTCATTCTGTATCTTTTAATAGTATAGTAGTATTCAAAGTGTAAAAATCTTTCCAATACTTGTCCAGCAGTTGCTGCAGGCTATCATCACAGCATAGGTGAACTATTACATTTTTAAATGTTTATAGATACAAGTGACCTAAATCTGTGCCTCACAAGCATCCTCTAAACAACAGTGAAGGTCTGTGTGCTGAAGTCTTTGTGGTTGCAACAAATATCTAAAATGGATTGTATATGTGGTATTATACACATCGGTTTATTTTTCCTGAGACATATCGAGAAATCTAATGGTTCCTCTTATTCTTTTTAGAAGCAAAACTTTTTCTGCAAGATAAAAATTTTATCATGTTTAGCAAGAATAAACCTGAATAATTGACAACATATTTTTTTTGTTTGGTTGATTGCTTTTTGCTTTGCCAGCAGTCTGTGACACCTAAGACTGCTATACAGCATGGTTTTTGTGGTGCATGTTTTTCCTTGATGTTTATTTAGTTGCTTCACTCAACACATTATTCATTAAAGCTTATATGTCACCTGCAATTTGCCATTCAGGTTTTTATTTACTTTTTGGAACTTAGCCCCTAGCCTTCCACTTTAGGACCCTGCCACCTTTAATTACACAAATCATCTGTCAGAGTGCTGCACTTTGAATTTTTTCAGTCAAAAGCTTGCCCACAATTTTTCCCTGAAAGCACACTTGTTGAAAACGAAGCAAGTATTTAATACAAATGCCCCCAGGCAGAGGTTACTGAAGGTTACTGCCCAAGGACTGGAGAAGCTGATTAGCAAGCAAGCCAGCTAGGACTGGCTGCACTGAGGTGAGGGTTTTCAAAGGTGCCCTGAAATTCGACACACAGATCTGAATTAAAAGGAATGCTTTGGGAATGCATTTTATTTTCTCTTTTGAAACTCGAGTCTAACAGATATAGTTAACCACAGTTAATTCTGAAGGCCTGTGTACACACAAATAATGCCAGTACATTTAAATGGATGCCTTTAAATAAGTTTATATAGATCTAGCTGGTTTACTAACCATAGCAAGAAACAGTATTTATTTTTCTACATCCAGCTACACCAACAGAAGATGTTACTTCCTCCCTGCTTCTCCTTACACATGCATATTTCAGAGGCCACTGGGATAGTTGAGGCTGGGATGGCAGTCAGGGTTGTCTCCCCACAGCTGTCCACTTTTATGGCATGACAGTCAGAGCTACTTGTCAATAAGTGTCTCTTTATTCTAAAGTCTTCAAGGTTTCAGAAACCAACTGACAAGCAGAAGAAGTGGGACAGATAACTAGGGATTGGTAAGCTCAACAGCTGAGAAACCTGGTTATACAACAGGGGCTGGAGTCATTGTCCAAAGGAAGCCAGTAGTGAAAAGTAAAACCAAATCTATTAAGGCCTTATTGTTGAATTTAATTGAGTTAAAGGAATGCCCCACAGGCTGGGAAGCCCAGCCCAGTTCTACCAACAGCCCATTTCCAGAGCACATAGAAAAGTTCTCCCTTTTGATGGGTTTCTGTGTGTTCCTTGTCATACTAGTAGGTGGTTCATGAGTCTTTACTGAAGTTCACTGAGAAAGGGGAAGAGAGGAGAAAGACTAAGGAAAGCCCTGAAGAATCTCATACATGACTGCCGGTGCCTAGGGATTCAACATGGTGCATTGTGTTCCTATGCAAAAAGCTGTGCAATATTCTGCTGCTTGTTTGGTGTGTCAGGTTTAGCAGAAATTTTCTTTGCATCCCAGAACCATTGTGCTGAACTCTGGGAAGGGGGAAGCTGGAAGGGATGGCTGACTACAGGTTAAGTTGCAGGTAGTGCAAGCAACGTATTTTTGTCTTTCACATTGAAAATCTTATTTCTGTGACTAGCAAGTCTTTGTTTCTCCATCTCCTGGATAGAGAAAAAATACATTTGTTACCCATTTTTGAACAAGTGAGATCTCTATGGGAAACTGATTCCTGCAGAGTATTCTTCCCACAGAGACAGCTAATCTGTGCAGCAGGCAGGGTGGTCTTGGGGGGGGTCTGTCATCCAGCCTGGATTGCAGGTTTGAGGCATATGCTATGCAGTTCCTATTGCATCATGGTATTATTCATACAAGGCAGTAATCCTCCTTAGAGTATAATTATGCACAGTCTGCTGAGCTCCCAAAACATAATTACCTCTCTATGGGGCTGTGTTATGTTCAGAGACTGAGCCAAGGCAAGACTCTCCCTTTCAGGCCTGGGTGCTCTGTACTCTGACAAGATTTTTTTCTTCTGTTTCTTCTTGACAGGTAATGAGAAAGAGTGAAAATTAAACATTTTCCTGACACAAGTATCAGCTATACCAAGATGTCTGTGGTGTGGATCTGAATAATATGATCTTCTGCCCTTTATATGCTTGATAAGCTGCGAAAATATGTCATGGTTCGAAATGCAGAAAAAGACACCCACACAGATTTCACTGGCCTCACTGAGTTGAGAAATGGGACTTGGGCTTCTCCGGGGACCTCAGACAACTTTCACTTTCCAGGTTATGAGATATAAAGCAGTAGCTGCAGGGACAAAGAACATTCTAAAAGCCCATCTTTAAATCTCATGGGGGTGATCTAAAAAGATTTTGAGAAACAACAGGACTCTCATTGGATGTTTTGTTGTGACTTTCTCCCTCCTGCTGCTTCTCTCTACTGCTTATCACTGCTCATGCTAGCTGGCTACTGAAGGAGGGGTATCTGTCAAGTTTCCATGCAGACACAGGTAATTCTGAAGATTTTTCTTCAATATCTTCTAATAAATTGTCCCCCTGCACACACACCATTCTTGGCTGTGGGCCAGGAAAATCTAGAGTGTTTCCAGGGAGATTTGAGCTCTGCTGAGTGCCATATATTACTGTAGATTGAAAGAGAATAAATCCAATATTTTTATGGAACAGTTTAGGCACAGGAACAGGCAAATTGCCACACTAACAAATTCCTTGTCTCCAAAGGGAGGCAAGCAAAATATTCGCTCAGCCTTTGATGAGCTTTCAATCCTCCATAATGGTGAAAACCTTCCAGTGAAGAAAATCTGCATGGTGCTGTGTCTTGGCTGCACAGATCTGCTGCTCCTCAGCAAGGAAAAGCAGACTGTACTGGGTAAATCCAGGACTGTCTTCAGGTCATCTTCCCTGAGCAGAGGAGCCAGATGGCTTAATAGCTGCTCAACTGTTTTGGAGATGTAGATTTGTGATGCTGTCAGGCTTATAGAGGAGATAAAAGGAAACCCAGGGTAGGGTTGAGCTGAGTAAGGCACCTGCTTCTTGTGACTCAGATTGCTTACTTGAGACAATACAGGCAACCTCACTTGCTTTGGGAGAGGCAACTTCTTTGGCAAAGCTTAGGGCTGATAGAACGAAGTCAGTGCAGATCAATTAACTAGTAGAGACCTCAATATTGCTTTATGTATTCCTCTGTCTCCACCTGGGTGGCAGGCAGACATCCTGGTACCATCAGAGAGATTCAAGTTATGTTAGAAGGAAGTCTCCCCTTGCCACTACTCAAGAGGTAGTAGAATTCATTTTTGCAAGCATGAAACAAAAAAAATTGTTTTTCTTGGCAAGGAGGGGGTATACAAAATTCTCTTGGTATCTTACTGTGTGCCTTCTATATTGCTCTGAAAGAAGATTGTTCGGAACGCAATAAGCTCCACAAGCAATGAACTATGGGTGGTGCTGAAGCTGCTGGCTCACCTGATGGAGCGCTTCTGCCATGTTACTTGCCTGTAGGCTCCCTATCGCAAAGCAGACAAGACTGGTCTTCAAGGCGCCATCCAAGAAGTCAACATGGATGTGGTCTCCAGGCCTTGCACTGTTCTCTTCCTGCAACTACCATTCTTCAAACCTCCTCTCTTCTACTGGGCAATTGAGGCTGAGCTGCCTGCAGGGCAATTTCCTGCTGCTACTTTCTGCATGTGTATAAAGACTGTGGTTAAAATGAAATAGCACTTGAAATGGATAATTTTCAGGTCTTGTTTTCTAAAACTTTACACAGCTCCAGACTTAAAAAATTTCTTTTTTGGTTATTGATCCAGAAATATCTTTTTAGCAGGCCTGACAGCTTTCAGAAACAAAAGAGCCTTCCAAGGGAATTTTAAAGAGTTTTTCGAAAACACTTTTGCCTTTGTATTGAAGAGCGGTTTTGGCAGCGCTATAAAACAGCAGTGCTTCTCTTCACTCCCTCTTCTCTTTGTCAATCATCTGAATTTACACTGTATTTAAGAGTTTGTCACATAAAGTACTGAAGACCTTAAAATCCTTCCTTCCAAACTGGTAATTTTTGTATGGAAAATCTTGCTGTGAGGTGGTGGAAAACTGATTCAAACAAATGTATAACACAGAGAATGATGAAATTCTGAATGTAAATATGTTAAAGAGCAAACACTTTCTCTGCTCTTCTTTCTATCCTGAGATTTTTTTGTTCTTTTACTAAAAAGGACACAACTGGTAGGTGTTGCTGGAAGAAACTGCTGATATGGTAACTGCACATGTTTTTCTCCAAAAGGGATTTTTGCTGTAAAGAATTTGATTGAAACCCCCAAGTGAAAACAGGAACAGAATTCCTGATTAACTTTCTGTTGGAGGGAATGTAAATGAAAAAGAACTCCACCAATTCATTAGGAAGGCACCAAGGTTAGTATTATGTACATAAGAGAAGGCCAAAAGAGGAAATGCAATTAATTGCACTCAGTGATGCAAGTAATGTATTAGTAATTTGCAATATATTGAAATGGAAGTCTACTTACAGCCCAGTAAGGAAAATGTGCCTGTTTCAGCATCAAGTCAGTCTTTCCTAGTTTCCTTCCCTCCCTGTGTGTGTCTAAGTTTTTCTGTCAAAACTATAGAAAACAGAAGTATGGTTCAGCTAGTCAAGCACATCTCTAATGTGATTTCATTTCTATCATAAAGCAAAGCTAAACTTTGTCTTTGTTCAGTTGTAGAGTCTTTATTCAGCATAGATTTAGCAGAACTGTAAAGCCATTTATAACAAAATATTTCACAGAGTATACTCTGTGTCTGAAAGCATAAACAGTAGATGAACTAGGTCTGTGAAGCGCAGGAATTCAGGTGATTGAATGGAACATGTAATAAATGTGAATGCATGTCCTGACACAAGTATGCATGTTAATATTTATATTGTAGTTTTTACATATGTTCTCACATGTTTTGTGTTAGGGTATTTGTTTATTGGATATATAACTTGTATGCATAATTAAAGAAACACAAATAATTTTTCACATTCTGTTTCTGAATAATAAGACAAAATTAGAATGTCAAACCAAAAGATGTATATAGCCAGACATAAAAAAATGTAGAAGTTATTTTGACATCCTACAGCCTGATAACATTATGCTACTGTGCTAAAGAACCAGTGAACAGGGAATCCAGGCTCATACCAGTTATCTTAGGGGAAAAAGAAGAACTGCAAAACCAATAATGTAATTCTATCATCCCCACTAACGCTCATACTTGTATGTGTTTTAGTGTTGGTTTATTAAATGTTTGAAGAAACTATTGGAATACAGGACTACTTGTAATTTTTCTGGGACTTTACTTCTGGACTTCAGGCCAAAATGTGCATTTTGCGTTGGGTTCTCTAGAGCAGGTCTCATCCAACAGCCTCATAACAGAACATTCAACCCTGCATCCCCTCCAAGGCTTTTCCTTCCCATCAATATAAATTTTACTCTTAAGGGTTCTTTCAAACAATGACATGAGGAATGCATTGCAGCCCAACAGACAAGTATCTTTTGGCATGAACAAGAATTGCATACCTAGACACGACTGAGAGAACCAAACTCAGAGCAGTCTGAGTCAGTATGCCTGATAAAGAGTTCCTGGACAGAACTATCCCCAGAACCCTGTTGAGGTTTATTTTGGACAGAGGTTCAAATAAAAGCTGGCAAATGATAGAGCTTCCCTCCACTGTGAGCAGCCGGAAGATGAGAACACAGAATTAAACTGTGCAACAAGCCTTTTTGGTAGTGGAGAGTCACTGTTAAATTTGGTGCTCTTAGGTGAAATTATTTTTTAGTATGTTCCTCGATTTAATTTTCTTTAGCTTGGTATTTTATCTTAAGGTCAGCCTGTATGGGTATCTTTTTGATGGTGTGACCAACTTAGATGCTGATTAATGGCTGCTGCGATGTGAAAACTTCTGCTGTAGGAGCTGAAAAAATAAGTAGCGATCTTTTAGCATGGACCCCAAATTCTATCAACACATTTTAGTCAGTATAGTTGAAACATAGAAAATATTATTTCCTTTGTTGTGCATAGATGCTGCACTGGAGCTTCTATTCACAGATGAATTTTCACACTGTTCAAAGCATTCAGATAACACAATATACAGTAGAAAAAATTGGTCTGAAATTATTTTCTTAATTATTCATATGAGTGACATCCCACTGTCTCCTTCTCTCCACTGGCTATACAAGTTGTCTATACAATTATTAGTTCCTATATAGATGTATTTGCTGTTGGCAAGTTTATTTAATCAAATTAATCCAACTCTGTTTCCTTTTCCAGATCACACTTAAAATATGTGCATTTTTTATATTCTGCGCATAGAAAACCACCTCTTAATATCATCTTGTGTTAATGGGTTGATCAATGGATCTCATTCTCTCTGTGGGCCTTATGATTGGGAAACTGTACAGTGGATGCTGAAGGTGCACCAGCAGGGAAGGTGGTTTTTTTCTTATGCAGTACTTGAAGCTGCAGTATTACCTAAAGTAAGGTATTTAAATAAGTGAATTTTAGAGGTTTTTTTCAGTTAGAAGTGTGAAACTAAATCAAAGCCTGTGTAGTGGTTGAACTGTTCTATAAAAAAAAAAAAAAAAAGCCTTATAAATGTGTTGCTTTGGAAGAAAATCAAGGGGCTCCAGTAAAACATCTGTTATCATACCAATGTGAGTACTATTGTCTGATGCCTGTATTTCACTGTGCACATGTTGAACTTTTAATGCAGCCTTTTGGGCTGCCTAGGGCAGCTTTGCCACATTGGAAAATACTACAGCGATCACCGGTGATCAGCTAAAATAACAAAGAACAAAGGGAAGCTCAGGTCAGGTGCTGCCTGTTTCTGCATTGTTTTTCTCTTTACTTTGCAGAACCCTACTAAACATAAAGTGATGTAGGGTTTGTAGGTATGGGTGCTATCTTTTATTAAATAAATAGATGTAGGTATCTCCATTTTGTCTGTTTTAAAGTGAGAGTAGAGTGTCCCTGCCATAGATGTCAAATTTCAATATTCTTCTTATTGCATGATTTTTAAGTTGGTCTTATGAAAATAATCCTTTTACTCAACAAACCTTGCCCCATTATCGTTTGAGACCACTGGTAATCAGCAAGAGGTAAAAGCTAGTATCATTTAGCAAGAACACTTTTGTAAACAATCTCAATCTTGATATTAGCAGTGTTGTGTGCTCCAATAGTGAGAAATCTGAAACGTTTTCTAATGAACCTCTTGAGTGTCAGAAACAGGCAGCAGCGAGCTGGTTGCTGATTCTTCTGTCTCCTGTGCAGAAACTGAAAATTGTTCTTGGGGAAATAAACTGAACAAATCGCCAGAAGAGTGAGGCACGAAAGGCAACACCAAGACAAAATAATTTGAGAGTGCCCCAGTATGCAGAATTACTGTTACCATTAATCAGAACTCATTGCTATTAATTATCACTAGATTTCAAATGGATCCATGAACAATGTCCCATTAAATGATTTTTCTGATTAAGCACAGCCCGATTAAGTAGAGTGCACTGTATGGTACTTGAAAAATGGCAACATTTATGTACAAATCGAATATAAATAGAGTACTTATCAGATCCCCATTTAGGAACCATTTGCTGACATCAGAATATTCTCTTATTGGCACTCTGTAGTGATTCTAGAGTAAAAAAAGAGAACGATATAATTGGGGTAATAAAGATGAGACAAAAGCTACTGTGATTTTATTTCTGCTGTTACCTGCCATGGGATGGAATAATTTGCATGGAGTCAATGTTCAAGGAGCCCTGGGTGGCTGTTTCGGCTGGTGAAACAAAGGATGAAATCACTAGATAATCACTTGGAGAGATGACCTCATGGTGCAGAGGTTTTTACTCTCTCTCTAAAAAACTAGTTTTTTACTAGAATTTTTACTATCAATTTTTCAGTTTTAGGCATTTAGCATCACTTTATCAGAACCTTGCAAGTAAATTGAAGACATTTCTTGAAATGTTTGTCATAGCTATATACTGCTTTTCTAGCAGGGACTTTTTAAATGCCTGTAAAAGCTAACCTGCTATTATTTTCATAATGTATTAATAATGGCTATAATGGGAGGCAATAAGATTTTCTCCTAAAAGAGGTGAAATTGATACATAGTATCAGACTCTGCATGCAAAGAATGTTCAAAGAACAAGAAAGACATTATTTCCCAGAAAAGAACTTTTGGTGATGTCATTCAGATTTTACAAGAACTATCTACAGGAGCTTAAAGGCTTCAAGTAAGGAGCATGAAATTTACTTCCTTTTTTTTTTTTTGGATACAGATTCAGATGAGTATTTTAGCATTGGATTTATTTACCAAAAAATGTCCCAAAGATATTGATCTGTGGTTAATTGTGCCAATGAAGAAATAATTAGAATGGAAGTTGCCCAACTTCCTAGACCTTTACATATACCCCTTACCAATCACCTTTCAGAGTACTAATTCAGTCTTCAAGGTTTTGGATTGCTGGGTAACCTCTAAAGTTAACATTAAGTTGTATTTTTTTTCCCTGAGGAAACCAGTTAACAGACATTTTTTTAGGTCACCTTGGAAGTGGACCATAGTTTTAGAAAGATGCTAATGCTACTGTTCTTTGCAGAAGTATTAGTGGGAGACTTCGATGCAAATTCCATTAAATACAATGCATAACTGACATTGTGTGAGTTCTAGTAAGCAGTTTTTCTTCTGGAAGGTGTTGGCTTTTGTTTGTCTTACAAAAACACAGTACTGCTTTATTTGAGTGTTTGAGACCTGAAAGTACTGATTTTGCTAGAACAAAGTACACGACAGGTCTTTGTGATTTTCGGTGGGAGGGAGAGAAGTATCTGCACACATGCAAAATCTAGTGTTTTAGGAAATGATCTCTAAGCTGCCAGTGTGTGTGTTTCCAAAAGCGACTGTGCGCTGAGGACATCACTGTATTTGGGCTCTCAGAGTGGTACTTATGCATGGGAAACAAGGACAAGAGTCTCACAAGTTTTGTGCCCTAAGCTAGATTCTTCTTTGGCCTGTTCTAGTCATAAGGTGCATACAGATACAGCGGTATACTTCAGTTGTCCATTGAGACATTTTTTTAGCTGCTTTACCACACTGCATTCTGCTGCTAGCTAACCGGTGAATATCTCAGAGGAGAAGACTCTTGCACAACCTAGAAATAAGTTCACCAGAAGCTTTTGAACTGTCAAAGAAAAAAATAAAATTAGGTATCACTTACCGGAACTTCCCATTGCAGATCAAGTCTCTACCTCAAAATCACTCCTTGCATGTGCCTTTGCCATTCCAGTGACCTCAGGAAGATATTTTATGGGTAAGGAAATGTGAACAGAATTTGTAAGAAAGACAGAAATGATGCAAACTTTACAAATCAAGCTATACTCTGAAAATTTTCCAGTCTGGTTTTGTAGGCTTCAGAAATTCAGATGGTTCAAGAAATCACTGGCATGTTTATCTAAACCTTTTCAGCCCACCAAAGCTTCTAAGGTCTAGCCATCACTTCTTGAAAACATCCTATTTGAACTTAAAAACACAGGATCTGACTCTGTCCCTGCACTGTGAAGTAAACGGTGTAGAGAATGAATTTGTCATGGTGTAAAACTAGAGAAATTCAAGAAATTGACACAGCACTGATATAACATACTCAAAGCCATAGTCAAAGTATCTCTAATTTGACTTACAGTTGCTATGGTGATGTACTCTGTACACTTGGCTGGAGTAAAGCAGCATGATATGCTAAAGACTGCAATGCTGTGATGTGGTGGTGACCAGTGCACAGAAACTTGGAAATGTTTATATATCTGGATGCAAATCAAAGAAATATCAATACAAGGTAATATCTATGTACAGAAACTTTTTGTACTGTTCTGCCCAGAACATCTAAGTACTCATAAGCGTTGCTGTAAACTAATCTATCTATATAAAAATATTTTAGTCTTGTTGAATTTTAAAGCTGCAGTTACTAATATAAGAACTTAAAGTACATTCACAAGTTTTTGCCTATTCTTTGACCTTGAACAGTCAATTAAAACTATGAGAACTTCAGCAGGATCCCACAGGAATTGGGATATCACTCAAATACATTCTCTACCTCTGCAAGAACTACTTAGTACTAGTTATCATGCTTGACTAGTGTGGAAACACAGCTAATAGCCATGACTTGTGTTGGATATAAATATCTTTAAAATTTTCTATGGACTCTAAAAAGAACAATTTAAGACTATCTAAAATATACCAGAAGAGTTCCAAAATAAAAGGAAAATGGTCTGGCAAAGCAATCATCTCAGCCTTATTCTAACACACCGTGATTTTAAAACTAGCAATGCTCCAAATCTTTTTTTTTTTTTTTTACCCCAGAAGCTATCATTATTTATCGAGCATGCTTCGTGAACCATTTCTAAGATCAGACTAGTAAGCAATAAAAAAGTTTTCATTCTTGAGTGGTAGAACAACAGATGTCCTACAATTCAGCTTTCTGGCAAAAAAAAACCCCAGCAAACCAATATTTCTTTTAAGCCTGCTAAACTTACATTAGTTATTTATTTAAGTAGTTCTTATTTTGATTTGCTGCTGCAGTGGAAAATCTACTGAGAAATAAAGATGACTAAAAAATGTAAAACACTAATAATGATACATTGCCACAAATATTTATTCTAAGTCTTCTATTAATTATGTTATAAAATCAACTTCACATGTATGATGTACTACTCTGTCTTGCACTTCCTTTTCCTCAAAGTCATAAAAGCCTTTGTTTCTCTTACAGTAAGTTGCTGTTCTCTGTGGTCTGCCTTAGAAAACAATATTTATTTCTATATATTGGTGTCACAGAAAAGTATGGAGAACCACAGTAAGAGAAAATGCGTGCAGTTCAACAGAAAAATTGAGAGGTGCCCCTTAGTTATTGAAAATAAAAATAGATCTCACAGAAAGGATGTTTTTATTAGTGTTACATTTCTAAGAAAGCACATCTTAGATTTCCTGGCAAGGCTGCACACCACCCGTGATCTTGTTCAATTCCCACTTACATCAGCAAAAAGAAATCCTGGTACACTGTAGGTCAGCATCTGGTGCTATGGCTTCTTATGGGCCTGCTTTGATATTACAGGATCATAGAATTGCTGTGGCTGGAAGTCACTTCTGAAAATCTTCTAGTTCATCTCCTATGATCAAACAGTGCCAGAAAGAGTCAATTACCAGTCTGGATTTGAACATTTCCAGGGATGGACTCTCTACAACCTTCCTGGGCAACATACTTCACATTGTCATGACTTTCATAGTAAACCAGTTTTTTCTTATATTTAAGGGCAATTGCCTGTGTTTAGTATCTAGCTAAAGCTTGAATAAAATGTCTGCTAATGTTTATTATTACATAAAATTGTAAAAAATTAACAAATGATACAAAAGCACATAACAGAGGAGATTCACTGCTTGACAAAAAGCTATTACGCAGACAATGTAAAGATTTTAAAATAATCACTTAAATAGTGTTTTAAAGAATCATAGAATCATAGAATAACCAAGTAGGAAGAGACCCACCGGATCATCGAGTCCAACCATTCCTATCAAACACTAAACCATGCCCCTTAGCACCTCGTCCACCCGTGCCTTAAACACCTCCAGGGAAGGTGACTCAACCACCTCCCTGGGCAGCCTGTTCCAGTGCCCAATGACCCTTTCTGTAAAGAATTTTTTCCTAATGTCCAGCCTAAACCTCCCCTGGTGGAGCTTGAGGCCATTCCCTCTTGTCCTGTCCCCTGTCACTTGGGAGAAGAGGCCAGCACCCTCCTCTCTACAACGTCCTTTCAGGTAGTTGTAGAGAGCAATGAGGTCACCCCTCAGCCTCCTCTTCTCCAGGCTAAACAACCCCAGCTCTCTCAGCCGCTCCTCGTAAGACCTGTTCTCCAGCCCCCTCACCAGCTTTGTTGCTCTTCTCTGGACTCGCTCCAGAGCCTCAACATCCTTCTTGTGGTGAGGGGACCAGAACCGAACACAGTACTCGAGGAGCGGTCTCACCAGTGCCGAGTACAGAGGGAGAATAACCTCCCTGGACCTGCCTTTTGTGAACCCATGTTGACTGGCCCTGATCACCCGGTTCTCTTGCATGTGCTTCATGATAGCACTCAAGATCACCTGCTCCATGACTTTCCCTGGCATGTGTGCTGCATATTTTCTTTTTTGGCTTTCCATGAAGTAGAACGACTGTCCTTTTCATTCCTGTTCAACACTCAAGAAGAAATGAAAATACCAATAAATGTCATGGAAACAAGTGAGAGATCTCCATGGTGATTCTGGTTGAGTTTGCATTAACTATTCTGTATCCTTCAGCCTGTGCATTGAGGCTGCACTCCTTGGACCCGGCATGACACTGACCCAGGGGGAATTTGGAATGCACCATCTCTGTGTCCTTAGGAAGGAAAACTAAGTTTGCAGACCCATGAGGTTCTCCATTAACCTTCTTTATCAGATGATGAGTGGGGACAGCTCTCTGTAAACATTATTACAAGCAATTCAAGTGCCACCCTCTTGCTGGAATAAGAGCCTGAATAATAATTTCCCTTTCTCTATATTCACACCAGAAAGAGAAGGGTCTTCACTTTTCAGACCCTGTTTGCAGGGCTGATGGCTCCTGAAGTGTTTGTAATGAATGACGGGCCAAGGCAACACAGACTAAAAGACATTTAACAAACCATTCAATCAACAGCAAACCATATCAATGCATCATCAAGACAAGACTTAATAATGCACAGAGTCAAAAGACACTATGAAATTTCATTCCCTCACTGCAGCTCAATCTACAAGCACATAATAAAGGATCAGTTATATTTTAAAAATTGATTAAGCCACATGTCCCCAGATTTCCAGGGGGCACTTACAAGGAGCCTGAGCCAGAAATACTTGTGGAAGTCACTCAGGAAAGTTACAAAAGGAGGGAACTGTTAAAAATGAGGTTATTCAGATCTTGCTTCTCCTGTTGTTTCCTTCTCAGACATTTTTTGAACAACACTAAAGCTCTAATAATCTTCAATATATATATTTTTTTCCCTCTTATATTCTCAGGCAAGAAGGAATTCCATCCAAATCAGTCATATTTCTGGCACAAAATTAGCGTGCAGCCCACCTCCTGTCTTATTTTATCCTGAGTGTTTTAGACTTAGCAGTTATACTCTGGTACTGACTGAAAGTGCTAAAATGAGAAATCACAGAATAACTAGGTTGGAAAAGACCCACAGTATCAACGAGTCCAACCATTCCTATCAACCACAGCTCCTCATCCACCCATCTTTTAAATACCTCCAGGGATGGGGACTCAACAACCTCCCTGGACAGCTTGTTCTAGTGCCCAATGACCCTTTCTCTGAAAAATTATTTTCTGATGTCCAGCCTAAACCTCCCCTGGTGGAGTTTGAGGACATTCCCTCTTGTCCTGTCACCTGTCACTGGGGAGAAGAGGCCACCTCCCACCCCTCTACAGCCTCCTTTCAGGTTGTTATAGAGAGCTATAAGGTCTCCCCTCAGCCTCCTCTTCTCTAGGCTAAACAGCCCCAGTTCCCTCAGCCTCTCCTCATAAGACCTCCAGCCCCTCCACCAGCTTCATTGCTCTTCTCTGGACACGCTCCAGAGCCTCAAAATCCTTCTTGTGATGAGGGGCCCAGAATTTAATACAGGATTTGAGGTGAAGTCTCACCAGTGCTGAGTAGAGAGGGAGAATAACCTCCCTGGACCTGCTGGTCACACTATTTCTGATACAAGCCAAGATGCCATTGGCCTTCTTGGCCACCTGGGCACACTGCTGGCTCATGTTCAGTCGGTTGTCAACCAACACCCCCAGGTCCCTCTCCTCCAGGCAGCTTTCTAGACAGACTTCTCCTAGTCTGTAGCACTGCACAGGGTTGTTGTGCCCCAAGTGCAGGACCCGGCATTTGGCCTTGTTAAACCTCATGCCATTGGACTCAGCCCAGCGGTCCAGTCTGTTCAGATCCCTTTGCAGAGCCTCCCGACCCTCCAGCAGATCAATACTTCCATCCAGCTTAGTGTCGTCCGCAAACTTGCTAAGGATGCACTCAATGCCTTCATCCAGATCATTGATAAAGACACTGAACAGGGCTGGACCCAGCACTGAGCCCTGGGGAACCCCACTTGTCACTGGCCTCCAGCTGGATTTTGCACCATTTCCCACCACTCTCTGGGCCCGGCCATCCAACCAGTTTTCCACCCAGGAGAGTGTGCGCCTGTCCAGCCCAGAGGCTGACAGTTTCTCAAGCAGAATGCTGTGAGAAACTGTGTCAAAGGCTTTACTGAAGTCCAGGAAGACCACATCCACAGCCTTTCCCTCATCCAGCAGCCGAGTCACTTTGTCATAGAAGGTGATCGGGTTAGTTTGGCAAGACCTGCCTTTTGTGAACCCATGTTGACTGGGCCTGATCACCCGGTTCTCTTGCATGTGCTTCATGATAGCACTCAAGATCACCTGCTCCATGACTTTCCCTGGCACTGAGGTCAGACTGACAGGCCTGTTGTTTCCTGGGTCCTCCCTCCTATCCTTCTTGTAGATGGGCACAACATCAGCCAGCCTCCAGTCCAGTGGAACTTCCCCAGTCAGCCAGGACTGTTGGAAGATCATGGAAAGGGGTTTGGCAAGCACATCCACCAGCTCCCTCAGTACTCTTGGATGGATCCCATCTGGCCCCATAGACCTGTGGGTGTCTAGCTGGGTAAGCAAGTTTCTAACCACCTCCTCTTGGATCCTGAGAAATTTGTTCTGCTCCTCTAACCCCCCCAGGGATGTACACACAGGGAACAGCTTTCCTTACTATTGAAGACTGAGGCAAAGAAGGAACTAAGTACCTCAGCCTTGTCTTCATCCTTTGTCACAGTTGTTCCATTTGCATCCAATAGAGACTGAATATTCTCTCTGGTCCTTCTTCTATTGTTAATGTATTTATTGAAAGATTTTTTATTATCTTTCACAGACTTGGCCAATCTGAGCTTTAGTTGATTTTTTCTCTGCACAATATCACTTCCTCCCTGTAGTCCACCCAAGACGTCTGTGCATTCTTCCAGAGTTCATAGACATTCCTCTTCTTTGTGACCCCCCTCAAGATCTCCCTGTTCAACCAAGCTGTTTTTTTTCCCCGTCGACTCCTTTTCCAGAACATGGGGATGGCTTTCTCCTGAGCTGCTAGGATTTCCTTTTTGAAGAGCGCCCAACCCTCGTGGGCTCCCTTGACCTTAAGGACTGTCTCCCATGGGAATTTATCAACCAGCCTTCTGGATAGTCTGAAGTCTGCCCTCTGGAATTTTGATGTGACTGTTCTGCTAATCCCCTTCCTCACCTCACCTACAGCTGAAAATTCTACCATCTCATGGTAGAATGACTTACTATGTAGATGACTTCCTATGTAGAGACCTACTATGTAGAGACTAAATGACTTACTATGTAGAGACAACTCTTGTCTTAGTGCACTTATCCCAAGAACATGAGACTAAAAGGACCCCTTTTAATGCCAGTCCCTGGTCACCACTGGTCATGCAATAAGTAGTGCCTTCATAAAGTCATCATCTATCTCTGCCCTAGGAATTACTTCGCTCACTTATTCCTTCAGCTCCAGTTGGAAGCTTATTCTAGAACATCATTACCCTAGTGGTAGGAGACTTATGATTTCCAGTCTAAATTTATTCAGAGCCTGTTGCTGTGCTGAAAAGAGCTTTTCTTCCTCCCAAGGGGAAGCTTGTTCAGTGATCTGTGTTCCCTTATTTACTTAAATCTCATTCACAGAAGGAAATGTCTTTCCTCCAAGCCTTCAACTGTCTGGCTTAAATAACCAAGATTTTTCTGTCACCTCTTCTTTGCCTTCTTTTATCAACCTCACTATAAATTACTGAAACTACAAGGCATAAATGCTAATAATCATGATTAGATAGTTTTTGAAGGCAAGATTTGTATGTCTGGCAGTGTCTAGGACCTACTGTATGAGAGGCTGGACTCGCTGGGATTTCCTCTACTGGATGAAGAGAACTCATGGATCTTTTAATACATCTGTACCCTTTAATGACAAATTGGTACTGGAATTCAGCCTGAGCCAGCTGCTTCGGAGTACACGAATGCATTACTGTCTCAGGGCTGAGAACAAGAAAATGTCTTAGAAAGTGAAATTACTTGCTGTAGCAGGTAAAAATATGTATAGCTATAGAAGATAGTCTCAAAAAAATGCATCAGTCAGCTTTAATTTAAAAACTGGAGCTGTGTGTCTCTGCCAAATGTAAGGGACCCACTCTGAAGGAATACTGAGGGGAAAATCCAGTAGGGAGGCAAGCCTGTAACTTAAGGGAAAATCCTGTACTGAGGAGGAAATTCTGTAAAGAGGTAGATCTGAAACCATGGATATTAAGAAAAATCACTTAATTTAAAAGAAAAATTATAAAACCAATAAGAAATAATTAAAAAAATGATTAATAATAAAAATTGGCTACATACTCCCATTCCACAAACTAACACTGCTCCACTTAATGTTGGAAGGGTTTTGTCCCTATACTTTAAATAAAATCTCTTTTTTTTTTTTACTTTAGGGAGTAAGGCAAGAGATTTTTTTGTTTAAAAAGCAGAATGAGAAACCCAGAAAGATTGTTTGCAATTGCTGGACATGGTGGTTTTGTTTCCCAGGAAAGAAACTGCAAAGTGCTTTATATCACTGCTCAATTTGTGGGCATCTAGTGCAAAAACCATGGTGACTCCTGGAGAGTGTCACACAGCTCTGCACCCACACAACTTCCATGGGAATTGTGAGCACTGACAAAATCACACAGAAAGGCATTACATATTTTTCCCTGCTCATGAGTTTCTGGGCTGTTTGATTTTGTACTGTTCTGCTTTTGCATTTTTAATGAATACTAAGGCATTTCATCACTAAAGCAGTCCTAGACAAAACAAGTGGGAAGGATTATAAGGAATTTGATGAACAGCAACAAAAAGCCAGTTTAACTGTGGACTTACTGCTCTGCTTGTGATGTTTTAACTTTTGTGAAAGGCAGAGGCTTAGTTTACACTGGGATTTCCTGCATGATTTACAAAGCAGGAGTGAAACCCCTCACACCCATTCTGCTAGATCTCCCTCTTCATCCATCAGTGCTGACAGTATTAATCTGTGAAGAATTAGTGACCTAGAAGTTCAAGTCAGCCATTCCTTTCATCTGGCTGTAACACTACTCATTGAAACCGCGTATTAAAGGTACCAATAAATGTCAGTGTGCAATGTGAACAGAAATGATTGTACATTTTTGCATGAGAAAGTATTTTAGAACAAAAAGCTTAATTATCAAATCATTCACATAAAAATGGGAATACAGGTGATGGCGTCTTCTGTGTAGAACTTGTTTTTTGCTAGCTAAATTGTTTCTGTTCTCTTTTCAAATGGTACAGTTTGATCAGAATTAGCTGGCAGCGCTTACATCGCACCATAGATGGTGTCTATCTACAAGATAGGTTTAAGTTTCATGTGAGACATAGGATTCCTCAATGGACTAAAACCATAGCTAGTGTGGAGCTGGGGCGGACCAGCTATATCCAATTCATAAACAAATTGGTTTAGTAGCACAGCATAGACTGAGGAAGTCACACTAGCTTTGGAGATGCAAAATGCCGATGATTGGCTCCTTTCTGATTGAACCTGGGAATATCTGCTGCCTCTAGCTGACTGTTTCAAGGGGTCCTAACTAATGCAGCTATTGAAGCCATGAACTGGAATTGATGTGCACAGCACAAAGACAAGGCATAAATCTTCAGTCCTTCCATGAAGTACAGCAGCATATTTTCTCGGCAAATAAATATATGAGGTACAGTTACTACACTGCTACAGTGAGATCAGAAACAGAGTTTTTGCTGCATCTCCCATCCACGGCTGCTAACCATGCAGACTGAAGAAAAGAAACTGTTTGAGCAACAAGAAGGTCAATATATTCTGACGTGTTTCTTGTCATTCCATAATCTGAGTTATGACAAAACAATGAGGCTGCTGACTCACAGCCAACCAACTTTCTTTTCCCAATAAATTAGTTGACTAATAAAACTGAGTCGAGAGGTAAAATAATTGTAGGTAGCAGTAATTAGGGAATGCAGCATGCCAGTTCTCCTTTTTCATCTCTGAAGTAGCCTTTTAGGCTCCTGAGGATATTTACAACCCAGTGCCTGTTTGGGGGAAGCGAGACTAACCCTCAGCAGGGGCAAATAGTGTACTTGCTCTGTAGTACTACATTTTACAGGAGGTTACCTGAAACATCTCAGCTGCATTTCAGCCAATAGCTCCTTCTTCATGGACTTGGGTCCTGTTTCACTTTCTTTTCTCTCAGAAGTTGTACATAACCAAATGGATTTGACTTTTATAGGAGGTCAGCGCAGATCCCCTGGTGGAAGTGAATTGATCCAGGCTGTTGTGGAAGAATGACTTGAGACTTCTGCTGTGAATTCCTGCTTTTTTTTTTGCCTCCATTACTACCTTGATATGATGTCTTGAATTACAGTAAGATTTCAGCTGTCTGGAAGATTGTAACACTTGTGTGCTCATTTTCACATTTTCCTGCCAATGGTAAAACATTTTTTTTTTCATGGTGGTGTAGGAAGATTGCAGAAAAATAAGTGTCAAAAGAGTGCTGAAAATGAGCTTGAGAACAGCAGATACATTTCACAGGAAGAGAGGCTGTGTGGGTTGGAGGTCCTTGAAAGACAGAAGAGATTTTAGATGATCTCCAATATGCTTGTCATATTTTCCTTGTGATAAAAGATACATCACAAGTCCCAGAAAACTGAGTTTTAAAGGTAATAGGACAAGCCTTTCCATTCCCCTCAAATCCCAGCTTTGGACAAGGTAGAGGATGGGAAATCATTATCTACTGAGAGAAAGTGACGTGACCAGCATATCCCAAGGCAATGCTCCCATATCAAAAGAAAAGAAGTCTTTAATGTGTTCACATATTGACAGTTGCAGTAAGACGAAGCTCAGAGCAGATGATGACAGAGAGCAGCACTTTTCTGCAATGTTTCTTGAGTGTGCACATAGGTAGTTTAGTCTGGAAGGAAAAGAGGATGCCTCTATGACAAGAAAGGGCAGAAAAAGGCCTCTTCTTTCTTTGCAATTAATCTACAGTTTGATTTGTGCTTTATTCCTGTACTGACTTCTAAAACTATTTTTAAATATATGATAGGAATTGGCATGAGATGGCAGAAGGAAATGCAACAGAACGTATTTTTAATATTTAACCCAAAAATAGTTCTACAAGAAAGACTGTGTTTTCTCAGCTCAACATAGAAAGATTTTTCGGGAACAGGAATGTTCCAAATTTAGCAATGTGTATAGTTGTATGTATAAAAATGTATTCACATACATAACCACCCAAAACACAGCTCCTATTTCACAATCCAACAGTCTGGGATTGACAGCAATGATTTTATTTATCATCATTTTGAAATTAGGGCTTGAAGAATGAAATTTACATTTTCTTAATTAGGTCCCATAAGAACAGTAAGTATTCAGGCAGTCTTATAAGCATTGATATTTTAAGCTCTAATCAGTAAGTAGGGGTTAATTTTATTGGATTTTAAGGCAGCTTCAAAAAATCTTTTGGACAAAAAGGTTATATGGAAAGCATCAAGACAAATCCTGACATGAAAGCTAGTCTATCATATTTCCTTCAGTCATAAGAGCTATGAGGAAATGGGATGAAAAGACGATTTTGCTGTAATTAAAAAATTTGGGAAAGAGGCTACAGAAAAAACACAACCTGTCTTCGAGAACTATATGAACTGAAGTTGTGCAGCAACGAGATGATCAATGTCAACTCCCTCATCTCCCTAAAACTCTTATCACAGTTCTTCAGTGACCAAACTGGATTGACTAAGTAGTGTAGTAGGATGGGCACAGTTTTCTAGCTCAAGGGCAATTTACAGAACACCCATACAACTTTTTAATGACTGCTGCTGTAATTTCTTTGATTTTATACATATGAATTTTACAATACACAGAGTCCCTCTGCATTTACATGGCATGATCATCTCTCTTAGTTGATTTTGCCATCAGAAGTATCTCTGTCCTGTTTCAGACTGATAGCAAATTCATAATGAATGTAGCTAAGGATAAAATTATGCACAAAAGACATCATGTTTTTACTACTGTTGATAATGATGTTATTTGAATAGTAAATGATTGTGATAAGAACTCACGACCATTAATCAAAGAGGTTGCTCAGTATTTAACTAAATATATGTGAGTGACAATTCAGGGTAAGCAACATGTATTACTTAATGTTCTATATTAATGCTGAAAAAACATTACATTCCAGCTGTAATGTACATACTTATGGGAAAGCATTCCTAGTATTTCCATACAACATTTAATTTTTTTTGTTCATGCAAATTCTCAGAGCAGGCATTGTAATCCTACAAGAAATACTACTTAGATCACCATATGTTTGGAACAATATGTTAATGACATTTTTTTTCTCTTTTCATGTACAGTGATGCAGCTGTAAGAAAAAAAGCATATGTCTTTAAACTTTATCCTCTGTCCAGCATGTTTTTACATGTTCTTTTCTTTGAAGCATTGACTTGTGTAACATGTAAAACAAATGAGAAGAAGCATTTCTGTTGATATGCCAAGTATTCCAATGTCATATTTACTAATTCAGCTTCTAGTAATTTGAATTCCATCCCTCTCTCTATATTTAGCCGGCATACCTGGGTGCAATACATATATATCTATAAAGAACTTTATTTGAATCCTAAATTGTCTGCCTCTTCCTCTCTCTGTATATATATGTACACGAATGTATATAGTTATTATTATACATATATATATTCATGATTGTAACCACATCATTTTTTTTGTGCCAAATTTCTTATGATCTAAACCTAAAAGCTTTCATTTCTAAAACAAGATTCCAGAGGAATAAAAATGAAATTGCAAAATCTTCATGCAGGAAACACAGCCTGAGATACACAGCTATAATTTAGCCTCCCACCTTAAACAGAAATTTTGAGAGAGAAATGGCCATTCCAATCAAAATAACAAACAGTTTGTAGTATTTGTTTTGAAGGAATATACTCCTTTATTGAGTAGCTAAACTTAACTGTCTGAGTTCCAGACAAGGGACTGCAACTGTCACAATCTGTCATGAGAACTTTAAAAATATGAGTAAATTTAATTAGGATAAGCTAAAGTATAGTGCAATAAATTTGTGGTCTTTTAGTGTGTCAGTAGATAAGTTTTGCACTGAAGTTCTCTGGTATTTCCACAGCAAGAAAATCATCCTGGAATATAGAGTTAATATCTAGAAAATCTTACAGAAAGTTCCCAGGAGAAACACTGGACACTTGCAACTGTGTCATTCATAACAGGCCTTTCTTGTAATCTAAGCTTCCTGTACTGTACAATAAATTAAGAGCCGTTGGAGAGTGGATTCTCTGGCTTGGTCAGTTTTCATGACCCCTTGATTAGATCAGTTCCTTTAGACCCCAGGTCAACACAGGACACTTTTACTACACCCTTGAGAAGTCAACTACTTTTAAAACCCTGAAGGAGCAGTGTTACCTGTTTGCAGACTGGCCTATAAAAATTTTCACAACAGACATATTGGGTCATTTTGAAATGTAGTTGAAGCAAGAACACTAGTCCAATACTATATTATGCTTTATCCGGGGTACTAGTGTACTTCATTTGAAATGGGAAATCAGACTACAGGGGTTTGTAGATGATGGCTGGCAGAAGACGTGTTGCCAGTGAGAAACCTTGACACTAAAATTTTCTGAATTAAAATGAAAAAAAATATCGGCTTATAGACAAGACAGAGACTTGCCTTCTGCTGTAAAGGTTGAGGTCTGCTGCAACATTAGGTGACTACAAAGAAAAGGTTTGACCTATAAAACTTTCTTCCATGAAAGCTGAGCAGATCTTTCCATATTTTTATTTGATCAATTCATTTACAGCTTCAATTGAGACTTGACAAGACAGAGTTCTGTGGAAACTTTAATCTTGATTTCATTGGAGTCTTCACTAGAGAAGAACTGTTAAAGTTCATTGCTCTGAAAGGCAAGAGGAAATGGAAATGCAGGTGCTTCCCAGTCAAGTTTGAGACTCTCAAACATTGTGTTTGAGGACTAATTCATATAGTCTTATTACTTTGTCATAAAAAATGCTTGAATTGACATCTTGAGAAAATGCCTTCATGATATCCTTTGTACAATTAATGGAAATAAGTTATTCCTTCAGCAAAACTTAGTTCTTCCTCTGCCTTAGGTCTGCAAAGCAAGTGAGATAGTTACTATTTAGCATCCAGAAGGTGCAACTTACTGTCATTCAAGAAGAATGAAGTGGTAAAAAGTCTGGACATAAGTTTCTTGACAGTTGAAATATCATACTGTTAGCAACATCTAAATAAATAATAGGTGTTGGGCAAATGATACTGCAAGTGACTACTGAAAATATTTCAAACTGAGGTAGCAGGGGAAGAAATGAAAATATTATAGAAATAATAAAAAGGGGAAAGCAGTAACTCAAGGCAGATTACTAATATAGAGTCTCTACATAGCCAACAGCAAATCTTTTTGTGCTCACAAATGTCTTCATTTATAGAAAGGGCCATACTGTTAAATATTCCTTCTTTTTACCAGATGGGTTCTTGGTAAAGAAAAGGTTTTTCTGAGGTTTCATTTAAAAAATATGTGTGTATTCATAAACTCTGTGTCAATGTAAAACTTAAAACAAATGGAAATCCATTTTCCTGTAAGTCTATTGTCCACAATTAATTGCACTGGATGATGTTCTATTCCACATACTCCTGATAAATTTAGCTGTCATTCCATAACCACTCCCCTTGTTGTAAATGATACAGTATGTGAAGAGTAGGAATTTTAGGGTGGCTTGACTTCCCATGTAGGCGAACTCTGATTTTCATCCTTAATAATACCCTAGGAAAATACCACAGACAATTGCTGTTTCAGTCCATCCTGCACTCACACGCAATACAACGGTCCCCCTGCAGACAGTGCTTTGAGTAAACTGATGAGATGAATGAGGGTATTGGTTGCCAAAAAATCAAATTGCAAATCCAGTCTGAGATTCAAAGTGGAGGTCATCAGAGGAGCAAAATGATTACTGCGGCATAATTACAATAGTCAGGGATTAATCAATCTGTTTCATTTGAAGTGATGGCAAGACCTCGATCTTTGTATCTACAAGCAAAGTGATACACAGAATTAAGCCAGGGGTAAGGGTGGAAAAAGAGGATATATTGTTAGAAGCCAATTGCATTTATAAATGTTTCACAGATAGCATCTAATTACGTGGTTCAAGGAAATTATTGTCATAGCTTTGCAAATCCAGCCAGAAAATGTCCTGCCTTGGATACAAGTCTGTATTCAGCAATAACAGTGTCTCTGCTATGAAAGGAACTGTATTAAAGACATCAATCTCTCTTTAAGTAGGATAGGAAAAATGTTGTAAGAGAACATCCTCCCTAAGGCAATGTTTGTTTATCAGATGAAAAAAACTACTGTCACTAAGGAATCTTAAGTCAATCTTGAAAAAGGTGGAAAAGAATGCTAATTACACGTTCACTAATATTTCTGCATCTGTTTGCTTGCTTAAATCAATGCTGTCTTAAAACCTAGTGTTGTAAATAGACATGTTTAGAAAAAAAATCAATCAGAGAAGAACTTAATACAGTATTTTTTTCTTTAATGACGATGGCAGGAGATCGATCTTGAAGTTTAAATAGCCTAATTATTGTTTTGTTACACCAGTCATCACCATGACTGTGAAGCTGAAACTACAAGGAACAGGTTGGCAAATAAAAATGCATCCATGAAAACATCTTTCACTCTAGAACTAAAAGTGATCATCACTCATTGTTAGTAGCCAGCCAATGGAAGAATGGCTCCCAGCCTACTGTTCCCACACATTACATTTCTATATGAGTGAATATTGATGCGCTGTGCTGGTGGGATGCATCGCTCTGTTCCCAGCAGAGAGAGTGTGGTGATTCTGCAGAGTCCGTGTCTGAGTGTGTGAGGGTCTGAAGTGCAATAGGTGAAGCACAAGTTTCCCTTTATTGTCGATCTGCTGGAGGGTAGGGAGGCTCTCCAAAGGGATCTAAACAGGCTGAACTGATGGTGTGAGACCAATGGGATGAAGTTTAACAATGCCAAACGCTGGGTCCTGCACTTGGGGTGCAACAACCTTATGCAGCGCTACAGACTAGGGGAAGAGTGGCTAGAAAGGTGCCCAGAGGAGAAGGACCTGGGGGTGTTGGTTGACAGCGACTGAACATGAATCAGCAGTGTGCCCAGGTGGCCAAGAAGGCCAATGGCATCTTTGCTTGTATCAGAAACGGCGTGGCCAGCAGGTCCAGGGAGGTTTTTCTGCCCTTATACTTGGCACTGGTGGAGACCACACCTCGAATCCTGTGTTCAGTTCTGGGACCCTCGCTATAAGAAGGATGTTGAGGCTCTGAAGCATGTCCAGAGAAGAGCAACAAAGCTGGTGAAGGGGCTGGAGCACAAGTCTTAAGAGCAGTGGCTGAGAGAGCTGGGGTTGTTTAGCCTGGAGAAGAGGAGGCTGAGGGGAGACCTCATTGCTCTCTACAACTACCTGAAAGGAGGTTGTGGAGAGGAGGGTACTGGTCTTTTCTCCCAAGTGACAGGGGACAGGACAAGAGGGAATGTCCTCAAGCTCCACCAGAGGAGGTTCAGACTGGACATTAGAAAGAAATTTTTCACAGAAAGGGTCATTGGGCACTGGAACAGGCGGCCCAGGGAGGTGGTTGGGTCACAATCCCTGGAGGTGTTTAAAAGATGGGTGGATGAGGTGCTCAGGGACATGGTTTATGGGCAGATAGGAATGGTTGGACTTGTTGATCCAAGAGGTCTTTTCCAGTCTGGTGATTCTATGATTTCTACTGTGACAGCTGCAGCAAAACAAAGGCTGAGAAAACAGAATTTAAAGGGTTGAGAGAAAAAGGAAACTGGAAAAAGTATGAAGGGGAAAGAGAGGGAGCGGGAGGGATACATCTGAGAATGAAGTCAGAAAAGGGTTTAGGGTATGGGAACTTGGGCAAGAGATGTGCAGCACAGATGGGGATGAGAACAGCGAAAGAGGAGAAAGGAAAGACAAAACCAATTGAACTTACAGATGGGAAAGGAACCATAGAAAAAAGCATAATTTTCAGCAACAATAAAAGAAGCAAGTTAAAATTGGACCTTTTGGGGTTTAAAATCCTGTGATGTGCTAATTACATAGCTGATCTTAATTTTACCTTTAATCTTAATTTTGAAGAATTTATCTTGCAAAAATTATTAGCTACGAGTTTACTTCCGCTGCAAACTACTAAAATCCAGACAAAAGAGTAAAAAGTAGATGACCCACAAAGAAGTGAAGGAGGAGAAATAATAATTTACAACCACAATCTCACATTGCAGTTACTGATGGGAGGAAGAAATTGGAACAAGCAAGAAAATCTCCAGGACAGGTATTTTGGTTTGGAAATGGATGAGAGATTCCTGCTGGGAGGAAAGGCCCCCTTTAGCTTCAGATGAGGTCCACGCTGACATGTCATAATTCACTACTCCTCATAATTCAGGCTAAGACAAATTCTTTGTTAGTACCTGAAGGCTGCCATGCCTTCAAGACTCAAAACTGTTTAGTTACCCATCTGCTGATAAGATGTGCCCTGACACTTTATACATATAGCTTCCTTAAAGTCAGTCACATCTATGACCTCTGTCAGCATTTTTTAGGGCTGACTAAAATATAAATCCTCCTACACACTGGTATACCTTGTGTTCAGAGCATTTTGCATGTTGGTGATGGAACATGAAAAGTAGAAGTTGTCATACATGCATGTAGACCAGGAATAGAGATCTTTACCCTCCCAGTGTGTGTTTGGTTTCCTTAGTGTCCCAGGAAAGCTCTTTTTGCTATTACTGGTTTCTGCCTGACATCTCCCAGTGATTTAGCAGTAAAATATACTGGTCCATTGATTTTAAATTGAGGACCGGAAACATGCAGAAGAAAATAATTTACCTATGTCTGGAATAACCAGTTACCTTAATATCACAGTCATAAGTTTTACTCTTACCCTCCACAGCTCACAAACAGTGTAACTAAACCCAGGCAATCCTCAATGCTCAGAAATTTTTCATGTTGTAATCTGTATTGTTGCTCCAATGAGGGCATCATGAACTTTAAAATGGTAAGCAGACCCTTCACTGCCTGCAGAAGTGGATCTGAACGAGATATGAGTGTTGCTTGGATTAAAGCTAGTTAACAGTTTAATTGCAAGTTTTGCAGCATCTTCACTAGCAACTGCATTCCAACTTGCTTATACCAAATATCATCCCTGTTGCATGGGACCCACTTTTATGAAAATAGCTATTTGCCTGGTGAGGATGTATTGAGGAAAAGCCCTGCTCAAAAGTCAAGATATTGTAGCAAGCACAAAACGGTTCAGCAACAGTCCTGGGTGCAGTGGTAGATGTGTAGGCATACAAGCTAATATAGATATCTGTCAAGATACACAGCTAGCAAAGTGCTTTGGGAATTTCAGGTTTAGGAGGTTAAATCTCTGGTGGATTGAGGTCTAAAAATTCTGTCCATGTTAGCAACAGCCTGGATTTTTCTGTAGCCTATAGCTGTGAGATGCAAAGGGCTCCAGATTCTGGCTTTACTAAGAGTTGTGGCTTGTGGGCATGCTTCAGGATCAGACCAGTAATAATTGGACTGTAACTACACAAAAGATTCTGTACTCACAGCTGCCTGATCCCTCTAGTATGTCCATTCCTTCCTCTGTTCCCAGAGGAGCCTGCAAGAAAATTAGACTTGCAGATAATAGCAAAGCAATGTAACTGAAAAGAGCAAAAGTGTAAGGACCTTTTCCCCAAATGAACAGGGCTCAAGTTAGACAGCTACTGTCTTTCATTGGCTTATGTATACACTCAACCTTATCATTCTTTTTCTCATTCACGTGAACATACCTCAAAGCACAGCCAGTATGCTATGGCATTTAAAAAATTGCCTGTTTATCCAGATTGTCAGCACCTGGATGGAATCCTGTGCCTCTTCACAAAGACACACCAGACATGGAGGCACGTTGTCAGCATAAGTCAACTTACAGAACTGGTGTTTTAATTTTTCATTCTGCAAGAGCTTGCTAAATGTCATCACTCACTGGAACAGGCCTGCTGACCTCTCTGGGCCACTCACCTGAATAATGAGTTAAGTCTACAGGTCTTTTAGAAAAAAAACAACAGAAGCAAATTTCAGATATCTTTTAAAAAACATTTTAATGGGAAAGAATAAAAACTTTCAGAATAACAAGAAATATTTCTACTCTCCCCACCCACATATTATCTCATTTTTCTTTATAAAGGTAGAGCGTTCACTTTCCTTGAAATTGGTCTCTTTAGAAATTTAGCACATTTCTTGGAAAATAAAAAATAAAATAAGGTTGTCTAAAGAAATAGCAATTTGTCTGTGTTTTTTCAGCAAATGTGGCAGTTATCTCCTGTGCCTCCACTTTATTTCAGCTGTGGGAATACAACTAACCAATAGGTTTCTGAAACATCAGTGAATAAGAGCCAGAAAAAAAATCTGCCTGTAAGCACAGAGTCGATCAGTGCTGCTGTAGTCAAAAAAGACAGATTTTTCTCATAGTTAAAGAAAGTGTGTCAGACTACCACAAACACAGAAGTTAAGTGTGCTAAGAGCAAAATCCAAGATCAATGTGAATGTTTCTATGGGAATGTATCATATACTATAAAGAAAGCTTTTCATAACAGAATTAAAGAGATTGACTCTAAGGTAAAAGACAGGTACATACATGACACCATCATATTAATGAAGGAGATAGATCTTTTCCTGCTGTTTTGCTGAAGAATGATGGTTGCTGAGTGGACTATCAGTACTTGTGAACAACTGCATATCATGTAGTGGTTTCATAGATCATCTGGGCTTATCTGAATAGAGACATAACACTTTGTATGCCTAAATGATATAAGGCTGAGGGTGGGGAGCTGTTCAGTGGTTTGTACCTCACTTTAATTGTCATTGTTGTTAATTTGTGAGTTTATTTCTTTTTAAGCTATTGGCTTTACCAGAGGTGCTTCTCTTGAGAGTAAAATACTAAAGGCTGAGATTCAGGTGCCAAATACAGGCTTCTTCTACCACAGAAGGTGCTCTGCTGTGTGACCTGGGGTGTCCCCTACGTGTGACTGACTTATCTTCCCGCTTCTGCTTCACCCTTCTGACATGCAGTCCCTTCCCTAAAAGTGGCCCAAACTCTCTTTCAGAAAGCATTGACAGGTGACCACTAAGTGGAACTAATAAATATACAATAAAAATTCTCAAGAGCCACACTAAACACCATCGTTTAGCCACTGGCTTTTTGTTCTTCCTTCCATCTATATGTTGTCTAATTAATCTGAAATCTGTCAGTACCTTAAACATGATGCTGATAATTATTAACAGTTGTGTGCTGGCTCTCTTTGTGGCACAACATCCAGATATGCAGGCCCAGAGACTTGAATTAGTAATAACTTCTCAAAAAGTAAAGATATTTTCATTGTATGACTTTATTAAGGCTGTTAAAGATGGAAACAACTTCCATAGGTTTCTCTAATCTTTCTTTAACCTTCTCTTGAGACCCTTAGGAATAAACAAAAAAAGGACAAGCTATTGACTTCATTGGGAAATATCACCACTAATTTCAGAATTTTTAAAAGTGAAGAACATTTTTTTCTTAATCATGTCTTACATTGCAAGGCTGCTTTCTAAGAGGTTGTGTAGTATGTTGGTGGTGGTCCAGCCTTTGTATCTGGACAGTAAAGTACAGAAAGCCATGATCTCGATCTCTATTTCATCGCAGGATCTGAGCAGACCTGGATATCACTTGCAGCAAGCTAATTATCCTGCTGTTCAGGAAACCAGAGTTTTCCTCTGTGAATATACTCACCTTGCACTGTTTTAATCCCATGTTTCCAAATTCTATTTCAATCTCCTCAGGAAAGGTATAAAAGAATAGTGAATCCTAAAAATGAAGCTACTCATTTTTTTTAGCATCATGATGCAATAGCCAGAGACATGTTCTTAATCATCTTTCTCACTTGGCCATTGACATCACGTTCAAGCTGGGTGTAATTTGCTATATGGATTGCTATTGCTTATATATCATGCAAGGTAGTAGGGGATCTGGCCCAATCTGCTTTAGGTACAAACAATAATAAAACATAAATTGATTTTTTATGTTGTTGCAAAGGAAATTTGAAAACATGACTTCAGAAAGCAGAAGTTTATCAATCTGCTTAACCCTTTTCTCCAACAATATTGCAAAGATGAATATATACTGGCCAGCTTGCCAGAGTATGGTACACTGAGCAATCATGCAAGGCCAATTAATATTTTCCAGTTTTCTCTACACCACTTTATTGGGCTCTTATCTAGCAAAGGCAATCAATCTTGTCTAGTTTGCTGAGTTCGAATCAGAAACTCTCTTTAAATCCCTCTTACCAGTTAGTAAGATTCCCAAGACTTGTATACGTACAAACAAGTGGATTTAATAGAAAATATTTGGGTATAACAACTTGTGACTAAACAAGATTTCTGTGGTGATGGGTTAAGATAGTCTTTGTGAAAATACATTGAAAGTCAAGCACCTGAGCATAGATAGGAGTGATACACAGGTAAGAAATACGTAGTTAATCTCAAAGTATATAGACATTCTAGTAATTAGCCTGATATTATGATGGCATTCCGATTTTGGGGGGAGGAAAGATGGGGCTGATCCTCCTGTCAGCTGATTCCAAAGGTTTTAATGATATTTTCAGCCCCCAACTTTCCCTTTTGTTTACATTTTTATAATAACTCGCACCCTTAGGGCAGAATTTTATCTGGAGCTTGGGTGACTGAAGTCATTACATCAAACCCTGCTGACTGGTGGTGCATGCCCAACAGGAGTGGTTGTGGGAGTGGTTTGCCTCAGAGGTGGGGAGGAGGCAGCTGGCTCTAGGTGTGGAGGCATGTTTGCTTTAGTATTATAATGATATTACAATGATGTTACAATGACTACAGCTCGACTGGGGTGCTGGATTGTCAGAGCGGCAACTGCAATTCATCTTCTTGGAAAATAATTGGGCAGTTATACCAGGTTCCTTGGTGTTCCTTGCTGATAGCAGTGGCTGGTTACATTTGTCTCCAAATGTCATGTCACTCACTTCACAGGGCAAGAGTTCCTTGCTGCACTGGTTTCTGATGAACAATGTGCTGCCTCTGTGCATGTTGCATCTCCACTGACGTTGCTTTTCAAGAAAAACTGCCTTGTACTCAGCCTGTGGGGGGAAGAGTATTCAGTCCCATTTCTCCCCATATTTAGCTTTATTCCTTTGTTTTACTTTATTCCCACATATAGCTTTATTCACATATGTTTCTTGAAACCAAAGCATTTTCTTTATATAATCAACACCACACCAAAGACAGCATTGCAATCAATCACTGTAGCTGGCATTCCCAAGCTTTGCTCATGTGGGTAATCCTTAAACATTTCCACTGTTCAACTGAAATCAATGGGATGGTTTAGCTGAGCAAAAACTGTCTGGAACAGGCCTCTGGTTTTCATTTTTATTTTCTCCAGGAAGTAAAATACAAACAAACAGACAAGCAAAGCCTATGAAGAATACACTAATTCATTTGGGTTTACACTTAGTAATCCTTAAAATGCTTTGCACTGCCTTGGTGAACAGCTTGATGCTTCCATAACAACTGTACAAGAACTGTACAAGTTCATCTAAAGATGATGATGTGTTACATACATAAAGAGGAAATAATTAAAAGCTCTTAGCTCTTAATCTTTTTGTATTTACTTTCTTCAAAATCTCTTCTTCTACTTTCTTTTGAAGCACCTTCAATTGCTAGTTTGGTCAATAAATAGTGGAAGATATCCATTCAAGAAACATTCTGTGTTGAGAAAGTTACTTCCGTACATACAGTAAGATTTACTAGATGCAAGATAAAATAATTTTAAAGCACTGGATTTTGGTCTCTTTAAACAGTGCTTATTAGAAAATAACGTATTGTGCCATCTGAGAAATTCTATTTGATCTCATGAAGTTAGTGTTATGACCCACTGAGATCTGTGTTACAAAATGGGGACAGTTGATCTCAACAATATTTCTCTGTCTTCAAGGTACGAAGACGAATCATAGGAAAACCTGAGTCATTGTCTACTCTTTTACTAGTAGGGTGTACATGAAGAGTTAGATAAGAGATGGCAGAACCATAGATGTAGTTTAAACATGTCTCGCCATGGTTGTCCTTTGAAAGATGCCTCCTCTTGGGCCACGTCAGTCACTTCTCCAGCCTTCTTTTCAGCAAAATCTTCACACAATAGTCACTGCTGACATCAGAATGGCATGCATGTTGCTTGATCTGGGTGCCATCCAAAAGTTCTCCATCCACATCTAGCCCTCTTTTGGCTGATGCCTACAAGGGAAACGCAAGAGGCTTAAGAGACCAAATTCCTAACTCCTGCATGAACACTTCCCATGCTACTACACTGAATCCCAACCTCCTCAGCTTGCAGCTTCTAAGATTTCCTAGTACTTGTGCACTGCTTTTATTTTGCTATGGTTTTAGCACATGTCCTAGGTGTAGACTGGTTTTTGGTTACACCTTCAGGGAATGAAATTCCAGAATACACAAGCTCCTGTCCTAGGCCAGCACAGCCCTAGCCCATTGCCATCTGCAAGTTCAATGTTATCTTCAACTTGTGGGCACTTTCAGTCCACTAGGCATATCTTTAAAGATGTTTAAAACTTGGAGTCAATAACACATGCACATGCACACAGACACAGCCTGTATGGTGGAAAAATGAATTTGTTGGTAACGACATTTAAAGCCAGCTAGTCTTCCCAGGCCTTAGTCAGCCCACTGGCTTGTCTGGTCCAAGCTGTGAAGGTTAGTCTTCTGTTCTTCCAGTTGCTCAGGAGAGGACCACAACCCCCTACAGCAGCCTTTTCAAAGCAACAACTTCCACATGACAGCCAGGATTCATAAATTACATGTAGCTGGATTACCCTGATCATCACATTTCATGCCCCTTTAGGCTGATATCCTCAAGAGAGATTCCTATGATACCAACCTTCCCTGTCATGCTTACTGCAGTGGAATGTGCACTCGCTACAGGAGACGGCTGTCTTTGCCAGAGTGGTGTTGTGCAGCACAAAAATCAGCATAGACATATCCAAACTGCATCTACTGCTGCTGGCAGGCTTTCCCTCCTTCCCTGTGCCACTGCTTATCCTGAAGCAAAATCCTGACCTATCTTTCTTCAGTGGGCTCACTGTTTGTGAAAAATGTTAAGCGTAAGGTTTGCATTCAGGAATTTAAATTTGGCTTGCTTGCATCCTTCACATTAAGCCTTGCTATACCTCTGCAGGTGCTGAGCACCCAGGAGATTTAGCCATATTTTTCTTATGCCTGGCTAGTAGCAGAGGGCATTACTATTTCTTCAGTACAGCAGGCTTATATAGCGAAGAAGGAGGAAAGGATAAACCATACATGATATTTAAAGTTTACTATATATTCAGTTGTGTTGCTGGGGATTTATCATTGTTTTCTAAATGTTCTTATTATCTGATCCTTCTATGCCTTTTATTCCTCTGTGGACTCATGTCTGACAAAAACAACAACCCTACATGTGAATTCTTTGAGCAGAAATATAAACCCACAGTTAAGTGCATAGCAACATTGTGAATTTAGACTCAATCTTTGCAAAAATGCCTAAAGCGTGTACAGGCAGTGTTTGGGGAATTAACTGAAAACAAAAGGTACAAACTGACGTAATAGTATTGTGTTCCTCTGTTACACTTCTCTCAGATACATAGATGCTCTGCTGGTGTGAACTGGACTAATACCATTTTTAGCATTTTTAGCTTAAGATCCACATCAAATACTTTTAGAGTTGTTTATATTCTTTTCTTACAAGATGTAACTTTGTGCTATTATACTTAGGACTGAGCAAATGATAAAGGAGGACATTTCCTACAATGCCCTATTTGTGTAGTTAGGATAATCTCAAGTCTTCTCAGGCTTTCAAGCTTTTCAGACATGAAGTAGAATGTATTTAGATTTGTACTTATTCAGAAACCAAAAACCCCTCAAGTACTGAGGGCTTAATTTATATTTCATAGAATAAAAAATGTTAAAGAGTAGGATTTTCTCAGCTGAGCAAACCTTTATCAGCCGTTCTTGTGCTTTTGGCATTATTTCTTCTCATCCTTTTCCCTCAGGGAGACAATAAAAATAGCTAATGTTCTTGCTTTCCCTGCTTCTGTTCAACTTTTATCTGGCAACCCAGCTTCCATGGCAGTCAGAGCATGAGTTTGATGAGTATTAGCTCTTTCTGGAGGCTGCTAATCATACTCTCCCTTGCTGTAGGTCTCCTTGCATGGCCTTGTGCTGCCACTGATTGTGTCCTAGCTAACCATACAAGGCTTGGTTCAAAGCCAACTGCATTTCTTCGTTGGAACAACTATTTACTGAGGCATAGAAGATGCAACTACCACTCCAATGGTACTGTGAGAGACTGATCACCTCAGCTACCCCTCACCTTCTCCTGGTATTCCTTCCCCTAAGCTCCTTGCAGTGTGCTGTGCTGTTATAGGGCAGAGGCAACGCAGGGCATCAGTTATGACCCAGCAAAGTCTGGAAGGCATGAGAAGGAAGTGGATATTCATAGGACAACAGCAGATGCAAGCCTGGACTTGTGTCCTGCAATAAAGTCAGCCTGGGATGTAAGGTTAATTGTAGAAAGTTTATTTGTACTATAACTAAAAATAATAGTTGCTGATTGGTGTGACACTGATCTAGTCTACGTTGTCTCCCTTTTTCAAGCACTGTTTTCGCAGCTGGATCATATCGACATTGGCTGTGTACATATTTCTGTGTCTGAGAGCACAACCACACTTCTCTGAATGAGTGCAAATCCAGGCTACACCTTAAAAACCCACCAGGGCACAACTCCTCTTCTTCCATGCCTCACCTTCCACACAAAGGTGGACACATGGAAAGAAGCTGCAGCATTAACCAAGTGGTAGATAGCTTCTGTCTCCAAGGAGAACCACTGCTTGAACATGCCCTTCAATTACCTGTACTGTGCTCTCCTTGATTTACTCATCTTCATCTAGGTCATATGGTAGACACTGCTCTGAACTTATTTCATTTTGTTGTGTGTTGTTTTCATGCAAGCTTAAGCTCAGACTCAAACTGAATTGAGGACGTCTGTCCCTTTTCCCTTTTCAGTTTCCCTTTTCCTCTCCTTCACATTGTTACCTCATCATCTTTGACAAGAAGTGGGATAATCAGTGGCCCTTCATATAAAAGGAACAACAGTGAAATCTTGTTTTCACCTTTCTCTAGGAGATAGAAAAATTAACACTTAGAGAAGGTTTTTGATTTTTTTCTCCAGCACTTTCCTCTCTGATAATCTAAAGGGAAAGACTTGGTATGTTTCAAATCTGGCTTGTTGTAGAGGTATTCTGGTGACGCACATAATTCCTTGCTGATTAAACTTATAGATGGCAATGTAAAAAAGTCTTAAAAGCATTTGTGACTGCAGAGAGTTTCAATGTAGTACATTACTTCAGAGGTATTCTCATGTATGATTTTATGATAGGTTGCACTGGGCTAACATTTCCCTGCTGAGGAAAAGGAGAATTCTCACACCTCTTCCCATCCTCCACTCCTCTTACTCAGTCTGGTGCTGGCTCAGACACTGCTTTACTTGGAGTAAATCTATTTTGATCACTAACTCATAGACACATCATCCACTTCATATCCTGGGCAAATTTTAAGCCATTTAATGAGTTGAATCTCTTATTATGCACTCAAATGAGACCCAGCTCTGTCTCAAGATATACCACAAAAGTCACAGTGGGAATTAGGAGGCAGGAAGGGTGTCCAGACTGTCCATTTTGGAAGAGGCAAGCTGACAATTTGTCTCATCTTGTATCAGGAAAGCATGTACTATTAGGCATATCCCAGACATTTTAGTGTTTGCCCCAGTTATGGCTCTTGGGTCTGGAAGTCATCAGCACAACCACACATTTTAGCACTTCCCAAGCAAACAGTACAACCATGTTTGCAGCTTTCTTTTCCTGTCATGCTTACATGACTCTTCCCTATCACGCATAGCAGCAACACCCACACAAGCTTGTTAGCCGCCACCACATCCATCAGGAGTCTGAAGAATGGAACAATCTCTTAGAACTTACTGCCACAGCAGTTTGATGGGGACAGATGTGAAACCTAAACAGATCCGCTGCCAAATCATTTAACATGGATGCTAGCACAAGTGCTCTAATGAATGGGAACTGAATTTGTCTGTACATTCAAAATGCTCAAAGTGATAAAGCAAGCCAAGCCGAGTGGTGAGACCCTGCCAGATCAAAGTACAGGGAGATAAGGGCTTGCTGGAAAATCACTGAATGCAGCAGCCAACCACTTTTACATCCAGCTCATTTGTTTGTGCTGCTGTATCTACATGCTTCATGGATGTGTTTTGCTAGTGGTCTCCTTCCCAGGACTGCTGTACTCCTGGTGTTAGTTCAGTATTTCCTTTCCTGATGTCCTTATTTTCTACATCTGAGGTATTTTAATACATCCACTCAATGACAATTATGATGCAAACTGCTTTTCTGCCTCCTCAGATTACAATAGGCAGTGAGGGTAACTAAAACTCCCCAAATGCAAATGAAAAAGTGGAAACCCAGTTTATGATTTGCTTTCAGTAACTTGTGAGCTACCAGCTGGGTTACCCTAGCTCAGCTTTTGTTCATTGTAGCAGAAACAGGAAGCTTTACATATGCTGGAGTCCTGCCCAGTGTCAGACTTATTCTGTCTTTCAATCTGTTAGATCAGGCAATGTAAGGGTAGAAGCCTACTGCAATGAGATCCTGAGTCAGACAGAGCTTCTGAATGGATCTGTCTAGAACCTTATCATGAATGCCCCCCATAAAACCACAAGAGAACATCTTCTCAACTCAGTATCTCAGGTTTCATTAAAGTACATCAAGATTATTTTGTGTGTTTTCTTTTAAACACAGAAAAAACAAATACAAAGGCTTTATATACTTCTTTTTCTCTGCCCATTTTCTCCTGATTTACAAAATTTTATGTAATTCTAATCAGTTAATAAATGTTATTGTGAATTATATTTATCTTCAGTTGACATAAGCAGTGTATTAGTGCTGGTATACAATTCAAAAAAATTGTCACGTACCATCAACTTCTTCCACTTACACAGAAACAGCCTGTTCAGAATAATGGCTTCAAAATGCCAGTGGCACAAAGTATAGCCTAGATATCTTGAGGGTGATACAGCTTGACCTTGACGTTTGGGTTTTGCGGCGCCATTGTAGAAGTTCCTGTTGATGGCATATGGACTTAAAAAAGCCACAAGTCAATGGTTACAGATATAAAAACTTGATGTGTCAGGCAGCATTTGTGGGCTTTTTATATGCTATTCTAGATTTGAAAACGCTAGCTTGATTAAATTTTGTTGTGGACCAGAGTTGGTAAGGGTGCAAATCAATAGTTACTACACTGAAATTACATTTACTGAGATGTAAATGAAAACAGAATATAAGCATTATTATAAAAATCCCTCACCTCCTTTCCATAAGTTGCCTCTAATCAATGGGGTAAAATCTTACATTTGTGAGATTAACAAATACATGCTTAATTTTGGCAGTCTAGCCCATGAAAATATTACTGTCTGAAAGACAGCTTGTGTCTGGATCTTTGTACTGTAAAAATATTAGAAGTTTGTGAGAAAGGAAGGAAAAGGGATAGTTATATCTTCAGAAATCAGCTTTATCTAAACTATCGCCACAAAAGTGAAATGCTTTCATTGGGAAAGCATGCCTGAGGTGTCAATCTTGGGGCAGATGTTGTTTGCACAAGTAAGTTATGTATTTCCATGCCTGAGACAATTCAGATTTCTGTTAATTTTAGAAGTAAACCAAATTATCCTGTGTTTGTAATACTGATGCTGGAATAATTCCGACACCACTATAAAATGTGCACTGATACCTACTCCCTTAGCGTAGCCTTTCTGGCCAATCATACATGGAGAGTATTTGGAGAAAGATGAAGAAACAGAAGAGAAAATGTTATTAGGGCACACTAGCACCAGTCAGTACCCACACCACACTGACTGCCAAAGTATCCTGTGCCATATTAGGTGTGTCTTATTATTTTCAGACAGCAAGTGAGATAAGAGTGTGTAAAACTCCTAGCAGATAATAATGGAAAGTAGCATCTACAGAAGAAATACAAAAACTCTTGTAAGCCTTGTATCTCAGTATATTAAATAAACTTTTCAGTTAAGAGATGTAGCTAAAGCAAAATGTTGCACACCCCAGGGAAAATAAAAGCTGTTTCTTTAAGAACCTGCTTTTACTGGAGGTCAGTGGCTTTACTATCACACATTAAAAGTTAAGTACAGGTATTGACAGGCAAACCACAGAAATTGGTTTATGTCAATGAAGAATGGCAAATAGTTACATGTATCAGGAAAAGAGCCCTAGAGGAAAAGTTCTTTGCACAGTAAAATTAGATTCACAGGTTGCAGATAATTTGTTAGTTCTTTCCAAGCAGAGGTGCTAAGGGGCATGGTTTAGTGTTTGATAGGAATGGTTGGACTCAATGATCCGGTGGGTCTCTTCCAACCTGGTTATTCTATGATTCTATGATTCTATGAAGTTGTATAGCAGTAATTTATGGGAGAGCTCTCCCAGCTTCTTTACTTGCATTACAAAAAGAAATCTTTTTTATTAAAGTGTAAGTTGCATGTCCTTACAAGTGACAACCCACAGATCTGACTGAATTAATATAATCCCCCAAGAACAGAGCCCTCCTATCATTCCAAAGGTAATACGCATTCTTTGAACCCTTTGTTTCCATTCTTCTCTGTGAAGCCTTCTTTTAGCAAGCCCAGATGGACAAGTAGCTAGAAGGCTGGAAAGTATGTGTTAATGCAAAAAGATGTCAGATGTCAGCTATTCAGGTTGTCCTCATGATATAAACAGATTTCCACAGCCTACTTGTAATGTCTAGAAGAAAGCTTTTCAAAAACAACAACTTCAGAAACTGCAGCTTGCAAGGCAGGGATGCTCTACCTATGACAGATATTTGCAGTTCTTCCCCAAGCCAAGCCATGCTGTGCTAATACAGGCATGACAGCTACAGAAATGTAACAAGGGGATTTAAGACCCTAATGGTCCTGCAGCAAGGAAGCTTTTAATAGGGAAAAGTTGCGGCTCTCTTTGGGGTATTGGTGGGAAGCCCTGATAGTGCTGACAGAACAGCTCTGACCTTGGGAGCAGCTTTCTGGTATAGCAAGTGTCGCAACTCACTGACCGACCTCTCCAGAAAATTAATAGAGAGGCTGAACATACATTTCATAAGGTTGCACTTCCACAGCAAATGATACTAACAGTGAGATGCTGCAATGTATGGGCTGTATGCAACAAATGCTTCCTCCTTTGTACACCAGGAAAAACAAAGGCTTGTAAGTAATTGTTGCTGCTCTCCATGCTCTTCAATGACTCCAGATGCCTTCTGAGCCCATTCAGGCAGGCCTGGTCTGTGGCTTAAACACAATGTTATATCCATCACCTGCTGTCTCACCCACTCTGAGCAGGATGGAGGCAGGAGCAATGAAGACCAGAAACTTGCACTGAGACAAGTCAAAGCCTCAGAAGTAGCAACTGCCTGAACACTTCATGTTTTATGACTTCTTAATAAACTTGGCAAAACTCGAGAATTACTTGTCTTTGATGAGGAATAATGAAATACTAAGTATATGCTTTGGACATTAACAATTGGTCAGCTGTGTGTGAAAACATCCCCTGAAAAATGGTTAGCAGACTTTAACAAGAGCATCATAGAGCATTGCAGAGCATTACTGTGTTTTAGATCAAACTGTCGACAAGGCAACTCTCAGTTGTGACTGCTTTTTTAATAGCCTTCTGTTAATTGTTTTCTCTTCCATTCTCCTGATTTTCAACCCTATTTCAAGGTTTCTTCATGTCTCAAAAGGTGGTACCAAGTCATTGTCACACTGGGGCACTGCAGAGCTGACTACGTGGTGCTGCCTGCATTGCTCACAGGGCAAAGTCACATTCATACGCCCTGCTTCATTTTTTCACCCTTTTTTCATCTGATTTACAAATGACCCTGTGGTTACTCAGGTTGTACCAAGATCTGGACAAAGCCATCGCTATATGGGAAACAAGGCTGCAAGTAAATTAAAGGAAATTGATGATTTTTTTACCCAGTTGTTACTTCTGCTATCATGTTCTGCATGTGTGTAGATGGGTGTATGGGTGGTTATATGTGAGAAAGAGAGATGGACTGATCATGGGAAAACTTCCAAGAACCATTCTCTGCTTACTAAGGGAGAGGATATATTTTATCTGATTTTTCTATCATACATGGCATAAGAAGTAATAAAAGGCTAAATAATTTTAAAGCTTAAAAAAGAGAATTCTTTAATAAAGAAAGGACCTGTTTTGGAGACTTAACTTCCTTAAATCCCTCAAATCCCTTTGCCAAGTGCCACTATATTCCAAAATTTTATGACAGTTTTTAATTTCATGTGTCTTAGGAGCAAGGAACCATCACTGCTAACTGAAAGAGTGGACACTCATTCCTTCTGGAACGGGCGTACTGGGGCACCGTACATTTGCCCTCTGTTCAGACATTCTATTATGAATCTTCCTATTAACTTACATGTGGTACTGTTTGTTCCCTCAGTTGTGTATGTAGGTACAAAAAAGGCAGTAGCATGTATTTACTAAACTGTTACCTTCCTAGTTACTGAATTGCTTAGCCAGATGCTTTCTTTCTTCAGTACTGTCATTAAATGCATGAAATTATTGATCTAAACTACTTTCCTGGGAAGCTGCTCCTTACAAAGAGCAGAGTTGGCTTTCTTTTTTTTTTTGGCTGCAAAGTAGGCTGAATTTCATAATAAACCTTTCATCGTAAAAAGAAAAAATCTCAAAACTCCAAACAGCAATAACCTCCTTATGATACATCAATGACTAAATCTCTGAGAGAAGTGGCTTTAATTTTTCTTACTATTGGAAAAAAAAAGAAAAAAAATAGAAAGATAGCAGAAAGGATGCAGTGTGTCTTGTTAGGGACTCCTTTTTGAAGAGATCATGGTAAAAAGGCTGCTAAAGGGATCTCTTGCTGCTGTAATTTGTAGAAAGGAGCTATCTTAATTATATTCAGAATTTATGGCGTCTCTCACTCTCTCTCCCCCCTCCTTCTCTGTGTGTATGCAGAGAGCTGGAGAAAGCTGGCAGCACTACCTGAACAGCTATTGAAAGAGTGAGACTTCTCAGTTCCTGCTTCATTACTGGGTAGCAGCTATTCCAGTGTGTGAGAGCGCCTAGCTGCATTCTCCCATCAAAAAAGCTTTGGTAAGTCCCCTTAGTCGGCAGGGCTGTGGATTAACTTAGAAAAAGGCAGGAGGGGGGTGACAGGGAGTCATGGGATCTCTCAGAGCTTGTGTGCAGTGTATGATCTATTAGATTTCAAAAATTCTCTGTAATGAATGTGTAAGATATTCTGCGCATTGCCGGGATGTGAAGTCAATTGCAAGCAATGTTTTGTGTGCTCAAGAGCAATGCTAAGTATGTTCAGGAGTGCCTGAAACAGAGCAGAATTCTTCTAGGGGCGATGAGATTGTTAAATGCTTCTCAGAGCTGCAAGAAGAGTGCTTTTCTTTTGTTTTGTTTCCTCCTATCATTTTCCTCTGCTTTTCCTCTTCCCCTTCATCGTGTTGAATGTGTTATTAGGCTCAGAAAGAAGAAACTATGTCTTCCTCCTGATTGGTGGCTTTTGAAATACAGAACTTTTATCAGAAAAGGGATGAGAGCTGAAGCTATAAATGAGATGTATATGGTTTTTATTTGCATATGCACTCTTGTCTATGTTTTTGGTGTTGATTGTATTGATCTACCATGCTCAGAAAAAGTCCAAAAAGCTAGAGGATGCACATTTACTGCTCATGATGCTGATGTTTGTGCTTGTTTGATAGGTTTGTGTCATGTTTTATTAGTCATTCGCCTGACAAGTGGTGTTCTCCCAGTAGCTCCTTTCAGTGTATATAGCAAAAAACACTCCCAGAGAGGCACTCTTCTGCTTTACCTTGATCCTATGTATCAAGCTCATTGGGCTCAACAGAAAATGATATAAGCCATCAGAGAGGTCAGGTTGCATCTTTCCTTGCCCCAGCTGAGCAATGGCATGTGAAATGAGAGGTTGGAATGATGCTGTTGTCTGTGGGTCCCAGTACCCTGGAGCTAACTGCATTTTGATTTGAAAAGTATGAACAAGTTACTCCAGGGATGGGCCAGAGGTTATTGTCTAGCAATACAGAGCATTATCAGAATGACTCTCTCCTAACTCAACCCACACCTTCTCCCCTGATGGATAAGTTCAATATACAAGAGCCAGCTCCCTGACTAACAGGACAAGGGACTATTGGCTCATCTGTTACTGTCAGTCCAGTCCAGATCTCTGTTGGTTACAGCTGTCCATTGGATCATATAGGTGACACAGTTGTATTTATAACTGTGTGTGGGAATGCTGCTTCATATATTTAGAAAATACAGAATTGTGATTTGAAACTGCTGCCTAATGTCTCTATACATTGTTTTATTTAGAATCATAGAATCATAGAGTAACCAGGTTGGAAGAGACCCACCGGATCATTGAGTCCAACCATTCCTATCAAACACTAAACCATGCCCCTTAGCACCTCGTCCACCCGTGCCTTAAACACCTCCAGGAAGGTGAATCAACCGCCTCCCTGGGCAGCCTGTTCCAGTGCCCAATGACCCTTTCTGTGAAAAATTTTTTCCTAATGTCCAGCCTAAACCTCCCCTGGTGGAGCTTGAGGCCATTCCCTCTTGTCCTGTCCCCTGTCACTTGGGAGAAGAGGCCAGCACCCTCCTCTCTACAACGTCCTTTCAGGTAGTTGTAGAGAGCAATGAGGTCTCCCCTCAGCCTCCTCTTCTCCAGGCTAAACAACCCCAGCTCTCTCAGCTGCTCCTCGTAAGACCTGCCCTCCAGCCCCCTCACCAGCTTTGTTGCTCTTCTCTGGACTCGCTCCAGAGCCTCAACATCCTTCTTGTGGTGAGGGGCCTAGAATCGAACACAGGATTCAAGGAGCGGTCTCACCAGTGCCGGGTACAGAGGGAGAATAACCTCCCTGGACCTGCTGGTCACACCGTTTCTGATACAAGCCAAGATGCCATTGGCCTTCTTGGCCACCTGGGCACACTGCTGGCTCATGTTCAGTCACTGTCAACCAACACCCCCAGGTCCCTCTCCTCCAGGCAGCTTTCTAGACAGACTTCTCCTAGTCTGTAGCATTGCACAGGGTTGTTGTGCCCCAAGGGCAGGACCCGGTATTTGGCCTTGTTAAACCTCATGCCATTGGACTCTGCCCAGCGGTCCAGCCTGTTCAGATCCCTTTGCAGAGCCTCCTGACCCTCCAGCAGATCAATACTTCCACCCAGCTTAGTGTCATCTGCAAACTTGCTAAGGGTGCACTCGATGCCTTCATCCAGGTCATTGATAAAGACATTGAACAGGGCTGGACCCAGCACTGAGCCCTGGGGAACCCCACTTGTCACTGGCCTCCAGCTGGATTTCACACCATTTCCCACCACTCTCTGGGCCCGGCCAGCCAACCAGTTTTCCACCCAGGAGAGTGCGCGCCTGTCCAGGCCAGAGGCTGACAGTTTCTCAAGCAGAATGCTACAGAGAAAACATGATAACCCGAAGAATTAGGTTTTAGATCTGTAATAGTTGTTTTCCAGTTGATGTGAGTAAATTTGTATCTCTTCTACAGGTCAAAAGGACTAGGTTGACATTTTTTCCCCCTTCAGAAGATTTCAGTGTTTATTAATAGACAACATTTATAAGCTGATAGTAAAGCAGAGCTCAGATCTGCAGCCAAGTACAGAATACATATAACTTCCTGAAACTAGTTGTTTTACATTAAATTGATAAAAGAATCATGCTGAGGGGTGCAGATGACTAGGGGATTGAGAAATGAGCTTATATAAATTTACACAATAGAGATTATAAGTAAGAATACACCTCATGTTCCAGGTTTTCAGAGGCAGCATCATTTCATCAATAAATTAAAATGCCAAAGTGGCATCATTACCTAGGAGATTTAGTGCATTAAATATAATATTGGGGTGTAATATAGAGAATAATAATCTTCAGGGAACAAAAGAAATAAAAGAAAACTAAGAAACAAAGAATACGTTTGATTTCTATTTTTATTTTAGTGTCCGTTAACTACATGAGTTTGTTGTTCGAATACTCTTGAATACGACTGTACTCAGCCTTTTCTAAGTTTCTAAGACTGTTTTGCTTTCATCATCTGAGAAGAATTCCAGTGCAAAGGAGGCACAAGAACAGTAGTAGCTCTATTCAGCTCTGTGCCACATCCTCATATCAAATTCAGCCTTGATCACACTCATTTTAGTAAGGGGACTCTGCTGACATCTGTTTGCTATCAGCATGGCAGGATGTTCTCAAAGCAACTTAATAACAGGTCAGGATGATAGAAAAATGCTGGGGGCTGTTCACGGGGGCCAGATGCCATGACCTTTCTGCCTACTGGAAGTGGTGTGCTTTGTAAGGGTGACATAATCCAGCACAAGAAAAGGGCACTAGGAAAGTATCTTGGTTGATACACAAAGTCTGCATTTACCGTGATCAGACTCACCCATGGCACAAGGGACCTGCCTCCCCCCTCTTCCCTTAGATTTGTCCCAGCAGGAATACAAAGAGGCAGGAATCATTTGCCTCTTCCTGCAGAAGTAACTACGTACACCTTACAGACAAGACTGCCCTGCTCACAATCAGGTATCCCCACATTCATATATAGTAGATACCCTAGTAAGTGGTGGGCAGGATATGTTGCCTATGTTTGGGCTGATGTGACCATCTTAGCATCTAATCAGTATATATCTCCAGGTAGTGGCTTACTCCATCACGTACACGCCCTAGCAGAGTTATATTTGCAGAATGACCTGCCACAGTCCTAAGTTCTCACTGATACAAGAAGTCTTCAGACCCTGCCAGCATGAGCCACAGACTTTTAAATGTAGCTTTGAGTCAACAGGAGTTTTCATCAGAAATTCTCTCTGTTGCTTCTCTGACTTGAAATGAGCTCTCCTCCCTGCCCTTCATCACAGATTGCAATTCATGAAGCAGAAAATGCCAGATACTCAAGCACTGGCAGAATTCTTTTAAATTATGTTTCTAGTTTATCAGTTTCCTGCCTCTGTTTTTATAGATAGCTAAAAGTATCAATCCAGGCATTTCAATACACATCACTAAAGCATAAAGGTCCATATATCCACATCTACTGAATAAACAGGGATTTTCAAAGGGCATTCTCTGTGCTGAGGGTAGCTTTTGTTTGCATAACTCGATTACAGTTCTGCCTGTAAGAACTGCAAAATCAAGTCAAGAAAGCAGAAACTGGTGTAATTCATGGTTTATTGCCCTAAAAGCCCTTCCTGTTGTCGCCTGATATCTTCCTTCCTTCCCCATTTCCTGTGAAATCCCCATGGGTCTGATTTAGAGTGAAGATCTTTGGAAAAGGTAACACATCTCCACTAACTGCACACCTTCATGTCCATCATGCTGCATGGAAATATGAAATATTAACCACAGCTAGAGTATTTAGACTGGATAAAAACCTAATGTAATCTCCTGATCCTAACTGGTTCTTTTTTTGTAACTCCTTGCACCTTAGCAAGGTCAGAAGAAGAGAAACGTATTCTGATCTTCTGTAATTATCTTTTTGTTATTGCTGCTGGAGAAAGGACTCAAATCCAAACATCTCCTACCTCCTTCTACTGCAGGGCAGTGGTAAGGGTGGAGGGACCTTGAAAAGCCATACTCTTGCAGCTGTCAAGGGAATTGTGAGGAACAATAGGGAGATTTTTCAGTGTGGCATTCTTGTGATTAGTATGACTTAAAAATTGGTTTTGTCATTGCCAGGACAAGAGTGGAACTGACATTCAGCAGCATATGATTTCTCCAGTAATTGGTACCCTATAATATAAATTAGATTAGATGCAGTTTACCAAGTCCCAGCACAGCAAGTTTTCATTTTACTGTTCTCTCAAAGGAAGATAATCTACAATGAGCATTTTAGAAGACAACTGCAGCATAGGGAAGGTGCAACTCTAAATGAAAAAAAGGATTACTTCAGTGTGGATACTTATACTTCAATTACTTTTGACTTTGTAGTCAAAATTCCATGCCAGCATAAGGAAGATTATCTGTATCCAGAAATGATACCGAGTTTCAGTGTTTCCTCTACTGTGTTTTAGTTTTAACTCTGATAAATAATTAAAGAAAGGAGAGGAGAGCAGAACAGATAACTAGGTAACTGCAGGCATGATCACAACTAGCTTGCCCATTCCTTTAAACGTGGATCTAAAGTGACTTGAAATTGGACTTTTTTCACTGAGAAACTGTGGTAAGATATGTTTGTAGCACTACAACAGATGCTATTAAAGCAGCTCCTTTTCATTATGAAAACAAAGCTGAAGCACTATAACATATGTTGTGTTGATTCATGTCTTAGAAAATATCATCCCATGGTGATATATTTGATAAATGCAATAAGAAAGCAGCTGATTCCTCAGGAAAATGCATTTGACTGCAACATTAGCCACTTGCATATTGTACTTGACAAACACTCAGATGTGATATGTTTTAATGCTTTGCTCTAACACCTAAGGAAGGAACACTATTGCTTTTGCTTCTTGAATGTCTTACAAGATACTACTTGCAAATGGAAAACGTGGGTAAAAAGTTCTTTTCATGGCAATCTGACCCTGATGTTCAGTTGTTAGCATTCACATCTTAAGTTTCTAAGGTTCCTCATCTGCAAAAGTGAGATAATATATCTGCCTCCCTCTCCATGCATACATCCTTCATCTGTCTTCTTATAGTCTATACTGAGGGCAGAGACTGTGCCTTATTATAAGTACAATACCTACACAGTCAGCACCTACACAGTTCTTGGCTACAGCCTGTAGGTGCTCCTGGAAAATAATTTTCCACACACACCACTAACTGATATTCTTAGTATCAGCCTCAGCCGACTGGATGGTGTCAATAATGGCAGTGATGTTTCCTCCTGGAGTACTGAGCCTAGAAGCACCTGCAGGCTTCAAATAAATCCTTTCCAAGAACTGGCAGTGTGGAGCTAGAGGGCTTCAGTTGCCCCATCTACTGCTTTGACCCTTTTAACATATAATAAAACCTCCCTCCAAGTGTTTGAAGAAGAGACTTAGCATACTATGTCTTGAATCAGTGTCTGGGAAAAGACACTGCAATTATATCAAAGATACTGAGAAATACCAGTTTCTTTGACAGTTACATCAACTCCATGGAACTGACTATAGTAAGTGCTTGGTTTTGACAGTTGACTAGAAAAGGTGAATCCATAGAGAGTCAATAGGTGCCCTAACAAGGTTTATTCTTGCAGCATTTTCTTTCTGACCAGAAACCCACTCACAGCACTGACAGCTGGCATCTTCAATAAAATTCAGCACAAAACAATCGAAACAACAGCCAGTCTGACTGATGTATCTACGTCCCAGGCCTAATGGTGCATTTGGCTGGAACAGGCTGTGTGAAACAGGACCACGTTTTGGAGAACTGCTGGGTCTTATCTTTCCAAAGCATATATCTTACATTAAACCATATTTTAACGAACTTAGAAGGATATTCTCTGCTCCCTTTAAAGACAAACAAACCATGTCTCAGCTGAAGCAAAAGCATTTAGTGAATTGATCCTTGATTAATTTTATCCACTTCAGAGTGTTTAAACCAGGTTGAAGGAAGAGGACAGAGTAGGCAAGAACTGTTTCAGGGGGCAGGGAGTCTGAACTGGGGTTACACAGCAGCATTTCTAGGCCCTTCTCTGTCTGATTACTCCACTGGGATCACCGAGAGGACAATGCAAGTTACAACAGCCCAGCACAGGACAGGGAGAAAAGTAAAAATATTGGTTCAAAAAACCAACAAAATATTTTATGCTCTTCTTGAGAAAGACAGAATAAACCTGACCACCTTTCTAGCTCAACAAGAAGCCTAACTTCTGTTAAGTCTTAAAAGAAAACTCAAATAGTTAGATGCAAAAAGATCTCTTTCATTGTGTTAAAACTGAATCGTTGTATGACGCCTTCAGATAAAGCCACATCTGCCCATCTCATAAATCCCTCTTCTGGCATTCAGCTTGAGGTTGACAAGGTGACTGAAGCCAAAAGTCAGCACAGAGAACTCCTAAGAGCGTTTTGTCAAAGCTGCTGTCTTCTTTCTAGAGATATAATCAGCTCCCTAGAGCTCATTATCAGAGCAAGCAACCTGACTGTGGCACAGAAAAAGACACTTAAGTCTTTTCCATACAGTTGGGAAATCTGGTGCCCCATGTGCTGAAATTACGGTTCTAATTCTCTTTCTGGGGCACTGCTGGTGTCAGGTTGCTTCCTGTCGCAGAATCCAAATGTCCCTGTTTAGTGTCTCTGAGATTAAATCCCAGGAGGCAGCAGTTCTTACCTCTCTGGTTGTCCACAAATCCACTGATGGATCTTCAGGGAAATTACAATAGTAAGTGGTTCTCTACTCCCTGTGCTTTCAGATTCCAAATTTCTTCTTCTCTCAAGTGACACAGTATGGTTGGCCACTGTCACAGAATTAAACAAAGTCATTTGGTGGTGAAATCACTCAGCAACAGAGGAGCAAGAACTTATTGATTGATTGAGCTCCCCACAGACGTTACCTGACGTTGCTGAAGTTATAGGATCAGTTGTTTGTGCCAGCAAATTGCAGTACATAGCATTAGAAATTGTAAGTAGGTGTAATGTTATATTTAAAAATGAAAAACGGATTTCTTCATGAGAATGTTGTGCAAAGCATGCAAGAATTCATTCTGCTTTGCTCATTGGGAGGCACTAACTGATTATGCTTTCCAAGGCACTATAGAGAGCAATGCTGATGCAAGGCACTGTCTTCCTTTCACCACAGATCCCCTTTGAATTTCCTGAGCGTATTTTTCTAGCTTGATATCCTGCTGCCAGGTATGTTTGAGGCCAGAGCTCAGCACCTCTGTTACTCAACTAGCTGCCATGGTTTTTAGCTTGACCTCCCTGAGAAGTGGCTTATAATAAAAGCAAGCTAAAAGAATAAGGGCACTTGCATGCCCTTTCTTGCTAAGATTTGATTCTGTTGGCTTAGATTTGGGACTGTGTTAAAACAAAACTGATATTTTCTTTGGCTAGCAGTGGAGTATCTGGAGAGGAGCAGGGTCCTGAATAGGCTAGTGGAGGGAGGGGAGAACACGCAACATGGCAATGTGTCACTTGCATTGTGCTCCAGATAAAATATCTGAAATGTCACCAGGCTTTTGCCATCTGTTTAATTTTGGGAACACTTCCAGGGAAGGGCAATGCCTATAAAAATGGTGTCCATTTTGTCTAACAAATTCTACTCTCTCCTCAAGCACAAATCACATACATTTCACTTGTGGACACGAATGCAGACATATGTGTCTGAGTTTGTATGAACACAGCTATTGGGCAGAAGACTTGCTCCTCCTAACATGCAAGTAATCTGCCCAGCGATACTTGAACTCCTAAGCAAGCAGCTCTACATCTCTGTAATGAGTATGTTATTTATTAAGATTGGCTAAGCTTGCCTAGTTTAAATCTGTATTTAATCTTATCTTACAATATTCAGTGTTTTGATTTTGGTTTGGCAAAGCGTCAGCATAAACATATATATATATATATATTTTGCTATGTCTGGAAGTACACGCTCTACTGCTGTGTTCCAAAGCTGTTCCCCCAGAAACATGCAACACCTGTATGTCAGTACAGCTCTCATTTTTCATTTTTTATCAAGTAGCAACTGTGAGCATACCAGAGTGACCAGCTACTGCTTATAAATTGCGTGAACTGACAGGCTTTTGAATTCTACTTAAACCAGTAAAACTTAAAGGAAACGATTAAGGACCATCACATTTTCAAATAACTTATCTTAAGATCTGATCTCATAATACAATGGGCAGATGAAATCAAAACACTGTTTACAGCAGTGCCCTTTCTTCTCATCTCTGCAGTTATTAAAGGCATTTAGCCTGAATTAATTTAAAAAAAGAAAAAAAGAAAACTGTTCTTGACTAGTTTAAGGAGTAACATGTGGCATGTAATTTGGATTTCTGAATGATTTAGACAAGTAAACTCCATTACTCATCCACCTCATTTAAGATATGTAGATTCTGTAATCTTCCATCCGGATTTTCAGCCAAATTTTGGGTTGCTTTTTTTGGTTGTTTGAAAAAGGCTGAAGAAGAATGTTCATCTTAGAATGTACAAAGAAGGGTGAAAATTGTCCAACCAGAAAAAAATGAGAACATGACAGAAACTGACCCTGGGTTGCAGCAATGTATGGGAGCCTTCAATTTATTTTCAGTGACCAAATGATTCTTTGAGTTTCTTATCCACAGAAAACAATGCCTCTGTATTTAGTGCAAGATCAATTTAGAACCAGAGTGGTATATTGGTATATGACACTCCCAAGATTTTTCCACTCCCCTTGTCCACCTATAATGTCATCATATGAACATGTCGGTGACAAGAGATCACACTGGAAGAAATCTATGAGCAAATAAATCCAAACCTTCTGCTTTCAGGAAAAAAAAAATAAAAGACAAAGAAACAAAAAAAAAAGAAAAAGGGAATGTTAAAGGGACTTTAAGAGAAAAACCATGATACCTTTGTCTCTGTGATCCTGCAGTGCCAACACTCTTCATTTGAACATGGAGTCCAGATAACGCCCAGCTGCTTGCATAACTGTTATTTCTAGTAGTTCAAATCTATCTGTTCCCTTTCATTAACTAGTGTATTGGGATTATTCCTAGACACTCTCTTTCCCCAACTCAGTGGAGGTCAATCTGTCCATGCAACAAAGCCAATGTTAGAACTGCCTAGCAGCATAGGTAAGAAAAACTTCCTGCGATTTGATCAGTTGTGAAAGGAAATGATGAACTGAAAAATAAAATAAAATGAAAAACTATATAAACCAGTGCTATTCAGAAAGATACTTACAAACCTTGAGGGGGAAATCTACCAAAGGCAGTTGAGTCATGTTCATATGACATTTATAAGAGGGAAAGGACCCAAGTTAATCCAATTTGTTAGGCTTTGGAAAGCAACTGCAAAAAAATCCTTAGCCAAGATCATCTATGGGAACAGATGCTCCACGGTGATAAAGAGAGGTGCACACAAACATCGTTTCCTCCCACCCCTTCAACCTCAGATGAAAGAGCAGTTAATAGGAGTGGCAGCTTTTACAGGCCCATTTTTCCTTTGGCAGGTTTCTCTGGCAGCAAAAGCCCAGCCAGGTTCACTGGAATATCCTGATGGGCCTTGTTGGAAGCTGGGAACACCTCTTACTTGAAAATGGATCCTGTAGTGGGGCTTTATCTCTAGACAGACTACTATGGAGAGTGTCTGGAAGGAGACTATTAGTCATTCCATGATGGTACAGTTCAGTAGAGCTCCGCAGTTGCTTTATAATTCAAAGAATCAAGAGTAAAAACTTGAGCATTAAAAAAATTAAAATCAGCGTTATAGCCAAGCAATATGAGTTACTTTTGGCACCATTTGTTCATTTGGCAGACTAGCACATGGCAAGGCGAGATCAGCTTTGTGCCTTGCCAAGTCCTTGTTACTATTTTAAACACATCAGGCCCCTAGAGTGTGCTAAAGCCAGGCTCTGGGAAGGCTGATGTGAGCAATAGCACACTTACACCAAGAGCCAAGGGCAGCCTTTTGCCAAGGGCTGAGTTACTTTATGGTGGGACAAGACTGGTCCAGCTAGGAGTGATGCCAGCACAAGCTGCCATGGGGCAGAAGACCTCAGTTCTGTGACACCGTGAGCCATACATCTGAACAAGAGGGATGCTGAAGGCAGCATCAAACTACACATCTTTGCCCTAATTCGTGTTTTCCGTTTTTATTATTGCCTTAAGGAGGGTCTGAAGGGCTGAGTGTTCCCCGTGTATGATGAGGGGGTTCTGCTCCATATGCAGGCTCTCTTCTGCAGCAGCAGCCACTGCATCAGCTGGCAGCTTCATGAAGACAAGACCATCCAGTAGAGCAGAGCAGGTGGTGACTGTTCTTTCTGTCTCCCACCTCAATCCATGAGACTTGGCAGTGTGGGTGAAACAAGGCGTCACTTTTCACAGTCTGGGGTTTGCATTGAGCATAAGGTGAGAACTACAGCATTACGTGGCAAAGCTGTAGCAAGCAAGACATTAACAGTGAGATTACCAGAACTGCTAAGACACATATAATGTTTACAAATGAGATCCTGGGGATAAAAACGTGGAGGATAGAGGTGATTTGGCTCACCATACCTGCCCAGAACAATCAGGCTGCAATTGAAACCAAGATATGTGGTGCCCTGGGCCAGGCAACCAGGGGTAACTCTGAACTAAAGTGAACAGAACATAAACCCCCAGATTTATGAAAGAGTGGTATCACCAGGTTAGAGATATTGCTGTTTAACAAAGAAAGGGCAACTAGACATAAACTAATTTTCTTATGGTGTCCCTGGTCCCACGTGCAGTGCCTGGGTATCAAGGTTGCAGTGAGGCAGGACGAGAAGCAAGAGGAGGGACTTTACTCAATCCAAGCACTTCAGCAATTGGCAGCCCCGCACATGTGGCAAATACCAACACATCAAAATGAGTTTGAAGCTGTTATTGCACAGATTCATAACAAAAAAATAAATATAAGGAGGTGTTACCAGTGTGAGCTCTGTGGAATTCGTGTTTAACTTGGCACCAAAAGTATGCTTTTCAGTTCTTGACCTGACAGCATCAGCTGTGAACTTTTATTCAGAAGATTTATGCAGCCCTGAAAGTGAGGATTTGGCAATTAACAAGAACAAGTTTATCAGCTGTTCTGCTTTGTTTATACGTTACAGAAAATTATGTACACACCATGCAAAACCCATGTACCCCATTGGTGACAAAAGGGCATTCAGAAGATTTCACCATTAATGTCTCTTTCATGAAATTTCCAGTTCCAGTGCTGATGCTTCCGTAACTGGAAAAGCACAAGTTTTGAATAATCACAGTAAAGGAGATGCAGCAAGAGAAGCAGGGAAGTAGCTCAGTGTGCAAGAATTCAGACAATGTTTCACTTTCACTTTAATTTATTACATTTTCTTCCTGTTTTTTTAAAGTAGGGTTGTGCCTTTTAAAGTGGACGTAATCTGCTTGAAAACATTAGGTTTCATGATGTCTTGCATATTTAGAGGAGTAAATTTGTTTTAGCATATTTAAATAGTTTGACTGGTATTAGATACTTAGTGTAAAAGGACTTTGGTGGGTAAGGTATTCAAAAATAGGTATCCAAACACAGACTTCTGAGAGACATTTATATCAGCATTTACATATATAAAACTACTAAATTCTAAATATGGCTTTGTGATTTTACCAATATGGTGCAATATTGAGTAGCTGAATGTAAGATAGTTGCATTAAAAGGGTACGCTCACCTGGCTAGAGACATCTGGAACAGTGCTGTGCTGCTTCCAAGGCATGCACTAGTGTGAAGTGTAGATACTTTCTCATAGCCCTTGTTTTATGCCATGCAAATGTGTCCAAACAATTCCAGCTTGAAAATGTGACTTTGTTTTTATCATGCAGGTTTGAGGACAGTCACATTTCTTTTCATTGCTATAGTGGAAACGTAGGAAGTGCAGTGTTTTGTCCTTTGAGGCTTGGCTCATATGAGTACTTTTTGACAAGCTGTGGTACTGCTAATGTCAATGGAAGTGCTTAAGCTACAAGTAAAAGCTTGTGGGAATAGCACAGATAATTGTTAACTGCAGAAACAGCGCCCTCTCTATTTAGTTCCTGATCTGTGTTATTTTCGAACAACCACTGCTGTTTATTGTCATTATTGGGTACAAAAATGGACTTGCTTTTTTCACTTTGCAGGGGATAGAGTCAATCAGTTCTGACACTGGAAGCAGTGTATTTACAACAGTGCAAAACATGTGGATCTGGAGTGGGGCTGCAACAAAACAGAGTGGAAAAAAACCCTGGATGCATTGGTCACCCAAGGGAACTGGAGATGGGGGTGGCTTCATCACTTTCTTCTTTTTCCTCCTTTTCTTTGTAAAAGCATTTTGAAATAGAATATTAAAACATGTTGCTCTGCTTTCAGATCTAAACCCAAGGAATTTCACATGGTAGTGTTAGTAACCGCATATGCCACCCACACTGGATGGGTTTTATCCCTTCCTCCTGTCTCCCAAGGAAGGGAGGATGCACCAGTTGTCATCACTTCATTAACTGTTCCTTTTCTCCTGGGGGTAAAGGGCAAATTTTAAATACCAACTGGCACAGTTTGTAAAAATGTGTAACTTATGAGGCTTGTGTAAGAAACTGGAAAGATAGCTACAAGCAATATAGGCATAAGCAAAACATTCAGATTGCAATCTCTGCCACATGGTGTGGCTGCCCATGCTTAATTATCAATCCACACATATCCTGAACTGTAACTTTTAAGGTCTGTTTGTTTGTTGTTCTTGTTGCCTAAAAAAAGGGCTATATATTTTTAGGCTTCTCAAGGGAAAGAGGGACAGCCTGGAAAAAGCCAAAACTGAAAATGTATAAAGCATAGTATATCTTGCCCGAAACAGATAAATGTCATTGAATATTGTGAAAATGGAGGTGATGTGAAAGTAGAAGCAGGATTCTTACACAAGACTGTTCCTTACTGGAAATGGTCTGAAGAAAGACAGGCAAGGCAGCCCTTTATAAACAAGAAGAGAGATGAAAGGAAAGCAGAAATATAAGAACCTTGGATACACAACTACTACTATTAGTTTTTAACTTTTCTAACAAAGCTCTCTGCATTACTGGCAATCTAATCAGAAGAAAAGCCAGTTGTCTGCAGATTTGCATAGACCTACATATGCTTAGTGATATCTGAACCATTGTGCAAAAACATATCTAATCTTTACAAAGGAGAAAATGGAAATGCAGAAATACTTTAGGGTTTAAATTCCTTTTGTCTGCATATGCATTCTCCTTCCTTCTGCTTGTGTATTCTCATACCTCCCTTTCAGCAGGGGACTTTCAATTTAGTACCACATCACCCTAAAAATTTTCACTTAAAGAACAACCTCACAGCCACATCTCTCCTAATTTAACCATATTTTCCTAAGTTCACTATACTGCCTCCCACAGAAAATCGGGAATTCCAGCCCACTCCTAAAGTAAACCAGCCTCGAGCTCCATACGTCTTGGCCAGATGTGAACACAGATAACATTACTCTCTTAGGGCTATATGTTTCTAATCGCTGTCTTAAATAAGAAGCATCTGGCTTTAACTGCAGGAAGCACTGGTGCCAGCATTGCTAGGAGGGGTTTGGCAGGGACTGTAGTCTCTGTTCTTGGAGTTGCCACAGGGTGCAGACAAGGATTTATGTTGTCATGTAAAGAGCTCTGGCCTGGTATACAGTATATTTGGGCAGTTCTCCATTACGTACATATATTTATGCAACTTTTGTTTCCAGTGGTGAAGTACTAAGCAAAAGATGAGACAGATTTCAGTTCAGCATCTCCAGTCTGTGTGCGCATGTGCATGTGTGAGAGGTGATACCTTAATCTATGCAGCTGCATGTCCTCAGAGGTACCTTGACCTGTGATGATCCCTTCATCAAATGAATATGAGCTGGCTGGGGGAAAAAGCTGGTGAAGAGGCCACAAGGCCAGTGCTTAAAGTAGACCTCATTCACTGTTAACAGTGTTGAAGGACCCTTCACAGACAATGAAGATGATTTGATTTTGTCTCCACCGCCTCTTGTGGAATAATTTAAAAATCCATTTAGTTTAGCTTAATACATTTTTATGTGTATCTGAATTTCACCTTTAAGCGAAGATAATGTTCAGGAGTCTTTCCCATTAAAACCATATACATATCTCTAGTACATTAAATACACACTCGTAAGGGAGACTGAAAATAGCTTTGTTAGACTATCGGTCCTGATTGAACTATTTCTAATTGGGGTGGCAGGCTTAGGTTACCATACTGTAGTCCAGACATTATACTGTTGTACTGTACGGGGTAGCAGGCATGACGCCAGCACATAGAATTATTTATTAGGATGAATATAATTAAAACTTGAAATGAAATGTGCAAGAAAGGAAAAAAACCAAATCATCCAGTACAGTAATTTGGACTAGGATGATTATTTACTGAAAAGATATGAGAAAATACAAAAGCAAAAGCATGAAAGTAAAAAAAAAATATTATTTCCTCCCAGTGAAAGCAATAGTTTTAGCAAATCTGCTGTCAGAAAATGTTATCAAACCTAGTTTTATTTAAAGAGTCTCTTAAAGGGCAAATTGGCTAGTAATCGAGTCATTTCATGACCTAATTTACCTTGATTAGCATGGTACTTTTCAAAAAGTGTTAATCAATTTGAGCTTCTAGTAAACTGGAAACACCACACAAATTTCTGTCTCAGTCTTAAGCTGCCATTCAATTTTGAAAATCTAAATCAATGTGCATTTTTATATTATTATTTTTCAGTCATTGGCTGGAATGTCTTTCTTGACCTTGAACTGTGAGGGAATTTAGATGTAAAATAATTAGAGGAAAAGATGTCACACTTCGGCATTGCAATTTTTATTTAAAATACTGGATAATGCTGTAGCTCTCACAATATGCTCAATGCAAATTATGAAAGGCAAAAGTATTTTAGTAAGTAAGGTCATCATAAAGTGACCTCTTTTTCATCCAAAAAAGAACATTCTTTTATGTTAGGATTCCACATTCTTTAAGCATACTGTGCATATTTACGCTGCATAATACAAACTGCTGGGTGTGTTATGGCAACAGGTTCTCTGAAAAACTGCAGCCAAAAAATACTTCTGAGTTCCTCGTGTTTTGAAAACGTAAAAGCATACAATGAATGCCATGAGATAATTGATAGTCCAGTCTCGTAAGAGTTTTCTATATTATCATGCATCTCTTTCGTTTTCCACATTGCCACAAATAAACCTGTCACAGGTGTTTAGGCAGAGTAACTATGCCTGGAAATTGTGAATTCTGATGTAAAAAGTTTAGACATTTTTTATCTAACCATCAGCTATCTTTGGCTTCTTTCACTTATATGTGTATTTGTAGAATAAAGAGACCTACTTTATTTTGTAAAGAAGAAAAATGCCAATCCTAAATCCATTGATATATTCCATTGCACTACATCTACATACTATTTTTTTTTCCTGTGTAGTTCTGAAAGAAACCCATAAAGCTTGCCAAGAAAAGGCAGACCATCACACATATCCATCTGACAAAAAAACCCTGGCTGGATCTGGACATCATTCTTTAGCTTGGAAGGAAAATGGCAGAAGGAGGGCCAGTTTCTGTGGAAAACAATGGTGAACAGCTCTGTGTAATGTGGAACAGCAGCAGAGCAGTGCTGGCTCCCCCACAAGACACTGGTGCATCTACAGTACAATGTCTTCTGGTTTATGAAATAGCAAGTAAAGTAGGGCAGCCAGAGAGGCCAGACAGTTGTGCACCTATGCTTCCCTAAATGACACCCAGTAGGGAATAGGGTATGTTAAAACTACTTGTACTTACATAGATGCCTCCTGACTTCATCCCTACACAACCAGGCAGCATCCGTATACACTTCCCAGGTTACCTGTTCCTGCTTGCACTGCCTGTGCACATCCCTCTTGTTCTTGAGTTTGACCAGCAGGTCTCAACTCAGCCACGCTGGTCCCTTCCCTTCGCTGCCTGATTTCTTACATTGGTCCCAGTTGCAATCTACTAGTTGACCATTTTCAACTTCATCTCCTCAGATATGTTGTACTCCTGCTTGAATATCCTGTATGCTCTGCCTTGACAGATTCATACACAACCTACCTGATGTATATTCATCCAAAGTCTATAACCTATGTTTCTTTTAGCTTACATTTCCTAATCATACTGGATGAATTTCTCAATAAAGCATTTCCCATTAATTTCTGGTTTTACATAGTGTATCGCTCCTGGCTGACCTGAGTGAGCCTGAGCTATTTGCCTCTGTGCTGCTTTTATTTACTGGAAACATCTAGGGCATAACAAAATGTAAACTGAAAAGCTTTCCTCTGATGATTTTTTGGTACTATTTCCCTTCCAGTCATGTTCTGTTTTCCTTCCACAATCTGGACCCTCATATCCAGCTCCATTGTACCCTGGGGCAGCAGGAGATATAAGAACTTGAGGTTCCTTTGTGTATATCAACATACAAATGAGATTGGATGTCCCTCATTTGTTAAAGACAATATGATTTCCAACTTTACAAACACTGATAAAGGCTGAGAAAATGTAGTTTAGAAGACAAAGAGCTTGTGTCTCAGAATAATTAATGTTAGGAGGACTTGGTTGTTTGTCAGCAACTAGTGTAGAGTATGTGTAAAACAGCACTAGTGATATGAAATACTGCAATTCTGTTAATAAATATTTGATTATTATAAAGTATGCATGCATACTAACAACTTTTTCAGTAAAGGATGACCTACCACTATGGTGTCAGACAAATTGCGAGGCTCACTGATGCTACTGACCTCAAAGATCGATACTGAAGAGAACTACATAGTCTCAGTGGTGACACTGATGGCTCAAAATGCTAGTCAAAACCCTGGGTAATTTTCCATTTGTGGAGAAAATCTAGGTGGAATCAGGCTGTTCTTTGATCTGAGGCCATGTATTTAGAATATGAAGTCCTATTTTCTTCAGAAAAACAGATATAGAACAACAGAGAAACGTGACCAAATTCCCAAGATTTTCTCATCTACCATTCAGCTCAAAGCACCTCCCTGTCATGCCCATCCATTACACAATGCTCTCAGTGCTTGCTGGGGCCATCTCTCATGCATCTTTTCCAATTTCTCATTTCCTCCTACCATTAACATGCAAAATCGTAACTGGCAGAGATCATCTCAATTGCCCTGTGCTTTGCACATTCCTTCATTTTGGGTAATAGTTGAATGCCTACCTATGGTGATTGGGTTTTATGCCTATCTTAAGTGAAGGGCATCAGCTTCCTTGTCCCCCTTCATTTCAGTGGGTGGAATTCCTCTCGCTTGTATCTCAGCTCAGAACACTTTTAGGGTGCAAATCATCTGACTATTCACGCATCTACCTTGGGATGACCTATATGCTAAAATTTTCACAACAGGAATCCTCGGTGTCCTGCTTAGACATAAACAGCTATGCTCTAGGTGTCTGAACATTCAGTGGACATCTGAGGAGATATGCTGAAGCACTGCTAAACACAAAGATAACTCAGGATATAGGTATACAATCAGGGAAGTATTGAACTTTGAGGATATACCATCACTGTTAGGCTAAGCAACTGCAGGCTTAAAGAAACACTTACATCCTGAAAGCTGATAAACATAGCTTTTGTCAGGAAATGGATGTGTTGAGAAATGCATACCTGGGACAAAGTATCAAGCAACAAAGCTGGTTAAGGGGCTGGAGAACAAGTCTTACGAGGAGTGACTGAGAGAGCTGGGGTTGTTTAGCCTGGAGGAGGCTGAGGGAAGACCTTATTACTCTCTACAACTACCTGAAAGGAGGTTGTGGAGAGGAGGGAGCTGGCCTCTTCTCCCAAGTGACAGGGGACAGGACAAGAGGGAATGGCCTCAAGCTCCGCCAGGGGAGGTTCAGGCTTGACATCAGGAAGAAATTTTTCACAGAAAGGGTCATTGGGCACTGGAACAGGCCGCCCAGGGAGGTGGTTGAATCACCTTCCCTGGAGGTATTTAAAGGATGGATGGATGAGGTGCGGAGGGGCATGGTTTAGCAATTGATAGAAATGGTTGGACTTGATGACTCTGTGGGTCTTTTCCAACCTAATGATTCTGTGATTCTGTGACAACCACTGACTCCTGAACTTCTTTGCTTATGGTCAGAGATTTTGAGTTTAAGTGAATTCACTTCTCTGAACAGCATGAGAAAGGCTATGAAAATTACATCCAACAATACTGCTGCATAATTGTGATTATGCTACTGGTCATAGTAGCAAAATAACTCTAAGGATTGTGTGTATTTGAAAGAAGAGGCAGAGCAATAGAAAATGAAAAGCGAGAAACTAGACTGAACTGAGTTGAGGGAGGTTGAAAAAAGGAGAGGAATTACAGAAGACTTGATGAGAACATAAGAGACAGGACCTGAGACTGAACTGAGTTGAGGGAGGTTGAAAAAAGGAGAAGAATTACAGAAGACTGGATGAGAGCATAAGAGACAGGACCTCAAGCAAATGTGCAACACAAAAGCAAGAGGGCACAACCAATCTAAAAATTGTCATGTCTGATCTGTGCCACTGTCCCTGATGCCTTGTGTCTTGTTTCTGCTAGAAACCAGGATTAGGTATTTCAGTGGATGTTGCATGAAAACTATTTATTGAAAAACTGTGATGCAATCAGTTTTCTCTTAACTCTTGCCTAAGAGAGATTATTTGAAGACCTGAAGCATGAGGGAAGTGTGAATACTGAGTTGAAAATAAAAATATAAGGTGGAGAGAATGGAATGAGTGAGGAAAAGAACAAACCAGGATACAAAATGAGTGCAGAGGAGCAGAACTCATTTTCCCCCATTGCTGTGATGAGTAGAGGCTCCAACTCAAAATCTTCATTTTGGGTTTCTGTACAACATATAGGAGAGCGCACAGTTTTAGGTGATGCTTGCCAAAGTTCCAGGATTTCTAAGTTACCCAGTTTGTTACTCCATATAATTAATACATTTTTTGTAAAAAAACAAATGAGTTACAGTAGTTCACTTCTTAATCCTCAGAAAAAAAATTTGAAAAGTAGTTCTGAACCTTTCTTATATCTTTTCCGCTTCTTATCAAAAGCAATCTGAAATACATTGACTTGGCCATATGAACTGCCCATATTTGTGTACTCAGGCTGCTCATTTCCAACCTAGATACTGTACAATTAATATTAAATATGTACTCAGGTGTGTCCTGTCAGGGCAGGAAGATTTCTTAACTTTTATGGATTAAGTAGAGAGAGCTACCAAGAAACTCCACTTTGAGCGCTCAACAGTAAAGGTGCTGAGCTCCAGGAGGAGTCTTAGCTCAGGCTTTCCCTAACGCTTTCTGCTGTGGAGGAAGAAGCTGTTCAGAATGACACCTCTCCAGAGAGTAAAGCAGATGTGCTTACTTAGCTTACGTCTTAGCTTACTTTGTGCTTACTTAGCCAGCACTGCTTATGGTACCTGACATAAGATAAACAGAGCTCAGAGAGTACGCAGAAGAGTGTTATGCATGTATTTTTACCTTAGTAACTCAAGACAATGAGATCCAGAAATCCTTTTCAGTAACCCCCTATTTCCCTTCCAGTTGAGCTCCTTTCATGACTGCTTTAGCACTAAGATGTTAAGTAGAAATGACAATCAGAGCAGGCCTTGTGCACCTCTGCAAGCCAGATATTTCTCGAGGAAGAGGGGGACTGGGGAAGAGAAGCTACTGTTGAATAGTGTTCACCCTGCGTGGATAGAAGGGAACATATTTGAATGTTTTAGTACAAATACATCATCTTCTTGCAGGATATTGAAACCGATCAGCAGGCGCTGTGATCAGCATATCAGAGCTGACTGATGTGTCAGTGGTGTCAGACTGTTTGTTGTCAGGGATAGGTGTTTATTGTGTGTGGTTGTCACTTCAGCTGGAGATCATATATGAGATCGACTAAATTTGCAGCATTGTTATTGTACTGTGGACACAAGCTTTCAAATGTGCCTTGGACAAAAAAAATATTCTTACATAGGAGAAAAAGGTTCCTATACACCTCCCGTGTGGCTCAGATTGCTTCAGTTTCTACACCTTAATCTCCTTACTCTGTAGTAGAAACTATACTTTCAGAAGAGTAACTGGAATACCATCTTATCAGGGAATTCTATGCAAGAAAGGATACAATTTCCTCATCTTCAGGGGAATAAAACCTTTTCAAAATCCCCATGCCCCCATAGCAGGCTGACTCTTTACGTTCCTGATTTAAAAAGCATGCTTCTTTCCATACTGCGTTATTGTTTCAACTTCTGCCTCTCCTTGAGTGTAGCTTTTGGGACTTTGTAATTTATAGCCCAGCTTTTCTGTTTCTAGTCTTGTGTTGCTTACTTTGCCCAAGCCTGTAAAACTAGCTGACCATCTCAGTCCAAAAAATTTGCTCAGGGTCAGCAGGGTAAAAAGTCTGGCAGAGGAATTATAAAACAAATAATTCACAAAGACATAGAGTTTCTCCTCAAGCACAACTGAGTCAGGTCTGGGCGCTTTATCTACAGCATACCTACCACTGTTTGTGGTTTGTACTGGAGGAATTTGAATATGCTGCAGAGAACACAGTTGTTTTGTCATAGGACCTGATAGACACCCTCATCACACAAATGCCAGAGTATAACAGATTGCTTTTTCTCTGAGATTCAGATTGGAAATACTTGGCAGAGAAAATGAAAGAATGAAGATTTTCTAAAAATAATTGATCTGGTTTTGCTGTGACAAACAAAGATTTATGTAGGCCCAAATTAATAACAGTATGTCTCACTTTTCCAGGTCTGACTGTTGTGTATCTGATCAATCGATATGTTTATTCATAGGATGAAAAGAATAAAATTGCAAGAGTATCATTTTTTCAGAGGATCAAAAAAAGAATTTGGTGTTTCTAGAAAACAAGCTCATGCTTTGTACAAGGAAGTGGGACCACTAGGGGACAGGAAAAGGGATACAGTGTACCAACTCTCTTTCCCCTAAGTGAGGTACGAACATTTATGTCTGGTTTAAGGCAAAGACTGATCATATCTTAGCCTTTGATGAACTGGAGAAGTAATGTACTTTTGTGGATCAGGTAGTAAATCGGGACTCTCCCCAACCCCAGTTCAGTCCTTGACAAGTTTCCTGTGTGATACTGAGCATGGCACTTCAGGAAAGGCTCATCGCAGCTGCCTTCAGCTGTGTAAAAATTAAACTTCTCTAACCTACTTAAAAAGGAGCAATATGGACATTTTCAATAATAAGCAATTAATTCCACTGATTTGAGACACTTTCTAAAGCTGGGATGATCTACCTGGCAGATGATCTGGCAGCTGCAGCCTGGAGTCCAGCTAAGCCCCACTACAGTCTGCCCACATTGAGCAGGCAGCTGGCCATCTCTCCACCTTCCCAGGGTCAGGACTCTTTGCTGGCATCTCCTCAGGATGGACTCTGTCTCTCACAGCATGCTCATACAGCACTGGGTATAAAGAGGCCCTGGATACCTTGCAAGACTGCTAAGCAATTCTGCAATAATAATTGAGTAATAGCAGCAGAATATTGCTTTGGGCTTGGTAAACTTCAATTTTTATAGCAGGAGTCATCTCAATTCAGAGAACTATAGAGTGTGAACAGCCATCCTAACAGAGCATCCTCTATTGTTTTGTGTCTCAACTTCTGTAATTTAGAAATCCAGTGGCAATAAAACCAGGAGAACCGATCCCACTAAGTGAAATATGCACTGTCCTCTGTTTTTTTTACCTCTCACAACTGGAAGCCCAGTGTGATGTATCTGATACGGTAAAGTTTTCCAGACTTCTGTTACGTTGGTGTTTCCGTTGATCCTGATGGCATCCATGAAAGCATACTGACAGTACAGTGTGCCTGAGCACATCTAAAAGGCTTTCATTTAATTTAGGTTTAATTTAATTAAATTAAACTTAAATTTATTTTTGCATTTAACCACTTCTTGTTCTTACACACACATACACACACTCCCTGAGCCCCACAGGTATCTAATTCAGGAAAAGGCTGATTTGAGACAACGGCTGTGTTCCCAGGAGCATGGCTGACCCACATCACCTCATCTGAGGGAGGGCAGCCAGTGGAGGCTGGATCGCAGCAGCTGTGCCCTGATACCTATAGCTATGCACATACTCCCAGCTTGTCACAAAAGTACAGGAAATCACATTCACAGTGAAGAGTGGGATGGTGGCTTCAGCTATGGCATGTTATTCCACAGCTGGGGTGGGAGGGAAGTGCTGGCATGGCAGCCAGTGGTGAAGATTCAGTCGGCAAGTGGAGTGGACAGACCACTCCTTCTCGTGAGTACAGCCCTGAGGATGGTAGGGTGGCATTCAGAGCACAACTTCAGCCTCTGACCAGTCTTCCTGCATGTTCTTGGACAATGCCCACTTGCTCCATCTGCCCACCTGCAAAAGAGGATGATATCATTTTCTTTCTTCCTTTCCTGACTAATTTCTCTGTCTCTCAGGCATCTGCCCTCCTCCCATTGGCACGTACAGCCGCCAGTACAGCACTGCATTGATGGGGCCACTGTTGAAATGGGAAAAGTTGTAGTTCATTACAATCCCACTACTCTAACCTGACTGGTACCTACTTCTCAGGGTCCCACTCACCAAAATCCTGTGTTTACTGTTCCCTTCTCCAGTATGGACTGTTCTGGAACAAGTGTAGCTCTCTTTCAGATCCAACATGGATCACGAGCAAAGCAGCTTTGGCAGGCTCAGCCTAATGCCTCATGGGCTCTGCTCTCAGAAAGGTTGTGACAGTGTACAGTTTGACTCTAACTGTATTAATGGTACCCAACCCTTTGCAAATTCAAGATGCAGGAGAAATGGTAGGTTTTCAGATCAGGCTACTCCAGCAGCACACTGAGGGGATATTTGCTCTGATTTTCTACATCTCCACATGCTTAATTGTAGTTAGTAGTGTCCACTTTTCACAGGCAAAACCAAGGCACACAAACTGGGCTGGGAAGAACTGTTTGCCCCTATCACAGAGGAAGTTTTCTGATTCCAATCTTTGTTTTAGAGTTGGCCTTGAAATTTTGTATCTCTTCTCATGTAAATTGACATTCACCCCATTTTTCTTCTGCCTCCATTCTTGGAGAAATTAAATTTTACAGAAATAAAAGAAGCACATTGAGAATGGATGCACGTTTCATTTACTCTAATTATGCACTGTGAAAAGTTTCCATTTCAGCAAACCTCATTGATATTCTGCTGTGAACTTGACTGGAGGAAAAAAAAAAGAAGAACACAAAAGGAGATTTTGCCAGTCAATTGACTTTAACTAAAAAAAGGGTTTGTGGATATAAGAATATTTCATTTTTCATTTTAATTTCCTTCTCTTTTTTTATGATTGCTGCAGTGACAAAAATACCTCCCTGGATCATCCTGCTATTCTGGAATGGTTATAGTACCCTAATAATCTTATACGGGAGCTAGTGTTATGTTATGGATTAATCTCAGGTAGTGGGACAAGATTGCACAGGGCTTTGTGTTTTATGTGAACATGCCAGGTCTTAGGCCTCTGGGAGAAATTCTTATTTGCCTCACAGATGTGGTTAAATCTCTCAATATTTGATGACCCTTGTCAGTAATGCATTTAGACTCTACACAATCTTTACAAACAGTTTTCATAAAACTTACATATACAGGGATTTAATAGATCTGAGAGCAAGCTCAAGAATCATAACAGGAAACACTGAATAACTTGCTAGAAAATATAGAGAACCTCAAAGAAGAAAAGAGATAAGAGTATTTTTTACTGACAAGCTCTATGAACATTGTTCTCTCAAAGGTGCAAACTGTAGAAGAAGTGTATTTTCATAAGCGTCATTATCCTTGCTTCCTTTCCAACTAAAAAAGTCGGAATTAAGCCTACTGGAGTAATTGGCTTTGCCATGACAACATAGTGTTTTCATGAAAAATAGTACAGTGAATTACTTTCTGCATTCCTGAATATGAAAAAGACTTGATAGGCTTGAGTTAAAATTTTAATACATATCAGTCACTTAAAGAGGATAAACACTGGTACATTTTATTGTTTAATAGTTTAAACATCAAGAATACAGAATTAAAATTACACCAGATGATATGCCAGTCACTGTAAAATGCAGTCAGAGAGAATAATGTCATGACCTGAACTTGGTCCCAGTAAAATGTAACTATCCTCCTTTGAGATTTTTAATCTGCAAGCCTGATTAAGAACTTCAACTTTGCTCAAAATGTAAGAGAAAGAGGTGTCCCTGAATTTTGCATGTATAAGTCTGAGATAAGTTTAGGAAACTTCTCTGTGTCATCAGTAGGTTTTAATCTTGATTCTTTTGAGCAGGGATATGCCCTAAACCCCCTCTTTCTGTATAGCACAGGCTCGAGTCAGCCTCCCCAGGTTGCCCTGGCCTGGCAGTGAGTTCATAGCATCCTTACCTCTCCTGCAGCAAATTGAACTCTCTGGTGTTCCCCCATGCTGCATTTGAACATCGTCTGACTCCTCTATCAAGGTTGGCACATTTCTCTGGCAGGTGGCAGGCAGCCTATGCTCACCTTTACAACAGCTGCATCAACTAAGGATAATTTTTTTCTTTCTTTTTGTTCTTTTTCTGCAAGCAGGTAACAACTGATCACTTCAGATCCCAGTATCCTGATATCAGATAAAATGTACTGAGACATGAACAAAAGCTTCTTCTTAAGTGAGCTTCAGACCTGGGTCTTTTTGGTTTTAATCCTTTCATGTAGGAATATAGGTTCCCCCCAAATCTCCAAAGCACTAGCTCTTCACCCTTCAGATTTATGACTCTAAGGAAGCATCAAGACAGATTTTGCTGTGGATTTCACAAGTCTATATTGCACCACTCAGAGCACAAGACTTGCAAATTCAGTGGAGAACTATTTATATGTTTTTCAAGCAAAAAACATTTTTGTTTATCTTTGTTTAGCAAAGTGAAGCCAAGAAGCTTAAATATATTTACTAACCTGAAGATACTGCAAGGATTTAGGGGAGAGTTTGATACTGTATTGTATCATTATCAACTTTTTGTTTCCCCACTGTTTCATGTGCTGGAACATAACTTTACACCACTATAAATTGCCATAGTTACTAGTGTAGCGGCAAAAGTATTCCGCATTATAATGTATGAATGAAACCTACTGGGAGCCTGCTGAAAGTGCAAGGCAAACAGAAATGGAGAAGCTGCATCTGACATATCGGACCTGGAAAGTACCCTTAATCCAATGGGATTAGTATTCCTATGTTTCTGTCTTCCCTACTAATCTTCACAAGAAATGCTTCACAAAAAAAAGTTTAAAAAAAATGTTTTGTTTAAGTATGCAAAAAAATGTATGTATGAGAAATGAAGTCATGTCATTTCAGACATAGAAACTGGTTTTAGTAAGATTAGGGTGAAAAATGGATGCCAGTAGACTGATATCCCAAGCTTCTGAAATCAACAGGTGCTCTTCCACAACTTTTAGTGGGCTTTAGGCTAGATCATCAGCATAAACGGCAAAGACAGCAGGGCAGAAGTCTCTCATTGGATTCATGAATGGGAAGAAAAGGTAAGAAACAGGTGTGCCAGAAGACACAAAGGCTGTAAAGTGAATACTACAAGAACAACTGATGGAAATTACGAAGTGAAATAGGAAAAGCCATAATGGCCAAAGGCAGAAAACGCAACATGCCATTTCTTTGCACCTAACAAATGAAGAACCACCCATATATTGTAGGTGTTGCATAGAAAAGCTCAGCATCTGACGAATGATTTTTTATGGCATAGCTGAACAACATTTGTCCATTAAATTTTTTTGACGGGGACCAGAAAGACAAGTTTGTTCTTCCTAAAAGATTTAATGAATTAATTTCCTTTTCATTGAATTGCTCTTTTCATGGAAAGAAAAAAATACAAGTTTTGTTTTGACGTTCCCCAAATGAAATGATTCAAGTATTCAATCAAGCTTTTAATTTTTAATTTCCCTTCCTCTCATCATTTTTATGTGTGTGTGCGCACACATGTGAGGAATGTGTATACATTTCAAATTTATTGCAGCTGGGAAGAGTTGTTTCAAGTCAAACCGAATATACTGTCTTGATGGTTTACAAACTAAATGAGAAATTTTTTTCCAATTCAGCAGTTTGTTTTAAAACACAGATTTGTTTAAAATTTGTTCTGAAATTATTTTTCTCTTTCTGGAACTACCAATAACACTGCCAGGAAGGATGTACATTATTAATACACTAATGTTGGAAGACAGATCCAGATATTTCATGTGAGTTTTCTGCAACTGGTAAACAAGGATGAACAGAAACATTTACAATGGCAATGCCCTTAATTATTCTGATGCTACAGTGACTTTAACCAGGTAATGTAGTTCTGATAAAAGAAAACATCCAGCTTTGCTGGACTTCATGAAGAGCAGCACAAACTACTTGCTGGCAAGCAACTCAGGTTTTTTTTTCAGTTGGATTTATGTTGCTGCAGAAGGACCAAAAGAGTCTCTGGACTGCATGTATTTTTTCTTTCTCAGCTGAGAAATATAGTTTTATGATTATGAGCATGGACAAAACTTTACATTGTTGTGTTCAAAGTGGAAAGCTAGCTAGCTCTGCACTGCAGTAGTAAAGGTGTGTCAGCTCTTCATTGTCAAAGCTGTGGTCCAAATCCTAGTGGTATCATTGAAGAGCTCAATGCTTTTCTCCTCAATGAAGTGCTCTCACTGAATTTTTACTTCCCTAACTTGATTAGAAATTAAGAAAGAATTTCCAGATTCGGATATTTATGGTTACTCATGTTGAATTTGATATTTGTTTTGCATTCTTTTAAAAACTAGAGTGTGTTCCTCTTCAGCCACACATCACTCCAGTTGAAAAAAAAGATATGATTTCTGATGCAAACATGTTCCCTTGGCCTTGTGAGATGGATAGGTCCAGGAGAGAAGTGCCAACATTATTTGCTCTGCATTTTAAAAACTAATTTACTTGCAGCAAATATTAGCAGCAATAAAATAAATCTGAGTTAAAAAAAAACCAAAAAACCAAAAAACCCCCCAAAACCAACCAACCAACAACAACAAACAAAGAATCAAGCACATGCAGCCTCCTGAAAAAAGAATCGCACAGATGTGACTGAAGCAAAAGAGAAGGAAGGTGGGAGAAGGGGTGAGGAGGGAAGAAGAACGGGTTAGAAACAAAGTAAAAAAAAAAATATTTTTAAAAAAAGTTTCTTTAAAAATACAAGAGAACATAATAACATAAAAGTTGGACAGCATGGCTGGAACTGAATACATGAAGTACAGAGGCAGGAGAAGCATTTGTGACACTTTGTACGGGCACTCTCAGCTCCCAGACACTTGAGTCTGTAGGACTTCCTGAGTGAGTCATGCTTTCTTTTTATCAGCATGATGTATTTCTTTCTTTTTAATCAGCATGATCCCTTGATGTATTTCTGCTCCAGATATTGTTACCCTTGAAAATATGCAAACCTTTGGAGTCTACAACAAACTGTTTCAAGGAGTTTCTCAGATTAACCACCCGTATTTGAAGAACAGCCTCCTTTTTTTTAAAAAAATTTGAACTAATTTCCTGCTGAATTCATTTGACGCCCCATAATCTCAGAGGGCAAAGAAATGGAAGTAATAGTTGACAATCTACACCTCTTTGCTTCTTTCATGTTATCGGTGACTGTAACTCAGATTTTAGTTTCCAAAGATGTATATGTTAAATCTAGAATAATTCAAATATACACTGATGGTTTGCAGAAGTGGTAAGGACTTGCAGCCTTTATAGACTGCTCTGGAGTATGAGTACTCTGCACCTCTAAAAACCCTGTCTTGTGATAAAATCCAAAGAAGCTTTATCTGTAATGCTAATAATATTTTACAAAAACATTGCAGGCATTGTTTCCAAAAGAACTCTTCAGCATGGTGTGAAAAGCATGGTTAGGTCTAAATAGGTTCATTAATATTGTTTTACAGAATCAACGGATCCCAGTGTTACCAGTGGTCCTATATAAGAACAATGTCTTTTTTTGTGATTTTAAGTATAATTGAAAAAACTAAAAGGAAAGAGATCAGAAAGATCAGGAAAATAGCATATCCTAAACAGTTAAAACAGGGTTTGATTTATATCAGACAGAAGCTGAAAAAACTCAGTTAAGCTTTCCTTTCTTTTCTTAAGTCATGTCATTTTGCTTCAGAATTTCAGAAGCCTTTCAAAATTGGTAGTCCGTCTTGCAGTTACTGCCTTGTTCTTCAATCAAGTAGGGTAACACAGCACAGTACAGCTCCACAGACACTTTACCTGCCTGTAGAGACTGTCAGGCCCTAAACAGCACTTTAACACATTTTCCCAAAGGGATTCTGATATACAAGTAATTAGCTTATTTAGACAGATGACAATACAGTGGTGTTAATCAGTGTTCCATGGAGAATGGCAGGGTCAAAGCGAAGAACTATCATCTTTTCGCTTGATGAAATTGTTCTCTATATCAAGAAGTCATTCAAATTGCAAGTTTAATCCCTATCAAATCCTCATTTCCAAGAACCCATTTCAACTGTACATAGCCCTTGTGGCCTTAGCTAGCATGACTAGGTATCTACGACAGCACTGAACATTGTTAAAATAATTCTACCACGTGTAAATGCTTCAGTTTGCAACAGACAACTTTCCTGCATTCTCTATTGGGGTCTGACCTCTTTTTGAAGTAAAAAAAAAGTGCTCACTAAATGGGCAAGGAAATATAATTACTGGATGGAAGGAACCTACCAGAGAGTGTACCTCTGCCAACAGCATGTGTGCCCAATATGAAATGGGTCGAACCTTATCAGATGAAGATTTAAACATTTTACAGAGCATTCTCGCTGTCTCCCCATTTTTTTCTTCAGAGATTAGAGGCTGCCAGTTATAGTTTAAACTCAAGCTTTTCAACTGTAAACTGCTCTCTGCTACTTAGAATCCCATCCAAGGTTCTACCAGAGATTTTAACTTGTGGAGAGCTTTTGTCTGTTGAGAATTTACTGCCCAGAATTGAATGAGGACATTCTACCAAGACATAGTTACAGTATGATAGTTTTCATTGAGAAATGCTCCTGATAAACATACTAACCCCCAAAAACTGTTATGTGTTTTCAGGCCATTAAATGAATTCATAATTGAGTTTAGTAGAATAAATACTATTCCCATAGCTGACAAAGACCATCCACTGGGACAGTTGTGAGGAAGGAAATACATATTGGCTTTGGTTGCTTGAGCTGTTGTCAATTTATATTCTCCCAGTGCCCAGTAAAATGAGAAAAGATTGGAACTTTGAGAAAAGGATGTAAAAAGCAAAATGCATGATTATGAAAATCTACAAAAAAGGGATGGAAATAATTCAGAGAAATGAATAGCAAGAGTTTGGTCAGAGAGGGAAGAAAAAGAGCTATGTACAGGAAAGAAAGAGTGCAGACAAAACCAGAAGCTGTGGATCAGGGAGAAAGGAGCAGTAGAGGAGAGAACTGGAAATTCTCCAGAATAGCTTGTAAGAAGGTAGAAGAAATATGAAAAGTCCACATGTATGGTAAGTTTACTTGAGAAAAGCTGATAAACAAATGAAGTGCTGTAAGACTGGAGGCATCCTGTCACCAAGACCTGCAAAAGACAGGTAGTTTGCACTTCTCTATAAGTGAAGAACACCTTGATGTTGAAACCTGTGTTAGATATGACGGTTGGTTTTATTTTCCATTTTGAAAGTACAGAGTATTATCCACTAAACCACTTATTCCTGTAACAGGCAGAACTAAATACAATCACAAGACTCTTTAGACCAACAAACGTAGTATAGAGCAATCCAATGTGTAATGCCTTTTGTTTATCCAGGTGAGATTAGCTGCTCATGAAAACGTTTGTCTTCATAAATATGTGGATTTATTCACCACTACAGTTAGTCTAGAAATAGCCCATAAACGTATATTCATGCAGTCATGCATAAACTTAATGCATGTCCTGGCAAATGTTTGCTTGAGCTGTCCTCATATTTCAAATCTGTTACTTTGGTCATCTCTATAGCAAAGCCTTGGAGCATTCTGTTATCTGCTAACTTTATGACAATGGATTACTTAGACCTTCAGAAAGCCAAGAGGAAAAGAAAAGAAAAAAAAAAGATTGGGAAAGAAACAAGTGGTATGTGTTTGATTTATTGTACTAGCAACTACTAACCAATTAAAGGAAGATAACAGCTGCTCCCTAATTAGCTTACCCATATTCTTTATGGTGAATCTATGAAAGAGAAGGCATGCAGGGCATGCCTGAATGACTACTGCTCACTCCTGATGTTAGGACACACTTAGGTTTTTGTCCATATCTCCTAATTTAGCATCATTTTTTTATCCCCATATTAGCATCTGTAACAGTTTTAATCACCATAAGTCTTAGAAAAATATGGTAGATTAGTTTTACCTCAAGTTGCTATCACTAAAATAAACTAATAGTGTTTTCTTGTTTACCCACAGCAATACGATTACTCTTGTACTTGATGTATAATATGATAATTGGAATCATTAACCACAACTACCACTTTCTCTATCCCAAGTTACGGCAAAATGCATGAGTTTTTACTCAATGTAATTGAATGAGGAAATACTCAATTACAGGCTGAGGAAGAGGTTTTCTTTTGTTTGGATTTTTTTTTGTGCTTTTTTGTGTGTGTGTGTGTGTTTTAACAGTAGAATTACTTAAGGAATGCTAAAGTATACAGTACCATTGCTATGGAGCAGCAGCTTAGGAGACTGAGAAATTAGGAGATGACATTTGATAAAGCACTTCTCAGAGCCATTCATGAGAGCATACCATGAATGAAAATGATTTTGCCATTAATTCCTTGATACAAAACCAGTGCTCAACCTAGTTGCTCAACCTATTTATAAACATACATTTACACATAACAAGCCTGTAGAATCATTTTGTGATCTGGTATTTTAATGATGGTTGAAGTACAAAGGTAGACTTCCAGTCACCTCCAATGACTAGCTATCTCAGTGGACATTTGAACAAAGATACAGGGAAAGCTGAGTCTTTGAAGCGCTGTTCAAACTTCTAAATCTTCAGGATCTTACCATGGTTTTCTGTATGATCCCCAGTGAGATTACATTCCCTTGTAGAACTTCTTGCCCTTCTTCTACTAGTTTAAGAGTCTGCAGCTCTTTACACCATGAGAAACCTTCTAGCTGCACCTGCCAAACTGACCATTCTCATTCCATCCCAGCACTTACAATGTAAAATACTGTACATACTGAAAAAATAATCTTCACTTTATGCAAGTGATAACTCTGCACATAGAGAAGTGGGAAGTGGAGTGCTATTTCTGAAGCTTTGCATCTGACTCTAAACATATTGTTAGTTTCCATTTGGAAGACTGTTCCATTTCTTTGCAAATATATATTTGCAGGGGTAAATGAATGGACTCCACTCCTGGGTGAAGATGAACGTGGACTACTTCTATCCCTTCAGCAATGTAGGTGTCTATTGGGACGATCTTAGTAGAACTTTGAGACATGACACAAGCTTTTTATTATTTTTTCCCCAAAGTACGGGTAAAATCACAGTGCAGATTTTCTTGCATGGAATTGATTTAAACAATGTACTCTTCTCAAGATGAAAGCAAGAAGACAAGTATTATTCCTTGAAAAGAGAGTTTTCCGTTGGAAAATGTACTCATTTATCAAGTATGTTTCCAGAACCTGAGGACCTGCCTGAGGTCTGCAGGTAATAAGCCTGCACATTCATTTCTACTCAGGCAGAATTGAGAACTACACTTATGAACAGAGCCTCCTTTGTACTAACATGCAATTACTAAGCCGTCAGGTGGGATTTTGAAAACACAAATGTAATACACACTTCTTTATGTACAAATCAGTTGTCAGGATCTGAAATATTGTCTCCAAGTATTCCTTAACTCTATAATAAACAATGATCCCTATGAAGACAGCTGGATGCACAATATGATTTGGTAAGTCTTGGCAACAAGAAATAGAAAGAAACGATCCTCATTGGCACTAAATTAAACAAATTAGCCCTCTTCTAGGTCTTAATCCTGCCAATACTGACAATAATAAACTTTGATCCCTATTATGATACAAATCAGTTTGATTTTATGGTGGTAAGCTTAAAATCTATCCTCACATAATTCTAGTTATTCTAAATAAATAAACAGAAGAAACAAATGGCTGTCTTAATTACACATCTAAGCACAATGAGTCTGATTGTTCTCTCACTTCAAACCACAGGGATCAGGCATAGCTCTAGCATGCTCGCTGCCAGGCAAGAATACGAGGACCGATGCAGAGAAAAGGAAGGATAGCTAGGGCCCAGAGGAACAGCAATATGTAGATTCTGTTTAACAAGACTAGAGAAAGAAAATCACTCTGATTTATAGATTCATAGATTCATTAAGTTTCAGGACAGACTATGGTATTATATCAGCAAGCCTTTCAGTGGACTTACAGAGGTAATATGACCTTTCTATTCTTGATTGATATTCTTCTGTTTACACATGGAAGAACAGCATTAATCCTTTCAGCTGTCCTTTTTCTGTGTTTAACATATTTTCCATGTGCTTCTTCCTTAGTAGGGTGTTCAGGGTCATCAAAATACCCAAAAAGTCATATTTAGCTGATTATCTTAGATAATTCAAAGATCTTTGCAGCATTTCTGATTCCCAGAAACTGCCCAGTTGTTCTTCTTTATCAATTTACTTATACTTAACTGAATGGAAATATATAATTGCATTTTCCAGTCAATACAGATGATATACTAGTAACCCATCATTTTCATTCTTTATAATTCCTTCTAGCTGCTTGTTGTACAGAAAATTTTACCAGTGATAATTCTGTATTTGTTTCTGGGGTTTTTGTATGGATCATAGCGAAGTCAACTTATACCTGGATACTTCATAACCATTCTCAACTGCCATTGCACTCAGATGTTGATGAACTAACCACTTTTAACCCTCTTACTGTGAGCCATGGCAAGGGTGCATTTAAAGGGCTGCCCTCAATCCATTCATCACTCAATTATCTACAGGAGTGTTTCTCTGTGCTGAGGTTTCTTCATTCTGGCAGACCAGCCTGTGACTGGGAAGTGGTTCAAAGAGACGGGCTGCTGATGGTAGGTGGAAGAAACTTAAAAACTGAATGGGGTCAGGCCCCCACTGAGAGGCAATAGCCTGGAAAGAGAAGCTGAGAAACCTGGCTGGTGCTGGAGATCCACAGATGAGTAGATGCCTGGGCCTCAGAAGTAGCTCTGGCAGTGAGAAGAGAGGAAAGCTGACAACAGGAGAGGGGACAGGAAGTAGTAGTATGGGAAGAAACCAGTGTACAAAGCATCATGACAGGAGCAAGAGCAAAGACATCATGACTAAATGGAGGGGTACAAGAGGAAGATTTTGTAAATAGTTTAGAGAAGCAAAACAACAGTATAAGCATGCAATCTGAGCTAAGAAGTGAGGAAAATGAACAGAAGGCAGAGTGCTTTTATGGTCAAACCAGTCTTGGCTTGGGCAATCTTGATGTAATATTTTTTTTCATATAATTTAATTTATTGGCAACATAAAGTTCTGATCATTCTTGCAGGTATTGAGAAGAAAACAAGACAACATAAACAATAAAACCAGGACTTTATTAAACAGTTCTCCTTCCCTCTTCTTATGCCAAATTCCCTTATTTTCCCTGCAAGTTACATTCAGTCTGTCCCAGTTCCCTCTGTGAGGCACAGGAGGTTCAGGATTATGTGTGAGATGGTTTCTTCCCATCCATATCGGGCTGGTTTTCTGCTGATACCTGCTTCTTACTGATTCTCCTCTGCTGCTTTTTGGTTTGAGGTGTCCCTGCCCCAGCACGGGTCACCCATGGCTGCACTTGCTTTGCAGATGTCCCTGCTCCAGCATGGTCAGCGCTGAGACCCTTCCTACACAGCCACCCCTCCAGCCCCCACTACCTAAATACGCCTGCTATGCCCCGTTCAGATGTGAGAGTCACCATGGGCCAGTCTTTGGGCACAGCCCTGAGTTCTGGCTTTCTCCCAGGAAGTTCCGCCAGGGGCAATGCACCACTTCAACGCTGCCCTGAGATGCTCTGTTGCCTCCCTGTCTCTGCACCACAGTCCTCTGAGCCACACAAGCATGTTGAGGCTTATAAAAGCCTGCCAGAATAACCCTCTTAATCCTCAGAGGAAGGATTTAATTAAGTTATTCTGCTCTGGCATACATGCTGTGTGTTGGACTGCACATTCAATGACCTCATCTATGACTTATGAGTGTCAGTGTTTTAGTGAAGCATATTAACATTTCATTGAGAAAACCGTGTTAAACAAAGCAGCAAGCACAAATGCAGAGAATCAATTAGCTAAATGGTAAAAAGGTTTATCAATGTTACTACAAATTGGACCTCATATTGATGCTCTGTAGAACTGTATATAGATTAGGAGCAACCACATTTGGAGATAAGCCTGTGATGAGGTATCGAGTTGCTATCTATTACTGAATAATGTGGAATGCTGTTAAGATAAGCTGACACACTATTTTCTTTTTTAAAAAAAATTTAAGAAAAACAAAAAAGCTTTGCTATGCCACTCAGATATTTGCAGGTCCAGAGAAAGAACAGAGGTAATAATACACTCTGTAGATCCTTTATAGTCCTGCAGGTGCATCTCCAGATTACTTTTTTTAAATCAGCTAAATGTGTTGACAGGATTTATTAGCAGCTGCACATTATTTCTGTGACACAGATCTGTATAAACATAGAAAGGCTAAAGGTCAGGCTGCTGAATCATTAGCAGGAGCATTAAGGTTATAAACTCTGTGGTAGCTTCTCCCTAAACCTTAATGAAAACACTTGCAAAATATAAATAGATCTAATCCACAGTGCAAGGACTTTTTGTCCCCACAAGAAGGAAAATAATTTGAAAATGTTATTGAGTCCTGAATAAGAGCATATTCAGAAACGTCATTGTTCTTGCAATGGACTGGTCCAATCAGTACCTGGACTGTCCTCAGAAGCAACAAGTGGACTCATCCATCTTTCAGCACTGAGACAGAGCAGGGACTCTACTGTTTCCTTGAGCCCTTCAATGTCCTGATCATTTCATTGCCTTGCATAAAGCACAGTAACAAGAACCGTTCAGTAGGTTTTGAATCCCCTTAACTTGAATGGGCTTCATAGTCATGTTTTGGAGGGTAAAGCAAACAGCCTCCCAATAAAAACATTTCTAAATCTTTAATTTCTGTGAGCTTTTGTGTGGATGCCAGTCTGAAATCTACAAAGCTGGTATAAATTACTCATTTGTAAGAAAGAGAAGTGCTACTTGAATTTTATCAGCTCAGGTGAAAGTAGCAGAGCCTACAGACAGATGCTAAATTCCATTACTTGTAAAGAGAGAACTGATTTAACATTTTTTTTTCTGTTTTGAACACTATGACATCAAAAATGATGGGTTTCCACTTTATTTGTATTAATTGTAAACACACTTTGGAAGCTGATATGATAAGATTGATTGTAATTGAGCCATAAATTTAGCACTGAGAAATGTGATCCATTTAGCTAGAGAGTTCTGTGATGAAATACATTTTTAAAGCACGGATTGCAAGCAGGGTGTCTGAGATAACAAAAGATAAATGCTTCATACCTTTAGCTACAGAGAGGCAAGTCTCAATAAAACGTGGATAACTTCTCAAATAGCACCCGTAAATTATTTTCCCTTGATTTTGTACTACAATGAATTTGTTTTGTTAAAATACTGCTTATAACATTAGACTTTTTATTTGATAAATCACATAGAAGATGCATTCTGAACTCTAAAATACTGCACATCCTGTCATTGTTTGATGCATCACTATCTCTTTACTCCCCAAGAAAATACTTTTACATAAATCTGATTAAATAAATCAGACTCTTGATATCTGTATATATGTGAAAAGGCAAGCTCATGAATACTCAGATACATATCCATAGCTATTGTAGGCTGATGTAATGCCACCAGATTTGATAGAGCTTTAACAGTTTACACCAGACAAGGTTCTATTTCAAAAGGTGTATAAAGATATTTGAACACAAATCCAAACACAAGTTATACCATGTTTTGGAGGTAACTATTTAAAAACTTATTTTCTCTCAAGTCTTTTTGTTATTTTTTCTCTCTCCTGAATTTCATAAGCAAAACAACTTGCCATTTTGATTCCAAGATCTCATTGAAGAGCTGTAAGAGGTTGATATCTTTATCAAAAAGATAAAAGTTGTCCTGCAGAAAAGTGAATTTTATAGTCTTATCCGTTCAAATTCTCATTCCTGAATTGCTCCCTTTCTCTGAGTGCTTTCATGTCCTCCATCAGTCAGGTGCCCAAGTATCTTTTTAAGTCAAATTATGTCAGTTCTGTTTCCCCTTGGAAAAGAGATGATTTGGTTTTAGTATGGAGAAAATGTAAGTATCCCTTTAAGAATGCATGACAAAAAAGCAAATGGTTATGTTTAGAAGTAAAAGCAGTGTTATTGTCAGTCTGGCTTCAATTGTGATTGATCTATGAAGGGTTTTGTCTCCTATAGACTTAAGTTCCCTCTTGCTGGTCAATGGAGCAATTCTGTTCGTACAACGAAGCTTCATATCAATGAACATGAAAGTTTTCCAGATAAAGAGCTCCTTTTCAGTGTTGTGCTTTCTCATCTAGAATTATGCACATAACGGAAATATTTTAATGCATATTGAGAAGCATATTGGAGATACATAAAATTCCGTCTTCCTACTTCCTTTGCAGACTAGAGGCATTTGCCTACCATGTGGGTCGGCACAAAGAAATAGAAGTGCTGGAACAGGGGAAGGGAAGGTTAATCTGGGTCATCTATCCAGTCATCACAGTCATTACAACCTCAACACAGGAGGCATATAAAGGGCTGCTATTTCCAGGGATTCCTACTATTTCAGCTGTCAGAAAAGCAGTGGACTTTGTTTTTTTCAAATGGATAATGCTAACAGAAGAATATAAATATAAATATTAATTTATCTGCCACAAAACAGTTCATAGTATGTTTGAAACAAAAAGAAAACAATGCTTTGAACAGGAGTCAAGTGTACAGTTCAATCAGTGTCTCAGGTCTTAATGTATAAATGCTTATTTTGAGTCCATAACAATAATTGAGTTTCTTTTCTCATTATTTTATCTGAAGTTCACTAAAATAGTTGACTGAAGCAGGAAACTAACTTTACCCTTGTGCAAAGCAGAAAAAAAGGTGACCTGGTTTAAATGACAGAAGTCTAGAATATGACTACGGAGTTTAACTGCTGAGGTAGTGTCAACTTTGCTGATAATAAGTGATCTTCATTCAAGAAAAAATGTTAAAAAAATGATCACTGCCTTTTTTCTTGATGTAAATAAACTTAGGGAGGTATTAGTAACCTATGTCATTAATGTGGCTACTTTGTCAAAAGACACTTAATCATTTAGAAAGAAACCAAATAACAAAATACCCAAAAATGAAACACGAGGTGATGATAATGGACAATCTGATGGAAACAAAAGAAAGAATATATTTTGATTCTTTCTAAATTGTTAACAGAAAAATGCTAAGTCAAGTCCAAGCCCACCAAAACTCGCCCCCTTGAATAAAAAAAACCAACCCATAAATTCTTTGTGTCTTGGCTTCAATTGAAATGCAAATGACAATGGAGAATTTGTGTTATTCTGTATCTATCCTGAGCCACATGGTTTTGGGAACTGGATATGTGCAGATGCAAGGAGGTACTCACCAGCTCATGCATTCTGCTCACATAAGATGCATACAGACCCAGTATTTTGCTTTACTCCTGACACATAGAATAATAGTTCACATCTTCTGCCAGAGATGAATGACTGTAAATGAGCGTTTAAGAGACTGATCTTTATCATTGATTCCACAGGCCTTTTTTTGCAACTCAGTATCCTCCACGAAACTCAAGCTGCTCTCCAATTTCTACCCCTTTTCATTTTGTTTTGCAACAGAAATACATCATACAGCGTACATTTCTGAATTTATAAAATGCACACTAGGCAGTCAGGTTTTCAGCAGTAGCATAGCTCTAGGGATCTTTGAAGCACTTTACAATTTCTGCAGTAGTGAAACCTTCTGCGAAGTTGAAAGTGTTACCTTTTTATTTTTTTTTCCTTTGTAATCATAATAACAGATAAAATTATCAATACACTAATACAGGAAATTAACATAGTGATTAAACAAAGAAATGTAGGAGATGGATAGGGAGACATGACCTGCCGGTAATGAGAAACACATTCTGTATCTGGCATTTTTCCATAACTGTTATGTCCTGAACTTCAATCGTGGTTTTATTTCCCAAAACTTCCTCCCTCCACCCCTGTGGCAGCTCTTTCTGTCTTTTTTTGCTCGCTGAGTTAGAAGCACATGTCGGAATATGTGCATTTGCTGTCCCAGGTGATGAGTTGGTGTGTGTAATTTCTCTCAGCACAGAAAAAAAATATCAGCATTCCACAGAGGAGAGAGCTTCTGCCATTCTGGGCTTCGTTTAATGTTTCTGTTCCTCCTGTTGCACTGGCAGGGGCGAACACAATGTATGACCCAAGCGCAGATGGGATAGCTTTTATTTCAGCAGGTGACCAGCCATATATTGCAAAGAATTCCTTCTGCTTCCTTGTCTTACTTATTTCTTCAGTTTTAGCCCCTGAATTGCAGATTCTGTTAAGTACAGGAGTTCTTCATATTCTAATTTACCTGCTTGAGGAGCCAACATAGGAATCAGAGGCTTGTAGGCTCCTTGTAAATCACAATTCTATGTCTTTTTACTTATTGCAAGTTTAGTCATCAATTTATAGCCCACATACATAAGTCTCAAAGGTAATTTATGGTGCTAAAACAGAGGAACCTCTATTTTAAGACAGCTCATCTGAAGAATCCCCTTTTGAGATAATATAGTTTATGAAAAAAGGGCCAGCCTTGTATAAGAAGGGGAACTGAGGTGATCATAGCTGTGTAAGCTCTTACCCCGAGACCTCATAGTAGCTTTTTATTTTTGTCTCATGAGTTCACCCTTTTCTTCTTAGGCCTCAGAGCACCCTTTTCATATCCCCACCTTGGTGTTCTGCGAAAAGGGCTTATTATGAATGAGAATTAGGTGGCCCTTCTCTGTCTCACTTATGAGCCAATGTATGAATACTAACAGAAACCTCTTTGGAATCACAAAGCTGGAAGTTGGTACAGTAATGAGTCCCCTCCAAAAGATAAAAGATTGTTACTATTAATATTAATAGTGACTCATTAGGTACTTCTAAAAATGAAGAAAGTACTGAATCAAAAAAATGGGTGCAGAGAAGGATTGCATTTTTATTTCATAAAAATAAATACAAATAGTCTTAGAAACTGTTTTTTACAAACTGTTGTAGTAATCTGTCCTGTTGCTGCCTAGTAGTATAATTAAACTTGTAGAAGTTCACTGGTATTTTCAGAGAACAGAATGGCAAGGTTTTAAGAATACACTTAAGAATACTTCTGAAAAACATATAAATGTTGGATTCTTTCCAGGTGTTGTTGAAACTTTGGTGACTACACCAAAGTCAGGATTTTACCCTAAATGTCAGAATGTTTTGAAATTGTGTGATACCGGATTGTTGTTTATAAGTCTCTATAAATTATGAGTACAGAGTTTTTACAGATACCATTTATAATGGATAGGGGGTGCACTTATTTGCACGCAGGGTACAAAACTTGTGAAAAAACGCCACCTTTGGTATTATTATATTCATGTCCTAGTTTAAATTGGGTGCCAGTTTTCCTATTGTTGTGTATAGCCTGTTTAACTTTTACAGGTCGCACTTCTGCAGACCAATAGAATTTCAGGTTGTTGGTCTTGAATTTGTTCTGACTTTTGGGAGGATTTCTTCTGACTGCTGCATGTTGAAGATTTGAAACTTGGCATCCGAAACCTGTAATTTTCCTTATGAATATTAATTCTGTAGTAACAGTTCTCAGTCTGTGATGCTTGCAGAGGGCAGTTAAGGTTTATTTTACTCCTTTAACTTTTTCCCCCTCCAAATGGAAAAACTAATTTGCAGTAAGGTTTTCTTTTCCTTTTTTTTACAAGATGGAGGTAAAGGGCTGTCTGTGTTTCCTGAGTATTCTCTAGTCTTACAGAAAAAGCTAATAAGGGGAGGATAGTTTAATAGAAAATTCTAGATTGTGTCTGCAGACATTAAGAAAATACCTACATATCTTTATTTCAGTTATTACCCCAAACAGCACAAGTGATAGCAAATCTCTATAGCAATGGGTAACTCTCAAAGCACTTCACAGCAGGATTGTCTTGGCAGGAGAAAGGTCATGGTTATAGGTTTTGACAAAGAGTTCTTGAGAGGCTCTCTTTTCTCCCAATGGTCTGGATTTTCCTCTTCTTTTGTATCATTGTTTAAATACACTGAAGATCATCACTGTTCTGAAAAACATCCTGAATAAGAGGTGTGTCCAAGCAGAATAGTTATCATTCATTCAAGTTAATGACACAGCCAGTTCTGCAAACCAGAGAAGCTGATAAACCCATTGTGCACAGTTAGGAACTGAAATTGCTGTTTCTTTGGAAATGCTGACATTTCAAGGAGGAAAATGTAATTCATAATAAGAGCAAGATACTGGAAACATGGCTTATGCTCTAAACTGAAAATAAACTGAAAGCATACTTTTGGAACCAAAACCTTTCAATTTGGTAGAGTTCAGAATTTTTTATGTGACTTGATTACTTCAAGTAATTTTGCTTAAATTCCATATTTGATGAAAATTTCAAATACAATCAAAAGCACGGAGAGATGAATGGTATAAAAAAAACCTCTAAACACATGATATACAATGCACACAAAATAAATATGCAGTATAAGCGAACACAGAAAAAATACATATGCTAGCAGTTCTTCCTTTCCATAACTGACCAACTATATGTAAACAACCTTTGACTTTCAGGCCATAATTTCTGACCCAGGCCTAAACTGCTTCTACAGCTTTACAAACTATTCAACAGCAAGGACAGTCAAGGAACAGTGATTTGGCCTATGCCTCAATTTGCTTTTTAGTTTGCTCATACAGATGTGCAGAGACTATTTCTGGAGAAAAGAGCCCAAATACCCTTCCTGAAGACATGATTTTAGAAATAACAAGCAAGTCTTGCAACAGAAAAGCTGGGAAAGAGGTAGCCAAATGCCATCAAGAAAAAGAGAAGTATGGGAGACCAGTGAAGCCTCAGGGGTTGTCTCTGAGCTTGTCCTCATGACTCAGGATAAACATTAATGAAATTCCCGGGACTGAGCTTACAAAAAAAAATAAAATAAATGTGAGATAGTCATAAATGGCACCTGGCCAGAGTTCCAGAGTTATATTCCCAGCCTAAATACCAAAATAATGGCTTACTGCATATTCATCCACCTTCCAGACTTTAAGTCAACTTTTTTAAAATATACTCCTTCAAGAAATATTTAATCATGAGTCATATTTGTTCTTTTCAGAGCACAAGGGTATGTATTAAAGCTACACAATCAGGATTTTAGATCCATTGTAATAATATATACAGCGATTTTGTAACATATCCATTATCGCATATATACAGCATTCAACTGATGATGATTTATGCCTCTCACTATCTGTCAACCAGTTATGACAAGTGTCCTTGCCTTACTTTTCAGATTTATAGCATAGAAACTTTAGCAATGATCTTCTGCTTAAGTTGACAGCAGTAGAGAAGGCACCAGCTGTATCCCATCTGAAGGAAAAGCTCACCAGAATATTGCCCTGACATTACGTAAACCTCTGCGTTTTTCCAAAGCAGTAGCATTTTTTTTCATTTTTGAACCAAGAGCAGAACTGATCCAAGCATGAAGGCTGAAGGAGTGCTAAGTATGTGTACAGACGCTATCAATGTAGATTTTCTTTAAAAATTGTATAGGAGTTCATGTCACCTAAATGTGCTTTCAGAGTTGTTTTATATAGTATAGCACATAAAGAATTCAGTGACAGATCAGATTCTACCTTATTACATTTTGTACAGTAACAAGTCCATGATTAATTCTCATCAAGTGCAAAGCCTCTGTTAATACAGTGTCAAGACTGAAACAGCACGTGTAAAAATATCACTCAGTTTCTACATCCCCTTTTCTCTTGCTTGCATTCACTTTTGGGTTTCCCTCTTGCTTGCACCACATGTCTCTCAGGTTGGTCCTGTGATAGGCCAGGCCATAGTGGAAATGCAGCTGTGACAGATACCTTCATCATACTTTTTTCCTGTGTAGTCAATGGCTGGCATCAAAACCAAGTATTTGGCCATGTGTAGAAACCGATGTGGAAGGTCAGCCTAGCTCAGCAGGACAGATAAGTGTGAGGGTTTGTGACAGAATACACAAATATTACTGATACATTCTTTTTATGGTGAAAGGTATTTTTTTACATGGCACAGAAGGGAAATGTGAACCAAGCAGCTCGTCTAAGTAAATGGGTAGAATGAAAAAGAAAAGGAGGAAGGAGAAAAATGAAAAGAACAGCAATAAGGAACAGTAAGAAACGGATCAGTGATGAGATTTCAGTAATACCTTGCATCCTCTTAAACTAATGTTATTATACAATGCTAATATTAAAATTTGGTTTTACTTCTTTCTTCGTTTAGGACATATAAGACCTGCAGTTGAAAGCGTAGACAGTCTGGACTCTATGTATGGTCTAAGTTACGTTAGCCAGTCAACAAGACAATCTTTCCTCTTTCTCATGACTTTATAGATTATTTAGGATATGTGAATGCCTGAAGTTACAGATGGGAGGACTCTGGGCAATGTGTTTAGATATGGAGTCCTGGGTCTCACTCAGAGGCTGGAGAACATATCCTGTGGAGTATTTTGCTTTACCATTTGACACAGGACAGATTCAACACCTTAGGGATGTAGCTACTTTGAAAACACAGCAGTGGGTCAGATGTATTCTATACTCATCCACACCAATGTTGTTTTAAGCTCTTCCTTACCTTAAGAATTCCCCACCTTGCATTTAGGAAGGTGTAATCATACTTCTGCAGTGACATTCTTTGCTCTTTATTCTTCTTTTAAAATTAAGTAGTTTTCAAACTGAGGTGAATACAGTGATTTGATTTTTGTATCAACCACTGTTACATCGTGACCCTACTGAAACAGAAAGCTTCTCCAGTGGAATGAGGGAACCAGGCTGGTGGTACAAGCATAAAGCTCATCAGACACAGGAGATTTCTAGCTCACAGCCAGAATAAATGCACTTCAAAATGGGGAGAGATGGAGAATGTAGCTGAGAGAGAAAGATATCTTCCCAGTGAGCTTCTAGCAAAATCAGAGATAAGTTAAGGACTCTACACAAGCAACATAACTGTCACAGGTTCAGTTTATAACCAACAGGTTAGGCAGGAGGACTGATGGGGAGGAAGAGGGTATTAGTTTGCCAGAGAGGTGCAACCATTAAGCTTGATCATGAACATAGAATAGGTTTATTTGAACCTTTTTTCCGGTTTAGCCTGAACCTATCTCCTAGAAAAAAAAAAAAAAAAGATAAGAGGGTGGGGGAAAATCTGTCTTCATTTTAAAAACTTTGTCAAGAATTTTGCAGTTGTCCCAAAAAGACTAATTGTTATCACAAGTTGAAATGTGCAACCTGCTTGAGTTCTGAGTTGGTTGAACTTCAGCTTTCAGCCACTGGCTCCTGTTATTCCACCTTCTGCTCTATTGTAACCAAATCTACTTTAAACTTCTTTTTGAGAAATGAAATAGATTTTGCTTCTCTCATGCTACAGGAAAATTTCCAATCATTTAGTTATGCTGGATCTCTTCTCAAACTACTCGTGGTTTTGCCTTTGAACTGCAAATATTACAACCACACGCAATATATGACAGCCATTTTCCCACTAGGGTGTAAAACAGTAGTAATAAAGCCTCTCTGCTTGCACTTCACATTTCTGTTTACGCAGTCTTCAGTCTAAATCACCTTTGCTTAATGCATTATTCTGAGATCTCACATTCACTTGATTGCTCAGAAAATCTTTTCTAGAAGCCATGTTCCCAGTAGAGAAGCCTGTATCCACCCTTTAACAGATATTTCACTTAACATTTTGTCTCAGATGCACTAGTTCCACTTCTTTTGGGACTGGGAAACAGAAGAGATATTATTATTTATTTCCCATCATTTTCCAGACATACGTTCTGTTTCAGCAAGTAGTTGTTCTTACGAGCCATGGCAAATTAATTTTCTGGGCTCTCTAGGTTCTTTGGGAGAAAAAGAAGACCATGGAGTAGCAGTCATTGAAATACCAGTCAAGCTTTGGAAGTCGTCAGGCTAATAGCTTTGATCTGTTCCAGTAATACTGAAATAAATTCTGGTGTGTTACTTAGACTACCATTAACAAAGGGCTATTCAATTCCCACTGCTGCCCCTCCCTTAAAAAAAAAAAAAAAAAAAAAAAAGAAGAAGAAATCCAAAGATTAACTAACATCCTGGAAAAAACTCTATGGACCATCTTGAGAAGTGTGGCCACCATTGTTTGTATTTATGAACAGAAAGCAGGTTACACTTTGAATATCCCCTATTCTCTCCCATTTTGTACATTTTCTCCCTTGAAAGCAAAGAAATTGGGGGCAGGGGAGGGAATAAGGGTGTCATATAATGATTTGTTATTAAATGCCGTTTCTTGGCACATCAATTTAGCTCTTACACAGCTAACTGGTGGGTTATCAGCTGCTGGTTAAGCAACAGGGCCATAGATCACAATCACTGCTTTACCTGCACCAGGGCTTTGTAAATCATCTCTCTGGAAGATTTTGAGTCTGCTGTATTACTTTTCAGAGAATAGAAGATAGAACAAAAGTTGATGTGTACAGATATGTACAGGTGTGTGTGTCTATGTATGCACTAGCATTCAAAAATACGAAGAGTAAAATATGTTACAGTCTTATGTGGATAACTGAACTGTCTAAGTAGATTTCCTTCAAACTTATGTCCTCAAATTAGCTATGAGCAAAAATCACAAGTATTAAAACTGTCAGCACAAAGGTAATTTAGACACGAGAAAGTTATAACCTACTGCAAATTAGAGCATGGAATGAAAGTACCTCTCCTGTGAGAGAAGTCCAATTTCACCTGAGTTTGGCACTGAATTTTTCAAGGAGAAATTAGATTCAGAGCTGACTTCAAATATTTTTTAAAAAAAAAGGAAAAGAGAAAGACAGAAGTGTAGAGGATAAATAAAATGCTGCTAAAGGTTAAAATTAGAAAGGACTTCAATATTTGAGATTGTAATCATTTGAAAAGCAGAATATGTCAAGGAAATGGCTGGAAAGAATGTTAACTAGAAATCATATTTACAAGGATGGCCTTTAATCATGGATCACATTGAATCAGTTAGTGCTATAGTTAACAAGCTATTTGTAAATCCAGAGGTAATTTTGATTCATAGGTGAAAGGAGTGCATTGCATGAATAAGTTGCCTTCATTTTTATTTTGTATATTTGAAATATAGCAGAATTGCCACATGTATCATGAGATCTGATGCTTTTTCTTAATGTACCAGTTTCTGAACACATATATTTTTTAAATTGTACTGAATATTAATGCTATGTTTGCTTATAATCCATGAATCCTAAGCAGTACTGATGTTCATACAAAATTGCTATAAAGACATATTAATTAGTTTATTTTCTGCTTCTCTTATTTATGTTTTGTCAGTCTTGCTGTTCCCAAAACACAGGTTTGTTATTTTGCTTTTGACAAGGATTGTGTTATTAACCCATGATAGGAATTCCACAGAAAAGGAGGGAAATCTGTTGTTACTTTATTGGTATGTTTAATTAGTTAAATAGCGTAGAAGGCTAAACTGCCCAGTCAAAGCAGTGTATCATAAAATTGTCAGAGCCCACTGCATGTGTATACTTCTTAAGTTTGTTTGCCATTTCATCCAAAGTTTGCTGAAGCCAACGCAAACTTTTCAACTGACTTGCACTGAATTTTGATTCATGGTCATATTGATAGTAAAGGTCTAACCCTAGATCTTCCAGCACTCAGGGAGAATGTGATATATAGATCACATAAAGATCAGCTACAATTTAGGGCTTCCTGCCTTGTCATCTGACCTTCCACAGCCAATTATGGAAAAAGACATGGCAAATCAGAGCACTGAACAGTCAGTGTATAGGACATGCAGTTCTTCTTTGTGGTCTCTGCACAGTTTGCTCTCCATGTGTCTTACGTGCTCACTGACAGTCAACATAGCCTTCATATAACATGTCCCCTTGGAATACTGAACAAAAGACTTCGTGTCAGGCGCCAGGTGGAGACTGCAGACCTTCTCTTAACCCAATGATCTGCACAATCTGTGCATACACCCAAGATGAGATGTCAATTATGGCTAATAGTATTCAGCTGCATGTCACAGATCTGCATCAGCAAAGTGCATTCTCTTCAGCCAAGTGTCTTTTGTGTTTATTGGGAATGCACGTCCCATTTCTCAGTCCTGGAGTGTCTTCTTTTTCCCTCATGTCTCCATTTCCCCTTGTCTTTCCATTTTAAACTTTTAATTAATTGTCAAGTTGATGACTTTGAAATGGAACAGTTCAGGCATGTTGGCAAACAGCATGAATCTGAGGATACTAGGGAAGAAAGTGAGTGACGATAGTTGCACGTTGCTCTTGGAATCTGGCTATAATCAGTGGGTGCATCAGTGATTTTTCATTAATAACAAGTTTGAGAAAGGCACCAAGAAATACCATACATTGCAACTAGGTTTGTTGAGGTTCTGTACACTCTTGAGTTGAGTAGAAAAGAAAGGTTGCCCCCCACGAGGGCATTTATAATTAGAAGAGCTAAGAAGATGTAATACAAAAATACAAATGCCAAGTACATATATGCAGTAATAAACACTGCAATTTCCCACTGGTTTGGGAAACCACAGTATGCAGGACATTTACCTTTGTCTTAACATGTTTCAGATTAGCTGTAGTCATTTTTTGCTTTGAGATTTCCCTGAAGGTGTATAGGCATGCTGTTACCATAGCTTGAAGCATTAGTCAGTATCTAAAGCTAGCCAGCGAAAGAACTTATTGCATAAAGCCCTTGGTTGCCTCATTTGAAAAGAGGTTTTATAAGGTATTGCAATGAATAGATGCTTTTGATTATTCTTAAATTTGTGAAATATATGAACAACTAATAAGTGCTTCTCTGCAAAACAAGGCCATGAGATGCCAAATTCACAGTATCTGCCCAAGGGTCCCTCGCACTATACTGGTGTTTCAACCTTCTATTCCCAGTCCTGCTCTGGACTCCTTAGCATACACCTCTGCTTGAACCCCTTTTGAAAGCGGTCCCATTAAAGAAATAGAAGAATCACTGGAAGGAGGCCTGTTTTCTGGGGAAATGTATTTGGTATCTTGGCTTTCTTTCCTGCTCCATCCTGCTGGAGACTCTTAACAAGATCAGGAGGACATGGTGAGCTACAAGTTCCCCATTGTGTGACTTGTTTCCATCTTGTATTCAGGCAACTGAGAGAACAGATACTTGCTCATTGCCCCTTTTCTACATGCCTGTCTGATCACACATCTCTATGCTCTCTCATCTTCAAAAATCAAGGCAAGAACAGGTCCCATGAAGCAGCAACCTAATCAGGTCTAAAGACAACTTCTTGTCACAAGGCAGGAAAAGGAGGATAATTATGTTTCAGGGGTTATGGCAAAAATGCCTACCTTTTTTTTTCTTCCATTATGTGTGGCAAAGTAAATATAAAGGTGAAAGAAAAAAAAAATACCGCGCCCCAGTTGAAAAGCATTAATTTATGCCATTTGCCTTCCGTTTCATCCATTCAACCAAAACATTATATGGGAAAGAACTGCATTCCAAAAAGTTGAGCTGGGCATAAGTTTCCTCTTTGTCTCCACACCACGTTGCTTTCAGGCCCATGGTCCTATCTGCAACTGCTCTTTGCAGTGAGCCTGGTGCATGAGGAGAATGTGGGAAGCTGGACATCAGTATATGGCTACATCAGCTTAAATCTGGAAAAGCTCCTCTGACATCAGTGGAAGATTGTCTTTAAAGCAGTGGAGAGCAGTATTTAGCTTGATGTGTCACTGCCTTTCACTGTCACTGCATAAACCCACTGGAGATATTTCTCTGTGGTGCATGTATGTCTATATGAGGGGAATATTAAAGGGAAGATGAATTAGACTGTATTTGCAAACAGCTGTGAAAAACAAAAAAGCTTTCTTTGTAGCCTTGATTTTACCATTCTATGAGGCAGTGCTCAGTGCTTGTAGCAGAAAAGATATTGTGCTCTGGAAGGCTAATAGCACTGTTTAGGCTTATTTGTTAAAATGAGTCAAATCCTGTCTAAGTCCCTTTTCCTGTACTAAAACTTGTTAGCATTTAGCAGAGAAGGGAGAAATGCCAACTAGGCACTAAGAGCCTGCATTAGCAATTAATTATAAGGAACAGCTATGAATCCAAATCAGCATCAGAAACTAATGAATTCATCCTTGTCATGAACGAAAATGACTGATGAATATGGTCCATACATAGCTAAACAATGCAAGGTAACTATAACCTAGCAAGAAAATGAACGGATCCTATGAGTTCCTGGGTCTGATTTTGCTCCCACGGAAGTTAATGAAAAGGGTCTTGATACCCTTCAGTAAGAGAAAATGTGGCAGTGTCTTCTGATATGGAAGAGAGAGATAATATTTTTTTATACCTGAGACCCTGTCTTTTGTGAAAGATAAAAGACAAAGAAAGGGATATTTATTCAGAGAATGCTGTCAAAGAGCTGAATTGAGACTATCAAAAATGTCTAAGAAGTTTAGACTCTAGACTGTAGACAGTATTAAAGAAGTGTTACAGAGAGCAAAACACCCACATAATCAATAAGCTGTCAATGCTTAGGGTAAAAATTAAGTGGTATTTGTGAGAGAATAATGTCCATTTATTAGGAAAGCCATTACCTGGCATTTACATGTGTCTATACAGCTGTATCCATTTTAGTTATTAATGTCTAATTGACTCTTTTTTAAAGAGATAGTAGAATAATACCACAATCAGCTATTAATGTTTTGATATGATATTATGTCTTAGGAGACAGAATCAGGAAGAACAGTTTTCCTCCTTCCTAACATTTTAGCAATTAACAAAATAGGTATCGCTCTGTTCCTGTGCAGCTATTTATCTGAAGGAATTGTGTGGAAAGGGACCTGGCCTAGGGAATTAATATTCTCTCTCTGCTTGTGAGGGATGGAAAATACCTTTCCTTTCATGCATATTCCATTTGTCGTTTTATGTTCTGCTCCTGCAGTTTGTAGGAAAGTAAGACTGGTGGCAAATCCCAGTTGTGAGTTAGCATCCTATGCCTGGTCTGTTGTCAAGATACCATATGAAAGATCGCATCCTTCTAGTGAATAAATATATAGCTATCCTCAATGCTGTCTAACTGCTATGTCCAATGGATCAGTCTTCTTAGGGTCTGTCTTACAGTTTTATCATGGAGCTTAAAGATAAGACAACAGGAGAAGAAGCACTGATGGTACTTTGAAGTAGAACTCTTTGCCTTGCAACTGATCTCAGCCAGTCACAAAACTGCTACCAGAACTCTGTTGCACTGTGTCCTCAGGGCCAGCAGGTGCAAATCAACATAATTCAAATTTAAATCCATTGAACTGTAGTGATTTACTCTGGCCCCAGAATGAAGCCTAAACTACAGGTGCTGTTGATTCAAAACACATTAGGACCACAGCACTATGCAGTGAAATAGAGGTAGGAATGGCAAGTGCTGATGCAGTTGGGTGTTTATTTAATCCTTTTGCTCTGAGATAAACAGCTTTCATTCAGACACGATCACCTTTGATTGACACATGAATCTTCAATTGGTTCCCACTTGTCCTTGTCCATGGTAGGATCCAGCTTAGAAACCGCTAGGAACCTGACCTTGGAAGCTTTATCTTCTGTGAAGGCAAAGGGAGTCTTTGAGGGCTGCACGCTTAAGGTTAACTAGCCCACCTTTCCCAGTTCTCTCCCTAAGTTACTGAGGTGCTCCCCTCATTCTTGGTTTTCATGAGAAATGCTCTCTGTCATTGTTATTGCTTCCATAGAAAGTTCCAGGTGGAATGCCATCACAGTGCTGGATCTTGGCCCCAAAGGTTAGTCAAAGATTAAAGGCTGAGGATTTGAGTTTAAGTAAAAGCCAACTTGATTTCAGGAAGTGAGCAGAATCAGGGCTACAAGGAAGATATGCACGTGGATTGGGTGGAAACTTTGCAGACAAACTCAGAAAGTTTGTACTCTCTGTAAGAATGCCATTGAAGAAAACACAGAGGTCATAATAGGCACTCTGCTTTATTTATACAAATACTACTTGGTTGGACTACAAATTGTGTGAAACTCTGTATCTTGTAAAACAGAAACTCATGAGCTTTCACTGTTTCAGTCCAATCCATCACTAGAACTGGTTATGTGCCATGACCAAGCACCTCTCTGCCCCTCCTAGCAACCTCTCCACCATTTTCCCTTTATTTTCTGGCATCTTGGTGCCTATATGAAGGGAAAACTGCCCCTGAATATTATTGCAGGGTTATCACAGGATCTTCCACAGAGCAGGTCTCAGCCTCTGTATCCTGTTCTCTACAACCTTGACAGTTAATGCTCCCTGTATCTTTTTCTGCTTCTTTATTTTCACTCCTCCTGGTTTTTAAAAGACATGGGCCACATTGGTCTACCAAAAAAACCCTTCCAAATTCAAATTTCTTCTGAAATAGTGGTTCTCTTTTCTCTTATATTCCTATGGTTCACATTTTGAATTTTTCCTGTGTTCATTGAAAAGGAATATATTAACTGGTTTTGGGTTTTTCTTTTTTCAAATTACTGTGTTTTATTCCAAGGATTTGTTTAGTTGACATTTTAATAGTCAGCAATTTGTTCTCAGTGAGTTCTAATGCTGGATTTATTGTAAAAATGTGTGGTGGGAACAACTAAACATTTTGAAATTGCAACCATACATCATTTTCTACATATTTTTCAGCAGGTAATGTCTGTAGTTTTCCATGGGGAAAAAAAAAAAAAAAGAAGTATTGTCTGCATCAAGGACACTAATCCAGAGCTTTGAAGGAGCAGGAAGGTTATCCTGGATGAAAGACTGATACAGTCAACCACTTCTCAAGGCAAATCAGCCTAGTAAAAGCCAAATATTTACTTTATATCTCAAGTTTATCCATCAATCAATGTGGACTTTAAATCCACAATCCCACTCTGCGTTAGAGATTGCATATAAAATTCCTTCAAAATATCTATGAAAAAACCCCTGACATCAAACTGGGCCTCTGCTCTGAAATCTGTATGGGTAGCACAGGAGGATTTGGTTCCTTTACACATACTGCAACTGGTGTTGAAGGACCAAGTTGCCTTCTACTGAGCATTCCTGTCACAGAGGTTGTGTTGTATTTATGTGGGACCACCAACATTTTAAAACCTTTGCTGTGGCTTTCACTGTGCTGGAGGCATAGTAATAACTCATAACATTATTCTACATTTTGAACTAAAGAGATAGACTTAATTTCCTACATGTACCAAGGACAGAGATTTTGGATTTTTTTTTTTTTTTTTTTGCCATCCCAAGGTCAACATCTTTTTTTGTTTCATACAAAATACAAAAAACTAATTTCACAGAATTAACTTGAAAACCCTGTTCTGAATAATTCATTCTGTAACATCTGGCTGACTCATAGAGGCTTTGCTGCTGCAAGAAACTTCCAAGTCTAAATTGCTCTGAACATATCTGCATTTCCTTTGATTATTAATAACATGGACAGGTTTCACACTGGCTTGTGCCATTTGTGTCAACATAAAGAAGGTGAGCAAATGGAATTTACTCTGAATGTGCCGAATCTTGTGTGAACTACAAGTTTCTTCTACTGAAAGCTTTATTTTCACTGTCATTGAACTCAGGGAGAGGGGAACTATTTTGTTCTTATGACTAAAGCTTGACTTACCATCGTCTGCATTAGGCCACTTGCAAACCTCTTGTTAACATTTCTTGGATTTAAAATGTTTATTTCTAGTCTGATACAGTACAGGTATAATTCTTGTGCAAAAGCAAAATAAATTTATCTTTCAAGTCAATTAAGCAGAGAAAAGTAAGACAAGTTAAATGTGCAGTTAGATATAATTCAATAAGCAAAACAATTTACCAAGTGAAGAGGTTTCTCCCCAGATCTGTGCTCTGAAATTGTGTTAAATAGTAAAAATACCTGCTGAGAAGCACCCAAACCAGCCTACTACCTGATGTTTGAAATATTACACATTTCTTGGTGTCTGTCTGCCTGTTGTATCTCAATGCATTCTGCAAACATCCCGTGTTTGCTGCCCTCTACAAAGACCTATCTTCAAATCATACACGACATCCAAGTCAAACGTGGCACCGCAGGAGTTACAAGTGCAGGCAATTAAAATCCTTCTGAGGGATTGTGAGGTATGAAGGTGACAGTTATTATAAATTAACATTAGCTTTTTTAGTTCCCTCATAAATTAATGGATATTAGCTGCAGTATCAGGTTCTAATTATCACGTATTAAGTATAGGCACCATGGGCTGGAATCCGGTGCACAGGAAGGTTATAGGCTATGGTAGCAAAAAAGAGCTGCTGGATCTGGGTAGCTGGGAAGTCATCAGAGGGACCTAAGTGCCCCCTGCGACAAGGGTAGGGCCACACATACGGAGTTGGAATACCGAGGAGACCCAGGAGCACCTTCTGATTTCTCCTACCTTGAGCAATCTGCAGGCCAGGTAGCATGTGAGTTCCCACTAGACCTGGCTGGTTCTCTCATACGCCACCTTTCTGCCCTCCAAGTGCGTTCGTAAGCAGAATATCCACTTGAGTTGCTCTGCCTGCTCATCATCCTAAATGAGGGCAGAGGCTAAGCCTGGATATCTCTGCTTAACACAATCCTGTTACTGAGTTTGTGTAATTAACAGCTAAATTATTTCTTGACTACCCATAGCTTTGAGCTTCAGCTTCTACAGAAACCCTTCCTGGAGCAAGTTCTGCCAGTCACCAGAGGGAACAAAAGGGAATCTTGTGAACAGACCAGATGACAGGACTGAACTGAGTCTCAGTGACTGAGGGGGAGAAAATAAAATAGAATACAAGAATGATTATGGAGTATTGAGCATAAAGACTTTCATTAAAACTACACAAGTTTCTTATTCTGTAATTACAAAATGCTGCAGCTTGAAACTGAGTTTAACTGAGTAAGATGTTCCCACCTTGAAAAGTCTCTGCCTTGCAAATATTCATCTAAAAAGCACAAGGATGCTGAGTGGGGTAGGAAGTGAGATAATTCTCAAGGAACTAGCCAGAAGGTTAAACAAAACTAGAGGAGGCAATGGTAGCTACCCTTTCCCACTTGTATGGGGCCAAAAAAAATCTGAATCCAGCCTGTAGTAAATATTTCCTGCCCTTATACATGGCTGTGTGTTCCTCTAAAACACTATCTGTGATACAGAAGTTGAATTCTCAGCCTGGAAAATAAAAAGCAGCAACTGTTCTTATTTGTGAGCAGTTGCATAAATAAGTTTATAGAGAGAAATAGGTCAGAGAAGATGCAGCCCGTAAAACTTCAGAAGCTATATTACAGAAATCATTGTGCAAAGCACTACCTGGACTTCAGAAAATGGTCATGCAATTGCAAAAAAATTCCTCATTAAGCTGAAATATTGTCCCAATAAAGAGCTTCTTATATCAGACATGCTTTCAGGAGTACTGATAAACACTGAAAGCAAGAAGCTGCAGGAAAAAAGTTTGAAGTAAATATGATTAAAGTGCTTCTTATTCCTCACACAAATTCCATAGAATCATATAATCATAGAATCACAGAATAATTACGGTTAGAAGGGACCTTAAAGACCATCCAGTTCCATGCCCCCTGCCATGGGCATGGACATCCCACTAGATCAAGCTGCCCAAGACCTCATCCAACCTGGCCTCGAACACCTCCAGGGATGGGGCAGCCACAACTTCCCTGGGCAACCTGTTCCAGTGTCTCACCACTCTCATGGTGAAGAAATTCTTCCTGATGTCTAGTCTAAATCTACCCCTCTCCTGTTTATACCCATTGCCTCACATCCTATCACCACAAACCTTTATGAATAGTCTCTCTCCAGCTTTCTTGTAAGCCCCTTTTGGGTACTGGAAGGTTGCTGTAAGATCTCTTCTGAGCCTTCTCTTCTACAGGCTGAACAAGCCCAACTCTCTAAGCCTGTCAAATTTTGACACATTTGAGCAAGAAATGTAAAATGACACAATTTCACAGTGCATGAGAGAGTTGTCTTAGAATAAGGCTAACAAGAAATAGCCTAAGCACCACTGACTATACAAAAGGCATTATGCAGGTCAAATAGCTCTGTGTGATGGGATTTGTAATAAGAAAAAAGATAGTCAAAATAGGATATCATAAAAAGTAGGTAATGTGAGACAAAATACACATGAGATGTTGAGTGGAGCTCTCAGTATCTGGTGCTGGTCAGAGACGACCCCAAACAGAAGTCTGTCCAGGAACAAGTTTTCTTGCTGGAGGTAACACAAACATATGTCCAGAGGAAACGTGTCAGAGAGCCAGTGACACCACAGTTAGGCATAGTATGAGTGAAAAACTTGAATCCATAGTAAAGGAGTCCAACAACACACTTTGCATCCTTTTTTATGAGCTAATCAGTTCCAGCAGTGAGAGGAAAAAGGAAAAATAACATTTATCTTCACCTAGTGATCTAAATAAACTGAAGGTAAGCAGCCCTGAAATCATGACAGAAGAGCCTTGTGCCAAGCAGTGGGAATAAAGGATATGAATGACAAACGCTCACCAGCTGGAAGTGGAAGAATGGTGAATTTCAGCCAGCAGGCACTGGCATCACGTACCAAGGATGGAGCTTGCTATGTCCACTTCAAGGCTAATGGAAGGACATTGAAACAAAACTGAGAAGAGGTTGCAGTTCCTTTCCTGTAAGGAAATAGAAAGTTCAGCTATGCTTCTGGTTCCATACATTTTCTAACCGGACAGTGGCCAGGCATACTGAAGAAACAATGTGCTTGCTTCTGGAAAGTGGAGCTGGCTGCAAGTTAATGCAAGCAAGCAAATGCACATTTAGAGCCACAGAGCATTTCAGATCATCTGCACTAAGACCATCTCAATGTCTTTAGTGCAAACTTGAACAGTTTTATCATAGGTCTTGGTGTGTAGCTTCATGTGGCTCAGTCCTGGCACTCAGCTTGTCCACACTGGCACTCCAAGTACTTAGGGGCATGGAAAAAGAAGGATAACTAACTAATATCAGATTTACACATTTTTTAACTGAGCTCAGGAAGAGTCTCTGAGCAATTGCAAGTAAGGCTATATAGGCAATTGTTTCTGCGATAGCACCGGATCCATAGAATCATAGAATCACAGAATCGTAGAATTCCTAGGTTGGAAAAGACCTTTGAGATCATCAAGCCCAACCATACCTTTCCTCTACTTGTCCACTCATATCCCTAAACACTTTATCTACCCTTTTTTTAAATACCTCCAGGGATGGTGACTCAAGCACCTCCCTGGGCAGCCTGTTCCGGTGCTTAATAAACATTTTGGTGAAGAAATTCTTCCTAATGTCCAATCTGCACCTCCACTGGTACAGCTTGAGGTCATTCTCTCTTGTCTTATGACCTATCCTTTAGGGGAAGAGACCAACACCACCTCTCTACAACCTCCTTTCAGGTAGTTGTTGATAATGATAAGGTTTCCCATCAGCCTCCTCTTCTCAAGGCTAAAAAAACCCCAGTCCCCTCAGTCACTCCTCATAAGACTTGTTCCCCGGTCCATTCACCAGATTCTTTGCTCTTCTCTGAACATGCTCCAGGACCTCAACATCTTTCTTTTAGTAAGACTACCAAAAATGAGCACAATATTCAAGGTGCAACCTCATCAGTGCTGAGTACACGGGCACGATCACTTCCCTGGTCCTTCTGGCCACGCTGTTTCTGATACAAGTCAAGATGCCATTGGCCTTCTTGGCCACCTGGGCACGCTGCTGGCTCACGTTCAGTATTCTGTCAAACAACAGCCCCAGGTCCTACTCCTTCAGGCAGCTTTCCAGCCCCTCTTCCCCAGGTCTGTAGCTCTGCATAGGGTTGTTGTGTCCCAAGTGCAGGACTCTGCACTTGGCCTTGTTAAACCTCTCCCCACTGGCCTCAGCCCATCAATCCAGCCAGTTCAGACTCCTTTGTAGAGCCTCCCTACCCTCAAGCAGATCATCACTTACTCCCAGCTTAGTGCGATCCACGAACTTATTAAGGCTACATTCAATACAGGTGATTGATAAAGATATTGAACAGAACTGGACCCAGCACTGAACCTTGGTTAACATCATCGGTGTTCCCTGACTGCCACACTGAACCAGTTGCAGGTGCAGCTCTGGAGAGTTCTGGTGTGAACCACACTGGAAATTGTTCTGGCTTTTCTTCTGCAATCATTTGCTCCCTTCCAAAGCAGTATAAACAGTGGAATCACAGAAAATAGCACTGGGGAAACGGCATTCTGCAAGTATCTTCTAGGTGGTCAGAGGACTAAAAACAAAATCACTATACCTCCAAAATGGAGAGTACCTTTGAGTTTCAAAAAATTAAAATCTGACTTATCTTTGTTATGCCTTTCAGTTTCATAGATATACTGCTCTGACAGAAAAAAAACCAACTTATTTTTCTTTTGTATTATATTTTTTTTAACCCATAAGCTTTCTTGTACAGAGACTGTTGTATTGATATTAAGGTTATTGCTTCTTTTTCTGCTTTTTCTACATGGAAATATTTTCCCTGATGGCAGGCAACATTTGTATGATGGTGGTTATGCCTGTCCTAGAGAAATTGAACTATTTCCATTTTGCTGGTACACAAACTGTCTGGAAGTAACCAAGGCCCTGATCATCACTGCAGATATTCATGTTCTTTTTAATCCATTTTTGAAAACTTGAAATCCTATTTTTATCCCTCTTTTTAGTTATATTAGGCAGTTTATGATGGGCAAACTCAAAGAGAATCCCTAATCATCTCCTGTATAAGGCAACACAGTTTTGCAGCAGGAACAGAGATATAAGAATCCCTAATCAGGTAAATGAGGTGCTAGAGATAGAAAAAGTATTTCTGAAAACAACAACAAAGCTCCACCCCCCTACCCCCAAGGATAATGAAGTAAATGTCAGAAGTTTTAAGCAAGTAATCATGATGAGGGTTGACACACTGTTCAATAACTGGACGTACTTGCAGAGCTATCTAAGCAATCATTTTCCAGTACTGCTATGTACTGAATCAGTAAAAGTTAAGAAGAGATGTAGACAGACCTGACAAGGATTTGGAGTGCAGAGCAGCTTGACTATGCAGTCCTAATTATGTTGTTTTATTGTAAGCTTTTGGTACGTGGTACATTTTGCTTCCTGTTTTGATACTGCAGTTGAAAATGCTCCCTCTGCTTCTCCTCGACACCTAGAAAGGAGAAAGATACAAACAACAAAGTTCCCAATGAGTTATTCTATTGCCATTCCAACAAATATGAGTGGTAATTTAGGAAATTACAGGGGTTTGTTGAAAAAATAATTTCTTTAATATCACTGCAAGTACTCTTGTGTTACAAAGTTCTATCCACAGTGCAAATTATATTTGGAGAAACATGGCATGAGGTACAGTTCAACAAGACAGGTCATTCAATGTCACTGTATGTATTTATTTTAATCTCAGAATCCTAGAATCCTAGAATAGTTTGGGTTGGAAGGGACCTTAAAGATCATCTAATTCCAGCCCCCCTGCCATGGCGGGGAGGGGGTAGGGGTTTGAAGTAATATTTGGCAGTACTCCAACAGTTACATTATTGTGGCAGGTGTATCAGAAAATATTCCCTCTTTGTTTCAGACTAAGTTCATCAATCGTCGTCGTTTACTTGCCTTTTGAAAATATATGGTACCTGAAAAAATTTAAAGTGCTATTAAACTTCGTTACAGTTTTTCTGGCTTTTCTTGACTACTGAGATGCCAGGACCCCCTTAAGCATGTTGGCATTATTGTAACCTTAGTGAATTTTATTATGAAATAAATTTAGTTTGTGCTACTGCTATGAAAAGTATTTGAAACAAGCATGCAAAAATGAGGAAAAGATAAATATCCATAATCCAAAGAAACTCAAGTCAGGTGACTTTACTGATTCATTGGATCTGACATATTATTCTGTTGAATGAAATAAACTTCCCTATGCCCTTAGTTTCCATAAATCTGACTATCAGTGGACAATAGCAGAAATTTCAGAAAGAAAGCCCGGAAAAGATCTTTACAAAGAGGGCATCTTTATAATGCAGTCTGTAACTCCACAGCCAGTATGTGCCCAAAGGCAGGAAGGATTATACTGGTTACTAGTTAAATTAAAGAGATCTCTAAAGACAACTCAAGAGATTCAGGTCTATTTTCCCATTTATCCACATTATGCCACTTGGCTTTCCTTTTGGAAAGGATAAACCTTTTGAGTTTTTACTAGATTTTCTATTACAAAGTCCACATTTGCTACTTATGCAGCTATACCTAGTGCATTACCCAGAAGCATGTCTATGCAGATCGAGTGCTCATTATCTGGCATTTGAGAACAGAAGAATTTCATTTGTCATCACATTCCCTCATTACCCCTTTCCCAAGGTCCTTCTAAAACTCTTCCAACTAGTCTGTAGTCTTGACGAATTCAAATTGCTTCGTGTCCTCTGCAAATATCATTACCTCAGGGTCTTGGCTGTTGGAGAAGGATCAGCTTATGCTTACTTTCATGTTACTTCTAAGCATCCACCTGGCCACTATTGAAATATCAGGCTAAAGAGACCTTCTAACAAGTCTAACAAGTTCAGCTATTCTTACAGTAACCCATCATCACCCTTATCCTAACATTTTTAATTCTTTCACCACATAAAGTAAGTGAGACCCAGAAAGAATGACAGTGCAAAAAGCTGCATGGTAAACTAAATGGTGAAGCTGTTATTAAGCAGAAACTGCTTATGTACATGGATACACAGAAAAGATAGGGCCATACCATTCAAATTAACTATTAACTCAGGTCTTACTCAGGAAATCACATTAGCTGAATTTGAACTGCAAATTAAAACTGAGAATATATAAAGGGTAGTTACTTGTGAAATCTTTCCCACTTATCCATCCATCATATTAGTGACTATGAAAATGATTAACATCCCACAAAGAGCTCTCATCTAGTCACTATTTGATTTATCTGCTAAAGGTTGACCAATTCTTTATTTAAAATTTAATTGTTCTGTTGAGGTTCCAGACCTAAATTATCCACAAGTTTTACTGTAATGTGATGGGAATATGATATACAACACAAGGAAATGCTTGTCTTACAGGAAAGGCTGAAAATACTTCATGATAACAATAATCTTGCCTCACATTGCTTGTGATTGAAATCAGAAAGAGAACTGTGGTAAAGGAAGGTAAAGAAACACCATGGATCATTCTCTGCTTGGGATATCATTTTTCTAAACTAAGAATGTGATTTTTGATGATACATAAAAAACGCACGTCTTTTAGCCTTGAAAACTGGATAATTAAATTCTTTGTGTGTTAGGCACAAAATAGTAATTAATACTTCTACTGAAGAAGATGCCTTTTATTTTAAGTGTTAGTTGTGTGATACATTGCTTTAATGCAGCTGTGGTAAATTAAAAAGGGTTATATGGATGGCAGCCTTATCTTGCAAGCCAAATCTATTATTTGCAGTTGTCACATTTTAATAAATCTTACGCTTTAATTTTTTAAAATCACACTGCATATTTATAAACTTCATTATTCACCTAAATTAACAACTCTGATCTCCTGTGAAATGCATGTTTGTGTTCTTCTAGCCTTTTCTGTCAGTTAGATGCTCACTTCCCATACATACAATATTGTATAAGTGTAGAAGTTCTCCATAGTAACTAATGAGCTCCTGAGGGTAGGAAATGCAATGAAGCTCGACTTCGATTTACAAAAACAAATCAGCCATTCCCCTTTTTTGATAGTGACTTTGAAAAGATTTATAATTCAGCTGCATTGCCATTTGGTTCTGGTACAATTGGCATAGAAAGTTTAACCCTGTCCATTACAGCCTGCTCTCTGGAGCTCCCATTTATTCCTCAGGTACACCAACCTCCATGCTGGATGTCTTCTTTTCACTCTGTGGCTGGGGAAAATTTTGAAAATCCAATTACCTGCTGTTTAGGAGCATCACATAACAATCGAGCTGCAATAGGAAGGTCTTTTTATGGCAATACTAGAGCTACATCTTCTCTGCCAACAGGCACCATTTAATTTTGCTTTTGCACTGCTCCGCTTGGATTGCTGCTGTCATCTGGTCAGGTAATCCTCAGCTTGTTCTTCTGAATTCTGAATGAGTGAAAACACAATCCTATCAGTGTGGAGTAAGAAAGACATGGGGAGTTTGCCAAAGGAGGTCCCTTTCTGATAGCTACTGGCAAAACCCCAAGCAATGTGGTTGTTTTTCTTTTAAAATTTGTCATTTTTAAAAATCTTTGTGGCTGGGTCTCGGGCTCAGTGTTAATAATTTCTCTGTCATAGAGAAACAAAGTGTAGGCATAAGAACATTTTAAAGTACTGTGGCAAGGTAATTGAATTCCCTAAATTTTTCTGCTGAACTTTTTATTCTTCTGATTGGTGCCCCATTGAGCATGTTTGCCTTTGTATTAAACCCTTCAAGTATGTCTCCATGAAGTAGGTATATGTCACACTGTTATGTTATTTCCACTATTTCCATGATCTGGTTTTTATCTTCCTTTTTTCAGCCAGAATATCAAACTATCCACTTTCTCTATTTCTCCACCACAAGTTTATCCCCAGCATTTCCTGGAGAAGCAAAACTAAGCATCCTAAAAGGCCAACTCAGATACTGTAAATGGAAAGTATCAACCTCTAACTATTTTCTTGGTGCGGTTTTCTTGCTAATCAGTGAGCACATATCCATCTTAAATTCCATTTTGATGTACAGCCATCATTTTGCTTCAAGTGCAGAAAAGAACAACCCCATTTTCCAGAAGCATTGTGAGAAAAGAACTTTCACCCAGTGTTCACCTCTGGCTTCGGCCTTAATCTTCCTGTTGGATGTGCATACTTGATGTCTAATAATCAAGTTATGCTTGATGGGAATTCAAATACTCTCTCTCTGGCACTAATGGGAACACAATATCTTAGTTAATTCTAACTTTCTACCTATTAAGTGTAAGTTAGTCAATATGTTCTAAAATTATGAGTCAGACTGATAGACACAAAAGACCACATGCAGCATAGTCAGATAAGTCTGGTTTCCTTAGAAAAATATGATAAAAATCCTTTAAAATATTCAGTCCTCTTTCTATTGTACCAGAAGATTGCATTCCTTTCTCTTATTTCCCTTTGCAGTATAAGAAAACCGATAATGTTTTGCTACGGATCTTTGTATGTGCACTAGAAAACCAAAGTGAAACCTTCACTACTTTTAATGACAGTCTTGTTCAGATGTTATAGAGAAAAAAGCTAGACTAAGATAGGCAGGCAGTTCTTTTGGGTTTTTTTGAGGTTATTATTATAAGGTAAACAGTGTTTTCAAATTATTATCCATTCCCTTTCTCTCTAAATCCTAAATAATCTTCTCTCTAAACAGTAAATAACTATTCTACTCATGACCCTTCATGAAGCTTCTCAAAGTTACAAATGTATTCTGTTATTTATGCAATTTATTATCCTAGCAGATCATTGTTTTCCAACATTATCCATCAGGCTTCTGCCTTTCAGAGTGTCACTCAATCAAAATAACTCAAGATTTTTTTTTCTTTCACAATTCATGAACACTTGTGTTTTTCTCTCGTGAAACACTGACACTTGACAACAATAAAAAACGTTTTCCAGTTACCTGAAAATCGGTGCACTAAAAAATGTTTTGTATTTCATTAAAGGTAGAGCCAGGCAAGTCAGATTTTTTCCATATTTGCATGAATTCACATATTGATACAACTCCATTTTTCTGTTGTTTTCCCCCAGTTCAGGTCCCAGTTACCTTTAAAATGCTGCAGAGCATCTTGGCTTCCCAGGACCTAGAGAAAAAGGAGTGGGTGTCTGTGCAAACATGCTGTTTGGCTACTAATATTAAACCAATCCCACAATGCAGTGAATAAGAATCATAATGGGATGTTTCAGTGTGCAAAACCTGCTCCTGAAACTGTTCTAGGGTATCGTACATGCAGAATTGAGTTTAGTGTGTTGAAAGGGTGAAACTAGCCTTATTTCTTCCAAACAGGAAAAATGTCACTGGAACCAATGGGCTATTCCAGGATACCAGTAGCAAAACTGAGTAGTGGGTGCTGGGCTTTGGGAGAGTTTTATCAGGACCTTCAAACCATCCTGTATTTGCCACAAAGCCTCATAAATATGAGCATTGACCTTGTCAGTATTGTTGGCATTGGCAATGGTTGGCTTTTATGCCTATTGAAGCATTCCAGAGGGGAACACTAAAACAAGGAAAATGTATGTAATTTCCGAATATTAAAAGCAGAACTTTTTTATGTCTTTAGTTTTAACACTGGGATAACCTTAGACCATTTATCTTTTTTTTTTCCCTTTTACAAAGAACAACATTCAACTACTTCTTTGTCAGAAAACTTATGAATACATGACAAAAATCTATAGTAACGGACTGCATAGAATATATCTAACAGTACCGAAACCATTAGCACCAGCATATCTGCAAAGCTATTATTAGCTTCTCTTTACTGCAAGGTGAGTAAGAAAATGGCAGATTTTTCATTTCAAACATCTGATAACATTATGCACATTTTCTTCCTTTTGAAGGCTCACGCTTGTGTGCATATTTGTACTTACTGCCCCTGAGAATGGCTAAGGCAGAATTTCTAGTTTTGCAGATTTACTTTAAAGTCAAGTTAAGTATTAAGACATGCCATATTTGCCAAAATCCAATAGTATTCTTCCACAAATATATGAAAACAAGCATTTCCTGAGCTGGATCTGTAGTGGGCAGGACATTGTGCTATTTATATTTCTGTCCTCCTGATAACCAATGCACAAGTGTATGGCTTTGTCCAGGTGAGAATGAAGATGATAAATATTTATCTAACTTTTCTTCATGTTTAGACTGAAAATCACTGCAGCAAAGACAAGTTAAGTGCTGTGCACATGGTACCACTCTTCAGCTATTCAGCCACTGCACTCTTCAGGGTAAGGACTGGACACGAAGATGAGACAACACTTTGGAACTCTTATCTCTGACTGATATTACTGTAGCAAAAATAGACAGATATATATCAATCCTACCAAATACACATATTTAGCTGGTGACCTCAACTACTGGCCACAGACAGCAGAAATGTCTGGCCATAATGCACGAAGATGGTAAGAATAAAATGAAGAACATGAGAAATTAAGTGGAACATCAAAAAGATTATAGGGAGTGGGGGATGGTGGAATAGCCAGTAAGTGTTTTAAGAACACCAGGAGCAAGAGGTCAGTAAAAGATATAGAAACACTTTTTGAGAAAGAAAGATTAATTTATTGACAAAAGAGGAGTATTTTCTAGAAAAGGCACTGTCTCCAGAAATGGATTCTTTGTTTCCACATCTATGAAGAAAAATGAGAAGCCAGAAACAGAAAACTATATTCTTGCAAGGAAGAAAAGGGAGTTAAAAACCAGGCTCTGCAAAAGAAGGTTATTACATATACTTCTTTTCCAGGAAAATCTAAAGTATGATGGAAAACTAGTGAATGCGAATTGGATGTGAAGGCATTTTTCTTTAGCATGGAAAAACATGCATTTGGAATTTGAAGATCAAGTGCATGAAAAGAAAAAGCAGAACCTTTCAGTCTCATCAGTCAGTGTATTCAATACAGGGTGAGCAAACCCTTCCTTGCTAGCATGCTGATGAGTATAGGTCCAAGGGGGTCCAGCAGCCTCTGTCCTATGTTCTCAAGGAAAGGCAGTATTGTTAGATCAAAGCAAGGGAGACACTATTTGTGTGTGCAGCACACACACCTTAGAAATGGGAAACTGCTGTCAGGTAGCTATATACTATGAAAAATTCTGCGTTATGTAAAGGTGACATACCAAACACTCATCCAGTATTGTGTGTATTCATAATTAAAAAGAAATAAAATGTCAGTTGTAAATCACATCAGTCAGATCACACTTTTGCTTTGACTATTAAAAAGGGATGTTAATTACCACCTTGTTATCTGGTAGAAAGATTCCTAATATACTCGTATCTTACCCTTGCAAAAAAGGAAGTCAGCAAGGTTTCTCCTCCCTTGCCTAATGCAAGAGAATCAGTGAACTACAAGTTAGACCAAGTCATCAATAATTTCCCAAATGGAATAGAAATAAAGCCAGAAAAAGAATTACTATCATCTGTTTCAAAAGTTTCTGTGAAAACAGCTCACTGAAAACTGAGAAAAAAATAATCAGTTTTTTTGTGGGAGACAATTTTCCAAAAACACTGTAATTTTACAGCAATTTTGCTCATGAAAAAACAGAAGTTCAGCAAAAAATTTGCTTTTCACAAATTTCACTCATTATCTCATCTCCATTGACTGCATAAATACAGTCTTTTGGGTTTAAAATGGACGTATGTGTCATACAGCCCCATTATCTGATAGCGAAATGCTGGTGGTGGCTACCACAACCTGTGGTCACAGAGCAGCTGAAGGCCAACACAGACTTGTGCTATAGTTCAAGCTGGCTTCGAGTTCAGGCACAACAGGAGTGTCACTGTGGCAGCAGCCCGGGAAGGGACCACGTATCAGCTTTGCAACTGATACTGATGCCATGTTACACTGTCACCATCACTGGTCCCAGTCCCATGGACACTATGTACCAAAATAGCAGGGTGAAATATTAAGAGTTCTACCTCTAAAATTAAAGCGATGAAGGAGTTTAAGGTCAGTTCAGATTTTGCTGCACCACTCACCCTGCACCCTCTTCAAGGGGGATTAAATGTGTCAGCTTAAATCTTACGCTGGCTGCATCCCCATTGATGTCAGGGAGATGAAGCCATTCACACCAGCTAAACAGCCGGCCTGCTGAGAGCACATCACTGTGTTCCAGCCACAGCTTGAACGAGCAGCTTTGTACACAGCAGCTGCACAGAGATCCAGAAAAGAGCCTTTCCTCAGCTAGGCAGAGGAGTCTGAGCTGAGCTCATCTCAGCGGGAAGTTCTCAAATCATTTTCATATCTTCCAGGCCACATAAAAGGGTATAGTTACCTGTTGCTTTGTAGACTGATGATAAAGAGAGCTTTATACTGGGAATAGAAGGTGTGAGCATCATTCCCTTTGAAGATGAAGCCAGAACTCTAGACTCTGATGGCAGAAATATCAGGAGCATCATTAGTAACTTTCCTGTTTCTTCAGCAGACAGTTGAAAGGCTGCTGTCATGGCAATTTTAAACCATCTGCTTTGAAATTATTTTAGATACTTTTTTTGCACTTCACCTTGCAGTTTTTCATGTGCTTTGCAGCTCGAATTGCGTAGCTTTCCCCATATTTAAGTTCCTTACATTTATTTCCTTATATTTAATTTCTTAACACTGACTTCGGTTTGGTTTAGAAAGATAAAATCGAAGTGCCTCAAAACACTGAGAAAGTGAGACGAATGGATGGATAGACAGACAAATAGATTTTCTCTTCTAATAGTGTAGTAAATCAAACCCTGATTAACTTGACTTCTTTACTTCACATTTCTTATACCCCCTGCTCAAGCGAGCAACCTTTTTCCTTATTTGCTTTTAAGGTGATATTACAGAGCAATCGGAGCAAGAGAAACAGAACTGCAGTCCATAACAGGTGCCAGTAAGATCTTCAGCCATTTTGCTCACAGCAAGTAAAATGTTAAAATAGGGTGGGACCATTCAAGATGCAGGATTTTTTGAGTGCATACATACTTTCTGCACTCTAGCCTATTTATGTATTAATAGAAAGAGTGGGTAGCCAAGACGCAATGTGTCTGTCTCTGAAAAGGAAAAAATTATGTGTTCAGTTTTTCTCATGACAGGACAAGAAAGATGTTTTTGAAGTCATCATGATGTCATCTCAGGTACAGAGAAGGGATAATGAGCGATATTCCTTGTAACCAATGGTGCTTTTGCTTAAAATGCAGCATATATTTCAGATGGTTTCAATTGCCTGGGTGTCAGCAATAATAAAGCATTTCTCTAGCACTTAATGAAAGTAGTTCTTTGTATTTTTTAATCAGAATTGGATTTCTGGAGAACACTTTATGGACAGAAAAGTGTATGAAATCAAGCAGCTCGTTGTGAATTATTTCAGTCTGTGGGGAGGGAGGGGAATCTGCAGGAAAGCCTTGCTCTTCTGCTTCTGCCGCCCTTCAGAGCTCAGGCTCCTTCCCTGGCTTCTCTGCAGCCTTTGGTTTTGTGGTGCTGAAGGAGGCAGGAGAGAGGTCAAACCCCTCTCCGCCTTCCTTAATGCAGTAACAGATTCCATTTCAGCAAAGGAAAAACCTGGGCTGACCTCCTGCTGATCTCAGTTGCATCAGCACAGAGGAGGAGGCTGGTTTCTTCCAACCTGTCTTGTGCACACACACACAAAGCTGGATGAAATGGAGATGATGGACATCTTGCTCCCCCTTCCAGCACACTCTTTGACGACTGGCAATACTCTCCTTTTCTTCTTAGAAAGCGGTTCACCTTTCTTCAGGAACATCTTCCATCATTAGAGAATGTTTGATTATTCTTACAGATCTCCGTCCTATGGCTATAGACAAGCAAATAAATAAGCAATGACAGAAAGAATAGCACGAGCTAGGTCATGCAGTTAGCGCTTCTGCTGATCACAGAAATCAGGGCTGAATGGCAGACCTCTGGCACCCCAGCAGATCTCTGCCAGAAAAATAAGCTAAATAAGCAGTGTTTCATAGCAGTAATAGTAATAAAATACATGGCAGGGAATTCTGACCCCACCTGTGCAGAGCCACACCTAAATTCTGTGAATTCATCTAAATGCTGCCACCAATCCAGCAGGCTTTTGTAGCAGGAGAAGAAAAGAGCAAAGGCTGCCTTCAACGAGAGGCAACGGGCATGTGCAGCAAAGGCAAGACTGTGGCACCTCTCCCCTGGGAAACACCTCCTCTGTGTATCTGGATAGCAAAATACTACTATGAGAAATTAGATGCAGTCACGTTAAGGGTATATCACAAAATGACTCCCATACCTCAGCGACAGCCCAGCAAGCTGCTTCCCTAAGGCTGTATGGTACCACACAGGACTCCTTCTGGGCTCAGAAGGGACTCTGAACCCAGCTGTCTGACGTTTTGTTTTTGTTTTTTTTTAATGAAAAAAACCCAAAAGATTATTTTTGAATTTACTACAGTTTCATTTTCTAAATTCAAAGTCCTGTGAAGATTTCATGTTAGAAGAGATGTGGAAAAAACACAAACAAGTAACACAGCTTTTAATATGATCAATTGATCCTGCAGTCATACTAAGTGGGAGGAGGTATTTTTCCTTTTTAAATAAAGCAATGATTATAAAAACATGACAGGAGTCTGTGTCTTCATATGGAAAACTGTCGTCTTTATAATTTCTGCTGGCAACAAGCACTAGATGTCCTTTCTGAAGCATAAGCCTTTCACTCACAGGAACAGAATTGAGGCAATTCCCTTGTGAAATGCAAGTAGAAAGCCAGAGGTGTATAATTGCATTGGGAGAGGCTGTTAAAATAATCACTCATTTCCATCTTTATTACTTATGCCACAGCAACACACCTTGGGCCAGGTATTTCCTTTACGCTGCCATCTGAGGGATGCTGTGATCTTTTGGAATAGAGATGACTTCTCTTTCCTAATAAGTACTGAAACAAAGCCTTAAAAAGTCTATGTTTTGTCCCTTTTTAAAATGAACCTTTTATTAAACGTTTTCTGCACCCAGAATCTCTTGGTGTTATTTCACTATTTAGAGTGTGCAAGAAAAACTCTTCATTTTTTAACTCAATTTCCCTTTTGACAAGAACCATTGAAGTTCACACTCTGATCTACTAGAAGCAACAATTTTAAAGTGATGATAAACGACAATCAAAAAATGCAGGAAGAAACCCGAAGAGTTTTCTCAGATATTATTGTCAAGAAATTGCAGGGATGTTGAAGGGGGCAGAGAAATATTCATGGAAGGACAACAGCTGGGGAATGAGGAGAACCAGCATTCCTGCTGTGCCATAGTCCCACAGGATATCCAGTGTGTAGAGAACATAGTTAACATCAGCATTTGTCAGTGCTACTGTCAAATCTTGAAGTTAGTTGGCTCAATTCGACCAAATTACTCTTCATTAACTTAACCCAACAGCAAGAATTAGCTTTTGGCGATTTAGCTCCTCCGGCATCAGTGTGAAAGGGAGTCAGATATTTGGTCCTCTGCAGGTAGGGTTTGAATATCTTAAAAAAGGTGTTGCTATGTCCAGATCTGGGGTAGCCCACCCTGCAAAGTACAGTGCTGAGATGCTAGGCAGTCTAGGCCATGCCAGGGAACACAAGGCTGCTAAACTGGTCAGAGACTTGTGTCAAGCACCCAGTAACATAGCACCCAGCACATCAAGCTACTCAAAGGGGAAAGCCACTGCTTCTGCCCCCTTCATCTTTGCAATATAAAGCACAGGAGAGGGCTTCAGAGCACCCACTGGGAAATGGTATACTCTTCTCCCTTGTGGACCTCCCTAACAATAATAGGGTCTGAGCTGGGATGCTCTTGGGTAGAGAAGATAACTGACCTGATTCTTTCACTTCTGGCTAAGCACTCTGACCCCGTGAGACAGTATAAGAGAAGGAAGAGGTGAAGGCATATCATTTTCCTATTACATTTGGGAAGAAAGTGGCAGCCATAACCACATTTTGTAAGGAACTTGGTTGAGTGGTAAACATAAACACTAAAGAACGCTCACGTGTTCGGTGCTCACTAGGAGGCACACACCTGAGGAGTAAAGATGAAGATGAGAAGTTTCTGGGTCAACATTTTGGGCCAGCTGCTTTAATCCCACCTGCCTTTGTTGGGTGTCCACCTCCTTTATCAGGTTTGACCCCTGCCTGGCTCTGCTGCATTCCCTCGCCTGCTAAGCAGAGAGGAAAGGATTGCTACAGGCCAAAGGCTGATGGTTGGTGTTAACTTACTGCACCAAAATAAAAAAAAATTAAAAAAATATAAAAAAGAACAAAAAAACCCAAACTCAACCTATTTAAGGACAAACACTATAACAAATGAGTGAAAAGGGTAATCAGCTCTCAGGCCAACAAAGTCTCTGGACAAATGTCAAATCACAAGCATGAAAACAGACAGCAAGGCAGAACCTGTGCAATTCCAACACACAAAACCAGTCCCCAGCCTTCAAAGAAGGGTCTGTCAACCAGTTATGACAGTGATTGAGTTTTGTAGCACTTCGACACCCGCTCAGGAACAAGGGCTATTTTGTGCCTGTTACTGCCCAGCAGGTTTGATGAGATCCACAGTATGTCTCAGAAATGTCAGAGGGCTTGTAACAGGTGAACAGAAAAAGCCCTGTTTGGATTGTAGGAAGAAAAATAGAAGAAAAATTTTAAAAGCAAAATTTAGAGCAGAGCTGGTCTCAGAGGTCCTGAAGGGTAATTTATGGAGTTTCCTTTGGGAAACGGGCTTTGAGGAGGAGTTTAAAAGAAATTCATTATAATCTTGCACATATTTTGGTGGGAGAATTATGCTAGGCAAAACTGCTTGAGCACAGGCTAAGCTACAAAATGTGTTTGTTCATTCAGACCCATGTTTTCAGAAATAAGAGGTAATTTTGGGTGCCATCCTTTGTCCTACTCCCTTTTTCCGCTGGTATCAGATGGACGTTTAGCATCCACTCTCCAAAAGCAAAAAAATGCAACTATCTTTTGGTGGGTACTCAAAATCATTGATCACTCATAGAAGCACAGGTTTTTATATGTGGTTGGAAGAGATGCCAGTGAGTAAAGAACTCGTTTATTACTGGTGTTCGATTTATTCCAGCACCCATTAGAAATTTTTTGGAATTATCAAAACTTCTCACTCTGACCATACAAAACACTTCAGAAAATCCCATTTTCTGTGTATCATCATACTTTACTTTCAAGTCAGCTTGGTTTTGGTCACATTATAAATGGATAAAGTACCGTTATTTTAATGATAACAGATAATATGACTAACTGTGTAACATAGTCGTCCTGTGCAGGGTTTTCATTTATCTTTGCATTTTCTCCAGTAACTATCACTTCTATTGCTCTTACTGAGAACTCCATGCTTTTCTAAGAATCCATGTAACAGCAAGAAGGCTCTGGCTATTACAGTGATAGAGACGGACAAAAGTAAATATGGAAGGATACTATAATGTCACAGTATGATAAAATCTCCTTTTAATTCCACATTCTTGCAACTTCCTGGAACTTGTGGAAATCCAAATGGATACTAGATGCATCCTTTCCAGAACGATCTATCCCAAGATTTATTTGACAGAAGAAATATCCAAGTAATATGTTTATCCAGATGTAAATTTGATTGATAAGAAAAAAGGTTGTTTCTTTAAAAAAAAACAACAAACAAAAAACAATCTACTTGTACTCATATGCAGGACTAAACAAGCTGCTATACAAAGTTCCCTAAATTTCTTTCTTGGAACAGTGGTAGCAGTTAGAAGGCCTTACCAGAAATCTGTGTAGTACAGGCACGCAATCAGGATCTTCCTGGAATTAATAAGAAGGTAGCTACAGGCTCCATTGGTGTATGGCTTTTGAGTGTATTCTGTTCCCTGAAGATTCCTGCACTTAAAGATGTCCTTGCTTTTTCAGACTGATGTGTGACTTCTAACCTTGTTAACAGTTTTCAGATATAACTGTTCACACAATTTTTCAGCTGCAGAAACAGGCATTTCTTCACACTGAACTGCTGAGGAATAAAATTTAAGTTCACATAAAATGTAGTGAGGACTTGGAAATCTTCCCTCCTGAACCAATATCTCCTTGATAAAATGAAAATAAATGGGATTATCAATGTACAGAAATTACATGGAATTGCCTTCCAAAAGTAAGTGAACACTTTATTCCAAGATAAATTCTGATAAAAATCACTCCACTCTTGGACTTTTCCCAAATGGTAATAAAATTATTTCCTGGAATAAAATCACCACCTTCTGGGACACAAGAAGAGTAACTTGGAATTATTCCTGATAGTCTTAATGTGGCTGCACCAGAAACATAATTTTGGAAGAGCAGAATTCTCTTCTCTTGGGAATGAGACTTACAGTTTGATACTCTCTGTCTATATGATGTAGTTTTGAGCTGAGCCATCCACTTATGAGCTGGATAAATATTATTTTGAACTCAGTAGACCCATTCTACTTGTTTTGGCCTCTCACATCACAACCATCAATAAGGCAACAAGGTCACCAAACTTAGATTTGCTCATCGTTAAATACCTATTTTAGAAAGCTGAATTTTAATGTACTAGAGGTGAAGACCTTAGAGGATTACAAGAGCTTACTACCTAGGAAAAAAAAAAGTAATGTGGTCCGAAGGTTTGTTTAAATTGACTTTAACGACTCTTCATTTCAAGCCAATAAGCCTGAAGTAGCATTTGCTAATTAGCAAACCTGTATCTTAGCTGATTTTGTTTCCCTGGGTCCACAGTGTAACCATTGCAAATGACCCTGTGACTTTCTTGCGCTGCAAGAATGGGTTTATAGAGTCTACACTGAACAGGTGGTTGTGATGAACAGCTCAACACAGCCTGCTCATTTTATAAATATTGCAAGTGAGGTTCTAAAAACCTCCCATTAGTGCTTTTCTTTTGGGAAGCAGTTTCACGAAAAGGAGACAAACACAGACAAGAGTTCTCAATAAGTGGGGGCTATCAATATCTGAGCAGTAGTTGGTCTGGGAGCAGGTCTCTTTTCTGAGTGTTATCTAATGAATGAACTAATTTACTTTCTCCTTCAGAGAAAAAATTAGAAAAGGATTTCATCCCACTTAATCAATATTAGTCAATATAAGTCTGCCTTGGCGAAGCTAGAAGTCAATTAAAGCACACGCACCTCCCACTCTGATTCTATACTCATAAAGATCAAAACAAATTACCATTAATGATCAGCTTTCCCCCATTTAAACACCAGGGTCTACCTTTGGCAGAAATGAGCTACTTCAGGCAACTAAATTGCCATCTGAGAAATAAAATCAACCACTGTGTTGTCTCAACAGCTACAGTGTCTGGTAGCTTGCAGGATGATGTGTTAGCATCTGGTACATGCTCTCTGAGATAAGGAGTGCTACATATTATTTGGGGAATTGGATTCCCACAAATACCTTTGTTTCTGCAGTTTCAGCAGAGCTCATCACAAGTGTGAACTCTGATCCAACCACTTTGTGCAAAGTGCCAGAAAGAGCATGACAGAAGGGACTGGACGACAGCATAATTCAAATTCTTTGGTTGTCACACTGGTACAGTAGACCTGAAAGAGATGTTTTGATATTTCACTTGTGTGGATAAAGGCTGCCTAATCTCCTTGAACAGTGTGCAACTGTTCCTACACTTTTTGCTGACATCTCAGAGATATTCATTTTACTCTCCAATTCCAAATACCCAGGCCTGTGAAAAGCACATTATCCCATTTTTAAGCGAAGTTTGGCTTTAAGAAAATTTGGATTCTATATATAGAGTATAAACCAATATACATACAGAAGAAACACGGGAAAATCCATCTATTAAAATGTTTTTTGTATCCCATGAATGCATTTTGTTCTGATAAGAGTATATTCTGCTACTTGTTCTATGAGTTTCTATGCTCAGATTTGAGGTAGCTATCAAAAATTATGACTGTTTGGGTTTTTTCCAGAACATATAGATCTGGTTTTAAACAGGACTTAATCCATCTTTAATTAGAGCTCAAGTTTATTCAAGTCCTCACTGATTACTGTACCACGTACTCCTCTCTGTCCCACGATCTTTCCCCCTCCCTCTCCCACCACAGGCACAGTTAATTAACAGCTAGGAATTGATGTTGCCATTTACAGGCTAAGGATCTCAGGAATATACCATGTGCTTTACAATGCCTTTCTATCATCCTTATGGGTCCTCTCTGTATGGTTTGCCACAATCTAGCTAACACATTGTGTTAATTCCACTTAGAAGTGTTAGCAACCTCCAATATAATGAGATCATTTCACGCAGTGAGGTTTGGGGTCTACATAGAAGAAACAGTGATGAAGCACATGGGGGATCTTTGTACAGATGAGGTCTTTCGTTGACGAGCAATGCCACTGATCTCAAAGAAACACTGTGGGCCTCCTCATCATTCTTCTTCCCAATCATATCAATATCCAGCAGGGCCAGCACAATTCCTACTATTGCTTTGTAAGTGCTCTGCTATAATTAATCTTTTTGTTGCACTCTTTCCTGAGTGATTTCCTTTCTAACTAGATATTTCAAAGAGAGGAAGAAAAATGAGCCTTGAGTTGCAGCTATATTGCTGGCTTTATGAAGATACATAGTACAGCTGGGCAAACAAATTCTCAAGACTTGAACAGCCTTCCTTGAAACTGCAGATATCAAAAAGACACAGTTCAAAACAAAATGATAAATTTTAAGCAAAGAAAAAAACTCACCTCTTTTAAGTCATTTAAACTAATTATTTCACATTCAACCACACGCATTCATTCTATTCCTGCTTGTTACTAAGAAAAGAAGAAAACAAATTAGAAAAAGCTGAAAACAAATTAGAAAAAGCTGAAAACAAATTAGAAAAAGGCTACTGAATTTGATGTCAAGGGTAAAATATCCTTCCTGCATCTATTAGGGCTGTTCATGATGATACTGCACACTGCAAGTCTGTCAGGGACATCTCAAAAACTGGGGTTCCAATAGAGGTAGGCATTGTCTGAACACCTTGGAAAGTGCTCCAAAACAGCTGTACTCTGTCGTAATGACTTTGGAAGAGCTCCATGTAATTTTAAATGAAGTACAGGGCATGAGAGAAGATCTTTCTGTGAAATAAGAGAGACCCACAGTTGGTTGAGCTGTAGACACAGCACCAGAATAACCTTGGATATTTTGGCTCACAAGGTTTTGCAGAGCCAAGCAAAGTCAATCTCCTTCAACTAGGATAGGATCCAGCATATGGGCCTTAATCCAACAGATCCACAAATTCCAACCTTTTGTCTGTTTAATCTTCTTCCTTTCCCATGGATCTGTAGTGAGAGTTGCATTCTGTGGCTCTTGTCTTGTTCTTCCTCTTTTTTTCTGTTTTCCTCTTACCCCTTGCTCAGTAAAGGACATTAGGAGTAATGACATCTTAGGCCTAGATTATTCACAGATGTTGTGCATCTTTATCTCAGGGACAGAAATGCTCGTGCAGATGTAGCGGGAGAAGTTACAGCCTTCAGCTCTTTGTTAGTATTCCCACACCTGAGACATTGTTCTGGTAAGTAGGAGCACTCCCAGACTGTTCTGTTGCAAAGGCAGCCAGTGGATGATCCTCTGGGCTTGTGATCCTTTGAGTCTGGTTTTGGAGGGGATCGCTATCAGCAGGGGATCCTTTGGGTTCCATCAGGAATATCAGGCATTTTGCTGTAGTTGAACACATGCAAAAAAATGGACCTGAGGTCCTCCTTGCATTTTTTTGTATATACGGCTGACATAGTTTGACTTCTTCACCCAGACCCACCTGCCATATAACCAAAGAAATTATTCCAAATTGAGATTGTTCTCTGCTAACAGTGAAAGGCTCCATTGAGCTTACTCCAGGGTGTGAGTCAAAATAAAACTGAACCAGAGCTTCATCCTTTGTCTCTTTTTTCTAAAGATATCTGCAACTTGTGTTGGCATCAGGACTGTAAGACAGTGAGATGGATCTGCCATTTGTGCTTCAACTGCGTGTGGTTGCATATCTAAACTTCTGCAAGAATAGCTCCCTGATTTTTCATGGGAAGCAATGAGGTTTACTGTCCTGTTTTTGTGCCAAAAGCAATAGATGAGAAAGGTGCTATGTTAAATATTTGTCAAAACAGGATAGCACAGAGAAGAACTACCAGCTTGTTTGGGCTTTGTTGGGTTTTTTTCTCAGAAATTTGTAACCTTTCAATCCCAAGAAGTTCTGGTTACTATACCTGTGTGGAGTAGATAAATCTACCATACCGATGTGTTCTTGGTTACTATTTTTTCTCTCATAAAAAAACCATCTAGTTTGTTCTTGCCTCCAGGGACAAGTTTTTTTCCTGTTGTTTCTGCAGTGTTAAAGTCCATTTTCTTAGAGATGTTTTCTCCCTTTATGTAAATTATAAAATGTTGCTTGTACTGGCAGGAAAATGTGGTACTCTTATTTTCGGTTGTCCAATTCCTTGGCTTCTAAGGGAAGGGGTCAAAATTACAAGCGGACTAACCAAAGCCTCGGAGTTTTGCCCATTTTCATCTCTCAAGACAATCTTTTTTGTTTCTTATTTACTTCTTTTTCCTATCTTACATAAAAACTGGGGGGAGGGGAAAGAAAATTTAATGTGCCCAGCTTGTCAGCTGAAGTCATTCGTTGCAGCTCTACAAAGCCCAAAGGACTACCCCAGTTTTTTCCAACAGTGCAGCTAGTTTGCCAGACAATTTTTCTCATTGTTACCCTGTTTTTTCAACACTACTGCTAAATTCTTTTTTTATAATGATTTCCTCTTTTCTTCTGGCAACACTCACTGTTCATTATACATTTTTGAATACAAGAGGAGGAATGTTTTTTTGTCAAAACAAGCCCTGCTAAATGGGTGCCAGTACATATAATTCAGAAACTCTGCAATTATTTTAAAATAAGAATTTATCACTAACTAGTGTATCCAAAACTATCTTTTCCAATAATTGCAATTATGTGTTATGAAAAAGATGAGGAGTTAACATTTTAAGAATGTTGAGACTTCAATCAGAAGTCTCAAATCAGTGATCAGAGGCTTTGCAAACAAATGGGTTGTGTTGGAAGGGTCCTTAAAAATCACCTAGTTCCAACCCCTCTGCCACGGGCAGGGGTACCTTCCACTAGATCAGGTTGCTCAAAGTCTCATCCAACCTAACATCTCCAGGGAAGGGGCATCCACAACTTCTTTAGGTAACATGTTCCAGTGCCACACCACTCTCACAGTAAAAAATTTCTTCCTAATATATAATCTGAATCTCCCCTCTTTCAGCTTAAATCCATCACCCATTGTCCTATCACTGCACTCTCTGATTAAGAGCCCATCCCCAGTTTTCCTTTAGGCTCCCTTTAGGCTCCCTTTAAGCTCCCTTTTAGTACTGAAAGGCTGCCATAAGGTCTCCCTAGAGCCTTCTCTTCCCTAGGCTAAACAAGCCCAACTTTCTCAGTATGTCCTCATATGGGAGGTGTTCATCATCTTCATGGCTGTCCGGTGGACTCAATCCAACATGTTCATGTCCTTCCTGTGCTGAGGACTCCAGAACTCAACACAGTATTACAAGTGAGGTCTCACAAGAGTAGAGTAGAGGGGAAGAATCACCTCCTTTGACCTGCTGCTTGCACCTCTTGATGCAGCCCAGGATACGGTTGGCTTTCTGGGCTGTTGAGCTTCCCATCTACCCACACCCCCAAGCCCGTCTCTTCAGGGATGCTCTCAATCCATTCTCTGCCCAGCCTGTAATTGTTCTTGGGATTGCCTGGACCCAGTTGTAGAACCTTAGTCATCAGCAAACTTGCTGAGACAGCCCTCAATTCCACTGTCATTTCCAACTGTTTAAATTGTGCAAAGGAAGACTATTGTAATCCATACAATAGCTGTCAGGTGTGTCATAGAAATTCTTCTGTGGGTTTGTTATTGACTGGTGCTTGTAGTATTGTTTGTTTTAATTGTTGATTATGACCCCCAAACTTTAGACCTATCCCGGAAAAATGATTGATAAGCAAAGGCATTCAATGTCAGGAGATAGGCATAACACCCAAACATGGAATAACTGCTCCTCGTCTGTAGCTTTTGGACAGGTTCTACCCTAAAACTCATACATGCTGCTTTCACTGATGGAGGCTTAATCCTGTAAGTGACCTCAGTGTAGGAATTTGTTTCTGTCAGGACAGAATTTGTCTTAAACTGGAGATTTGAAATGGGCTTAGGTATCGTAAAACAGAGAAAAGATCTGCTCGGTTAACTTCAGTTAGGGTAAACTGAAGGCAGGTTAGAAAATAGGATGAATCTATGACAAGGAAGGAAACGAACTGTCAGAGAGGAAGATGTGCTAAATTTTTATTAAAAAAAAAAAAGCAGTTTAAAAAAATTCCACCTGCGGTTGGTTTTCTTTAGCATGTCTCAGAAGTGTGAATTGCCCCAGTAGAATCAGTTCCACCTAAAGGAATGTTTTGCAGCGGGGCCTTTCTCCAGAGGCCCTCAAAGGCTGTTACATCTCTCCACTGACAATGCAGCTAACTGAAACAATCTTTTACCAGGTGCTTATTGATAAATTAAACGGACAAATCTCATGCAGTGACACTGAGGGAAGTGAACTGCATCATTCTGATACTGTTACATAAAACCAGGCTATTCCTAGGAAGCAACATAGCTAAAGTGAAATACTAAGGGCTTGACTTCTTTTTGATATTCTTAGACTTCCTCAGAAAAGTGCCCCTCTGGAGCAGCAAAAGTAGAACAAGGACAGGCAGAGCTCTGCCTCACTCCTCCATCCCCCACTTTTTTCCTCCCTGCAGTTTTGGTAACTGTGATGGGAAAGTGAATCAGATGAGAAGATAGTCTAATATCCCTTTTCTAGTACTTTCTCACAAGAGCCAGGGGCAGATCTGTTACACTGACTGGGCAGGGTCATCTACTCATTGCAAGATTTCAGTGCTGAATGATAACAGAGAGAATTTTACTCTGCTTGTAAGCGTTGAAAGAGGTGCATCTAATTTCACATTGGGTAACAGAGAATTGAAAAATGAGATATTAGATTAGCCAAAATATCAGATTGCTTTGAAAAGGAAAAGCAGGTCAGGTCAAGTCACTCCAAATAAGTGCTTAAGGAGACTGAGTCAATCAAGAAAACTGATGTCAAGATTAAAAAATATGGTAACTTCAGAACAACTTGAGCCTGAAAGCAGTAAGCTTTGTACTGCTAAGTGTCAGAACAGAAACATCGAGCTAATTTTCATGGCCCAGAATGAAAACATGCACTATTTTACTGAATTGATGTGGCAATGAATATTATCTGCCTCTTTTGAATTCTACCTGGAGCTTCACCAGGACATTTGCAAAGCTTCTGCACAACCTCAACATCAGACAACTGAAAGAAGATCAGTTTTATAATGCAGCATGAGGAGGGTTGTTGGCTACAGGACAAAAACCTTGCAATGAAAGCATGTGAGGACTTTCACAAACAATGTGCTCTCCAAGACTGCATCGCTTGCTGAAGAAACCCCCTCTAATGCTGACTCTGGACCACAGCAATGTGCGTTTTTCCTTTCAACAGCAATAAATTCAGCTTGAACCTAAGCTTTAAAGGAAGGACGGTACTACCTTAAAATAGCTGGTGTTAATAGAGGAGCAGCAAACCCCTTGACCTTTCTCCTCCCTTTGCTCCTCTCAGCCCCTGTCACTGGTAAACCCACATCAGTAAATTCAAGCCTGCTTGAAAATTACTAGGCAAATAATATACATTCCCAGCTATGTTGAGTAGATTCTATAGAAATGGAAACATATACTTATTAATAAAATTCTGAACACTAGGTAATTAAAGTCTTGTTAACTCTGTAACTTCTGAAACTCACCCCTGGAGTTGCTGTTGTTCACAAAACTCCCAGCGCTGCACAGAGGATCTAGAGGGTCTTGATCTGAGAGTTGTTCCCACCTGCAGCAAATGCTCTCATTATTTAGGCAGCAGGATTCTTAGAGTCTCTGAGACTTACTCCTCCAGGAGCAATCTGTGTATTAAATATGGGTGAAGCTCCAAAGGTTTAACACTCTTTGCACTGAAGAAGCGTTAGCCTCCATGGCAGTATTGCTGGTGCAGGGGGATGACTCTTTGACATTCTTCTAATATAAAGTTGGGGTTTTTTCTTGATGTTTGAGCACTTCTCAGATAGGTGGCCCTGGAACTGTGCAGCTTTTTGTTTTATGATAAACTCAGAAACACAACCTGAATGTAGCAAAGTGGTGGAAAACAACCGTGATGTAATTTTTTAAGAACATGAAAATTGGTGGTTATCACAGGCCAAGTATCACCAGGCAGTGAAGGGGTTTGAGGGTAAAGAGAAGTCACCAGTGATTGATAGATATGAAGAGAAAGAGAAGGTAGCTGTTAAGAAAAATGTGGTTAAACTAAGAAAGTGGCTGTCATAGCGGCATTTACATGCATATAGATGGAGCAGAAGGTCCCTGAAACAAGGACCACACTATCACATTGCTCATTTGACTTTTCTCTTAGATATAAGTTACTTTTTCATCTGAAAGAGGACAATTTCACCCCCTGGAGAGCTGGGAAAAAATTCTTCATTTAAGGAAGACGGTTTGGAAGATTGAAGAATGAGTTCCAAACACGGTTGATGCAATTTCTTTTTCTGTTTTACTTAACATACTTTTATTGATTTGAATACTTCACTGACAGAAGCAATTGAGGGGGCAAGAAGATAGGAACTGTCTACTGTAATTTAATTTTCTGCCAAAATCTATACACCTTCTCCACTCTCAGTTTCAATATTTCATTGTATTGCTACTGGCAGACTACTCACTGAGAAGATTCTGCTTTATCGACAGCAAAATGTTCTTGTGACTTGTTCTATCACAGCTGTGGAGACAAAAATACATAGACATTAGTTTAACACAATTCCTAGCTGCAGTTTCAGTGGGGGTACCAGGACAGACTAAAGGAAATGCAAGAGCAAGTTAAAACAACAAGTGATTTCTGTCAAGCTTTCTACAACCATTCACCTGTGAGTAACGTTGAAAGGGATTTTGCCTGAATGAATGACCATTTGGCATGTCAGTCAATGAAAGCTGTGGGGTTGGATTTTGTTCCATGTGCTGAAAAATGCAACAAAATGATCCTTTTTTCACAGCTGGGGTGGGGCTGTTTGTTATTGTATAAAATGACTGATGGATTGCAATTGCAAGTTCAGAATCACAAAAATTAAGAATCACAAAAATTAAGACTCACATAAATTAAGACTGTAATGCAAGCATCAGCAGAACTCTGATTTTTGATTTGTGCATATTAAAGCATCCAACCCAGCTTCCCAAAATGCTAAAGGGTTTCACCCTGTACCCTGGGTCTTGCTCAGACCAGTGAGAATACTCCACATCTTGAGCACCTTTGCAGGTTCTATCTGTGCTTACAGTAATGCAAAGCAGGACAATACAGTGGAAATGAGGGAAGGAGAGGATCACAGCTAGCATCTGTATTTACAGCTGAAAGGTTAGCGTCTGCATTTTCAGCTTCAGAATGGAAGGCATCCTGGCTAAGTCTGTCCCTGGGTGGATATACAGCTCAGAGTCAACTCTTCCTTTGGCAGGAGCCATCAGCAGCGAGGGACAGAGAGCAACTCTGACAGCCAACCCACCACTAATGGAGGCAAGTCCTGTCTCTGCCTAGGCATGGGCCAGCTTGAAGTGACTGAGGTACTCTGGTCTGGAAGCCCTCACTAGAAGAAATACTCATTTTTTTATCCCTGAGAGGCTCTTGTCCACTACAGAGTTTTAGGCAATTATTTCTTTCGACTTTCCTGTGTCATTAAAACCAATATCTTGTGCTTGTTTTCTACAAGCTGGAGGAGGTATGCCTCGTTTAGCCCAAGGACCTCTGAAAAATGAGGTGGGAGGGAGCTATGCTCTGAGACTCTTTCCGCACTTAACAATACAGCATGTCTGCAACAATTAGCTTTCCTATTTTCAGGACATGATAGCCTCTGCTGGTTCACAGAATATACTTCAAGCTTACCTGTCTTTTCCAAGAAAAAGTATAGAGAGGTCCGTCGTAACCTCGTCAATGAATCAGAAGTTCTGCTGACCACAGAGAGGCCCCTCCTGGCTACAAAAGTTGTTTTGCGATGATCTTTTCCTCCAGATGAAAGGCCAGTTTATTTGTTCATTTTTTTTGCTAAGGCAGAAAGCTTTCCCAGGGTCCCAAAAGTAAGAGAGATACTAGGTGCTACAGTCCATCATGGCAGACCCTGAGTTCACAAAAAGCATTTCAGAAAAGCAAGAAAAGGGTTAAACACTCTGCAGCATCTTACAAACCGATATATGCTTTAGTGGCTAAGTTACTGCTTGCTTCTCTTGTTTTTCTGCTGCCTTGTAAGATCTTTACTGGCTGACTCTTAAGCAGAGTAGGAAGAGCAGCATATCTATAATGGCAATAACATGTAAATTGCCCTCACGTACATTTATTATTAGAGATGAGACATGCTGAAGGAGCCTGACTCTGCTCTCAGAAGCATTGGCCTCTGCACCACTGTCACTTCAGCAGAATTACTTACAGTCTACATCAGGGTGCACAAAATCAGGCTGCCCCCATGCCACATCTTATTCCTTTTCCTTGATGCTCAGTGGCAGTTTCTCACTTTGATGATTTATTCCTTGCTGAAAGCAAACAAGTGCACGAGTTCTTTCTTCAGCTTTTTAATATCACTTGAATCTCTATGTAAGGAGGATAGATTTTCCTTTCCAATAAGGAGAGGGATTAAGAAACTCAGATTTGGCAGAGTAATGGAAAGAGATTAGAGAATTCAAATAATTGGTATTGAGGTTACAGCTCAGTTCTTGTAGCACATGGAAGTGCTTTAGAAAGAATCTGAGAGGTCAAAACATAAAATTACTTTCCACCATGTTCGTAGTTTTCCCTGGCTGCTGTAGAAAAGCACACCAGAGGGCCATTTTCCCCTTCTACTTCAAGCAATATTGTTTCTCCCATTACAAAACCACCACATAAAATTTTGTGGTATGCCATATCTGATTCTGCTCTTTCTTGCATTTCTGAAAAGAAATCACTAACTACAAGTGCAATAACTCTTAGAAGTTACACTGTCATGGGATGTGAGGAGTGGGAAGAAAGACAGTGTTCATGTCTTGAAACCTATTTTGGAATAGAAAATGTTCAATTTTATTGGTTCAGGCAAAGTTTCCTTCCTTTTTAAGACAATACTGCTGCAAAGAATGAATTTAAATTGCATTGAAATTATCATACTGCCGTAATCATCCAAAATCCATGCTAAATCAAATGCTTTCAGTGTTCAACCTCTCATAGTCCCTTGTAGTTCTGTTTTCCGTGGCTCTCCAGCTTTCCCCATCCTTCTCTAGAGAGATTTCCTTCTAAATTTCCATACCATTGTTTACAATTACTTCAAAGTGCAGTAAAATAAAATAAGCATGGAAGTCTGTGCAAAGATCAAAGGAGACTTTCTTAACAGTTGTTTTGTATGCAGTTGTATCTTACAAAAATACAGTTTCAGAAATTCAGTGTTATAGAAAATGTGTCTCTATTGCAAGCCAGTACCCACAAAGCTTGGTGCCTGGTCTGTATGAAGGTTAAGGGAAATGTGTTGGAGCCCAGAGGCAGAAATTTGCCAAGGACAGACACGCACCACTCAGTGTAACTCTTCTTTTCAACCACCACCACTCAAGGAAATGAGGTAGAGTTACACTGATCCACACCAGTAAAAGAGAGCACAGGAAAAAAATCTCCCTCTTGTTACCAGCTGATGTGAAGAGATGCATAGATTAAACCATTTGCAGTGCGCAGTAATGTGTTTTTATTGGTCCAATAAAGAACAGGAAGCATAGTAAATATTTTCAGGTGCCACCTACTGGCACTTTATCTACTGTTTACATAAACACAGCTATTTTTCATTTCATAGAGCAGATGAAGGGCTCTGGAAATTGGATAAGTCTCATCAGCTGTCTGGCCAACAGTTAAGCAGACTTCAAAGCTAGATGTTACAGCATTTTGTGCACAGAATGAATATCACATCTTTATCCTGCAGTTCAGAGACCTGCAAATATGACCTAAATCCTTGTAAATCTATGTGAAGCAGATGCAACCAGTATAAGGGTATTCTCATTGCCAGCAGGACCTACCAAGGACAGTAGTTACCAATTCTTGGTTCCACTGCAGACCTCATGATACATTTCTTGTGAATACTGTAGCTCCTGAAACAAGAGATTGTGTGAGAATATAAATTTTATTCAGGAACAAAATGATGTATGTGCATGATTCTGGAAGGTGGTGGTGGTAGCCTGAAAATACTCCCACCAGCCTAGAAAGCAAAGAAGCAAGACTTACCTACAGTAATGTCTTTTAAAGCTCCGAGGTAGGTGAAGGTAGGACTGGTTAATTAATTTGTGTACTGAGGTTTGGCAGCCTTGCAAGAGTTGAATTATGAGGCTAGCATCTCATGGGAACTCTGATATAGCTGACAGGAAATCCCAGAATTTCTCACTCCTGAAGTCCTACCTACAAGTTGTTTCACTGGTCAGCACACCTTATTTTTACTGATGATACGTACTGGATAGGGGTTGGAGCTATGGTTTTGATTTGGAGTTCTTGTTTTGGCATTAGTGCTAATGTCACTGAATGTGAAATTCATCTATATTTCTATTTTCCTTGCAGGGCTGAAATGCCTAGAATGTTGCAAGAAAGGATCTTAGAGACTTTTAGAGAAAACAAAAGTAATTTAATGATGTCTGAAAATGATTCAATATAGACATGGATTTTTAGGACAAATTATTAACCTTCTGTAAAAACTCCAATCAAGATTTATATTGCCTAAAAAACTCACTAATAATATTGAGGCTAGGGTCCCATGAACCACTTAAAAAGAAATTATAAATCTGAATGAGCACATCTGAACATGAACCCTGTCATTTTATTAGAACCAAAATAAGATTTATCATGAGTTATGAAGCTTTGGACCCTGTTAGATATTAAACAATCCTATTTATGGCCAGGTAGTTGAGTCTGAGTTATTGCACTTACTCTAAACATTGCTTTTGCAAGATTCATGACTCAGTCATTTTACAACCTTCAAGGATGAAACTTGCCATTCATAACCACAGAGGAGAAAAACATTTCCTTGTGATTTTTTTTGAAAAAAAAAAACCAAAAAAACAATCAATCACACTTCAGATGAGAGGTGAAAAACTGGGGTTTGGGTTTTTTTAGAAAGCCCTCACCCCTGCTGAAAGACCATTCTGTGACTATGCTTGGCTTTAAGAATTACTTAATTTTGAAATCTATGATTTCACACATCCTTACTCCCAAAGGTAATAGAGCTCATTATTTACAGTATTATTCTTTAAACATATATGTCTAAGAATTATTTCCTATGAAAAACAGTTGCTGCATACCTCTAAAAGAAAGTAACATTCATAAAATTATTTTCTTGACAGCCAAAAATGTATCTCATTTGAATAAAATGGCCAGTCAGTCTCACCTCTGTGCCTGGCAAACTCATGGAGCAGATCCTCCAGGAACTATGCTAAGGCACATGGAAAATAAGGAAGTGATTGGTTAAAGCCAACATGGTTTCACTAAGGGCCGTGATGGCCTTCTACAACAGGGTTACAGCTTTGGTAGATAAAGGAATAGTAACAGATGTCATCCACATGGATTACGCAAAGCTTTGACACTGTCCTGCACAATATCCTTGTCTCTAAATTGGAGACATATCAATTTGACACATGGACCACTCAGTGGATTAGGAATTGGCTGGATGGTCACGCTAAAAGAGTTGTGGTCAACAGTTCAATGTCCAAGTGGAGACCAGCGATGAGTGTTGTTCCTCAAGAGTACTGGGATCAGCACTGTTTAATATCTTTGTAGGTGATGTGGACAGTGGGATTGCACTCTCAGCAAGTTTGCTGATGACACCAAGCTTTGTGGTGCAGTCAACACACTGGAGGGAAAGGATGCCATCCAGAGGGACCTTGACAGGCCTGAGAGGTGGGACTATGTGATCCTCATGAGATTCAACAAGGCCAAGTGCTAGGTCCTGCACCTGAGTTTGAGCTCCCCACCCCCCCGCACCAGCTGCACAAACAGCTTCTGTATTACTAAACCAGAACACACTGGAAATTAAGTGTTTTGGGGCAACAGGGGGACAGGTTAGGATTACGGTTGTAAGATGTATGTCAGAATCCCACAGTGCTGTGAACCAGATCCTGCACTGAACCATCACACTTATTTTGAAGGCAGCATAATTGGTACTGTAAAGGTTCCCGTTAACTGTGAATGTACTCTTGTGTGTCTTCTCTGTGCTTGTTCTTTTCTTTTGTTTGTATGATTCATTATACAATGAGCAGGCAATAACAATAACAGCAACATTATTGTTAATCAGGCAACTTCATTAGAGAGTGAGGTTAGGTGTAACAGCATGTCGGTAATGACAACATTGTGACATAAAGCTGTCCAGGCCATACTTCAGTGAATTTCAACCACTATGCTAGCAGGGATTGTCTCTAGTTTCCTTCTGTCTTTCAAGTCTTCACTGATCCTTTGTAGCTGCTCACTGATATCATTGACCAGGAAGTATTACTGCCATATCTGGAGGTCACTAGAAGGAAAACAGTTTCTGAGGCTCCATTCTCTCTTGGAGAAGACCTCAAAGATAGTATTGCACAACTACCTGTCTGTCTTGAGGGCACATCCCTGATCAGTGTTTGTCAGGACACTAGCTGCACCCACTATGCAGTCAAGCCTCTTAAAGAGTTCCCACATGTCAATTCTGCCCATTTTGTTATGGACAATTTCTGTCCTTCTTCTCTTATGGCCACATTCCCTCAAGGAACAAAACCATTAGATGGGAAGATGAAAGGCAATGTAACAAGCATTCACAGGCTCAAAAATAAAACAACAAATGGTGGGACCAGTTTCCTGGCAGCGTAAAATGGCATATCTCTGCAGACTTCACCTGGCTTATGGTTTTTATTTTAACCTGGCATAATGTTTCTTATTGTACATCTGACTTCCAAAATGACTAATTTATTTACATGGTAACCACGCCTTGAGCTCACTCCAACAGAACCAACAGGGAAGCTACCCTGTTTCTCAGAGCAGAGGAGGACTGAGAATGGCAGAGAGAGAGACACCAGAAGACCTCTCTGAAGTGAACTCCCTGGTGATTAAAGGCAGGCTGAAACAAGAACAAAACTTCCAGCCACTGCTTAAACAACAAGGTCCTTTAGCAGAATTCCAGGTGGGATAGTACAGACAAACAGCCCTTGCACAATTTCTAAGAAGGATCCAGTGGCAGCTATGAGGTATTGAGAACATCTGTCTATACTGTCAGAACAACGTACAAAACCCGATAGGAGAATGACAATTATATGCCACCTGTATATGCCCAGTATGCAGAGTCACCAATGCCTCCCCTGCCAGATCTGCAAGGGGAACCTTAGTACTCCAGTGGGGAGGAGGTTAGACTGAGTTTCATTTCTGAAGCAGATATAAGTAGACTGAAGACTTATTTATTTTTTTAATATAAAGTAATGCCATCATAACTCTTAATGTAGATATAATTGTGTTTGGGCACAATTGTGTGAGATGTGACTGCATGCAATAACAAGGAACTAAAGCAAGTGTTTTGGAAATGAGTTTCCCACCCCATCATCAGATATTTCACATGCCTGTATGTCTGCACTGGTGATTAAAAATAATCAAGCCTAAAAGTCTGCACAGTTCCCCATTTACTCTTGCAAAACCATAACTTGTTTTTGCTTGGAAAGAAACTACAGCCAAATGGAAGTGATGTTGGTTTCAAATCATATTAACTTGTAGATCCTTGTGCACAAAAGGGCCACTCACACAGTTGTTCCTATGAGGCATTACATGGAGTTTGGTCCTTTTTAGGAAACTCATTACTTAACAATACATTATTGTGTTTGAATTGGCACTGATATGCTTGGCAAGGCTGCAAGAAGAATCTGTGTTGTCATGCCAAATGTTTTTCAGCCTGTGTTTTCCTGTGTTCAGGTCTGATAAGGTTATCCATGGTGCATATGCTTCTCATCAAAAGGTTACATTTTTGTACTGTCCATATAGGCTTCAGGGAGGCTGCATTTAATGCTGAAAAATATCCATCTGGAAAGGTGAATCTGTCCCAGCCCAAGACTAGATCAGGCACCCTTTGCCCTGTTCTGCTTATGTACCTATGATTTGTACTTCCCTGCTGCACCATAGCCCCAAGTTCAACAATGAGAGTGGAACAGTGCTCCATTCATCCTCACCTGCAGTCTGTTTGGTGTGGCATTTATGGAGGCAGACATGCGAGTTTGCCTATTCTTGTGCTTGATGAGGTAACTTAAGCAACTCTCTCATACCTCATACACAGGTGTTAACCATTGTACAAGAAACGACAGCTTTTCTCAAAAGTGTTGTGAAAAAGCCAGGACCTCATGCTGTCCACAAGCACTAGACACATGCAGAACATACCTACTTGCAATGTCTGACAAGAAGTGTTAAAGAGAAGGCTCTGCCTTTGGGTAGGACAAGGTATCCAGCTCACCAGTCCTTTGTGCATATATACCCTAGCATCCATATTTAGGTAGCTAGATTTCACTAGCTTTTTGCAAGCTCGTCCCAGACTGGGGACTGCTGGACTGTGGATGGATTTGAGTGCTGCAATTTGTGGTCTTATTTCAGGAGCCATTACAGGTACTTTCATTCTCTTCCCAAAGCATGAGTATACTGGAAAATTAGGGCTGCCTGAGCTGTCTGCAAGCCCTGATCTAACCTGATCTGAACACAGATTTTACATTGGCTGAAGTTTATTAAAAGACTTCTTTTAGGGTTTTTTTTTGTTAGTAATACTGGTATCATTCTTAGTACATGCCTACATGATAGGCTAAAGATTTCTTAATATTTTTGTATCTTCCATACACAAAGAAAATAGTATTGAAAATTTTGTCCATGCTGGGAGATCGTAGCTCTTTGGTTATATCAGACTCATCAAAACAATGCATGTCTGACATCTTTTACAGACTTCAGGGTTGCAACATTCTAGCTTTTGTGTCTTGCACTCTGACATATAGTGTCTTGCATTTTTGAAAGACAAGTGCTCATTCCTTTTGCTAGAATAGGACTCCCTAAAGTCATACATGTTTGCAAAATGTCAAGTTTTCTAACTTGACATTATTTGGCGTTAGTTTTCCATAGATTTCTTCCTTCAGTTTAAAAATGTTCCAGTTTCCAGCCAGCTTTGTTTAATCTGGTATTGTCTCCATGGATCTCCTTTCTACCATTTTGTCTTCACTGTACATGGATGTGGAAGTGCAAGGAGTGTCTTGGGTCTTCCCAACTCCTCTTCCTCTCATCCTCTAGTTCTTTCTTTCTGTTCTTATTCCCTAGATAGCGATTACTTTGCCACCTGCCAGATTCCCAAGGCTTTATTCTGGATTTACTTCTAACATTTTGCAATATCTTCCCCAACCACTTCCTTACCACCTTACTTCTGATTATCTTTTCCTTGACAAAACACCTGATGTCAAGAAGAAAATAAAATCTCTGAATCTATAGTATCAGTTCTTAACGGGAATGGGTTTTTTTTGCCAATCTGACTGGAAATTCTTTTTTCTTCTGTTTTAAATGCTATATCCTGCAGAAAGGGGTTGTTAAGAAACAGCTGGTTGTTTAGGAACAGATGCCCTCCTTGTACAGTAATAAGAGCTTTCCTTCTTTCGTTGAGCAACGTTTTTTCCTCTGAAGGACTGGAAGAGTACTAACTCAAGAAACCCACTCCTGTAAAAGCTTCTCAAGCTCTTTTGTGAGTTAGTAGGTTCAAAAGTAGGTGATTAAGAGGAAGCAATGTTTGAGTTATGGGCTGACTGGATGCATGGTTCACGATGCCACCTGTGATCAACCTGTGTAAGCAGCCATGGCTGGAAAGTACCTTTCTTGACCCTAACTTTTCTTGGCTGAGCACAAATGGCTCTCTGCCTTTCCTATTCAATCAACTGCAACCTGTTTGGCCAGGAAAACAATTGCTTTGATTGCCTTATCAATGACTGTGGCAAAAAGCTGTGAAGGAAGATGATAATGTCTGCTCTGCTGCAGCCTCCTATAACAATCCTGTACGTCCTGCTGGTGGGATCTCATACAGGCAAAAAAAGAGTGGCAGTAAGGACCCTTTTCTTCTCTACATTGTTTCTGGCATTCAGACCTAAAGGAAAGCTTCATGCCTCCCCCCTGAGCGGGAGCTGGACCACCAACTCTTGTCAGTCATGTTCCGTTTATTTCTATGTGAGTATAGCAGCAGTTGCTTTCCTTTGAGCTCCCACAACCATGGTAAAAATGCCTTCAGGAACAGCTCCCTCTGCACCTTCTCCCCACTGCCAGATGTGGCTGAGAGCCACAGTCCAGTCCTTAGACTGCAAATGACTTGGAGCAGGGATTATGCTTTTCTTTCATGTTAAACAAGAGCAACCCACACTGAGTGTGCTCATTAAAAAATCATGTTGTTCAACACTGATCCCTTGGGCTATAGTTAGAACTTCACAATAAAACATGCAAGAGAGGTTGTATTCTCAGGCCAACTAGGCTCAGAAAGGGATGGATGGAAGGGAAAAAAGCGTGTCAGAAAAATAAAGCTCATACCCACACTGGAACAACAAGGCAGTTTCAATATGAGATGCGGCTGCTTAAATGAACTTAGATAGGATCCTAGCAGGTGTGAAAGAGCAGCTGTTTCTGTCAACCAGAGAGATAAATTCTTGGCCATACTGCATCACAAATCACATTAAACCCCGAATTAAATGGTACCTTGAGTCATTGCTAGGTGTATTTCCTGACCTTCCCTGTCCAGGAAGCTGACTCATGCATAGATGGATAAATGACACAAGACAGAGATACATGACTAAGTAGCTAAGCCCGTTGTGCATCATGTTAACTTCATAAATGTTCCTAATGATTTTGCTATGGATGGAGCAAATGAGAGAACTAGCAGAAATAAAAGATGCTAGAGTGCATAACAGTTTAAGGATTCCAAGCATAAAATAGATGCCCCACCTGAGCTGAAAGTAGAATGATGCTCTGAGAAAAATATTGACACTTCAAGTTTTTTCCATCCTAAATATTAGGAAACTTAAGTGAAAAGAATAGGATTCTACACACGGTTGCTACTCCAGACATTTTGATAGACTACAGCCTCTATGGGCAACTCTTCCATGTGAGATTTTCCTGTTATAGCCTGTTGATTTCGCAGCACACAGTCCACCTCCTCCAGTTGCACAGGGCCCTTTGCAGGAGAGAGATCTCAGAAAACAACCAATACACAAAGGAGGGAGAAGTGAAGCCTGCTTCATTCACATGCAGGCTGAAAAACCAATTGCATCAATACAACTTGTATTTCTTCGTGCATTGTTTGGGAACGAGATTTGTTAAGCAAATATCTCTGCATCACAATAGTGATGAGGTGTTTCAAAGTTTGAGCCTCAACACACTACCAGCCTGAGCTGAAAGAGGCAGAAAAGAAGCTTCTTCATTGTTAAAATTGCAATTGCGTTATCCGCTGTTGGGATAAAAATAAGCTGAATCGTTAAAAAAGCCAGCAGAGACACAGACATCACAGAGAAGTTGTGTCTCTGCTGAGTTCAGGGTGGAAGCTTATAAGTATATATGAGACAGAAGAAGAGTTGAGGTCACTTAAAGAAGCATTTTCTTGTCCTTGGTCTGCAGAATACAAATGATCTGTCAGGTATTTGAAGATGATTCCAGAAAGATTCTAACTACTTACATTTAAAAACTAAAATAATGTCCCCTGGATTCTTCCCATTCATGCAGGTAAATATGGCAGGGAATTGAGGGAAGGAAGCCAGAGGTAATAAAAGAACTCTCAGAGTGAATCGTATTGAAATTAGCCTGTACAGAAGCAGAGCTGTGACAGCATTGCATGGACTAGTCCACGACCATCCTTTGAGAAAGCCAGATCAGAAAAGACTGAGAAACACCAAGCCCTGCAAGCAGTTCAGCATCTGACTTGATCAATGCATGAGAGTTTCTTTTTTTCCTCTGGGAGACTTTTTGCATGGAGATAGTTGTACATGAAAGCCCAGATCACACACTCGTGGCCTGATCATCTGTGTTTTGTAGCAACCCATTGCCTTTACATTGCCTCCTTTTCCATCTCCTCAGCAAGGTGGACACAAGCCCTACTGCTTTCTATGGATTCAGCTGCAGGAAAGGAGCTAGCAACTGTTTTATCAGAAAGCAGGGGAAGGGAAATGTGACAAAAAGTCTCAGAATTAACCTTTTGCACCTGAAACACTGTGTTAAGGACACAAGGGGGCCTGTAGTGGCAGAGCCTACAGCAATGTGGGTACACATAAGGGCACCATTTGCCCTGCAGAAATTTTGCTGCTGGAAAAAATGATGGACTAGCTAAATCACTCTTTCACTTTGCCATGGAAAACTGGCACGTTACCAGCACAGTACCCTCATGCCTGGACAGTTCTGACAGCTGGAGCATGTAAACCATATTGTCCTAAAAAAACAGTCTGAGCTACTAAAGCACTCATGCTCTGTGTCACCAATGCCAGCAGTAACCTGACTTTGGGACCAGTGCAGATGACGTCCTTCTTGAGTCCAAACAGGACACATAGGAGACTTTCCCTTCCCTCCTAGGAAACCTCAGGTGCATTTTGAAAGACTTCGCTGCTTATGGCTGGAAAAATAAGCATTGGGACCTAAATATACCATCAATTTGCCCTGCCACTTTACCATCTGGAGATCATTTGTAATCACTATAATTCTTGGGTTTGGGGATACCCGTTGCAGTGGCTGGGGTAGAACTGATGATAACTATCATGAAAACAGCATCTTTATTTAAGCCAATGCTAAGAAAGTGCTTAATAGGTTAAAAAGCTCCAAAATTGCTTTACTTAATACAGACTTGAGTTTGGCAACAAAATTGGAAATAATTATCAGAAATGTGTTTCAGAAATATAATATTTTATTCACCTAGAAGTAAACAAGTTGCTTACTAATACGTGCCAGGAGGGTAGAATAGTATCCTTTCCATGGTGTTCCGTTTTCCAGGTGCTGTTTTATGTCTCAGATGTTGAAGGACATTTTGCTACTACTCAATGGAAGAAAGCAAGCTTGCAGTGCAGGGTATGCAGGCAGAAGTGAACCATTTTTTTCCAGCTGGAACTGGGTTGTTGCTATAACAACACTCAAATGATAGACAGATTTTCTGAATGTGCAGTGGTCTACTGTGATAACAGACCTTCCAGGATTTTTACCAAATAGCTCGAAACTTGCTGGAGTGCAATAACACCAAATGCCACATCTTTGAAATAACACAAGCAAACAAAAACTAGTGCAACAACAAAATCATTCTTTTGCCTAGATTTCAAATGAAACCCCCACTTAACACAACACATTTATATTCCTAGAAAATATCTTCCTGCCAATCTCCTTTCAGTGCACTGGCATTCCGAACGACAGACCACACTCTAAGTTTAACACCACCTACAGACAGATTCAATGCAGTGGCATGCAGAGTCTTGTGTGCACAAGACACTCGGTCCTTTGGATTTTCCTTTAGGCTGCATGCTGCCTGCACCCTGGTGAGAATCCCATTGAGTCAGTGAAGCTCTGCCAGAGCCCGTCGTTCTGTCAAAGAGGATATTTTGCAGCACAGAGACCTTAGAGACTAAATCGCTGAGCACATGGCAGAACAAATATTATATTCATAAACCATCTAAAGAGACATTTCCTAGGAGCCACTTCTGTAAAGTAGAAAGTAGAAAGACTTGGCTTTGCCCCCCTTGCACACACTGTGCACCTGATTTTCATTCAAAGCAGTTGCCTCCTCTGTTTTCCCTTCTTGATCTGCTGCAGGGAAGGAGGGTCCAGGATTTCAGATTTCCAGGAAGAAATCTCTTCCTAATCACAGCCAAGGCTCATGAGAATTGCAGAGGCTTTTTGGCTGTGTCATCATCCATCACCTCTCAGTAGGAGTGCTACTGCACTGTCTATGGTCTGCAGCTGATAGTGTGTTTAATGTCCTTTTGCCCCCAGTACCTGATCCCTCTGGCAGTTCCTTTCCCTAGGAAGTTGCTGCCAATTATATTGGTAAAATCTTCCAGTGAACTTGGTCTGATTTCTGTAAAGGCAATTTCATCCCCATTGAAATATGTGTCTGTAAATCCAAGACAGAGGTTTTGACCTGTTTGTGTGAAATGAAATGTAGTCTGTACTTAGATTACCCTCACCACCCTTAGATCTGTAACCTAGGTTTTACTACAGACTTTATCCTCACCAGAGGATGTGGGATATAGGAAGGTTTTAATGGCAGCTTTGATGTAAAGGCAGCTGGTAACTTGGAGACCTTTGCACAAATGTTAAATGGGAAGACTTCATTTCAGGGCTTAGACCTTATGCACACAGCCCTTCTACTACCAAACATTTCCAGATAATAAAGAAGAAAAACTTTCCTACACCAGTATGTTAAAATGCAAGAGGAATTATGTGTGCAGAAGGGTATCAGAAGTAGAAAATCACATTCATGTCTAGGTAGGATAACAGATATGTAATTTAGGAATGACTAATAAATAAAAGAATAACTTTCAGTTTTATTAATTAGAGATGTATGCATTTACTTTAGGATTTTTTTAGTTATCTTACTACTTAAGTTTGCATTGGAACATATTTTTCTTCTTGCTTAGTTGGCTTATATAGCTCTGATAATATCCTGCAATAGAGCTCACCTAACCAAAAAGATGAGTTGCCTTTACGAGTCACAAGGCACTCTGGATAATTAATTTTTCAGAATTTATGGTTTGGCATGTGGTCATCAATCATTCAAAAAATTCACATTTGTAAACATATCCTTCACAGCTGGTCTTATGTCAGATTTCAAAATTACTAGTAGAGATATGAGAGAACTATAAATGTTTTTCATTGAAATTTACTAGTTGTGCTCCAGTTTATTTCTTGTGGGAAAAATTAAGCAACAGATGTGTTAGGACAGAAGATCTAAAAAAAGAATGGTAAAGCATCTTGAATGGTTCTCAAATTAACTTTCTTTTCCCCTTTTCACTAATAGATGTTGGAATTCTTAAAAGCTCTTTGTTATGGCTTCAGTCCATGAGCATTTGTTCTGGTTACAGGGTGGCTGCGTGAAAAATTTTGCTAAGTCTAAGATGAGACCTGTTGCAGAATGGGAAGAAAAGCTATGTAACGATGCTTGCTTCCATACAGATCTGCTCAATAAGGGAAAGAAGTGTAAGAATCACAAAACCTGGAAGAATAGCCTTTATTTTTTTATAAGAAAGACCAGCAGCTTCACGCCTTACAAAAAGAATTCTTGATGCTCTCCATTGTAAGACATAGAATCAACTGGTCATTAGATAACAGAAATCACAACATTCAGAGATAAAATTTTTCATGCTGAGGGTGAATTTTGGAACATGAGATTGATGTCCTACAGCTAGCTGATTCCCCACTGCACAATACTGATTCATCACCACCCAGGGCTTCTACTGCCCTGACAGAGGCAGATATTCTGTGAGGAAAAACAAATGCCTGCTTGTACAATTAAGCACCACATGATCATTCAGGCAGAGGCATCTTCAGATTGTTTGAGTGATCTTATTTTTATCATTTCCTACATTGCAAACACTTGCTGTTTTAACCTGTACACGTCGTATAAAGTGTCTGGCAGTCGCTATAAACACGTATATATGTATGCAAATACAGAGTGTATGCAAAATCTATTTTTACAAGTGGTCTGGAGGAAGGGGACTAAGCACCATTCCTATTTAAATTGCAGTATCTGTTGGTTTCACTTGGTTGTACTTATGCTTTTAAAATCAAATGCTAGCCACCATGCCACAAAGAGGAACTTTGATCTGCCTTAAATGTAGGCTTCAGCTATAGAGCTGTTGAAGGACGCAAATTTAGAATTAGAAAGACCTCCCTGGCTGACATGAGACTGTACTGAAAGGGTAACCGCTGAAAGGAAGAACTCCTGGGGGGACATGACCAAGAGTTTTGACCACGAGCAGATACAACATCTGTGACTGCACAGGCTCCATGTACAGATCAATGTAGTTCTCATGCTTGTTCATTTTGATCAACTGTGGCAGAGATTTCTGTCTGGCATGTTGTTATGCTTGTGGCCCTGCCCTCTTGTCTTTCTCTTTCCTCCTAATATTCTACCCTGTAACTAGGGCAATTTATGACCTCCCGCATCCAGTAAGTATTTTTTAATCCTGTTTTGGGGAGTTGAGGAAGAAAAGTCTTTAGTTCAAGTTTTGTGGGTCAATAATATATTAAAAGATGAGCAAGCTTGCTTGCATGCTACACATAAGATCTAAGCAAACTCAGAGAAGCCAGTGTTACATCTAAACCCTGAGCAGACCAATGTTGTATGCATGCTCCATTCCCACCACTCTGAGTGCAAAAAAGGAGTGGTGTAAAGGTTAAAGTGAATGACATTCTAAATACTGGAGAGCCACATGCTGCATGCATGCAAGGCAGGTCACACTGTCTAGGACTGGGACCACAAACTGCTGTGCTAAGACATTGTAGATGTAGCCTACACTGTCCATAGTAGAAACAGGTAAATTCACTTTATTTGCACTTATCTTTGCTTGCCCCGGATACTGAGACGGCATGTTATTACAGGCTCATTTTTGCTGCAGCTCAGGGAAGAGGAAGGCATCTGGACAAGGTCGCTGTTCTGCACAAGGGAAGCTCCACCAACTCCAAAGTCTGGTTCAGTGTCTGTTCTGCCCTAGTGAACAGGTTAAATGATCATCGGCTGATCCCTAGAGTTTCAGTGACATTTTTCTCTCTTCGTGCCCACCCGCCCAAATTTTCCTTTGTTCTACCCTTTTATGGTAAGCTTGAGCTAAAGTGGTCACTATATCAAGTGCTGATTGGTGGAGAGAGAATTCTCACTTCGCGTGCCAAAACTTTACTGTGCAAGCTCAGTAGATGTGGCCATGGGAGTAGTTTGCCTCAGAGGCGGGGAGGAGGCAGGTGTGGAGGTGTGTTTTATTATTAGAATTATATTATAATGATAAGCACAGTTCATCCATAGGCCAAGTTGTGAGAGCAGCAGCTGCAATCCATCATCTTAGAAAATAATTAGCCTCTTGTCCTTGCAAGGGTCTTGCTGGTAGTAGTAGATCACTATGCCTACTTCTAGACATCTCAACCCCCACTTCAGATGCTGTTATGCCTTTGTTGCATTCCTTTCTGTTGAAGGCCTTGTACTCAGCCCATGGCAAGGAGCAGGGGGAAAGGGAAGAGAAAGAGGGAAGAAGCACCCAGGCTCGTTTCTCCCCACATTCAGCCCCATTCCCATACTGAGCTTTTAATCCGGCATTCAGCCTTATTTCCCATAAGTTTCAGCATATATTACACAGTCATTTCATTCTCCTACTGATGCACATGATAGGGAAAGAGATTTCACATTGCTAAATACAGAAGGAATGTGGGGCAGAGATATTTTTATATACCTTGACTAGAGCTCGCATATTACACAAGTCTCTCTACTTTGTCACTTCCACTCAGAATACCATGTGTTTGCCTGCCATTTAGGCACGGCCTGTGCTAGAGAGGCTTTATCCTACTATAGCTGTTTTCACTGGCACACAATGATACAATTTTTGTTTTGTCTGGATGTTTTACATCTGTTTCAGGAAGCTGCAGTTTCGGTGTAGTTAAACCGGCATGAAAGTTGGGCTAGAGGAACACATTTTGTAGCCTGAAGCAGAATACGCTTTAATACTAGAAGCACATTAAACTCACATAATTGCATTGGGACCCAGGAAAGCAAGAATAGCTTCTTTACTGGTGCAGCTGAAACTGCAAGACCTGCTAGTATAAACAAGTCCATAGATGCATTTTTCCCACTCTAGCTGTTACCATCCAAAACAATCCCAGCTTTCTTAGGTCCTTCGCTACAACCTGGAGTGCAGTGGGAGGAACAGGTTGGAAAATCAAAGGGTCATAAATTATGTCTGTCCACATGCAAGGACTTCCTTGGATCCAAAACTTCAGAAATACACCTGCTTTCTTTCTGAGTACCAAACTGATGGAGTAGCTGATCAATGTAACAACAGTTTATTTTTAACCAGCCTGATTACTGTGATGAACACTGCTGAAATTGCATTTCTGAAAAAGGCCATTGGGTTCTGCCTGAAAATAAAGTCATTCTGAAAGCATGGCTTGAATTTGCCAGCCTTCCAACAGAACTCAGCTCCTACCACACTCCGAAGACCACGACCCACAGTCTCTGCTGCCTTATTGCCACTGGGTGATTTTCTGCCCACATTCTGAAAGACACTGCCTCAGCTAGAGCCTTCTCAAGTGCACAGTGCCTCAGCATAAAGAGAACAGACAGGAGAGGATTTACTTTAAATTGAGCAAAATTAATTACACAAGAAAGAGAACTTTTCTCAGGGAGAATGATGCCTTGCTCATGGCTTTTTCTGCTTTCAAGATTCTTTTTGCTTGATTTATTTTTACATTCCTTTTAAAAGTGTGTGTGATCGTAGAATCATAGAATCACCAGGTTGGAAGAGACCCACTGGACCCATGGATCCAACCATTCCTATCAAACACTAAACCATGCCCCTCAGCACCTAGTCCACCTCCCTGCCTTTGTACTCAGGGGAGAGTTAGTCAGTACAGTGACAGAGTATTGGGATTCATCTCATCTTGAAATAAATACCACCAATCTGGTCAGCTGAATCACTTTCCAAAGTCCACTGAGTGCACAGAGTTTGAGAAAAAGGTCAGAACAAGGTCAAATCAAACTGAGTACAATAGCAATAGCAAGATTTTTCTAGACTCTCAGCAGAGATAGCATTAATTTTCTAGGCTTATCATAGTCTTCTGGATGCCAAAGAGGTGCAACATTACTGCAAGAACTAAGAAATCAACATATCTGTGAGCCAAATCAAACCGCTTGGTGTGGGCACAGAATTAAGACATCTGAGAAAAGAAAGCAGGCTCCAGAACTGTGAAGCTTGGTTATATAGACAAGAACATTTTTTTCTCAAGTTTTTCAAGTGCATCCTCACAGATTTTTCCCCAAAGTGTTAGAGACTTGTTTCTAGCAATAATCAACTGACTTGCAGGCCTTGCAGTGTTTCAATGAGCTGTAAAGTTTTCATAATTTGAGGGGAGGGAAAAGGGGGCTGTGACTGAAGTATTGTCCAAAGATCAGGTTGGAATCTGTAGTACTATGCATGATGTCCTGGGAATCTAGGCACAGACTGCCCAGAGTGAAAGGAGATGGTCTGTCTTGATGTCATTTGTTCGTACAACCCTTCTTCATCGAAATGGATATTCAGCTCCTGTATGAAAATGTACCTGTAAATACATATTCATTAAGAATTGTTCATAGAAACATTATCACATGAAGGTATCACTGAAAACTCTAGAAATAATCAGAAACCACAGATGATGTGAGTAGAGAGAACACAGTCCCAAGAGACTGTACTCTACTCTCCCTTAGATCCAATTCTATATGGAGTATATAAATATGTACATGGTGCCACTGAATTTGCTGCAAGTACAGACGAGGTCTGTGAAAATGCTTACTACCTGATCTTGAATCTTGCATACTCAGTCTTTTGTGGTCTAAAAGCAGAGGGGAAAAATTATTCCCTTCTTGCCCTGACCCCTGACACTGAAAGCTGTATGGAGCCCATGTCCAGGCTTAACAGCTTCAGGCATTTCACTATTTGAAAAACAAGGCTAAATGTTAATGTGTAAAAAAAAAAAAACAAACCCACACAAACTGTTTCTTTTTTGTTCTTTTGGGCAAAGAAAGAAAAAAACAAACAAACAACAACAACTGTTCTGAGGGGTAGAGTAAAATGTTTGCAACGGATTGAATTATATTGTCTTCAGACACTGCTGATTTCTTGGCTAGACATTATGCCTCTCAGTTGAGGGGTGGCTACCGTGTGCTGCTAGTCTATTACAAAGCAATAGTAGTGATCAAATACCCCAAACTATGTCAAAAATTAATGTCATGGAACAGCTACTGTTAATTTTTACTCTTTGATCTAACTTTGAATAAAGGCCCACCTAGAAGACTGCTGCATTGTGACTATAACCTTTCCTCATGAACAGGGATGGAAAAAGCATAGATGTTTTTCAGACACATCAGAATGGGCATCAGTTTCTTCAGATTAGGGTGTTCATCCTCTTGTTTCAGGGACAAATGCAAATCATAGAATCATAGAATCACAGAATCAAAGAATAACCAGGTTGGAAGAGACCCACCGGATCATCGAGTCCAACCATTCCTATCAAACACTAAACCATGCCCCTTAGCACCTCGTCCACCCGTGCCTTAAACACCTCCAGGGAAGGTGAATCAACCACCTCCCTGGGAAGCCTGTTCCAGTGCTCAATGACCCTTTCTGTGAAGAATTTTTTCCTAATGTCTAGCCTAAATCTCCCCTGGCGGAGCTTGAGGCCATTCCCTCTTGTCCTGTCTTCTGTCACTTGGGAGAAGAGGCCAGCACCCTCCTCTCCACAACGTCCTTTCAGGTAGTTGTAGAGAGCAATGAGGTCTCCCCTCAGCCTCCTCTTCTCCAGGCTAAACAACCCCAGCTCTCTCAGTCACTCCTCGAAAGACCTGTTCTCCAGCCCCCTCACCAGCTTTGTTGCTCTTCTCTGGACTCGCTCCAGAGCCTCAACATCCTTCTTGTGGTGAGGAGCCCAGAACTGAACACAGGATTCGAGGAGTGGTCTCACCAGTGCCGAGTACAGAGGGAGAATAACCTCCCTGGACCTGCTGGTCACGCCGTTTCTGATACAAGCCAAGATGCCATTGGCCTTCTTGGCCACCTGGGCACACTGCTTGCTCATATTCAGTCGGTTGTCAACCAACACCCCCAGGTCCCTCTCCTCCAGGCAGCTTTCTAGACAGACTTCTCCTAGTCTGTAGCACTGCACAGGGTTGTTGTGCCCCAAGTGCAGGACCCGGCATTTGGCCTTGTTAAACCTCATGCCATTGGACTCTGCCCAGCAGTCCAGCCTGTTCAGATCCCTTTGCAGAGCCTCCCTACCCTCCAGCAGATCAACACTTCCAACCAGCTTAGTGTCGTCTGCAAACTTGCTAAGGGTGCACTCGATGCCTTCATCCAGGTCATTGATAAAGACATTGAACAGGGCTGGACCCAGCACTGAGCCCTGGGGAACCCCACTTGTCACTGGCCTCCAGCTGGATTTCACACCATTTCCCACCACTCTCTGGGCCCGGCCATCCAACCAGTTTTCCACCCAGGAGAGTGTGCGCCTGTCCAGCCCAGAGGCTGACAGTTTCTCAAGCAGAATGCTGTGAGAAACTGCGTCAAAGGCTTTGCTGACATCCAGGAAGACCACATCCACAGCCTTTCCCTCATCCAGCAGCCGAGTCACTTTGTCATAGAAGGCGATCAGGTTAGTCTGGCAGGACCTGCCTTTTGTGAACCCATGTTGACTGGGCCTGATCACCCGGTTCTCTTGCATGTGCTTCATGATAGCACTCAAGATCACCTGCTCCATGACTTTCCCTGGCACTGAGGTCAAACTGACAGGCCTGTAGTTTCCTGGGTCCTCCCTGCGGCCCTTTTTGTAGATGGGCACGACGTCAGCCAGCCTCCAGTCCAGTGGGACTTCCCCAGTCTTCCAGGACTGTTGGAAGATGATGGAAAGGGGTTTGGCCAGCACATCCGCCAGCTCCTTCAATACCCTTGGATGAATCCCATCCGGCCCCATAGACTTGTGACTGTCCAGTCGGGCTAGCAAGGCTCTGACCACCTCCTCTTGGATCACGGGAGCCTCATTTTGCTCCTCTAGCTCCTGGGTTTGTACACAGAGGGAACAACATTCTTTACAATTAAAGACTGAGGCAAAGAAGGCATTAAGTACCTCAGCCTTTTCCTCATCCCCTGTCACTGTTGTTCCTTCTGCGTCCAATAGGGACTGTATGGTCTCCCTAGTCCTCCTTTTATTATTTATATATTTATAGAAAGATTTTTTGTTGTCTTTCACAGACTTTGCCAAGCTGATTTCTAGTTGAGCCTTCGCCCTTCTGATTTTTTCTCTACAAGAAAGCAAGACTGAATGTGCAATTCATAGATCTGCTTCTGAAATCATGTGACCAACCATGAAATAGGATGTCTCTAACTTCAAAACATATTTTCTCTTCTGAAGATCAAACCTCTGTATTTTTATTTAGTACATATAGAACCGTAGAATGGTAAATGTTTTATAGACTAAAAAAAATCCATTTATGCTTTTCTTTTAACTCTGTTGGAGAAAGTAAGATGGTGGGTTCCTGAATGTCTTCTGTCACCACAGCTGCTCTGTTTCAAAACAACCCATGTGGACAATGCCTCACAAAAGTACCTGTGTTGCCTCTATCTTTTACAGCTTTGTGGTACTGCCAGGGATGTGGCAAGATGCAGCTGCTGCCACAGACTTGCCAATTCCTTATGTGATACCCAACAGCTGTTGGAAGCTGTGTGTTAAAATTCATGCTGGGATTTGAATTTCTATATAACCTTCCTCAGGAAGTGAAAGCTGCAAAGCAATCTTTATGTCCCCTAAGTCCCAGTCTGTGCTCCTATATTAAGCAGGATTACACTTTGGCTGAGAACATGCACTGTGCTATGCCATTTTCTTTAATTCTTTTTCTGCATAAAACTACATTTTGGCATGCAATCACTCCCTCTATCAGTCTGCTCCGCATGCATGTGCTTTCAATTACAAAACACTCTGATTTATATCTCATACAAAGATGCAAATCGTCGGGAACATATCTCAGTGATATGTGCAGATTCAGGAGAGCAGCAGCTTTCTCTGGGCTGGCAGCATCTGTATACTCCAGCCTCAGCCAAGCAACATACAAAGGACTCAGCTCCAACACCATCATGTGAGCTGGTAGAGCCGATTTCAGTCTACTGCCCCACTTTCTGAAGACCGTTTGAGGATCTTACCACTGATTCTTCAGCTGGAGAGGTGAGAACCCAGAGACAAGACAGGAGCAAACAGGGAATGTAGATGGCTGCTCCCCAGTCTAAGCATGTGTCTGCCATAAAGGCTCCAAGAAACTGCAGGAAATTCAGAAAAGGGCAACAAAAAATGATTAAAGGACTTGAGGGATTCATTTTTAGAGAAGATTAAAAGAAAGAAATATGCTTAGCTCAGTATCACTAACTAGCTAAGGGGGAATTGGATAACTCCATACAAGCACTGTCAGGTGCAAAGCAGCTGAGAAACCTTGTTTAAAATTATTTAAGGAACAACAAGCAACAAAAGAAAGTCATTGATCAAAGAAAATGTATACAAAATTCTTAGAAGTTTTTTGTAACATCAATTGTAACCAAGCAGTCACTGAATTCTAGGAACTGATGAAAGACCCCTTGCTTTGACTGTTTTAAAGAAGACTGGACAAATTCTCCAGTACTAATAGGGAATGGACAAGATTAATAAAGTCGTAGGAGAAAATATTCCTCATCCCCTTCTCCCTGAGGCTTCAGCTTCTGCCTTGATGGTATTTCCTCCCTTTGCTGCTTCATAGAAGACACCTGCACTTCTTCACAGCAGCAGAGGCCCACTACCCTCTAATCAATCCAGGTGTGAGTGGCCATGAGATAAAACCTTCCAGATTTATTTGTCATATACCAACCAGCTCCTTTACCCAAGCAAATTTCTGCTGCTGGGATTAATGCCAGTCCCAGCAGTTCAGATTTCAGATGGGAACTATATAGGCGGATGAATCCTGCATATGAAAGGAAAACTCAATTTTGAAGCAACAAATTTCTATGGGTGATTTCAGCTATTTCAGTGTGAAACAGGAGATTTGGCAAAGCTGACCACCACCTGTGAACTTTTTAAGTGTTAGACAGTATAATTTTCCATTACTAGACCAAGATACTTTTCTGGAAATATTGTCAAGCCACTGAACTATGGATATCAGCTTGGCAGAGCAGTCAGGAGAAGTTCAGTGTATGTTAGAAAGATAGACCAGTTGTTTCTTTAACTGCTCCTATGGAGCTTTTGCTAGCCAGGAGCATGGAATGCCATATCTGAGCCTTCACTTCTAAAGGAACACTGTGCCCTTTTAAAGAATGACAGTGTAAGTGGTGAAAGAAGCAATCTGCACACTCAAAGTTGAACACTAATGAAGTTACCTAGCCTGAGAGGAAGAGAGTGCACTCTCTATCTTCCTCTGTCAAGCCAACATTTCTATGGGCTTTTAAATTCCATACTTAATGCTGATATACATCTCTGGAAAAGTGATATTTTTCCTCCTGAGCCAAGCTTATTTATCAGTTCCATGACCTGTATTTTAAGAAGGTAGAGATTCAAATGCTCTAAAAACAAACCAATGTGGTTTAGGGAGTTCTTGGATAAACAGAATCCAAACTGGGCTCTTACTTATGAAGAATCAGCTATATTAACTATGCAACCTGATTAATTTCACTGGACTTATGTATTTCTAAATCAGGTGGAATTTGGTCCTCCGTGTGTTATAATAACTTGTCACTTAGTTGGGATATTCATGAAGTTCCATTCAGATGTTCAAAGCAAGTCCTAGTACAAAAGATTTATAGTCCCAAATTCTGCATGCCCAAACATTTTCAGAGTTCTAAATATAGCTGCTTAAGCTGCTGTTCACCTTGTAGAAAAAAAATAAGGAAAGGAAAGGAAAGGAAAGGAAAGGAAAGGAAAGGAAAGGAAAGGAAAGGAAAGGAAAGGAAAGGAAAGGAAAGGAAAGGAAAGGAAAGGAAAGGAAAGGAAAGGAAAGGAAAGGAAAGGAAAGGAAAGGAAAGGAAAGGAAAGGAAAGGAAAGGAAAGGAAAGGAAAGGAAAGGAAAGGAAAGGAAAGGAAAGGAAAGGAAAGGAAAGGAAAGGAAAGGAAAGGAAAGGAAAATCTGGAGAAATAAATTCCTAATTTAGAAAAAAAAGAATGAAACCAGATTTTCAGAGGCTTATACACATGCATGCATCAGGGCAATTAGTAAGAAACTTAATTGCCAGTGTACTGCCTCTGAATGATTTGCCAGATCTCACATCTCTGATTGTTCTGATTTTCTTCTAGCTGGTGTACCTGCCTGAGCTTCTCATGCAGCTAATTTCTAGACTAAATCAAAAGAAGAAAGACTTTCACACTGGTACAAATTTGGAACTATTTTATTACATTAAAAAAGCAATTAAATTTGTCAGTAATCTTTTCACTCGTATGTTTGGTATTATTTCAGCTCTCATTTTAAATGAGTTCTCTGGCACTCACTTTGCTTTCTACTTGATTTGCCAATGAAATCTGATCTCAGTGTTAGTCACATAAGAAAGTCTTGTGAAGGAACTAACCTGAAGACAGATTTTACTTTTAACTGAACCTACATAAGTCTGACAGAATGTGATACCCAGACACTTAGCTACTTACTTGGTCAATAAACTGTAATCTCCTCTGAGGCTGCAGACAAGTTGAATGATTTTGAGAAAAACTAGTTGGTTTCAACATAGTATCTGGACATCACAGCAAATCGATATGCTTTTGGGCTCAGCAGTTTGTCACGCTTTCGTTAGGCAAAAAGCAAATGAAGAGTGATGCTATCTTACTCTTTGTGTAGCATGGACCCCTGAATTCCCGAACAGGGCTATGGGCTCCTGCAGGACTACTAAGTCTGTGCTACATGCAACATGACCTGGGAGGCATGCCAAGCACCAGTGAAAGCTAATGAGAAGGAAATACAACTCCTCATGCATCCTAGACTTCAGAGTGTGTCTTCATCTCTGCTGCTGGTTGCTGATGAGGAACGTGGTTCTGCGTCATGCCTTGGTGAAGCAGGGTGTCAGGACACAGATAGGAGACTCACATCATTACAGTCAAAGATAACGAGAAATTTCTAGCTCAGACCCCTGGCACATCCCAGTAGAAAGGTACCTGTCAAGTTTAGACATGAGAAAATATCATGCCCAGAGAAAATCACAACTGTGATTGTACACTTTTTCTAAGTTTTGTGTTTCTTATTTGCCTTCTGCTTTCAGATTTTGAAGGTGTAGCAGCCTCCCTCCTTTCAAAATGATCTTCCTAGCTGCAGAAGCTGTCTTCTTTTTGTGAGGCTGGACGTGCAGGGTGCTTGGGGAAAGTGAAATTCCCCTGATGCAAGCACGTCATGCCTTCTAAGTGCAGCCCATGGCTCATGCTAACATCAACCCAACAGTCCAGTGCCACCACCTATTTCCTGTTTGACACACCTTTCCTGCCAAAGCTCAATGCTAACAGTCAGTGCCAGCACTGGGGCACTTCTTTATCCTGTGTTCTTCTACCTGCAGTCCACTTCCACACTACGGCCCTCCAGCTGCTTCATCTCCTCCACTGCTCACCCCTACTTGGCCAGCAGGCTCAGAGACTGATCCTGAACCTTTGTGCTTCCTTAGTTTGGGGTCTTCTTCCATTTTGTGAAATCTCTGGGCTGTCTCTCAAGTAAGTGCTGAATTGAATCTGTGCTTTCCTGGGAAGATCTTGGCCACATGCCTTTCCCAGATTTTCTTCTCAGAGAAGAATGGCTCCTTGGGAGGGAGATGATACACTCTCTGCCACATATTCTGTTTCCTCACATCCCTCACGAGCCCAGAGCAGGAGGCACACAAATGAAGCAATTTGGCTGCATCCATACCAAGTCTTAGTCGTGAGTTAATAATGGCCCATGTGCATTTTTTCTCCTGGTTCAATTTCTGTGAAGTGTGGTTGTCAGTTACATACATGTGAAAATACTGTAGTATTCAACTCAAAAAAAGAGGTTTGTATTGAGGTCTGTACTCCATCCTGCTTCTGTAGGAAGAGTTTCCCTTATACTGGGTGAACAGCTTCTTTATAATTAAACTGAGGACAGGGACAGCCCTTAGTTCGGTTTACTGTCTGCCATCTTCCTATTCAAGCAGCATCAAGGTGAGGGCAGGCAATGGCTCTATGGAAAAGGTGGTAAAGGCTCAGCTAGAAATTGGATTGGCCAAGTCAGTGAAAGATAACAAAAAATCTTTCTACAAATATATAAATAATAAAAGGCGGACTAGGGAGACCATACAGTCCCTATTGGACACAGAAGGAACAACAGTGACAGGGGATGAGGAAAAGGCTGAGGTACTTAATGCCTTCTTTGCCTCAGTCTTTAGTCGTAAGGAGGGTCGTTCCGCCTGTGTACAAACCCAGGAGCTAGAGGAGCATAATGAGGCTCCCGTGATCCAAGAGGAGGTGGTCAGAGCCTTGCTAGCCCGACTGGACAGTCACAAGTCTATGGGGCCGGACGGGATTCACCCTAGGGTACTGAAGGAGCTGGCGGATGTGCTGGCCAAACCCCTTTCCATCATCTTCCAACAGTCCTGGAAGACTGGGGAAGTCCCACTGGACTGGAGGCTGGCTGACGTCGTGCCCATCTACAAAAAGGGCCGCAGGGAGGACCCAGGAAACTACAGGCCTGTCAGTCTGACCTCAGTGCCAGGGAAAGTCATGGAGCAGGTGATCTTGGGTGCTATCATGAAGCACATGCAAGAGAACCGGGTGATCAGGCCCAGTCAACATGGGTTCACAAAAGGCAGGTCTTGCCAGACTAACCTGATCGCCTTCTATGACAAAGTGACTCAGCTGCTGGATGAGGGAAAGGCTGTGGATGTGGTCTTCCTGGACTTCAGCAAAGCCTTTGACACAGTTTCTCACAGCGTTCTGCTTGAGAAACTGTCAGCCTCTGGCCTGGACAGGCGCACACTCTCCTGGGTGCAAAACTGGTTGGCTGGCCGGGCCCAGAGAGTGGTGGTAAATGGTGTGAAATCCAGCTGGAGGCCAGTGACAAGTGGGGTTCCCCAGGGCTCAGTGCTGGGTCCAGCCCTGTTCAATGTCTTCATCAATGACCTGGATGAAGGCATCGAGTGCACCCTGAGCAAGTTTGCGGACGACACTAAGCTGGGTGGAAGTGTCGACCTGCTGGAGGGTAGGGAGGCTCTGCAAAGGGATCTGAACAGGCTGGACTGCTGGGCAGAGTCCAATGGCATGAGGTTTAACAAGGCCAAATGCCGGGTCCTGCACTTGGGGCACAACAACCCTATGCAGTGCTACAGACTGGGAGAAGTCTGTCTAGAAAGCTGCCTGGAGGAGAGGGACCTGGGGGTGTTGGTTGACAGCCGACTGAATATGAGCCAGCAGTGTGCCCAGGTGGCCAAGAAGGCCAATGGCATCTTGGCTTGTATCAGAAACGGTGTGACCAGCAGGTCCAGGGAGGTTATCCTCCCTCTGTACTCGGCACTGGTGAGACCACTCCTCGAATACTGTGTTCAGTTCTGGGCCCCTCACCACAAGAAGGATGTTGAGGCTCTGGAGAGAGTCCAGAGAAGAGCAACAAAGCTGGTGAAAGGGCTGGAGAACAGGCCTTATGAGGAGCGGCTGAGAGAGCTGGGGTTGTTTAGCCTGGAGAAGAGGAGGCTGAGGGGTGACCTCATTGCTCTCTACAACTACCTGAAAGGACGTTGTAGAGAGGAGGGTGCTGGCCTCTTCTCCCAAGTGACAGGGGACAGGACAAGAGGGAATGGCCTCAAGCTCCGCCAGGGGAGGTTTAGGCTAGACGTTAGGAAAAAATTCTTTACAGAAAGGGTCATTGGGCACTGGAACAGGCTGCCCAGGGAGGTGGTTGAGTCACCTTCCCTGGAGGTGTTTAAGGCACGGGTGGACGAGGTGCTGAGGGATATGGTTTAGTGTTTGGTAGGAACGGTTGGACTCGGTGATCCGGTGGGTCTCTTCCAACCTGGTTATTCTGTGATTCTGTGATTCTGTGATTCTGTGATTCTGCATAAAGCCTCTCTTTATCAATTTCAAGCATTGCAAACACAGGTTGGAGGAGGAACAGGATATTTTAACTAAACAGACTCCCTGGGGTCAGAAGTATAGGATATATATGTCTGTAGGTGGAGATCCTTTTGGTTGGAGACATGCACTGGACCAGAGTCTTGTTCAGGCATTTGATCTCACCTAAGAGAGCTGTGGAAGCATCCTGCCAGCTGTAGGGATCAGAAAGGATGTCCTGGAGCTGAGCTAGCCTGTATGGTTTCATTTTATTTCTCTGCATCTGTCTGGAGATATAGAAACTCCATCATTGTTGTTTTGACCAAAAAAGTCAGGTCCATAATTCCTTTCACCTTCACTTTTCTCTGGTAATCAGAGTGATTTTAGGACAACTGGTAAACTACAGATGCTCCATTTCCCAACAAAACAATAAGCCATATACCAAGCTTGCTGCGAAGTTCTTGCAGTTCCCAGCATTTCCCTCAGTACTCAGGGAGTAACTGAATGCTTCCATCCTAAACAGCAGCTACCACTTTGAATGCTGGTCATTCAGGGCATCGGCCAAGAGGGATGTCCTCTAGGGACCAGTGTTAGCAAGTGTTTCTTCAGTGTGCTGTGCAGTGATGGGGGCAGGTTCAGACCTCATGCAAGTTTGTAAGAAGAGCCAAGAGGGAATATGATTTTTCAAGGATGGAAGATCACCACTTCAAAGCAAAGGCTAAATAATCAATGCTCCCATCTAGTGGTGAAACTGTACCCAGTGGTTTAAATGTGTCAGACTTCCTAGGGAATATGGAGTTGGAAGGGCCACGCCACAGGACAGTGGCATCCCTAGGAACTTCCATAGGACTTTGCAGGCTGTGAGAAACACTCATACACATTTAAAAGCTCAGGAGAAACCAATAATCTCACTTAAAACTACAACATTAGTTAACACTAAACGAAAAGGTAAGGGTCAAGGGTCCTTTTAAGACAAAGGAAGTGTGGAATAGCATTCTCAACATTTCTTTAGCAGCTTTCAGTGAGATGTAGAATCACAGAATCATAGAATAGCTAAGGCTGGATCAAAAGAAGCATGGCCAGCAGGTTGAAGGAGATGATTCTCCCTTCTACTCTGCTCTCGTGAGACCCCACCTGGAATATTGTGTCCAGTTCTGGAATCCCCAGCATAAGGAGGATATGGAACAGTTGGAATGGGTCCAGAGCAGGGCCACGAAGATGATCAGAGGGATAGAGCACCTCTGCTACAAGGACAGACTGAGAGAGTTGGGGTTGTTCAGCTTGGAGAAGGGAAAGCTCTGGGGAGACCTTATAGCGACCTTCCAGTACCTGAAGGGGGCTACAGGAAAGCTGGGGAGGGACTGTTTACAAAGACTTGTAGTGACAGGACAAGGAGGAATGGCTTTAAATTTGAAGAGGGAAGATTTAGATTAGATATTAGGAAGGAATTCTTACCAACAATGGTGGCAAGACACTGGAAAAGGTTGCCCAGGGAAGTTGTGGATGCCCATCTCTGGAAGTGTTCAAGGCCAGAGTGGATGAGGCCTTGAGCACCCTGGTTTGATGGGAGGCGTCCCTGCACATGGCAGGAGGGTTGGAACTGGATGATCTCTGAAGTCCTTTCCAACCCAAACCATTCTATGATCATCAGGTCCAACCAATGCCCACATTATCTTGGCTTTAGTTCCTAAAGCATAAAAGCCCCTTTCAAAATGTTATCCAAGGTTAGTAATTAGCAACACATTATAATTTGTGTTGCTGTTATGTTGATTATCATGTCATGATAATGTTCTAATACACTGCTTAACTTATAATTGCTGGCTAGAATAAAACCACTTTTTTGGGTTCTTTCTTTAGTTTACATCTGATATCTTACAGTAAGAGTTGAACAGTTACCATATGCTCAGTTTGTGACATTATTCGGAGTCATTCCATGACACTATTGTAAATCACTTCACAAGGTCTGCTCAGTTCTTCTTAAAATGCTTCTTTTCAATTGTTACACTCTGAAGCTGAGCAGATCAGCAGGAAAATGCTGTTCTTCTCAATGGATCTTTTCTATAAAGGTGTAGCTACTGCCTACAGGATATACCCAGAAGCAAAATTCATTAATAATGCTGAGACATTACTTTGTCACAAGAATGACCTGCTCATTTGGGAAAGAACTTTAAAATACCATCTTTTGTGCTAAAGTTTACCCCTTAGCCATCAGCTAAACAGTACACAACTGCTTGCTCACCCTTCCCCACCCAGTGGGACAGCGGAGAGAACTGGAAGAGAAAAAGTGAGAGAACTTGTGGGCCGAGATAAAGACAGATTAATAGATAAAGAAAAAGCCACACGCACAAGCAAAGCAAAACAAGGAATTCATTCACTACCTCCCAGTGTCAGGCAAGTGTTCAGCCATGTTCTGGAAGTCAGGGCTCCATCACATGTAACAAGCACTTGAGAAGAAAAACACTGTAACTCTGAACATCCCTCTCCCTTCCTTCTTCTTCTCCAAGCTTTATAAGCTGACATCATATTGTGTGGGATATCCTGTTGGTCAGCTGGGGTCAGCTGTCCCAGCTATGTCCCTTCCTAGCCTCTTGTTTGCCCTCAGCCTGCTTGCTGGAGGGGTGGTGTGAGAAGCATCTGTGTAAGCATTGCTCAGCAATAACTAAAAGATCCCTGCGTTATCAACACACTTGCCAGCACAAATTCAAAACATAACCCCATACTAGCTACTGTGAAGAAAATAAACTTTACTCCAGACAAAACCAGCACATCTCATTAGATTGTAATTATCACTGCTCTGTTTCGATTTCACTGCCTGTTTTTACTATACCTACATACAATAATGCAAATAGCAAAATAGTTCTAACACCAATCTCATATAGGCACTTTCTAACAAGATATTTCAGAGCACTTCATGCTGCCATAATCCCATTTTGCAGAGTAAGAATTCCCACATCTCAGTCCAGTGCCACCTGTGATAGGGTTCAACAGGAGCCAAAGGACAGGATACTACTTGAGAGGATGGAGTGCTTTGGAGATCATGCCTACTGTAGGACAAAAAGCCAGCTCTTTGGACAAGGAGTAGGATTTTGAGTAACAGACAAATCTTGGCTTGAATCTCACTGGAACCCACAACTGAGAAAGAACTGCATATTTATTTGTTAACCTGAGCAGGAAGGAGAGGGAGCAACATGGATGCTGCTCGGCAAGGTGTTAGATGAAAACATAAAATATTCTCTCCAAAAAGCTAATCCAGTATTGGCAAGCTATGAATTTAATGACTTGGTACACGATCCAAAGTGAACCCACAGAATGGCTTATGAAGGTTTGTTAATGAAGGATTGTGTGTTTATTGACAGGGATGAAATTAATCCAATACTAGGCAATCTTTGAGACAAATTCAACAAGGATGAATTCAGGATGACTGAAACTAAGCAAAAAAAAAAGTTGCTAAAACTATTGAGATGATGCAAATATTGCTAAAATCCATTTCAAATCAAAACATAGCCGTCAGCGTATACATATCATATGGAGTTTATACACCTGTAAATGGAGGGAGAGCATGCAGCAAATGGATAAGAATCCACAAACACAGATGGCTGCCATCACAAGAAGTTGTGCTGCTAGGGTAAAAGAAAAATTACTCTGCAAAAGAAGAACAATGCAAAAGAATGCATAAGTAGCAAAAAACCCAGAGATGTTGCCTTAGTGAAGGAGATTAGGAAAGTAATGACCACAGCAGAACTCCCATCACCTAGTAAGTAAGGTGATATTAGTTCTGGTAGCAATTATCCTAGGATGCAGTCCAGTGCAAAATCCAAACCAAATTCCAGTGTAGCTGTCAAAATAATGCTTGCAAAAGTGCATAAGCAGTCAAAGCTCTCAAACCTTGTACAGATGTCAACCAGAGATTTTTTTGATAAAGATCAGAACTGCTAATAATCATGTTAAGTGTGTTCATAAGGATGCTGCATGCACAACTCATATGGACCCAGTTTTCAGATTGTATAAAATTGCCATTCCTGTATTGAAAACTTGAGAACTTCAGGTTGCCAGGATACAACTTGATGCAAATCTGCACCGTGCTCCAGACGGCTAAGAAAGGAACAAGCACATCATCAGCATAAAATATTTTCATCCTGTCCTTTCTGTTTAGGATAACCCTAAGAAATTGGCAGCAAGACGTGCCACATTTGTTGCATGTTCAACTTAAAAAGATATTAGGGATGGCAATTTATCTCACCAATTTTTAAACCTTACCTTTCAGAAGTTTTGCTAACACTAAGATCTGTTGAAGATTGGATCTCAGTGGGATGCTGAATGGGATCTAGGACAAGTCTCCTTGGCCAGCTCTCCACGGGACAACTCTACACAGCCAGCTCTCCATGGGACAATGCTACACAGTCAACTCTCCAAAGGGACGACTCTACAGGGAGCCGCTAATCCTCGCCCTCCCCTTGTAGAGTTCTCCCAGCAGAGTCAGCCATGTAGAACTGTCCAGTTGAGCATTGTCCTGTGGAGAGTTGTCCTGGAGGGAATTGTCTGCTATACAGAGTTGTTCCTTTCCTTGCTGGAAGGAAAATACCTTCATCAAAATGAAGTAACTAATAAAAATTCAAATGGATGCATACAAGCAATGACTTGTGGCTCTGTTATTGCAGGTAGGGCAGCGAGTGGTTTATGTATGCAGCTCTTCCACCTCCACAGTAATAGCCTACATACAGATTGGAAAAGAGATGCATGCAATTGTGTTTGGCTGTGAGGGTTTCCATCAATCTGTGTGGGAGAAAAGTGATTGTGGAATCTCATCAGATGTTACCCATGCTGACTCTATTGCAAAACTATCTAAAAAACCTGCTTTTTTTTCCTATTTGAATAGTGTGGATTGTTATTAAACATTAGGGCTCTAAAAGACAAACTCTAAGCAAATTTTAATTTTATATTGATTTAATATAATATATCTTATTATTATTTAAACACTGTTAGGCAAGGGGAGGTTGTATGGGATCTAGAAGGGGTGCTGCAATAAGCATATTTAGATTCATTTCAGCACAAAATTGGTATTACTGGTGACAGAGAACCATTGGTAAAAAAAGTGACCTTCAAACCACCAGTTCTGTGAGGCACTAAAAAGAGAAGACATGATAAAAATGAAAGATCATTTGACTGTTTATTTTCACTCCCTCTGCATCCCCTGTCAAAGGATGACAAACAGAAAAGCACAGCATCTGTGCTAAGGAAACATCTATGAGCACTAATTAATTATAATTCTAGTTCTCGGTGTGCTGGATGTGGTGTCACTCTCTCACAAACATTTTATTTGTTCCGCTATCATCAACTCAATTATTTGAGATGCTTCTCAGCAGGTGTATATGACGCATTCTTTCAAAAGCTTCTTTGTGATGAAATATTCTCAATGGCTTAATGCATATTCCCTTATGCCACAGACTGTTAAAAACCCAGTTATATCCCCAGTTCAAAAACCCCTTGGTAACATTCAAGCTGACAATACAGCAAGTGCCAGCTACAATGACAAGAAAATTTGCGACTTATGTATTGAGGACAAACAAACAACTCAAAAGAATGCCGCAGACCAAATGGGTTGAAGTCTATCCTTGTCTCATCCTTGGGCTTCAGTGTGAAGAGTGTGTGGTCAGGGTGGGAGCACTTGGCACAGAGCAGAGCAGTGTGACTTAGAGCCTCTTCTCTAGCTAGTGTGGCTGTGTGAGAGAGCACACACTTGGCACAGTTTGGGAGGCTCTGAAATAGCACTAGTGGCTTATAGCATCCTGCTGAATAACAGCAACTGCTGGGATCAATAGGAAGACATTGCACTGTGCACTGTGCTTAGGGTTCTATTTAACCTGTTTGCCAGAAAAATCCTCTAAACCTCTCTGTGTTCTGAGGCTCTCCTGTGGCTCAAGTGAGTTCTTTGTCTCTTGAGCAGATTTCCCTATGCTTTTGTTCTTCTGCAGGCAACTGTCAGTCTTAAAGCAAGGGCTCAGCAGATACCAAAACCAAATCACAAATCACCAAATGAAACCACAATGACTGGTATTGCAACTGCATCTTGGATGCACATATTTTATTCACGAAAATAAAAATGCTCTCCATACCTAGAATAAATAAAAAAAAAGAAAAAATATGCCTACAATAGTGTTGGCGTACTGGGTGTACGTTATGCATTCAGACACCAGTTTTTTCACAGCTGACTTCCACAGAGGTGAGTGACGGCAAACTGTACTGGGAGATCAAGCCCCCTTCATTTGTTTCACACTCATACCTCATTAAAATCCTACTTGTCCACACCTACTGCTAGAGACCAATCTGCTTCCACTGTACAAAACAATGAGAAAACTGTAAATTAGAAACCTAACTGCCAATATTCAGAAATCAGCCTGCCGAAGGTTGCTCCATTTAACCACAGTGCAATGTATACACTTTACAGATGTAGGATATAATTAATGGAGAATATTACCTGTCTCCACTTCTGGAGCTGTTGTTTCAAGATGATATCACATACAGACAATATCCCCTGGCTAAATTTTACTCCCATGGCAGCAGGGAAGGAAGACATTTTGAGCTATTTGCTATACAAGCCCAGGACCCATTGCTTCATTTTGCAATAGAAATGACGCACAAGTAGGTTAGTTTCTGCTCAGCCCCTTGTCTTGTTTGCAGTTATTTTGTACTCTTATTTTCATATATTATGGGGCAGTGAAACCAAAAACATGTTGTTGTTATAGCCACGTACAATCTGTTCTTTCGGCTTTGTGAATGTTTACTTTATAAGGCTGTTTGTCAGAGAGACAAGGGACAAATAGGAGAAGCCTATTTTATATTGCTAAAACTAAATTCAGACCTGATAGAGACACAGGAAAATAGTGCTGTAGTTCTTCCAGTAAGGTGCTTCATCCTGCCTCTGAGTTTGATCCTGCCTCTATAGAAAACAATTATAAAGTCCCATTGATTCCAGGGTTAAAGAGCAGGGTTTAACTTCAAAACATCAGCTGAACAGCTCTTTGGTAAGTGGTGACATTTTTGACTCTCAAACCCTTCATTAAGATGTTATGCTGTAGAAGACCTCTAAAGAGTTTGCTAGCTTATTTCAAACTTAATGAAGTTGCTACGCAATCACAATGTTCCTGCTGCTAAGGGAGGTAGCCCATGGACGATACACATTCCCTTGAAATCCTATCACAAAGTGTAGATGCTCTATTGTAATGCAGTTATATTTACAACTATGCTCATCCTGTTTGACATTCCCTAGGCTTCTTTGTATTCTAACAGGATTTATGTGCTTCTGCATATTTAAATCTCAGTGTGCTCCTGTGTCATCTCTAGTGCCAGGTACATGGCCACATTTCCTTACTCTTACAAATGCATCTTGGTCTTACATTGGTGCGTGATTTCACTGATACCACGATTTCACACAATCCTAGAACTTAGAGTCACCGTTTTCCCAAACTCTACCTGCTGTAGTTTTACTTCGGGTTTATGACTTTCTTCTTCTGGGACCAGGTGATAGTTGGAGCAAGAGAGCATTGCTGGAGTTGATTGTTTTAATAACTCTTTGCTTTAGCAAATGCAAGAAATATGTGGAATAAATGGAATAGAACTATAAGCTCAAACACAGTTCACCATATTCTTTCTTTACCATTCTGAAGCTTTCTTTATCTTTAAATCAAAGCCCTGCCTTGACTTGCCTTCTCTTCCCTTCTAGAGACTCTTTCATCTCTCACTTCCAGGTTTTTTCTTCTTCCTCCAAATCATAGAAACACAGAATCACTAGGTTGGAAAAGACCTCCAGGATCATCGAGTCAAACTATCAATCACTAAACCATGCCCCTCAGCACCTCATCCACCTGTCCTTTAAACACCTCCAGGGATGGTGACTCAACCACCTCCCTGGGCAGCCTGTTCCAGTGCCCAATGACCCTTTCCATAAAATGTTTTTTCCTGATGTCAAGCCTGAACCTCCTCTCGCAGAACTTGAGGCCATTTCCTCTTGTCCTGTCTTCTGTCACTTGGGAGAAGAGGCCAGATCCCTGCTCTCCACAACCTCCTTTCAGGTAGTGGTAGAGAGTAATATGGTCTTCCCTCAGCCTGCTCTTCTCCAGGCTAAACAACCCCAGCTCTCTCAGCCGCTCCTTGTAAGACTTGTTCTCCAGCCCCTTCACCAGCTTTTTTGCTCTTCTCTGGACTTGTTCCAGAGCCTCAACATCCTTCTTGTGGTGAGGGGCCCAGAACTGAACACAGGATTCAAGGAGCGGTCTCACCAGTGCCGAGCACAGAGGGAGAATAACCTCCCTGGACCTGGCACTTGGCCTTGTTAAACCTCATGCCATTGGACTCAGCCCAGCGGTCCAGCCTGTTCAGATCCCTTTGCAGAGCCTCCCTACCCTCCAGCAGATCAACACCTCCACCCAGCTTAGTGTCGTCTGCAAACTTGCTAAGGGTGCACTCGATGCCTTCATCCAGGTCATTGATGAAGACATTGAACAGGGCTGGACCCAGCACTGAGCCCTGGGGAACCCCACTTGTCACTGGCCTCCAGCTGGATTTCACACCATTTCCCACCACTCTCTGGGCCCGGCCATCCAACCAGTTTTCCACCCAGGAGAGTGTGCGCCTGTCCAGCCCAGAGGCTGACAGTTTCCCAAGCAGAATGCTGTGAGAAACTGTGTCAAAGGCTTTGCTGAAGTCCAGGAAGACCACATCCACAGCCTTTCCCTCATCCAGCAGCCGAGTCACTTTGTCATAGAAGGCGATCAGGTTAGTTTGGCAAGACCTGCCTTTTGTGAACCCATGTTGACTGGGCCTGATCACCCGGTTCTCTTGCATGTGCTGTGTGATAGCTGGTAAATGATCCCGACCTTAGCAACACTTCCTACTGACTCAACCTATTCAGACTTTGCTAACAGAGTCAAACAATTGTCCACTTATTTAATGTACAACAGCCAGTTTTCAGCTCAAGAGGATTTCCAAGTAAGGAAGAAAAACAGATGTTCAGCACTCCCCCTTTACTAGGTGTGTGTCACCACTCCTTGAGCCTTCCTCTGGTGGGCAGATGGGCCAAATGTTCCAAAGGCCGCAATCTGATATAGGTATGTGTTCGTGGTCCCTGATGAGAAACAGAATAAACTTTATATGGAGGCCCCAAATTGGTAACATTGTTTGTTCAGATTTCCCAGAAGTTATGATTCAAATGTTTTCATGATGCAGGGGGAAAATAACCACTTTGCCTGCAGTCAGAGGAATTCAAGGCTTTCCAATTATGGTCACACACTCAGTCTTATTAGCACGAAATTTAATTTGCTTTAATCAGTCTGAGGTGGGTAGAGCGCGAAATTAACTTGACTTTCATTTTGCATTGTACAGTAAACTTACTTGGTGAAATCACTGTAGAAATCTGAGCTGTGAATGATGGATGAGATGAAAAAAAATGGAGAATAAACAGCATTGTGTAATTGTCACTGTACTAAAAGGGACACAATATTCAATTCAGTTCTTTGGAGAAATGCTTTACTTCCCTGGCAAACCAAAGGGCACGCTGCCCTCAGCTGCACCCGTATTTTGCCACTGAAGTTGAAAAGAGAGTTTGGACACAAACATTTGTTTCAAGCATCCCCTCTATTCTGAGAGCTCTATATGTTCAGTTGATCTTGCCAACAGTTTTCCAAACTGTTATTTGTGCCAGAAAATCACAATCTAATGAAAATAGAAACACATTAGTTTCAATGAAATTTCCATTTGCAGCTCAAGATTGTTGTTCACAATCCAGAGGGAAAGAGATGTGTTTACTAGAGGCAAGCCAGAAGCCATGGGGTGTCCAACTGGGATATGGTTTTCAAGTGTCTGTTCCTAGGGAGGAAGAGTAAGAATGCACACCCGAAATCTTCCACATTCCAGAGAAGAAGGCTGATGACTGCCTCTTCTGGAAGTGCATTTGACCTTGAACTTTTTCAAAAGGCTTCTGTTTCACCTCAATGAAGAACAAAGTCTTGACATTTTCTTTTAAAAGAAAAAGAAAATGACTTTCTCTTTTTTTCCAAACCAGAACTCTATTTTCCAGCCAAGGCTAACATTAATTCCCTTTTCCCAACTCTTTGCCACCTTTCCTGTGTGTTTAAAATAAATGCTGGAAGCTGCCCTACACACTGGAACCAGAACTGCATCCACCTGAGCCACCTCCTTGTAAACAACAGGGAAAATAAATCAATGCTTCTCAAACATTGGCCTCCAACTTTTCCAATAAGATTGTAACACTTTTTCTCACCCTTTGCCATAAACAGAGAGATTTCTGTCTGAGAGCAATCTGCAAACTTGAGAAGGGTACTGGCACAGCAAGAAAGCTGCAGAAAAGCTTAGAAGGTAAAAACAGCAGGTTCAGAGGGGAGAAAAAGAGAGTGGAAAACAGACATCCATTTAATTCAACAAGAACATAAAAAACTGAGAAACAATAAAGTTCACTTTTGTGCAGGAAGACTTGGATGAGATGAGGACAGGGCCAAATTCAGCTGGGGCAAGTGAATCAGAAAAAGGGGTATGTGCTTACATTTGTGTTGACAAGTTCCCAAATGTCACCTACCTCCTGAGAACAGGACAAATCCTGCTCCTGTTTATACTAAGTACTATCTACAGGGGCAGAATGTTTCCTACAGAAAATGGTTTTAATTATTTTTTTCTCAGGGAAAGAGTAAATTTTATCACCAAGTGGGAAACACTGCTTACTGTTTACTGCCTTTAAACTGTGAAATGTGCTGGAAAATAAAGACTTTAATTAAAGTTGTCTTTTCCATGCCTATTCCTCGCAGAAAAGTGACACCATTTCAAAACACAGCTTTTCTTGTATGCTTCTATTTACTTTTCCATTTTTCATATAATAGCTTTGATTTAACCAATTTCAGCAACATATTTAACATCTTTGCAGATGTATCTGCAACATGTTCAAGTGCACTGCAAAGTAGAATAAGGTTGCACGGTATCCTCTGGATCTCCAAAAAGGTGGGGAACACAAAACAGACCAGCCTAATAGGGTTTGGTTTTCTCTCAGATTAATATCAGAAAGCTTGACTTTATTATTTAAACAAACCAGGTAATGTTTGCACTGTAAAGCTCTGATCTGAAAACACCAAAGCAAGACAGGATCAGGTTTTGCCAACTCTTAAGAGTAAGAGTGGAGGGTAAAAACTGCTGACTCGCTTTGTGACAGTAATTGGCTAAAACCCATGTATAGTGCTTTTAACTGTCTTAAAACAAGGCATTTGCATATTCAAAGCATGATACATAGCTTGTATGTATGCAATTAGCCATTAAACCTCAGAACCGTTCATATTTCTTTATTTGTCTTAAAGCCTTTGGAAAGTGCACAGGATGAGAATGGCTTTGCTACACTGATCTATCTGCACTCCCCTGCAGTGGAGAACAAGTCCTGTTTTTTTCAGGCAATGTATAGCAGAGAGCAAGGCAGTATTTCCTAGTCCAGCTACAAACTTACATGAAACAGTATACAAGCAATAACTAGCTCTGGAACAATGAATAACCAACAACCCAGCTACTCCTGGGAAAGATCCCTTGCATTTTAAATCAACAAGAAAATGATGACCCATTTTCAAAGTATAAAGTAATTCCTGTCAGATAACTAACTTTCTTTGGTGGTTCCTAACCAGGTGAAACAAGCATACAGGACTTCTGCAAAACTGCAACCCCACTTCAGGCTAAGAATCCTGCCCTCGTTTGCGCCTGATTCACTAGTCTGTCTGTGGGAACATTGCACCTTGACCTTGAACAGCAAGTGCTCATGTTTAGTGGCTAGAGAACTAGGAGGGACACTCGGAGTAGAGGCAGGCACCGAGCATAAATTTTTGAGAGCTTTTTGATCAAATGCTATAGAAGCACATTTTTTTGGCACTTCAGTTACATGTGATAAACCCCTACTGTATGAAGGTGGAGGCTGGCCATGGCAACGAAGACAGCCTGAAGGATCTTCTAGATCCCTTCAGCTACAGGGGCCCTAAATCAAACTTCCACACAGTCAGCAGGAGGTCAGAGAAGGGCAAGCAACAGTAAAACAGGAGAGGCCTCTCCTCATCTAAGCAGGTGCATAGTTTGCTGCTGCGCCACATGCTACCTGGCCTGAAGGGTTTAATTCTTGCCCTGCATGGTGCCCCAGTCTCTCTATGCAGAGGTTGTGCTGCCTCTGAGTGGGCACATTCTGCAGTGGTCAGGCTGTACAGAAAGGTCTATCTGCCTGCTAGGGTCTCAGGGAGTGAATATATATTTGCCTTCCTCCTGATAACACCATGCCATAAAATAGGCACATCTTCTTTGGAAAGAAGTACCTCACTATACACTGAGAAAGCTGTCATTCCAAATCCATTTGTTTTTTTCTCCATTCTCCTGTCTTGATGATTCAGCAGACGCGGCAGGTTTTTTCCTTCAGAAACCTGCTACATAAAACCATGTTTATTTCAGTTAACCTTTTAAACCAAAAAGCCACCCTACGGCAGCTCATCAATAATGCCTCCATAAATCACAACTGCGCAGAGTACAGAGAGAGATAATACCAAGTAATTTTGTGTGAAAAATGTGTCCAAAACTCATCTGTCTCTAGACGTTTATTTACATATAAAGAATATCCATGTTTTTAATTCCATTGAAGTTTTGCACTGACTGATTTTTAATAAAAAAATGCCTGAAGTCTGCAAATTAATTTAGCACCCTCAACTTCTATTGAAAGGATGTTGACAAGGAGTCAAGGCACATAGCACACAATGAGTGCTACTAATAGTAATAAATAACAAGGAGGGAAAATGAACAGAAACTTCCAGAGCTTCAGCAGAAAAGTGGATGAGATCATTGTTCAAGTTCTTCAAAGCAAACAGCCTTTAGGAACATTTTACTGCCATGTCCTTAGGATGCTACAGACTTTTGCTTGTGAAGGCTTTGTGATCTCTTTAATGTGGGACAGAGATTTACAATATTTGTGACTTTAACTGCGTGACTCTGCCTGTAATATTCATGCAGTGCCATGAAAACACTGGCTGGAGAACATCAACTGAGGTCGGTGGGACAGAACACTAGAGGTGACAGAAGGGAGCTGCCTGCCATACTTACGTTAAAGTCCCGACTCTATTACTCACCTGTTCTACAGATGTAGGAGATCACCTTTTTGGAGCTTGGGGATGACTTCTGCAGTAATGTGAAAACCAGCAGAAATATCCAAGCTGAAGATAGCTTGGGTTCTTTACTGTTTCTTATGAATCTGTCTCCTTGACGAGGAGAAGTCACACAGTTGACTTGTGTGTGCAAGGGAGTAAACAGACAAGTGACCCTGGTGTGGTTGGAAGTCCATGCTGTGGACATGGAAGTCTGTGTTTCCTTCCTAAGGGAAACATGAGGGAGAGGAAAGCAAAGACTACGCTGTGACTCTGCTTACTGGCTTCCATATCTGAGCCAGCACTGAAAAATAAGAATTATTTATTAATACAGGTCAGGTCAGCAGAAAGTTAGCACTTTGCTTCAAGAGCAGAGAAAACTAGAAAAACCTTGTATCCCTTATGTCTTTGATTCCCATGACTATTTCAGAGACAGTACAGCTTACTTGGTGGCAGGCTCTGAATTCACACCCAGTGACTCTCTTACTGCACCTTGTTGAGACACAATGAACACTGGCCTGCAACTGGGCTGGCTCATTGGACGCGTATGTAAAAGGATACACATTTATTTCAGAGATGATCTATGCCATGCTGGCAAGCACCCTCTCCTTCTTTTTCCCTGCCTCTGTTCTGTGCAAACTAAAGGAGTTCTTAGAAACACCTTGCACCAGCACCCGTCAGCCAGGATATTACAAGCCCTGTGACCCCAACTGAATGTACGTACACATCTGAAACTAAACCACCTCACCACTGAGTCAGGGAGAATTTCATCAGGATGTTTCTGAAGGGCAAAGAAACAGCTTGCTTTGGTGAGGAGACAATTCCACTAATCACCTGCCACGAGATGCTATGTGAAAAAGAAACCAGGCCACACTCTCTCCTAGGGGAGAAGTGTTAATTGAGCTACGTAGGTTCCGATTCTAAATCCACGCCTGCATCTGAACAGCTACAACACTAAAGTGCATCTGAGGTGCGCAAAACACAATAACAGTAACTCCAGATGATTAAAAATTCGCATTAAAAAAAAAAAAAGGCAGGTGAGCACTAATGAGAAGCATGGCATGAGACAACTGCAGGTCCCTCTGGACACCTGGCCAGAGGAGTCTTACCTGGAGGCAGCACTAATGAAGAGCTAGGAGATTCACTGCCTTCTCAAGTGCTGCCAGAAACAGGCTGCAGTGTGCTCCTTCCTTCCTTCCTTGCCCCAAGCAGACATGGCATTTACCCCTAAGCTGTCTGAGGATTTGCAGAATGAGCAATAACCCACATTATGCATCCCCTCCAAGACTAATGTAAGAGAACTGTCTTGGGGAATCATGAGAAGTGGGAGATGCATGATCTGCAGGTACCCAGGGCTTACTCACAGACATAAACTTAAGAGAACCTCTTTTGTTCAAAACCAGAGAAGTTCTGAAATAAAACTGCAATCTCTTAAGTGAAACTCAGCTTTGGTAAAGTCAATGAAAAAAATCCCTTTCATATCAGTGGAGCAGTATTAGCCCAGGATATATTTTGAAAAGCTTGAATGAGATTGTGCCAGGGCTTTAAGGATCATTGTGTACTGTACCCTGCCAGTTTAAATGATGACTACAAAGATCTGTTATAAAACTTTTTTTCAAGGGAGGCAAAAGCTTTCTCTGTGTCACAGTTTTTAATATACTGTGACTCTTGCTCATAGTAAATTAGGTTATTTATCCCCGTTATTTATATGCGCTGCTGTAACACTGTAACAAAACAAAGTGATAGATGCACCTATACCATTAGTCAAACTCAATAAAAAAGCAACAGCAACTGTGTGTAACTTTACCCTATTGTTATCAATTTATATATAAGACAAATTCTTCAAGCTGTGACCATTTGAAAGTAAATTCTCTACCGTTGCAGACTTGCCAGCAATTACTTTGTCCTCTGATCTCAAAATGTTTCCCAGACTGCTGGGACATCACAGGGGCCTGATGCTTATCTCATAGACCTTATCCCACTTCATTTTCCTGGTTTCCAGAAAAGCTGTTCATTATTACACCCCTGAAATTGAAGACAGAGTGAAGCCACTGGTCAGCAATACAGGATGCAGAGGTCATCCATTTTAAGAGTTCAGAGTCTAAGCCAAGCAGAATGTCAAAGGCAGAAGCAAACCCTATTGGACTGCAGGCTAACTCCACCTGCCTCCTGCAGATAAATTTTACATTTAGATGTGTAGGGACGACTCCCACTGCAGTCAATAAAAATTGTGCTCAACCAGCATTACTTGTCACCAATCCAACCACTCATTCTGGAAGTCTTTTGCTGAAAGAGAGGGGAGTATTTGGGCGACATGCTCTTCTGATACTGTGTTTAAACTAGCTCAGATTCCCACGTATAGTATCTTAGTGCTACCAGCTTCCCCGTAATAATCACTTAATTTATGCTATTCATTTACATTCTATTCCAAAATGGAATTCTATTTCACTGGTATATTAAAAATGAGCCTACTAAAGAACAGCACCTTTTAAAATAGTAACAGATGGGAAAGTATGTAGAGTTCTACAAATTTAGATCCCTACTTTAAAATTAATTAAATACATTAAAAAACTGATTATGTGGTACCTGCCTTTCGTTTCTTAAAACATGTGCTTATGGTTTTATTGCATGAGCCAGCATATCATTTTATAGACAGATGCAGCAAGCCTAGGCAAAAAAATACAGGGAAAATATTCATCCCTTAATTGCTAATTATGTTTATAAATTCAGATTTTCGAATGAATTCTATATCAGACTACCCCTCAAGCAGCAGTGCGCCCACAGAACCAATCTGTGGATGTGTGTACACCACAACCCCTTTCAAGAGCATTTTTCCTGCCTTTATCTCACGTATGTAGGAAAATCTATTTGCATCACATCATATCACATTTATAAATGAGGATTTTTATATTTTTGAAGAAATTAGCTCTAGGTTTGAAATTTGTTTTCACAATGTCCTAGGCTGAGGGCAAAATGTTATTTTTATTCATTAATTTCTTTGCAATTCATGAAACTTCTCAGTTAAATGGAATAAGTAAGTGGATGGGCTTCTCTGGGATTTAGAATCATAAATTGCTTTTGACACAGAGTGTTATCTTAATGATCATATTTTTTAAACTGTTAACCCATTCTTAATTGTGTTTTATCTTTCATATCCTCCTGGTTTTTCTTCTATTTCCAAGATGTTACCGCTTAATTTAGACCATTTTACTCTCGTAATAATTAGTTTGTTTTTACTATGCTCGTTTCATGGCTTTGAAGTCAATTCCTTATGCAGGCACGTTGTTCCAATCATCTTACACTTTACTTTACAAATACGGGCACAAAGAAGCTACAGTCTCAGATGCATTTAGAGGGATGCTTAACTCAGAGCACAGATTCAGCACAATAAAGGTTATCTATCACCCTACCGATTATTTGCAAGCCAAGACTGACTTACACTATTTGCAAAGTAAACTCCTATTCAATCTGAACAAAGACAGCAAAATATGCTTTAAGATATTTTTAGCTGTTCAGCGAGCTGAGAAAGGGTGACAGCGATTGCACTGCAAACATTTCCCTTTCTCTGTACCGCCGGGGGGGCGCTGGGAGCCCGACGGGGGTGATGAGCATCGCTCGGGTCCGAATCGTGCGGGACGATTTACCGCAGCTCCTCCAGCATCTCTTTGATTTCCCGTTTCCCGATTCTACCAGCCCAGCGCCGCGTTGTTTTCTTCGACCCGCTTTACGAGCGAGTTAATGCGTTTCTTCTCAAGAGACCTTTAAGCTTAAAATATTTCTTTAATTAACGGAGCCCGATCTTAAAGGGACAAAGCCGGCCGCGCGGGGTGCGCGAATCCCACGGTTCCACAGGGCAGGGCTGGGAGAGGGATCGTGGCTCCAACTTCTCCCCGCGGCTCTCGCCGAGCTCGGCAGGGCAGGGGCAGGCAGGGGAGAAGCCTCCCGGCCGGCCCGCTCCGCTCCCACCCTTCCCGCCGGCTCTGAACTTCTCCAGCACAGACCCCCCGACCGCGCCCGGGGGAGGGGCTGCGCTGCCTCCAGCCCCGCGTGGGGAAATCGCCTCCCTGCTTCCACCTCCACGCACTCCCCCAGGCAGAAAAGGTGCCCCCTTGCCTCCAGCCCCACGTGGGGGAGGCGCCCCGATGCCTCCCTCCCCAAGCAAGGAAGGTGCCCCGATGCTTCCAGCCACACGTGGGGGAGGCGCCCCGATGCCTCCATCTCCACTCGCTCCCCTCATGCGGAGAAAATGCAGCGCTGCCTCCACTCCCACGCAAGGAAGGTGCCTCGATGCCCCCACCCCCACGCGGGGAAGGAGCCCCCCTGCCTCCAACCCCCCACACTCCGCGCACACGCAGCAGATGCTGTGCTGCCTCCATCGCCACGCGGGGAAGATGCTCCACCACCTCCATCCCCACGTGGGGCAGATGCTGCGCTGCCTCCATCCCCACGCGGGGCAAGCGCCCCGCGGCCTCCATCCCTACTCGCTCCCCCCATGTGGAGAAGATGCTGCGCTGCCTCCACTCCCACGCAAGGAAAGCGCTCTGATGCCTCCATCTCCACGTGGGGAAGGAGCCCCCCTGCCTCCAACCCCATGCGGGGATGGTGCCCCGATGCCTCCATCCCCACGGGGAAGGTGCCCCGATGCCTCAATCCCCACTCGCTCCCCCCACGCGGAGAAGATGCAGCGCTGCCTCCACCCCCACGCGGGGAAGGCGCCCCCCTGCCTCCAACCCCACGCACTCCGCGCACACAGAGAAGGTTCCCCGATGCCTCCATTCCCACGCAAGGAAGATGCCCCAATGCCTCCACTCTCACGCGGAGAAGGCGCCCCGATGCCTCCATCCCCACGTGGGGAAGATGCCCCGATGCCTCCATCCCTACGCGGGGAAGGAGTCCCCCTGCCTCCAACCCCACGCACTCCGCGCACACGGAGCAGATGCTGCGCCGCCTCCATCCCCACGCGGGGAGGATGCCCCGCCGCCTCCATCCCCACCCGCTCCCCTCACGCGGGGAAGATGCCCCTGGTCCCGCGCCCCGCTGCCCGCGGCGGGGAAGGTGAGTCCCTCCGCCGCTCCCTCCGCAGCGCCCGCCCCTCCCGGCGGAGCCGCCCCGCCCGCCGCTGCCCTTCCCGAACAATGAGCCGGGGCGGCGCGGCCCCGGGGCACCCCCGGCTGCCGGCGCGGGGAGGTAACGGGGCGGCCCCATCCCGGCGTGGGGGATGCGGGCGGAGGGGGGCGGCGTGTGTGTGTGTGTGTGCGCGGAGAGGTGTCTCCCGGGGGTCGGGAGAAAGAAAGAAAAGAAAAAAAAAAAAAGGAGGGGACGATGGGGTGGGGAGGGAGGGAGGGAGGAGGCGGCGCCGCCCCGCATGTCACCTCCCCGGCGCCGGTGCCGCCGCGATCCGGCGGGAGCCGCGGGTGCCGCCCGCGCCCTGCGCGCTTTGTGCGTGCGGCGGGGCCGCCACCATGCGGGGGGAGCGGCGGCTCGGGGGGAGCGGCCGGCCCTGAGCGCCCCCGCGGTACGTACGGGGCACCCCGGCACGAGAGCGCTCGGATTTGGGGTGGGGAGCGGGAGGAGGAGGAGGAGAGGGAGGAGGAGAGGGAGGAGGAGGAGGGTTTGTGCTGCGCGGCGTCCGCTGGAAGAGAAAATCCCATCCGTGGAGCCATATGGATTCTTCGCGGCGGAGCTTAGCGGCTTCTTGCTTCCATAGTTTTCAGGCGGGGAGCGCGCAGGGTGTGTTTTTAGCAGGGCTCTAGCCTGCTCAAGAGAGCTTCAACAGATAATGTTTGGAGAAGCGGTGCTTTCCAGGAATTTAAATGAGACCTTTTTTAAGGGTTGCTTCTCCCGGCTCTTCTATTAGTTCTATATTTGCTTGTGCGGATTGGGCTTATAAATAGTTAGGCGGTCGTTCTAGCATGTAAAAATCGATATTCTGAAAGAGAAAAAGAATTCACCTCTAATAAGCGGTGTAGATTTCTTTTCCTTACATGTTTTGTCGGGAACATTACCATCTCTAATACTCAACTACCATTTGTAGTTTATTCTGCTGTGGTAATGTGTTTCAGTTTTTTTTTTCAATTTTTGATGAGGTTACTCTTTCAAGTAATTTAATTGATAACTTGGAGTAAGATTCAGTCGTTTCTTCGCATGGAGAGAAATGTTAAGTGGTAGGCAGCAGCAAACCTCAAGGTTAAGGTTTTTCTCCTTTTTCAATCTGATTTTCCTTTTTCAGTCTTGCAAACTTTCTGAACTTTAACCCTTTGCAATGAAACTTTCCAGGCGTGGTGTCTGCATCCAGGTAATTTTAATACATATATATGCATATTTTTTTTATTGTTTGGAAAACTCATGTAAAAATAATTCAGCTGGCTTTGGTAGTTTGGGACTTTTGGATATGGGAAAAGAATTACTACGTTTTTTCCACTTAAAGACGAAGCTCTTGCAATTTTCTTTAACAGGGTTTTTTTTTATTATTTTAATTCTTTTGAAGTATAGTTTAGAGGTATTTTTCCTTCATATGCACTTTCCGATTGAAACACCATTTCACTGGAAATTTTGCAGTGGTTACCTACTGGTTTTGTGTGTATGTCTTGTTAAGAGTAAAAGCTGCACTATTGGGAAAAGAAGTGCTGTTTGTTGCTGAATGGGAGGCTCCAATAAAGGTTTTGGAGGTAAGGGCCAGCCTGTGTATTCAAACCCAAGGGTATTTGGCACTGAATCTGCAGCTGACAACAAAGGGGCATCTGGGCAGACCCCTCTGCTGAAGCAGGCAGATTTCCACTTGCCGTTTGCTGTGAAAAATGTTGGATTTGAGATAAGTGAAGACTTGGAACAATTTGTAGGTAGAAGTCTTCTGTGACAGAGTTTAGGACCTCCACAACTCCTGATGTGGTAGTGACAGAACTCTGTTTTTTCTATAGTTTGTCTGGGCAGAAAACAGGATTTCCCAGCATTGTCCACATAGCACATTCGGAGTTGGAGGATGTGTACGAAATATTAGAGGTTTGTTACAAAGTTGCAGACTCCTGCATCTGTTTTGTAATGCATTAGAGGAAAGGAAAATGAAGGCCAAACAATAGAGAAAATATAAAAACTTTGTAAGAGGAGGCTAGAGGGATGTTAGAATTACACATGTAAATGCCCCAGTGGAAAGACATTTTGGGTTAAGTTACATGTTCATGTTATCTCTGCCCTTCTTTGAAGTCTTTAAAATGTTTGTTATATGCCCTCTTAGAGTAAGCGTTGATTTCTGCATATTTAAAATCAGGAGATACCATTTCCTTATCTAAAATTAAGAAAGCAAAATAGAAAATAGTTGTAATCCTACAGAATTTGATTTTTTTTTTCTATTTCATATTAGTGAAATGAGATAAAAGAGCATGCTGTTGGTAGCTTCCTAATGATTGCATTGTGAATTGATGCTGTGTATCTTAGTTACTGCATATACTAGTGGAGCATGCTGGATTTTACATAAGTTGTTGGAATGCTACTGGTCCATCAGAAATTGTATGCAAATCTCTCTGCAGTAATTTTGAGATTGCGTTTTGGGAACTTCTCTGTATTTGCTAAGCAGTTGGCTGGCAGTTTACAGAGGAGTACTTGGGCATATGGTATTGGCTCATTTTCCATGTATTAATCTACTAATGACATTAAAAGAAGCCAAAATATATTAAACACCTGTTTAATACGAATTATCTTGATAAGAAATTGCTGCAAATACTAATAAAATTGCAAATGTATACAAATGCTGTGTGATCAGCATAAAGGTAAATCCAGGGAATTGGGTCGGTGGGAAATCTGTTGGTGTGCAAAGGTCTGTTAAGATGCTGTTTCTGCTACGAAAAGGATGGGCACCCCTGTGACACCATAACTTTGCAACAAAGACATAGTGGGAACTTCGTTCAAGGAAGGGAAAATCTGGCTTTGCTGCTGCTTTCATAGAAAATAATTTTTGTCATTGTCAAATAAGGCTGTTGGCTTCCTCAGAGTAAAGGTTTACAACCCTTAAATAGCTCCTCCTGACTCTAAGCAAATCCCTTTCATGCCTTTGAAGTCTGTTAGAAAGGTTGGCTAGTAACATTGGTACTGATGAATGAAAAATAAAGTGAGTTAAAACATGAGATACTTTTCTTTAAATTGTCTCCCTTGTTGTTATTATTACCAAGCATTAGACTGCTGCACTTGAATATAATTAATGTAGTAAATGGTTTATTAGGCACCATCTGAACTTTTGTCTTGTTTAATTATAGAAGCTTAGTGCAGTGGTCTGTGTACAATATTTGGCCCAAATAATTGCTTTCAGACTTATATCTGGCCATGGTTATTTTTGGAGCAGCTGCATGCATGGGGTTTTCCTGAACTTTGCACTTTTTAGGCTCTCCTTTGTAGTACTGGCCACTACATTTCCAATTTACATAACTATAAGCAGTTGCATTGTGATTTTGCTGGTAGTAATTCAAAGCATTTGTTCTGTGTAAGGTCATATGCAGTATGTTTCGATCTTCCATAAAACTCTGGCATTCTTATTTAGGTACCCACCAAACCATGACACAGATGGAAACATTGCAATTTTGTTTTTTCCTGAAAGTTTTTAAATGGTTACTGAACTTAAGTCCAGTGATATTGTTTGTCTTGAAAATTATTTTAAGAATGTAAAAGCAGTGGCATGTGGTGAAATCTGGAATTTATTAAAACTCATGGTGCGATACTTAGGCTACAAGATCATATGAAAAGCTGACTGTAACTACCATATTATATCTGAGAGTAATGTAAAAAAACTCCTAATATTTGTTATGGGTCTTACAAGCATTTTGTATTTTAGATTCAGTCTTTTCTATGGTGCAACCGTAGAAAATTGATTATCTTCATCAGTAACACTCTGAGAAAAGCAATTTTGTAAAGAAATTAAGAATTATTTTTATTTGGACTCAAAACTTTTCATGATCTAGAAACAGGGCTTCAGTATTTGGCCTTAAGGGCAAAGCATGCCAAAATTGTTATGTTTGTCGTATACTTTTTTCAAAGACTGGCTACTTCCAGGAGGATAAACACTTGAAGAGTTAAATGTCAGGGAGCTGTTGCCAGTGTTCTTGATGAGGGTCCTTGACCTTGGGAGCTTGCTCCTGACAGATGCTCTGACAGAGCCTGTTTGTCTACAGGCCTTCAAAGCCCTCTTCAACACCAGCCACTTTAGAAAGGCTGTGAAGATGGCCATGGAGATGGCCTGAGGTTCAGTGGGAGCTGGGGAAGCAAAGCAGAGCTGGGCTCTGGGATGTGGTGGCCTGGATCAATGTTACATTTCATTGGAAATGCAACCTTACATCTGTTCATGTGTGTTACTGCATCGTGCTTTCTCGGAAATCTAAATGTAAATAAAAATTAAATGTTATTCATTGCGTAGCACTGTAATTGTGATTGGGATAGTATTCACCACAGTTTTTGTACAATCCCCTGTTTATTGTATTAAATTGTATAAATACTATCTGAGATTAGGGTGTTTTATAGCTAGGGTTGTGAAGTGACTGCGACTTCACTCTGGGGACTGAACACAAAATCATGTGAACCAAATGGTGATTAAGTGTGGAAAGGAAAGTTTCTTCTTCCCTTGTGATGCGTATCTGTCTGGGTGGAAGATACATGGCCCACCAGATGCAGAGGTGAGATGGGGTGATGTGTTCTGCAACTTCTTGAATCAATTAAATCATGGATGGAGCCAAGGGTCCAGAGAGTGTAAAGTTTGTTGAGGAATCTTTATAGGATCCTCCGTTTAAAGTAGCTCTGCTATGCTAAGTTCTGTATTTAGTTTTGGTGTTGGAGTTGCCTTTCAGTCTATAACTGGAAAGATTCCTTCTGGTCTGATCACTGTCATGTCTGTCCCTCAGCAAAGGCTCTGATCCTTTCTCTACAAAGTGCCAAGTCTCTCCTGCCTGTGATGTTCTGTCTGAGGGACAGGGTCCAAAGTAAACACTTTCTGTGTATAAAAATGTGGTGATGTGCTTTATGATCACGTCCAAAATGCCCTCAGACTTTGCATAACTGAGTAATGCAGAATTTTACATTCTTTTATGAGGCTGGTTCGTAGAGAAGAAGATGCTGATTCAAAGTCATGTTTCAACACAATGCATTGCAAATCTGAAAAATGTTGTAGGTATTTTATCATTCACTATGCACATCAGGAAGCATTTGACTCCGGACTGGCAACTGGGTATCAGGCCATTCCCCCTTATGCTGCACTGGTGAATGGAGGTCAGTAACAAATGAAAGCTGTTACCATCTGATGGGCTGTTTAGTCACCTGTGAAATGTGGTTTCTAATAGACAGGTTTCCACATTGTAGAAGCAGCAACTGCAATTAGATGAGCAGAGCCAGCTCCCTCGTCGAAAGTTAGAGTGGCTAACAAGCACATCAGGACTCATCTTAGCCTTGAACTGATCCTGCCAGTCAAGTGTTTCCAAACAGAGTAGGGAGGCATGATTGCTAATTGTCCTCTGCCTGCTGGTGGAGAAGGAGTGCATTTTATTGTCAGAACTGTTGGCCTGTCTCTCCTAGGAAGGCTTAATCTGTAAAAGCAGAAAAAACTAGAGCACACAGCAGCAGCCATGAGGTGCTGGCTCCATCTGAAGTAGCTTGCAAAATGTTCACAAGCTTCACTGGGTTTAGGATTTCATCCCATGAAAGCATTGTAGAGCGCATACTGTATCTCCCAGTGAAGCTAATCATGTCCAGACTTGATAGTGGTTACTGACAAATTGGCTGAGAAGTCCATGATTAATTTTAACAAATGAGTTTTCTTTGAATGCAAGCTCACGCATGCCAATTATAACAGTATGCCTGTGATAAAATTAGGGTTTTTTTTCCTTTAAGCCTCAGATCTGCTGGTGACTGATTATTTTTTCCAGTGTCATTGGGGAAGACATACAACCCAGAAGTGCTCTTTCTCCCCCCCAGATACCCTAAGTACAAAATAAGGTTCAAAGTGGTTGCAATTTTATTTTTTTTCTATTGGGTAAGGATTATTTAATGTATTGCATTATAATTTGGAAAGCCTGTAATGTCTTCAGTGAACTACCCGCCTTATACCTAGCCCTGTAAAATCAGAGAAAGGTGTTACGCTGCCTTTAAGTAGGCTTTGTATCTACACCCTTGTGAGTCTTGGTTTGTATTCCAGCTTCAGGCTCTTTTCAACAGGAGACAATAAACTTTGGTGGTAGGAAACAAAGATCTTTTAGCAAACATACGTGAGTTGGGTCATATTTTGATGTGCTGAAGAAGCTGTTTTTAAAACAAGACCTGCTTGGGCTAAATATATCATGAGGCATTACAGAGGAAGCATTAAGAATAAGAGGAGTGCAGGAATTTTTTGAAGAAGGCAGTGTACACTGATGTTTTTTTCCCCAAAGATTGTGATGCTAGCATAGAAATTGCATTATAGCTGCATAGACCAGAAGAATTATTTCTTAAGAACACAAATACAGGTTATAGGAAAATGAAGCAGTGATATGGTTTTAGACATTTAAGTTTGATATAGTCTTGCAGATGGATGCAAGGCTGAGATCTTACTGCCTTGACTCCACACACAGACCTTTTATTAGCACAGCTGAAGGGCACAGAATATCAACGGTGGTTTTACACTGATGAGTTTGCATGGCTGTAGCTCTGTGTGTTGACATTTTCTTTATAATATCCCACCTTTTTTTTCAGAAGCACATCATTCAGCCATAAAACACATGTTCTGATTTAAAGCATAGTTAAAAGGTCTACTTAGTGGAAGAAGTTTTACTAAGTATGAAAATGATTGCTTTGACAAAATGGAGAATAATGTGGCATTAACAGGGAGAACTCGTTTTTTCTTTCTTTTCTTTCTTTTTTTTTTTCTGGTTTTGTTTAACATGCATAACTCTCGGTACCCTTAGAATTTAAAAGACATTTAGAAATCTGGAAGCCCCTTAAAAGATTGTTTCTTTCATTATCTTGAGAAAAAGTAGTTTCTGTGCCTGCATAGTGATTATGTTTCAGAAACAGTTCTTAGGGATTTTATTATGTGCTGAAACATATGTTTATAAAAAAGACTATAACCTGGTGGAAAAAGTGTCTTATAATAATAAACCTGTCGATGGGCCATATGCTGCCATCAGTATGTTTGAAAAAATAAATTCTTCTACAAGTGTTAAGTAAGTTTACAGCCCAAGTGTTAAGTTAGGGTCAGACCGTGACTAGCCCGTTGTGGATTGAGAGGGGGAGGAAAGTGCACGCAGATCCTCTTCATGCTCTTTTCATTACCTCACATGGCGTCCAGCGAGTTGGAGTGGGGTAGCACCCTTTCCCATACGGCAGTAGAGGCTGTTCGAGTTCTGTAGGAGACCAAGACCTCCTCCTGCAGCTTTCCTTGGCGCTCCACAGGTTTGTGTTGACCCAGCACAGGGTTGTGTGTTTTTTAAAACTTGGCTGAGCTTTGCGTGGTCTCCTGAGAAGAGCAAGCCTCTGAGGTAGATTATCTGCGTTTAAAAGGTGACGGAACAGTCAAGTGAAGCTGGTACGAATAATGAACTCTAACCATGCAATTGGATGAGAAACATGAAAAAAAAACCAAACCTAACTCTTCTTCCTATGTACTGGGAGATAATTTGTATTCTATGGATTTTTTTTGTGCTCGTATCACCATTTTTGTTTTTTTCAGTGTAGGTGACATGTTCATTACAAAATCTTTTGTTTCTGAAGCACAAAAGTAAGATGCAGTAGGTCAAAGAATGATCAAAAGACACATCTGTGTGGGATCAGTGTTTGGTAAATGTAGACACTTTCAAGCCTTTTCTACTGTGGATGCACTTGCATAGCTCCTGTGAATGGGAGTCACTCATGTGTGCATCTCAAGAAGAACAGGTCGCTTTGTAACTGAGGCACTTTCTTTGCAGTAACATGCTTCACCGAGAAGTGTTTTTAATGTCCTAATGTTTTTCACCACTGATTAGCTGCATACTTCTTGTTTCCCTGTTAGTTCAGCAGGTGATAGTCATTGTCAAAGGAAATACCAAATATTAAGGAGAATTGTTTAAAATAGTTGACCGTGCTGAAGAATGTACCAAGAGATGTGTGAGATTGCTATAGTATTCATTATCAAAATCGGGATTGTGAACAGAGCAGTCCCCACCAGGAGCGAGTTTCTTACTCACAGTCTTTTCAGGGTTCATCAAAGCTTTTAGTTCGCCCAGGGGAAATTTTCTTCTTGAGGGCTAAGATCTTCCCCCTGGGTTTCCCTGCCCAGAATTTTGAGGAGTTACATTGTGTCTAAGTGTCCAAGGCTTCCAGTCTGGAAGAGGGCCTTGGAGACTGAAGGATTAGAGCGGGAAGAGGGAATAAGCTGCAGTAGATGCACCAATGCACCTAGACCCCAGCACGGAGTTTGCAATCACTGTGGAAATGGATTGGAGGGAAGTACTTGGGAATAATGTGGATGTTCCCCGGGAAAATTCTTGTGTGCATCAGAGAGTAAGGCTAAGTATGGATTGAGGGAGTAGTACAATGATAGTAAGTCTGGGGAGGAAACCATCTGTCCTTACCTTTCCAAGAGAGGCACTTTGGTACTGGCAAGATTTGGAAGCATCCTAGGACTGTTTCTCTTCAGCCTGATGAAATCTCGCTCCCCTGTGGAGACTCTGAAGTCCAGCCAAGTTCTTACACCCAGCTGGACCTGAGGGAAGGGTCCTGGGCTTCGGTGCTGCCTCCTGAGCACAGCTGATGAGGTGATGGAGGAGCCTACAGTGGGCCAGACTGGTACGCCTACAGTACTTACAAGCCAACATGTGGTGTTAACTGCAGCGCTCAGAATTTGTACAAACCCACATTTAGTAATAAAATAGCCTGCAGCTAGTCAAAGGCACCAGTAGTAGCCAAGCAAATTTAGAACGTCTAAGCCAACCATTTTTAAGTTATGACGAGCCAAAAAAAATTAGGACACGGTCCAAGAAATGGAGAACACCTCACTTCTCTGGAACTCTCATATCTCCAAGATGCCTTGGCTGATCTACCTCAAACTTTCCAGAGAAGCTTTCCTTGGCACAAGACCGTGACTGTGAAATTTCATCTGACTGGGTTTTACTTTGTTGAAGTTAGGAAGGTTAGAACTGGAATTGGTTACAGAAAGCTAATCTCTCTGTTAGAAAAACTTCTGCATAGTTGATAGTCATTCCTTCTTAATTGTTCACTGCTATTTCTTGCTCAGGCTGTATTTTTGCTATTTATTTTATGGGTTTTCTTTTGGTTTAAAAGAATTTTAAAAAATTCTTTTAAAAGAAAAAATTCTTTTAAGGGTAAATTCAGAACACTATATCTTGGAGTTAATTTGCACATGGCTCTGTACAGGCATATGTGGTAAGGCAGAAGCCATTAGCCCTAGATTCACTGGAGAAGGAATCACAGTTGGAGTCCTACTCCCACCTGACTATCACTGGAGAGCTTTTTGGGGTGTTGGGTTTGAGAGCTCACTGTTTAATACAGCTTTTCCCTGCTCTGCTTGGTAGAAGAGGCTGTCTCTGTTGGCCTAGTTTTACTCTCACCTCCAGGCAAAAAATGTTTCTGGTTGACGGCCACCTTGTACTTCAGAGTTTCTCTAGCAGCAGCTCCTGCTGTGGAAAGCCATGAAGGTGGCAATAGCCTAAGATCAGTGTTTTCCATGTGTGCTCTTTATCTGTTCTTCATTGTGTCTAAACATCTGTAATCTGAACCTTCTAGATGGCAGAAATTGCAAGATTTCATACAGGCATTAGAAAATACAGAGAAAATGTTTGTGGGCCTGGAAGTGCTTTTTATTTTTCATATTAGGGGCACTTTGACTATGACTTGATTCTGTATAGGAATGAGACCTGGTTATGCACCAGCCCTTTCTGCCACTCAGAGTGGAGGGTCCTGGATGATGTTAAGACCAAAGTGTGACATTGCAGATACTTACTGTTACTAGATGGAGCCAAATGAGGAAAGGTCTCTAAATATGCTGGATTTAAAGACGCTGAATTATTGTGACTCGGTCACTATAGACAGAGTGAGCAGACCTGGAACTGATGTCAGGCTAGAATGAGCCCTCACCTCAAGGCAGGCGCTGAGAGTGTTTGAAGTCAATCTTTGACTGTATTTTTCTTTCCTTGGCTTGAGTTTAAAAGCACCAGGAGAGACTTGGCTGAAGTCAGGAGGTGCAGCTCCTGGTAGAGACAAGGTGCTGTTGATCACTCTTTGGTAGGACTCTCCTAGGCAGGATCACTCAGTGCCTACTGAGCTCTGCAGCTCATGAGACCAGGAGGTGCTCCAGTCTTTGTTCTGTTGGCCATCTATACTGGCACAAGCATCTGTAGCAGAGGGAGGTTACTGCTTCTTGCCTAACACACCCCACACCAAACATACAACTGTCTGTCAAGATACAGTAAATTATCACAGGTTAATTCCTGAAAACGGATGTTGGCATAGAATACCTATCAGAAGGTTTTCTGTTTGCTGAGGCGTTTTATTATTAGGAGCACTAAAAAGACCAGCAGAGCCAGCTAAAAATCAATCTGCCACGATGTAGGCAGCCAATGAGAGGAGTGTAGGGTGGGTTGTAATGTGATCTGTAGTGTGATTACAGCTACTTAAACCACTGATCAGATATACTGCTACAGTCTGCAAAAGCTGCAAGCAGTAGAGGAACCCTGCTGAAAACTCCTGGACCACAGAATTAAAATAATTAAGCCTTGCAGTCACTGGAATATACAGTATTCTTGCAAGGTTGTCTTGAGATAAATAAGGGCACAGATGAAGCACACTATATACGTGGGACATTGCTTTTTTCACGTGTGATGCACAGGCTTTTAATTTTTTCTAAAACAATAGCTAGTTGCAGTTAGACCTGCCCGGTGAATTCTTCATGTGGTGAAGTCCAAAACCCACAACCATCAAAGTAGAAATGCAAAGCAAAATATAGAAGGATGCATCTTTTGATTCCTGAGCTATCTTAAGTATCACTGCTTTGCATAGAGACTTCCTGAATGATTTTTTCAATAAGCAGGGTCCTGATGGAGGAGCATTTCTAGAAATAGTGTGTCTGCACGCTTCAGACTGCAGAGCTGCAATGTTACTACTGGTGCTACTACCTCCCATGTTTGCAGATGAAAGTTTCCAAGCAGCCTCATAAACCCATTGCACAAGCTGAGAGAAGAGATAGAAAACTGCATAGCCTGTAATATTCTAGTATTGTCTATTGTTGCAGTAACCCCTGCTGTGTTTGGAAGGTCTCAGGCATACCAGCACCATGCCTAATTGGTCTAGTAGCCAGTAATAGTAATTAATAGCCTTAACTGCTGAAAAATTCAGGATAGCTGAGATAGATATCTAATCCAGCTCAAGAAAGAACCTCAAGAAGTCCTCTTTCTACAGTAGTTTGCTTTTTGATAGTGCCACTTCAACCCTGTTTCTGACTTTCCTCACTTATTTTCTAAATAATAGTTAAAAACTTTAAAATAATTAAAATACCTCCCATTAAATCTTTGCTATTATTTCCTTATTTACTGACTCTAACATTTTAAGTAAGTCAGGCAGGAACATTACCAGACAATGATACAGCTGTGCAAAATAAAGCTGTTAGATGGACGCTGCTGGAGTTTTTTAACTCAAAACTGTATTATAAGTGCTGAATGCACCCAGTAAGTATATGTGATAGAGTATGAAGTTTTCCTTACCTTACCACTGGATTAAAGTCAGCCTCTTTACATGAGATTCCTCCCCTCATTGGACTGGAATCAGCTATAAAGCAGAACTGTGGTCAGTAACAGCAGAGCAATGAGAGTTGCTTATTATCCTCACTGTCCAAGTTTCTCAGAAAGTAATACTTGGTACCACATCAGTTCCACTGTGGTTTTGAGATATAAACTGAAATTGAATTTTTCATTCAGATCTGCTAAACAGAGCGGTTATATTTTTGTTCTTTGAAATGTGATACCTTTTTAAGCAAAAGATTTCCCTCAATTTCCGTCCAGCTGGGGCGAAGTTACAAAGGAAGAAGATTGCAAGTCCATTGTATAAGAAGTACTTGGGAAAATTACAAGTGACTTGGAAACAAGCTTGACAAATAAAAAGTTTCATCAAGTAAAAGACAGATTGAGTCAAGACTTGCAGCAATGATGACTGGTTCATAGGTCTTGGAGATGGTTCAGGTTAGGGATCCTACCACTCCCGAGGTTTTGGAAATCAAGAAGTGATGATGCTTGAGGAAACATGACTAATGTGGAGTCATCAGTCACTGATTGAAATACTGGAAATGTAGCAACTATAGAGAAAGTACATAAAATATGTATTATATTAACAGTATTATATTTTCCAAGAAAGACATTGCTTTTAGAAAGCAAAAGTTGTGTACTAGAAGTCTGTTTCCCCCCTCTGATTCTCTGATGTCCAAGCCAAGTGGAATTGATTTTAAACTAAAGACACCGATGTGCCTGTTTCTCACAACAATGTGCTTGGCAGATAGAATTCACATAAACTTGGATTCTCTGACTCCTGGAAAGGAAAGTGTATACGTTACCCACTGACGGAAATGTGCACTCCTCTACAGCATCCCCTTGGGCATGTTCTATTTAAGTGGCTTGACAATATGTGGTTATTCCTCATGTGCTTGTCCATACTCGATTTCTTTAAGGAGACAGTGACATTTACAGTATCTGCAGTCTGGAATACTGCTTTTAATACAGCTTTTAATTATCATTTCCATTTATTGAAAAAAAAAATCTTAAAAGAGACCTTGGAATGGCGATGGCATGGAAGGTTTAAGAGACAGAAATTATTACCTAAGTGTGGTGATAAAGTTAGAAAATACTTTAAAGAAATCAGGCTTTCCATTTCCAATCTGAGCCATACAAATTCTTTTCCTTTAATTTCCCTTCCCTCATGGCACGTAAGTGTGCTCATTCCTTCATCAGAAATTATTCAGACCTGAGGGACACTTGTAATTTGGAAGTAATTAGTAAATAAGTCTGATAAATACTATCCATTGAGAATTGTGAAGGCATATTCTTAAAGAGCTGTATCAAATTTAAACAATTAAAGCTTAAAAAAATTATCAGTAGTTAGTATGATAAGTCCAATTCATCATAAATTGGTTCGCTGTTAATTTCTGCTGCTTTCAGAGCAATCTGAAGAGAGTTAGTAATCTCAAAAGTAGTTAAAATAGAAAAAAGAGAAAAATCTGTAAAAGTAAAGTATCTTTAGACTGAAATGTGACAGTATCCAGCTAGCTGATTTGTAATATAAACTTGGGGTATGTGTTGGAGGTCAGGTCTTGTGTGCAAATGCAGTCAGTGAGGTTCTGCATCCAGAGCTAGACCTTAGGCCTGTGGATACTCCTTCCTCCCCAATGAACTTGAAACAGGATTTATTTTTGATGTTCTGGGTCACAACACGTTGTCTGTCTGCTTGTGTAAGAAAAGCTTGATGGTACTCATTTTCTTATGCTGAAGTCATAGAATCACAGAATAGTATGGGTTGGAATTGACCTTAAAGATCGTCCAGTTCCAATCCCCCTGCAATGGGCAGGGATATGTCCCAACAGATCAGGCTGCCCAAGGCTCCATCCAGCCTGGCCTCGAACACTGCCAGAGGTGGGGCATCCACAGTTTCCCTGGGCAACCTGTGCCAGTGCCTCACCACCCTCATGGTGAAGAAATTCCTCCTTATCTCTAGTCTCGATCTTCCCCTCTCCAATTTATAGCCATTGTTCCTAGTCCTATCACTACATGTCTTTAAAAAGTCCCTCCCCAGCTTTTTTGTAGGCTCCTTTCAGGTACTGGAAGGAAGTAAAAAAAAATCCAGCTCATGAGGCTGCTACTGTTTGCAGGAACTGGGCTCTTTACGTGAGAAAACAGAACATGGGGTACAAGATATGTTTGAACAAACATGGTTTGTAAGTAGACAAGTCTACCACTGCCCATAAATTAATCTTAAAATCTTTGTATTCCTCTACTTAAATGTCACTTTAGGATTGTGAGATGCAATGTTGTTCGGTTCCGTTTACTACTGGTGGCAGATTTCCTACCACTGAGTGTGGATTACCAACACTTTGCTCTACTACTTCAAGTCCAAGTACAGATTCACAAGAATTTTATTCTTTTGCCACAGGAGAGCAGTCACATCAGAATATTTTGCACAGATACTGAAAAATCTGAGAAGTTTGGAGTGGATTGAACACAGCTGAAGACTGGAACAAGAGTCCCATCACTGCTTGACATCATTTATGCTTGCTGCCAGTTTATGCTTCTTGCATCTTTATACCCAGATTTAGCATGAACTTCAATGCATTTTCCCCCAACAGCTTAAAAAAAAATCCCAACCTAATGAAAGTAGCAACATATTGCTTTGCTTGCAGTCACGTTGTGTAGTAGAGTGCATACCTACTATAGTAGTTTTAACTGTAAACTATCTACTATCATATGCTGATGCAAATCAAAAAATAAAAGCAAGAATCATGAAAATGTTAGAATCATTAAGCATTAGCTTTTAGATCAGACTAAATATCTTCTTATAAAATTTATTTAGTGTCTGAACAGGATTGAAGCAGGATTGCACTCCATCCACAGAATAGGTTTGACAGGATTGGGTGTTGCTACGGAATCAATCTCTGTTAAAACAAAGATTTCCTTTTCAGAATAGCCTCTTTTTATGTTGGCAGAGAAAACCTTCTGATTGATTTAGGGCAGTGAATTGGCTTCACTTTGTTACTTGCTGTGTGCCTTTAGAACTTAAAAGCTGCGGACATGGATTGGGGCTGTATCATGCTAGGCAAGGGGCAAAACCACACAAAAGTTTGTCTCCAACATCACAAACTTTTTTCCTGATTCTCCGTATGGTTGGCTTGAGTGTTGCCAATAGCCTTTCTAAGTGGCAGGTGGTGCCATGGTGAGGGAAAACTCACATTTACTGGGAAGGCCACAAACCTGAAGAGAAGCAAGCACTGGCTCAGAAGAGGCTCCCTGGGAACGTGAGTAGGTGGTTAACGCTGGGGGAGCATGGGCAGACCCCAGCTTGCAACAGCCAGGAGGGGTCTTCTCTCACGGGTGCTGAGTCACAAGTGTGTAGCAAGGGGGAAGAAATGAAGAAGGGGGACAAAAGAATTTCAGATGTGTCTGACATTTTCCTGAGAGAACAGCTATGCTCTGTACTGGGCAAGAGGATGAGCTTCCTCTGCGTTTTCAAAGCAGGTGCATCTTCTAAGCAGAGCGTGCAAAAGATAGACAGGGGGTTTGCATGTTTTGGCCGCTTAAAGGCAGTCACAGTATGAGAGCTTTTTATTGAAATCAGTAATATTTCAAAAGCTTGTTCTTTGGCTAAACCCCCCTGAAAAAGACATAGCCAGCACTTGAAATACTAACAAATATTTTAATGAAAAAATTGAGAATCCCATCTGTTGAATAATGGAAGAAAGGGAATATATTCATTGGAATGAAAAGAAAATGCTTATATAAGCTGTACTGACAGGATACTTCGTGCAACTACTGCAGGTATGCTGGCAAAAATTACATTATAGTGCTCTTCATCTGGGGCTTCTGACTGGGCGGTTGGACTAGATGACCTCCTGAGGTCCCTTCCAAGTCGAGTTAGGCTGTGATCCTATGATCCTAGGCTGTGATCCTATATTACATGTGTACTGATTAGCTTCAGACTTCAAAGTCAGTATTTAAATGGAGATTTTCTCTAGAAGTTAAGGCACGTCAACAACCTCTGCCATGTATCTTAGTAAGAAAAGCATTGACGCTCTCACAGTTTCATCTGTAGTAGCCTGTAGATCTCAGTTTTAGATTCTGTTGCCTCTTATGACGGTGAATATTAGCATTGAATGGTAATTCTGCAGTTGTATCCAGTGAGAACGATCTAAGAATCTTATCCCGTCTTTTCAACTTTTATAACAAAGATAACCAATGTAAATAATCTTGCGAACTAGCCAACTCTGTCTTGCCTCATTTGCCTCATTTTCTCGCTGTTTTAATGGTGTCACAGCTTTCAGAGACCGTAATTTTTTTCCTGCTACATTCCACCTTGTAAAGTCATTTATACTTACAGGGAGTAAATGGCTTGTGCTGGGAGAGAAGACTTCTTGTGTGCTGCACATGGGCACTAATGACTGCACAAAGAGGAAAGCTGTGAAAAATCCAACCAACAACCTTGATTTAATTGTCACTACTCCTCATACTGGTTCCATGATAGTAGCTCTTAGAGATCCTATTTCTATGCTAAACTTCCAGACAGGTAGGATTCAGGTTCCAGTGGTTTGTGTCAGGTTACTAACAGCTGTATTCACCACAGAAGACATTTCTGTTGATCTAGTCATCGTTTAAACTAATATTGCCCTGAGCTATGCATAAAACAGTGCCAGAATGGAGGAGAAAAAGAAAATAAAAGAAAGAACTTAAATACTAGCACCACTTTATTTTGTTTTATGAAGCCAAATAAAACATTCCAGCTAGCATAGGTTGGCTTATCATCAGCATAGTCATGTTAAGTGTTAAAATATTCAAAAAAGGGGGAAAATTATCCCAGTCCATGGAAATTCAATTTTGGATTGTATTTGTAATGTAATGAGGGCTCAACTAACTTCATCTTTCAGTCTGGCAGGCCTTCTTCCACAGTGAAACTTTTCAATCAGGCTTTTAGCCTAGAGCAAATAAGCCTATAGAAGGCATGTTGTTTGAATGTGTGTTTATGAGTATATAGAAATGAGAATTTTCTTAATTTTCTCTTACAATCTTGTTGCTAACATAAGCAAATAGGAATTGGCACTGAGATAGAGCTGAGAAATAAGCAACTATTTATTTACCATTGTTCTTTTTTAGATTTTTTTAAATAAGGGCTTGCTTGCATTCTGGAACAAATGTAAAAAGACAAACTAGAGTCTAGTAAGAAAGTTAGTAATAAAAAACAAAGCAAAACACAGTGCCTATAGGACTTGCTGTATTGGAACATACAGTAGGAGTATATTCTGTGGATGTAAAATTTACTGCCTTAGTGCGATGCATATGATCAGTATATTTCAGAAAGTGTTGCTTTAGTGTGGAAAATCAAATTCTCCAACAATTTCTGCCTAGAAGAGTTCGTGAGTTTGGTCAAGTTTTTTTTATGATAGGATTGAAACAGACCTTTTGTAACTGTGCTCTGTTCATGCGCGTGTTAGTATAAATGTTTCCTTCTTTCAGAAAGCTATTCAGATTGCCCTTTTTCAGTGCAATTACTGCTGTGTTAAGTTCAAGTAATATAGCATCTAAAAACATTTATGGAGCAAAGAAAAGAAGCCTTTTATTCTAACCTTGCCAAGAGCAGAAATAAAACGAGCCGTTGTGCTGGAAGTGTAGAACTGCATGAGGATTTGTAACGTCCTATTTCTCGTGGTTTAGTCTTGTGTGCAGCCTGAGATTTGTGTGATTTAATGAGACTGCGATTCGTTTATCCTGTCAAGCTTTAAATAAAAAACCCTCAAAGCACTTCCTTCCTTTTTTGAATTATGTGTTTTTGCAAGTACATTATCAAAAGCTGTCCCTTAAAAAGAGGGAGGGAAACCAAATGCAGTTATGTATATTGGCTGGATTTTCTTTTTTTCTTATGCTTTATTAGATACTGAGTAGACTATCCATTTCCCTGTGTCTCTCTTTCTTTTTTGGGGGCATTAAGAGATTCCAGCCATCATGTTCAGTTACACATGACATCAGAGCATCGGCATGGGCTTCTCCTGAACTGTGCTTTTGCAGGGGGAAAGGGATTAAAGACTTCTTCTGTGGCCAGGGAAAGATCAGCTCCACAGAAAACTAGGCTGCGTTTAAGGTGGGCAGTCGCTTCTACTTGTGCTCTGGTTCTTCAGGCGTCAACCATGCCTGTAATTTGGAACATCTCTGCATGGAGTGTGAAGCAGAGTTCACAGCGTAGAAGAGGGTAAACTAGGTGCAGCTGTTTTGGATGCTAATTCATTGCAAAACTCAGTGTAAGAGTGTCCTGGTACATAGGGTGGGAGGGGAGCAAGGGCCATGGGTCATCTGCAAGGAGCGCAGTGGGTACCCCAGGGTCTCTCTTCCCTGCACAGGGATGGCAGGAAGCAGTGCACTGACCTGGGAAGGGCTGCCCAGAATAAGAGAGTAAGACCACAGCACTGTTTCTGCTGCTTACCCAGACCTCCCATCTGCTGCAGGAGCGTGGTTGCTTGGGAGAAATAGGTTAGGATGGTCTGGGCCATAGCCTGCCCTCAGCAGGAGCAGGACTCACCTGATGCTTCTCTGGATTGAAGGATGCGATTATTCCAGTGGGACAAATTTTTTTCTTCCATTTCTCACTCTGTTCGTTCTGAGATGTCCCGGCTCTGGCAGGTGTTGTTTTGCTCTTTCACTACTGCTGCAGGCATGATTTCTCTTCAGTCTCTGCCTCTCACCCCTGTGTTGCTCCCTCTGTGCTGCTTTGTAGTTGGGCTTCCTTCCCACCTGGCCCAGCATCCCAGCCTCCTCAAGTCCTTGCTGCTTCCTCCCTGTGTTGATGTACTTGCTTTCTCATTAACCTCACCTCAGCAATAAAAGTAAATAGATTTAAAAGGTGGTTATGTATGAACAGAGGATGTGTATGTAAGTGATGGCCATCAGTCTGATCACCTCATTTCCACACCTGGCTTTTATCTGCAGCCAGCTTGCTATTTAAGCCCATACGCCTCATGCAAACATGCAACATTTGGCTTCCCAGGACCCTAATGCTGACCAGGTGCCCTGGGAACAACTGCAGTTCCTCTACAGCTTGCAGTTTATGAGGGGGAGCAGAGATGTAGTGCAGAAAAAACACGAGCAGCTCTGTGACCTGGTCTGTGAGGCTTTGCTGGTGTAGAAGAACTACTGAGGTGTAAGAGCATAGCCCACTGGGATGATATTTGTACAAAGCTGGTTATTGTCATGATTGTCCAGTCATATACTGAACCTCTGCATCTTGCTATGAACAGTGCCAGGGCAGAGCAAAGGAATGGCGAGAGCAAATGGCAAAAAAAGAGGTCAGAAATAGGTACGACTGAGTGCAGGTAGTACATGGCTATGTGAGGGGCTCCTTGAGAGAGGCTGTAGGAGCTGATTTATGTTGTGAAAACTGCTTATTTTCAGCACAACTGTGTGACACTTTTGCCCCTTTGTAGTTTCATTTGAGGAACCTGGAAGTGATTTACACTGAAGTTGTTCTGCATTGCACATGCAGGGAAATGTAGTATATTTCTATAGAAGCCCTCAGTTACTGTAATGAGACTGTGGTTGGCTCATAATCAGCCTGTAAAAGGTGAAGAGGTTGCATTGTCTCCCCTGACCTGAAACTTAGGAGGAAGTTCTGGCTGGAGTGTTGAATCTCAGTGTGTATCAGAGCACAAGCCCCTGTGTTGGCTTGTGAGAAAAGATGCTGCCAATTTGGGTGGATGGAGGTTGACCTGAGAGGTGCAATCAGTCACTGTGAAGCCAGGATTTCCCTGGCCCTTGGTGCTGTGATGAACATTTCCACTGGCGGTGGGAAAATCTGCATGTGAAAGCTAAGAGCTGGTATGGTTATTTTTAATTCCCTCCTGTCAGCCAACACTCACATAAGCTGTATGTGGTCTGTGGGCTGTGCAGGCGGCACTGTGGGCTGTAGGAAAGTGATAGCTCGCTTCAATGCCAGGCAGCTTGAACTTGATGGTAGAGCATGGAGAGTTGGTATCTGATGTGTAGAAGATAGCTTTGACTTCCCACTAAAGCCTGGAGGTTTATACATCTAAGCCCCTCTGCTCTTACAGAATAATCTAGGACACGTTCCTTGGCAGAAGCCCCACTGAGCATTTCTCCAGCTGCTGGGTTGCCAGCTTGATTGAGTTTTACTGCAAGACTCACTATATCTAGTAATTTTCTTCCAGCCTGAGCTCCTGGAAATGGTTCATTAGTAAAAATAATTAAAAAAGCCACACTCCATCTCCACCCCTTTTAACTTGAAATCCTAGGTTTTACTGGAGAACCAGAGAACAGGCATGCTGCCTGCCTGCATCCCCAGAAGCAAACAAAAACTTGTGTCTCCACTTTCCAAATGCCCTGGTTTGAGAAGATTTGCTCACATTTAACGGGTGATTTGGGTTAGCAGTACCTTCTTTTGCATACCTCCAGAGGAATCTTTCCTAAGAAGATAACTAAATATAGCTTAAAAAGGCACTGAGTAATATTGAAGGAAAAAAAAAGAAAAATTAAAAAAATCCTAATTCTGAGTTGTTTGGATGTTTCTTCTTTGTGTCAGAAGACATCCTCTTATGTTGTTACAAATAATACCAAATGCAGCTTGACTTCTCTGAAAACAAGGTTGAGGGAAGGAGCCAGATTTATTGGGACTAACAAGGAAGTTGTCCAAAAGAGATTCATTAATTAGGAAGCCTAATCACAGCCAATAAGACAAGTGCCCAGGTCATCAACAGACTAATATACCTCTTTTGGCAGTCACCACTCCCCACAGGCTGGGCTGTCTGTTGCTGCCTGCTGCATGGCTTGCACCGCAGAAATGATGTGATAATGCTAAAACCGGTTTGGCACTTCCCACATGAGAGGATGAGTGTGTTTCCCCACCCTGGAAATGCAGCCTCCAGCTGTCTTGCCCTATGCCAGAGGTTTCTTAATACCGTGGAATTAGCTGACTAAGAGAAGAGACGAAGCAAACTAAAGGAGGGTTTGCTATCTGTTCAGGCTGCCTAAGCTTAGTGTCAAATAAACCCTGGTCTGATTTTTCAGCCCTTTGGGAACGGTTGCCCACAGCTAACATTTGCTACCCCAAATAACCCAGAAGTGACCTTCTCCCTGCAAAGCTGCAGCCAAGAAAAACCCTGTTTAACATAATAGTGTACAGCTTAGAACATCAACTTGAACCATCCTGACCTCTGAGCTGCTGGGGTCTGTACAAATTAATTTAACAATAGGCAGTGTTGAAAGGGAGGAATGTTTCAAAGGAACAAAAAAAAAAAAAATCTCCCTCATCCATCTCTTCTCATTTAAGGAACAGTCAGGAGGCCTGCTTTAGAAAAATTAAAAGTGCTCCTTGTTGCAAAACAATGGGCTATTAAGGTGGGGGGTGGGTGGAAACATTGGTTTCTTGCATCTTAGCGTAGCAAAATGAAATTCCCCATAAACGGATGCTGCTTTTGGTAAAATGGCCTTTAATTTCCATTGGGGGATTGGCTTTATTTCCTGGGATGCTTCAAAGATACCCTTGCAATTTGCCTTTCTTTTTCATAGCTGCTGGTAGTGCTTCTATTAAGAAAATAAATAGGTCTCTCTGCCTTCTTCACTGGTTTGTACTTTGCTTCATGTTTTCCATAAGTTTCATGAAAGCAGGGTAAGAAAAAAGCCCTTCTCCATATGGTAGTTGGAGATTAAATAATTTAAAGATTGAAAGAGCCCATCAGACAGGAGATACGTAGGAAAATGAAAATGAGTTAGTCAGCCCCTGGGGTGAACAAACAGCTTTGTTCTGCTGAAGAGGACTCTGTGTTGGGTTAAGTCTTGGGTGTTTTTCCCAGGAGCAGACTTATTTCTCTGGTCCTACTTAGCAGGAGGTTTGACTCCAGCAGTCTCATTGTTTGTAAGTAGGGAGGATTATTATGGCAGGGGTGCTGAAGTTGAAGACAATGAGCAGAATTAATGACAATTTTAAAAATTGTGTAGAATCGCTTTGACAGCTTGAAACTTGTATGATAAGCGTAGATGAGAGAGACGGAAGTTTCTTCCAGGAGCATCCAGTGGACTTCAGTAATTACACTCATGAAACTGCCTGGTTTTATTTATTTAGCCAGTGTAATTAATTCCAGTCATAATTACTGATTTCCTACATAAATTTTCTACTCTTGGCAATTGAGATACGCTTCCTTCAGGAACACAGGGTGTGAGCCCAAGCACGTCCTCAGGTGATACTGAGGGAGGTTTGCCAGTGAGCAGTGGAGGGATCTGTCGACACCAGGGGAGGGGGGAGCACCTAGAGGGGCTGCCCTCTCCTCCCAGACATTCCCAAAGCCAGGGACTGAGTGGTGTGAGAAACTGTAGGGGCTGAGGGGGAGAGGACTGGATGTTTAGTGCAGACAGAGATAAGATAAACTGATATTTCTCTGGACGTCTTGCAGCTTTCCACACACAGCCTTGAAGATCCTGTGAGGGTCCTCTTGCAACTAATACAGTAATGACCTTGAATTTGCTTCCAACTCAGCTGTACTGCTGGAGGACAAGGCTTTTCTTGTGAGCAAAAAACATTAAAGCAGCACAGAGATTTGCCTGCATAGCTCCAGTCTTCAAGAGATTTGAGTATCCTTTTTGAGGCCTCACTTGCAACAAGGGATTGTAGATAAGCTTCTGCAGTAGTTAATGTGTAAAGTTTTTTAAATTATTCTCACTGGTGCTTCTCCTTTTGCTTGCAGTGTTGAGAAATACACTGCTGTATGCTGATTTTTTGTTTTACAGAGATAATTTTTTGCTGCACGATAATCATGTGCATGCTCATATCTGCCTGCCAATGAAGACAAGTATGCTTTTATGACCTTATAAGTGTTAGGGGAAAATAAATCCATTTGCTTTGATTTAAAAATAATTAATAATGCGACTCATTCCTTTTTCAGATTGTAACCTGAATATCAAATTTTGGCATCCAGACTAAATCTTCATGCTGAGTCAGTCTGCTGCATCAAGTGCTTGCAATCACAGACAATTAGAAACTTTCCTAGTCTCACACCTGAATTAAGACTAAACTCTTTCTGTTTCTTATCATCTTCCGATAATAAGGTACAAGAAAACTGGGAAAAATTACACAACTCATGCAATTTTGTTATGCCTTATGTTTAAATTGTGTTGCTTGACTCAGTGAAAAATATTAGTGACCTCTTCCTTTATACTTTGACTTCCTGCAAGCTTGTCTGTTGAAAAGATTCTGCAAGTGGCTTCCTTTGCGGGTCCTGTAAGAAGTGTACATTCAGCACAAGAAAGATCTGACTGAGCAAAGACTAACTTACACCGTAGTTTGGAAGCCACGTGTTGAAAAGTGCTGGGGAAACACAGCAGGGAAAATGATAAAAAGGGATGAAAGCAGTTCAGATGGGTAAAGAATGTAGATTTAAAAATGCAAACCATCTGAACACTGATGAGTGGGCAGGTTGCAATAACTTCAGAGCAGACCAAAGTTGCAGAACAGTCATATTCTGTAAGTCGACTCCCACAGGACATAGCCTGTAGTGATTTAAAATTGGAAGCAGTGAGGGGGAGCACTGAGGTGCTGCAGAGAGCAATCTTGCAGCAGCAGAGTACAAGTAGGAAATGGGTCAGTTGGAGTAATAGCTTTTTTCTGTGTGGTTTGTGTGAGCCAAGCCAAATGTGTGTGGAGCACAGGGTTATCACGCTCATGATTATTTTTTTTCAGTGTATTAGAAATTAATGTGTTTGCAGTGAAATTTGGTCATCCAAGTGTGTTGTAAATCCCTTATGTTTGAACACGTCCTTGAGTCCCAAAGTCAGCTTGTTTCTTATTAATGTTCTAGGTTTTGTCTAGATCAGTAAAACAGACTGTGTTTGGAAATGTAATGGTGTGGCCTCACATTCCGAGGAGGTCAGCAGAAATGCTATCCTGAAGTATCCCTGCTAATAACCACCTGCGGTTCATTCTTGCCTCTGCATTGTCATAGGTAATCTCCTTGTTTGTGCTGAAACAACTGGATGTATGACCGCACTGAAATGGATAAAAGGGCTAGCCCAGTTTAAAAAACCCAAACCAAACTAAAGACACCTTCTAACATATATTTCACCCCCCTATCCCCACCCCCCGCTGTATCAGTTTATCGGTTCGATTTGTAATATGCCAGCTCTGTACGCAGAGGTGTTGGTGGCAGAGAATTGAGGGACAGAGGTGAGCACTCCTTACACTGGTGTTACTGCTGGTTTCTTTTTCAATGTGAAAACATAGCTTTATTTACAGCTTGGTTTAAAGTTTGCACTCAGCTTTGATGTACTTAGCAGCTTGCAGAAAGGTGGTATCTGGTGGTGACGTGCCTTTGGTCCCTCCTGATGGTCAGGTATAAGCAAACAGTGTGTTATCAGAGGTGTGTAGAGCTGTGTGTGCTGTTTGGATGCGGTGTGATGAGGTAGTGGCCCCTGGGGCACAGGCTGTTAATGAAATCCAAGCCTGCCCTGACTCCCATTCCCCTCTTCTGATCACAGCTGGCTGGTACAAGTGGCTCTTAAGTCCCACTGTAAAGTAGTCATTGAAACAAATGGGCTTAGAAACAAAACTCAGGAAGAAGGGGCTTATTTTTAATCCAGATAGGTAAGTGATCTGTCACCAAGTACATTGCAGTGTAGCAACTGAGGCTGACTATGACTATGGTACAAGGAGGTGAATGATGAGGCGTATAAGGTATGGCCAGACTTCCTTCAGCCGGCTTTGCCACCGATGCCCACACTGGTTGATTAAGCAATTGAGTTTGTGTGAGGTCATAGTGTGTGTTATGGTCCAGCAATGTGTTAATGTATTTTCCTTGGAACACAACACCCTCAGTTAGACTATTTCATTTTAGACTATGCATCCTTCCAATAATGCACAAGCTGTCCAGAATCCCCAGGCATTAATACAGCACAGATTTCCAAGTCTAGGTTCAACATTCCCAACCCACCTCCTTTATGTAAATCTGCATTATTATCCTAAGGGCATATATTTAGTTAGTTATGTCATCCATCCCCCTTTTCAGAAAATGCAAACCCCTCATGCCTTGACATGCAAAATTCCTTCGTGCCACCCCAATCTGCATGCAGCATCTGTAACAGAGGTACAAGAGTCACTCTCTTATTTGGGTCTGATTCTGGTCTGCAATCCCCAGCAAATGATGTGCCCACAGATGCTGTGCCAGTTTGTATCAGCTGGGGAAAAGAAAAGGCTGAACTCCAACCCACTGGTAATGCTTTTCCCTACTCCCCCTCAATGGTACCCACAGCCTGTTCAGGGCTGTGGGCAGAGGAGGGTTGTCCAGCTGAGAGTTAGTGCTCCCTGCCTGGTCCTTTTGGGGACAGGCTTGCTCACGGTCCCACTGAGTAAGAACTTTCAATGGCAAAAGAGATGACATTGTATATTGTCCCTACTGTGCATACAGCCAGGCGTGGGTTTTGCTTTTGCTCTCTTACTGCTATGCTCAGTATAGCAGAAGCAGGCAGGCACATGATCTCCCTGAAGGCAGGATCCAGTGTTACTGTAGAAACTGGGCACCAGCTTCGTTTGTAGCTAGCAGATGTCACTGTGTGGTTACAGCCAAAGCGTGTCACTCCTACAGTGTCTGCAGGCTCTGGAGTTTGTTTCTGCTTCTGAATCCTCTGTGCTACAGCTTGGCGATTAATTCTGCGCCTTCTATTAAAGCATGTTAAGATATTTCTGAATTGTGTCTATTTTTGAAACCATTCTTGATTAATATTTGATGTTCTTTCCAGGTTTCATTTTCCTTCACCAATACTTCAAGGCGCAGAGGAGCTGGTAAAGGCATTGCCATGAAACCTAACTTGAAGCAATGGAAACAACTCATGCTGTTTGGGATCTTTGCATGGGGTCTGCTTTTTCTGGTGATATTCATATATTTTACAGATAGCAACACTGCTGAACCAGTTCCCAGTTCCTTTTCTTACATTGAAACTAAGAGGCTTCTGCCCCTTCAGGGCAAGCAGAGAGTCATCATGGGAGCCATACACGATCCATCATTCTCTGAAACCGTTGATGGGAATGAGGTACTTCTTAATGAAGATCTCTTAGGTACATTTAAATCCAGAACTGGAAGTATTAAGAAATGGACTGATTTGGAAGATGCTTTTAGAAGTGAAGATGACTTTTTTCCATCCCAGATAGGAAGAAAATCAAAAAGTGCTTTCTACCAAGTGAATGATGATTATTTATTTGCTGCTGGTCAGCCTCAATCACACAACCACCTTCAAGAGATAGCAAAATTAATCTCAGCCGATGAGGATAATCCAAAAGTAAATATTTTACAGAACAACTGGAGCCATCAGAGAAGAATGAGGAAAAGGAGCACGAAGCACAGGAGAAGCCAGATGCTTGATGAATCTGATGACTGGGATGGGCTGTATTCCACAATGTCGAAATCCTTTCTTTACAAGCTTTGGAAAGGGGATGTGTCTTCCAAGATGCTAAACCCTCGGCTGCAGAAGGCGATGAAAGATTATTTGAGCACCAATAAGCATGGGGTGCGGTTCAAGGGGAAACGAAACTCCAAGTTGACAGGAGACCAGCTATTCTGTGAGCTAAAAGAAAGAGTGAATGTGAAAACAATAGATGGCAAGGAGGCTCCCTTCTCCACTCTTGGATGGGAAAAGCACGTTCCCCAGATTCCACTGGGCAAATTATATACACATGGCTTTGGGAGCTGTGCTGTAGTTATGTCTGCTGGTGCAATACTGAACTCATCTCTAGGGGATGAAATAGGTGGGTGAAATGCATTTATTCATGTGCATAGATAGGTACATGTTTGTGCTTATGTTTGTCTTTCAAAAGATTCATTCTTCTCAAGTATAGATCTGTAAAGCCTGGTTGTTCTCTCTCACCAGTGTTACATGACTGTGAGTTTGTGGACTTCAATGAAGTGTTCACAGAATCACAGAATCACAGAATAACCAGGTTGGAAGAGACCCACCGGATCACCGAGTCCAACCGTTCCTACCAAACACTAAACCATATCCCTCAGCAACTCGTCCACCCGTGCCTTAAACACCTCCAGGGAAGGTGACTCAACCACCTCCCTGGGCAGCCTGTTCCAGTGCCCAATGACCCTTTCTGTAAAGAATTTTTTCCTAACGTCTAGCCTAAACCTCCCCTGGCGGAGCTTGAGGCCATTCCCTCTTGTCCTGTCCCCTGTCACTTGGGAGAAGAGGCCAGCACCCTCCTCTCTACAACGTCCTTTCAGGTAGTTGTAGAGAGCAATGAGGTCACCCCTCAGCCTCCTCTTCTCCAGGCTAAACAACCCCAGCTCTCTCAGCCGCTCCTCATAAGGCCTGTTCTCCAGCCCTTTCACCAGCTTTGTTGTTCCTTTTCAGGACAGTATAAGTGAAAGGAAAATCAGGCCTGAAGTCATAATTTGATTTAATGAAAACAATAGTGCCTTCTTATTGTATTACAGCCTTCTTATTGTATATAAAGGAGGCACTGGTTTCATCAGATCTGCCATATTTGACATTTTGCTGCAGCATGTGTTTATTTCTTCAGCAGATTAGAGATTTTTTCACATTTTATTTTGCAAAGCTGTGTTGTACCTGTCTGTATTTTGTGGCAGTTCATAGAGAAATTGCTTGTGGTGTTGCTGTCTCAGGCTGAACTTTGTCTCCAAGTTGAGAAGCAGCAGAGCATCCTTTTCAGCTCCTGCGTGTTTGGAGTTCACAGGCATGTAGAATTCAGACCCCTGAGCAGTCTCATGTGCTGAGGTCAAATCCCCTGACCTCTTTTCCCGTGAATTGAAATGAGTTCAAGTATCTCTTCTCATTGATTTTTCTATTGCTATGCTGAGTCAGTGAGGTTACAGGTGTGCTGAAATGTCAATGTCACACAGAATCCCCCAGTTCAAGGTGGTAGCTGTTCAGGAAAGGATTGTGGAGCCATAAAACTAATCCAGGTCAGCTTTATTTTTTTCTTTTCAAAAATGAGTGCTAGTGTTAACATTTTAGTAGTACATGTGCAGTATGCTAAGAGTGCTGAAAGAAGGATGAAATGTACGTCTCAAACTTGCTTCTGGAGCAAGAAGAGTTATCTCCTTCAGCTCTCCATAAAAACCTTTTGATGTGCACTCATTAATCCTTCTGTCTTCCAGGACTTTGCATCCCAATACCTACTTCATCACACTGTATCATCTCTTTGGCATAGACAGGTTTCCTTTAAATCTGTAGGTTTTGTTAGAGCTGCTATCATTATCAAACTACTGTAGTAGACTTTCAGCACAGCTCATGTGCCTGGCTGGCCTGCAGCTAAAATGTCACCAGGTTAACTCCCAATTTCACAGGAAATCCCACTGATTTAGAAATCATTGGGATGAAATAGCTTAATAGTTACTCCCTTCTCCAATGCATTATTCTGACTGAAACAAAATTATCTTCTGTCAGTGTTCTCCAGTACACCAAGTTAACACCAGTACAGATAACTGTTGTACTGTAGAATCCATAGCACATTGTGACATACTTATATTACAGTGTACATTGTGACATATTTGCATGCTCTGGAACAGTCCAGGTGTGTACTTTGGTTCTTGACATGGTACCTTGGGCTCATGTGCTCCTCTGTATACCCATTCTCTTGGGAACACTCTGGGCACAGAAAGCTTATACCATTTTCTGAGGAAGAGTTTTTGATGTATTTGGGAAATTGTCATCCGATTCTGCCTAAACGGATGAGATACTGTGTGGTAAGGTCTGCACTGAAGTTTCAGATCTCAGTTTACCTGTTGTAAAGGGAAGTGTGTGAGGCAGCAGGAGTCACAGAATATTTTTTTCGAAGTGTCTGCCAGGCCATGGGCAGGTACTTGTGAGTGACCACAGAATTTGGCCCAAAACTGTGGGGAGCAAACTGACTGCTTATAGCCATCCCAGAAGGGCGTAGTGCAAACCTATGGATTCTAATGGTCAGAACAGGTCCTGGGAAGTGCTGAGATACTGGAGATACGGTGCCAGTGTTTCCCACTTTAAATGGAAAACAGAGGCTTCAGCATCTGTTTGTATTGTTATTTCAATAGGGAAGAAGTTACGCTTCCTCTGCAGAGTCCAGACAGTATGTATTAATAGCTGAGCTTATGGTCGTGCCCTTATGCCTCTCCTCTGGTCCGTGAAAAAGTGAGAAGAGTCTGACCAGGAAGAGAAAGATCAGACTGTACAAGATACCCTTTTTGCTTGTGCATGCACAGCTGTAGGAGAGGACTGTCCTCTTCTAGAACTGATGCCAGGGCTGCCAGCTCTTGGTTGAAGCTGCCAGTTTGGAGGCACCTTGGGCAGCTGGTGATGCAGCTCTGTGGAGTCAGCCAGGCTGAACTCCTCTGTGTCCACAGGGGCACAGCAAAGTCAGCATCATCAGGCGGTCGAGGAAAACACCCCATGCATGAGTTCTGGGTTTTGGGCCATGCTCTGCACGGCCTTGCTAGATGAAGTTGCTGCAGGCAAAAGGCTTTTACTATTTATCCTCCTGAAAGAAAAAAAAGGCATAAGAAATCAGCAGTAATAGGACCTTTCTTCTTCATAGGCTTTTAGCTCCCTCTTCTGTGTTCCTATTAGAACACAGGCAGAAATGTTAATTTGTGTTCTGCCTTTCCCAAATCCCAATTGTTTTTGAATGAAACTAGGTATGGGAATACTGTGCAAATACAGCTAACACTCCCATCGTAATCATGGTATTTAATGGGAGACCAAATTATTTTGGCATCATCAGAAAGTAAAAGGGTTCTATGATCAATATCCAAACTTCTTATATCTCTAAAGCTGTCATCTCCAAATACTTAATTAAATTAAAATCAGTTAACTTTAAAACATCTATTAATCAGTGTCAGACTGTGTCCCAATTATTCATTTTATGGTGAAGAAAAGGTTTTACTTTTGATCTGAAGAACCAGCACGGATAATGGAAATGCAGCACACTGTCTGTCACTTAAGTTGCAAACCATACAATTCCCAACTTGATTGCCAGTTCTCAGTCAACAGATTGTCAAAAGTTGTCAAATGGGGGCCCGGATTTGCATTTTAAATTCATAAACAGGTTTCAAACACTAAGGACCTTGGTTTTTTTTCTTTTCCTTCTCCAAAAACGTGGAGTATGGGCAGCTTCAATTGACTTCATGTCCTCTGTCTCCTACACAGTCCAGATGCTTATGTTTAGGCAGATGAAAGCTAGGTGTTGAGGCTAGGGTGGTCCCTGCATGGGGACACAGAAAAACCTCCACTCCTTAGCTTCTGAGGAGTTTGACTCAGTGGACATATTGCAAAAGTTTCTTTTCAGACACAAAATGTTAAAGTAAGCAAGTATGGCTGAAATTGGACTACCAGTTTGATGTCACACAATGTTTTCTTGTTTGGAGTTCAAGAAGCGTTGAGCATGGGTGTGAAAGGACAGAAGATCAAAGTTTGATAGGGTCAGGCCTGAACTCTGTTGGAGCATGTTGTTTATCTTGGAAACCCCTCCCTTCTCCATTTTGAGCTGCACACAACCACATTTTAGGTGACTAGAGATAAACAGGTGTATAAATTACCCTCTAGGTTAAGGCATTACATGCCCATTTTAGCCTGAATCATATTCTCTGCTTCCATCGATAGAAAGGATAAAAGTAGACCAAACAGGGCACTGCTAACAGGGACAGCATGTTTCTAGACAGTAAGTATAGACGTTTTACTGTCTGTCACACCTTCTGGGCTTTGAGATGCCCTTAAAAGGAGCACTGGGAGAAGGATTATGTTTTATCCGGCGGAAGCTTGCAAATAGTGTCTGTCCTTGACCCACACTTGACCCATAGCTGCTTTCTATTCTGCATGACTCTGAGGTCAACAGCTCATGGGGAAACTTTGACGGTTCTGCTCTGTTAAAAATTTGCTAACAAAGGGATTCTCGTTGTCTGCGTGTGAGCAGGTTTGTGGAACGACTTCCCTACACAGACTTTAGGACTTGTACTGACCTCTAGAATAAGTATATGATAGTATTAATAGGTTTCATAGAATCATAGAATAACCAGGTTGGAAGAGACCCACTGAATCATCGAGTCCAACCATTCCTATCAAACACTAAACCATGCCCCTCAGCACCTCGTCCACCCGTGCCTTAAACACCTCCAGGGAAGGTGACTCAACCACCTCCCCTGGGTAGCCCGTTCCGGTGCCCAAATACCCTTTCTGTGAAGAATTTTTTCCTAATGTCCAGCCTAAATCTCCCATGAAGTGCAAGCTTACAATTAACTATTGTTACTCATTCAAATCTGCAGTTGGATAATATCCGTGTGATTAACATGCTTTTGCATGGGCCAATTCTTTGCAAATTTTGCAATGGAAATAGTGAGCAGTTGTGTGAACCAGATATACCAATAACCTTCCCACACTAAGTTTATCCACTTATTAGAAATATTTAAGTATTGCGAGCTAAATTAAAAGATTATTCTAAACATTTTTTCCGGTGGATTTTAATAACGTTAATAACATGTATCAGATGCAAGAAGGTTTTTGTTTGCACATAGTAGAATAGAATGTTTATCATCTTAGAATAGAAAGATTAGGTGAAATGTGTGAGTTTTATTTTAGTTTAGATGTTTTGTTTTATTGTTCTGTATTACTATGAAAAATAAAAATTACCCCCTCATTTATGCTCCTAGATTCTCATGATGCTGTTCTAAGATTTAATTCTGCTCCAACACGTGGCTATGAAAAAGATGTTGGAAATAAAACAACCATGCGGATCATTAACTCTCAGGTAAGATCTTCCTTTTGTGAATTCAAGTCAACGTCGCTTCGTCAACGTTGCTTCTGTACAATATGACATTAAATTAATAAATTCTGAGAAAATGTTGAGTAATATAGGAAACAGCTAGTGATTTAACACTCATTATGCAGAGCAGGTAAGAATTCTCCCTTATAGGGATGTTAATGTTGCTGTCAGTGTAGAGTGATTGCAATAGTTACTTGATACCCTTGTTTCAAAGAACTGGTTTGTAAAGTTTCTCACGTGTCCTACCTCTGTAAAGGCTCTGCAGGATGCCAGAGCTGTCAGTACAGAAGACCTCCATCACATTGCCTTTGGGATGTTCACAAAGACCAGCCTGTGGGGATTCTCCAAATCCTCAATTATTTCTTCACTGGAAGGCAAAAGGAGTGGGAACTGAGTTGTGTTAATACACAACTTTAGACAAGTTATCATTCTTGAAAAAATTGGAATGAACTAGTAAAAAACTTTAATGTACACTGGATGCTACACATAAAGTGAGTTTGTTCACCTGAACGGAAACAAAAACTGGGATTTTCTGCATGTGTGAACAACTAATTGTGCCTTGAGCTATAGCGACACCTTATGGTTAAGAGCATTTTTTCAATTTTGAAAAAAACCTCAATTCTGGTCTTGGGCAAACCGAGCCTCTTTCCTCTTTATGAAATTCAGCCAAAAAGCAAAACTGGAGTTACTGTGGAATTTTATGGCATATTGAGTTTAATTAGTCAACACCAGTACTATGCTTGGCCATGTAGCATACTGATTCTTGCTGAATAATATGAAATTCATGTTCTTAGCAATTAATTTTTTCTTCCTCTTTTTTGAGTGACTTCCCACGTAGAGTCCATTCTTGATGAATGTAGTCTCTGTGTGTAAAAGTTCACGTTCTTTGCCATTGCAGAGAGGACTGTTCACGATCAGTCCCATCACCCTCATATTGTAGCTGTTTGTGAGGCTACAAAACAGATGAAATTTTTGAAGTTATGTGTGTCAAATAGGCTCCATTTCTTTTGCTCAGGAGATAAAGCAGAAATATCTTACTCTGAGTTTAATACTGAAATCAAGTTATTGGAGGACAATGATCTTAATGTCATTTATTTTTTTTTTTTTTTGCTTTTCTTTGTTTTACTGTTAGCCCAAATGCTGTGGTTGCTGACTGTGATGAAACACCTATGCCAGGCAAGGAGGAGGGTTTAGAAACACTTTAGTTGACTAGTCTTACTAGGCTTCCTGTAGGAGAAAAGAGACATGCCTCCAGGGAGTGATTTGAGCTTTGTTAGCTCCCCAATGAATTCAGAGAGACTAAGCAGGTAAATTAGCTGTTCAAAGCAAGCCCCCTGGCCCCTGCGGCTGCTTCAGCACACTCACACCAGGGTGGTAATGGAAGGTCCCATGGTCTTTTCTGCTGCACTATGTCCCGCTTGCTCTCCACAAGGCCTCTCAATAAAATATAGGACATAGCTAAAATTCAGGCCAGTTCAGCTCACACAGCTTCCTAACAAGCACTGATATTCTCACCACCTTTCTGCTTCTTCAAAGAGGTCAGAAGCCACCTGTGATGCTCTGGCCTTTTACAGAGAAACTGACCTTACCCACCTTGAGAGGGAAATAAAAGTTGCTTTCCCTGCCAATACTGAAGATGGGTTAGCCATACAGGTTTACTGACCCTGCTTCCCTCTTCACTGTTGGAAATTCCTGCATTAAATTGATTAAAAGGTTGCTGTGGCCCTCTTCTTCCCTCATGTTCTCTGCTGTGAAAGCCCAAAACATGTGAAGGAAGCTGGTTCAGCCACAACAGATACTGTTATTCCAGAAGAAACTCATCTCATACATATGAATGCAGGCTCACTGAGAGTGAAGTTTGTGTGGACAACACCTCCAAAGGACTCTTGCTTACTGAAAGGCAAGTAAGGGCTCCTTTGTGTGAAAACTGTGGAACCAAGCCTTTAAAAGCTTGCCCTTTTGGTCTGTTTACTCTGTACTCTCAAAAAAGGAGTTTATGTTCTCAGGAAAAAAATGGTCTGAGAAATTGATTTGGGGATGCTGAAGGCAGCAAGGCTAATTTTGTTCTTGTTGTAGAAGGCTGATGGAAAGTCATTAAGCTCAAAGTTTATGGTAGGAAGAATATTGCTATGGCAACAATATTATTTTTTCTGAAGAAAAATATGCATAATCAAATATGGCTCATTGGATCCTAAAGGGAAATGAAAATTAGTATGAATTTATTTGTCTGGAATGTTGATTAGTTTAACAGCTGGAGCCAAATGCATGCTGTTTCAACCAATGCTGAGATCATTCAGCTCAATCCTGCCTGAGATTGGATGCACTGGGGATCAGAGAGATCTGGGTGGGCCTGGAGGGTCCAAAAAGGCATAAGCCAGCAGGAGTGAAAATGAAACTTCCAGTGAGGTGGGAGGATCAGGCAGAGTACCAGGAGATGCAGACAAAGTTATGTGAAAGCAGTAGATCAGAGCAATATGACAGTTACTTCCAAAATAGCCCTATCACCTGCCTGTTCCTGGAATCATGTACCAGCCATTACAGTCATGTCTAGTCTGTCTTTTTGGAGTTACTTTAAATGATGCTGTTTTGCTGTTGAAATGAGAAAGCAACCAAAAGTGTGAGGGTGGGGAAGGTGGGCTGAAAAAAAAAAAGACATTGTAGTTGTGGCCTGTAGCCTCTGAAAGAATGCTTCTCTGTGTCCAAGAAGAGGATCCTGTGGGCAGTCCGAAGTAGCTTTCATTTTCAAGTTCCAGAATACACAGTAATGTTGATATACAATTATGCAGCATCTCAAGTGGTCATATTTGTCACAGATGGAGAGTAATTCAGCATATTGCTACTTCAGACTGTCATGAATGCTGTTTATGGCTAAGCTCATTTTTGTATAGTTTTTTAAGAAAGCAAAACGCTTGGAATCACCCACAATTAAAGCAGAACAAACAGCAGTGTGGGGAGGACTGTTAATTTCAGAAAAGGATTTTGCCATTTTTCTGGATCCCACTTGCTTTTTTTAACACTGTGCAATTCTTTGCATCTGTGTTTGCAGATTCTCACCAACCCAAACCATCACTTTGTCGACAGCTCCTTGTACAAAGATGTTATCTTAGTAGCCTGGGATCCTGCCCCCTACTCTGCAAATCTGAATGTGGTAAGATGTCTCTTGAACCTTTCTTCTCAATGAGTCTGAAAGCACTGGAGAAAATTAATGTGTTTAGTGCTGCAGTCTCCCAATTCTCATCACGCTGAACCCCATAGTCTGCTGTTTCTGCATGAAATGGGTCTATTATTCAAAAGCTTTTTAGTAGCCGGGACTTATACTGGAACTGACTGCTCTGAGATGCTAGGGTAGATGGATGATGGGGTTTTTTTGATAAAATATTTCTAAATTCACATAACAGTGAGTTTTCTGTGTGTTTGCCAATGAGGAAACATTGCTAGATTCCAAAAGGATGATTTTATCAGGAAAGGTGAAGAATTGCATCCATTTTTTTCCCAGCTTCCCCTCTGCCTTCCCAGACAAAATATCTTTTGGTGCCTTCCCCATTTCTCAGGCCTCCTGCCCACCAGTCTTCTTTTTATGTCCATTCCCCCCCAGCTATTTGTGTGCCACTGTCTGCCCCCTCACTGAGAGCAGCAGACATCTATCTGGTTGTCACTGGGGGCAGCTCTGCTTTAGGTGGTGCTGCAGCTCCAGTGGACCAATTGATCTGATGGTTCTTGGCAAGAGGATCTGGGAGCTGAGCAGGCTGCAAAGTAGAAAGTAAACTTTCATCTGCTGAACTCCCTTTGCAACAGATGCCAGAGGCTGCCTGACTCTATGCAGGCTGCTGTCAGGCTGCTCCACATGCTGCTCCTGCCACCAGCAGGGACAGGGACACTTTCAGAGGAAGGTTCATCTCCTTGCCTGGGTCTTGTGTCAAGGCTTTTTGGACTCCTTGTTTAACACAAGCCTGTGAGTGGGAGATGGGGTTGGCTTGTACTGCTGCAGTGAATTGCTTACTGGGAGTCTCTGTATGAAGAAAGGAAACAAATAGCCCAGAGTGAGGACTGGTTTTCTAGAAGCATCCACCAGTGCAGGCTGCATTGCTACCTTTGCTTATGTTCTGAGAAACCTGAATGAAACTATTTCACATTATTTTGCATGTAGTGTTCAAAACACATTGGATACCATAAGATTATAAAATTTCTGGTTTTCCTTCCAGTGGTATAAAAAGCCAGACTACAATCTATTCACTCCCTACGTACAGCATCGCAGGAAGAATCCAAACCAGCCATTTTACATTCTCCATCCAAAGTTTATATGGCAGCTCTGGGACATCATTCAAGAGAATACTAAAGAGAAGATACAGCCCAACCCTCCTTCTTCAGGTTTTATTGGTAAGTGTATCCAAGAGGGGCCCAGTAGACATGTTAGAATAAGAAAAAAAATTTAAAAATTGTGAACGTGTACATTGTATGAGGATCAAGTCCATATACATGTATTGTTTGTTCTCGGTGCTCTATACAAAAACGATGACTAGCTAAAAACCACAGAATGATAATTTATGAAATAGTTGGATGAATTTAATGCTCTGCTTTCTTGCCCTTCACATCCATAGCATGCATACCAGATTTATAAAATACACGTACATCTGTGAGAAATGTGTATTATTCTATATTAATTTATCCATAGAGTACCGACTCGATTCTGAACTTCTTTGTTGGGTTCATAGAGCAGAGATGCATGAGACAAGTGAAAGCATATGACAGATCATACAGAAAGGATGGAATCACTGATGAAGTCTCACAGGTCAAGCTGTATTCCCTACACAGGTCAATGAATGGGGTTTTCTGTGCCCTGACATGGTGTCCAATGCTGGAAAGTATGAAAGTGTCCAAAACATCCCCCACCTTACACTTGAAAGAATAGAGTTTCACTTTATTTTTTGGTCCTTCCTCATTATTTCTTCGGGGGTTTATTTGGCACTGTGCCCTCAGTTCATACAACATAATGATGTATCTGATGCGCAGCAGATATAAAGTGTGCAGGTAGTCAGAGTAGCAAGGCTGACTCAGGGTCATCCTTACTCATGCTTCTAGAGACACAAAGGGCAATGGAGCTCCAAATACTGTCTCACACTTTGGAAACTTCACTCTTTTCTCCTTCACATTGTGGTATTGTTTGCATCCAACATGGGAAAGCCAGTTCTGAGCATTTACCTCGGGCTTTGTATCCAATAATGGTACTCTGTGGTATTGCAAAACCCACAAAAGGCCTTAGGGGTGGTGCTTAGGCTCTCAGAGGGATGACATTAAGGTGTCTGGGAGGTGCCCATCTATGACCTCAGTAGGTTGTGCTTACCTGGAGCCTGTGTGGAAAGAAGGCTTGGCATTTGGTTACTTCTTGAAATGAGATTTTTTTGGAATCTGCTTGCAAAAATTCATAAGGAGAAGTCTGTTCATGTGGATTGATCTCACCAGCCGCATTCACATTTTGCAAAAGCATTTCTTGGACTAATGAAGTTGTTGATAAAAATAGCTTAACAGCTGCCGATCATAAGAATAGTGAAGACGATCATTGTGCTGTCAATCTACACTTTGACCATATATAAGAAACACTTCAAAAGCTTTCTTTGAAGAAGTGGAGTTAATTTCACTATAAGAATAGAACAGTAATCTTCAATCCCAAATCTAAATGTTCCTGACAAAAAAATACCCTTCAAGCAGAGAATGCAAGCAAAAACATTGACAGCAAAAGCCGTACAGATAAATATACTTTGTGTGTACAGATGCAAACTTGGCTCCTTTGCTTCTACTGGGAATTTTATTTATTATTTTTTTTTCCAAATGAGATGCTTAGACATTTTGATATGCTTGATATTATTAGCTTTAAGAAAACAAGGCAGTAAGACAAGCTTCTTAGGAGTCATATCCACTTCATTTGATAGCTACCTGCTGTTCTTGTAGATGCATTTTAAATATTTTAATAGGGAGAGGCTTCCTGTTTTAGTAACCTTATATAATATAATACAGTTTGGCAGAAATCTGAAAAGTCATGTTTGTCTTCAGATCAGTTATCTTTCCTCAACTCATGCAGCAAATACCCGGTTGGAACTGAAACTAGCAGACACAACTGAGTGCACCTGTATGAAAGGCGTACCCTGAATGTTGAGCTGATTCTTAAAACTTCTATAATTTTTTTCCCCTAAAAATAATAGAAAGAGTGGGTAATTGATGACCATCACAAAATATGAGTGTCTTAATTTAAAGAAGATACAGGAAAAAGGTTTATTAAATGGCTACACTTGTGCTCAAAACAGCTATTTGAAGGAAGAGAGGCTGTTGTTACATAGAGGGTCTGAATTCTCAGGCAGAGGGACCTGTGTCCCTGAATCTAAGCTCTACAGAATGGACATAGTGATTCTAATCACTTTATTAGAATAACTTACTGTAAACCTGTGTGGAATGGTCCCCAGTTAGAATTAGACTCTGCACAAGGATCTGTCTCCTCATCACTGTTGCTGTCACTGATATGGAAAAGGTTAAAAAAAAACCCTGGTTCTAGATCAAGTGAAGCACTTTTGTTTCAAGCTTTTAAACCCTCTCCAGCCCCAGTTTACAAAATTGGACAAATATACAAATATACAAATTAAAACATGGAAACATTAAGCTATTTTCTTTCATGAATATGAGGAATGTTTTAGGGTGGTCTTAGACTGTTTCTTCAGTGATTACATTTCTCACCTAACAATTGTATCTGTTTCTGCCCCTTAGTGCTCTTTATAAGAAACTGAGACTTCCCAAAGGGAGCATGCTTGGTGGAATGTGTTCTCAGTGTTCTTCTACAGCAGCGAGTCACCATCCTTGGGCAGTGATTAATACTGTGTTAAAGTACTTAAGTCACATTATTAAGTGTCTTGGAAAATGCGTGAGTGGGTCATTTGCGATGAAGGGGTAGTCTCTTGCATGCTGTGATTTTAAGGGAATGTGAGAGTGAGAAGATGTAGGATCTTTTCTCCCTGGTTTCTCCCCCACATGGGAGCTAGGGAGAACAATTTTTGTGCTTCCTTTGTGGTATGGGACACCCTGTCATGGTACGACTCCCTCCTGGAGCCACTGGTTCCCCAAAACCTTACATACATTCATTTTTTCTGTGCTGGCATGTGGCTGAAGAGAGGCAATAGCCCTGCAATAGCTGGCGGCTGAGGTGAGGGAAGCACAGCACATTTCCCAGTTGTAGAGAAGGGGAGAGGAGAGGGTGAGCAGACAAGTGTGGCGCAGAGTGGGATTCATTGTGTTCTACAGGTTACATACAAAATAAGGCAAAAGTTTCGAATGCTTTAGTAATTCTGCATTTTGTGTACATTCACTTACTGGTTTAAGCCTTTTAAAAATGTCTCTGCTTCCAGCCACTTTTGACATGTTAATATACAACAGACATACACTATGAAGGTCTTAATGAGATGACCATCTCCCAACACAGATCAGCTTCCTTCAAGAACAGAATTTCACTGCTCCTCTCCATCAGGTTCTAACATGTAGCTCTCTTTGGTTTTCTTCTACATAGGATGTCAGCTCACAGCAGCCCATCCATCACAAATGTCAGACTGCAGCTTCACAACGCTACATCCAGACTTGCATCTGACTGCAGTGTTTTCTGCTAAATTTAACACTTGAGCATGGCTTTTTACCCAGCCTAGTGATAGCTGGAAGTTCAGGATGTTGTTGAAAGTAGGCTGAATTCATTGCCTGTCAAATTGCATCCTGTTTATTAGGTGTTACTTCTGGGGATATACTATGCCTAGGAAGGATTAACTTGGCACAGACAAGTTACACTTTATTGTGGAATTTTCTAGTGGATCGATCTCACAGTCTATGAATAATGACCAAGAAAATGCAGAAGGTTTTCTTGTTTTGATTTTTTTTTAAGGAAAAAGGTTCCCCAGGGTAAAACAATCCTTTTATTTTAATCTAGGAGTATTTTTTGGCTTCTGTTCTGAGACACTGATGTGGACTTGCCCTGGATTGTAGCTTTGCCCTATGTAGCATGTTGTATCTTAGCTAATGTCACTCCTCATTATAAATTATTTACTCTTTGTCTCCCTAATCTAATTTGTAGATGAGCTTTGAGAACCCATTCTTGGCATATTTTTGCATCATTTTTGCAGTTGCCACTTTCATGCTTTTAAACAAAACTACAGTATTTTCATCAACTTGCATTAGCATTAGGCAATTATCATGGTGGCTTTTTGCAGTTAAATTTGTTGATTCTCATTGAGGTGAAAATTGGGTTTGTAAAATGAGTATTGACAGTTGAGTTTCTCAAGAGCAGCATTCTGTGTGTATTGGATGGGATAGTACACTAGCATTCAGAAAGTCTGGGAGCTTTTTAACAATGTCATAATTATATACAGGATTTTGTATGAAGATTTTGCACCTATCCCTGGTTTACTAACTGGATCTGCCATTTGCCATGAGTTTCTACTTACTGTGGTCCATTAGTACGCTTCACTAGCTTACCTCTTCTTGAGGTGGTTTTACTTGAAATTCACATTTATATACCGTTACATACCCAGCAGCTTTTGTCTTTTTAAAAAGCTAATTGAAAACTCTGATTGTGGCATTCTATTTTTTTTTTCTACTCCCAAATCAAAGTGGTCTGTGTAGATTTTTACATTTTAGGTTGCCTGTGTAGGTGGTAGTCTTTTCTATGTGTTGTAGCTTTCAGCATAATACATGAGCCACTGAATGCAAAATAATAACTAAGCCCAGATTACTTTATTGTTGGTAGAAAGAAAGGCTTGTTTGAAGCTTTGCAGTTGGCATTACAGATTTAACAGTTATGCATCATTAATAGTTGATAACATTATTTTAATCTTCCATTTGCATGCATTGAGACAATAGTACAAACAAGACTATCATTACACTGCAACATTAGCAGATCTTGTATGACTAAGAACTTAAAATGGCTTCGGAGAGCACATTGAACAGAAGAACGCAGCTGATCTCCAGCTCTGCTTAGAAAAAATACACTTGCACGAACTGAAAGAAATTGCTTGACATACGAAGAGTTGCTTTTATTACTGTTGCTTACTCAGCTCTTTGCCAGCAACTGGTGAAGGAACAGAGTAGTGCTTACTCTTTCCAGCTCAGTTTTGTTCAAGTATTATCACACAAATAAATAATGCCTCCAAATACACAAACTTAAAATTCTTGTTCTAATATAAAGCACTGTAAAAACTAAGCATCTCCTTTTTCCTGAAATACAGAGATAAAAGAGCAAACTCTCCTTTTACAGCACCTCAAATCACATAAAAGAACCTCTACTATTCCAGTATATCACCCAAATTTGAATAACACATTTAAAATTATATATTACTCATCAGCATTTTCCAGTCTGTGCTCACATTATAGAATATATTAGTGTGATTAATATACGGCTTTTTGCGTTCAGCATTGAGTGGTAAATATGTCATTTTCTAGATCTACTATATAATGCGAGTATCTGTACTTCAAAGATGACAAGTATTGCACAATTTATTACGCCATTTGGTGACAATTAATTTCCTTAGATAAATGTTTGGGTTTCTTATGATTAGTCTTTGTCATAGTTCACAAACTAAACACAGGTAGAAGAACCTGTTTCTAGAAGCATAATATTTTTAAAAGCCAAAGCAGCTTTTACTGTGTGTCCCAAAGAATAACTGGGGCACTTTGGCCCGGTTTCAAGGAGTGACAGCTTTTCCTGTGGTATCTGAAATCCAATCAAGAGAGAGTATAGAAGTAGACAAACGTATAGAAAGCTGTATATTCTAAATGCTTTATGTTTATTTGTAGTGCTCTCAAGTGCACAGATTATCAAACATAAACACTGTGTTTAGCTAAATTATTTTCTGTAACTAAATTCGTGGTGTGTGTGAAATGAGACATGTTATAATAATCAGATTATGTGTATTTAAATGTTTTTTGCATCTCTTACATGTTAAAATGATGCTGAGTTTTTGCTGAATGTTTGAATTACAGTTATTATTCTAGATGCTTTCATATAGCATCTGTTGTATTCAGGTATGTTAAACTATATTTTATTTATTTGTAAACTAGAGAACATTCTTTGTAAATTAGCATGCTAACCACAAAGCCTAATTGTACTGTACAAATGATGCATGTTGGAAATTCAAAACCTCGAGTCATTAGAATTGCCAAGGACAGACTGAAAAACAGTTTCTCTTTTTGATTAGAATCCATAGTATCTATTCATTTGCACAAACCATCCATGCAAGGGATTTAATCTTAATTTAATCTTAATTTAATTCTAATTTAAATGTTTTCAGCACAGATTGTAAAAGCTCAGGAATTTATTTTTGACAATTGGACTGAGTTTAAACCATACCCAACACTTCCTGACACCGTAGGTATCTGCCAAATAGGGGAGAAAAAGCAGCACATCTTCCTAAGGATTTTGAAATATTGTATATATAATATTTTGAAATACATAATACTTTATTAGCATCTAATATTTTATGGTTATAACAGACTTGCAGGTTGACTGTTTCTCTGACAGCCCCATCATTTCTTTGGAATAATATATTTTAAAATATTCTAAGAGAATATTCTGTGCTCACAATATTTTTTTTTTGTCCAATGCAGGGTTCAGGAATATTGCCATTCAACTATAAAACATTCCTAAAGCACACGTTTGAATGATAAAACAACTTTTCTCCACAGAAGCAGAATTATTTTACATTTTTCCTTTTTTGCAGTTGTAATCCAAATGGGACTTCTGAAAATCCAGCAAGGGTATTGGAATTAGATTAGAGTGGCCTACACAGAAATATCTTCAGTTGTGATTTTGAATGTATAGTTGCACCAGTCAGGTTTGCCAAAGACAAAATCACGCTAGATACCCTGACTTTTTGCTTACGATGAAATTTAGATTGGATATTTACGATCTAAAAGTTTTGAAGTCTCTTCCAGCATCATATATAGAAGAGACCAAGCCTCGTGGTCATTTGCACTCCTGCTTGCTGGTTTCAGAGTCATGCCTACAACATTATTTTTGCATGCTTCAGTAGTTTTCTGAAAAGATTCAACAGGTCCATTTCCATCCTTGGAGATACTCAGTAGTGGGCTGGAAGGACCCCAAGCAACCTAATGTAACTTCAGAGTTGTCCCTGCACTCAGGGGACTCTGAATTGCCTGCACAGTTCCCTTCAGACTCCTCCACAGATTTCATGGCAACGTCATCACTCAGACTGGCAATATTTCTGCTGGTTTGTACTGGAGCTTAACAGATTCATGACCAAATGCGCTAGGCACAATAGTAATGCTGCTACTACCATATTAATCCAATTAATCTAGTTAATCTATTTCTTACTGAGCTTTTTTAGGACCCACCGATGAAGAGCAGGCTTTGCCTACTGCCCCATGGACTTCTCTTAGCATTCATTCTAAGGAGTACTTCACCCTTTTTTGATATTCATGTTATAGATTGCCTATAGGCATTCTTTTTCAGGTTTTACTTACCAAATCAGGCAGTGATGTGAAAAGTACACAGATGAAAGAAATAAGTAGATAGGCATGTTCTCTGTGGGCAGTATAGGGAAAGGAATTAGACTTGGAAACTACAGGTTAATATATGTGGGAGGGATTCATCCACAGAGGAGAAGCCTAGGAAACTACAGTACAGAGAGTTATGTGTAAACATAACAAATGGGAAGCAAGGTAGAATGTCACAAAGCAGACTGGCAAGCAAAACAGGTTAACAGAAGGAAGGTCAAGTCAGCAAGCAGTCAGGTGCATCCCTCCTCTTTATCTTTTTAATTGCAACCAAAACATAAAAATTTAAACATAACGTAAAAAATACTTTGGGGGTTACATGAGTGCCAAAAAGCTATTAGTAACTGGAAAAAAAAGTTATAAGATCACTGAAGGTAACTGAGGGGGAGAAGGGAAGATGAGGAAGCTGAGAGTTGTGAGGTAGATGAAAATATGGACAGCTTAGCACAGTTACACCTGCTGGATAGGGATGTCAGTAACTGCAACGTTGTTAACACCAAGCAAAGAGAGAAACTGAATTAGAATGGTACTAAAAAACATGGGCTGGAACGTGAGACCCTTAGCCTGAGGATCTCTATTGGCAGAAGTGGTTTAGGGACATAAAGAAAATAAGCCAGTTATGGCATTACAAAGTAAAGAAAATTGAATATATCCTAGTGCATGGACTGGTTCTTCATGGTTTAAAATGCTGCTGTTCCTTTAAAGACAGTTAGTTCTATATTTTTTTGTGAACTTAGATTTCAGTAACAGCTCTACAACTCTAGGGCTATTCCCTGTGGAGGGGGGGTTGACATCCTCTAAGGCACAGGACAGAACTGAACCTATTTAGTTACTATTTTAACGAGGACTAAAACCCAGCTTTTCAAAAAAGAGCTGTTTTGAGGGCAAGGGGATTTCCTTCACCCCCTTCCATCTTTAACATAGGTCTATTCCACCTTCTGTTTTAAAACGAAACAGCAGGAGCACATCATTCCAAGGGACAATTAGAGGGCTGTGACAGATAAGTGGAGGGACCTACTTCGTCAGATTCTTGAAGATTGAGTGTGTCGTACTGCATGCCCTGGGATGTCACTTATAGGAGATTGGGATGGAAGTGCTGGTTGTACTGTACTGTTTGTCTCTTTGGCTGGGAGTCTGTGAGGTTAGAGGTTCTAACGGAGAAAAAAATGTTTTTTCCCAGAGCAGGGTTTGGTCATTTGAAATGTGCACCAGGTCTGAGAGTCTCAGGAGTGCTCCCATTTCTGCCAGGACAGATAAGCTTCTGTAGCTCAGTGAAACCTCTGTATGCGTTAATCTCTACTCGTTGTCTTATCTCATCTTTCAGTTTGTTGACCCTAGACTTCAACACAAATTTGTGCTGTAAATTAGCTGTTATCACTCAGAAACTAGTCTGTTGAGTTATCATCTTTCCTCCCTCAAAACATCATTGTCCAATTTGAGCAAAAACTTGAATGGACTGTCAGAAATTATGGTTATTTATGAGCAACCTAATCTGAAATCTCAAGACATGGATTTGGATAGAACAAGGCAGGAAAGGCAAGGAGCTAAACTAGATAGCTCAGTGTGCCTTTTACATTGATTCTGGAGGACATTGATCCACAGATCACTAAGAACTTAAGCTCTACCACTTCTAAATGCTCCATTACATTAACTAATTTACAGGAAAGTCAATAATATTGCTTAAAATTTTGTCATTATTGAACCATATGTGCAGTGATGTGTCCATCTTTACTGTTATTAAGAAAATTACAAGAGAATCCAAATTTTTGTTCTTGACAGTTTTCCAATCCCAGAAATAGCAATTTTCTTTATTCATTTTAAGGTTAACTGGGTAATGTAGCAGTGAAATGAAACACACTCTGGTTAAGGCTTGTACTTTCCATCCGAGCCAATCTTCCTAAGACACGAGTGGTACAGCTTTTTAAATTTGCTCCATGCTGGGTTCTGGGTGGAGGAGAGAAATCATTTTAGTGCTTGTTTCTGGACGTGCTTTGTTATTGCATACATTTCCACCGTCCATCTTCTGATTCAGCTGGAAAACGGTTACCTTGGAGTGGCAGGTGAGCTCTCCATCAGTGGACGAAGGAGGCTGGCAATGGAAAAGCTGACGAAAGCATTTGTAAAACTGAAACAACAAACAAACGATTCTAGACATAGTTGCTAGGCAGGTTACAATTCAGAGCATCTCTGTAACAGCTTGGAGGCAAGGAATCATAGTTTATTAAGTTCATACTTTTTGCTTTAATAGGGATTAAGTATTGGTTCACACTGAAATTGTGTTTCTCACTGCTTAAGACAAAAGTTCACTTTCCTTTGAAACTGATAGGCTTAACTTTTCTAAAACTACAGACTAAGTAGAGTGTAAAGCTGCAGATCAATCTAAAACATTTTCAGAACCTTTCATTTATGATAGAAGAAGATTTAATCACAGAAGTAATTAGTTTTCAGTTACTTCACACATCAGGCAGGGAAAAAATCATTTTGATAATCTAATGATACACAGCAGGGAGAACATAAGGTTCTTTTCATTAGCAAGTCATTGAAATCTCCATGTTCCCAAACTGCAAACTAAACATCAGAAAATGGCTTTGCTTAATTAACAAACCAAAATAATTTTTTATGTTAATTCATTTTACTTGTCAGATCTACCCAAGCCACCTTTGATACTTTATAATTCCAAAGTTGTTGTACAGAAAAAACAATTACATTAGTTCTCATTTGTAAGTGCAAAGCGAGTGGAATTACACAGCTTTCTCTTTGGAGAATTGACAGTTCATATGCAACAGATAGGGATACCACTTGTGCAACAAGTGCTTCAATACATTTTCTATGAATTTTTATGTTTTAAGTGAAAACTTAAAAAGAAATGGTGTCCAAGGCTTACTTTTCTTTTCACATGGCTGTGTTAAACAAGAGGCTCTCAGCAGCTGTGACTGATGTGAAAGTATAGCAGTTTAGACAGTGCTGGTGATCAATACCTGATATTAGTCCCTTTCAAAATATGCAGCCGCAACAGTACAGTTGTGCTGTAGGAAAATCAAGTTTCCGTAAGCTCACCTACCATTCTTCTGGATCTGTCCTGGTCTAGTTTAATCAGCATCTCAGGACTGCTCCTAAGCTCAAAGCAAACCTTTGCCTGGCTTTAAGCAGGAAATTATTTTCTGTATGGCCTTTCTTTGCTCCTGTTGGCAGTGTGATGATAGTCAACCATTGACACGTGGCAGGAAACAGTGGGCTGGCATTTTGTGGATTCCTCTTGCTGAGCAGGGGGCGGTCAGTGGCTTTTCCTCATAACAGCACTTCTGTAAGAAGGAATTCACCTTCCTTGACCTCTGAGACTTTTCACAAAACTGTCAGAAGCTGTGGGCTTTTGCACCACCTCTACATGGCTGATGTATGTTTATATGCCCTTCTGCACCTATGTAGGCTGCCTCATGTCTTCCTGCCCAGAGAGATGCAAGTGGATGGAAAAAGTGTAATTGGTTTAATTCCAGACTAAGAAAGACCAACCCTATAACAAGGTAGAGATGTTCCAAGGAGTATGTTGATACCCTAACATTGCCAATGGTCTGAGTGAACCATCCAAAAGTTGTCAAGGGAGGAAACATGGGCGATACTGGCCTGTATCACTATTCTTGTTTCCCCTTGCCATGTCACATAAGAAAGGAAAAGAAAGGAAAGGAAAGGAAAATTCCTCCAGATTCTTTATAGCTTTGAAGATTAATATGTATGTAAATATTTGCAAGACATAGATATCCAGAAGAGGATGCATTGGGCATATTTTGATGGGTTTTTATATCTCCTGCACATAGCAGGTCAGAATTTAGGAGTGGAAGTGGTAGAAGAACCAAGAAAAGTTCCTTTAATACTAGACAACAGCTCTGTGTGTGTTTTGTGTTCTGTATTCCTCAAATGAATGTTAAGACCTGCCATGAAGTAGCTTCAAGAATTGATAATACACAACAAGAAAAGTGATCAGTTAACTGAAAAAAATAGTGTGCAGCTGCAGTAGGTCCCTGATCCTTGTTGGGGGTGTTTGGTGAACAGGGCAGGGTAAGTAGAGAGAGGTGGGAGAGACCAGTCTTCCCATTCAAGGAGGGTGATGTTAGTATGCAAGCTCTCAGTAGGCTTTTACTCTTTCCTTATGATTGTTGTCCTACCCCATCTGCTACACAGGATCTCAATCTTTATGTATCAGGGACAAGTGAAACCTGCTGTAATGGAAGGAACTATTAATTCTCTTAATGATTTTACAGAAGTAATACTTCGGGTGTGCAGCAGGAAAGGAAAGCAGGAAATTAAAACGGATTGTATGGCTGCAGGGAAGTTTCTGTGAGAGAGGTCAAATCTGGGGTTCACTTTTGTTTTCACTTTCTGTCCCAGGTATCCTCATCATGATGTCCATGTGTAATGAAGTGCACGTGTATGAATACATCCCTTCAGTCCGACAGACCGACCTATGTCACTACCATGAACTCTACTACGATGCAGCTTGTACCTTAGGGGCCTACCACCCATTGCTCTACGAGAAGCTGTTGGTGCAGAGGATGAACAAAGGTTTGCGGGATGATCTGTATCGGAAGGGGAAAGTAATTTTGCCAGGGTTCAAAGCTGTCAAATGCCCTGAACGAAATAATTTCCCACGCTTGTAGAAGAGAGTCCTTCAGAAACAATGTGCAATAAGGTACTACTGCCGTACTATAAACAAGAAGAGAATACTTGAAAATGTTTCTTAGACCAATCTAGTCTTGAGTCTATAAATTGTAATTAAGTAGCAGGCATGAGAAATACTTCTTTTCTGAGCCTGAGTATTTATTACTGCTTTGCAAATAGTTAAAGGAAAAAATAAAGGCTTAGCTCATGAAAGGTTCAAAGGACATACTTAGGCAGAAATTCAATGTATTGTTGTGGGTGTTACTGTCAGAATTTGTCTGTGGTTTCTTATGCCACATATGCTAGAATGTAACATTTTTTCATGAACTTATTTAACTCTCAAACCTGGCATTGTGAAACAGCCTCTGTTGTTCATCTACAGAGTGGCCAGTTGAACAATGCAGCACTTCTCATGGCTCCGCAATGTCCAAGAATGAAGTAATTGCTACTCTGATCTGTGCAGTCATTGACTAGAGTAGATTTTAATTCCCCTTTCATACGCAGGCTCAGTTACAGGCCTCCAGCTGCATAGGGGGCCTTATGGTGGCTATGAAGTCAATGCAGATGGAGATGGCTGTACACACCGCTACAGCAATTAAACTACTGGATGGTCTTTTAATACCAGACCCCCATGCTCACACTGACTCCATAGGGCAGAGTGAAAAGAAAAATGTCTCATTTCTTTAGAGAGCAACAAACATATTTGTAACCCATTCAGGAAAAAACTCTTCCTGGGAGGCCTATCAAGGGGGTGTAAGTGAGATGGAAATTATGCCTTCCCCTGGTCTGCACAGATAAAGATCCAGAGAAAGCCAAGGGTGGCTGTGCAGCACTCACGCATCACACTGAAAGAAACATAGAGGGGGTTCATCTTTCTGCAGTAAAGATAGCGTTCAGGATTACAGACACCATTTCTTAGAAATTTCACTGGGATCCAAATCAAGCTCACATGTTCACAAGTTACTGCTGTTAAGAAAGTATAGGGAGTTTTCTGACAAAAGAAGAGGCTATAAGCATTTTTTGTTTCATGTTTGGAAAACTATACCCTAGAGAAGCTGTAATGCCTGCAAAAAAAACCCTGACTACAGATTTTGTATGGAGATAACTTGATATTTTCCTTCGTAACACACAAAGAGAATATTCTCTAAGGTGCTTCTAAATATCTGTCTGGTTACTAATATATTTAAAGCATTATTTTTCATGGCAAGACTTGAGTTTCAGATTTTCCTAGTAGCAGGAGGTTAATTTTTGTGGGGTTTTTTTCACACAACTGTTCCCTTTCTCTTAGGGTAAGTTCAGCAGGAAAGTATGTACAGAAAAGCATAGCTGTATCCTGTTCTTATCTATTCAGTAAAAAAAGGCAGAAAGCTCAAAGAAGCACTGAGAAGAATAGCTATTGTGGTAGAAAGTATTTTCTAGTGTTTTGTCTTGGGCAACAGAAAGGCAGTTTCTGAGTGCAGACAATATTAATGACTTATTTCCTCTTCAATACAAACACAAGTATAATTGCAGAATCCTTTTTCTCTCACTCTGCTCTTTGGGTCTGATGATTTTCCTTCCTCAAAAGTGAAGAATGTGTCTTACGTAGGACTTAGCCCTCTTTTCTCTTGTAGTCTCTTAATCTGGGCTTTATGATCCTCTTAGGATATCTTTTGTTGACAGAAAGTTATGTCCAGATGATCTAAAAATTGTACTTCTGTATTACGTGGATACTTATGTCCATAAATCATTTTGGTACATGTCAAAATGAGTAAGTTTTACTCATATTAGCCTTAGACTGTGGATATATTACATACTGATTTCTTTTTTTAATATTATATATGGCAGCAACTTTATTCTGAAAGTTAATAACACTGTTATTTAATCTTATGGAGAACAGATAACTTGCATAGAACTAATGTAGTTTTCTGTATGTTTGGTACCCTGTTTGCAAAACATATGAAGTTTGAACAGTACAATCAAAGATGTCTCTCTTTCCTGTATGCTGGGTTAGCCTACCACATGTTTGTATAGGAAGGTAGTTGATTAGCTTTCTATGACTAGTGAATATGCTACTTTTCCATAAGCTGGAAATTCTCAAGTTCTGAAAAGAAAAAAAAGCATATCACTTTGACTGATCTGCAGTGACTAACCTTTAAAATACTAACTACATTATTCAACTACCACAGCAGGATTATGTTGTATTATTCCTTCAGTAATTTGTCAGAATAATCAACATAGCTGTTGTACGGAACAAGGCAAGTGATAAAGTTTCTTGTAAAAAGCGCTAAGCATACCTACTTAATGCATCATTTAAATAACAATGCAGAACCAGGTCTGAGTGGTTATAAAATGAACTTTATAATTTACTGGACTGTGTGCCCTCAAGACCTCCCAACAGAAACTTCTTTCTTTGCTGTATCCTGATTTAAGTAGCAATGAGTGCTCCTTCCACACGTGCAAATGTGGGTGCTGTAGCACCATCACCTACGAAGACACCACAGAGCTGTGCTGCAAACGCTTGCTTTCTCACGGAGGAAGTCTGACTTGTAATGCCCATCCTCTTGAAAAAATAATGATGCCTTGGCATGGTTTCCCAACACTGTTTCCCCTGTGATGTTCCACTGGTCTGCCTGCTCACACACCTTGTGGCTGCTTCAAGAGATTTTACTCCCCTACCTGGCCTTATCCTCCTTCAGTCTTTGGCACAAGTGGAAATGTGCCTGCTCTGAGGGCTCAACTCTGCTTGCTGCAAGGAGCAGAAATAATGGGGCAACTTAGACGATCTGCAGAGGTGCTCCCCTCACCACTGTTTACACTTCGTGGCATTGACATTGGTGGCTTTTATAAGAGCCTACCAAATATTTTCATATTTATGGGCATTTCCCCACTCCTCACAGGGGCAGAGAGATCTTTACAAAGAATCGCAGTCAGTAAATTTTAAACAATGAGTATGTCGTGACACTGAACTATGTATCTTTTAATAATACTGTATGTGTGCTGGTTTTAGATACATATATTAAATGCAGACAATGTGAAAGGAAATGTATTTTCTCACCCAGATTGTGGGATCTTGGGGGAAAAAGGTACAGGCATGGCTTTGTAGCTCTCCCGTCTGGCTGTCACACCCTAACAGAGTGGAACAGCACCGTAGGGGAGAGGTTTGCCCAAACCTGGCATTTGAGGTGCGTCATCAGCCAAGCAAATGCCTCTGCTAGTGGAGCCCTGAGCTTCTTCACACTTGTTGCAATGATGCAGTTTAAATTCATGGGGTTTTACTGACAAATAAGAGTAAGCTGCCTTCAAAAGCTTTTAAGCCTCATTTCTGTGCCCTGGTGCTGTGGACAACAGTTGCACTTAGCTGAAACAAACCAGAAACACAGCAGCAGCTTAAGGAACTGTGCTGAGTTTATGCTGAATTTCATTATGCTTTTTTCCACTGTGAATTCTGTAGCTTTTCTTGTGGTGCTCTATAATTTTATGCATTCAGCCTTTGGGTGGTTAAATCCAAGGCTGTCTATTCAAGAAAGAGAAAAAAAAAAAGATTTTGCCTCATTTTAAGCCAAAATCTTTTTTGCTTGGAAAAAAATATTAGTTGTTCCATTCTTTTATAGTTCTAAAGCTTGTCTGAGCAAAAACTCACAGCTCAGTCAATTATGCCTTCAATTAAACTACGTTTTCTTTTTATACCTTGCTCTGTGGTTTCATGCTGTTGGAACTCTGGTAAATCAGTGAAATTACAATGATATAAGGAATGCTTACCTTTGGAGAAAGAGGAGGGTGTTTTTACACGCTCACCTACCCTCTCTCTATACAAATTTAGCAAAATTATTGCATGCCTTTGGTCAGTTCATCATCTTTATTGATTGAAAATATCCAAATTCTGAACTTGTTACTTTAGATCTCTTGCCAAAGTCAGCAAAACCAAGACAGGTGTTTTTTTCTTAAATGAAGACAATTGTCTACACTCAATGGTTGCATGGCCTGAACACAGTCATTTTAGAGATGGATTGAATTAAACAGGAGTTCAAAACACAGGTAGACCATTGCAATCCATTGTTGGGTTTTTCTTTTTAATATCCTTTTTCTTCAGGTGCCACTTGGACAGTGACACAGATGTACCATGAAAAGAGCATTAAATGCATTGACTGTAAAAATAAATGGCTACTATTTTCCCCTTCATGCTTTCTGAAGTTGATACATATTGAATAAATGAAATTGGGTTTTGAAGTAGGTAATTCAGAAGAATGTCATTAGAAAGCATCTGAATCTTTCGCAGGAGCCATCCTCTTGCACACATGGAGGACACACAATTTAACTGTTTTAAATTTACAATAGCCCATGCCTGGGCATACCTGCATCACTGAATGAATTTTGACACTGCAAATTTCTTCTCTCTGGCTTAGTGATCAGATTCAGAGTTTTGTTTTTTAAATAACAGTTGTGTGTAAAGGCCTTACATTTGTCCATATCAACTCATCACTCCTACAATATGTAGTCATTGGAAGTATTCAAATATAGACTGTGTACTTTTTTAATAGCTTTGAGAATTATTTTGTATGATGATTTTTTTAAATGAATGTGTACTCTAATAACAAAACTTAAGATTTTACAGGAGTCACATTTTTAAGCAGTGTTTGTATACATTTTAACACTTTTTATATTTTCTATTATGATTTTGTATATTTTTATGTATGCACAGTGTACAGATTTTTTTCTTGTAAATAAAACATTTGTTTTCATTTGTTTTGGAGTGCTGGTCTTTCCATATTGTTTTGAGTGAATGACACTGAACTGCAGATGGCACGAATCAGGGCAGGTGCCTGTTGGTTCTGCCCACAATTGCAATGAAATATCTAATGGAAATGGACAGATAGGCTGACAAATAGCTTTCCTAGTGAACTACATTAAAAAAGGCAAACATTGTAAGGCCAGTTTTATTCTAAAATTAACATGTCTACCCAAGAAAGTGCTCTAGGATTCCCCTGCAAGAATATAACATACTGCTCTAGCTTTGTCAGGAAATTTCTTGTGGTAGTCAAGCCCTCTAAGGAGGTCACACTCTGGTAACTTGATGCTGTAATTGAAATGGTAGTAAACTTCAGCTAAATGGCTGTGCGACTCATTCAAGGAATCCAGCATCATGACTTAAAGAATAAGAACAGACTTTTTGATCAATTATCAATTAAAATGAAAAACAACTTGCCAAAAGGAAAACATAACTTGCCATTCGGTCTGTGATGAAATACCATATAATTTAACTGCTACAAGTCTGCTTACATCCATTAAGTGAGGCATTCTGCTGCTCTTGGTAGTCTTTGAGCTAGGCAATGGCTGTTGTAAGGCCAATGGAGGAGACAATCACTGTTTTCATCCCAGGGAGTCACCGTGAGTCCATCCTGACAATAAAGCTATTTCCACATAAGTGGAATGGTAGAACTTTGATTGCCATCACGTAGACTCCTGGAAACCAGTAATTATGCAGCTCATCCTGTGTTTTGTACCACCTCCTGACAGGTAATGTTGAGAGGATAATTACTATATGTCATGATATGCAAGTAACACCTCTTGGAAAACTCAGTACAATGAGCTACACTAGGGGATAAAATGAATGCTAAGATGCATGAACGAAGCAGGTAGTTGATGCTTTTGAAATCCATCAACTTTGCTTCTACGCTGCTTTTTTTTCATTTAAAAAAACAAAACCAAAACATGATCATTGTATTTCATGTGACAAAGTGCTCAGTAAACTTTATTGTCTACAGCATGAGAGAGGATATTCTTGTCTCACTACATACAAACCTATATCTGAATTGGAGATTGAAACCCATGAACTGTATTGTGTTAGGTACAGAACATCTTGCTGTACCCCGTATTCTTTAGCAGTGACAGCAGCAGGAGATGTGATTTATCTTTCAAATAGTATCTCGGGGAACCTTGGAGGCAAGTCATTTTCAGGTTTCATTCCCAAATTGCATTTCCCCTTTCCAACCAAGATACCTTTGAAGGAGACACCTTTTATCTTTGTATTCATAACAGCCAGCTGTTTTACTTGAGCAGCTTTGAGGGACATAGTTCTCTGACAGGTGGAACTTCATACAGGCATTTTGATATGTTTATCTGCATTATTGGCTCTCCTGTTGTGAGCTGGCTGAAAAACTTATTCCAGGATGATTGCTGTAAGTTGCTATCTTGACTACAGCACGAACCTGTTGAAGAACAACTAAACAAGCGAGGGAAAAGCCAGTCTTTTGTTAAAATCACACCTGTGAACTTCTACAAGAAACTGCACCTGCAGCAATGATTAAGTAGTATCTTACTGTGGGAATAGTTCATCAATCAGTACGAACAGTCCATTAATGCTTGTGGGTTGGTTGGACTTCTAGCTCTCCCAGCATCTTGATCTTTCCAGGATGCCAAGTGGATAATTTGATTGTTCCATCAGATTAGCATGGATTTACCTGCTACACCCCAAAACCTACCAATGTCCACTCCATACACGTATCTTTCTTTATTTTTAATAGTTAGATTCTACTTTCTTAAAGTAGTACGTTACTCCAGACAGGGCACCTCAAAGAAATTACTGCACTTTTGTGGAAGTTAAGTACAGCCTTACCCCAGAGCTTCATGCCTTGATGCCCAAGGCAACTTAGAAGTTCATGGCCTATTATTTCTTTTTCCTAAAAATACGTTAATATTGAAGTAAATGCTTATTAAGATTGATGGAAATGCTAACTGAATCTATTAAAATGACAGGGAACCAACTGTCATGCAGTAATGTAGTGGGCCCTGGAGGCAGAGTAGCCACCAGAGAACTGACAGCACAAGCAGGCTGTGAGAAATCACAGGGGGACCCATTGCTGGTAGGATTGCTGGATTCTTTAAAAACAATAAAAGTAAAGAAAGAGGCTCAGGGGAAGAAAGGGGAAGAGACAAGGAATGATCAAAACAGAATGAGAGAGAAACAGCTAGAGAGGTGAGTCATACTGGATGCAAAGGCAGAACTGTTTTTTTCCAAATAGTCATTTAATTGGGTTTGGCTGTCCAGTTTTTTTTTTTCTTCACATTTGTAGAGGAAACCAGCTCCTCAGTGTGTGCTCATCTTGCTGCGTGGTGGGATGTGATCTTAAAATGAAGCAGTAAGGTAGAGTTAAGAACAGCGACTGACTTCTACTGAGGCTCAGCTTCTCTGTAAACACAGGAATCCCACAGATTAAATGGAGAAAAGACTAATGTCAGCAGAGTTGTGGGGTTACATTGCTACACTTTGAATAACCTTCTCTGTGTGCTTATAGTAATCTGTACGATAACTGAGAGAAGAAAACCTATTTCCTCCTGTGACCTGTTTCTGCACATAGACAAATACAAATCAAATACCCTCTTGGTTATGAGATGCTGTCAGGTAAGGGATAATTACTGCAGCAACAACTCCTTATATGCTTGTGAGAGGACTCCAGAAACCCTGAGGAGTTCAGGAGGGCAGGCAATAGACATCACAGCTGCTTTAATTTAATGGAAGCAGCCAGAGGGGAAAATTGCTACCAGGGCTGACTCCAGTTTGTGTCAGCTGCTGTTAATTGCTTCACTCCTCGACAGACATCTGGCTGCAACTGACCTTCCTGATTAAAATATTCTGCTGGCCCACCTTCTAAACAGTGGGGATTTTCTTCTCTTAGTCCTTTAGTTCTGATGCATGTGGTGTGCCACCCACATCCTGCACTGCTGCTACCATATGCAGCAGGATATGTCTCCTGTGCAGCTGCGGTACTTAAGGGAAGGAATTCAAGGAGTTTTGGGTTTTTCTGGGTTGTTTTCTATAAAATGGGAAGACTATATTTATTTATTTTTTAAGCATAGTTTAGTCATTCTTCTAGCTAGATTTTATGACTTGTGAGTTGTCTGATGTTTTGTAGACTAGGTAGCATTCCTGATCCAAAGTATCTACACTTTGGATTAAGGCAGGGACAGTAGAATCATAGAATAGTTAGGGTTGGAAGGGACCTTAAAGATCATCCAGTTCTAACCCCCCTGTCATGGGCACGGACATCTCACTAGGTCAGGCTGCCCAAGGACCCATCCAACCTGGCCTTGAACACCTCCAGGGATGGGACAGCCACAGTTTCCCTGGGCAACCTGTGCCAGTGTCTTACCGCTGTCATAGTGAATAAATTCTTCCTAATGTCAAGCCTCTCTCAAGTTTATACCCATCCTCCCTCATTCTGTCACCAGCCTTTATTAACAGTCCCTCTCCAGCTTTCCTGTAGCCCCCTTCAGGTGCTGGAAGGATGCTGTAAGGTCTCCTCAGAGCCTTCTCTTCTCCAGGGTGAACAACCCCAACTCTCTCAGCCTGTTCTCATATGGAAGGTGCTCTAGCCCTTTGATCATCTTTGTAGCCTCCTCTGGATCCCTTCCAACAGTTCCATATCCTTCTTACATTGAGGATTCCAGAACTGGACACAGTATTCCAGAAGAGGTCTCACAAGAGAGGAATAGAGAGGCAGAACCACCTCCCTTGACTTGCTGGCCACGCTTCTTTTGATGCAGCCCAGGATACTGTTGGCCTCCTGGGCTGTGAGCGCACATTGCCGGCTCATATTGAGCTTCGCATCAGCCAGCACCCCTAAGGCCTTCTCTGCAGGGCAGCTCTCGATCACATCATCCCCCATCTTGTACTGAAATGGGGGATTGCCCCGACCCAGGTGTCGCACCTTGCACATGGCGTTATTGAACCTCATGAGGCTCTCACAGGCCCACTTCTCCAGCCTGTCCAGGTCCCTCTGGATGACATCCTGTCCTTACAGCCTGGCAACTACACTACTCAGCTTGGTGGAAGTAGGAAGAATTTTTGCGAAGTTAAGGCAAAAAACATGAGATGTATCTCTTGTGCAAGCTAAACGTACCTGAAGTCTATCCCTAGGTCCAGCCTTGCTGCCTCATGAGGCGTGTGAGCCAGAAGGCTCATATAAGGTCCTGTATCCTGAACACATGGAGGACAGATGTATGGGCAGACAGCCAGGAAGGAAAGGTGGGGAAGGTTCTGCTCCAGGCTATTTCTTTGCCTACTTTTTTTACAGAAAAGATGACAGGAAGATTTGCTTCCTACTGGATCACGAAACATTATTTTTCTTCCCTAGCAATATTCCTCCTTGCAGGTGTTGGGCTGTTTTTCAGTTACTTTCAGTGCTTGTTTTCTTTTATAAAAATTGAATTATAAGCTATCTGACAGACCTTATTTAGACTTTACAAATGCACAGTGCTATCAAGCCATTAGGCATTTTAATGAGCAGCTGCGACATCCCAAGAAAAGTAGAGATGAGAGGAAAACAAATCAATAAGCTGTTACCAAAATAATACTAACAAAGTTGTTCCATGATAGAAGAGCAGGGAAGGCAGAAACAAAAAATCATATACCAATGTATGAGAAATAGTAGCTTATTTTCATGGATATAGCATACTATTCAGATAATCCTTGATCATTTAAAAGTACCCTTTTTAGGCAAGTCTTCATGAAATATACCCTCATACAAAGTGAAAAAAGTGAGAGATCAAAGCTGGAGGGACCATAAACTAGAGAAAATTATTTTTCTAGAGGAATCAAAGAAACTTTTCTTTACCCATATTTCAATGTAACCCACATGGTGGCTGAATTTCAAAGGGACATTGTTGTGCACATTAAAGCATAATATTAACAATGCTACTGTCTTTAGTGCACATTGGTTTAGCACAGCATTGTTTCTTTCAGTGGGGTTTATCACTGCAGGAAAAGAAGACCAGCTGTCATATTTATCTCATACATGCTCTCCCCTAGCCTGAAATGGAGCTACTGAAACCTATACAAAACCACTATACAAAAAGGGGTAGCGTATGTGGAGTTAATTCCTCCTACCCAAAATAAACTGAAGAGAGTTCCCTAAAGCAACGTGAGGAACAAGAATATGTATACAGTGAATAGCAACAAAATAGATCCTGCCACTATTTCCTATTTCCATTCCATGAATTCAGAATTGTTTATGGCTTTGTAATATGATTGATGGATGCTGACTGACAGACTCAGCAGCAAATTTACCAGTCCCTACAGTAAAATTTTACTTCATGAGGAGAAATGAGGGCTCTATTGCACTGTAATAGGGGATAAGTGATTCCAGATCATTTTGAAATAGCTCCCAGTTTGCTGAAAGCTCAAAGTATAACAATGAGAAGTATTTTGACACCTGAAAAATTTATGTGTTTGTTTAGTCATAGTCAATATGTTGCTCTGCCTACCCAATTTCTTCTTATATTTTCAGTTCTTCATCTATGGATTCTGAATCGGCCCACAAGGATTAAAAAAGATGACTTCTAACTGCAGTGGGTTGAAGCTGATATATTCCTGCCCTAACACCGTCGTAACTAAAGTACTTTAATACATGCTTGTAGAAATGTGATCTCACTGCATTCCTTTTTGCTGTGGTTATGAGCTTCTTATTTTTGCCTGTGCATGTGATACATGTTTAGGGAAAACTGTTCTTCCAGGCATTCCTTACAGAGTTTCACTTAGGCTAAGACCAAGAATACTGCACAAGGAAATCCAAAGCTCTATTTTCAGGAGGTAACTTCTGTAGTATGATACATTGTCTATCTTCCCTTGTAAATTACTGAAGGTCTTTTTGCTTGAGGGTGGGTCACTCTCTTACATTCTGCTAGCACTCACACACACACAAAAAATTCAACAGCTCTTGGGTGTTTCACCTACCGAGTCTTCCTCAGTGCCGTCTTTCATTCTGCCTCTGGCTAAAACAAAGGTTTTTATGAGCTCTCCTTTCCCCCAGATTCCCATACCACCTGCCCAGTTGCTACACCTCTGTTGTCCACAATGATCTTTCTATCAACTGCCATGAACAAAACATTGGAAGTGCTCTGATAGGGAATGACGCAAAACCTTTTAATTACCAGATAAGCAACCTGCTGATGGATGAAGGCTTTTGTTGTAGAGCTCATACTGGTTTTCAGGCAATGAGAACTGCATTAGGGTAAGTGGTGAGTGTAAGGGATGGGAACCAAGTTTTCTCAGTTTTTCTATCTTTATCTTGATTTGCAACCAATTAGGTATTGATTTTACACAACACAAAATTAAAAATTACTGAGGGTGATTTGATTTCTGACTGTACTTTGATAGCAGTTGTTTGGTTTTATATGTAAGTAATGCAAGAACAGAACAAATTGGGTTGAGAAATCAGAATTTCTGTTGTGATGGATTTTTTAATTTCTCCACAGTTTTCTTCTTATCTCGGACAAACCCAAAACAAACTATCAAAAAATTCCAGAAACTTTGGACGGTCAAAATATCCAAATACAGGTAGATGCCTTCAAGGAATTATAGTTCAGCTTCATGCTGCTTGTTCCCCTATAAAGAAGATTCTCTGCTCTGGCCTACTTTTCATTGCATGTCCTCCCCTACATGAGCCACCACTGTTCCTGCACTGGTGCATGAAGGATGCAGGCTGGTAAGGGAGTTTAATATGCCCAGAAAAAGGGCAGTGTTTTTTGTTAAAGATACATTTTACAAGAATCAAAGTGTAGAGGCTTAGGCATGGAGATGTGGCCTGAAATGGACCCTTTGTGCTTAGGTTTTTTCCATGCTGAAAATAAAATAGGAACAATTAACAGCTTCTAATTTTTCAGAATCCGCATTTTGTACCAAGGAAACACTTGAGTGGGAAATTGCCTAGCAAGTTACAAAGTTGCCCATTTTTTGTTTTATATCTCACATAAAAATCTCTGGATTTTTACATTGGTCATTATGGAGAAAGAAGGCAGTGAAGGTGAAAAGGAAGACAAGTTACATAACTTTATGGTTAACCTTTCAATCCTAATTGTAGTGTATGCCTATTGGCCTAAAGCCAGCATACACAGAAGTCTTATAAAGCCCTGGGTGAGCTATAAAGTCTTAAGCAAGTATTATTTCCTTTAAAGTGACAAAATATTACATCTGAAGCAAGGTCATCCATATATATATATATAAAAATATAAAAATACCCAGTATACAATAATTGCACCTTATATAATGGATTCCTGCATATTTCTATACACCCATTTCTGAAAATATGATCCTAATTTAGACAAAGGGATTTAAGAATTTACTGTAGAGCTGAAGTTATTGTTTTCAGTTCAGACAATGAAACAATAATATAGCTAAGGACTGCAAACGACAAAAAGGAGATATAAATCCTAATGCATTGAAGTGCTGGTCCTCTACTAACATCCAGGAAACTTCTTAGAAGTTGTTTCCCAGGTGGAATACATTTTTTTAAGCATGATTACCAAAAGGGTTATAATTTGAATAACTGGGGGGGTTTATTTGAATTTTTCATTAAAAAAAAAGAGTTTTCAGAAAGGTAAGAGAGTTATTACAAAGGAAAATAGAAGAGGAAAGCACTATGAAGCCGGTATGTCATTCACTGGAGTGCTGCTTTTGCCACCCTGTGCCCATGCCACAAGAGTGGCCCACTGCCTGCAAAGCAAGGGAATGTAACTAGTGAAAGACAGGACCTTTGCAGGAGGGCTCTTGCTGTGACTACACATTAGTGATAGCAACTGCTTATATTCTTGGTCACAGGCATTTTCACAGTATCAAAAGCACTGACTACTTTTGAGTATGAGATTATGCATAGCTAACAGTAGTACTAAAGATATTTGTAACTGTGTACAGATTAGACATCAGTAGGATAAGATAGAATTGAATAGTTCCAGTTGGAAGGGACATACAATGACCAACTGCCTGACCACTTCAGGGTTGACCATAAGTCAAAGTGTATTATTAAGGGCATTGTACAAATGCCTCTTAAATACTGATAGGCTTGGGGCATCAACCACCTCTCTAGGAGGCCTGCTCCAGTGTTTGACCACCCTCTTAGTAAAGAGCTGTTTCCCAATATCTAATATAATATTTCCCTCACACAGTTTTGAACCATTCCCACACATCCTGTCACTGAATACCAGAGAGAAGAGATCAACTAAGGTAAAGAGCCTAGGTCACTGGAGGAAATTAAAAGAACTAATTCAACCTAGCAGTATGGAGGCAGAAAGTGATTTGTTTGCGGTGTCCCACTATGAAGAGAAGACAATTGCCAAAGAAGAAGGGCTTCCTTGAGTAAATCAGCAATAAAGGTTTATAAACTGGCAGTTACTATACTAAACCTCACAGGAACAAAGCTCTGCAACAGCTTCTACTTCAAAAGACGAGGAACCTCAAAGTTGTTTTCGTCTGACACAGTCAAATTTCTGAATTGCATTAAATAATGCAGCTTATAACGAAAAGAGATTTATTCTAATGAATTACAGGCCCAATATAGTTTCATGTTGTATTTTTCCATACTGTGGCAACCATTATTTCCTTAAGTACAGCAGCTTTTTTGCCCTGAAGGTAGGACATCACAATTAAATCATAAAATAAAGTTCTACAGAGTTGAATTGGATTTGCCATGCAAGTTCATGAGGTTTTGAGCAGTAATCTAACCTTTGAATCTCAAATTTCTCCTTCTGTAAAACTAGGATGATGATAATTATCTGCTTTACAAGGATACTGAGGATTAAATCAATTAACAATATTTGTTTAGAGGAGTTTACATAAATGCCAACAAATATTTTCTGACTAGGAAATATAATTTTGTTTTTCTCTCCATCCACCTAACCTGAAATGATTGTTGCTTGAGTTGTTAGTTGGATGCATGACTGCAAAGATATGCCTGGTGGACACAGCAAAACTCTGAGAAGTAATGTCAGCTGACACAACATGTACAAAAACATCCTGCTCTGGATAAAATTTTAGTATTATGCCACTCCCACATCACTAGAGATTATTCAGTGCTTGAACAGGAGTGGAAAATGAGAAGTTCTATTACCTTCAGGGCTACATTTACTGTTCCAAATCTTTTTCATCTATCAAATTTGATTGTACTCATAAAGTAACTAAATTCTTTCTCTACATAATCTGTTGCATTGCATTAGAGATGTACATGAAGACAGCAAAGAAATATTGCTTTAGTTGAGTTTCTGTGGGTGGATACTTGCAAGTGCAGAAAGGTTACCAAGAGGCCTTGCATACATGTATCCTAACACCGTTTTTTTTTAAGCTGTGAATGTACCACATACCTGTAGTAAGCTGTGGATACTGGAAACTTCCATTTATTTCTCAGTCTACCCTGCAGATTTAATGTTAATGATGGAACTGAACAAAAACCAGCTGATTGTAAATGGTGTCCTAAAGCTCCCAGCGCAACTATAAGCTGATCATGATGAGCAAGCGCAAACAATTTGAAGCTGTTTTCCCTGTACTCGAGAAAACTTGAGATGTATAACGCTACCAGTTCTTTGAATCCTTAAACAGTCTGTTGTTTTATTGCCTTTTAGATAGTAACAATGACTTTAGAGGTCAAATATTTTCCTACAGATATTTCCCTGCTAGCCTTCAAACAGGCAGCAATGTTTATCTCCTGTCATTCAATCACTGCAATTAATTCTGATGTCCCTGTCACTGCTAGGGTAAGTGTGACTAGGACCCTTTCTATTGACCAGCATCACCTTCAAGGACAGTGACTCAACCACCTCCCTGGGCAGCCTATTCCAGTGCTTGATAACCGTTTTGGTGAAGAATTTTTTCCTAATGTCCAATCTAAACCTCCGCTGGCCCAACTTGAGGATATTCCCTCTCATCCTATCACCTGTCACTTGGGAGAAGAGACCAACGCCCACTTCGCTACAACCTCATTACAGACAGTTGTAGACAGCGATAAGGTCTTCCCTCAGTCTCCTCAGCCGCTCCTCATAAGACTTGTTCTCCAGCCCCTTCACCAACTTCACAGCTCTTCTCTGGACATGCTCCAGGACCTCAATGTCTTTCTTGTAGTGAGGGGCCCAAAACTGAACATGGTATTTGAAGTATGGCCTCATCAGTGCTGAATACAGGAGCACAATCACTTCCGTGGTCCTGCTGGCCATGCTGTTTCTAGATGCAACTGGCCTTCGTGATGCCAATAGGCCAAGATGCTATTAGCTACTTGTCATTTCAAATTTTGACCTCAGCTTCTCTGTCTTTGGAGTCTCCTCTTCTCTCCACCTTTCAGAAATGCCTGTTTTCCTTTTCAGGGTGGATATGGACTACAAAAGGATCCCACTGTCTTTGCTATAAACTTTACCAATTCCATTTTCCCCTAGGTGTCCTGACCAATTCATTTGCCTGTGTAATGTAGAAGCTTATTCCTGCGTCTGTGAAGTGCCATGAAAAGAGTAAAACAGGAAGAGACATCAACATAATAGATGCTATTTAAATCATATATAAAGTAAAGAGATATCGCTGCCATTCACTTTCTTTGTCTTCCAGAAAAGAATATCTTTTAACTGGATGCAATTTCCACTACTGCATACCACTACCGCTACTCCACTACCTAGCCACAAGTTGCAAGTCATCATATAGTCCAAAACACATACGCTTATCCTGTTTTTTATTTTCATTCATGTGTATTACTTTCCAACTTCATGTAATATTTTGGGTGCATGAGAGGTGGCCTGGCTGCCTGCTTCCTACTTTCACCCTGGGACTAAAGAAGCAAGTCCTAAGTACTTCTGTGATGTTGAAGACAGTCCAGCCCCTAGAGAGCATCCACATGGCAGCCAGGACAATGCTGAGCTCATGTAAACATACTCAGACAGTTTGTACCATGGATGAAGCCTGAGAGAGAATGAAGGCTGGCTGGGGGTTCTAGGGACCTTATTTAAATGCTCAGCTTATTTACCTAAACTGGTATTTTTGTCATGAGCTGCAAGAGAAATTCCTGAAGTAATTTTGAACTCACTGTGTGGAATACAGTTATGAATTATGACAGCAGAAAGGTGCCCCTGAGACCTTTCTTCTCTTAGCCCCTCAACTTTAAAAAGTCATAACGCTGCATATGGAAAGAGGAATGAAGTCAAAACACTTCTGAACTGTACTATAGTATTGTACTTAGTGTAGAGTATTCTGCACAAAGACATCATTTTGACTTGGCCTGGTTCCAGCTTAAGAGCTCAGGTGTGAAATTCTATATGGACAAAAAAATTCTCAACATTTCCAGATGACTGGAAATGTAATTCAGCATCACTTCTTCATGTTGACTATTATCTACTCAAATGCTGCCCACCTACCCGTGAAGAGATGAAAAAAAAAAAAATCATGAGTATTAACTTTTGCATGGATTTTAATTAAAAAATATAAGACCGTATAACAGAAAATCTTATGGTAAGCCTACAAAAATCTAGAGGGGCATGAACTAAGCAAACAGGGTCCCTTTTCAGTATTTAATAGGTGTGTTCCAATTAATGCATGGAATGAGGCTTGAGACAATTGTCCTTGCATTGGATACTATCTTTCCAGAGCTGTCATTTTGTGTTGTCATGCAACTGAAATATCTTAGTTTTCAAGTGGGAAAATGAGCAGCTTAAAAAAAAACAACAAAAAAACAGACACCAGTGTTAAGTTTCCACCTATTCCTGCAGCTTTAAAAATGACACATTATCTTTTGTTGGAAATACTGAAAATTGCACAATATCACATGAAAATTGACTGTGAAAATACGACTGTTAGACAGCCAGTTGGGAAGTGTTAAGCTTATTATCCTTTCTTTCATGACTGTCACGTGTAACTCCCAAAGTGTGCGTGCATTTCTCCCTGCTCAGTGCATAAGGCAAGATCAGGAAGGACTGAAAAGGGTTGTTAGAAATCTGGGTATATAAATAAGGAAGGACTCCTCGTTCCTTCTCTGGCAGCAGGGAAGTTCCCCAAAGGCCCTGGAAGAGGAGGCTGGCCTGGGCAGTGACATCCTCTGTGTGAGGGGGTTGGAGGTGGTACAGCTTCCCAGGAACTGCTATAGCCACAGTGTGCCTAGGAAACGTCTGAGTTATGATCTGAGTTAGCACCAGTTCCCTGGAAGGTACACTATCAGGCATCCTAATGTAGCAAAATAATATGAAAATGCCTTTCCTATTGCTCCCAGTTCTAACCCGCTGGGGAAACTTCATGTCCCTCCTAAGTTAACTCCCACTTACCACACATCAGACTCCAACACTGTTCCCCTGCCTCTTCTCAGCCTCTCTGTAGAGGATATGAAGAACTTCTCTCCCAGCTTGGGCCCAGTTAGCTTTTTCACTTTGTGTGCATGAACAATGAGAATAAACCTGAAGACAATTCAATGTGTGAGCAGTCCTGTTGCAGCAATAGGGCTCAGTGTCTAAGTGCTCACTCATGAGAAATACACTTGCACATGCTGGATCCAGATCTCACTGAGGAAATGCCTTATGTCCATTATTATTATTACTCAATTATCATTGTCCACTAGGAAAAAACACCTTTGTTCACTCTTTTTATTTTCTATCTATCTCCCTCACCCAGTCTCCATTTCTGTCCCCTGTCCCCAGTACGTGATGATTTTGAAAAGGTCACAGTATTAATTACTTGCAAATATGTTTGTATATTCTCTTCAGCATAATTTCTACAAATCTTTGAGAAAAAATACAGGGTCAGCTTCTATTTTTAAAAGTGCAATGATTTTAATACAAGAAGACAGAATGAAGAAATCAGACTGGTAATCAGAGACTTTTACTCATATCTAATCCATCCCTTCCCTCACACTCTCCCTCCTCGCTTTTGCTCATAGGCACTTTCTGACACCAGAAATAACACATTGCTGATCAGAGGGCTTGGGTGGACTTTTTTCCCCAATTGTAATACACAAGACAGTATTAGATGTGCTGGCCTGAGTCTCAGTAGTCCAAGGAGCTTTAGGTGCACTACCTCAGCAACTAAATCTGTGGAAGTAATTAGTTGGAAGACCGTGAGCTGCAGTAGAACAAAGCTATTTTACATCAACAACGCCTGTGACTTAAAATCTGATCAATGGCTTCAAAACAACTGGAAGTAGCAGTGTGAGCCCAGCTAGCATGGTACTGAAGGAAGGAATAAATCATTATGCTAAGGGAATGAATTAGCTTAAGCAATAGTAAGAATAATATGAATCAAATCTTGGCCAGCTTGCTGTAAGAAAGAATGTAATTATAACAGGAGTTTAGCTTGTTTACTAGTTAAAACAAGGACAGTCCCACAGCAAGAACAAAGGACAGATCTGAGCTTACCAAGAGGACACCATGAGGAAGGAGATGAGATAAGATAATGAGCATCAGAGGATTCTGAAGACACAAAGGAACTGTGATGTAGATACAAGAGCGGGTGATAAGATATTATAATGAGTTCTTTGTATGTTTAACTAATATTTCTGGAATATATAACCAGTGTTTCCTGGAATCTATATGAATCTATTCCTGAACCATGAAAGTGACTCAGGGCCTGCTTGAGAGTTAATTTAAAGGTGTGCTCTGCAGGATGACTTTTACGGTGGACTCAGACTCTCACAATTCCAAGATATTCCACATTGATTTATGATACCTGGAAGCTAATATCACGGCTGCACTCAAGCAATGCCATTTTGCAATCTTCAGGGAATGTCCCAAAGCAAAAAAAAGGAACCTAAAAAATTAACCATATGCTTTCAGTGTATTTATAAGATGCAAGAGTAAATAGCCTATTGTGGCATCTTGCAAGGACCATGAAAAACGCAGGCCAGATGATTTCTGCATAGGGAGGCACCAGCCTCCTGTGACAGTTCTCAGCTAACATGTAGTGCAGAAAAGCTGAGTGCCGGGAAGAAGACAGCTTTTTCTAAGGTGTTAAATTTACAAAAAGAATGAGAACAACTACAGAGTAGCTAAGGTGCTGTGAACACCAGTGACACATCAGATGAGGGTGCTACTATTCTTCCTGTTCAGAAAGGAAGGGGAACAGATGGAGGGATGTGTTTTACCCTTTTTGGGTGAAGCTTATATCTCAGTGACAGATAAAAACAGGGCTTTTTACTGCTAATACATAGTGGCATAGCAGATGAGAACTGTGGATTAATGCTGGGCATTAGCTGTTATTTTGGCTTTATTACAGTAAAAAGTATTTACTCCAAATCTGACCAAGCTCCTATTCAGGACTGATTTTTTTGTCTTGACTTCTGCAACAATAAGGAATTAAAAAAAACAATTAAAAAAACACCCACCCATACAGTTGCTACCAGATGGCAACTAGCGATCCACTCTCCAAGACTGATTTATAAAGAAATTTATAAAGAAATTTTACTGTGAGGGTGGGGAGACACTGGAACAGGTTGCCAAGAGAAGTCATGGCTGCCCCATCCCTGGAGGTGTTCAGGGCCAGGCTGGATGGGGCTTTGAGCAGCCTGACCTAGTGGAAGGTGTCCCTGTCAATGGCACAAGGATTGGAACTGGATGATCTTTAAGATCCCTTCCAACCCAAGCTATTCTACAATTCTAAGATTCTACAATTCTACGATTCTACAATTCTGTGATTCTGTGATTCTATGATTCTATGATTTGACTTTTCCGCCTTGCATTTCTTTGTTAAATGGTGGCAGATGCAGAAAACTAGGCAGTGGGAAACAAATGAAACATTTCTCAGTGTTCAAAGAAAGAAATCTAGTATGTTGTTCTTACACGTGATTGGAGAAGGCAGGATATTTTAGAAACTGCTTCCAGCTCCCTGACATGGTGTTCCTGAAGTGTTGCACAGTCTTTCAGTTCCTGCTATTAAGAAACAGCTTGCCTTGCCTCAAAACTGTCCTAACAAACCTTCCCCTTGTAGACAGATCTTCCTACAATGATTTTTACTTATAAGAGGTGATGACCTGGATCAAAAAGTGAACTCCACATTTAGAAATAAGTTAAACATTCAGAAGTATTTCCCTTGTAGCTTAAAGAGACAACTACTGCAAGGAAAGAGTGACTTTAGACATCTTGCTACACTCCTGTGATGTGCAAGCACCGCGGTTTTATTCTTGCAAATCAACTCTTTCTCAACAGTGAGCTTTTGCTTTTTGCCTCAGCACACACACAGCAGCATCACCATCCCATAAGCAGTTGATTTGGCAGAGTACACAGTTTTCAATAACTGCTTGGAGCACTGTGGGAATGTAAAACCAGCCTTCATTTTGTGTAACTGTGGATGCCAGGTTGTCACCACAGGTAATTCTGCATGTGATTCTATCCTCAGACACATGAAGGCACTCAAGGTTCTGTACTGAGTTAATATAGTTTAGGACCCATATCTTTCCCTTAGCTTCCATACTCTTGCTGTTTGTGATGTGTCCCATGTGTAAAGACAATGCCAAAATGTACTTGTGATCCCTGTTACAGCCTCCTCTAGTGATTACAGCACAGTCAGATCATCTCATGGAAGTCAAGGACCTCTGTCAAAGTGCTCAGAGAATGAAGAAGGAAGATAGATGCTGCTGTTGAGAAGTTTCCATAAGAATTGTAAAAGGCAAGGGCAAGGAGAAAAAGCTACTATTTTGCTTCAGCATTAGCACTTTTCAAATGGAGGTTTCCATCTTTTTCAATGTCAACTCACACTAGACTTTGGAGGTCCTAGTCTTGGGGAAGGCAATAGTACTTTTTCCTTCTGATTTCAGAGAGGTTTGTGGCTTTCACTCAAACTCCAGGAGCAGATTAATTCCTTGTTTAAGAACTTTAGGTTAAACTAGACAAAGAACGATCTCAGGCTGTGGGAAAACCGGAATATATTTGGTTGTTACATTTGGCTTTTCTCTTGTTTAGGCTCCATAATAATATAATGCTGCTGTTGATAAATCCTAAGGATAGGCTCTATTATACACTGAGCAAGAAAGGATAAAGGGTGTTTTTTTGCTTTATACTAGTATAATGGACAAAATGAAGAAAAGAAATTGAGAACAGCCTCCAACACATAATGTAAAAAGCTAAGGTGTTTTCCAAATTTCTTTCTGCAAAATGCTTGTAAAACTTCCAGATCTGCCAGTATCAAAGTTTAAAGTCAGAGTTTTCAACACTGAAACATTAGGAAGTTCACTTTTGTGTGCTGAAAATGCCACTTACTGGAATGAGGGAACCTGGAATGGATCTAGGCATTTTAGAAGTGTTAGAATTGGCCTTGGTCTTCATGAGACAAAACTCATAATCTGTTTTGGCAAGTAGGTGAACTGGGAATTTAACAGGAAGGATGTAGAAGTCCACAAAAACTGTGTGACGACCAGTTGTTTCGAAGGGGACCTGTCATGAAAATGGTATTTGCAAATGATATCCTTTTTTATATTGTTTTCAAGGCCACAAAATCCCTTCCTCTTCTTGTCCCTCTTTTCTTCCCCCATCCCCCTCAAATGTTTGAGTATTCTTCTTGCAAATAGATGGCAATAGCTGTAGCTACTCTGCAGCATACAAATGAACACCCAGTGGCTCCTCAGAAAAACACAAGCAATTTCAATAAGCAAAAGTTTCTCTCTCCTACCTACCTAGCCATATGTTAAGCTGATTGCAAACACTTCCATCCCAAGACTTCAGTGATGCTGCTTAAATAAACCTTGAACCTTGAATGCTCTTCTCCCAAAGACACATCCCTCGGACTGATAGGCATATTAGTCAAAAGTGTCTGACAGATCCTGAAGAAGATACAACTTAAAAATAATGTGTGTCTTACCTGCTTATTCATAAGTATGTAGATGATGGGATTGCAAACAGTGCTACTTTTTGCTAGAATGGAAGGTATGACGCTTGCAACTGGAGTCACCACACCTGGCTTACCAAATGTTGCAAGTAATGCTATAACTCCATAGGGAATCCAACACACAAGATAACAGATAACTGTAGTGACCACCATGAACAGTACGTGGTATTCTCTTTTGCGGGCAGCATTCTTGTGGATTTTTCCAACCTAGAGGAAGGTGAAAGAAAGATAGAATTTAAAAAGCTGAGCTGTTGGACTGATTGCATTAACAACCTGAAACTATTATCTTAGCTAAGCAATGATGATCAACATTGTAGTTCCAGAAGCAAAACAAACTCAAACCCAAGAGTGAGCTAATGCAGTGGGAAGACTTTCATTTTGTCCACCAGGTAACAGGGGAAGCCCTGAAGACGTCATACCTGATGAAAGCATAAATCAGAGCCCAAATGGAGACTGAAGCAAGAGCAGAAAGCTATCAAAATCAGCATCTAGACATTAAGAGCTGGTGGGTCATCTCCAGTTGCTTTTCATGTATGTTATTTTGTACAATTGTACAATGTTTTCATTCAAGTTATTTCAGTACATAGGACTTGCTTGAGATAGAGGAACATTATGAGGCATGAGTGAACCAACAGAAGCACTTTAATGTTTGTGGTGTGGAAAGAGCAGAACATCACTAGGACTGTATTTAGTACCTATTCTTCAATGTTTTCAAGGCTTGGCTAGACAAAGCCTCAGCTGGCCTGGTGTAGTGTTGGCAATGGTCAACTTGGTAAGTACATATGCAAAGGAAAATAATATGGAGACACTGTTTGGTTTCAGTTTATGATTCTAGCCTTCTAGAGTAATTAGTTCTATTTGAAATTTCAGTAGCAATGTTCCTGTTGAGTGTAAATAAAATGGAGGACTCTGGTCAGAGCATGTGAAATTTCAAGACCAAAGTCTGGAGGGGTCATAAACCACTGAAAAGGAGAACTTAACAACAGGCAGTGGAGAAGGTTAGTAACAAGAGCTGCAGACAGCTTTTGCTGTAACTGTGGAGCCTTTTAGTTTGGATGTTCAAGAAAAGGACCCCAAATATCTGCCATGGCAAGCACTCTGCCAAGAACCTCAGAGAACAGCCTCTGACTGGGTGTAGGCAAATGTGTGGACATGTCTCAACGGGGTTCGGGGGAAAAAACACGACCTAGAGGAAGCTTGACTTCCTCTAAAGAGAACATGCCTGTCCTTTTTCTTGCAGAAGGCCAAGCAGCACCTTCTAAACACACTGTTGTACAATGTTATGGGAAAGAATAATAATATGGCAATGGTACATATGAAATTATGTTAGGGTAACAGGTTCTGGTTACCTGATTTAGGCATGCAGGGGTCTTGAGCCAACAACTCCAGTCATCCTGTCACTGGAGGAAGCAGCCAGGTGGCAATTACAGCTGAGCCCACGGCCTTTTTTCTGGCTAAACACTGGAGCTTACTGGCCCAGACAAAGCAGAACAGCAGCTCTCTCCCTCCAGTGAGGAGTTTACTGCTTTTAATATTTTTCTTTGGTACCATATGGGAGAAGATCCTAGGGACTGCCCTGCCCACGGGGACAAACTGCCTCTTCCTGTGCTCCAGAGCCAAGAGTTTGACCTTCTGCACGCACTGCTCAGCTCCCTCTGGATTTAGCTGGCCATGAGTTGTGGGACCAAGGAAGTACTATGCTCAGAAGTTGGCTCAGGCGCCGGGAAATACCTGAGCAATTGTTGTACGCAGACGTGGTGGGGCAGGCAACTGCGATGCCCACAGTGCCATATCCACCCCTATAAGGAATTAACAGGTACAACTGTGCATACTTCCTTCATCTATGGGCAAGTTGTGGGTTTTTTTAATGTATATATAAGGGAAAGCAGCTGAGCTAATGTTAGCTGTTAAGAAGGGAAGACTGCAGTGATGAAGATCTAACCTGATCGTTTTCATTAATTGCACTGCATTTGCTTTAGCATTTACCTGTCTTTCCTACTTACTTAACGTAGCTATGTGCTTTCTCTCATAAAGCATTTCCTTCGTATTTCAACAGCTTTCAGTTGCTTCCAGTTGTGAACCTCTTGAAAGGTTATGAAGAATATATGGCATCCCATCCATCTAACCACTAGATGGAGAGACTATACAGTAAAAATCCAGCATCCAGAGCCACTTCAAGAAGGGGACATGTACATCTTAGCAACTTGAAAATCAGGGGAGCTATTATGCATTTTGTCTTTAAGTCAGTTTCTCATTCTTCAGTTATTTATTAAGATGGAAAATAACAGGAATTATTATACTCCATGCATTTATATAGCGCATGCTGTAGTCATCCCTTACCTATTCCACTCTAAATAAGCAATATGAAAACAGGGTGCAACGTGCTTTTTGTATCGTGGCTGATGCATTATTCCTGTATCCGTCTTTGTACACTTTACACTCAAATACCCATGTTTTCTTCAGTACTTCAGAACTGCACAGTAAAGAGAAGGCTATTTATGAGCAGCAGTGTTTGTTGCCAGTCTCTTTAAGTGTCAGTTACAAGTGCTTGTTTTGACATGATCAAATATTCAACAGTATACCAAAACCAAAGACAAATGAAATATTCATAATCATCTGCGGGAAGTCTGCCAATCTTTGAATATTTAGTCGAATACAGTTCCTTGAAATGAACAGAAGGGAGCTAGCTTTTTTAATGCAAAAGCTGCATTAAAGGAAAAAGCAGAAAAAGGTCATTATTCTTCCTTCATGAACCAGTCAAGTAAGACAACCTTCTCTGTTATATTTCAAACATAAGGTAGTTAGAAATGCTTTCTATTTATTGGTATGAATAATCCTCTACCGAACCCATGAGCACTGACTCAAATATCAGTTATGATAAGCTTTCTCCCCTCCTATCTCTATGAATTCTGTCCTCAAAAAAACCCAAGGAAAAGAGCCAAAACAAATCAGTCAATCAAACAAACAAATAAAACCCAAAGCATTAAAAGTTCTCAAAATCTGTAGGAAATGGAAGCTCCAGGTACTCTACTTTTCAGTGTGGGCTACCCTAGAACTGATAATTTATGGATTAATATCGAGATAGACAAAATACTTAGCTTGTGGCTTAAGATATAAAATCATGGGAAAACAGGGCTTACTGGCTTAAAAATAAATGCTTTCATTATCAGCATTTAGGTAGCTAAGTTCAAAACAAGAGTGAATACTGAAAAGATGTATAGTCCCTGCGGAAACAGGGACTAAAGAGAAACATCTGCTTTGGGTCATCTTAGAATCCAACGGGCCCTGACTATACAAAGCTTTTACACTTACATGTTCAGTAACTGAACTGAGATTTAGGCATACATATCAACATTTTGCTCAGCTGGGGCCACATAATGAGTCGATAGCAGCAAATACAGAAGGAGGAAGCCATAAAATCACACAACAGGATTTATGGTTAATTATAATAATGTCACTATTTAAATTCAGGAATTGAAGTCCACAGGAAGGATATTTCATCTGTCAAAGTCTGATTTTACTGGGAATTTTTGTTATTGAAACCGGAATAGTCATCAATAGCCTCAAGGTGAAGCGAAGCTATGCTTTAAATACAAAACTTACAGTTTTGTACACTACCCTTGAAGTATAACTGCTATTGCTGCTTATATCAGTGAAGTTCTATTGTGGACTTAAGGAACACTATAATCCTCTTAGTTGCAGGAATTCTTTCACTGCACTAGCTAAAGGGCTTTTAGCAGCAGTTTAACTTATGTAGTGAACACATACCCATACATTAAACAAGCAGCTCATGGTGTTGTTTCCATTATATACAAGTCGTGTTTTTTCCTGACCTTCCTGCCTCACTGTGGATTTTCTAGCATCAGCATGCATAAGAAAATTAAAGGTGTATTGTGCACAGCTATTACTTGGTTTGCATTAACAGTTTGATTTTAGAAAGAGAAGTACATTAGCTACTCCTATCTTTCGCAAGTTGAGGCTATCTCTTTTTTCTGTACAGCTACAGATATAACCAGCAAGGACATTGGCTACAAAATTAGGAGTGTGGGCTTCCCATGCACTGAGTTGGCAGGCCAATTCCAGTGCAAGAGCTGAGCATGCACTACACTCATCTGTGAGTAATAAGCTCAGCCTGCCTTTGAGTCAACCTGTGCCCTGGGCTCAGCACTGGGCTAACACAAACATGGGAGATCCAGAGCTGCCTTGAATACCACCAGCCTGAAGTACAGTTAAAGTGTCCCTACTCCTACAGCAACTAGGCTTGTCAGACCCCAGCAGCTGTCCCCAAGCAGCTGGGGCTGCTATTTCTGGTATGGGAAGCACAGAGCCAGGAGTGATCTGCCTCTGGCACGCTGTAAGGAACCCACACCAAACAAACGGCTCACACAAAGGGACTGACTCATGGAAGGGTCCAAACATATGACAGCAACAAGCAAAGCAATTTGGAAATGCTAAAACCTATGCCAAATAAAGTAAGGACAAGTGCTTCTAAGGTGAAATAGAATTACCTCAATGCTGAATAGCCACCAGCTCTGGCAGCTCATTTACGCAAATATATTTTATACGATGACACGCACTTCTCAAAAAAGCTATTTGTATGTATGTCCTTCAGTAATTGTGAGACTGCACAGAGCTGCTATCTCTGATATTGGCACTGACACTTCCATGGCACTTACCTGACTGAAACAAATCAAAGATGTGTAGAAAATAAGACATGTGGGAAATGGAAACTGAAAGGGTAGTGAAATGTGTTTGCTATCTGGAATACATAGTTGGTTGAAAAAAACCTCAGGATGCAAGAACCATCATATGTCAGGTCTAAAATTATTTAAACTCTGATCAATTTTCTATCAAAATTAATATCAATAGAAAATGACTGCTATAAAATATTAAGGCTGCTGGAATTTCGTGTGTCTGACATGACTTACCCTGTTCATGTGAATTCTCCCTGCACGGTTTGGGAGACTGTAATCAATAGCAAGCCATTCCCCTGAAGCCATCAGGTCTAATTTTCTTAAACTGATAGCAATCACAAACTATATTACTTGCCTGTATCTGATCGCTTTTCTAGGTCCAGTTCTAGTGAGCAAGTTATAACTGGCCTTGACTCGCACCGACATCTCTATCAGTAGACTCAGAAAGAACATGTCAGCCTGAATTAGCCTAAAACCAGATTATAACCTATGGATGATCAAGAAACTTCAAATCTTTCAAGGCAGGACTCACTATTCTGCATCCAGCATACACTACAAAGGGGATGAGACCTCCTCGGTCAAGCAAGATATCTATTTTGGCCTCAAAAACCATCAAGTCAAAGCTGGCTCTAGTTCTGAGGGTTGTGAAAGGTGCAATGGCCTCTACATAGGCAATTAAGCATTCAGGATTTAGTATTGAAATTTTAGAGCCCTCAAAGAACTGAATATTGCCAGACCCTTTCTAATAGCAAGTAACAGCTGTTTTTTCTGGCCCCTTCATTCAAAGTAGCTGTGAGTCAGTTCCAGGCCATAAGTAGTGTTGCAATTAGCTGCATGTAAGTCTACCTGTACCTTTTTCAGGGAAGAAGGAGGTTTTGGTACATACTCTGATGGCCCTTCCTGCTCTCTTTTGGGCAAGTTTCACTTTGCACAACCTTAGCCACCAAAACATGAAGCCAAATTATTCTTACAGAGTTCTTCTGCAGGTAAGACTGCTTTTATTCTAATGGCCTGGTATTTCAAAACCCGACACATTTAGTTTTGTGATTGAATTAAATGAAATTTAGGGATAAAATGGATGTTTTGTCAGCAAATGCAACACAGACCCCTAAAGGAGATTCAGTAGCTGCTGAACAGTCGGGACTGGGAATGACCTTATACTCACGGCATGTGATACCGGGCTCATCTTTGAGGGCAAAACTGAGGGATTCCACCCTAGGGATAGAAAATTCTGAACATCTGAAAGACACTATCCAGTAACAGAATAAAAATGCAGCTATTTTTGTAGAGATAACATCTAAGAATATTACTACATGTGTTGCTGCTTAGCAACACAGCTTGCTATTATAAAGGTGAAAGGTGCTGAGATCACTTTCAGAAAATCAAGCCAGTAATCTAGTTTAAGACTCCTCTCTTTTGAAAAGCTTGCCAGCAAATTATATCTTTAACAGATTTACTTTTCCAATAACCAGCTTCTGGTGTGGAGTGGTTTCTTTGTTTTAATAACTTGCAATGGCGTTGACTGACATAGCAGCACTGTTTAAAGGAAAGGAAAAATCAGAAAAAAATGACTTCACTGCATTTTGCATTGAAGAATTTCTGGAGCAGAAGGGGAAAATGGTTTACATGTACATTCTTCCAGAGACAGCATAATGCAGAATGTATATCTGCAAAATTGCTAAAATGACTGAACTCTTCAAAAAGAGATAAACTTTACAGGTTTGAAAGTTACTACTTGATGCTAAACAATAAAATTCTACCATCTACATAGGAAATGGAGTGCACATTGGCCCCCATCTAAAGGAAAAGTGTTTTCAATCAAAGGTGACAAAAAATAATGCTTTGAAAGACTAGAACGCCAATATAGCTACAGCAGGAAATAGCAGCCTGTGTGCTGTAATTGGCAAGGACAATAAATCTAAGAGTCAGAGTAAACGTCACCTGAGATCAGCAAACTTACTCAGCTGGAACCAGAACACATTAAAATTTTCTCCTCACCCTTCAGGTTTGTTTGCAGTTTGGTTTATGACCTCTCCTTTCTCACTGAAAAAGGCAGTGCATGCATGAATGTATACATATATATTTGCTTATAGGTAAAAAAATGTATACGCAACATGTACTGTATATGCTACATACATGTATCCTCTGTTCTACCTTGCTCATCCTAACAAATTACAACAGAACTTCCATAGAGATGTAAACAACATAGAGTATGTAAACCAATGTGGTCATGATAACAGTCTCTTGAAAGTGCTCTTATAGATGCCCTATTTTCATTCCATATGGCCCCCAAACAACAGAAGTTAACTTCTACAAGTGCTTCTAAGAAGCAGAGGGAGTTAATACACCTGGAAACCAAGGTAAAAGTCATAAAGCAATGTGAGGAAGGAAAAAGTGTTATTAAAATTGTCTGTGATCTATATTTGACACATTTGATGAGAAAAGAAATTGTGCAGTGTAATGCAGTACAGTACCATATTAAATTTATATAAATTATTTTGAAAGCATTTTCTAATTTGATGGCATTGAGTTGTCTTAAACAACACCTCTGCCTCACTTCACACAATAAAAGAATTAGAAAACTTCAGGTCCATGATGCAGTTGGCAAGTACAGTATATTGCAGTACTATTATTACAGTATTACACAATTGATATTGTTATTGATGTATTATTAATTTACGTAATGTATATATTCTGTTAGTATTAAGTTAAACTATGTGAGATAGGGTTATCTTAGGGTAGGTTACATCAGATCAGGTATATATGTCAACTCAACAACAAAATCAACTAACAATGCTCTAGTCAGAATCACAGACATTTGTTAAGTGAGGGGCGACAGTATACACTTTACATGAAATATACACACACTATATAATATATACATACACACACATGTCTATAACTGCGTGAAAAGACTTACAGAAGAGTCATTCACGCTGAAGAAATCTATGATGCAAGTATGACTCACTTGCCTCTTAACCTCTTGAATGAGACTGACATTTTCTACAGTAAATATCACTTTCTCTGAATCTGAGGTGTGAATTATAAAAAAAAGTGTCAGGATAATATTTTCCCTAAAAATGGAACTTGAGTATTTCCCTAGATTCATTTTTGCATGCATGTATAAAGCTCACATTCCATTTAATGCCACTTTTCACCAGGCTAGCACAGATGAGTGAGAACCTGAGCTCTGCTTTCCTTTGGATTGGTAACTACTTTCCTTGCAGTGAAATTAAATGCTAAAATCTTTCAAGCATCAGCAGTTTTTCAGCACCTAACCACAATTACCCCTTTTCCTGGGGAGAGGTCAAGTTTTCCCACACTTTACTGAGGCTTCTCCTCCCATCCCATTGAAAATTTCTACTGACATACAGGATAAAGCAAGGCATCATTAAGGACATGAGGGTGTGCTTTTGACATGTAGCCATTTATATTCAAATAAGCCTAATATACGTACTTGGATCTGTCTGTCAAATTCTGTAGAATCTACACAGAATATAAATCCAAAGCGGTTTCAAAGCTCTTCGGCATCTTTAACAGTATTGCAATTATGCTGGAACTGGCCTGAAAGCATTCTCCTTCATATTCATGATAGATCCTTTCCCTCAAATTATGACACACCTACAATGGTTCAGGTGCATTCAATTAAAAAAAACCCCACAAAACAAACCTTGTGAAGTCTGGAAGTCTTCTCCCTCTCCTCTCAGCAGGAGCCTTGACAACTTCCTGAATTTTAATCTCACTCTACAGCACATTGTCCTTTTTTCAACACAGAATAACAAGCAGAAGGGAGAAATTCGTGCAAACTGCTAACTTAGATGAATTACAGTTAAGCAATAAAACTGAAGCTCAGGTGTACATTTTTTTTTTGCACTCAGGAAATTGTGTATCCAGGATTGTGTTGCGCCTGAAGAAGTTAGGTCAATCTAGCCCTCATTCTGATATACTGCAGAGGGTAAGCAAGGGGAAATTGGCTTAGAGAGTTGTACCCAGCCTGGATGTTTATAAACATCTATTTTAGCTTAGAGAAAACAAGGATATATTCCTTTTCTGTAACTTGTATATTACAGACAGTCCTCTACAAATTATGTTGAGTTTGCAGACTTCCACTCAGGAATCTTATACTTAAACCATCCTAAAGTTTCATATGTGCTTTTGATGACTACCAAAAAGACAAGATACCATTTTATGAGATTGATACATCACTCTGTAAGGCAGTCTTTGTGCAGCAATTTGTGCTTGTGATTAAACACAAAATAATCCAGGACTAAACAAGACTGAACACCAAGCTAAAAACTCTGTAACCCTCTCTCAAAACTCCCTACCTATTAGATAGGTGAAGAGAGCTGAGTGTACATGCAAATACACAACATTCCACTGCCGGCCAGGCATACCTAAGCTGCAAGCACACGGACAGCATGGTGACAAGACACCTGTTTTTTAAGAGAGTTAGAGTTACACAGCACATCACAAATACTTCTCTGCAACTGCTCAGCACAAGCTGATGCTATATTAGATATATGTCCAGGTATGGCAGAATTCCATGTATAGAGATGGCCTCAAACTTGCTTATTGTCAATAAAGATGGTACAGATATAACAAATACAGAAAAGTAGTTTTCAGTTCTTGATTTATTATTCTTGAAGAAGCTCCTATACAAGTAAACCAAAACTGCTTTATGAAAAAAACCTGTTAAATAAGCTACTAATTGTTTCTGCCCTATGAGTTAAGAGGCTGTATCTTCAGTGGCTTGTCTAAATAACCAGAGAATAACCAGAGCATGAGGTGCTTTGGCTGATTTTTAGATGTACCTAGAATAAATAATTATTTTAACAAAAAAAAAAAAACCTAACACCAAAAAAAAACCAAACCAACACAAAAAAAAATCCCCCCAAACCTCAAACTATTTCTTTTTCTAGTTAAAAGTTTGATTTCTTTCCCCAGAAAATAAAAGAAAAAACCCTCATACTGAAATTGAGGTTTTCATAATATTAGACCAAGGATTTGATGCTACAGGGGAAGATGACATAAAACCCTCTAATGAACAGATGAGGGAATAGGTAAGGAAAGAAGATATGATTACACAGGGAGGAAGTAACATTGATTTCTAGTGCATATTATGTAGCCTTTTCTAGTGATTCCTCCATGGAAGTTTTCCAAGCCTGGTGCTACAGGCTATGCCTTTCTAATGCTGCCCTCCCTAATGGCATTTGCACCCTTGTAGGAGAACCATCATGGCCTCAGCTTGCAATCATCTACTTTGACTATCCCTTTAACACTACTTTGAGGATCAAGTCCATGAAGAATCATTCTTCTTCATGTTAGGGCCCACCAAAAATGGAAGATAGTAGGCCTATTAAATCTCTCAGAAAAAACACACACTGCTGGAAACCTTCTCTAAGAGGGGAGAATCCTGTTCACTGTGGGCAGCCAACTATCACTCCACATGAAAACATGGTGTAGGAAATTGTAGGTGGGAGTGACTCGTCTAAGCCTGCAACACTCATGATGATCATGTCTTCAGAAAGGTAAACTTCACCATTTGCAGAGATTCATAAACTCCCACAGCTTTTACAGGATTTTTAAGGCATGGTACCCCCATAAGGGACAAGAGGACACCAGAAAAACAGGTGTAAATGATGGGAAGGATTCTGAAACTGCCAGATACAGTGTAAAGCAGCTGGAGGGCAGCAACGTGACATAGAAAGAAAGGAATCAGAAAAACAAGTTCTGGAGTACCAAATCTAAAAGTGGTGACCAGAGTCTATCCATGTCCAGTTGACTTGGAGACATGTGAGATGGAGTATTTATTTGTTCTTACCATAGGCTTCTGATAAACAGTAAGATATAGGTAAGAACAGAATATGTCTCCTTTGAAATACAGAAAAGATGGAAGCTGGATTTTAGATACTATTCCTTGTTGGAATTATGAACAAGACCAACAAAAATAAGATGCTTTCTTGAATGGGTCAAAACATTCTAGTTTTCCAAGTGCCTACAATTTCAAAGGATGGGTTTACTGACAGACTTTAAATTTCTACCCCATGCAACCTTTCTAAAGGAGTGTGTGGAAGCAACGATGCACGAAAACTGAAGTTATTGATATATATGGGTAAGGGGTGATATAAATACCATTTTTTTTGTTTCAGTTTGACATCAAATCATGACTTAGTGAAGCCATCTAGATATCTTCCCTGCGGAGTCAGAAACATAATTAAAAAACAGAGCAAAGGACTATGAGAAAACATGTTTCTTATAGTAACATTTTTATATTTTTACCAGCTGACACAATTTTTTATGTCCACATTAAGCCAAATATTGTTCTTTGTCTTCTGAAGTTGTACATAACACTTGAAATAAACGAAAATACATGTTTGCTGATCACGTTTTCTGTGCATCACGAAGTATAATAAACATCATAAAGTAATCAGACTGAAAACAAATAACAAATATTACAGAGGTGGCTCTTTCTGCAAAATTTTGAGTTATAGCTGTTGATGCATATTAAAAAAATCTGGCAATCAGAAAGTTTATTTTACTTTCTCATATACATGTTTAAATAAACAGCAGCTGGTGGAGGTAAAGAACTGAATTTATCTGCTTTTTTACCATTTCATTTTCATACTTCCATAAACTGCTTCAATAATGCAAAAGTCATGTTACCTTGATGAATTTGTTTTACAGTCTTTGCAAATAAATGTTAGGAATGCCATAAATTTTAATGGATTTAAAATCATACAACCAGAGGGCTGGAAAGATTCTTAAAAGATCTTGTGATGTCATCTTTCCCTGCTTCCCCAGTATGCACTTTAATGCAGATTAGCATTCCTCAACAAGCCTGACAGCCTGTCTGATAGAAGGATATTTCATACCCCTGAAAAACCTGTTCCCTGATTTCTATACTTAAATCCTTACAAACTTTTCAGTAGTACCTTATCTAAACCTTCATTTCTAGAAATTGTTTCCTTGTCTTTCCATTAGAGTAAGTGTGTGTAAACCAAATTGCTCATAACCACTTTTCTTTAGTAGCAGAGTTTTTACCCTGGAAAACTGTTCACATGTCTGTTCTCAATATTTAGTTATCCTGGTTTAACAAAAGCGGCACGTGGGACAGAGCACAGCAGAGACTGGGTCCTCCACACCTCTGCTGACCTGTCCCATGGTAAGAGCTATTCTGTTTGCTAAGGTATCATATACCCAAATCCATATATTGTTTGTGAGTCACTTTTCAAATTAGATTCTTTAGCCTGTACCAATTCCCAACCTGTATTTATCTATCCTGTGTGATTTCTCCCATCTAAGCAAAATTATGCATTTGCCTTGATGAATCCTGATCTTCAGCAGTGGTTTTAGACATAGATTCCTACTGTATCGACCAAACTGGCAATGAAAATGCTAAAAGCACTTGACATATCTCTGTGAAATGGGCACCTTACAGGGACTCCTTTAAGACAGTATTTCCCTAGCTGTTAAGAACATGTCATGTAACTGGAGTTATATCACAATGACATTTTCTCTTTTATCTACCAGACCAGGTTACCTGTCCAAAATGAAAATGAGTACAGTTCATTTTGGCTAACTTTGGACCAACCCATGTTGGCAATGCAAAAGAGATCTATATTCAACTGCAAAGAGACCAAAGCCTTTTTTAAGAGTAATGAGAGAAAGAAAAAATTAAAAAAAAAAAAAAGAAATAAAAAGCCCTCTATTTCCTGCTTGGTGTGGCCCAAATGTGAATTAAAGGGGTATGTATAGAAAGGAGGTAGCTGAAAATGTCCACTTAACAGGATCTTCGTGAAACAAAACTCCTTGGCTGACATTTCTGAAGTAAATTTTTAGACTGCTGGATAACAAAGATGGTCTTCTTCTAGAAATCCTTATTTTCCATAACCAGTAAGATTGCTCTTTCTTGTCGTGAATGGGCATCACCTCCATCTCTATTTTTAAAAATAATGTGAACAGCCTAAGCATTAAGATGTTCTTTGAATATTAGAAAAACAGGATGCCAGATTGAAAATTAGAGGGATCGTGTGGTGATCAAGGTATGAAAGATGCACTCAGGGCTGAGAAGGCTCTAGGACAGAAGTGTCATAAATTCCTTACATCACTCTTCATTTCCAAAGATGTTAGGAAGATCATGTGATTTCTTCAAAACAAATATATTAGAGGACCTAGACCAATTGGCGGCAAAATGGAAGAAGTATCAGACCAAATAAATATATAAGTGGATGCTAGAGAACCAGAGGGGCTGCAGAGAGGGGCCAAGTTTGCATGCAAGTCCTAGACAGCATCTGCCACAGTCGCTCCCAGGAACAGATTACCAGGGTGATGGATCACTGATGGAGCACTCCTGTGATCCAGGGGCCCCACCAGTGGAAGTGCATACAGAATTCAGCATAGAGAACAATAGTCTTATTGCAGACTTTGCCTTACTATGCCTGTATGAAAAAAAAAAATTGTATGAAAAAATTTGCGTGAACACTTCAGCTATTGGTATCTTAAGAATTTTCTGGATCTCCCTTGCACAATCTACTTGTATTCCAGAACAAGTGTTACATATGTCACTTTATGCTAAAGAAGCACTCCTGATCTTATCATTCACTTCACCATCTATGCATACTTACTTGTTCCTAGAATAACACTTTTTATGCACTCAGTATTGACAACAAGGAAATAATTAATCCTCCTCTGATAGCAGTAGCCACAAGTATTTCATCTTGTAGACACGTAATGAAGAGGACAGACAAAACCAGACTTTGGAAGGATTTTCTTTTTCCTCTCAAAGATATTTTTGTGCAACTAACTTCAAGATGAGATTAGGCAGCTACTAAGCCTATCAATGTCAGGTGATTGTTAAAATTGCCCATAGCTCACAGCGTCCACCTGAGAAGCAGGTACCTACAGAATATTTGCAGCTGATATTGCACCAGACTGCCACTGGTCTTCACTGAAACAAAGTTCACTAAGCTTCCCTCACGGCAGGTGAGTGATTTCTATAGAGACACCATCATCACTCAGGGAAGAAGTGGCAGTTTTATAGTGCTAATAGCACAGCTAGAGACCTACTGGCATTTCTAGGAGAGTGCTGAGCATTTGTAAAAGTGATGAGCTGTGTTAACTTAACCACACTCAGATAAATCCTTGTTATTTCTCTGCAGAAAGAACATGATACAGATAGTGCTGAAGCACAATTGTAAATTATACTGACACTGAATTATGGTGCTGATAAGGCAGAGAAATACATAACGTATTAAAAGCAAAATGTGCAACTTCGCAAAAATTGGTTAGTTGGCAAACTCAGTTTGAGTTGATACATGAACTGTAAACATATGTAAAGTAAAACAGGGGAGAAAACTGGTTTCTGATAGGCTTACTCACTTTGGAAGAAAGCAGTGAAAACTACCAATAGCACACCACATTACCTTGTCTTCAGTACTACTCATTCTTTTGAATCTTGACAGCTGCAAGTGCTCTGATCTTGTAAATCAGCATTATTAGGTGGAAAAAAAAAAGCAATTTCAGGGAGGAAAAGGCTACAATAACCTCCTAGAAGATGACTGGGATAGAAGATAGCTATTACTGGAACTTTAATTTTAAGTCATGTTGGGTTTTGCTCAAATTAGATTTTAGTTTGTGGAGGGATATAGGAAGTTTGAAGACTTTAGTTTGAAGAGCATAGCAAGTGCATTACAATATTGTTGTTACTCTGCTGCTGTACAAAAGGTAGCATTTTTATAAATTATTTCTGCAGGTAGTGCAGATTTGTGGGTTGTAGGGGAACAAGAGGAATGATACAATACTGATGGCAGCTGAAAACAATCAGTACACATTCCAAATTTTGCATCCAAGCAGAAAATTTTCTACCACACTAGTGGTACATTTGAGCTATCTGCTACACATTCTCACATGCTTTAAAGGGACAGACATAAGAGTACAACAGCAGAATGTTATAAATTAAAAATAGAGTATGGCTATTCTTTAGCATATATTAGTATTTCTATGTGGTAGTTAAAAACGTTTAGGAGTGAAGTGGCAGTTTAGCAGCTAAAGACATGGTGGAAAGGAGGACAAAAGGGAGATGGAAAGAGAGAGGAAAAAGGAGAAGGAGAGGGAAAGTGAGAGATAAAGGAAAAAGGGAAAGGAGAAAGGGAGAGGGGAAGGAGAAGGGAGAAGGGAGAAGGGAGAAGGGAGAGGGGAAAGGGAGAGGGGAAAGGGAGAGGGGAAAGGGAGAGGGGAAAGGGAGAGGGGAAAGGGAGAGGGGAAAGGGAGAGGGGAAAGGGAGAGGGGAAAGGGAGAGGGGAAAGGGAGAGGGGAAAGGGAAAGGGAAAGGGAAAGGGAAAGGGAAAGGGAAAGGGAAAGGGAAAGGGAAAGGGAAAGGGAAAGGGAAAGGGAAAGGGAAAGGGAAAGGGAAAGGGAAAGGGAAGGAAGAATTCTGTGTGACACAGTAAGCTCTTGCTTGTGCTTACGGAGTTATACATGGAAATTCAGAGCTGACACCTTGCTTCTGAAACATTACCTATACATGTGGGAGGTCAGAGGGACTGTATACCAACCAGGCTGTTTTCCAGCTTTGATCTGGGATTTCAGCTTGAAGAAGTTGAGAGTCCCTTCCTAGGCTTCTCATTCCAAAAAAAAAAATATATTTCTTTTTAATCCCAGTCAGTTATTCTTAGTGATTAAGTGACTGGCTAGCTCAGTGATAATTTTCCCAACACCAGGTATGCCTGTTATCTTTTCCTCTACAAAGAGGATACTGAAAAAGAAGCAAAATAGCAGTATGAATCTGTATCCTGTTTGCTTGTTGATTAGTTCTTCTATTTAAAAGATGGGAAAGATTCATCACAAGTTTTACTTTAAAGATAAAGGAAACGCTAAGCTGCATGTCTGCCATTTTCCTAATCAGTTATCTAAATTCATTTTGGAATGAATTTTCTCTGCTGAGATGAAAAAGTCAGTGCATTAAATCCTTCACACAGAAATATTTTATTCTAAATATTTTAACAAATAGGCTTGATCACAAAGAATCAATTAGAAAACAAATAGTAAGTTTGAGGAAATAAATACTATTTTATATTATATTTAATCTGGAATCACATGGCTACTTAACGTTGTCATAATTTTCCAGTTGGCCATGGAAACTGCCAAGACTAAAGGATTTCATACAGCACTTGGTAATAAATGCCATGAAAATGAAGTGAGAAAAAAAAGCATTTTCAAAATAAAGGTTGTACTTTTTATCAACTGCAGTGATTAACCTCTGAACGAAGCTTTCCAGAAAAGTAGTAGGAACTTAAACTCCTTAAATTAAGTATGGATGCACTTCTGGATGATGGACTCATGCTTTGTTCAAATATAGGATGTCCTGAGAAGAGCAATGAAGCTGGTGAAGGGGCTGGAGAACAATTCCTATGAGGAGCGGCTGAGGGAGCTGAAGTTGTTCAGCCTGGAGAAGAGGAGGCTGAGGGGACACCCTAAGAGAGCTTACATGAAAAGAAGTGATTATGTTTAGAATCACACATAAAGCTAATTGTAAATACTGTCCAATTGCTAAGATTTAGCCTGGAAGGTGATTGAGATCAGTGAATGTTATAATAAAATATCTATTTACATGGCAATGTTTTCATTCACTTGTATGGCAGAGTTTGACACATAGCCTGTCCAGGAGGATTATCAGCATACCACAGCTCATAAAACCCTCTAGGTTTTCATAGCAGCTGTTTTAGTTTAATGAGCAACCTTTTCTCCTTGTATATCCTAGCAATTCCTCTCTCCATTCACATCTATGTCACATGCACCAGAATGAAAGACAAACAGTCAAGATGTGGAACTATGCTGAAATGTAGCACCACAATTGAAAAATGATAATGAACTCTGGTTTCTAAGGATGTTTCTCTCACTGTTTAATTTCTCCTTGAAAGCTACTTCTGTAGCTCTGATTGCAAATGTCACTCATTTTTGTGTCTTTTCTGTTTCTCCTATATCCTTTTCAAAAAGGTGATCGGAATTCCTTGCAACATTCAAGCTTATACAATGATATGACAACATTGGGGATATTTCTCTCAATCCCTTTCCTACTACTTTCTAATGTCTTAATTGTTCTTCTGATTTTTCTGAGCATAGAACTGGATTTTTCATTAAATTACTCAAACTGATTCTATGATCTCTTTGTAGAGTGATAACTAAGATCCCTTCATCATACGTTTGTGTGTATATATATATATGCTATACGCTACAGTTGCTTTTCTCTGTAGAAATAACTGCACCTCAGATTCTGTTATCACCTACTGCCTTTGTAAGCCTTACAAATTCTGTTCTCCTCCAGCAGCATCACGGATGGCATTGTCCACCCTACCCTTGATCTATGACACCATTGCCAAAGCTATTATACCCGTTCCCTTGTTCCCAGTTTCCTGCTTCAGACCATCATTGTTGGCTGGTGTCACTTGCTTTCCCAATAAACTGCACTCATTTCACAGCTGATGTTCTCCGTGAGTATTTACTATAATAATGGTTTGGTTTTACATCAGCTAAATGGGGCTGTAACAGAACTGTTAGGGATGTCACACATTGATGATGGAGATCTGCATCCCTGCATACAGCAAGTGGTCAGACTCTTGTATCGCTCTCTCAATCTGCAAATTAATACCACTCTCAATTGCAAAACATGTCCTTTGTCTTCCAAGGAAGAGGTTGGCAGTAGTATGATATTCTTTTACAGGCTAATTTTGTTCTAGATACGCTGGTTTTGACAATTACATCCAGGAAAAGCAATACAAGTATTTTAACTCTAGGTTTCCTTCTAATTCCAATTTCAAAGGGTCCAACACATACCTGGACAGTTAGTATCAAGACACAAGCTTCTCTAGCAATGACTCATTAATAACCATGGGCCCCTTGAAGTCAGTATTTGTTAAATATGAATATTGCAAGTTCAGCTCACTTTTGGGCAACACTTCTCCTGTCTGAGTTTTGTGACAGAAGAATACTTCAGAGTGCAATAAGTAGGGATGGATATAGTCGTAGACAGTATGAAGCTGGTCCAGTGTGAATTTTATCACTTCAGAGAGAAAAGGGTGATGCAGTCTTATAAAATTCCACCATTCTTCTGGAAAGACCGAAACTAATCAAGCAATACCTCTGCCTCCCTAAGGAAAGGTCAAAATAAAAAGAATACTGAGTTAACAAGACGATTCAGCAGGCTGGAATCTTATTTCTTTTAACTTGACATTTAGACTGAATTAACAACCTGAACTTACTCAGCAAGCAACGGAGCTCAAAGCAAATCCATTTAGTTTTATATTGAGAAAATCCAAAATGTGCCAGGCTGACATGACTAAGGACCTACTGAGCCTTGACCATTCTAGAGCACGGAAGCGTGAGCTGGGCAACATGCCAAAAGAAAAGGCTCCCAGAAGTAGTATGCAATTAATAAAAGGCCAAGGCCAGATTGCCAACCACAGGCACAGATTTTCTTCATAAAGAGCTTACAGATTGATGTAGAAAGGTCAGGTTGAAATTATGTGAAAGTCAGTTCTTTCAACTTGACATTTAGACTGAATTAATATCCTGAATTTGCTCAGCAAGTGAGAGAAAGAAAAGTATCAGGTAAGGCTTTTAGGGAGTGCTTGCAAACCATATAAATAGAGAAACTAGAAAGCAGTATCCAGGTAAATTAGTTCAGTGAACTTTCCCAGAGACAAATGTTTTTAAAGGCCAAGCTCTTACTGAAGGCATCAGAGCAGAGTAGAGTGCTACAGGTGTTTAACTAGGGATAGCTACAATCAGAAACTAGTTGCAATACGCATCCTATTTTCTGTTTGAGACAATTACTTTTATGGAATGTTTTACAGACTTATAACTAACCTTTAAACATGCTCATTGGGATTGCTAATAGGAATGAAAAAAAGCATATACTTCAGTGTTTTCTAGGTAGGGAAATCTCCATTCATCATAGCTCAATTATATTTCTTTTAATTTAGCCTCAGAATACTTATGAGTTTTCTTCTTTTCTGCTTCTGTGCAGGTTGGTTTTATAAACAACTTCCTTGTATTTAATATTTAATAGGCAAGCTATAAGTAGCAAGATCTCAGCTAAATGGAAATTTCCCATATGTCTGGGGCAGTTTCAGGTGAAGTGTTAGATTCCCAGATAAAATGGATGTTATGGCCTTCTGAAACACAGCACTGTTGTGCCTCTTCTGCCTCATACGTGACTAGGAACAAAAACTGTACTCTATTACTTAGATCCCCTTAGTAAGCACCTTACACGTCTTTTATTGCCTGAGAAGCTGTTTAGTTGACACATCTCCCATTTGAATTTAGATTACCACTCTTAACACAGTAGAAAGTCTGGAATATACCCTAAAGACAGCCCTAGCACATACTCAGCTGTGATTAATCTAGCTGCTTAGCAGATGTCAGTTGTACTACTAAAAGTCAAACAATCATCCATCCGTTGTAAACTCAGATGACTCTACCTCCAGACAGAGACAGGTGTTCATTGTTTTAAGATGCATATGGCCTGGATGTTTTAAAAGAAGAATGATGGGAAAAAAGATGCTTAATGAACAGGAAAATGAAGTCTCAGACACCTAAATCTTAAAAATGAAGAGTGAATGATCATTCTTTTTACTTTCATATCTTGTAACAACAAAGGAAGAATTAATTAAGACCACAAAGGGGACAGTGGTTAAGTTACAATGAAAACTGTATAAAATAGAAAAGTTGGAGAGTGAACAGATTAAGCATCAGTCTCTTAAAAATAAGTTGAGAAATCGATTAATACACCATATGCATATTTCTCCTATGGAAACACTGGCTACTTATAGTCATATGGTATTTCCATATCATTTACCTGTCCAGAAGGGAATTGATTTACTGCAGGAGGTTTCCTGAGATCTTCAAGCTGAAGATCTCCCTGATGAAGCAGTTGAAGAGTTCATCTGATAACTGCATTACTAACAAAGAGAAATGCAAATGAAATACATGCCTGATAAGAAGAGATGTAAAATTCTCAATGTGGTTTTATAGCCCAGTATAAATTCTCCTGGAAAGGTTCAGATAAGTGCTTCGTCAGTGAAGAAGGAGGCTCCCTGTAAAACTAAAGTGTCAGGTGCCAACTGGGAAGTGTCTGAACAGTTATCCTTCTTATTCCAGCAGGACCAAATATTGTGAAGACCCATATGTACCTAATTAAAACAAAAAGCTTCAGAAGCCTCTACTCTAAATACCTCAGAAGGACTGTTCTGACTCTGCTGGCAGCTGTTCTCTGTTGGCATGCAGCATATTCTACCCAGGCCTGCCCAGGTGCAACCGCCTGACCGGTACAAGCTGCTCTGACTCTTTGCTGCTGTCAAGGCAGTGGCACTGCTCCCTTCCTCCCACTCCAGCCTTGCTCTCTGCCCTTTTCCTCCTGCTTTTCATGCAAAAACAACCCTAATTTTCAGCCAGATGATTGCTCTAGTGTTTAATCCACTGGGTATTGAGTCCTGTAGGATTGTCTTCTATAAAGGCTAGTAATTAAAGGCACTCAGAGTATTGCCAATCTATTTTCATTGACTCAGATTAATAAAATGCTGCCTTAAATACAAGTCTCTGTGTTTCAAGTATTATTGGCCCTATCTCTGCCATAATTTTTCAGCTTTAACAGGCCCACTGAAATAAGTACAGCCAGCTGCATAGTAAGATACTTGTAAATTCAAGTATGACCTGAGTGTTAATCTACTACAGAGCACAGGGGCTAATTTCCATTGACTCCCTGTGAGACAGAGCTAAGTAGTGTGCAAACACCAACAATTTAGTGTTGTAAGATGAAGAAGTCCATAAATTATCCTGACTGTTTACTTTAATAACAATGGAAAATAAACAATACAAAACAAAACAAGTATAGGTACTAAAACACCCTATAATAATACTGATTTGACTGTATAATTTTGACAGAATGTATAGTTAGAACACGGAAATTAGTGTGACTTTTCAACACTTTTTTGCCATACTGCTCAAGCTCGGTAAGCTGAATGCCAGTATTTTCACCTTTACCCTTGTTAAACAAAAAAAAACCAACGACCAATTACGTGAATAGTACCTGAAAGGGACCTAAAAGAAAGCTGGGGAGGGACAATTTACAAAGGCTTGTAGTGATAGGACTAGGGGCAATGGCTATAAATTGGAGAAGGGCATATTTAGACTAGACAGAAGGAGGAATTTCTTCACGATAAGGATGGTCAGACACTGGCACAGGTTGCCCAGGGAAGCTGTGGCCGCCCCATCCCTGGAGGTGCTCAAAGTCAGGTTGGATGGGGCCTTAGGCAGCCTGATCTAGTGGGACGTGTCCCTGCCCATGACAGGGGGGTTGGAACTGGATGATCTTTAAGGTCCCCTCCAACCAAGACTATTCTATGACTCTATAATTCTATGAATGTGAGAGCTGCACACATCATGTCATGCACACTTTACTAGATGGTGAAGCTAGAGATGGGGCACAAAGGTTTGGGTAGAACCATAGAAACTCTCTTGGCATTTTATAGGCAGGCTGCACTGCACCAACAGAAGTGTTTCATTTGCAAAGAGGCAAATTGCAGATCAGTTAAGGCCAAACTTTTTCCTAGTTTGACATTTTTGCACTGAGAAACTGATTCACAAAAATGAAACTTCCCATGGGAACATGCAAATTTGAGACATTTCTGGTGGTACCAATGTTTCCCTGGGCTTCTTTCTTATTCCTTGGCAATATGCTTGACAGAGATCTAAAATGCCTGATCTTTCAGTGCCTCGTTACCTCATAGAGCTACTATATTGAGTACATTGGATCTCACTGGCAGTTTAGCTCATCAGCTCCAAGGATTTCCAGGATCTTTTATTTTACATCATTTTGGCTAAGCATCCTGAGTAGTTTCAGGGTCAAGAGGAGATTATTTTGTTATAACAACTAAATGTCCCAGTGGAGGATTATGTCAAAATAAAACACTGCTGATTTTCTAATCTGTAAAAAGTACTGAGGTTAGGCCTTCCCCTCTCCCCTTGTTCAAGACAAGAAATCTCTCCATCACAAATCTCAAACTGGGAAAAGACCAGAAAGTCTATTTCCCAACCAGCCCCGTTTATACATAGTATCCACAGTTGCCTGAAGTCAAGGATGAAAGCAAGAAACTTAGACCCTCAGGTGCACATATAGAACCTTTTAATACAACAAGCTTCCTTTAAGGAAGGAATTTCCAATTTTCTTAACATACATATTGATAAAAAAGTGAAATTAAAAGTATGAATGCCTTATGTCTATAATACTAAAAAAAAATTCACAAAGTGAGACAAAGCTCTTGCCACCAATCATCCATCTTCCTTAACTGCTGGTTTTCTTGGCTCCCCAGGAAGATTTGCCTCAGCACTCTCTGGATGATACCCTCAGCCACTTTCTGAAGGACAGAAAGGATCAGTGACAACTCCTAACAGGTGGAATGGACACGGCTGCACCAGGAACGGCTCCATTCTTTCTACTTCGTCCTCCAACTTGTGCCACAGACTTGCCCTCATCAACATCTCTGCTATACAGAGGCACAGTACATCAACTCTCAGCTCCACACTGTAAGAGCTTACAACTCTGTTGAGCTGGAAGGCAACTTTCATATCATTTCAGGAGCTGTCATTTGAGCAAAAAAAAAATAAAAAATGAAAATATGATCTACCATATCTGAAGGTCACAGAAATACTGTGTGTAAGGTACAGAGGATGCTCAAGGCCAAACATTGTGCAGTATAGATGTAGGCAGCTTGAACTGTTTGCCTCAAGGCCAAGGAAGTTCCCCAACCGTGTGAAAACATGTCAATGTTGAATATGCAGAGTGAATTGCATGCACACTCCAGTGTCCAGAGCCAACACAAGCAAACACACACACAAAAAAAATTGTTCTCCTTCTAGAGTATGTATAATTTGAATGAGTGATCTGATTCATATAAATATCAAGTATTAAAGTATATACTGTGAAGACAACATAACCTTTCATCACTACCGAAGTGCTGTATTTGATTCTCATATTTGCTTAGTTGGTGAGGAAAAGGATGAGGATGTTGTTTACCTAGACTTTGACACCATTTCCCACAGCATTCTCCTCAAGAAGCTGGCTGCTCATGGCTTGAATGGGTGTACTCTTTGCTGGGTAAAAAACTGTCTGGATGGCCAGGCCAAAGCAGTTGTAGTGAAGAGAGTTAAATCTAGTAAGCATCAGGTCACAAGTGGTGTTCCCCAGGGCTCGGTATTAGGGTTGGTTCTATTTAGTATCTTTATCAATTATCTTGACAATGGGATCAAGTGCATCCTCAAGTAAGTTTGCAGATGACACTAAGTTGGGTGGCAGTGTCAATCTGCTTGAGGGTAGGTAGGCTCTACAGAGGGATATGGACAGGTTAGATCACTGGACTAAGGCCGATTGTAAGAGGTTCAACAAGGCCAAGTGCCAGCTTCTAAAGGCTTGGAGAAAAGTGACTGGAAAGGTGCCTGGTGGAAAAGGACCTGGGGTGCTGGTTCATAGATTGCTGAATACGAGCCAAGAGTGTGGCCAGGTAGCCAAGAAGTCCAACAGCATCCTGGCTTGCATCATAAGTCCAGCAAAATTTGGGGAGTGATTGTCCCCCTATACTTGGTACTCGTGAGGCTGCACCTTGAACGCTGTGTTCAGTTTTGGGCCCCTCACTTCAAGAAAAGACATTAAGGTGCTGGAGTATGTGCAAAGATAGGCAACAAAGCTGGTGAAGGGTCTGGAGAATAAGTATTACGAGGAGTAGCTGAGGGAACTGGGGCAGCTTAGCTTGGAGAAAAGGAGTCTGAGAGGACACCTTACAGCTTTTTACAACTGCCTGAAAAGAAGTTGCAGCAATGTGGGTGTCACTCTCTTCTCCCAAGTAACAAGTGATAGGACAAGAGGAAATGGCTTCAAGTTGCACCAGGGTGGGGTGGGGGCTTAGACTGGATATTAGGAAAAACTTCTTCACTGAAAGAGTTGTAAAGAACTGGAACAGGCTGCTCAGGGAAGTGGTTGAGTCACCATCCCTGGAGGTATTTAGAAGATGTGTAGAAGTGGTGCTTAGTGACATGGTTTAGTGGGACTTGCCAGTGTCAGGCTTACGGTTGGACTCAAAGGTTTTTTTCCGACCTAAATGATTCTACGATATAATCTGTTATATTCATACTACATTTGGGTTTGCCTCCACTGAAAATCAGTGTGAATTTCAGAGAGGAATATACACATACACAACTCTTTAGCAGGGAATAATATTCACTAGGAAAAAATGAAGGACTTAACAGATAAGAAAATATAAGAATATCACTAATGGTTTAGCAAAATGAGTATCTACAGGTAGTTTAGGCCACCTTAGCTTTAGTCAGGTTAAGCTGAAGTTATAGGATTCTTTCCCTCTATTACTGTCAATGTATACTACCTCAGGCACTGCGCCTTGAGCTCTCAAGATTTTCAGAAGTGGAAGAGGGGCTAAAAACAAGGAACCAATGAATGGTAGTAGCTATTACAAACAGCTGTGGCCAAATCCTATAATTGCAGGTCACATAGGACTAACGTGGAGGTTTGCTCCACCGGGAAAAAGCAGAACTATGATTTGGACTGTGAATGAAGGCTTTGCTATATGTGTTATGGTTAATGTGCAGTGAACCAAGGCCTTCTACTTTGACTTCCCAGTCAGATAGCACTGGCAGGGAACTGGCAGAAGGATGCTCACACAGTGGTTAATGTGATATCAAAAGTGTGACATCCACCAGAGAAGGAAGCCCTTGGGCATTGCATATTTGTTCTTTTTTCACTGCATGGCTGCAACCCTTTGCAGATACAGCCTTAGAAGTGTTTCTCTGGGGGACAAAGCCACAGTGCTACATGTAGAACAATTAATTTTGCTCCAAGATTTCTGCCAGGGTTTCTGCTTGCAGTCACAGGTTGGTCTCTTAAGTGGAGCTAAATTACAAGAGAGTAAGTGTGGCTCAATTCTCATTGCAGAAAAGTAAGTACACAAAACCACATTCACATTCTTTAACTTGCAGAACACCCTTCTGTACATTTAATCTTTTGATTTTATAACTGGTGAGAAAACAAAATATCTTACATTTTTACCTGTTGGGAAAAGCCTTTACTAAACCACTGTCCAAACTGAGACATCGGGAGTGCTCAGTACTGATGCACACCATTTGCTGTAAACTGAAAGACTTGTGAGAGCACAGCCTATTCTTTATGGATATAATGTATCCAGAGATTAAAGCATCAGATCTTAAACTTCCATTAGCTTTTTATTAAAGATTGTGACAGGCTTATTTCCTCCCTAGTTTATCTAAAGAATGAAAAATGGCAAACTGAATGAAATCCTATTTTCTGACTAGCCATTAACTTGATTTACAATGAATTTGTACAGTGCCTGATTTATGCCAATGTTGTATCACTGCTTCTCTGCAAAATACAAACAATTAACTAATGATTTATGCTTATGCAAGCACAGGGGAAAGAAGATTGTAATCTTTTCTTATGGCTGTTTCCCTTCCAGCATGCCCAGACCTCAAAAAATGAAGACTAATCTGGTCACATCTACTTCAACAGTCTGCTGACACTTTTTAATTAGAAATACAGAGAACAACCCTGACTGAACATACCCATCACCCATGAGTTAGGTATGTGTCTATGTAAGACCTGACATCAGCTGATGCCTCTAAACACTTTGAAAGGTATTTTATATTGGATTGACTCACTATAGCTTTAGTCTAGACACAAAGAAAAATTGTTAGCTATCTCCCCTGTTTCTCAGGGTATCATAGGGTTTCACATTTTTCCTTATTGTTACAGAAAACATCAGATTCTGTGCCCTTAGGACAGACTCTTTCAATAAAAATTGGTTTTAATGTAGTGCACAAAACTAAAATATTATTACAATTGAAAGCGGTGAACCCCAAAATCAATGATGTCTTTATAGTGACTTCATGATAGCTACATAAATGTCTTTTAACCTCCTGGACAAACCCTAACAGTTATGAAAGAGTACAAGAATAAGTTAGTCCTTTAAAAATTAGGCATGCTCATAAATCTTCCTCTGAGCTAATCAAAACAACTTTTTATTCCAGCAGGCTTCTCATTAAAAATAAATAAATAAACAACTAACAGGTATGATGAGTGCGGCTTTGTTGTAATATCCTTGAACAGAAATGTAACAACAGAACTGTCTGAAATGTGAAATGCTAATATTTGAAAGTAAAAACAAGTATTTTTAAAATCCTCATGAAATGAATGGCAAAATTCAGTGTGAAAATGCTACATATTTTGTTTCAGTATTTAAGCTTGTACTTTATATTATGACATGGCATTAAATAACAATGACATAATGACGTAATCATTTAACTATCACACCATTTTTAAAAAAACAATGAAAACAGTTATTTTTTGTAAAAAAGAAATTGAAACACTGTATCCGCTGTTCGAGATGAATATCTTTCCTTGTTTTAATGTAATACAACAATTGACTTCTTTTAGTGGGACGCATCTTATGTGTCTGCAGCTGATGAAAGTTACAACTTTGGGAAAAACCTCCTTGGACATGACTTTCATTCTCTATTCACTACTGAGGAAATAGGATCTAAGACTACAAACCTGTTTTATTTAGGGCTTTTAAAAGATAGAGTCAATAGTACACAATTGCTTTATCAGTTTTCTCAATGTAAATCACAGCGTCAGTGCTGTCAAAGACAGTTTCAGAAAATGGAGTTTCTCTATAAATAGACATATGAAGTATATGAAGGAATGATGGAACAATTATTACTTTTCCATTCTACTCTTTGTATTATGTGAATATAATTTCTTTTCAATTTAAAATATTGAGCATTTTGCCCTACTGTGGTCTTTCTACAAACACTCATTTCCAAATGAGCTGGAAAGCTGAAAAGAGTCACAGGAGCAATACTTCTGTATCATAATCCTTTCCTGAGTACTTTAATGGACATCAATGCAATAATAATTTTTACAGATATTTTTAACCATTCCAAATAGCACAGATATAAAGCAGGATTAAGGAATCAGAAGTCATAAAAATCTACATCTCATCTTTCCTTTTTCTCTCAGACTTTCTTTGTGGCCATGGGAGATTTCAAAACTACCACTGTCATTTATATCCAATGCTTTAAAAATATACTAGAGGCAAAATCTCACCACACAGAATTCAAAATCTGTTTCTTCAGGTTTATAATCAAGTCACAATTTTACTCTGGAGCATTACTTCTTAAATAAGAGTCAGAAGTACTTTTCCTCCACTAAATTTAGTGATTTGAAGTCTGGAACAGGAGTAAAAGAGAGACGATCAGGTACCTCTCTGCAGTGTAACCCTGGCTGCTCCTGTTCCCCCATAAGGTGACAAGACTCAGGAAGGTTCAGGGGATGGGGAAAAAAAAAGTGATCTGTTCTTCTATGATGCATAGAAGTCAGAAATCACATGGCACTTTTCAAAAGAAACAGCAAAAAAAATGCTGTAAAGGGACATAGGTAATTCCACTACCTCAACCCACATTTTGGTCACTAGTTAAACTAGCAATTTTTGAGGAGTTAAGCATTACTTGGTGTACCATGGGGTGGAGGAAAAGGCATGCTAGTAAGGTGAACTTCTATCCCATATGGGCTAGTCTTAAAATTTTCACAGAATATCTTTTTCATATTTTTTTTTTGACTCAGAAACCAGAGTCAAAGTAAAGCTGGGGTAATGACATGAAAGAAATTGTTCTCCATCTCTACTTTTTCCTTGTTGTTTTCCAGTAAAAAGAAAAAACCCAACACATAAGTCATAAGTCAGGTCATAAGTCTATCTACTCCAGAACCCCATGAGACCCTGTAAATGCTGGCCCTTTGTCCACTTTAACACACAGTCTGTTGCACTGAGCAAGGATTGCATGATCAGATGTGTATTACACTTTGTGTTTAAGATTTTGTGCTCTGCTTACAACCCTTTTCATTGTTTTCAATGTCCCAGATACATTCTAGAAAGAGTTGCTGAGCTTAGCTCAGGCACAGCTTTTGATGAAATAAGACTGGCAATGAGATGAGCCAAGATATGAGTCTCCACACAATCAATCTGAAAACTTCTTTTGAAACAATCTTCTGGGAGTCTTCTTGTCCTTGGGCAGGATTTCTGGGTGCAAGTGGGAGATAGTGTAGCTTGAAGAGATCTCTTTCAAAAGTGTTACTAATTTTCATTAGGCTAGTTCATATGAGTTCTCTGGGCCCCTTGGTGGAGGATTTTAATCATATTGTGCCTTCTGTGCTACAGTGATCACAATGCTAATCTCTGTAATTCCACATTTGGGAGCCCATTTTTTCAAAGTGTAAACAACTGACATTGAATTCATAAAGAACATTTTTTCCAGAGGGAATGCAATTGTAGAGTCATAGAGAAACATTATAAGCCAAAAACTGAAAAAAAAATCCCATCCTAATTGCACTAGGAGAAATAAAATATTCTCAGCTTCCTTCCCTTGTTCTGTAGAATGTGCATGAATAAAATACACATGAATAATATTTTGTGAAGGAGAAAACTTTGTCCCTTTCTACTTACAGGTTTCAGACTCATAATCTCCAAGGGAAAACTTAGAGAAGAAACTGAATTTATGCACCAGCAGAAACGGAAGAACAAGTTTCATAAAAACAGGAAACAATCAGCATGTGTGAAAATTTGCACTTAGAAGGAATAAAAGTCTAATAAAATATTTGTGTTTCTCTATGTCTCAAAATGTGCCAAGCTCTACAATAGCTTCCAAACCCATAGTTTTTTCTTTGGCTCTCCATTTTGAGCGTTATTTTGCTTAGCATCTCTGAAATGCTCTCACTATTCAGAGGTAGTATTTCCCTCTTCTGAGGGAGGTGCAAATGGATGGCAGCAAAGACCGTCTGTAGGACCAAACTCAATGGTCCAAATAAAGCCATTCGGGAAAAAAATGTAGACCTTTAAAAAAAACCAAAACCAACTTGAGCAATTCCTAAGGGTCTTTGTGCTTGATAAATAGCAAGAGCTCTGAGATAATAGCACAGTCATGTTGTAATGTTAGCAGCAAATGCCATTAAGCAGTATTATTCATACAAAGATGCTATAGACTTGTGACCTCATTGAAATGATGATCTTTTATAAAACCTGTATTACTTAAATCCTTGTATCTTTTACCATTACAGAGATTGCAGGTGACTTCACAGGATCTATTAATGCCTTGAGTGACAGAATGCTACATCACCTGACTAAATTTAGAGAAGAAAAAGAGAAAAGCAGACCTATAATTACTGCCCCTCCAAAGAGAAAATGAAGACACTGTGCCAATTCTTGCATTAACTGTCTCAAATCTATTAAGATATTTCTTCCTTCTCAATTAATTTACACTGCAGTAATAATAATGGCATAACTCCTGCACTCTTGATCTCAGGATGCAATACCATTAATGCTTCAATGCTGCAACATAAAAAAGTCTACCTATCTTGCAAAAATATGAAATGCATATTTTGGAAAATCTACCAAGCAGCTGAAGCTGGGATAATGCACTTATTACGTTTGTAGTGTCCCAGATTTCTTCTAATATACAACACAGAGGGTTACGGAAGGACTTTAATCTGTGAGACCAGAATATTGCAAGATAATGACTTTTTTTCCCACATCAGAAAGTAACAGCATTGCAATGGATGTAGTAACCTCTCAAATTTTTTTGTATTGCCCTACCTACTCTTTATACTTTTACGTAAGAACTAACATATTTTTATTTGCATATTGCTCATCTCTCCCTCCAATCTGAAACGCAATATACCTTAGCATTTCATAATCTATCCCCTTTATTACACAATAGTTAGAGGACCTCAGACCAAAGGGAAAAGAAAGTCTGTTTCAATGACTGTGTCATGACACAATCTTTGGAAATTTATATATGTGTCCCAGGAAATTTACAAAATGCAAGATTTCAGGATTATGGTGCTGGAGACAGGTGCTGGCCCATCATAGAGCACTGAGGACTGATGAGTTTTCTGACTGAGATTCTTCTCACTGAAATATAATTTATTAAGTAAACATTTTACAAACACCAGGAAAGCATTAGTTGCTTTGTGTAAAAATGTAGGGTTTAGCTATTCGAGACTTCACAATGCTCAGGCAGCTGTTATGACCCTTAGCCATAACAACTTTAGATCTCATCCTCACTGGAGTTCCTTTGCATTTAACAAGCATCAGTTCCCTAAGACCTGTCCTCCAACAGGTTATGCAAGATCAAGTCTGGTTCTTTTACACTTACACCATTTACAAAATTTCTCAGGATCATCTAACCTCAGCACCCCAGGGGTCTCCTTATCACTCTGGACAGCATACAGAGGAGAGAGGATTGTGGAAAATGCTATTACTTCTCCCATTTTCTTTCTCTGGACAGTCAATTAATCTCTTAACCTCGTTTCCACCCAGAATATCCAGACTTCATGTTAAATACAAAAGAGCTATAGTTTTCACATATCTTTTCTGCAATACTTTGTTCTCTCAGCATCTTTGCCACAACTTCTTAAGACCCATCAGGCAGATCACCGAGATTACTACTAGTTTTAATATAACTGAATTTTTTAAAAAAGGTGAATGGAATAACACAAGTCTACATTTAGAACTAGGAGCTAAAGCACGTGCTACAGAAGCTTCATCCCTACAAGTATTTGCATGTTGTGGGTGACAGCTGTTGTCAGGGTGGGCAGTTAGGGATGAAGGAAAGAACAGACAACAGTTCAAGAAAGTTGTATCTTCTGCATATTATTAGTAGCACATATTCCAAGGTCCTGCTCCTTTCTTTAAGGTGATGACAAGGGATACTGTTGTCCAGGCACCAGATATGGTCTACAACTCCACTTTAATGGTTTAAAAACAAAGGAATTATTTTCCCATACTAATATTACACAGTGGTAACAGGAGAACTACTGTGTGACTCATTTTACTGGCACACTCAGCACTCAGCCATGAAAAGATTTCCCATTTGGGCTTCAAGTGTTTTGAAAGTTTTGACAAATCATGTAAAATGCACAGCCTCAACTCCTTACAACTAATCAAAAGCAAACTACATCCACTTTAATTCCGCAGGAGAGCCTCTATTCAGAGATTTACTATTTCCCCCCCCCCGTTTAACCTTTAATTAATTCATCTGACCATTTTAGAGAATTGCTTTTTAGACAGCACCTATACAGTCATTCCTTTCTCATTATTTATCATTAAACCATTTAATTACTGTCCCAAGAGTATTCAAACTTCACAATACCACATCTCTGGTAGGGTCTTTCAGAACATTCATTTTGGAATATCTACAGTACATCAGTCAGAGGATCATTGTTGTAATACCAATAGTTGAAATGGTGGTGGTAGCAGTATTTAAGGAAACCTTTAAATGTGGCCCAGAATTACAAGTAAAAAGTTGAACCTTGGGATAACTGCAAATTGCAAGAGAATTGCATTACTGTTAAGTTAGGTCTCCACAGTTTAGGACATAGAAATTATTAAAAATCCAAAACCAGGAAGAAATATTTGTATGGATGTCTTATTTATAGATGGGTAAACACGTGTGCTGGCTTCATTACAAGCGCAATCTTCAGCCAGATATGCTGATTTTCATAGAACAGTATTTCCAAATCACAAAATCAATACCTATATGGATGCTATTTGGTTGTTCTGACTGGAGCTTCAGGAGAACAAAAAAGCTTGGTGAAGACCTCCTATAATTTTCTTGAGACTTTCTAAGGTCTTTTCTATTTTATTTTGCCTTGTTATTTTACTTTCCATCATCATCACTTCAAAATTTCATAGAAGTGCAACATATGTGTTTGCACTATCAATAGTGCCCAGCAGCTTACCTGTTTAACAGCGTAAAGAAGTCGACCGTAGCAGTACATCATGACCATCACAGGGATGACCAAGCAGAATATGAAAAGACAGATGATATAGGACGTGGACTCAGCTGATTCAGAGGACCAGCGTACTGAACAGCTTGTTCCCGCACCTTCTATTCCATAACTGCTCCAACCAATCAGAGGCGGCACAGTCCAGATCAGGGAATAAATCCATGAACCGCCGACTGCCAGCAACGCCTTCTGGTAGTCAGCACTGCGATTGTTGCACAGGGTGAGAGTGCTGTAGCGTTCATAGGACAGGACAGCCAGGGAGATCAGGGACACAATGCCTGCAATGAACCAAGCAATTTCAGTGCTTACTTTCATTATTTTGCACAGTATCCACTTAAACCCCAAGAAATGAGATGATTTTCTGGTTATTACACATTAGAAGCAACAGTAAACATTGTTTCCATTATTCTGTGTACTTAAACCCTCACTAGACCTCGTTGCTCTGTCCATCATGTCAAACTTTGTTTAACTCATATTTATCTTTTACTGGAACATTTTCATACTTGAGACTTATTCCTCTTCTAGGAAGGTTTTCAGATTTAGCTGTTTTAGTATTACCCAGGGCAAACCCATTCTCTGTATGAGCTAATAAAATGTTGAAAGACTCCCTTGCTAAGAAGTATCCGATTTTTAACATCCATGAGCATTTTCAAATATTGCATTGACTTTTACAATGCAAAAAACTTTATATTCAAGATTGGGAGCGGCAAAATGAAAGCAGTTTTTGCATTTCTGCCCCATCAGCTAGATATATCTCCAGTTCTGACTGCTCACATATGCCAACAATAGACAACTCCTGGCATGACTCTGATATGGCAAGTCATAACTTTATTATCAAACATAACACATAATCAAGTTAAAAAGTGATTTAGGTTAATACTGAGCCCTAGGTGTCAGAGACCAATTATGTCTTCCAGTGGAAGACTAAAAAATCTGGGTTGTAGGACATTTCCACTTTCTTTTTCAAGGTTTGGGGTACCAACTTCCTCAACAAATCTTTATGGATTGGCACAGCAGGTTCTTAGTCAAGACTCAATGGGGATTTTTTTCTTTTTTTGCTGTTTCTATGTTTCTGTTTTCCTTGCAGCTTCCTTACAGCTCTTGGCGACACAACACTGAATACCAGTTCCTAGCATTTATGCCAGAAGTAACTTGTGGGAAGAAATTTAATACCATCTCTTCCTATGTTTTTCAGGTCCTTTCTTTTGTTCCTGTAAGATAAAAAACCCTGAATAGACCTACGTCAGTCCAGCTCTTCCTAGGAATCTTTTTTTCTTGATCCTTGCCATTAGTAACAGCCAACTATACAGTAGCATCGAGATACACTCTGCCAAATTCTCTCATGGTGAGTGGTACCTACTTCCAGCAAATCTGTTCAAAAGAAAATGTGATCTTCAGAGGAACCCATGGTTGTAATCCATTTTTCCCCACTGAACTATCAGCTTCTCCAATAGCTCCTTCCCAGGAATGGAAGAGAGGTGACTCAGAGACTCCCCTGGGGATGGAACTTGGGAAAACATAAGGCACAGTAGGATATTCTCCCCAGGCGCAGCATTTTGCCTCTCTTTTCCCTGTGATTCAGTGACTTATTTCCTAGATAGCTGGATGCAGGTACAGGTATTCCTGCCACCCTGTCAACAATTTGCAGTTACTTTGTGCAAAGCTGGGCACAAAGGACCCAGGGGGAAAACAAGCACTGCTTGCTGCAATAGGATGCTTTATTTCTCAGGGGAAGACAAGGCAAAAGGGTGTAAGGAGAAGGCAACTTTTGATGAAGGAAACATATTTCTTGTTACAAGAGCTTACTAAATTATTTTCTGTATATTACTGGGAGGTCAAACCTAAAAAGTAAATGACACATCTCCACTAAATTCAATGTAGTTACATTGTTTAAAAGTCTAACTTTAAATCTAGTTTACAGCTAGACTACTTCAGAGGCAGTGAAGACTTTCTGATCATTCCTCATCTAATCTGATTTCCTACATAGTACAGCTTTTGAAAGCCCATGGCCATAACATCTGCATTAAACACTATCTCAATATGGAAAAAATATAGTGGGTTCTGAATTACAGACTCAAGAACAAAGAGTCTACTGCTCTTTTCTTGCTCCCAGCCCACACTTATTTACCTTCACTTTCTTAGCATTGCCTCTTTCCATGCTTTTATCTGCTTGACTAAAGAACTTCTTGTTATCAACAATGTTTAGATCACATAGCTACCTAAGGCAAACATCCAGATTTTATGTTTGAAACTTGGGCCTCAGTAAGGTGATATACATATTTTTCAGCATTTTGGGTTAGATCATCATGGACTAACAGAAAACTGTCTTGGCAACAAGAAATCTCTCTCTCCCTTCCCAGCTCAGTGCTCTACAGCAAGGTTATATTTTCTCGCTCTACTTCTGATGGTAACGGAGGGCATAGTGTCCCTATTTTGAAAAGACAGCAGGTGAGACATATTTTTGTTGAGAATATCCTACAGTCTTGTGAGTGTGGTGTTTCCAAACTTTCTTAGCTCAGGGCTATTTGCTGCTTCAGCCATTGGGCTCTCAGGTCAAGTCTGGCTGCCAGCTCTGCCTGCTTGTCCCTATGGCTTTCCCAGCAACCAGCAGCTTCCTGTGGTGTGTACTGTCACAATTTACAGCATTTGTCTAAACTTCTTCATATTTTTGCCTATTGCAAGATTATTGCCTAAAACAAGAAAGATGCTCGGCTTTCCTCAAGCTGGTATTTATGATGGACAGCTTCGTGGAGTGGCTCTGAAGATCATAGAATCATAGAATCCTAGAAGAGTTTGGGTTGGAAGGGACCTTAAAGATCATCTAGTTCCAACCCCCCTGCCATGGGCAGGGACATCTCACTCGGTCAGGCTGCCCAGACAGCTGGCCATGAATTCAGGATTGCTTGTTTTGAGCCCAAGGAGAGATTTGTCTTTAAGTGGCATAGAATTAATGCTCAGTTATTAAATAAGTATGATGGCGATGTCAATAAATAATAAATCAAATTATAGCAATCTGACAAAATCACAAAAGTTACCTTTAAATTATAGCAAATTTTTATTCTTCTCTACACAGAAGATTGGAGACTTTTAAATACACATCTTGGCAGAAGTTATTTCATCATTATTCACCTTTTTATTATTGAGTTCCTCTGATGTGACATAAACCACATTCTTCTCTGAAGGACAAGAACTGTGATATATGGAATCCCAAACCACCAAAGATCAGGAAAAAAATCAATATTTATATTTTTTCTTTTTGTCACAGTAAGACTTCAACGTCTGTGCCATACCCAAACTTTTTAATAGCACTGACATTAATACTAATGTGTATTGACTTCTAATGCTTTCAAAATAATAAGGGGAAAAAAAGAGGAAAACACTCAAGAGGTAGTTCATAAGAAATAATAAAACTTAAAGAAATTCAATGTGGCTCATGTGGTTAAAATATACTAAACCAGCCTAACTATTTAGAATAATTATAAATACTTTGAAATGTGCTTTGAAATTAAGAGTCATAAAAAAATAAAAATTAAACATTTTTTCCAGCAGTGAGATAAATTCAATTGAATTGACTGTGAGTAATGAAAACACCTATTATCTATGTGAGGAAGAAGCAGAAACAACGCTATGGCTATGGCAACACGATCTCAGTCTATTTAGTGTGACATAATGCAGTATGCACAAAGTCAAAAGATGTGCTTCGACCCACTATGCCACAACACTGCAGCTCCATCCAACCTTACTGATACAGGGGTTTTCACCTTAACGTGGAATGTGGAAGTCAAGATTGGACAAAATCAATATAGCATGCACATCAAGAAATAACTCTATTCCAATATTGTGGTAGATTATCAGTTTCAATGTTTCTGTTCCTAAGAACATCCTTAGCTTTTTAATTTAAAAAAAAGTATTTTTTTTTTTTAAAATCTCACTCCTTTGTCAGTTCAATAGCTGAATCCAGGGAAGATACCACTATCACATGATTAATTATAGCAGATACACAGGTGCCATTTCTTAGACTGAAACAACATTATTTCATAACAAAGGCAAAATCAGGTTTTGCATTCAGTATTTAGTATGACACAGTGGAAGTCAAAAACAGGGATCAGTATTTAGTTTGACACGGTGGAAGTCAAAAACAGGGATCAAGTGTGTAACAGTGAATGAGCTGCCAGCAGAAGCCTGATGATTGCCTTGCCCTTAACATGTCTTTCAATAGCACCCACTATGATCATCTCCATAATTTTTCCAGGTACTCAGGTTAGACTAATAGGTCTATTGTTTCCTTAGTCTTCCCTCATGCCTTTCCTGTAATCCAGTTCAGACAAATTAGAATAAACCTTCTTATTTGTACCTTGTACCTTTTTGTATCAGAGTTTTATTCATGTCATATGCATTCAACTGTTGTGGCCTTTGCCAGAAATCCTGGAGTTATCTCCTGTTCTATTTCACGCCCTATCTATTGCAGCCATAGCAATTTGTGAGATTCCCAGCTTTAAAACAAAAAGCGATTAAATACTTTAAAATTACAGCTGAGGAAAACACTTGAATGTAGCCTTAGTAACCAGAAGACATGTAAAAAAAATAATGTAAGTTATAAAAGAAGAAAATAATTATAATTTTAAAGTTAATCACTATGTTTTATGCCAACATTTCATTCTCATTTTGCAGTAACAATTATGGCTCTGTAGACTGCATATATTAAATTCAAATGGACAATGTTTTCTAAAATTGCAACAAAATTAAGTTCAGGAATTGCAAATATAAATAGCATTTGCCACCAACAAATATTCTGGGTCCCAAGCTGGTACCTAGCCAAATAACTCCACAGGAGTCAAGCACAGTGAGAAATGTGATTTGTTCCCCCAGCATTTCATGCATATACAGGAACAAAGCTGAGGTTCTCGCTTAACAGTACTGAAAGACTGCATAAAAATCCACTGCAGATTGCATTACAGGAATAAATAATTATTCAGAAATTAACCATGGAAATAAGTGACTTCGAGACAAGGCGGGTCTGAGGCATAATAGTTTTCTACACGGCAATTTGTTGCAGCGAGTGCAAGAAATTCAATTTCACATCATAAACGAGGACAGACATCCATTTATAGGACTATCATCTGAGACATTATTTATTATTTACTTTTACTTAAAGATCTGTACTTTTCTTCCTGGTAGCACAGCACAGAGTATGGTATGATGGACACAGCAGATCACCATGCTTTGCTCTTGTGAGTCCCAACTAAGAGCATTATATTTTTGTATTAGTTTTTGGTGTTTTATTCTGTTCACTGATGTAATAATTGGAAACAGAATGCAACTTACCAATGGTCTGTAGGTTATGAAAAACTGAGAATCTCACAGATTCAGGCTACACTGGGTAAATGTTTTGACTAATAACTTACATATATTTTCCCTTTTAAAGCTCCTGGAGGTCATTATTCTACGTCAGGAACAAATGCTGGAACATCATGGTTGCATGACGTAATGTATACCCTGCACCGTATTCTGATTATCAAGGACCAAGGGCTATGAAAAGAAGCCACAGGTAATCTTAGGCACACAGGTAATCTCAGAGGAAAGCAACAGCACCTTCTTCAGCAAGACTTCAATGGAGCATAACTAAATCCAAGTGCTCACAAAAGGCCAAGATCATTTTATTGCACCCTATCTCCACACAGGTTGATTTTACCCACTCATAGACATTCTCTCCTAGCTTTTGTTCACTCACACTCTCACATCAACAAACGCACAAGCACAAAGGTCTGTGCTCAGGAGGTCTGTCCAGGATATCTTTTGTGCAACAAGGATAACTCTAGCTATTACTTCGTCAAACCTCTTGCTTATGGGAACCTCTCTGGCAACAAACTGGATACACTTTATAAGTCCATTGTCATTAAGAAGTGATCCGTTGCTTATGAATCCTGCCCACATGAACCTTGGTATTTATATAGCAAAGCTGCTGCTCCCTGTTTCCACTTGCTCATTCGGGAAGTAAATCTGCCTGAAACACACCTCCACGGGCACCGGGCACTTTTATGGTAAGTACTACGGAAAGAAATGGCAAGTGGGACTTGTTGTATCCTTGGATGCCATGCTCCTCTCAGCAGAATGCAGGGTCCTCTGCCAATGATTTGTTGTGCTCTGCTCTTACCAGGACACAGTTCTTCAGGCTTGCCCAAATCAACATGTCCTCTGTTTTACTGCTGGAAACAGCATTCTTAATTACCTGCACAGGCTGTTCTTACTCTTATCCTATGGTTTCTTCAAGTGTTTATCCTGTTTCCCTTTACACATTGTCTGTACTGACCTCAATAATTCTACAGCAAGTCCCTACACTTCCAGGTGCCACTGCAGTCCACAGCCAGGCCAAATCCAGCTGCTGGGACTGAGCCAAGGTGAGAATCAGCTGCAAGGCTGGTGCAAGACAGAGAACCAGAGTGCATCTGGCTGTGCAGCTGCTGAGACCCAAGTCATGACAAAGCCAGCTGAGCACCCCTGGGCATGCATTTGGTCTCTGCTGGCCATGTACAAAATGCAGTAGGGAAATCAAGGGAATATTAAGTGGTGTGTTTCCCATATGCCATATACAGACCCTGCGCTAACCACAGAGGGACCTGCCAGCAGCAGAAGGTAACCAATACAAACTCCAGCCACAGCCACTTAAATGTGTTGCTGAAGGAAAGGAAAACAGTGATGTTTCATATATTTACAAGACTCCACACATACACGTGTGTGAATATAATATCTATTTCTATGAGACAGGCTTAACATAACATCCTGGTAAGGAGTTCATACACCTGGAAGTGAAAGAGGCACATCAACTGGCGGCTGGTGGTCTGTGACTCACCAGAAGTCACCTCTCCTTTGGAAGCCAGGGCACCATGCAACAATGAACAGTGAACTTGGAGAGACAGCAAGCAAGAAAGAATCATAGAATCATAGAATCATAGAATAACCAGGTTGGAAGAGACCCACCGGATCATCGAGTCCAACCATTCCTATCAATCACTAAACCATTCTCCTTAGCACCTCATCCACCCGTGCCTTAAACACCTCCAGGGAAGGTGACTCAACCACCTCCCTGGGCAGCCTGTTCCAGTTCCCAGTGACCACAGTGCTGTAAGGAGACTTGCAGGGATGGAAATAGCGTGCTCTGGTCTCCTCTTAGAAATGCTTATAAACACACCTTTAGTTGGGAATATTTGAGAATACTGTGCTAGGGTATTCCACTGTTCTTTCTTCTGGATGACATCTTTCATCGTGCTTGCCCAAGGACTTAGAGGTAAACACAGAGCAACAGCAGAAGGAAATAGTCTCTTCAAATGAAGGCTCTTACTAACTCACTTTCAAGGTTTGAAGTTTAATTCAATGTTGTACTACCAAATGGTGTTACATAAATATATTATTGAGTTATACAAAAATAATTTGATTAATGACTCAGTGCTGTTTCAAAGGAAATAATTTTTCCTAAATTTAAAGAGAGCATTTCTATTAGTTCTCTACAGAAATAAAACCCTCCACACATGGAAATGAAACATAAACAATTGAAGTAACATAAAAGATATGACCTTTTCAATGTATTTACACTTCTATAACTCCTTAGAAGCCTTTCTAAAAATATATCCTAGCATCATGCCTCTAGGACTGTGATGAAATACAATTTGTAGGTCTAGTATTCACAAGCGAAGTTTGGAAGCAGCAAGCAATATGCTTTCTCTCTAATGGTATCTTAATCTTCACACAATTTTTTGTCTGCTCTGGACCAGAGTACCTTACCTAACACCTGCCACGCCACAGCACTGCAGACTTTAGGACAGTTCACATGGAGCAATCCATTCTATCATCAGCTTTGTTTCCATCTTTTACATACCACTTAATGTTAATACTAATAAGCAAAACTATGTGGCTCTGCTTACCGTAAAGATCAAAGCATTTCTTCCACAAAAAACCTGCAATTTCCACTACAGCACTTGCTGCCATCAGAGACTTCCTTGGAGGTAATGAAGTAAGAATATCGTAATAATAAAAGCAGACTCTTTCAGAAGCTGACTCAATGGGCAGAAGCGGGGGGAGCACCTTTTGACCTGATTAGTGACCTCCTCACATTCGATGCACTTTTGAAAAAAAATCAGAAATTAATGAGGCACTGAATCAAGGGGGAAGAAGGAACAAAACTTGTTAATTGTATAAAAAATAAAAAGTATTCTAGTTTGTTTGCTCTTTATCTCTGAGTCTTTATACACACTGTTCCTTCCTACAATAAAGATGGCGAAAAACCTCTGTCATATACAGTCTCCCATGAGGTTCTGCAGGTCAAATCTCTTCTTCTTGCTTGATACTGTAATTGTCGTAAGTGGCAGTAAGAGTGTTGCTCAACCTGTAAAATCTGGGATGGGTATATATTAAATTCAAATGAGCTATGTCTTCTAAAATTGCAACAAAATTAAGTTCAGGAATTGCAAATATAAATAGCATTTGCCTCCAACAAATATTCTGGGCCCCAAGCTGGTACCTAGCCAAATAACTCCACAGGAGTCAAGCACAGTGAGAAATGTGATTTGTTCCCCCATCATTTCATGCATATACAGGAACAAAGCTGAGGTTCTCGCTTAACAGTACTGAAAGACTGCATAAAAATCCACTGCAGATTGCATTACAGGAACAAATAATTATTCAGAAATTAACCACGGAAATAAGTGACTTTGAGATAAGGCGGGTCCGAGGCATAATCCTTTTCTGCACAGCATTTTGTTGCAGTGAGTAGAGTGCAAGAAATTCAGTTTCAAGTCGAGGACAGGCATCCATTTATAGGACTATCATCTGAGACATTACCTATTATTTACTCTTATTTAAAGATCTGTATATTTCTTCCTGGTAGCACAGCAGAGAGTATAGCTCTAGGTGAAAGACACAGCAAAACACTGTTCTTTTCCTGTCAGTCTCAACTACAAGCATTACACTTTTGTATTAGTTTTCACTGGCTTATGCTGCTTCCTGTGGTGTAGTAATTGTGGGAAAAATAAAAAAAAAAGGTAAGAATTCCAGAGACTCAGCCTATATTGGGTAAAAGTTTAGAGTAGCCCACAATGACACAAACTCATCTAAACTAACAAGGACACAATTAAGTTACTTAACAACTTCCACATTCTTATCAATGTTTTGCTTTTTTTTTTTTTCATATTTTGAGGCAAAAGCACAAATGAATATTCAGAAGAGACGCAAACAGGTGTGGAGTGGCAGACATATATGGCTGCTGTTCCTTCCTCACAAGCCCTCAGGATACTATCCACTTTTTCATTTTCCCTCCCAGACTAAGAGATACATATTTTACAGGCCAAAATCCATCTGCCAACAGATTTTGGCAGACAACCCCAAACATTTACAGAGTTAAAAAGAAAGCGTGCTAAACCTCAAAGACTTTCCAGAGTTAAGATTAATAGACTCAAAGTGAGCACTGGTCTTTGTGGACAGCCAACCAGTATCAGCCTGACTGACTTGAATTTTACACCTCAGTATCTACACTTCAGCAAATAAACAAACCACAATAAATTGTTTTATGATACGGCAAAATCATAATGTGACTATAACAAATCCTCATAAATTCAGTGCTAATATAAATGATACAAACTGCAGAGGAGTGCATGGCTGCCTCAATAACTGACAGAAGATTCTGAGAATAGAATTTGCTCCCAAAAAGCTATTGGCTGTATTTGGATATGCCTACTAAATATTCATATAATAAACACAGAATAGATAGTCAAAACAAACACTGAGTCCTGCATTTGTTGACTCTTATTTTAGCTGAATGCTCCTATGTTTTAGTGATCCAACCACCATTTACTTTTGATTTTTAAGGGATTAAAAGCACTTCTACTGGTTCGATATTGAGAAAATATTTCCCACAATCATTGTCACACATTAGCAGTGACAACCAGTTTTTAAATGCTGGCAGCCTAGACTTTGGAAATGCAGGCTACTTCAAATATCAACAATTCACTTTGAAAGGAAGTAAATATACCAGTTGCTAGTTATCTAATGGCTGTAATTATTTGTTTTCTTTTGCTTAGATGACGTGTAGTTGTGAGTCCATTAGAGCAGGCAATCATTCCTTTCCCTAAAGAATTCTTTTCCTGCTTAACTCTAATGGGAGTCACAGTTTACCTCTGCACTTGAAAGAAACCACTGTGAAATCACTATTGCATCCAAGCCTGCTGGGACAAATTTGACAGCAACCATTAACAGTCCTGTTCAGTAACTCTTTCTTGCTCTTTTGTCAACAGTCATTTCTGTCTTCTCCTCTGTACGACGCACCCTTCCTTTTGTGTTTGGTGATATCTTCAGTACAGGCAGCACGTATTACTTTTACTAGTAAAGAATTATTGGGTTTGTCTCTCTTTCCCATCTTCCTGAATTTTAAACATTGTGCTGTAAGGGTGATCTTAATTCTTAGCTGTATCTTGTGACTTAATGTGCATTACCCGGTAGTGCTATGCTTTTCGGCTACGTTATTAATATGCCTATCCATTAACCAACCAGCCAACAACTAGTGCTAGGGGCATGAATATAGCAAAGAATTCCCTTTTGCATTTCAATGATACCATCAGAGTACAAAAACATCGAATATTAATTTCAATCTCACTTTCCGTATGTTATGCAGGATCCCTTTGCATTCCAGAAAGCAGGCTAGCACTTGCAAAATCAACCTTTTAAATAAGCTGCTTCCATACCAACATATATTTTGATAGGAATGGTTGGACTTTTGATAGGAATGGTTGGACTCGATGATCCAGAGGGTCTCTTCTAACCTGGTGATTCTATGATATGATATGGTATTTATCCAGCTGCTTTATGGAGTCAGCATAAGAAATAAATCAACACTAGATGGAGCTCCTGTACAGCAACAGCTCAGGAGAAGTCTTGGGGGCTTGTATGCCTGTGGAAAGCAGGGATGGGTGTACAGTGTTGGTGTAGCAGAAGGATGTTCTCAGAGTGGTCAGGTACACGGCAGCATCCCCATGTCCATGCCCACACTGTCCTGCAGAACCCCCCATCTCCTTCCAGGACAGTTCCTCTGCTTTCAAAACGGAGGGAGATGCCTGGGAACTTCCTGCATGCTGAGCATCCACACGGAGGCACCATGTAGCAGTTAGTCTCAGGGTTTGTCAACATATGGGATACAGCACCAAACAAGGCATAAGGTGAAATTACAGTGTAATATCATGTGCCAGCCAGGGAGCCAAGCTTCCATGACAGCACACCTAGCCTACTTCCCTCCTATGAGCCTCTACTTTTTCACTGAATGCAACTGCTCATTTTTAACAAATTATTTTATAATCTGCTTTTGTCAGCAGTTTCCATTCCTAGAGATGGAACACACTACAAATATTTATTCTTCTGAGTCAAGTTTCTGTTATAACGTCTAGTGGTCAAACTGCCTTTTATAACTAGCTCGTAACCGGTCAATAACTAATCGTATCTACTAATATGAATGTACTATCAAAATATACAGACCAGTATCTACACTGCCCCTAAGCCAAGAGTTTCTTGTACTGTTTTACACCCCAGCAACCTCACATGACATGGAGGTGGGATGAAAGACTGGAGAAGGCTGCTCCCATCTCTGTCCAAGATGACTTTGCTGGCTGAAGGATGCTCAGTGAGAAGTGGTATTTTCCATTTCTTAACCTCTCAGAAGGGCCTCAGAAGAAGGAATCTTTTGCTACATCCATTAAGAAATGGTTTGTAACTGATGCAGACAGAAATCCTTCACAGTATTATTCGTCCAGCCAATGACCCTGATCTGTAACACTGGATTTATTGGAAGAAATTGCACTAGAGAATATAGCAGTGGATGTATAAGGAGGTATGACATACTAGTACAAGCCAGAATGGCTGGAGTGGAGGGAAGCCATGCCTTACTAATTCACTAGAGGTCCTTGGCAGTGCCATGCACACAGGGGAGATATATTGATTGGAACAATCCCTGATTTCAGTACAGGATGGGGAATGATGTGATTGAGAGAAGCTCAGTTTGTGTGAGAAGGTAGATGAGGAGCTCAACATGAGCTGGCAACATGCGCTTGCAGCCCAGAAGGCCAACTGTATCCTCGGCTGCATCAAAAGAAGCGTGGCCAGCAGGTCGAGGGAGGTGATTCTGCCCCTCTATTCCTCTCTTGTGAGATCTCATCTGGAGTTTTGTGTCCAGTTCTGGAGTCCTCAACGTAAGAAGGATATGGAGCTGTTGAAGCTGCTCCAGAGGAGGGCTACAAAGATGATCAGAGGGCCAGAGCACCTAGCATGTGAGAACAGGCTGAGAGAGTTGGGCTTGTTCACCATGGAGAAGAGAAGGCTCTGAGGAGACCTTACAGAGCCTTCCAGTACCTGAAAGGGATCTACAAGAAAGCTGGGGAGGGACTATTCATAAAGGCTTGTAGTGATAGGGCTAGGGGGAACAGGTATAAACTGGAGAGGGGCAAATTTAGGCTTGACATAAGGAAGAATTTCTTCACCATGAGGGTGGTGAGGCCCTGGAACAGGGAGGCTGTGGCTGCCCCATCCCTGGAGGTGTTCAAGGCCAGGTTGGATGGGGCCTTGGGCAGCCTGATCTAGTGGGAGGTGCCCCTGCCCATGGTAGGGGGTTTGGAACTGGATGATCTTTAAGGTCCCTTCCAACCCAAACTATCCTATGATTCTATATTCGATAGACTACTTGGATTTCTAAACAGCTTTGACTAGCCTCAAGGCTGGTAAGGATAGTAAGATGCCTTGCATTAACAGAGATATTCATGAAGATAAACAATTGATTAGAGGCAGGAAATAAAGAACAGGAGAAAATAATTTGTTTTCTCAGTGAAAACTGTGGCCAGCAAAGTCCCCTATGGACCTGCACTAGGCTCTGGTTTATTCATCCCATTAATAAATGATCTGGAAAAGGTGTTAAAGGATGAAGTTTGCTGATTACACTGCGCTGAATAACTCAAAATCAACACAAGCTGACTGCGAAGTACTGCAGAACAACCACATGAAACCAAGTCACCGAGCAGATGAAATGCAATACTGAGGTAAACTGTCATATGTGGAGAAAAAGTCCTAGCTTTAAATACACAGTGATTGTTTCTGACTGACTTAACACTATGAAAAGGGAGTTACGATAGATAGCTTTATGTAAACCACTTCCACGATGCAGCAATGCTTAGCAGCATTTAGAAAAGCAAACATCAGGGATTATTAGAAAAGGAAAACAGAGAAAAAAAGTGAAATTGTGAAAAGGTTCATGGGGGAAGATTATTTAGTGTTTCTCATAATACAAGAAGGGGGTTTTCAAATTAAATTATCAGGCTGCATACTCCAAATTAACAAACAGAAGGTTCTTTTCGTTGCATACTGCACAGTTAATAAGTGAATTCCTTGATATATTATATTGTGCATACCAAAATTTCACAGGGTTCCCAAGAGCAAGCAGCCTCAAACATAAATCCACGAAGACCTATTAGACTTCAAAGTACTACCTTCAGGGAAGAAGTCCCAACACAACAAATCACAGGCTGCTGGGACTATGTACTGGGAAAATGTCATGGCATGCTGAAAGCTATCCTAACTTTAAATGTTTCATATTCTAGAAGCATAGCTAGGCAACACATTTTTGAATGGCAAACACTTAGAATGTATACACACATTTTTGTAAGGCACAACTTTTATTTAGCTATTGAAATGATAAGAAGAAACAATTAGAGCACATAAAAGTCCATTACGTGCTTGTATCTACTACTAATCTTTCTCTCCCAAAGGTGTGAGTACCCCAAACCCAGAAAGGATATTAACACTTGTAAAACCCCTACTCATTCTCCTCAAATTCCTTGTTAAACTACCCTTGATGCACTGACCAATAGAGAAAATCTGTTACATGGAGCAAACCAGATGGTGATATGTCTACTGCTATTATAAAAAAGAATATTAAGTGATGGCTTTTTGTCTTGCCTCATAACCTGCTTTCTACACATTAGAGAAAGCCCATTTAAATCCCGATTGGTATATTTATCTGGCAGCCTTTCATCCTACTCCTCTGATGCAGCCTTTGCCAAAGATATTAAATCAAAATATACTTTCAGTCTTAAGAAATATACACAGTGAAGCAATCTTCAACATACTCACACAGCTGTTGCTGGACCTTGGCTCTCTTACGCTGCCACACACACTTTCTCTGAAAACTGAGCAGACCAAAAACATCGTAAAATGGCAGTTTGGATAAATCAAGGCAAACTGCTAGGTTTTGTTACAAAGATTTGCATGGAGAAGAGCTGCCTTGTGCATGGTAGTCAGTGTACAGAACATGCACACAATACATCCTCACATACCACGTACATACTCCACCCTTTCATTGTGGGGCACAATTTGTAATTCCTCATCCCTATGGTATTACTTCCTACTCTAGAACAGTTTCTAATTAACTTTTGCCAAACTCCCACCAAGGCGGATGGTTCTACCACAGGAAAGGCCATCAGCCTCCCCTGTGGTGCTTGCTCTGCCGCCAGCGGTGGAGGGAAAGGTAGCGCTCCTGACTGCCGCAGGAGATCCCTGCTGAAGGATACTCTGCCTTGTGCTGCCTGCTGCACAGTGCACTAGCAGCTTCCATAATTTAATTTGGGTGATTGAATGCATCAGTGTAAAGAGGACCCCCGGTACCTTCATAAACAGCCTGAACACAGAACAGAAATTACCCACAAATGGTAAATTTGGCAAACAATAAAGCTTCAGTGTACATATGCGTGTACGAATTGCCTAATGCAGACCCAAACTTATTCAACCATTGTGTGCAGTAAAATTTTCATACAGATAAGTTAAGATCTATGTTTTTGTAAAATTCATACCATTTCTTCTCTCAAAGCAAATCTTGCCAGATGTTGGTACGCTATTTCAGTACTATCTCAGAGGTTGGTACTACACTCAGACAACATTTAGGATATCTAGCAATAAGGTCACAGACGGATTAAGTAATGATTTTGAATCTTAGAAATTGTTAGAGTGCTCATCTAAGCAAAGTTTTACATTGCTGTTTATCTTTAAAAAATGATCAAATCATTCCTTATGAAGTATTTTCACAATCAAGTCTGCTTTTTTCTTCCCTTTTTTTCATTTGATCCTGAACAAATTTTTATCGTTCGAAGTCTCTACAAAAATAATTCAGCATTAAACAGTTTCCATCTATTGACTAAAGCCAGATTGCTTTGATCCCTTCTCCCCACAGCTATTTACAATTTTTGCTCTGAATTCATAGAATCATAGAATAGAATCGTAGAATAACCAAGTTGGAAGAGACCCACCGGATCATCGAGTCCAACCATTCCTATCAAACACTAAACCATGCCTCTTAGCACCTCATCCACCCATGCCTTAAACACCTCCAGGGAAGGTGAATCAACCACCTCCCTGGGCAGCCTGTTCCAGTGCCCAATTACCCTTTCTGTGAGAATTTTTTTCCTAATGTCCAGCCTAAACCTCCCCTGGCGGAGCTTGAGGCCATTCCCTCTTGTCCTGTCCCCCGTCACTTGGGAGAAGAGGCCAGCATCCTCCTCTCTACAATCTCCTTTCAGGTAGTTATAGAGAGCAATGAGGTCACCCCTCAGCCTCCTCTTCTCTAGGCTAAACAACCCCAGCTCTCTCAGCCGCTCCTCATAAGGCCTGTTCTCCAGCACCCTCACCAGCTTTGTTGCTCTTCTCTGGACTCGCTCCAGAGCCTCAACATCCTTCTTGTGGTGAGGGGCCCAGAACTGAACACAGGATTCGAGGAGCGGTCTCACCAGTGCCGAGTACGGAGGGAGAATAACCTCCCTGGACCTGCTGGTCACACCGTTTCTGATCCAAGCCAAGATGCCATTGGCCTTCTTGGCCACCTGGGCACACTGCTGGCTCATGTTCAGTCACTGTCAACCAACACCCCCAGGTCCCTCTCCTCCAGGCAGCTTTCTAGACAGACTTCTCCTAGTCTGTAGCACTGCATAGGGTTGTTGTGCCCCAAGTGCAGGACCCGGCACTTGGCCTTGTTAAACCTCATGCCATTGGACTCTGGCCAGTGGTCCAGCCTGTTCAGATCCCTTTGCAGAGCCTCCCTACCCTCCAGCAGATCAACACCTCCACCCAGCTTAGTGTCGTCTGCAAACTTGCTAAGGGTGCACTCAATGCCTTCATCCAGGTCATTGATAAAGACATTGAACAGGGAAACCAAGAGAAAAAATACAACAGAAGAAAAAAAAAGAAAAACAATAAAAAATTAAACTGAAAAGTAGTACTAGAAAATTTGAACACAATGAATGCCTGCCTCTAATAAAATACTGCAAGATACATGTAAAGATTCAGATCTTAGTAAAGATTTAAAGCTTTATGGTGAGTTACTGTAGTCTTCTATATTGTGACTGCTACACTTTCATAAGGAACGGTATAAGTTTGTATCTGGCCATAGGATGAGACTGACACCTGTCTGTGAAATGCATTTAACAAACCATAAACAGAAAAAGTTATACAATTTAGCCATGTTTTAAAAATAATTGTTGGCTGAAACTGGCCACAGGAATTGAGCCTGATGCTGGTAGCTTGCATGAAAAACCTCGAGACAAAGCACGTGAAGTCTGCCACTGTTCTAAAACGTTAGTTTTAAAGATGGTGCCCAGGTGACTTTGACAAGAGGCATTACCATCTGGATCACCAAGAGATGACAGGGGAGTCAGGTACCCCCCAGGAGCGTGAGCCTTCACTCCTGTATGGGATGAATGCTTGCTCATCTACCTCTGCTGCTTCACACTGGGCAAAGCATGAGACATGGAGAGAGGCGAGTAACCAGGTCCCGAGCCAATCGGGAGTAAAAGCACAGGGACATTTTATTGTAAAGTAATGGTGGGATGTCAAGGGGAGAAAGTGGCTATCTGGAGTGGTGCTTCCCTGAATTTGCTGTCTGCAGATATCTTTGATATCTTTGTTCATCTTGCCTGTATCAGTTATGGGAAAAATTACAGCAACCAGATGTCATTTTGACTTAATATTGAAAAAAACCCCAAAACCCACAACAAAACCAAACCCACAAACCCTCCAGTAAAAAGAGGCATTTGGATTATTTAAGTAGTGAATCATGTTAGCTGTGCAATCAGCAGAAGAAAGATGTTCTGCAAAACAATACAGGCTGTAGTTTATTAACTTATTAGGGTTTTACTGAATCTCTGGTTTCAGAAACTGTTTAACAGCTACTGTTAATACCTAGAAATACAAATGCAAATGGGATAGCTCGAGCTTACAAAGAAACTTGTTTTTCCATGTCAGCACGCTCTGTTAACAAACTACTGCAAATTATTTTCTCATCTTTATAGACTAACAGAAACACACACACACACACCCCCCACACACAAAAAAACCCCAACCTGTAGTAATTACTTTAAGTGTGAAGTATCGGACACAGCTGGAAAAAAATGAAACTTGTAGTTATTGCATATTATTATGTGATTTTTTTTAACTATGCCAATGGTCCTGCATGACTTCTTATCAGTGAAAAGCCTGTAAATATTTATTTGTTTACTAGACTGGAAGATGTAGCTTTCTGTTTAAATGCTTCCTAAAAAGTAACGGACATAGAAAATTAATGTCACTAGTGAAGAAAAATCCACTAGGTATATAACTTAGATTTAAATAGCCACATATAATATCCTTTCTTTTGGTATACTACTGGGACTACAAAGGAAGTTTAAAAGTTTTCAAAACAATTATCGAATACTGTCCAGCTGTGTCAGCACACAGACAGTCGTAAGAGTTACCAGAGATTATTAAACACATTGTTAAACAGAATATGACTTAATAGCCTTTCAGAAGTCATATTCATTGTTCTCTAACATTTTTTTTAACTGAATATTGCTTATTTACTGGGTTTTAGTTTATTTCATTTTACTGAGAGACCAGAAAACCAGCTACATTTTTACAACATATTTCTTTATATGTGTGTGGCCTGACTATCAGCATAGCTGATTTCTGCTTTTTTCCTAAAGTAATAGAAAGCTGACATCAGGCATAGCATTGACTGGGTTAATGCCATGGCCTGGGATTAGGGAAAAGGGCCTGCAAATGCAAATGATTAAACTTAACTCTGACAGAAATGCTGTTCCATCATCTCAAACACAGCTTACAGCCATGACCTTTTAAACTCAATTCACTGCCAGGAGAGTGTTGCGTGCAATCTGATGTGGTCTTTTCCTTCAAGCTCCTATTCCAAGTCACTATGTAAAGTTATGTTATTTGGGTACTTCCTTGCCCATAGTCTCTAGTGTTCTGCAACATGTGGCCATAACATAGAGCAATGTCCCAGAACAAAAAGTATGCAACTGGACTGCAAGCATGGCAGCTCAATAAGGAAGCATGAAACAGACTTTGAGCATGGGCAGAACATTTTTTTACATGGGCAACCGACAACTATGCACAAAACATCCAAAGAAGTTACCGCTTTCCTTATAGAATTCTTCTGTCCTCCTGTCCCTCTTTCCAGGAACACACACACAAGCTTCTATCCACCTTTTGCTCCTGGTATCTCTGCAAAATTTTTTGTGGTTTTCTTTTATCCAGGCATTAGGAAAATAGTCTAGATTATGACATCGAAAAGCACAGCAGAAAACATTAAGGTATGCAGCCAAGGGAAAATATTATGACCCAAGCTGACTCCCTGCTTCAAGCATTTAAACTGGACACAAAAGCCCAATACCCGTTTTCTACAAATTATCTGTAGAGAGAGCAGGCAGCATTTTCTCTGCATGATACATGTGGATTCTCAAGCTCTGAAAGAGGACTTGTGCATCTCACAGTGAAAATACAACAGATGTTTCAAAATACTCACTCTTGGACAACTATTCTAAGTTACTTCAACATTTTACAGTGTGTAACTCCTATAGGAACTAGAAACAAAATAAGAAATAAACCAAACATCCAAGAAAAGGACACTGAATTACGGAGGGAATTGTAAGCAAAAGTAAGAAAATGACAGAAAAACAAAGGAGCAATGAAACCCTTGTTTGTGAGGGTCATCTCCTTACTTCAGAGAGGTAAAGAGGAAACATTACCCGTGACCTTAGGCTCCTTTTATAGTTGATGGTGATAAAGGGGCACTCATGGGGAAGAGCTCATATCGCCCTGAAGAGGACATCTCAAATACGTCAGACAATTTGCACGCTGGCAGCACAAATTTGGTTTTTTATTGATTATAGAAGAAGCCTGGGGGATTGGAAAATGTCTGAGTTTAGTCAGATGATTCCCATCTGTCTCTCAGCATTTCATTTTTCCATGTAAATACAACCCTCATAAGTGTATTTAATAATATACCACTATCATATTGATTAATTATTTAAATAAGAAGAATAGCAGACTAACTGCAGTTTCCTTAGAGAAGGGATGCCAAAAGGAATTCAGATTACATACCTCCTGAATAAGTACCTTTGTGTATCTGTTTACTATACAATCTAATGCATACAAACTGCTTGAAATTAAGTGAAAAAATTCAGGACAAAATCAGTAAAGACATCTAGGTAATGACAACGTTCGTCCTTCTTTACATAAGGGATCCGTAAGCATCTTTGACATATTAGTTAGCTAGACCCTTTTTTTCCCCTTCCTCTCTTTGAATCAGCAGAGTATTTCTGCTAGGTAGGAAAGCTTGCATGGGTGATTTTGACTACAGGCATAACAAAGTTCACACAATTCAAATAGAGAATATTTTGGAGGCCTAATGCAGAAGTATGTTTTCTTAAGTATCACTGATTAGTTTTGCTTGCTATCAGCTTTATATATATTATATATAATATTTATCAGAAATATCACTTTCACAACATTCCAATTCCACTGGAAAAAGGAGCTATCCATGTTCAGTGGGCAGGAGAGGAGCTGGTAAGAGTGGTTTTGCACTGAGAGGTGAGCACTTGAGGGCTCAGAAAGCTTCAGGTTTGAGCTCTTGCAGGATCAGGCCAAGGGAGATTATGTCTTTACTCCTAGAAGTAAATGTATCTTATCACAGAAGAGCCATTCATTTCACCTCACATCTCAATTGCATGTTGTAAGCAGAATGTTGCCAGGATGATCAAAGGCTGTACTCTAAATTTAAGTACCTTAGTTTGATGCAGTGAGTCTAAGCCAGAGCATATAACATCAAGGTAAAAATTAAGAAGAAAATTGTTTTTTAAAGTCACAAGGCAGCTGAACTTTAAAACATAGCCATAACCTGCTCTATTTCTCATTCAGTGTGTTCTCTGACAGATTACAGGGGAATAAATCAATAACTGCTTCACTGTGACTGAAAAGACTATCTACGCACATAGTTGAGTACTATGGGGTTGCTAAAAAGATTCAAGTCCTCATTTAGATAGGACTTTGGTTTATCAGAAAACATAAGACACATATACGTGCCTTACTTCTGTTAGAACGTAGCTTATCTTCTAGTTTAAGAAGTAGCTCTCTTGTAGTTTAAAAACGTAGCTCTCTCCTGTGCACTGGACAAAGGCAGGACCCTGTACAGGAAGATATGGTCTCGAATCACACAGCTTTCACATGGTATAGACAGCTCTGTGTACTCTTGAACACTGATGTTCACCTACAAAATACTAATCTCAACTCATTTTTTAAAATGAAACATTGGAATCAACCTCTTAGGCAAACTACTAGGTATTTTAATTACCATTGAGACTGAGGAAGAGAAAACAACCGTCAGACACCTGAAAACACAAGCTGAGAGTTCAACAGTCACAAAAATATCCTTGTAAGTAATGTGCCTTGAAGCTTTTCCAGCATTAGAATCTAGTGTTGGATTTTCTGAGCCAGAGAAAGCTTCAACTTTCCCATGTGTATTAATCTATTTAATATTTAATCCTGATATGGCAAGGCACAAAGTAGTAATTCTGAAAATGAACTCCAGAAGCCACCCAAGCCTAAATTCTGCTCGTACTACATGTTTGGGAAGTCTATATTAGTGCAAGTATTTTGGGAAAAGATTAAATATTTCTGAAAGTTTTCTCCTTCCCAGAGATTTGAAGTATTTAGTGGGGCTCTGGAGACATTACGTTTGAAATGGTCAAAGCTGCATGACACATCTTAGGACAGCATATCACTAGCTGTATAAAAAGTCTCTATGTGAGTGTGTTACTAAATAATGTATTTTTTTCTAAATTAAAATCTAATGCTTAATCACTTAATGATATATTTAACAGTTCTTATTTCAGCTCGCCTGCAAAGTTTACTCAGAGTTCAACTGGGAAAAAGTGTCCTGTTGCTGTGTTCCTTTCCATGTTTGCTTAAAGGTATCACCGTGAGCTTGTCAAGCCATGGCTAAGTGGTGGGTAATGGGAGCAACCTTAGCAAATCCATCCATCGGCAACGTGTGCAGCTCCTGCTACAGTGACCTAGTTGACAGAGCTGCAAACACGTACAAGCTCCAAGGCAAAATCGTTTACGATGGGAACAGCCCATGCTGTTCCTCCTCTAGCTCCATCACTTATGCTCCCCTGGATCAAGACCCAACAGCCCTTATGCTGCTATAGCAAGTCTCATGATGGCATCTTGGCTTGTATCAGAAACGGCGTGACCAGCAGGTCCAGGGAGGTTATCCTCCCTCTGTACTTGGCACTGGTGAGACTGCATCTCAAATACTGTGTTCAGTTTTGGGCCCCTCGCTACAAGGAGGATGTTGAGGCTCTGGAGCGAGTCCAGGGAAGAGCAACAAAGCTGGTGAGGGGCCTGGAGAACGAGCCTCACGAGGAGCAGCTGAGGGATCTGGGGTTGTTTAGCCTAGAGAAGAGGAGGCTGAGGGGAGACCTCATTGCTCTCTACAACTACCTGAAAGGAGGTTGTAGAGGGGAGGGAGCTGGCCTCTTCTCCCAAGTGACAGGGGACAGGACGAGAGGGAATGGCCTCAAGCTCTGCCAGGGGAGGTTCAGGCTTGACATCAGGAAAAAATTTTTCACAGAAAGGGTTTTTGGGCACTGGAACAGGCTGCCCAGGGAGGTGGTTGAGTCACCATCCCTGGAGGTGTTTAAAAGATGGGTGGATGAGGTGCTGAGGGGCATGGTTTAGCAGCTGATAGTAATGGTTGGACTCAATGATCCAGTGGGTCTTTTCGAACCTAGTGATTCTGTGATATTAAATGTACTCCTTAATATCCCCATTACATGCTTATTGATCAGCATCTGCACTTCCCATTAGCTTCTAAATCTTCTGCTTTCTGTGAATGCTTTGAAATCATAAAGCAGAGGCATGGAAACAAGCAAGTGAACAAATCAGACACCTAAACTTTGAGGTCTTTTCCATTGTGCCCATGGGGAACCCCTGAAGATGGTTCTTGGGTCATCGTTTTGAAGTGCCTGGAGTAGGCAATGGATTGCCCAGTAATGAACTTAACAGGTTGATTCTACGGTAAAAGACTTCAGTGTAAATTGCACTGTAGATTTTACTGGGTGGAGAATCAGATTTGCATTCCAGGGCAACAGATATATGGTTTTAAAAAAAGATAAGATACTGAGTAAAAAAAAAAAACAAACCAAAAAAGTGTGATGCTTATATTTACAAGCCTTGTATTTACATTTGAAATAAATCTCAGCTTCCTGCTTTCACTGCCTCAGGCTTCATCCAGGCCACAGACCTGGAGGATAATATCTTCAGTCTCAATTTGGTTTTAAACAGGAAGAAGGAGGCTAATCCCTTAAACACACAACTCATCTCCCCTCCCTTCAAATGTTACTCTCCCATTCCACCTCTAAATAATAAAGGAAAGGCTAAAAGCAAAGGATGGAGAAAAAACAATCTTTACCTCTCTAAGAAGTCTAGTTACTGAAATACTGTAACTCACAAAAATCACAAATATGGAAATGAAATGCAGGAGATGTGCTGCTTTGCACAGACCAAACCAAAAACACCCTGACAAAACAAGCCACGGCATTATTGATAATGGGGTCTATTTTTAGTCAGTGCTTTTATTTTATACAACACTGCTAACCTCTAAGAGCTCACTTTGGGCAAAGCAGCAGTTTCTCAGGGGAAGCTGCCAGGCTTAGTCAGCTGTCATTAGTGGAGCACACATTCGAAGAAGGGAAGAGGACTACTGGAAATTGCAAGAGCTTAAAATTCAGGTAGAAAACATGGGTTTGGATCCACAGCCTGCCTCTACATAAAGGGCTGCAGGAGTGCCTGCATGAGATTCACTGCATCTCCAGAGTGGGAGAAGAGGCAGGGATGTGCTTTGTCTTATCTCGATGGCCTAGAAGCACCAAATCAAGGACATACACCAAGAGGGAACTGTGCCAGGTCCTCCAGTCTGGGTGAAGGAAGGATCATGTCTACATGTGCACCCACAGGACAGTTTATGCTTCAGCAGACCTGTTTTTGAACTTAGGAATAAATACAGAATGGGTCAGTGCTTAGTGATGTAATTCTTAAAGTGAGGGGCCACCTTGAAGGGCTTATTGCTGCCCTCTGACTGTGCTTTTTCCTTTATCGTTTTTAATAATTTAAAAAAAATTAGTTAAAAAATTTAGATCTAGCAGTGCAAAAGCTGGTTGCAGGAAAAGTTTCACCTAGACAGGAGAAGAGCCCTGAACGTTGTTTTACCATGGCTTTGACGCACACTTTGACTATTTCAAGCAAATCTATATCTATGACTTAATTTGCTATTGAATCTGCAGGCATGTAATTTTAAAATAAAGATTTTGCTTTAGGGGAGAACTGAAAGCATCTAATGATGACAGTTGTCCTCATCTGGGATGTGAGGATATTCATATTAAAAACTGATAGATAATTACTAATGGTAAATGGAGTACTTTTTGGAGGCTATATTCATGACAGAAGCAGCACTGAGGGGCCTGTAGTCCAGCATTGGCACAGTTTTTCCTGTTATACGTTCATACATTTAGTCAAACTCCTTCTAGTAGCCTGCCTCTGTCTAGATGCCATTTTTAGCTCTTAAAATTAAGTAATTTTTTTAAAAATGTGATATGCTAGGAAATATTTGTCAGATCTGTGCTAATCTTTTATAGAAAAAGTCTTTTCTTAAAATATTTCAAACCATGTGTTTCCCTTGTGTTTGATCATAACAAGGCAATTGTGTATCCTTCTGCTTACCACGGAGCATCAGTCACCTAACTTATTGAGTAGCTTCATGCATGAGTCTTAAAAAGATGAGGATAAAATAATTATCATTGAAATCTTACCAAAGCAGGAATTGACAAAGCCATACCACCTACAGCCATGCTCCCCTCCAATCCATTTGCCATGGATGTTAGATGCAAAACTGAGGGTAGTGCCTGAGATGCACACTAACATGTCGCTGATACTGATGTTCAGGAGGAGCATGTTGACTGGGTTACGGAGCGTTTTAAACTTGCAGAAGAGGATGAGGACAATCAAGTTATTGAAGAAACCAAAAACCAAGATAAATCCTAGAAAAACAGCCACTGCTGTGTGCCCATTTCGTGACAGTGCAGCCCTTGGCTCAACAGTATCTGTAGGCACACTAAAACTTAGGTTGTATGTCCAACTGTGGTTCATTTTGGACTTTCACACATACAGATAAGAGCAAAGACACCAGGTACCCTGTGTTGAAGTCCTCCAGGAGCTTCCCAGAAGCATTCCTCCATTATAGGTCAAATCATTTCAGGATTCTTCTTTTCACTTGGCTGAGATACGTCTTGGTGTGAAATACTGTATGGCAGCACTGTGCCTTTCCAGTGGCCAGCTCTGCAGCTACACCCAAATAAACAATCACCACAAATTCATCTTTTTTAATTAAATCCAGAATTATGTTAGATGGTCTTTTTTGAGGCTCAGAATGGAAGGTATCTTAAAAAGGCGCTTCAGTGTGGTTTCTTTCTTCAGAGCAAATGGGCAGCCCTTCTATCAATGAGCAGCTACCATTGTTTCCTCTGACGGCTGGTGTCCTTCTGAAAACAGAGAAGAAAACAAACGGTAAAAACAAAGCAACTTTTTCCAAACCAAGACCAAAACAGGCACATACTTTTATAACAGTTCCTCCCTTTTTAAACTGTAATCAACGCTTCTTAGTATTTTCAGTTTTCTCTTTGATGTTCAGCAGAAAAATTAGTTTGCTGACATTTCCCTCGTTGTTCTAAACAGTTTTCCCTCGACTCACTGTTTAGCATAGAGAATGTTATTTGCACCTTCTTAGTGAGGTTCATGAGATTAGGAAATGCATGGTAAGATATATCTGCAACAGCTTCTAGGACGAATTGTATCTTCCTCCACATTCAGTCGATCTGCACCAAGCGAAACCTCAGTCTTGGCTAGACCTTAAGTAAAATTATTCAAGCTCTAGGAGAAGGAGAAAGTATTTCTTTACCCAGAAAGAATAATTTCAAGTGCAGTCCCTGAAGCTCTCATGTGCTTACAAAGGTTAGCAGAGCTGTGGTATCAATTTCACCTCTCCCACTTCTACCAGTGGACAGATGTTCTCCTTAATTATTTATAAAGCAGTGAAACACCCAAAGCCTCACATCTCTCTCCCACCACAGATGTGATTTTGTATACCCAGATACAGTGACTACAATATCCGTGCGCATTTTGTGAAGCAATAGCAGAGCGCTTAATGTGGATGTGTAACTGCTTAGCCAGCCTTCTGCATATTTGCAAACAAATTCTATACAGGCATTTTCATAGAAACAGATGAATATATGCATATATATATTTCTATGTAGGTATTTCCCTTCCTTAGTGCAATGCACGATACCCATAGCTTGCTGATGTAAAAAACATGAAAACTTTTCTTTCAGGAGTCATGTACTCCTGGAATGATTACAAACATTTCAAAATGGAGCATTTCCTGAATTACTCATGACCATTGCTTTTTTAGGAAATTGTCTTGTAGGAAAAGATGAGTTAACCAACTGGAAAAATGAGACTTAAGAGTCTACTGAAGACAGAGAGGTGGTTTGTTTTTTTTCTTTTATATCCTTGTGTCATGGTAAGCATTTATACTAAGTATTTCTTCTTACTACCTCCTTACGTTCACAAACTCACTGTGACAAATATGTCTCATTATTGCAGTGATTTTGAACTATAATATATACAATGTGTCTTTACTTTCTCCTCCAATGAGTAAATTAGGTATACTTTGCAGACCTTCTACTGTTCAGTCATTAGCAACCTGAAAGGCTGATGCTTTCTGTTTTTTTCTCCCATTTAGGAGGTACATGGTAATTTACATTGTTGAGGGTCTTTGGCAGCATATCTAAGAGAAAGAACATTTTAAATTCTCTTTCTACCATTTAAAATAAAAAATATCCCCTGTCCAATTCTGGTTGTAGATTATAGAAGGAAATTAACCAGGACCAACAGTCAATATACTTTAAATTTACTCACAATTGTGTTTAAAGGAACAATTAAACTTCAGGGAAACAAAACATATATGGAAGAACAAGTGATTAAAAGATACGATGCTGTGTGTTTCTCAGCCACTAGTTCTATGACTGAAAAGGTAAACAGCTGCACTTTTTTGCTATGAAAAAAGCATGGTGGCATTGTGCTGAAGGAGATCTTCAGAAGGAAGAATTTGCAGGGAAGTGAGAATGTACAGTGAAATAAATTCAATAAGTAATCATTGGCAGATTTTTTAATAATTCTGATTATACCCTAGCTTCTACCAAATTAATCTATACTTTTCCCATCACTTTGAAGAAAGTTCTAATTTTTTTGCATGTGACTGTTAATATATTGAGGAATGCAAATAAAGTCAGTCCTATCTGCTCTCTCTTTCTGCAAAGCATAGTGCAGAATTTGGCTTTAAAATACAAAGAGACTTAAGTCCGATTTACATACAGATTAATTTCAGTTACAGATGTAATTTTTTTTCAGAGCTGAACTGGTTACACATACATAATCTGTAGCAAAGATTACACTATGCCATCATAAATGTTTCTATGTTGGAATGTACTTCACCAAATTAATCACAGGCAAAGGTTTTGAAGTATCCCGGAATATTATTATTGTTAAAGCACCACAGTCTTGGTGTTAGACAAAACCCAAGGTTATATCCCCCTTAGTAAATATGACTAACTTCATACATGTATCTCTATTAAGCTCCAAATATAAATGATAAAATATAGATCTTTTATACACAGTCACATACATCCTGCATTCTTAAAGACATATTAAACGTTCATATTGACAGTGCTTGTAAAAGCACATTTACTTGCTGAGTGGGATTCAGCTGACTAAATTTAGCAGTCTGACACCAGGTGTGCCAGCACAGTCCACTGCCCGGGTCCACTGAAAGCGACTCATTTGGCTTCAGCAGGATGAAATTTGTTCTGGTGCACTGGGGAAGGATGCCTTAATACCCAGGCAAGAGGTGCAAGTCCTGGGAATTCAATGTAGGATATATGTTTAAAATTTGATGTGCATGCAGCGAAGGTCAATCCATGCAGCTGCTTGATAGGGAAAGATGACAAAGAGGACGCATTAAGGTTTTCTTAAAAAAGTTTGGGGTGAGCTTAAGAGACAGGGGTCTGCAGAGGAAAACACTTGAAGGTCTGGGCAGTACAGCAATAAGTCTTTTGTTAGTCGCTCATGTATAAGGTGCCAAGCGTTGTTCATACTTTAGATGAAGTACAAGCCAAATTCAGATTTCAGTAAAGTTTCTGAACTTTCATGCAACTCCTGGAAAGAACTAGTGTAATTCTCACTTAATTTAGCCTTTAACTCAATGATACTCATTACGGCTGAAAATCACCTAGAGGTGGGCTTGTGTGCTCAAAGGTTCGCTTGATTATTTTCTTCTCCAGACAGATAGTTCAGTTTCACAAAGGTTACTTTGCAGCTCTGACAAACTCTATCATACAGGTGACTCTATGCTCGCCAGATCTCCAGGATCTAGCAGAACATCCTGAACCCTCCTAATTTCTAGCAACCTCAGGAGCTTGCAGAACCAAGTATATAATTCTGCCAATTCTACCTTTCCAAAATGTCAAGAAAAACCCATGAAACCTACAATTCTATTCAAAACAAATAAATGAGCAGCCAGTTTATCTCCTTGAGTTAGTTTGAGTTTAAGTGGAATGGAAAACATACACAAAGTGATACAAAATATATGGACAGGTGAAAGAGGTCAGAAGTTCATTTAACATCACCACTTGTTAAATGCTTCACCTGTTAACCAGTTCTGAGAGTAGTAGTCTAAAGACACAACAAAACAGACACCCATCAGTGCTCACACTTTTCTCTGAAGCAGTCTGTTGGGAAAAAAAAGGTTTCAAAAGATGTTACAGCAGCTTCTGGGGAAACGGGCATTGATACTTGGAGTGTAAGGCTTCTTTCTGCACTTGCCACCACGCATTAGTTCAAGCAGTATCCTATACCAGTGAAGGTGCTTTTTCTTTCTGACTTTGACCTAGAATAAGGAATAAGCTACTGAACATATTAGCTTTAAGCATTTAGGATTGTTTCATTTTTTTTTCTAAAAAGAACTCATTCATTATTTCTAAATGTCAATTCTTTACCATCTTCCCTTGGAAACATACCAAAGACGATGCTTAATTCACTTTCAATATTTAACACCTGATGAAATTGCATAAAATAAACAAAATCATATTGTAAAACACTTACACTACTTCCTTAAATTTTAATTATGTTATTCTCTTGTGACATAGAGGAGCTATTAAAAAATGCTTTTTACAGATCAGTTTAATCAAGCTTTTGTTCACTTCATATTAAAATAAATTTTAAAACAGTGATTTTCCTTCATTTACAAACTTGGCTTTCTACTGAAAAGTTAAAATCTTAAACCAAATCACAGTATTTCAAAGACAATTCCAGATGAAATCTTATGAAGGAGGAATCAACCTTTTGACAGATGCCAGAGTTACATTAGAATTACTTTAGGAATACTATATACACTAAACCTTGCTTTCCAGATGAGAAACTGAATTATTTTTAGCAGAAAGCATCCACAGAGGTATCACCTGAAATAATTCTTTCAAACATCATTGAAAGACGGGGGCCTGCGTGGGACTTCACAACACTGAAACAAAAGTCCTGTCTGCTCTGAACTATTCTTTGCATGCACAGAAACACACCGTGAGATGTCAAGAAACACAGAGGTTGGTCTTTAGAAGTGATCTAGAAGACAGTGAGGAGGCTCTATGATCCAGATGTTCAGCTATCTCTCAGCTCCCAAAATCTTTTGTTGATGGGAGAACCTACTGCATGCAGACTTGCAGACTTACAGACTTACTTTCAGGAATTCACATTCATGAAAAAGCCAGACATGAAAATGAAAACAGTGCAAGTGCAGAATACCTGCTATGAGGTCCACTACGTTCAAAAGCCATGCTGTTTACTCGAAGGAAAACTTTAACAGAGTGGAAAACGGCACGAGAAAACCTTGAATTATTGCTTCTGAAATAAAAGTTACTTTAATTTTCAAAGTTAAGGCAACCCCTCCTAGGTGCAAGGAGGAATTCCTTGCACAGAACTGTCTATGCTAAGAGTAAACGAGGCAGAGTCATTCCCGGGATGCACCCAAGTGATGAGCATCCTCTCTCGGAGACTCCTCCGGGGTGGCTGCAGCAGAGGGATCAGACAACACTTTCTCAGCGCCCCGGTTCTGCCTGACTTTTTAAACACTGCACCAAGCAAAAGCCAGTTGAGTCAATCTCACTTTATGATTTCTCCTTCGCAAACTTTTTTTAACCTTATTTAGCGGGGGCGGCAGAGAAAACTGGGGGAAAAAAAATAAATATCTGCTCCTATCACCCACAGAAACCCAAACTAAATAAAAAAAAAAGCCACCTAAGCCGTCCTGAACGGGGACGTGCAGGGAAGGCGCCCCCAGCCCGCGGGTCCCCAGGTTCCCTGCCGGCAAGGGCGCTTACTTTCCGCAGGATGGATGCGCTGGGCTTCTTCCCTCCGGAGACATCCGACTTCGGGACGGCAGGGCAGCTTAGACGGATTGCTCAAAGAAATGAAAACCAAAGCATCTAACAGAAATAACCCGCGATAAGAACACCGAGGCGCGTCCAGCGCCGCTCCCACCTGCGGGACCGCCGCGCTCCGCCCGCGCCGGGGCGGTGCTGCTGCCCGAGCCGCCCCCCGGGACCAGGGGCGAGGAGGGGGCTCCACGGGGCCACTTAGGGACCCGCCTTCTGCGACATCTTCCCCTCCCTCCCCTCGACCGCCCCTTCCCTGTGGAAGTGGTGCTCTTCCCCCCAGGGAGCGTCCCTGGCTGTGGGGCTGGGCTGCGCGCAGAGGCTGGGCTGTAAAGGCATAGAGCCAGAGAAACATAGGATGGGTTGGAAGGGACCTTAAAGATCCGGGTCCAACCCCCCTGCCACGGGCAGGGACACCTCCCACTAGATCAGGCCGCCCAAGGTCCCATCCAGCCCGGCCTTGAACACCTCCAGGGATGGGGCAGCCACAGCTTCCCTGGTCTACTTGTGCCAGTGTCTCACCACTCTCATGGTGAAGAAATTCTTCCTTATGTCAAGCCTAAATCTGCCCCTCTCCAGTTTATAGCCATTCCTCCTCATCCTATCATGACAAGCCTTTGTAAACAGACTGTCCCCAGCTTTCTTGCAGGCCCCCATCAGGTACTGGAAGGTCACTATAAGGTCTCCTAAGTGCCTTCTCTTCTCCAGAGTGAACAACCTCAACTCTCTCAGCCTGTCCTTGTATGGGAGGTGCTCCAGCCCTGGGATCATACTTGTCGCCTCTTCTGGAGCCGTTCCAACAGCTCCATATCCTTCTTATGTTGAGGATTCCAGAACTGGACACAATACTTGAAGTGGGGTCTCACAAAACAGGAACAGAGGGGCAAGGTCACCTCCCTTGAGCTGCTGGCTACACTTTTTCTGATTCAGCCCAGGTTATGCTTGGCCTTCTGGGCAGTGAATGCGCGTTGCCGGCTCATGTCAAGCTTCTCATCAGTCAGCACCCCCAAGTCCTTCTCTGCAGGGCAGCTCTCAATCACATCATCCCCCATCCTGTATTGAAATCAGGGATTGCCCGGGCCCTGGTGTAGGACCTTGCTCTTTGCCTTGTTTAACGCCATGAGGCTCACACAGTGCCACTTCTCCAGCTTGTCCAGGTTCCTCTCGATGACATCCCGTCCTTCCAGTGTGGCAACTGCACCACTCAGCTTGATGTCATCTGCAAACTTGTTCAGGGAGCACTCAATCTCACTGTGAATATAATTAAACAGCACTGGTCCCAGTACAGACCCCTGAGGGACACCACTTGTCACGGTCCTCCATCTGGACTTCAAGCCATTGACCACCACTCTCTGAATACAACCATCCAACCAATTTCTTATCCACCAAACAGTCTAGCCATCAAATCCACATCTCTTCAGTTTTGAGAGAAGGATGATGTGGGGGACCGTGTTAAAGACTTTACAGAAGTCCAGATAGATTACGTCTGTTGGTTTTCGCACGTCCACTGCTGTGGTTACCCCATCATAGAAAGCCCCTGGTGAAGCCGTGCTGGCTGCCACTAACCACCTCCCTGTCCTTTAGCATAGCTTCTAGGAGGATCTGTTCCATGATCTTCCCAGGCACAGAGGTGAGGCTGACAGGTTGGTACTTCCCAGGGTCATATTTTCTACCCTTTTTAAAAATGGGGACAATGTTGCCCTTCTTCCAGTCACCAGGGACTTCTCCCGATTGTCATGACTTTTCAAATATCATGGAGAGTGGCTTGGCAACTGCATCTGCTAATTCCCTCAGGACTCTGGGATGCATCTCATCAGGTCCCATAGAGTTGTATGTGTTCAGGTCCCTCAGGTGGTCACAAACCTGATCCTCCCCTACAGTGGGAGCGGGTTTATCCCTCTGGTCACCATCTTGTTGTTCCATGACCCAGGAGGGGCGAGGAGAGTGGTTGTCAGTGAAGATTGAGAATACAAACCAAAACCAAAAAGCAATGTGCTAATATCACATTCAGAGAGAGCAGGAGTGTGCTGCCTTTAGAGATGCCTAACTAAAAATAAAAATATAGTCATTTTTTTCAACATCACTTATAAAATGTGTGCCTCTGAAATTCTCTACTAGGGCATCTGGTTACAAAACCGAACACAGTTACCAAACACATATACTTCTAAAAATTTTTCAGCAGTGTGAAAATGTGCTTCTGTAGATGTTAAATTGTGGTTCATTTCCTGGTACAAAGTCAGGTGGAACCTTTTACAAAAGATAGGTGGTTAAAAACTGGTTTGAAAATGAATGCCTGTTATGAACTTGGAAGTTTTCAAAAACTGGGTGGTACCAGCAAAAAAAATTATCAACACAAACAAATCACGGGGCAATTTACAAACCTGATTTATTGTTGTGCATCCCCTTTTGTTTCACAGATTATGATTCAGAGGCGTTTGGCAGCATTACTAATTGCCAGTTTGTGTCAGTGAAGAGCAGGTCAGCTGCCATGCTCTGGATGGTGTCCATTTGAGGTCGTAATTCTGAGGTCCTAGTGATGTTTCAGAAATTAAACTGGGGCATTTGATTTGAATTCCTTGTTTCACAGCAACATGAAAATAGAAGTTGCTAGGGAATTTCAGAATCTCACAGGAATTTCCTTCTTGCCTCCTGCTTCCTAACAAATGTGAGTTTTTTGTAAAGTCTCTAATATCATACAGAAGAAGGGATAGTAAACAAATCAAGTGGGGAGCAATGCTGAGAACACCTGCTGTTGTGTTCTCCAATGCAGCAGTCAACAAATGCATCTATACTGTCATACACAGGAATGCATAAGAGCTCACCACCTCAGTTCCCTGTCTGCAGCAGCTGAAGATGCATAGCAAGGAGGAGAATTGGATATGCAACGACATAAAAGCCCTGTGGACAGATGGGGGATGAGGTATTCATGTGTGAAGTTGAGGTTGTGTCCATATGCTAGTCATGTCCTCATTTCAGAAGCTGCCCTTACATTTGAAAGAATATAAGAGATCTTTAAGTTCCAATGGGAACTGCTTTTACTGTCCTTATTTAATCCCTGTCCTCTGTAATTTTCCCATTGCTCTTTGAGAAAGACCCGGTTAGTCCAGATTATTTTGCTCCGCATTTTGTTCCTCAATATATTACTTTTCAAGATCAGCTTAGCACTATGGGTAACATTCGTTCTGATATTCTGTTTTTCTTTCAGAAGAAAAAAAGTTTCCTGACTCATTCCCTAGTTTCACTAAAAAGACTTCAAATTTGTGTCAGTCATCGTAATCTCATTGTCTTAGTGCACAATGTTGAGTGGTTACTGAGCTCAGTAACATACTGTGCATCCTCTGAGATGCTAAAGAATGGTGGCCTGCTACATGGTTTTGCCAAGTAGTTGTTTCATTAACAGTGGAACCACTTTGATTGTGTGGCAGTGATAAAATAAGGAGAAACCATGAAGGAAAGGGAGAAAATCCTTCCCTTCTGCCTGCCTTTTGCAATATCTCACAGTCTATAGTTTGAAACCCAGCTAGCTGATTACTTATACAAAATGGCAGCAGATAAAAAATGCATTGACCTTGATTCCTTATTTAGATGTTTTGGATGGCACAGATCTCACAGATTGCGAGTCTGGAGAGAGAACAGTTGATGTGAGTCCAACAATAAAATTGTTCATAATCTTTTTATTCTGCACAAAGCATATGATGACAAGTATGAAATCAGCTACTAAAATTTAGGGTTAGATATGAAAAATTAGTCATTCCAGCTTTGGAATAAGTGATCAGAATGTATTGCATTGTAATATAACCACCATCAAAAGATTTTGAAATGGCCTCTGAACAGTGTGGAGGAAGATTGTTTCTTGTAAACTAGGAATTTGTGCATGAAACCAAATTTTCTTTACCTACAAACAATCCTTAGATTCAGTTACCCACACAGTGGTATTTAATGTGTTTTGAGATATCCTTGAGAATCCCGTCCAACCCTTTTCCTGCTAAGCCAGAGTCTCCAAAAGGTGGTCTAATAAAAGACATTATCTATATTTGAGATAAGACCTTGTATGCATAAAGCTTGTCTAATTTTCCAAGTACAGTGTCTGCACTACTAAAGATGCTACCCTGTGTAGAAACCTTTTCTTACCTGTCCTATGACTGTCACAGCAAGAACAACACTACCATTCAGGAAGTTAATTCTTTCAGTTGGTGTTTTGTTTCTGGGGAATGATTTTGCTCAGGCTTCTACAAGGCTCTGAAATGCCTACATTAATTTCTTTCTCATTTTTGTATTTCATCTGCATTTCTAAATCACAATCAGCTGGTGTTCAATTTACCTACAGATTCCAAAGATGCGTCAAAGTTCCAGGGCCTGGATCCTGACAGCAGGTCCCTAGCTGCTTCCTGACTTCACAGCATATGAACATTAGTTGTGGTAACATCCCCTCTTTTTTCTCTAATCAGTCCCAGTGAGCCCCCATCAGCATGACTAATGGTTACTTCAACTTCAGGGGCACCACACGGCATTTCCATGCAGAGAGAAGTACTAGAATTTTTCCAGTAGCTTTCTTTCTGAAGGTTGTAGCAAATTTAAACCATTTTTTCTGTAGCTTTGCACTTTAATAATAGCTTACTTCAGGTTATTTTGAAGTTGCCAAAGAAGGTCCTATGCCTTTTCTATTCACCACTCGTGCCCAGAGTCTTCTGCCATCAGCAGTAAGGGGAAGGCAACAAGAAATCTTGCAGAAATCCAGACGTAAAGTTAGAAGTGCCCTCAAAAGGCATTAGACCTCGGGTAACACAAACATCTGTGCCTCACTTCATTGTTGCAATTGGATATATGTAAGGAATGTCTTTCTTTGCTGAAGTATAGGGGAAACCTAGGCAGAAGAAGGAACTTTTTGTTCAAAAGGTAGGAGGAGGAATTCTGGAGGAAGCTGAGATTGTAATTTGGGCTATATCCAGTTTCTCTTGCTTTTATGAAAGATGGGAGATAGCTTCTAATCTTCTTCCTTCTGGAGGCCATGTGTTTCTCTGACCTGCTGTCACTCAGAAAGGACAGGGCTGACTAGAGTCAAACCAGTGGTGGGAAAGCTGCACATCCAGTCCAGAGTGTATGACACAAGTTTCCACCCTCCAAACCACTCTCTCTGCCTTTCCCTTGCCAAGGGAGGTCACTGCATACGTTGCTGGCACTCATCCCAGGGAGACAGATGTTTAGTCTAGCTGCTGACTGCAGATAAAAGATAACAGAGAAAGAAAGATCAAAGGGCTACAGAAGACAGGTCAGGCACTCTACATATGTGCATTTGGCTGGCAGAGACTTTCCCCAGCAGAAGTCTCTTAGAGATTTCTCCATCCCGCCTCACTGACAGGGTGCACCCTAGAAAAAGAGATTATAGGCATTTCTTTCTTCTTCCATAGTCTCTCAGTTCCATCACTCCGAGTGCTCCGACTGGCAATCAGATGGGTCACTAGAAATCACACCCTTACCCAGAAACACCTTCTGTTTCCCTTGTTGTCTGGCCACAATAAAGATGGCCTAGAGATGAGCAGGGTTTTGGATTGTTATTTTGCATTATGCCAAATTTTAAAGGCTCAAAATTCACATCAGACTCCCTCCAACGAAAAGGACAGTTCAAACAAAGGCTTTGTTATTTGATTCCTTAGCTTACATTGCCCTTCTGGAGACAGATGTGTGTCTGTATATGCATGCAAGTGACAGAGAAAGAGGAATAGTCATGATGCTCACTGTTCCATATTTAACTCCTGCAAACACATCTGTTCACTGTGTATCCAGTAATTAATGCTATCCCTAAGCAGCCACCCTAACAACCTCTACTACATCTGCTTCTTCAGAGTGATTCTAGCACCCAACAATTCTCTTAATCTGCATGTGATTCCTAAATTCTCATGTCAGTCCCACTTGAAGCTCAAGGAGTTTTGTGTCCGCCTCATCAGAGTTCTTGGGGCTGCAGGAGGTTAAGACAGAGACCTGAAACTCTTGCACCATTTTCTGATCTGATGTTTCTCTGAGGAAAAATTTCCTCCTGGGCAACTGAAAAGAACAACACAACTGAGTTTCCTGATTCCTATTCAGAGACCATCTCTTGAGATGAGGTAGGGGAAGAGCTGTTTCTCTGTATTTTCCCTGTCTGACCATCCTGCCCACTCACCACTGGCTGAGACAACTGTCATAGCTTATCTGTAATTTGGGAGGTGGCTGGGGCAGTTTGCTTTCTGACATTATCTCCAGCTCAGCTGAAATCTGGTATCTCTTTACTTAATGTAAGACCTGGCAGCATGGATGTTAATGGAAAGTACTGGGCAATTTGTCAGTTTAAGCTAGCAAGGCACACGAACGTTAGAGCTGCCACAGAAGGAAGGTAGGACAGTGAGCTGCTTCATATTTTTGAACATGCCAAAGTGCTACATCTTGCTTTTCTTAGTAGCCACTTAGCAGTTCCTTTGAATCAAAGATGATTTTCTCATACGGCAGTTACATTTCATAATGGATGCGAGACTTATGCTTCCTTCAACCAACAATCTGTTTTCCAGAAGGAGAGAGGCAGCTGTGGAGCCCGCCAAGATCAGAATTAGGTGTACAGAAGAATGACTAGGGTGAAGAGAAGGATCAGAGGAGGGTGAAATTGTATGTCTTAAAAGATTGGCATGGGCCTTAAATTTGTTTTGCAGCATGGAGATTACCTGGTAACTTGAAGGTTGTGTCTACACTACATTGGAAATTAAGTTGTACCTTATAGACTTTTGCTTTTATTCCTGCTATCCTAGCCATTCTGAGTAATAGCCTTTTGAGACACTGACTTGGTCATCAAGGATCTACACCTGGGTGGTTCTGTAAAAGCCCTGAAATACGTGTTGCCACAAGGTAAAAGGTACCCACGCTAATGTGCTTAAAGCCGAGTCCCTTATTTCTCAACGCTGGTCAGGTATTTTACAGCAGGCAGCTGCCCACTCCTATTTCTCTAGGTTTTCTCAGATGTATAAGACTCTCTGGTTTTGTTTAAGCTACAGAGCCACAGAGACCTTCCATTCTGTTAAGTCCAAGAGTATACTTTGTTCAAATCCCAGATGTACTTGAGAGTGAGACTCATCTCACAGTTCTTCTGACTTCTCCTGTACTTTGGATTAAGAAGAGAAGTAAGCAAGTAAATCAGATGCTTGTCCACAATTTATCCCATCCACATCCCTGAGCTAGACAGCCAGGAGCCATAAGGCAAGCAATGATCAGCTGAGACAAAGGCAGATGCATGTCAACACCATGACAAAGTAGTACTTGTGTAACAGTGATAGTGGGAACAAGGGCATAAGGAATTTGGGATCTGTCCCAAAGAATTTGCCAACTGTTGTAATTGCTTATGTTCTAGGTAATAAAAAGGGTCATGTCCATTATTAGGACTTAAATTGGAGTAGAGGTACAACTTTTTCCCTTGTGTTTCTTCCATTCTTGATGGTAAGTAACATACCTCATGTCATTATTTCCGTAGTAAGAGGAGAGGCTTATTTTTGGCTTTTTTTTAACTTCTCTCCCTGCTCCCCCCCTCCCCCCCCTCCCCCCCCCGCATTACCTAGGTATCTAGTATATAGATTAATTTGGTTCTGTGAGAATGAAAAATGTAATTTATAAAAGCTTTCACTTACTTAGTGATGTTTCAACATGATCCTAGTTAAAATTGACCCATGAAAAGTGCACAAAAAAGACTTAAAAATTACTGGGTTTACATAGTATGCTTTTTTCCTAAGACGGTATCTAACTAAAAGTCAAATAATGTAAGTAAATCTGGAAGACTCATAAGTTAAATGAAGTTGAAGTATCTAGTGGCTTTAAAATGGAGTAATATGCAACAAGCCCGACAGTGGATATAATAATTTGATTTATAAACACATAAAAATAATATGTGTCATTCTGAGAATTTAATAAATATTTAAAGAATCTGGCTAGGGACTCAAAATTACTAGGTAGTAAATTTTTGTGTCTATATAAGCTAGGAACAGAATCAGTATTTCTAAAGTGCTGTCCCATTCCTGCCTCTTTCTTAGCAGCTGGTCATGGAGGAGTAACTTTTCCATCAGCATATCCTGTTTTCTGAAGGATAAAAATTATTTCCACCCATTTTAAAGCAAAGCAAAGTCTGTTGAAGCATATAACAAGATTTCCCTTGTAAAGCAAACTGAGCTCCTTAAGAGCAAGACATCTCGAGAGAACTTCAACAGAATATTTGCAACGCCACAATCGTAATTATTCTGATCACTTCCAATCCATGTGATTAGCACTCCAGCCTGTCTTTGTGGAAAAGGCCATCTTTCTCCCTTGCTTACCAATCTCTCCAGCAAAATACTTCTCTGCTAGAAAAATGTTGTGTCCTAATTGCAGGCAGACTCCATTCTTGCCACAAATATAGGTAATAGATAATAGATAATTCATCCCTCATATGTCTTTCTGTTGCTTTAGTGCCCCTTTTTTTCCCCTAAAAAAACCCCCGAAATTCTATATTCTTTGCCTTCCTGTGTAACCCTTCTTCAGGTAAAATCTCAAATCTTATAAGTCTGTCGCAACAGAGTGGGACTAAAATATGACTTTCACTTTTCAGGGTAAGATTTCATTTATTTCATTTAAACTTAAATAAAAATAAATATTTTATTTTCTTCTGTGAAAATTTAGTGGTTAAACATAAAGTTGGTGCAAATGAAGGAGGAAGATTGTTTCATTCTCTGAATTTTTCTCTCAGAAAAATACATCAGGTGATATCCCACAAAAAATATCACCTTTGTGACATTTCTTACCACTCAGGAGAAGCAACGTTTGACATACTTCTGAGTTACTCATTTGTGAACCTGTAGCAGGTAATGGCTCTGCAACTGGTCTGTGGAGACATGCTAAGCAGTGAAACTGGTGGTCTCTTTATTTTAATTAAAGTAAAATTCAATGCTAAGTTTGCATTTTGTTCCTTGAGAAACTGAGAGAGCTACCGTTTCTTTGATTCCAGAATTAAGAAGCCATAGTTTCCTACAATTTCATTAAATACCTACATAAACTAGCACTGGCTTTCACTAACATTCTTAATGAATATATCCAGGCATCAAGTTCATTTTTTGATGTGAATTGCTCATCAGCATTTGCCTATACAGGTCATATCTGCCACTCAGATGTACCCAAGTTGTGATTTGTGCATAAATTATCGAAGAAAAAAGAAATAATAGGGATTTCAGTGTTACACATTCAGAAGCCTATTTTAACCAGGAATCACTTCTAATATATATGCTTTCTATTCCCTATTTTAGATCTAGCTGTAGAACAGGGTGTTGCAGCAGATGTAATACATGCTGCCAACAAAAGCAGACATGTTATAAAAGAGCAAGGTTTCTTACAAAATTCAGTAGATTTTTTTAGCAAGATGACATCTGTTTTGTTTTCTTGGATTAGTGATTACAAATCTCAGAGATCACTTCGAAGTCTTTATGACAGTCCTGGCCAAAAATGTAATTGGATGAGGAGATCAACATCCATATTCTGCAAAAAAAAATTTGCTGAATGCTTGTTGAGTTCTATTGTTAGCATTACCAACTTCTGAAAATAAGAACAGACAATACAGTCAAAAGGCTGATAGGTATGTGTCATAACTTCAACAGCAACCAGCAAATCCATAGTAGAATGGGTTGGCTGTTAAGAAACTAGCTACATCAATACCCATGTGGTAGACACTGGATAAAGAGTTCTGTACCAAACTCAGTGACTGAGGTGAACAACAGAACAACGGTTACTGCAGTATTTACTTTCATTATGTAGAAAATTGTTTTAAGGGCATATGTGTGAAAATTGCAGATGCCCAGTGCTTTCTTCCTTCTCTCCTCAGTGAATCAGTGAGAGGCCAGGGTACTCTGTCCTTGCACTGGGTCTGCTGGAAAGTGTGACAGCAGGATCGCTCTGACATTTCAGCATGTACCCTCAGACACAAATTCCTCTCCTAATCCAGAGTAATGATTGAGACTGCAAGCATGAAGGAGTGAGTACTCAGGCACCTGGGTTTGGGATTTAAAGGATTCTGAAAGTCAGTTCTCTTAAGTTTGGTAAAAATATGGGCACAATAAATCTATACCTGTGGAATATTACCCATGTTGGCAATGCACGTATTTAATCTGAGCTATGTACATTTGGTATGAGTAATTTTTCCAGGTAGATGTTGTTTTGACTCTGTCTCAAAAAATACCAGCCTACCTTGTAGGATCCCTGACTGCTAGCAGGAGGCCATTCAGTGGTGGTTTCCCGATACCTAATGCATACAAGTCAACCATTAGCAAACTTAAATTCTACGGAAGCCTCAAATAAAGGTATATGCATGCAGGAATAATCCTCAACCTAATAAAAAATTAACCTAGCAAAGTATAGGCATTAGGTTTTTTTCTGACTGAGTGTATCCATGGACAGTATTAGAATGTAAAAAGAGACTTGAGAAGTATTTATGTGCTGAGCAGATTCTAACTGCTGTTGGGTATACAAGTGGCAATGACACTTTAATTGGAGGACAGGTAATTATTTTTTTTTATTCATTGTTGCACAAAAGGTTACTCAGCACTGGTGAGACCACTCCTTGAATCCTGTGTTCAGTTCTGGGCCCCTCACCACAAGGAGGATGTTGAGGCTCTGGAGCGAGTCCAGAGAAGAGCAACGAGGCTGGTGAAGGGGCTGGAGAACAGGCCTTATGAGGAATGGCTGAGAGAGCTGGGGTTGTTTAGCCTGGAGAAGAGGAGGCTCAGAGGAGACCTCATTGCTCTCTACAACTACCTGAAAGGAGGTTGTAGAGAGGAGGGTACTGGCCTCTTCTCCCAAGTGACAGGGGACAGGACAAGAGGGAATGGCCTCAAGCTCCGCCAGGGGAGGTTTAGGCTGGACATTAGGAAAAATTTTTCACAGAAAGGGTCATTGGGCACTGGAACAGGCTGCCCAGGGAGGTGGTTGAGTCACCTTCCCTGGAGGTGTTTAAGGCACGGGTGGACGAGGTGCTAAGGGGCATGGTTTAGTGTTTGATAGGAATGGTTGGACTCGATGATCCGGTGGGTCTCTTCCAACCTGGTTATTCTATGATTCTGTGAAATACTTTAATGGTAGTGCTCAATTACCGGCTAGGTTTATGGATTATTGTGTTTTGAAAACAGGTATTTTTGCTGTAGCATGCTGCAGATCTCTGTCTGTGTCTGAGGTGTCATTTGTGTACAGTAGGAAAGGGGAAAGGCTTATGGCCACACTTAAGATAAAAGACAAAAGTGTTAAATTACTAAATAGAAGGAGAGAAAAAACCCTCACATTTTTTTGCTTATAACCTATGGGTTTGCCTTATTGCATGGCTTCTCCTGTGAAAGGTACCATCATGTCATTTAAATTAAAGAAGCTGAAGGTAATTTCCTGAAAGAGGTAAGGCATTAAACTGTAAATTATTTATTGTACAAGGGCAAGTGAGTGACTTCATCTGCAGAAGCAGCTCCTGGACAAATTTTCAGCTGCCTTATAGCTCAAGTCTCCCTGATGACTTCAGGAGAGGAAAAGTATCTTGTTTTGGGGAAATCCATTTCCAATACAAGGTCTGTGTTTGTGCTAGTCTTGCTTTACCTGTAGAGCAATCAGCAAGAAGCTGGTGTGGCAGTAAATTATCTGATAGTGACAGCATTCAGAATTCTGAAATCTGCTTTCCTTGAAACTATTCCTATGAAAATGAGTTATGCTCCCTCCATCACTTATTTAATGTGAGGATGTATATATTATTATCATTATTATTATCATTCCATGGCTATAACAAAACAAGCTCCATGGAGCTTTCTTTAGAGCCAAAAGAACCCATTTAGTGTCTAGGAACCTTTCCTCAACTCTGCAGGTATACTGAAATCACTGTTTATTATTGTTATACATTTTTATTCACAGGTTTGCTGTGCTTCCATGTCTGTCTCTCTTGCTCTTTCTTTTTTTTTTGTTTTTCTTTTTTATTTGTTTTTGTTTGGGTTTTTTGTTTATTTGTTTCATTATTTGAAAACAGAACCCCATCTTTTTGTTCAGGGTTTGTACATCACTATGGAGTTACAGAGCATGACTGAGGGCAAGGATACTGGTGTTACAAGCCAATGACAACAGTCTTAGGAGCAACTACTGCCAAATGTAGCAACTGCTGCTTGTCTTTCTGAAGACTAAATGTTGTAGGTCTTTTCTACCTGTTTCTGTCGAGTACAGCCAAAAGATGGCAGCATTTTACTCAGCATCCTTGTGTAAGCCTTGCAACTGTTAACAGGCTGCAGCTCAACACCCTCTCTGAAATGAAGTAAAAGATTAAACATCTAACCAAGTAACCAGGATTTCATTATAATCCCTGCCAAGCATAAAGCATTCCAAAATGCGTTTATACATAAGTAAGAATAATTATTATCCTGGAAATTTTTTTTCAATAACTATTTAACCATTGTCAAAACTCCATTTTATTGATTTTGGACATGTGGAATGAGAGACGCTGGAAATTTTGCAGACTCCATAGGAGCTTTCTCTCAAGTGAAATGTATGAATTTTTTTTTTATTTTAATACTTATCACCTATCACTTCCAGAGAGCTTTCCATTCCTGTGAGATGCAGGTAAATATCATTTCAGTTGCAGGCGCATGGAAGGTGAAGCAGACTCATGTGACTTCTTAACAGGTGCCTTCATGGCATCCTTTTTTTTTGAGTATCTGTACACGCTTTTGTGAATGCCACAAAGCACCTCTGCATCTGTAGACGTGAAACACATTTGAAATCCCAGCCGGAATTGACTCATGATACCGTACTGAAAGTTTATGCCGTAACTTCTTATGCCCTTGCTTCTGGACCGCATCATAAAGGGGGCTCTCAAAATCTTGCAAGTAACTTTAAAAAAAATAGGTAGCTTAGCTGACACTATTAAGAACTTGAGATTATTTATACCTTAATTTTGAAAAAATAACAGATTTTTTTTATTATTCTTTCCCCCCAAGTTTATGAATACTAATGTATTTGCTAAAGTGCTTGCAGTTAATTTCCAGTCAGATGAAGGAGAAGTGCAAGAAAGCTGGGGGGGACTTTTTACAAGGGCATGTAGTGATAGGATGAGGAGGAATGGCTTTAAATTGGAAGGGGGAAGATTTAGGTTAGACATTAGGAAGAAATTCTTCATGATGAGGGTGGTGAGGCACTAACATAGGTTGCCCAGGGAATTTGTGGATGCCCCATCCCTGGAGGTGTTCAAGGCCAGGTTGGATGGGGCCTTGGGCAGCCTGATCTGGTGGGAGGTGACCCTGCCCATAGCAGGGGAATTGGAACTAGATGATCTTTAAGGTCCCTTTGAAATCAAACCGTTCTGTGATTCTATGATCTCTTGCAACCTCATGTAGGTAAAATAACCAATCAGTGTCTGGAATATACGCACTTGATTAAGTGTTCCTGAATTTGAGAGTATTAGCGTGTAGTAGCAGTAACATTAACCCTTTGTCTTAAAATCTTTCTAAGCCACTCAGCTGATTTGGATAAAGGGCCAGAAAACATTCTTTTTAAATCTGTTTTTCTTTAAGTTCAAAAAGCCTCCTGGGTACTCACTGACATTTTGAGCCCTATCAGCCTAATTAGAAGGGCTGAAATTTCAATTTGTAAATGCACTCTGGGTGATGTGTGCTGAATACTTCCTCTCTGATGCCTCATAGTTGTTAGCACTTACTGCTGTCAGATCAGTGCACCAGTGCCTGCTCTCAACAAATCTGAGCATGCTTGTGCACTTGGAGAAACAGCACTTAGATGGTAACTGTTCAAGGAGCCTGAGAGCCAGAGGTTACCCATCGCTGTCCCTACAGAGTTATCCACAGGGTCTGTGGGTAAAAGGCTGTCACCAGCACCAGTTGGTGAGTCTTTTTGTCTGCTGGTTTTCATCATCTTTTAACACTGTAATTGGGAAAACTGTTTTCAGCTTTAAGCAATTACCAGGCTGTTTTGCAGCAGAGAACAAAATCGCTGCTTGAAGTTTGAAGATAGTCAGCTAACCCAGCCTGAGTGTGAGAGGCCAGCTAAACTTGCTGACACTAACTAGCAATGGGTTTCAAGCTTTTCAGGAAATAATTTCTCAAGATGTTATAAAGACAGCTGACGCTACCAAAAAGGTTCTTCAGACGTTATTTATGACTGAACCTCATTAAAAATGAGTATTGTGTGTAAGAGGTTGCTCGACCCCTATAATCTGGTAAAACTTGCTTAAGTTTGCATGATTTTTTACATCTTCACTATATGGAAAACGAAAAGAGGTTGCCATCAAGGCAAATGGGAGTGATGGTGTAAGCAATCACTGCCCTGTGAGGCAGAGGATATGAGGGGGATCTGGAAGTCCTCATCCCCTACCCTGTGACCGAGGCAAGATGAGATAATTGTCTGCTCTTCACTTTTCAGAGGCCTGACTGCATTCTCACTTATCTTTGAAGAAATAGGAAATCATGTTGCTGGTGTGTGGAACTTCTGCCATGTGAGGTTAAGTAGTCGGACTGTGGGCTGCTGAGGAGATAACAGGGAAAATATGCAATCCTATGAGTTCTGTAAAGGTTAATGATTCGAACTCAAACAGACAGGTGTTAGGCAGTTTTATAAGGCATCCACTGCATTTAATGTGGTTATTTTTAACAGTCAAAGTGAAGCTGAGTATAGCTGTGTCTGTTAGTTACACTGAAATAACAATTTGACAGAATAAGATCTTGGCACATGGAGTGGGCTAATCCATTTGAAAATAATTCTTAATACAGAAATATTGTCTAGAGATTAGTTTATGGACAGTGAGCATGTAGAGCTTGTCCATTCTGCCAGTCACAGCCTCCACTGGGAATAGAAACGAAGCCGTAGAAAGAAAGCAAAGCTGTGGATCCACCTCTTTCTGCAAAGCTGGTTTGAAGATATGCATTATTCTTTCTGACAAATGCAGAACTGTTATTCTAGAATGTGTTTTTTCTTCTATGTGTAACCTAACTCCATCTTGTTCTGAAAACAGATCACCCCAGAGTTGATGGAGAGCATCCATGTTTCTACACCCGTTGTTATTGAGAACTTTCTCCAAGGATCCATTGGCCAGGCAGCAATCTGAGAAGGTAAAAAATGGAAAATAAAACTGTTCTGAAACATTTTTCCATGTCACAGTTTAGTGCCTGTATATGTCTACTGACTTGTATCACTTTGATAGGAACACGAAGTCCTAAAAAATGTAATTTATCCAAAAAACTTGGTATTTTTAGATTTAATTCCAAGTCTGACACCAAGAGAACTGGGCAGAAAAATCAGTGAATTAACTTCTCTTTTTTTTTGTGTGCGTCACTCGTGTGTTCTTAAATGAAGCTGATTTTCTTCTATCTGGAAAAAGAAACTAGGTTGATGCAGTTTTTCTTATTTTCAAAGCTTTATAGTATATAATCCAATTGGTCATATATATACCTATATATACAGTCTCAGAACTACTGTAGGTAAGTGACAGATTGGGATATTTAATTTGAGATATTCAGCACTTGCATAGTTCATACCTTATTTGCAGCCTACTGCACCTAAAGTGTTTTCACCCCTAGAACAGAAGGCATGCCATCTTTTATTTGCGTGAAAATTAGTTTACAGGGTGTTGTATGTATTGCAAAACTTCTCTTTTTGTGCTAATTTCTCCATTACTCCCCCCCTAATTATACTGGGCTAGTAAAAGAAGTATTATAATTCCACCTGAAAGTTCTACTGACTTCATTAGCAGCCTTGGTTATTCATCAAGAATAAGATTTCAATGATTTCCATTTCTCAGGAAGAATAATAGTTGTTTTCTCTTGGTCTTCTCGGGATGACTGTCAGAGAGATATCTGCAGTTTGTAATAAATAGTGAAAAAATTCTGTTCCAGTTAAAAGCTGGTACAAAGTAAAAACCTACCATAGATTGCTAAATTCCATCTAATTAGCAGGAGATTACATCATCTCTTGCTGACTCAGTGCATAGAGTTTTCTTCCCAGTAGCGGTACATCTAAAATGGACACTGAATCCAATTATATGCTTCAGTCATATATTTTTATTCTATAAATTAGTCAGATGTACTCTTGATGATTTTGTGTGACTCCATCTGCTAATTAGAAGTGGTGTGGCCAGCAGAGCAGGGTGAGCTCATCTCACCTGTAATAACTGATGTTCTCCTTCAGAAGCCCTTTATCACTCCAAGCTTCTGTCGGAGTCAGTGCCACCACTTCTGTTGAACTGGATGGGGACAGCCTAGTATGCTTAAAAAAATAAAGTTTTCATCCAAAGAAAGGCTTGGCGGGACTTTGGCTGCAACATCCAAATGCATGAATTGGAGAACTTTGTTCCATATCCACCAAAATCCGAAGGTTTCCAAACATGATCTTAGATGTCTGTGTTTGATTGGAAGATTCTCCCATCTGTGGCTTTGTTTCTGCATCCGTCCAGGAAGGGGTCAGTTGAACAGTGACTGGCTCACACCAGCAGGTACCTCAGAAGCTAGCAGTCACTTTACACAGTGCAGTTAAGACCAAGATAGAGGTACCCAAGCTATTTCTCACACCAGCAGTGCTATTATGGCCATATTAGCACCACTGAGTTAGCCCTCTGAACTCCTCACTGCAATGGAGAGATTCACAAAGAAGCCATACAAGACAGTGGTTTCCACCTGAAGAAACTCATCTGGAGGAGTATTCATCCATGCTGGATCCATTCTCAGGTTCCTGGATTCATCCTTGAGGGCATCTTTGCCTTTTAAATTGAATAGAGTGTGGTTCAAAAAAAACCCCACAATCTTGAACTCTTTCTCCATGAAATGTGCATCCTTTCAGTGACCTCTCTTCACATGCCGTACTCCTTGTATTCCCTCAGTGCAAAGACAGAACTTCAGTGGGAAGGTGGAGGTGCATGGTGTGGTGGTAGTTGCCACCCTCATTTCTGGTGCTCAACTCCAAGTGCTGAGTTCAGCTGGAGCACCTTACACCTTCTTCCCCATAATTCCTTTTTGTTAAAGAAATACAATTCAATAAGTCATACCTGAAGCTGGTGAAAAATAGGGAAGGATTCCTAAGTCTGTACTGCTACCTTGTCTTGCATGAGCTCTAGCTGTCGCTTCAGGCAGAGGTTCACTGGTCTGCTTTCAAGCCACTTCTTACCCTGCTCACAACATCACCTATTTGGCAGCATCTTGCCACTGCAAAAAAGGAGCTCCTGCCAAGTGCCCTCCAAGTTGCTTGATGCTCACTCCAAGCCACAGTGGAGAAATGTGTTACTGCTTTCAAACCTCCACACCTCTGGTATAATAGGGACATTAAGAATATGAATAACCAACAGAATATGGGGCAAAGAGAAATGGAATAGCAATACATTCTCTTTTCTGAATTTAAAAAGGAAATTTTAGACATCTTCAATTCCTTCAAATGCCAGCAGTAGGTGCCAGCCTGCAGGAGGTCTGCATTCGTGTTTCATTTCACATCAGGAGTGCACTTTTTGAGGAAATATCTTGATCATAACTACTTAACTGCACTTCGGTTTGCATTGCAGAGGGATCTCTCAAAACAAACTCTTGAAGATGAAAGGAAGCCAAAAGACAAACAGCCAGAGCACACTTAGCATGCCTAGTTCATAGTCGATCCCCAACATGCAAATGATATGAGTTTGATGTACTCAAATTCAGCTGTTTCATTCTGCAGGGCTCTTCTCATTGTGCCATGCACTGTCCTCACTAACATGAAGCCAAAGACGCCTGCTCCTATCCCTGACCCAGGGACCTGAAGTATAGAGGGGATGGAAGTCCCCATCCACCTCTGGGCTCAGTCTCTCCAGCCAGCCAGCTCTCCCCCTTTATGTGTGCAAAAGAGATACTGGACAGGGGCTTCACACCTAGATTCTTCTAGAGCTAGCCTGGCACAAGAAAATTCACAGCCTTGAAAATACAATAAAAATAAATGTTACAAAGTCTTTCATCCTGAAAAACTCCGGAAAATTCACAGCTACAATCTGTGCAGGAGCCAGCCACTTGATGCATACAGCACTTCAGCAGACAAAATTTTATCCGCAAGCTAAATTTTGGAATTTTCCACGTTCATACGGAAAAGGTGAACATGTGTTTAGGAACCCTGTTTGGTCTTTACATTTAGAATTTATTTTAATCTAAATAGCTAATCTCATGGCTACTTGTTGAAATAATATATGCTAAATTTATGCGCTTTTTTGTTCTAAAACTTGGGAAATGTAACATGCGTCTTTGAAAATAAGGTATACCATAGACATTCTTTCTCTCTTCTATGCTGTAGCCAAAAGGACATCTTTTTAAACAGTGCAATAATGCTGTTAATTTCGTTTGTCTAAAACTAGCATCCCTTAATTGACTCATGACATTTTCTCACTAAACTGTGGGAAACCATTTAGAACACAGGATGACAAATAATGCTGGAGAGGCAGAGAAAAAGAATTACAAGCTCCAGAACCATCTGAAAGCATCATTCTGGAAGGAACCTATTAGGTCGTTCAGTCTATTTCCTGCTTTCCTCAGAAAATCTATTGTTTTGGCCTCTTTCATAATCTGGTACAACTCTATTTGCAAACCAATTGCTTTGCCCCTTTCAAAAGGCTGAATAGACCCACTTCTTGACTAGGCATCTGTGCATTTGATCTTATGCCAGCTTTCCTCCTGTACGGAAATATTTCATTTTCCTATGATATCTACCCTACTGAAGTAGTTTAAAAGAGCAGTTGTATCCTTCTTCAGCCTTTGCTTTGCTTGACTATGTAAACTATGGATATTTAAAGGATATCTACCAGTTCAGTGAAGCTTATAATGAATAACTTCATTATAAGTGTTGATAGCAGTAAATCGAACCACAAACAGTGTAGGACAAAGATTGAACTGCTGAAACCTAAGAGCAGTAAAAGGTGCATTCATAAGTAACCATGCCTGACCTAGTAAGTCTCTCAACTGGCACTGTTACCTTTGTCAGATTAATTCCTGTCATGTTCTTAAGACATAATATCTTTCAACAAGTTTTTAATTTTTCATTATAAACAATTTGCAGCATTGATGTGATAGCTTTGGTACTTCACTCCCATTCACCATCCTGGCACCTGCCACAGGTGGAATATGACCACAGATATGGGTGACTCTCTGGATGGGCTTTCACAAAAGTTATCTCTAAAATGAGACTAGGAGAGCACCCAGATCTTCTGAAGTTGTGTGAACTCTCATCTTCTGCAGGAAATGTGTGAACACACATATTCTGTTCAAGAAGGCTGAACAGAAGGCTTTTTAACACTTAGTTCCATCAATATGAACTTAATGCTTCAAATGTGCAATAAAATGTATCTGCACTGTACAACACATAAAAATTTACCAGGATCATGTAAATAGGAGCAGTGATAACAGATGCATAAATAAACATGGTATCATGGCATTCAATTTTCGTTTGGCAACCATCTCAAAAGCTGTTCCTGAGGGAAAGTTATCACATATAAAAGTCTTTACTAACCCATATAAATAAATCTTTCTGGATCCAATTTGCCTTGTAACTGATATAAACTGGAAAACTGCCATCTGAGAGAGCAGGCTTGGGCTCTCAGTCTGCTGCTTTGCATTGAGGTGTGTGAGGGCAGGGTCTGTCCGTTCAAATACTAACAGCAGGGAGTTGATGCCTGAAATTCACAGTAAATCCCCTTCTGATTGTCAGCTGTTTTCACAAAATACCCTTATCTTTCTATATCATGTCTTGTCTTTTTCTCTCAGATGAATACATGCACATGAAATTGAGTGTATTATTTCAATTAGCTCTCAGTTTAGAGTATTAGGCAGCTACCTTAAAGATAACTTAACATGGAAATGCAACACCAAAAATTGTAACACAATAATCATACTAAAGAGAATTGTTCTCACCTTGTAGAAAACTGGGAAAAAAAGTCATAAATACAGAAAACCAGTCATGACTTCTTTGTATAAGCATCACTTGTGGTCAGGCTTTGCAATTTTTGTCTTTTTCCAATGATGAAGCATTGTAGAAGGGAGTCTGTAGATGTGACCTTGTATGAGGTGAGAGACTGTAATATTCAGGTTTTTGTCTCCCTGGGGAAGGAGAGAAAGGAATAGAGGAAAAAAAATATCTTTCTTTAGCAGAAAGGCACATGGGAATCATGAAACTGTAGCTTATAGTCTACAGGACTACATATACTTGAGAATGCAGCAAATGCTGACTGCAGAAGACATTACTTTAAAGTAATTTTTATGAGGGTTGTAAAAGCCTGGAGTCAGGAAAGATAGAGGAGGTCATAGTGTATATCGTGTTATCTAAAAGCTGTAAGCTGCATATTGATCTAGTTTTCAGCAGTAATAAACAAAGCCATGAACCCAGTTGAGGCAGATTGCAGAGTTTGGCATATGCATGCATCAGTCATTATTTGGAATCTTATATTAGCAAAACAACACAGGTTAAGAGGGAGCTTTGTTATAGAAACCAATTGGGAAACTGCTCAGAGATCCATCCCCTGAGATTACCTTTCACAGAACTTTGGACAAACATGCTGGAAGCCTCAAAATGCAAAGTGGCATAGGAGAAAAAAAAACCAAAAAAACCCAAAAAAACCAAATACCAGATTCTGAGGCAAAAAGAATTCAGAATAAATTCAGGAGCAATTTTAAAATCTTTCACCTTTTTTAATAATATCTTGTCTCCTTTCTATTTACCCATTTTTTTTCATTATTTTTTTTTCCTCTTCAATCCTCTCTTCACAGGATGAGCTCATTAGAAAGTTTTATTGGGGCAGTCAAAACCTAATGGATATTCAGACTTTGTCATCTGTCAGAGCAAAGGCAGTGTATGAAATCTCATGAAAAGTAAAATCATTCATTGGTGTCACCTGTTGCAAAGAACTTTCTGCAGTTTCACTTTCTGATACTAAATTAAGAGGAGCACACTGAAGAGAGAGTGAGCAGAATGAAAAATAACTTGTAGAGGCAATTTCAGAAATGTAAAATAGAAATTAAAGGCACCCTTAAATTCAGGCTTCTCTTTGTGTCAAATATCAGAAAAGTCATACTTTGTAATTCATCTGGATGCTCATACCCTAAGTGATTTATATTCAGCTGAAATAAAGGAAAACAGATGCTAACTCACATGTAAACACTGTCATGAAGAGCACATATTCTAAAGACTATGTGCTTTGCTTCTCTTTCAAGTAAATTTTTCTTGGTTGCTTTATAGCACAGCTGAGACCACATGAGGCTCAGACTGAGCATAAGTACACTGACTACTTATACTGAGCTTTCCCTGTGATGTCCCCTAGCATAACTATCTTGCTCGTAGCACCTAAAACCCGTCAGTTTAACTAGGCAGTTTGGGTTATCAACATGATGATCTACAGGACAATACCCAAATGAGGTGGCACACCTCATCTGAGGAAAACTTCTACGGCAAGCCTAAGAAAATCTTACAAGTAATCATGCCAAGGTCTGCAAAGTGTCTTGAGAAACTCCTGTACTAACAAATAGCCTGGTACTCTATGCAGTATTTGAACAAAAAGAATTTTCTGTTACTCCTATAAACTGCTTTTACTCCAATGTGAGTACCCACGGTAAGGTGTATCTTATCTCACTTTAGACATCTACAATAAAAATAGTAGTAACAGATGTAAGTAATTATTCATTTCAGTCTGAGATTTATCTATAATGGAAAAATTGTGTTCCAGAAATGCCTACTTCTCTCCATTTGGCATGGGGAAGATGCTCAGGTGACAACATTGACACAGCAGATGCCTAGAATCACAGAATCACAGAATAACCAGGTTGGAAGAGACCCACTGGATCATCGAGTCCAACCGTTCCCATCAAACACTAAACCATATCCCTCAGCGCCTCATCCACCCGTGCCTTAAACACCTCCAGGGAAGGTGACTCAACCACCTCCCTGGGCAGCCTGTTCCAGTGCCCAATGACCCTTTCTGTAAAGAATTTTTTCCTAACGTCTAGCCTAAACCTCCCCTTGCGGAGCTTGAGGCCATTCCTTCTTGTCCTGTCCCCTGTCACTTGGAAGAAGAGGCCAGCACCCTCCTCTCTACAACCTCCTTTCAGGTAGTTGTAGAGAGCAATGAGGTCACCCCTCAGCCTCCTCTTCTCCAGGCTAAACAACCCCAGCTCTCTCAGCCGCTCCTTATAAGGCCTGTTCTCCAGCCCTTTCACCAGCTTCGTTGCTCTTCTCTGGACTCGCTCCAGAGCCTCAACATCCTTCTTATGGTGAGGGGCCCAGAACTGAACACAGGATTCGAGGAGCGGTCTCACCAGTGCCGAGTACAGAGGGAGGATAACCTCCCTGGACCTGCTGGTCACGCCGTTTCTGATCCAAGCCAAGATGCCATTGGCCTTCTTGGCCACCTGGGCACACTGCTGGCTCATATTCAGTTGGCTGTCAACCAACACCCCCAGGTCCCTCTCCTCCAGGCAGCTTTCTAGACAGACTTCTCCCAGTCTGTAGCACTGCATAGGGTTGTTGTCCCCCAAGTGCAGGACCCGGCATTTGGCCTTGTTAAACCTCATGCCATTGGACTCAGCCCAGCGGTCCAGCCTGTTCAGATCCCTTTGCAGAGCCTCCCGACCCTCCAGCAGATCGACAATTCCACCCAGCTTAGTGTCGTCCGCAAACTTGCTCAGGGTGCACTCGATGCCTTCATCCAGATCATTGATGAAGACATTGAACAGGGCTGGACCCAGCACTGAGCCCTGGGGAACCCCACTTGTCACTGGCCTCCAGCTGGATTTCACACCATTTACCACCACTCTCTGGGCCCGGCCATCCAACCAGTTTTCCACCCAGGAGAGTGTGCGCCTGTCCAGGCCAGAGGCTGACAGTTTCTCAAGCAGAATGCTGTGAGAAACTGTGTCAAAGGCTTTGCTGAAGTCCAGGAAGACCACATCCACAGCCTTTCCCTCATCCAGCAGCCGAGTCACTTTGTCATAGAAGGCGATCAGGTTAGTCTGGCAAGACCTGCCTTTTGTGAACCCATGTTGACTGGGCCTGATCACCCGGTTCTCTTGCATGTGCTTCATGATAGCACTCAAGATCACCTGCTCCATGACTTTCCCTGGCACTGAGGTCAGACTGACAGGCCTGTAGTTCCCTGGGTCCTCCCTGCGGCCCTTTTTGTAGATGGGCACAACATCAGCCAGCCTCCAGTCCAGTGGGACTTCCCCAGTCTTCCAGGACTGTTGGAAGATGATGGAAAGGGGTTTGGCCAGCACATCCGCCAGCTCCTTCAATACCCTAGGGTGAATCCCATCCGGCCCCATAGACTTGTGACTGTCCAGTCGGGCTAGCAAGGCTCTGACCACCTCCTCTTGGATCACGGGAGCCTCATTATGCTCCTCTAGCTCCTGGGTTAGTACACAGACGGAACGACCCTTACAACTAAAGACTGAGGCAAAGAAGGCATTAAGTACCTCAGCCTTTTCCTCATCCCCTGTTACTGTTGTTCCTTCTGTGTCCAATAGGGACTGTATGGTCTCCCTAGTCCGCCTTTTATTATTTATATATTTGTAGAAAGATTTTTTGTTATCTTTCACTGACTTGGCCAATCCAATTTCTAGCTGAGCCTTAGCCCTTCTGATTTTTTCCCTACACAATCTCACTTCCCTCCTGTAGTCCACCCAAGAGGCCTGTCCCTTCTTCCAAAGCCCATAAACATTTCTCTTCTTCTTGATACCCCTCAAGATCTCTCTATTCAACCAAGCTGGCTTTCTCCCCTGCCGGCTTTTTTTCCGGACCACGGGGATGGCTTTCTCCTGAGCTGCTAGGACCACCCTTTTGAAGAGCTCCCAGCCCTCCTGGGCTCCCTTGCCCTTGAGTACTGTCTCCCATGAGACTTCACCAACCAGCCTGCTGAAGAGATCAGTGTCTGCCCTCTGGAAATTTAATGCTACAGTCTTGCTAACCACCCTCTTCACTTCACCTAGAAGAGAAAATTTTATCATCTCAAAATGAGCTAAGGTGAGTCACATGCCACATGTCCACCAACTACTTTCTAGTCTTGTATATTCCGTCCTTCTCTCTTTTGTCCAGATATCATTCTTGGTGATTTTCTTCTGGAACTGTCTTGTTCGCATTTTAGTTTTGATCTCATGTACCCTTTGGTTAGTTAGACTGATACAAGTTCTGTGGCAGTTTCAGCCACCAGCCTTTGGTGGCTGGTAGTCTGTACTGATGGTTGTGAAAGTACTTTTGATGTATATCAGGGTGAAAGTGAGCCAATTAATTAAACCAAATTAAACCAAAAGTCAGCCTCCTGATTTCTATTTATTTGAAACACCTGAATAAGGAAGCATATTTGGTTCAATGCACATTTTTTTCTACCGCAGAGAAGGCTGATAATAAGTTGATTAACTAATTTTGCTACATTAAAAATCATCTTTGAGAGGCAAGATGTAATTTCCAATGTGACTGTAAATACCACTCACTCTTTTTTATTTTTTTTTTATAAAAAGGCTTTGAAATCTTTGGCTTTCTCATACATTTAAATGGCAAGATAGGTCTCTGCATCCGTCAGTGTGTGTTGCAGCGTCACAGAAGCATCAAAAGCTGTTTACAGGTGGCCGGATCCATGAAGCTGATAAGAATTGCTTTGCTACTCTGCAACATGTTGACAATGCTTTGTTCTGTTGAGCTTCTTGATAAATGGAAATTCATCCCATTGAATATCCTCAAATTTAGAAAGCATGCTTCATCCCTGAAATGGAACTTTTTGGGTTTATGAGCTGCATGACTTGAAGGATTTTTCTAGTTTTTGTAGAAGATTTTAGCAAAAAAAAATGCAAAGTATTGATTTTATTATTTTTAGTGGAAAATGAAATTGCTTTCCAGTTGGAAAATGGATTTTGGTTTTGTTGTTTTCAAATGGCAAATAGAAGATTCCCCAAGGTAAATTTTCTTCCAGAAGTTTGTTTTAATGGAAAACTCCTAAGCCGCTCTGTACAACAAAAAAACCCCAAAAACACAGCCATCATCCAAATTAGGAACATTGTCAGACACAGCAGGGACATCAAAGTCCTGGCATGTCTGTACAGTTTTCATATTTTTATTTGGTAGCTGTTTGTTTAACACTCAAAGATTTCTTTGAGATTTCTTGTTTAATATTTAATATTCCATTATTTGATACATCCAGAACTGAAAAATCCTCCTTGTTACAGGCTTTTGCTGCTCCCCAGCACTGCTCTGGAATATCCATGTAGTTTCTTTTTGAAGAAAAACAAGTTGCAGCTAATGATGTAACAACCTTACAGAGTTCTTATGCTGCAGTCCCAAATTCCCATACTTTTCACACTTCTTTGGTTGAGATAGCCAAATATTAAACTATTCCATTAATGCTTTGTATTCCCCAGGTGCTTTAAATTTTTAGCTGTTCTTAACCCTGCATGAAACAGATTATCTGCAATTAAAGGCCCAGTTCCAAAAATGTGCTGACTACTTCCATTGCACCTGTGCAGCTAGAAACATTCTTGTGGGAATACCCTTGAGGTCCTTTTGCTCAAGTATTTCTGTGATATGATTCACATGTATGTTTAGGTGATATTTTTAAACAGTAGCTGATCTACTTTCCTGTGGCAGTTGTGCAAACTGCCTGGCAGAAGCCCAGGGCTGCTTCTTTGATTTGTTTGCATCACACCTTAACTTCTACAGCTCCCACCTCAGAAATGCTGTAATTCATCTTGCTTTGTGTGAGCCATTAAGCAAAACAGGATGCTGTTCAATAAATTCCTGCAATGAAGATGCAAGAGCCCTCAGGGGCAGAAATTCTGTCGAATGCTGCAATAAATTCTTACTGATGCTGTGGAATACAGAAATTATCATGCTGTTGAATTTGCTATTAGATTTATCTGCAGCCTCTGTAAGGAAGCTGTTTCTCAGACTAAGGACAGAAGTGCAAGCCTCTCCGCACAGAAATGGCCCTGTGGGTATAAAGGGGAATTGCCCAGCTGTCTGGGGAGAGCTATATGGAAGCAGCGGGGCTGGCAAAGATTTGGTAGCTGCCTGACTATACTTTGGACGGTAAGTGAGTCACACTGATAGATGCTGCAACCTAAGCTGTGGCAGCTGTTGGAAATGAGGTCTTGGATTAATTTCTCTAGGTCTGTCACCCTCCATGATAAATGTAGGCAGCTGAACCTGCACATATTCATTGCAAGTGACGGCTGACATTTCCTAACACAATTACATGGAAAAACTATGCCAGATGGACAATCTTGTCAGGAGCAGCATTTGCTCATTTTCTTTCTCTGCTACTGTGCTGAAATTCAAGACTCTTTGGAAAGAAAAAAAAAAGCTGTATTAAAAATGTGCAAGCTGCAATGCTGCACACTTAAGAAATCTCATAATTGTCTTTATGACCTCTTCTTCATGTGAACCACTATAAATTTTTAATTACATGCCCAAAGGCTGTTTTTCACTGCACCTTGTTGCAAGCAGTAGCTTGGATATTCAGTGTTTTTCTTCCTGTCATTCAGAGGGGCCTAGTTTAACACATTTCACCCAAACTGAACATGCAAGTTTGTAGTTGATGAACCTGTGAAGTTCCCACTCCAACTGATTCGGAAGTCTTAATCTGGTTTCAGTGATATTTTTTCTCACTTAAAACAGGGAAAATAAGTTACAGGCAGAGGGTCACTGAAGTTTGCAGGTACCTGTCAACTGCCAGAGCCCAAATTCAGGATGATGTTTTTTCATGATATTTTATTATAGGGTGTGACTTACCCTTTTCACCCTTCTCTGGTGCTGTTGACATGCCCTAGCTCCTGTGGTTCTCAAGACAATTCAGTTACGCTTTGTGGGACCAGATTAATCTGTTAGCTTGTACCAGCTAATGCCAACAGCTTGCACAGAAGCAATTAGAAGTTGCCAGTTCTGTAATTCTTCACTAGCAAGAGTGAGAGTCTTCCTAAAGTGCAAAGTACAGAGGTCTGCACCACCTCCCTCCTCAGAAGTTGCTTAATGGCACCTTCTGTGAAGGGCTAAGAAATAAGCCTGGACTGCCTTTCACGGTTGTCACCCTCCAGAATGACTGCAAAGGAGAGCAAGCATGGTATGCTTCGTTGCCATTATCCATGCCAGATCTGCTACGGACACATGCAATCTGAGGCTGTCAGTCTTCTTTTGACAGCACAAAATGTTTACACTGGGTGTTTTGCCATACTTTCAAGATTAGTCTTGATTGAAATTTAGAATTTCAGATCTTGGAAATTCTGGTAATGAAAATTGAATACAGTCCGAATATTAGCCAATGTTTAAAACTTAAATGGCTAAATTTTTTCTCTTACCTGCAATGCTATGACACTTTCACGAATGAAAACATAGTGAGCATTGTGAAAGCAAAGCTTCAACATGGAATTCTTCATTTTTATGTTCCTACTGAGCGTGCTGCCTGGATTATCTACACTTTGCATTCTGTACCATCAGAGAGGAGAGAAAAGAGCATGATATGAAGTCCAGAACTGAGCCTGCCCAGAAGCCAGCCTTCTGAGAAATTCTCAAGAGGCTCTGTGGCAGCATAATACCACAGCGTGGTTTCTGTTCTACTTGGTAACCTCAAATACCTTGATATGGATCTCGCTTATTCAAAACATAGTATTATATTTCACCTTTCCTGCTAGAATCTTGAAACATTCCATGTGGAAACCTTAGCTCTACTATAATCTTTTCAACTTAGTATTTTCTACCAATTCATTTAGAAGGAAATAACCCTGCCATTACTAATATTTATTATCTTTCATGTGAATGTTTCTTTTATGTTTTTTTTCTTCTAAATAAATCTGGTACAGTATCATTTTCCTGTCTCCCAAGAAACTCCAGTACCTTCTGAGTGCATCTGTTTCCTGTTCTTCTCCCCTGTATTTGCAGATCAAGGCCTGCTAGCCTTACATGAGCAAAATGACATATGTGAAGGTTTCACACTTCCCTTGTAGTTTATGATAGAACGAGTACTGTATACTTTCATGTAAAATTACCCATACTCTTTGATTCCCCTCAGCCTCAAGGGCATTCCTTTTTACTTGCTGCCCATTTGAGGAAGAAAGTTGAACTCGTTAATGAAATCCCGAAGCCAGAGTGACTTAATGAGAGGAGGAAGACAAGCAACTGCCCGAGCCCTGGTAAGTTATCGCTTCAAAACACGACTCCATTTGGTAAGCTACCGAGTGCCGTGCTACTCCTCTGCTAGCAAGTAGAGCGGCGCAATGATAAAGGGCTCTTAGATCAAAATGTCTGTTGCAGACAACACAGCATCAATGCGGTATCTGCTTGGGGGAGTTTACTTAAAAGTCATGGTTGTCTGAGTCGGTGAGCCGAATGCCCACCCACAGCAGTAGTTTGTTATGAGCTGTCTCCAGGAGGATGGCTTGTGGCTTAGCTTGGCTGAAAAAAGGTTCAGATTGTATGCACTGATGTCAGTCCATGACAGGTACCAAGCCACAGCAACCCTCCTTGCAGTTAGGGGGTTTGCTTCAAGAGTGCACTGCTGATCCAGACTGGATCATTGTAGATGCACCAATGTCTGAATTTCTGGCACAATAAGGTGTTAAAAAAATCAGCAGATACTCACATTATAATTGTGTGCTGCTTCTAGTACAAAATATCCAGATTATTACTGACTCACATTCAGCACACCTGAGGTCACAGCCCTAGGAAACAGACCTGTCCATCTCATACTGATATTGCTAGTTACACCATAAGAAACAAACTAAACGGCACTCTTGCTTTTGTAACACTTTCTGCAATGTGATACCTACTTACCTTCGTTGTTGTTTTTTTAAAAATTGGAATAAAAAAAGGAAAGAAAGTATTATGAATCCTCTTACACATCTTTCATTTTTTAACAATAGACCTGTGGAATAACTTTACACTGACTTCTATGGAGGCACCAAGGAGCAATGGTGCCTCTTAGAGGAGAATCTGAGTCAGTTTCCATGCTAGCTGGGCTGTAACAATGGCTTTCTAGCGTTCCGTAGGTATCTTCTAGCAGATTCCTGTCCCCTAAGTATTTTTCCTTGGTGCTATGTAGTATTAACTGCTTAAATACCTATGGTGTACTAAAGTTGAATAGTGAAGGCTGCGTTATTCCTGAAATAAACAAGGGGACCTGAGAGACAGGCTAACTTGCAAACAACAGCTATACTTCCCAAAGAATGACTGCTTTCTTACAAATATTTTCTAGGACATCTTCTTCAAATATTCCAGAATACAATTCCCTAGATGCGAAGTGACATTTTTCCCTCAGAAAATCATTAAACAATTATATATCAAAGTCATTATGGAATTCAGAATGCCTGAGGGATTTGCATTTCATCTATCTTCACTCCTTATTTATTAGCAAATTACATTTTACCCTTAGGCATAGAATGTGCTTCCCAATCACTCCTCAGTTTCAACTAAGCTGCAAACATGACGGGCTATCTCAATATGCCAGACAAATAAAGTTGCATCACATAATTTTACAATTCTGTTGTGCATCACAAGAAAGTTTGCTGTCACATGAAGCACTTTTTGCAGGGTTTAAAGAGATGTTGACCGTTACATAAGTCTTTAAAACTTGCCTTTGTAGTTGTAGAGTATGTAATTTGATCAGCCATTTGTTCTGAGCTCATCTTAAATTCATTCCTGTGTATCAGCAAAACACTGGTGCGAACTTTATTTCATATTCTTTTCATCCTCTAATAATGACACAGATTTTAGAAATCAGGTTGCAAAATGTTGCAAACCAGTAATCTCAATGTATTTTTTATTGAATTAGTGTGTTGGTTTGAACTGTCGAATTCATACTGCACACCTCAGTGTCTAATTCTGAGAGAATTTCAGTGTTTAATTTGGCATGGCCCTTGGAGACCTAGTGTTCTTAAAACAGAGAGCACTTACTGGGAAGTAATTGTCACACCTACTCTCTATCCCCCACCTTTTAATGCCCAGAAGGCAGCACTCCACAGCACTCTTTCTTGGTATTCTCACAACTGCTAACAAAAGACTTGATGGATACAATCCCACAGGAATGTTCCTTAAAACTGTGTTAGTTCCCTATGACCTAGAATGGGATATGCTTAAAATAACTAAGCAGAAAATTACTTCAAAGCTTAAAAAACATAAAGACCCAAGAAGGTGAGTGGAATCACAATGTCCATCCTGCTCTGGCAGTATTGTCTACCTAGACTTCAGTAAAGCCTTTGACACTTTCCCACAGCATTCTCTTGTAGAAACTGGTCACTCATGGCTTGGGTGGGTGTAACCTTTGCTGTGTAAAAAACTGGTTAGATAGCTGGGCCCAAAGAGTTGTGCTGAATGGAGTTAAATCCAATTGGCAGCTGGTCACTAGCAGTGATACCCATGGCTCATTATTGAGGGCAGTTCTGTTTAATATCTTTATCAATGATCTGGATGAGGGGATTGAGTATACCCCCAGTAAATTTGCAGACAACACCAACCTAGGCATTAGCATTTATCTGCTTGGGTAAAGAAAGACTCTACAGAGGGATCTGGACATACTGGATCAGTGGGGCAAGGCCAGTTGTGTGAGGTTCAACAAGGCCAAGTGCTGGGTCCTGCACTTGGGTCACAACAACCCCATGCAATGCTACAGGCCTGGGGGAGGCAATTTAAATGCAGCCTCTATAAGTTCAAATGGCCAAAGTCTGTGTTGACAATCAAAACTCAAAGGCTCAAAACTGCACTGGTGGCATAAGTGTGTAGAAAAACTTAGAAGTAAAAATTACTGGTTGTTTACTAAGGACAATTTTGTATGACAAAGTCAAATATCTTTGTATAACATTTTGACACAATGAATGTCACCGTTGCAAACTCATTTTGAGCCACTTCCATTGTGAAGAAAATTTAACTGCATCATCTCTCTATATTATTTTCAATGCAGAAGCTTTACCTTATTCAGTGTTCTGGGGACATATCAAGACACCTTATGAAGGAGTTTTTCTGTCAGATCTGGATTTAACTGGTTGCAGAGTTCAGATTTTACTTCACGTTAGTTTTCTAAGCAATGAACAGCCAACAGTCAAAATACAGAGTTTATAAATGTGCCATGTGCTGAAATTTATTGCGGTAAATGCTTATTTCACAGTTACGGGAAGTATGTAGCACATTCATGGTGATCAGGTTTCACAGTGCTCAGTTTAACCAGGTCTAAAGAAGAGCTGACATGAATGCTATATTTTTAAGAAACTCAGAATGAAAAATATAATTTTAATTTAAATTGGTTTTAAACAGAACTCAGCTACACTTCAGTGCATCAGCTTCAGAGCACAAAGGAGCACATTCACAGCATTCAATTGCATTTTTATGCTGGTCTCTGCAGCTGCCTGGCTACCTTGCTTAAAACTGAAAGTGGAACACAGTTTTAAAGGATCAGTAGGTTCAATGAATAATTTGAAAATCAATGTGATAAAAAACTGTAGAAGGAATGTATTCGAGCCACTTGGATCACAGTCAACACCATTCCCGAGTGCTCCTCAGAGGAACTCATGACCATAGAGCACACAAAACCACCCAGGCACATCTATTTTAGTTATTTCCTGGCTTCTCAGGAGGACAATTTTTTAACGATGAAAGATTTTGGTTTAAACAAGAAGTCAGTACCTGCTGTCTCAAATTAGACATTAAGTGGCACCTTAAGTGCTGACTGAGGCATAAGCAGGCTCAGCCACAGATTATGTTAGTATCTAAAGTTCATTCTTATGTGATAAAGGCCATGGAGACAAGAAGAAATGAGTTCTGCAACCTGCAAGCAAATGCAAAGTTTGAGCTGTGGCATCGTGGTCCCCCAAGAAAAGGTAAAAACCTAAGCCTGAAACACTTTCTAGAAATACACTTAGTTCCTCACTTCATTAAAAACTGAATTCAGTGGATAACCTGGAGGACTATTCTCAGCAACCACTCATAAGCAGCCACTGTTTTTATTTTTCTACCCATTTTTTCTTCATTTATTTTTCTTCCTCAACACCAGATCGATGAACTCAGGCTAAGTAAGGCTGAAATTATTATTTTTAACAGAATCCAGTTGGGCAGGTTTTGCAACAACTTTTTGAAAGTGAAAACAGTTGCAAAAGTAAGCAGAGGCAGTTCCCATCACATCCTGCCTGCACCAACACAGAAAGATGTTACACGACTCTGCTGGCATGTGTGACACAGCCGTTGCATACAAATGTGTCCATCACCTTCTGAACATTTCTTCTGGAGCCTGGTTGCCAAAGAGATTCCAGGCTCCCTGCTGGGAAAAAAACCAAACCCAGACATTCTGGCAGAACAAGTCTTTCAAGATTTATTAAAGATTTACCTCTGCTGCATAAACAATCTGAGAGATGAACACATTTTTGTATGCCTTGTATTGCTCTGGAAATGGATATAAAGTGCTTCAAATGTATTGCTGTATGTTGTTGCGTGAGATTGTTACATGTGGCCAATGTGACTTTGCAGGTCCCTTGTACTGAGACTTTTAAAAGGTAATTGCAAGATAATCAATGTTGGCCATTCAAGAAGTGTTTTCAAGTGTCCCAAAATTGACTGTTATCTTCTCTCTCTCAAACCTTCTGGATTTTTCTTCTTTTTTATTAAAAAAAAATTAATCTAGACCAGAGTTGCCTCCGTTGAGTCCAGCACACAAACCTCCTGATCAAAGGCAGAACTGAATTTCTGCATGATTCTTTGTCAGTGGTCATGCAGAAAAGAAAGAGAAGACCCTGAATATTTCTAAACAGTAGTGGGGGCCCCTGGGCTTGGTCTGGTCAGTGCAAGCAGAGCAATTTACTCATTGATTGGTCAGAAAGATGCAAGAAAGGTGTTTACCAGATAGAAGCTTATATCCATGACATACCTGCATGGATTAATTTCTCTCTTGAGAAACTTCTGTTACTTGTTCCACTGTTACTGTATACTGAAAGAATTCTCACTAAAGATTTTGGTTTTTTATAGAGGTTGGAAGCAATATGATTTATTTCTACTGGATGTACAAGAAAGATTAAATACTTCCTAATACTTGTATGGAATTAGAATCATAGAATCATAGAATTATAGAATCATAGAATAACCAGGTTGGAAGAGACCCACTGGATCATCGAGTCCAACCATTCCTACCAAACACTAAACCATGCCCCTTAGCACCTCGTCCACCTGTGCCTTAAACACCTCCAGGGAAGGTGACTCAACCACCTCCCTGGGCAGCCTGTTCCAGTGCCCAATGACCCTTTCCGTAAAGAATTTTTTCCTAATGTCCAGCCTAAATCGCCCCTGGTGGAGCTTGAGGCCATTCCCTCTTGTCCTGTCCCCTGTCACTTGGGAGAACAGTTCAGCACCCTCCTCTCTACAACCTCCTTTCAGGTAGTTATAGAGAGCAATGAGGTCTCCCCTCAGCCTCCTCTTCTCCAGGCTAAACAACCCCAGCTCTCTCAGCCGTTCCTCATAAGGCCTGTTCTCCAGCCCCCTCACCAGCTTTGTTGCTCTTCTCTGGACTCTCTCCAGAGCCTCAACATCCTTCTTGTGGTGAGGGGCCCAGAACTGAACACAGGATTCGAGGAGCGGTCTCACCAGTGCCGAGTACAGAGGGAGAATAACCTCCCTGGACCTGCTGGTCACACCGTTTCTGATACAAGCCAAGATGCCATTGGCCTTCTTGGCCACCTGGGCACACTGCTGGCTCATGTTCAGTCGGCTGTCAACCAACACCCCCAGGTCCCTCTCCTCCAGGCAGCTTTCTAGACAGACTTCTCCTAGTCTGTAGCACTGCATAGGGTTGTTGTGCCCCAAGTGCAGGACCCGGCATTTGGCCTTGTTAAACCTCATGCCATTGGACTCAGCCCAGCGGTCCAGCCAGAAGTAGAAGTCCCTTCAAGATCTTGTTTTGCCATGCTGAATACAGACTTACAACTAAGTTAGGAAGTGGCAGTAAGGGCATAAGCTGTAACAAAAGCTGTAACTATGATGTCGTTGCCATCGCGGAAACGTGGTGGGACGACTCATACAACTGGAGTACGGCTATGGTGGGGTATAAGCTTTTCAGGCGGGACAGGAAGGGTAGGAGAGGAGGCGGGGTAGCCCTCTTTGTAAGGGAGGACTTGGACATCACTGAGATGGATTGTGGCGATCAGGAGGTTGAGTGCCTGTGGGTCAAAATCAGAGGAGCCCACCAGAAGGTAGATTTTGTGATGGGAGTCTGTTACAGACCACCCAACCAAGGAGAAGCAGCAGATGAGCTCTTCTATAAACAGCTGCGGTCAATCTCTAGATCGATGACTCTCGTTCTGGTGGGAGACTTCAATCTGCCTGATATCTGCTGGATGTACAACACTGCAGAAAGGAAGCAGTCTAGGAGTCCTGGAGTGCGTGGGAGACAACTTCCTTGCACAGCTGGTGAATGAACCAACAAGGGAAGGTGCCCTCCTGGACCTCCTGTTGGTGAACAGAGAAGGCCTTGTAGGGGATGTGGTGGTAGGTGGACGCCTAGGACTAAGCGACCATGAGATGATAAAATTTTCTGTTCTAGGTGAAGTGAAGAGGGTGGTTAGAAAGACGTTAGCATTAAATTTCCAGAGGGCAGACTTTGATCTCTTCAGCAGGCTGGTTGGTGAAGTCTCATGGGAGACAGTACTCAAGGGCAAGGGAGCCCAGGAGGGCTGGGAGCTCTTCAAAAGGGTGGTCCTAGCAGCTCAGGAGAAAGCCATCCCCGTGGTCCGGAAAAAAAGCCGGCAGGGGAGAAAGCCAGCTTGGTTGAATAGAGAGATCTTGAGGGATATCAAGAAGAAGAGAAATGTTTATGGGCTCTGGAAGAAGGGACAGGCCTCTTGGGTGGACTACAGGAGGGAAGTGAGATTGTGTAGGGAAAAAATCAGAAGGGCTAAGGCTCAGCTAGAAATTGGATTGGCCAAGTCAGTGAAAGATAACAAAAAATCTTTCTACAAATATATAAATAATAAAAGGCGGACTAGGGAGACCATACAGTCCCTATTGGACACAGAAGGAACAACAGTAACAGGGGATGAGGAAAAGGCTGAGGTACTTAATGCCTTCTTTGCCTCAGTCTTTAGTCGTAAGGAGGGTCGTTCCGTCTGTGTACAAACCCAGGAGCCAGAGGAGCATAATGAGGCTCCCGTGATCCAAGAGGAGGTGGTCAGAGCCTTGCTAGCCCGACTGGACAGTCACAAGTCTATGGGGCCGGACGGGATTCACCCTAGGGTACTGAAGGAGCTGGCGGATGTGCTGGCCAAACCCCTTTCCATCATCTTCCAACAGTCCTGGAAGACTGGGGAAGTCCCACTGGACTGGAGGCTGGCTGATGTTGTGCCCATCTACAAAAAGGGCCGCAGGGAGGACCCAGGGAACTACAGGCCTGTCAGTCTGACCTCAGTGCCAGGGAAAGTCATGGAGCAGGTGATCTTGAGTGCTATCATGAAGCACATGCAAGAGAACCAGGTGATCAGGCCCAGTCAACATGGGTTCACAAAAGGCAGGTCTTGCCAGACTAACCTGATCGCCTTCTATGACAAAGTGACTCAGCTGCTGAATGAGGGAAAGGCTGTGGATGTGGTCTTCCTGGACTTCAGCAAAGCCTTTGACACAGTTTCTCACAGCGTTCTGCTTGAGAAACTGTCAGCCTCTGGCCTGGACAGGCGCACACTCTCCTGGGTGGAAAACTGGTTGGATGGCCGGGCCCAGAGAGTGGTGGGAAATGGTGTGAAATCCAGCTGGAGGCCAGTGACAAGTGGGGTTCCCCAGGGCTCAGTGCTGGGTCCAGCCCTGTTCAATGTCTTCATCAATGATCTGGATGAAGGCATCGAGTGCACCCTTAGCAAGTTTGCGGACGACACTAAGCTGGGTGGAAGTGTCGATCTGCTGGAGGGTAGGGAGGCTCTGCAAAGGGATCTGAACAGGCTGGACCGCTGGGCAGAGTCCAATGGCATGAGGTTTAACAAGGCCAAATGCCAGGTCCTGCACTTGGGGCACAACAACCCTATGCAGTGCTACAGACTAGGAGAAGTCTGTCTAGAAAGCTGCCTGGAGGAGAGGGACCTGGGTGTGTTGGTTGACAACTGACTGAATATGAGCCAGCAGTGTGCCCAGGTGGCCAAGAAGGCCAATGGCATCTTGGCTTGGATCAGAAACGGCGTGACCAGCAGGTCCAGGGAGGTTATCCTCCCTCTGTACTCGGCACTGGTGAGACCGCTCCTCGAATCCTGTGTTCAGTTCTGGGCCCCTCACCATAAGAAGGATGTTGAGGCTCTGGAGCGAGTCCAGAGAAGAGCAACGAAGCTGGTGAAAGGGCTGGAGAACAGGCCTTATGAGGAGCGGCTGAGAGAGCTGGGGTTGTTTAGCCTGGAGAAGAGGAGGCTGAGGGGTGACCTCATTGCTCTCTACAACTACCTGAAAGGAGGTTGTAGAGAGGAGGGTGCTGGCCTCTTCTCCCAAGTGACAGGGGACAGGACAAGAGGGAATTGCCTCAAGCTCCGCCAGGGGAGGTTTAGGCTAGACATTAGGAAAAAGTTCTTTACAGAAAGGGTCATTGGGCACTGGAACAGGCTGCCCAGGGAGGTGGTTGAGTCACCTTCCCTGGAGGTGTTTAAGGCACGGGTGGACGAGGTGCTGAGGGATATGGTTTAGTGTTTGATAGGAACGGTTGGACTCGATGATCCGGTGGGTCTCTTCCAACCTGGTTATTCTGTGATTCTGTGATTCTGTGAAAAGGTGGGGTTTGTGCCTCAGGAGAACAATTTTAGACATCTGAGAATGTTTACTTGTTTCTGTGGAGTCCAAGGATCATACCCAAAGGGAGAATCTATGCAGTTACTTTTTGAGAACAGGCTCTGCAGAGAAAAAAATCAGGTCACGTGTGAAATTAAAAAGTTCCCATTGCATTTATTAAGTTTTTAAGCACTGTTGAACATGGAAATAGATGCAGGTTAGAGGCTGAGTGATCTGCCTAATCGGCGACTTTGTAAATTACTGTTATAGAAACGTACTTTGGATAGTATATACATGGTTTGTCCTGAAATAGAAAGTATTTCAGTTCTATTGAACATAGACAGTAACAGCTTTCTTGTGAGAGAAATCAGAATGAGATTAATAGTCTTAGACATAGAATAAGACACTTTTTTTAATTACTTCAGTTATTACTTAGCAATAAAAGCGTGTTTTAGAAATACTTGCTTATGTTGGAAGGTGCATGTGTGTGTAACAGAGTTATCCTATCACTAAACATCCTGTGAAGGCTTCTGTGAGATCAGGTAGCTCTGATGTCAATATTTTTAGCATAATGTCTCAGTCAGATTCTGAATTTATTATGACTGTGGAGCTGCTATTCATATAGAGATGATGTAAATCCTGTTCTAACAAAGCAACAAAATCTCTCAAGTATACTGTGGAATATCTGCCTACATTTAATGTACAAGGATTTAATGAATTAGATGGTCTTGGTGAGAGCGTGGACCACTACCTGTTCCCAGTAGACAGTATGGAGGAAACAGTTCAGCCACGGTCTGTTTTATGAACTGGTAAAAACACAAGCACTCTGCTATTTATTCCACACCTATAGTCTTGAAACGTGCAGTGAGACATGATACTACCAAACATAATAAGAAACAGTCACCTATTCCGAGGTTGCTGGTTTTGTAAGCAGCACTGAAGATTGTTAATGTTAAGAAATGCAGGGGCTCTGTTGCTGCGTTTGGGTTGATCTTTCAGTGCAGGTTACACTGTGCAGAATTGCATGATATTAAGATACAAGGTGTCATGATGAAATAGGAGTTGATACGAGAGACAGAAGTCAAAATGAAAGGAAAGACCTTTCCTAATGGTATATTCCCACCAGGAATTATAACAATGTCCAAGAAATTGAGTGGCCAAACAAAGACCTTGTGACCAACGAGGCAAACTGGACAGGGAGGAAGTTGGTTAAGACATAGACTCAGCAGCTTCTGGGAAGCTTCCTGTATTCTCTGCATTCCGCAGGGAGTAAACCAGCAGTAAACCAGATGTTTTGATGCCAATGCCACCCAGGGCTCAGTGCTGGGTCCAGCCCTGTTCAATGTCTTCATCAATGACCTGGATGAAGGCATCGAGTGCACCCTTAGCAAGTTTGCAGACGACACTAAGCTGGGTGGAAGTGTGGATCTGCTGGAGGGTAGAGAAGCTCTGCAAAGGGATCTGGACAGGCTGGACCGCTGGGCTGAGTCCAACGGCATGAGGTTTAACAAGGCCAAATGCCGGGTCCTGCACTTGGGGCACAACAACCCTATGCAGTGCTACAGACTAGGAGAAGTCTGTCTAGAAAGCTGCCTGGAGGAGAGGGACCTGGGGGTGTTGGTTGACAACCGACTGAATATGAGCCAGCAGTGTGCCCAGGTGGCCAAGAAGGCCAATGGCATCTTGGCTTGGATCAGAAACGGTGTGACCAGCAGGTCCAGGGAGGTTATTCTCCCTCTGTACTCGGCACTGGTGAGACTGCTCCTCGAATCCTGTGTTCAGTTCTGGGCCCCTCACCACAAGAAGGATGTTTTGGCTCTGGAGAGAGTCCAGAGAAGAGCAACAAAGCTGGTGAGGGGGCTGGAGAACAGGCCTTATGAGGAACGGCTAAGAGAGCTGGGGTTGTTTAGCCTGGAGAAGAGGAGGCTGAGGGGAGACCTCATTGCTCTCTATAACTACCTGAAAGGACGTTGTAGAGAGGAGGGTGCTGGCTTCTTCTTCCAAGTGACAGGGGACAGGACAAGAGGGAATGGCCTCAAGCTCCGCCAGGGGAGGTTTAGGCTAGACGTTAGGAAAAAATTCTTTACGGAAAGGGTCATTGGGCACTGGAACAGGCTGCCCAGGGAGGTGGTTGAGTCACCTTCCCTGGAGGTGTTTAAGGCACGGGTGGATCAGGTGCTAAGGGTCATGGTTTAGTGTTTGATAGGAACGGTTGGACTCGATGATCTGGTGGGTCTCTTCCAACCTGGCTATTCTGTGATTCTGTGATTCTGTGAGTGATTTGCAGCAATGGACCATCAAACACCCTGTCCAGAGACTGACAGAAGTACAGGCAGCAGTGAACATTTAGCAGCAGGAAACTGTTTCATTTACTATTACTAAGAAATCAGCCAAAGTTAAATACCAAGCAAAAAGATCATCAAATGTAATGAAAGAAATCAACAGAACAGGGAATTCCAAGACTGAATAAAATTCAGTGAAGTTTTCACACTGGGATTAAAAACAATGAAGCATCATCAGTAACTATCATAGTTACAGACACCATTTATTAAAGCTGCTTGTGAAACAAATGTCTATTGAGAAGTCAACATTGTCTTCGTGTGCTGTAGATCCCCTTGACACTCATCAACAGAAAGAGGCCCTTCTGGGACACAAAACTTCTTCTGCCTAAGGTAGGCATCTAAAGTAGGTCTGAGTGTCTTTCCTGTGCACTAATGATGAAGGAGGCCTAAGGTCAAGAGCTATGATGTAGGCAATGTACTTCTTTCAGTGACTATTTGACACCTATTTTGCAAGTACCTAAAGCAAAATTAGGTTAATCCCACTCCCTGCGCTGATTGTACATCCAGCTGATTTGGCAGTTTCGGGAGGGATGGAAAAAGTAGGTCACAATTAAGGAAATTCTATTGAGGTACAGAGAATAAATATTTCAAGACTTATGCAAGGATGGTTAAAGTGAATCAGTAGGAGCAACTAGCAGTAGTTCTGCAGGCAGCTCCTGCTACTCTGAAGAAAGAAACTGGTTGTGTCTTGGCATTTGCATATGGCCATTGCCATTCCTATGTCCAGTCACAGGGTATCCAGATTCTCTCCCAAGCACCCCGAATCAGACAACACTTCAAAATATGCAAGCTTCTATTTCCCAATACTCTCTGGCAAGATTGTCAGGATATATTCTGCCATAAAACAGCATGCTTCTACATTAGGTCCAAAACCCCTTTGAATCTTACCATGGCGGTGGACGTCTTGTGACTATGAAAATGGCCCAGTCTTTGGACCCAGCCACCAGACAGATGAAAATCATCTGTCTGAGATCAAAATGCCCAAGAAAAATTATAAATAACTTAATCTGTATCCTATAAAAGAAACTGGTGACTCACTTTCTTCTGTTAGATGATTTATGATCTATCGTAGCTGGAAAACAGAAAGATTTTTAATAAATATGTAACAGATACTTAAGGCAGCTGGTGTGGTTTTTTAATATTCTCTGCAGTTATTAGACAGGATCTAGTCTGTGTATTTAATTTCTGCTAAAAGATGTAGAGTGCATCAGACTTCTCTTAAAGAGCTATTTTATCTCAGAACACTAATTCATTTTAAAAATACAGAAGCTGATGCAGAGCCAAGAATGGTTTTTCCTCTGCTAGAAAAAAAAGCAAGGTTCCTGAGATGAGCTGAACCAAAGAAGTGCCATTATTACAAGAGAATTAATGAGACATGCAGGACAAAGCACAGACATAACGTTAAAGGACTCAGAGACTGAAAAGAGAATAGATGTAACTTGTCAAGCAATTGATGAAAATTAAGAAAGGTTGAGACAAAATATTACCAACTTCAGTGCCATTTTGCTTTAAAACAAAAGGTGCACAGTTAATATATTTTCAAATCCTGCCCAGATTTTGTTTTTTCATAGGCAGGTGCAATGGGATACAGCTTGACAACGTGCACAGTGTCTGAAAAAACACAGTACGTCAATGGCAAATCATCCCATCAAAGACTAGAGATAAATACCTGCAAGGGATTGTTTGTGTGCATGTGCTTGTTCGATTTAGGAATGTGCTGCAAGGGATATACTCATTATAACATGTTCTGCCTTAAAATATGTAAAATGAATTGGAGACAAAGAAAGAGGCTGCAGACCCTTTATACCTAGCATTTATGTCAGGAGCTATGAGCCTAAAATGTTGGCAAATGGCATATACCACAGACAGAGGAATATGTACCTGAGAAAGGCACAGCCAGAAACCAAAGATGCCACTTTAGCCACCTCTGCACTGTCAAGCATATTTAGTGTTTCTGTGGGCTGCTTGAAATGTTTTTGAATAAAGAGTTTCCATTTCTTGAAAGCCTGTTCTTGAGCCAGCTCTAGGTAGAACATCAGCATAGAAGAACAAGAAATCATCCTTAAAAATGCACTGCTTTCCTCAGACAAGAAATGCAGCAACCTGAAGCAAATAGAAAAGTACTCAGTAGTATTGAAAATAGAGGCACTAACTAGGCCTCCAGCCTCCTATAGGAGACCCAGAATTTCAGTGCAGTAGCCGCAGAAGGAGCTTCATTAAGTCCAAGCAACTGAGAACTAGGTAGGATTTGAAAATATTGAAATATTGAAATAGAAAAACATTTTGACTGATTTTTCAGCCCTCATCAGTTTGTTATAGAAAGAAGGAAATAGTTGAATTAGCCAGCTGGCCAGCTCTACTTTCCATCTTTCAGTGACCTGTGCATTTAAAAAGGTAATGGCAAACAAATATTTGAATCCTTTTCAGAGAGCTGACCAGGCAGAAGAGGGTAGCACAGCAAGGGCTGGAAGTCTCTGCCTGCAAAGGGCAATGCAGCTCACAGGAGCAGTGTACAGCCCAGAGCCAGATCGTGTTGTAATTTGGATTACGGGAGGTGGGAATAAGGGTACCTGCTCAACAGGATTTGCAACAAGCTCTGGGGGCAGAATGGTTGTTATTTTTACCATTGGTCCGCTCTGACAGCTGCCTGCTCATAAAAGCTAAGCTAAATGTATACACATTCTCTAAGGTACAGGAAAAATAATCTTTTGTTACTGCTCATGTGCTCTTATTGCACATTCGGAGACAATTCCACTTAAAACTGCTTACATAAAGCCAGATGCATTTGATGGATATTACGTAAAAAAAATCCTCTGTAACTCTTTCAAAATAAGGCTGCATTTTTTATTGTCTATGCTTGCTTGCTTATAATGTTCCTTATAACTTAATGCAATTAGAAAAGTTTACGCCTTGTGATTCCAACTCTCAGACACTTTGAAGTGAATTAAAGCTAATGGCATCTCCAGGAGGATCTTATCAGGAGGAGAAGACCAGGAAGAAGAGGAAACAGATGTGCCATGGCTATACATTGCCCCATGCTTCCTAATTACACACAATTGTATCAGGAAAATACTCAGAAATGGTGAAATCTTCTTCCATTGGTATGCAACAGCTGAAAGTACAGATACATTATAGTAGCCACTAGGGAGTACTGGAGGAAAACTCAATATCCCAAAATAATCCAATATTCCCTGTCACAACAGTACTGCATTTTGCCCTTTGGTTTTTAGGATTTTTTTTCCCCCTCAACCCAGCCTGGATTAATTAGCTAGACAATAATTACCTGAGCAATTTCCTGCATGGCAATAAATGGGCAATCTCTTAGCTTCTCAGAATGATGATGTAACACATCTGTCATTTGCAATGACTGCAACTGCAAAAAAAACATTGCAGCGATTACTATTATTACACCACAGTGTATAATAAATGGTCGGGCTGGTTTCATACATTTGAAAGCCTCTATCAGGCAGAGGACATCTGTATAACAAAAGAGATTTATTTACTTAAGGGCTAATTGGTTTAATGCAAATACCAGGAACAGACCAACAGCAGGACATTATCTTATGGTTCATTTGTTTCAGAGGTTATTCATAAAGGAAAACAATCCTTAATGCCATATATCTTTATATGCATATCTTTCATCTGTTGAAGCCACCATTGCCTTTCAGTCTTAAAACTAAATGTGTGTTTCAACTGGTTACTCAGAAGCAACAAGCAATATTTTAAGATTTTATTGCCTCTCATTATCTTTTAGGCTTTATAGAGCACTGATAGTTTTCCATGAACAACAAAGAAGCAGTTCTTGCCAAGCTGAGAGCAATGAGTAACACTGAGCACATCATAGTGGATATTCAACCTAAGAAAGCGGTTTGTCTAAAACTGTGCTACCTATAGACGTGCTTTGAGCTGGGATGGCAGTCCCACAGCTGGACAGGTTACATCTTGTGGTGTGCTGTGCCCCCATGGCTATTCCAGCAGCAGCAGTATACACAGATGTGATGCAGTCCTTTGGAAGTCAAGCTAGAATAGAAGTAATGTCACTTAACAGCTGTTTCTAGCTTTCACAGCTTTAAGCTTTTGCAGCTTTTTTTTGTATCCTATACCTTGAGATAAACGATTCAGTTGTGAGGCACAAGATAATTTGCTTTAATTTGCTGATACTAGCAATGCAATCAGCTGGGGTCAGGATGAGATATGTGACTAGACTCTGGAAGTAAGTTTTCAGCATGTGCTCCTCTCATGTCTTCCTTTTCACTTGCTGTGGATGACATGAGTACGAGGCAGGAAATGAGATAATTTTCATATAGTGCACACTGCAACAACGGAAGTTAGATGCCATTTTATACAAAGCGAAGCAATAGTATTATTTCAAATATAATCATAATGGCACTTAGTGAAATAAACCATCAAATGTGGGACATGGTTTAGTAAGCATGGTGGTGTTGGGCTGACGGACTTGATGGTCTTAGAGGTCTTTTCCAACCTTAATGATTCTATTCTATTCTATTCTATTTTAAATCTTAGATTAACTTTAAGGTATTTCAGGATGACAAACTTGCACCGTCAGCACCTGGCATTATAATACATTATAAAAATATTATAAGCAACTTTTTATAAATGGTGAAGAACAAACTAAATTATTAAAAAGTCAGCCCATGGTAAGGAGTTCCCTTTTCTGTGCAGTATTTTCATGCAATCAAGACCACAAGTAAAAGTCCTCCCTGAAACGTATTAGAAATAGGAACAACAGTGGTGATGGTCTCCTTTAAGCCATCAGCACAAGTGTTGTCAAGCCTATTTCAGCTGCAAATCTGTAAAGCTAAAAAAGCATTGTATAACATGTGACAATGAAACAGTGCTGTATGCTTTAACAGTCACAGGATTTATTTCCTTGCTGTCTAATAGCATTCAAAAAAATGTCTATAATCCCTCCATTTTGGGGACCTGTGTCTGATGGGATAAGCTCATAATGCATTTTTCCAGACATGTGACATTGATAGTCTAAGGCTTAATTCATGTAAGACTTTTTGATCCAGATCCTATACAAATATGTGAACCACATAATGGCATGCATACAGTCATGGTAGAAGGACGCGGAGTTTAGAAGGTGCTTTGTATTTCTGACCATTCTAATTGCAAAATTATTTTAGTCTAGTAAAGGGCAGGTGTCTCCATCAGAAGAGCATTTTGACATTAGTATCCAAATGTAATGTTCCTATATTTCACTTCTCATAAAGTTATCAGATCTTTTGGATGTGGTTTTCCATGAGAACAATTGCTATCAGAATTTTAAGGCTATGGAGTAGCCTTACAATATGGAGGAAGTTATTGGGACTTGACCAAGAAACAATACAAGCCCACATAGTAGATAATTATTATACACATTATCGTGGTTCTGGGACATCTCAAGAAATCCAAAAGCCCTGGGTTCACATGGGGTATAGACACCTGTACAAAAAACAATCTCCTGGGCAGATGACCAGGGGCAGCAGTCCCTGAGGATAGAGGATCCTTCACACATGCGCTGTCAGCCCTGCCATGTAGGTATAGGCAACAGTTTCTGAATTTGGTCTTGTCAATGGCCCATAAAATGAGAACATTCTTCTGCAGTAGTGAGAATAGCTAGCAGGCTGAAAAGGGACAGCAAAAGTCAGTTAAGATCAATACTGAATAAAACGTTCCATCCAATAAACAAAAATGTATCAGACAGCAATACAAATTATACAATTTAGTGGGAGGATTTCCTTGGGCAAATAACTTGTTTTACCTGGGTGCCTAATTCCCCATCAGTTTCCATCCTTATTCTTGGTCTGTGTGTATGCAACACCGAAGAGTCATACAATCACGGAATAGTTTGGGTTGGAATGGACCTTAAAGATCATTCAGTTCCAACCCCCCTGCCATGGGCAGCAACACCTTCCACTGGATCAGGTTGCTAAAAGCCTCATCCAACCTGGTCTTGAACACCTCCAGGGATGGGGTGTCCACAGCTTTGCTGGGCAACCTGTTCCAGTGTTTCACCACCTTCACAGTAAAAACTTTCTTCTTCATGTCTGATCTAAATCTCCACTCTTTCAGCTTAAAACTGTTACCCCTTGTCCTATTACTTCATTCCCTGATAAAAATCCCGTCTCCATCTTTTCTGTGCGCCCCCGATAAGTACTGGAAGTGTGCAATAAAGTTTCCCTGGAGCCTTCTCTTCTCTGGTCTAAATAACCCCAATTCTGTCAGTCTATGATAAAAAATAAACAATAATAATATGAAGTAATAAATACATAAATAATGAGGTAACTGTCTTCAATGGAGTGCCTGGGAAAGAAAGCTAAATCTAAGTCAAAAAATCAGAAAACTTCTTGCTATTGGAAGAAAAGCTCTGGTCATCATTTGTAATAGTATTCAAACAGTACAGACCATATTTTGGCTTAAAAACTGTATTTCTGAGACACATGCGTGATCTAAATATTATCTTATCTAACCATGGATCCTTCTGGCACAGTGATCCTTCCAGCTTTGCTATATAAATAGCCACCCTTACATAGCCTGACTGTAAGTGCTTTCACTCTTTTATTTACTCTGAAATAAACTCATCTTCAAAAAACAAATACAAAACTCCTTGGTACTTTCCCAGGTTAATTTACTTGTCCAAGCAATTCATAATCCTAATTAGCAGAAACACAGTTTCTGCCATGAAATTCTTCCAAAGATTCAGCTTGTTTTCTGTCTGTTCTTCATTCAAGCATACAGTGATGTTTTCTTGTGCTTTTTGGCATATGAATTCTTAGAATTTTTTTTGATATCTGAAAAACAATACTGGAAAGTAAACATGATCATGCATTTCACTTCATAAGAGAAACCATATCACCATTTCTGTACAAATGCACATCAGTGAGAACACAACCAATACTAATACAGTCCACCAAACAGAAACAATATTATTTTGTTCAAGTTATTATCAGTACCTGAGGTGTAATAAAACTCTTGCCTGATTAAACAAACTTTTTACTGTTCCCATTCTAGGAAAAAAATCTATTTTCTACTCAACAGGCCCTTTCAGAAGCAGTCCAGCATGTCCTTAACCAGCTCAGTTTTCCTTGCCTGAGCTTCTGATAACATCACTTTCAGTGGCACAACAGGGCGCAAGATCAAAGATGGGACTTATACCCAGAGCCTGCATTCTCCATGCTCACCTGTCCGTCAAGGGTTAACGATCATTACAGTTTGCCGAGTTCATGGAAATATTGCCAACAGCAGTACTGCAGTTCCTGAAAGTGCCCAAAGGGCAGGGTGAGGATGAGGTGCTCCCAGCCCCAAAGGAGCAAGGAAACAATGCCTGGCCCTTCTCAAGGAAGATCCTGGTAGAGAGAGATCCAGCCAGCCTTGCCCCATGGGGTGTGAAACTCTCCTAGGGGCAGGAGGAGCACAGGCAAGCATGGGGCAGGTAGATGGCAGGGGAGGACCTCTGGAACAGCAGGAGGTTTGACCCCACACCCACCAAAGGTAATACAGAGCAAAGGGGGCTGCTTTCTTCTTAACGGAGCTACTCAAGAGAGTCAGAGCTATCCACTGCACTGGGCAAGAGCAGATGAAATATCTGAACTTCCTTTCAAAAAAAAGGTTTTCAAGAAGAATTTATCAGTACATGTTCGCTCTGCACCACAAAGTGATCTAGATGAAATCTGGGGAATCTGCAGGGTTTTCTTCTTTCTCAATTAACTTTCCTCCAGTCTCTGTGTGCACAGGATCAGAGTCTGATGGCACAGAATGGGGGGTGTTAAGGGGGAGCTGCTATAACCATGAGGTAATGTTCATGCTGAGATGATTACAAGAGCTATACTAATGGTTTTCAAAGGAGGCAGGATGGTGGCTTTTATCCTGGGGGGATGTAATACAGTATAATATCATCTGAGTTGCTTTTCTGTTGCAGATAGACAATTAAACATCTTTGTCTTGTGCAGCTTGCATTAAGAAGCTATAAGTGGAAATGGGTGTAGCTCTAAAATAAGGCTTGTGAAATTCAGCAAATGTGCCAGTCATTGTGTTGTTCATCTTAATTCATAAGAGAGTTAGATGTCTTTTGATCTGATACTTTAATTCACTGTAGTTGTATGGGCTTTGTGGTTATAGGAAAAGACATAGAACTTCAAAGCATGAAAAATTTGATTCAGAAGGACGTTGGGTTTCAGCATCCTACCTGCGTTTCTGTATCTGTACATTTTTGCACATAACGAAAGGCTTTTGTCTCTGTTGTCTTCAACTATCTGAATTACATGCTCAGCTCCATTTAGCAATCCAGCTGCCTACTTGGGGAGTAGGGAAAGACAATACCTCTAGGTTCAGCTGTTCATCTTAGGATGGGATGAATTACTCTGCAAAGTAGCCTTTTGCTAGATTAGTAGATTATAAGAGCTGCCTGTTTTTCAGGTGGGTGGGATGAATACCACCTAAAATGTCAACATCTAAGTCCATTGTTGCCAACAAGAGACCTTGTGTGGATGTCAGTGAGGGCTGCTTCAATACTAAAATATCTGGAAATAAGATGAAGCAGATACCAGGTTAAAAAATTCTTCCCTAAGGTCACCTCTATGTCTTGTGATGGAATCAAAGCTTGTTCCCGGAGATACTCCATGAACTGGTAAAAATTTTCTCCTAAATGGACCATTTATCCACTGAAGAAGATAATATCTATGCTAAGTCTGTTTTTCCCTTCACTAAACATCCACTGTGCTCTGCCCCTGCTGCAGGCATCCTTTGCGGTTATGCAGTCTCTGGGCTGAGTGGTGGCATTCCCATAAATCATTTCAGCACCTGGAGAAGACAGCTCTGCTGTCTCCAAATACAGCACTGAGATGTCTTCAAGAAGAAGGGAAGAAAGTAGCAATATAAAAATATACTTTTACACATTGCATGCAACTTTTTTTCCCCCTCTGATGACAAAGAACCAAAATAGCACTTGACCAACTAGTCTGGGGATATATTTACCTCTCCCAAAGACTGTATATATGTATCCCATTTTCTGAAGTCCTGTGGGACAACTGTTGTCCAAGGATGATAGAGCACATGCAGTTGTGACATGTGCCCCATACAGGAGGGATGCACAATCTGGCCTTCAGCAAACACCTTCCGTTCCTACATTCTCCCTGTACCACAAGCCTCAGCCCTCCATCGTGAGCTATATTCACACCTGGGATAAACCTCTTTGTGGCTTCAAGATCCTCTTTGCAGCCCAATAACCTGATGATGGTCACACAGGAACAATTTTCCTGCCTCCAGCCTGTACGTTAGCTCCCATATCGGAGCTTGAATCTGAGCCAAGACACCAGTGTTCTCTGGCTCTCTCCACCCTGGTTAGCAATAGCTGAGCAGCAGGTCTTCCTTGATGAGCTGATCCATCATGCTCTCCAAGCAGGATATTTTCTTACCACAGTACCCTGGGTGTTGTTTCCCTCCATCTCCTTTTATTTTTATCCTCTTCCCATCCTTCCTATCTCTCCTCAGTTTGACTAGGAGTTTAATTTGTCCAGTTGTGCTTTTAAGTTACATAAATACATATATAATATGTGTAGCCACTGTATGAATTATATATGCACACATTATTTAACAAGTTATGATGAGACTTGTGTCTTTCCCTTGCAAACACAAATACAAATAGTTAGGCCTTTAATGCTTCCTTCATTTTACAGCTGTGTTCACTGGGTGCTTTACTCGAGCTATAGGAATGTTATAAGACATGCCTTACTGTGTATTGCATAGTCCCTCAGTTTATAAGAAATCAGGGGCTTTTTAAGGAGATCAGATATTAAACCTCTGAAAAATATAAACCTTGACTATCCTTAGCTTTTAAAGTCCATTAAGATATCACAGTTTTAAATGCTTTTTTTAATTTTAGGAGAGGTAAGTAAACTGACAGCTAAACTCTCTAGGGGCCTGCAGAATGCATTTTAATTAGTCATGAAATGTAATGCTCCTACAGAGAAATTATTTTATATTTGAAAAGACATGCAAAGACATACAAAGTCTCTAGGAACTAAAATAACTTCAGTCTCTGCACATTGATTTCAATTTTCATGCTTGCCTATAGCTCTGCACTATCCCTGATCCACAAAGACTTTTAATCTCTAAGACATAAACACGGTAAAAGTAGTGGTAATTCAGCAGCTGTTGTTCCTGAAGTAAGGAGAAAAATCAATGGAAGAGTAAGTGAGAGTAATATTGCTGTTACACACGCACACAAAATATATAAATATTTAATAAATTTAATTAAAGAAGAAAAAGGCAGAACTTCACCAACTTCAGAAAACCACAGCAAAACTGGACTGTTTTTTTCAAGAATGGCTGCCTTTTTTTTCTTTCATAATGAAATATACAGTAGATGTCTCAATAATCAAATACTAAAGAACAGTGAAGTTTTCTTTTGAAAAGAATGGGTTTGCATCTTATGGTAAAGGGTGCAATGAATATCTTAGAAGCTCCATTGTCATCTGGAGTATTTAGTCAAGTTTTTCTTGTTTAGGTAGAAGTTACTTAGAAGGTTATTCTGGTTGTAGACACAGAATTTACTGTAATTAGTAATCCTATTAATTCTATTCAACAAGGTTCTTTATCCTATGTTCTATGCACACCTCTGTATGACATGTAATCTTAGATATATAATTGTATCTTGCAATAAGATGTGCAGTTTTACTGGTATCCACATATTGCATCCAGTCTTTCTGGCTGCAGGAAAAGGAAAAGGGAACATGGTGCAGTGGTAGGGTCAATTTCATATTTTTATTCATATTTTTATAAATGTATTACCTATCACTTGGGCCAGTTGTATTATATACATCACCTATTCTGCACATTTTATTTGTAAGTTCTCTACACTGTTAACTTTTTAATCAACAATATAGAATTTTAAATTTTTTTTAAAACTAAGTTTATTTTAGCTGTGTCTCTGAAATCTCCTTTCCTATGAGTGAAAGCCCTGTGCTCCTCTTCAGAGAGAACATGGCCAGAATTCAGAAGGAATCTATAATTGAGCTGGAGGGAAAGGAACTTAGAGCTAATTTTATTAGGATGAGATTATCTGCAGGAATGTGTTTTAGCCTAGGATGTCTGCTACCAAAAGTCAGAGCTAAGTACTCCTCATACTTGATTTAATTAATCATTATAATTATCTTCCAGCTATGTTTTTTCTTTCTTTGGAACTACATTTCCTGCTCTTCTTGGCTGAAAAAAGATCATAATTCAAGTTTATAAAGAGCTGGATTTACCCTATGCAAGCATGAAGTGTGATAAACAAGGTCAAAATAGTTTGGGTAGGTCCAAAAAGATGTTTACTGGTATGGAGACACTGAAAGCATTTAGCTTAATTTTGTGGACATATCATAATAATAAGAATTGAATAAAAATAAGGTTCTAGACAGAAAAGTGCAAGCCAAAATGCTTCTCTTGTTCTTTGAATATTCTCAACAATTTCTTCCCTACTCTGCACAGTGTATAAGTATAAATTTGCTTTCCAGCTATCAATTTTGGTCTATATACTGTCTCCTATTTTCACTGCACAGGCTGCAGGTTGGAAGGACAGCAGGGACTGTCCCTCAGTGCCTTGGGTCTGCCCTCTCGCACTGCGGCCTGAGCATTACCAGTCCCTACGTGCCCCTCGGTCAGCACAAACCCCTCCAGGACCACCTGGCTGTGTGCTTGGGTGTGAACAGGAGCTGTGTGCCTGCCTTCCTCTGCTATTGCCATCATGCTCTGGCTGGAAAGGAAATATCTTTATTTCTCTGGAGAGAATGCCAGATGAGAAAGATGCATGTTCTCTGAATGCTTTTCAGGCACAGATTTAACAGAGCTGATCTGAGAGATGAAGGCAGAGGAAGGATATGGAGGGGTGAGAAACAATCATTACTTCCCTGAAGTAATTATCATTAACAGATGACTGTTTTCCATTAAATGCACAGAAGGGAAGCCACATATCCCATTTTAAAAAAAGCACAAACAATAAATTGACTTGGCTTTCACTGTTCTGCATCACGATCTGAAATGAAGTTATACATTCTGCACTATGCTGCTTACTCTTACTATTCCGAAACTGCACAAACATACAGACTGTTGGGACTTTAATCTCTATGTCTAGGCACATTTTTTACTATTTAAGAGTTATGATTTCTGTGCTTATTCCTGGCAATTCAGGCATAAGGAAACTTTGTAAGTTTTATGAAATTTATAAAGTATGATGAAGCCAGCAGGTTGTTATTTCAACAAAACCGGTATTGAACTGTGTTTACCTCCTTGAAAAATCTTCATTGCTGTTTCTCTCAGACTAGGTTGCCAAAAATAGTCACTCAAAGATCTTTCATTAACAGATGCAGTATTTTGTGCAATTAGAATAGGATTAGACCACTCTATTTGATTTTGCTGTAGTCAAAATTTACATTTTTGCCAGGCAAAGACCAAGCTAGTTGATGTGATTGTTTAGAATCACTTTGCATAACTGATCCACTACTCTGACAACAGCATGTCTTCTGTGATTATGCTTCTTCTGCCACTAAGACACATCTATCCTTTTATTGCTGAATGTCCTATAGAGAGATATATGACCTAAAGCATTTAACTTTAAACACTCTCTTAAAAATCTTACTTTCCAATTCATGCATGAACAGTTATGCAAGTCATAAGCTTTGAATAGGTTTGGTGTGGCTACTTCCCAGACCTATAAAATATGCAAGAGACGTATTCTGTATTCAGAAACCACTGTTCCAGCTTTTAAACCAAAATGACATCAGCTCTGATGTTGGCACCTACCCAAGCTTCCCAGATGCTGCTATATTATTCATAATTTGGACGACGTATTTTTTCCAGTGGTTTTGTAATTCTGATACACAGTAACATAAACACAAAGGTAAAATAATTCTTAAACAACACTTCATTTATCAATATACATTTGTAAACAGATTTTGCATACACATTTATAGTTGTGATCTAAAAAATTTTGTGAAGGCTGGAGGTTTCTGGATTTTATTTTTCTCTTCACAAAAGAGCATAATAGTAATGAATTCCACTCAGAAACAGTGGCATAAAGGCTGCACGTGTGCCGCATAGTCATCTAATCATTGACCATATTGTTTACTGATACTATACAGTGCTTAACATAGCCACTGAATATGCTTACTAGCTGTTTCTTCTCTCTCAAGAACAAATAAAAGGCTACCAGTGCATAAGATTAGGGGCCTAATTTATGAGAGCAAAACTAGGGAGAAGGGTAAGTGATCCAAATATGGCCATTGCTCCCATCAATATGATAATGCAATTGGCTCTGCAAATTTAGCCTGCTGGGGTGGAGAAAACTTCCTGACACCCAGAGGTGGCTCAGCAAACTTTCTTCTAAGCTTTAAAAGTGGTAGTACTTTCATACATGAGCTGTGTGAGTGCAGTGAATTTAAGCCTAAAACGCTTATGACAGCAAGCTGTCAAATTAAAAATTGTTCTGTCCTCTTTACTACAGAAACACTTAGCTTTAGTGCCTCATCTAGTAACAGAGAATTACCCAGGGCTGATCCTCAGGCTTTTCCCTGAACTCACTCTCCTCCACCTGCTCATTACAGCCACGGAGGTGGATCAGTTTCCCCACAGTCAGCTCCAAAAAGGATCTCATCTACTCCCTGCTCTTGCAAGCTATCTGAGTCACTCAGTGAACAAGATCTCATTAAAAGGAGCAAGGTTACTTGACCCTTCTGCTCCCAATAGGATGCCACTTCCAGCCCCTCCTTAGACCTTAGACCCTCATTACACTTGCATAATCTGTTCAACTGCTTTCTTTTGCCTGTAGCCCTCATTTAGGCTGGCCTGAAACAATTTTTTGCTCTGGAGAAGCACAAACTTTTCCTTATTATCTTTGCCACAAAGAGGAAAACAGGCATGACTCCACAGGAAGACCTGAAAACTCATATGACCTTGTTTTAATCAAGCTAGCTTAGACCCATTAGAAATGAAATCATATCTTCATAGACTTCATCTTCAATTAAGTAAGTCAGCAGTGCATCAGGCCCACAGCACTGCTGGCAGAAAGTGCTCACTGTGGTAAAAACAGACTGAGTGCATATTTCTGGGCAGCAATCATACCTCCAGCTGCAGTTTAGGGTAGCCCATGGGAACCAGGACCACAAGAACCCTTGCTGCTCAGGGTACAATGTTCTGTAGAGATCTTGTGTATGCCATTAGTTTGTTAGATGCCAGCTTGCAGCCAAAAGAATAAGTTCCACTTTTGCTGGTTCCTCACAAAAATACCATAGCTGTAATGCAACAAGCTTATCCACCATCATCTTTCTCCACAGCTACATGACAACTGCTCTGCTGTGTGATGATCTATGGCAGGAATCGTAGAAACATTTAGGTTGGAATAGACCCTTAAAATCACTGAATCCAACTGTAGAAAATTGAAGGACAGTAGCTGAGTTGAAGAAAAGCTCTGCAAAAAGACGACTTTATTCCCACCTTCAACAGATGAGTTTCTTGACCAAGCCCAATGTCCAACAACACAAATATTCGTGCCTGCACAGCTTGCGAGCCACGGTGGTGCTGGACTGGCCAAGGAAGAGAGTTTGATAGCTGAGAATATGAATGACAGCATTGGGGTGTTTGAGAAATTCTTCCATGTTCACAAGCAATAAGTTTGCACAAAGGGATTTCAACAGAAGGGACTGAGGGCAAGCACAGACAGTTCCAAAATAATCAACAGGAGCCAAGGCTGCCATTTCTCCACAGCACACTGTCAGTTTCTGGGACAAGTTAGCAGGGACACCTCTCACTAGACCATCAAGACCCCATCCAACCTGTCCTTGAACTACTCCAGGGATGGGGCATCCACAGCTTCCCTGGGCAACCTGTTCCAGTGCTTCAATCCCCTCATCATGAAGAATTTCTTCCTAATGTTTAATCTAAATCTTCCCCCTTCCAATTTAAAGCCATCTCCCCTCATCCTATCACTACTTGTCCTTGAAAAAGTCCCTCCCCAGCTTTCTTGTAGGCCACCTTCAGGTACTGGAAGGTCTCTATAAGGTCTCCCTGAAGCCTTCTCTTCTCCAGGCTGAACAATCCCAGCTCTGTCAGCCTGCCCTCATAGCAGAGGTGTTCCAGCTCCCCATGTCATCCCTTCCCTGTCCATTTCCCATCACAGCTGACCCAATGGTCAGTGTGAAAACACTAACACTAGCTGAATCACAGGTCCCCCACAACATGAGTTAATCAGTCTGCAGATAACAATCAGGGGTGTTAATATTCAGATATTCTTGCAAGACAGACAGCTATGATTCTCTTAAAATGCTAACAGTGACAGGAAAAAGACTTTTTAGTCACTTTTTCTAACTGCCTATTGAGGATTCTGATTGTGTTGAAAAAAACCTGCCCCTCTGGTGTTTGTGTGCACATCTAGTACAAGGGACACCTGGTCCCTCAGTGAAAATTGGTTTTTTCTTCAGTTGAAACACTAATATTTATGCACAAATGAACTAAAGGTTTCACACCACATCATACTAGTGGCATTTTTCAAATGCTATAACAGCATTTCATTCTTTAGCTGTTCTGTCTTCGTAGCCCATTTCTTTTCCTCTAAGAAAAATTTTCTAAGGACACAATTCTAACAGGCATATCGGATATGAACGCATGAAATATTAATGATTTTATTTAAATTCCTGACTGCCAACTTGCTTTTCCTAGCGGGGTTGCAGCAGTCAACTGCTGCTTTTTTTTCCCCTTTCCTAGAGCAAGTCTTGTACTCATTTGTAGCAGAGACTGGTGAGTCAAGTCTAATAGTTGGAAAGCAATAACAGCCTACAAACACAGGGAAGTGCAGAATGGGTATGTTTATCTGAACTATTACAACAGTTAATATTAATAATAAGACCATTAAAAAAAAAATCTGAGCTTCTAAGAAAATCCAAATGCTACAGATATGATGAGATCTTCCTTAGAATATATTTTGTGATAAAATGGTCATTCCCAGCTCTCTTCTGTAACACTGAGAGGAGTTTCCAAGTGCCTCTTAACCTGAGGTGATGAGCTGGTATTAGTGACTTCCCAGCAGGGGCGCTGCGAAGCGACGGTCGTTGTGTGACCCCTGCTGGCAGGAAATCAGTGATAATAAAACGTGAGAGGAAAAGATTTTTGCTTGCAATGAATGAATGACATGCTGTGACTAAATCAGTAAACTGCATAAATTAAATAATAACAGTAGAAACAAAATAAATAAATAAAAGATCCTGTCATTGTGTCACAGAAGACACAAATGAGCGAAAATTGTTAATTAAAAATATTTAGCAATTAACAACTGCATTTTATCAGGAGAGGACAAAAGCTTCTGCCTGCCCACCTCTGGACTAGACCTGTCCTGATGCAGCGTTCCTCATGCATGTCCCAAAGAGCCAATCCCTCCTGCGGTATACGACGTGCTGACAAACCACCTCCTTGTGAACCTAAGCCCAGAAAGCTTATTTTCTGTCCCCAGTGGCTGTGGCTAATATGGTTAGCATCCAAGCTGCTGCACAGGAACATTTGAAGAAACACATGAAGGTATCGTGTAAGTGCCTATCTTTGATAAGGGTACTAGAGTTTCCTAATGGTTTTGGCACTAATACTGGCCACAGTAAACTGGCTAGATGACCTCTGGAGGTCCCTTCCAGACTCAGCCATTCTGTGATTCTCTGATGAGCTACACCATGAAGGACTCCACGGGTCTTGATCTGAAACAATTTATTTTAACAAATTTCCACCTTTTAGCTGACTCGTGGTGACTTTCTAGAAGTGAACACTCACAGTATGTAGAAAATGCTTACAATTCCAGTATTGCTCATTTAATTAAATAAAATTACTATGTATTTGCCAGGATAAATGCATATGAACAGCCTGCCACTCCCACCCCCCTTCCCTCAAGTCTGCTTATTTATAGATCACAAGGGCAAATTTATCCTAGTTATTTGCTTGATTCATTGATCAGACTTTCCCTTTCTAAAATTCTATTTTACATACCTACCTCATGTTACAAACCACCATTTAAAAAGTTTTGCACATCTCACAATCCTAACTCATAAGGGTTTTTTCCCTTCCAGGTACATGTTCCCAACTGCCATCAAGACATGGAGGAAACAAGATGCATTTCCTAATGAAGATGGCCACAGCCACAAGCTGAAACCAGTTGTGTAGGAGTTACCAAGTAAGATTGCAGAAGAGAGGACAGAAGAAGCTGCAGGCTGTCAGTGCCGAAAGGAGACCCAATAGTGCTTTGGCTTCATTATTACAGCTGACCGTTTTGGTCTAGCAAAGTTACTTTGCATTCACTTTCCAAAATTTGACAATATGACATAGAAGCTAAGTGTTGTCTGCTAGAAACTCCTGAGTTAAAGCATCGCAAGACAGAGGACATACTGCAAGTAAGACTGGTGAAGGGTCTCATCAAAGATGTCAGTCATCATGTGAGTCCCAACAGCTGGAGTAGCAATTTGGAAGCAGTGAATTGCATTCAAAATAGAGCTGGCCCTCCACTCAGATTGCTGGAGAGATCATTTGCTTCTCATGTGTTTCTCTGCTCCTGCATCCACAGCTTAGATCTATAGACACTGAATACTTGCTTTCTACAACCAAAACAGACCTTTCAGAAAAAAGGCTGTGGAGAATGACTTATAATGGATGCAAATGTATGTAAATCTATGCCTGGAAATTGCTGGTCTTTAACAGCAAGCTAAGGGGCTTGGAAGCATTATAGCATTTGTATTTGATTGTATGTTTATCCAGACGCTGAATACTATTCTGACACACTGTTTGCAGAGCAAATATTTCTTTGTCTTAAAGACAGAAGCAAATATTTTGCAGATTTGTGGGCTTGCAGGCTATGATTATTAATGACTATCTTCAGTGTAACTTTTAGAACTGAAGTTCTTAAATATAACAAAAACAGGCAAGAAGAATTTATTTTTTTATTAAAACTATTAAGAAAGTTGAATTCAGGACAGGCGTACCTTGGCTATCCATAGCAGGCAAGAAAAGATTCATTTTATTGAATGAGTTCATAAAGGAAACAGTATTGTAACAATTTTTACTAAAGAAATTGTTGCTCTCAATCTAGATTATCCCAGAAGAATAAAAAAAAAATGTAAAAATGCTGTGTATTGGTGGGCAGAAAGAAAGTACCATCTGAGGTCATCTGGACAAAACCCACCTCACCAGAAGGAATCACAGAATCACAGAATAACCAGGTTGGAAGAGACCCACCGGATCACCGAGTCCAACCGTTCTCCCACCTGACCATGTGGCAGGGTCCCAGCCAGCATACAATACAGACGCAGGTCACCATAACATGACAGGAATTAGTCAGCCATGGTTTCTTTTGTCTCTTTTCACACTTCACACATTGTGCTTTTACAAATGCCTCATACCTTTTAGTTGTTTCTTGATGGTTTTAGCACTTTTCCTACCACAACATTTCATGTTGCCATTCCAAATCAATTCTACTACTCTACACTGAATTCTCTCCTTTTCTGACCTTTTCTTTTCAGAATGAATTAAGAGAAACACAAACAAGCTTATGACTCTGGGAAAGTGTGTCCCCATGCACAGCTAAGCAGCAATAGCTGCAGTACATTGAATTTACACTTGAAAGAAAAAAAGGTCATTTAAGTTGATTTTCAAGTAAATCTGTGCTTGGAAAACATGTTAGTTCAATTTTCAAGAATATAATAATGAGAGAGCAAGTACTCATCACTACAGCTCTCTTATTATCCTTTCTCTCTAAAAAACAAAAATGAAAATGTGCATTGAAACAGCCATCAGAGGGTGCATATACACCATCAGTTTGGCTCGATCCTTATTTCAGTCTTAGGTCCCTGGTACCCTAGCTGCCTGTGTTGTGTCCATACCAGCTCTGGAAGACCAAGCTCCACCCAAGCTCCACATGTGCTCCCTGAGGATTCAGCCGCAGCATAAAGGACATGGGCCAGACCTCATTAATTAGTCTGAAGGGACAGGCTTTCAGCTTACAAAAACTGTATGGATATACTCAAAATCTTTGTTTCCTAAAAGAGAAGGACTTACTGTTAAAATTTATACATTAATTCAAATGTGAAGGATGTTTCCATTTCTGCTGATAGATACTTTAGATAGATAAGAATGGACTTGCAAAGCATAAGACATTTTTAATTTGCTACTACAAAGACCATGAAAAAAGGATCAGAGGAGAAGAGCAACAAAGCTGGTGAAGGGGCTGGAGAACAGGCCTTATGAGGAGCGGCTGAGAGAGCTGGGGTTGTTTAGCCTGGAGAAGAGGAGGCTGAGGGGTGACCTCATTGCTCTCTACAACTACCTGAAAGGACGTTGTAGAGAGGAGGGTGCTGGCCTCTTCTTCCAAGTGACAGGGGACAGGACAAGAGGGAATGGCCTCAAGCTCCGCCAGGGGAGGTTTAGGCTAGACGTTAGGAAAAAATTCTTTACAGAAAGGGTCATTGGGCACTGGAACAGGCTGCCCAGGGAGGTGATTGATTCACCTTCCCTGGAGGTGTTTAAGGCACGGGTGGACGAGGTGCTAAGGGGCATGGTTTAGTGTTTGATAGGAACGGTTGGACTCGATGATCCGGTGGGTCTCTTCCAACCTGGTTATTCTGTGATTCTGTGAAAATATAAACGTGGTCATAACTTATATTGCTGAGGTACCAATTCAGTGAAGCATTTTTTTTCAAGCCAACATTGCAAATCTCATTTAAGGTTGCAAACTTGACAGTACATTTAAATGTTTGCATAAATCAGGACATAAAAGACTAATAGCATTTCTAAACTACTTATGTGCTAGTAATGTTTACACACTACATTCTAGGACTGTAGAACGTATCGTTGTTGATAGAAGAATAAAAATGGAAACTTCAGGGTCAGTAATTTCCACTTGTGTATCAATAGCACACACTAATTACACATCCACAGTTTTATTAGAATATTTACATTTTATATGTATGTAGGTCTAAATATATATGTAAACATATATGTATATAGAAAAATAAGGAGAAACTACTGCAATTTTATGGCTGAATATTTAAAGGGCTCACTGATTTTTTAAATTAACATCTTGGTGACCTAAGCCCCTTACTCTCAGCAGCTTGATGACATCCACCAGTCTCAAGGTGTAGTCAAGACTAGAAGAAAAATCTCACTATAAAGAAAGGAGAAACCCAAAGAAATCCAAAATAAAAATAAAGACAAGATCCTTAAGAAGGATTTCTTATGCTGTCATTACTGCTGTACTGAATAGATTAATAGCAAATCCATGCTGCTTGGCTCTAGCTGGGTCTAAGCCAGGTCCTGGATCTCACATAGTATCGCATCAGTTGGATACAGGATGATGTTGCAGCTGTGGTAGTTCTCATGATTGCTGATCTAGCCATGACTGTATATCTATGGTTATTAAAGAAATAAATGCAAACTTGTCTTGTCTTTTAGACTTTCTTAAGAAGGTCCAGCTACAGAAGGAATAAGGCACAAATTGTCATATCACAGAAAATGAGATAGAAAGAAATTTTCTCACACACATGGAGGTGAATTTATTTCAATATCATGTTTCCTAGGATTCAAACAGGTTCTAATATTTATTAACACCCTACAGAAGCTGTTCAACAACTTTGTGTCTTCACATGCATTTGACTTTTTATACAGGAAAACCATTTACACACACAACAGTTATATAACAGAATCCAAATAAAAGAAGACATCTGCTCAAGAATGTACAGCTTAAAGAAAAATCCAGTCTCCTCAAAACCAAAAATTCTTTGTCTTTGAGCAACTGCAAAAACACACAAGCTCCAGTTATCTTTAGACAACAGTATCTCACAAAAATCAAACCTGATAGTCTAAGCTATTTATAGTATCTAAGGTTATACAACTTCAGAAAGAAGTCAGTCATCAAGAAACAAAATCCTGCTCAATTTCCCCAGGGTATTTCTGAAGTTGTTTGATCTAGATAAGCCAAATTTAATAAGTTGAAATAAAATAACTGTAAATACAATCAGAAACATCTTTCTTTCACTAGGGGCCCAAAGCTGGATGCAGATATGGTGCAACATACCCTAAGTAAAATTGAATACTCACTTCCCATGGCATATTACAATACTTTCTGTGTGCTTTCTTGGGTATTACTACTGCAGTTTGCAATGTAGAAATAACTTGGAGAGTGGTGGAGGCTGTAAAATCTCCATCCTCAGGGTTTTTCAAGAACCGACAATTAAGTCCTAACAAACCTGGTCTTATCAGACAGCTGACTCTGCTTTGAGCAAGTGGCTGGACTAACAAGCCCCCAAGCTTTCTTGCAACCTGAATAATTCCATTATTCGATGGTAAAAATGATTAGATTTCTTCTCTTATGATATATATAGTGTTCTGAGACCTGAAAGGCTATGCATTCCCACATTGAAAATAAGTTCTTTTTGTGGTTTTGTTGTACTTTTTTACCTTATTTGTAACTCTGCTATGTCCAAAGGGGCAAGAAATATTCTCATCTGAAAGTGGAAATGCACTCAGAAAACTGATGTTACTTATACTATAAATAATTTCTTCTTTTCCTCTTAGAGTGTCAACAAAAGATGAATAAGCTCTAGTACGACCACCTGAGTAGACTTACAATTTCTGCAACCTTCCAAAATGGGAGATGGGAAAATGTATCAGAACTTCACCTTATGCTCTTGTCCTCTTAGAGGATCTGAATGTCCTCTGTGTCACAGAATAACTCGCATTCCTGTTGATCTTCTCTGCAGCCTCTAGTACTAAAAGAATTAATTTTCCCCTGCACCACCCAAAGTAAGTAACGTATGGAATAGCTCCAGAAAGAGAGGTACCTCTTTAGCTTAAAACACATGTACTTCCTTGAATATGCTTGATTTTTGCATTATAATTTTGCAAAGATGGAATGCAGAGTTTCATATTCTACAAAAGATTTTGTGAAGCAAACACAACTGAAAAGCTTTTAGTAGCTGGCAGGAACAGGAAGCTTTTCTCTACAGAGAAGAAACTGTTACAGGATAAAAAAAGGTTTTACAATGCAATCCAAAACCAAACAACATCCATTTCATTTCAAACTCCACCACAGTCTTTCCTCCTAAGTGTTTTGCAGAGCTTTGCAAACAGCAAAATAAGTTCAGTGCAGAGTAATCTTGGGATAAAAACTCTACTTCGGTTTGGAGTCAAAACACCATCACTGTTCTAACCGGCTCTTCAACTAAATCTGCCCAAAGTGAAATTTACAAAGAACTTTCCTCTGAAATTCTCCATTAGGAAATAGGCTTTTTTTTTTTTAATTTAAATCATTTGGATAAGGAAGAAAAATATTCAAGATATTCAAGCCATCTGAAACTGCTAACTTTACACAGCTTTGTCTGTGAAGGGCTATTGATCTAGTACCCCTAGGGCATCATACTGTTTTCTTTAAGATTGCAAAATATCTGATATGCAAAATAAACAAAACAGTGAATCAAACCAATACAGTTCAAGGAGTGAATTTAGACACAGCAGGACTAATTCAAAAGGAAACATTAAACTCAGTTTGATAACTAGAAAAAATTCAAACAAATAGGGAAAGTTGAAATATTTTCTTCCCCTTGCTGTGCCTTCACACACACATAGTACTGACCTTCAGCCATAACCTCCAGCACCACAACTCTCCATTCTCTTCACACTCTTTCGCCCTGCAGACAGTAACTCAAATCTTGTAACTCTTATCTATCTCTCTTCCCAAACGTTCCTCCACAATCTTTACCAATTGGAGTAACCATCTGCTTTCTCATTAAAATAATACTGTACCCAACATGGTCCTTTTCCAGCAATTTAACTGCATATATTTTATAAGGCAACTAATGCTATACCAGCTTTTTGCTGTAGACTCATGCCTTCACAACCAGCTGTGAAAACTGAAGCTAGTACCAGGCAGGTAAAGCCACATTTACTTCTGTATATATTGCCACAATTCAAGTCAACAATCCACATTATCATTTATGATCTTCATTACAATGGAGTTGTTCCTCTTAGTCTGAAGCAATGGAAGTGACATTGAGCACCAGTGCTCACTAGCTGCAATTCTGTAGGCAGACAGAAGCATTTCATATATACCACTTAGCCTTTTGACAGGCTTATCTGTGCACAGACAGCTTAAGAAAGAGTACATTTACCTCCTAGCATACCATTGGCAGGCCTCTGACCAAGGGAAACCGTATGATATCTAAGTGAAACAGCTTATATCGCATTCAGTTCTTGCTGAGCAAAGAGAAATTCAGCTTGCACGCCTCCTCAGAGCTATCATCCTTATTTCTGAGTACGTGAGTGCTCATGCTACCCTCTGAGACCCCCTGGGTTGTTTAGTAGCCACATGTGCCTGTCAGTGTTTATGCCACAGGCAGTGTCTATGTGCACATGCCATACGCAGGGATGTCTGTCCTGAGAAGACAGCAGAAGAGGGCAAACTTGTTTACAGAACAAAATCTTCCTCCTTAACCAGTGTTTGCACAAAAGGCTCCACAGGGAGATTTCTCCACATCAGCTTTCATTGAACACAGTTTTTCTTTCAAATAAGCTTATGAGTCAGAGTCATCATCCTGATATCTTGCCCCAGGTACCACAATGTCCCCTTTGTGCAACAGCCCATGTAAGTGCTGGGGTGTGCCACCAAGGCTGTGGACCTAAGGTCATTCCTGCATGGAAACAGGAGAAGCTGCCTCAGGAACCAACCCCCTGGCTTTGCAGTGCTGGAGACTGGGAAGGTGAACAGCTCCAAATACTTGAAAACCAGATCCCACAGGGTAAATGCAAAGAAGCAGTTTTTAAAAGAAGTTTGCAAAGCCTCTCTCTTCTTATTTATTTATATCTGGAACGGCACAAACCAGAGATTGAAACAGGGAAGTGTCATCAGGGAGTGACTGGAGACTAATAAATATGCTGCATTTCAAAGGAAAGAAGCCAAAACAAGGTGCTTTTTGCTCTGTGAATATTCCCTGTCGGTCTCATTAACTGTCAGAAATTAAGCAAAGATATAAACACTCTCCACACTGGCTTTCACTGCTGGGAGCATTCACATTGATGTCACCATTTCTGAAGTGATTCAGAGCAACTTGCAGGCAACAGTCAAATGAACCTTCCACTGAATAACACCAAATGCTCTCATTTTGCATTTTAATTATGTTCCCTGTACTGCAGCAGTAACTATGTGACCTTTCTTCTGAAGAGTCAGACAGAAAAGCCCAGGCATGGCTTTTATTTTGGGTTTTGATGAGTTCTCACAGTGACCCTGCTCACCCTGGGGAGAAATGGGCCAAAAGTTGTCCTTTGTTGTTACTGCTTTTTAAACTCCTAGGAGCTTGGGGAACACTCAGCTTGACAGTTATTGTTTTTAGGAATCTGACAGGCTCTTTTTCAGCTCATCTCTTCTGGCACTAGGATAAGAGAGGGGTTATGACAGAACTCCTCTTTTATTTCATATCCCACACCTTTGAAGCACAGATACTCAGAAACACATGAGTGTCTAACAGACCAAACAGACACCCAGGCAGTCCTAGGAGCCATCCAAACAGTTTTAAAATTTCAAATGAACTATGGATGGTGAATACACATGGGTCACACTGAACAGCTACAAGTACAGGAATCTATCCTCTGATAAATTCAGTCTCCCTACACTTAAAAATTAATGTTCTTTATAAAATTAAGGGTCTACCAGCCCAGCTGAGAAACAGCCCAGAAACTATGTTCTTTATGGCATTGAGCTTTTCAGTATCCCACTGTACCTGGCATTACTGCTCCACAGGGAAGGTGATCATGAATAGTTTTCATCAGCAAAAAGAGAACAGCAGGATGAAGAACAAAAATCTAGGGCACAGCACCACTGTGGATAAGATGAAACCAAACAAGTTCACTGCTGTTTTGCCATTTCTCAACTTGTTTCAAAAAGCAGTATTAGTCATTTACAAATTGTTAAAAGGAAATAAAATGTAAAAGCTGAATTACATGACTGTGGCAGAAGCTCAGTTAATGTAACCTCTGCTATATTAATCTACCTAATAGAAGCAATATAAAAATATCTCTGAAAAAATATGATTAAGCCTATTAGAACAAATTATCTTCACAGTGCTCAAGGAACCTATTAAAACAAGACAAAAGGCAAGTCTAGAAAGGCCTGCTCTACTCTTGATATGGACATCATGCTCTTATCAGTCCTAAGGAGAACTGTGTCCCCTGATAGCTTGGATTCCCTTTGGGTTTACCCTTACAAGTCATGTAGGCTGGATCAGAAATTCTTCTGAGAAAGAACAGTTTGACAAATTCTGTGTAACTGGCTTTTAACTTGGAAGAGGATACCCAAGCATAGTTACAGTCAGAAGTTAAGAGCACATACCAAAGGAACAGCTTTGCCTACAATCTCCATCAGCTGCCAAGCGATTGGTCTTGGTTTTGTCTGTTTGCAGCAACGAAGAAATGAGCAGTGAGAATTTTTTTTAACACTTTAAAATGTAAAAGATACTTATGGTACAATTTTGTTTTCAGAATCCAAGCCAGAGTTTTACAAAGTCCTGTTCTACTATGGCTTTATAAATAATAGAGCTTTAAAAGTCCTAAAAGCTCCATTTTAAAATAGCTTGGACTGATTTCTTTAACAAGTGAACCTAATTGGATATGCTAAATGTTATCTCAGCATTTCCTCCAGCACAATTTAAACAGGTAAGAAAAAAATCTGTGACGAGCAGCTCGAAACAAAATGAATAATATTACTGCAAATGAAAACATAAAGTTTAGCCTTGTCACTCTTTTTGTTGCTTCAGCTGCTAAGTAGAAAAAGATCTTTGAACCAAGCAGGAAATCCCATGTTGTGGCTGGAAGAATCATAGAATCATAGAATCACCAGGTTGGAAGAGACCCACCGGATCATCGAGTCCAACCATTCCCATTAATCACTAACCCATATCCCTCAGCACCTCGTCCACCCGGCCCTTAAACCCCTCCAGGGAAGGGGACTCAACCCCCTCCCTGGGCGGCCTCGGACAGGGACCAATGACCCTTTCCATGAAAAATTTTTTCCTAATGTCCAGCCTGACCCTCTCCTGGTGGAGCTTGAGGCCATTCCCTCTCGTCCTATCCCCTGGCCCTTGGGAGAAGAGCCCAGCTCCCTCCTCTCCACAACCTCCTCTCAGGGATTTGGAGAGAGCAATGAGGTCTCCCCTCAGCCTCCTCTTCCCCAGGCTAAACACCCCCAGCTCTCTCAGCTGCTCCTCTTCTTCTCCAGCCCCCTCACCAGCTTCCTTGCTCTTCTCTGGACAAGAAGCTCATGTATATGGAGTTTACCTGCATATCATCTGTGTAAATAATACATTCTTGTCGCCCAGCTTTGTGTACACCAAACAGATGAGTTTTATGATAAGTTTTAAGAAACCACTTCCTCTGAGGAAAACACCCAGCAACCACCTCATCCAATATGGATGCACACTGCTCCTCCATTCTCATCAGCTGTCGTTTCATGAGAAAGATTGTTAAGGTACCGTACCCTTCCTAATCCAGTAAGCAGTGACAGGGTGTTAGAATCATAAATTAGTTTGGGTTGGAAGGGACCTTAAAGATCATCCTGTTCCAACCCCCTTGCCATGGGCAGGGACATCCCACTAGATCAGGCTGCCCAAGGCCCCATCTAACCTGGCCTTGAACACCTTCAGGGATGGACCATCCACAGCTTCCCTGGGCAACCTGTGCCAGTGCCTCACCACTCTCATGGTGAAGAAATTCTTCCTTATGTCTAGTCTAAATGTGCCCCTCTTCAGTTTATACCCATTGCCCCTAGTCTTACCCCTAGTGTTGGTAGGAAAAGTCAAGCCTCAAACATATGCAATATAATATGTGTGTAGTTTTAGCAGCGAAAAAGCAATCTGTGTAGAAATAGAAACCAGAAGGGCTTAGGTGCATATATATGAAGATACTGGCCAGAGGCAACTCTAATTTAGATGCATTAAAACAAAATTGTATTTTATTTTATTTTATTTTATGTACCCACAGGGCTACAGTCTACAGGATGAAGCAATGCAGCACAGGACAAACTGATGAGTACATGGCAGCAGTGTGCTTGGCTTCCTGTACAGGGTGGGGAGGGATGGTGATAGGTTTGGGGAATGGGTGGGATAGGGTTGTGGGGAAGGCAGCTCTGAGGTTGACTGCTGGATACATTTTTAAAGGTGTGAGAGTCTGTATCTTGTTTGTGCAAATACGAGGAAGTTACAGAAAAACTTGCACTGCTACCAGATGCTACCCAGAGCATTGTGACTATGGTGCCTTTTTGCTTGAATCCTTAGGTAAACACTTGGCACTTTCAGAGCAAACTTGACTGGCAAATTGTCAGACATCCCTGAAGATTTTTCAGGCAGTATTTTCTCTGCCATATCTTAAACCAGAGTACAGCAAAATGTGTAATCATAAGGGATGTGCTCTCTTCTCCACCTAGAAATGTCAAGCTCAGTACAGTGGGCTGGAATAGTCCTGTGATATTTCCTACCCCTTTGTCTTGTTTCTTCAGGATTTGCTTATCACAAAGCTCTTTGTGCCATGCAGTCTGCTGTTGAACACACCAGTAGGTTGTCAGGATAGTGTATTATTGGATATGCTGCCTCCAGAGAAAGGAAGCATTAGAAAGAAAGACCTCAGTAGGTTTAAGTTCTCATTATTTAGAAAATCAAAGCAAGCTAGCAGACACAAAAGCAAACGTAGCAGATGGAATCCTTCACTGTATAAGATGTGCCTTTCCTTCAATAACTAGCCACACAGCTCATGCATTCATCCCCATCCTTCTTTACAGGTATCATCTCTTCTTGCTGGAGAGGAAAAAAGGAAGGACACTACCGTTAAACTCTTGTGCAGGCAGAGATAAGATCATTGTCAAAGACTAGTACCAGACACCTAATATTTATTTATTGACTACAGATGGAATGAGTCTACTAGAAGTTCAGCAAAACCTATGTAAGCAAGACCTGAGGTTACTGGAACACAAATTAATGATAAGCCTTGTTATTGAGCTTCCCTCTGTAGTAAGTGAAGAGAGGAAGAGACTGAAAGAGATATTTCCAGAGGATAACATGCATGTTTTTGGATGGGGAGACAGCATGAATCGCCTAGAGGCACCTAGTTCTCCCCAAAGCATGTAAAGTGCACATAAGCAATAGCCTTAGACTTTGTGACTGGGTTAAACTGTGTGTGATAAATCTAATCCTAACTCTTGTTAATGTCTTCGAGATCCCTTTCAAACTTTCTGTAGCTAAGTATCAAACAGCCAAAGACTTCCCTTCATTCTCTTACAGACTGCATATTGGGAAGGGAAACTATGCTTCACTTAAGTGGACAGGATGAAGAGATGGGCTGTCTGGAACTTCATAAAGACCAAATGAAAGGTCTTGCATCTGGAGGAAGCATGGAGTCCCCCACAAACTTCTCCAATGTGGGTCCTTCAAATGGGCTCCCGTTCTTCATGAACTGCTCCAGCATGGGCGCTTTTCACTGGATGTAGTCTTTCAGGAATAGACTGCTAAATCATGGTTCCCCTGTGGATTCACAAGTCATGCCAGAAAACCTGCTCCAGCGTGGGCTACTATCCATGGGGTCACAGCCTCTTCTGTGCGCCCCCACCTACTCTGGCACTGGGTTGTCCATGAGCTGCAGGTAGATATCTGCTCCATGATTGCTTATCTCATGTATTCCCACTCCTCTCTTTCAGCTACTGATGTGCAGATTTTTATTTCCCATTCTTAAACTAACGTGCTATCACTGTTGCTGATGGCCAGCTTTGGCCAGCAGCAGGCCCATCTTAGAGCTAACTAGCACTAGTTCTATCAGACATGGAGGAAGGTTCTGGCACCTTCTCACAGAAATTATGGAAAATTCCCACCTACTCTGCCAAGGTAAATACTGCAGAAACAATTCCATCATGCCTAGAACATTTTGGAAAGTCAGTAGAAACATCGAAGTGTTCTACATGGAGAGAAACACAAGTCTTGTAGTAATATGTCAGAAATAACCTGAATATAGGTAAATAAAGATAAGAATCTGCTTTTAAGCTGAGAACATATAAAATATTCGTTAAGAATTTCTTCATTGTATGCCCCAGTACTAGACATAACCATTTTTAAATGCTTTTAAAATGAAATAAAATAAAAATAAAATGCTATAATAGAAAACTATGAATAGGTATGTTTCAAATGTTAACAAACAAAATGGAACCAAAACAAAATTATTAGTGATTGGAGAGGTAAACAAAAGGCTAAGATATGAGAAATAAAACAATAAGGTTTCTAGTGATAATTAAAATCAGCTCTCACAAAAACTTGGTGAAAGATGTGCCCCTTTGTCTTCTTTTAAAGAAAACCCATTTACAAAGGCCCTGGAATTAATGACATTACATTGTTTTGCACAACAGCACAACTGAATTTTGCAGCTCTCAGATAGCAGTATATCTTTTGCAAAGCATAACCTGTAAAAAATTAGTTTAATATAATATACTTGTCACTTCTCTAAAAGATGACTTTTCAGTAAATAAAAAGGTAGACGAACTAATATTTATGAAGTGACAGCAGCACAAGTTTGACAGCCTTTTATCACGTTGTTGCTGACAAAATCTATTCAGTCATCCTGTTTTAAAAATATTATATTGAAATACGGCATTCTATTTCCATTGAGGTGAATGATTAAGTGATTCTGCTTAACATTGTTCCGTACTCTGTCATGAAGTAGGTCATAAGTCTGCACATCTCTGAACAGGGATAGATACAGAATTATATGTAGGTAACATTTAAAAGTACGTTACCTAATAAAAAGAGTAGAACATATGCCCTTCCTTCAATAACTGCTCCTTACTACTTTCTAACAGTATTTTGGAGTATTCAGCATGCCACTCCCTTAAGAATCCCTGAAAATCCCAACCTGATTTTTTAGAAGTTCTGTGTCTTTTGTGGAAAACCAAACTACAGGCAGGGTTTGGCATAGCTACCATAAAAGTGGCTCAGCTCTCAGAGACCTTTCATTAACTGCACAACACATTTCTCAAAAATGTTAGGAATGGAGAAGAAACAATAACAGTAATTTCAAATAAAAATTATTCAAACGAAAATAATTTCATTTGGAAATTAATCTGAAGCACTAGAAGAGTTTACAAAGGCAAAAGGAAAAAAAAAAATCTCTCTCTTTTTGCTTAATCTGTTGCTAATATTCCACACATTTATGTTCAGTGTCACAGTTTTAGCCCCAGATCCCTTTCTCTCGCACCCCCAAGGAAAGCAGAGAGGGATATGAGAGGAAAAAGACTTGCAGGTCAGATACTAATTCTACATCTTTAATGAAATGATGATGATAATAATAGCAATAATAACAATGAGGAAAATAATTAGAAAGTAATAAAACATATACAAATACATGAGATCATGCCCCCACCCCCTGATGACTATATGTCACCTCAAATAACTGCAGAGCAGGCACACAAGGGAATGGGTCCATGGCTAGGAGGCAGCTGAGCTCAGAAACCGGATTCAGGAATGCATGTATTGGGCATCAGGAACAATCAGACAGACAAGTTCCTCACTGGATGCTAGCCACTGCAGAAGAGGTTTGAGACCCTCGTGATCTCTCAATTTTATACCACGCATGGCGTATATGGGATGGAATATGCTGTTAGCCAGGGTTTAGGGTCACCTGCCCTATTCGCCCCTCCTTGCAGGTGTGGACCCTTTTCCACCAGTTCAAGGATGGCCTTGGTTACTACAGAAATAAGTATAAGCATTGCCTTCTTTGCATACTAATGACTTGCATTATCACTTTGGGAGGATACTGCCTCAAAAACATACAGTTAGCTTTCAGAGAACAGTTATTTAGAACGACTGAGTTAAGAGGCAGAACTGACTCAAATTTAGTTCAAACCACAACAGTCCAGCCATCACTGAGTTTAGTCCACTCTGGCTTGTATAATCTTTTTGTTTTACAGAGACAATTTATTTAAAGCTTGGTAGAGCCTTCTTGTGTCAAGCCTTGCGTGTGACAACAGAAGTGCTATGGCAGAGAAGTCTGTGTTGGTAGACGCTGTTTTCATAACTAAAGCTAGTTTAGCAGTACAGATTCTTCCACCACCTTCCTGACAGTTGACTATGAATTTGCTAAGAAATGAATGTGCAAAGGTATTTCAGAATACATTGAGTGGTAAAAGAAATTACATGACTTATGACATTGGTGGAGCAAATGAACAGTAAAAAAATAAACTAAATCTATCTGAACATGCCATTATTGATTTTTATTATTATTACATACAATTCCAGAATTCTCATCAACTTATAGAATGTTTTTATCTTTTTGGAGATAGTAGTGGTTTATGCTCTCTGGTTTAAACAGGGACACATCTATTTTATGCAGTCTTCAAAAAGTGAAAGGCTGAAATGTAATAACTTAAGAAATTTAACTTCTCTCCCCAAACCAATGACGGAATGTCTGTAATAGCAGGAAATGGGAATCCTGCAGAAGCAGTTTATAGCACACATGGGTGAAGAAGCTATTCTTGTTTACAAAGAGTTTCTCTGTGGTAGACTTAGGTTAGATATTAGGAAGAAATGTTTTCCTGTGAGGGTGGTGAGGCCCTAGCACAGGTTGCCCAGAGAAGTCATGGATGCTTCATCCGTGGAGGTGTTTAGGGCCAAGCTGGATCAGACTTTGAGCAACCTGATCCAGTGGGAGGCGTCCCTGCGCATAGCAGGGGTGTTGGAATTGGATCTTTAAGGTCCCTTCCAACCCAAACCATTCTATGCTCAATGGTACCAGAGATGCCATGTTTTCTGTTATATATAAGAAACTTCTTGTTTCCTTTTTGGAGGTGGGGTCACAGTCAGAGAAAAATAGAGTTTGATATGAGTTGAAGTAATCAACATGCTCAGTAGTCTTTGACAGGAGGTGAAGAGTGGATCCATATCTGAGAGAAGGTTGCTGTGCAGTATAGATCTTTAGTAATTCCACTTTTTCGTGACAGAGAATGGAACAATGGTTAATGTGTTTCATGAGATAACATCCTGCAGGCCTTTGCTGCTCATTCCTTGTGATGCTCAAGAACTACTGTGAAGATAACACTGATCAGGCATTTCATGCCACAGGCAGGCGCAGCGGGGAACTCAATCTGAGTTAATTTGATGAAGAAGAGAGTGGAGGATGAAAATACAGTGAATCTTCTGAAGTGACCAAAAACAGGATGATACAAAAAGCTACTAATGAGCTATCATCTAACTCCCTTGTCTGAAAAACAGGTGCCTGGTCTGAGCTTACAGATTAAATACTTTTCTCTAGTCAAGAAGGAGCAACTGGCTATTCCCCATAGGCAACTCCTTCTAGCTTTATTAGATATTTGTCTCGAGATGACTAAGAATTGCTGTGATGACTAGGATTAGCTGCCCAAGTCTAGCTGAGATGGATCCTTCCCTTATTCAAGTACTGAAACAGAAGAGGCAGCTTCGTGGTTACACTCCGCAATGTGTGTTGGCAGGGCAGCCTTACCAGACAAGCTCTCTATGGAGCATGGAACTTTGTGTCAAGCACTTGTCTACTGTGATTAACACTTCTGTGTGGGCCTTGCAGTCCAAGGAGAGAAAATGACAAACATCTCACTCAGATGTGTGGTCTCTTCTGCAAAAATCACTCTAACAAGCAAATAGCTTGTTAAAATAAAAGCTCTCACTTGACAATGAGTGTTTTATGGTGTTGGCAATGTTTTAACAAACTGCTAGAAGAGCATGAGATGAAAATGCCCAGGGAATATTGCTTAGTTTGCCTGTCAGCAGGTCAGATGGGCCTCATGAGGAGGAGGGAAAGGCTGCCTTTGGTAGGAGAGGGATAGACAGGAAATTCTGCACAGAGAATGTGACACACTTATCAGCCCATGCAGAGATAAGACTACTTACATTTGTACACCATGTTTCTTCTGGTTTCACTTACAGCAGAGAGGCAAATCCCTCTGCTGTAAGTGAAGGAGAGGCAGGCCCTTGCTCCTGGCTTTCTTCACAATAGGTCACCACAGTTCACATTTTAACTCTGCAGAGAAGGAATATCTTGTTCATCCATATGCAAACACAACATGTGCACACTTGAATGCTCACACTGACACATTCTTTGTAAAACCCCGAAAGAGATTTTTCTTCACTTTCTTAGTATATGAAACTCATGATGGAAGCTCACAAAGATAAAAAACAAGCCCTGTACATATTTTCCTCTTTGGGCTAGGAACTGTCTTTCAGAAATGACCCATTAGTGAGCATATGCTCAAATTTAAGCAACGATGATCCTAGCAACATAGATACTTCAAGGTTTTATCCAGGTTTTAAGTCTCAAAACAACTGACTAGAGCTCCCAAAACATCTTTTGCACGGATCCAGAGTATGCAGACTGGTGGGACTGCAAACGAACCCAGAAAACTCAAAAAAGAAGCCTACCCAGTGTTGTACTGTTGTAGTTAGCATCCATAGTGTTTCCATTCAATCTCTAAACAAGCAAATGGTAATTAAGATGCTGTCTTTTTAGAGAGCTCTGATGTAGTAAGCAGTCTTGGTTGGAAGTGTTTTGTTGCAGGGATTACATTACAAGCTTTTCAGTTGGTTCTGCAGAACAAAGCTTCTACATCTTTAACCATCTCTTGCTTATGTAAATGTCTCTTTGTTCAATTATTTGTTTGAGCAGTATAATTACAACTTCTAATATTTCTTCCTCCCTGAAATGTCTGGGTACAGACTGAAGATTTTGGCATAGCTAGAAAAATATATTAACCAAAATTATCCAATGTTTTAGCAGTTCAAAGAACATAACTCACAACAGAAAAAATTGGTTGAAATGGCAAGAAAACTAAAATCATCTGATTAAAACACCACTAACTTCTTCAGGCCCACAGTATCCCAATGTTTTTTGACTGCAGTGTTAGGACTTTCTCCTAGGTGATTGCTGTTGTTTTCAATATACCCTTTTTTACTGGACTTTATAGAATATTTATATTGTTCTTGACATTTTGCTGTTGAAAAGTCTCATCATGAAAAGCAGCTTATTCTGTCACATATGGAAGGACCATTAAGAGATGTGAGGTATTAATTAAGTTGCAGTTGATTGTAAATTCAAGTCCAGCCAGGTGGGTACCTGAGAGCAAAGTCAACAAAGGCAACTAGTATAATTAATCTGATACAGAATACATACTTTTCTATTTCCAGATTTACTCTGTGAATTTGAGGGACAACAAATGAACAGGTATAACCATAATAAAGGCCAGAGACTTACAAACCCAGTAAGAAATACATCCTGTCTTTTAGGAAACCAAGAAAAAGAAAAAAATAACCAACTCTGAAAATGCTCGATTCAGTTGCTAAAAAGATTTGTATAATTTTCAGAAAAACCTTGCTGCTTTACTGATATTTAAACCTTGGTAGTTTACTGATATTTATCACAAGTACTAATGTGATGGGCTATAGGCTGAGCTGCTGCCACTCGGGTAAAATTCCATTGACTTGACCAGAACTATTTATGCTCAAAGATTCGGATAACTTTCTTTTTGTTATTTACAAAAATATCAAGCATTGGAACTCTTACTATAGCAAACCTTTCTATAACTAGTATGTATGCTAGCTGAACAACATTAAATAATAGCTTATGCTACCATATGCTACCTTAATTACAGCAAAATACAGTGCTGGGTACTGTGAGCTGAAAGTAAGAATCATGATTGCATAGGTCTTCATATAGGATGATGATGCTATACATTGTGAGACAAGCTTTTTATAAATCTTGCTCCACAAAAACCATTCTGCTTTGATCTCACTAACCATTTGTGCTAGGTAATCCATTACTTCATGACATTACCCAAACAGCCATTCAAATCAGAAAAGCCACAGGTGCTTTATTCTGTGTTATAATAATCTTACCATTCCAAATGTCAAAATCAATCATTAATGTGTACTCTGAGTGATTGCAGCTGATTGACTCAGGTAGGGATTTTGAAAATGCACTCAACAGCTCAGTCAAAAATAGAATTTGATGATACGCTGCTGATTTTTAAAGTACTGATCACAGCTTTGAGGATGCTGTGCAAATACCTTAGAATAACATATATTCAAATCAACCATAAATACTCAAGCAACATTTACATTTTGCCCTGCAGATATTAAACTGATTCATTTGAAAAGTAAATAAATTAGAAGCTGGCATTAGGAGAAAAACAAAATTTAGCCACAATTCACGCAACAGAATTTCATAAGATTGATTTACATAACTTTAGTAGAGTTGGAGTTACTGCATACATCAGGCAGATTTGGTGGCTGATGCTGAAGACTGAACAGCTGGTACAGGGTTTACATTCCCCATCCTCATTGGCAGATTCTGGCTCAACAGCATGTGCTGTTTTTCATCCCCTCTGCACTTTTATACACATGATGCAAATTCTGGTCTACGTTTGACACAAAATTTCTGCCTCCTGTCCAGTCACTCTGATCTGTATTCTCTCTGTTGGCAAAAAGGACTGTGTAGGACAAGGACTGTAAAATCAATGGGCTTCCCTGAGAGATGATTTTTAGACTTACATGTGTGAGTGAAATAATACAGATTTCCTCTTACGGCTCACAAAATAATTTTAGTTAGGATAACAGCATAAGCAGTGAATTTGCAAGAAGTAGAGAGTGCAGAAGTCTCATGTGAAATACAGCAATGTACAGCAAAATACTGTACTAACACTGGAGATGTTAAGTGAAGTGAAGTGAAAGAATAAAACTCATAAAGCATAACCACAAACATTCTTTTTCTGGTCATGTAGAAAATGATCTCTTCTCTTCCTTTCTCCCTTTAGACCCTTGTCTAGCAGTAGATACTATGCAAAGCTTGCAAGACAAGATACTGTACAAAGATCATGCTAAAACTACAGCTCTAGTGAAGCACAAGAATTTTGACATTACTAAACTACGTGAAGTGAATCAGATGGAAAACAAATTAAAAAAAATGATTTCAGCACACTGATGGGTTCCTGACTCATACTGAGAAATGTTGAATGGCAAATCCTATTTGTTTATACATTTAGCTCTGTTTATGATTTCACCATACATAAAAAAATTCAAAGAAAAATATTGAAATTGTATTTTTTAAAGGGTTTAGATTTGTATTGTAAGCTCACATAAACCCAGAAAAAAAATGCTGCTACATGGCTTTGAGATGCCCTATTGCATTAAAGGGTTAGAAATTTGTAACCAAAGCCATGTGGGCAAAGCTCTGGTCATTTCAGGCTTCATGTGGGCACTGGGTTTGGTATCTAACTATCCAGTCTCAGCAAGATCAGAAATAAAACCAAACTGAAAAGCACAATGAGGTAAACTGCAAAGCTTAAGGTAAGTAAACTGTAAAGTCTAAGGCAGGTAAACTCTCATCTGAAGGTCTCTTCAGATACAAGAGCAATGCTAACCTTCCATTGCTGTATACACACAAAGATTAATGTTCCTGCAGTATTTCTTCCTTCCCCACCACTCCCTTTGGTCATACAATGTAATTAACTGTTTAAATTAAGAAAGGGCCTACTTTTAATGTAGTAATCTAAGAAAATAAAGCTTGTTTAGTCATGTTGTGTGTTTGGCCCTCCCTTTAAGGGGTGGTTCTGCTCTCCATTAGACACCAAGAACTCCTCTATTAGGGGTGAGAAAGCAGGGAAGAGATGAGGATAAAGAAACATTCAAAACCGGGCTGCTTCCATTCTATTTTGCACAGAATTGCTTGCTTCTCATGTTTTCATTGACAGGTGGTCTTGTTAGACACAGTTTTCATCCTGAATAAGACTGTAACACGTGCACATTTGCAGAGTTAATTGGAACTATACCACTGAAAAATACTTTTTCCTGTGCCCCTTGGGCAACTGAGTGACTAAGGCTCTCTTCAGACCATGCCTGGGTCTCTCTCCCTGAGGCTTTCTACATCCTGCAGGTGCAATGTTCTCCAGAAATTGCAAGCTGTCATTGCAAGAGTCACTGCAGAACAAGTCAAAACAAGACTGTTTAGTCCCAAAAGTTGATTTCTGACACCTCAGGGAAATAAATTATGTGCTAATTGCTGGACAAGTGGCTACCTTTCCATCAGTCTATATCTCCAGAATCTGCCTGGAATGGCTGGTGTCCAATGAAAGCTGGAACTTCTCGTAAGAGAATTATTCAGACTTCGTAGCACATTTGTTTACTTGTCTTTTTACATTACTTGTTTATTCAGTCAGTCACTAGTTTATGGCAAAGTATAGTTCACTGAAGAAAGATACACTATTTAATTATCTCTTATCATCTTTCACAGTCCAAGCCCCCTGGCATTTCCTCAAAATACTATGTGACAATTATGCTTTGTGCCACCTCCCAACCTATGCTTATCTGTCCTTGTGTGGTAAAAGAATACTCAGCAGAGTCCTTTGCTGCTATCAGTCACTGGCAGAAAGACCACATTCCAGGAGCAAATATTTATTTCACTGTGAAGCAGCATGGAGAGATTTATTTCCTGTTGGTTTGTATGATAGTCCTGACTGCCTAAACCACATTTAAACAATGTTGGCTATCTGACAGAGGCTTGTATTTCTTGATTTTGCAGTGGTCTCTCTCAATGGCTACAGAGACATTTCATTTAAAAACACTGGCCGCTTGCACAACTGCACTCCATTAATTTCCAGCAAGGCGACACCTGAGCTGTGGGCACTGAGCAGAACATCTATGGCACCAGAGATGCTCTCCCATGCCACTCTCCACACAGTACAAAGACAGGCTCCCAGACACACCATCCTTTTCATGGTTCCTGATGAGTAGGGGGCAGATAGGCTTTTTTTTTTCTCTGCCCCACAGAGACAGGCCCACTATGGCTAGGCAATGCAATGAAGCAGACTTTCCTGCTGTCATCTGACATGCTGCTTAGAGCTGCGCAGTGGATGCTGAGATCTACCCCCTCACATGGCACCATTGATCAGGCACGCTCCATGCCTCCTGAGTAGATGGCGCAGCATATGCTGTTAGAGAAAAAGTCTGCCAGGCCTTGAAATTGATGTTTTTAGACCACAAGAAACCTACACAATTAGTATTTTTGAGCGAAAGAAAAGATGGGTTTTTAAGATGGTAACTCAAAAGCAGTTTTCATTCCTTTGCTCTATAGGTGCTCTGCCCCACCCCAGGTAAACAGTTACTAATGCAACAAACTCATTGTAGCCCACTTACAAACACAGCTGGGCGATCTTCTCTCCAGTGCCAGGAACACTTGCCAACTTCCAGCAGCATAGGAGCTTTAGCAAACCCCAATGAACCCCAACTCAGAAACATGGGAATTACTCTTTTCCCCTTCATAGTACCATTCCCAGACAGTCATTCCTTGTCTGCATGTACCAAATCTGTACAGATGACAGAGAAATGTGAATGACAGAACATTAATATGGGAAAAGTCATATGCGACCTATAAAGAAGCAATAAATGATGCTCTCATTTTCATGGTAACTGTGACTCAGTCCCCTGCCTGCTGCAATGAAAGGAAATATCCTTTCAACACACCACCAACTTGGGCCCATTTTCCCTCTCACCTGTTTGCCCTTTTGACTCAGGTCCTATTAGCTTTGGTAGAGGAAGGCACTCAATCAAAGTCAGCTCCACCTCCTAAGTGCAGCTAGGGCAGTGCTGTCCCTCCCTTCCTCCTTATCAGGGGGGAAAGATCAGTCCTGGCTGCAGTGGCTCCACCAGCAGTGGCAGTTGGTGGAGGGAACGATGCACCTAGCAACATGCATCACACTATAAGGACCAAGCAGCTTGCTTCCTGGAACCTCTAGTCAGATGAGAGCATGAGAGAGGGGAGCAATTAAATCGCAGTGACTGGTCTGTTAATTTTGTATTATCCTAGCTCTGTTAAATGAAACATGGGTGTTGATACTTGCTAATGAACGCACATTCAAGAACTATTTTGGTAATATTTGCTAAAGTGCATATGTTTAAAAAATATTCTACAGCCACTGTTAATTTATAGGTACCAGGTAAAGCATTCATTTGTTTACTATGTAGATTATAAAGAGAAAGGTGCATATATAGGTATGTGTGGTTTTTTCATGCATATAAGTAAATACAACATGTGAAAGAACTACATTGTTCAATTTAGTTAATGAATAGGATTTATCTCATTTCAGAAAAAATACGTATTGATAAGATTACCACACAGGAAATAATTAACAATGGTAAGAATTCAGAATAATAGGTAAGCCTTCTGCATATCTTGAAAATATTGATGCCAAAAAAAGCATTTGATTGCTTTCAATTAGAACTAGCTCCAACCCACCAGTCACTTGCACTTCAAGGAGATTAGCAGTCATATGCATGAAAAAAATCTCCTTTTATTAAAAAAATAGGTTATGGTTTCAATTCTGATTTTTATTTTTATTTTTATTTAAATTAGTCCCAGGAAAAGTTGTATAAATATGAAAAGCCAGAGGTAATGTCATGAAAGTAAGATGCAAAATACAGCAACATTCTGCTTTTCATAAAATAGAACATAAGGGGTGTGCTAGTCAGCAAATTACCACTTAGGTTTTTTTCCTGAGTTGTTTTCCCACTCAGATTGTCCATTTGTTCTTTTTAAGCTACTACTTCAAGTCCATTTAATTATATGATTGCATTAGTTACATCGATAGCAATGCATTTGGCATTAAAGTGAAAATCATGTTCAGAACAGAAGTTTTAAGTAGATCTCCATATAGCATTATAGTTCCACTAGTTATTTCAAAAGGCTTTTGAATCATCAAAGGTTAATTGTCAACATGACACTCACATGATCAAATGGAATAAATATGTCACGTTGACTTGCCTCAGCAATAACGATCTAAGCAAATCCTAGATTATTGCACTTGCTCTGAATCAGCCTTGGTATTGAAAGCAGGTTCTTAAAACACTATGATGAAATTATCTGCTTCTGTCCCAAAGATTATGGTAATGTTGTTCTAGATAAGTGGAACACTAAATACAAGCTGTCAGTATATGAAGGTATTGCATTGATTTAGCAAAGCATTTGCTAGATTGGGAAATCCCATGGGTTTTCAGCTCTTTCTGAGGCATTTTGCTTATACGAAGTCAAATTACTCAATCTGCCACAGACCTGAGCCCCAACACTCTTGGCAGTGTTTTATTTGGATGTGGGTGTGGTATCACTGAACCCTACCAGCTGTTGCTGTCAAGGCAGCTGTGGCATACACAGGACAGTGAAGACATTTGAAGGGGTCCTTGGTGATGACAGGCAGATACCTGAGAGTGGATAAGTACGGGCTGAGCAGGTAGAATTCTGCTTCTAACTATCACTCCACATCCCACACTCTCCAGCCCTCCGGTGAACCCATGTTAAGCTTTAATACCTAATTATTTAATACTGTCTGATAATCTAAAAAGATAGTGTCAGAAGGAGACTGAAGAAAAACAGTACAAAAGGTCTAAGAACAAACTTCTTACACAAATTGTAGCCATCTGTGAGTGACATATAAACAAAATCCAGTCAAGGGCAGAGAGGAAGGCTTGCTGCAGTTTTACTTCAAGTATATTAATATTTAATAAGATTTCCTGAATTATGCCTTTGTTATGCTTTGCTATACTGTAATATGCAATGTGCTAAGCTCCATGAGTAATTTGCTGAGAGTCCCTTGTAATACTATTCCCAAAGAACTTTTGAACATCAGCTATTGCAAAATATTTCAGAAATGTAAGTCAGGGGAAGAGGGTAATTTATCAGTAAGCATTCTCCTTGTTTCATGCCAGTTCCCTTAATAGAGAAATAGGCATTTCAAAGACACAAAAGTGATAAGCAAAACTTTCCAGAAATAAAAGGAAAACCAGAAAGTGATAAATTATGTTTAGACAGCACAAGTAAGCTGGAAACTGGAGAACTTCTTTGGATCACTGGTTTGTTTCCAAGACAAATCAGAAAAAAATAAGGCAAGAGGTTAGTGTATGTATTTAAAAGAAAAAAAAAAAAGTAAAAGACATATGAAAGATGAAAATAAGGAGATTAAAATACTTCATAGAAAGTAAGGAATCAGAGGTAAGGTCTACTTTAGCAACTACTTGGGTGTAAGAGAACCATCTTAGCATGGCAGCAATGAATGCTTGTCTTATATAGCTATACCAGATGTTACAGGACTTCTACTTCAGATTATATTTTATCTGTACCCCTGATGGTGGACTGAAGCTGTCCAAAGGATCATAAATGATTCGGACTCTTAGGTCTGTTAGGTGTTGTGGTGCACTTGATCCACAGGAGGAGCACATTTTCAAATTAGTATTCATCAAAAGAATACATCTAAGTGCTTTACAAGCCAAATCAGGCAATGCACAGCTGGGGACAGTTGGAGGAATTCACTACATAGATTCACAGAATCACAGAACAACCAGGTTGGAAGAGACCCACTGGATCATCGAGTCCAACCGTTCCTATCAAACACTAAACCATATCCCTCAGCACCTCGTCCACCCGTGCCTTAAACACTTCCAGGGAAGGTGACTCAACCACCTCCCTGGGCAGCCTGTTCCAGTGCCCAATGACCCTTTCTGTAAAGAATTTTTTCCTAACGTCCAGCCTAAACCTCCCCTGGCGGAGCTTGAGGCCATTCCCTCTTGTCCTGTCCCCTGTCACTTGGAAGAAGAGGCCAGCACCCTCCTCTCTACAACCTCCTTTCAGGTAGTTGTAGAGAGCAATGAGGTCTCCCCTCAGCCTCCTCTTCTCCAGGCTAAACAACCCCAGCTCTCTTAGCCGTTCCTCATAAGGCCTCTTCTCCAGCCCCTTCACCAGCTTTGTTGCTCTTCTCTGGACTCTCTCCAGAGCCTCAACATCCTTCTTGTGGTGAGGGGCCCAGAACTGAACACAGTATTCAAGGAGCGTCTCACCAGTGCCGAGTACAGAGGGAGGATAACCTCCCTGGACCTGCTGGTCACGCTGTTTCTGATACAAGCCAAGATGCCATTGGCCTTCTTGGCCACCTGGGCACACTGCTGGCTCATATTCAGTCGGTTGTAGCTACTAGGATAGTAGTAGCTACACATAATGTAGATGTGGCTACAGGTCCCCATAACATGCTCCAGCAACTGTAATGTCTTATATGATCTGCTTATCTTTAAAAGACAAGAATTAGTATGAAATCATCAAAAGACTAGAGATTGAATCATAACCTTTTTGTATGAACATTAGTCTTTTTTCATATTTGGTAGGAATGTAAAATATTCATGAAAATGAGGAGCTTTTGGGGAGAGGAGAGGATTGTGGAGATGAGTCCCACTACTACTTCCAAATAAAAGTAATGATAAAGGAAATACAACTTCACAATTTCACACTGATTTTTGGACAGACATGAAATCATATGCAAGTCACACTGGATAAAAACTCAACTTGCCAGAAAATTCCTTTAAAGCACAATAAACAGAATCTGTGAGGAACTGCATAATTCTTCAGTCATTGTTCTCCTAGCAGAAAAGATTTAGAGGTTATTTGTTAGGCACATCAGCAGTTTTGTCTGTCACATTAAAAATTAAATAAGTCACTTTTTAGACACAGGGAACTTTTTCAGGGCCGAACAACATGTTCTCAGCCTGAAAACAAAAATCAAAATGTGACCCACTCTTCCAATTACTGATTTCATAAAACAGGTTCTTGTTTAACTTCTCCTGGGATACCCCTGGAGAGCTGCTCAACAAATAAAATACAAAACTCTCAAAATCTAAGTAGAGTTTGCAGAATTTCAGTTTCCTTTTTGGAGATAGCATCTCAAAGTCCAATTTTATGAGCTCCTTGCTCTTTTTTTTATGAGTATGGGATCAGAGGATATTGTTAGATTTGTGGAGTCACATTGCCTTTCATATTAATTATGAAAAAAAAAAGAGTTTTAGAATTTGTACCTTAGTTGCTCAGTAACAGTAAAAAAAGTCAGAGAAGATATGTAAATCTACGGTGCCAAAGGTATTGGCAGGGATCCCTTCTGAAGCTTCTAATTAGCTTTGTAGAATTCAGTTGCCCATAAGGAAACATTAAAAGAAGGTCAAATAAACTCATTAGTTCAATTAAAACACCTAAACCAAGAGTACAGGTGGAATAATCCAGAGGAAAACATCTACCTTCGGTTTTCTCTGGACCAAGCGGACATTGGTTATCTAAACTGAAGTTTGCCATAGTTAGCTGGTAATTTATTAATCCTAATTGTTCAATAAGTAGACATAAAAACATATATAGAACTGAAATCAGGGAACTATGGAAGTTCACAATTCCGATGCACCCACAAGTTTTAAACAAGGTATTTTTATAAATACACACTGTTTTCTGAAATAATATATAAAATAATAAGAACAGAAAGCAGATGAATTAGCACAACTGATCTTGCTTTGGTTATGGCTATCCCTGGAAGATCTTACTGGTGAAGCCTGCATAAAGCAGACCCTCCAGCAAAATAATCATGCCAGCTGCCTGTCAATACGCAGACTTTATAACACACTTGTTTAAAAAGTGCATTTTCACCAGATCAGTTCCCGGTCTGGCTCACTGCAGCTGGATTAAAGGCAGCACTGCTTCTTTAAACATGTTTGGTGCCTTACATTATAGAACAAAAACTGAACAGCTCAGCTTTCCAAAGGTAGGTAGGCCACTTAAAACAATGCCCTGCCTCCTTTACTTGAGCTGAGTATCTGGTAAGTAGTTAGGGAGATACACCAGGGAAAGAAGTACTCAGTAATCTGCACAGAGAAGCAGTCTACTGCCTTATTTGTCCTTTTTGCTTCAGTCTCCTACTTGTAAAATTGGAGTAAGAGCAGTTCCCTATTCTGTGGTGCTTACTGTAGGTTGCCAGAATCTATGGGGCAATGTAAAATCACTGGCAGCAGGACAAAATGAGTGAAGCTTTGATGGCTTGATGAAGGGAAGGAGTCAGGAGAAACCTGCATAGACACCTGGATATGTTTTTGAGAGGAATTCCGCTATACCACAATCAACTACTAGTGATTTCTGTCCATTCTTGATCTAGGTATGGATCTTTACAGATAGTGACTGCCTAAAACAAGCAAATTTTCACGTTCCTGTGGTATAAGGATGGTGACGAATAGAGTTGAATTCTCCATCTGGTAAATTGCAGAAGCACACACATCATTACCACCAAATACCAAATTCTCCCAAGATCAAAGAACTATTGATTTTAATTTCAGTAACTATGAAGAAAAACCCTGTTTCAGGAGAGTGCAAAATATAACAAGAAGAATTAGATAGTCAGTGTTCAAGGATACACTCTAGCTCTGGATACAGTGTCCCCCTAGTTGTTCCGTGTGCCATGTCTACTCATCCCAGCTCCTTTACCTTGATTGTCTATGTATTTACCAGAAAGGATGGTTGCAAATAAAACTACCGACTTTTGCTCTTGTGAATTACCTTTCGGAGCGTTAAATAAAAGTCTCCTGTGAAAACAAATTGGCATGATTTCTAGAGGGGAGGCTTAAATTACAGTGAGGTTTATGGTCTGAAAGACTCCCTCTGGAGGGGTGAGGGGCAGAATTTTAGTTTTAAATATTTGAGTTATAAAAAAACACTTTCAGGGCTTATTTTCCCCTAGAGTCTCAATGGAGAGCTAGACAAATGGCAGGACTATGATATGACACATACCAAGGAACTTAGAGTGAACAAGTAAAGCAAATGAGATCATTTGCTTTTGAGATCATGTCCCGCTTTTCAGGCGGGACAGGAAGGGTAGGAGAGGAGGCAGGGTAGCCCTCTTTGTAAGGGAGGACTTGGACTCCATTGAGATGGATTGTGGCCATCAGGAGGTTGAGTGCCTGTGGGTCAAAATCAGAGGAGCCCACCAGAAGGTAGATTTTGTGATGGGAGTCTGTTACAGACCACCCAACCAAGGAGAAGCAGCTGATGAGCTCTTCTATAAACAGCTGCGGTCAATCTCTAGATCGATGACTCTCGTTCTTGTGGGAGACTTCAATCTTCCTGATATCTGCTGGGTGTACAACACAGCAGAAAGGAAGCAGTCTAGGAGGTTCCTGGAGTGCGTGGGAGACAACTTCCTTGCACAGCTGGTGAATGAACCCACAAGGGTGGGTGCCCTCCTGGACCTGCTGTTGGTGAACAGAGAAGGCCTTGTAGGGGATGTGGCGGTAGGTGGACGCCTAGGACTAAGTGACCATGAGATGATAAAATTTTCTGTTCTAGGTGAAGTGAAGAGGGTGGTTAGAAAGACGGTAGCATTAAATTTCCAGAGGGCAGACTTTGATCTCTTCAGCAGGCTGGTTGGTGAAGTCTCATGGGAGACAGTACTCAAGGGCAAGGGAGCCCAGGAGGGCTGGGAGCTCTTCAAAAGGGTGGTCCTAGCAGCTCAGGAGAAAGCCATCCCCGTGGTCCGGAAAAAAAGCTGGCAGGGGAGAAAGCCAGCTTGGTTGAATAGAGAGATCTTGAGGGATATCAAGAAGAAGAGAAATGTTTATGGGCTCTGGAAGAAGGGACAGGCCTCTTGGGTGGACTACAGGAGGGAAGTGAGATTGTGTAGGGAAAAAATCAGAAGGGCTAAGGCTCAGCTAGAAATTGGATTGGCCAAGTCAGTGAAAGATAACAAAAAATCTTTCTACAAATATATAAATAATAAAAGGCGGACTAGGGAGACCATACAGTCCCTATTGGACACAGAAGGAACAACAGTAACAGGGGATGAGGAAAAGGCTGAGGTACTTAATGCCTTCTTTGCCTCAGTCTTTAGTTGTAAGGAGGGTCGTTCCGTCTGTGTACTAACCCAGGAGCTAGAGGAGCATAATGAGGCTCCTGGGATCCAAGAGGAGGTGGTCAGAGCCTTGCTAGCCCGACTGGACACCTACAAGTCTATGGGGCCGGATGGGATTCACTCTAGGGTACTGAAGGAGCTGGCGGATGTGCTGGCCAAACCCCTTTCCATCATCTTCCAACAGTCCTGGAAGACTGGGGAAGTCCCACTGGACTGGAGGCTGGCTGATGTTGTGCCCATCTACAAAAAGGGCCGCAGGGAGGACCCAGGGAACTACAGGCCTGTCAGTCTGACCTCAGTGCCAGGGAAAGTCATGGAGCAGGTGATCTTGAGTGCTATCATGAAGCACATGCAAGAGAACCAGGTGATCAGGCCCAGTCAACATGGGTTCACAAAAGGCAGGTCTTGCCAGACTAACCTGATTGCCTTCTATGACAAAGTGACTCGGCTGCTGAATGAGGGAAAGGCTGTGGATGTGGTCTTCCTGGACTTCAGCAAAGCCTTTGACACAGTTTCTCACAGCGTTCTGCTTGAGAAACTGTCAGCCTCTGGCCTGGACAGGCGCACACTCTCCTGGGTGCAAAACTGGTTGGATGGCCGGGCCCAGAGAGTGGTGGGAAATGGTGTGAAATCCAGCTGGAGGCCAGTGACAAGTGGGGTTCCCCAGGGCTCGGTGCTGGGTCCAGCCCTGTTCAATGTCTTCATCAATGACCTGGATGAAGGCATCGAGTGCACCCTGAGCAAGTTTGCGGACGACACTAAGCTGGGTGGAAGTGTTGATCTGCTGGAGGGTAGAGAAGCTCTGCAAAGGGATCTGAACAGGCTGGACCGCTGGGCGGAGTCCAATGGCATGAGGTTTAACAAGGCCAAATGCCGGGTCCTGCACTTGGGGCACAACAACCCTATGCAGTGCTACAGACTAGGAGCAGTCTGTCTAGAAAGCTGCCTGGAGGAGAGGGACCTGGGGGTGTTGGTTGACAGCCGACTGAATATGAGCCAGCAGTGTGCCCAGGTGGCCAAGAAGGCCAATGGCATCTTGGCTTGGATCAGAAACGGCGTGACCAGCAGGTCCAGGGAGGTTATTCTCCCTCTGTACTCGGCACTGGTGAGACCGCTCCTCGAATCCTGTGTTCAGTTCTGGGCCCCTCACCATAAGAAGGATGTTGAGGCTCTGGAGCGAGTCCAGAGAAGAGCAACAAAGCTGGTGAAGGGGCTGGAGAACAGGCCTTATGAGGAGCGGCTGAGAGAGCTGGGGTTGTTTAGCCTGGAGAAGAGGAGGCTGAGGGGTGACCTCATTGCTCTCTACAACTACCTGAAAGGAGGTTGTAGAGAGGAGGGTGCTGGCCTCTTCTCCCAAGTGACAGGGGACAGGACAAGAGGGAATGGCCTCAAGCTCCGCCAGGGGAGGTTTAGGCTAGACGTTAGGAAAAAATTCTTTACAGAAAGGGTCATTGGGCACTGGAACAGGCTGCCCAGGGAGGTGGTTGAGTCACCTTCCCTGGAGGTGTTTAAGGCATGGGTGGATGAGGTGCTGAGGGATATGGTTTAGTGTTTGATGGGAACGGTTGGACTCGATGATCCAGTGGGTCTCTTCCATCCTGGTTATTCTGTGATTCTGTGATTCTGTGATTATTCAGACTGTTTGAAATACCTCAGTTGTGCACTTTGTTGATGCTTGATTAAAGTCAGTTTACATTAATTTAATTAACATATCCACAAAAAATACTGTCTGTGTGAATCACTCAACACTTCATCTCTTCTAACTAAATGCTGAATAAATCTTTCAACAAAGGTATGAGAGACAAGATTTCTGTTCCTGATGTTTCTAACATCAGAAAATGAAGCAGGAAAAAAGTCCGGGAGGACTCATTCTCTAAAAATGAAGTCTTTTATGGTTCTACACTTTGTTCTCTTGTTTACTTTTTTTTAAAGAAGACTGATAAACTTTATTCTCCTTTGCTGATCACTTTTAGTGAAATAGCACGTACCTGATGACTTACTGATCCAACACCAGCCAGATCTGAACTGAGATCAGAGCACTACATTATTCTTTCTGTACAGCCACACAAGATGGTATTTGGCATGCCAAGACTGAATGCCACATTCCAATTTTGTGGATTAACCTTTCCAAAGCAATTGATATATTAATTCTTTCCAGCCGTTTAATAAAAATGTTTTACACTGATCAGGTCATGTTAAAGCCATGAGGTTTTAAAAATTATTTAGCCTCCTTAATCTTAAACACATTTAATTTCTGTGACATAGGCTAGACTAGACCAGACCAGAATAGACCAGACCAGAACGGACCAGACCAGAACGTAATACACGTGACTAAAGGAAATATCAGGAGTTTTTATCAGAGATCATGCTTATTGGCTGTTCTTTGCCACCTGTTGCTACTCTGCAAAGCGCCTACATAAGTAACGGCCTCAGTGTTGGTACATTCAATGAATATGCAGGGAAACTAGATGTTGATATTGCTGGTCATCCAATTCCACCCCTTGTATTACCAGGCTTGTACTTTGCTGAATTTCTCCTGTGTTCTGTACTTTTCATGCATTTCAGTTCTATCTCTATGACACAAACAGAGAACACAGATTGCTAGATGACATTAATTTTCTGGTAGGCTGTGGTATCAGTAAAACACATCAAGAGGAAAAATACACTTACAATGACATTTTTATGTTTAGCATTAAAAAAGAAAGAGGCAAATAGGAAGGGAAGTCAGCTCATTGCACTACAAAGCACTCATTGGTTGGCAGATTGAATTCCTTAATGATATTCCTGAGCTCTTGCTGCCAAATGCTGTTTGCTTTTGCTGGTAGAACTGTCTGCATTAATAATGAATAACTGCTTGGAAGCTACTTACATAAAGCATTTTTTCATGTCACTGCTGCAGACAGCATCTCTGGGCAGTTAAGAAAGAATCTTGTGGATGAATTCATTGAACAGTCCTTTTTAAAGCCCTCAGGCTGGAACAGCATTTACATGGACACAGTACAATTGCTCTGGTCTACAGCATCATGAGGATGAAGACCTCCAGACCTAATGTGCTCTCCATCTAAGTGGTCTGATACCATGCTTTCACTATGCTTGCAATTGAGTTAAATCTGCTGTGAAGACAGGCCACTAGCAGTTGTTATGAGCATTGAGCTAAGGTAGACATGGAAGACCCTACCGACAAATGTAAGCACACTGAGTAAGCCAATGCCCTGGTGTAATATGGGCTCAGAGGAAGAAGCCTCTTGGCAGATGGGGAAGGACTGCAATACATAAGTGAGCTTTCTAGGTAGTCTTGTAAAACTTCACAAAAATTACACTGCAGAACAAATAAAACAAACAAAAAAACCCCTCTTTTCTTCTACACACTACAGTTTCTGTCTTTCTGCTTTTGTCCCAAATGCATTGTTGCTTTTATTTCTCCTGGTCAACCCCAGCTCTGCATGCAGAATATATGAGGAATATGTAATTTAGAGTGACTGACTGACAGCAAAATTTCAACTGTGGAGCTGATTTCCTTGCAGTAATTTTTTCTGTGATGATGAGGTCTGTGTAAGTTTTGGATATTGCTGGAAAGTTGCTATAAGTAAAACTCTCTCTTTTTAAATAATCTTTTGTGTAAATGTAATCCAGCAACTGTTGATGGATGACTAATATGACTTTTCTAGGTAAAATCTGATACAGATTTAGCTCTAGGTGGCTAAACTGTTCTTGAAACCGGCAATCTAGGCTTTTAAGAGTAAGCAGTACATAGCATGTATTACAGTCTTCAGCTGTAACGAGCTACTACCAAGAACAAGTTTTAAAAAATGGAAACATCATGTAGTAGTAATGAGAATTTAAAGGACAGAAAAGCTGTACAAGAAGCCTGCAAATCTCTAAAAGGGGAGACTGTCAATCCCAGCACACAGTAGTCAAGGTCATATAGTAGTTTGGTAGTGGAATTAGTGTCTGGAATTAGCCTTTTAATGTTTGGTTTAAACAATAGAAAGAGTCTACACAGAAGGGATGCAATTTCCCTTAGAACAGCCAGACAAAATTCTGCTTCAGTATTCACAAACCCTGCATTCTCTACCCCGAGTCCAGAGTTTAGTTTAGGACCTACACCAGTTCACCTGATCATTAAATGTGTGGCTTAACACTGTGTATGTAACAAATTATTCTTGGTGATTAACTTTTTTAAAATTTTCTTGCCTTACTTTTCTTACTTTTAACTTATACTTCACAGAATTCACCTGATTTCTTTTATGAGTTTCTTTACTGACTTGGCACTGACCCATCCATAAAAAACATGTTTTGTACGTGCATCTCCCATTAAATTCACACAAAGACTGCAAGAGAGGCAACATATTAAATATTGAAGTGTCTGACTGAATAGCAGCTCCTTAGCTCCTGTATTCCCTCTCCCTGAGGTAGCTTGCTCCTGCAGGACTGGAAGGAGACAGTGCTAATATAAATTAAAAAAAAAATTTGTAAATCCAAGCAAAGCCGTGAGTAGGCAGATTATAAGACATTTATTAATTTTATCAGACTGAAGTAGAATTATATAAACTATATGATCACTTCTTCTGACTAAAGAGACTGAATAACATTTCTGCAGGTCTTATTTAGAAAACTGGATGGCCAGATGATAATTACCTTATTTCCATTTCTAAGTTATTGTCAGAGGAGGCTCAGCTATTGCAATCTAACAGAAATCAACACCTCATCAGGCTCAAGAGGCAATTAAACTACTGAAGACTGAAAAAATGCAGGCATGAATACTTTTTCAGTGACTTGCATTAATTGTTCTAAAGGCTTTACTTCTTGAAATTGACTGACCTGTGAACTAGGAAGATCTTCTTTTGCACGACGCTAATGGAAGTGCTGTATACAAGGAGGAAAGAAATTCCCAATTACCTCACTTCTAGTGACTGATTTCAACGAAAAAAAGTGAGAATATTTGAGGCGAAGTATTTCCATGGGTAAATCAAAGATATGAGCTGTAGAGTGAGTGCTTGCTCTGGCTTTACTGCACAGATGCAAAAATTCTGCACTGATTACTATATCTAGAGCTCTACTCTTCCATGCTCTCCAGGGGTATAAAAAGGAAAGGCATTTGAGGAAGGAAGTGTCTGTGTTTTGGGGAAAATGAACTCTTGAAAGGCTGAAGAGGAAAACTGTGAAAATCATTTATGCAGAAGAAAGATCCAGGACCCAGCTCAGTACTGCAAGTAGCCTTTTGGTGTCTGTATCTCAATTTATGAGTTTTCTCACTTTTTCCTTCCTGATTCTTTCCCCCATCCCACTGGTGGGGAGTGAGCAAGCAGGGGTGTACTCCTGAGTTTCCTGCCAAGGTTAAACTGCAACAACACACCAGCTTGGTTATCTCTGTATTACATAAAGAGCCTTATTTTTAACTCACCTTTGTCTGACACCTTAGCTTAGCTGTACGTGGGGAAGATGAAAATTTAGGCCTGGTATTCACATTTTCGGATTATTGCCATCCTCTATTGCTTGGCTACGGCGTCCCCATGACCTGTACGTGGCAGTCTCCAGCTGGTGTTGTGAGCATTTGAACCCATAAAAGTCATCAAGACTGTCAGTGGAATGTACCATTAATAGATGGCATGTGAAAGCTAAGAAACACAAATATTTTTGTGCTGTTGTATCAGCTATTAGACTCTAATGGTACTTTAATGTGTGGTCTGAGATTAAAACGGTGAGGAACATCAGGTATCTGGATGCCCTTCAGCTCTCAGTGAAGGACAATGGTTCTATAGATAGCATATTTCATATACACATATATATATATATGTATGGCAGGATGCAATATAGGTAGCAACTATTGCTAAAAAGAGAGGTTTCTTTATCCCTGGTAGTAAACTGTAACTATTTCCCAAGCTGCATGACTGTGTTGAAAGGCATCATTTAGAGGCCCTTAATAGCTGAGGTTGTAATACAGTTTTGTTCAGGCATAGCTATTTCTATTCAGTGGCCACACACAATACTTTAGTCCACAAACATTTAAGCATAGCCTTTAGTAAAGCTAGATGGATAGGAAGGGTGCCACCTGTAAGGGTACTACAGATTTTATAATCTCACAAGATTAATTTAGATGTGATAAACGCTACGTCTACACGGCTGTAAACATTGAAATAAACAATAAAGGCAGTGAGGAATTCGTTGTTGGAATTTCTGTAGAAGAGCACACTAATCTCTAGACAAAGCTTGCTGATGTAGCCTCTCAGTGTGGTCATTTTCCTTAAAAATGAAAATGGAAAATAATGCCTTTCAAAGACATTTTCTTTTGAAATGTCCATTGGCATGTGACAAAACCATACAGAAGACAAATGAATGGTCTGACAGATGGAGTACAAAACTGGTTTTACTTGCGCTTGCTTTACAGTTGGCTGAATTCAGCAAATGAAGGCTTCATGACAGGCATAAGTAATCAGTCTCTACAGCCAAGTTCATTTTGGCTGAGAGTGGGTGGGCTGAGCCAATATGCAGTACCAAAGTGCCATTGACATGGATGACACCCTTCCTTCTTCTCTCCTCGTACAACTACTTATTTTTGCAAATGCCACGGAGTACTGGGTGTGGGGAGAAAAAGGTTTCAGAAATCTACTTTAGATCTTTATAATCTGGCATTGTTCTCAAACTTTTTGACAGAAAAATGACGAGGTCTTGAGGCTTCTCCTTCAAGACATTTGGGCACAGCTGCTTAGTTTCGATAGATTGCCTGTTTTTCCTTTCCCCTGTCCACATCACTCTCCATTTTCTGTAGATTTCTCTGCTTTTGGAGCCACCTGCATTTCTCCCAGGAAGCTGGGAGATTTGCTCTCCAGTTTTGCTACAACAATTAATAACTCCAGGAACAGAAGAGCTAATGAAGACTTGTTTCCAAAAAATTTTTTCTTGCAGTTGGTTTGATTCATATCCAATAAATTGGGAGCTCCGATTGAAATTCTCAGTGTCACAGTGTTCATACATATTTCTCCTGCACGAGTTCTTTGCTGCGTAATAAGACTTAAGCATAACCTATATCTTTTTCCATCCACCCACCACAAACAAATGTGCAGGGAAATTAACATCTCTGAGACCTATACTATTTCAGATGAAACAAGCTGATGATTAAAAAATTACTAAGGGACCAGAGAGACAGGAGAGCAGGGAGAGAGACATAAAGAGACACAGGAATGTGAATCCAGTACATCTGGCTGGGAAATGCTTTTGTATGTACAGTACACAAGCTCCTGAGCCATTTAATTGTGGAAATTACCAATAACTCGATTCAACATAATGATTTTCCTTTTAACAGGCACTAGAGATTGAGATCCTGTTCCTACCTAGCCAACCTGTCACATATGCATAGAATAAAGGTTTCCAGACCTTTTTGATCTCTTCCATACTTTGGGTGTAAGCCTCCTGATAATAGAATTACTGGGTTTTTTCAAAACCTTTTGCAGAATGCTCCAAAGCTGTCTGTGTGTTGAAACTTTAGGATCTAGGAGTATTTCCCAGAAGTAATACAGTTGTATGTCCCGGGTTTATTTTCATTGCATTCCTTCCTTAAGTCACTATTCACCTTGCAGTACTGTTTCCACAGCTAAAAATAGAAGGTTGCATGAGCCAGTAAGGTCATACGGCATTGTTCAGGACTGGCCTAATCAACTTGACTTAATGGCCAAGCGAGAAGCCCCTCATGTATGTAAACTTGCCCAATTATAAACCTTCCCATGAAAACACTGGCATAACATGAAAAGACAAATTTTTGAAAATTATTTTTGATCTAGTAATGGAAATGCTGTCTTCTGTTTTTAATAAGGACTGCAGAAATAAACTTTCAGTACCAATGAGAGGCACAAGGTGAAACTATGTACATAAGAATTCTCAATTTTTTTTCTACAAATAAGTTTCATACTCAAAAGTTCACATTGCTTTTACATTATTTGGAAATCTATGGGGTATTGCTTTCACCAGCAGTGAATTTATACTCTGTATAACAAGAAAATTCAAGGGTTCTCTTGTTAGTTTTGGTTTGTTGCTAGTTGGGCTGCAAGAGTTTCCAAATCCATTTAACAGGTATTCACTGGGGGAATTTACTGTTTATGTAATACCATAATTTAACATTGGAAGGTAGCAATGAAAGTTTATTCAGTTAAATCTCATTAGCTACTGGAACACTTATCTGGAAATTCCCAATCCTCCTTACTTCAAAATAGAAATTCAATACAGTAGATTACCTTGGGCATAAGCTATAATTCTAAAGCTTGAAATTGTAGAAGAGTAAAGTTATAAAAAGGTTGTTTGTTAGTGTCTTTACTCACATGAATATTTCAGTTGAGATAACTAAAGGTACATAGATAGCTCAAAATATACAAAGGTACATGCACTTGCCTGGTTTTGTATCTATTCAGCTGTATCCAGGAAAATAACAGAAGCCCACAGCCAAGTAAAATATGTGGAACTGTGCCTGTGTTTGTTCTGTAAACACAGAGTTACAGAACGGTTGAGGTTGGCAAGCACCTCTGGAAGTCACCTGGTCGAGCAGAGTCACCTACAGCCAGTTGCCCAGGACCATGTCCAGACAGCTTTTTAATATCTTCAGGGATGGAGACTCCATAACCTCTCCGGGCAACCCATGCCAGTGCTGAGTCACCTTCACAGAGAAAAAGCGTTTACTGATGTTCAGAAGGAACCTCCTGAGTTTCAGTTTGTGCCCACTGCCTCTGGTCCAATGACTGGGCACTACTGAAAAGAGTCTGGATCCCTCTTGGTGTCCAGGACATCCAAGTCCTTTCTAACTGGTTGGCTCCCAGCATGTACTGATGCCTGGGGTTGCTCCTCTTCAGGTACAGAGCTTCGCATTTCTCCTTGTTGAACTTCATGAGAACCCTGCCAGCTCATTTCTCCAGTCTGCTAAGGTCCCCCTGGAAGGCAGCACAGCCCTGTAAACTTATCAGCCACTCTTCTCAGTTTGGTTTCATCTGCAAGCTTGCTGAGGGTACATTCTGCCTCATCATTCAGATGAGCCTGCTATTTGAGACTCTTCTATTTGCAGCTGTCCCAGATCCCTCTTCATATGGCTATGGATCATCATAGCTACAGACCACACAAACTTAAAAATGTTTAAACTAAATAATAAGTTTTTGTTACATTTCCAAAAACGCGTAAGTGTATATGTTCTCTCTGTTATTCATCTCATCTCGCTGACGCTACATCATTGAAATAATAACACCAAACATCACTAGGAATTTGTACACTCCAAATACATTTCAACTGGGCTGTGATGCAGACTCTTCTCAGCAGTGTCTTTCCATAAATTCAGCTGTACAACTTCTCTAAGACCTTTAATTACCTTATTTACTTTCTGCTTTATTGACAGCATTAAGAGTGGTTGAACTGCACTAAGAATCTTTCTGCCTTAAGGGGAAAAATACCAACAGATACATCTAGACTGCAGATCGGATGGGCTCTCCAGCACCTTACCATTCTGCTCCTCCAGCTACTCAGAACATCAGGTATAAGGGTATTCGCAATTAAGCTGATAATCCTCACACAGCTTGTAACACAGAAACACTATCACTGAGGTGGCTCGCAAACCACCTGCCTAAGGCTTGCATGAGGAATGGAGAAGCAGACCTTTTACACAGTATACCACTAAAATGGCTAAAGTCACACCCAGCCAGCATTACTGCGATCAAAGATGCAGAAGGAAAATGGCTTCCTTGTTCCCAGCGCTGCAGTCACCAGTGTAGACTTCCAGAATAAACCTCAAGTGGGTTTTCTTAACAAAAAGCAGTCTTCAGCTATTACAACACATGCATATTAAATGTCTATACATCTGTGGCCCACCCCAAGATAGGTCTATTCTTGTACACTTTCTGGGGCAGTGATATACTGGGAAACAGAGGCATAGAGTTACGATTGTTCTGTACTATGACACAAAGAAGCCATGCGCTTCTTAGGTACTAATTCCAGCATGGTCTGGACTAAATCCAACCCAAACTAGATCCATACAAAGTCACTGCTTCCCAAGTGGGTAGAACTATGCCAATTAAAAAGCTCCAAAAGGCTTGGGGAAATATGAAATGTAAAACAGCAATGAATGAATAACTCACTTGCTGACCCAACTATAAACTAGCTTCTTTGATGGATGATAAAAGAACTTTGAGAAATAGTGGTTTTAACTGCTTATGAGTTTTTATAATCAGTAATTTAGCCACTATCTCTGCTATTTCATTCTGACCCAATTACCTCAACATCTTGTGTGTGGCCTTTTGTACTTTCAGAATAGAAGTAGAACCTTAAAATCTTTTTCCAACTTTGAAAATGTACAACGCTGTCTTCAGTTCCCTCAGGGGAAAAACGCATCACAAAGAACAAGTACTTTATGTAGTTAATGCTACCAGTCAATTTAGGAATGTTGTTTGACTTTTTTTAATCTAGTCAGTATATCAAGTTTAAGCCTGGAGCCTGAAGCAACTTTTCTGACTACCATTCCATGTTGAGTTTCTACATGCATGATGTAAAAAGGGGACTCAGCTCTTACAGAATGAAATATTTTGACTACTTCCACATTGCACTTAACAAAACTTGTTAATAAAATAGATGGACTACATTGTAATCTGCAATACAATTATTTCCTTATATATTATAATATATTCTTTGGAAATAGTTGTCAAAACCACTAAATGATTCACCTTATTTCGACAAACCTTTATTTAAGTAGTCATTTTCATATTATGCTCTGACACCTGCTTGTTTGCTTGCTTGCATTGATTGGATGTTCTGCCTCAATTTTTATGTTTTCAAAGTCTGGGACTGTCTCAATTCTGCATTCATGTAATACTTAGGACAGTTGTAATCCATTTATATTTAAAACTGTTTATTGCCATCACTATCCAAATAATAAATAATAACTGTCTGAAACACTTAGCAGCTTTCTTTTTCTTTTGGGATGTTAGACGTAATGTTAAGTGGATGTTAGACAGAATTGTCTCTGTTCCCAGAACTGCATGTTCTCTTTTCATTATTCTTATAAAAAACCACACAAACCGTCAAACTGGTAACTCTCCCTGAAAAGAAATGCTGTTAGTTTCAACAATTGTTTTTTTTTTCACTTCCCCAGTATGATCTGCTCTTAAAGTAGAGTTCACTGAAAAAAAGATTCACTTTCTAGAATTTTTTGAAAAAAGCAATTTTCACATTTTTACTATCCATGCAATAATGAATTACATTATTTTTCAAGATTATCTAGGGCATTGCATGACTGGATCATTGTGCCTATGTGGTTACCTGACAGAATCAGTTGTGGATTTATTAGGGGAGGATAGGAATACCAGAAAAATTCCTTTTAGGTAAGTATCACTAGTGGTAGGATGCAGCTGAATTGTGAGGAAATCTGTCCTAGAATAAGAGTCCCTGCTGTTGGCCTTATTATGCAACTGCAGGAATTTACAGTACTTATAAGGGACATGCCTACAGTTACAGTTGAGATATGTTGGACTTAGGCCCACCGTCTTGCAATTAAATTAGACATGCTCTGGCTCATTTGGAGAGTGACATGGACACAGCTGGCCCTGGTGTTAGGCATGAGAAACAGCTGGCCCTGTAGAGAGCACGGTCAGGCTTCCTCCCATAGGGTTCAAGTCTCCTCCACCATGAAGCTTCATAAAGCATCCTGCTCCTTTGCTCTACTTTTCCCACCTTCAGGGATTGCAGCTGGCCTCAACATGTTTCTGCAGCAAAATCAGCCTGAACGCTGAGCGTGGTGCCAAGCAAGGCGCGTTACGCAGGCAGCTTGATCGAGTTACAGATTGCGCAGCCCAGCTTAGGGCAGGGCAACTGTTAAAAAAGTCTTGCCTACCCCTAAAGGCTTGTGGAATCAGTGTGGTGCATGCAAATAGTATTATGGAAAATTGTGACTGAAAACAACCAGAGTTTGAGGTGCAGGGAGGCAGTAACAGTTCAGTAATACTCTCCAGCTTTCATGCAGTGCTGTTCAGCTACAGCTTTTTGACAGCCAAATTTACTACTGGTACAAAATCCTATTACTATTTGTGTTCTTACTATGCACATAAACTCAGTGCTAGACTGTGTTTTAAATGGTGATGTTTTTATTCCCTTTCCTCCATATACCCACAAGCAGTGGAATAAACAGGTAAGTGAAGTATATCAAATACAAATCATAGGAAGAAAAAGTCAAGAGGAAAGGGGTGGCCTTATAATCAAAGCATTGGGTTAGGAGCTGGGAAATTTCAGTCCTTCCTGAATAAAGCCACTTTGCCTCTCTGGGCTGCAGGGTGGTGTAATTAGTGACGCTAAACAGCATTTTACAGCACTTACCCTTCGGAGACTCACACATATGACCAACTCCACTCCTCGTAAGAAGGAGAGCTTAACTCTTGTTAACTGTGTGGGTCTTTATTGGATTGAGGTCATGGTTTCTTCATCTGTATCTCTACATTGAAATTAAATTATTGAAATGAGTAATTTAATTCAAGAACACTTGTTCTTGCGGTCTTTTCCTGCACGAGGGGAATGTGAGAAGGAATAGTAACCAAGGTTGGGCTGTGGAGGGAGATTTCAGATAGAGTTTATTTTACTGGCAGGAGAACATGTTTTGACGTGTGAAGAAGGTGCCTACCATTTTGGGCAAATAGGAACCTGCAGTTTACAGCAGGCTACAAGAATTTTGCATGGAAGCTGTAGCATAAAGGTAACCATGTTAAAGTCATAGAATCACAGAATGGCTTGGTTTGGAAGGGACCTTAAAGATCATCCAGTTCCAAAGATCATCCAGTTCCAACTGGATGCCCCTGGCAGAAGGGGTGCCACAGGCAGGGACATCTCCCACCAAACCAAGCTGCTCAAGATCCCATCCAACCTGGCCTTGGATACTTCAAGGGATGGGGCAAACACAGCTTCACTGGGTGGCCTGTTCCAGTGCAATCTTGTTATCCTTAACAGAGGCAACTTCATGTAGCACTACATTGGGTGGAAAAACATCCCAAAATCTTTCATTTCCCACAGCAAAGCAACGTGTGCGGGTACAGCCAGCACATTTGGGATTCGTAGCCTTCACAGCACCAAACGGTGCTTTCAAAACCACAGCCCCTGGGGCAGGCAACGCGACGCAGTTTTTGCCAGAGCGTGAGCCCATTTCCATCTGTCCATCCCAAGCGCCACAGAGGCACGAACTGATGGGGTACCAAGACCTCCTGAAAGAACAGCACAAGGGGACACGGAGAGGCTCCGGCAGCCCTTCTTTTTCCCTCAGGCGCGCTCCCGGGGCGGGGGCGGCCTCGCGCCCAAAAGCCCATCGACCGCTGCGAAGGGAGCGCAGCCCAACCCCACCCCAGCAGCAGCGCGCACATGCGCGTCCACGAGCGAGGGGCGGGGAGGGAGGGAGGGCGCGCGACGCTGCGCCTGCGGAAGCGGGTCCAAGGCGGGGGGAGCCGAGTGGGGCCGAGCGAGGCCGAAGGGAGCCGAGTGCTAGCCGAGCGCTAGCCGAGCGGGGACCGAGGGGAGCCGAGCTCTATCCGAGCGGGAGCCGAGGGGAGCCGAGCGTTATCCGAGCGGGAGCCGAGGGGAGCCGAGCGTTATCCGAGCGGGGCGAGCGGGGCCGGTGGGTGGCCGCGCGCGCGCTGGCGTGTCCAGCCGTGCAGGCGCGCCCGGGCGCTGCCGCCGCCGTCGCCGCCGCCGCTGTCGCTGGGCATGGTGAGCAAGGGGCCGCTGCTGCGCCTGCTGACCGCCATCAACCGCAGGAGGATGAAGCTGCTCGTGGGGCTCGCCTTCGTCGCCTACGTCGCCTGTGAGTGAGCTGAGGCGGGGGAGGTGGGTCTGGCCCGGCTCGGCCGTTCATTGCCCGCCGGCTGGGGCCGGGGGTGCCGGGTCCCCCCGCTGTGAGGAGGGGAAAGGGGCTCCCCGCGGGGAGGCAGGGCCGAGGGGGGCTCCCTCCTTTCTTTGCCTTCCTGGGGCGCTGAAACTTTACCAAGTGGCCGGGCGTCTTTGGAGCGTTGTGTCCAGTTCTGGAATGCTCAACGTAAGAAGGACATGGACCTCTTGGAAGGGATCCAGAGGAGGCTACAAGGATGATCAGAGGGCGGGAGCACCTCCCGTGCGAGGGCAGGCTGAGAGGGTTGCGGTTGTTCAGCCTGGAGAAGAGAAGGCTCCGGTGGGGACCATATAGTGACTTCCCTGTACCTGAAGGGGCTACAGGAAATTTGGGGAGGGACTTTTTACAAAGCAATGTAGTGATAGGATGAAGGGGAATGGGTATAAACCGGAGAGGAGCACATCTAGACTAGACATTGGGAAGAAACTCTTCACCGTGAGGCTGGTTGAGGCACTGGCACAAATTGCCCAGAGAAAGAGAGAAGAGGAGGCTGAGGGGAGACCTCATTGCTCTCTACAATTACCTGAAAGGAGGTTGTAGAGGGGAGGGTGCTGGCCTCTTCTCCCAAGTGACAGGGGACAGGACAAGAGGGAATGGCCTCAAGCTCCCCCAGGGGAGGTTCAGGCTTGACATCAGGAAAAAAAATTTCACAGAAAGGGTCATTGGGCACTGGAGCAGGCTGCCCAGGGAGGTGGTTGAATCACCTTCCCCGGAGGAGTTTAAAAGGTGGGTGGATGAGGTGCTGAGGGGCATGGTTTAGTGATTGATAGGAATGGTTGGACTTGATGATCCAGTGGGTCTTTTCCAACGTAGTGATTCTGTGAAATAGTGGCTGCCCCATCCCTGGAGGTGTTCGAGGCCAGGTTGGATGAAGGTTTGAGCAGCCCAGTCTGATGGGAGGTGTCCCTGCCCATGGCAGGGGATTGGAACTGGGTGATCTTTAAGATCCTTTCCAACCCAAACCGTTCTCTGATTCTGTGACGTTTCCCCCGGCCCCACTATGAGGGGTCCCACGGGGAGGCCTTCATGGCTTCCTCCAGGGGCCAAGGAGCTGCCTTGCCCCTCGGCACCCCAGGGGAGAGGTGTCTCTGGGACTTGGGGCCGAGTCCCGGCCATGAGCTGAGGTGAAGCGGGGCAGGGAGGCTGCTGGGGAGCAGGGGGAGTGAGACGTGGCTGGAGGAGCGGGTGTTTCCTCAGACCACTCTTTGTCGCTGCTGATCTTAACCTGCGAGCTGCCCGAGGTGAAGCTGCAAGGGAGTTTTCCAGGGCAGGCCTCGTGTCTGGTTTTTGTAAGATCCTCCGGTGTCTTTTTGTGGGGGCTAAATAGGCATTTGTTTGTTGATTCAGCATGTAACTGGAGTCTTAAGAGCCTGGAAAGAGGCACAAAGGTATTTGGGAAAATCTTAGAATAACTGCTGACAGGTATTTTTATGACTTCAGTTACGAGGCATGAGTCAAGTAGAGCTGTGGATTTGTAACACAGTCCTGTCGTCTTTCTTGCCTTTCCTGTCCAGATTGTTCTGTTGCATTTTTCATTTTCAGTTCATTTTATGTTAGCCTGTTCTGGTTTTAGACTTAGATTTTATGTATGACAGAACGTCATGAGGAAGGATCTTTGAAGCCTTATCAGCTTAGCTAAGGACAAGTGGTTCTCTTGATGCTACAAAACTCATAGAGGTGAGCTAGCTTTGGGGAAGGGTGTGTGCATCAGATTTGGGATCCTCCCTTTGCATTTGGGAGGGTGGAGAGGTGTAACTCAAGTAATTTGGCAGAAGGGGTGGTGTTTCCTACCCTGGAAACACAACATAGGAATTCCCTTTAGTACCATATGTTACTGTGTTTGCAGGACCTCATTATTTAGATACTGCTGTTATCGTTGAAGTTATGTGCCAGCTCTGACTTCTAGGACAGTATGTTTGTCCAAATTACTTCGGGTGCCGTTCATACTGAAGCAGGGACAGCATAATGTCTGTTTTTATTTTGAAAGGGTTTGATATTTTGCCAAAATTTTGAAAACACGTTTAACAGGCTGCTGTGAAAATACTGGAGTTGAGTGGCAATTGACATGGCCAGTGGGATATAGGTATTGATTAGGTTCTATGGACAAGTAGTGGTTTTTGCTGTCTAGCTTTGTGGGAAAAAGCCTTGAGGAAGGGAAAAACTGCCGTATGATTTTTGTTGTCTGAGCTGTAAGTCATAGAAGTCTTACCACTTGTTTCTGGTCATTCTTTGGAATTCAGAAAAAAATGGAGGAGGAAAGGGGCTGCTGGTCAATATGGCAAAAAGTAGCTTGAGAACGCAATGGGTTGGTATCTGAAGGGTGTTTTTTATTTTTTTAGGTTTTTTTTTTTGGCAAATCTGGCATATCGTTGCTGTGCTCATCCATCTTTTAACTAGTGATGCAAAGTAGTGGAATCATTAGTTATTGCTCTGGTGTCTTCAATACAGTATAAGCTAGCAGATATCACTGGTCTAATAGAGTCTAGAGAAACTATTTCATGTTTTCTTTTCTATGGAAGTGATTATGAACCCATCCTCCTATTGTAAAAGTGAACTCCTTGCAATATTACTGAATCATCACTGTGCTCTGGTTGCAGTCAGATAATGCCAGACTGAAATAGCATGGAATCCGAGAAGACTGAGCTGCTGGTGTAGGTGCTGGCACTTCTTGCATTCCCTCTTTCTTGAGCACTCTCCAAGTGACTAAGTGTTTTCAGGCTGTGCACCTCCTTTCCATGAATTTCCATTTACTGTTAGTACTTGGGGAATCAGATTTGGAGCATGTTATGTTACAGGGAATGAAATACTTGGTAAGTACATTATTTTTTTATGAACTGGGAGACAGGGCTTTTCTGATAGTGCCATTTTGTATATGAAACCCCCAGAGAATGCTTAGGGAATATCTTTTTACAAATGCCTTATATCTTAAAAAGCCTCTGCCTTTAAATGCAAATTTGTTACAAATGTGCCTGGAGAACATCCCTATGAGAGTTTGCAAACTAGAGGAAGAGCTTATTACTGGCAGTTGAAAGGTTTTCAACTATCTCACTCTCAAGAGTCATTAAGTGACTCTTGGTGGTTTCACAGCACAAGGTGTTCTGTTGCTAGGCTGGCTTAGGTATCCTTGTGCCACTTTTCCATTTCCCACCAGAATCCACCACCTTACTTTTCTGTACTGTGCCCCAGGTAAAGGAACTGGTCTTGGCCAAGATCCCCGTTTCACGTTATAACCATTTCAAAGTGTGGGTATTCAGGCAGCTGCTTTGGTCCCACTGAGGAGGCAATGCAGAGGAGGAATGAGCAGCTAGGAGTGCTGTTAATGCTGCCATCTGCACTTTGCAGGTCGACAATTAGCCTCTCGCTTAAGGAGCCTTGTTGATTTTGGTTAAAGTACTACTGTGACATGAGGTGCACAGTCAGGCTCACGTTCAACATACCTAGACCTCCTTTTGTGGACTTCATTGATTTCCCTAGTGTCTCCTACAGTAAGAAGGTTCCCTGCTTTACATCTGGGTTTGAGTTAAAGTGATACTTGACATCTTATTTCTGTAAATCTAATTTCTGTTAATTTACAAAAATAGTTACTGACTTGAAACAGTGTGCTATGCAGAGTTTGTGTTTACAAAAATAGAAACCCAATGGAGCATTTCTGTGTAGCAAGCGGTTAAAAGCTGTTGAAACTTAAGCAACTGTTCCCTGACAAAACGGAACAGTGTAACTGTTACATTTACTTTATCTGCAGGCCTTGGGTGAAAGGAGTGATTTTGTTCCAGTCGCCCAAGTGATGAATCTGGAGATAGGACAGATAGTGAGCTGTCTGAATCACTCTGCAACCTGGTAGAACACTTTTAAATTTATTATTTTAAAAAAATAATAATTCAGAATTAGCTTCATTGACTCACTTGCAGTCCTGTCTCCTTCTGTGAATGTTTCATGGTTATACTGTGCTACATATAATGGGAAGCCTTGCCCAAAAGCTGAATTTTCATTATCCTTCTAAAGGGACAAAATATTCTGCTAAATAGTTTCTCTTGATTTACCCCCCAGCAAAATACTGCAGGAGTGCTAGTGCTAACCAAAGAGGGGGAGACGTGTGGAGGGGGGCTGAAGGAAATCCTTTCAGTGATGGATTGCACAGGCATCATCTTGAAGTGATTATAAACACAAGTGAAGTGGAAGTAATTGATTTTTTTTGCTGTCTATAATGAGAAATGTAGACAGATCATAAAACAGCAACCAATCAAACAGCTATTGTGGAAAAAAAAATCCAGTGTTGTCACAATAAGTAACTCGCGTGCAGGCTGAGATTGTGGATTGATATATCAATACATAGACACCTTAAACTTGTTCCCTTTGAAGCTTTAAATGTTTATTCAGCTTTATATGGGCATACTGAGATGTTTCAGTGAGACTGACTTTGAGGAATCAGGACCTTATTTAAGTTGTTGCAAATACACTGCAAAATCTTATAGGCAGGATTTAAAGACCAGAGCTTGTCAGTCTGCAAGGTTTGCTTTAATCTTGGTGCTACTGCAAATAATCTGTTGCTGTCTTGCTATGACAAGGGAGCTGCATGTTTTTAATGAAAATAAAGTTAAGAGCTGTATTTCTGGTAAAAGTGAACAGTTCTCTTTGCTCATTTGTAGAGCAGTTAGTTCTCAGGAAGTAAGTCAGTAGCCTTGTTCTTTTTCCGGGGGAAAAATAGAACAAATAATAGAGTGCTGTCATGAGATCTGAACTTTAAGACCTTGTTACCTTTGTAAGATAAATTACAGCACAGCTGTTGAAACAACTTAAAAACAAAATGTCAAAATAATGTGAGGGAAGTACATCCTGCAGTGTGCTGACTTGCTTTCTCCCAGCATTGTTAATTTCTGTGGTTGTTACTCCTTTGTTTTACAAGGTTAGCCATTTGTTTTCACAAGATTTCCATCCACTAAGAAGAATGTTAAGTACTCTTCTCAGAATATCCAGTTGTACGTAAGCATTTTGGTTTGAATCTTACTAGTGCCTTGCATGGTTCAAAACAAGAGTTAAATGCTACTTAGTGTTGTGTTCTGATAAGCTTTTACTTTCACTTTTTGTAATAGAAAAGTAGCTACGAATTTTGTTCTGTCCTGTTGCTTCAGGCTACTTGTTTGCAAGTTATTCAGCATTGCTCTGCAGAGTACCAGGCCTCTTCCTTCTACAACCAGACAGTAGGATTGACTGACTATGGAAGAGTTAGAATTGGTCTGTTGTGACATTCAGGCTTGACTGCTTTTTGTGTCAGCGTGCCATGGATTCTCCACCAAAAAAACCCAAACCAAAAACATTTGCTTGCTGGCTTCATGTCCAGCAGAGCTGCTTTTCATCTGTGGGTTTATGCAAATAAGTTTACTGTCTTCAACAGCTTCCAGTTCCCTGCTTTTCAGGCTTCCAGCTAGCCATAGCCGTGTAGCTTATGGAAATTTGTTCATGCTTGAGTTGAGTTTGTCAGGAATAGATGGATTCCAACTCTACTTTGCTTGCCATGATGTTTTAAAACAATTTTTTGTCGTCCAGGAGAAATTCACCCTTACATTTCCCAGCTTATCTCCATTTAATATTTGTCTTTAGTATTTGCCTTTAATATTTTATCTCCACTTAGTATTTGCCTTTTCTGTGGCATGTGCAGGAGGTGGTGCTGTCATCATTCTATGGAAGGGCAAACACTCTTGGAGCTTTCATCTTCTTTCCTCTCTTGTGTTTTTGCAATGGGTAAATGTTACCCTATCATTTATGTTGCTTGTTTCTTTTCTGTAAGGTTGGTTGACCAAAGCAGAGTTTAGTTGGAACTGGTGATTTTCAGCTTCTCTTTCATGGACCCTAGGGAGAGAGAAGTGAGGGCTACTGACCCACCTTACCTGAAGGGATTTGTAAAAGGTAACTGGGAGAAGTGAGTTTGTTTCGGTTACAGTGCTGACCACTGGAGCATGCTGTGAATCTGCTGAAAACAATCTTAGCAGTTAACAAACTTAAATGCTGGAAATAATAGATTTGAGTCAAGACCCCCTTGTTTGATTGCTAGCCTAATTTGAGGCACGTTACATTGCATGGCTGCTCATTTTGGGGGTTTGACATGCATGTTGGTGTATCATCATTATCTTAGGAGTGTGGAATAATCACTGCCTCTTCGGGTTCCTTGAAAAATGTCCCACGGTTCTGCTAGGTCTGTCTGGGGAACAAAGGGAAGGTCAAGGGCTAAATGAAAACAGCACTGTTTGTTTTTTGGTTTTTTTTAAAGGCATTTGAAAAATCAGAGCTGCCATCTAGACTGAGAAAAGCAGGATTGGTGTATAACTGCTTATGGTACATTCCAGTTGTTGTGATAATAGTTCTACTGCCTTCTCTTTCTTTCACTTGAAATAGGGAGATATGTGGCCCTCACAGCAGCAAATACAGGTCTATTGGCTTGGAAGGTTTCTGTTGGTTTCTTTAACCTGCTGTGTGGCTTTAAGGCAAAGGAAGAAAATGCTTTTCTCAACAAATTTTGTGCGTTTGAATTGTTTAGATCAGATTTACCTTCAGACAGATGCATTTTCATGGGTTTTTTTTCATCATCTGCTGCTGTTTAGGGAAAGACACTTAAGGTTTTCAGTTTATTCTCTATTATTAGGGGTGCACAGTGATGCTGGTAATTTAGATTGCTTAGCTTTCACATTGCCTAAAGAAGTTTGACTCAATTCAGAATATAATTTTTACATAGTACTCCAGTTAGGTGTAAGTCGAAGTTCTTCTGTTATCTCCCTTGAGAATTCAGACCTTTTGTAGACTGTCAACATATTTGCAAACAACTTTGTTTCAACTCAGTAAGTTCAAACCCAGAAAATTTAGCATGTCCAGGCACACTCTAGCATGCATGGTCATGAAAATCAAAGATCCTGTTTGAAACTTTGTAACTGTGATGAGTTATATGTATTCTGTCTTTTTGTTGTAAAGACTAGAATTTTTTTCTGTTTGTAGGAATTAACCATTGGAGTGCATTACCTTATTTGTGGCAGAATACAAAGGATAGTCTGGAATGCATCAGTAGTGGTAAAGAATTATATGCTAGAAAGATGAGATAGGAAGGAGTAGCAACACTGAACAAAGAACTGGAAAAAGACTTAACAGAAGAGTTGGAAAGAATTCGCTGCCTGCGGAGAAGAGAACAGAATTCTGTCATAAAGCGATGATGCTAACGGAAATGTTAGAACTAAGTATTCATGCTTATCTTCCCATCCAGTATGAAGCCCCATTTGCTCTTGTAGAGAAAGAAATTTTGCATAATATTGTGTCTCACAGCTGTGGGATTGTATCAGTTTGCCAAATTAGTATTCCTTATTAAGAGAAGGTACAAAAACGTCCTAGTGACTGTGTTGCCTTTGTTTTGCTAGGTGGCGACTAGCTGAGGGATTGACATAGACTGGTGGTGTTATCAAAGTGGAAGAGAGAGCCTTTTCTCCTTTGGAAAACCGTGTATCCTGGTGTCTAGGGTACTTCCCATGTGGGAAAAGCTACAATTCCTATCTGCTGTCTTTGATTTGGGGTTGCAAGAACTACTTACTGCACAGAAATCTGTTTAGACACACCAGAATTTTAGATTTTGGATTATTTTAATATTCAAATTATTGTACATTCTCCAAAGGCATAATTATAAACCTCGCCCAGGAAGGTGATATTCCATAATACAAAGTTCTGATTAGTAATTGTATGTTATCTCCTTCAGTATTGCAACATATTCTTATTAGTATAATAATTTTCTAAAGCAAATGAACAAACTACTGGAATTACAGGTAGGATAGAATTGAGGTTTATTATTGATATGGAATCTAGACTATAAAATGCAGTTTGAACTACTTCGGCCAAATCATAGAATGCTTTTGGTTGGAAAGGACCTTTAAAGTTTATGTAGTCCAGCCCCCTGCTATGAGCAGCAACATCTTTCACAAAATCAGGTGGCTCAAAGCCACATGCAACTTCGCATTAAACAATTCCAATAATAGGGTATCCACAACTTTTTTGAGCAATCTGTTCCAGCATCTACCCACCATCATAATAAAGAATTGCTTTCTTGTATCTAATTTAAACCTACTCTTTTTCAGGTTAGCACTGTTGCCCCTTGTCCTATCCCTACAGACCCTGGTAAAAAGTTTGTCTTCCTTGTTTTTGTAGGCCCCCTTTAAGTACTGGAAGACTGCAGTAAGGTGTCCCTAGAGCCTTCGTTTGTCCTGAACAAGCCCAACTCTCTCAGGCTGTCCTCATATGGGAGGTACTCCAGCCTTCTGACCATTTCATGGCCCTCCTCTGGACTTGCTAGAGCAGTTCCATGTCTTTCTTGTACTGGGGAACCCAGAGCTGGCCATAGTGCTCCACATGGGGTTTCATGAGAGTAGAGTAGAGAGGGAGAATCACCTCACTTGACCTGGTGGCCACATTTCTTTTGATGCAGCCCAGGATGCAGTTGGTCTTCTTGGCTGCAAGTGCACATTGCTGGCTTTTGTCCAATTTTTCACCCACCGGCATCCCTAAATCAATCTTCACACACCTACTTCCATTTGTAATCCAGCCTGTACTGTTACTGGTGGTTGTTCCAGCCAGGGAGCAGGACCTTGCACGTGGCCTTGTTGAAAATCCTGAAGTTTGTATGTGCCCAAGGCTTAAGCCTGTCAAGGTGCCTCTATATGACATCCCTTCCCTCAGTGGCACTAATTAGCTTGGTAGCATCTGCAGACTTGTTGACGTTGTGCTCAATCCCACTGTCTGTGCCATTAATAAAGATACTGAATAGTACTGGTCACAATACAGACTCCTAAGGGACACCACTTGATACTCATCTCCCTTTGGATATTGAGCCATTGACTACAACTCTTTGGATGTGGCCACCCACCCAGTTCCTTATCCATTGACTATTCTGTCCATCAAACCTGTATCTGTGCAATGTAGCGACAAGCATTGTGCAGTAAACAATAGTTTCCTAAAGAGAAGAATACTTTTCTTTACATTCTTACATATCTAACTGAGATCTGCAGAAGAATTAAATTAAGACTTTAATGCATCTGTAATAATAAGCATTTTATGAGCTCCCTTTGCCTACTTTTCCTTTTTGTCAAGTTTTCCTCTGGAGAAACAAAGCTTATTTCTGCCAGGAGACCAAGCTGCTGAGTGAATACAGAGAGTCAGATTTAAAGAAAAAACCCTTTTTTGAGTGACATTGTGTGCTTTGAATTAGGAAGTTTGGCTGAGAGAATTCACTCTGGACATTTAGAGCTTATGATTTTGCTCTAGGAATTCAGGTTTTGACAGTGTATCAATTCATATTGTTCCAGCATGCTGTTTATGTTGATAGTGAGATCTGTCTGAAATCATGATCTTATACTCTTTTTTTATTTTGAGGAGCAGAGGTTGCAAGGAGAGTTATGCAGGGAAAAATACTTGTGTTTTCAGTTAAATCTACTGAGACAAAAGTTTGTGGTACAGTTTCTTTAACTGAGTGTCTTGAAAATGTGAACAACAATACTATTGGGAAATAAAACAGTTTTAAGAGAGTGCATCTGCTTTTGTTACAGTAGGATCTCTACGCGCATCATGGTCTTGCTTTTTAAAACATCTGGTTTAAAATGTATGTGATGCAGAAACTAATAGTGACTAATAATTTCAGATTCTGAGTGTTAATTATGAGTGTCAGTGCCTTGTGATAGTCTATGACTTGATTTTAATGTCTTTGAAAAAGACCCAGAGAAGAGGGATCATCCTGGGGTAAAGGCACAGGCTTCCTCTGAGATTTTTTTCCCTCCTTCACATTGTGATAGTGTTATTTTTCTGGTTCACCAGAGAATGAATATCATTTAAAACTCGCAAGGAACTCAGAATAGTAATCTGTGTTTTATAGAAACCTCCACAGTAAGTATTATTGCAGATGACAGGCTTGAAGGACAGCCAGGTAAAAACATACATAGTGTTCATATATTCTGAGGATCTAGAAGGATAACGCTTGCTATGAAGGGCAGCTGATCAGAGCTAAAAGCCTGACTATGATAGAAAGGGAAGTGTCCATTTAACAGTAGATGCTTGAGAGCAAATTACTTGGGGCTTCTGTTTTACTTTTTGGAGTGTGACTTAATAGATTTTGTGGGGTTCTTTTTTCTTTTTTTTTTTTTTTTTTACTTTGTGCAGTCAGGATTGGCTTGTATGTATCCAAAGTGTAGCTCTTGGAATATTCCTTTACTGAAAGTAGCCCATGAATCATACTGCTCTACATCTGGCTTGATTTCACAAAGGGTGAATAGTTACTCAAAAATCCTTTAGAAAAACTAAACAAACCTTTGAATTTCCAGGAATATAAATGTATTTACTGAAAAGAAACACATTTTTTACTTGTCTGTGACTGATTGGTTGTTGTTTAAGGTAGTTTTGAGAAGTCCTGAATCTACAACAATTTTATACTAAGACTGTACTTGCCAAAATTGTAGCTATGTCTCTCAGAGGCTGGAGTGGAATAAAACCAAACAACAAACCAAACAAAGAAGAGGATTGGTGTTTTCTGGAAAGCACGAGTGATTAATGTTTAGTTGGCAAAATGTAAATACCTCTTTATTAACAATACTGTGATTAAGGCTCTAAGAAACAAATCACTTCTAGAAATACAGCTTTTTATGGCTTCCAAGATATGTCATTCTTCTTCTCTGGAAACTGTCACTTTACAGTGTAATGTCTGTGGGAGTGATTAATGCCTCTGATGTGTTTTTAATCTTCATAACATTTGCAATTAATCCTTGCAACAATGCTATGATAAAAGAAGATTATTCTCATTACTTTATGGAAGGAATGCGGAGGGGAAAAAAACATCCCACAACAGATAAAGTCAAAATAGGACTACACTTTTTTCTCTTACAGGCCATTAAACTAGGCTTTCATGTGTTTTGGAACAATCCAAATATTCTGATCTCTCCCCTAATGACAACTTATTATTAACTTAATCAGTCATTTGGTGAAATGTACAAGTAGTCTTTGAGAGAATAAGCAGAACTTCTATTTATTCTCTCTTGTAAATGAGCATCTGAAGTGTCAGGTTGCAAGTCATGCATCTGTCTGTCTAGTCCCATTAATCAAGAGTTCTTCTCTAGCACAGAGTTTCAGTAGATGGCAGGAAGACTGTCCATGAGTGCTGTCTAGCTGGATGAACAAGAAGTTCTTCATAGCTTATGTACTGTGTGTGGCTGGAGGGGTGTTAAAGTGTGGTAAAGCTCCAAGGCTTTAGAATTGGCATAGAACCATTATCCTGGATGAATACCTTTTAGCTTAAAAGATTTGGCTTTAGAGTTGAAATTTTTTTAAATTATATATTTTCTACAACTGGCTTTTACAGTGAGGTGATGTTAGCATTTGCTCCAGTAGGATCCATTAGGAGTCTGATGCTTTTGAAAACAGGGTTTATGTGTAGTGCTTGATTCATGACCTTGCTGGTATGGAAGCTTTTTTAACCATCCACATGTCTGTGGCTTTTGATTCCTGAACTTGGTGGGGTTCCTGAACTGTTCAAGGGGATTTATGCTGCCTGTGAAGATTTTTTTCTTAGATTTAGGCTTGTGGTTCTGCATCATCCTGCTTGTGGGGCCCCTTGCCTTAATACGTTTCTGTCATTCTTGCCTGAATGTCAGACTGGCCTTCACATAACCTTTAGGGCAAGGAAGTGACAAGTCAAGGAAGTCTTCTGCAAGTCATAGTCATATTGCTGGTTCTTCATCTGTGTTAAGCCTGTTACATAAACAGTTGCAGTGTGCATTTAGACAAAAAACTATCTATCTTAATTCCGCTGTAGTGCAAAACCTTACCTCTGATGTGCAAAACCTTACCTCTGATCTCCAAAACCTTGATCCAAGGTTTATGTGAACACACCATAGGCAAAGAGATGCTCCTCCTTGGAACTGTGCGTTCAGAATCTTTTGTGAATGTGGTATGGTCCAAATCATTTCTGTGGCACCTCGGGATGTGAGAGAGGCTTCAGGGTTCTTCAGATCTCTCCATGTGGTATTTCCTATGTGGTTCATTTTACAGTTTCATTCTTCTTTGCAGTGTTACAAAAATCCACTTCCTGGAAGCCTAATGGAAGGTCATTTACTCCTACAGCACTGGAATATCGAGCACAGTGTTTCTGGAAGTACACAAAATGCCCTTCTGAATTCCCTTTCCCTGCTGTGGATACCGAACACACATAATTTCCATTTTTTAAGAAGCCAGTTTCTTATATGCAATGTATCTGCACTGTCTTCACTGAAAAAAAAAACCAAACCGACAAACCCTGGCAGGGTGGTATTTGCTGCAGCTAGCAACTCATTTTTTCATCAGTTTCTGCTTTACCAACTAAGCCCAGATGTTTACCACCTCTGCAGAAATGATATGATACATTATTAGTATGGGTTTCTGTAGCCCAGAAAAAGAGCTGATTATAAGTACAGCTGATTAATGTATAACTCGAGAATTCTTTACCTGTAGTTGCCAGATGATCCATCATTCACTGAAAAAAGGGGGGCTTCTATTAATATTGTAAATAATTCTAAAATCCTGACCATAGGCTAAATAACTTTAATTCAACTTATGTTCCACACTATATCCCTTTTTCCCACTGAGAATTTACTTTATCTTATTAACATAAAATGCAGCATTTCTTAAAATCAGTTCGATTTTATTGATCACCTCTTCTAATATGAAGCTTCTTTGTCTTTTCCCCAGAAGATGATAGAGGTTTTATACCACCATGGATATCACAATGCCCTCCTACTATTTCTTTAGTAGTCTGTCATGGTTTCACTTGAGTTACTCTGAATTATTCAAGAGCACACAGTAGTTAAAAACAGTTCAGTTGCTTTGCCATCCCCTAAGGCGTAGAACAGCCACTGCACTACTGCATCCTCACTGTGTGCTCCCAGCTTCTCCTTTTCTGGGTATGTTTCCTTTCTTCTCTTGCCTGTGACTGTAGTAGTGGGTTTTTTTTTTCTTGTTTCTTGAGATCAGTAAGTAACAGTCTTGAAAATGTATGTGCATAGCCCAAGTCTTGGAGTCTTGGCAAAATACTTCATTAGCTGCTACTTAAGACCCAAAACACAGCTTACAAAATCTGAGTACACTTCAGAAGCTTTCTCGATGTATGTGGATACTGCATACAGTCTACTTCTCCTTCGTAAGACCTTGTGTAATACGGGTGCTTAAGTCTAACTTTGCCTCTTATTTACAGAATGGTTTTCTGGTGATAGTTGGAGTATTGTGTTGCAGAGCCCCTTACGTAACTGTTCCATATAAACCTTGTTTGTCTGGATGATCTGAAGTTGTCAGCTTTGTAGTGTAGCCTTTTTTAGGGTTTCTCTCTCTTTTTTTTTTATTCTGTATCCTAGTTGAAAGTTAAAAGGAAAATCAGTGTTCAGTCTTCATATAATCAATGAAACCCGTAACAGTTTCAGAAGATTTTTTTTTTTTTGTAGCAGAAAATAAATTGGGCAGATGAATATTTTTGTGAACACAGAGAAACAGGCGATACATGTTCCCTGTGCTAATTTATACTGCTGATTTGTCTTCCTTAAAGCTTTTTCCATGCAAAGGCTGTAATAAATTATCTTTGTTTACTTATTGAGGCACTTGGTTACATTGCTTAGGTAACTTTTGTGTCTGCATCACAGTATATGTGTATTCAGACAGAACTCACATGTACACAAGCATTTGCTGTCTTTGGTGCAGGACTGTTGTGGCACCTCTTTGGACTGGTTCAGTTTTCATCTGTAGTGCCCAGTCTTTTTACTCTGGTCAATCTGCAGTTTCCAGTTTATGTGGTTCAGATGTGCAGGACTTCGTTTTGGTCTTGCTGTTTTCAGTATTCCTAATAAACAACTCCAGAGTCTTGGTTTGTTTCATCTGTGCCTGGTGTCAAATTATAGTTCAGAGAATTCTTGTACATTTTGTTTATGCAATGTCAAGTGGGGATAATGATCAGGTAGGTATATCTGCTGATTTACAAGTCAGATAATTCTAGGTGTGCACTGGAATAGTCTAGTCATTTTTTATTGAATTGCTGTATTTTCCTACTTTTTATAGTTTCGTGTAATTTCATCAGAATTCCTCCCATACCCTTAAACTGTGTTCTATTCACTTGGTAAGTGTATATATCCTATATGTAACTTACTTAGGTGATTAGTTATTAACATACATGATATTGTTTTAAATTCCTTCTGATGATAGTAGGAAAGAATGACCTCATGTAGTGTTACATGACACTGTAATGTTCTCTTTTTTTTGTTTGTTTTCCAGCTGTATGGGGAAACTTTGTCAATATGAGGTAATGTATATAATTTTTGTATATGATATTCATATCTTAAATAAAATTAATTTACCTTTCCTGTCAATGCATATCACTGTATGTGAAGTAGAGCAAAAATGGAATAGCAGTCCACACTGGATGGTTGCTAAGCAGCTGATACCAGTTTTTAAATACAAGGTTCTTAGTCTTAAAAAAGCCCATATGTTTGCTTCAAATCTCTCCCAGGATCTTATTCTTATTTCAGCATCTGCCTTTCTTTACACAAATTCATCTTCTGATTTTGGAGATGTTTTCAGGCAAGTCGGTTGGCATAACTAGGCCCAGTGACTTGGATTCTGCTTTTCCTCAACACAGATCTGGCCATGTCTCAGTGGCAATGCAGGCTTAAACAGCGAAGAGCAGCAGATCATCCACTACTTGCCATAGTTATGTTTCTATACTGAGAATTAAAAATGTGGTTTTGAGGATTTTGTTTCCTCCTCAGTTAACTGGCAGAGAATCTGATGGTTTAACTCCTGAAAAGCAAAATAGTCCTGCACTGTGCCCCAGAAATTTTGCCCTTAAGAACAGGAAGGCATAGCACACACATGCAAAACATGCAGATTTTCACGGCATCTCTACTTGCATATGAGTGCCTTCTGGAAAAATTCATCAGGAAGACGCAACTGATAAAGAAGGTGAAAAGAACATGGTGACACTCTTCACTATGACAAAGTCTGTGTGCAGAGGGAACAAAATATTTGATAGAATAGTTTGGTCTGGAAAGGACCTTAAAGATCATCTAGTTCTAACCCCCCTGTGATGGGGACTAGATCAGGCTGCCCAAGGCCCCATCCAACCTGGCCTTGAGGCCCCATCCAACCTGGTCTTCACCATGTTGTTCTTTTAGTAAAGGGGTTTGGTACTCTGTTGCCATGCTTAGCAGCACAGAGTAAAGAAAGTTTGAGGGAAAATAAGAAAACTAATGAATTCTAATGTGGGCTCCGATTCACACAGGACAGCTTACCGTGGGATCTGTTCCTTCATTTGGAGTTTCCTACCCATGCTACAAAGTGTTCAGCTGTTAGGCAAACAGCTGCTAAACTGCTGTGGCTTGCAGATGGAGATATCATTTAGATTGCCATGCTATTGTGACCAGCAAACTATGACAGTTTATCAGCTGTTATAAGAGCAGCTGAGTGTTTCCAAAGGAAGATGAAGAACCCCAGAGAGGTTTGAGGAGGGCAGGCGAGCGTGAGATCCAGTGGGTTCATTCCCTGATAAACTGTCCTTAAAAATTATACCCTTACCTACGTCTGACTTCTTATTTAAGGTGTCCGTTATAGAGCTGTTGAGGGGGGAAGCTTTCTTAAGGGAGGCCTGATGCTTGCTCTCAGTCAGTGTCTTTTTAGGAGGAAGAGCTCGTTAGACACTAAACTAGAGAGACTATATGTTCTTAAGTTCCAGGACTTAGTAAACAACAGTAGGAACAATTTTTGAGGGAATGTTTTTATATTCTGAGAGGTTTTACAATTTTTCCTTGTACATTTAGCAGAGAGGAAAGGCTATGTATTCCACAGGTTGTATGCATAGCTTTTTGTATCTTTCTCTTGTTTGGGAAAACCTTTGAAAAATTCACAAGAATTACTTAACATTGCTTCCCTGTAGTAAATTCATGCTGTGTTAACTGGAGGGGTTTTATTTGCTACTATTGCAGTAAATTACAATGTATTTCAACTGTCTAGAGTCTCTGTCTTCACCTAGGAATTTACTATACCCTTTAGTGGAATAACAAAACAAATCTGGTCAATAAGGCTTTTGCCTCAGTAGCAGACTGTACTGACTTTTTTGTAAGAGAGTTTTGTAGAGGGATGTGAAGGGAATAGTTGCTCTAACTTCAAACAGTGTGGCATATGTATATTTGCTGAACAAAGGATCTTCTGTTTCCCTAGGTGTAATGACTTCGGGTCCTGACTAAAGGAGCTCTGTTTTATTTAAAAGAACCCTGTTTTATGTTGGGTAGCCATGAATACTCTAGTATGCAAAAACTTACTCCTGTAAGACAAATAATTCCCTTTTTGGAAGGTTTAACTAAAAAAAAAGAATTATGCATACTTAAGGAAAATCACATAGACTAGATGCAAGAGGTAAAATTTAAAAACACGTTTTCTGCACTTGTAGAAGTTTGCTCAAATAATGAACACAACTGATTGAGATATTTTACTCAATTAGATGCTAAATAAGACCACGCAAATTTGTGCCAGACACCAACTTCTTAGACAGTACTCTGTTTTCACAAGTTACCTTGACATCCTTCATCCTGCAGTTTAGAAAATTGGCTTCATTTCACACAAGTAGCACGTGTGTGCTAAGTCAGTATGGCCCATTAGATGGTCACTTAAGACAAGTTCTGGTGTAGGGTTTTTTTCTAATTTTTTACAAGTTCAAAGTCAAAGCTAGACACATTTGCTGGTCTCTGTTTTTGATTGAAATCGCAGGGAAAATGTTTTGTTAGCATAGTTGTAGCATACAGGAAATAGAGAGCCTCAAAAAGACATATTGGGCATTTGCATAGTAATGCCACTCTCAAAAACATTTCTGTTGACCTCACCTCAGTGCAGTGATTGGATGTTTTTCTACGATGAAGTTAATTTTCTCTTTAAAATTTGTCATCTTTATTGTTACTACTCTTTCCTGTGGACTTGGTTCAGTTTCTGCCAGACTTGGTGGGGAGACTAGCTGATTCTAAGGAGAATTGGACCACCTCATTTCATTTGCTCTGAGTATATCTTTGAAATAATAGTAACTTGGGATGCTTTGAAGATACCGTTTTAAAGGGAAAAGTGTGATGTAGGTGCAGTGAAACAGCTATTGCTTAGGTATGGATTATGTTTTTTCTCATCAACAGGTCTCTTCAAGAAAATGGCGATCAGAAGGTGGAAAGTAAAATAGAGGAGGTTAGTTTGCTAATAATTGTAGTCTGTTTTGTTTTGATTGCTCCTGAGAAGTGTTTTTTTATACTGAATGAAGGATATACGTAAATTATTTCCTCTCCCTCTTACAAAATGTCGAGTGTATGCAAGCTTCATTAGAAATTTGGAACCTTCCCAAAATTATTTGTTCTGTTCTTAACTAATAAACAAAGGTTGCCATGTTTATGATGGGGGATGGTGTGTGATACCAATACTTAAAGCACAAGTCCTGACAGTTTCTGGAGTAGACGTGGGTATTGAACATACCCAATGGTTCTGCATTTCTGTACCAGTACCTCTGAATTTTCATTTCAACCTTGTTTTATTGTGAAAAATTAAGAAACTGTGTGACAGATATTTTTCCAGATGTTTTTAGGCCTCTAGTCTAGTAACACTGAAACAAAGATTTTCGTAGAAATAGAAGTCTCTGAGGTCAGTACCCCCTACCACTAGTATGGATGTGTGTGACCATACTAGTGTAGTCTGGTCTACTTGGTGTCTTCTGTTCCAGCAGGTTTATATAGCAATCATTCCTCTGAACACAGTGTGAAGCCTACTGTGGAATTGCTTGAAGTTAATCGAAGGGCTGTGTTCTGAATGCAACAAGCATTCTGAAAATCCCTGTTGTTTAAGAATGGTCAAATGCTTGAAATAGGGTAGGTAGATCTGAGTTACTTTAAGGTCTGAGAAGTTGAGCATTTCTGGATCTTGTTTTTAAAGATTTAGTTATACAGGGTCTTGAACCGTCCAACTAACTGCTTCAAGAACTATTTACTGCTCCACAGAGCTAGGTATTTAACGAATATAAATAGATGACAATACTTTATTTCCTCTTAACATGAATATGCAGCTTATTTTAGTTCCTGACTTGTCTAGCTCTAGCCAGCAATATTTGTGCAAAACAACTTAATGGTGGTTGGCAATGTGCTGCTATGTGGTACTATTTCAAGTGATTACCCTCTGATAGTTATCAACTTAGGTATGACCCTAGATGTTAAATTTTGTGACAAGTTTTTAGAAAACTTAAAAACAAGAGTTAAGAGACTTGGTGAAATTTGGCAGGACTGTTAGAAATTTGGGGCCTGTTACAAAGAACTTAAAACTTATTCCAGGCTAAGTGGTTCTCCCTTTCAAAGCAGTGAAAATGCAAACAAAAGTCTTGTTAGAAAAGAAAATTTCATTTTAGTAGTTTTTAAAAGCCCAGACGTACCCTTGAATTGTGATATAAAACGTATCTTAGATTTTTAAATGTGATGATTCTTTAAATTCACATATGATGTTCTGAGAGAACTGTATCTTTTTGCACTGGAGCTAATGCTCTGTTTCTGTGTTTGTGTACTCTTAAGTACGTGTACTGCTGTCCCTTTAATTAGTTGAGGCTTTACTGACTGCCCTATACTGTACTATTGCTCAGTATAGATTGTTTTGGCAATGTCAGACAAGTCACTTGTCAAATAAGAACATCAGATATTATGAGTCCTATCAACAAGGCTGTGGTAGTTGTAGCCTTGAAGTGTTCTGTTTTCAGTGGTAAACTAAGGGATTTCACACTGTACTAAGTAATTTGATTTTTGGTGAAAAAGGTTCAAGGATTGTTTGACAGAAAGGATGTTTTAAGGTGCAAGTTTCTTGGAGTGTCTTCAGTGAAGCTCTTCATAGGAGACTGCTGTGATTTTTACTCTAATGTAACTTCCGATATACATCTTCTGTGATGTGAATCTTGTTCTATACTTCAAAGACTAAATATTATTCCTTTATTTTAGGCTGTTGCACCTCTAAGGGAGAAAATCAAAGACTTAGAAAAAAGGTATGTCTTTTTAGCAAAATTTGGGAAGCAGTTTAAAAGCACTGTTACTTTTCTGTAGCAGTCAGTTCTGTAGTTGTATGCTTGAGAAATGTTTTGCTAATTTTCTCAGGACTTTTGGATTTTTGTCTTATCTAAGTGGGGATGGGGCCTTGAATAGTAGGGGACATTAATGCTTAAGGTGTTCACATTGATTAATCCCACTGAAGTAAAGTAGGAGTGCTGGATTTTTGTCAAATTCAGACTCTGTGGTGGAATTTGCTGGTTTGAGTCCAGCTGTTTTAGTAAACCCTGCCCAGGTGTGTGCTGAAACTTGTTGGTTTCAGCTTCAAGAGACTGAAAATACGTTTCACCTCACACTTCCCACACTTGTGATCAGTTACCATGGTTCAGCTAATGTTTGTGAATCTCAGTCCATGCATGTGCTTTGAATGAGCCTGACTGACTCTTCTCTCAGGATTTGTAAGGGAACGTGATATCTTGGGTTAAGCTGGATGATGTGATTGTGATAATCAGACAAGCTTTTTGATGAGCTGCAGATATTAAATATGTGTAGTTCTACAAGCAGATAAAATTGACATAGTTTGGTGGGTTTTTTTTTTAACAACTGCACCTGATCCGTTTGTCTCTGGCTCCCTTGTTTCCTTACTTTGATGCCAGCAGAACCATTTGAATGGTGATAGTAAGCTGAGTGGGGAAACCAGGCATTTCAGTCTCTCTTTGCAAATAACTCCCTCGCTCTCCAGCCTGGTTGCCTTTCTGCCAGATCGGTTCCCCCATGTGAATGTGGATGCTTTTAATCACAAAACAAGGTCTGGAATAAGTTTGTCAGCTTGGACAAGGACAGTGCTGCTTTTGACAGTGCTCCTGTTTCACGGGTGGCACTGTTGATGTCCCAGGCAAACAGCTGGCCAAGAATGCTGCGCTACAAAGGACCAATTCTGGACTTGCCCAGGCAATGCCAGTAAGCCTGGATGGTTATGTATGACACACTGGTGGTTGAGTGCTCTTCCTCTGGAGAGGGGAGCAGAATCCCATTGATTTTGGTCATATGTATGCTTGATATCTCCAGTGTTCTGGTGTCTTGAGTTTTGTCTTGGCAGTGAGCAGTTGCTTCTCCTCCTCTAACCCCTCCTGTGCCATTTAAAAAAAAAAAAAAAGAGAGGAAAAGGGAAGAAAAAAGCTTGTCACTTCTGTTTTTTCACAATTGATTTGAAAGACTCAGTGGCCTGACACATGCAATTTATTTCACCAAGAATACTGACCTAATTGCTGATCCCTACTATAAATGTGAACTTCATGGATCAAACTAAATGATCAATTGGCGATGTGAAACACATTGCAGACTGTATCACCTGTAGTAGTTGCATGTGGTCCCACCATACCAATTATTACCGTCAAATTACAGAGTAAAGATTTTTATGTTCAGGTGAAATTTTTTATGTCCTGGCTCTATTCAGTTGATATATTTAATCTTTACTGATAACCAGTATATCTTCAGCTTCAGTTGTTGGCAATTCAAGGATTGCCTTCTGCCATTCACAGAGGACCTTCGTGGAAGAGTATTACTCCTTACTGGCTCTTTTTTTTTTTTTAAATATTATATTTTTCCAAATGAGCAGTGAGTTGGTGGGTGAAACCTATAAGTTAAAACTTCTCCCAGGAGCCATCTAAATGCTCTTATCTTTCTGAGTAGCATTTGCAGTGTATTGATGAGTCTTGTTTTGTATGTCTAGTAACGAGGACAAAGAATCAAAATATATAGAGGTATGAGCCAATCTGGGAATTATACTTTCACAAAATATAGGGTTACAGGCTTTTATGGAAAATATGGGCTCTTATTGTTTTTTTTCTCAAATAGTGTAGCTGTTTACCTCTCAATTGCATGTCAGTTGTTGCAATTAATAATATTTTAATTTTATATCTATGTAACCTGACAGTAAATAACTACTTGCTGTCAGATGCATGCAGGCTTATCCTCCTTGTAAAGCTTACTCTTCAGTGTCAATGGTTTTTTACCTCATAAGCTGATAAAACCTGAAAGCAAGCCATCATCATGCTTTTTGGAAGCAGGAAAGACAAGAATTTCTTAATGCTCGTCTCATGACAAGAGACCGCTTAACTGAAGCAACTGAAGTTGAAAGTTTTTATTAATAAACCATATGAACATTCAGCTGAATCAGTTCTAGACTCCTGCCCACTGCCTCTAAACTAGTACTGATGTAGTGTAAGGAGCAAAAATGGTTAGGAGGTCCCTTTGGCAGCAGTATGGCTCCACGCTGGGTTAATGTGACCTTTAAATAGTGGTCTTAAAAATGGAGGACACTGATTTTTACCTTTCATCAAGTTATTTGGCACTTGATTCTTCTCAGCTTAAATCAAAGAAATAGGGTTACTGTTAATGACCCATGTGGTAACGTAAGGCAACTGTAGGTAGCTGCTTATTACTGTTTTCCTGTATTGATAACATTGGAAGATGGTTCTGCTGTGTTTCTCCTATTCAGGAATCAGAAAATGGCTTTTTCTCTGGGATGGAAAGTTGACACAATTACATAGGCATCCGTGCTTTGCCTCTGAAGAATTCCTGTTGAGCCAGTTTTGCAGGGTACAAATAGAGGAGGTCTTTCAAGTTCAGAGGTATAGGGTCAGTCTGGTCAGAGTCTATTTGTGAGTACGCAAAAATGTAGTCTCAATGTGAAGTGTTGAAACATATACCTTCTGCGTGCTACATCCAATTGCATCTCTAGGTTGTGGACTGCCTGGAGAAGAGTAACCATAGTTTGATTTCTATCTACTGTCAACACTGGTATTTAGTTTAGCAAAAACTGATCTATTGAAGTATTGCCAAAGCAATTTTAATTTTAGGTACTGAAATAAATACATAAAATTAAAGTAACACTTCCCTTCACACCTTCTTTTGGAGAGGCTTGCTGTGTGCAGAATGCATTCTGGTGAGGAGAGAAAGAAGTGATGTAATTCCATGTCCATCTAAGGTTCTGAGCATCAGTTTTAAGGTTGAGAGAGCACCTAAGATTCATATGTTACATAATTTTATTTTAAGATGTTTTAGTTTTGATTAAATTGCTGTAAAGAATTAGTAAAGTGAAAGTAGCTTGGAGACCATCAAAACAATGCAGTCTAGCTATTTCTGAGAAGGTAATTAGGATTAGCTTTCATACCAAATAAAGTCTCTGGTAAAAAACTGTTAGAGTATCTTCAAAAGAGTTTCATTTATATTCTGATTTTAAACTTTACATTGATTACTGTGAAACTTTAAGAATTAAATCTTTATACTATGAACTTTACAATAGAACTATAAGGAGAAATGCTTGAAGTTAGTAGTTAGTGTGATAAGTCAAAACAACTTGCTTTCTTTCCCAGAACTTTTAGGTTGCTTGCTTTTTAAAACATCTTTTAAAAGAAGTCCAATCGTTGCTTTTGTATTATTGTTTTTTTCTCTCGTGATGTTATAGCTGGCACCAGTTCTGTACTCAGAAGCTAGAAGTCGAGTGATTCATTCTAGAAAATCAGTTGAGCAGAGGTTTTAAAAGCAGTTTTTGAAGTTCCTCTATTTCTCACAGTGATTTTTACAGAGCATAGGCATTTTCTCATGATGACCCAGATCCTTCTTCAGAAAAAAGGACTAAACGTAGCAAAACTTTAAAAATGGGAGGTGTTTTTTGGGGGGTTTGGTTTTTTGTTTTGTTTTGTTTTCAAAGACAGATATGTGAAAGAAGCATCAAGGCTGAAACTTACATAATTTTCTTCTTTGTTTTGGAATATTCTGTAGTTTCACTCAGAAATACCCACCGGTGAAATTTTTATCAGAAAAGGATCGTAAAAGAATCCTGGTAAGTTGTTATTTACTTGGGGCTTGTTTTTGGGAAATAAGAGTCATCTGTGGAATGTAATCAGTCTTGTAGGATTAATTAAAGACTTGAGCAGGAATAAAGTAAATTACCTTTTATGTCCTATGCGCTGCATGGGATTTAGAGTAGCACTTCACTCACTCTGTGTTAATGTTCTCAAACTCAGCACCTGGATAATGCACTTGGGCTCTGGTTTGGAAATTTGACTGGCCAATTAAGCTTTTGTTCTCTGCTGGTAACATCTCAGGTCTGCATTGCCAAGGGGTCTTTGATCTTGTGCTTCCAGGTAGCTTAAATCTGCAGAGACTAGGAAACTTCTCAGGCACGTCTTGTGCCTTGTGTGACTGAATTGGACTAATTCTAGTCATAAGGCCAGAAAAGTAGCTGCTCTGCAGCACTGTGAAGAAGGACCAGTTAATTAGACTAAAGGAATGTTCATCTCTCTGTTACCTTCTATGTTGTCTCTGATATTTTGAAACATAACAGGTGTTTTAGGGTGGAAGACCAAGGCAGTTTAAGTCAGGACAAGTAGTCATCCAAGGCATTCTTAAACTCAGCAAATCGTGCTGCAACATCAGCTTTCTGATTTTGTCTGCAAATACTTTTGAAGTTAGCTGTGTCCGAATTTTTTTTCTTGTTTTTGTCTGTCCTAAGGAAAAAAATATGCCCCCACATTTTGAAGAGGCAGAAAGCATAGCCATTTCAAATGCATAATTTTCTGCCTCAATAGTAGAGAACAGTGTCTGGGACAAGTCCCTGCTAAAGTGCCTAATTTATCTGATGTTCCTCTTTGCTTTGACTCTACAAAAGTTTGAAGAAAAACGCTGAAAAGATGCAATTAAACAGGCTTGTTTTCACTGCTTTATCATATTGCAGTCTTCACTGCTATTGCAAATTATTTAGTTCCTCAGTGTTATTCTGTCATTTTTTTGGCTGTCTGAAGGAGGTAGACCTGCAGGCTCCCTCTTCCCTTGAATGTGGAAGATACTCTGAGGGAAACATCAGACAGGCTTAATTCTGAAAATCCCTAAATAGTGTGCTCATATGTCCAAGTATAAGAAAGTTATCTTAATGTTATGTATTTTTGTGTAAACAAGAAGGTACTTTCAAGAAAACTATTAGTGTAAGCTGTTGATAGTTTGTGGAGCTCTTAATATTCACTTTTAAACTTCGCCTCTTAAAAATATACTGGATATTTTGAAGTCTTTTGCTTCAGTAGTGATGGCAAGTACTTGGAATAGGAGGCTTTTCTGGTGGCCTGGAGTTGAATAGCTTTTTGGTGTCCGCATATTTTGTGGAGTTCAAATCACTGATGAAAAAGCTTGCCAAAAGAATCAGTGAATTGTTCAGTGCTTTCTTCTCTGTTGTGGCTGGAGAGCAGTTCAGATAGGCTTTCACAAGCCTGCTGCCCATGTGGGCAATTTCATTCTGCTAGAATGTTGCTGTCAATCTTACAAGAAAAATGTAGCTAAAGTCAGCTTATAGAGGACTTATGTAGACCTTGCATGATACTTGGATGTTTCTCAGGAGTAAAAGCAAGAATCGGCAAGCCAAATGAACTTTGGTAGATGATTTGTTTCATATTTTGTTGATATTGCATCTTTTCCTGAAATTTGTTCTAAATTCTCATTTTTCTTTGAACGTGGTCTCCACAGCGCTGACCTGATCAGACAACAATTTTAGCCGTTATTTTTATTATACCACATCTATTTGGAGATGATCAGTGGTGGAGTTATGTCATCTGACAGTACATACGCTGGCAATTCCATTCAAAAATGCTCAAATCCTGGTCCTGTTGTGCATGATCAGTTCTCTGAAGTGACTAGACTACAGGCTTTCATATGCAGGAGAAGGGATTCTGTTAATATCATGGATGATAGTGCTGGCATTGATGCAATCTGTTGTGTGGGTTTTTTTCTGAATTGAATGTGGTAGACCAATTAAAGCATAAAATTAAAAAAAGAATTTATAACTTCCATATGGGGCATTGGATATTTTGAATCTGCCTGCAGGGAGCAGAAATGAACCCATTTAGCAAGTACACAAATTTCCAAGTGCCTATAGGGGAGGAAATAATCAGTGATATTATCTGCCTTTTAGCAGATACTGAAGTTACCAAGCATATTGGCACTATTAAGTAATTAAATATTTTTATTAGTTATGTCTTATTAAAGAATGCCTATATAAGCCCCAGGTGGTGGTGCTTCGATTCTGATATGCAATGATTCACATATAGTATTTTATTTTATAGATTAATGTCATTGTGATTTGCAGGAAGTCATATTTAGAAATTAAGTATATTGACCTTGCTTTTGTGCATGACTGCAGGAAGTTTATAAAGACAGCTTCTGTGATAAATCATCTTCTCTTTTTTTAATGTAGCCTCAAGTAATGGTGAAAAAATTAATTTATAAAGTTGTTTACTTTTCCAGGGGAAATTCAGCTCCTTTTCCAAATAGTTCTTTATCTAATACTTATGGATGTGATATGTTAATAAAGCTAACACAAATTTATTGTAAAAACTACTTATGGATTTAAAGTAATTGGAAACTTCCTTCCAGACAAAATTGGTTTGTGCTTTTCTCCTTTTTTTTTTTTTTTTGCTTGCATATAACATGCAAGAGTGCTGTGAGCAGTGCTTGGTTTGGTTTATTTTATTTTTTTTTTCCAAAAGGGAGATGGTGAAGAAGACACCTTCCTTTATCTCATCAGACACATAATTGCAAGCATTGAGTTTGTCTTCTCTGGAATACTGGAAATAGAAGTAGCATCAGAAGGTTTCCTTTGGCCTCAGTTGAATGAATAGGTTCAGGTCATCTACGGAAAACTTTTGTCCTGGTTATCACAGAAAGGCAGAACGCTTGGAACATTCAGCAAGCCTGCAGCTTGCTTTCAAGTCAGGATAAGCTTGTGGCAGTAGGTTTTCCGTGCCTGTTATTTTTCTCTTGCTAAGTGGTGGCACCTGAGTGGGATAACTGTTCTCCCTCAGTTGCTACCCTTCTTCTTTCCTTGTTCACAGCATTCTGCCAGAAACTTGTTCTTTCCTCCTGTCTGTCCTCTGGTAGTGGGAGCCCTGAGATTTCTTTTTTTCAAAGAGGGTTTCTCCTGAATCATCTTCAAGTTTGTCAAGAAACTGAAGCACGTATAGAATCTGCTACAAGGAAGCCCTGAAAAACCCAAACAAATATTAGGTAGACCAACTAAATGATTCTGTTGTTAACTGGTACTTACAATGTCTTCGACACACTGATGAATTTTTAAGAAAAAAAACAAGTGTGAGAACACAAGAAGTGGGCATTCAAGTTTAAGAGAACAGATGTTATCTTTCCTTTTCAGTTTTTGTTAACTTTCTCTTTGCCTTTGTGTCTTTCCTAAGATTTTTGTTTGTTTGTTTTATTTTTCTTTCTTTCAAAAAAAAAGACAATTTCTGCTAATCTGGCTTTTTTACTAATTGTGGATGGTGAGGAAGCAGGCAGGATAAAAGTTCGACTTTGACTAGGCGAGAGGAAAAGAACTTCAGGCATCTACGCCATTCTCTGTGTAGCACTTTGTCACTGTTGCACATCATCCATTCGTTAGCTTCCTGGCTGACAATTTCACTATGACCTTTTGTTGTTTGGTAAGTTGTCACTGCAGCTGAAGAATGGAGATGAACAGCTGAATCACTTTCAGAATGTGAGTTTGTTTATACAGTCATGTAATACAGTTGATGCCACACAGGGCTTTTACAAGTCTCTTCATTCTTTGAGAGTAGTGATCTGTCATGTCTTTGTGTGTTCTTCAAAACAGCTTATGAAGTGCAGAGGAAGTAATTGCTTCTGTAGGTATATCTGTCCGGGTGTGTCACACAACTTGCAGTTCTACTACTTGCTGTGTTGACTGCTTCAATACTGAACTAGTGATTTTGTTTGTTTTACTGTTAAAAGACTGAGGTGCAGAAAGGGTAAAAATAAAGAACTTCTTTCTTCTACATCTGCAATGGAAGAAGAGTACAATTTTTAAAATATTTTATTCCTCCTTATTTCTTTGCAGGAAAACATAATAAAGTTCTAAGATAAGCACATACCGGATGGCTGAGCTAATGGTATAAGAAGTTGAAAACAGAATGATAGGATGCGGGCTGTGGATGCATTAAAATGCAAAAGGAATAATTTTGGGTTTAGCAGATACTTCACATGAGAGGTCTTCAGAGACTTGCTTTCATCTATGTATATGCTTCCTTCTTTCTTTCTATGAAGGGTGAAAGAATCTGTAACTTACTTAGAACACCTAACATGTCTTTTGTTTAAACCAGACAAAAGCTGGATTTGAGATTCTGCTACTGTAAATCTTCCACAAAAATAACCTGGCATTCTGTCATCTCTTTTGAGAAATGATAATCACAGAGAATTCTCCTTTACCTTTTTGGATCATTTTAGGCTTTGCTCTCACATGAAAGGGCACAATCCAATTTGAAGGAAAAAAAAAATCTAATCTGAAGAAGATATTTTGTTGATATGAATGGTTAGCTGAATTTGTAGGCAGATAGTGATGAAACATGTCGAGCATCTTGAAATTTTAAATGCTATAAATATTGGACATAAAGAAATAAGCATGGAAATGGAGTTGTTTCCCCTGGGGTAAGCAAAGATCTGAAAGCTACTGTTCTTCTGTCTTCATGTTTGTAGACTTTGTCTGGTGTTTCTGTAAAAGAAAAAGAAATTTATACCAACTGTCCTAACGCAGATAACTGGAGGAGCAGGGTTTGTGGGTTCTCATCTTACTGACAAACTAATGATGGATGGCCATGAGGTTACAGTTGTGGACAACTTCTTTACGGGCAGGAAAAGAAATGTGGAGCACTGGATTGGTCATGAGAACTTCGAACTGATAAATCATGATGTCGTTGAGCCCCTGTACATTGAAGGTGAGTAGTCTCTGCTTTGGTATCTGTGCTCTATGCTTTTTCCTTCTAAGTATGTATGTCTGTAAAGAAATAAAATTTATGCACTGAATTCTGGATTGTTCTGTCTAAAACCTGTAGTCTTTATTATTAGCCTAATTTCTTTGACCATGTGGAGTGAGAACTTCAGAGTGCTTTTGCCTTTGAAATGAGTTGTCATGTGGATCAATACTTATTTTCCTAGTCCCAGTTTCTCCTTTTTACTTGTAAATATAAGTTAGAATGAATGTGAAATTGTGACAAAAGAAGGTTTTTATCTAAAGAATTCCTGTTTATTTGTTGTCCTGTTTAAATAAGGTCATATAAGTTTGTTTGACACTTAAATTCCAGAAAGACTAATCAGTGCTTAATTTCTGAAAGAGACCTCATTTCTGATCTAAAAGGAACAGTGTTGACACTTTCGATATGTAAAGTAAATTTAGTCTCAAGATGCATAGCTTTCCTTAAATTATTTTAGCTTCACAGTGATGCCTACGCACAATCTGCCTTGTTTAAGTCATTATCTTTGATCCGTGACATAAAGTAGCACTCAGCATTCCTGGATCTCAGTGTAGATTGACCGGAGAGAATAATAAATCACCTAAACACACGTTTTATTTCTTAGCTCTGTGATAACTATAGTTACCTGTAGTGCTGAATGACTTTCTCCTTCATTATGATTTCCTTTGTTTTAATGTTTGGAGAAGGTGTCAGTAGAAAAAGCAGAGAAACAAAGGCCCCATGTTCTTCAGCAGAATGAAAGTAGTTTAGGAATCTTCAACGACAGAAAATAGTTAACAAAAAAAAGGGGGGGGGGTTCTGAAAAGAAAACTTTCAAAACTTTGCACAATAGTTGTATTAACTTTTTCCTAGGAAGTATAGCAATTCATCTTTGCTTATTTTCTGCCTCTCATTCTCCACATTCTTAAAGATAATAAGCTCCCTAATAAGACGGTTACTTGAGAGCATTGTGGTCCATATGTGTTCACACCGTTGTGTGATTATACACAGATATTAGTTGAGAGAACAAATAAGAAATAATACTTGATCCTGTGTTACTATGATCTACCCCACTTCAGGTGAATAGATAGAATTGCATTAAAAACTACCAAAATGAAATTATGGATTAAATAAACGTAGGTCAGAAGTAATGTACTTAGTTTATGTAATGACTTGATTATTAGTGCTGTCTTGTTTATACCCACCTTTGCATTAGAATTGACTGTGTGTTTGTAGTAAAAACTAAGTTTTTATTTTTAAATATCTTTAAGCCACTTAAGTCTGTGTTTCTTCTGTGAATTAAAAAAAAAAAAGCCCTAAAAAAGCCTCAAACCATTCACTCACCAAACTCTCCAAAAACACACAGAGAAAAATATAAGCCTCAAAACTGGACTCCTAAAAAGCAGATAATGCCTCTCAGTCTTCAGTCTTGATGTCTGGTTATCAACTGCCATTCAGTACATGCACCTTATTGTCTATAATCGCCACAGTAGTTGAATAAAACTGGAAGAAAACATCAGGCAGGTGTGCACACCCCCTGTGCTTCTCCAAGTGGTGATCCTTCTTCCTAGTTCCTCAGCAACTTTTGGAAGCCTTAAAACAATCTTTTATGAGGTGATACGTGCACATTCACTTTACGCTTAGCCATCTCTTGCACAGAGAGTAGTGAAGAGTAGTTCCATTCTGATGCTGAAAGGCAGAATTTGTAAAACAAATTCAAGTACGCTGCCTGGCTAATGTGATGTGAAGTGACAGAGTATGGAGTTGTTTGTAACAGGCACATAGGTATATAAAGTAACATTATTTCTAGAACTTTAATAGATCATTGGATTGACTGGGACTAAAAATGCTTTTACTCTTAAGGACTTTGCTGGCTTGTGGATCTGAGTTGACTTTAAGGCTAAAACCAACAGTCTCACAAAATTGGCCAGAAGAATAGGCTATAGCCTTCTTGTGAATAATAGCCTTGCAGAAGTCAAGATGATGACATTTTACTGAGCACTGTTCTACAATATCCCAGCATTTTTCAGTTTCTGGGTTATTTCACAGGTAACTTAAGTCACACATAAATACAGCTTCTAATTTTTTATGTGAATGTCTTCAATACATTTCTGTTTTTTTGCTTCAGTACTTGGAGCCCAGATTTTTCTCTCCTTAGTCTTGATTCCTCCTGCCAAATACTTAATACATTTAACTTGGTAGTTTAAAATGTTATGTTAGGGAAAGTCATAGCAAGGCAGAAGATAACCTATACTACTTAATTTTGTTTGTCTAGAGCCAAATGCAGTGGTACTTGGATCTCTGGTAAAGTTCTCCAAAACTGCTCCAGTATGAGCTATATGGCAAACATTTATAACATTATTCTAGTTTGCCTTCAGTTACTGGCAGCATTTTTAACCTCAGGAAAATGAATTTATATTCATAGTCCTTTTTAGTTTAGTGCAATAGAAATGTCTTGCTTCACTGTGTCAGCTTCTCTGGCCTGACCTACAGTAATGGAATTGGCGTAGCCATTCTTTATAAGGAAGGCCCATATGTTTAAGCTGTAGAAACTTGTTTTCATGGTTTTGATCAAAGCTTTTCTGCTTAGTGCTTCCTGACTGCCAAGTACAGTGATGGATGCAGGTGCTTAGTGGACTTAGTGAACCCTTTAGACCTTTCTGGTACCATGACGTATGTTGAAGGCAGAAACTGAAGATTAGGTTCATTCCTTCATAGGAAGGAATATTATCTTCTGTCATAGGAAAAGTAGTGGATTCTAACCTTACTGTTATCTTAGGAAACACAGAGAACGTGTGATGATAAGGCTGGAAAATAAAAGAAAGGTAATATGAAGGAAGCGATTTGAAATGTTCTGTAAATGTGAGTGGTTATTATTAAGACAAACACAGGACTGAGCATTTATGTCAAGCTTTAGTCATTATAAATTTCATGCATACTAAATTATACAGGTGGGAGGGGTGAGCTTTTCTTATAGAAAAGGACACAACTGACAAGTTTTAGTTGCTCTTGATCTTGCAGTGCGTTACTGAAACTTCATTTATGTTCATCATAATTTCTGTATTTGTCACTGTGTACCTGATGGCATTGAATGTTTATGCCAGTTTCTATGTCTGTGCTGTTTGGAAATGGATTTAATTTTTTGCTGTTTTTCAGCAAAATTGTAAGATGAAATTCTGAGACAAAAAAAAAAAGCATATTTTAGATCTTACAGTGTTAAGAGGGAAGGCTGAAGGAGAAATTATTGTACTTGTTTCAACATTGTTAACTTGATGGCTCAAATGTGACTAGTTTGGGGTAGAAAATTGCCTTTCTATCCTTCTGAAATGTCCAGTGTTTTCTAAATGTTTTGAAAAAAACAGTGATGCTTATAATCATTGATCTAAAGTTCAGTACTCTAAGGATTCCTTAAAAGCAAAAGGTCCTGGAGCTGCCTGGCTGCCTGTCCCTTTGATCTATAAGATGGCCATCTGACACTTGACAAATGCCCCATCTTCCACCCATCTGCTAGGTCTGCTCTTGCTGAACCTTTTCATCACAGGGGTCTATTCTTTTTTCGTTGTGGATGTGGGAGGAAGTATGTTGAGGCAGACCAGCCTTGGACAGGCAAGACCAAGTTTGGCAAGGAAACCCACGTTTTTTCACATCAATTTCTGTTTCATTTAAAGCTGTTGCCAGCTGGGAAACAAAAAGAGGAAGAAGGACCAGGAGGAGACTGCTTTAGTGCTTTATCTTTTTTCTTTCCTTTTTGTTTTTTTTTTGACCACTGTCCATTACACCCACCTTCTTCGTTATAAATAAATAAATAAATTTGAAGGTTATAAGGAACCTTTGGGATTTTTTTATTTTGTTTGCACTTGTTTTGAGCTAACAGCTACATGGCCACTTGGAGAATCAGTGGCATAGCTGTATCTTGATGCAGAGAAAGGAGAGATAGTCTTTGGCCCTGTTCATCTGAATTTGCCAGGTGCCACGAAAGGAACCCTTCCTTTATAGGATGCTGTGTGTTAAAGGATCAATAGGTATTTAAAAAACAATGGAAGTAAAGTGGGTAGAGGTAGGAAAACAGGAGAGTGTTCCCTTCTGCCTTGACTGTCTAGGATTGAGCAGAAGGTTACTGACTCACCACAGTGCTTTTGAACTCTGCAAAAATTCCACCACAGCTTGTGGAAAATTAGATCTAGAAAGGTGAAAGAATAGGTAGAAAGAAAGAGCATAAACCCCAGGTCCAAGTTCAGCTCCATGTTGGCTGCAAGTGGCTTTAGCTGTCGCTTTCCTCATTTTTTCTGAGCCACTGTGCTTGAATTACCTGCTTCCCGCAAGCAGCAGTCAGTAACTTTTCCAAACATTTCTTTCTGCTCCCATTTTCCCCCTTTTCTTTGGTTTCATGACAGCACTATGCTGTAGAAAAGGGATGTTTGCATTCAGAGGCATAGCTTGAGGCAGTCATTTTTCATACATATTCATGGCTCCTCTGCAGAGACATGGCAAAGTTCAACAGAGAGCAGTTAAACATTACCCCTGCAGTATTGCCTCAACACAAGAAATCCTGCAAAGCAATTTGTTTAAATTTTGTTCACTACTGAAGCTTACAATGTTAACAGTGACCAAAATAAGGAGAAATTATTCTACATCAGACTTCATCATACAGAACAATTAACTTTCTTTCATGTTGTAGGCGAAATTCTAAAAGCCCTGTCCAACCTGGTCTTAAATGCTTCCAGGGAGGGGGTATCTGCAACTTCCCTGGGCAACTGGTTCCAGTGTCTCACTACCCTCACAGTAAAGAATTTCTTCCTTATATCTAATCTAAATCTCCCCTCTTTCAGTTTAAAACCATTAGTCCTCCTCCTGTTGCTACTTTCCCTGATAGAGAGACTCTCCATCTTTCCTCTGGGCTCCTTTTAAGTACTGAAAGGCTGCTATAAGGTCTCTCCAGAGCCTTCTGTTCTTTAGCAACCCCACCTCTCAGGCTTTTCTCATATGGGAGCTGCTCCAGCCCTCTGATCATTTTTGTGGCTCTTCTCTGGAGCTGCTCGAGTAGGTCCATGCCTTTCCTGTCAGAGGGCTTCAGAGCTGGATGCAGTACTCCAGTTGAGGTCTTACCAGAGCAGAGCAGAGGGGCAGAATCACCTCCCTCGACCTGCTGGCCACGCTTCTTTTGATGCATCCCCATGTTTGGGAATGCCTCAATCCAAGCGTGTGACCTAGCACTTGGCCTTCTTGAACTTTATGAGGTTCACATGGGCCCTAGTCCATAACGATGACAATTCAGGTTTTTTTGTACTAGGCTGTATTTTGCTGTTATGTGGAATATGTATTTCCTATGAGTGATTTGAGTCTTTGGGTTTGCTTACACTGCAATCACCAAAATGCAGCACATTTAATTAGTTACAATTGGTACTTGCACTACATGGGCAATCTGTTACCAGTACCCAAGCAACCTTATTTTAAATTAGGTTAGGCATCAATATACATTCATTGATTATTAGGTATGTCCTAGTACGTTGGTTAACTACGTTTCATAACTGGGGGGGAGTTAAGGCTAGAATCTCTGTATGGGGGGGGTGTTTCAGTTTTTCTTTAGTTTTATTAAGTCCTGTATTACCCAAAGTGCAGCATAGAACACCAGTGGAGCAAAGACAGTAGTGGAAAAAAAAAGGCAAAAGTTGCTTGGTCATATCTTGGCCTGTATATTTAAGATATAAATATGATACTAATCCAGTTAGTATTTCATCAAGGAGTGGCTTTCAAATAAAATACAATATTTTTTTCCCCAAAATGTTCCTCCTGGTCTTAAAAAATGTTTCTACCATCTTTGCTTGGGATTCCATTTGAGAAAAATCTTCTGAAGCTGGTAGTCACTTAAAAACTTGAAAGTAATAGAATGTTGTGTATACTTTTGCGTCTTTTGAACATCTCTGAAGTACTCAGGCAGTACTGAGTGACAGGCTAAGGGAGTTGGGGTTGTTCATACTGAGAATTGAAGGTTCTGATGAGACCTTATAGCGACCTTCCAGTACTTGAAAGGGGTGTACAAGAAAGCTGGGGAAGGACTCTTTGCAAGGGCATGTAGTGATAGTACAAGGGGGAATGGCTACAAATTGAAGAGGGGCAGGTTTAGACTAGACTTTAAGAGAAATTCTTCATGATGAGGGCGGTGAGACACTGGAACAGGTTGCCCAGTGAAGTCGTAGATGCCCCATCCCTGGAAGCATTCAAGGCCAGGTTGACTGGGGCCTTGAGCAGCCTGGTCTGGTGGGAGGTGTCCCTGCCTATGGCAGGTGGGTTGGAACTGGATGATCTTTAAGGTCACTTCCAATCCAAACTATTCTGTTATTCTACTCATAACTAAAATTTTTACAAGTGAAAAACATCAATACCCAGACCAACTTTTTTATCTTTGTCAATAGTGTGCTTCAGTTTTTGTTTTACTAAAAGTTAAGTTTTGCTTTGGATTATATACTATATTTATAATATATATACTATATACAGTATATATATTATATATTATATATTATCTGAAGGTAGCAATATAGAAAATTATGAGTTCCAATAGCAGAAATGCAGAAAAAAGTACTTGTTTCTTGACCTTAATGTTTTCTCTTCCCCCCTCCTTTTTCTATAGTGGACCAGATCTATCATCTAGCATCTCCTGCTTCTCCTCCAAATTACATGTATAATCCTATTAAAACATTAAAGACCAACACTATTGGAACATTAAACATGCTGGGTAAGTGGAAATCTTTTTTTTTCTTACTTAACTTTGTTAGACATAATATAACCTGGACAGAGTTATTGGAGGGAGGGGAGGATGGAGCAAATGAGTTGAACGTTTTCAGTAAGGAATTATTTTCACCTCTTTGAAGATTTTTGTACTTTTCCCTTGAATATATCTGTGGATGAACTCTGACAACATGCAAGCTTAGTTATCAAAGCACAAGAACTTCATGGCTGTAACTTGGCTATGGAGTAATAACTGTGCAATAATTATAGAAGTTATAGAAACACGGGGTTTTTATAGCAAAGTTGCATCCATGAGTGCATTTCTTACCTTGGTTACTGCAGAACATTCCCATGTTTGCCATGAGTAACTGTTCCTTTCCACCACACTAAATGCTGGGCTAGGTGAAACTGCATTGGCTTTGTAAACCCCAAAAATTAAGAGTACTACACCCTTTTGTGCATGTCTTGGCTAGCAAATTCTGCAAGGCCATTTAATATCTAGCTTCATGATAGATAATTACAATGCAGCATTTTAAGATTTGTTGGTTTTGATGCTGAGAATGGACCTATCAAAAGAAGGCCTCAAGCCTTCACTACTTTTTCCTCCTATCTTTGATCTATTTGGCAAATGCTGCAGCTTGAACTGGGTGTCAGTGATTCTAAGTGTTACTGAGGCAAAAAACCCACTGGGCATTAGCTCAGCTGAGTTTCTCCTTTGAGTGATAATCTAGTGAGTACAATTTGGAGAATTAAGTGGTTTATAAGCTATTGAGGTATCACACAGTTATACGGTAATGATGAGAGATTTCTTTGATTGGTCATGCCAACTTGAAGGTAAGAAAGTAATTGAAATGGAGTGCAGAATAATCTTGAATTATTGGTAGGATCATCCAGGCTGTTAAAAGGAGCATAATAAAGGGAAAACAATTGATTTTGTCCTATGACGTGTTAATTCTGTATCGTTTTCTTTATGTAGCTTATCTTTAAGCTTTGATATTTACAATATAGTGTGTTGTTTCAAGATGCTGATTTAATAACTACAATGGTTTATGCTTCCTTGGCCTTTCTTTAGGGTGTGATGTGTTAAGTTCTTGGATCTTGGTTCAGTGTAACTCAGAAGCAAACACATCACACATGTGGGTGGTGCTCTGCTGTTTCTCAAGTCTTCTAGCTTGGGAGTGGGAGCTATGGATGTGATTTACAGCTGTATTTGCCTAGTGAGGGAAGTCAAATTCTCTTTAAAAACGTGTAAAATGGGGTCACACTAAAGCACTCAAAGTGACTGAAAGATTCTTAGGACTTGATCTAATGATGTTTTTCTTTCTCACCTGTGCAAAATTTAGGGTTAGCCAAACGTGTTGGAGCACGTCTGCTGCTGGCCTCTACGTCAGAGGTATATGGAGGTAAGAAGGATAAAGCAGTGTTCAGAGTTCTTGAGATGTGACTGTGTAAAGGAGTATTTATAAGCCTTTTGTTGGATGATTGGTAGATTTTCATCACTGTCTTATCTTGATTTCTTTGTCAGATGTACTCACAGCTTAAAATATGAGCATTAGTACTTGCTTTAAATCTTTAGTCAGAGTGGTGGATGGAGGCTCAGACTTTGTAACTTTCCTATGTCTCAGTTCATACCTTGTTTTCAAAAGGGCTTGTGGGGAAATTTTGAGTAGTGATCTCATATGCCATAGTGAAATCCTGTGAAGAAAGATAATTTCAGTAGCAAATCTACTTCTGTCTTCCCAGTGTACTTCTGAATTATATTGTTACAAGTTATCAGTCTCCCTAGTGTTTGCAGCACAGTGCAAGAGACAGGAACGTAACCTCCAAGCTAATAAAACAGTGATTGTGCATGCATGCCATTGCAATGTCTCTTGAAACATCATATTGAGCAATGGTACTGTATCTCTCCTTCTCCCTTTTGTCGTTACTAATAAGTGAAGCAGTGAGAAAATGACTGATAGAACTGTTAGCTAGGCGAAACAAGAATCTTCAGTACTTCCCTGGGGTGTGTGACAGACTGTGTGCATACCTGAAGGCTTCCTGCTGTTGTGAATGCTTGCTTGAGAGTGCAGGCTTTAAAAAGCAAACAAGCAAACAAAAAAATACTCATCTCTGTAACAAGATACAGAGCTTCCTGAGGAAGAAGTGAGGAGGGACAAAGGACATACCACAAGGAGTACACTTGGTAGAATAACTTCAGTCAAGAAGATTCAAAGCAAATACACAAACGAGATCCACTAAGACGACTGGGTAACCAAATAAGCAACTTGAGTATCTGTTGTCTTTGATTATCCATGATCAGGCTCCACTGAGAAAAATAGTAGCCCATTTTTGCCAACAGGCAAAAATCCCACCATATTTTGGAGCTGCCATCTCTTGCTGAAGTGGAAAAGTTGAAACTCCCATTATCATGCTTTGTCAGGCTTTGTTGTGTCACTAAAGCCAGAGAAGACAGTTTATTCAAATCATACTCTTGTCTATGCATTTGAAGTAATTTTCCTGAAAAATAAAGGACAAAATAAAGTCAGAAAATTTCTCTTAGCTGTTTCAACAGGAGTTCTCAAAGCAGTGTTGTATAGGTAGTTTCCAAATGTTTTGCAGGGCTGCCTTTGCCAGAAAGAAGGCAGAAACTGAAGCAGCCTTCCAGATCACAGCACCTTCTAGGGGCCTTTTAAGAATGCTACAAGCTTTTATAATCATGTAAAACCTCTCAGCAGTTATCATTGCTCTGTGGCTCTTATATGGGAGGAATTAATCTGTAATTATGCCTGTGAGCAGAATAAAAACTGGAATTGTTAATTAGATGGACAAAGTTGTTCCAAAAATTAGCCTGTGACACTTGAAAGTTTTGTAGAAATTATACAAACTTCAAACCCAGTAAGGACAGGGCAGCACAGATAGCAAACTGGGGAAATATAACAATGGGATTGTATTGCTTCAAGCATATAGAGCACACACAGACTCCTATGAGATTTTTAGGTGGGATTTTTTGTAGTCAAGAACTTCTGTACCAGATCAAACCAAAGGATTTTCTAATATGATTGTTTGTGCCCTGTGATGGCTAGCAAAAATGCTTAGGAAAAAGCAGAGGAAACATAGCAAGTACATTGTAGTACTTTGCTCTACCCTTTCTTCTTTAAGAAACACAATACTTTTTCATCTTATCCATTTTTCTTTCCTTGTTTCTTATTTTATAAAACGTGAAGATACTTTACTTTTTTTTTTTCCAAATATAGTAAAAAGTTCTGCCTATATAACCTACAATACTTCCTTTGGATTGCTTTGGATAAATCTTATTTTGTGCCCTTGATGTAGTCTATCTTCACAGAGAAGAGTTGAATTTAATCCTCTGTTCACACACTTCCATTGATGATGGCTGTTGTTTGCTTGTATTCAGTTATCCCAAAAGACTCTCACATTTTCTATAACTGTCATTGTCGTGGTTCTGTAGAATACACTTTCAAGGAATGGCATTGAAACTTATTTTAAAAGCATTGCTGAGAGAAAAGCTGTTAAAATGTGCAACACCTGTGATCTACTGAAAGATTTGTTATATACAGTCACGTTTTTGGTTGAAGATCATTTAAGGTGTTTTTTTCCCTGTAGATCCTGAAGTTCACCCTCAAAATGAGGATTACTGGGGCCATGTGAATCCCATAGGTCCAAGAGCTTGCTATGATGAAGGAAAGAGGGTTGCAGAGACCATGTGCTATGCGTACATGAAACAGGTATGAAACTTGCATCAGATTCAGTGGATGTTCTGTAATTATATAGAGGTCAAATGTGTGGCAAAACTGGATCTTGCTGGAGTACTTAGGGATAGGAAGGCCAAAGAGAATGTCTTGAGTAGAAACATTCATACTGTAGCTACAAAATCTTTTTCCTTTAATGCAAAAGTTTTATTGCTGCCATCTGTTCTGTTTTCTTTCAGATGATGTTCAAGAAATGTGCTTTAGTCTTCTTGATAGACATATTATGTCTTTCAGTATTGTAAATGGTTTTTGCATAGATTGAAGTGAGATGACCTTACTAATTTGGGAGGCAAATAATAGAGTTGTTTTAAATTGGTCCTGTGCCTGAAAAGTGCTTTGTGGAATAGGGCCATTACTGATAAATGTCTAGTGTTCAATGCACATAACTGAAATAAGAATATACAGGTAAAAATGAGGAAGCTCTTTAATGAGTACCTATATGGGAGCAATGGGTTTTAAATCACTTTAGAAATGTTTTTAAAATATGTAGGTGTAATTACAGCCCTTAATGAAAGATACAAATACTTAGCTATGTAATGTACTTTTTCAGATGAATACAGTAGCATGAACATAAAAACGTAATTTAAAATACGTTTGTGAAATGATGCATGCCAGTTTCTGTGGGTGTTATAATCCATGCCAGTTTCCATGTGTGGTAATAAACCCAGCATCATCTCTACCTGTATGTGAATTCTATCTTACCTAAGTGCTGTCCAGCTAGTCTCTGGGAGACTATTTGATTAGCAAATATTACACACTAATAAATAAAATCATATCACTCTTTATTGGTGCTTGCAGCTTTAATATATGAAGGCGTAAGTCAATCAAATGTAGTATATTCTGTAGAATTTTAAACCTTCAAATGATAAACTACTAAGGACTTTTAAAAACCTTGAGAACAGAATTAAACTAGTGGTAAGGCTTTAGGTACGGTATTTTAGTACAGAGGTTGCAGTAATTTTATTTGTTCTGCCAGACAGGGAAGGTAGAGGTTCATGTCTCCTTTGTTCTCTTTAAATCATTTAAGGTGCAATATGGAGGTACTGCTGTTGCTCAGGATGATGTCTTCACTGTAGCAAGATATGCCTTAAGGGTCTGGAAGTCTGTTCCCAGTTGAATATTGTAGATTTTATGAACATTTTTTGTGCTGTAAGGTATTGAATTTTTTGCAAGTTTGCACTACATGATGTAGTATTCTTTTAAAAGGGCAAAACTGTAGGTCATTTTGAAAATCATGGGGTGTATCTTAAAGCCACAGGATGAGTCATGGAACTATCCCATAAATTTAATGCAGAATTTACAAAGGATAGGAAAGGTTTGTAAGGTGGATCTGCAATGCATGCATACATTAAGTGAAAACTCACGATGCAAATGAGCTTTCTGTCTTAAGGGCAACTCTGTGAGATTATTAATTGTAATTTATTATGGGTTAGTGAAGTCTGCCCTAGCTTGTCCCACAATCTGTTACATCCTGTAACAGTGTTGAGCTTCTATTTTCCCTAGAATTTAGGCGATAGACTATTATTAGTGGAGGAAACATCATCTTTTGCTAGTGGAAACATCTGACCACTGCTATGAAAATAAATATGGTTCTTTTAAGGGGGTTTTCAGGCAGGAGTGATCTAGCCCAAAACAACTGGGTTTACAGAATTTCAGGCAACAATTTTTCCAGAATCTTCTCAACTTCAATAAAAAGAAAAAACAAGCAAGCTTATTTCAGCTTTTATTTTTTTTGTAATTTCTTCCAGAGTTTTCCATCATCGTGCATAAATTTATGTACCTTATAAATATAATTACATTCTAAAAAAATATAAAAAATAACTTCTACATTATACTTCCAGACAGGCTTTTGAATCAGAACAGTTCTTGAATCTAGTCAAAGTTTATGACTCGTTATTCACAATTGCCAGAGTTCTTCAGTAGCCTGTCCTGACCAAAACCCTTTTGGTGCGCTCTTTTTCTGTTGGCAGTGTTGTTTTGTTCACTTGTTTTGACCCTCTGAATTAAGCATTTCTTGACTTTATCTCCTCTTTATAACTGCTGTCTTTAAACAAGCCCAGCAGTACTTCCTTATTGAGGAGTTCAAGAGCAGTATCGTTCAGTGATGTATAGGCATCTGCTCGAAAGGAAGGATGAGGAGTTCAATATTTGCTGGAGAAACGCAGGGCTTACAAATTCAAAGCATGTACACGAGTTCATCTTATCCTACGTGAGCCACTTGAGTGTGTAGTTTGAGAAGATATTTGCTATAGGCTTCCAGGAGCTGCTCTCCCTCCTTCAGTTCGTGTGGAAATGTCGGTCAACTATGCTCCTTAATGTGAGTGGAAGTATCCCCTTCTGGAACTTTTCTCAAGCCATGGGAGTCTTTAATCCCATGCCCTGTTCAACAGGGAACTAAGTTGCATCCTTTCATTTGGACTTCTTCAGAATTCCTTTCTTTTCCTCTTTTTTTTCAGTGCTTGCTAGTGTTCCCTCCTAGAAAGCCTTTTTCTAGTTCATTCACTCACCTCAACAAGGTGCAGGACGTAGTTTTGAAACTCTTTTGTTATAGCAGCTTGTCAGTCTGTTTACTTTCTCCATTCTGTACTCTTTATTTTTCTGTCGCTATTCTGCCTGTCATTCCTAGTCCTTCTAGTGCGTTAGATTTTTGAGTAACCTTCATATGCAGGTGTGTAAATGGAGTTACTGCAACTAAATATGAAGTATAATCTTCTTTATGTGGATGAGTGTTATGCTGTCTTGATGAATATTCTATAACTAGGACTGTGAAGGGTCAGGGTACTGAAAATCTCAAGTAACAGAGAAGGGAAGACATGCTACAGGTGAAGTTTATTATATTAATGTGAGAGAATAACACATGCAAATTGATGTTGAAATGTGTTAAATATAGAATTGCATTGCAATTGCAATACTAAGGTGATTTTCTGTTTAATATTGAGTTGTATTTTCCCCTAGTCTTTAATTCACATATTTAGTTGGTTTCAGTAATCATAAAAAGCCTTAATGTAAAATGTAGGAGTAATGAAAACTGTTGATTGAATTGCAACTGAAAAAGCATTGCATAGTGAATAACCAGGTACTTATTGAGTAATTAGATAAAAAGACCAGTGTTAAGGCATTTTCTTTCACCTGCAACTGTCTTTGTTGCACTAATTCATGAGTATAAGTCTGCAGAATTCTCCATCACACAGATAACTAGAATTAAATTGTTTGGCATATCTGTTGTTATTTGCATGTATTCCTCACCCTTGTGGAAACTTACTGTAAGCTGTGATACAGTTCTCTTTCACTGGGTATTATTGCACTGGTTATGTTATCTGCTACCTCATGTGCAGAAGGCACGTTGCATGGTACAGATACTGAGAACTAGTACAAATTACTTCACTTATATGCACTACAGTTTCTACTAACTAACTCTACTACTTTAACAATGCTTGTGAAAGCTGTAAGAGGGATTCCTAAGAGAGCTTTTGGACCAGGAGAGTTAATTTGCACTTCTAGGATGAAAGACACTCTTATTAAAGTAGCAACAATTCTTTTTCTTTGCCTGCAGGAAGGAGTTGAAGTGAGGGTTGCCAGAATATTCAATACCTTTGGTCCTCGAATGCATATGAACGATGGTAGAGTTGTCAGTAATTTCATCCTACAAGCTCTTCAGGGGGAACCACTAACAGTAAGTGATGATCTCTCGGTGACAAGAAGAACTGTTTGTCTTTATATCCCATCCCATCCCTGAGGCTTCTCTCACCCACCTTAAAATCTAATCTTTCAGTATAACAAGCTCAAATGTATAGAATTATATATCCAAAGATATGCTCTGCTGTGGTATTTGTGTTCCTTTCCCAGAGAGAAACAAAGTTACCAGTTGCAATCTGACAACTTAGTTTAGTCACCCTGAACATCACTCTTAGTCTGTCAGAACTCTCTGTGGGGACATAGTGTAACGAGGCTTAGAGAGTCACGTTTTGGTATTTCTGTTAAGAAACCCTCCTTGGAAGTTAAACATATAAATGTCTTTTCACAAGCTTGGAGATCAGCCTGAATTTTCTGTGGTTAATGTAATGTTAAAGGCCTTCAGGCTACATCACCTGTTAGTAAATAAAGCCAGCCAGGGCTGGGTTTTATTGCTGTTGACAACTGGTGTGGCATGACCACATCAATACAGCTAAATTTTCCTGCCGAAACAGGTTGCTGCATTCAAACTGTTTGCCATTAATGGTCTTTGGCTCTTGATAATGCTTAAGCAATGTCACAACGTGGTCTGGGAGAGCAACGGCTGGCATAGGTGAATACTCTGCCAAAGCTGCTGCTGCTAATTTACCAGTAGAGACAGTGCCTGACCTCTGTGCCCTCATCCTGTTTAGTTTACTGTTATAAAATAATAAGGATATGTAAAGTAAATGAGGAGGCGTCCTGACACAGGGAGTAGTATTTTTGAATCCGAGATCAAATGCTCATGGAAGCATTTAATATGGCATTTAATGTGTCATATAAGTCAACATTAAGACTGCAGATGTCAGAGCGCAGTCTTTCGTAGCTGACAAAACCAATGAGTCTAGCTTGCCTAGTCTCTACTGATAGGTGTTTCTTCAGTGCTGAACAGGCTAATAGCACAACCACATGGATTTACTTCTTTTTTCACTTACAAAACATAAAAAATCCCACACAGATTCCAGCAGAAAGAGCTTAATTTTCTTACCCAGGCATCTCCCCAAAGCTGAGGTTGAGATTGATTCTGTTTGTTGCAAGACACTAATCAAATAGAAGCAGACAAGAAGATGGAGCTGCTTGATTTGACATTTTGATCCTTATAGGTCTTGCTTGTATCAAAATATGAGTGTAACTATATGCTGGGTTGTCAGTATTGTATGTTCGTAGGGTGGCATCCTGGGATGTAAAGTCTGAACCTCTAGATACTGTTTGGAAAGCTTATCAAGCCTGCAGACAGTACTTCTCCTTTTCAAGTTTGTATTCCAGTGCATTGCCATATATGCCTTCTCAAACATGGGGTATTTTTCATTCATGTTTGGTTTCTCAAGTTTTATTGGAAGTAGTACTGTAATCTTTTATAACAAGAACAGAGTGAGAACAGTGACTGGAAGTTTTGTGAAGGCTTATTAAATATGAAGCAATTATCTGGTTTTAAAACATACAATCCATGGGATATTTCATAGCATCAATAAGATAAGTATGGAGTCAGTGTTGTTCTGAGAGAGGGAATAGTGAAAGCTTTTTTTAATTACTTTTTTAGCTGCTTTGCTGTCTAGACTTTATGTAACAGAGGATAAAATATAACATTTTGCCTAACACCGCTGTTCTGTAGGGAGTAACTATCTGACATTGAAAATTACTGAATATGAGAAGAGAACTAACAGGAGAATTGTTCACCTGACCAGGTCGGCAATATCAGCAATAATGGTAGTTGAGAAGAGAAAAGGTTTCACCCTTGTGTCATCACAGAATTTGGCTGACGGGAATACCAATCAAGTATAGATCTTTTTTTAGAAGCTGAATTTATTTGGTCTCTTGGTTCATAGTAGTTGTTAATAATCTTTTGAAGAAGTTATAGCTTATGCAAATGTGACCATTGTTGCTTTGTATTATTGTAAAGAAAGGGTTTATTAAGAGAAATTGGGAGGAGGAAACAACATTGGATTTTACCAGCCACTGTCTGCACACAGGCAAGGAACCCACATGGATGATTTCATGGAAATCATGCACAAATGACTTAGTTCTGTAAAACTTATCCCACAAACTAAAAGAAAACAAGCAGGAAGCTCTACATACCTACATAGTATCTGCTTCTCTTTGCTCTGGGAGCCTTTACCAGTGTGCTCTCGTAGTGTATTTCTCTCAGAATGAGTTATAGTGTAAAATCTTAAGCCCCTGATCTTACTTGATGTGGGCTCTTTTGATTCTGCATCGGCCTCAAACAGCAGCAGGCTTACCAAGGGACAGATAGTGGTGTGTATAACAATTATATTCTTTCTTGTCCTGTAGGAAAACAAACATGCTTTCTATTCTGTCTTTCCAACCAGCTTTTCTGTTCTAGTGTGTTGATGGTAAGATGTGAGTGTCCCCAGTTAAACTTAAGTGTTTCCATGACTTAAATATGTCTACTGATACCTTTCAGAATTTAAGGGACGTTACTACTGCATGCAATTAAACTGTGAAAAAATGTTACTTGGTACCATTATGTACATTTGAAGTATGTTTTAATGATTGTTAGAGCTTAAACAATTTGCTTGCTCCAAAGTGTCAGCACATAACCTGGACAACTTCTTATCTTTTTCCCCTTTAAGAATTTGAAATCTGTACAGGTGACTTTGGGGTTCATATCCTCTAGAAATTATTCTATCTTGCAGTTCTGCAGAGCGTGATATTTAGAGCCACATAAGTTGTTTGTTTTGTTTTGTTTGTTTTCTCCCAGTTGCTTTCAATAGTTGCGGTGCTATTTTTCTTGACAATTTTTTTAGAGGCCACTAACGTTTGGAGGTCTCTTTGAAGCTGGCTGTTGTTAATGAGCAAGTAAAACTTACTTGTCATAACCACATCTTAGTAGCCTGAGCTTTGCTTTAAATATTTGGCACTCTTTTCAGGCCGAGTGCATGCTGCGCTACCCAGGAAAGGACAAAGCATCTCTCTGTCCTGCATCTCTGAGAATATTTCCTACATTGCAGACTTCTGGTTAGCTGAATGCCTAAGGGTATGTTTACTGGAGACACGTCTGACAGGAAAACGACCTTCAATCTTCAAATAATTGATACTTTACCAAAGGCTCTGCAAGCACATCTTTTTCCATTCCTGTAACATTGAGTTTGTCTCTTGGGATGTTTTTCTAAAATGATGAGGAAGACTTAATTGGGCTAGAGAGGACTTTTATATTTATGTAACTTTTCCAATTTTCATCTGCTTTTAGGTCTATGGACCTGGGACTCAGACAAGAGCTTTCCAGTATGTCAGGTAAGACTTGTCTGTACTGATATTTACTTCAGTTGGATGGTTCTTTGAGCTTGGTGGACTCAGTATGCATGTGCATTTTAGTCAAAGAAATTATGCTCAATCTTAGGCCAGCTTTACTTTCAGAAGGAAGATGCTGAAGTTTCTAAAAGCACCAAGAAACAAAATGTTAGTTGATTTACAACTTTGAATTGGAATATCAATATGTTCTTTGCCTCAAGGGGTAGTAAGTAACTGGTAGGCAAGTTTTTGGTACTGAGCAGTTTGTCAGTCCTTGCACTTAAATGCAATGCTGCCACCTTGTGTCCTTGGGGTGCTGTGTGCAGTGTTTATACCGTACAAGCATGTGTCCCCTTCTCGGGGGAGGAACCAGTTGAGGGGTATTGCTGTGGCTAATCTTTGAAAGTTAAGCAGGGCCAGAATGTGCATTCGCTATGAAAAAGTTAATCTATTCCTCAGAATCTTTTGTTCTGTTGCGCTAGCTGAACTTCCATGCTGGGCTACAGAAATTGCTTTCCCTCTACTGAAAATAATAGCAGTGGTTATAATGCTAAGATAACCTCATCAGTTCAAACTAGACACTCTTTTTCTGATTATAAGTTATAATGAAAGGTATCTGGATTTGTATGCCCAGGGATGAGCAGACAAGTTTGTTGCTGATAACACAAAATAACTTTGGGTTATTTTGCTAGGGAAGGTAGCACCAAAATACCATTTTTTAACAAACACAGTTTAAGAATTAAAAGCAAGAAGACAATTCAACCAACAAACTACAAAGGAGGTGGCGATGTCATGTATCTCTGTCTTACAACTTACTCTCACCTGTTTGAAATACGTTGGAAATGGGCCTCGAAATATGCTTTAGTACTGGAAAGAAAAGAAAGTATTAATTGCTTTACGGTAACTTGATATTTTTTTATATATATATTTTTTTTTTCATATGCTCAGATAAACTATCTGCCAGTGTATCCCGAAGATAACCACCCTTTCAAACTAACCTCCAGTTTAGTATATCTTCTAGTAGGGTTCATGAAACAAAAAGCTGAGAAAACATGCACCCACTGAAGAATTAAACACTGTAAATCTGATTTCAGCATTCCTCCCGTAGCTGCCTGATCTGCTTTACTGGAGCTCTGAGGAGGCAGCTTTCTTTTAAGAATGTTATTTATAAGGAAGTGGAAATTGCTCAACCTGTTCTTTTCTTTTTATAGTGATCTTGTGAATGGGTTGGTGGCATTGATGAACAGCAATGTCAGCAGTCCTGTCAACTTGGTGAGTATGAGAGCTCCACTCTATTGTGTTTACTGTGCAGTGGCCAACATCACCTCTGTTTTCCTTGTTGTCACTGATGCTGACTTCTGGAAGAAATAAATAGAGTGAAAAGCCCATTCCATTACAATAATGGAACACATTCCATGTGTTCCCCTTATAAATCAGAAGATTAAGCTAGATATTGAGATCTTATAATTCCAAGAACAGGATAAATTTTGTAGGTTTTAATTTGTTTTAGCAAAAGGGTTTATGTAATTAGAACATGAAAAAAACGTGAGCTTGTGGGGACTTGCAAAATAAGCTAAGAAAATTATTGAAGACTGGTTTTAATGAAAAAAAAAAAAGTACTGAAGGAATACTTAGCTCTAAATAATTAGAAATCACTTCATACTTGCCTTGATTAGAGCAAAATAGGGTCGTATTTGATTGTATAGTTTTATAATATTGATTAAGGTTCCTTAGAGATTAACTTTTCTAACAGGATTATTGTTCTGTCCCATTTGTTGTCACCTTATTCTTAGCACTGGATATAAGAATAGAAAAAGGATGCATACACCAGCTTATTTCTGTATATACCAACTTTTACCAGATCAAGTTTTCAACTTTGCAGGGCAGTTGTTTAGGGGGTGGGTTTTTTGTGGTTTGTTTTGTTGCGGTTTTTTTTAATTTTACTTTTCATTGTTTTTTCCCCTTTTTTACTGTGGCCATGAATTCAGTTCTGTTTCTATACAGATGCTGAAGTTTCTAAACTTCATCACGTGTTTTGTCTCCAGAAACCTCCATGTTTAAATCTAAATGCATCTAAATATTCAGCATTAGGTCAAATGATGTAGTGAGAAGGGTTTTCCAACAAGGAAAGCTAGGCATGGAGGGAACTGAATGATGAAGGTGAGCTAATGCAGACAGGAAGCTTGTATTTCCTATTGTACGGAAAAGCAAGTAGCCTTATACATATTGGCGTGTAAGATGTAGTAAATACAGAAGCATTTGTTTACAGCTAAATTGGTTGGGTTTTGTAATTCTGAATGACCTGAGAATTTAGCACATTTCTTCATTATATCATCTGTCCTCAACTCAGCAAAGTCCTCAAATCTGAATTTCAAACTGATGATGTATTTGTATGGGCTGCTGACTGGTCTGTGCCGTTACTTTGACTGAGGTGCATTTACCCATTCTTTATAGACTGATTTTTTTGGGGGACCCCCCTGCATACATTGAATTGCCAATGCAAATGTAGGAATGGGCAGCTTTTCTAATGAGTATGGAAGTTTTCGAAGTTCCTTTTCTTTCATCAGAGTAGGAATAAGGCACAATGTTGAACTGCTTTAGAATTTATCATGACCCTGTTAGAATCGTCTCATGTCAGAAAACTAATATGTCTTAAGGTGTTTAATTGCTGTTGTAATGAATATCCCCTCTATGTCTAGGGAAACCCAGAAGAGCACACTATCCTAGAATTTGCCCAGTTAATTAAAAAACTTGTTGGTGAGTATGATAAGTAGTTCTTAGTAAAGCTTATGAAGTACTTATTGTTGTTAGATGATTATTACTTAATTAGTATGTGTAATATATGGATAATTTAATTGGGATTTGGATTTCTTAATAACTTTATCAAAGGCATTTAATTGTATCCTGATTATATAATTAAATATTAAGATAATCCAAATCTTCGTAATAGTATGTAAAATATTGCATGAACAGTAGACTGAATACGTTCTTTCTGTGTATCCATGCAATCTATACCAATTATTTTCTGTAATGTTTACTCATTTTTTAAGCTTTGTTTTGGCACAGGGATGATACATAAATGAAACGTAAAACACATGAATGAAAATGTCTCACATAACATTTAAACTGAAATATGGATGCTTCAGCAAGGTGATTCTTCACAGTTATGCAGGCTGTTCTTCTTCATATACCATTAAAAACCTCGTGCTGTGGTGACAGTCTCTCTCTGCTTCTCACTGATTTACCAGTGACTCTTGCAAGGGCTGTCAGCACCTCCCTTGTGTGTGGCTGGAAAGGAAACACTGTGACGTTCTCTTCGTTCTTGCTCTGATACTTGTAGCATATCAGAGCTCTGAGGAATGGAAGCAAATGGTTGTGCTTAGTCTTCTCTTCTGACTTCCTAATGAGATGAAACATACTAATGCCATTGGCTGAGGGTTTTTAGTCTATAGATGCCAGCAGTGCTTCTGAGGGATCTGAAAAAGACAAGTTCAAACATACAGTACAGAAGCTAATGCATGTGGTGTTTCTAATACAGGTCTATCCCCTCTGGAAAACATCTATGAGTCTGCAAATGAGGGAAGAAAATTGAAAATCACAGCACCAGACCCATCAGGCACATAGAATAATTGTTACCTCCATTTGTCTGTTTGTTCACAAACAAATCTGTTTCAGTCCACTTGGAGAGGCAACGTAGTTCTACTTCCATAAAATCCCACAGTAATGTGGCAAGTAAACTACTTGCTAGATTTAGTTAGAGAAATTGTCCTGTTACTGTGAGGAAAGACAAGTACTTTGCGGGCTGTTTAAATCAGACTGGAACCTATGGGCAAAGGGGAAGTTACCAAAAGCACTAACAGGATCATAGGGTGATTGAGGTTGTCAGGGACCTCTGAAGGTCATGTGTCCCAGCCCTTCTGCACAGGCAGGGCCACCTACAGCTGTCAGTGTCCCAGGACCGTGTCCAGAGAGCTTTTGAGTATGTCCAAGGATGGAGTCTCCACAGCATCACTGGGCAACCTGTACCAGTGCTGGGTCATCCTCATAGTAATGTTTCCTGAGGCTCAGAGAGAACCTCCTGTGTTTCAGGTTGTGCCTGCTGCCTCTAGTCCTGTCAATAGGCACAGCCAAAAACACCCTGGCTCCCTCTTCTTTACTTCCCCCATTAGGTATTTATATGCATGGATTATATCCCCCTGAGCTTTCTCTTCTCCAGGCAGAACAGTGCCAGCTCTCTGTCTGTCCTCATAGGAGAGGTACTCCAGTCCCTTCATCATTTTAGTAGCCATTCACTGTACTCTTTCCCATATGTCCATGTCTCTTGTACTGGGGGGCCCAGAACTGGACCCAGCAGCGATATATTTCACCCATGCTGAGTAGAGGGGGAAGATCATCTCCCTTGAACTGCTGGCAGCACTCCTACTTCATCACAGGATACCATTCGCCTTCTTCATGGCAAAGGCACATTACTGGCTTATACTCAAGCTGGTGTCCATCAGGACTTCCAGATCATTTCCTACTAAGCAGCTTTCTAGCTGGTTGGCCCCCAGCATGTACTGGTGCCTTGGAGTTGTTCCTCACTAGGTGCAGGACTTTGTGCTTGTCCTCGTTGAACTTCATGAAGTTCCTGTCAGCCTTTTTCTCCATCCTCCTTTCTCAAGATCCCTCTGGATGGCAGCACAGCCCTCTGTTGTATTAGCAACTCAGTATTGACCCGGTATTGGTGCCTAGGGCACACCATTATTTACCGATCTTCAACCAGACTTCATGACACTGATCACCACCCTCTGGGCCCAGCCATGCAGCTACTTTTCAGTCCACTGCCTGCTCATCCAGGACTCAGTAAGGATATTATGAGAGACAGTGTCAAAAGCCTCACTAAAGTCAAGGTAGATGATAGCCACTGCTCTGCCCTTGGCTACTGAGGCGGTCATTTCATAGTAGGAGGTTATTAGACTGGTCAAGCATAACTTCCTTTTTGTGAATCCGTGCTGGACTCTGTGAAATGCTTTGTGAATACATGCTCCTGTGGAACAGCTGGTTCACCCAGCTTTTATGCGTTGCTGCTGTGTCTGTGGAAAGCATTTCAATGGTAGAATTATGAAGCAAAAAGCTGCAGAACAACCTGCTGCTCCAATAGGTAGGAAAGCTGTAAATCCAAAGCACAGTGAATTGCAGATGATAATGCACAGTCTTTTGTTTAATAGGTAGTGGGAGTGAAATCCAGTTTCTCTCAGAAGCACAGGATGACCCTCAGAAACGAAAACCTGACATCAGAAAAGCCAAGTTATTGCTTGGCTGGGAACCTGTGGTAAGTACAGCTGTATTATTGTTGTTGTGTGCACAAACATAGGGAGGCAGAGGGGGATGAGGGAGGACCGCATGATATGATACTTTTTCATTTATCAGACTATCTGCTTAACACAGTCTCCAGGACAGTAAGTTACAAGTCTGTTTCTCATATGTTGCCCTAGCGCACGATTCGAGAACTGCTGGCTAAGATTGATTGGCCTGTGCTGTGCAGTAGAGCAGATTAGCATTAGCATTTATGATAGACTTAAGTAGAAAAACCACTGCATTTTAACTTCTTCACATACATATTATTAAGTGTCTACTTTTCTGTAAGCCAAATGAATCCCTCGAAATACATGTTACGTAGTTATAGGAGCTAATGGGTTTGTTGTGTTGCTGCAATCCTCATTCCTGTTTTGCTGTGTTAACATGCATCACAGAAGAGAAAAATTGCCTGTATTTAATTAAAATATTTTTAGAAAATCTTTGGAGTAAAACTAAGATGGTCTGTAATGTCACTGTATTCAAAAAGTTAGTTTGTATTAATAGGGAGAAATGTGAACTAGAACAATGGAACGGCACCAGAACAATGTTCTGGGTTTTAGAGACTGCATAAATGGAAATATGTGAAACTCATTAAAAACAGAAACTAGCCAAAGGGATTACAAGTTCTTATATTTTTCTGTTTTGGTGGACTTGAAGTAAACCAGAATAAGCAGCCCTTAGTTTGGACTACAGGTGTCATACATAGAGATGTTCAGGGCTTATTCTGGTGTTCATAAGCTCATAAATGTGCTCAGCGTTGTCTTAACATCTGACCAGCCACAGTAATGTCTGTCCACCTCAAAAGCTTAGTTACCAGCCATCCGTGGTGATGACAAGACTGTGGTTGTTCTGCGCAGCTAATATGCAAGAAATGCAAAATGCCCATGGCTGCTGCTTTTTCCTTTCTCAACATTTTTGTTGAAGTTGAATGTGGAGGTATATAACCAGGCATAGCTGATCATAAGAGCTGGCTTGTTTGGGGAGATTGGGTCTGCTCAATTACCATAAAAGGTGTGACTTTCTTAGCCAGCTCCCCATTCTTGCTAGCACAGTGGTTTGTAGGTCATATATGTGGTTTTCAGGACATATATGAAACTATCTAGTAAGTATATACCTATTAACAGAAAAAAGATAGCTCCAAATCCTTCTGAAAGGATTCATAGAGGCACCAGATATTAACAGACTGTGCCTGAAAGCTCAAAGGCAATGGCAAGTGTCAAAAAAGGTTTAAAACAGTTAACGTTTATACTTCTGACCTTCTGTGTTTGCCACAGTCAGTATCCAAACTTACTCTGAAGTAGCAGTGCAGTGTTGATACATCAAGACAAGTAGTTTTTGTGCTGCTCTTTTATCCTTCTGTATTGGTGATAGTATCAGCAAGCATGTCAGAGCCTATGGCTCCTGAGAAAAGTGAGTAGTATTTCTGTTGTTCTTGTCTGCAAATCATAGTGTTTAAATACAGGCAGAGAGTATGAAGAATTACAATTACTTGTATAGGTTTTAAGACTATCAAATGGGCTTCTGTCTGATAATTTGTATCCCTTTCTGTATATCAATGGAGCACTAAAGAAATAAAAACTAAAAAAACCCCACCAGCTTTATACTTTTCTATGCTATGTACAGTTCTGAGATTCTGCAAAAGAGGATCTTTAATCATTAAAAACAGAAGGGGCTTAAATTTCTGTGTGCTTGTCTCTTTCAATGTAATACGAATTGCAAGTAGAATTATGTAAGTCTGCTTTGGCACCAAACAGGCCAATCATAACCATCTGATGAGATTTAAACTTGTTGGGGTTTTTGACTTACTGCGCAGGAAATCTCTGATGTTTGAAAAGCTAACATGCATTAGCAGTGCAGAGATGTGACCAGCGTGTGGTGCTGTTAATACTTATATTGGCCAAGAATTAGACTGCTTAGCATTATTTTGATAGCTGTATTTGAAAAGATACTGTTGTGAAAAGAGGTGCTATGGACTTAGAATGATATGGTTCTCTCTTCACTTTTGGGAACAGGTCCCGTTGGAAGAAGGTTTGAATAAAGCAATTCATTACTTCCGTAAAGAACTTGAGTATCAGGCTAACAATCAGTATATTCCCAAACCAAAACCTGCAAGGATGAAAAAAGGAAGAACAAGACATAACTGAAGACTGTTACTTGGACAGGAAGTTCCCTGCTTGACATTTGACGGATGTAATTTTTTTTTCTTCTTTTTTTTTTTTTTTTTTTGAGGAGACTTTGAAACAGGTATCATGAAGAATAAACTGGAATTTCATTCTGAAGCTCGCTTTAAAGAAGTGGATGTGCCTAAAAATAACAATTATTCCCCTTCCCCTGCAATTCTTGCCTTGCACTTTTTAAATCTGTCTTTTTATGTAAAATAGAGTAGAAGCATCTTTTAGTATCTTCAAGTTTTATATCTTGCTGTGAGATCATTTTTTTGTGACTGTCCTTGACAGTTTTATTTACTGGTTTCTTTGTGAAGCTGAAGATAAACACGAACAGGATGGAAAATGCCAATTTATTTATAAAATGGGTACTATAAAATATGAGATGTTCTACTATGCATAAGAAAAAAGCTAGTGGTGTTTGTCAGGTGAGAGATACTGACATCTAAGTATAAAGGAGTTTAAAAGAATTCTGTATGAGAGCTTTATGTATTCTTTAAAGGAGAGATTTTTTCAAAGGTTTAGTTTTAGTTGTACACTTGAATTTGAGATATTTTCATTGATACCATGGGTAAGGATATTTTGAATCACTACTGTGTTGTGCGTACTCTGGGAATAAAGTTAATGTATTATTGGTTACAGTGGTTGAATATGCTATTTTAATAAAATATTGAAACTTCTGTTTCCTAGTTTCAGGATTTCACTGTGGGCATTTCTCTGGCGTTACGGATTGTGCATTTATTGTATATTAATTAGAAAGTAACAGTCTGTAAATGGCTCAGAGTTAGCAACTTTGATCTTTCATTGTTTGTCTCTTAATAGGTACATAGAAACAGCTGCGCAATGTCTGTTAAAGCAGATTGGACAAAACCATGTTTTATTCCAATTCAGGTAGTTCATAGTGATGCCGAAGTATTAGATTTTCTTTAAACTGTGGAGTCTTAACTTCAGCCTCCCTGACAAAAGAAATATTTGTATTTTAAGCAGTTACTGAATTGCCAGTAAATGCTTTCAACTTTCATAACAATGCATATCATCTTAACAAAATCCCAACCAAACAAAAACAAATCCAATTCCTTTATTTTTAATAGCTCCCCTTTATTTTTTATATTAATAATTGATATTTTAATAAGACTGGATACCTAGGAGGATGGATTCGCAGAGAGATTTTACAAGGTATTTTGGCTTAGTGCTACTCAAAACTAGAAATCCTGAATCTTGTCAAGCCGAGTGACTTGACTTTATCTCATTAAAGCTTGATGTTTTACTAGCTTTCGAGTATTTTTAGGTTGATGGTCAAAGTGGGAGCTATGTGTAGCAATGAGTTGATGCCTGACCCTGGGAAGGCGCTGGGAGAAGTGTGGTATTTAGGCCCCCTTGTCTGAGCGTGCTGTCTGACAGCCTCCTGGTGCTTGCGAAGCTTGGAGTCCCATTCAGTTGGTCAGCACTGATCCTGTTAAGACAAAAAGGTTTCCTCCCTGCTCACATGCACAGGTTTTCTTCCAGTGGAAATCCGCCATACAAATGAGATGGGGAGCCAGGGAGCGTTTTCCTGTCTGGACCCAGAGGTAGAATTTATGTATTACACATTACCTCCATCTTTTCACAGCTGAGCAGCTTGAGGTCTGCTTTTTGTTTGAAGCCTTTTTCTATGCACTCGATCTGGGCATTTATTCCATAGCAGGTTATCTGAAAGTACACTATGGTGCCTGTGCTCCAAACATGCCTGTAACCTGTCATTACTGATACACTCACAAAGCACAACCTCTCCCTGTACTCAAAACCACAGCTGGTTGTATGTGAAAGTAGTGCCCACTGCCTTAATAGTTCTATGGTGAGAACTGTTAATCAGCTCCAAGCACAGTTATTTCAACCCTTACACTCTAGGTTATATTTGGGGGAAGGTGCTCTTTCTCCTTATATTTTACTCTTTATACAGATTGTGCCATTGGATGCCAAAGAATCTATGAAGATGTGGTGCCCAAGGGTTTAACCCTAGTCCAGGATTTAGAGCAGCCATTGAGAATAAAGGGGAGCTGTACGTAACAGCTGCTACTTCCAGGGCTTTTTTAATTCGATTACTTCAGTGCAAAAATTGTAATCTGTACTGGAACACGCATGCTTCTGGAGACAAGCACAAAATGTGCATTTTCAGGAAAGAAAAAAATAATCCCTCAGGAAGTCTGAACGTTCGGATACTACAGATAGAAATTTAAAAGCTTTTTAGGTTACTTCACAGACTGACCTCCTTTATAAAAGGAACAAACTGGAGAGGGAGCAAATAGCTGGGACCAATGCAGCCCATCTGTTAGTATGTGACATGCCTCCCGCGGGGCCTGAGTGACAGACTGTAATGATTTGCTGCTTTCCTTGTACTGTTTCTACCTTTTGTTTCACAGGTTCCTGGTTCAGTCCACATATTCTTTCTAAATAGTGTCTTCCAGAAACAGCAGCTGAGGCAGCTATTGCCCTTTGGGTTTGAAGCCGGTGACCGGCCTTCTAGCTGATTTGAAAGGCATGAATCTTGGGTGTTATTATAAAACAGGGTCTGCTGGTGCTTAAGACTAAAAGTCTGAGGTGATTTCAATTTTGGTCTGGTCTGAACAGATCTTTGAGAAGGCAATGAGGGTCTGCATCTTGATGCTTTCTGCTCCCATCTGGGATTACAAATCTCTGAAGGAGGAAGAAGGCATTAAGTTTGCAAGGAACCACAGGTGGGAAACAGCTTCTGCCCCTCCGAAAGAGCCACTTTTGAGGGAATAGAATAGAGTGGTAGAATACAGCAGTGAAAGCTTAGAAACATAGCACTTGGGAGTAGATGAAGCCAAGCCATGTTCTCATTTGCATGCCTGAAGACGCCATGTTGTAATTATTTCTTTTTCAGGAAACTGTCAAATAGGGATTTCCTGCTGTCACTTGGCCAGGCAGACAAGGTAAAACTGGCATAACCAGGTTTGAGGTAGCCATTTAGTCAGTGATCTGTGTGAATGGGCAGCTTAAGCAGCGTTAGATACAAGTCCTCCTCTCTCTGTAGGGAACATGCAAGGTAGCAGAAGTCTGTGATGACCTGGCTAGCTTGGTGCTGGCGAGTGAGCTAAGTCTGAAGGAGAAGAGTGCAGGGAGGACCACTCTTGCTGCTGGAAATTATCATAGTGTAAGGTCCACAGTTAGATGTTTCTTTTTTTAAAAGATACGCTGTACTTTTGCTTTATTTCTATATGCAGGCTGCTCAGAAGCTTTTTCAACCACATTGCTGGTCTACAGACGAGCTGCAGTGGAGCTTGCAGACCTAATTTATTTTGAGTAGTTCCGTGAATGTACAGTCTAGAGAAGCCTCGTGTCTATCTTTAGGTTAGAATTTTTTGCTGTGTGGGGAATCGTGATCTTACAGTCTTCCTGTGTCTAGGGTGTTTGTGGCTTCTCTAGAAATATCTAGACCCTGGTGGATTTAGTAGTCAGTCAGGTCACCTCCCTGTGGATATTTATGAGTGTTTCTTTGTCATCTATTTTTTCAATAAATTTTTAGAAATGTAATATATTTGAAAAAAAAATATATATAGGGTTGGAACTGAGTTTCAAAGTTGAGAGAAAGAGGCAAGGGAGGAGGAGGAAAACCCAAACACAATAAGTTCATAAGACTTAGAGAACGGGCTACAGAGGGCAGAACAGGTCTTTGATTAGTGTGGTGGATTGAGCTAGTCCCCAGTCTTACTAGTATTGAGTTTAATGCTATTTGAGGCCAAGAAGTCCTTGAAGGTTGTTAGAGGCTGATGGGAGAAGACCTGTTTACATGAAGAAGATGCTTTGTTAATAGCAAGGGTCCATACATGGCCTTCCTGAAAACAGTGGGAATATAGCTACCACAAATCCATAGTCACTCTGTTGTGAACGTTTCTCTGTGCTTGGATCACGAGTGGCAGGAGAAGGGAATGCCTTATTTGCAGCTTTGAGTCCTTAGAGATACCAGGAACAGCAGCAATACCTCTAGAGAAATGCAGGGCTCCTTTTGTATGGCAGGAGGTTCCTGGATGTGATTCCATATCCACAAGGAGGTTTTGCTGAAATAATAATCCATATTTCTGGAAAAAAAAATGCCCAAACCAAACCACACTGATTCTCTATTCCTTTTCCCAGTCCCTTTCCTTCCCCTAGTTGCCTATTCCATAATGGGAAATGTGATAACAACTTTTTGTCCGCTTTGTTTTGTTGCCATTTAGAGCCTGGAACAAGCAACAGCTGGTTCATTCTTGCTACGTTTTCCATAGTTTCTGACATGCTCTTCAGCACAGAGGGGATCCTCTGGATGCTTTGGCCTATGCGATGGCTGAAGCAGCTGGCAGGTCCAAAACGTGATGCCACGTGCTGCTGTGGGGTGGCCTTAAGTGCTATTAAAGCCAAGCACAGCAACCTGGACTCCATCTACCCTCCTTCAGAGAAAACTGTTTTAAGCAAGGAAACCCACATCTTCAGCATGGGAAACAGTCCTGGGATAAAATCCCAAACCCTCATCCCTAATGTGCTTGTGTTCAAGTAGGAACTTAATGGGAATGAAAACAGGAGGAATAAAAAAAAAGGTGAGAACTCATATTTAAGGCTGTTGATGAAAACAATGGATTTGGAGAGAAAGATCTTTCTCTGGGTATTGGGGGAGTATGACAGTGGCTGTGGGAGCACGGCAATAGTGCTTCGATGCTTTGGCAGAAGGGCTACGTGGCAGATACCAGCAGAGGAGGTAGGTCTGCCCTGTCAGTCTGACTGATGGACTTGCCTGGCTGACGCCTGCAAACTCAGGGATTGCGGCAGCTTTGGGTCTCGAAACATGAAGTGCTGGACCATGGCCAAGTCGTTCCTGTTCTGTAGGGAGCCACAATGAACAATGGCTGCTCTTCTGTGTTGGTGGAGAGGTTACATGATGTCAGTGCCGGGATCACGATGATGTAAAGTGTTGTGTGCTGTCTGCACAGCAGAATGGAAAAGCTCTGAAGGGGTGCACAGTTTTTGTCTATTTTTGGGACAGAAATAGGCAAAAGAAATTAATTTTATTAATGTAGTTAACTTTTAAGCACTCCACGTGTATGTGACAAACTTTCTTTTTTAATAGTCTTCCTCCTCTTGCCCAAGCCTGTGACAGCTCATGCTTGCTTGCTTTGTAGCTTATTGCACATGTTTTCACGTCATTGCAACTGCAGCACTTCAAGGCAGGGGCACCTCTCTGCAAGGAGGGCTCCCTCTTCACAGAGCTATTGCTTTGTGGTGGGTTGACCCTAGCCAACAGCTAAGTACCCTCACAGCCATTCACTCCTCCAGCCCCAACAGGGCAGAGGATAGAGTAACAAAGGCAGAATTGAGCAAACTTGAGGGTTAATGTAAGAACTGTTTAATAAGGGAAGAAGGAAAACAAGCCAAGTGATGCAAAGGCCACTCACCGACTCCCCTAAGCAAGACTGATTCCCAGTCGGTCTCTGAGCAATGGTAACCCTAGAAGATGAAATCCCCATCCTCCTTATCCTTCTTCCCAGCTTTTAGTGTTGAGTGAGTTGTTACATGGTATGAAATCGGTTGGTTTGGGGCAGCTGTCCCACCTGTGTCCTCTCCCAGCCTCTCACCCACCTCTACTGTCACCCACCACCTGTTCAAGGAGACGGATGGTCTTGATGCTGCACAAACACACTTCAGCAATCACAAAACCACCGGTGTGTTATCAACACTGGTAAAATATGGCAACTTACATGTCGTTAGGGAGAAAATTACCTCTATCCCAGCCAGACCCCAGTATACAGTGGGACACTTCAGCATACAACACAATGTAATGGAAAAGATTTTATTTTCTTTTTTTTCACTCAGAGGATCCAGAAGAGAGAGACCATAGACTTGATTGTGAGCCTGCGAGGCAGAGAAAGCTGCAGGACTGAGTCAGCCTGCAGCAATGGACACGGCTTATGAAGGCCTAGGGAGGGATGGTATTTATTTACAGCACCTTTTTTGAATTTTTCCTTATTCAGCAGGTCTGAATTCCCCATTGTAAATTCTGGAAAATGATGGAAATTATCAAGCATGGTTCAAACATTGCCAAATTTGGTGCACTTTCTTAAGGAGACATGAAATGGAAGTATTCTTCTAGGTGTTTTCCAACTGTGTAAAAGAGCATGTTCTTGACTCGAAATATGAATATTCTATATTTGGAATAAGGGATCTTCTACCAAGAAAATACATCCGTTTAAACACATTAAACTGGCAAGGAATCTGCTAACAGCAAGCCCTTCAAAACCTAAGGGAAAGCTGAGGTTTGGGAGCATGTTAGGCTTGGACATCTTATGTGCATGCAAAGAAGTGACTGATGTATTTGTTCAATTTGACTCCCTCGGCAAAGAGCTGTTCTACCTGGAACTGTTCCTGCAGGGAACGCGATAGCGCTGGGCTGTCTCTCTTAGACACCAGTCCATCACGCAAGGTGAGCTCTTAAGTGAAATATTAGGAAATACGCTCAGAGTTAAGAAAGAAGTGAAGTGTAAAGAACAGTGTTACCATCATCTATGCTTTGGAAATTCCTTGTATACTTTAGATGACAGACAGCTAAGCTTCCATGCTGCCTTCTCTGACTGCTATAGTTTGCAGGAGACATTTCATCTCTCTTTATCCTGATTCTTCAGCTCCTGAAGTCATGGAGCCAGCCAGCCTTCCGCACCTACCCCTTCCTCACCCTCTGTGCTTATCAAGCTTTAGCAGTGCCTTCCCCTACCAAGTTCTTCCTGAAGCCCCTGACAGCTGAAATCTGCCTCCTAGGCTTCAGTCTGCATTAGGGCTTTCTCTACAGTTATGAGAGAAACAGCAATGTGGTCGATGTTGCTGTTGTAGAAAAGTTGGTTGTATTTCAGGGTTCTTAACAAACACACACAACCCCACCCACACAAACCCCCATCTAATCCACTATACTTCATTAACAGGTGCCCGGAATCTGATATGTTTTTGTTGCCCAGTAAATGTGTATATACTCCAGTTTGAACTGAGGATAGAGGAAAATCATTGTAGGAAATCATGTCAGGGGACCGCATTGGTTGCTATCTGATACTAACTTCACTTTAATAGCTTATTTTGTTCCCAGTTTTGAGCTAGACTGCAAGCTTGCAGCTAAGGACACAAAGGTGAGTATTCATCGAAGATAACGTCTGGGTTATCATGCCTGGGAGGGTTTGGGGCCACTCAGGTTAGATGCTCTGCATCTCAGCAATTACGTCTGAAGTCAGGTTTCTGCTTTGAGCCCTTTCCCTGGAGAATCCTTTCCTTTCACAAGCTTTGCAGGTAGGAGAGGTCCTCTACAACAGCAGAGGAGGCAACAAGGCAGCACTTCAATTGAGAGGAATATTTTGGGTTCCCCCCCCAAAAAATAAAGGGATTTATTTGTTGACACAAATCTGAATGAGCAGGCACATCTGAAATGTATTGGCTTATGCTGTGTATTCTACAGCCAAACTAGTTGATATAATGTAATTTTGCAATTGATTGTAGGAAAGCAAATGAAAAAGCCTGTTAAAAAGGAATCTGTAGCAATACAGTTGGAATGAAACTGTTACAAACTCTACTAAATAATGGCAACCTGTTTATTTTATCAAAAAAGCTTTATTTCTATAACACTTCATATATAGTGTACTACTAAGTAACAATAATAAAAAAAAAAGTCATGTTGCTTTCTTCAAAGTCTGGCAGTTCTTTTACTCTTGCTGTTTTACACGAACAGAAGGAAAGCAGGGTCATTCTGACTGAGGGAGGACTCAGCCTGGCCCAGCGCAGCCCTACAGGCAGCAGCTATAGTACGATAAATGGCATCAGTAATCATCATAGTTGACACCTGCTCCGTGCCTGAAGGTGTGTGGATTTTGTGGGCCAATTGGTGAATCTTCATCATAGTGGTGTTGGTAGTATCCACCATAGTATTCATTACGAGCACGACCTAAGCTTGTCCAGTAGGACATGTCATCTTCAAATTTCTGCCAAAAAAAAAAAAAAAAAAAAAAGCTGTTTTCCAAGCCTGAAACTTTACAACAAAGAGAGTGAAAAGGGAGTGGTGCAAGAGGTAGATTTTGTTTCTTTCAGAAACACAGATCCTTTACGTAGTTGTCAAAATCTTTAGATCTAAGAGATTTTGTGACTTGTACCTACCTTCTCTATAGAATTATAGAGTGCAGGAATCGTCCTGCGCAGCTCCACCTGAGACCCGCTACCACCCCCTCTGCCCACTGTATGGTGCTTAAACTGAGAGCACCTGCAAGTGAAATCCTTGAGCATCTTTAGTATTTTCTATTACCTTTTCAGTGGCAAGCTATGAAAACATCACGACATTTTGCACTTCAAATTCTAAAGATCTAGTTCTCCACTTCTCTGATGTCCCTGAGTCGAAGTGAGTGCAACAGGCTCTCACTTTGTGCTTTCATTCCTCTTTTCCATAGGTAAAAATGAATGTACAGCACTGCCTTCTAGCTACGGAAATGGAGAAAGCAGTTCAATTCTGCTCACAGCAGCAGAGGGATAGAAGTGTGCGAGAACATCAAATACTTGCCAAGTCAAAGCCTTTCCATATGAATGACTCTTTGGAAATATTTTTGGCTGAGAATAGAAAAAAAAAGTTTTGCAAAATACACAATGGTTAAGTATGGCCCAAGTCCTTTGCTGGACCAAACAGTTATTTCATTGTTAAAACTTTGTCTTATTACTCAAGAAAACCTAAGTGGATTCATTGTGTCCCACAACAGGCCTCATTTCGGTTTTTTAAATGCACACAGGAACTCAGAAGAGAATTCATCTTATCTGCATGGTTTCTCCTTTTTACCTTTTGGTATTTGCCTCCACTCTTCAGTTTCTGATGCATAAAACCACTTTTTCTATTTTTCCTATTGCTGTACGGTGGAATGAGGGGGATATAGCCATGCTGTTAAGAAGTCATTTTTATCTGCATAATGTCCAGGAGCAACAGAAAAAAGTATCCTCCATTCTTTCAGGCCAAGCAAAGGATTATTTTCTTAATTGTTCCAGCTTTGAAAACGAGTGCATTCATCTTCTAAGCAATCCACATAGCATGAAGGTCCAAAATGCACTCCAGCTTGCCCGTGCCAATGCTTTCTCATTAAATGTATTCACGCAGCTGACACAAGCCAAGAATTCAATGTCTATAACTATTTTTACCTCTTATTAATGCAAAAATTATTCTACATGTGGGATGGCAACTAAATGCCCTTTTTTACCCTGTGTCAGCACCCAGTAGAGATTCGTGCAGAGCTGAGAACTCTTGATTTCACTCTGGTGTTTTTACAAATTAACTGTTGGAGTTTTTTAAAAAAATGTATCTTTCTCATTTGAAGAGAGCTTGGCTGCATGCTATCAAATGGTTTTTCTTTCACATTCCCAGTTGCATGCATTATGTACGTAAAGTTAGTGCAATTTCATTGAGGAATGCCAATCGTGGCCATGGTGTGGATTTCTCAGCATGTTAAAAAGCAAATTGATTAGGTTGAGGCTGCCAAATTAATTTCCTGAAATACAATTGATTGCTTTGGGTCTGGCAGCCCATTTCTCAAAGCAAACTTTGTTCCAATTTATTAAGCTCAAGTTCTATAGCAGGCAAAAGCTCCACACAAGATTTTAACGTCATTTTTCTCCGTTAATAAAGTAACAGAGAAATCTCTCACAAATACAGAGCTTACATCTCTGTGCAATATTTGCTACTTTAAATAAAGAAACAGGGCAGCTTCTCCCTGGTTGCCCCTGTAGCTCAGCATCCATGCTCTCAGCCACTCACACTGAAGTTCTACCAGCACTCAAGAGCCTTGCACTCACCGCCTCATCGAATCCCAGGTACAGGAACTGCTGGTACCACTGCTGCACGTCGGGCTGGCTTCTGTCCCACAGCTGGCGCCTCTGGCGTCTCAAGCTGCTTAGGAACTCCTTGGCCGCTGTTTCTTTCACTGACACCTCAGGCTTCGTGGCAACAGGGGCTGAAATTAATTCCCCCATAAAAATCACGCCAGGAAATTTTTAGTCAGCCTGAAGCAAACTGCACCAAAAAACCGCTTCTCATATCGTGCCATTACCTTTGGGCTTGGTGGTGTGACGTGTGTCACAGCAGTAACAGTAATAAACCCAGGCATTATCGATGTAATGTGATTTCTCAGTCACCTGCACTGTCCTGAATTTTATAAAAGTTGTTCTGAACTCAAAGACATAAGCTAAGTGAGGAATTTAAATAAATAAACCCTAACTGGAAGAGGATAAACACACTGTGTTTGTGCTTTGAGGAGAGAAACGGGAGACTGCCCTCTGTGTGCTGCTGTTGCAGAAATGGGAAAGAAGATGAGAGGTGAAGTTAAAAAGCCTGAAGAAGCGGGAGAATCACTGCTAACTTATTAGGGTGAAGGGAGGCACACACAAAAAGATGGATTTTTGAATCTGTTGTGTAAAAATGTAGCTTTTAAATAATGAGAGCTACTAAATGCTATGTATGCCTGAAAATGAAAACCCATCAGGCTTTCACAGCACACAGCTTGGTGGATACAGGGGGATGCCCTTGACCCAGACATGCGGCCCAGCCTGCCCCACACCTAAGAGGCAGGCAGTTTGTTGCTGCTGCTAGAGGAATTTATGTGCCCCCAAAAGGTACGACAGCTGCAAGGACTGGCAAGACCCCTGCTAGACACATGAATGATTTGCATGATACAACATGGAATGATGTTTGGTCTTCCTGAGAAACAAGAAGCATGTGTAGGAGTTGGAGGAACATCTCGGCTTGAGGGGGTTCATTGCAATGAAGGAGAGACCAGGAACATGGGTGTGGATGGGAATTTTCAGAGGATGCAGGGGAAGAGGCCAGGGTAGAAGGGGAAGTCAGGTGGAGATGTGAAAACCATTGAAGCAGGATCTCCACTGGCTTTCAGGGGGAGTCAAAGGACTGCAGCATGAAGGAGACTCAAGAGGTAAATATGATAGCTGAGTTGTCATAGGAAGAGGGGAAACAGGAGGCTGCCCTGTGGTGATGAGCTGGAAACTGATAACACTGCGCTCGAGCTGGGTGTTCTTACTGCGAAGCAGGACAGCTGGATAAATGTCATGTGAATGAGTCTCACACAAGGGACGCTGCCAGTAAGGGAATCTGTACCATGTACCCAGCTTGCTTGACTTAGTGCACAGCTGGAAAATGGGAGTGGGGCTGAAATTAAGGGCCTATGTTCCCTCCATCATCAATTCAACACTTTGCAGTTCTTCTGGTCTGGGCCATGTTGTCTGCATGCTTGGGAAGACTCCCCGGGGGAGGACCTGACCAAACAAGCCAACCGCTGCTGGGGCATAGGGAGGGTGACTGTGGCAAGTGGCCACTCCTATCTGCATCCAAGCACTGCAGAAAAGTGAGGCAGGGAACCTATTCACAAGGAAAACAGCCACGGATGGGGCACACATTTTTAAGACTGGCAAGGGGTGGTGGCTCATGCCAGGAAGAACCCATGAGAAGTTAGGCAGGCTTACAGAAATAAGGGGGCCCTCTGTGGATGGTGTAGATTTTTTGCCTCGGCCATAAAGGAGGCTGAGGGGAGGTAATCAAAACTTCTGTGGTGTTTCAGCCTGCCTTCCATCTGCTGCAGCGCTGCTTGTCCCCGGCCAGCTTTGTTTCCACCCCCTTCCCTCAACCAGCGAACCACTCAGTGCATCTGCCTGCTGGGCCCTCTGCCATTATCTCTCCCATGGAAAGAGCAGGCTTCCAAGAAGGAAGCACATGTGGGGCCAAGAGGACAAAGGGAACAAGTCAAGGCATCCCAAGCAAGCCTGGTTTGCACATTTTCTCCTCTACACCTGAGCCAGCAGTATTTGTATTCATTATAATTCCTTGGAAAATCTTGTGACTTCCCAGAATAACACAGGTAACTGCTACGTCTGCCACAAACACTGTGGAAAAAATCAGTGCTATAAACTTGGAAGAACAAAATGCAGGCGTACCGCTTGAGGCTGGGAACCCTGCTTTTCAGAGGGGGCTGTGATAATCAGAGCCTCCAGCCTTCCCCGTTCTAAGTCCCAAATGGACACGCAGGCACTGGCTCTGTGTGTGCACAGGAGGTTTTGGTACAGTAAGTGGCGAGAGCGGCTGTGAGCTATGAGCTCTGAACCGGGTGCTCGTTTGCTCCTCCTCTGACTGCCCTCTTTGAGCTGGAGACAGAGTGACAACCCATGGGCAACTTTGACTGACAGCAGCTGACTCAAAGCAAAAGCAAGGGGAAGCATTTTGCTGTATCTTTACTTACCTTCTCGTTTCTGAAGCATCAGTCTAAGCTTATTTCCCCTTGAAACATCTAGATGAGTAAAAATAAAACACATACATTTATTAAGAAGAAAATAACAACAAAAGAAAGATCGTATGTCAAAAAATACTGCCTTTTGTCATGGCTCCAGCCCAACAGGCAAAACTCTGCAGCAAGTTTCCCCCAGTGCCTCCCTTTGCTCTCATTTCCACGCTCAAGTGTGACATATGCTGTGGGGAAGCTTCAGACACTCCAGCGTACTCTGCCAGGTCTTCTTGGCAAGGGAACTCCGATACCGGCCTTCTTCGCTTGTATTTTTCAGCAGAACACCGCAGCTGGTGCCAGTGCCAGGCGTGACACAGTGTCCAGGGTTGCACAATAACCCTGGAGAACCCCTGTCAGTGAGTGAGGGGCACGTTAACAACTGGAGCGCTTCAAAAGTTTTCCTCGCGGGCAATCCCAAAGCACATCAAAGCTGCCACCTTGCTAAAGCTCTTTCCCAGAAGGGATCCGAGGCTTTAAGCAACAGAAGACTTGCACGGGCTGAGCTGCTCTGAAATGCTTTTACTCACTGTGAAAAAACCAAGCTTTTTAAAAGAAGATACTCAAGCTTGCAGAAGTGACCGAAAGCTTTCACCTGGGGAAGGCTTTGCCCTCTCCCTGGCACACACCGGGTGAATGCTTCTTTCCCTTTCCTTTCCTTCCCTTCCCTTTCCTTCCTTTCCCTTTTTCCTTTCTTTCCCGTTCCCCTTTCCTTTCCTTCCCTTCCCTTTCCTTCCCTTTCCCTTTTTCCTTTCTTTCCCTTTCCCCTTTCCTTCCCTTCCCTTTCCTTCCCTTTTTCCTTTCCCTTCCCTTTCCTTTCCTTCCCTTTTTCCCTTTCCTTTCCTTTCCCTTTTTCCTTTCTTTCCCTTTCCCCTTTCCTTCCCTTCCCTTTCCTTCCCTTTTTCCTTTCCCTTCCCTTTCCTTTCCCCCTTTCCTCTCCTTTCCCTTTTTCCTTTCTTTCCCTTTCCCCTTTCCTTTCCTTCCCTTTTTCCTTTCCCTTTTTCCTTTCTTTCCCTTTCCCCTTTCCTTCCCTTTCCTTTCCTTCCCTTTTTCCCTTTCCTTTCCTTTCCTTCCTTTCCCTTTTTCCTTTCCCTTCCCTTTCCTTCCCTTCCCTTTTTCCCTTCCCTTTTTCCCTTCCTTTTCTTTTTTCCCTTCTCTTCCCAATCCTTTCCTTCCCTTTCCCTTTCCCTTTCCCTTTCCCTTTCCCTTTCCCTTTCCCTTTCCCTCCCCGCTCGGTCTCGGACTCACCGGGGGCCCCGCAGAGCAGCGCGGGGAGGAGGAGGAGGAGGAGGAAGGCGAAGGCCGCCCCGGGCAGGGTCCCGCGGGGGCACGGCGGCTGCATGGCTGCCCAGCGCCCACCTGGGCCGGGAGGGAAACCGAGAGGACGGAGCCGGGAGACGGAGCCGCGGCCGGATGGAGGGGAAAGGGAAGGGGCGCGCCCGCCCGCCCCGACGCCACGGGGAGGGGCGGCAGAAGGGGGCGAGGGCAGATGCTGAGCGGCTGCGAGCTCGGGGGGGGGTCCCGGAGGCTCCCCTGCCTTGAGCGAGGCGCGGGTCGGTAGGAGAAGGCTCCCACCCGTCCGCTTGGCGTGCCAGAGGTGGGTTTTTTTGTGGTTGTGCGTAACCCAGTGCAGCTGGTAAAGACCTTTAGGTAACTCATGCCGGCGTTTTTTTTGCAGGGGAATTAAAAAAAAGAATAAATTTCTGTAGTGTATAATTTAACATTGCGTATTAGGCCGGTTTCTTGATTGTCTGTAGGAGTGAATGAAAACTGAGCGCTTGTCTTGGTGGGAAAAGGGATCAGAATCACAGAATCACCATGTTGGAAAAGACCTCCAGAATCACGAAGTCCAACCATCCCTATCAGTCACTAAACCATGTCCCCAAGAACCTCGTCCACCCATCTTCTAAACACCTCCAGGGAAGGTGACTCAACCACCTCCCTGGGCAGCCTGTTCCAGTGCCCAACGACCCTTCCTGTGAAAAAAATCTTTCTGATGCCCAGCCTGAACCTCCCCTGGTGGAGCTTGAGGCCATTCCCTCTTGTCCTGTCCCCTGTCACTTGGGAGAAGAGGCCAGCTTCCTCCTCTCCACAACCTCCTTTCAGGTAGCTGTAGAGAGCAATAAGGTGTTCCCTCAGCCTCCTCAAGGCTAAACAACTCCAGTGCCCTCAGCCTCTCCTCCTAATACTTGTTCTCCAGCCCCTTCACCAGCTTCATGGCTCTTCTCTGGACACACTCAATGGACACAATCATGCTCTAGACACAATCAACCAAAGGTGACTTAGTTCAGGGGGGTTTTTCTCTCTTTTTCTTCCCTCCCTCCCTTCCAGCCTCCAAGGCCACAGAAAACTGCAACTGGTCTGCTTTAAAAAATAATACAGGTTTCTTTTTTTAAGACGTGTTTTGCTTATAACAAGAACTCTGGGACCAAAAGCCAAATGCACAAACTAAAAGAACTTGCTCAGCAGGATCATAACTGTAATGATGCCTAAACTTATGCTGCTTTTTCCTAATTCAGGTTTAAACTCCCCTCAATGAATTCAGCTGCTCTCAGCTCCGTCCCCTGCAAATGTCAAAAACGCCCCAGATGAAGCCCAGCAAATTCTCTGTCACGGACACAAACCTCTCTCTTCCCTCACAGCAGAGACCCATGACACTCAGGAGAACATTATGGGCATCTCGCCTCCTGCTGAAGCTGTGCCAGGGGCACAGCAACAGGCACAGGAGGGATTTAGGAGGAGGTGAGAATCAGCGAGGGAGAGCTGGGGTCTCTCTGTAATCTGCATGTGAGAAACCTGGCAAGCGCTGGGGCCTCAGCTCCCTGATCCAAGGGTTGTTTCCAGATTGGTTGCAGCTGATATATGAATACACACACACACTGTATATATTGTAATTGTATATAAATACATTTACTGAGAACATATGTGTACGTATTTGCATTCATATGGTGAGGGGGGGCATGCAGTGGTGTGCCACCTCCCTGAGATGAGATGTGGAGCCTATTAGTGCTATTTCAGGCATGGCTAATTGTGGGGGTGGGACAAAGCCTGATGGCTGGTTTTACCATTGGCCATAAACTGCAGAATCAGCACCAGCGCAGGCTGGTCCCTCAGCAGTTCCCCAGCCCCAGCCTGAATTATCACTTCAGGTGACTGCTCCTGATTGCCCCACATGTCTTACTCCTTGCAAAAAGAAGTTCTTGGATTTGCACCCAATGCTTTTTTTCCCTGCATCCTTCTCCCCCGCCCCTGCAGCACCCACAAGTTAATGCACAGGCAACTCTACTCACCCCAGTTGAAGAGACATCATCAGTAGCATGGAAAAGTGATGTGGTCCCTCCAGCCAATGCCTCCTTGCTCTCTGCGGGAGCCACAGCTTTGGGAGGACAAAGAAGGAGCAGCACCTTCCAGACCCCTGTGATGCATTCCCATAGAAAGCCGTGTTCCAGCTCAACTCGGAATCAAAATTAGTCTGTCCTTTCTGTCACTGCTTTTGAGTGTTTTTTCCCTATTGCCCCGCATTTCAAGTGTCAGCAATCTTAAATGCCGTGTGTTGGGAGCAAATGCCTGTTCTTCAGAATCAATGTACCCTTTCATGAGTATAACTTTGATGGCGACTTAACTAAAACCAGCTGAGGTTTTTGGATAGCTAGTTGCAGAATACAGCTAGAAGGGATGGAAGTGAGGAGCATATATGAAAAGCTACATGAAACAGCCATGATTTAGATAATTTAAGAAACCAGGGCGATAATGGAGAGTTGGAACTAAATGATCTTTAAGGTCCCTTCCAACCCAAACCATTCTATGATTCTATGATTTATGGTCTACTGTTATGTTGGTAATGGCAAAAGGTGTTTTGTTCAGCTCGTCAGTTTTTAACAAGCCTCAGGTGGGAGTTGGGGCTCTGCAGAACTTCAGGCATTTGGTGCCTCTGGGCCAAGGGAATTCAAAGCACAGAACCACCTCTGGACACCTAATATATCACTATGGCTCAAGAAACTACTGAGATAAAATGCTGTCGGTGAAATCCAGAGACTGGATTGACTCAAGTACAAGGTTATTGCAGAAAATCATTGCTCTAGTGGTGGAAGAAATGATTGACAGAAGAATATAATGCTCAGGGTTAAACTGAGTGCAGTGTCTTCCTAGTAGAGGTCACTCTCTCAGTTCAGGGGACAGAAGTTTTTGACATGGAGTAACAAAGTTGTGTAAAAATATAACATCACTTCTTTTCAAAGTCGGTGGTAAAGGTGACTGTTTTTCTTTCCAGTACCAATCTTTATTTCTCTTCCAGATTGTTTTACAAACTAAAGCAATGTTGCCCTGGTGTTGTAGTCAAACACATTTTTTTCATAGGGACCTTAAGGATCATCTAGTTCCAAGCCCCCTGCCACGGACAGGGACAATTCCCACTAGATAACCTCCCAGTTTCTGTGGAGCTTGTTTATTAGAAGTATTTACCTTCAAATGAGCATCCATGCTTATTGACACACCTGTGATACCCCTTTCTGCTATTTGCCTTCTAAAACCACAGCTGTTGTGCATGCGACTGATACTGTGGTGTTTTCCCCTTTTCTTCCCATCAGCAGTGATATTTAAAACACCCTTTGCGTTATCATGAAAGAGTTTAAGGCTTGTCTTAGTGCTTGATTTACCTCTACTGGTACAACAGTGCGAGGAGCTCTCTGCAGAGCATGGCTGCACAGCATCCCCAAGGACTCCAGCTAAGCGAGTCTGCGCTAATGGTGTCATTTGGTTTTTCGTCACCGCTGGTGACAATGGTAAATTCTTGGTGTCGAAATTTTGTTGAAAGATGTTAATTAATGTCATCAGCAGGCCTATTCCCGAGACAGCTCTGGGATCAGGAGCAGCGAGCAGGGCCCCTTTCACGCACAGTGTAAAACTCCATCAAACGCCTTAGCATAATGAGGATTGCTAATTGGAGGGATGCCCGCGGCAGGGTAGCAGGATGGAGCTGGCAGGTTTCATCACTTCCCCAGCATGAGGTTAGGCTATGGTCTTGCAAGCCTGTGTGTTGAGGCAGAAATCTGGGAGCAATGCAACAGAAAGCCACTCTGAGCCTGAGCTTGAGAAACAACAGACAGAAGCCAGTCGAGGAGCTTCCTGGAGAAATCCCAGTCACTGAGCCTACTGCTGACATCGTCTTCTGACCCTGCAGCACTTTGTATATGCTTTTCAGGGTAAGAAGATATAGTTTGGGGATAAGCAGATAGAATTTTATGTGATTTTTTTTTTAAACAGTTCTGCAACTTGCTGCATGTATGGCAACTGCTCAGGTGTCTCTGTTCCACCTGTGTGATCTCTGAGATTACATGTAATGGTTTTAAACCCATCAGCTTCTAAAACTACCTGAGCTGGCATGGGCATGTTTGGCTGCTAAACTGATCTGAACAAAACAGGGAGAAAAATCACTGTTTCGAAGCATCAATGAATTTTTAAGTGTTTGATTTTTTTATTGTTATTGTACATTTTGCCTGAGACTGAGTAAAGAAAGAATCCTAAGTAGCAGAAGGGCACCTCTGTTTTTGCATCTCATCACAGTAGCTTTTGAGAAAAGTGTGTTGTATTAATTAAAATGTAAGACATAGAAGTAGTGATGGCCATTCAAGGATATTCAGAAATTTGAACCACAAAAAATTGTATTAAAAAGATTAATCTTGGCTTCTTCCCTTCTACCTTTATCAGGCTTCGTGTTTTCAAGCATATCAAGACAATAATAATTTTTAAATATTGTGTTGATTAAACGATTGTATAATCGCAGGACTCCCAAGGCTGGATTTTTAGGAAAAAAACCACCAAATACAACAAGACTTATGATAGAATACTGAGACCTGGCATCAACTTACTTAGTAGGCAAATAGATAAAGTGGAAATTGGCCAGGGCTTGGAGGAGAGAGCACTTCATCTTTTGCAAAGAAGCTCTGTAAAAATTTTAATGATTGACTAAAATGACCCATTTGATCAAGAACATGGCAGCACTGAACAGTGTTTCCAATGCCCAGAAAATTATTCTTCTCTGTTAACGAGCTTTTTACAAAATCTCCCAGCCATATTGCCCTGGTCACTAGCCTTAGGACAGAGGCACTTGACACACCGGATCATTTTCTGCAGCCTGTTCCAAGAGCACCGCAGGAGTCATGTTTTCCTTCCAAACAGAAGAAAAGAACATTTAAGTCATCAGCCAGTTCTTTCCAAAGCATTTTGAGTTGCATACTATATCTTCTGCTGCTTCAGAGTCCTCCTGATAGTGATAGGACCAGCCCCAAGTTCCAGGACAAACACTTTTGCTTTTGGGAAAGTTTCTTTGTGCTGGCTTTGAGTCTCATTGGCCTTGATCCATGGTTTGGAACACATTTCATCCACTTTGTCTCAAGTAGAGAAATGCCTAGAGGAAAGAAGGCTGAGGGAAGATTTTATCACTGTCTACCTGAAAGGAGGTTGTAACAAAGTGGATGTTGGTATCTTCTCCCAAATAACTACTGATGGGATGAGAGAAAACAACCTCAAATTGAGCCAGGGGAGCTTCAGATTAGATATCAGGAAAAATTTCTTCACCAAAAACATTATCAGGCACTGGAACAAGCTGCCCAGGGAAGTGGCTGAGTCACCATCACTGGAGATATTTAAAAGATGGGGAGATGAGGTGCTCAGGGCTATAGTTTAATACAGGTGCAGTTGGACTAAATGATCTCAAAGGTCTTTTCCAACCAAATGATTCTGTGAACTGGTTGCACCATCACTTTGGTCAATAGTATTAATAAATATTGGCGGTTATATTTTCCATAGAAAATAACTTAAAATACAGTCCTTCTCCTCCTTCCTACCTTCCCCCGCCCCCATGCTTACATAGTGGTGATATTTTTTGCAGCTTCTAGATGACCCTGTCAGATAAGAAATGGTGTCTGCTGGTCTGTTTGTCCACTTCGCTGACCGTACTCTGCTGCCTTCACTACAGAATGAACCTTATCGCTCTTCTCAGTGAGAAGTAGGTTAGTTTGGCAACGTTATCTGACCACGCTGTTTCCTTTCTGCAGAGAGATATCAAAAATTCTTTCTCTAAGAAACCCTATTCTTTTTTTCTCTTCCATTACCTCCAGTATATTTTTTAATAAACCTGGAAGTGTATGGCAAGTCTGTGAGACAGGTCTAACAGGAAGGGAGATGGAGAGGGACTGTAGTACATTGAAACATGTCTTTTTACCACAGCCTGGTTTCATTCGAGCCATTCTTCCTTTCACTGCAGTCTCTCGGGACTCTTCTTTTGCTTCAAAACATTTTTTTTCTGAACTCTTATTTCTGAGCTATTTTTGGCTTGTTTTCATTCCCTTGTTTTATTATTCACATTCAGAATGCACGCATGTTTAAAAAAAAAGCCAAACAAACAAAAAAACCCTCAAAACCCTGACAAAAGGGCTGCAAAAAATATTAGTAAATGCAAAGTCTTAAAAATTGTAATGTTAGCAATTTGATTTTATCACCTCTCTTCCCACACATTATTGCTATCTTAATGGCTTGTACCTATTTCAGTTCTTTCCCCCAAACTCTCCACTTTCTAATGGGATTTGGAACACCCATTTAATAAAATCAGCTAACGTGCTACATTGTGTTGCCAGTGACCACATGCTACTTACTCCTGGTGATCAAGCCCTTTCCTGCCGGGTATCCCACACCACTGCCAGCTGTCCTATACTGGTTGTCACGATTTTCCCATCTTCCTAGGCCCCTAACCAAATAATTATTTCCTCCTTCATGTTTCACCAGAAGGCTGGCTTGGGCACACAGCACCATCTTATCAACAACTGCAAGGCCAGGGGAAGCTGTGAGAAGAGGGTTTTCTTGCAACTCCAGCCACCCTCAGACACTTGGGCACCTTCGTCACGGCTGGAGGACTGTGACTTCCCTTGCTACGTGCCCCTTCACTGAAGAGCACAAATAGCATCTTCCTCTGTGAAGAGCATCACCAGAGGAGCCAGCCACTCCAATGCACAATTCAGTACCTAATGATGAATTCAGCACAAACTGGAAAATGGCAAGAAACCAGGTTTCACCACTCTCTTATCAGCAATAGCTCTGCCAATTTTTGGAACCAATTCAGTTTGCTGAAAAAGCAGACCCAGTTTACTTTTGCTGAGTTAGTTCCCTCCAGGACTAGTGAGCTATGATGGCTCAGGTAGGTAGTTTGCTAGGGACAAGTAAGAAAATGGTGGGAGAGTATGGCCAGAAGTGGGAATGTGATGATAGGAATGGTTGGACTCGATGATCTGGTGGGTCTCTTCCAACCTGGTTATTCTATGATTCTATGATTCTATGAAACTGATGGAACAGAACTTTTCTTTTTTGCTGGAGGTATTATGTCTACTGCACCATGAGGGGTAGCCAGGGGTTGGGCTCACTCGATGCTTAGTAAGCGCTGTCCCCAGAGCAGGTCACTGTGGAGAGAGGGGTGATCTGAATCTACACTGATCCCATCCCACCTGAGCGCCCCAGCTGGATCACTTCCTCTTTCTGTCTTGTGTTTGAGGCTTCACCAGTGCCTAAAAGTGGCCTCTGCAGGGTAAATTGGCGTCTTCATGATGTCTTGGGTGCTTCTTAAATTTGGGCATGCTCCAGAGTGGATTTCTGCCTGCACAGGGAAGTTCACTAGCACAACAAGAATGCTTGCTGAGAAGCAAAGGGCTTGAGACAATGATGGTTTCGCTGTACCCAAGTTTTCCTCCCCTGTGCCTCAGTCCCCTCAACCTCAGCAGCCTGCAGCAATGCCTGACAGCCTGGTTTGCAGGGCAAGCCCTGCGCATCTCATTTGCAGCCTCACCAGTGTGGATGTAAGCCTCACAGACTCTCAGGGACATAGCACGTGCCTACTAAGAATGTGCTTTAGAACCAGTTTTTTAATTTGAAATGGGACAAAGTGGGTGCATTTACATGGGGAAGGAAAAGGAGCACACCACAGGCAGTTGCCGCCACCCCTTGCTCAATGCAAAGCCCCTTTTTCAAAGCATGGGAGCCAGAATATTGCCCCAAGCCTGCTAGGCGTTTTTAGCATAAACAAAACAACTTGCTTTCCCCCACCTGCCTTCTCAGGAACAGAACAGGCCTTCTCAGGCAGGTAGGGATCTCATGGCTGGAATTTTCAGCACTGCTGCCAGCCTGCCTGAGGCAGGCTCCTGGCATGGAAAAGGTCTGCCCAAATGGTCAAAATACAGCAAGTCGTCTGCAGTAGAGGGCAGGTGATTGCTCTCTCCTTGGGTCGAACACAAGCCTTTGGGAGCTTTAATAACAGGTGGCGTTTCCCAGCTTGGAGCATGATTCTCAGATTATCGGAGCAGAAACCTCACTTGTCTTCCTGACATTATCGCATGTGACCTTATGCCTCTCTTGATCTGCTTTGTGGTCGCTCTTGCTGGCTCTGCTTTATATCTGTGCTTTCCAGTTTCACCAACACCTTGCCTAAGTGCTGCCTATGAACAAGCCTGTGCTTCTGTTCGTTTGATGTTAGCTTACATGTCTGATTTACAGGTGGGTTTGTTTGCAGGAGAATGCACTTTTTGTAGACTCTCTGTGCTGCTGCTGAGTAAGAGAACATGACATCTTTAATCTTCCTGCGTGAAACCCCACAGCACCTGGCTGTGCTTGGATGCCAGTGACTTCAAAGGGCATATGTGCCAACCTGGCAGTACAACGACTGTGGGGTATGGAAATTTAAGGGGAGATTTTTTTTTTCTGCCTGTTGAGATCACTTAGGTGTCTGTCCTGCAAGTATTCATGCACACATGTATTTTTAATTGTAAGAGTGCTGCAGAATCCCATTTAGCTCAGAAAGAATAAATCCCAGACTGCTGCTGCTACAGCTGAATCTCATAAAATGCTGTCATACAGAAATGTGGTTGCCCTGGAAAGGCAGGAGTGTCATCTCCAGCTCTTTACTCTTCTGAGGTTGTGTTTGTTGGGTGGTGAACATGTATGCTGCTGGGCTCTGATCCCAAAGCCTGCTTCACAGCAGGGCCCACTAGCTCTATCTGTGGTAACAGGGCTGCATGACTTCTGAACTCAAGTTGTCTCTCTTACACCCAAGCAGAAGAACTTGCTCACATTTATTCTTGTAGACAGGCCTCTGAAGTTCCTGCTAGCTCCTCTAGGCATTGGAATAATTGCTGTTATGCCTTGGTGCTCCTACCATTGGGGATGGCTGAAGCAGAGAGGAGCTAATATGTTGCCATCTACATCCAGCATGTTTTTTTCACGCCATCAATAATGTCCTTGTGGGCAAGACAGACCCATTTGAGGCTAGATCACTTTGTTTTGGGCTAGACTAAAATACAGCTTAACCCAAAAGGTGATCTGCTTCGTAGGCTGTGATTCTTCAAGTTGCGGTGAGCAGTTTAATTGCTTGTTGCTATCAAAGCCAACACAAATTATTTTGTCTCCTCCTTTCTTGAGATCTGTACTACTGTAAACCTTTGCATCGAAATCCTGCATTTTTAATGAAGACAGCCTCTTCCATGAAACTGTGGTTAATTTTTTGATTTAAAAATCATCTTCCTGGTTTAACATCTCTTCACACCCTGCACTGCAGAGTTGTTGCACTCTTCCTACACAAATGATGGTGACTGCATTTCTGTTAGGTAACGTTATCACCTAATGGCCACAATGGAAAGATGCTTTCACCTGGTAATTATTAGTAGCGACACAGTGACTGTAAGCTTAGTGCATATTCGCTGAACACTATTTGGAGCTGGGGAAGACCTGAGCAGGGTAATTGTAAAGTGATGCTCTGGTGATACTGATCTTTTTCTTTCCCATATGTGTCCTGGTTAGTGTTTAGCTATACAGGAATGAGTAAACACAGGGGCAAATCTTTAAGGGCTTCTTGTGCCCTACAGAAACAGCACGAGCACAGGAATGACTACATGATGGAGAGGAGAGGCTGTGCAGTACCATGAGATTACTTATTTTCACTAAAGTAGTAACTGGTTTAGGAACATCTTAAAGCTGCTCATTTAAATTTTTTATTTTTCATGCTGATTAATACAGATGCAGGGACAGCATGTGACATGCAATAAAACTTTGCTCTTGGTAATCACTTGTTAATCAGAGATGGTAAGACAGGAGGCTTCTTGCCTTTAATTTTCCAAGGAAGAGAAAACTAGGGGAGCAGTCATACTTTGAAGCATGCAGGACCCAACGTGGGAACACATTTTTCAGAAGTATAGCCTAGCCCACTGCTGAGCTACTGTTAGCTACCTGGACAAGAAGAATCCTGGTCTTAATTCAAATGCAATACTTGCCCTTGAGTTTAGCAAAGTCAACATTTTATCCTCAATAACTTCAAATGAATTTTTTGTCATAGTGTTTGGGTTGGCTATTTCATGAGAAATAGTGCTACACTAAAGATAAAAAAAAACAAAGACCCTACGCGAATACTAGTATAACCAAATCTCTGAATCATTTTGAAGCCACTAAATATGCCTATGGAAGAGCTTTCCTACAGTACTAATCTTGCATGATTTCTTAATTTATTTTGTGCTTAAAACAAGCCATACTGAAACATTTGGAAAGGAAGAAGAGAACTTCACAGCAGAGAGAGGAGAGAAATAGACAGCAGAGAGAGGGCTTTTTCTTTTTATCTGAGAAAGGAGCATATGTCGTACGGTATACATTTTAGTAAAGAAGCCACTACCTTCACATTTCCAATACCGTCACCATTCCTATACATTTCCCAGCAAACCTATGGTCTCAATATATGAAACAATCAATCAGTCTCCCCTAGCCAGGGAGAGATCCTGCTTCCCAAGGCACAGATTGATTTCTCTGCAAGCACACAGACAACTGCAGGCTAGCCTAAAAAAAACAAACAAGGTAAGACAAAGGCTGACAGAATACCTTCATTTTGGTTTCATTATGGACAAATTCTACCTCCTCGTATTTCATGAAAGGTTTCTATCCTGTATTTGTCTCTGGTTTCCACTTAAACACCATCTATTTTCATTTAAAATAAGCTCATACACAGAGAACTAAACTCTTATATGTAAATAAACAACAAAACAGGAATATTATGCAAAGATCTAAGCACATTTTCTGTATAGCAGTATATTGGGAAAATATATCTTCCTTTTCTATTCCCAGATTCTGTGGGCAGCGTCAGGAATAAACCATCCAAAGTGGCTCAAGGTTGAGTTTGTGACAAGAACATTTACAGTTATGACATGTATATTTTGTTTACTAATATTTGAATTTTGGGCTGCAGCATTGCATTTGTAGATAGCAAAGCAGCCTCCTTTCTGGTGTGGTTATAACCTAATTGAATGTGTAATGGGCTCAGCGTCTAACTCCTGAGGAAGAATATCAAATGGATGTTAACCATCACATGGAAGGTATACGACATTTTTCTTCAGCTTCTGAAGGATTGTCATGAACAATGTGGATCTTTCTTAATCAAAGGGAGATTCTTTTTCTTGCTAAAAGACAGCCTCTGTCACAAATATTCTTCTTGATCCTGAAAGATCAGTGTATAAAGGGGTGTCAGATGATCTGAATTATGCAGGTGGTCAGCCCAAAGTGATGCCTCCTAGCCTTAAAACCAGTACATCTCTCTCGGATGTGAAAGCAAGCAGAAGACAGGTGGTAGCATAGAGTTTGTAGATTTACAAATTCATTGTGAAATTGATAGCTCAAAAATTATACAAAAATGTCAGCTGAAGCCAACTATTTTTCAACACAACTGTTACCATTTCCCTATCAGTTGTATGGCAGTGGCTTAAGGCAATACCTGAAAAAGGATGACAACTGCTGACAAAGCTATGAGGAGCAGACGGGCTGCAGGTGAGCAGCAGAGCAGGCTAAGGGTGGTAGGCAACAGATTGGAAAGACCAAGGGGCAAAAGTGGGACCTGCTTCTGTAAGGTCTTGACAAATTAGATTTACTTCCAGAAGTAAAAAGCCTGTGCTTGTGCCTCCTGCTGAGGATGAAAGCTGCTTGGTGAGTAGTTAGAATATTCTCTACAAGCACAGTCTTCACAAAGCAGAGTAACAAAGATGTGCATTTTCTCATCCCTACACTGAGACCCATTTTTCAAACTGTCTGACTGCCACAGGGACAGACTGACATAAGGGCTTATCCATCCTATAACTGAAAATCCAAGTTTGATCCACGGTCTGTTAACTGTTCAGTTCCAGTGTCTTCAGTGTCTTTTTTCAGTAACCACACTTGGCAATCAATATTTTCAAAGGCCGTTGACACAGCTTTAAAGGCATCCCAAGTGTATCTATCATTGGAAAGCTTCTCATCTCCATATAACCACATTAGCATTCACAGAGAATGAAGCCATATTAAAAAAGGCATTGAGTATGACACCTCTAAATAATATCCAAATGGATTTATTACAGAGTGTCTGCATGTTGCAATATCCAAATCAACACTTAGCAGAGAAGCCCCAGAAAATGTCACATCCCACACAGTTTCTTTCAGACGACCCTTCCATACATCACTAAGTCTTGTCTGTAGTAAGTCAAGCCAAATATAGAATGCAAATATTTCTGTATTTCAGCCTGTGATAAACAAATACATTTTTCCTATTTTTTTTAATGACAGATATTTCCCTTTGAATCTTCATGCACTGCACAGGTCATTCTGTTGTCACCTTAAGATCCTGCTTGTGTACGTGAATGCAGGTGAATAATCTGGAATGTTTAAACATGCAAACACGTGAATAAACCCCTGTATGCCAATTTTTTTAAAAATACAGTTTCTGTCCATCACTGCTCCCTGCACTTGTTAAGGGACAATGTTCTTCCACTCTACCCTTTTAAAAATGCCTGGTTAGTCTTATTCAGGAGAGCTTTCTTCTCTATTAGGCATTCGCTTGAGGTGAAGAACAGAACTTGCCCTGAAACAAGACCTTGGCAGGTCTTGGTGAGAGTACAGTTCAAAGAGTTTAGGAGAAATCCGTGCTCAGTTTAACTGCCCGCCTCCTAAGAGCAAACACAAAGCAGGCCAAGTTAACTGAAGTCCCCCCTGTCCAACCTTCAAGCACAGCATCTGCATTAGCCAGGGATGTGATGAATTGTCATTTCTGACCATTTTCATCAGTCCAACCAGAGGGATGCTGCAGCTAGGCTGGGACAGGTGTGCCGTGGGAGCGTTGTGGCTAACACTGCATCACTGTGCTGGCAAAATACCTTCTGCAGACCTGGCTTAAGTCCTCAGGCTTATCTGGACTATGAGCCAATAAAAAAACCGGTCTTGGGCAGGAAGGTAACCTTCCCTCTACAAACATATTAATTGATGAACAGATTTGAGGATTAACAGTATGTTGCAGCTGCTGCCTTCAGCTTGCTTTCAGGAATCACAGTGAAACTGAGCTACTCAACTGTCAAGCTTGCTTTTGTTAAAAATACTTTCCCTTTATTCCACAAACACAGCATTCTTAATTACACCTATAAATTGCTTTTTCGGTCTTGTTGTGTAGCAGCATGAAAGGCAACTCTTGAAATGGAATCTGACAAATCTATAAAAGTACATACACCATAACGCATCTATGCTGCAAACTGCAGCTTTCTTTAAAGTAGTTATTTTTAGTTGATTCCTCATTGGTCAGCTGCAATAAAGAGACTATTAAGAAACAAACAGTAATTTTACCAGAGACTCTGCTAATATTCCTCTGTGTCCACTCACTGTCCTTATTTTATATTTTTATATATTTACTTATATATACTTCCGTTATATTTTTAGCTATCTCCTCCCCTACAGACTGTGCATTCACATCCCATGCACTCACACACACACACAAACACACGCACCGATGGACAAAGAGCATCCTTCCAGAAAGTAAAATACCCTGCATGAGACTATAGACCACTGAAAAAATAGAACATTTCTTTACAACACCCCACAGTTGTTGTCAGGGCAGGAGTAAGATGCTGCAATATTTTTTTCTGAAGAACACTGGCATGTTTTTGACATTCCTCCCCTTCCTCCAGCAAGCAAATATTTTATCAGTTTACCTTTAATATAATATGCTTACTGTGTCCTCTCCAAATGTCTGGTTACAAGAAATTGGTTTTCTTGCCACAGAACAAGTTTCTCTTTATTTCAGCATGTCTTGCCTCCTACAAGGAGGGCAAGAAGGCTGTGAGTGCGGGAGCCACGGGACTGCTGGGGATGCCAGGGGTGAAAGGCGCATTTATTCTGCTTCTCCTGAATCCCAGCCCCTCGGCTGCAGGCATCTCCTGAGCACTTCCCAGACCAAATGTGGAGAATCACATTTCTGCTTCATCAGGCTGGCTGCCTGGAGAAAGATGATTGCAAGCAGATGTACCCATGTTCTCATGTGAATGGAATTTGGGCTTTTGTGTCAGTTGTACAATGAGCGACAGGCAACTGGGAGTATTTCAGTGCTCTTTAATTTCTTGTAGGTGTTGGGAGCCAGTATCTGACGGCTCAGCAGAGCTGAAGCCCAGCAGGCAAGAGGTGCATGGATGGATGGCACACCTAGGGTCAGCAGGAGGGCCAGAGGGAGAAGGCATGACCTGCAGGCTACCCTTAATTCAGGAAACAAGGCTCCGTCTTGTACAGACCAGTGCCTCTGGTTACGTACTTGCTCAAAACGTTGTGAGGCTGCAGCAGCAAAGCTATGTTCTACTCCAAGCACGATATTCTTTACCTCTTGCTATGGATAAGCCAGGAGAAATAACCAGAATGGACACCCATAGTATCAAAATAATTTCTCTGAATCCGTAAATAGTCAGGGACAGACAACAACTATGGCATCTATGTACTGAAAAGTGGGATATCCCAGTAACATTGTAAATGTCCTTAAGTTTAAAGAAACTTCTGATGCAGTTACTGTTGTATTTTGGAGGCATATGGTATACGTTTAGCACCAGAACAGCTAAAACAAGATACATGCCTAGGTGTTCAGTGGAAGTGGATGTACCCATTGGATGATACCTGAGGATGTCTGGACGCATAGAGCTGAATATTCATGGACACAGAATGTATCTGGGCATACAGGGGTGAAGCAGCTGCACACAATCCTTAAAGGCTCGGATGCTCCACAGGCGGCTCACCTAAAGCCAAGAATTCACACATCCACATTCATGTAGGACTACTGAGGAGCAAGGCAGCTTGCATCTCCCAGCCACTGCACCCCATGGTACTGTCCCCCAGCCAGCTGAGCCCAGTGGTACCTCACAATGCCACAGCCAGGGGGACAGTGGGGTAGCTTGCACGGGGTGGCTACGTCAGAAAGACACTGCAGTAAAGATCATGAGTGAGAACCATCCCAGCATACGGCCTGATCCAGGCTCCTTCCGCAGGCTGCGTTCCCTTGCCTGAATTCTTGGCAAGTGGATGGACCATTATCACAAGCTGCATATCAGACAAATGTAATTCCCTGCCTGTCTGGATAAAACACAGACAGGCAGCAACTCTGGGAGAAGCTTTCCACAATACAGAAACTGAAATTTCAGCTAAGTGAAAATGCTGCATAAAAGAATTTCTGATTTTGTACATAGGTGTCTTTCTCATAGCCTGTGACAAAGTTCTGTGTTTTTCGTAATCAAAACTTTCCTGTGTAGGTCCAGTATGCAAGAGAGTCGCTTTTGATAATACCCCAATTCAGAAGCGCAAGACTTTGAGCACTACAACCAGTTACCCATATATTTTTTTTTAATAACTAACAAAATAAGGATTATGAAAACAGTCATGAGACAAATCAAGTAAGACTGGGTGAGAGTTTTGCCTCAGTATATAGCCTTGTGTTATTAAACCAGTAAGTGGAGCAGAAAGCTACTTGTAGACAGATGTAAAGGCGGTGGAGGGGGAAGAGGGTTGACGAGCCATTAGTCTGAATTACTGGAAAATGGGCAGCAAACTGATGGGTAGCTTCCAGCAAATTTCTATGTAAAGGTTTAGCAGAACCTTCCCAACTAAAGCTCTGAGAGGAATTTCATTCCCAATCACTAAGAAAGGCTTAGACATTAGCCTGAGGAAGCTTCAATATTTAGAAATCTGATGATGCAACTGTGATGGGGAAATGTCAGCAGAAGGTGTCTGCTTTTAGCACCAGGAGAGATGGACAAGAAGAGAAAGAACACAAATCCTGTTCATGAAGATATTTTATTTCAGATTTTTTGACCCATATTATTTAAATAGCATGTCAGCCCAAATCAGAAAGAGAGACAGTTTCTTTCTTTACATTTGCAATTTTGCTTCATGTTGCCTATAACAGTGGTAAACAAATCTTACAGTTACTGAGCTATAAAGTAACTACACCAGCTGTTTTGGGGAAATTCTTCCTGTTATCCTACAGACTCTGCCTCTTTGGCTGCTGCCCCTGCTTGCTCACATTCCAGCCACAACTCTGTTTATACGGCTGTATTTCACAGTACTAGTAACTCAGACTGGGAAGCATTTATACATTTCTCTCCTTTACACTCATCAACCTCTCTATGAATGGCCCCTTCTGTGAGAATAAGTGTGAGCACTCAGAACTGAGCAGCATTTTGTGGAAGGCATCAGCCTACAGGTACTCTCCTGCCAGCTTTATTCCATAAATAACTACAGTAGCATTTTTTTTGGAGGGGGAAAAAACTCACAGCATCGCCTGTCCCAGTTAAATGACTGAATTCCATCAAAATCCTCCTCCCATTCAGACTACAATACTTGTCTCAAGCAGATGGCCCCATAAATAATACATCCTAGGAAACCTGATCAGTCACCTCTGGGATGCACTTGAGCTCCTGTCTCTCATCATAGCATCACTAGATTAGTTCTGGGAATTCTTTTAATTTAATCCTTTTAACAGGTCAAGCACAAGAAGTGGCAACTGAGAAATTAGTTGTGTTCGATTGGGCTAAACAGTCGGTCATCTGGAGCTGGCAGGTCCCTGCTTGCTGCTTTTTGGGGCTTTTGCCATGGTGCTCAGCTGCTTATCCCTCACTGCCCAAGCCTGAGGCAAGGAAGCCTAGGTCTGATGTGGCTGAACGTTTGTAGGCCAGGGGACAGAGAATCTGAGCAGTACCACCATGTGTCCGTGGGGCTCAGCAGGGAAAACCATCCTTCAAGCAGTGAAGTGCTTACTGCCTTCTCCGGGGGTCAAAAATGTCATTTTTATTTTACACAGAACACAAAAATCTATAAATTCCATTTTCTTTCTCCTTAGCACCCCCTACTTTTTCAAATTGCTGGATTTTTCGCAGGTGCTCAGAGACATCCACAGGAGTTATTCTCACCTTCACTCAACCTCACTCCAGCACCTGGCCAGAAATACCAAGTTCCAGTGATGAGGTGGATCCTTCTTAGTTACCCCCGTGGTGATGCCAGCCTCAGGACTTTGCATCCTCCTCCTCTTCCTCCCCTGCTACATCCTGAGCTCCAAGCACATTGGCAGTATTGGCACTAGGACAGTCCCAGCTTAACTGTTCAGGCCCTTTGCAAGCTGAATTTCATCTCCCCAACCTCCGCTGTGCTGGGAAATGTGTTTACAGCACCGCTTTGTGAACAGCTGTATCAAAATGACCCCAGATAAAACAAAACAAAACAAAACAAAACAAAACAAAACAAAAAAAACCCAAAACAACCCTTCCTCAAAACAAAGCAAGCAAAGAAAAAACTCCATTTGCTGTTCTTAAGCTGGAGCTTCCCAAGGCCTCGGTGGACGGAGCTGTCATCCAGTTTTAGTCACGCAGTCCAAGCAGCAGCAAACTCTGATGTAGATGATGGAGAAATGGGACTCTTTTGAAGGATTTCCTTGCCAAGAAAACTGCATTGCGAATCCATACCCCGACACTGGACACCAGGCACACAGCTCATGTGTAGGATCACAGAATCATTAGGTTGGAGAAGACCTCTGAGATCATCAGCTCCAACCATACCTGTCTACTACTAAATCATGTCCCCAAGATGGAACCACATGGGAATTACAATACAGCCCTCCCTCAACTTGACTACCCCTGCCTCTCATTCCGTCTCTCCTGGTTCCTCCCAGGCACCCGGGAATGGATGCAGCTGAAGCCCTGGCTGGGTTTGCACTACCTTCAATGCATGCATCCACAAGGATGGATGTGTGAGATGAAGCCAGAAGAGGACATGCACCTGTAGGCACAGGGGAGAGAGGCGAATGCAGGGACTGCTTTCAGTGCCTCTGTGACCACACCTCGTCCTTGCAGTCACATAGAGTGCAGTGGGCAAGCTCAAAGGCCCGTTTCCAAGGAGTTTGGAAAGCACTCTTCTTCTTTAAAAAATAAGACCGGAAAAGAAAAGCTGTGCTTGAGTCTTTATCTGGAAATGCCTGCAGGGGGCAAATAGTTCAAAGTAGCACTGCTGAAACAGGATGGCTTTTAAATCATAACAAATCATATCTTGCATTTCTGTAATGCCTTTCATCCTGTGTTCTCTTCACAAACATAAACACATGAAGTTCAACAACACATCTGGTGAAGTATTGTGCTGTGTGGGAGCTTTCACATCCCAGTTTGGTAGATGAGCAGATATGTGGGGTGGGTAGTGACTCGCTGCCCCCCATCAGGCAGGATATCTGCAGCAACAGCTGGAACATGACCGAGACCTCTTGACCACCAGCTTTATGCTTGAGTTGGAAGGTATCTTTCCCTGCTATCTCTGTGGATTTATCTGTCCAGAGACTAGGTCACAGAGCTAGAAAATAAAATTTTGAGCAGGGGAGACTACAGAGGTCAAAGCAAAGTCAACTTCTCCTATTTTTTTTTTAAGCTTTTCAATGTCCATCCAAAGCATTTGCAATGTAGACAAGTCACCCCATTTAGGTTTCTGTCTCCTGCATGCCCCGTTGGTATCCTACTGGAAACCGATTATCAAGAGACACATTTACTGTGTGGCGAATCAGAATTTGTTATTATCACCACCCCATTAATTTCCACACACATCTGCTGGAGTACTTGTTTCTGCCTGTGTCTCACATTTATCTTCATCTAATCCACTTTTTACTGCCCTTGTCTTAGCGCCAGCAACTATCATGAGGCACTGTAAACACTTATTAGTTAACCGTTTGCGATTGCCAGCTCTTCAAACTCCACATTACACTAGTCGTGGGAGATTAGGGAGTTTAAATTCTGGGATATGATGACTATTCAACTATATAATGAAATAAGTCACAAGCAAGGACCCTGAGCCGGTCCCAGCCCTCCCAGGGGCAGGAGGGGAGAGGAAGTTCAGGATTTTCAAAGAGGTCCAGGAACTAAGGAGCCCAGTTCCTCCTGGATGTCAGCGGGGCTGGGCTCAGCCCAAACTAGCTTCTTCTAGAAATCTCAGCCTAAATCCTTTGATAAGCAAATAAGCCAAGAGGTTTTGCACGTCCTAAGCTTTCTTCAGGTTCATCATCAACCTAAACATGCCCTGACAGCCCCGACCCTGCCACTCCTCCGAGGCAGCAGGAAGGTTGAAGGCTGCTGACTGGTATGAAACCTCAGTCTCAGCAGCTTTTCATCTCCTGTCTTTCAGCTACTGTCCCCAGTAAAGAGGAAATACTGCTGAAAAGACAATACAACCTGCTCTCAGACACACCAGCTTCCTATCTGCACCTACTGCCTACAGGATACCTCAGGTTAAAATGTTTTCTGCTGAATCAAAAAGAATTTCACCCATACTACACGGCGGCCTCTTTTTCTGTCAAACGTAATTAGCTTCCCCTAATTAAAGGGCTGCAGCCAGGCTCACCAGGAAGCTAGAGGAGCTCAGTCCTCAACCAACAGCTTTTCATTTCTGCTCAGTGTTGAGGCAGCCAACGGCCAGGAAGCCCATGCTTCACGTTGGCCATCTCCCATTTAGAGTGATGAGCAAAGCCTGGGCCCCAGCAGCTCAGGAGGCTGTGCAGCTGCCAGGCAGGGGTGGGCAGCAGGAGGCAGCATCTTTGAGGCTTGTGGGGCACCATGCTAGCAGGGGGTCCATGCTCGGCACGGTGGACACCAGATGTTACCCAAAGGTTTCTTCTGGTCTAATTCCATATCGGGTAATGGACTAAATAAAATGTAAAAGAGGTCTCGATAGTGTCTCCTAGCATCAATGATTGCCTTGATGTGCTGTGATCTGTCTTGTTTGGATTTATTATGCCCAGTTGAAGTCAGATATATTCTTTCTGCCTTCACCTGAAATACATATCTAGTCATCATCCATTGAGAGGACAAAAATATCACCCCAGAGCCCCTCGGGCAGCTGCATGAAGCCCAGATGCAAGGAGGTTCATTGCACTAATGATCTTAGCAGCGCTACCCAGACACAGAGCATTACCCAGCCTCTCCATGGAGCAAGAAGGAGACACCAAACAGGGGAATCATCGCATTTTCATCTGTACAGCCATCCACATCAGTGCAAATGATACACGTGTGTCCACACCAGAATCTCCTCTGCCCCAGTTTTCCCACTACTCTTGATTCCCTTTAGCCTGTTTCCTCTTGCCTGTCACCTCTCTGTGACTTTGCAGAAATTATGTGAAGTTGATTTTATAAGAGCAACATTATTTAAGGGACATGTGTTATCATAAACTGTCAGAGGTGCCTAGTGTAGTCATGAATGAAGCCCACCTCCTCCCCCCTTCAGGCACTCTGACATCCCATTAACTTCAGCAGCAGGAAATTACATCTTGTGTCAAGGTTGAATTCGTCTTACTTCAGTTTCTACCCACTGGATCTTGTTATCCCCTTGTCTGCAACTTTATACCATCCTACCATTCCCTTATCAGACAGATTTTTCTGTGTGTAAGAACATAAGTCACCACCCAGCTTCCTCTTCAGTAAGAAAGCCAGTCTGTCTGCTTAAAGGCTAGGAAGGCTTGACCTCCAGGCTGAGGATCACTCTGACTGTCCTCCTGTGGACTCTCCTTAGTAATTCCTCATCCTCTGTGCAGCATGGACTCCAGAACTGTGCATCTCACTCCAGAAGGAATCTCACCTATGCTGCATAGAGGCATGGCAATGTACCTACTTGTGTTTAATGCTCCTCTTCTTGTGCATCGTGTCCCTGGGAAGTTGTGTCGAGGAGGTTGTTCATAACCACTCTCACAGCCTTCCTGAGACAGACTCTGCTGTCTTACAGGTACTCCTCATATTTTCCAAGCTGCAATTTGCCTCTGTTTCAGAAATATTTTAATGTGTTTTGAATGAGGATTATTAGCCAGACATTATTCTTTCTCAGTAGCCTGTCATTACCACTGTAGTTTCGCTTTCGTCCACTAACTTTCCCACAGTACATTCTATTTTACAGCACACGTTGATTGTAACACTTAATGATTTAATTATTAGATGAAATTTTACTAGCTAAAATTATTGAACAGGTTGATTTTTTTTTTCCCATAGGTCTTCTTGACTATGGTTAAATATGGGCTTCTTCCTCTCCAAATCTCTTTCTGGTGGCGGCTTAAACTATAATGCTGGCTGTCATCATGATGCTCCAGGCTCTCATAGTGTAGAAGACATGAAGACTGTTGATGTCCATGCCAAAGTATAATCCCAGCAGCTTATTTAGAAGCAATTTAGCTTCCAAAGTTAAAGTTTAATTACTAAAGTACCTGAACATTTACCAGGTTAATTAGACAGGATCAGCAAAATCTCATTCAGATTTAGTGGTTTTCTTATTTCCCATTTAGATATGGATCTGTTTCAGCTTCAGTGGAGTCTACCGTGAACCTTCATAGCCAAGTCAGCAAAAGTGCCTGCAACCTTTTTTCTCATCTCACTTGCTTTTGTCTTTTTTTTTTTTTCCTTTCCAATTTTTGTCAGTGTTGATTACATAGTGGCACTCTGCTTCATTCCAAATGCATAGTCCTACCTGGTGCTCACCAAGGCTGATGGAAGTCTCAGTCGTTGGTCTCAGAAGGCCCTACCTGAGGCTCATAACCTATGCATTACCTTGGCTGTAAGCTTCTGAGGTACATAAAGAATATAATCTCTTTCTATCGTGTCTTCTTTTTGTTCCTTTTTTTTATCAAACATGCCATACAAGCTGTTAATGGAGCAAATGACGTGGAAACATAATCTGTATTCCTTCAGGTTTTGTGGCTGTGCTTGCTCCTTATTCCTTATCGCTTGAAATGATAAAGCTGTGTTGGTGATACCATAATTGAGTTTAGTGGAAGTGATTTATCAGGTTGCTAACAGAGGATGAAAATTTTCGTGTGGGGGAATAAGCAGCAGGAGAACATGAACTTTTAGGAAACGAAAGTCTTGGGTTTTATGCAAATGGTTGTTAATGAAAACCAAGGGAAAATAAAATAATCACAACAATTTTGCTTACAGAGAAGATGATAGCTTATCTAAGGGAAAAGGATTTCAAAGTTCTTCCTGAAATGTCATCTGGGTTTCATTATCTCTCTGGTAATGCCTTGTATGTAGGATCTGTTCTTCACTCTGTGCTGTTAACTGATTAGGAATAAGTCTATAATTTGCCATTACACAGAGAAAACATGGAGGGGTCCCATACTTGAATAGAGAGGAACAACAAGCATACTTTTAGGTTTTCATTCTTGGGAATAAATATTTTTTTCCCATGAGCCAAATCAAAAGTCCTAACAGGCTAAAAAGAAAGGTCTCACTGATTTCAATAGAATTTGAACCAAGCTTTTATGTAGTTTATATTCCTATTATTACTTTTATAATTAATTATGTAGTATTTGCTTTGAGGTAACACTCAAAAGCCCCAAACTCAGGGTCCCATCATGCATCCAGATAAGCATTCAGGAAGATAAGAATTCAGGAAGACATCAGGTTTTGTAAGTGAATGTGCACCTGGTGACTGCTGGAGCTTGTGAAATGGCAGAGACCTGCAGCCACCCTCAGCAGCCTCAGGGCTGGTGGCTTTCCCTCTGCTGGGGGTGAGGAGAAAAATGATGTCTCCCAGCAGGGGCTGGCTGTGGAGACCATGACCACCAGCATCTCCTGAGGGTGACACCAACCTGCAGAGTGCGGCAGCTGGTCAGATGTCAAATACCTGCAGACATCTGGTTGGTGAAACTGCACCTCAGCATTAGTGAGCCAACAAGTTTAAAATTAAGTCTGTTCTTCAAAATTTTACTGAACAGCTTAGGTGAAAGTGCTGAGACCTGGCACTGACAATTCGACAATGGTCTAGACAGAGAACTTACACTGTTTCTGGGCACTGGTGTCTATGTATGCTGCTTACCTTCTGAACTCACCAACTTCCTCACCAAGCCCAAAAATAAATCCATTATCACACTAGATTCAATCTTATTTGTCTGGGCAGTCATAATTTTCAAGAAATTCTCCCTTTGTTTTATTCTTTTGTTGTTGTTGTTTTCATCTCTAAATATAGAAGAACTATGAAACAGCGCTATTAAAATTCTCTAATTTTGTTAAATTAGTTGTCTCCCTGTAGAGTGATCGATTACAGGGATGCTGGAAAATGCATGTTTCAGAATGTCTCAAATTCATTAGCCATTCCACTTGACTTATGAGATAGTGAGTCAGACGAAGAAAATGCTTTTGGAATGAGTCTCTGCAGCTCCTGTGTTTTTAAATAGGCATCTAACAATTTACCATTCCCTTCTTCTAAGTTGTTTGTTTTATTTTTCATATGAAAGAGAATGTAATCAGTTTTTCTATTAAATAAAAAGATGAGGATAATGTTCCTGTTGTTAAATCACACCTACCAGCATCTCTTATCTCCACATAACAATTGTTATTTTCTAAATCTTCTGTTTCCCATTATGCTGTGTGCATTTAGTTACTGCTTTTTCTATCAAGATTTCTCTAAGACAAGACTCTAAAATTGCTGTGACATTTTGTTTCACATTTTCTTCTCTTTTTTTGGCAGGCAGGAGTGACTTAATTTCTTATAACTCATTCCAGAAGCCAAACAGGGCTCATGATCAGCATGGATCATGAGAGCAGTATGGATCTTTCCACATCTCTTAAAACCTCCATGGAAATACCTTGAAACACCTGCATTATTGTTTCCAGTGTTCTTGATGCCAGAAGAGCCACTATGATGCTCACAGGCACTGGCAGTGTGGTGTGGGAAGCACCTCTGATCTGTCACGGTTAATGCCCCATTCAGACCCTTCAGCCACGTGAATCCTTGATGAATCCCCGAAGAGATACTTGGGTACCTCTGCACGTACCTTGACCATTCTCCATGTAGGACAAGCAACCTTGTGAGTGGCTCGGTCTTCTCTCTGGTCCTCAGACTCAGAATTTAGATGATCATATCAAGAATCTTATTGAGAACCAATAGGGATTTTGCCTCCTGAAGTAACACAGGGTGCAGCCCACCCTGGAAGATCATCTGGGCTTTTTCCTCTGACAGTCTCTCCACTTCCCATGCCAGAGTAATGCTTCCCAGCCAGGACAGTAATGCAGCCATGTGGATTCGTTAAACATTTATGGGGTAATGATGCTACTCACATACCCTCTACGCATCTGCTGTCTGATCAACCATGTGATCCCACTCCATGAAACAGAAGCAACAAAAGGATTAGCAGGTGTGACTTGGTGGAGATAACAAAGAACAACTGTGTGGAGGCCTCCAAAACCCAAGAAGAAAAACACTCATGAAGGAGTCGTCCCTCAACAAGTTCAGCCAAGTTCTGCAGCAAACCAGTGCACTGAATAAGGAGGGGACTGGGTCTGCAGGATTATGGTGGCTGCCAAAAGTCTTTCCTGTTGGTTCATTAACTATTGTTTCATGACTAAAGCATCCAAAGCCCTCAGGCAAGTTTAGACCGTGATATTCAAAGGGGCTCTGTTTGTGCACAGACAATGAGAAAGTCTTCCTCTAAAAACCAAATTCAGAAGAAGAGTTCAGGGTTTGAAATTGAAAGGCTTCAAATAACTGAAGACTGTAGATTTTGAGCAGTAGGCTGCTCACCTTGGCTCCTTCCTTTGGGTAACTTGTGACTTTTGGAGCTCATTAAATGAGTCCTAGTCCCAATACAGGTCTGAATGTAAGTAAAGCATTGTCGGGGCAATAGTCCAGACTCTCCTATGAGCTCAGCGTGAGCAACTAGTATCAGTAATGTATCTGGAAGAAGTCTGTTGAATCATTAAATCCACTCTTTGGCAGTCAGAAGCAACCATATAATGGAAGGATCCACACCCCTTCTTTGCTTTGCCAAAACCAGTAATCCATGACAAATCTAAGATGTTTGGTACAGAAAGAAATAAGGCACACAACTACGACCTTAAAGGACCACTGAAAGGTAATAGGAGGGAATAAAAAGGATCCTAATATCCTAGGACCATGGCAGAGCAAGAAGTCTATCAGAGGAAAAAGCCCAGATGATCTTCCAGGGTGGACTGCAGTCTGTGTTACCTCAGGAGGCAAAATCCCCATTGGTTTTTGTTATGATTCTTGATATGATCATCTAAGTTCTGAGAGTAAAGACCAGAGGGATGACTGAGCCACTCACAAGGTTACTTGATCCTACATGGAGAAGCTTTGCCTCCTGCCCTCCTTCTCCCCTGTTGCTGTATCCAGTCTCTGACCACCAGAAGGAAAAGCATCAAATATGGCTTTTAGGCCAAACCTCCCCTATTCTGCCACAGCTAAATCTAGTGTCATGGGAAGATACAACAATGTGCCCTGGGTCCTACAAAGGACCAACAAGAGCATGAAGTTAATTGATCTTTATACCAACTTGGCAGGAGTCACAAGCATCTTGCCAGGGAATTTGTTGCTAAGGATCTAGTTATGTTTTTGTGATTAACCCTGATTTGGAAGTTTAAACCTTAAGCCATTGCTGATTATCTCACATTGAAACATGAAAGCTTTAGAAAGTCATATATGCTTACATGGGACATAGTAGGTAGGAAGCTTATTGTTTGCCTAATTTATTTATTCTGAGAGAGGCAGTTTAAATTAGAGTTTAAGAAAATACAAAATAAAAATCAGGGCACCTATAAAAGTTCCTCAGCTCCTGTAACTTTCCTGCATGATGTCATGTTCTTCTATTTTTGAGATGATAAATACTTCCACAGCCACAATTTTGATATCATAAATAGAAAATAATGATTCCAGGATAGACAGAGATGAAGCAGGAACAGATGACCTCTTTAAAATTTATAATAATTCCTCTTTTCCTGAAAATACCTCTGTTAACAAAAAAATAGAAGAAGATAAATAAAAAATGAGGTGATATATAAGTCCTAGATCTGTCACTGAAGAATATAGTTTGTTTTAAAGCCTCCAAACAAGACACAAGTGGGTCTTCTATCCTGTAGATATTGCTGCCTCAAAAAAAAAATCCAAACCAAAATAAAAATGCTCCCTTTTCTTATTGTGGAATACTGATCAGAGCATGGTCTTAAGCAGCAGACCAGTGCAGTTCCCACAGAAGACCAGGTCAGAGTTTGACCCTACACTTTTTATTTTTAAATATGTTTTTTTGCATTTGGACATGTAACTAGTAGGAGCTTCAGGAAAAAAAAAAAAAGGTCCAGACTCTTGATGAAATGTTACCAATGAATCAGTTGATTCTGCTTCCAGTTGATGCTTTTAATGTTCTTACTGCAGTGGTAGACCACTGTAGTTTTCTTTCAGAGGGATAAGCCCACTCCAGTAGATACATTTGTTCATCAGCATGAAATAGATGTCCCAGATAAATGGCAGAATTGAAAGAAAAGGAGAAAGAAAAAAAAAGAACAGCTATGAAATTAGGGCAAATTTATGATCTGCCTCTAGTCAAGAGTATACATAAGATAAATCAAGGAGAACAGAAGGATGCTACACACAGTTCTGAAGGTGGGTAAGAGAAGACTTTCATCGAAGTGCCTTGAAAGCAAAGGAGACTTTGGAAAGAAAAGCTTCTTAAACATCAAAAGATGAAGGACACCAATCAGGCTTAACAAGCCTTTGAAATGTGGTACTAACTTCCAAGTCAGCAAAACATGTACAAATTTAAGTATAACAGCATAATGTTCTCTTGTACTTCTGAAAATTTACTTACAGAAATGAGACTGCGTGCCTCTATTAACAAAATTCCTTTTTCTGCAGTCTATGTTTCCAAAAATAAACCAGTAAAGCAGAAAATCCTCACACTGAGAGAAATTGAGAGGACTGCCTAAGCTGCCTATAAAAAATATTTTCCAAAGTTGGACGTATCCACTCACTTACATAGGCTGGTGCATATCTAATTGCTACAGATAATAACACAATTGCATTACATAATTCAGACACTTTTGCCCACACAGGCCACTTAGATGACTGATTACTAAAACTGGGCAGTGTATGAAATGCCACTGCATATATCACTCTGCAGCCTGCATTGAGTACATCAGATTGAATGTAGAGCACTTTCCCACTTTTGCTTTCAGCTGGGAGTGTGTTCTAGGACTCAAACAGCAGAGACCAGTTAGAGGAGCAGGAGGACAGCCGCAGTGCTGGCTGTGTAGTATATGAAACAACCTTACCTATCCAGGCCCATACACGTCTCTGTTACTGGCTTCCATGAGATAAAAGGTCTTACGAGGAGCGGCTGAGAGAGCTGGGGTTGTTTAGCCTGGAGAAGAGGAGGCTGAGGGGAGACCTTATTGCTCTCTACAACTACCTGAAAGAAGGTTGTAAAGAGGAGGGTGCTGGCCTCTTCTCCCAAGTGACAGGGGACAGGACAAGAGGGAATGGCCTCAAGCTCCGCCAGGGGAGGTTTAGGCTGGACATTACGAAAAAATTCCTCACAGAAAGGGTCATTGGGCACTGGAACAGGCTGCCCAGGGAGGTGGTTGATTCACCTTCCCTGGAGGTGTTTAAGGCATGGGTGGACGAGGTGCTAAGGGGCATGGTTTAGTGTTTGATAGGAATGGTTGGACTCAATGATCCAGTGGGTCTCTTCCAACCTGGTTATTCTATGATTCTATGATTCTATGAAAAAGAGAGACAGAAAGCATATTTTCATTTCCAGCTTGCAAGAGATGATGGCAGGCAACTTGGAGAACAGGACTGCAGAAGTGATGAAGTATATTTTCCAATGGTGCTGAGATACAGCCAACAGAAAGAAAATCATAGTGAACTTCTCAAGAAGACCTGGACACGTATATTGTAACATAAATACATTACTGCATAAATGCGATTTCTAAGGGACTTCCTCCTGCTTCAGCAGGGAAGTTTGCCAACAGCTCTGCGCTGCATATGAGGTGGTGAGGAGCAGATCTTCCTCAAGCTACCCCATGGAATGGGAAAAGTGGAGGCACCTTCCACTTCTAGGGAGGCTTCTCAAGAGAAAACTTCCACAAATCCAAGAAAGCAAGACAGGGAGGCTTATTCTCTATTTAAAACAAAAATATTACTAGCATTTTGTTCTGGTCCCGCTAAGGAAGCCTGAATGAGGGAGAGACAGAAGGAAGACATTTACTTATTAAAATTAAATTATATCAGACATGAATTTTTGAGACTTGCAACATATGGCTAGAAAACGTCTCAAAAAAAAACCAAACCCCTCCTGAGACTGAATTTCCTTTTGATAGGAACTTGAGCAAGGGTGTGCTCACCGGGGACCATTAAACACTTCTTGTTAAAGCAGATGCCTGACTGCTTACCTGTGGCAACGAAACATGGATATTCCTTTCGTTAGCTATTTGATTTATTTTTGTGCAGTCAGATTTAGAACTCTTCAAGCACTTTAAAAAAAACCCAAACACATGATTTGTTGGTTCTCTTCCCATATACTGCTCTTTAAAATAAAAACTAGACAGCATGCAAATCACATGTTAAATTCAATTTAAATGCATGTCATCTTTAGCACCCCTGGTGCTGGGAGGCAGCTTTATGCTGGGGTGACCTCCCTCAGGTCCTTTGGGAGCAAAGAGGGGAAGAAAGGCTGCAGGCACCGCACTGCCAGCGCCACTCGGTCATGGAGGGGGTGTCAGATGGGTGCAGTAACATAAATCTGCGCTGCCCAAATCTAAAACCTGTGCAAGCCCTGAGCCCAAGTTTCCCATCTGGAAGAGCCGTTGTCTTGCTCCACCCTCCAGTCTGAGACTGAACCAAAGGCACTGGGCAGACTGGGAAGGGGTAGGGGAAGATTTGGCCTGGGCTTATAGTGAATGTGAGGCTGAAATGCTTACAGTAAAACACAGGCAGGCCAGGCAGGCTGCACCCTGGATTCAAGATCAGGCAGAGAAAGCCTCAACCTTCTCCCTCACCTGCACACTGGGGATCAGGCAGAACGCTGATTTTCCAGTTTTTCCTGGTCTGTCCTGAGCTGAGGAGCCCACAACTGGATACAGGACTCTGAAATGGAGCCTCCTTAGGGCAGAGCAGAAGGGAGGAGACCCCCCCTTGCCTACCCCACACACTCTTCTCCATGTATCGTAGGATTCCCTTAGCCTTCTCGTATACAAGGGCCCAGTGCTGGGTCATGGTTGGCTTGGTGTCCACCAAGATCCCAGCTACTTCTCTGCAGAGCTGCTTTTACTCCATCATTTGGCTTGTATCTTGGACGTGGAGGGCTGCAGCAGGACACATCAAGGGAGCTGGGAGGAACAAAAACTTGGACTTGCATGGGGTTTTAGCTCAGACATCACACTGGTGTTTTATCACTGGTGTTTCTGCAATGAAGTGGGGAGTGGAGAAGGCAGGATCGTGGGAGACAAGGGATGAAGCCTCCTGAGGAAAGATTGGTTCAGCCACTATCTCTTTGCAAAGAACAGGTTAACAGCATGTGACAGACAAGGTCACGTACACTTTTTAATCATGTGTCATTTACTGCTTGAATCCTGAAACATCAGGGTCCTGCTCAGGCAAAGAGACTGCAGAATAACAGAGGGAAAAAAAAACATTTTTGGGAGCAAGTTGTAAGCCATAGCTGTGAGCAGTGCTGGGGAAGAGGCTATGGCCCCTGTATGTCAGTGATACATAGCAGGGGGATGTGGGAGCACCCCAGCAGCTGTGAGGCAGCTGAGGCAAGTCTGGCAGTTGATGAAGAGACCAGCCACCAAACAGTAGCTGCTTCAACATCTGGAGGGGCTGCACATATCCCATGCAGTGCTCTTTGGCTTTCTGGCTGCCACGCCTAGAGAAAGGCTCATGGAGCTGAGAGCAAGCTACTATTTTTTCAAAGACAGCAAAGCCTGGGGTGAAAGAGAACAGCTCGAAGCCCTCTGGCCACACGTGTGGTTATGCCTCAATTCTTTGAAAAGCAAAGATAGATGAGAGGTCTTAGACCAGGTCAAACTATCTTAATGTGGTCTCTTGGGGATGGCAATTAATCAGTAACTGGCACACACGCACCCTAAAAAGAAGGCCAGAGGAGGCGGGGGGATGGGAGAGCATCCCTGCAGACTCAGATCTAGCCCTGTTTTATGTCCCCCTCCCCTGGATGCAGGACTTGCAGCTGTGCTGTATCTCCAGCCACTGTTCTGAACTTCAGACAAGCTGGGGGCTGTTCTCCCCTGCACTGACCACACTTGCCAGACTCTGTTTCACGGGAGCAGCTTCCTCCCACTCCCCTGCTCACTGCAGCAGCTCAGAGGATTTGGGCGCTTTCCCTGCCTCAGCCTGATGCTGCTTTTTAAGGTAGTTTCTGAAAGGAGGGTCCATCCCCCAGGATGACCAGTGCATTCCCAGGAGAATTCATGTGAGTGGCTGGTGAGCAGCCATGTCCTGAGGGACTGAGGGCACGGGCATAACCCCACGGCACAAAGACATGCGGTAAGTTGTGCGGTCTCGATATTTTCCTTTTGTTTAACATTTTTCTGGATATTATACAAAGCTGTACATACAGTGCTCTGGCCCATATTTCCCCCCTCCTTCCTCCTCCTTCTCCCCTTCTCAATAGGCTTCGCTGAAGTACTCGCATGACAGATTTCACCTCTGGAAGTCAGGCATTTGCCCACCTTTCCTTGGTTTTCTCCTAAGACAACTTCTTTCCTCCCCCTGTACCCAGATGCCTCTGCTTTGTTGTCACAGAGCTGCATGCAGAACTGGACTGTCCGAGACAATGCTTGGAGGTTATGAAGGAAAATCTCTACCACATCATCTTTTTATTTGACATGTGGTGATCAGGTAGCTGTCACCCTCTCTCTCGCTCTCCTTGCAGCTGATGACAGAGGTATCTGTGTCCCCAGCTACGTCAGACCCTGCCAGTGCCTGTATCTGCCATCAGGACTCCCTCAGGTGACGTTTTCCACTTTCTTCTGCTTCTGTCAGTAAAATTATTAATGTTGGTTTTGCTGCTCCTTCACTTCACGTGGCTCTCTGCCTCTCTGTCAATGTCTATTTGCTGCACAGGACTCCCCTCATGCCCTGAAATGTCAAATGATGTGTTAGTACCGAGCCAGCTGCAAGGAAACCTCAGCGCTGCAGAAACTGTGACAGGGCCTTTTGCACTTAGCTGGGTGATTACAAGCTATTAATCAAGTACCTGAATGTATTGGGCTATGCAGAAAGTTCTATTTGTTTTTTTTTTCTCTTCTACAAGCTTTCTTTCGCAGCAGTTAGATGCCAAACTCCTGCCTGTGCATTTATATTTTTGGTATGGACGCCTAGCAAGTGAGAAGCTAGATTGGAAACACTTCTTCACTGCCACATCTGGTTAAAGTTATCAGCTAGGGGTCTGCAAGCTTTGATTCAGGTCAGCTGGCATCAAAGGAGACTCAGGAGTGTTTTCTTTCAATTCCAAGGGTGAACAAAATAATCAGTTCTAAATCTCAGGCCTCTGCCTGCCCTTCATTAGGGGTCACTTTGTGCTGTAGGAACAGGAGAAAGAAGAAATGGTGCACTGAGCAAAAGTCTCCAGTTTGTTCTTCTGTGTTATGGCCAGCGTCAGCAGACTTCCAAAAGAGGGAGGTAACCGTACTACCACTTGTTCAAATATTTTGAATAATAAAGGCATTAGTTTAATAAATCTCCCAAAGGAGGAAGAATTCCTAGTTCAGCATTTTCTCCTTTAAGCCTGGAGTAGTCGTGAGTGATGGTAAGTGATCTGAGACCAAGGGTGAAGGGGAGATGGGTATCAAGATTCAGCTTTTGTAAGAGGTTTCTTTTGATTTTGCTTTTTGGCATGACAGTCACTGCTGCCAGTTGTTTCCTGTCTGCTGCCTCCTTAAATCCAGAGTGGCAACATGCAAAACTGGAATAACATTCACTTTCCCAGCTCAGCCTCTGCCTTGCCCTAGCCATTTACCTCCCTGATTAGGAAAATTCTGCATCTGCAAATACTAATCGGCACCTTTGCATGTTCTGGTCATCCTCTAAATTTTAAATTTATTTTGTGCAAGAGGAATTATTCACCCTGATTTAATTTTTGATGATTCAGCCATATGAGGAGAAGCTCAGAGAGTCAGGCTTGCTTAGCCTACAGAAAAGAAAGCTCTGGGGAGACCTTATAGCAGCCTCCCAGTACCTAAAAGGGGGCCTACAGGATAGCCAGGGAGGGGCTCTTTGTCAGGGAGTACAGTGACAGGATGAGAGGTAACAGTTTTAAGCCAAAGAGGCTAGACTTAGGTTACATGTTAGGAAGAAATTTTTTTCCTGTGAGGGTGCTGAGGCACTGGAACAGGTTGCCCAGAGAAGTTATGGAAGCCCCAGCCTTGGAAGTGTTCAAGGGCAGGTTGGATGAGGCTTTGAGCAACCTGATTCAGTGGAAGGTGTCCCCGCACATGGTACTGGCTTGGAACTGGATGATCTTTAAAGTTCCTTCCAGCTCAAATCATTCTGTAATTCTATGGTTTTATGATTTCTGAGCATCAGCTTCATTCTCTGTGAGGCAGAGCTGAAAAGGCTGTAACTCTTAATTCCTGGTTCTGAGGGAAAGGAAGAAGACGACAGTGGGCTGCAACTCTGGTCCTCCAAATTTGCTTCCTCAGTGTCCATCTGCCTGACCCATGGAGAGCAAAACCAGCAAATCTCCTGCCCTCTCAGAGATGCAAGAGGAGAAACTGATCAGAAAAGATGTCAAATCCCAATGGGATCCAGCTGTCAACAGTAAATAATCATAATCATAATCATAATCACCATCATCATCATAGTCATCATCATCATAATTATTATTATTACTATTATTATTATTATTGCAGTTGCCTTATATTTGCTCTTTTTTTCTCTAGCCAAGCGACTACTGAAGAAAAGTGGAGCAGCTTCAACAGGAGGGTTTGAGAGACACACCTAGGGAGCCTGAGGGACAGCGGAAGAAACTAACCTGTGTCTACCACATTGTGCATTAATACTGGCACTTTCTGAGGGGAGGGAGCCCTCTTCCTCCTCTGACTGTACTTTTTGAGAAAGGCTTGGTAGCTGCATTTAATCCAGTGCACCCTCCTCAGGCATCACAAAAGGACCCTGGGCACCCAGGTTGCTGCTGGAGAACAGGGCACAGAACAAGGCATTGCCCATTAACAGAGCATATATCCCACTCAGTGGAACCATGGGAAGCAATGGTGACTTACTCCTAGATGAATAAAATCCAATTCTATAGAGTCAGACATTCCCCACACTTAACAAATTTTCTGTGGGCTTTCTGGATGTCACCGCAAATGCTGTGACCAGAGAGGACCATCATTTAAAAGCACATTTTCATTTTGTTGCACGAGCAGTGGTCATACAAGTCCTTCGTGCCTTCTGCTGAAAGTGCATTTCAGAAACTTCCTAAAAAGTAAATGTAATGCAACAGGACAACAGGACCTCTGGACATACGCCTGGTTTCTGTATGGAGAAAGGGCATGTTGCTCATGGCTGGTGTATAATCCAACAAACTCAACCTCTTTTCTGTTCTGGAAAAAATGTTCCTCAGCTAATTTGGTCCTGTGAGCAGGTTGTGATCTTTTGTATGTTTTTGCAAATGCTGTTAACAGAAATACATCACAACAACTCTTGGCAAACTTATTTCTGCTGTTTCTTCATCTATTTCTCTTTGATCTGCATGAACACTGACTCATGTTTGATGTAATGGTAAGAGCAGCAGAAACCCTCGCCCTAGCCTGTCCATTCACACCATGTCAACACCCATCAAATAAAACGCTCTTTTTGGCTATTTTTATATTTTCCCCTTACTGCTTCTTTCAAGATCTCATCTGGTGCCATGGTCCCATATCCAGGGACTGTGTCCTGTAGCACCGCTACAGAATTCACTACTTCATCAGATCACAGCCTACTTGTTAATTCACTTAAATCACATGAAAAAGTGTTCTTGCCATGGTGAAAGGATTGGGAGTGAATAATACATCTTCCTCCAAAGTGTTATTTCTACTAAAATGCAGCACGTTTCAGGATACAACAGTTTGATGAATAAGCCTTTCACCACTGACCCAGGAAGCAAATTAAATGGTCAAATACATGCCAGGGCTGAAGATTTACAGCTTTCCAATACCCTGCCAACAGCTTTACCTGCCCACCTGCTCCACCATCAATTTCTCCCTTTGGTGCCTTCCCCATCACTATCTCCAACATCTGGAGAGCCCTTTGGCAACTCCAGCCTCTTCAAACCCTCCCTTAGACCCTGCTTATTTTGTGCTGGCTGTTAAACTTCATGACAACAACTCTGGGGTGGGCACAGCTCAGTGTGCCACATCATGGGCAGCTCTTCCACCCTTAGCTCAACCTGCTTTTCCCTTCTGCTCCCTGCAGATCCCTGTATCTCTCAGGCTTTTGCTTCTGAGGAGCTGGAAAGATGAACATGCAACAAAACAAAGTCTGTCTTTTGTTTTTCAAATCACAACACAGGGATTAGTTTTGTTCCTTTTAGCAATTTCTTCTACCTTTGGACAGAGAGTTGTGATTTACTGCAGAAGTCATCTCAACAGTACAAGACTTTGTACAGGTTGTGGCTATATTAGCTCAGAGTTGTTCAAAGCCATGTAGCCTTCTTTGCTAGACATGTGGGAATCAGGTCCTGTCAGTGTAACTGCATCCATGCCAGAGGGCTGTCCTGATTTAATTGTTACAGACTGAGTCAAAGCCTTACCATAACAATTTATGTAAGCCCTTGTGCATCAAGTGAAAGTACAGAAGCAGTCTCTATTCCTGCTGAATGAGGATGCTTAATGTAGTCTATTACTCTCCATCTCACAATAACCCATGAGCTACTGTTCATCAACACTTGAGCTGGTATTCGCCTACAGAAACCCTTAATACAGCAATTTTCTTTCATGTCACTGACTTTTTCCATTTTCCTTCCAACTTGCAGAATCATTCTCCTTTCCTGGCCTTATATTCTTAGGCTTTTTAAAAAAGAAATTGCACATTCTACCAGTTTACTTAGATTTCCATTGCACTAGTCCGGATTTGATCATAAAGCTTAGTTGTGGCTCAGATTAGAGACTCTTAGTTCTGGATGCAGCTGGGCTGATCTGAAGAGGCAGATTTCCTTGATTTGCTAAGGATCTGAGAAGCTACAGGAGATAAACCTCATTCAGGGTAATCTGAAATAATAAACAGTGGAAGACACGCCACAGGGTGAGGATCTGTTAATATTTGCTGTTCCATTTTCCATACACATGGGTCATTCCTTTTCCTGATGGAAAATTTCTCGATGCTTGATTTCTCCTGGCTACCTAAGACTGTCTTCCTGTGTCTCTTGATTCCTGACAATAGCTATTTCCTCACGGCCCCAGAGTTTGAGCTGTGTGTAAGATTTTGAAATATGCTTGCAGAGGAGAGGAGCTCTCCTGTTGAGTGGAGGAAAAGTAGCAACCTCACTAGTTGGCAGGAATCACAGCTCATAAGTAGATCTGCTGGGACTGACAGCTCCTTTCTACCAGCATGCTCCACCTCAAAGAAGTCCAAACTCCTCCACAGCCCAGTTACCTACGGTCAGGGGGGTGGTTTTGGCATGTCTTCAAGACTGACCCACTAATGTCACATTCTATGACCTTCTCCATGTGTACATGGTAGCTACCATTCTGGGATAAATGGGTATTGAGGTCTCTGTACATGCCCTCAGAATGGACACCCCAGCTGTCCTAGCATTAAAACACAACAGAGCAGATCTAGAGGCTCCCAGATGGATTCCTGTGACTTGAGCATATTGGAGCAAGTTGTAACCCGAGCTACAGAAACTAATCTCTGCTAATATGGGAAGCCTTTTATTTTACTGTTGTGATTATTAAGTTACTTTCCAGCCTGGGAGCGTAGAGTTGAAGAAAGGGAAAGAGACATTGCTTTCAGGATTCAGATGGTGGGGATCCATGGCTTGCTCCAGCTGATGAGTGGGAGACACTAAGTGAAAATAAACATGCAATCTTTCTCTCAGCTCTGTTGGCAGTACAGCAAGAGCCGGATGCAAAGGATCAGGGAGCTGATTTTATCCTTCTGTTCTGCCCAGCTGGATGCCAGGGGAGGGTCTTAAAAAGCAGGGGAAATAGTGTTTGCGCTGCACCAGAACAGACAGGAATATACGTAGTGTCTGAAGTCCATGTTATCACCACTTCATCGCAGTCATACCATTCTGCGTGTGTCCGTGGACAAATGCACACATTTCAGAAGGATATCATCTGGTCTTCCATCCTCCCCCTGATTAACTACAGACTCAACAGTGCTACCTGGCAGAGGATTTTATTTTGTTTTTTTAATTAGAGTGGAAGATCCATACGTAGCAGTCACAAACACACTATCAACAAACGGCTCTGTTAGTAATCTTGAATTGTGCTATGGATAACTGTGATACTGAAAAATAGTCAAGAGGAACACTGACCTTAAAAAAGTAAAAGTGCATCACTTGATAGCTGGAAGGAAGGCTAGAAATTTTCAACATCTCAGCATTGGAATAACCCAGTTATCCCTTTGCATCCCAGTTTTGGGATACTCTTACAGTTAAATTTGAGGTTACTGTAACGTTAATGCTTGGGAGCAGGACAAAACCTAAAAATCCTTTTGGCATTGGACTGCCAAAGCAATGCATAAGCTCAAAAAACCCCATGTTCACTAACAACTTTTTCATCTGTGCCGTGGATGTGGTCCTTTGGATGTGAGTAAACTGATATGAGAGTCTAGGGTAGGGTCAGGATAGGGCCAGGAACAGGGAGAGGGTTTCAATGGGATTGCTAAAGGCTTTCTAAAATAAGGAGTTAGCAGCAAAAATGTTTCTCCCCAACAACTTTTTCATTTAAATGATATCTGGGGGTCTTGGCCCACAGTTCATGCCATGTTTATAAGTGTTAGGATTAAGGTATAGGTTGCCTGGATACTGTAGAACAACCAGAGATTGTTACTCTGACATCTTCATTGAGACCATGGCTGGTTGTCCCTAACTATAGTTAAAGTCAGGCTTTCTCTTTAGGAGGAAGAGAAGCCCCAAAGCCTCACTTGATGCTGTGTTTCTCACAGACTACCAAAAGAAGTAGCAGCCTCGTAAAAGATCATTCTTTTGACAACTGCTTTGGACTTTGGTTCCTTAGCAAAGGGTTTATCCCATGCACAATATTAAAAGTTGGTTTTAGTGTCGGGAAAGGGCCAAAGCCTAAAACTCCAGTTAGCAGGACAGTGGTGACGGGCTTCTGAAGGGAAGTGTGGGCTATGGAAAGATTTCTCCCGTGACCGCTCTTTCACCTGAACCATTGCTCTGGGTGCCCAGCTACAGATCAGTTGTGCTCAGGCTGTAGGACTAGGGATGGAAGAGGGCCAAAGCCTAGTGCTCCAGCTGGCACGAGTCTGCAGAAGGTTTGGGAAAGGCTGTAGAGAACAGCAAAAAACTTACCCCCTGCTAAATTTTTCATCTTGGCCACAACTGAGTATTCTTATCTACAGAGCAGCCCACACCCCAGCTTAGGGTTACAGTGGGGACAGTTACAGGTCCTGTTGCTCTAGCTGGCGTGGGGTTGTGAGTGCACTGCCAAAGGAAGGGAGAGGCTGCAAAGATGCTTCTCCCCTCAAAACTTCTTTATCTTGGCCATGGCTTGGTCTCTTTGGCAAATGCTCAGCTCACACACAGGATTTAGGGTTAAGTTTGGGCCAATGTTAAAGCCTAAGGTTCTGTGTTATGCAGGGCTTCCAAGGAGCTCCCTCAGAGGAAAGGACCAACTCCATTAGGATTTTGCCTCTGACAACTTCATCACTGGTGTGGTTTGTGCTACTTAGTGATAGCTTCATCCAAGGCCAGTGCTTATGGTTAAGGTCAAGAGAGGGAAAATCCTCAAACGCCAGTGGGGTTATGGCTGAAAATGGAGGCTCCCTGAAATAGTAACAGAGACAGCCACCAGGAAAAGCTCCTAAGCAAAGGGATCCGGTATCCTTCCACCACCAGGATGTAGGCAGAGACTTAAAGGGAAATAGTGAGTCAAAGCAAGTCCACCAGTAGGGCAGAAAATGAATCCCCTCCTTGCCCACGCCTCCCCAGGTGCCTCTCCACAATAGATATGAGGCTGTAGCTGTGGAGGACCAACCAGAGGACAATGTGGGTGACAATTCATCTACAGCAGCGGAGGAACCAATGCCAGACACACATCCCCCGTATTACAACTGTCATGATGAAGAAAAGATGAATCATGGTTGTAGGAGACTCTCTGCTGAGGGGAACAGAGGGCCCAATATGTCAAGCAGACCCTATTCACAGGAAAGTCTGCTGCCTCCCAGGAGCCTGGGTTAGGGATATTGCTAGGAAACTCTGCAGTCTGATAAGGCCCTGAGACTACTACCTGTTACAGCTCTTTTACAGAGGCGACGAAGCTGCAGTACGTAGCCCAAGGATGATCAAAAGAGATTTCAGGACAGCTAGTAAGTGAATCTGGGGCCCATGTGATTTTTTAATCCCTCCTTCCAGTTGAAGGCAATGACATTGGAAGGAACAGATGGGTCCAGTCTATTAATACATGGTTCCACGGCAGGTGTCACCATAATAACTTCAGGGGTTTTGACAATGGGATAGCCTACACAGCACCAGGTTTACAGATATCAGATGGGAGCCACCTTTCTCAAAGCAGGAAGAGTTTCTCTGCTCAGGACCTTGCAGGGCTCATTGACAGAGCTTTAAACTAGATGTGAAGGAGGAGGGAGATAATACGAGGTTTGCCTATGACAAGCTATGGGAGGACACACAATGGTTGGAGGGATGGGGTGCTGGTATGAGCCCTACACCTGTTACCCTGGGGTGTGCTGGGGATGCTGCAGCACAGTTGAAGTTTTGTGGAGATGAGCAGGAGGCTCCTGAGGTAGTAGGTGCCAGGAAGGAAACTTACACAGAGCACCTTAGGGGAAATAAGGGGTCTTCCACTAAGAAGGCAATACGACCAACAGCCTAGCTGAAGTACCTCTATAAAACGCACAAAGGTTGGGCAACAAATAGGAGGAGCTGGAAGCTACCATGCTGCCAGCAAGCTATGGTCTGGTTGCCATTACTGAAACTTGGTGGGATGAACCCCATGACTGGAGTGTGGCTGTCACAGTAGCTATAGGCTGTTCAGAAGGGACACACAGTGCTCCAAAGGAGGCAAATATCATTGATGTAAGGTATATACCATAAATATCTCTATGGGACTGATGCTTCTTGAAGAATGTGGTCTTCAGACAAACCTATCATTTTCTTAAGGTGGATAGAAGTCTACCAGAACTTTATCATGGTCATAATCTGGTTATAACTTCATATTTGCAAGTCCATTAACATTTCTACCTAAATAGCATCAAGAAATTCCCTCCTGGGACATGGCCAACTTAATGCTGTATTGCCACAAAAATTGAGCTCGTCAGTAGGCAGTCGTATGTGCAAGAGGTTCAGCTAAACAGGTCACTGTACACACACTTAGGCAGGTCAAGTAAATCTCTAGCTTTCGATTTTTCTCTTTTGGTCAACAGAATTAGTGGGAGGGTTCACTAGCCCTGAAACCTGAACAATACCTACTAAATGTTCTTCAGCTGGGGTGTGGGAGGAAGTAAAGTAACAGTGCACTCTTACAACCTGGTTCTGTGAAGAAGTTGGTAAGGATAGGCAGGGTTCACTTTGAGGTGCTGCAATTTAAGTACAGCAAGAAATCAAAGGAGCACTTGAAGTTAAATAAATTCTTCCTCACAGAAAAAAAAAGAGAAAGCCAAGGGCTTCTGTTAAGGGGAAAGGGTAGGGATTAGAACATGTGTGAGATAAAGGAGAGCTTCAGAGTTACTTCTCACCTACATTTGCAGCAGTAAAGGGGCAAGGGAGCAAGACTCCCAAGTAAACTGTCAATGGGTTTGGAGTGTGTGTGGCGTGGTGGAATGAAAAAAGGATGCTCATGTACTGGCATTCATGCTTGGAACTTACCTGAGGCAGGATGAACAGAAAAAGACTTGACATCTCATATAGGTTTGCAGGGATTGAACCAACCCAACCAAGTAATAGCTATAGGAAACCCTGTGGAAGCATGTTCACCCTCCTCTAGTGTTTCATGGGTTGCAATGCCCAGGACGTCACCACCTGTGCCTGCCACCAACAACCTGTACCACATGGATCACTGGTGGTGCAAGTGTTGTGGGTGGCCTTGCGTGACCAGCCAACCTGTGCTGAGACAACTGCATTCACGGAGCGACGAGACCTAGAAAAAGCCTGCCGCTCTGCCCAGCTGCTGCATCAAGCATCTAGAAAAAATCCTGTTGTGGATCAAGCCAAAATGCCACAAGGTAATTCCCAACAGCTATACTCATCTTCAGAGGTCAGAGAGCACTGTAGGAAGTTGTGGAAAGGAGGGTGCTGGCCTCTTCTCCCAAGTGACAGGGGACAGGACAAGAGGGAATGGCCTCAAGCTCCACCAGGGGAGGTTCAGGCTGGACATTAGAAAAAAATTTTCCATGAAAAGGGTCATTGGGCACTGGAACAGGAGGTGGTTGAGTGACCTTCCCTGGAGGTGTTTAAGGCACGGGTGGACGAAGTACTGAGGGGCATGGTTTAGTGTTTGATAGGAATGGTTGGACTGGGTGATCCAGTGGGTCTTTTCCAACCTGGCGATTCTATGACTTGTACCTTAATTTGATCTTCCCTGTTTTGCCACCCTGAGCTTTGTACTCTGGAAAGATATTTGTACTCGGCACCAATAAAGGCTGGGGTTGGCAGGGGCAGGTGAGCACAGAGGTTGTTTCACTGTTTGTTTTCCATTGAAAACACAGTTTAGCACACAGCAAGACGTGCTAGTTGTTCCCATCACATGCTTGCACCTGCGTGCAGTTAAACAGCTTTTTATATCGTGGCCGCAAGGAATTTATGAGGATGGGAGAAGGACAAAAAATATAGGATCAAAACAATGTGCTTGGCTCTAGTATCAGGAACCTGGTTTGGTCCCACAAGGACCTCAGCTCTTCCCAAAAGCATACGGGGCTCAGGGCACGACCCGTTTCAGGTCACGCTGCCATCTCAGCTGCATTACAGGTCTGCAGGTGCCAGACCAAGTGTCAGTTTTCAGAAGCATGGATGCAAAGCTAAGATTAACTAAAAGTAAGTTGTTTATGCCCTCACTCAAAAGCATGACATTCAAATTCTATTCAGAACTAGCCCCGCAAAATTCAAGCAAACTTAATGGCTCATATCAATGTTGGCCTCACTTCAGGAAAAATTCTGTTGCCTTTGTAAACACAGCTGAGTCTCCATTTTTCTGCTTCCTATTGGCAACCTATTTCACTTGCTAAATAAAGATATCTAAACAATCTCTCTTTGTGCAATAATTTTTATGCTTTCCCCATCAGTAAATTTCAGTCAGCTGCCCCTACTCAGCAGTACAGTGAAAAGAAGCATTCAGAGCATGCACTAAAAATGTTTGGGGTTTTGGTCAGGATACCAACAGGAAAAAAAAGAAAACTTTCTATGTGTAAATACAGTGTGAGAGAAAACCCCTCTTTCATCATGTCTCTCTACAAGATAATGTCCTGCTACTGCTTCCATTACAAAAAACTCAGTTTTTTGTTCAGTTTACTCCAGCATAAAAACCTAATATTCAGAATCTATGAAAAATCTTTTCCTTGCATATAATAGTTCATTTCTCTATTTTATACCCTAAAATCACTATTGCTCAAAACGCATTAGTTATTTCTGCAACATAAACACTTACTTTATTATGAAGTTGCTTTTATTTTTGTTTTCCTATAACTAACCCCCTATAAGTAATTTCTATTCATCCCCACTCCCAGAGGGGAGTTATCCCAACCATAAACATCTGCTCAAGGAGAACTGATAACCAATAGCTTTTTCTCTCTAGTCATTTTAGACTTTACCTCAATAAGCAGAAATCACTGTTCAATAGACTACCACTGACTTTAACGGGCTTTTGGCTGAGGATAATCCCAGCAGCAGTTACTTAAAAATGCCCTACCCAGGCAGTCATCTGAAGCAACTTGCCAGCTTCTCCAGTGACCCAACAGCCAAGGTGCATAACAAAGCAGCGAACCTCTCCCTGCACCTCCAATTGCAAACAGCAGCATTGTTGCACCCAGCCTGAATTTCTGCCAGATGCTGATCCTGCAAAGCAAAAGCAGCATTAATTTTGAATGCAGGTGGGCTAGGCCAGATTCTCCATCCGCTCCAGCCTTAGCTGAGTAATTTCCCACGTGCCAACCGAACTCCAGCTTTTTTCTGAATATCATCCTCAGATGAGGAGAAACCCTTGAGAAACAAATTGTTATGCTGCTGGTGTAGTCTGGTCCCTGTTAAAATGAAATGAAGATGATGGTGAGAAGGCAAACACATAACTAGGTCAAGGAGGAATAAAACTGTGTACTTACCAGTGGTGTCATGTGCGCAGTCGCATGGGCTCTGTAACCGATACATGACACTTTAAGCATGCATGAATCCTCCTAACGTGCTGCAGGAAAAAAGCAAATCCTCTGAGACCTGGGAAGAAGGATTTACTTGCCTCCTTATGCCTTGGCTTGTGAGTACGCTCCATTAATTTGGTTTTAAATGACTCTGAAGACAGCAAGCAGTTACCATCTAATCTACTCAAATAAGCGCTTTGGTTAAAAGAGAAAAAAAAAAAAGCTGTTGTCATTTCCATCCGAGAGCAAGCGCTCCTCACTTCACCAGCTGCACAGGCAGAGCTTTGTTCAATAACCCTTACACTCATTTCCAGCAGCCAGCACAGAGGGACAGATTGTGCCTGGCAGAGCGAGGATGCGTATGGAGAGCATCCCACAGGCATGCCAGCCCAGTGGCTAACCATGGTCGGGATTGGGGGCAGAGAAGCTGTGCCAGTCTGCTTGAGCTGCCAAATTTCCTTAAAGGAGATGGATTTGTTTTCCTCCCTGCCACTGGTCTAGATGAAGTTTTGGTCCTTTGCCTATGTGCCCTGTTGCCAGTCGTTACCCAGCTGCTACAGGGCTTGTAATTCAGCTCCATGCCTTGATCATTGCGAAAGAGGTGAGAGAGAAGAGCTGCATACAGAGGATTATTGATTTTTAAATGACATTTTGTTTTGTAGTAATACTCAATTAGAAGAGATTGAAACATCTCCCATTAGGCTTCTGGAAAAGAAACCTTTCCTGGGTTTTTATAGCAACAGGTGCAGGCGAGGGCCATTTACTTTGGGGCTGCATCTTGTCCTTGTGCAAGGGGCAGCCCACACCACCTCTTACCTGGGACAAGTGTGAAATGGGGATCCAGCGCTGCCGTAGGGCTGGGCATAAACCCTCATAGGAATTGTTTGTCCCACAGGCTAGAATGAGTCATTTATCAGGGTCTAGCACAGAAGAGATGGCTGTGGTCAGTCTCTGGCCCTGTGCATAGGAGTCTTGATCCTTATGTTAGACATACACCACTGTCCCTGTATTTCAGCTGAGAAGATGGTGAGCATCAGGACAAAGGAAGATGCCTGATTTTTACACCATGCTTAGCTTTGAAAGGGCATCAGAGAGAATTACTTCCCCTTTCCCCCTCAATGAAAAGATAGAAAGAGCTTAGAAATAAGCACCGATTATTGGCTCCATTTGTACTCATGTTGCTGGAAATAATTTTGAATTACAAATGTACTTAGGGGATCTTGTGCTTCTCCAGAAGCAGCATCACTCAGAGTGATTCAAAAGGAAAAGGTTTGGTTTAACCTCCAAGTTGCACTCACCACTTAAACAGCCTCTCTGTTACAATCCAAGTTTCCATCTACCTTTTTATTATTAAAAATGGGAATGACAAGAAAATGCATAAAAATGCACAAGGCTTAAGATTAGACAACAGGGATTTTCCTCTGCAAACATGTTCCTGAAGCCCAGCAGATCCAGAAAGTATGAAGTTTGATATAAACAGGGGTAAAGAAGCAGGTTTTTGTAACCAGCAAGTGAGCACAGGAACAAAAGGGCAGCAATACCATCATGTTCATCTCAATCAGCTGCATAACTTTGGCATCATAAAGTTCATACTTGTACTGAAAACACAATTGCTAACTTCGTCCTCTGGCATGAAGGTTTCTTTGGATCACGTCAGAGGTGCTGAAGCAAAATTAAACTGGCTCTTTAATTCTGCTGCTGTGCAGTGTCTGCTTTATGAATTGGCAGCACCTACCTCTGGCACCATCAATCCAAAACCTTTATTTCATTTCAGAACTGAAAATTTTATGAAGAAAGAAAAAAAAAAGGGGGGGGTGCAAGAATGCCATGTGGCAGTGCCTCACATTGCAACCATGTATCTGCAAAATTATAATAAGAATGCCTCAATCACAATGCAGATTTTACACAAAAGTATAATGGATCCAGAAATGAAAGAGAATGACCCCCTTTTTGGTCTTATTCAGGCTCTCATAGTTGCATTATACATGCAGACTACATATATTTGCTTTTTCAAACAAGCGCACGGGAGACAATGAAGCAATCTTGTCTGTGGCAGGTGCTGAGTGCCTAAGTTAACACATTTTGCCAGACTTCCCAAGTCAGCCTTTCAGCTGAGACACTAGAGGAAACACAGTGTCAAGTCCAGGTTGACAAACGCTGGCTGATGTCATCTCACCAGATGCTTCATGACACCAGAGCCTCGGTGTTCACTGTTCACCTCTCCTCCCAGCCAGAGCTGGGGTGATATGGAGTGATGACAACGGCGTGCTCAGGTGGAAAGTCCTCTAAGAGGAGGGTTGGCTGCTGACAGAGACAGTTCCTCCAGTTCTTGTCATGCCACCAGTAGAGAAACTCAGGGCATGTGAAGCAAGATGTGCTTTCACAGCACCATAAGGGCCTGTTTAGCTGCAGCATTTGTTAAAGGTTTAAAGACTTTAAAGTAAGGGGAAGAGACAGAAAGACCAAAGCTGAGTTTGCAGGCTGGGGAGGAGCTGGACTCAGGGAAGGGATGGAGGAAGATCCCCACACAGCTTCCCACAAAGCTTCTCAGACCCCAGACTAAAGAAACAGGAGACAACCACTTAAAAGAAATTGATAAAAACACATCAGCAACTTCTCCCTTAGACTTTATGTTTCAAATGCTCACTAAGTATTAAAGAAGAGCTATTTTTAGAAGCTTTTCCCATGTGGGTGGTTAATAACTCAACAAACAACCCTGTGTTCTTGAGGTCACCCTGGCTATGCAGAGAGCAGCTCCGCACTTGGCCATTAGAAAGCTCTGTGCTTTCAGCAAATGCACTCTCAAAAGGGATGCTCTTCCTTATCTCTCTCTCCACAAGCTTTTTTAATGCTCTCCAGAATCATCACATACTTGCCCGTTAAGAGACACCAAACTCATTGTGCCTGTTTATACTTCCAAAACATGCTCACAGAGTGACTTAATTCCTGTTATTAGCACTTGACACAACAGACTGGTTTTCTCGACGCTGCTGCAGCTCCACTCAGTGCTCAGGCATTCCCCCAGAGAGCAATCCTGAGATATTCCTGCAGCTCAGCCACACCTGAGCAACTGGGTTTCATCTCTGGGAAGATCAATACCAGTGACTGAAAGATGTGTGGTACTCTCAGTGGTACACGTACTGTGTGGCAACCCTGACACTAGCCAGCACCCAGAATCGTTGGTGTTTATCTGCTCACCCATCACTTGCGTTAGTGTTCTCACTGCTGACTGCTGGGGTGATCCAGTTCTAAAAGGCTCCACTGCTGCATCGTACATCTTGAATTATACATACAGTGCTCTGACACAGGAGAAGAGCAATCAAAGTGATTTATTTCTGGGCGAACAGAAACTGTCCCTTTGTCTCAAAACAGTAATTACCGTGGGCCACATTCCAATACCAGTCTTAGTCATGGCAGAAGTTACCAGAACAGAGCTTATTTGTGGAGTGAAGTATTTCCTATCAGGTAACAGGATGCAGGTTTTCAGCCCTAAAGCATCTATGTTAAATACTACAACTTTAATTATTTCAATTTCTCTTTAATCAAAAGCTGTGTAACTGCAGTGCCTCTCTTTCTCTTTGCTGATAGCTACTCCCACAGATACACAGAAAAGCAATTAATTAGTACAAATTTTAGAACAGAAATAGCTATGCAGATATCTGTGAAGATGATAAAAATGTCACTACAAAAGCAAGTTAAATGTCAATGTTGTTAAAAATAAATGTCTACTTAATGCAACATTTACCTAAATGTTTCCCAGGAAAACAATAAATACAGAATTAAAATCCTGATGCAGCACAATCACATACAGAGGCTCAAAGGGTAAACTCCACCCCTGCACTGAAAGGCAGCCTGAGATGAAAATCTCATTCCAAGCCTTGATATCATCTGTGCTAGCCCTCTGCACAAAAGTGGATTTTATCCAACATACAGTGACTTTGTAAACAACCCACTTCCTTTTACCAATACTGAGTTTAGTTTTCTAATGTTTCCTTCCACATCTACAATGGTGCCTTATCAAACCCCACACCCTGGCAGAACGTTGGGATTTATACTCCCTTTTCCATCCGCTGGGGCCTCTCAGTCACTGCTTTGCAGAACTGAAGCCTCGGTCTGCCACAAGACCTGCTGCCTCGAGCTCTAAATTCAAGCCCCTGTACTGGGCAGATAATACATTCTCCTCGATTGTCAAATAATGCAGATGGCTCTTCCAGGGAGCTGACTTATTCATCACCTTAGCCAGTCTGCAGGCACATCTGCAAACATTATCAGTAATGATTTTATGTTTTCTAGCAAGTTATTGATATAAGTGTTAAATTGCAAAAGGCCAGCAAATGATCCCCAAGGAGCCCTGCTATACACACACCAGCTCATAGATGATTCCCTCCATCCATCTCCATTTGGAGACCTGTCACTGTCAAAACCATTTTCTTTTGGACATCGTTCATTTTGTCTGTGGATCAAGATGTGAAGGAGGCACACTCAGAAGACTACTGCATCTTTTATCAGGCAAGCTTGTAATCTTCATAAAGTAAAATCCATCAAGCTGATTTGACAAGATCTGCTCTCCTTAGGCTCAGGTAGATAGATGCTAACAAAGTGGTTCTCCCTTAGTTTGTTATTAAAGGAGTCCTATTTCTGTTGTTCCATTATTTTGCTTAGGATCAATGTCAAGCTGACAACTCTACGCTCACCACCAGCACTCTATTTTCATAGAACGATAGCAGTACACTTTTTTTTCCATTCATTGACTAAAAAGTAACATACAGAGGTCACAGAGCTCCTCTCTCCAGGTCTTTAAAAACTCTTGAATATGAATTTCTTGGATATAACGATTCTAAAATGTTCAGAGTCAGCAGCGGTCCTAGCTGCTTTCTGAAATGAAAATGCTTCCAATTAATCTTTTGTGAAAGAGCTACATCTTCTATTTGCTAGGCCATGCAAAACTCTGCATTAGCACTGGTTTGAACATCAATCTCAATAGAAACTATGAAAACTGAGCTAGTCCATAGGTTGAACATCCAAAGCTTCCATTTGAAAAGCTCCTGGAAGCTGGTTTCAGATCTGCACAAGCTTATCCTCTCAACTCTGTGAGAAAGACTTATTTTCGAGAATATCTTCATGAATTACTTGATGAGCTATAACAATTTCTTTGATGCTTGTACGATGGACTAGGAGGGACTATGTAGGGCTTCATGCCAAAGAGAATTAAACTTTTTCTAAACTAGAATAGAATAAAAGCTGTGTTCTACTTAATTTGAGTTATGAGCAAGACCTTGGATTGCTTCCTAATTTGACAAGACTGATTCATTCCCCCCCAAAAGCTGTGCTGGGAGCAATCACCGTAACACCAGAGTAACTCTCAACTTCATACACATCACAAGAGTGACAGAAACCAGCAAATGTCCTCACATGCACTGGCAGCTCCTAAACCTGCAGGGGTTGGACTGCCTGACAGGGAGAACGCTGGGACCTTGACACTGTTCAGACTAATAAGCACATGCTTGACTAAGATTTGAACAGTAGTTGTAATTGCCATCTGCATTATTGGCCTCTGCTGCGTACGAAGAGTGGCAGGCCCACATTTCTGGAATATTCAAGAAGGAAATTCAAGATGTTAGTAAGTGTCTCCTACTCACAGGCTAAAGGTCAGGGTACACAAGTTATCTGCTTTTTTCACACACACCTCCCTCTGCTGGAATCACTTCTGACAATATAACGCTGCAGCTTGATCTGGCAAGCTCTGAGCAACTTGTGAAAAGTCACCCTCCTCACAGAGGGCAGAAGATATACACATAGCCTGGATATTATGAGCTAATATAGAAACATAATACCTTTTCATAGTAGCCCAGCAATATCTAACCCAACCTAATTTCCTGCTGTTTCTTTCAGGAAGCGGCACATCAGAGCATTGGTGGCAGCAAATACAGACTTCAACAAGCTAGAGATGTTGCATGCAGCGCTCTTGTACTCACATCACAGTTTTCATGGAACAGCCCCCATTAGAAACCTGTTAGCAGTTCTTCCCTTTCCAGTGCTTCAGCTTACTCCAGCTACTTGATGCACAAACCCAGCAATGGTCTATAACCAGCCAGACTTGAGAGAACATCGTTCTCCTTGAGGAGAAGTCCGAGATACAGCTCTTCATCCTTCCCAGAAAAAAAAACCAAACCCAGCCTCCTTCTCAATAACATTTTAAAATCCATTGCAGAATTTACTGGAACAACATCCAAAGACAGAAAACACACTGCCAGTATGAAAGATGAAACTGCAATGTAATGAACAATGAATGCCCACTTTTGTGCAAAAATGCAATCCTAGAAAGCTACAAAAACATTTCGAAACAACAGCTCTTTTATTTGGCCATAATACTGCCCTCGTGTTCAGGCCAGTTCACCAAATAAGCCCATATCATTAAAGATGATCTCATCGAAAAGCAGCTCCTAGGAAGTTTTCTTACATAGGAGGGTTTAATTGCCAGCCCTGATGCAGCCTGACTAAGAGTGGTGTTTGCTCAGCACATTTTGGTGGTTTCGGAGACAAAGCCAAGGCTCGAGATATCAAGCAGATGAAGTCATGCACTCCAGATGCTCCAGAAGAAAAATGGATTGCTGGAGGAGGGAGCAGGCCACATTTAGAATTACTACATGGAAATGGAGGTGGGGCAGAAAGTTCTCCTTTTAATGATTCCATACACGAACAGCATCCTGGCATTACCAATAAAATAGTACTTGAAGTGGTGAACAGTTTAACCCCAGGAGAAGCCAGACTCACACACTAAACACGAGCACTAAAATGAAGCACCGAAGCCCACATGCACGTCACAAGGGACAAAGATCTTCGGTGGCTACAGAGGGAGCCTAAAGTGAGTGGCTTCTTATTTTAGGGATCTCAATTAAATGTCACCTTGTTACCATTCCCATCTCTTTCAAGGAAAGTACTGATAATACCAGTCGACAACACATGAAAATAAAAGGTGAATCCTGTGTTTACAGCAAACCTTTCCTTTTTAGAGCCTGCCTAGAAAGCAGCGTAGGGCAGAGAAGGAGTACAGAGCAGCTCTTGGTAGCAATACTTCACTATTCAACTCTAAGGTTGGGAAGCGGGCCAGGACTAGATATTGATAACCACAAACATGTTTGAAAGCAACTGAAGTTTTAAGAGCCCTTCAGTTTCAGTGTTCAACTCTAACCACTTAAGGGAAATAGATTTTCATCCCTTTCTAGCAAATCCTGTACTAGTTGCTTAAAAACTTAAATCTTTGTATTGACCTACCCCTGATCTCCTGTGCCTTCTTTTGTATTCATCTCTGCCTGCAAGCCCTCCAGGGAGGGATGTAGCCTCACACTGCTGCATACTTCTCCAGCTTACATTGCAATTATTATAATGGACAGCTTTCTTTCAGACTGGGGGAGATTTTGGTGAAAATCCTTCCCATTCGCATATGTTTTCAATCATTTTTTCCTCATTCTTACACACATCTCTCTACAATTCAAAAATCCATCATTTCCCTGCAGATAGCACAGCTGGATGGGTACAGCTCATTACTTTCTTAGAAGGTTCTTTTCTTCCAAATTCCTTATTTTTTTCTTTTAACTCTTTCTTTATGCCTTCTTCCACCTGGGTTTGGTCTCTGCTGCTACATGGAAGCATATTATATTCCAGTTATCCACTGCATACTAGATGTGGCTATCCCTAGATAAATGAGAAAACTCCCAAGGGAGCGTTTTTGGAAGTAAAGCCTGTGCCAGTTGCCATGCCAGAATTTCTCTCTGTACAAGACTGGCAGCTGCAGTCAGGCTCAATTCACTTCTACTGCCACTGAAATAGCAGCATGAAACTTGAACAGTGAAAACACTTCATGCTTAGGCAATCCAGCAGCGGATAAAACATAGCTAGCATCCTTGTTGTCAAACATCCCACTGTCTCTCGCCACATTGATTTCACTTCATGCTGAGTCTAGTGGCAAAATCCCAGCACTAATGAAGTTAATGGGAGTTTCACTAGTGAATTCAAGAGGCTTTGGATTTCATACAGACTCTTCAGTCTTAAAGTTCCTTCTGCTCACCTCTGAGCTTAAAGACTGTGGCCGTTACACCCAGCATGGAGGATCTGGGGTTGATCCAATATCATTTTAAGCTAATGGAAAGACTCCCACTAACTTTAATGAGGACTGAGATAGATGGTTAGTGGATGAGAACATTTTATTTGAGAGAGGAAATTTGTTGTTCTACAGCCACTCACACTGTCTTTTTAACCCATCATGTACTTTTTCTGTGCTTCTTTTATCCCCCATGTTGATCCCAGTCATTGTCGATAATGATTTTGCAGAAGCAAGGGAAAGGATCCTCCCATCGTAATCATTCAGGTTTTCACTCTTCCCACCTCCTACCACTTAATGTGAGTGGTAACTATTGAGGAAGTCTGAAGATCAACAGAAGCATTCAGTAGAAAAAATAGAGAGATGCAAAAATGCACTAGAAAAAATAACCTGCATAACTGCGGTTGAGAATATGGCACAGCCTCAATTATGCCTGCAACTTACAGCAACCTCTCTGCATTAGGGTAATGTCCTTTGCTGGAAGGAGACAATAGTAGCCAAACAGCTGTGACAGCAGAGTTGTACTTAAGGGAAGAGTATTACTTTTGTACTGATGCCATCAATAGATACAAGTTAATGCTCTTCCCTTTCTGTATTAATACCATTGGAGACTCCTTCTGTCTCCTGATCTTTCCTGTCAACCCCCTATTCTTCTCGCTGCATCAAAAACTCACAGTTGGGCACCTTGGGCACTGATTCTACCCCACACTCAGTTTTTCTTCAAATACACTCTATAGGGCACCTCCTTAAAAAGAGCTTATATACATCTCTTAGCACTTCCCATTTGTTTTAAATCCCAGTCTTACAAGTGGGAGGCAGTTTCTTTTATACTGGATGAAGCCAGATAAGATAAAAGAGGTTGTGCTAATAATCCAGATAAACTAGGTCTGATCCAAGTCTCCAAGACTGTAGGACTCTGGATATCAGTGAGAGCTGGATGACACTGAAGCCACTGTGAAGATTGCGCAAACCCTCACTGTGTTTCCCCCAATCCTTGGCATGAAATAGGGCTTTTCATAATATTTCACACTTTTTTTTTTTTTTTTACTGCTTTCTTTAAGCCTTAGCCTTGGCATTACGTCATGCTCAAAAATTGAACAGAAAATCACAGGGACACATGTAAGATTGAAATGACAGTCATAGTTACCTGAAACACCAGTCAAAGGGTTTTAATTTCATGCCACAAGAGGGAAACACATTTTAGCCCTGGCCTTCCCACCCTCAAACCCCCATATCGCCACTTGTAATTTTTTTTGATCCCAAGTGTATTCTCAGAGCAATGTATTCAAAGGGAAATGAATAATCACCAGCTTAAAAAAAGTCATTAATCCTCTTTAAGCATGCTTCTGCACGAATCTTAATTCTCATTTCAGACTTCTGTGAACTGAAGTTAAGTGTTTGATATAGTAGGTGCTACCTATTCTCTTCAACTAAACAACCTCCCACTACTGACGCGGGCAAAACATTTCATCAGCCAACAACATGCTCAGCCCTCATGAAGATATTTTTTGGGCTTGCCTGACACACAGTAAAATATCGAACATCAGCTGAAGCTTCTTGACTCCTATTAAACCCCATTTGTGGCAGAAGCAGTGAGGAAATTAATTCCCTGGCATCTTTATGACATGTATCTTAAGAGAGAATTGCACAGTTCCAATTTATATGGCATATCCTCTGCTCTGCTCACTTCTTCACAAACTAAAGTGTGGCTCGGATCAATAGCAAAAAAAAAGGATTAATAACTTTGCTAATAATCTGAATGACAGCAAATCAGTGACCTATAGGGAAACAGTTCTACAAGATCAGTGCATTTTCAAGTGAATGAATGTCCATTCACTAAATTTGCCACTCGGCAACTCTAGCAAGAAATGTGAGTAGCAGAGGGATACACTGTCTATGTGGTGGTGAAAAAGGAAATGACTAGCTGTGTCCATGCTTCTCAGTGCTGCAAAGCATGTGGAAGAAGAAGGAGCTCTAACAAGCAGGTGGCAGAAAACACACAATACCATTTCTTTTTCTAATCCCTTTTTTAATTCCCAGTTTCTTGGAGGGGATCTAGAAAGAGCGCATGCAGCATACAGAAGTAATTTTGTGATATTTTGTGACTTTTTATTGTTCTCATAAATAGAGAATGGAAACATACCACTCTGTTGAGGTGGGCTTCCATAGATCAGACACAAGAGGAAGTCTATAGAGGTTTTTTAACAGTGCCTCATAAACAGGCCCCAGTGTTGTGCTCTCAGTTCTATTTATGATCTCACACCCTAAGCACACAGATACAAGAGAAGAGCATGACAGAGTAAGTATCAGGGCAGCACAGACATTTGACACGGGTACCCCAGGCATACACGGGATCATGTCTTTGCTTGCGAAGAGGACTTTAAGACTAGATAGAAAAGCTGAGTGTGGAGTGAGGGGACTTATCCTAAAGAGCTTGGGCACTTCAGTAACTGATGTTTTGGGACTCAGAACTGAATACTGGTGATTGCTTTTAGACTTTTAAGCTTTCGGGTCACTTTGAACAAGCTTCCTTTAAGTGTGTGCTATTGAAGACATTCCCAAAAGTCCCAGAGGCCTGACACCATCCCCTCGATGGAATCACATTACAAGGAAAACTTGAGTCATCCAAGAAACATTATCTAATAACAAAGCCATCTCTGTAAGTCCCAGCGGACCACAATGTAGGAGGCTGTGAATCACTGAAGACGTGGGAAAATGGCAGCAAGAGAAAATAAAGAAGACCAGCTTGCAGCAGATAAACAGGTGGAACCTTGCTAAATCCTTCTGCAAGCAGTTGTCAGAACCTGATCCCTGCCTGGAAACTTGCTGCTCCTTTCTTTCAGTAGCTAATGTCTGATACTAACCATCTTATAATGAATTCCAGAGTAATTATTGCAATAATAAGCTTGTGAATCCAGCCTGGTCCAGCCAGTAGAGATGAAAGCAACCTCACAAAGCAGCAAGGACTGAAAAGCTGAAACAGAGAACCCGAGTGGAACAAACTGCCAAACTTCAGCTAAACTTTGTGTGATATCATTATACCATTTCAATGATAAACATAAAAAACTCATGAGATTAACAAATTGAAAACTATCATTCATAATCTACCCTTTGAGCTCATTCATGTATTTATAAAGTTCTCATTACAATGATGCAACGAAGTGATTATCTTGAAAACAAGTCCCAAAACTGGTAATATGCCCAGGGAGTGTATGCTTTGTAATTCCAGAAGACTAAGAGAAAGTATGTTTTTATACTCAGAGTTTATTTTTTAGTGCTGGTCTGTCACAGATGAACAAAACGTGCAAAATCGCTATGGGATGGGAACATAAGGTCCAAGAGCACAGGCACAGTAATACCACAGGATTCCTTGGTAAGCTGAAACATTATTCAAAAGGTGAAATAAACCAAAAAAACAAGAAAGCAATAGCAGTATTTTCTTCTCCAATCTGAGGTTTCTAAGTTGAGAAGAAAGCTAATATTCTACATATCTATATGACATTTAGGGACAAGGTTTAGTGGTGAGCTTGGCAGCGTTAGGTTTACAGTTGGAGCTGATGATCCTAAAGGTCTTTCCCAACCTAAACGAATCTGTGATTCTTTAAATTGTTAATAGTAGGAAAGCTTTGTCCATTAAAAATCTATCATTTAAACTACTCTCCCCTAGCTAGGATAAAATAACACCAGGGAATGGAGTTCTGGAGTCAGAAGGCTGAATTTTAATAAATCTGGGAAAAGCCATAACAATTCTATAGCAGAAAAATTAGGAAGTCAGGTTCAGCTAAAGAACAGCGCAGTAGCTGATACCAAAGCAAGGATGAAATCCTCTTCTGTATGATATTTTCTTTGCAGATTTGGCATCATCTCCACTTTTTATCCTTTTTGCAAGATTGGTAAAGTAAATACAGTTCACCCGTGATAGTTTAGAAAGCACAGATGTATAGTTCAGTCAGCTGCTCTTGTCTAACAGTTCTGATCCCCTCTATCCTTTAAAATTAGGCCTCTTGAAATCATAAGGGTAAGTGCCTTAATACTTTCTGACATCAAACAAAAGTCAGTAAGAAACGAATTGTATTAGAATTTGATCCAAAGCCAACTCTAGTCCCTTTGATCTCTCCATTGGATTTCAGTCTGCCTTGGTATAAGCCCACAGAAAACATGCAAAGTAAACGTTGATGCTCTTTGTGGTTATTGCATAATGTTGTGAGGCTCTTTGCAAATGATTTTCTCTTTCTATGTCTCACTCCATGGCCTCTGCCCATTAAAAACAGAAGCATTATCAAAGTAACAATCAAGGTGCCAGATAAAGAATACGAATCTGCATGCAGTATCTGATTGTGGAAAGCAGCCACGTACACAAAGGATCAGCTAGAATTCTACAAAAACATGTAAAAAATTAAGTCAACACCATCATGTTCTAAACCACAAGAGAAAAATATTAAAAAAATGTGTATACAAGGTCTGACACAAACCCCCTGAGACTAACCCTGTAGCTCAGAAACCAAGTATGGGAGGAGAGAAACAAAGTGATGGTTATAGAACATGTTCTAACCCGTCACAGTGAGACAAGGCTCAACTCGATCACTTCGCTCAATCGAATCCAATGAGTGGATGAGTTTTCAAATACAGATGTTTTCTTACCCTTGTGCAAGAGTGAACAGCGACACCAACTTTCTTGTGAAACTGAAGAAATCCCTGATGGAAACTTTCCAGTTATTGACTGAGGCTTACAGTGAAGAGATCACAAAGATCAGTCGGTGCTCAAAGAAACCCATTTTTTGTCAGTAGACGTCAAAGAAAAAATCAACGGAGAATTTCAACAGCCTTTCAGAAGACAATCTGCGGAATTGCTTTGAATGTTGGTAGCATCATTTGCAGCTGTGTGTCAACTCAGAAGGGAACTATTTTGAAGGTGTTCATAGTAGATTTTTTTAATTTGTTAAATAAAAATATTTACAGGCACAGTCTCATTTTTGCGTGTCGGATCTCATATGCAGAGGTACATGTGTGCTTACCAGTGCAGGCAGCATCCCTGGAGGTCAACAATTTTGTGTCTGTGCTTGCATAACTACCCAAGAATCTTGCTTAAGTATGCTAACATGTCTGTGTATTCAACACACATGGAAAGTGCAAATTGTAAACATTTACTAGGAGGCAGTAGAAAGACAGGCCAGTTTCCTGCATTCTGGGGCAAGAAATAAAGAGGGGAAGAAGTATTGACAAACTTCCCTATGGGCTAGAAAGGTCAAGGCTTACAGGAAGGGTGAACAGCATGCAGAGAAAAAAGTAACCTCATTAACTCCTCCCATTTCTTGCAGCACTTGGTATCTGTCATCTTAGATTAGCATGAAAATTTTTAGTTGTCTAGATCATAGCTTAAGTTCAAAATACTGTTTTTCTTGATTTCTGCTGAAATAGATCCAGCATGTTGAGAAACCATTTCTGCTTTTTTTTTTCCCAAGCTACTAAATTATGGATGTGGTTTTCATCACCGGGAAGCCCAGCAGCCCAAAGGTCAGGGAAGGATTAGCTCAGAGCATCATGGTAGAAGTTCAGATCCTCCCATCCTGCCTGGGAGGAGAGGGGTCCCATCCAGAAATCAGAGGAGCCCACAAGAACTGATGGGGAACCAGCAAAAAGAATGGGTGAGTCAATACTAGCAATAAGAAAGGTGTGTTTTAGTCCAGAAGTGAACAATAACTGTAGCAAGGTGGGTGCTGTTTTTTTCTCATAAGTAACAAGTGATAGGACAAGAGGAAAAGGCCTCAAGTTGTGCCAGGAGAGGTTTAGATTGGATATTAGAAAAAATATCTTTCCGGAAAGAGCAGTGAAGCATTGGAACAGCCTGCCCAGGGAAGTGGTGGAGTCATCATCCCTGGAGATGTTCAAAAAGCATATAGACATGGCACTTCAGGACATGGTTTAGTAGGAATGGTGGTGCTGGGCTGATGGTGGACTCAATGATCTTAGAGGTCTTCTCCAACCTCAATAATTCTACGGAAATATAAAAAACATAATAAAGAAGAAAGCCAGCCTACTGAGGGAAGGATTCCCTGCTTTTGCAACAATTATGTTCTCCTGCTTCAGAAACAGAAGCACCACAGCAAATTTCAGTGCTTTTCAGGCCTCACATCATCCTAACATATGTGTACAGGTAAGTCTACTCTCACCATTGTATGATTGTAGGAGGGGGGCCCACACAGCCATTAAGACCTCTGCATTGATGAAGGCCAAGTAGACCTGACACACACTATATTTTACCCCCTCTCATGAAGTTTTTCACATCATCAGCTCCTGCTCCAACTCCTATCCACCCGAATGTGGAATGACAACTCTGTTCTTTGGTCTCATACTGCTGTTCCACTGGTGATGGGGCAATTCTTTATTTTCTGGATGCTGATGACAGGCAACATGTTCATATGAAGATGGCAGCATACAACCAGGTTCCCTGGCTGGTGTGTGTACAACTACACAATTGCTGACATTTTTCACATTCTATGGGGAAGACTGGTGTGAGGAGAAGCCCCTCAAATACCAGACTTAAAGTTGGTATAAATTTTAGCAACTATTAGAGCTGCAAAACAGTTCACAGAAGCCAAAGGGATATGTGCCCCCAAGCAATCAGCATGGTGGGAAAGGTGGAAAAGTAGAGGACTTTTAATGCAATCATAGGCACAACTGCAATTGTTCAAACACTGTCTCTCCCTCCAGAGAACACTGAGCTCATCAAGGATTAGTCACCCATATGCAGTCTAGGGCAAGTCTGCACACATGTTGAAATGTAATCAAACCTTTCCCCAACTATCTGCCTGCTACAGAAAGGCGTGCACTGATCCTGAAAGGATAAGCAAGTTAGTTCTGGAACAAATCAAATTTGAAGAAATCTTCTAAATGGAGGGAAAGTAAACACATGCACACACACACATCTATCTGGGACAAAGGGGATTTCTTAGATGTCTCCATTTGTGGTTGCAGAAGAAGAAGATGACTGCTATTCAATTCCACTGCTATTTATACTCAGCCCTTGCATCTCGAGAGAAAAAAGCAAGAACTGCTTCAGAACAAAACTGAAGTTCCTCCGGCACGGCCCTGCCAGTCCCAGTCCCTTAGCAAACGCTTTGCGCAATCATTCTGAACTTCCCTCTTGCTCACTGGTACTAACATATGTTTCTTCGCACTTGCGTGGGTGAGCCTGCTCCTAACAGCATTATCTGTCACCAGCCCTTTTATGATGCTTCATTCCACGGCTCCCTGGTGCACGCTCTTTGTCTGCTTTCCATCATCACTGTACAGCACACAGCAATTACTTTGGCTGCTCCCTTCACTTTAAGCTGTTCCTTCCTTTTGTGCATGGGCTGGGGGGCATTTCTTTTTTTTCAATTATGAGGTTTTGTTTACAGTATCAGGTTTTGGAATGAAGACTTATAGCAGAACCTATAATTATAGCAGTCCCAATAAACATTATGCACTGTCATTTACAGCTGCAATGCAGTGTTACAGCTATATGCCAGCATAACATCTCCAGTATGTCGGGTATGTCGGCCTAACTATGCATCAATGCACTTCAAGCAAATCAGATCTCACAAAAGCTACTACTGCTGAATTGCAGCTCTCTTGAAGGAATCTTTGGTATTTTCTCTCTTCAGTACTGAAAAATACCATCCAGGAGGTCAGGCAAAAGAAACTCAAGCAAGCAGGAAAGGAGTGGGCACTAAATAATTACTTTTTTCAGAACAAAACCACGTTCAGTTGCACTCCCCCAGCCCTAAACTATCAGCATAACACAAGCATTTCGCTGCCCATTTTGATGAGCACACTGTGCAATATCTGGGGTAAATATGCAGAAATACACACTATGTCGTTTTCCCCTCCCCACTGTAGACTTGCATCTGCTTAGCCTGTTTGAGCACCAAGCCTCCAACGGTGAGAACACCTGCACTGAAGCCCTAAAGTCAAGCTGCTGTTTTAAGCTGGAATGATCTTGTCCCATGAACCACCTCTGTGAATGAGAACAGGTTAGCTCAAGCAATACAGTCTCTTGTCAGCCTGTGCTTCGCTGTGCCCGCAGCACAAATACAGCTTCACCTGGAGAAGCAAGCCTGCTTCTCTGCAACCTGGGTGGGTAAGGGAGAAGTGTGGAGTAAAGCATTTTTTCCTATTACGTAGGCTTTAAATATTAAAGGCTGAAAATGGAGGGAGAGTAGAGACAATTTAAGATGAAAAACTGGAAAAGGTTGCAATCCCAAGCACAATTACGGGCTGGGTGGAGAATGGATAGAGAGTAGCCTTGAAGAGAAGGACTTGAGGGTGCTGGTGGATGAAAAGCTCCACACAACCTGACAATGTGCGCTTGCAGCTCAAAGTCAAAAGAAGTGTGATCAGCAGGTCAAGAGAGGTGATTCTGCCCCTCTAGACTGCTCTCATGAGACCTCACCTGGAGTGCTGCATGCAGTTCTGGAGTGCCCGGCACAGGAAGGACAGGGATCTGTTAGAGCAAATCCAGACGAGGGCCACAAAGATGATCAAAGGGCTGAAGCGCCTCCCATACGAGGACAGAGAGAGAGCTGAGGTTGTTCAGCCTAGAGAAGAGAAAGGTCCGGGAAGACCCTATAGTGGCCTTTCAGTACTTAAGGGGGCCTAGGGTAGAATGAGGGGTAACAGTTTTATGCTGAAAGAGGGGAGATTTAGATATTAGGAAGAAACTTTTCTTACTGTGAGGGTACTGAGGCACTGGAACAGGTTGCCCAGAGAAGTTGTGGATGTCCCATCCCTGCAGGTGTTCAAGGCCAGACTGGACGAGTCTTTGAGCAATCTGGTCTTGTGGAAGGCGTCCCTGCCCATGGCATGGGTTTGGAACTTTAGGACCTTTAAGATCCCTTCCAGTCCGAACCTTTCTATGATTCTGTGATTCAGGTAAAACAGAGGAGGAAAGGAGAAGAAGGTGGAGTAGGAGACCAAGTGCAAACAGCCATAGGGCATGAAGGCAGTGCAGAAGAACAAAGCACAGGACAAGCAGGATTCCTGGAAACTCAACCAGCTTGCCTGAAAGTGATGCCAGACTGCAGAGAACTGCACTAGAAAACACACAAGAGAAATTCATTCATCTGAGTTGCCATAAAAGTATTTTCATTGAAGTAACAGAAAATATAACAAAGAATTCATATTCTACTAATGCTGAGGAAAGCAGCCTCCTCCTTCCAACAGTAACTGAAGTAGTTCCTGGCACTGCATTATATAAGTGGACTTCTCCATTCTTATAGTTTTAAAATCATTCACAAGCACCTATGAATTGATTTGATGTAAACCAGAATTGCAACCTGTTCCCTTTTCTTGTTTCATTTCTAAAGAATGATCAGAGTTCACTTCATTAGCATGAAGTGCTACGAAAAACTAGCATAAAGTAGGAAAACACCTAGGGTTCTTATTTCCCTCACCACAGGATCACACAACTCATCAAGCAGGGTATTATTTCCCATTAATCCAAGACTGGATTGAAATACTGTTGTTACAAATGGTCCACAAAATTTCAGAACGGTGGCCAGGGAGACGGAAGACTTTCTGGCAAGTAATAAGGCAATAAGTGCAACAAGGCAAATAGTGCAACAAGTCTCAAAAAAACATGCGATATTGCCATCAAAGGCCCACGACTGTTAATCCAACACTCACCACATGGCTAAGGACTGAGCCAAGACTGCTGACTTTTCAAAGACGTTCAGACTTCTCCCTTTTGCAGAGGTTACACTGAAGAGCATCAGAAAGCTGACAACATACGTGTGCGCTATACACTGCATCAGAAATGTCAGCTAAAAAGAAACGACACAATTTCTCTTAAATCACCCTTAATTTCATATCAGAAAGATTTCCCAGAGACAAGCCAGAGAAACAGCACATCTTATCAGTTACCTGTTAGCACAAGGAACAACTGCATGCCTTATTAACACAGAACGTCGAATGCTGATAATGTTTGTGTGCACTGCTGTATTAGGAAGTTATAAAAGTAACTGGATTAGAGCTTTCTATGGCACTCAGCCATTTCTAGTGAACAGTCATTCAACCCTTCCTCTTCTCTTCACGTAGAACTCTGTGCTGAGCCCAAGCCAGTTGACAGGAGCCATACCTATGTTGCAGAACTGCCATTCTATCAATCTTCACAGTTCCCCGTCTTCAGTGTAGACAGGTTATGGCAGCACAAGGTCGGGCCAACACTGATGCAAAACCAAGTAACACGGAGTATTTCACTTTTCACTGAGCCATAACCTGATAGTATTTTCAGGAAGAAAGCAGCCACAAACACCAGCACCCTTTTGTTAAGGCCTCAACACCCACCTTCCCTCCTGCAATGCTGATTCTTGGATTTACTTCTGATTAAACAGACTGTACACCAACAAAGGGTTAGGTTTCATTTTTACAAAATTAGCTATGCATGTTCAAATTAAAATAAACATCCTAATTCTCCAAAGAAAAAACCATCAGATGCTTGTTTCGTGATCTCAGGAGCCTGTTCTCTCTGCCTGCCTGCTGGTGCCCTTGCTTGTGATTCTTTATGGCTGTATTATCATCATCACCATCTATGGATTTAGTATTCCAAACATGCCAGCTGCCCACAACTGAAGGGCTTCTTTGCATTACAAATTATAATTGCTCTGCATGCACTACTGGTTCTATGACATAAAAAGGAACAACAAAAAAAACCCCATGAAGCTTATTTTAACTTGACAGAGTTGAACCCAGGTGAAAAGCTAAGTCAGTAACCCATAGAACCCACTAATTAATTACTATATAGATGTATGTATCCAATCTAATGGAGATCGAATTAAAAAGACAAAAAAAAAAAAAAAGAGTAACCCATTTTTCACTACCACAGTTTCAATTACAGCTGGGAGAATAATCCCAGTTAACATATTCTCTGTGGTTTGGCTCACATCCAAAAAAATTAATCTTGAGAAGAAGCTGAGAAGCAAAATTTGGCTTGAAAATTGGAGCAAGAACACCTTTTGAAGTCTTTCCTCAAAAAACAAAACAAAACAAAACACCACCAACAAAGAACCACCAAGAACCACCACCAAAACCACAGTTCTCCCCTTTTGAAGATTATCAGTGTTTTCTAGAGTAAGGCATTGAGATTAACAATTTTTATCCCTCCATTCCTTTGTTAAGATGGACCAAGTTAGCATTAATTTGTAAAACTTCGTAATACTTCATGCACAAGTGCCATATTATGTCAAACTGAATTACAAACCTTCACTTAAGAAAATGGAAGAACACTTCTTACCTGTTACTGTTTCCTCACAACCATGGACACCTACTGCCAAAGATAATCTGTCAATTTAGAGAGTCTTCTTTTCTTTTTACACCCCCTCAACATTTAATAGTACAACATATGAAAGAAAATGCCAAGAAAAATTTGTCTGTGAATGGTTATATACCACTTCTCTTAGTCACCTTCTGAAATACCTACAGATACTTCAGATATTTATAAGAACAACAGAGGAGACAAAAATCTACTTTACAACACACCCTCCTCCCCCCTGAAAAAAAGCAAGAAAGGCTTGAGTTTGAAAATATAAAAGTAACACGTGGTTCCATAGGCATGCAGAGGACCAGAAAATGTTATAATTTTAAATATATTATATAGAGGTTATATTTCATGGAAAGTCAAATGCAGGCTCAAAACATTGTTTGTCGGGTTTTCCAACAAACTATAACAATATTCAACAACTATAGATAAGAATATCCAGCTAAAATAGAGAAAAAGACAATCTATTTGCTTTTGCAATACAGAAGCAAAAAACCATACACATATTAAGCACTGTTTTCATATACTAAAGCTGGTGCACACTTAGGCTGCAATTGCATTATGTGTTCTAGAACAGTATTGCACAACTGATTTACTTGTTAGTTACAAGCCTATTCCACCTAGGAACAACTAGTGAAATAGAGCAGCATCTACCTGCATACTCCTTTTACCCTGAAGCCTTTTATTCATGTGGTCCAAGTGATCTAAAATACTCTTCAGGACTGTTCATACTGCACTCTTGTTGGTTTACACTTTCCCGCTGAATTTTTGGAGTACTGAAGAGAAAGCAACACAAAGATTCACAGCTCCTCATACATGTCAGAAGCCGAGAGTTACTTGAGCAATGCACCTTTCACAGCTTATTATAAATACGTTAACGACTTTCCACTTAAAAATGAGTCATTCCATCCCACTGGAGTTAGAAAACAGAACACTCATCAGATTCTGGAGGCTGCACAGGTTTCGTTCACCCCTAACTTAATGAATTAAACTAGTTTAATATCAAGAAGGAACAAAAGCCCTTATAGTTACTTAGTAGCTTCTGCCAAGTAAATTGCCAGACCTAATCCAAAAGAAGCGTGATCCCTTTCCCAGTTTTTGATTTATAACTTACGCATAATCCAACTCATTTTTGTAAGTAAAACTGTATAACTTCATATTATAATAAAAATTATTGTTCCAAATGTAGAAGATCTTTATTTCCGCTGAAACCATTAAACCAGGCAGCAAGCTTTAGAGCACAGGAGAGCTACAATAAAGGCTTGGAAGAACAGCTGTAAACTTTTAAGGGTTTCATATAAATTTATGAGACAAAAATATCTGAATAGAGAACACTAAACAGAACAATTGAAGAGTGGGACCTTACAGTCCATTCATACAGTCCATATTCATGTTAATTACCCAACCACACATCTTCAGTGACTCTCCTCCATTCCCTAAAAGCAAAGGCTAAGCAAACCCTTTGCTTTTATGACACAGTATAAAGATGTGAGTTTAGCTGGCATGTTCTTGGTTCACTCTCAGCTTAAGCCTTCAACAATTTGTCCCCACCTTATGTGTGGCTACCCTCGCTACTGACTCAGATCAGCCGTGGCTGTCTGGTACCCAACCATGCAGTATTTTGCTGACAGATGTTTCAAGCCAGCTAAAAGCTGCACAGCTGTATTAAGTTTCTGCAGTACTTCTATGCAAGACTTTCGGGCTGAGACTCAGCACCATGACATGGGTTCACACTTTTTCAAACTGGATCTGGCTGCCTGGCTTGGGACCTGTGCAGAAGCTTGTGTGTATTAATCTACGAACTAGTATAAACCTTGAAGTTGGCCAATGTTTTTGGCAAAATACCAGCATGAGAAACAGTAGTATGGGAGCGTAGGTGCTTGGGCAAGGAGCAGCAGCTCCCAGTTGGCACAGGGATATACACCAGTCTGAAACGGCTGGCAGAACACTAGCGATAGACAGGTCCTCCTTTCCACCCCTTGGAATCTTCTCATATATGTGTATGTTCAGAACACCAACAGCATAAAAGCCAGGATGAAGGACTGCACTGCAGATATTTCTGAAGAAAAGCAACTACGATGTTTTTTCAGTTTAACATCCTCAGGAAAGTAGTGCTAAGGAGCTACTGTGATGCCTAAGTTCAGAAGTGACAGGATTTGGACCATCTTTTTATGCCTGCTCAAGCCAGGGCTATTTGGTGATACCACAGACAGTTGAGATAACTGGAAGAGGAAGCTCATCAACAAGCTCCTGGAGCCAAGTGTGAAAACCTGATTCTCAAATTCCTGCCATTGCAAGGAAAGTACAACAACTGCTACAGATTCAGACAACTCATTCACATTCCTGTGTAAACACCAGCATGATAAGAAAATATTAACTGCTATACAGGAATAGCACTTAAGAGGGCAACTTATGCACATATATAAACCAGATATTACGGGAAAAGACAGGCTGAATACCATAAATAAAAATCATCACTCCTACTCTATCAGAAATTATCTGAGCCTTTAATTAAACTGCAGCTGAAGAAACTCAGGTCATTGCAATTCTTCTCATTTTAAAAAAAATCTTTACACCTCTAACCCCAAGCTGTGACAAAGAGCTGTCAAAAAATACAGGTGAGGCTTTATCAAAAGGTAGAAAAGTATGTAAAAACCAGAAAAATAAAATTCATGTTTATTGCCTCTTTATTAAGCAGTTAGTACTGAAGATTGTTAATACTTAGGCCCAATCCAGCAAATTAAGTCAAAAAGGCAGCAAAACTGGCAGAAATTTATCTCAATTAGTAAAGACAGGGACAACTGAAGAACTATTAATGAGACTGTTGAACAGAAAGCCTGTTGATTAAATACAGCACGGGCAAGACGAAGATGAGGCTTGTTTCAAAAATATAACTTGACCTGGTCCTTCACAGTGATGGGTTGTAAATTATCTAACTGCTTCCAAAAAAAAAAAATAAATAAACCAATTCCAACCTCAGTGCACAGAAGCTGTTTGCAGAGGATGAGGTGTGTTTTGGTTTGCTTTGGTTTTTTTTAAAAAAGGTATGATAAATCCAATAAAATATAAAGCATGTGGTTAAAACTTCACTTAGACATCTATTTGATTTAGTTGTATGCTATTAAGACTAGAAAGGGGTTAGGAACTAACAGACCTTGGAAAAAGGGACATGGAAAAAAAGTAAAAAGAAACGATTGAAGAGGCATAGAAAGGCTCCTGGAACAGGAAACACAGGGAACATTTCAGAAAATGAACAAAGGGCATGAAAGAGTAATTGCAGTAATCAGTTTACTGAAAAGGAAAAACATTCCCATATATCATTTTTCCAAATACTACAACAAGTCAATGAGACTGAAAAGCAATTCACTCAGACCTGAAAATGCTCACACAACATATATTTAACTTTCTCAACATCACTGCCATACTTGGTACCTGCTTAGATTCTTCTAAAGACAGAACGAGGTATTATAAGGCAAAAACCTACATTCTCTGCAGAATTCACTTATCAAATTCTAAGAAGCAGCCCACTGTGGAGTCCTTCTGTAGGTAGGCTGTAAACAACCAGTACTTCTCATTAATGTCCTAAGGAAAGCTTCTGCATCCTTTTAAAAGACAGGAATAGGTAGGTGGTCTTCAGTATAATGCATGACCTTTCTGAATTACTCTAAATCACCGCTTTCCTTCACTAAGCTGGACCAAGCCGATGTGTCACTGCCCCATTTTTAGGTAAAGCACATACGGAAAAATACAGTTGTTAATTCAAACACAGCTGTCAATTCCGATAACCATATAGAAATAAGATTTCGAGAGTGGTGTGAAAATAATACGTGTAGAACTCCAAAAACTGTACTTGTCTCTTGGGTCTGAGCAAGACAGCAATTCATGAGCAGACGTACCAGTGCAGTCTCCTGGCAGTGGTCTGATTTACACCAGTCTCCTGGCAGTGGTCTGATTTACACCAAAGCAAGTCAGAGAGTGCTACCGTCCGCTTTGCCAGCACTGAAGTTATGCACTGAGATAGTTGTGCTACCACTGGCTGCAATACAGAATAGGCAAGGAACATATTTCAATAGCAAAAAGGTACCAGGAAATGTCTCCACATTGCAGTTTTCAACAAAAGCTCCGAATGGACTTACTTATTACAGAAACAAGCAACATGGAGCTCATTAGACATTGGCTCATATCAAAACTGTCCTCTGCAGTCACAGAATTTTTCTTTTTAGGCCACACAAATTCCAAGACAAACAAATTCATTATTCACTCTACTTCACCTTGCTAAAGCAACACCAGGACTACCACCCAAGGATAAATCCAGTACTCCATCATGACATAATACCTTTTTTATTACAATATCCAAAAAACTGAGTATGCAAGATTTTGAGATCTCAAGATCCCTTCTTCAATCTGAGGAATGTGCCATCTAAAGACTGTATATTTAAACCATAAAGGAGTTTAAATGTAAAGAAAAGAGAAAAATGCATTTTCTTCATAAACATTCTGTGTGTCTCTTCCTACCAACCACATCATCCTCTGTAAAACCCGAAGATTTCTTTCTGTAAAGCAAATATATATATAGTGTTGGTAGCCTGCCCCACCCCATCCCAAGATCAGTTTTTATTAATCTTCGGTATTAGTGTCAACAATCAGCTACAGATACATATTACTTTGAGAATTAAATACATAATCGTTTAATTCAAACAAGCAGAAGGGCAAGAGGAAAAAGCATTATGTGGATGGCACATTTGGTTGTAGATTACCAAAACATTCAGCCTTTACAATTCAATGATTCTTTCTCTATTAATCAACTTTACATAAAATTTCTCTTTGTTGCAATTACAGACCAAAATACACTAGATAGATTTCTTTTACTACAATCTTACCATAGTAGTTTAAGAAGTACTATTACAAAATGCTTTTAATTAGTGTACTCTTTACAAAGAGTCAGAGAGGCAATGTAATAGCAGAGTACAGTGTAAAGAGTGCTTCTAGGAACTAGGAATTTTTGTAATATACTACTTGGTAAGCGATATAGCTACAGAACTCACAGCCACAACTGTTATGTCTACTCTCTCACTCAAGTAGCTGCAGCTTCAGTGCATTCAAACTGTGCCCGATGTCTCTGAACAGAGAGTTCTGCCTGCGTGAGCAATCTGAACAGATTAACACTGGTTTGAATTGAAAACGCCCCTCCTTGATGTGAGCTAACTATGTAAACGTACACAGGAGAGGGGAGTTTTGAACTCAGCCAGGAAGGTGAGTGCTCGCCACGGCCACCCAAGGGAAACTCTCAACCTGAAAGGAGTTGGTCAGAGATTAACAGAACTGGAACACAAAAAGAGGCAAACAAAAAAAAAAAAAAAAAGGACAAACAGCAACTGACAGAGCAAACACTTTAGAAAGAGCCTATTCCTTAAGCCTGCTTCAGATATTGCTCTGCTCTATAAAAGTGAATTTAGGACCTAAGGCTTGTAAGTTATAAGAGGCCTAGGAGGCCAAGTCCATCTTCAACGTCACTGAAGTGCTTTCACAAGATATAGCTTTTCTCCGTGTTCACTGGTGAAGATGGGAGCCTTTTTGTAGTGTTCCACCAACTCATCCATAGTATTAAAGCGACGCTGCCCAATACAATAGACATTGTCCACGAGCTGCACCTTGAAATGTTTGTTCTTCCCCGATGCCTTTAGAGATACTGAGAAGTCACTGGGCTGTTGAGAAGAAAAAAAATAATTACATAAGAGTGAACAAAACGAAGGCATAATTTTGTGGTTTCAGGAACAAACTGTGTCACACAGTTGACGGTAATTTATGCTAGTCTTTGTTCCACAGCTCGGTGCTTTAGCTACTTAAGAAACCCAATAGCTTATTATTCAATAAATAATTGCCATCATTATTAACATGCACAGTTAAGTCAGTTAAGTGAAAGCTCCCCAGATGCACAGTCTGAAGTTGCCAATTACATGACTAAATTGCAAATATTATCTTAGTTACTCAATCTAGAAGCACGAGAATGTCAAGGAGAAGGGAAAAACTTTCATCATGTATGGCTTCCTTGCTGGAGAGCCCTGGAGAAAGCAATTATTGCAACATTGCTTGAACGAGATGAAGAGAACACCCCATATCGCTTTTTTTTAGAGACATGACCACTAGAGGGCCGTTCATGCTTTGCATTGCTAAAGACAAAAACATATTCACCTTTTATCTTCATTACCATATGTATGGGGAATAATTTTTCCTATTAAATACACCTTTCTTTGTAAAAATAAAAATAAATAAATCAAGCTATAGGATAAAAACAAATCTCACCAAACCACCATGTAAAGAAGACAAAATTTAAGCATTATTTATGTTATTCAGGACAATAATTTCACATGATAAATCTCTTCATCTTGGCAATCAGTTGCTTTAATGAACAGAGCTGTCAACCAGCCAAGATGAGACCATTCTGCTTTCTGCATCACATGCCAGTGCAAGGGTGTAGGGTACACTGTCCCTTGCTTCCAGCTGAACTCCATCTCTAGCCATTGACCACTGCTGTCTGGCTGCAGAGATGGGAGCACGGGCTTTGCCCAGTGAAAGGTGGCTGGAGGCAGGTGTCGCCAGCTATCAGGAAACCAGCATAATAAAAAAATAAAAATGTACACACTGGATTTTGCAGCAATGAAGTAACATCTGACATGACACTGGAGGTACTACTGCAGGGTGTCTGCACACTGGAGGCATGGCTTCATGCAGAAACAAGAGACAATTTCAGACACAGTCTTTCTACGGTCCCTCTGTCCTCTCCACACGGCACAGTGCTTCTTTGGTCAAGCCAGTGCTGCAAACCTTAACATGTCCAGGCTAAACAAAATCCGCAATCTGGTTCCTAACACTGCCTTACAAACACCCCTGAGGGCAGATGGGGCACAGCAGAGTATCGAGCAGGGCGGGAGTGGGAGCTATAACCAGACTTTGATTCATGAAACCACAGCCCCTGGAGTCTTCAACACTGTGTTTGGGGGGTATCAGGAACACACTCGAGTTCATAAACCCATGTAAGCTGAAGGGCAGCATTTTCTCAGGCATGCTGTCTCTTTTTCCTGCAATATGGTATGGGTTTCTGATCCACACATCCTGCCTATTCCAAAATCCCATCCCTTCCATCTCCCTCTCACCTATTTTAGAACTGATGCCTTCTTTGCCTTCCCTTCCTACTTCATCTGCCCTGCCCAGAGCAAACAAAGCCCCTGATGTGGATCTGGCTGTGGCCCAACTTCACAGGCTTACACCTTGGCTTCGGGCAGCAGCTCTTCCCCTCCCACACAGCTCAAGCCAGCAGGTAGTTCCCCATATATCTGGACTAACACCCTTCTAGCTCAAGCCACCACATTCCAGATCCAGAAGCACCACTTCTTTAACAGTCACTTTACACAACACTCAGAGAAGAATTACTTCTTTCATCTACAACCTGGTGCCACCAGGCCTTGACTAAGTGCACGTTCCATCAGGAAGGCTGTTTCAGGCATTGAGTTGCTCCAAATCCACTGTCTCAAAAAACATGCAACACCCCCCTGTGATTGCCAAGAGGAGAGGACTAGGGAGGGGAGAGGGATGGAAAAAAAAGTCTAATAGCATATCTTTGGGGTTTTCAGTGCTCCACCCAAGATACATTTCGTGCCCTGTCATCCATTCCAGTTTGAAAGCTGCTATTTTAAGCCAGCTACTCTGATACTAAACTCCTGCCTCAGAAGTAACACAAACAAGCTGGTGCAGAGCTCACACCACAACTGACCTGTTTTCAACACCTGCCTCTACTAGGTTAAAGCTAATCTGGTTGTACCAACACTGTGCTGTGGTTAAGACCCCAAATGCAGGGTAGAAAAACCCTGTGGCAGCCATAACCATGAAAGCCTAGGATCTGTTGCCATGATCATCTCCATGACCATCAGCAGCCATTAAACAATAACAAACCACAGTCCTGCACAAATCTCTGCAGCACCTCCAGGACCACAGGCTCATGGAAGACAGATTTAGGGCACGAGCTCCGGGCAGTGTGCTGATCATTCTGCTCTAAATGTAGGCTACCAGGCAGGTACATAGGATCTCTTCAAGGACTGCATGGAGGGGAACACTTACTAGCTGCTTAGGAGTCAAAACCCCAAAATTAAGTCTTGCTATGTTCTTGTGCTTCCATGGGTGATCCCTACACCAAATGTAAACCAGTATCCAAAGGGCTCTCATATAAAATAGAAGAACTTACAAACGGGAAGTTCATAATCTGAACCAAACATGGCTTTTTTTGTTGTTGTTTTGTTTTTTTTTTGTTTTAGGAACAGGAAAAGTTATTATGAAAAAAGTTTAAAAGTAACTGAAATAATCACTCTGCACTCAACAAAGTTTTAGTATTTTCTGACAACGCACACTTGTTTTCAGCCTGTAAAAATTATACGTCTTCCACCTCTGATCTACTGTCCTATGTTCTAGGCACTGGCCAGACTTACCTCTTCATGAGGTGATCTACACAATACACTAAATACTTTTCCTCTCATTTTAATTACAACTTTAATGAATGAACATTCTCCTGAACTATTGCCTATTCTTTCCAGCCTTGGAGCAGCTAATTAGTTTGATGCATAAATAGAAGACATTATTATTGCTTATTTTCTTCAGAATATGTTACAAAGTTTATTCTTTTCATGATTTGATTCAATTAAAAGAAAATAGCGGAAAGGCTGATCTAACTCTTCTGAGAGCCATCATCCGGTGCAAAGAGATGGAAGAGCTCAAACAGCTGTTGCAAAAATGCTGAAACCCTTTATTGGCCTCAGTGTAGTTACTTCTACAGGATACAAAGGCAAACAGCAAAAGCAACTGGACTTTCATTTGTTTCTATTTTGGTTCTTTTGCACTCTAATAAACATACAAAATGCTTAAAAAGGGTATTTTAAACAAACAAAAAAAATCTCTAGATAAACTACTGCTCTTAACATTACCATTTCAAAGTACTCTGGTTCCATGTAGCATGAATTGGTTCCCTGCTGTCCTCCTTGGGTTAGCTCCAATTCTGTTTATTTTATTTACTGTTTAAGCTATTTAGTTTCAACTGCTGGCCAATTTTTCTTCCTTCTCCCTCTTAATTTAATTGCTATATTTGGATGTTTGCACACTAACTTTTCCAGGAATAAAAGCCTCATATATGCCAAATAAAGGCACATCAGAAATAAGCTTTAATCCCTGAAATCTGTAGAGAGGTTGATGATTCTGCAACAGAATTATAAAGCACAGCTTCATGGCAGGGAACCTGTGAATATTTCTACACTGTCATAATTGGGAAGACCTAAACCTGAAGTTAAATCAATTCCTAAACCGGAAAATTGAGGATTAGCTGCTATGCATCTGCAGCTCTTCAGTCCAGGTGCAATTATTTCAGATTCCTTTAACTCTGTATGACTAAGATGACCTTAAGTTAGCTGGTGCTTCCAGCACATGGAATACAAAGTAGGAAGATGTTGCTTTAATTTTAAATCTTTGGTCAGGAACTTCACTGTCTTTTCAAAAACAGTGGAAAAGTTTATCATGAAGACAAATTATAAAGCAATGTTGGGAAAAATAACTCCCTCTGATCGTGTAACTTATATTTTTCCCCTTTCAACCCAATTCTACTTGGCAATGCCCTTCCTCCATGGAAAATATTCTCATGCACTGATTCTTCAGACTATTCTAAACCCTTAGAGCCCCCATTTGTGAGCGACCTGGAACTCCCCAGCTCCTTCCACTTCCATCCAAAGGTATTCCCCTCACTCTTCCTCCTACTCAATTACCTAGCAAAAAAAACCCAACCCATAGCTCAAAGGTCTAAGGTCAGGCTGGAGAGACCCATCTGGGAGGGTTAAAAATGCCTTTTTCTACCTCTTCCACCTCATTTTAGATAGAAGCAAACACCCTTCCTCTCAGTGTAATGTTCACTATGTTCCAAAATCAATGTTACACAGGTCATGAATTGGCATCCATCAGTCTTCAAATATAGCTCTAATAAGGTTTCTATTCTTCCATTTTAAATAAACCACTAGGATATTTCCTTAAGCCTATTTTTAAAGATAAACTTTGTCCTTCTCTATGCTGTACTCATCAATCACAGCATGTCACAGAACATGACAATGTTTCAGTTTTTGAAGTTGCCACATTTCACTGCTTCTATCCAACACTTGTAGGATTAAAACACCAGGAAAATATGGGACACTGAATGCTATAGATTAGCACCTCAAAGCATACAAACCCTCAACGTGTACCTCCTCCCACTGCTGGTCAAAGAGCACAGAAGCTAAATGCAATCTCAAAGGACAGACACAAATGCAGTCACACCTACAATCCTCAATATCACCTTAATACATCAACAACCACCAGTATCATCTTAATACTATACCCTGCAACCCCATTTAGGATCAGTTGCTATAACTTGACAGCTGTGACACTGTTGGCAGAACGTAGCCAGTACTTCCTATTGAATAATTGCTCCTGAAATCATCCAAAAAATCTCACAGCTCATTCATGTTAACGAACAGAATTGGTTTGAGAAAAACATCACCTTTTCTGCCTCATGCAAACACATTGCAGGACTGTGAATCAGTTTCACACCCACTAACAGTGTAGTACAAGGGGACAGCAAGTTCTGACAGAAGCTTCCTTTGAAGTCTAAGGGTGGATGCAGCAGAGGATCTGCTCAGAAGCTAGAGGTGTGGTGTGGCTGCCCTCCCACATCACCAGCCACAACATATTACTGCTTCCTGTTAGCTACAGCACTTGCAGGCACACTTGTTTCCCAGGGTGAATCTAAACATAAAAAACCCTCTTCCTTCCAAATTTGCCTCTCTGCCCAGTGGAATCTTACATCCTCAAAGCTTGATGATCACCTACCCAACCCAGGCCAATGGTGTCAGCCAAGACTTGTTTGCCTTAGCTTAGGTGCCACACAGACAGAATAAAAATCTGAGTGCTAAAGAGCCTGCAATTCAAAAAGGGTTAGAGGTGGCTGTACGAAGACTGCATAGAGTAAATCCATATTACTTGTTCAAGAGTGCTACTTAAGTGAGACAATAAACTTCAGGTTTTATCAGCTGAGTAGCCTGCAAGAGAAAGAATGGATCAAGCCATACTTCCGTCTACGTTATGTTCTACTTTGTCTCTTCCTTTACATCTTCAAAACTAAGGTGACATTATCTAGGTACACCAGAGTTGGCAAAAAATGTTATCAGTAGGTAACTGTGCCTGTTACATAAGCTGTGGGCTTAAATGGTTCAAACAAGTTTATGGTTCTAATAATAGTATTTCGTAATTAATGAAGATAATCAGGCTCCTATCTGCCTGACAGAGTTCATCTTAGGATATTCTCCACTATGGCAGCATCCCCTAGGTCTAAATGCAACAGAGGAAAATATTTTTGGCTAAAGGAATGTACCAGTGAGACAAGCATCTGGTAAGTTAAATCTAGACAAACATCATAAAATCTTTCAACTACTAAAATTTGAACTGGAAAAATATTACTCTCACCATGTGAATACAGAATAATACAAATCTTCATCTACCAAAAGAGAGCTTTTCATAGCTCAGTAACAAGAACAAAACTCAAAGTAATCTAAAGAAAACTTTTATACAGCTGACTTTCTGCACCTATGGTGATGGAAGGCTACAGAAAACCCTGAAAGAGGTAAAAAATCAGGCACTACATCAGCAGGATGACAAGGATCTAGGAGTTGTTTCTAAAATCTTTATTTATTCCCTACATAATAAGCTTGAAATAGACCTTGTGTGACCTGTTTCCCAATGCTATCAAGTATGCCCATTCACTTTTTAGATCAGTCTTGGCATTAATCAAAAAAAAAAAACAAAACCCCAAAACAATCCCAAACCCCATCTGCAATGTTGTCACAATTCAGATGCACAAAAAATTATACAATGGTATGACATATAAAGATTAGGGGAGATAAGTTTGAGATGTAGTAAAATATTTCCTTTAAATCTAACAAAAATTAAAACTCTCTAGTACTAAGACAAAAAAGGAGTTTACATGCATAACCACAGTCTTTCTCATTGCTCAAGAAAACACCAAATACAGGATACACAAGACAAGGTCAAGATTAGAAAAAGAAAAAAAAAAGATAAGTTCCTCAATTCAGCACAGGTTGGGGTTTTTTTGTGTTTGCGTTTGTTTGGGTTTTTGGGGGTTTTTTTGTGTGTGCAAAAGAACTTGCTGAAATGTGAATTGAGTAAATTTTCTTGGATCCCAGTAAGCACTAGATGTTGGAAATACTTTGCAGATCACACGCTGAACAAATCTTTTTGTGCTCCACAAATGAGAATTTCCCCAGCAACAATGCAGGCAGCAAATTTGAAACTGCTTTGAATACAAGTACGCTTAGTGTTATGATGTCATATTCAATTAAAAGGTTACTGTGTCCTTTCAAGGAAATTCATTTATTCAAGAGATGGACTCTTAAAAGCAAAGAAATGAGCCATAGCACGGTGGTCACTGTGTCATAGCACGCACTGAGAAATGGCTGCACATTTTTGTATTTTAAGTAACGTTTTTCAAACTGCCCCAGTGGCAGTTTCCCAAAAGATGAAAGACAACTGATAGCTACTGTCTCAGGATAACCTAAAATACAGCATCCAGATCTGAAATTTGAGCTTCTACCAGCTGGGCAGACAAAGAAAGCCTAGTGGCTTTCTACATTTCAGAAGACTGTATGCTCCACCTCAGTCTCTTCTTCTGTTGACTAAACAAACTTGATTCCTCTCAGCCTCTAAGTCTATTTTTCCTTTTGCTCTCCTGTGATTTATTTTTATTTAATTTCTATTTTCTTCCTTTTCTCCGCTAGTTTATTTGCATTTGCCTTTGTTTAGTGAATACAGTTATCTAAGAGCAGAAACAGGAACTCAATGAGACAAAGTTTCAAAGAAAGGGTAGTTCGAAAGCTATTGTGTCATTCTACTAAAAACACAGGCTCTGTTAATTCTGAAGATGGACTCTGCTCATCTAGAAAGCTGTCTTGTAGTTCATTGGTCAGAAAAACAATTTCATTCTGAGGGCACAGAATATCTGCTACCTAATGTATCTGCCTCGATACTACCTCAGATTCTGCTACTTCATTCTGGGACCTATTCTGAGTAGCTGAAATTGCAACTTAGGAAGAACGGAATCAGCAAATGAAAACATGAAACATGCTTCTAAAACAGTAACGGGAGCAAAAAGGATCTTTACTTCCAGATTTGAGCTCAAGCTTGATTCTTCCCCTTACTTAAAATAAATTGTTTCTTTTCCAGCATGCAGTCACGCCAACACCTGCTGATGATCCATTATTGAACTAATTTACACAAAGAATAGGACACGGGAACAGTCCTCCCCATATTTATAGACAATTATAATAAAGAATATTGCAAGTTCTGACCAGAAGTGACACGTGCAACCAACACAGCCTTCTGAAGACATTAATTAAGAGTCAAGAAATCTTTTAAAAAACACATTACAGCTCAAACTATAAGCAGCTGGCACTGTTTTAGTTTTTATTCACAGTCTACACTGTAAACCATGAGAGCCCTGGGCACAGTGAAACCTGATACAAGTACGGCTTATAGCTAGATGTCCATAGCAATATGAGCTATACTTATTTTAGTAGTACTGTATCCTGAAATTGAAAGACTGAGCTAATATATCTATATTAATTTTGGTTCTTAATACATAAAACAATAAAATACTTAGATGGTGACATCTACTGAACGACAATTTGTCTTCATGGAATGGCTCTAATTTTATTTTATTTCTTTAGGTACCTTTTGAAAGATATATTATGGAATTATTAAAATCACCACTTCTTAAAAATCACAGTGAAGGGATAATTAAATTTTGAGTGTTTTAACTAAAAATTCTCTGGCCTCAGCATACATGAAAGGCCTTTCAGTGTAACTTAAAATTTGAACTTTCATAATCATAATGATTCTTAACCAGCATTACATGTCATCAAGGGTGAATTTAGAATGCATATGAGCTGCTGACTTGACCCTGTCTGTTGTTTATCACAATCTTAACAACTATATAGAATAACTTTGCCTATTACTATCTAAATAACGTAGGAAGAGCAGAAAAACATTAAAATGGGATTTTAACCAATAGTTTAAGGAACCTATGTTATTATTCAATTAAAGGCAGAACAAAACTGATCAATGCAAAGATCCCATTCAAAATAAGTTTTAAAAATCACGTTAATGATCAAATTCACTATTAAGATGAATTATTTATCTCATAGCACTACAAATGTAAGAAGGATTGCATATGAAGAACACATGAAAAGTTAAATTAAAGACTGAAATACTTAGCTGCTTGCCTACTAATTAAGAAACCCTGGATAATACAGCCAACAGCTGTGAAATTTCAGTGTAAATGTCACTGCATTTCAGTAACAGACTGATTCTAACAAGAAGAAGCAGTAAGCATCTCAGCTGGTAATGCCGAAGCGCATCTTGCTTCTTTAAGGGTGAAAAGAGCTGTACCACAGGTAGGGAAGCTATTAACTGTCATGCTTGCTAACCCAAGCATCAGGTATTACAAAGACTGCAGGGCTGAGTACTACTTACCGAAGATTCACTATCTCTAACGAGGAAGTCTCCTTCCACTCCCCTTTCATTCAGAGCACATTCTGCTTGGTGTCGGGTAACATTCCCGTAATACCACTCTCTTCCAGCAAAACGTCCTGTAGAAGATGGTCCTGTGTAGCTTATCTGAGGTGGATGGGAAGTGTTAATGGTAGGACCATCGCTAATGATTACTACATAGTTTTTAGGAACAAGACCGATTTGCCCTCTGGAATTTTTACATTTCCACCACTCTGGGTCGTTTTCTGGTTTTTCAATTACTTCCATCGTTTCCCCTTTTTCAAAATTGAGCTCTTCTTCTGTGACGGAGCTGAATGGATACAGTGTCTGAACAATGTGGAGTACTTTGGTGCCCTGGCCGTTACTCATGGAAGCCCCTTTCCTTAAGCTGAGAAAGCTCGGTGAATCTGCTGTTGCCTCCTCAACCTCCTCTACCACATAGTTCGAAGGGAACCAGCCTATCTGTCCATTGTAGCTACCTCTCCACCAGCCATCGCTGCACTTCTCCATGACAATCACTCGGGATCCTTTAACGAGGGACAGTTCATCCTCCCTCTCTGCAACATAGGCAAATTTCACATAGGCTGGAATGTTAAGATCATAAATCCGGTCGGCGCTGCTGCCATTGGATGGGTATTCTGCGTCTGTGCTAGGAGTGGGTGAGGCGTCTCGCGCGCTGGTCTTTCTCTTGGTCTTTCCCAAACCTGTTAAAGAGAGAAATGTGAAGTGGTCACTCTGCATGTTTGTTCCCAGACTGCAAATGCTGGATTTGGTGACACGTCCTCCATCACTTTAACAACACTAGTCAGGAAAACAGCAACCCTTTAAGAGATTAACATCCAGCTGATGCACCATTAGGTAAGAAGCAATTTGTGTTATAATGGCTCTTTTCCTTTCCCAGAAGTATCAGAGTTTTAACACACTTAAAAACAGTGGTTTCTTCACTATGAGAACAGCTAATCACTGCAACGATTGCACAGCTTGCTGTTATGTCTCTTAAAAATCCAACCAAAACAATCATGCCTTTTAATTTCAGTGATGACTTTAATTTGGCTCAAGCACAACATGAAAGAAAACCTGCAAAAACAAACTAGCACAGCAATAAAAGTTTCTCTGCAGATTACATTTTGCTCTCTTCATCCCTACAGTCAGTCTCCACAAAGCTACAGCTGCAACTCCTTCAAACTGCAAGCCCCCTTTTTAAATTCACACCTCTTTTATCTACATTTTGTCCCAGCCTTCTTGAGAGGAAAATCATCTGCATAAAATCCTTTATAATCCTCCAATGATGTACTGTTGTGGCTTTAATTAGAACATGAAATACAACACACAGAAGAAACAACAGTAGTATTAAATACATAGATTCTTTTTTTTTCCATTAGAGGGACCATGCTAATGTCTGTTCAAATACAGAAAAAAAACTGTACAACACACTTGGTGTACTTCTCAGACTTCTGCAACAAGGGCTGCTTAAGCTTATATATAAAAAGGAAGATAAAGTGAACAAGTAGCTCTCTCTTATGAAATTCATTGATGAGTGCTGTGAAGAGACCACAAAAGGTGAAGTCTCTGTACAGCACAAACCAAGCGACACCCAAACTGTCATGCAAGGGACACAAAGGGGAAAACAACACAGAAACAGGAGCTTTTTTACTTTTCTCTATGCTCCTAAAGCCTTGCTGGCAGGCAAGAGATTCTCTTGAGAGACAATGAGTACACGCTGATCACGGCAGATTAAATGGGAAAAAAAATTAACAGGACTTTGCTTTTTTTCTTCAAATAATCTGACAGAAAGAGATGAATGCGATTTAATTTCTAACAATTCGTGACTTTAATCCAGCCACTCCACTGCTGCAGTGTGTTCAGTTTTTTAATATATATACAAATATATGTACATGTATATACAGTTAATTCAAAACTGTTTGGTTGACTGTAAAACTACTCGGCTTATTTCACAGGGTTAGCTGTACAACACAAACAGTGCACACACACCAACACACAGATTGCTAACTAGAAGGGTTAAATACATTATTTAATACAGTCTTAAGGTCTCACAAGACAGCAGAAAATTCCAATGATCCTAAAGTGTTTCCTAACCCTCCCCAGCAGCTCCTTGCTTCCTGCTGGAGCCTGCTAACATCCTAATGTCATTCTACTACATCATTTCAGCCAAAAGCCACTTTCAGGCAAAATGAGGGAGAGCAGCTTATTGTACTGGGGGAGACAATCACAGGAAAAGAGTGTCCAAGCAAGCGCTAATCGGAAGCTGGCCAGGCTCTGATCTCTGCCAAGACTGGAATTTTTCATCAGTTTAGAGGTCATTTTAAGACAAGGATGCATCAGAACTAAGGAGCATTAAATTAGGGTGATATAAACAAACACAACTTAAGGGTCGTTCTGTTAGGAAAAGGGGGAAATTACTCATAACTTCATGAAAAACAGACAACTGTAGCTCAACAGATTCATTCACTCTACGTGAAGCCCTACACTGAGACCAAATCTTGCAGATTAAAAGCTTATGTTTTTATGTGCTTTCCAACATAGATGTAGCATCACTTCTTAGAATTACAGCAGAAGAACTCTTAAATATAAAACCCCAGCTACTACGATGAAGTAGCTGGCCAGGAGATGACTAGCTGAATATCAGAGCAAAGAGATAACTGTGAGACACGGGGATGCAGTGTGCCAAAAACATGTCATAAAAAGAAGTATCTACAGAAAAAAAATGTTGTCAAACAGGTGAAAAAACCCACCCAATTTCTCAAAAAAGTTTCTGAAGTCTGATAAAGGTGACAAAACATTTAGCAAAGGGTTATCATCCAAGCACTTTCTTTCACTTAGAGTTTCCTAAGTTGCCCATTTTCTACAAACTTTCCAATGCTGCATCTGCCATTTCAAATGTTCCTTTCTATCCTCTCCATTCAACACACACCATAACTATGAAAAACAAGATCAGAAACTTCACTTTTTTTCCTTTATCAATAAAGACAGTTGGAGCTCTTCAGTTTAAGATTAACATTTAACGTAACAAAACTTCGCTGACAGCAAGGCAACAATTAGCCTTTTTCAATAGCAGCCATGTACATCAAAACCAACTAGTCTGACCAAAGTATGTAAGTATTCAGAGACAAACACAAGAGAAGGACATGTGCCACATTATTTAACGCTCATTTTTTATGTGAGGTTACAACATTCATAACTGCAACTATGACAGAAGAGGAAACAAGTTGTTCCACGAGAAGAACGAATGAAATCTGTTCCTGTTTTCCTCTTGATACCTCCTGCTGCAGTACTCCTGCTCTGCCTCCCCCATCTCCTGCTGAATCCACAATAAGACCCATTATCATTTGACTGCATTCACATTCCCAGGTCTTTCTCATACCTCCAGCTCCCCACTGCAACTTCCAAACTGCCCCCAAAAGTATACTCCATCTCCCCTGGTGCTGCGCTCCCTACCTTTGCTGGGCTGGTCAGCCAAGCATGATGCCCAGCATCCCACTGCCTTTCAGCCCTGCCTGGACTGAGCAAAGAGCTAGGATTGCATTGGCTTCTCCTCCAATGGCAGCCACGAGCAATGACCCTCCCAAGCACCGAGTTGGAGAAAACAAGTTAGTTTGTCTCTGCCAGTCTGTCAAGTTTGCTTAAAATTGGCTGAGTTATCAAGGCTGGACAGATGGGTGGACGACGACAGCTGACTGTGACAGCATGACTACTGTAAGCTTCATTTCCTTAGAAAAGAAGTCTAAAAAATATTATTTAGTAGGATGGTTGGTAATAGCTAAGCAAGCATAAGGTTAGGATGATCATAAACTATGTATGCATCTATGACAAAAATCACAGCTTCATTTAAGAAAAAAGGTACAACCTACATGAGTCACCTCTGGAAAAGTAAACACTGCCATTACTAACAGGAATTTTCATATACTACTATTTGTAAGAGTATCCCTATTCTTATGTCTAAATAGCATGAAGCCCATGTAAGGAACTTAATGGAAAACAAAACTTTCAAGCTCTGTGGGAGTCACCTTTGGAAGAGTCAAATATACTTGCAACTGCAGTTATAATTCTGGCATTTTTATTGCCCTTGTTTCAATGAAAACTTGCCTACTAGTAAGCTAGTATTTTACTTTACCATTCTGACTCATTTGCCTGAAGCCATAACCCTTTGCAACACAACTAGTTGTTGGAATAAGAAACCTAGAAGAATAGCTTAGCTTTCAAGCAATGGGAAAGGAGTGGGAGAAAAAGCATTGCAAAGCAGCAGAAAGCCTGTTTTATGGTATGGTGTCTTGTATGAAATTACACTGGTCACAGTCTACACTCGACCCACACTAAACTAGTCCTTTTTCTTTTCTTTCTTACAAAGAGGTTGCCAAGTGGTGCAAGTAGGTTTCATTTTTAGATGGATACATTGCTAAGATAAAAAGAAACGGTTAGAATCATATCCAGAGAAGCAATCTACTGCAAATCCTCCTTCTCTCTGCAGTGAAAGAAATCCACTGACCCCAAGGTGAGTCCTAGGCTGACTCAGAAGCATGCTTCCCACATTACTTCATGCCCTCTTCCTTTCCTCGCTCAGTTGCAGCTCTAAAGAATAGCTAGCTTTTTGAGCAGCAGGCTGAAGGAAGACCAGTTTCCTACGAATGTTTCCTGCCTCTTAACTCTCCATTGTGCAAATCCCAGCCTTGCACTCTTTCGTTACCAGCTTGTCCCCATGACGGCTTTCCTACATTGAACCTGTAGGTCTTCCAGCTCAGACTTCCAATGCCCTCTCCCTGCAGCACTTCTAGCCTTCTCACCTTGTGCTCCTTAAGTTCCCCTAGAAAATAAAGGTCTTCAGCTCCCCTCAACCCAAGCCTCAAAGTGTCAGAATTTCCTTCAGGTCACTCCCCCTTTGGATCAATGCTGCAATACTGACGATTCCCCATCCCTTATCGATGTCTTCTGCCATGCTGGCCACACTCCTGGCGCAAAGCTTGGCTGCCTGACACACAGCACAGATACACCAACTGCCTACCCTTCTCCTGCTAAAACCGAAAGAAAGATTTCTCTTTCCTCCTGCCTCAGTGAAGGCACTACAGCCTGTAGCACAGCTACAGCCTTTATGAAAATTAGTACTTAGGAGAAACAAATTTAATAATCTTTATACCTTTCTCCTCATATATACTTTATCATATACATACATGGCACTTGTAGAGAAATGGATGTTCTTGCCATTAGTCAAGATTTAGATTCCATTTGCTAATTAAGGTTTATATTACACAGCACCTTTACTAAAAAAGCCTATTTACAAAACAGATAGCTTTTCCTAATTCAAGGAAGACTTATTTGATGAGTCTTTCCAGGCTCCTGTGAGCCTTGAGTCCTTGCCTGAAACTGATGAGTGACCACACTTTGCATTTGAACTGCTTCTACTCACTCGCGGAGGTGACGGAGCTGATTCACAGACATGACTGTATAATGCATCTCTGTAGGCATATGTGAACTCACATTTACTTTATTAAGGTCTATTTAAGAATAACATGCACTAAGCACTGAAGATATTTGCAGTCAAATCGTCTAGCATTCCACTCCCCAGGGTACAGTTTGTAAATTTATTACATCTTGTATGTAATTTAAATTTAAACAGGAAAAACACAGTCCTTTTCCAACAGAATTTTAATTTTGCTTGATACCTCAGATTACTGACTTTCCAACGTCCCATCTTCTGTGTATAAAAAAAGGTCAGTCAATATCCAATGCCAATTCCTTAAAAACAGTTGGCAAGTGAAACTAGTGTCGCCTGAATTCTCTCAATATGTCTCTTCTAAAACCTTCTCTGATCTTAATACATAACTCATGAGCAAAAACATTTTCTGTAGCTTGCCTGTGATCAAGTAAAATTCACAGGACAAAAAAAAAAAGACCTATCAGAAAATGATGCAATAAAACTGCATTGCTTTGAGAAATCATAGAGGCAACACTGACCAATTTCCAGAACATAATTCCTCAATCTAGAACTCAGTGAAAGAGACCATGCCACTAAATATGCCAGATAAAACTGTTCAAGTACCCTCCAAGAACTTCTTATTAAAATATCAAGAGCAAGAGAAGGATTTCCCCTGCCCCTGCCCCTTCCTCCCCGCCCCCAAGTAAGTGACCTTTAAACTATAAAAAAGACTGGAAACCCAACAACAAAAGCGCCCCAATAGAACTGAGCTCTTGGAAAAGAGTGCTCTTAAAGGGACTAGATTTCTACTGAATGGCATCCTTTAAATATCCTGTATCACTATTGGGGTAGCCAGCTGTAAATCTAAATATACAGTGGAAATAAATGTTCCTGAGAAATCCTGTTACCTTCCCTTTCCCCATGGCAATTAGGAAGTAAACTTCTTATATTCTTTTTTTTTGTTATATTTACATATCTTAATGGATTCTTCTTCATAACAAGTCAGAACTGATTTTTGTATCATGTATTCAACTTTCCATGTTTGAAATTAGTTTTCTACCAGTTATCAAATATTATTACAAAGCTCTAAATCAGCAAAAAAATTAACTCAAGCATGATAAGGGTCATCAAATAAGTATCTTGAATTAATAGTACATCAAATACTGCCAGCTACTTTCTTTCATAGTCTATTTACAAATACAAAAAAGCTTCTTCTCAATTAAAAACGAAATTATGCTGTATCAACTAGTGAAAACACAGGAGCTGATACTGGAGATGAATTAAAAGCACACTCATGTACAGTCAGAAACAAAGGTGGCTAAAAAAATACTGTATATCATTTTTTATCTCTAAGTTTTGTAGATGTTTTTAGTTTTTAAATCCTCCAGAAAGAGACATGATGGCCACTTGAAAAGGCAGGCAGGGCTAGAGAGGATCCTGCCTTCCCACCAGCTGGCTCCCCACCAGCCTCCAACTTAGCCAAACCACCATGCCTTCCCCAAAGAGGCTTGCTCTGCAAGCAGGTTGGCAAGAGAAACTCAACCCGTGATGCACAGTTCTGTCAAAAGCTGTCTAACTTGCACAACTTTAGCAAGATGAAGTGATGCTGGGATGATTTTTATTTTTTGACTGCAGTGTTCCTCAACCCCCAGCCGTAGGCTGAGCACATTCCTCCTTCCACGCAGTAATACCCTTGCCCAACTTCACAGTTTGCTTTTGACGGCAACACCTTTTGAAGTGATGTTCAACTTCAGCACGAGAGTTCGCAGCTGTTCAGCATCAAACTGACCAATATAGAAAAATGAAAGTATTGAAAAGAGGAGGAAAAAGGGAAAAAATTCCAGGGAGAGGGTTCCTTCAGCTTTTGCCTTAAATCTTATCCATGCTGCCACAACTCTCACCAGGATATCAAAGCCTCGGTTTTAAATATATCATGAATGAGTATCTGAAAATTTATTTATGAGAAAAAAAAAATTTAAAAAGGCTCTTTCATTGGTATTACAAATTCCCAGTTACTGAAATTTCTTTACATTACTGGTCATGATTCTCTTAATTAAAAAAAGACAAAGCAGTTATTTGTAAAATTTTTCATAGAAACTTTAATGTATCTCAACTTGTGTACCCTCCCTCTAAAGTAAAATGCTTTATAGAGTGCTACTTGCTTTACGGTATTAAAAAAAATAAAAAAATCATAGAAGCCACCACAAAGTGCTTAAGTACAATAGGCTTTTTATGAAAATATTTTCATTTTAATCACATTTTAAAGTAAAGTTTTTCTTCTTTAAAAATCAATCCATTATAATTCAAATAGACACAATGTACTCCAGAGATGAAAAATTTAACATTACTATAATCTATTACGACAATTTCCATTAAACAGCTGAAACATTCAAGCAAAACAAGTTTGAGGCTGATAAATGTAATGAAGTCAAACAAATGACCTAGGGGAACTCCCAGTATAAATACCTAGAGCAAGAGCTTGTTTAAGAGCTGAAGAATAATAGTCAACTCTGAAAGAGCTAGAAACATTTTTTAAATAAATTCTATTAAGTTTAATGACTTACATGAAAAGTTAAACAATCATTTTCATCTGAGAAAGAAATATGTATTAGTTCTCCCAAATATAAACCTAAATTTTAAAGAACAGCTCTCCTAGTTCTAAAGGTCTTCAAAGACAGGCTAATCAGAAATTCTCAATTTACTAATCAAGTTTTTTATGTGAAATGCAGCAGAAAAACAAGTTTATCGAATCCCATCTTATTTGGGGGTAATATTCATTCGATATTTTAGCCAATTTTTATTTAAGATATTTAAAATCATGACTTTTCTTGTGAACTTGAATAGAACTCCATCTGGCTTCACACACACAGTTAAAGAAAAATTATTCTTTTCTGTTTACCAAATAAGTTATTAATTTCCTAATACTAAGGCTCTGAATTACATCGTGTATAAATGCCTACGGTTAATAAACATGCAAAGCATAGAGTGCCTTTTTTAAAACAAAGAAAAAAATGTATTAAGAAAGATGTAATTAACTTATTAGTAAAATTCTTAGGAAAAAATATAAAATTATGTAAATTAAGTAATTAATTCACCCAATTCGGAGATAAATACATAACATTTTGACAGCTGGAATGTCCAGATCAGACATTCATTTAGCTTTCTGTTATATATTAGTATTATTATTTTTATAATTTTAAAATAACTTGTCTTTGCTTCTTTATTAAAAAGGAATTTAGCAGGCTGGAGTTTCTTCTGTTACATAGAAACAAAAACCAAATACCTCTGCACATTCTCTGTCTGCAAGCTCCCACTCTTCCCCCTCCACCTACACATTCAGTTTCCAAGCAAACGTTCAAAGACCAAGATCCATATGGGAGAGTCAGTATTTTAGAAGTAATATCTCCATCAATAGCATTCTTTAAAGGACATTGCTATAAATTCCAGAAATCTTCAACTGCATTTGTGATACAGAAATGAAGCCTTACAACTCTATTAATAATTCTTTATGTCCTCTTTAAGAAGCTCAATATCAAGAAAAGCTACACTAGAACAAATCAGACAACTGAAATACTGCTTTAAATGTCAAAAGTGAATTCCTGACGTTGCTAAAACCAGGCTGCTTTTATCACTGTTTTTCAAATACAGGAATAAGTAGTTTCAAAGTTTCCCATACAGCAAACACTATTTGGTACAGAGGCTACCACAAAGAAATCAACCCAACCGTATTAAAAACAACTGCTGTATTAAATTCTTGTGATTTAGACTGTGTTAAATATGCCTATCTGTTATCGAGCAACATATATTCAAATTCTAGTACTGGGTACTCAGTTTCCTGTACCCAGAGCATTTTAGAACAAGAAGTTAAAAATGAAAAATATACTATTGGGATATAGCCCGTCAGAGTTTTCCAAAGGCATCCAACACACAATCCAAAGGCTTCCATAAACCATCACATCTATGTTCTTACTCTAATAGAAAAGTGAAGTAGATGAAGTCTTACTAGGCAAATTTAAAACCCCCTGGGGATTTTAAATCCTCTGTGGAATAGGAAAACAGCTATCTCAGTCTCAAATAGAAGGCATATAAAATGAACGGGGTTTCTCAAGATCCACGGTTCCAATTTCTGTCTATGAATTTCAATTGAAGACAGTCTGTTTTAAACAGCCTTTGCTTTCATAGAGAAATCATTTAAAGATATTTCCATAAAGATATTTTGTAATCATATTAATGATGCTTTCTTGATTTTGTCAGATGCCCTGATAAGAAAAAATAAACTAGGACCAACTTAAGCCCTGTCACTCTAAGAACAGATTTATAAAGTATGGGGGAGAAAGCACAGTAGCCGTTTAGGACTTTTCAGTGCTTTCAGTTCCCTTGATGCAGAGAAGGAAAGCCAGACTCTTTTGCCTCTCCTTTGCAAACACTAACAGAACATCGTCAAAAAAAATCCCTAAAATGCATGTGGTGCTCCAAACTGTCTACCCAATACACACTTCTATCCCTTACTAAGTATACAATAGTTTATGCTCCTCTTCCTGCTCCAGAATTTGATGAAAAGATGATTTATATTTATCTATCTCCCATTTATACGAAGTGAAAGAAGCATATGGGACAGCTTGGAATAAAAATCCCACTCGCTAACCTGAACCCATTTGATGTTCTATTTTTTATAAAATAATACAGCAAGTACAAAACAGACTACCCTGATGCAAAATGATGACCCTCCAATTCAAAGACTCTTCCAGAAAACAGACCGAATCATTCTATGTTGGATATGGATGATTATAGTACTCACTTGGTCTTTTTACTTCTTTACTCAAATTTGCTTTCAATTCTGTACATGAAAATGAATGGCTTAATAGGTGTTACAAATACAGATTGAAGCTCAGATCATGAAGTCCAAACCTGAACAGATAAATTACAAAATAGTAATGATAAAGTCCCTCAACTCAAATAAATGCATTAGAAGACAACGATGCAAATACTGACTAAAGGGCAATCTCTTAGTACTGAAAAGTTCAAGAAAGTCCCTCCTGAATGTAAGACGGTCAGCTGCTCTTTAAGGTTATAGTGTTTCATTCCAGTTGGCCCATAACCAAGAGCAAGCATGAGGTAAAGCCTTAGTAATTCTCCCATAAGTTCAGAATTACAATGCTATACTATTCTGATGTTTTCAAACATTAAGTACTACGTTACAAGAAAATCCAAGGTGTTTATTACTCTTTTCTTTGGAAACTTCAGAGCTCCTTAGAAGCCTGTCATAGATAATTCAATTTTATTTGAAGTTCCTTTTAGGAAAGGAAAGTCAAGCAGATACCGCCTTTTCTAAGGTCCTCTCTGAATTGCAATGCCCACAGCTTCATTAATCAAGGGCTCTCAGGTTATTTGCCACTACAAATGCAAAACCAGACCTTCCCATCACTTAAGGGGAAGTACAAGGGGAAAACGGCTCACTTAAACAACCAGCTCCAGCTTCTCTGAGCTCACAACTCACACACAAACTAAAGCAATTTCTTTTGCAGATTAAAACAAAATAATGAATTAGTAGTAATAAATTTAGCTCCTGTTCTGAAGAATAACTTTCTGAAGGAACAATTCAAAAAAGAATCTTGCAGGTTTGTAAATTGGTAGAGTTCATGTACAAGAACAGTAACATTTTCACTACATCAAAATATATTTTCCCTTTCTGTTTTCTTTCACTTTCCTTTTTCTTTCATTTACAAGGTCCAAAAAACAGAACAGGAGCGATGGCAATGATTGCGCACAATTTAGCCGAAGTCCTAAATGAGTTTTCTGAAGCAAAATAGAGCCACGAATAGTCACTCAGCAGAAACAGGGCGCCAAATGTCCACCTGGCCAACGTGACCACTCATTCACATTACAAGCCGAGTTTATCCATATCTGTTTGCCAAGACCACAAAGACTACTTGTCAGTAAACAATTATATTTACCACTGAAGTGACTCTCAAAGAAAGCCAACGCAATCCTCTTCCTTAAAAACAACAGAAGTGGGCATTTTCTCTCACATAGCAGGTTTATGCTGGGTGTCTGCACACATTGTTTACAACTCAGACCCTGCTTTATGAACACGCTCCAAAAAACAAAACCTTTTTGAGACTCAGGGAAAGGAAGGAAATCTTCTCTTGTACATTCTAAGACAAAGCACAGGTTTTTTGGCATTAATGCTAATTCAGAAACTTTGCTATGCATGGTATGAAAACGTGTGGCAGAATGGCCAGCTATTGTTCAGCCTTCAAAAAAACACGAGAAACAAATCAATTGAAGAGAGTGGGACCACACCAAAAAAAAGCAACAAAATAATACTATGAAACACCATGGATAAGACAGCCCAAGGCTTCAAAAACAAAACAAAAAGAGACATCCAGTAATACTGAAGGGTTTATTTAGGGACACATAATGGAAGAAATACCCACACATAAATAAGAAGAATCCCCCAATGATTCTAAGATGGTAGAAAGAGCAGCCACTATCACTTCAATACAGAAAAGTCACTTGTCCTTTGAGTCACTGGAATTCTTAGAAAAATAGTGTCCCCAAGAATACAAACACAGGCTAATGATTTTTACCAGTCATCTTAGGAAGAATTTCTTCACCATGAGAGTGGTGAGACACTAGAACAGGTTACCAAGGGAGGTTGTGGATGCCCCATCCCTGGAGGTGTTCAAGGCCAGGTTGGATAGGGACTTAGGCAACCTGATCTAGTGGGAGGTGTCCCTGCCCATGGCAGTGGGGTTGGAACTGCATGATCTTTAAGGTCCCTTCCAACCCTAACTATTCTATGCTTCTATGAACTTAGTTCAGCCTTTAGAAGGGTGATGCAGCTATACACACACCATGCAAGGCATATGCAAGACCTCCAAATCAGCTACTGTCAACTGCTTCTTCTCTGCTACCATCTTCATGTGCTCGGACGTGAAGGCGAAGGAGAGGACAGTATGCAGACTGCACAGAGACCACATTTTCTGAAGAATCATGGTCACTGCACCCTCCCACACAGCACTTGTTCACAGGAAGGGTTCAACCCCCACAGCAGGATGCAACACACACACTGTGACCACAGCTCTGCTGCTTCAGCAGGCTTTGGTCCTTCCAGAAGCTCGAGGGAAAGGAGGACAGAAAGGAACACAATGCAACAAATTCCAGTATAAGACACTACTTGTAAAAAAACCCAAACCCAAACCATACTCTTATTTTCACTGCCTTGGAAGAAGAGATAATCAGCAAGTTGCTTAAAGGATTTTATTCTATGGAAAAAAAGAAACATCAAAAGAGTTGAGGGGTTACACACAAACTTTTAACATCAAGAGAGCAAAAAGCTCTGCCTCCACAGCTGAAGTAGGCTGTGCGTAAGAGCCAGTGGCAACAGGGTGATTACAGGGAAAAATGAAATAACCATGGGAGCTAAGTTCTGGCCAAACACGATTACAGGTTGAAACGTTAACTGGCTCAGAGAAGGGAGAAACGAAGGGTCCTTGAAGGTGACAGCAGAGGGAAGTCATACCAAAGACACCAGAATACGCAGCCACACTGAGTTAAGACAACCCTTTTATCATTTAAAAATATAATTATGACTACAATAGAGGCTTGTTCTGTAACCTGTGAAGGTCAAATTGTACCTCCAAGCACATACACACACTGTATGGGGAGGGGGGAGAGAAGTACCTATTACACAAAACCTCTAACATAATACAAAGGACAAATTTTTTCACTCAACATGGACTAAAATTCTTTGCACCTTCAGCCTTGCAACATTTTACTGCAACCATCATATTAGAAAAATCTGCTGAAAGGTAGGACACACTGTGGTTTCCATTATATGCTTGCGTCAAACTCTTGAAGCCACAAATCCTTTAAATAATCCACCAGCATAAATGATTAACGCAAAACAAACTTTCAGCAGAATAAAATATATAGAGTTGTAAACTAAAAAAGAGCAAAGTTCTGCTCCCAACACCAGCCAGCACTGGAGCTCGGGGACACTGCAACAAGCTGCAGCTTCTGCTTTCACTGCTGTTTTTGGCTTTTCACCTCAGATGAGATAAAGGGCCTAATGCAGACATCTGATAGAGAGTCTTTTATCAAGCAGTAGAAATAGCATTGCTCTGTACCTCAAGTTCTCCAGATAATTTATCAACTTTCTTTGCTTTCAATTCTTTTTTCTGCAGGTACAAAAGAGCACAAAGTTTGTGTTTTATTTTGGGTTTGTTTTGGTTTTGTTTGGGTTTTTACATTAGTACTCCGTAATTTTGTTGTTTTTTGCCTTCTTAAGGACACGTTCCTTTACAAATTATAATACGGTATTTTTCAGAAAGTTTGATTTTAGTTCCACAAAGCAGAAACTTCAATTCCTTTAATGCTACTTTCAGTGGATGATAGCTGATATGCATGAAGTTATTTAAATTTTCACAGGCATAAAACAGGCCCGTTACCATAAATTTGTGAGGCTGTTTTGCATTCTGCGTAACTACTATAACATGCATAATAGTAATACTAATTCAAAATAAATATATTCTTCTGCCATTATGTATATATCAAGTTCATAGTGAGATAGGAGATCCTTCTTTGTCAGGGATATCTTCTTGCATCATTTTCCATATGCAGAGCTACTGCTATAGAATATGTATCTAGATCTTCAAAGATCATCAATGAACTGAAAATAGTCACTTAAGCTAAGTCTAGTTATTAATGACAACCATGAGGAAGACATGTTTCCAGAAAGTGGCACAGAATTTGAATTCCTGATTATACAAATCATCTGCTATATTACTCCAGTGGTATCAGCACTGCCAGCTCCTAACCCCATGTGCTTTAAATGCAAATGGAAGAAATCTCTTCCCTGTGTTTTGAAACCACTGCGAGCATCTCCCATTTCTCCTTTCAAAGCATCTAATAACAGTCATCCATGCAATCAGACTGATCTATTATTACTGTGAAGATGGAAGAAACACAATTGTTACAGCTTTTTTTTTCCTTAAACCATCAAAGACACCACACCTAAACAGATCCCATCAGCTTCTTCCCTACCACAAAACCATCTTCCTCAACTTCATCGCTGGTGGAGTCTCCACGTTCCACCCTGTCCCATCAAACATGCTTACTTTGAGCAATCAACTAAAAAGCAGGACAGAGTGCAGCAGCAAAAGTGCTTTTGCTGAACCACAGAATAAGCTTTTTTAACACACAGATTCTAGGAAATTGAGCAAGAATCCGTACTGCATATAAAATTTTTTGACTACTTCCTCCCTGTAAAGATGAGCTTAAATTCCTGCATAGTAACTGCTTAAAAGTGTTACCCTCATTCAGCCCTCCAAGAGACACGACAGACGTGCCACTGCTGTCATGTCTACATTTTCTGACAAGCTAGAAAGCTTCAAAGCAACACGAAGTGACATAGGAAAAAAACATTTTTATTTGTGTTGAATTCCTACAAGGGGATATTACTGCCAATTTTAACTAGAGATGTTTGGCTAAACGAAAGACTTCATATCATTCCATCTTAGAAATCTTTACATATGATAAATAATTTGACACAACATGCTGTAGAAAGTTCTGAAGGTTGGTTGGTTACTTATTTTTTTAAATCAAATTTATTAAACGCCTACTCTTCAGAGGAAAGATGATAATTTCTTACATGACTGTGACAAAAAAATCCAACACCATCAGGAACTTGAAGTTCTGAAGAGACTAAAATAACTTCTGTTTGTCTTACAAAGCAGCTCTGTTTTTATTAACATGAGCTCTACAAGGCATGAGATCTGCTACACAACAACGTACTTATTACGATACCACATTCATTCTTATTTCCATCATTCTTTCATTCTGTAGTAAATTTTGCACCCACATAGTATCCAGAAAATGCTAAATATGAAAGCAACTAATTAAGACCTAATGGATGTATTTTCAAACTAGTACTCGGTCATATTACAGATATAATGTGTTTTCTGTGATCTTGCAGCTAATATGGCTAAGGCAGTTTGTTGATAAACAAACACAAATTCATCAAGCAAAGGGTATGGAAGACTCAATTTATAGGAACTACCGTGCCAGAAATACTGTGTATGTTTCTCATGATTATATTTTTCAAAACAAGTGCTGAAGAAGTGGAAAAAGTTCAGTTAAAACCCACAACGATTAGAGTCACATAACTTTCACCAATGAAAGACCCAAGTAGTAATCAATTTGTGGTACTCAAAATTTACAAGTGTTCTGATGTATGTTAAAATATCACTTCATACAACTAAATTTACTAGATGTACCATGACAGAAGTATCAAAATTGGGCCATTAAGTAATTTCCAAAAAGAAAAAAAACCTCAAAACCAAAATAAAAAAATAAAGACCACTAATCCACACACAATAGAAGTTAAAGGTTGATGACTTATTTGGAGAATGAGATTTCATAGCCATGTTATGCAGAACTACGATACTAGCAGCTTAAGTATGAGCTGAAATATTTGTATCTAAAAATGAAGTACACTGAGCCTCCTAACCAACAGAAATTTCCAGTGTTAAAGAAAATACTGCGTTAAAAAATGACCTGTTTCACACTTCTGCTTGTTACTAAGCACCAGCTGTCCAAAGAAAAAAAGAGCTAACTTCCCAAGCAATTCACAGAGAGGTACAGTGAAAGTGATATTAAGTAGCTCTCAAATGGGAAAACGTGAAGTTATAAATGTATAAAAAACATTTTTATATAAATAAATAATAAACAAACAACGCGACAAACGAACAAAAAAAAGGTGAGAGGTATAACAGTGCTGATTCCTGGAAGCAACAGTAAATACAAGCAGTTGGGAACTGCTGCAGAGATCAGCAGGGTGACCCAGGTAGACACCGTGGAGGCTGACAAAACTGTTCAAAGTGAACAAAAGTGTTCACAACACTTCTGAAATAACGTACCAGGAACACTGATACACATAAGGACTGGTTTCGATACATCTCATTTGGCAATTCTTACTTTCCACATAAAAATCCAGCACACTGAATTAAAACTAGAAAGTTACTGAAATATTTTGCTGACTTACAGAAGCCTAATAAATGAGAAACGTGGAGAGTCTCTCATGCAATTTAAGCATCCCTGTGAGATGTTATCGAGATTACTGTTATTTGCCATCACTGCCAACACTCACCTCTAGTGTTTCTATTGTTCCTACGCATTTTGCAAACACATCTCCTTTGTTCGTGGTGCCAAATCGCCCTTTCAATGCCTTTTAATAAACTTGCTTTCTTTTGCTGGGCATCTGTTCAAAAACCTACACCAAGAACCAAATGCAAATGTCTTCAAGGTTTCTTATGCGGTTGTATTCACTAAAGGGAGCAAGACCAGATACCTCTAAGAGATCCTTCTTATGCAGTGCTGGTTGTGCAGCTAAAGCAGTAATGCTCAGAAAACCATGGATTCCCATGAAAATGGCACCCTGCTGCTGGACCACATGCAGCAGTCACCCATGACATGCTGCTGCCTGGGGAGCTGTGTGGTTGCCAGGAAAATGACTTACGAAAGGATGGAAAATATGCGTAAGGTTTTTTTTTGGCTTCTGCAAACAACTGACTTCTTAATTATTTTTGCTTCCTTCAGATAAGGTTTCTGTTTGGCAAGACAGAGATGAGCCAGCAAACAGAGAAGGGGAAACCCGTGGAGCCACGCTCAGAGGCGACTCTGGGGATGGTGCTGGCAAACACTGCTCCATCCAAACCGGTACGGGAATTCCTTCCCACCCCCAGCGCATGGGAAGAATTATATTACAGATAATTAGAGTCTGGAAAATGCATGCTGGAGGTCTCTCGCTTAGCAAGACTTAATCGTAACATATAAAAATATACCCTTCCCACAAAAGAAATACTGTACAAAGAAACTATTTAAAAATTCATTATAATGAACGAAGATGAAATTGTAATCACAGGCCTGGAAGCTGGCTTTTGCCTTAAGAACAGTAATAATTACCAGATTTCACTCAATATGAGCAAACAGAAGACAGTCATTTCAAATGGCTAAATTGCCATTAAGTTTTTACTACAGTATCACTCAGTTCAGACAAAAAAAAGGAATGAGAAGATGAATCATTTAAAATACTTAATAGGTGGCCTATATGCTACATTTCCATAATTAAAACCAGGGCGTTGTGCTATGTATCCGTTACAATTCATTCAAGAAGGAGACTGAGGAACACAGAAGTAATGTATATCAAATAGAAAAATTATAAAAACAGACAGCCACCAACAGAAAAGTTACAAGTCTTGAAATGTCTTCATGCCACTCAAGGAGAGTTGAAAGCTCCACAAAAATTCCAATGGCAGGAATAAAAGAAGACACGGTATAACAGAATATGCCTTTAGAATGGGAAAGACAAAGTGAATGGTGCAGAAAAGGCTTTTGCTTTGTAAAAAGATGTAGGATGAATGAAAAGTATTGTTTCAGAAATTACTGGTGGTCATCTGAGGTTTGAGGCAAACTGCTTTTCAGTCCACAAGTTACTGATGTATTGAACATATGCTAAACAAGTGTTAATCAGCATTTAATATGCACCCGACACATTTAGAAGAGCTGGCTCTGAACACACTTCCATTTGCTGATGCTCTTCAAAAATGATGAAAACCAATGGAAATTACAGAAGCCTTAAGACACTGCTGAAAATGAGCTGATGTTTTAAACCATCAAGCTGCGTGTTCTAGGTATCCACTTGCCCATTAACCTTCCACCAACCCCAAGCCAAACAACAGTAAAGCTGATGGGATGTTATTATTAAAGTATTCAAGGGCCGAGATTCAATTAACGACAGTCAACAGAGCTCTCTGAAAATCAGTTTTCAGCATCAAACAGGCATGACTTCATCCTCTGATGAGATTAAAAGTATTCCTGATAAAAGCAACTTCATAAAGTCAGGAAACTTTTGTGGAATATTTTGCTTTTTATGTATAAGACACTGATGTATGAACTTGTGCCATAAGCTTCCATTACAATACAGACTGCATGGATTAAGAACTCTTTAGATGATGCATCTTCAACAATCAACTACAAGGACTATTAATTAAATAGTAATAGCTTTTATGAGGTCTGCCACAATTTGAACTATGGCTGGCACATTTCATATTTATTGAATATCTGGAAGTGACTATGAATCAACCACCGGTAATTACTGTGGATAAGCACAAGAGTGGCAGATAGCTATGGGCAATCACATAGACAATACACTACATCATTTGTGCGATAACAATGCTTTCAGATGAAATATGTTTGAACACAAGGAAATGTAATTGATTAAGGAAGAGATAGGAAAAAGTGCATCTCTGTTGCAGCAACTGTTTTCTGGAGCGCTCTAAGTGTGAAAGGCAGGTCTGGGTACATCAGAGGGTCCATCTGTTTAAAGACTACTAGCCTTGTCACTGGAAGCAGCTAAGAGCCTGCTGTTTCTCTCATGAGATATCACAATGTGATAATTATTGACTGATTATTAAATGACTTTTTTTCTATTTTTTCCTTTTTTGTTCAATACCTCATATTGTTGTAATAGTTTCAAGATCAAAGTTGGAAACAGATTTGGCTTAAGGACTAATACTCATGACCACCATTCCCATCTGTGCTAGATTGGCGGGCATTTTAATACGCGTGTCCTTGTGTTCTTAGGAGAGGCATGTTTGATATCAGACAGCTTTCTATAAAGTGAAGGTAAGAACTTGTTTCACTGGGCACAGCAAGACTTTCAAAAACTGTTTCACTAGATCAAGCATTAGCCTTGCAATTTGCAAGCCTCTGCTTAAAAATAACAAAAAAAACCCCTAAAAAAATAAAAGGAGGTGTGTTCTTGATGGCCACTCAAAACAAAACATCCTCTAAGGAAGGACACACGCTCTCGTTGTTCTTAATGGGAAATTACTATAGAGCAAGATAAGCAAGCCTTAAAGATAATTCAGTTGAGGACTCTGAACTCAGGAAAAGTAAAAAGAAAATTGTACAGGTAGGTCATGTACAGCAGAGGCATAAGTTTCATTATGCTAAGCATTTCACAGCCCTTGAACAACAAAGAATTCTCTTAGGCCCCAACATTTTGGGGAGGATATCAAGAATATTCTGAGCCAATTTGTGGGTTAGCTATGTCTTAGGCAGTTTCTTACTGTCACCGGATGTATGAGCATAAAAGAGCATGAGAGATGTTTTGCACTCTGTATGCTCTGCAGGTACTTTTGGCCACTGCAAAAGAAACAGCCAGAATCCACCACATGGCATTTTCTACCTCAGATGACCAAACAAAGCACAGAGAAAACTACTAGAAAAGGTATAAGGGAATCAGTAGATCGTAATAACAGTCCTTCAGAACTTAAAAAACTGTGTACGCGTGTGCAAAGGGCTGAGGTTTGGAAGATGGTTCAGTCATAAAACCACCAGGCTTTGTTCTCACACCCGTTGCCACCATAGCGAAGTGAAGCACCCTACAGCATGCAGCTTTGTTGAGATCAAGGAGGTAAACCTGCACATATGCTGACATGTTTCTGTTCACTTAAACACACTCCTATCTGATATAAATAAAAATGTGTTTATTTTACATCAAGTAAATACCGTCCACATTTCACACCAACATTCAATATGTTATCAGTTAGATGCAATCCTTTCATAAAGTAGCTTTTACACAAAGAAACCTCATACCTTTTAAATGACAGAAATACACATAAAAGGAGCTTAGAGCCACAACTGGGATCTGGATTTTAACTACTTAATTTATGTTGGAGCTTTCTCCTTAAAAAATTCTTTGAAAAGGCATAATCAACACCAGCTTCACCGTAATCAGTATATTCAAAGAGTATCTGCAGAAAGACCCGTGGTTTAAAATACTACGCTAGCAAATCTTGTGATAACCTTTTTTTGCCTGTCACCAGCCCTGTAGTCCTGTGTGCTTTATGGCAGCTTAGCAATGGAGGCCACAGTAAAAAAGAAGTGACCAAGAAATCTAACCTGTTAGACACAACACAAGCAAAGGACACCTGCAATAACACGAGCTAATGCCATGTTACTTTTTAAGTAAACCTTTTTGCTTTCTAACAAGTCAACTCCCAAATTCTAATATTTCTGTTGAAGAGTCAGTATTTTTCTACAGCAAACTGCAACAGAGTAAGTTTTCCAAACCTAAGACTTTACAAAACACAAGCAAAGACCAAAACATAAGCTAAAAATAATGTCAGTATGCCTCCAGGTCTGTATTTGTTTCTGTTTTATTCATTACATCCCAAAATACTACTACAATGGTGTTTTTGGCCTCTATATGTAAAATGATCACATATTGCTGCTTAAGCTCTTCTAGCCATACGCAAAGCCCTTTATTTTTTAGTAATTTAATCACCCATTAAAAAACACAGCAAAATGATGAAAAAATTTCATTTAACCTAACTTTCAAATACATTTCTTCAAAACACACTCAAAATTTTTCAAAGGTATAACGTTTTATACACGATACACTGGTGTGAAGAATTCATACACAAGTACAAAACAGAGTACATATTAAGGACTCGGAAGAAGAAGGAATATCTTGGACCACAGAAATTAAACCCTGACATTGCACATAGCCACATTATATAATCCCATTCATAAAGTGATTTAGCTTTGCTATGACAGCTGTGGTGAACAATCTGGCACTAGAGGAGAGAATCAGCAGTTATCTCAATGAAAACACAGTACTTCAGCCTCTGAAAATACACAACCTCTGACAAACTTGAACAAAAATATCATCTCATTCTCTTGGATGTGATGCGAGAAAACCTGTTACAGATTTTCCAACATGATTCTCTCCCCATTCCCACTCTCTCTCCCCAGCCTCCCTCAGTCATCTACCATGTCACAAACTAAGGATTAAGAAAATCCTAACAAGCATGTTACAAAATATTTATATGCACATTACATTCCCAACCTGAAACCCATAAAGTCTAAAAAACTTTTTCCAAAATACAAAAGGACTTACCCAATGTGTCTTTTAGATTTTTAACGAGAGAACCTTTCTTCAAGCTGTTTTTTCGCTCCACATAATTTGATGGCACATATCCCGTTTTGTTGGCCGCATTTCTTACCCTCCACCATGTCTTGGAATCATCTAATAGCCAAAGACGCTCATTTTTCTTGATGTCAAGTTCTTGGTCCTGCTGTGCAGTATAATCCCACTTCGCAATAACAATAACTTCTTCTGTCATCTTTCATGGAGTCCTTCTGCAACAAAACATTAAGCATGCTCATCAGTAAATTATATCATGTAATCCTTACTCAATTTTTTCTTCAAGTTCTCCTGAAATAGGCAAGGAAAAGGTAGGGAAAAATGAGGAAGCCATACAGAGAAAAAACACATTGATTGGAGCTCCTCTTTCAAAAATATGGGAAGTCATATCGACCTTTTTTGCTTTTTCTGCCACTAAAAAATGACAATACCTTGACAGTAAATTCTTCTCATAGTGTATTACATTCACTTCCTCTGAACGTATACAAAATATTACTTGGATATACATTAATAAAGTTTACTTTATAAACCTTACTTGTTTTTTGCATACAGCGTTATAAAACTAACCAACACCTGGCATTCAAAGTTCTGATCTAAGAAAAACCTAGCAGCATTCAAAAAATAGATTTTCCTTGTGCCCTAGTTCCTCGTCTTCATATTAACATATTATTTAGAAGTTTTCTGTGCTCAAGCAAAGTTACCCATCTTTTTTCTAGCAGGAAGTTAAAAGTACTTGAAGAAGTAATGTTAACTGCAGTGAAATGTGCCATCAAGAAGAGGGTGTTGTCTTTAGTAAGCCTTTGTTCACAAGGTTTTGTGCAGGGAGCACAAAATTGCATTTTAGGAGAAGCCTTCATTCCCTCTTTGCTCCAAGGAAAATATAGGCTCACTACAGTTCTGCGCTGGGCACAAGTCAGCAGAGTGGAGAATTGTACCCGCTGCGCTTCCCTTGATAGCATTTCATTTCTTCCCTACCTGAAACTTATCCAGAGCTCTGTTAAGACTGAGTTGTCTTTTTTTAAACTCACCTGTAACAAGGACAATCTTTTCCAAAGCAATTTGTCAGCTGCATAAAGACAGCTACATGCCTCCACATTTTCCTACGCATTCCATTAATTACCAGGAGCAACGTGAGGGAGCACAATAGCATGCAAGGAAGAGTCCCGTGCTAGTACCAGTGACATTCAAACATATTATAATGTCAACCAAATTACATTGATTTTACCCTCTAAGTTGTTTGTAGAAATTTCTGAGAAATTACTTAAAATTTTCTACTCACTGATGGGAGTTTTTGTTGAGGAGGGAATTGGGAGGAGGATGAGAGAGAGTGGGAGGTAAGAATATATTTGAAAACTGATGTAGCTTTTAAATTTTTTTTAAAGTAAAAGCTGTTGATTTCCTTTAAAGTACAGATGAGTAGAAACAGGTCACAGAGTACTTCCAACTACTAATGTCCAATGATCTTTTTGACATGATTTGACTCTGTTGTCTGGTTCCAAGCAGTGCACAGCCCTATGAGCTCTGATACCTAATCGTTACATGACAGAGAGATCATTAGAAAAAAAAATCCAAACATCATTCAGAAATTCTGTTCAGCATGGAAGTTTTGTCACCTACATTCAGAAAGGGTTCCTTCTGCATTCTGTAAAGACACACACTCACACTTCCTCCCTTCAGCTACAGTAAAAAGCTGTAAAAACTACATGCTAGACAGCCCAGCAGTATGCTCTTAGAAAGAAAAAAGTGTTTTCTTTATTTAACGTTAACATATAATCAGAAGACAGAATACTGGACTCTAGTAAAATTCAAAGCTTACTCTCATTATCATTTTTCTTTCCAGGAGAGCACCATACAGAGTTGAGCTACGGCTGCTAAACTATTTGACAGCAAAGCTGTGGAAAGCACCAGTGTCACCTCTCATGGACACCTACAATAGCCAAGGCCAGATGAGATTTTTGAAAATCTGAATCTGAAATCAACAGGTTCAAGTTCTCATTTTCCAGTTAGAAAACACAAAGGAACACACAACAATTAAAACATTATTCAAATGCATCCTCGCATGGCTGAGAGCTCCAAGATGAACTTAAAAAAAACCCTACAATGTTTTGAACAAATCTGAAGAAATACAACTGTTAAAGTTCAAACAGACTGTGACTTATGAAGGTGGAATTGATGATTTTACAGGAAATAAGTCACTACATGTTTCAACAATTTTTTCTTCCCTAAAATAATAATCCTTTCTGACACTGACAATGACATAGGACAGTCTGAGCTTTGAACTGCAGCCTCCAGTAAACTGCCTTGGTTTCTGACTCACATAAAATGGACAGATAGCCTACAGGTCGATAAACTGATGTAGCCACAGGGGGACTGCAATCAAGCATGTTCTAGGGGTTGGTGTTGTCAATATAATCTCTCTCTCCAATTTAGACTGGTTTATTTTATCTCAGCAATTGTAAAATAGTCAATTCCTACTATTTCTGGGAACACAGAGCATGATGAAATAGGACACCATCAATGCAGTTGGCTGATGTTGTCACCACAGAGGCTCCACTTCTAAAAATGTTATTTTCACAACACAGGCAAGTTAAAAATATCTGTCAATATTACAGTATATTACTAATAAAAAAAATATACAGTAGGCATAATATTCGACTAGGGACTGATGGAAAACTATTAAACTCCTTCTATCCCTCTGAAGCTAAAAAAAAATTGAATTGGCCTTTGTTATAAAGAATAACCAAGTGTTTCCCCAGGGTTTGGAGCAAGGACAGGAGCACAAGAAAAGTACAAATGTCAGGGCTGAAAACATTAACTTCAGTCTTCCAAAATTTACTAAAGAAGGGGAGACCCAAGACCCCCCTATTTCCACACTTCCAGTTACTCTGCCTGAGAAACAATGTCATTTCACCAACAGACCCCTTTTGTGATGCAATTTTGGCAGAAGTTAAGGGAAGTCAAGTTTCTCAAGCGGCACCTTCACATAGAACCCAAGCTAGTCCAAGTTTTGCTGAATCTTTAATGGCACAGGCCCTCCTGTCCTCCTAAGTGGGGCCAGGAATTATAATGAGTCAAAATGTGTCCTATAATTGCAGCTAAACACTTGTCCATTTAAAGCTCTAGAGGAATCTTGTTGTGTTGGTTTTGGGGTATTTGTTGGGTTTTTTTTTTGGGGGGGGGGGTGGGGGGGAGGAAGGGAGCTCGTTTGTTTTTTTAAAAAAATGTGAGGAACCAATATTAAAATTCTTAAAATTACTTTCTTCTGGTTACATCATAGACTGGCTCAATCAAGGACAATAAAGTTCTTCCTGTGACATTTGCAGAGCTACAGTTTCCTTGTATATGAATAAGGATACATTTGTTCCCTAGAAGGGTGGCTATAGAATTAAGTTTTGAAATGCTTCTGCAACACAGCTATGTGCCAAACAAAAGATTAGAAGCAAACTAAATTTTGGGAAAGACATAAGGAAAAAACAATAACACAACCTCCTAAAGCATCTGAGTGCCCCATAAAAACTTCACATGCACTCAAAACATTAAATTTCTTTAGTACACTGATCATAGACTGCACAACAAAAAATACCAGAGTCCTCATAGATTCTAATGCTAGCACGAGACTCTTTCACATCAAGAAAATTTAAATTCATTACTGCCAAGCGTGTACAACCTTCTCGAAAGTACCTTCTCAAAAAGCTCAAAAGCCTTAGCACTGAAATTGTCTCCTCCTCATACTCAATAAAACAACACCCTCCACTTTAAAAATCACCAGTGAAAAGCTTTGAAGTATCTATGCAAGGAACTGTAAAATTATGAAACGCAACATAGCTATTTCTCAGTACAATCCTGTTTCACTTTAAAAAAATGTATGTATGGCCTTGTTTTTTTTTTCACTGTATCAAGTGGTCATTTGCTTTATTTTCATGGCAATTCTACTTCCTACTGCTGTTTTTAAATCAAAACCAAAACAAACACATAATACTAAACAAGCAAATAAACAAAACTCCATAACCCAGTCCTTCAAAAAGTAATTCTTACGTGTGACTAATGTACAATTGCAACCCCTTTTAAGCCAGTATTTCCTTCACTGCTAGCAGTGGTAGTAAACTAATTTATTTTACCAATATTGTATTTGCTGAAATGTTACAACTAACTAATTTAGACTGAGCTCAGGTATTTTCAGCCACTTTGTTTCTTCTTTCCAACTTAGGTTTTGTAAGAGAGAAGTCCTGTCTTCAGTGGCAGCTGCCCTACAGCAGAAGCACACGTGAAAACGTTCCAATACAAAACATATGCTTAAGGGAGAGAGAGAAAAAATGAAAAATCTGCCATGCTTGGAAGGTAGCGCACAAAAAACCCCAGCCAAAGTAAAGTCAGTAATAAGAAGGTAATACTGAAAGCCTGCTCAGACAGGTGAGGAATATTAGCTCACCCTAAGGCAGAACAAAAGCAGTCATCAGTGGAGTATCCAGTGCTCCTGTATAGACTTCATGAGAAGTAAGTACAAAAGGAAAAGGTTAAATCCAATAAACTACTGGCAGAAAGAACCCAAAGACAACTAACGACCTATCCAATGGCTAAAACTGAACCATGCAAAACTTGTTTGAGATTATGGAAACCTAAACGTAGTAGAACATAAGAGAATTTGCTCCCACAAGCTTGTAAACCTGATAGTGATTTTTCACGTGAAATATTTGCTCTGATACACAAATTTCATTTTATCAGGCCCAGTTTATTTCTGCCCCCCTCCCCTCCGTGTTTCTCCCACAATGATAAATAAGAAAGGATCCCATCTGAACTGGAATCTTCTCCTATAGACTGACATGAGTTAACACTCCCATTAGTTTAACACCTTGACCCAATAAGCAAAAAAACAGCATTTCTTCTTGCTTTCAGGAGGAAATATTTTATTAGGGTAGTACAAACAGGAGGTATGGCTAAGCTTAAAAGAAAAGCAGCAGCAGCTCTTCACCCCTCACAATTTATTTTGGGAAAAAAAAGGCTGAAAAATGACTGACAGTAATGCTTGAAATTTCATCCCTTACCAAATTCTATTAATAGGAAGTGACAACTAATATAAGAGACTGTTCTGGAATTGCATGTCTATGACACACTGAAAGAAAGGTACTAAATTGACATGGAGGATTTCACATGACACTCAATGTGCATCAAACACATAATTGCTATATTGCATTACATAAGATGTAATTACTATACAGTATTTAGTTAATTGTCTTGGGAGAATGAAAAGGCAACCAATGACATATCCTGGTTTCCTCAAAAATTTGAATACTGCGGAACCTCCCCTTCTCCTGCCTCCAAACTCTGAAAATTAAAATGGGTTTTGAACCCTGCAGCATATGTCACTGATGGGCTATCTATCTGATGTCCATGTGGATAATCTTTTGTAAAATACAGCAAATCAGCAGTGTTTGGTCCTCAAAAGTAATGTAGCTATGGAAAACAGAAAAAAAACCCTCACAACAACTCTTCCTATAAAGACCTCTTTTGTCGTAAGAGGACGTGCTTACTGTATTCTATAACTAATGAGATAATTTGTAATAGATCACATCATCTGAAGTACATTCTACGTCTGAAGCTTTCTTATTTATGAAGATGTAATCTCTGGTTAGCCTGCTCACTGCCTCAGGATGTTTAAAGTTTTTGTTTTCACTTACAGTTGTTTTCTTTCTTGCATGTATGGGTGTGTGGTTAGTTGATTTTTACAAAAATCAGCAATGGATGAATATATGTGACACACGGAAAGATTTTGAGAAAGTGCATCTCTCCATTTGAGATTGTTTCACCTGGATCTTGAGGAACAGTAAGGCACCAAACTTGAAGACGGGCCTCAGAAAGCATTAAAAAGAACAGAAATGTGAGTTCAAATGAAAGCTTGTGAAAATGAATATACCTTTTGAACACACTTTTAGCTATTTCCAGCAGAACAGAGAATTTCTGACATTTAAAGTACGTATGTATGTTTGAAAAAACAGGAGAATATCATCTCCTTTTGGCAAAGGTCAAAGTTAACCAAAACCAAGCAAAATATTTCTAACGGGTAATACAAGAAAATCTCAAATTCAGAGACATTAAAAGAGTAAACATAAACAACCTGACACAAATTATGGCAAAGCACTGTCTTTTCTTAAAACCAGTAAACCCCTTTCTATACTTTATTACATGAGCTATTTGCTGGTGCTGAGACAAATGGAGATGGATCATATCACATCAAGGCCAACTTGTCTAACTGTTTCTGCAGCCTTACACTTCAGTACTGCATATAATGTGTGTCAACGCACCTCAAGGGACAAATTTCTTTGGAAAGAGGTCACTGCACCAAAAATTATTGTAAGAATACTCTCCTCCTCTTTTAAAGAAAGCTAACTAAATAGCCGTAGTGACCATTCATCATCTGACTATGCAGTGTCAAACTGACACCTGAGTAGAAAACCACCCCGCATACCTGGGCTGCCTAAAATTGCTAACTGTTTTAAAACAAGCTTCACAATTAATTTGGGGTATTTCACCATTGGGTCTCATTAGGATGCACTGACTACTTAACTAAAAGTGATAGCTGAGTAAATGCAAGTGATTATGTCTAATTTACTTTGATGTGCAAACTGAAGAGACAGTCACAATCAATAAAACCCACTGTTGGTACTTTAGGAGGGTCAGTTTTCCAAAGCTGAAAGCAAGGAAGAGCAGAAGCTGGAAAGAATAAACATGAACAAAGATGTAAAGAAATTGATCCACTACAAATAAAGAATGTTTTATTACATTTCCCAACCTACTCTCACAATGCGTCTATGAAAAAAGTACTAGATGGTTAAAAGAATGTCCTGTTTAAAAGTGACATATAAAGCTCTAGAGGTTTTCTGTGTCCTCTCTCCCTGGTCCTTTCTTTGAAAAGGAAAAACTGATAGCAAGAACCTCAAATCAGGATATCCAAAATTAAGGCATAAAAAGAAGTGCAGTTCAGCTCATTAAGCACTATAAAAAGTTATTAAACTGCATCTGGAATCAATTAAATATTAGCAACAGAATAAGTACAGAATTAGACAGAACATTGTTTCCTGCATATGACATAAGAAAAAAATGTTTAATACTTATTTCTACCTAATGAGCTTATTTTGCAGTGACAACCGTTTTCTTCTCTGTCATCAAGTAGGCAATAAGTATAAGAAATATTAAATATTTTTAACCTTCAAATGCCCCTCAAGACAGCAGAACCATCCACAAAGCTTTTATAGTTTCAGCGTCAACACTGAAGAAAACCTGGAGCAATTAAGAAGTTCTGAAGAATTACAACTGTGCCATTAATTAGAAAGCATAAATTGGGGGTGTTTGATAATCCTAAAGAAAAATGAAGGAAAGAGACAAAGAATCAAAAAAAAAACCCTAAAAAGCCCCAGCAAATCATGGATGTGCAATTACTGCTTATTAAAAGGGTTTTAAGGAAGATAGGGATGAACAAACTATATTTCCAGCACATTTTTCACGTCATATGAGCTCCTTGTTTAGGTCTATCCACCCATCCACCCACCAACCCAAGGACCACAGCCTACGCTGGACAGATGACAGCCAGCGGCCAGGGAGGTCCAGCTACAGTTGTGATTTCAAAGGCAGGCACCATCAGCCTTTCCAGCAGCTCCCAAGATATTTGTTCTTAGGTGCAAAAGTACTCTGTTTCCTTATGAGAACCTTAGGGGGAAACCCCCCAATAACTATAGAAAAACAGTAAGGGCAATACAGCCTAGTGGAGTACATCACTGTTTATTGGAGGTGCTGCAGCCACAAGCAGGACTGCCCTGCCATGGCAAGTCTGATTTTTTTGGACAATACTCCTTGTTAAAGTATAATCAGGCTGTGTATCTTCAAAAAAAGTGAAGGATTAGTCTTAATTAACCAGTAATTTAGAACTGCACTCGCTAAATAACTTCATCTTGATGCCACACAACAGCCTGCCCACACACGCCTTAAACCCTCTTCCTCTCTGTATCACCTGCCATTGTTACATGGCACAACACTACAAGGTTTGGAGTTTTGTTTCTTCAACCGGATGCCTCTGACAACTTCTAAGCAACGTTTGCTTCTCTCTGCCCCATGACATATCTGATATCCCCATCTCTAATACAACTGCAGCTACACTCCTGCACCTTGTACCTTGTGTTACACAACTGCAAACAGGAAACCTCAAGACTAGTTTAGCAGTAACGATTTTCTCCGTAGTTCCAACAGAGCACAAAGTTAAGCTTGTTTTTTGTTTTGTAAGGGCTTAGAAGTCTTTTAAAAAAGACACAAAGAAATATGGAAGAATACAGATTAGAAATACCCAGAAATACATCCTTCCTGCTAAGTACAGCATTTTACCATTGAACAAAAAAGAAATCTCACTTTATAAAATGTTTATATAATAACACATTAAAGGATGTTTGCAAACAAGTTACCCATTCAAATTTCATGAAGCCTATCTCATGAATCAGCCTGCCCAGATGAAATAAGCAGGGACTGCTTCAAATGATTCTTCAAAATGTGAACCCACCATTTAAGGGAAAGGAATAGCTGTAATTAGCAGGCATCTCCTCAGCGAGACTCGCATCTTGTTTGCAACCCACAGTCTTGGCAATGACCATCTCTGATGGCTGTAGGTAATGACAAGACCCTTCCTAGGTCTCCAAGCCCACTCCAGCGGGAAGGTAAAGCACTAGTGCCTATCGTGCAAGAGCAGCAGGGATGCACTCAAAAGCAGAGACTGCCAAGCACAACAAACACACTGACGGCAGCTGCCAGCTCCCATCTTTCCTTCTTTCTTGGAAGCCAAGGTCGCCTCACAGTCACAGCTGCCCATTATTCAGACTAATACAGCTTCGTAATGAGAGGCATATGGTCTCAGAAAAAGATGAAGTTGTAAGAAGAGGATATAATGCTGTCACAACAGGAAGACTCTGGAAAATATTATTAGATAAGAATAAAATCGCTAACATTTGTATGAGAAAGCAGCAGACACTTTAGCCTGCTATGCCTGTAGTGGTAGAAAGAGAAAGCCATCAGGACTGCTACAAAGTAGGCTGCTGTAGCACTAAAAGAACACAAATCTGAGTTCTGGCCTTCTATTAATTCATGCAATGCCACCCTAATTTTATATGATGTTCACTACGTTTCATGTTGTGACCTTCAAACAAACTAACCTTGCCAATTTTTTTTTTTTTAATTTCATCAAAAATACTGCTATGCCACAAAATTTCCTCATCTGGGGCTGTTCAAGATACAAATGCTTAATCAATGTGACAGTCTTTAAAACACATAATATTATCTTTCCTATTTATGTGACAAGCACTCCCCTGCTTTGGGAAGCTAAGTTTAAAAAAATCTTTTGATGTCTTACATAAAAAGAAAACTATATTCCTATACCCTTTCTGGAACAGCATGCCTATTATAAAGTAGGTAACGTTCATTTTTAGCTTCTGATAGAAGAATTAAATTTAAAATTCTATTTCAAAGGACAAAAAGCTGGTATTCTACAGGAACAAGATGGTATTATATTAAAGTATGTTAAAGTTTAGAAGTACTGCTTACTTAGTTGCTTTATAATTTAAGCTAGGGATAACCTTAAGGGATTTAAAAAAAACCCAAACAAACATATTTCAGCTTCTTTTATGTGCGTTTGCATTTAAGAAATGGATACTTTTATTTCATTCAGAAAACAGGACAAAGAGGCCAGGCAGAAAACACTAAGATTGAGGATTTTTGTAGGTAGATGACTTGAATAGTACTCCATATAACCCAAATGGTATTTTTAGAAGAAGGTGTTCCCCCATATCTCTAAGACTAGAAAAAATGGCATCTTTTTGTGCCCTCTTATTTTATACTCATCAGAAAACACAAGAAGCATGCATTATCAAGTTATCATTATTGGGTTTAGTCTGTTAGGGGGGGCGGGGGAGAAGAATGAATATACAGCAACTCCCAACAGCAGATAACTAACTAGCATCCCTTCCTACCACCCTTTCCCTCCAGCCTTTACACAACTCCACATGCTCATGTCATCTACCCTCAACCTCCTTTTTCCTGCATCTGCTGCTGCAAGCTCCACCAGCAGGCAGCGCTCAGGAAGACACTGGCAGCAGCTGCAGGTTCTCATTCTGCCTTTGTCAGCAGCCCAGCAGCCTACACAAGGGCAACTACTGCGGATGACTCTATCCATGGAGACTTTTTCCACATTAGGGCAAAAAGCTGCTTCTTGCTTTACTTTGAAGGCACTGCTGTCAAGAGCAATAGTGTTCCACATCTACACAACAAGGATAAAACTCAGACTGTGCAATGAGGAGAACTGTCAGACCCTTAAGTTGCAAAGAGCAAGAGACAAACAGGGAGGAGGCAGCTTCTTTGGCCTACGTTCCTTGACTGCAGAGTAAACAGAACCCCAAATGCTGCCTCACATTTTGATCAATACAGACCCTCAATGAGAGGGTCAAAAAAGAGCATCAGCTTGCCTTATTCTGAATTGCGTTGAAAGCAGCCTCAGAAACACCATGCAGCTAATAAACAGCTCAACTGCACTGAAGGAAACTTTTGGGAAAAGAGACCTCATCTCACCTCTAAAACAACAGCAATGATTAATGGCCACATCTCCACCTTGGTTTATGGGTGTTTCTGCTAAGTCAGAGACACGGATAAGCTTAATGTTTGTTGGTGTAGCTCTGGACTGTTATCTCTCCATTCCTCCCAGCAGACAACATTTAAGCTTACCCATACATTTGAAAATACATGAAAACAACAAAAAACCACGAAGATAGAAGAGAGGGGTAGGTCCAGGAAGAATATAATATACATTAGGTGTCTAGACAAGACAAAATTACAAACCATCTACACCTACCAACCTCTCCACAGTCCCTTACAAAAAAAAGGGGGTAGGAGGGAGCAAAGCACACAAGATCAGAGAGGAAAAAAAAAGAAAAAAAACCAACAGACATTACTGAGAGGACATATAGGTAAAATTATCTACATGATAGACTGGTGAAACATGCTCCACGGAAGAACAAATTAAGTGTACCGTCATTCATCCTCACTATCAATAAACCTTCTTTCTTGCTTGAAAGTAAAACAACCAGCCACCCCAGATATGGTAAACACCATAAAACTTGATAAAGGAGACACCCTTGAATTTCTTTCAAGAGTCAAAAAAAGCATTTGAATATTTGCTTCCATTGCTGCTTCTTTTCCCCTAGTTCAAACTTGCAAAGTTCTGCAGGAAGTATACTTCACTGAAAGTGTTAGTACATTTACGTATTGTATAAACAAAGAACAGACCTGAGACTTAAGAAGTTTAACCTTGATCTCATACAGAAGGACAAAGCTCAGAATCACTGTGGACTGCTACGTTTCATTGCTAATCCCTTGAAACACTGCTACCTACTTTTCAAGGGATTTCACTTTAAACTGTCTATAAAATGCTGAAAATAAAATTGAACTGCTGACCTTCTGTTCCTCAACAGAAAAAATCATATATTCGCTTTTTAACTAGAAAGAGGAAGAGATGTTTGTTCAGTTCAAAAATGCATTTATTCCCAACCAAAGCTGTTTAAAGAAAAAAAAGAACACATTGTCCCTTTCTAGACAATGTTCACTTTATAGTCTAAAGCAATTTATCAATTGCTTTACAAAAAACCCCATTCAATCCACCTCATGACAGTAGGAAAATGTGAAAAGTATGACTATTAAAACAATTTTTAACTTTCTAGCTCACAGAACACTAAGTATTTTAAAGGCCTGTTCAGACTCTGCTCCTGCGAGCTTTCCAGTTTACTGTCATTTCAAATACTGAATCAATTCATAGACTTCCGGACTTTTTTTACCTGAACCTGAATTTTTATCCAGTATAGAAATATGCATGTAGCAGCAACAAAAAATATTAAAGATACTTCTCAATTTAACTCTCAAGGCAAAGTTCCACAGATTTTAACCTAATTTGAAGTAATTGAACTCCCGTTTCTCATATCTAGAAGAGCTTCTCAGGCAAAAAGGTACTTTCTGGAAGCAGGGTCTTCGAATGGTATAGGTAAAAATAATCACTGGATGCAAGGTATCATTCTTGATTCTTTGTTTAAGTACATAACCAAAGAGGCAGTTTGAAATATAGTGTTAGATTTCTTTAAGAAACAACTAATACCATAAAATTTATTCCTGTATAAATCTGTACCTCTTCCTGAAGAAGATTGGACCAAAAGACAGTTACTCAGAAAGCTATCCTTCTACTTTTCCTGATAGGACATACACCAAAACAAAGCACGATTAAGCTAAGAGACACTCTTGGATCTTGTATGAGATATTTGTGAAGCTGCAGCATTCATTCACCTCTTTTCGGTTAGACCATTAGCGTACTAATGCTAAACACCAGGGAAAGTATCAGCCCAGGAAAGAAAGGGCCATCCCAGTCTGCTCCTAAAATTAACAGTTCTCCTTCCACCTAACAGCTCTTTCCCTCCTACTGCACCCAAAACACAAGTGCAGGGGAAACTCTACCCCTTCTGCGGTAGGTGACAACCAATTGAGGGTCATTACTGAAGGAGACCCATGCAAAACAACTTGAGAGGTTGCAGGAAATCTAAATGATGACAATTCAACAGCTGTTCGACATTTGTACTGAAACGGAAAATCAAAAAGCTCGACAAACGGTTGTGGCATGAGCTCAACCAAAGAAGTCAATAAAAAGGCCACTACAAAGTCTGTGCTGCATTTCTTTTGCATAACAAAACCAATCAAATTCTTGATTGCATTGTGAAATGTGACAAAATGCAGAAACTGATGGCTTTCCATGCAGTGTCTGGACCAAGGTGAAGTACCAGAACACTTACTTCCCCAAACCAAAGCTGCATCAAAAGTTATCGTCACTATTTGGAGGTTGCCAAACAGAATCATTCACTACAACTTCTTGAATCCTGTAAACTATTACAGAAGTCTTGCCAAGAAATCAACAAAACGCATGAAGAACTGCAATATTTACACTCAACATTTCCGTGACATCGCCTGATCGGATGTCTCCTAAATAAATCCTCAACCATCTTACTCACCAGGCCTCTCTCCACTGATTACCACATTTTCAAGAATTTTGACAACTTCCTGCAAGAGAAGGTTTTCCACAAAAAAGCAGCAGTGCAAAATGCCTTCAAAGAATTCACCCATTCCAGGACACCAGAATTCTGTGCTACTGGAAAAGACTTGTTTCTTGTTGACAAATATGTGTAGATTTGAATGGCTCTTATTTTGATTAATAAATTTTATTCTAAGCTGAGACAATCAATAGTTTGATGTCCACATGAAGATCCATGACAAGTGGTGTCCCTCAGGACCACTACTGGGACCAGTGCTGTTTAATATCTTCATCAGTGATATAGACAGTGAGATCGAGTGCACCTTCAGCAAGTTTGCCGATGACACCAAGCTGAATGGTGCAGTTGTCACACCAGAAGGATAGGAGGTCATCCACAGGGACCTGGACAAGCCATAGAAGTGAGTCTGTTTGAACCTCATGAGGTTTAAAAACGCCAAGTGCAAGGTCCTACACCTGGGTCGGGGCAATCTGCAGTATCAATCAATACAGGATGGGGGATGATGTGATTGAGAGCAGCCCTGCAGAGAAGGACTTGGGGGTGCTGGTTGACGAGATGCTCAACATGAGCCAGCAATGAGTGCTTGCAGCCCAGAAAGTCAACTGTATTCTGGGCGACATCAAAAGAAGCATGGCCAGCAGGTCGAGGGAGGTGATTCTGCCCCTCTATTCCTCTCTTGTGAGACCCCACATGGAGTACTGTGTCCAGTTCTGGAATCCTCAGTCTAAGAAGGATATGAAACTGTTAGAACGAGTCTAGAGGAGGGCTACAAAGATGATCAGAGGGCTAGAGCACCTCTGCTATGAGGACGGGCTCGGAGACTTGGGGTTTTTCAGCCTGGAGAAGAGAATGCTCCAAGGAGACCTTACAGTGACCTTCCAGTACCTGAAGGGACCGTACAAGAAAGTGGGTGAGGGACTTCTTACAAAGGCATGTAGTGATAGGAGGAGGGGCAATGGCTATAAATCAGAGGGGGGAAGGATTTAGGAAGAAATTCTTCATGATGAAGATGCCCAGGGAAGCTGTGGATGCCCCATCCCTGGAGGTGTTCAAGACCAGGTTGGATGGGGCCTTGAGCAGCCTGATCTAGTGGGAGTTGTTTCTGCCCATGGCAGGGGTTTGGAATTAGATGATCTTTAAGGTCTCTTCCAAGTGAAACCATTCCACGATTCTAAAATAGTGCTTTAAAGCTGACAGTTAAAAATGGCAATTATTTCTGCACCAACCTAATACCTATTTTCCTCCAGTTCAAATTAGGTTCTCTTCCAAAAACATAGCACTTGTGAGTGCTCTGCCACATGATTCTGCCCCTGTTTATTCCTCAGTCGAAGGGGAGAGACACAGAACGAAGAAACACCATTTGCCAAAGGCAGAAAAGGATGAAAGGGGATTTACTGAAACCCTTCTGCCATGTGTGCTCCAAAGAACACAGGCTGCTGTAAGCACATTAGGAAGATGCTCCTTATTCTGAATCCTTGCCTTGCAATTCAAGTGTCAGTGGTTTTAAGTGGCTTACACACAACCTAAAAAGTTGTGATGCTACTATTACCAAAACCATGATTTTCCACTGCACAAGAACTGCTGCTCAAAAAGATAAGCTTCTGAAAGTAAACTTTTACTGGATAAACACTACGAGTATCTGACTTTTTTGATACAGTTACCCAAAACCAGGAAGAAGCAATTAGAAGAGTCTACATTTCTATGAGCAAAATATGCATTCAACAGAAACCAACATTGCCTGGTGACTGTGGACTCTTGTCCTCCTTTATTCCCACTCGTCAGCTCCAGCACTTGAATAAAACTGAATCTTTCCAAACTCCTCTAAATCTCCTCCTGTTGTTTTATCTTCTGCCAGAAATTTTTCCACAGCTGACTTTTCTGAATAAAATCTCTCCCTGCAATAAACAAATTGGTTCAAAATTAAACATTTGACTTTGGCTGCTACTTCACATTCCCTTTCATCCAGAAATGTTATGTACTTTTAACACTGACAAGACATGCTATCCTCACATGCTCACAGACACATTTTCTTCCTCACTCCCACTAGATAACAATAAAATGCATCAACAAGTGTGAAAGGGAAATAATAGCAGCCAAATAATTTCCAAACATTGAGAGAGACTGGAAGGATTAATATCTGTTCTGGAACAAAGATTAAATAGAAGAAAAACAGGTTCAAACCCACAGGTCTGAAATTTGGAAGTTTAGTGTCAGATTTCTCATTATTTCTAGATTAATACAAAATTTAAAATGTGTATTGCTACTGAGCTTCAGTAAAAGTGACTATGCCATCATTGTTTCATAAACAAGTTTAGCGGAGAGCCACACAAAATACTTAATACTTGACTGCTTCTTGTAGTACCTTATTATTACTTGTAGTCAAAATTTAAGACCAACACGACAACTCCTAGGTAACATTACAATAGAAGTAGACAATTCCTTCATTATCTAAATCACACTTTACTAAGGGAAGCCAATAGTGTTATGAAATCTGCATCAGGCCTCAATGAAAAAGACTTTTAAAAAACAATTCATACACAAATACTGGGAGCTGCACAGCAGGGTGTGAAAGGAGTGGCAAGTTACAGTCCCTTGACTCATAAAAAGTAGGAGCAAGTATGCCAAGAAAAGAAAAAAAAAATCACCAATAACCTCAAGATGGGGAAGAGAATAGGGAGAAGTGGAAGAGATGCATATCTTCATCACAGAACTTCCGAATGCTTTAAATGACTAATACCATGCTTTTTTTTTTTTTTTTTTGCCCTTAAGGTCCTTCTTGAAAATTAAACTCTGAGAAACTGGTCTTGGAAGTGTTATTTCATACTTCGTTCCTGCTTCTCTAGTGCGTAATACATTTAGGTTCAAGAATTCAAACCTGAAACCAAGCTTTAGTTCCAAAAAGCTAAGTGGTGCTGTGTCATTGCATCAGATGCTGCCCCTCAGGTTTTGTTACTCTTATTTTTAAGGATTCTGCAGTATCAGTCAGGGTACTGACTCAGGCTGCAGAGATACCCAGCCACCACTCACAGAATCCTTAGTCTAATGACTGGCCTGCTTTGTGTTGTCATTTTCCTCTGCTTCTCCTGAACTACAGCCAAGAAGCAGGTCACAAACATCTACTGATCTCTCTGTCATCACCTCTTTTCCCAAAGGATACACAGCAGCAGCCACTTCTCACACAACTGGACGTAAGCCCGGCACACATGTGGGACACCTCCATTTTGGCCCCATGAAGATGTATTACCAGTTACACAGTTACAGCTCACAGGTTAAGACTTCCTGAAGATTGAGTTATTTACTGCAGTCAGAAAAGTGTGTTATAGTATCCACGTATCCAGCGTGCCTAAAGCATAAGTCAGCAGTTGAGAATGCAAGATTCCATTATCCCTCTGACGGGAAATTTTATTTCTGAAGAGCCTAACTGTCAAGATCTTAATTAAAAGCTAGCCTCAAAACCAGTTTTATGTACATACATTCATGCACATACTAGGTTTGTCATTCTAGTCAAAATGATTAAGTAAAACCAAGGATGTCACACCCTTTGCTTTTGAGATAAAAGCTTTAACTTACCAAACACCCTGATCATCCTCATCATAAACGAGCACACTCTCTAGCAACAATGGAACAAACCTTTCCAAGTCTTATATAAATTCAGAGCTGGCAGAAAATGCCATTCAGTAATCTTGAGGGAGAACTAAGAAGGGAAAAATAATACTCTGTTTAATCTTGAAAGACAAACTCAGAGATCAAACATAAAGAGAGGTCTAACTATCATTCAACAACATTTTTGGGGTGGTACATGATAACTTGAGAACCAATGTTATGAGACAACCCAGCTTATTAGAGAATGTGCTAAGCACTGAAGGACAAAAGACTACTGATTTTGATGTAAAATAGAGAATTCAATATAAGCCTCCTGGGAAAATCTGGATCCCCTAAACTACCTGCTGCTTCAGGCAAAGGGTCTTTCTGACATCACCTGTGATACCTGGCTTGCCTCACAGGCAGATACTTAACTTGCATATAGGAACAGGTTTGCTAAGATGTCAGTATTATACACTAAAAAATCAGGTTATTGGTAAATTTTATAGGATAGTGGGAAAAGAATGGACAAGCGGTGACAGGGAAAAGAAGTGCTAAAAAGAAATGTAGACTCAGCCTAGCTAAGGCAAACTGAGCATGAGTAGCAATGGCAGTATCAGGGGATTTGCTGGAAGGATTGCATACACAGCTGCTGAATCAAAAAGCAGGAATAGGTTCATTTAAAGGAAGGGGGATTGGAGGCAGAAAGAGGGTGACAGAGCAGGTAGAAATTAAGCTGCACGAAGATCCTGTTATGAAGAACAACTAAGAGAAGCTGACACAGACAACAGCCTCCAAAATAAGGAAGGATAAAATGAGAGCTGCAGGGGATCCCTGAAACAAATGGGCATAAAGATAGTACAAGTGAAAGCGGGGATTAAACCCAGGAGACTGCAAGGAGCCTGTGATGTCTTAAAAAGAGACTCTCAAACTTAAAATCAGCGAAAGAAACATAGACTGTAAAAGATCTGTATGCATGGTATTCTATGCTTCGTGTTACTACTGACTTAACAAATAAACAACAGGACAAGCTCATTTTCTCAATTCTCTCTGCGTAGTACAATCTGTGCTTTGTTACTACAGTGCAAACACTAATTGTAATCCAAGATTAATTAACAGAGTTATTAGAAATAGAATTCCACAGCAAATATACCACACTAACCTTTAACTGTTTTCTGTTCTGTGAAATCCACCAATTTCATCAGTTATCCAGAGAGTGCCTCTGTTATGTGGGGTTAGGGGGTAGGAGGACTACATCCGGGTAACACATACAAACCATCCACCAAATATTAAACAAGATGAACTGCAGGTACGGTCTCTTCCCATTCATGAAAAGGCAATGTTTCAGCAAGTCAAATTGGTTTTTAATATCATAATGCATTAGATGTAAAACACACCATTTGAATATGATGTTATATAGAATATGTTAAAGAGTACTACTGAATATACACGTTTACAGTTATAGATGTATTTCTATGACACACCAATTCTAACATGAACAATGAATCATTTAAAGTTCCCTCAAAGCCTCCACACCAGATGAATTGCCTTCCAGCCATTATCAAATGGAGGAACAAGCCTTCAGCTGATTTTATAAGTGATCTATGCCAATGCTGGCTGTGTGCCCACTCCTACCAAGCACCAGCTCTATCAGTCAGCCCTGAAGACCTACAAAATAGGCACAGCACCCTTCAGAAACCTGAGGGGAAGAGATCTCCAGGAGGCTTTTGGAAGCAGGAGATGACAACAGCTCCTTTACGGAGCAGTTGGATCTTGGGAGTAACTCCGGGGCCTCAGTGGCGCCAGCTGCTGACCTGCTTCCTCCTTTAGGATGGTTTGGGATCACTGACCAGCCCCTGGGCCAATCCAATACAGGCCTACTGCACTAAACAGAGATGGCACAAGGACTGCTCCTAGTCCCTGTGTCCCAAAAGCCTCAAGCTGACTTTCCCAGACCTGTGCCTCTATGTACAATACTCATTAAGTCAGGAACTCTTTCAGCATCTCAGAATAACCTCCCTGTGATGTAGCTTAACAGCATAAACTCTGTTGAAGAGTTTCTCAGGATCATATTCGAAGCCACATCAGTTGTCGCTTAAAAGTGCAGTGCACGTTCAAGTCTTCTAACTGAACCTGGTGTAACACAGGGACATGTTGATCTAGAAGCCATAGAAATAGGGGTTCAGTAACCAGTTCTGCCAGTGGCAATCCTCTGAACACCGAACAAGACTCTGAGGTTCACTTTGTGTGCTTTATGCTCGGTTCATGAACATACTAGGAGACAAGTTTAACATTAGCTCACTCATATGTATCTATTTTTTAAATATAGCTTAAGGCAAAGCTTTTTTTTTTGGCTCAGAAAAAAATAACATGCTGGATGAGAAGATAGCCAAAGTCCATACTGGCTATCAAACCACAAAACTACTTCCACCAGGAAAAACACGGTCATCGTCTTATTTTTACTGAACTGAATTTTCATGTACTGATAAAAGCTGTTCAGAGTTCTCTGATGAGGAATCCATATAGATTGCAGTTATAGCATAATGCAAAGGCTGTTTGTGGGTCATAACAGCTACCATTGATATCTACAAACCTGAGTTGCCCTTGAACCTATCAAAGCTGTAAAAAAATATAGACAAGTGCTTCTTAATACGCTACTTTCATACTTTTAGTAAAATAAAAGCATGCCTGTATTTTCATACAAAGAACTATAATTACTACAAAGATAGACAGAAAAAATGCAGTTAAAAAAAATCTAAAAAAGTACTAAACTTAAATAATTCAGGGAAGATTAATTTATTCAGGGAGTATACCTGTGGTTATGGAGGTGTAGGAGTGGGATGAAAGTGTCCTTCTCTACTGTCCACAATTACAGGTTATAAATTATTATGCTACTAGCATAACCTAATGGGTAATATTCTATAAATTCATTTATTATTCTAAATGTCTGTAGATATATTTAAGTAATGTTAACAGTTGCATTTTGAGGCTTAAAATCAAGACTTTACGCACCTGGGTTAATTGATGTAATTAGAAGAAAGTTGTATTTTTTTAAGGGAAAGAAATCCAGACATCCACTCAATAGACACCTTTCATTCTCTTAGTTACTGTCAGAATCAAAATTTCCCGTAACTCATTCATACAAAGCACTAAGAATATGCATTATTTTCCTTGTGTTTAAGCTCCTCAAAAATCAACAACTACAAACATGCCAATGCACAGAAAAATATAAAGAAATGTTTTGATACAGCCTTACAGACAGTTCCACCAAGTTCCATCAAGTCTGCGGTGCTTTTTCCTCTTTAAGCGAGGAGGATGATCAGTCTTTCAGAGGCTGCAAGCAGGTCCTAACTCCCACAACTCGAGAGGCATCTTTGTCTCATGATTGTTCTGAGTACCTCTACAGACCAGGCTTTCCATCAAACGTTGCGGTGCTGTAGCCACTGACACCTGATAGCGGTTCAGCAAATCTTCTGAGTAATAAGAAGCAAATCTTCTGAGTAATAAGAAACTAATAACTTCACTTGTACCTGTTTGCTTCTGATCTCATCAAACAATCTCCCTCCTGTGTACTGAGATATTCTTGGAGAACTGAACAGTACATTCCACAAAGGTGTATGAAGTCTCATAAAAATTATACTCTTAAAGAACATTTCCCAGAAGATTTTACCTAAACATCATCACTAAAACACAAAAATGAACTGCTCAAGGCACTTATTAATATTGCAATTACTTTTCAAACTATTGTATTGTGAATACACAAGATGTGATTTATTTTTTGAGTCGAAGACTGTAAGAGAATGAGGAACAAGTTTGGAAGCACAGATATACTACATACAATATGATGTTCTAAAATAGGTTAAATGCTTTTCAGACACTTCCAGATTTCCAACAACTGAATTGTAATAAATTGCCAGAATATGAGACTTCATCTGTAACTTCATACTAATTTAATCGCAGAAATGACAGGTTTATTTTTTTTTTCAAAAAAAAATTTTTTTTTTAAATATTTTTTCCATATAGCTCTTTTCCTTAAAAAGAAGGAGAGAGAAAAAGATGAAAACAACTGAAAAAAGGCCAGCTTGCCCAGCTAGATAAAAGATGAGCTGGCAGATCCTGACAACCACATACTAATTACACTGTAGTTCTGACTCAACAAGATCCTATAAGAGCGTATTATTGTCTACAGTTTGGTGAAGCTAAAGAACATTGAGTGTAATTTTTGAATATTTACTCCACTGCCAATTGTATTCTTTTCAGAGGGCCAAAGGTTTACTATGTTTTGATTCAACAAAGCATTTGAGTGTAGGCTTTACTGAACCTACACCTATGCATTAATATCCTTTCAGGAAAGGCATTGAAATCCCCAATGTTCTGCAGAATCACATCATCACCAAGCTGAAAATTAATACAGTAGGTACCCATACTTCATATATATATATATATATATATATACACACACACACACATACATATACATATATATACAGAGAGAGAGAGAGAGCGAGAGAGAGAGAGCGCGTGCCAAATAAATAAATAGGCACTCCCTACCCTCCCTGCCAACTGAGACGTGCAAATAGTTCTTTTGGGGAAGCATATAAAACCTTCACCCCACTTCTTGTTTGAAAATGTAGAAGAAAAAAGTTACTCAGTAAGCCAAATATCCAAATATCACAAAAATAAGCTCGACCACAAAAAAAATGACTGAATTCATAACCCAGATTCCACACACCTATTCCTTGAAGAAAGCAGTGGATTTTTTTTTTCATTATTGTTTTCACAGAACATTTACCTGAAAACTATTATAAAGCAGAACAAGAAAGAGATTCAGAAGACAGAAGTCTTTACAGTTTCCATTTGAAATAAATACAAAATTTGGGCTATAGACAGTAAAACATAAGCTTAATTTTTAGTAGAAAAATTGCAATAATTTTACTATGATTAAGTCTACAGTTTGTTGAATCACTGTCTTTAGGATTGTGTGCTTGTTTCATTTGTGCATTAACAGTCCTCTCAAGAACATTTTAATTTTCTTATCTACACAACACACAAAAAGTATGAAGAACACTTAATAGTGTTTCTGCTCCAGAAAATTATTACAGTGTTTTCTCACTATTAGTCTTTTAACAAAAATATGAAATGTTCGATGATATACTCTGATCTGTTGAAATGGTCAGGGTTGAAGACACGTATCAGATAATTTGAAAATGCAGTGCAAAAGCCAATCTCAAGATTTTCTACCCCAGTACTTCAAATTTCCTTTTCAGTTTGAAGAAAACAGAATCATTTGCAAAAACATATGTAGATGTTATACTTAAGACTACATTGCATTTTTAATTCTAACTAGTTCACCTGCACTTTATTAAACAAATTAAGTGTAATTTCAACATCTGATAACACTTCATTGAACAAGTATTTAACATAACTCACAACAAATATCAAGGCACATGAGAACTTCGTACATTGCTTTCCATTTGAAGGCTCCGAAGTGTCAATAATTAGCCTTCATAACTTCCTTCTGAAGAATATAAAATTATTTTTATTTTATAAACATAGAATTTGAGTAAGAAATAAAAAAATTCATGTGGTAAAGTAACGAAGGAAACTAAGATTCCCAGTTTTCCACCTGAGCTGCAGCCACTACAGTGCTAGAAGTTGATTCAGTGTTCTACCTTTTTGCTTTTATTTTTGGTACAGTTCTAATGAGGTTTTATTTTATTAAAAATTTCTGTTAATAAATCTCTTCTAAGCCACAGAGATCAACTACAGTCACTAGAAACAGACACGAGAGTACACAAATTAACAGAAAGAAGATAATCAGACTCTACCACAATATTAATCCTCTGGAAAACACCAGCTTCATTAGGCTACCTCAAGTCTTCTGACTCAGCCCAGGATGATACCCTACATATACTGAATGCAAGTTTGTTCTGCTCTCACACAAAATCCACAAACCTTCTTTCAATATTTTATAAGTTATTACTTGGTTTTTAGAATTCAATCAAAGAATAATATTAAGCCTGCTCCACCACAAGCTACGACTCCTCTAGACCTTCCACACCACCTCATCCTTCCTACAGCGCCCTCAGGGAAAAATGTCAAGTCAGAGCAGTGGGTAACAGAAGAAAGGAGCCAAAAAACAGTGGTAACAATATCTAGTGCTTAATTAATAATCTGAGGCTATTCTTTTCTTGTTCTTTTTTTTTCTTTTTTTTTTTTTGAAAGTATGAGCTCAAACTGATTTGTCTCAGATCACTGAAAGAAAAAGGCTTGCTATTTAAACATCCATCCAGCTCTTTAAAGAAAAACAATCACAAGTAGTACACTACATAAAAGCAAAACCCAAGCAATACATCAGTTCACTCGTTATCTTTAATTATGAAAATAACCACTTGAACCACTCACCTTTGGCACACTGTTAAAAGTATCCAGGCAGTGAACGGCAGGACTCTCCAGCAAAGTTATGTACACCACTGTCTGAAATAACAAACAACACATATCTTAGCTTCAGCACTAAACTCAGAAGACCATTAGCTATTTAATTTATTTTTCATACTCTCAAAATTTCCCAAGAGGTACTTGAGGAGCAGGCAGAATGGCTCTAACTTGATCCACCTGTTAAGCAAAAACAGAATCCATCTTCATATTTAACTTTTCTCAATGAATACGAGGTCAATTTAATCACAGTCCAAACCATTTAGGAAAGAAAGCAACTACAAAACTAGCAGTCACAATACTGAGAAAAAAAAAATCAGTCAAGAAATCAAACAAAAAATCCAGCCCAGTTTGAAAAGATTACATTTTAATAAGCATCATTATTTACTGTTTCCTTCAGTTTTACATTAGTCTAACTTGCCCACACATCTTAAGAAAATGGAAACACTGTTACACCTGGAAAACAAAGGTACATCAGCAAAAGCACAGCCAGCAGCCGGCGGGGGGGCATAATCATTTCCAGCCAGGTGGCACTCACACACATCTAGATGTGAAATCCAGCTGCTTAACTACTGCACATGGTCTGGGGCCCTCTGGCACAAGGGATACGGACTTAATGAGACACGCTCTCAAGGTACTGAAGTTGGTCAAGGGGCTGGAGAGCTCTGCTAATAGAGATTCTGGTTGGATGTGAAGAAGAAAGTTTTCACCATGAGGGTGGCTAAACACAGCCACATGCCCCCTGAGAAGTGATGGACCTTCCTGGGGAAGTCTCAGATCCTCCTGGACATGGTCCTACCTGTGGCCTTAACCCTGCTAGGAGCGAGATGTCACAACCCTTCAGAGGTCCCCCCTGGTCTCCATTGTTCAGTTAACTATTTCTAGACACAACAGTAACATTTCAGAATAGACTTCAAACCATTTAAACGTTTCTTTCTGGTTTTTTTAATGATGCTTTGAAATCCACAGATGTCTGATAAATTCAGGCAGTGTAAACCCATTAAGATCCATTTGAAAGAGAAGTAAGAAGATCAGAACCCTTTCCTGTGCTGCAGCCCCTAGCTCATAAGGACAACAGATTACCACTCCTACCCAACCTCAGGCCACTCATGCACAAATGTCTTCAAACGGTTCAAAGTCTTCTTTGAACAGAATCCAATCAGTTGCTATCTACAAAGGCGTCCTACAAAGAAACTGCATTAAAAATAGCAGTTCATCCAATGATCCTATACATCATAAAGAAGGGGGGAAAAGTATTGAAAAATGTATTAAAAATACCTTACGCATTAAAAGTAAGTTTTAAGACTTCTACATATTACCAAGTGGAGTAACAGAACTACTAAAAACATGAGCCGATAAACGTTTAAGTATAAATATTCTTCTCCTTTATTCCCCAACAGTAAGTCCCACCCCGCAGGTCCCCAGCAGCTACATGGGGAGCCAGAGTATTGCTAGCTCTCCAGAAAAAAAAAAAACAACAAAAAAATAAGGAAAGCAAACAGAAGGTGGCAAATTGTGAAGAAGCATCATTCAAAACAGAAGAGTCTCCTGATCCAGTTCAGCGCCTGAATGAAGATATGCCTGTGACAACAGAGAGCAGATGGGACTGGGAGGTGATCTACTTCCTTCTCCTCTGCCAGAGTTACGGCTGGATAGCCTGCTGCCGCACCACCCAACACTGGTCTTCAGCTTTCCACAGATACAGACTAAAGCTTATCACAATTTGCTATATCAATTTTCCAACACAGTTATAGACCTTAACTGTGTTCTTGCTGAAAATGTTCTGTATTTGAAAGTATAGGACAGATCTCAAGTAAATGAGAAAGATATTTTAATAAGTGAAGCAACACTGAAACCCTGAGGCAGGACAGCTCTATTTTCCTACTAGTTAAATTTTTTTAGTACATGTTTTTCTCCAGTCAATAATACAAGAACATTTCTCTTATTAAGTGGGAAAAAGTGAGAAAATAAAAGCAATTCTGTTTTTTGTTACAAGCTCTGCTGAAAAGTACTATCTTTCACCTTTCTACCTCACGAATCATTTACTGCCCATTACCATCCACCACTGAAGCACTGTACCAAGTTTCTGACTTTGATTTTTTTTTCAGTTTTGTTCCTTAAAGAAATACCAACATCTCTCAAATTATTACTCCCACGTTCACAAATGCACATACAGAACTTGCATTTGAAAGCAAGCTGAAAACCAGTATTGTTAATCATCAATATCTGAAAAAATAACCTTGCATTTATTAGTCAACTGAAAAGGAAGCACAGTTGGGAAAATAAGAGCTCAAATTCCATCTAAACACATAATAAAAGAATGAGTCATATGTTTATCTCAATATAACAATGGTAGCTTCCTTGTGTACAGCAAGAATGGTTTTAGTTTTGCAGCTCTATTAACATTATAAGTAGCTTAGAATGTTAATGGTGATAGTGCAAAGAGTCAAGGAAGAGGATGCACAAGAAAACCTCGTTCCTACCAACACTTTTAAATAAAACTCTCTTAATCTAACACACACACAAGTGCAAGATGCAGATTGGTCTTTGTCCTTTCTGGGCTCAGTACTGGTGCAGTTCAACCTGTTTCTCTCTTTTTCCAGGTAAAAACCTTAACTTGTCTATGGAAGAGCTAGAGGAAGTTTTCTGCTACAAGTCACAGGAGCCACTGCCCCAGAGCAGTAATCAATTTCCATCACAGACCCCATGGCTCAAAGCTTTGCCTGCAATGTTTTGAATTGCAGTGTGACTCAAACTCAGAATGGAAACCTTGACCGCAAATAATTCATTTACACTTTAATATGTTTCTTGAACTTCTACAACTGAAATTTTCTTTCAAAATCTTTAATCTCAAACAGCAATAAATGGAAACTCTGGTTAGGGTTTGGGACCACCTGCCCCCAGGCAGAGTGTTCGCAACACAGGTGGGGTTTTCTGGTTCTGCTGCTTCATCCTACCAGCCAGGACTCCAGAAAGATGTATTTGATAGCAAAGCCAGGATGCAAGCTCCATCAGCCTTCAAAAGCCTTGGAGCACACGCCTACTGTCCACCCAAAACACACATTGGCACATCATTAAAAAACTTGGCAAATTAATTCAACAACTTTTTTTAAAAGGCAGCAAGGCAAACGGAAGTGCCACGGTATGAACAGTGCCCATCACTTCTGTACTACACCTAATGTGATGTCTATTTGTCATATCTCCACCTTAATACCACTGCAGTAATGTCAGCCCTGCTGCATGCAAAATGCCCCGCTTTCTTACCACTCATTACTGACTCATGGACATCCCACACTGAGCATGAGGCCCAGAGCAGAGGACAACAGGAACAGGAGTAGCAGAGTACAGGAACTGGATGAACAAGCGACTACAAACATTCAAGGCAGAAAGACAAATCGGCCTACTTTTGAACAGCAACCTCAGTCACTCGTTTTCTAGACCAAGGTCTTCCGAACACAAGGACTATATGAGTCCCGCCGTAAAAAACACTTTTGAATAGTCTGAAATAAGAGTTTGAACCCTCATTGAACTCAAAATCTTTAAAGATTACAACCTTAACAATGAATTAGATGAATTAGCGCTCTTGTAATGATTCTATTACAAGTAACATCCCAAGTTATTAACCACCTTTCCTTTTCCCAACAGCTCTAATGTGCCCCATTTGCTTTATCCCTATGGCTAAAATCCAGTTTCAGCCTTACAGTATCTATTACAGTGACAATTCTCTCAGGATCTCTTCCCAACCACTTCCTATTTAAATTCTGACACAAAATAGCTAAAATACTCTCTTTGATACTTAATATGCTAATATACAAGAATGACCTGACCACAAACCTGTGCTGCACAGAGTGGGAATTTTAACTCCAGTCATAAGGCATTTAAGTGACTCCGATAACTATGATAAAATTCAACAATTGACGTATTACCAGTGACCTTCTGGAGAACAAATGAAAAGCATCACATTAATACAAATTCTCCTGTGGAGAAGATCAAGCTGGCAATCTGCCAGTTCATTACACCATCTAGCTCCACTCCGACATTAAATATTGCCTTCCTTTGTAATTGACTGGAATATGCCGGAGCAATTGCAGGTAACCACTCTGGGCTATTAAAGTATTCCATTAAGACTTCCCCATTAGGCACATATTTCAAATGAATTTACGTCAAAATAGGCTATGTTCAAAATATTTTAACTATGCAGAAAATTGGGCAGGCACAACCCAGTTCCACAGAACAGCAGACAGATCAGCATAGGCACTCAAATGCTTAGCGCCTGAATTTGCTTAAAGGGAAAAGAAACCAACCAAGCTTATTCAAGACTCTAGTATATGCTTAGTATTTTAACATCCAAGTCATACATATCCTCACAAAACTCACTTAATATTACGTTCTCCTAAAGCTGAGAATACAGCGATATTAAAATTTGCAACTATTCAGATTCGATAAGTCCAGGCATTCACTGAATACTGCGTTTTAAAACTAAGTATGGAACATATGGAGAAAACAGAAAGCAAGACTGGTTTCACACTGTATTTAAGGTTTAAAAAAGGCAGTAAACTGCATGTTGCATTACAAAAACATTCTGAAAACAAACAAAAAAAATTAAGCTCCTTTCATGCTATGTCCTCTACACAACTAAGCTTTACTTATCTTAAGATTGTGGCTCCTTAACAGCAAGAAAGCAAATGAAATGAGGCACAAGAACAGGTTCACTTCCTTGCATGCAGAAAAGGCTGCCAGACACTTAAAATGCTGGAAAAGACTGAAGCCTGTATGTCAGCTGTGAAAATGAGACCAACCCTTGAAGCAAAGACAAACTTCTGTGTTTAAGTGGTCCAGATTTGGCGCCATCAACAGAGGCTGTAAGGTTTAGCTTAAGAAATCCATGCCTCTTTCGAACAGTGCATGGGCAAGAGGTTGTGTCTTCTCTGTGCTCCTATCTGGCATGCGAGAACTACGGTACCCCTCCCAGCCATGTCAATGAAGGAACGATTAAACACGCAGATACCACTGTTTCCTGAAACAACTTTTAAATTATTTATTTATTTTTAAATAAATATGTTCCGGGGTGGGGGTGGGGGGGAGGAAGAGGATCACAGCCAGAGAAAGCGCACAGTGGCTCACACTTGAACCACATGCAATCAAACTGGCTATACTGACCTATATTCCGATTTAATTCCCGCAGTCAAATGCATACAAGCTTGTTTAGCCTAGAGAAGAGAAGGCTCTGGGGAGACATTCTAGTAACCTTCCAGTAGTTAAAGGGGGCCTACAGGAAAGGTGGGGAGGGGTCACTTAATCAGAGTGCAGCGATAAGATGAGGGATAATGGTTTTAAGTTGAAAGAGGAGAGATTTAGACTAGATACTCGAAAGAGAGAGCCACTCCTTGAATACTGTGTTCAGTTCTGGGCCCCTCACCATAAGAAGGATGTTGAGGGTCTGGAACGAGTCCAGAGAAGAGCAACAAAGCTGGTGAAGGGGCTGGAGAACAGGCCTTATGAGGAATGTCTGAGAGACCTGGGGCTGTTTAGCCTGGAGAAGAGGAGGCTGAGGGGAGACCTCATTGCTCCCTATAACTACCACCTGAAAAGAGGCTGTAGAGAGGAGGGTGCTGGCCTCTTCTCCCAAATGACAGGGGACAGGACAAGAGGGAATGGCCTCAAGCTCCACCAGGGGAGATTTAGGCTGGACATTAGGAAAAAAATTTTCGCAGAAAGGGTCATTGGGCACTGGAACAGGCTGCCCAGGGAGGTGGTTGATTCACCTTCCCTGGAGGTGTTTAAGGCACAGGTGGACGAGGTGCTAAGGGGCATGGTTTAGTGTTTGATAGGAATGGTTGGACTCGATGATCCGGTGGGTCTCTTCCAACCTGGTTATTCTATGACTTTTTTTACTGAGAAGGTGGTGAGGTAGAGGAACAGCTTGCCCAGAGAAGTCATGGATGCCTCATCACTGGAAGTGTTCAAGGCCAGGTCAGATGGGGCTTTGAGCAACCTGATCCAAACATGTCAAATGTGGAACTGGGTTCCAACCCAAACTATTCTACAACTCTATGATATCCTCTGCAGTCTCTGGTGTATACACAACACCTTTTCAAAAAACACTCACACACAACCACCAGTTCCCAAGCAGTTCTTTTTCCAAATAATATCAGTGTTTAAGACAAACACTGCATTTCAAAAACCAACTTCCATTGCCAGCTTCCTCTGTAGTTGCAATCCAACATGCATAATTGGCACCTTTTTAACCTAGAAAGGAATGAGGAGGACTACATCTGTAAGTGAGATCCACTAAGAATTCTACAGAATACACTGTACAGATTCACATTACTTTATTAAAAGCAATCATACGCTTCTCACATTCTCTGAGCTAGAAGCTTCCCCCAAAAGTCTGGTCTATTAAAAAACCTAATATGACACCAAATGACTAACAGAACTCACTCCTATTTGCAATTTTTTTAATTCCTGGCTTAAGCGGGACTTTCTACCTTGATACTTACTGATATTGACCTAATTCAAATTCAATTATACTGAGCCGCAAACTTCCAGGGCAGTCCCTGAATAAGGGAAAAGCCTCATAAAGCAGAGCGGAGAGTGAATGGTGAAGCCAGCAAGCCTCCCCCCAGCAAGGCTACAAGCTCTTTGAGGACATTTAATATTGCAGTCTCAGAAACAAAAAAACCCCACCAACAACCACTCCCCCCACACACACACCTTTCACTCTGATAGTCAAACATCAAAATAATGCAAGTCATGTTCAGTCACTCTGCAAGCTGAAGGAGGCTCACAACAAAGGTACCATGTCACCAAACTAGCCTTAGGTTTTTTTCAAGCACTCCTCTTCAAGAGCCGTCTGTGAAAGGTGAAATATTCCAACTTCCATTTTATCTCAATTTCCTTATTTTTTCTATTCTATTTACAGTAAGGAACAGGAACTCACAACCTTTCTAGTTTTCCTTATTTAAGGGTTTACAAGCCGGCTACATAGGTGCACACGGTATATAAATATCCCTAAAGCCCACACAAGAGAAGCAACAAAGGTTTTGATTTAAGCTTATGACAGCTCTAATGACTTCAAGAACCCTTAAAAACATATGTTGAAAGACCCAAATTACCAATTACAAATGCAGATAGATAAGCAGAAGTGGAAGTATACTTACAAAGGCTGTTCTTAAAGTCTGCATCACAGGATCTTTAAGAAAAAGAAAGGTACCTTAGGTATTGCTTAACTAATCAAGATTCTCAGGCCATGGTTTGAACACAAGGTAAGTATTCTGGTCTCCTTAATAGGATATTTTATTATTCAAATTACAAGTCTGATTTTTAAAAACATCTTAACATTTGTAGTTAGATAACTTTCTTCATCACTTCAGTATTGTGAACATACGATTTAATTATTTGTGGAACTTCAGCCTTTTTCTGATTGATACTTTAATTTTTTCTTTGTAAAATCTGCAAAAGGACAGTCTTTTCCATTAACTAAAATCAGTTCAGAATCTCTGAGGACCAGAGCAGTTAACAGCTCATCAGTCAAGCAGCTTCTTCACTAATCTATTGTTCCAATTTCATCTTTGCCATTAAAATGTTTTACATAAAGACATATATGACCCACTGATTCATACCTCTACTTCCAAACCAGTTCTACTAGAGTCAGAGCTTTTCAGTCAATATTTGTGGACCGAGATTTTGTGAAAGATTACTAAAAATGGTACATAAATATACTCTTTACAGTAATCTAGTAATCTGCACATGTAAATTACCAAAAACGCACTCCTCCACTGGAAAAAAGCATTCACAGATGCCTTTTGGAGAAGTGAAAACCACAAATTCCGATGAATTAGCTAACACAAAAGGAAGCAACACTAACTCACTATCCGAGAAACACTGAGCAGAGACTACTATTTACCACTCCTGGCCAGGGAGATCAATGTTTAAAATAAGGAAATAAATCTCACATCTACATGGTTAGAGAAGAATTGCTTTGGGTGAGATGTAACAGCAAATTGACTCTAACAGGGGCTACAGAGAGAGTACAGATCACTAATACAATAGAATCAAGTAAGGCAGACAGCCCACTGGCAATTCAAAGATAAAGGCTAAGTGTACCTTTTATTAGTGTTCCTGCTCAGGTAAATTATTCACCCATTCTTAGTTTAAAGAAAATCTTTCCTACGTGGCCAGTCATCACAGCACTGTCGGAATTTGAAATAATAGTGCCACTGCTGTCTCGGTGCTAAAATATATGGATAAGGTGATGTTAAGAGGGACAGGTCAAGGTCAGCCGTTGTCTCTGAAACCAGCAGGCAGACACAGAGAACTGGAGGAAATTCGCAGAGCAGATCCTGACAGGTATCTTCAAGGAAAACATTGTCGGAAATTTCTTGATAACTCTCAGACTGTGAAGTGGCAACTTGATATTACACTGACAGAACAAGGCCTGGGCTAGGCACTTCCCACCTGCTGTATAGGCTGTCATCACCAAGAGCTGCAGCAATAGCTACCTGCTGAGGGTTTTTGCCTTCTACCCTTCCTCCAGCTGCACAGACACCAGGTATATAAGGATGCTGTAGGCATTACTGTCCGAGTATCTTATTCTGAAGAGTATGCAAGCTCTGCCATATTCTGTTCAGATATCTGTAAGTACTGTCAGCATAAAAGAGAGCCATTTCACTTTGAAAGGAGGGCAGAAAAGTCCTGACACTTCGGCTCTCGGGTGAAGAAATCTATTAGGACTCCAGATGAGGGAGCCAGTCGAGGAAATGTCTCTCAACCACCACTAGCAGAAAAGAGTAGAAAGATTTACTGTTCATTCAAACTCAGTATTTCATTTACACTATGGAAAAGCACAGGGCTGCAGAACTTGCATAAACAGGCTTTTAACTGGAACCCACTAGTAAAATGGAGGAAGAGGGGAGAAAAACAGAGACCACAACACAAAATCCCTTTCTGAAACTAGAACATGCCAAAACAGTATCTGGTGTTAGAGCTCAGTAATGCACTGATGAAAATAATCTCCCCAGGACGAGTAAGCCATTTGTCTTCAAAAGTTGAGAAAAACTGACATTCTAGATTTTAAGTTTTTCTGAGTCTCCTCTGATGACCCAAATCATAGAATCATAGAATAACCAGGTTGGAAGAGACCCACCGGATCATCGAGTCCAACCAAAAATGGAGAAAACCAAAAAACTTCATCTGTGCAGTTCAAGTACAAAACTATTATAACTAGGTATTCACAACTAAGAGCCAAAGTTAAGTGGAAAACAAACACTTGGAACTCAGAAGTGGCTTTGGTTCCTGCATGACTTGGGAGATGGTAACATGCTAGTCAGTGACGTGTGGTACTGTAACTGTTCTCTTTGGGCACGGCAGAATGGTAGTTCCCAAAGTCAGTGCCTTCACTGTGCAGGCCAAAATAAAATCACAAGGTTCTTCAGATCCATGAAAAGGCACTAATACACCAGAGTCACTAGGATTGCTGCTTTCCAAGAACACAGAGACCCGCAAAACTGCTTTTTCTTCCAAGTTAAACATCAGAAACTGTTGAAGCAGTTTTTTGCCTGAACTACCCCAGAAACTTTGCTTCAGGTTGACAAGAAGAAGAGAAACATTAACATAGCTTTGGTTCCACCGCAGCTCACAGCAGCCCTAGCCGGAGGCAATGCTATTATTGCTGTTTGAAAGATATCTAGCTATTCCAAAATCTCATAATACCCAAATAAAATTTGGCAACAGCCTACCTTCTGAGGTTTTCAAAACTGATTTTCTCTCTTTCATGTCTTGTACACATTTGATGGTGTCTTATTCTACTCATTTTAATCATGTCAATTCAGTTGCAAACTACAAATAGGAATGCAATAGAAACATCGCAGGCCCTATAACAATAGTCAAAACAAAGATTTCCTATGGCAGCTGTCACATTAATGACATCTCCAAAGCTATCTAAATACAGTACCTGGGCAGAAATCCAATTATGTCAATTCTGTCTGAATACCCCAAAAGTGAGTCGTACTGGCGTTAGAAGTGGAAATAATTTTAAGTGCAGATTAGCTACATACATAAGCAGCTCCATACTTGAAACCAGAACAAGCGAACAAAAACCTAAAGGCATGACATTTATCTGGACACAAGGGAGAAGGGAAAAAGAACTGCTAGACATCTGGCAAAAGGTCAAAGCCAATTACCTTGTCCAAACTTGACCCCCAAGATAATACCTTCCAGGTTCACTTCTTCGAAATAAGATGTATTGACTCCAATAATTAAAAAGATTTCTGCTTTCCTCTCCATCATCCACTATCTCTTTGCTTTTTTCCAAAACTATTTTTTCCCAACAAAATACTAACAGCAGTAGCAGAACATGCCAACTTCCCAGAAGCAGAAACTAAATTTAACTAAAACCTACATAAAAGAAAATAATTCCCTGCCTCACTTAAATATTAGGCAGCAGTGACAAATGGTATTCAGGGCTTTTAATTCAAGAGTATGATTTCTTGCTGCTTTTGCTGCTTTCCTTAAACCATTGTAACCACAGATTTCCCTTTTGCCTTGGAAGTGTCCATGTTACTGCTTAATTATGTGGCAATTCCAGCTTGCTGAACTCTGCCACAATGTTCTGTTTATTTGTGGTTTTAAAACAGACAATGTTGCAGGGGGGGAGGGCGGGGAGGAGGGAATAGCCTTTTAATTCAACAAAGAAAAAGATGCAAGGATTTTTGAAGGCATATTAAAGAAACTGCTTCTGAAACTACAGATAAATGCAAGTTTATCTATTTTTTAAATGAAAGTATTCAATAAACTGCTACTAAAGTGAACATAAAACTGCATGTTCCAAATAACCGAAGCAATATATGTTGGTTAGTAACTTCATTCTAACTAGAAGCCTTCATCTCCATTATGAATAGATAAATAAACCTTTAAATAAATATAAGAGAATGACGATGAAAAGTAGCAGACTGATCAGGACAAAGTTTCTAACCCTGATCTGTCCCTATACTGGAGGGAACACTTTCAAAGGTAAGGATATAACTCACTGTACATATATTGCAAGTGCTTCTGCTATCAACATGGTATCAGATTCACGAGAGTAAGCATTCATTATGAATGGGTCTATATTTAGGATTGTGCATTCACAGCTGTGCTTCTTATACCAAGACTCACACAGTACAGGAGTGGCTGCGTGCATTACTGGGTTGTTGGTTTTTTGTGCTTATTTTATTTTTCCCTGAGTACAGTAATTAGAGAAAACTCTAAAATTAAGTTTTCTGGTCAAAATCTGGGAAGTTCTAGACTGTACAGCTAATTAAAAAAGATATTTAAAGAAATGGGTCATACTCATAGGCAAGGTTGCATGCCAGAACTCGAGAAAGCCTTAATTTAGAGCAGTGACAATGAAGAGAAGCTACCATTTTCACCCGCTCAGTGCATTTAATCTCAAACTCACTTTCAGAGGTATACACTGAGATTGCTTCACAAACCATCAATTTTGGACATCACCAGTTTGGACCAAATTAAAATCAGTAAGCCACCACAATTTCTGATGTCAGAGCATAACCTACAATATCAGGCACATTAATTTTAACTAAACATGTTAATATTTATACTTTACTGCGAGTATTCTCTTACAAAGGAAAAATACATGATTTATTTAAAATAGATTCCAATTGAACCATGCGGTCAATGAGGATGTCAAACAATTTGGCAAAGCCTAGGACAAATTTCTTCAGCTTTAAATTTCTTTTTGTTTGTTTGTTTTAAGATTATATACAAAGAAACCATTTGTTGCCAGTTCTTTATTACAAGAGATTTTATTTTTACATTTGCTCTCTAGAACACACCAAGCACAGTACCATGAATCCTCCTTTATGTCACACAAGCACTGCAAATCCAATTATTACTCTATGAAGTCTCATTTAAATCCCACACGGTATGACAATAAACCGAATGAAATGAGCACCAGCATGTTTTTCAACCATCTTTACAGTACGACACAGGTGGCAATCACAGCTTAATAAAATTTCATTTAAAAGGAAGGTAGCTCTGATTTTTTTCTCTCTCTGCCAGGCATTTTAGGAAGACTTGGGAAACACCACTTTTTCCCACCCTCCCTTGAAGAAGCCAGTTGACCATTGCTGTTTCATGCTTCTCAAACACCTGAGCCTTCTGCTTGCGGCACAGAAGTTTGTCTTGTCACTCAGTGCTTAAAACAGAGGCAAACTCTACCAACCACCACCTAGTGAATTCAACATTCTCTCCAAAGTTGTCATGGTTTCTTTATTTTAAGTTTTCTGTAAGGAATTCTTTAATGCAGGCTTGGGAAGTGGGCACGGGACAGCAAAACAAAACCCCGTCAATCTGAAGGGTACTGAAAACGGGACAGAATTTTTAAATAAGCTCTTACCCTACCTGAGTGTTAAAAAACTAAATATTACAAATTTGCACAACTTTCAGCAGCTCTAAATACTTCACTACTTCCCTGGAGTTAATACATGGGTAAATTAAAACCATATGTCCTCTATGCTCATCACAGTATTTCCCAAGCTTGTCTCACTACCCAGCAAGTTCAGATGTCCAGGTCAGCCCTCTCTTTTGGGAACACAAATAAGCCAAAGAGCACAAACAAAAAATCCCTCATTTGTAGTAAGCAGTCACCACAGCCAAAGCTCTCTCTGAAGGATGTGGAAGAGCCTTGTTGAATTCCTGTTTCTTAATAGCTAACCTGACTAAAGCACCTTCCTTGTGCAGGCTAGAAATCAAAACATCATGCTGATATTGAAACATATGAACTGTTGTTAAACACAAAATTCAGGGAAACATATGCTGTTCACTTTCAAAGATACTTGGATGGTAGGACAGAAAGGTTCAAAGATTCAAACAGAGTTTCAAATATTTCAGTCATCCTATCAAAAAATTTTAGTTACAATTTTAGTAAATGTGGTCCTTTACAGGCCTACCACTAATAGCCAGAAAACCAGTGAAAAAAACAATGACTGAGAGAAGATGGTGATGGGAGAGAGAGTAATTAAGTCATTTCAAGGTTTGTGCTCCAATTCTGCAATTAGAATGCGAAGATTTAGGCCAGAAGTTTCTCTCTACAGAGATTATACAAAGACAGTAACATTATTGATTTTCGTTTTCCTCCTCTTGCTAGAAAAGGAAATAAAAAGGCAGAGGTATATTTCCATGTATATTACTCAATCACACGGTCTTTTCTAGTGTATTTCCATGGTTTTTTTCTGCATGTTCTTTAAAATGCCTTCTCCACTGCTTTGCCTTTTCCTCTCATTTAAATCCCTTTCACTTATCTTCATCTTATATCTAAAATTATGGGCAGGTCACATTAGGGAACAACAAAAGCCCAAGACCACAGACTTTGAATTAACTCTGCCATCAACTTTAACCAAAAGAATAGACCTTCAGGAAGATAAGTTTCACTAAGAAAAATATGAAGATGCCAGCTTTGCAATCCACATGTCTTTGCCTGAAAATGAAGCTATGATCATCATCTTCCAGTTTTTAAAGCTAATAAAGAACAGAAAACACTAAACAGTATTTATATATTTAAACAATTAAAAAGCTGTTGTTTACTTTTAAGGAAGTGGAATGATTTCCCCTCCTTTCTACAGAATTTTATTTGCTTTCACTGCATTTTACCATTCCCTTCAGTAGGTTATGACAGCATATACAGATCCCATAACAAGAACTTATTCTCTTGGGAAGTTACACCTCTCAAGATGCAAAATAGCACAAACATTCTTGCATGCTTCAGAACAGGAAAACTATTGCCATGAAACCCAAGAGTAACAGTCTCAGGAACCCACTGTCAACTGCTAAATCATACACATAGTTTTTCTTCAGTTATAGCAACCTTCCATTTCAATCAGCAATATCACAGATTGCAGGAGTGTTTTCTTCCTGACAAATACAAAGTTAACAGTTCCCAGTAATAAATCAAGAATTTTCAAAAGCTAGAGCCTAAATACAGACTACAAACATATCGTGTGCTTAAATTTCAGCTACTGTACTTTTAGAAGCATTGGATACTTTAAGAAAGCAGTGCAACAAGCTTCAAGTTCTTAGCACATTTGACATATGGTAACAAAAAAAAAATATTAAAAAAACAGTCCAGGAACAGACACCCTGTGCAAACAGGATTCAGAATTTTGGTGGTAGTCCAGCACTGAGAAATAAACATAGCACAGTGAAGCAATACCAAGGACAAGAAGGATGATGCATCATCTGCCTCTTGCTGAGGTACATCCATTAATTCATTCCTTTGCCAAAAGATTACTCTCATCTTACATTTTACTAACCTGTAGCAACTTTACATGTGCAAACTTACTTGTTCAACCAGAATTACCTTATCCTTCCTATTGACGACACGCATTAATGGTCTCAAGAAGGATCAATCAATACTCAGTATTTCAAAATATACATGGAACAAAGCAATTCAGACTTACTTATTTTCATTATAGACCAATTACTAACTCACTTGTGACGGAAAGGAAACAGAGGACAGGAAAAAAAGCAGCTGTTCAGAGCGCATACCCACCAGAATTCCCTAGCATCGGCTTCTATGCCTATTACTGATCAGTACTGAAGTTTTGCAGAAGATAGCACTGGACTTATAAACTGGAAAGCTAAATGTTACACGCTTTGCATAACTTATGTTTCAGAAGCCAATTTTAGCTTTGCCACCTAAAAATGCTGGCCAGCTTCAACAAAGAAACATAACTCCTCTTTTCTTTTTTTATGGTTGGACTCGATAATCCAAGAGGGCCTTTCCACCCTGGTGATTCTATGATTCTGCAGAGTACCACCTGATGGGAGCTTCAAATGAACACACTGGGTCTCAGAACCAAACTCAAATCTGTCACAGAGCAAGGATGCCTCCTGTTTGAATAAAGCTTCAGATTTTAAAGGAAGGATCACCTCAAAAGAAGGCGGGTTTGCTTCTTCTTCCAGCTTTTTTATACACCCACGGGCAAAAAACTTCTCTTTCTATCAATGTTCTCCACAGAACTGAGGCAGGAGGACTGCCTGGACCTGCTACTTGAAGAAGAATTATGTTGGTAAGCAGAAGAGTAGGTAAATTTACCATGTTAAATTAAAGAATGAGCCATCAGACTACTGAATAAACGTCTCCACACTTAGAAGGCATTTTGTGTACCTACACAAAAACTTTACTGACAAATTGAATGAGACCGTAAGGTCCTCAAAAATCAGCCACAGGACTTCTATGACTCTCAGCGGGGCAGGATTTCCCTCACAACTCAAAAGACTGACTCAGGCTAATTACCACCAAATGTTGTGAAACAATTCTTCACTAAAAAAAACAACTCAAAACAAAACAAAAAAACAAACCCAGACAACTATGGTTTCAAAGAAAACTTGCAGAACTAAAGCATTTGTAAACCGACAGCCTGAGGGAAGCTTGAGTTCAGCTTTAGGTCTACAGAGCTTCTCTAAACAGTACCAACATGTAAATGAGAGTACAAACCTACCAGGAATATATCCTGGTTGCTAGACCATGCTATCATATCTTCATTACTGCCATTACCTGTAATAGCTAGATTAAAGCTTGGATGGACATGCAATCACAACTTAATTTTATTGCAGAGAGATCTGCCAAATTGCTCCTCACTGGTGTCTTCAAAAGGAGAGCTTGGATAGCAGATGCACTCTTTCAATAACCTGCTGGTAAAGACTCCACGCCTTGCATACAATACGGGCGGGAGGCTGGTGTGATAACTCACATAAGAAGGTTGAGCAGCACAAAAGCAGAGGAAGAAACAGGGCAAGAGCAGCCAAAACATAAGAGGAACAACACTGAAAGAGATGCAAAAAGATTTTATGCAATTAGCAATTCTATACACAGACAGGGAGGGAAAAATACAAGTGGAAGAGCTATGCAGAGTTTAGTTTTCTTAATTAAGTGCATGACAAAAAAAAAACCCCACATTAACCAGAATAGACTTCTAAAGTATTCAGAACAATGTGACAGAAAATAAGGGCTGGCTAGTAACAGTCTAGGTGCAGATATCCTTTTTGACACACTGAAATGTCAGAGATAATAAATTTAAGAAAATTTATGAACAATAAAGGAAACACAGATCATCTACAATCAGTATTACACTAAAAGACCCCATGTTTTAGTTAAGGCTTCATATTTGACAGCTTAAGCTCTACTCCTGAAAGATAAAATAAAATGCTAATGACTTTGAACCAGTCCTTCAGAAGGAGAAGGATCGCAGAGACTTTTATTGTTAATTCCAATCCAAGTCAAAGACACAAGATGAAAAGGTTCAGCATACACAGACTCTTCAAATGCCTAAGTGTTCATTTTGTGATTTTTCAACGTTTCTTTAAAAATGTGAATGCACAGCATTTATAGAAAAAGTGGGAGAACAGTTTTTAAATGAAGACATGAAGAAAGAGGCCTAACTAACAAATCCACAAGATAATAATAGTCCTCTTAAACGATGTCAAAACCAGTTTCTATACAGCCAGAAATTTGAGAAGTGTGTTACCGTTCTGAAACAGAACATAATGGTTAAAAATTGTTCAGTGTGTGAAACAGGTCAAGCAAAAACAAAACCTCCAAAAATGTCTTTTATTTCCACCAAAAAGTCCCCAGAAGCTCTATTTCAGAAATGCCAAATTCCTGTTCACAAATAAACAATACATTGAGTACATGTTTAATGCTACATATGGTTTTATAGAACTACAAAAGCAAAGAAGGGCGTCTTCTTGTTGTTGAGGGTTTTTTTTTTTATACTCCAGAAGTAACTGCAATTTGCAATCTAGATTTAAATCTTTAAGTGGAGTACAGATATGACCAGAGATCCAGCAAAAAAAAAAAATTTGCTTAGATTATATTTAAAAAATTCTTTGTCTCAAAACAGGAGGATTTCCTCTGAATAATTTCCAAAGCATCTGGATTTCACAAAAAAAATTTAAAAACTCCTCAAAAAAAACCCAAAAAACCGCCCCAAAATAAAACAAAGCCCAATTAGACTTCCCTTCCTTGAAATCTCCCTGAATTTTCCGTTACCCTTTGCACCCCACAAAAGAACAAGCTCTCAGCATCAGGAACTCCTCAGTGTGTGTCAGCTCATGCTGCTGACCATGACCTCTAACTGGGGAGAGCTGCCCCATGGCCTGGAGCACAAAAGCGTGCACCTAGGTCCCAGAAGCAGCTTCTGGCCCTGCTGCCCACTGCCAGCAGGAACCACAGCTTTCTGCTTTTTGGCTCTGATCAGAGGATCCATCTTCGTCAAATTGATTTATTAACTAACATAGGCTTCATGAATTGGTCTTTTCCAGAAGGAAGGAGAACATTTTTCCACCAGAACGCTGTGTGACTAAGAACATCAGAATTGTTGGTAATTATAAACACATGTAAAACTGCTGCTTTACCTCCCTGAATACCATCCCTTCACTCCCAGTTTTTTATGGCAACTGGAGCGCACAACATGCGCTTTCATTCAAGGTCAGGAACAACAATTAACTAGTACATGGCAAGTTCAACTGAAATCTGGAAATGATCTAACATGGAGGAAACTCACGACCTTATCAAAAGCCTTGGGATTTTACACAAATCTAAGAGCACAAGGGCTGTAGGTTGGAAGGAGTTAGGAACAACTACTGTATCAAGGTACAAGACTTCTTTAAAAGAAATATTTGGGGAAAGGGTTTAGTAGAGTAACATGTTTTCCCCTGTGAACTCTTGTCTTATTGCAACAGGAAGACAGAATTAATTTTAACAAATTCTACCAGCTAAGCAACTACTGCAGCAAAAAAACAATCATTCAAATTATGTATGTCACAAGTAAGTTTTTCTCCCTCTGTCTATATAAACGAAACTTTAAAATTCATTGTCTTTGATTCTGAAGAACATTCACGGAATCTGAGTAAGCTGACATGAACATAACTATTCTTAATAAGCAACTACCTTATTAGTTTCCCCTTCACAAGATGTTTTTTTCTAACCAAAGCCTGACAGAAATTCTCCAAACATCTTTTCTGCATTTAAAAAGTTTTCATAGAGCTTCCAGGATAAAAATAACCTTGGTACAAATACCTCCAGTAATGCTTCCTCAGCTTTTACTAACCAACAAAAGCTTAAGAAATCTACTCATGAAGTACAATCAATACAGAACCTTTTAAGAAGACATAGCATATATAAAAATAACAGCTCAACAATACGTAAGAATTAAATTCTGGCATTAGAGCCTAAAAAAAAAAGAGGCTTGGACACAAAAAAAAGGTTGGAAATGAATGATTGAACATGGTAACAGACTTGCCAGTAGCAAAAGGATACTCAATATTTCTTAGCATCTCCCAGAATAAACTGGGTAGCACATAAACTGACAGTCCTGCTGAAATAAGTGCATATTTTGAAACATATATTACATCTACACCGTGCTGCATTAGGATGGTAGCTCAGAAATAAGCATGCAATCCCTCAAGCATAATTTACTTCAAAGCAAATTCTCCCCTCCTCAGAGCTCAACAACAGATAAAACTGAGAACGTGGTTTTCATTCATTTCTTCCGGGCACTCTAAAATTCACACTTGCACCTCGGAGTGGCTTGAAATCTGGCATGCCATATGGCAGTGCATTTGTCATTCCCAGAAATATGTTGAATATGGGTTCCAGAGATATAAAGCCCCAATAATAAGAAAACCACTCCTGAAGCCAACAGATTCTGCTTTAACACCACCAACTTTATACTATGTGCAACTGGAGAGCCTGAGCTTTGATCAGGCTTCAAAGAACCTCTTCATTTGCCCCAGAAAATAAATCTGGTGTCTTAGCTTGTGGAGGCTCATTTCGCTACTGTTTCGCAGCCCTGTAAAGTTATTTACACTTAAGTGAGACTTAAGTAGAAATAATACATCAACATCAATACTAGATTTATACAAACACATTGCACTTCAAGCATAAGTAAATGATTTAGAAGCTGCAAAACAGTGGAGAATCAGGATCAAGAGTTTTATGGCTATTTCAGTGTGAATCATCTGAAGAAATAATTACTTCTTCTCATTCCTGCATACAAAGTTTAATGGTGCACATTACGAAGTAACATTAAAAAAAATAACAGAACAATTATCAAACAGATTTGGTTTTTAACCTGAAAAAGAAGTAAGACTCTCCTGCTGGCTGAAATAACCACAGTTTTCAAACTCAGCAAATTAGAGCAACATTTCAAAAAGGAATTGATGTAACTCAGCTAAACATCTCACTGTTGCCAAAATAAGCAAGTCCTGTGCTGTAGGTAGGAAGCAACTAATTCATCCTTCTATTACAATTTTTACTTTCCAGGGATGTTTGTTTCTATTTCATCTGTGATGAAATTATCCTTTTCCTGAAAAAGAAAATGCCGATTAGCAAGCAGCAATCAAATTAAAGAACAACTTTTCTCCTTGCTTTCTTCTTTTAAGGCTGAAATCACAGATCACAGCATTTTCTGACACAGAGAAACAGAGAATCATTCCCTCTTTTGCTGGCATGCCATTTTACCTTGCCCTCTATTCTTCTGATGTTGCCTCTTCAAAATAAGCTACCTTAGCACACATCCTTTTACCCCAAGGATGAAAATTAACAGTGTGTAACAATTCTGTTTACAAGAACTGTTTTGGGGGTGGTACTTTGTTTTGACACACACACAGAAATTGAGAAAAATCTTACACTAGAGGGGTGGATCCTAGTCTCTAAAGAACTTCCCATGTCACATTCCAAAGCAAAAACTGTTTTAGAGACAGTGTATGTATACAATTTACCCAGAATGGGGAGGAGACTGAAAAGACTGCAAGAAAGTGCAGGTGATTCTGTAATGAGACTAATCCAGACCTAATGCAAGGTTTCTACATATAAAGAACAAAATTAAGAGCATTTCCACTGTAACCGGCAGAGAACACTTGCAAGCACCTAAAAAACTTAAGGCAGCAGGAACTGGGACATTTAACATAGCACAGATGTTGTTCCACTATACTCATCAGTCACAGAATCACTAGGTTGGAAAAGACCCACGGGATCATCAAGTCCAACCATTCCTATCAAACACTAAACCATGCCCCTCAGCACCTTATCCACCTGTCTTTTAAATACCTCCAGGAATGGTGACTCAACCAGCTCCCTGGGCAGCCTGTTCCAGTGCCCAACGACCCTTTCTGTGAAGAATTTTTTCTGATGTCCAGCCTGAACCTCCCCTCCAGAGCTTGAGGCCATTCCCTCTTGTCTTGCCCCTTGTCACTTGGGAGAAGAGGACAGCTTCCTCCTCTCTACAACCTCCTTTCAGGTAGTTGTAGAGAGCAATAACATCTCCCCTCAGCCTTCTCTTCTCCAGGCTAAACAACCCCAGTTCCCTCAGCCGTTCCTCATAAGACTTGTTCTCCAACCCCTTCACCAGCTTAGTTGCCCTTCTCTGGACTTGCTCCAGAGCCTCAACATCCTTCTTGTAGCAAAGGACCCAGAACTGAACACAATATTCAAGGAGTGGTCTCACCAGCGACGAGTACAGGAGGAGAATAACCTCCCTGGACCTGCTGGTCACACCGTTTCTGATACAAGCCCAGATGCCATTGGCCTTCTTGGCCACCTGGGCACACTGCTGGCTCATGTTCAGTCGGCTGTCAACCAACACCCTCAGGTCCCTCTCCTCCAGGCAGCTTTCTAGCCACTCTTCTCCTAGTCTGTAGCACTGCATAGGGTTGTTGTGCCCCAAGTGCAGGACTCGGCATTTGGCCTTGTTAAACCTCATCCCATTGGACTCAGCCCAGCGGTCCAGCCTGTTCAGATCCCTTTGCAGAGCCTCCCGACCCTCCAGCAGATCAACACTCCCACCCAGCTTAGTGTCGTCCGCAAACTTGCTAAGGGTGCACTCGATGCCTTCATCCAGGTCATTGATGAAGACATTGAACAAGGCTGGTCCCAGCAGTGAGCAAGTGAGCCACTTGTCACTGGCCTCCAGCTGGATTTCACACCATTTCCCACCACTCTCTGGGCCCGGCTATCCAACCAGTTTTCCACCTAGGAGAGTGTGCGCCTGTCCAGGCCAGAGGCTCAGTTCCCTAAGCAGAATGCTGCGAAAAACTGTCAAAGGCTTTACTGAAGTCCAAGAAGACCACATCCACAGCCTTTCCCTCGTTCAGTAGGCAAGTCACTTTGTCACAGAATGCGATCAAGTTACTTTGGCAGGACCTGCCTTTCATGAATCCGTGTTGACTAGGCCTGATCACCCAGTTCTCTTGCATGTGCTGTGTGATAGCACTGAAGATCACCTGTTCCATGACTTTTCCCAGCACTGAGGTCAGACTGACAGACTTGTAGTTTCCTGGGTCCTCCCTCCAACCCTTCTTGTAATCATGTTCATCCAAGACCAGGATCCCTTCAGCTGCTCCAGCTGATGAGGGTTTCAGCCATCCAGAGACAAGACTACCACATATCTGCCACCCACGACTCCTAATTATGACAGTCTATCTGCTCGTTGCTGCTAGAGGCAGTGGGCTTTGAGAAAGCCACAGCTTTTTCCCTAGGTGTAACAAGCACAGAGCTGCCATCATGTGAGTTGCCATCTAGGGAAGCTGTTCCTAGAAAAGTAACAAAAATGCGTGGGCTGAGCTGCAAAGACAATGTAGAAGCCAAAGCAAGCAGAAGAGTCCTCAGTAATAACAGAGGCAAAGAAAATCCCTATGTCTGCTAACATTTAGGTTGATGAATAGATCTCTCCCGCCCAGCCAATACCTAGGCTTTTTAGGGATACGGAGTTTGTGGGTGGGATGAAAGGTTGAATTCACGTGCTGCAGGAAAATTTTACTCTGCCCAGCAGACAAATAAAATATGCTAGATTTCCTGAACATTTTAAGATTCATTACAAGGCAGAGTAAACCCAACCAAAAACCCTATAAAACCTGTACTTTACAGAACTTTCTATATGTACTTCAGATCGCATGGAAAACACCTGCTGGTGCTGCCAGGTCAATTCAAGAAGAACCCAAGTTCATGTTTGACAGGTCCAGACTTGTTGCTAAGAAAGGAAAATCCAACATGGGAAACCTAAATGAGAGAATGACTTCAGCACGATATATGCAGGTGTTCCTGAGAAACACAAAAGAAATTTCTTCTTCGATGACTTTTCAATAAAATCAGTTTGAAATTCAACTTTCAACATATTCTTAATTGTAAGCCTAGAAAACAGAAGAGTTGCCAACTACTGAAATTGCACACACTATACCATCTCCCCACAGTGATTACTACCCTGGCAACAAACTATCCTAGACAGATAAAAGTACTTAGAATAGCAGTTCTCACATTGTCACAAATAAAATGCTAAAGAGACAGAATTGATTCTCAACTATGCATACACTTTTAATCACAGTTCTCCTCTTCACAGATGTGCTTTTCTTGCCAAAATCACAGGTCGAAGCCTGAGCAAAGTTAACTACACGTATTCATAAGTGGCTTGAGTATCGTAACTCAGTTGATCTGGAAAAAGTTCACCTGGTGGCTTTGAACTGGAGCAGAGGACCAAATGAGTTCAGCAGGTAGTAACATACTCTTTGGGGATTTGTCATTAAAATGGTAAGAATCCTTTAGCTGAAGCAAAGCTAAAAGGTTTGTGATGGGAAATGAAGCTATAAACAATAAGAACATAAAAGTTTACTTCCTGTACCCAAGGTTAGCAAACTATTACAACTTCAAGGTACGTGCCAGTAAAGTTATTTTTATTTCTTACTTACAGATTTAGCCCTTAAGGTGTTTTTTACTTTTTCAAGCTCCTGCTGCATATTTTAATTTTATACTTAAAAGATCTTCCTGTATTCCAAGACAATTCTTATTATTTTGCTTTGATGCTTTTTTTCCTCGGATGTTTTCCAGATGAAGCTCTAAATTGAAGTTCAGCAGAAAAACGATCAGAGCACTACATTTCAATAACAGAAGCATTGAAAATGTGGCCTTCGGTGTATTGAACTCATCGCTGGAAGCTACGTATGAAAATATATTACCCACCTCAGAAAACTCTCCATTGTTATAATTTGGTCATTTCACACACCAGTGATCAATCTCAGCTGAGCACATTCTGTAAATCCACACATAAGGACAAAAAAATTAGACCTACCAGAGAAAAATTACAGCCCTTCCTTTGTGAACAAGTTTATTCACCTAGTGATTTTATATAAAAATCACTTTTCCACTGCTTCTTGGTATGAAGCTAAGCAAGCTGAAGATATATATGTTGTTGCTTACAAGGGTCAGTGACTCAGCAACCTGCATTACGTCCACTTTGCAGCAAAAGCTGGTAGGCACAAAGAATCAAGTTTATGAAACAATCTTAGGAGTATGCCCAAAATAAAACTTCTTTTGTTTAAAAAAAAAAGCAGCACACATATATAATACAACTAGCTGTAACTCCTCTTAAACTCAGAATTTCTATTCACCAACTCCTTTTCCTTTATATAGCCTGAGAAATGTCAAAGTTTCAGGTTGGTGTTGCATATAAAAGCTGCAGAAGCGACAATTGTCACTAAGTATATTACAGCACAAGCTGAAAACCTCAGGCTAGGCTATATCTCAATACCTAAGAAGAGAGGCTTTTCCTAACAGCAATGTGTGGAGAAAGAGTACTAAAAAGAGAATACCCAGCTATTGGAAAACAGAAAAACTACAGCAACATTGCTTCCGCTGTTCCCTTAAACACCTATCCCACCGAGATCTTGCACTGGACTTCATCACATAATTCTCACTGTGGCACCTTTCCCTTCCCCATGACAGGGCGGACAAGCAGGAGGATGCTGGATAGAAAAGTACAGTGTTATTTTTATACAATTTGTTTGAGTACATAGCCAGCTCACGCTGGTGAATCCTAACCCAGTTTGGACCACAGTGATATTCATAAATTCAGTTCAGTCTTAATGAATCATCCCCAAATACCAGGTTGCAGGCACATATGCATATAGGTAGAAAATTTAAACACTATATTCAACAGATTAAGCTGTAAGGCACTGTGTCCTTACTCCCAGCCTGAGCAGATAAAGCAGGAAAACAACCTCATTGCTGTGACTGGTGTGCAACTACACTCTTAGAATACTGAGCTAACAACACAAGAACAAAAATATCTTCATCCAAATCCTATTCACAGCTGTTAATTTAATGGAAAAACTCTTTTGACACAAAGAATACACGAGTAATAGCCTCCACAGCAACTTTAACAGCAGACTGCTAGACAAGGGGCTTCGTAAGACAGCAGCTGGATGCCATTCAGCTACCTGAAAGCCTCTAAGCCGCTTGGAAAAAGTTAATTAATCGGAAGACATGTATTTCTAAGGCAACAACCAGTGCCCCGCGGTACTGCTAAGGGAGCAGAAGGGAGATGGAGAGAAGAAGGCAGATTCAGATGCTTTGAAGGAGGGATTAGAACAAGGGGCTATGTGATTCAAGACAATGTATGATCACTCACACAGCACCTGCAGGAGCATACAGCTGTCTCCACAGGATGGTTACACACCATGGCACATATTTTAGCCTTATGCAAATTTACAGTATTTTAAAACAACTGCACTAAAAATGATACAAAACCAACATAAAACATTCACAATTTTTCTCAACGTGAAAATGCTCCTTTTCATTTAGGGAAAGACAGTTACTGATAGAAACATGTGGGAGCCCACCTCAATACCTTAATGCAACACTGCAATATATTCATAGAAGAAGAAAGTTTAAAACAATTCAACAGAAATTTTGCATGTGCTAGTTCAAGTGTGGATCATTTGTCCTTATCTCAGAAACCTCATCAAACCTTTCTGAACATCACTTTTAGCTACAATGTTTCAGTCAAATCTTGCTCTTCTGTTCCTGAGTGAGTGTAATCATGCTAGACAGGACACAGGGCTTTTTTGTTTTATCTAACAATCATATTTTATTTGCTGAAATATTTCTGCCATGTGAATGGATTACAAACAACACAAAAAACCATCTTCACTCATAATCAAGGCTATTCCCAGCCCTAATTACATACAAAACACTGCAAAATGGAAAGGGAGGAAGGAAAAGACTAACAAAGCCAAAGAGCAGAGGTGATCACCATCCATTTCAGTAACAGAACAACCACAGTATACACCCACTAAATTAAAGTTTTTCCAGGATGAAGATCAAATATTTACAAACTTTGCAAAATGAAATGTTATCTCCCTAAGAAAATCTAAGGGCGCCTCTACACAATCACCAAAACTGTGAACAGTATAGTTCATATATCAATATGGATACCAGGTGCAAGTATTCTCATTCAATGTGGGGTTCTGATTGCTGTTGGGTTTGGGGGTGCTGGGCATGTTGGGCTTCTTTTATATCTAGTAGGCACCACAATTTTAGAAAGACAGTATTGGCAATTTAACCCACTGAAATCCAGCTGCTTAACATCAGGCACGGCATCCTGAAAGCAGGGCATATCCCTTATTTTCAAAAAGCCAATCCCAGGAAAACAGGGCAGAAGTGAAAGCCAAGGACTGCTGCCAGGCTTGCCGGGAGCACACAGGGCCAACCACAGCAGGATGGCAGAGGGAGGTCACAGCTCTTGGCTGCCTGCACTGCCCTCATTTTTCTTCCCCCCAACCTGGCTGGGACGAGAGCTGACCAGTGGACATGACTGACGCTGCTTGACACAGCATTTAGTTTTCTTGCCGTTTTGAGCTGCTCGCTGTTTATGAGCCCTGCCCTGCACTTTAACCAAAACCTCCCAGATGGCCGTGGAGCACAGGAGACGTGCAGGACATGCAGCCCTTCAGTCATTGCTCATCCTTACCAGCTCCTTTGCCAAACACATTCCGCACTTGTGTATGGAAACAATTTCTAAACTGCCAAATGCACCTGGAATCTGCAAAACCAAGCTGTTCTCTACACAATCAGCAAGAAAAAGGCTTTACAATCACAAGTTGGTTGATGATTATCTTCCTGATCTATGGTCTATACAGACTCCTAGATTTTGCTGTAACTAAAGCAACTTGATAATACAGCAACAGGTGCTCTACCTCAGCCATCAGAAAAATCATCTTCTCTCTAACGTAACTCCACCTTGACTCACCTGCATTCATGATTCACTGACATCAGACTCAGGGTTGCTATCTTTGAAGAAAGAAACACTTAAAATTCTTCTACTTGCTTCACAATATAATCTACTGAATACCAAGCTGCTTCTAAAGCTGTATAAGCCTAGTACTGGCGCGCGTGCCTTTGCTGCAGAAGAGTAAAGCAGTGTCCTTTCATTCAGATTGCAGTTAGGTATGGTATATTCTTTTAACCACGAGTATGTCACTTCTATTATCAAAGGAATCCAAATGACCAACTACTTAACTGCTAAAATTATCAATTTAGCAAGAAGGAAAAATCAAAAAATAAAAATAAAAAAAAAAATCAAAGAACAGAATAGTTAAATCACCAAGGCAAGAAAAAAAGCCTTTTATCGTAAATGACTGAAACTAAGTCTAGTTGTACCATTAAACAATATACTAGGGGGAATTTTAAAAGTTGTTTATTTCAGTTATCTGCATTGATATACTTAGTTCAAACTTTGATTCCTCCAGAACAGACATTATAATGCATTTAATGGGCTTTTCTTGCCTGTCATTTTAATTTTTCCTTTTTTTTCCTCCCCTTACTTTCATACAGTCTGTTTTCTGTTTTAAATTCTAGGTTTCCATATTTTAAAAATAAACACCAAACTAAATGACTCCTTGTTTTCCCCAGACAAAACTTAACTTCCTTTTTACATCAACTTAAGCAGGCATTACTCGAAGCACTGTCTGATCCACTCCTGTTCTTTAACATCTCAGTATTATCATTCATTAAATAAGGCTAATCTACTTGCAGTCCCACTCGTTTTATGGGACTGCTGATAGAGTAATGAAGTTCACAATGTATAAGTGTAAAGTCTGTCTATAAAAATAAGCCAGCTATGTAACACTGCAGGCAGAAGTTCAACATGTAATTTAACATACGTGTCATGACAAGTTAAAGAATGTATAACTAAAAAAGCCTTGACCTGCAATGTAGTTGTGGTTCTTGTCTTCAAGAAGACATACTCATGGTTCAGCTTCGTGTTTTGTAAATAAGAGACATTCATTCCAATAGTACCACTATTAAGCCCAGCACTAAGCACATACTTGCATTTTCACAGAATACAAAACAAAGAACGACCATTTTGCCTAAGCCAATACGTTATATCTTCATGATATTCTGAAGAGGCAAAAGGAATATCTGAACAAAATAAACATCCAGCATCTCCCATCAGCAAAATGGGGAAAGATCCTAAAGGAATACAACCATCAGTATTACAAGACAGGACTAACGACAGAAGACATGCTATGCTGCAATAACAACATTACAAGGACTCTAATAGTTTTCTGTCATAGGAGGTCTATAACATTTCAGTTCATTACAATTCCCCATGCATTCCTTAAGAGCCTCAGAGCTCATAAAAATGATGTGTCATATTTTGATACTTGATCTAAACACAAGCATTATTACTCATGTTTAAAACAAATACAATCCACACAACCCTTACAGAAATATCTGATTAAATTTCTAATATTCACAAACTAGAACTTTAATATTGAATGTTCAAAATGATTTAAGTCTTCTGATGTAACAGAACATAAGTCATTCAGTGTCAAGTAGAAGGCAGATCCTTTATTAAAGCATTAATTATTTGGGATATTAGCATTAATTTCTTTCTCTATTTGAATAAAATGGAATTCAAAACAGTTTGAATTTATGATAGTCCACAATATAATTATTTCTCTATTATCCCTGCAGCACTAGCAGAAAGACTGCCAACAGAACTGAAAACATAAAGGAAGGAGATTGATCACCAATTTTTCTTTTATTCTTTCTTCTGGAAGATAGGAAATATGAAGCTCAATATGTTTATAATCTAAACAGCTTAAGCTTTTTTGATGTGAAAATACACATCTTTATACCTATAAACATTGCACACTTCTTTTTGTATTCCACATGCAAAGATTAAAGGGACACATTTAAGCAATATATACCATAGCCAATTTCTTTTACAATTGGAACAAAAATATTCTCAATTAAAACCACAAAGCTGCAAAAACAGCGGGGACTTTTACAAAATTTCAGTACTTGCTGGGAAAAATGCTATGTCTTAACTTACATTTCCCAAGTTGCTACATCCACAGGATTTCACTGAGTTCTGGCAGGAAGGACTAATTTCAGACACAGACACGGTACCTTTTTTTCAGCAGCTAAAGAGTATCAATTCTTAATTCTCCTATTTTACACGGATAGCCAGTATGGCTAGCAAAATTAATTCTCAACTCAGAATGAATAAATAAATAAATACAGCACCACTTATGTAAAACTTCTGTTTGCAGATCATCTGAGTCAGAGTCACCAGAGCCCTAGATCCGGACAGAGAGTTAACCAGCAAAACATTCCCATATGAAACATGCAAAAATCAGTATTTACATTTTTTTTTATCCAACTTTACAAGACTTCTGCAGTCTAGTTAAACCAGAAACATCTGTCCAACTGAAATTGCAATATTATTAATAAACAGCAGCCAGTGCTAAAAATAAGCCAAACAAACCATCTGTGCCACTACCCCTGTTCACTGGCCATCTATACAGGTGTCAGCTCCTGTCCTTGTCCTCCACAGCAGAACTAGCATGGGATGTTTTTTATCATCACTGACTGACGCACTGACTCAAAATGAAAATTCAGTGAATAAAGCGCCCATTTCCAATCTGTAAACTACTCAACCCTTGTTCTTCTGGTTTTGTTGGAGTTTTTACTGAAAAAAACACTGAAACAATCTGAAACATACACATCTTTAAAGTGACTAGATGACGTCTAACTACCTGTTTTTTTCTTCTACTAATCTAGCAAACAAATTTTCAATCTAAAATTACTGATTAATTTTTTGACAAACACTAAATCTGTTAAAAACAAAAGGAAGAAAACCCCAAAGGACACCTGCTTTTCCACCTGAACCGAAAACCAAGAAAAAGCCTACTGTAAGTTTTACTAAGCCAGGTGGCAGTGTGCATTTGTGCTAGCAGCCCAAGCCTCCTGAGGTGGAATCCAGAATCCTTGACATATCATCATTCATACCTGTCAAATTTGATAACACACCACGTGTGTCTGGAGGGACACCATCCATTCAGGGAAATGAACATGTGATTTGTTGTCAGGACAGCTATGAAAATTCAGCCCGAGAGCACATCGTACAGCCACACATCTCTCCTTCCGCATTAAGAGGTTGAAAAATACTTTCCTTGTTGCCAGCCAAAACATCATTAGGATGATGTTTTGATCAACAGAGAAGTCAACTCCCATGGAACAGCAGTAGCCCAGGGTGGCACTGGGAGCCAAGTCCAGGACAGAATGGATGCAACAGAAAGCAAGTGTGATGAATATACTGCTGTTGTAAGAACAGGAAGGAAAAATCTTGCATGCTGTGCTGAGGGTGTTCTGATTGCATTAAAACCAAGCAGTCAGTCCAATTGATACTTGGGACTCGCCTCCTCCGGTATCAGTCTCAGGGTTTGCTAAACAGCAGGCCTTATTTCTTGCTGTTCTTCTAAATGTTTTATTAGTCCAGAGTGCCCTAAAGAAATTCAGAATAACACACCAACTTAACTCTCTGTATGCAGAGCAAGTTTTAACAGGATGTAATGTTCCTCTTCTCTCTTAAACCTGTGAAGGGACTACTCATGAATTGCTTTGTTGCACTATACAGTTAACTAAAAACTTAACTGATATACAAAAAGAATTATTTCAGCCAATTTAAATTTGACGAGAAGGACAAGTTAGAAAACCCAATACATTTATTTAATAGATGCTTAACACACACCACCATTCCTTTCTAAATCTTCCCACCCTGTAAGGATTTATTCTCATTTTGAAGGAAAGGCTCTAAAATAGTGTTCAATTACTTCTTAAAAGTAATATAAGTATGGACAATATAGTTAAATCAGAAGAGAAATTGGCCAATTGTTTTTAAACAGCTTACTTTTATTTTCTTCAAAATAAAAAGCATTACCTTAAGTGCTGCACTGCTAGCAGAACCTAGAGTCTCACCCCAGCATAAGCAGAAAGCACGTGCTTTTGCTAACGCTCCTCCGGTTCTCCTGCTGGGTCTGATGGCTCCTCCATATCTGCATGGAGCTAAACTAGTGTAACCTGTATGGAAAGACAGCCAAACAGCACTTGGCTAAAAGCAGCTCCTCACACTGTAACAGGATGCGACCCAGTTCACCTACATCAGGAAAAACATCTGCAGCCTCTAGCTTCCCACTCGGCTTCGGTATTCACTTTCACACCCTCACCATTTCTCCTTACTAAGGATCCCTGCAAATACTCAGATCATTTCTAGAACTCAAGAACTTTAAATGGCTCAGAAGGCTAAAATCTGCCTTTCTACCACAGAAGTAATCATCTGATTTATTAATTTCATTTATTTGTGGTTATTGATCCGTTTTGGCTAAACACTCTGGCCCCAGCACAGCAAACTCTATCCACACTGCTTCCAAAGACCACACATCAGATACCTCCCAAAGCAACAGAGGAAGAAAGCACCTTGCCTCTCAAAAGAGCACAACCTGCTGAAACACAAAAGTAATGAGTTACCACAAATATATATTTTTTTTAATTAAAAATCATCTTGGAAACAAAGTTTATATTTTGCTTGGGGTTTTGGTTTGCTTTTTTTTTTTTAATAAAAAGTAGGTTGCCTGAAGTTACTACCTGATTTTGTAAACATACAAAGTATATCAGTTTTATCTAATAAAGGTTCAGCTATATTCTGTCTGTAGCATATCTCACTACCTGGTTTCGCGTCTACTCCTACAGTTGTTTGTACCCTGTACAGCCAGTAACTTAGATGAATTGAGGAAAACTGGATCAAGTTTCTTCAGCTTAGACTAAAAACACATCTGTATTGCATTTTATTTTGCACCTACATTCTGTCTTGATTGTTAAGAGAGAAGCAACATTTTTAAGAATTCAGGTATCTACCAAGAGTCCTGGCATGTTCACCCCACTGACTGCTTCACAGAATAATCAATATTATTTACATTTCATTATATTAATACTTCTTAATGAGATCAGGACCAAAACCAGCACAACAAACCTACAGAGGAAAAAAGCTTCTAAGCCACAAAGTCTGTTTCTATGACTTTGAACAAATACTGGCTATATCAACATGCCTGAGCTTCCACTCTAACAGACCTTTTTCTTAAAACGAGTATTTCTAAAACTTTACTGACATCAGGTTATTGCTGAAGTAATTTGAGATGCAATGGATTGCTATTGTCTAATCAAGATTTAATCCTCTGCACCTGAATTCTGGAAATTTACATGACTATTAAACCTTAAAAAAATACACTGCCAGGCCACCCCAATGCACACAGTGATTTATGCTGGGTTTAAAATACAAACTCAATTCATTAACGGTGAGAAACAAATTCATTTGTTGTGTCACATATATTTAATGGAATATAAAAATATATTCTTCATATTTCAATGCACTTCCAATTTACTCATTTCATTAGTATTTACAAAACCATTAAGAATCCTTATGATGGAGGGGGTGAAAAGATGATTCTAAATAAAAAAAAAAAAAAACAAACCAACTTAACACTTGAAAGAATTACTTTACCCACCAATGAGTAAAGCAACTGTTTAATTGGGCAGAACATCAGTGACTACAATATTACGATGAAACTAATGGGCCTAATTGAAATGGCAAGAAAAACTTAAATGGAACTACCTAAAGTAGAAATGAACTTGGGGTTCCTGGACCAACATTCATAAATTTGCAAAGCAAAACAAACAGAAAAGTCGTTTATCAAAAGATGTAAGTCACTGAGATTTCATGTAGTATCCTTTGCAGAAGACTGGACAATGGTACACGGGTTACATGAATAGCATAGGCCTCACTCCTGCACTTTAGGAGGAAGAAATAACAATATTTCTCACGTTACAAATACCGTATCAGTTCTCTCTGAAGGTGTTCCACTCCAGGAACTAATAAAAATTCTTGACTTGCACTCCGTGGAAACTATTTTTCTGCAACATTTCTGTATGTAAATACAAGGATAAAGCATACTGTCCTTAAATTTATTATTTCAATAGAAGTAGAAAACAGCTTTCCAGCAGCGCACCTCAACTCTCCGCCTCTTCAACACGCCTGATGACCTACTTCACGGGAGCAGAGTGTCCAGCGAGGAGCACCCAGCACCTTACCCTGGCTCTGACCAAACTAACCAAAACATGGTAGCAATCTGGTCTCACTGTGAGTTTTCAGTTATCTAAAAAATCCTTCAAACATCTCTAATAAATCCCCACCAGCAATCCCCTTTCTTAAAATGCAGGAGGGAAGGAATAACCACAGTTTAGAAAGCATCAGTCCCTTGATGCAAACAGGAAACATTTTCTAGAACATACGCTTCAGATTCAAAGATGCCTTGGTTTTGATTTCAAACCTGCAGCAAGTAAATTGATACAGCACCTGTCTCCAGGAGCCTGAAAGCAGCTTTTATGCTTAAGGAGCATGAAAATCACAGATACTCCGATCAGTTTTGCTGCTGCCCAAGACCATGACCAGCAAACAAAGCTATCTGGGCATCACTTTTTGAGTTGCTACTGTTTTGAGTTTCTACACTGAGGAGAGCCATGGGTGTCACAAAGGAGTAACGTACCAACAGCAACAAAAGGTACAAAAAACAATGGCTGAAAAAGACGCAGATGCCGCTGACCTCATCCCTCTTCTTTAGCTGAGAGCAGACAGAAGGTGACACATAAAGGGGGCAAATACCTTTCCTTACGCTCCCACACATCTAGCCAGGAAAATACAGAAGAGACGAAGGGGAGATAACAAGTTCTCTTTCCACTGCAGTAACAAGCCAAAGGCTAAAGTTTTGAATTTATCATATATTCAGTTGAAAGAACGTAATAGAAAGGATCATTCAGGCAATCAAGGGCTAACTCTGACGTGGGTCATGGAAATACATAGCAAAAGGAATTTTGTGTGTCGTTATATCACAACAGCCACTGGAAATGTCATCTGGTAGAAGTAAAAAGACCAATATAATAGCTACCGTTGCAATGACAAAACGACGGCAATGAGAGCTAACATTATGAGTCTCTATCTGCTTCATGGCCTACATAAATATATTTGCTAATTACAGTCTTGATCTTCGTAGTACAGATGCCTTCTATCTCTACATTTATTCACTGTTCCCAAAAGTAACATCTTTGTCAAAGTCTCCTGAAGCAAAGCAGTTACAAAGAAAGACAAAGTGATCCATTTAACTACCTAAACTGACTTAGGTCAGACAGAGGATTTCCTATTTCCCCGAGTTGCGAAATGAGTATTTCTAAGAAGCAACAACATTATTTTACTTCAGAAGTTATAATCCTAAAAATGAAAGCACAGTACCATCATCAACATCATCAATGTGGTGCTGACTGCTTCAGATTCCTAAAAAGCAGCGGCAATAAAGCACTTTTAAACAGAAATTCTTCCTAAGCCCCTACCCAGTGAGCCCTTTCAAATTCCTCCATATTAAGTCACCAGCCCAAACGCCTGATGACACAAACCACGCATGGTTAGGCCATGAAAATTTGTTTGGTGTTTGGTTTGTTTCTGTTTTTTTAGTTTTGTTGGTTTTTTTTTTTTTTTTTACAAAGGCCACTACCACATTTCACGAAAGAGAAGTCTCATTCTCCTACCTTCAGCCTCTACAACAGCAGCGGAACGTTCCTCAGAAACAACTACTGCTTCACAGAAACGTGGTTCAACCAAAGAACGCTTTAAATACTTTAAATACAGCCAGCATTCTAGTTTTAAAGTAACAAACGAACAAGGCAGGTCCGAGTTAAACGGTACATAGAATTCAGGGAATAACCCCCATGCATGCAGAGGGCCACAAGCACAGGAAAGAAAGGACAACCTGGGAGATGTTAACAGAGGAAAGAGAGCGGAGAGGCAGGTCGCAGCCAGTCGCAGGTCAGCCCAGAATTACAAACCTGAATCCCGACCCCACAACTTTATGTGACCCGGGCCGCGGTCTGCACCCAGGGGCACCCGCCAGCGTTCATTTTCCCTCGTACCAGGTGACATTTCCAACCGCCAGCATTCATTTTTAAACGAAGAACGGGATTAAATACCCAACCTCCCTCCCCAAACACCCAGGGACGGACTTTACCGAGCTAGTCGGTACACGAGGCACGATTTTATTTCGTTTTTATTTTAGCTTTATGCCCTTTACCAACCAGCGGCTTCAACCGGGAGGCGACCGAGAGAAAACCCCCGGCTTCGGCTCTCGGTGGGGGAAAAAAGGAGGAGGCGGCGGGAGGCTGGGGCCGGTCCCGGGAAACTTTCCGGTTGCGCTGCCCGGATACGCCGCCTCCATCCGCCCGGCCGGCCGGGATGGGCTGGGAACGGAGCTCCGAGGGAGGGATGGAAAGAAGGAGGGGAGGGGGCTGTCCCAGCCCGCCGCTGCCCCCCGGCGGGACGGCGGCTGGCACAAAGCCGCGGCTGTCGCACACACACACACACACAGAGGCAGCGGCAACTCGGGAGGATGAGGAGCAGCCCCCTTCCCTCCCCCCTGCAGCTGGACGTGGCACACAAGCCTCTCCCCATCATCCCCCCCATCTCTCCATCATTCCCCCCCCGCCCCAATCCCTTCCCGGGGCGGCGACGGCGCCTCCGCCGCCCAGGTGACCCCCCGCCCCTCCCCCCGCGCCCCGCGGCTTTTCCCACCCTCCCCCCGGCACAAGTTGACGGCGGGTCCCGCCCCGGCTCAGCCCCATCCCGGCTCCGCGCTCACCTCCGGGGACTCTCCCAGCTCCGCTTCTTTGTCTCCTTCGGCGGCGGCGGCGGCGCCCGCTCGCTGCTCCCCTCCCTCCGCTTCCCTCTTGCCCTTCCCCGGGCGGATGCGGGCTGCGTCCTGCGAGAAGGGCCGGCCGGCTCTCCCTCCCCCGCCCCAGCGCACACACACACACACACTTTTCTTCTCCCCCTTTCCTCCTCCCGGCCGGACGCGTCCAAGGCCCCGGCGCTCGGCGGCGGCTCCGCTCCTGCCTCCGCTCGGCGGCCCCTCCCCGCCCCGCCGGCGCAGCCCCCGCCCCCGCCCTGCCCTTCCTGCCGCTGCCGCTGCCGGGAGCGCGCGGGAGGGGCTGCCGGGTGACCCTCGCCTCGCCGCCGGGGTGCCCGCCGCCCCCTGCCCCCCCGCTCCCCGCCCCCCACCGCGGGCTGGGCCGGGCTGGCCGCCTCCCTCCTCCCCGCGGTGCCTGCGGGGCGAGACGGGACCGGGGGGGAGTCGCCCGGACACCCCCGGGCACGCGCACACTCGTGCACATACACTGGTGCACACGCACACCCGTGCACACGCAAATGAACACGCGCAGCACACCCCCATGCACACGCACACCCATCCCATGCCATCCCATCCCATCCCCATCCCATCCCATCCCATCCCATCCCACACCCCCATGCACATGCACACCCATCCCATCCCGCACCCCCATGAACACACACAAACATCCCAATCCATCCCACACCCCCATGCACACGCACACCCATCTTATGCCATCCCATCCCGCCCCAGCATGCACATGCATCCCCATCCCACACTCCCATGCACATGCATACACATCCCATCCTATCCCATACCATCCCACACCCCCATGCACATCCATCCCATCCCATCCCATCCCATCCCATTCCACACCCCCATGAACACACACAAACATCCCATCCCATCCCATCCCATCCCACACCCCCATGCACACGCACACCCATCCCATCCCATCCCATCCCATCCCATCCCATCCCATCCCATCCCATCCCATCCCATCCCATCCCATCCCATCCTTTCAAACCCCAAGGGATGCTCAGAATGAAGCTCCCACACTGGGAGCAGAAGCACCTAAGCGAAAAGTCACAACAACCCCTTAAAAAGAACCTGGGTACAGAGGGTTGTGCCACAGAGGTGCGAGGAGCACCGAGCTGCGGGCAACTTCCAGCCGTGGCATCAAGGCAACCAGAACCCCAAGACCCGTTGCCGGCCCTGTTCCAGTGCTCCAAGCTGTCTCCCTCTGCTCCTGTGCAGCCCCAGGACAGTTTCCACCTCCGTGCTGGGTTAGGCAACAATTGTTATTACTGGGCCTTGGAATTTACCTGCCCAGGTGGTGGACCCTCAGGAGAGGGCACCAGGCATAGAAGCCACATCAAGTTGCCCTTTTCAAGCACTGGGAAGTGCTTGGAAGTTTGCTCTTATCAAGCACTGGAACAGGCTTCTTGGGGGCGTGCTCGAGTCACCGTCCCTGGAGGTGTTTAAAAGGTAGGTAGATGAAGTGCTTAGGGATATCATTTATTAGTGGACAGTCACGGTGGAGCTCGATAATCTCAAAGGTCTTTTCCAACCTAGTGATTCTTCTCCTCTCCCTCTCCCTCTCCCTCTCCCTCTCCCTCTCCCTCTCCCTCTCCCTCTCCTCTCTTCCAGAATTGAACCCAGTCCCCAGGTGCGTGGCTGGTCTGGGCTGCCTTCCGCATGGGAAAGATAGGCTTCCCTATAAGTGGTTAAAGGGTGGGAAAAAGGTCCCTGCAGACGCTGGGGTCTCTCATGGGAATGGCCAGGCTGCCAGCGTTCATGGTCTCAGTGGCCCCAAAGCATAGTCCCTCGATAGGCATGAGTGTCCCTGGGCTGTAGGGAGAGGGAAGGGTTGTTCCTCTGGAGTAACCTGAAGAGTTCTGAGTAAAAAACAGTGCTTCCCTTCTGAAAAGTTATAAAACCGTTATACCTTCCCAGCACAGTGGATTACAAAGAAACGAGGCTTGCGCATTACCCATATGGGTTCATTCTTTCCTCAAAATGCATTTCCTGGCTTGGAAAGCAAGGCTACACACCACCACCTTTTCCAAATCCAAAATAAATTCAGGAGCCCCACTGTTTTGTTTTTCCTGACCAAGCTAAAATTAGCAGGGATAACCTTGGATAAAGATTTCCAACTCTCTCTATATAATGATTAATAAAATGCATACTCCAAGATCTTTCCATTCTCCTGCTTAAAAACAGTTTTGAAATCCTCAGATAACTCCCCCTTCCCCTTGTTAACTTTTATTAATTCTCACAGCACTTAACCGATGGTTTGGAAAGCCCCAAACATCTTCCACGTGCCCATGAGATAAACCTGAAAGGAAAACACACCTCTTCTTTCTTCCAAGAAAGACTTTGCATGCACTTTGGGGAGAAACAGAAAGCCCCTTTCTTTTCCAGGCTTCTCGAGCATGCGTTTGACTTTGATTCAGAGTGGTGATAATTTTCTTTTTGAAACAATAATCTGACCACGATATTTTAGAGCTGGAAAATACTTGGGGTCCCTGCTGCCTCCACCTCGCCGTGCAGTCAGGCCTCAGTCCAGGCTGCCGAGGCTTAGGCTGAATTTAAATGGGATCGGTCATCCAAGGACTTTCAGATCTAAGTCTCTGTTGTTTGTTCCTGGAACAAAATGCACCATGGGAGCAATAAAGAAGAGGTGGACTGCCCCTCCTCTCCTTTGCATTTCTAATATACAGTTAGGTTTCAGTCTCGGTTTTGTCCCTTCTCACTACACCCTGCTAAAGCCATCCTACAGAAATCTTCCACTTTGTTGTTTTCCCTGCAGTGCTGTTGAGTTTAGGACGTCCAGGGGAAGGTGAAAAAAACCCTGCGGGGTTTTCGGGTTAAATTAGACCTCCAAAAGTGTTTGGCACCGTAAGACGCCTAGTGAGCAGTACATCTCAAAGCTTTGCAGGTATCTGAAAAAAATTATAAAGCACACCTAGCTTTAGCAGATTAATGCTAATAGGATTTATAGAAAAAGAACGTTGTGAGGAGGGATTTGGATGAATACATTGTCTTCAGGCAAAGGACTAATTTAAGGACTCTGAAGCATATTGTTGTTAAATATATTTAATTATATTAAGAAACAATCCATTATATCTGTTTTTTCTAAACTGCAGCTTATGATGAAGAGAAGACACTGCAGAAAGGGTTTGCAATGATATATCGAAGGATGTTTTAGCTGCCTGTCTGCAGAACAGATCCTTACGTTTCACTAGCTAAAAAAACTGAGATGCTGCCCTGAGTAGTATTTCAAAACGTTGAGCCTACTGAAATATTAATATACACTTTTTGAAATGCCATAATTAGTTGTTATCTCTGGAATAACTGTTATTAAGAAGAGCTGGCTGCTTGTGATTTGAGTGAGAATTACATTCTAAATATGAGAAGATGGTAAATTTGGGGGATCTGCACAGAAGTAAAAGTGGTATATGATGTGGCAGGCACACTGTTTTGTATAAAGAAAGTAAATATGCAAAGCAAGCATTTTTGCATATGCATAAGAGCAGTGCAATCCGTAGAAAATATATACACAGGAGAGAAAAGCATGAATATTTCTCCCAGCCTAAGGCTGTTAACTGTACAGAAAAAGTGGTTAAGCAATAAAAAAGATGCTTCTTCATCTTTGGCAAAGAATCAGCCTGCCTCATGCTGCTGCTTCAAACAGTTACGTGCAAACAACAAACCCAGAGGTTGTGTGATGGGCTTATTTTGCAGTTATGTAATTGCAGGCAATTCATCTTGACAGTCATATCTTGCACAAGAGGCTAAAATATATTGTATGTTTCTCCTTGTTTTTCTTTCTTTTCCTTCACCTTTCTTTTTTTTTTTTTTTGACTACCCATTTTCTGCCCCCTGCATGATGCTGCTTGCACTTTACCACCTGCCCAGTGGAGCAGTGGATTCCTCAGGGTGGCACGTGGCTGTAGTCTCTACACGGATCCCAACCAGACAGATCCAAACCACGCTCAAGTATTTGCACTCCATTGTGGCGAGGAGATACCACCTCCCAGACAGGCTCCTTCCACCTTCTATGCAAATAGCTGATCCTTTCTCCAGATGCATCAGGTTTTCTCACCAGCTGCCTTGTCTAGAGTGTGAGTTAACACCTGGTCCTGTAGGCCACTAGGAGACATTTTAGTGGGGATGTGAGAAGGAGGGACTGGAAAGTTGTTTGAAAACTTGGAAAACAGCATTGTCCAGTTCAAAAGCGGACAACAAACGTGTTTAGTCACTCTGTGTTATCCCATTGAGAAGAAAATACATCTCAATCTGAATTAACATGTTTTAAAAATCTCTATCCCTGCTTTTTTAAGCTGCCTTTTAAGGGCATCAGTATTGTAATAAACTTCACTTATACAAGTATGGTTTTAGTACTGTGTCACTAACAGATGGAGAGGTAAAGAAACACTGGATTAAAAAAAAAAAAGGTGATTTTTAATTCTGTCGTGAAAATTGTTCATTTCAATAACACCCTTCAGAAAACCTCCCAGCTTATGATTCAGTTAATTTTAAAATGTCAAAAGCAGCGTCAGTGTCTTTTCTCTCAAAATAACCAATCTCCTTCTAAAGGGTTTACATCACTACCTCTACTTTCTGCTCAAAACATATGCTTGATTCTCATGTGGATGAAGGGGAACTACATGACCACTACCCAGGGAGAATAGATCCCAAATACTCAATTAGTTACTGCTGAGTCACTTAAGTATATTTGCACAATGATTCTAATTCAGCCTGACGGTAACACAGCTGCTTTTCTTACTTGCTGCATGGCTGCTGCATCTTCAATGACATTTATGAAAAACATTGAGGAGGAAAAATATGTCCTTAGAGCTCAAAATACATCTAAATTCTTCTCTTCAATGGACCCAAGCTACCCAAAGGTGCTGTAAAACTGTAAGCTAAATCTATCAGCAGATCACGTTTTATTATGACAAATTCTATCGTTATCTTTTGTAGACAGTTGCTAAGATCCAAAGTATTTATGTAAGGAAAACAAACCGGTGTTTTGGGCTTTGGAAATGTCAGGGCCCTTGATTCTCCTGTTTATTTAAAAGTGAAATTGTGCTGAGGGACATCTTTTGAACTCTATTCAAAGGTTAAAACTGATCTTCCATACAGTTTTGAAATTCAAAATATTGCTGCTAAATGGTTTGACTCTGCTGCGTAATCTCCATTTTGCATTTAAATACCAAATTCTGTCCAGAGCCGGCTGTTCTGCACACTGCAAAGATGCAGGCATTGCATCTTCCAGCCATGAGGTGCAGCTGTCTGGAGGGAGACGCACAACCCCCTGACACGTGGCAGAGCTGTGCAAGAGTTCAGGATATAGTACCCTGCTGCCAAGGCAGGTTGTGTTGGCAAAATCTAATTACCCACACTGGACTTCGGTCACCAGCTGATACTCCCTTCTCATGGTGAAAAGCATGCAGGTAAAGGCAACAGAAGTAGAGAGGAGGCTATCTCTTGGAAGTCCTGTAGGCCACATGACAGATTTATGGATTGCATGAGCCCAAGGACCATCGCTTTCTTGGCTTGGAAGAAGAATTTTTGAAGTGCATGTAGCTGTTCATCTCTACTGATGGAGGGAAGCTCAACACCATAGGCCCTCAAGCAGGTCAAGCTCCACAGCAGAGTTCTTGAGGACACTCCAGCCGGAACCTTGTAGCGACTGTGTCTATGGGCAGGACTTCTTCTCTGGCCCATGGCAGCTTGGCATGGCAGCTGTAGTGTGGGGAGGTGAGCAAAGGGACTCGCTGCAGATCCACAGTTATGTTGGCGGGTCCTGTCAACCTGAGACCTTGGAGTGGAGGGACAGTGGCACTGATTTGGGCTGAGAGGTTGGAAAAGCAGCTGCAAGTTGTGAATGAAGGCAAAACAACAGTCCTGTAACATGATGCTGATTTGGATTTAAGTTCCTGCTCAGGTCTGTACTGTGTGTTTACAGCTGTAATTACCAACTTCGTTCATGAGAAGTGACTTCACCCTTAAGAGCTCTAGCTGGTGTCAGAGTTTCATATGCTAACAATACTGTAGATGATGGCAGAGAAGGAAACAAATGCTCGTTATTAGCCTTCCCAATTCTTTTCTAAAGTCTGATGACTAATTACAGGCCCTGCTCTTGAAAACTATTGCAAATTATTATAGTATTGTCAGTGTTATACAAAATATTTGGTATCTCTCAGAGCACTGACTCCAAGCAGCATAAAGTTATGCAAGAAGCCTAGCCTTCAAACAATGTGTTTATCCTTCCTGACTGCTAGGGAAAGTCCAGAAGCCTGATTTCTGTGAACTTAGAAACTGTTAGATAAAAGGAAAATCAATGTGCTTTTAAATCAGAGTTTTACATCAGTTTCACGATTGGTATCCTGATTGAATTTTTTAATGTTTGAGGTTGGCAATTCTGAATTAGGTCACGTACTGTAAGTGGTTTTCTGCTATTGTATGGTGGCCTGAAGTTTACCTTCATGCAACATTTCCTACTTGAATAGGTAATGCAGGCTGTTACCGATCAGTACACAAGGTTTTAGTCTACAGTCTAGATGAATGTGAAGTCCACACTGATCAAATATCATCTACAAACTACACAGATTATAGCCAGATCTCCTTCACCTGGTTCAGAAAATATGAAAGTATAGTCTGTATTTTACCTTTCGATCTAGAATTCAAAGACAAACAGATCAGTAGAGTGATCACTGGATGATTTTCCCTGCATCTACATGATCTACAATAACAGGGGGTAAAACATAGTGGGTGTTACAATAACAAAGCAGACACCACCCACTCCTCGTGAATAACTTGACTTCAAGATGTTTTGTATAGTCATTTTTTAAAATTCCTTCTTAATGTTGGAACGCTTGTGATCTCTACACTTAGGAAATGAAATTATCCTTGTTTTCTCATGAGAAATAAGTTTAAAGAAGTCTAACCAGGTGTAACTTTAAAATCAGCATTTGGATATACAAAATGATGGACCACTGTTTCCAGTAGAACTGGTACGTAATTATTGTAAAGTATGGTGTACTGTGCTGTCACTCAGCAAATAACCTCAGTCACCATGTGGAATTAATTGAATAGTACATCAGTACAATCAATTTCTGCTCTAACTAATTAAAATTAGAATTAGCTGAAAGAAAAATAGTGTGAAGAACTAACATGACTGAAAGACAAATTGTCTTGTGACTCTATCAGTTATAATTGAAATTGCTGAACAATTATACATAATAGAAAAACTGAATACAAGACAGCATTGTAAAGATCACTGGTCAAATACAACTATTGCATAAAAGAATCTGTAAACACTGAACAGTTAAAGCAGATGGGGAAAATTTTAACTATAGAAAGGTAGAAATATGTGTTGTTAACTGAAATCAAGCTATAGGAAAATTTATTTTAAACATTGTTTTAAACAAAACTCATGTTCTGTACAGTTTAGTTGTTTTAAGGAATGAACTTACTTTCAGTTGTGACAAAAGAGCTAGTAAAGAATTGCAAAATACAGTTACAGGTTTCTTGGTTTTGGGTGGGGTTTTCAGCTTTAAAGCCATCCATTTTTAAGCAGCTGTTGCAAAGACAGCAGCCTGGCAGTAGCAAATGACTGAACATATCTTGTCTCAGATCTGCTCCACTACCATTCTTTTAGCTGATCTCTATTACATATAGGTATTGTCTAGAGACAAGAGAAATAATTCAGGAATCAGTGCTCCCAGACTTTGTTTTCTGTTTGTCACTGTCACCCAAGTGTTCCATAGCTTTAGTTTAGTTGGTAAAACTTTGGCAGTTTAGCATTCCTATCTTTTATGTGATTATAGTAATAGTTCACTGGGATGATGGAGAGCTAATTTGTAGATGTAAAGCACGAAGGGCATCATATACAGCTGGTATGTTTTATAGTTATGACTTGCAGCAGTGAAGACAATTCTGATTTATCTGAAAAATCTAGTGCTCAGCTGAAACATATCAGGTGCTATTTTTTCTTCAACAAATTTGGGGTGAATCTGTTGTATTTATAGTTTTAACACTCATTAGCTAAATACCTTTGCCATACGAAGGTAAGTCAAGGTGTGTTTATCTGTAGTCTGTGAGCTTAAATGGGCATATGAAGCGTAAGAGTCCGGATAGGCATCCAAGCTGGTGTCATCCACCAAACGTACAAACAATTTCTAATCTTGGCAAGAAGAAGGCTATTCTGGACCAAGCATCTGCATAGTTCCTCAAATTCCTGATCTGAAATGTTGCAGGTCTTTCAATGCCAAACCTCTTTCAACTGGAAATTGCTCACCATAGCCATGAATGCATGCATTGTGGCCAGGCAGGAGACAGGAGAAGTGGGCAGCCACTTGCTGCTCAGCTGCTGTACTAAAATGCAGTGATCTAATGCAACAGAGTTATTTGACACGATACTTTTAACCAGCTCTATTCTAAGTTTTAAATTACCTACTCACTGACATTTAAATGTATGTGAAAAGAGTTACTTCTTACAAACTTTTACGTGATGTTTTCCTCATTGTCTCCTGGAGAGTTTTCTGCAGAGCTCTCCACTGCAGCATCCTCCTGCTCTCCTGGGTTTTCAGATTTGGTTGGCGAAGCCTCTAGCTGACAGGGCAAATTGTGTAAGCAACCTTAGTTGCAACTCATTTGCTTTGTATTGCTACTGGTCAGTCCTAATGGTCCTTTAACAAATTAATCATGGAAAAGACCATTTCCCCTGCCTGCACCTCACAAAACAGGCTCACAGAATCATAGAATGTCCCGAGTTGGAAGGGACCCACAAGGATCATCGAGTCCAACTCCTATCCCTATATAAGGACAGCCCTGAAATTCACACCATGTGTCTTAGGGCCTTGTCCAAGTGGTTCTTGAATATTGTCAGGCTTGGCCCCATGACTGCCTCCTTGGGGACCATATTCCAGTGCTCCACTATGCACTGAGTGAAGAATTTTCTCCTAGGGTCCAACCTAAACCTCCCCAGGCACATTTTCCTGCCATTCCCTTGGGTCCTGCAGTTGGTCACCAGCGAGAAGAGATCCTACTCCTTCCCTTATGAGGAAACAGTAAACTGCGATGAAGTCTCCCTTCAGTCTCCTCTTCTCCAGGCTAAACAGACCAAGTGACTGAGCCACTCTTCATATGGCTTCCCTTCTAAACCCTTCACCAACTATGTGGCCCTCCTCTGGACACTCTCCAGTAGCTTTATATCCTTTTTATAGTGTGGTGCCCCAAACTGCACACAATACCCTTTCCCAGCAGACCGCAGGGAACACTGCAGAGGATCAAGACTTGAGGTCTGTTGCCTCTGCAGCCCCCTTCAAGGCCCCCACCAACACAGCTGTAGCTCACCTCCCCTTGCCAGCTGCTGGCTTCAGAGCTCCTGTGAAAGTATCAGGGTGGAAGAAAAACTCCACACCGTGGGAGGGCGGGTAGGAAAAATTATAACGGGGAGTGGTTGCATTCTCCCCATTCCTGTCCCAAACCTCCTAGCCACCAGGCCCTTTCCACCAAAATACCCCTAGGAGGGGAATTCCTGGGAAGTATCCAAGCTAGAAGGAATGAATTTTGCCTCTATTATACCTGTAGGTTTAAATGTTTTGCTCCAGGTACATATAAAGATGTGAACAAGGCTTTGTGCTGGTCTCCACACTGTTCTTTGCCTGGTGCAGCATATGGCATCGCAGTACTGTGTGTTTAAATGTTATCTTCCCATTAACGGGTGCCTAACACTGCACTGCCTTGTGCTTTGGTGTCTGTAACTTTGAAATTGTTTACAGAAAAGCTCATAGCTTTCACTGATTTCATCTGCTCTTGCAATTTCACCGTGAGTCATCCAATATCATCTGTACTTTGTTTTGCTTACAGACCAAACTGCCCAAATCGCTTCTTTAGTTGAGTTATCTACTCTCAGCTTTCTTTAGGCAAAAAAAGCAAGCAAATAAAAGAGCTTCTTGTTCTCAAAGCTGTGGGAACACACTTGAAAATGTGTACTCCTAAGCTTTTTTACTAGGGGGTAAATAAAATAAGCCTGCTATCATACTTGCAATAGTTTCTTTGGGGTTTCGAGTTATACATACCAGCAGCTGGCAGTTCTGGGTGTTTGATATCTCTGAAACTTCCATGTATGTCCATGTGGGCACCCAGAAATTGTATTACTCACCCTTGGGAAAGTAGCAATGATACAACACCTCACAGGGTGGTGGTGAGTCTCATTGAAAGTTCATAAAGCACTTTGAGATCCACAAAGGGAATGCACAGAAAGAATAGTAGCCCTGTGTTTTTTCAAGTGCTCCTAAATCGCCTAGGTCTGCTTTCAACTGCATTCAGAGTTTTTTTCTTTATCGGGCTTGCACTACACTGCTTTACCTGTGAATCTTTAAAATCGGGATGGCATGATTGCTACAGCAGTGCAGTATCTACCTATTTATATTTCAGTCTTAGACCTGACTTGATCTTTAAAGGGTGGTTGATGAGAAACAGCAACACACGGCAGAGCCTGAAAGGACTGCAGAGAGAACCTGCTGAGATGGATACCACCACCCAGTCTTCTTGTAGCCCAGAGCTTAGCTTCTGCCTCTAACCTGTGGGGCAGGAATAAAGTCAATCTCACACTTTTCTGTAAAAGCTGAGCCTATTGAGAGCATCAATTATAGTGAAAATCCTTAAACTATGCTTGCAGGGAGAACCCTTTTACTTTTGTGATTTGCTGAAGCCAAGAAGTCACTGACTGCTGTTCTCTCCAAGTGGGGATGCAGCTAACAAGCAACTTCAGTGCTGGTTTTAAAAATAACACATTCAGGTGCACTAGCCAAGCTAATGGAACAGAAAGTTATTTTTCCCACAATTTGGCTAAAAGTGGCCTAATTATGCCCATTACTTTATCAGAGTTGTTACCTTTGCAGTTGTAAACAAGAAAGCCTTGCCAATTTTCCACTCAATGGAAAAATTTTGTATGCTTTGATAGTAGTACACCAGAGATGGCATATAATGGAAATGTTGTCATGGAGTGCCTGCTCAAAATGAGAGGAAAATTGTTGAAGAGTTAACTGTCAAAAGACTTCTTTCTTTCCTTTTATTTTTCCTTTTCCTTGAACTTCTTCTCTTTATTTTCTTCTTTTTATTCCCCTTCCCCTTCCCTTCTCTTCCTTCTTCTTTTCTCTTTTCTCTTTTCTCTTTTCTCTTTTCTCTTTTCTCTTTTCTCTTTTTCTCTTTTTCTTTTACTCTTTTCCTTCTCCTTTTCTTTTTCAAATAGAAACATGCAGAGAAAAGGATTTCTATTGCAAATAAGCCTGTGTGTAGTTTTTGCTTTAATTTAAGATTTAGACCTATGGCAAATCCACTTGACTTTTCAGTTGTAATTTCCCAGGCATTTCCTGCTTGTGTCTTTTATCAGAGTTGCTTAAATATTGGAAAAATAAACTTCCGGGCATGCAGATATCATGGAAATAAAAGTAACATTCTGCTTAAACAGAATTAAGCATTTTGGGAAAAGCTTCATCTGGCAATGAATTTCTCTCAGTTAAATGAATGCTGTAGGTATTTTTTTTTTAATCAAATTATGATCTGGTTATATGAACTTACCTGGCAGCTCCTTGCCTTCTGCAGGACAGGATGGGGAGAAAGGTCTTGCTAAACCATAAATCTGCTTGGTCTCTGCTGCCTACATACATCAGCTGTGCTAACACCAAGAAGGAAGCAGCCCGTCCCATTCAGAGCTGTATTTTACCCTCAATACTTTTCCTCCATCAGTGCAGAAGTGTGTATTTTCAAACTATGTTGCCTCAGTCCTCTTTAATTCAGATTAATTGTTTGCTGACTGACAGCAATTGATTATCTGAAAGAAATGTAAATGTTACTCTAGACTTTTGTGGTTTCCCTAAGGCTAATTCCTAGATTTAATCAGAAATGTTTATAATCTGGGAGAAAACGTGTATTCAAAGCTAGGAGAGCATGTATGTAGTATGAACATATCCCCAGCAGCCACTGTTCACGCTCTGTGTGACTATTTGGTCAGCCACCTATAGTCCTACTGATTAATCTTGTTCTAATGAAGTAATACAAATCTTCATTCCTCAGATCTTTGCTAATATTTTCATCTGCAGGGATCTTCATTATGTGCCAGCAGGATAAGCCTGGAGCTGGGAATGATGCTCCCTGGAGATCACACCCAGAGGCTGTGGATGCAACCATGGAAATGCTCAGCTCAGGACAAAGAGGAAAGAGTACACACCTCTCTCCTCCTTGCTCATTCCTGCACTCTGCTTATGCCAGCCCTGGCTCTGGGTGGACACTCCCCTTTGACTCACTAGAGAGGCATAAAGCTATGTTAGTTCTGCTGTTGTTTGTTTGTTTTCTTCCGGGTTGTTGAACTGAAACAGTTCAAATAAAAAGTCAACGCATGAGTGCCACTGTCACCGTGAGATACAGAATGGGACTGTGTGGTGGCAAGGGCGTGAGAGATTGGTGGAACCTCCAGCTATGGGGTCACAAAGTGGTTATTTGACTCCCCAGAACTTGTGAAACCAAATCCCTGGGGCAAAGAGGTCAGAATAACAACACACACTGCCAGCGCCTTCTGCAGGAAGCACCTGCAGCCCAGCACCAAGAGACATGGTGCATGAGTATCTCTTAGACATCCCACCCCCTGCTCCTCTGGCCAGGATGAAGGGGTCCTGAGCTTGCTTTGTTGACTAGGAGATGGAGATCTCTGGATTTTACTGACTCCTTCCTTCCCATGTGAGTGCCTAACCTGTTAAGCAGTGACACTATACACCTTTTCTCCAGCCCCATAAATCTTGCCTTTATGTTCAACAGCAAAGGTGGAAGGTGTTCATCGTCAAAGCTGCTCCACAACCATTGCTGCCTCCTGTGGTGGATCCACCCGGCAGTTGTGTGCCAAGTCCACTGTGGCAGGCCCTCAAGGCAAAAAAGCCACTGTATTTTTGGATTGTGGTCAAGCCCAGACATGATGAGCATCATGAATGATCCTGAGCACGTGCAGGCGTAGGGCTGGCAGTGTTTAGAAGCTTGTGAAATCAAACAGGAAGGTATGGATTTGCAATGTTGAGCACAGGCATCTTAATAATACATAAGTCTTCTGTTAGTCACTTAAGTCTTTCATTGGGTCAAGCCCTAAGCAGCTCATTAGGTTGCAGTAATACAGTCAGGAAGCCAACCTGATGTCACAGAGAGCCATTGCCCCCACACTGTCCCTGCTGAACAGCTGCAGGAGTGTAGTAAGCCATTCTTAGCCACCTAAAAATGATTCCTGCAAACTATTTAATGGCTACTCAAAAGTGAATTATGCATTCATGATTTATGAGTGATTGGAGAATCAGCCTTCCAGTTCTCCCTAATTTTCTTGAGCACTTGCTTTACTGTTTAAGCAGATTTAAGCTGATATATGTATTTAGACAAGAAAATTTTACAGATTTGTCTGTATTAGGAAAAAAATCTTTTATATACATTAGGTGAAGTGGATTTAATGAAGAAACAAAAGTCTCTGAGCATCATCCTTAGGCAATAGCTTTTTGTTCTTAAAAACAACAAATAATTGCAGAGAGGAAGGTAGAGACTATATTGGGAAATTATTGGAAGATTGTGGCCAGGGAAGAGGGAGGTTGGGTGTAGGATTAGCAAATGACTTCCCCTAACTCCTCTTCCACAGATAAATCAATGGAACATAGATGACCCTAATTCTGCTGGGGAGAGGGAGCACACCCTACCCCCTCCACTCAGCTCCATTTTCTCCCAGTAACACCTCTGGCCCCAGAGAGCTGAAGTCCCAGCTCATCCTGCGCTGCGCCTGCTGCCAGCACGAGCAGTCCCAGATGCAGGAGCATCGCCTCTGCCTTTATCTCCCGGACTGAAATGCTCCCCCTAAGTTTATGTGTATGCTGTATTCTTACATGCTCTTCCAATCATTCATTTCTCAGAAAAGTGGATTTATTCTGATCCAAATGCTTCAGTGTATTTTAATAACACTTCTGTTCATTTACTGTTTGCTAAATGGACAAAGTAATCAGTATGTCCAATACAGGAAAGTGTTAAAGAGGGATGTTTGCACTAGAACAGATTTAGAAGAAATAGTATGCGTGCAAGAAGCAATTTGCTTTGGCACAGTTTTAGGTACTTTGCTTCCTATTTCCATTGATGCAGTGATGCCATTTAGAGTATAAACAACCAATCAAATAGGATTACTGATCTCTTAATTTTCATTGAGTCTGAGTAACTGCCTTCTATAAAGCAGAACCATAAACTATAGATACATCTCATACCACCCAGGCAGATAAAGAGAGAACAACTCTACTCTAACCTGTATACTAGAGGCCTGCATCTCTTATTCATATACAGGGAAATCTTGCTTCAGGTTTAAGTGCTCACTATTTCAGATATTAGTATGATGAACAAGGGGTCTAAAATGTTAAACCCATTAATTAGAATAAACACACATGTGTTGAAAACATAGGTGCTGGTCAGAACATCAGCTGGACTAGATTGGCCCTGTACCACTGCAGCATTCTAGAGATGAGTATATGATCATGGGTCTGGATAATTTTAAATAACAACCCTGCTCAAAGCAAGAGTCTTTTCTTCATGATTTCCTGTAAAATGTCATCTATATCCATAGGAGCACATGAGCGGTAATAATACAATTACTAGTGCAGCATGAGTTAATTTCTGAACAACTGTCTCCTCATATGAAAGCTGCCTTCAAGGGAAAATGTAGATCAATAGGCAAAATCCTTGCACAAGGCCAGGATGCTTGGGCTGCCTGTTTCAGCTGGAGAGTTGTAATCCAAATCCTCTCCACACGTGACTGGAGCAAGCTCAGGGCTGCTTTGCCAGGCTCTTAAGTGTAGTCTTTCCCAGAGAACAAGTAAGCAAAACGCTGCCAGACTCATTGCAACCAGACTGCAAACAGGTTTCTTCAGGCACTGAGCCTTGCTGCCTGGCCTGCTCCAAGCTGTCCAAGAATGAGCAGCCATCCTGGCACCACAGCCACGGGAGACGGCATGATGGCGTGGACGTCCTGGTGGTGGAGGCCAAGACATCAGGAAGCTGTGGGGACTCAGGGCTATTGATTGTCCTTCTGAAAAAACATTTTATTGAAGTTATTGGATGCTGGTGACATGTAATTATCCCCCTCTTCAGCAGAAGAGCAGCACAGTCAGGCATCACAGCTCAAACAGCGTAGGGACCTTGAGGAATGCTGGTGCAACCCTAGCTGGTTAAGGGCGGTAGGGGGCTTGTGCGGGTCCTCTGCACCATGGATGACGGCAAGGTGACTGCAAGGACAACCCTGTTTGACCTTGCCTACAGTCCAGCCTCTGACTTGATCTGAATGCTGTGATTAATGCAAAATCACAGTGTGGTCAACCCTGCCTTGCCTACAGCTAAATTGTGCAGCGCTTACAAGGGACACGATGGTAAGTCCTCATGAGATCTGCCTTTCCCCAATGCACTGAGCTCTCTGCAAAGGGCACCCTGGCCTTGCTGCCATCTCCAGATTTCCCTCTACAACAGGCTATGAGAGAGTGTTGGGGAAACAGTTCTCTGTGTTGAGAGGAATGGACAACAAGGGCTCCTACACATCTTTCCATCCCAGCTCCGCTCTCACACACAGCCTGATGCTCACAGCACAGATGGAGTTTGAAAACACACAGGTAAAAGGACCAAAATAAACCATCCTCTCTAGTACCAATATAGCTCTTCAGTTTAGTCTAAACCACTCAGGAAAACCACAATATTTTGTGAAAGAGAGTAAATCTAAGTACTCATGTCATTACAGCCAGTAAAACAAAATAAAATAAAAGCAGCAGGCAGCCAGTTCTAATGGACAAACAGTCCTTTGGGGAAGACTTTCCCAAGCCAACCATTAAATTCAATACATTTTTCCCTGCTTCCTCTGGACTCCTAAAGAAATGGTAGAACTCAAGGGAGATGGGGGAACTGAGGAAATGAGATAAAAAAGCTCAGAAACTGATTTTCCTCACAGAGAAATTCTTCCATATGCTACATAAACTTTCCTTACCTGAATAAATACTCCAGGGGACACAAGTTTTTACATTTCTAATGTGACTCTGATCATAACCTTTGCCTATATTGCAACTGCACAAGAATCTCAGAAAACAGCAGGAAAATTTGTATCTTGTATACCATCTTTGAGTTAGGCAACAGTTGGGAACCACAAAACCCTTTCAAACATTTGAAACTACCAGAGAAACATAAATACAAACCAAAGCAACAAAAAAAAAATCCAAATCCCACCCCCACCTTGCCCCCCTGCCACACCCTTGTCTCCCAAGCTCTGGCTGCAAATGATTTTAAATATATAAAGGAAAAGATCTTTGTTCTTTTTGGTGACTTGACCTCTGCCTCTATACATGTCAGTGCTTAATTGATTCTTCCTGGACAGGACACATATACACAGAAAAGAAAATAATGAGGTAATGAGAAAAGTGTTTCAGACACTTAGGTTGTAAAATATCAAACTAAATATCAGCTATAGCTGCACTATGTAGTACTTCCAATATATACATTTCTATTCATTGCTGGGGTATCCCATGAGGCAGGTATACTTTATATACAGCTACATTTAGGACAAAGAAATTACAGCGTGCAGCAGCTAGGAGACTTGCCTTTGATCAAAAAGCAATTCGTTATCAGAGATGAAATTCAACACAGAGCTCCTGATTCCATTGCTCCCACCCACAGTCTCAGCAGGAAGATAAATATTTTTACATTCATATAATAAGAATTAAAATTCTTTTGCTTCAAGTGTTTTTGACAGCTCAGAAGTATTCAAAAAAATAAATAAACCCAACCCTCAATTTCTTACCTTACCTATAATCTAAATGGATCTAAAAATCTATCCCTTAACCACTAAACCTACATATATTGTTATACAGCAACACAGAGACTAATAACAACAGCTCTTGACAGGTGGAGACGGGTAAAGTCTTACCTTCTTGCTGTTCCAGAGCTGGCTTTGGAGAGTTTGTTTTTAATCTCACTTCTCTTTCTGTTAAATTAACAGCTCAAACAAGATGGATTACCTTGAAAAGAATTAATTTATTTTTTCTCCATGAGTTTCTCATAAAGATACATTTTCTGTCCTTGGAAGAAAAACCCATCTAAGTAGAAGCAAAAAACAAATAGCAGAGTCCAAACTGTGATTTATTCAGTGCAACATCAGAGAATCAGTTCTTCACTCAGAATAACTGAAGACTGAGAATTTAGAATGAAATTTGTTCCTTTCGTTCAAAGATAACACCATGAATCAGTACTTGTTTACAGTCTGTCTTTCTATACTTCGTGTAGAGGAAGTGCCTTCACATGCACATTTCTCCCCCTGATATGTTCTTGTTCAGATTTCATGCAGAAATATCCTTGTCATCAACAGTAACAGGAAGTAAATATAGTTTTGTAGTATTTAAGTTGTTTCATTAAGAGTGTCAACTGAAAAGAAAAAAGATACATTGAAGTTAACCTGCTGTGAAGAAAGTGGATAAAATCCATCACCCATGTAGGTTTATAATTTTTTTTTCACTCTTCAGGGCAGCCTTCAGTCCTGTGTCCCTGGAATTAATTACCTTTAAAAGAATTTTGCTATCCTCTCACTTTTATTAAAAATAAAGTCTTCCATCGTAAATTAAGACCACCATAAACTAAATCACAGACCTCAGCTTATGATTATTTCTACCACCAATAAAGAAAAGGTTCTCTGCCATACTGGAAGAAATCCTACAGCCTTTTAAGTTGTCTGCATGAATAATCTGTAATGTCCCCTGTTTAAAATCTTTCCTAACATTGCCTCCAAGTTTTGAGAGCCTTGAGAATTTGACAGGGCATTTTAAGTTTATTGCAGCCTAAAAAAATCTTTGCAAGATCAGGGATAAGAAAGTCCTTGCCTAAGTAACAGGGAAGAGATGATTCCAGGCCCACTTGCAAACCCTGCAACAGCCAATGGTGCATACGAGGGCTAAAGGCCTTTCCACGCTGCTTTTCTTACTCTCCTCCCCTTACACATCATCTCTGCTGGGCGAGTAAAGACAATATTCTCAATAAAATGTTGTCATTGAAGATATGGGCAATACAGCGGAACAAAAGGTCAAAGCACATTTTTCGTCCACTGACCTGAAAACTCAAACCAAATCAAACTGATACATTTATAATACGAAGAGATTTATATTGCTGATGCTGGCTGCATATATACTTCTGCAGTCCCCCTGAACAAGAAAATGCCATCACGTTTGTATCTTGGAACGGCATAAGTGAATTTTATGGTTAGAGCAGATACATGGAACAACATAATTCAGATATAAAAAGTTGCAATTAGAGGGAAAATGTTTTTTAATACTATTTTAAAAGAAGTAATTTCCTTTTTTGCAAACATTGAAAAGTATACCAGACAAGGTATTTATGCTCTCTACCTAAGTTCCTCCCATCTCACATAATAAGGGATAAAACCAATTGGAAAAATGCTTTGGGGAAATCTATGAATAAATGTAATATTTAAATAATTCAGTTCTCTGGAATGCTCTCTGATGTCTTTTTCCCATCTTAGTGAAGTAACATCCACTTGTGGCAGCCTGTAGAAGAGGACTGTATTAAGAGACATTCAAATCAAGATGTGATTCCAACAATTTCCAACTTCCCTACTTTGGAGAGCACCCTTTTGGCATGAACTGGGGTTGTAAGAGTTATAATACTCCTAAATACAATTTTAAACACCTTGTATAATTTTTAGACTATTTACTATCTATTAGCAGAACACTACCTTTGAAAAAACAGGACTTAAACCAAGGATCAAAACAAACATCTCCTGTAAGTTTTCCATCTCTGTAGGATTTGAGGAAAACAAAATATTTTGCATCAATTGCTTTATGATGCAGATGTAATGGAAAAGACTGGAGCAAAGGCATATTTTTAAATAGAGGTATCCCTGGAGAGACACGGTTCTTTGGACCACAATATTCTGGCATCTATGCCTGGGGACAGGGGCAGCAAACATCTAGAAGTTTTCTTATGGATAGCGTCTGTAAAACAGATAAAGCATAATGCACCCACATTTGTGGCAGGGGACTGAGCAATGGATGTCCATATGGTAAATGTTCCTTTCCCAGATTGACTGACATGCCATGTGCCAAACCTGCAGCACCAACAGGACAGAGGGGGTTACAGCTCCATTCCTTCCCTGGCAGCTCCTTTCCCTTCAGCTCCATCCCTGCACATGAATATCAAAAAATACAGACTGTGTCTTCAAATGCAGTCTAATACAAAAAATGTGGTTTGAAAAACTATATTTCTAAGTGAAACCTATTAGAATTATGCTTCCTCAAAGTACAAGGGCTACAAAGTTACAAAAATAAAGGAAGGAAGATGAATCGGAATAAAACATTTGGGTGGAAACACTGAGATGTTGCCATGACTAGAGGGAACTAATTATTTACTTATGCATTCTTGTAATCTCATTTTCTCCCATGTGACGCCAATGACTCATCATTTGTTTACTGATGAAGAAAACATACTTTCTGAAAGCTGTACATGGAGGGATCTTCTCTGGACAGTGCATTCTTCCCAAGCCCAAACGCAGGCTGAGCTTCCTCTGCAGTGCCTGTTCTTTATGTCTCCCCAGCCTTGCAGAAAACAAATCTCAGCATCTTGGGGTCAGCAGGGCAGGGAGAGGTAGAGGAGATGCACCTACAGAGGTACTGCCCATTGGGACCACGTAGGGCAGATAAAGCAGCTTGGACTTGCTTGCCTTGCTCTATCTACTGTATTTCTAGTCTTGATATATACCAGCTCAAGCAGTGCTACCAGGAAATACACATGAGGAGATGTTTGCCTTATCTTTTCCTTCCTCTCCCCTCACTTGTATCCCTGTCCTGTTAAAAATGAGCAGAAACTGAAATGAAAAGATATTTCTGGGATGATTCTTCGAGTCAGCAGACAAAAGAATAAGATGTCCATTGAAGAAAAGAAGAGAAAGATTGTAATTTTTTACAAAACCAGCCAGTTGCAAAAAATTGTTGTGGTAATCTACCAGCACCTTATGAATGTGGATGGGTTACTTGTGGTGCGTCATGTAAAAGGCTTCTACTTTATTATTTTCGGTTTGATTTTTCCTCTTCCATTTCCTATCCTTCAAAGATACCTGCTGGATCTCTCAGAATGGTTGTTAACTGGCAATGTACACCATCCACCATGTGGAAGAACGGGGCCCCAAACAGTGGGTCTTTTCCCAAACCCCACTGGCTTTCCCCAGACCACAGGTCTCTCTACCTTTCGAGGTGATGGGCAGCCGTCAGTGTTTGATGTGGTGGATTTGCATCCTTCCATGTCTCTAGTTATAAAAAGGTAACAAAACTGCTACCAGATAAACATATGAGATCATCAACCTTCCCATTAATTAAAAGGGAGTATTCCAATATGAGCAATAATTATCTTAAGCGGATACAGGGTTCAAGCCTTGTAGCAGGACTGACTACAACAGTGAAGCCTTTAATGCCAGGAGGTAACGTTAGTCATCTGGGAAATCCTGAGAGAGCTCTTGAAGAGCGAGACCAAGCTACTTGTCTGCAGCTGGGAAACAAACAATGTCCTGCGGTTTAAACCAGCGCCTGTTCGCAAGTCCACAAATTCTGCTCATGGCTTAGCTGTAGGCTTGCCTTTGACAACCCACTTCATGGGCCTGTAGCTCAGTTTCTGTAATTACAACAACAAACATAAAAAGAAAGCTCTGGATTCAGAAAAAAAGATTTGGCAAGGTGGTTTCAGGAGTTAAAGGCAGCAGCTAATTGCCACTCTTGCCGGAGCTGTGCTCTCAGCATGGAGGAGGCGAAGCCATCAAGGGCACACAAAGCTTGGCCATTCTGGGATGTGGACAGCTGCGTGGAGAAGATGTTGCTGCTGGCTTCCAAGCGGCTGATGCATTTTTGTCTTGAGATATAGAGCCAAAGCCCCAAAATGCCCCGCCACAGGGAGCCCCCATCGCTAGGCTCCAGGCATTGCGTGGGGATCTGTGGGCAGAACTGGAGTAGTGCTGTGGAGGGACAGCAAAATCCTCTGAAGCTCCTGAGCCTGGAAATGGACTTTCCCCATCGCAGCTGACTCTGGCAGGACCGGGCATCCCCCCTGTCCCAGTCACTCCATTGATCTGAGTCTTTGAACGCCTATGTCACTGTGAGCATTTGCTATGCTGCAGCGATGAAATTGATTATTAGAAATAATTTTAGGTAACCCTGACTCTGGTAGTAACTTATTGCTGCTTTTGTGTCACAGAACCAAACTGTGAAAGTACAGAGCTCTGCCTGGCACAGCCCTGCAGGAAGGACACTGAGAATGCCTGCAAACCTGATGATAATCAAAAGATTTTATGCATGTTTATCTCTGAGTCTTTGCTTGCATGATAATTCAGATGGACATATAATTTATGTATCTATCTCTAACTTAAAATACTCCAGGGTGATTGTTCAGCTTGTAAAATATTTAGATGCACACACCCACGCATGGCCCATTTTTTAAAACTAGGTTTGTATAGCTATATGCCTAATTTGTTTGTGCAACTTCTGCAATAGAATGTTCATCAGGCAAATGGACACACAAATGCTTACATATATAAATGCCAAACTTGCTATTTCCTCATTTTTATGGATAAACAAGAGGAATGTTAAATGCAGACTTATGTCAGCTCCCAAGCAGACAGCAGTCTATGCTGCTTTTTAAAAGGAAAGTGGGCCTGGGAAGAAAAAATTCCGGTTACACCACCACTAAATGCATTAAGCATAAAATAAGTCTTTCTATAAATATATGTACTGAAGTTGTAAGTGAGAACTATTCATAGTGGGTGATTACATTCTTAACCCTTGTCTGTGTTGCTTGTCAGATAACTACTGGAATTCCCAAGCTGCATTTAGAAGTGCTGCAGTGTATTCCAAACCCACTTGAAAATAAAGTTATGCTTACTGTAAATAGTACTGCATTTTATGTACTCAGTAATGAAAAAAAAAATAATTATCACATTCCTTGTGCACTGGTTAAGTTAATTTTCCAAAAGTTTTACCAGGTACTGTACATAATTCATAGAGACTAGTTCAGAGAAGTTTTTAAGCTGCATTAAAGGGGCAGGTGAATATGTCATAAACAATGCGTATATATAACTTATATATAAACATATGGTATTATTTATGCATCAGTCAGTGCTCTGACTCATGGTAAACTACACCATGAACACTGCATCACTGTAATGCAGCTATTACCTGTGTGAGATCCTGTTCCTCACAATGCACTGTTGTTCCCCTTAGTGCCTAAGGAGCACGGTTTTCCAAATCCCTCTCTGTAATTTCGTAGACGTCATTTGTATGGAATTTCTACTCTAATGTTCACCTTAATCTCTGCAAACTCAATCTCTTCCAGTTGCACAAGGTATATCCCTTGAAGGAATCCCCTCCCTCTCCTTGGCACTTTATTTGCCCTTCGTGGAGGTGGGAGTGGTAGAGATGTGATGCCATATTTCATCAGGATGCAGAACTGTCAGCAAGGAGCGTTCTCCACTTCTCTTGCAAAAAATCACCCTGCGTTTTCCCAGCTCACCAGCAATCTGATTGTGTTGGTGTGGGCATGAGTCCTTCAACCCCCAGCCAGAAGAAGCTGGGATTTATGTCACCCCAAGTAAAGAGTGAACAGAGGAAGCTGTGTGCCGGGGCTGCTGTGTCCTCGTTTTAAGTGATGCATTCACAGACTGATGTGAGGTTTTTAAATAAAGCTACTTCTACCTAACAAGCCCTGTGCAGGCCATGGGCGATGAAGGCAAGTGATGACTCATTTCCTGAGCCTGGTCCCTGTCACTGTGACTCAGGGTGGCGAGCCTTGCCTTTGGTGTCACATCCTTGCCAGGGACCCACGCTGCACCCCATGGGACGTGGGTGCCTCTTCCCACACAGCCCTGAGTGTCAGGGTGAGCTGGACTCGGGGCAAGCACCAGAGGAGACACAGCTCTGCAGGGAAGGGAGCCAAAGCCTCTGCCTGTTGTGTGATGTGGTCATCAATGTGCTGGGGAGGAAACTGCAGTGCATTATAGTTCTTTGACTTTGCCGAATACCATTAGCCCTCCTAGCATTTCTTCAGGAAAATCCTGGCAAATAAAAAAAAAGAAAAAAACCAAAACAGAACAGCTTTTCTTTTGCGTACATCAGCAGAAAGCTGGCCTAATTGTTCCAAACATTGAAAAAAAGTCATTTTCTGCAGAAGCAACAAACATTTGAGAAAGGGAATCCTTCCTATTTTAGAGGTCTGCTTTGGAGTGAGAGGGATTGCACTTCTGTGCCTGTCTCTTTTCATCTGCTGTGTAAGGGGTAGCTTGTTTTGGCACACACCTCTCTAAAGGAGATATCTGAAGTTAGACCAAGATAACGAAGATCACTGGGAGGGGGCCTCCCTGCATCTCACACAGCCCAGCCACGGGGCTGAAGTTGTCTGCTGCACCTTTCACTGTAGGTGCCGTAGATGCCAGTACTAAGATTAACTGATGTGATCATTAGGCACGATGTTTAGATGCCAAGAGCTGTATTATTTGTCCACTGGGGGAACGTAGTAGTAACTTTAATGTCTAGGTTATGTGCGGAGATGAGCATTTAGACTCTTAATTTGGAGATACCTCCCACTCCCAGCTCTTGATTCGTTTCATTAACCTCAGGTGCCCAGTGCATTCTGAGGTGCTCGAGGCCTGTCCTGTCCTGCCTGGCCTCCAGCTCTCTGCTCCAGAGGGACATGGGTTTCTTGTGGTTCCTGCGATGTGTCAGTTCCCAGTTCAGGTCTGCTGTCCCCCAGGGCCATTAGGCCATGCCTGTGTGTAAGCAAATGGACAAAGCTCTCAATTGCAACCGATTATGATGGGATGTTTGATAACTCAGTCATGTGTAGACACTTCCCTGTTTAAGGGTTTCTTGAATCATCAAGATGAGTTTCCCTCAAAATTCTTTCCCTTGTCTTAATGTATTTTTCTATATCTCTGAGACATAAGAAATAATATAAAATTCAATAATAACTCCTTCAATATTATGGATGAATTTAGTCAGAGCAGTTAATTTGCCAAATATTTTCTCAGATGCTCTTTTGTCAAAAGCTAAAGTGTTGTCACTACTACTTAATTGCCAGTATTCCATCTTCATTTTTCTCTCTATAAAACAAAGTTGAAAAAAGTTCCGTATCATTACCATTTTGTAACAATTTATTTCACTTCCCTCTTTAGGAGGGGGTCCACTTCCTCTTTAGTGCAGTGCTCCTCCTAACCAGATGCCCCTTTTGGCTACCCTTCACTCCTCCTGTTTTCTTGCTGGTCTTACCTTTTCCTCATAGGGCATCCTTTTATACTCTTGACTGCATCAGTGCAAGAACAAGAGTTAGAGAGAAAGGAGAGGAAGGGGAAAGGGGAGAAGAGAAAGGGAGAAAGGAAGAGAGAGAGAAAGGGAGGAAATAAGGAAAGAGTAAATTTTTGTGTGACTGGATAACTCCAAAAGTGAAGTTTTAAGGCAGCTATTAGGAAGTTCCTATAAATCTTAAAATGGCTGGCAACACCGGGGCACTCTATTGTCTGAATCATGATGAAACTGTGTCTGCAACTTAGAATTGCCTTGATAGTTACTGAAACTATAATTGTCATACTGCAGATGACAGAGTGGGGTGGCCCCTGGTCCCTGTATTCCCAAACTATGGAGCTGTCAGTCCTTGAATTGTTCAGATTCTCTTTCTGCCAGGCTTTCATCCCCTGCACCTGTTCTTTATTTCCCATGACAAAAATAATTTTAACTCCCCATGCCCTCCTTTCCTCATCTGATCGCACCCACCTACATTAGTGTCTGCTCCTTCTCCATCTCCTGCAGCCGAGCCAGGACCTGCACAGCCAGCAGCCACCCTGCACACCTGTGATGATCCCTTGCTGGCACACTCAAGACACCACCTGGGGGCTGCAAGGTGAGGTGTTGCAGTGGGGAGGATGCCCTTCAGACTGGCCCCCACTGCCAGGTGCTGTTCTGGAAAGCACATTACTTCAGCGTAGCTGGGGATGGAGTTTCAGGTGGCCGGATACAGGTGCCTCACATGCTGGGAAAAAGGGAAAATTAGGAGGTGGGGAACTATCAAAACTAATAGCAGGTTTGGTGTGGAAGTGCTGGACAGAAGTGCTCTGAAGACAAAAATACAGGAAAACAAGATCTACCCACAGCAGATCAATATTGTTAATATAACTAAGATCTTTGCGAAAGGCAAGGGCACACATTTCCTACATTAGCCGTTGTCATAACAAGTGTTCCCTACCGTTCACATTTAAAAATTGACCTTTTCATCTTTCATTACTGCCACAGAGATCAATAATCTCATGTATGAGCAGAGAGATACCAGTATCTGTTGGATGTCCCGAGGATAAAAAAATAAGGTTGTGGTTCTCGCTCCACTTTCTGCCTAAATACTCCTTTGCAGGTGTCCTAAAACAGCCTGCTTAAATTTCTTCTACAGCACAGAGATAGAAGATAAGGCGAGAACTCATCAACATTCATTTTACATAATTAATCAGCTATGATAAGAGCTTGATGAAGAAACATTTGCAGTAATGCAGACTTTAAAAATAGATTGTATAATTCCCTCCATGTTTTCAGTTTCAGTCTACATTCATGCAGGATGTTATGCAAATCTATAATCACATCCTTTCCTCCCACACACGTGCACTCATAGGAAGGCTGGCTGATACATACAGAAATAAAACACATGTACCCATGCAAAAACATGCTCGTGTTGAGGTGTATGCATTAACTTAAAATGCCCTAACATTACTATTTTCAGTTGCATGTTTCTATATGTGCTTACACACCGTGCTGCTACAACACGTTGTACAAGCACGGTGGTCTCCATATATTAAACTGGAGAGATATGGGATGAACATTGCTCATAAGAGACACAGAGTAAATGTTCAGGTGCATCTCCATTATGCAGGAAAGATTTGTTTAAATATATATCACAAAACAGTTGCTGCCAAGGCATTTTCAGTCTCTATTTATTATCTGATGCATTTATAAAGGAAGGGGAAAAAATATGAGAGGAAACGGAGGAACAAAACACAAAAATAAAACAAACCAGAAATTAAAGAAGGGGGGAGGAGTAAAATGTACTTTCAATCTCTCTGTAATAAAGACTATAAAGTGGACAATCATTTTTACAAAAGGAGTCTACGATAATTATATATACACTGTCCTACATCTGAAACCTCTCTCATACATATATACACATACATATATGTATATAACCATATTTTCATACGTGCTTGTGTCTGTACACGTATATATATATGTGGGTATATATATGTGGTATATAAATGCCACTCAAAACCCTAAAACGTTTGCAAGGGGAAGAAACCAGCAAAGCAGATTCCTGACCATCTGACAGAGCTGGGGGGCCAGCTTATGTCATTTCTGCCTCCAGTTTGCTCAAATACAAAGGATAAATTTCTGCTTTACATGCTGCTTCTGCAAGCAGTGTCTTACAGGCAGATTTACAGCACCAACAACATCAACAACAGCAGAGCAGGGATAAAGTCACTGAAATTGCTGACACAACTCCTCAGCTAGATAAAGCCCTGCGGTGGCCCAAAAAAAACCCCAAACCACTCCAGCCAATTTCTTTCCTCATCATGTCCTAATATACACCACTGTCATGTCTTGGAAGACATTCAGGGCTTTCTACTGCAAGAAAGAGCAAAAAGGAGGATAAATTGCTTTATCTTTGGCAGAAGTGGAGCAGACTTTCTGTCATATCCCCAAAGCTGCTCCAGGGAGAGGATTTCCTCACGTGGATTCAGGCAATTATTTCACATTGAATGAGGAGCAAAAATGTTTCTGCTTCTGCGACTGAGCCTCCCTGGGGGTCCTTTGCTGCCGACAGTCAGGATCTGGAGCTCCTGGGAGACAAGTTTGAGAGCTGATGTGGTTTTGGTAGTCAGTGTCTCTATGGGGTGCTGACTCCCCCAGGTTCACTCCAGGGACATCTTCCTTCTCATGGGTAGAAAGGCAGAAAGGCCCTCTTCATCCACATCCCGACCTTGAGATGTCAGAAACTGGGATATTGGCAGCTGTATTTCAGGCCCTGAACTATGACTGGATACCTTCTCCCTCCCCCAGGAGCTGGGGTTGCAGCACGCCCACCCTCAAAACTTGCGCAGGGGATGCAATTGCATCCTGCAGAGCTCCTGCCTGTGGATTGCTGCACCACCGAGCTTTCCTTCTCTATTAAAAGAAAATCTATCTTTAAAAAGAAAAAAGTAAATATATATGTGTGTATGTGTATGTGTATGTGTATGTGTATGTGTATGTCTATGTCTATGTCTATGTCTATGTCTATATTACCCTCAGGAAAGCCAAGAAGCCTAAACCCAAAGGTTTTCTGAAAAGCACAGTCCCTGGCAGAGGTGCAGCAAAACTTTCTACGCCAGGTAGAGACCACCCAAGCCTAGGGGGGTGGGAAGGAGCCCACTGGCAAGTGTAGGATGTGGGAGGGAGCCGTGGAGATGGAGCCACCTGGCAGGCATTGCTCCCTTCCAGATCCTGCCAAGGGAGCCCCACTGCTGGAACACAGCTGCTCTGTGCTAGGTAATAGAAAAAAAACCGTGTTTGTTGAGGTTCTGTTACAGTAAGTTAAAGGGGTGATTGCAGCAGAGTTGTGTGTTTCTGCTTAGTTTATTGGCACCTGTTTCTATAAATGCTATGGGACAACCAGCGATGATTTCCTTCACAGAACGGCCATTGTATTTCTCACATCCATACTCCTTGTAAACTCAGTGTAATTAGTTGCCAAGTATCAGTGATGATGTCATTAAGAGAGAGACAACTAAACTTTTGTCATCAATCTATTTTTAATTTAGGACATAGAAGATTCGTTTTCCAAACTATTTACTTATATTTATGGGCATCAGAATTTCAAATTTACAGGAGAGCATCTGCTTTGAATACTATTTTCTGCAGCTTTTATTATACTGGAGAATGAATCAGTGCAGAAGATGAGAAAAATAAAACTGGACATGTAAACTGCATGGCCTGGACCCATACATTTCTAATTGTATTAAATATTTGAGTGATTCAGTTCTACTTAATTGAACCTCAAAGTGGTTGTGAAGGTGCCAAATACAATTTATCAGTATACCTATATCTTTAATATCTCTAAACAGGCATGATTTTTGTCTAAGTATTCACATTAATTTTTTAGCATTGAAAAAATAGAATATTTTAATTTTTTTAATTGTGTTCCCATGCAGTGGCTGAATCTTCACATGGATTTTTACCAGAAGTACAATGTCTGACTGACTGACTGCCACCTTACAATTAAGTGTAATAATTAGTCTCATGGTGTATCGAGAGCACTTGGGGCATAGCTCAGGGGTGGAGAGGGAAAGAGTTATTTTGCTTTCATGGAGTAGAAACAAAACAGATTTGGCAAGCCCTGTGAAGTGACAACATTTACATTATTACCATGAATAATTTGTGCATGAAAGGGTCCTACTCAGCACCTGGCTTTTTCTGAGCATGTTCTGCACACACCTGCACAAGCTAATCTCCTGAAGAAACTAGATTTTTGGTATATCATAATGAATAAATTGATAAACTTCTAGGGAATTTTATATGCAAAATAGATGAAAGATATTTATGTCTTTCTCAAGCCTGGAGGCTTTGCTAAGGAGGGATTGTAAGCAGCAATACTAGCATCAACCATTAGAAAAGATTAGGATAGCCCATTTCTAAAGCTGAAGGAGATGGGAACAGCTTCCTGCAGAGCCAGGGGATGTGTCAGTGACACCCTTGCCAGGCTTGTAGGTAAGCAGACATTCCCCTTGCATTGTTTACATGGGCATTTTTGGTTGTTCATCACTAAGAAGAGTCATTTCAACTCAGTGAGCTGTCGACACCCAACCCCATCTCAGTGCACTACCCCCAGCCACATGCACTACTGCTCATTCAAGGCATGGCACCGGGGGAACAGCAAGAGCTACTGGGGTTTGAGGTGAACAGCACAAGTCACGAAATGCGTGACAAAAAAATCAACAAAAAGAGAAAAGACTGAGGCTTCAGAAACAATTAAGCCACTTAAAAGCTGTGTGAGACTCTCAGGGCGGAAAAAATGAGAAAGAAAAGGTCTTGCAGTCCACAGCAGGGGAGCAGAGAGAGGTTTGTGCTTCTTCTGCTCACAGTGCTGCCCCACTGACATGTTGCAGACGTGAGCTCACCTTCATTTAAGGTCAACTTTCCGGTGCTTGAAGTTGCTAATCTTGCCAAATAGTCAGGCCCCAAATGAGCCCCTTCCCGAAGGGAGCTGTCAAGCAATACTTGCCCACTTAACTGATTAAGACCTGTTCCTAGTTTTTCACTGGCAATTGATGGATTTAGTAGTTGTCTTCCCCATGCCAGATAGATCAATAGACAAGAAAACTATTTAATGACAAAGCTTCTAAATGCTTGTCTAAGTTCCTTCTGCATTTTAATAGTGGAGACAAGTTATTCAATCAAGCATGGCACTTAGTGCCACAGCGTCTAGTTGAAATGTATCAGCCTCTCCTAAGAAAAGGCTTCAGGTCATATTGTGGACAGAACATCCAGAGACACATTTAATGTGACAGGCTTATCCAGTATCTAAGAGTCTGGATTGGAAACTAGCTTGCAGAGGTACTCCAAAATGCCAGCTGAGCTCACAAGCGTGTAGCCATATTTATTGACTTAACTCTCAAGGGCTCTGCTGTGATTCCATAAGTGGTGCGGAGGTGCACATGGGCAGTTAGTGCCTGGTAATAGCCCCATATTTACGCTCCAGTTTCTCACTCCAGGCACTCAGTTTTGTCTTACATCTACAGGAGCCTTTCTCTGGTCATAATTGTGTTAGGCAATGTTTTTGAACAAAATTTACGTATTTTTCCTACCTTTACCAGTTGGAAGCATAGTAGATTGCACTGTCTTACTGAATGGACTAATTTATTTCTAAGTCACTAGTCTTGCATGTTTATAAATTTGTCAGTGAGGAGATACTACTTTAGTCTGGAAAGTTTTGAACCATAGTCTGCTTTTTCTAAATTAGTAATCTGGTTCATAATGAAATTTGGCTGATTTTATGCTTTTCATAACTTTGCAAAGTGTACCAGACTTTCCAGAACAGAGGCAGAGTAAACTCTACATGTTTTGATTAGGCTGTATGGTACTTACGTTTGAGAAGAGCCCATCTGGCCCCTTGTAGTGATGGCTCATGGGGAGAGAAGGTGGCACAGTCTAGTCTACTCTTAGGAATGCAGAAACAGAATAAAGAGGTAAGAAACTACTTCCTCTAGGTTAGGTCCTGCTTCTCTTGTTCAAGCCAGGTTCTCATTTCAAAACTGAACTTTTCAAGTCAAGGCAACTGTCACCTGCATAGGGTTAGAACAGTGGGAGAATCCAGTCTTTTGTGCACCAAGTTATGAGTCCTGGCTGAATTCACTCAGAATTGCACGGCAGTACCCTGCCCTTGTTTCAGAAAAACAGCAGACTAAAAGCAACACAGGAGCCAAACCATGCTTGCTCTTGGGATTTTCACTGCTTCACATCATACCTACTATCTAAGTCAGGTCATGCTTTTTAGTCTTTCATTTTATGTGTAGTGTGAACTAAAGACCCCAAAATGCAGTCTGCTCCAAAGCTGCAAGCTGTTAGAAAGCAGGATCTATTGCACTGCTCTGAAATACAACACTCTCCTGTCTTTATCCATCTTTCTCTCTCTTTCCTGTCTGGCACTGAGGCTTATTAATACAGACTTAAATTTCTTTACCTGAAAGATAGGATAGGTCTAGTTAGCATATGCAACTGCATTCCTCCTATCTATCTAACTGAAAATGACCATAATCCTTGCAAGTTTATCTGACCAAAGAAACCAAATAGTGCCTTTCTTGATCCTCCAGCTATACTACTCGTGTGATACAGGATAATAAGCTGTCCGGAAAAGGCTGCTCTATCACCACTGATGGAAGGCTGCTACCCCAGCTGAGCCTGCTGCTACGCTTCAGCCACTGTCAATATTAGAAGTAGTGTGAATATCACTTAATTAGCCTTCTTACACTGAAGTTTTGTCAGCCACAGATTCCCCACAGTGTACCAGCTGTCTCAGTATTCACTCTGTTTTACAACAAAAAGTTAAGACTGCCAAAAAGATGCCAGACAACTTCCCATTTTTGCATATGTAACAAACACCTGCAGCTATATTCCCTTCAAGGCATGAAAATTCATCTGAGAATGAATTTTGATTTGGGGTATGCTTTAGGAAAAAAAAGAAACTGAACAATTATTTTGCTATTTTTGAGGTAAAAGAGGGTGAAATAGTAAATAAACTGAGCAAATCACTTCCCTGGCATTGACCGCGTGGTTTGCTCAGCCTTCTTTGGAGGAAAAAGGAGAAAGGCAATGGTTTGAACACATCTAGCAATATGTAGCCCAGCTGGATGCAGGCAGGTGTGCTCCTCTTCCACCTGCATTTGAGAATATGCAAAGCAAGTGCACTCATCCGCACCTGTTTGTGTAGACACATCTTGACTTTTGAAGCTTGAAACTTGGTTTAAAAAAATATCCCTTCTGTGCAGCGCAGATGTTTGCGAAGTTGCATACAGCTTGTTTGCAAAAGAGTGATTCTGAAATTCGGGCAGCGTGCGCTGGTCCTACCGAACAGGGTGCAGGCTCACTCTGAGTGCACACAGAAACTCTGGTCTCATTTCTCATTCTACAGCCATGATCTAGCAAGTCAACTTCTAAAGGGGAAGTCAAAATGATAGTAATGCTGACAGTACTGCATTAATTAACCACTGTCTACTGAGGGTTCCTGTGAACTTCCGAAGTGTGAGATGTCGTTAGAATTACTGTTTGAGTAAAGAGCTGCATATGCTCAGCCAATGCACCGAGGTGGTGCAGACAACCTTGTTGAAGTCATGGTCAGGTTCCCCTCCTCCCCTTGTTGACTGTCATGTTGTGCAATGACTTCTTTTGATGTCTTGAGGCCCCAGTCCTTTCAGCTTTCTATCAAGAATGCTACGGGTACAGTGGGATCCAAGTAATTGTACTTACTAAACTGAGAGATCTTTATAATGACATCTATACTGTGACGAGACAAAGGAACATCTACACTCCTAAGAACTTACATTCTTCTTTCAGGCTGAGTTTGTTTAACCTCGCTGTCCCAAATCTTTTATTAACAATATTGAACACCTCCCTGCTGAGGTACATTTTCTATCCATAAGTACTTACTCAGGCCAGCCAAGATGTCATTGACCCATTCCAGTGATTAGCTGGCAGATGAAATCCAAAAGTTGTTGGAGCCATGCACTATGGTCTCTTAGTCCTTGTTACCACTGGTTTTCAATCTTGAATCAATTAGTGTCCTTGCTTTGACATCCTTCAGCATCTTCACTGCAAATATCAATAACAAGCCTGCACACAATACTCTTCACAGAGGTTTGCTAATGTGACATTCAGAAGCAAACTCCTTTTCCTACTTCCATCCTTGATATGATTTTAGGTTGTTAATTTGTGTAAACGTATTTTTTCTGCTCTTGTATATTATCTAGCCCTATTCAGAATGCTTCTCACCCTACACCTGGGAACACCTCGCTTTTCTAGTTGAGCAGATCCTGCACAACCCTCAACATTTAGAAGAGATGAGTAATATGAATCCCAAAAGCTTTCTCTGCAGTCACTTACAAGTTGCTAAAATGTTTGGTGCCTTTAATTATCCCGAAAGTGAATGTTGCAACACGACCGCACTACCTGCTTGGCCTGGGACACAGAGCTGTGCTGCCTATATGGGGCTCACAAGGCTTTGCTCCTTAGCAGCAACTATTATACGTGCATATATATGCATTTCTGCAAGATGGAGATTGCTCTATCCAATGCTCGCTGTGCCATGCTGGAGCTCTCCGGGCTACAAGTGGGTATGTCTCAGTGGTGCTTTGATCCCAGCATCACTGTAATTATGTGCTCCCTCTGAACTGCTTAGCTAAGCTGAGAAGTGATCTGCAAGATGGCTTCGGTTGGATGATATCTTGCTCCTATATCACTGCCGTGAATCTTGTGGCAGTGGAGGCTTGCTCCCAGCCAGCCCCAGACTTGTCAAGCCTTACTCAGCTGGCCCCCGTTTCAAGCTCCACAGCTGCAGCTGCTGCAGCACCTTCATTTGCACCACAACACTGGCACCGCTTGGCCTGCCAACCAGAACTGGATGCTTTTGCTCTGCTGCCCTTCTGTGCCCGGGCTGAAACTCATAGAACAGGGCAAAACCTCAGGGATGAGTGGAGCTGGGAAATATTTCTTCCATGCTGGAAGAATCATAGAATAGTTTGGGTTGGAAGGGACCTTAAATATCTTCTAGTTCCAACCCCCCTGCGATGGGCAGGGACACATCCCACTAGATCAGGCTGCTCAAGGTTCCATCCAACCTGGCCTTCAACACCTCCAGGGATGGGGCAGCCACAACTTTCCTGGGCACCCTGTTCCAGTGCCTCACCACTCTCATTCTTTTCATCATCAGAAGAAATTCCTCCTCATGTCTATTCTAAATCTGCCCCTCTCCAGTTTATACCCATTGCCCCTAGTCCTGTCACTACAAACCTTTGTAAACAGTCCCTCCCCAGCTTTCTTGTAGCCCCCCTTCAAGTACTGGAAGGTTGCTATAAGATCTCCTCAGAGCCTTCTTTTCTCCAGGCTGAAAGACCTCAAGGTGTGTTTCTTCTATCACCCAAAGTATCAGCTGCTTTTCCTGGTTGCCTGTCCCAGTGATGAACTCTTAAATTAGATTTTAGAGATCATGAAGACTGCAAAAGGCATGACTCTCCGTGGTGGGAGCTTACATGCTACGTAACAGGAGACTGCTCAGTTCCTCCTCACATCTGTAATGATAATATTTGTCAGGCAGAGAAACTAAGGCAAGTAAATTGTCAGTGTCTCATCCCTGTTTCGAAAAGCTCACTGTGATGATTATCAACAGGACAGTGCCTGAAAATAAACCTGTTGAACATATGCAGACTATGTGAGAGTGAGCCCAGATAAAGAAGGGATTGTTTGGGTTCAAAATCCCAGAACAGTAAGCAACAGAAGGAATTTTGGGAGCTGCAGATGTTCAGCCAAATTATTTTCTGCCTTAAAAAGAAAGGTAAAGAAAGAAAGAGAAGATGCACAGAGTGGGAAGAATTGCCTTGTGGTTGAAGGTCTCTAGCCTCATTTCCCAGTTCTGCTCAGGCTATTGATATAACCTTGGTCAAAGTTGCTTCATCTCTGTGCCACCACTCCTCCACTATTACATGGATTTCCTCTCTCTAACACTACCTTCTCTCCCTCTTTCTCTCTCCTGTGTCTGCCTCACCTGCCGAGATCGTAAGCTCTGTGAGGCATAGAGACTTGAAATCAAGACCTCTTGATTTCTGATTTCTCTCTGTTTGGGTTTGACTGATTTGATTTGTTTCTGTTTGTACTATATCCAGCCACCTCAAGCAGAGCGTATGGGTGATGCCATAACATAAACAAAATACACAACAGAGTTTGTAAAAAAGAAAAAAAAGAAGAAGTCAATTCTGAAATGTTTTGCTTCTGAGGGTAGTAAATTTTAAGAAAGATTGGCTTGGTGTAACAGTGTAACAGGTTTGTTCTAATGTAAACAACCGGTGAGTTCCTTTGCTGTTACTATATGGATTTTTTTTTTCCTTTTTTTTTTTTTTTACATAATGTCTTTAAAGTTGGAAGCTCTATCTGCTGTATTTAAATAGTTGAACAAAGTCCTATGAAAAGGGACTGTAAACTTTATTTTGCTAACAGTTAGTAGAGTCGTTTGCAGGTGAAATTCTGGTGTAAGCAGTAAACCCTGACATATGGCTGTTATCTCCATGAGCTGGGTGCCAATTACCTCACTGGTGTTAGACTTCTTCCTGGCAAGAAGCAAATTTCCATAAAGCCACAGTGTATCAGTCAGAAGAGTCATACACTCTCTGCATTAGCAATGTAATTTTGGATAGCTAGCGTTCACCTTAGGAACGAATAAAAATAAATTCATAACTTAACGTGAATTGGTAAACAAGGAGCACAAAATTAGAAAAACTTATTTTCCTTATTTTCATCCAGAGTGTTTGTTTTCCATTATCAACAAGGTCACTAGCACTAAAACTTGATGATGTTTCATTAGGGAAAGGGAAGATGTAAATCAGAGTGTATGGGTGCATATGGTTGTTGTTGAGATTTTACATGCTATTGTTCAGATGTACCAGCAACATTTTCCAGGCAGTAGTAGCTTTATTTAAGGTGAATTTTATGATAGTCTTTGCAACTCGATAGAGCTGTCACATTGCCTAGAGATGTATGAAGGTTCTCATTGTAGCCTGTGCCCCCCCCCCGCTAGACCCCTCTGTCATCTATGTTATATCTAGCCTTTCCCAGGAAGGTGACAGAACCCCCCTCCATGGCTCATCACCACTTGCCCTCATGAAGCAATAGATGAATGGGGCAGATCCAGCCCTCCAGCCTCGTGTTTCAAGCTATTTTCCAGCTGACAGGCAGCAGGTACTTTCTGGCTTACCTCCATCAGGATTAGAAACAGTGTCTCAAGATTTTGATCTCCAACGTATTTAGCAAGACTCTTATTTCTCTTATTCTTTATTTAGCCCTATTTAGTTCTATCCCTACTTTTCTTAGGTCCATAGCCAAGTGAAGAGCTGACTATAAAGCATTTACATTCAGTCTCCATTTTCAGATGGGGAAGTAGTTTCACAGTGGAAGAATGACCAGACCTGTAAACGCTGGGCAGAAGTCCTGGGAGCATGACCAGAGAGAAACTCCAAAGACTCAGCTATACAGCTTTTCTCTGACTGATAAGAGGAGAGGTCTGGCTCTACAGTTTACAGTATTTTATTACTTCTACCAAGTGAGAAAGAGATCTAGGGGCTGCCGTATCTTTCCAGTTTGGGAGAGATAACAATAACTATTCACAGCCCTGCCAAGCCAACAGCAAGGGCATCTTCGCCCAAGCCACTTTATAGTGCTTGTTTGAACACAAACCTTGCATGAACAACTTAAAATTAAATGAGATAAACCAGTCCCTTTTATGTGCTGTATTTATTTATCTATAGATCCAAGATAAGCACTTGGGCAAAACAAGATCTTGAATGGTCCAAATTCAGCGTCTCAAAACGGGAATGAGTGTGAATCCGCAAATCACCAGCACTGGAGTCTCCTTGCCAGGTTCATAATTAAATGTGGATACAAGGTAGATGAAAGCAAGCTACAGTGCTGAGGAAGTTTGCTACCACGACACTGAGACATGAGATGCATCTAGTGCAAAGCCAGCCATAAGGAGTCAGTGGAGCTCATTTGCAAGGGAGATGCAAATACAGAACTGATTGCATTCCCTTAAATGGGAAAGTGTGTTAAATCTGATAAGCGTGCTCTGAGTGTCTCCTAAGCGTGGGCTTGTCTCAGCGCTTAGTTTCTGTTCTTCAGCGGGTGAGGGAATGAATGCTGTTCTGAAATCCTGCATAGGTGAGAGACAGCAATTATTTCCCTCTGCTTCTTCCATATCTGCATAAATTAACATCTAGATAGCCTTTATATCTCTAAAGCGCTCCACATATATTAACTAATTAATGCTTGCCATATCCCTCTATATTAAAGAAAGAATTATCCTCGTTTTGCTAATGTTGAAATTCAAGTAGGAAGATTAAGTGCCTAGGAGTGAATCCAGCTAAGCAGTTTAGTCACTAAAGTCAAAGGGACTAAAGATTAATCATATGTTTAAGTGCTTCAGTGGACTGGGGCCTGGGACTCACACAATGTCAAGCCCCTTGTAGGATCAGATGCACCTAGAGTCACTGAGGCATCACATATGAAAACCTGACATGAAATTGCTCTCCAGGAGCTCATATCTCAGTCCAAAACATGAAGCCATCATATGCTTTATAAAAGAAACTAAAAATGGGCTGTCTTGGGAAATATGCAGTCACATAAGGTAGATATGAGAAAACAGACTTGGAACAAAAAGATGTTGCCCACATATAAACTGTGTATGCCTCCTTCACTGCCAGATTTCTAATAATGTAATACATGAGTCTGACACTTCCCAAAACATCGCTTCTCTCTGTCATTGCCCGCAGTGCTTCTGGCAGAAAACATGAACTGCCACCTACCCATTACGTACAGTTCTTGACGAAAGTCACCATATCTCCTCACACTTACAAAAAACAAAGAGTCTGTTCTCCCAGAATTTTGAAATCAATGTTCCTGGCTCTGCAGCTACAACATTACCAGCCAACAGATATGACAGTCCTCTTAGGAAGAAACTCATTGTAAAAAGGCTTTAGAGGAGCCATACAGACAGTGGAGTTTGACTATGTTCTTTTGCATATATGCAGAAGAATTCTTTTAGGGGTAAAGAGAGAAGAGCTGTACCTGAATCTTTAGCAAGTGCCGATTTTATCAAGTTCAAGTTCAGGACTAAGCTCAGATCAGATACTGAACAAAATTGACATGCAATGTTCCCAAGGTTGCTTGAATATACCTTTTCCTTAGAGATTTGCTGTGCTTTACTGATATTGCACAAGATTGCAAGGTACTCTCGTAAGCACCTCTCAAATGCTCATACTAAACATTATTTCAATAATGAGGGGCCTTACTTGGGGATAATTATTCATGAGCACCTGCATCTGTTGATTGGGGCAATGGGGCATTTTCCTTTTCTAAAGAAACCTCTCTTTTGTTGACATGGAAAATAAATGGTGAGCTCCAGAACAGGCTGGACTATTGTAAAGTTCCCAATATTAGGCGAAACGGCTGAGGACTCATTGTTGGGATATTAATCAGGGCAAGATAAATGTGTGTGCAAAGCAAGGGACATGGTTTATCTGATTGGGTTATTGATTGATTTTGGATTAATTTATGAAAGAGACAGGTGTTGATGGGGCAGAGAGTGCAGACACAGTAAAGAGTGAGGACTCAGCTCAGCTGGCCCCTCCTGCCGTTGATAAGCTAAAAGGAAAAAAAAATGCCTGCAAAGGCGGAGGAGGGATAAAAGAAACAGCAGGGCAGGGCAGCTTGTGCAAGCCTGGTGCTTGCAGGCAAGCAGGAGGCAGGCTTTGTGTGTGTAGGCAATAAAAGAGCATGTGTGTGAGGGGTGCAAGGGTCAGTGATAGGAAAACCTGGGACCGGGCAAGCCTTGTGTAAGGGGAAGACCTTTTTGTCCTCTATGACTATGCTGTACCAACCATACTGCCATGACTGCTGGCAAGCCAGTATTGCTATTAGACAAGAAAATCCCAGAGAATCAATCAGACTTCACCTGCCTCTCCTTTTCGGGTACTGCAAAAATGTCAACCTCAACAGTGGTGAGTAAACGGAATGAAGGCCGGGCAGCAGCGAAGTGTGGAGAGAGGAAGCCGCTGACAGTCACAGGGGAAGAAAGCAAGCAAGAAAGAGTTGGTCCCTGTGGAGACACAGCAGTGCTGCTCTTCCTGGGCTTTGTGAGGCCACCCACTACCATGAGAAGTGCTGTAGAAAACACCAATGCAGGGACAGAGCTCTGAGATGATAACTTTTAGCAGTTCTTGATAAAGTTTGGAAGGAAAAGAATGAAAAGTATAATTATTCATCTTTCAAAATGATTGCTTAACTTGAGTGTTTTGGGGGACTGTAGAGTTTCTCTGCATGATATAGATGTAGTAGATAGTCATGGCATTAACACAATCTTTGTTATTTAGCACACGTCTCCACAGTACAGCTATTGATGTGTTCTCCCCCTCTGAACTATGTAGCACTTATTTTTCACATGAGTAAACTAGCTTTAATATTGGCTTAGAATGTAGATAAATACACTGAGCATATAGATTTCTCTCTGCCCCTGTAATACTGCATGCATCTCTGGCCTGGATCTCTGGCTTTTCACGCTGGTAGCCCATCTCCAATATTGATTTGGAACGCAGATAGATAGTACACATATTATGGATTTATTTCAGTCTTTGTTGAATCTCTGTTGGTTTTGAAACGAGATAATCCGCAAGAATGAATTTATCTCATAACATTGCTTTTTGTGCATACAGAGTGAGAAAAATAATATAATAAATATCCTGTAGCACTCTAAGTAACTTCCCTTTCGCTGACTGTAACTCCTCCTCCTCAGCATCTGATGTATGTGGCTGTCTTGGTGAAATGGCTGTGTACTGTCATCGCAGGGCACTCTCACAGTGAGACATCCCATCTGTCTTCCTTTCACACGGCATTACAAGTGTCCCTTTGCTTGAATGCCAGTTGCTGAGCCAGTCTTTCTTCCACTGCAGCACGCTCTTAAGTGGGTATATTTTAAAAATCCTAGGCAGATGAGGTTTTTTTTTTTCTTTCTGGTGGCTTGGAGGTTGTATTTAGTTTTCACTCAAAGGTGGGACATAATTTGTGACACATGGTGTCTGTCAAGCTTGAGAGCAAACTGGTTTTTTGCCCCATATTGTGCCGTGCAGCCCTGGGTGGTGGCACAAGTTCAGGTCCTCAGCACAGGACAGCCAGCACTGCACAGCACTACACCTTGGTGAGGATGGTCTCCCCACAACAACGTAAAATACGATAGTTATGGTACCACACCAAACCACAGCTGCATGCTCATGACCCAAGCTCGCTGAGCAATGCAGGTTCAGTGAACTCTTCAGCAGATTTGCTTACCTAGCACAGGCATTTTATGAAAGCCAGGAGCCTAAATTACACAGGCAGCAACCTCAGTGTTTTGTGAGATCCCCCTTAACAGCATAAAGGCTGACTCCTTCTGCTGCATTTTTGCAGTCCTGTTGGATTTGGTGTCTGCCAGTATAAGAGGGAACCAAGTTGTGGAGCACACAGGTAGCTCTTCGCTCATCTCAGCAGGCCACCCAGTGCAGCTGCTGGAGTGGAACAGGCACTCACAGGGCCTCTTTCTTCCCACCCTGAGGGGAACATCTAAAACAAGTGAGGGGTCTTGTGTCTTGGCATGTCAGTTTGTAACATAGGGTGACCAGATCACCTACTGATATTGTCAGTATGGATGCCTGGAGAATCTTGCCTTTGGTGACTAACGGGCAGGCTCCTGCCCTTGCAAAGCAACTAAGGTATCTACAAGGGCAAAATCACTTTGTCTTCCACGTCATTTCTCTAATACACTCGTGTGTGGTACCAGCCACCACAATAACTGAACTGTTAATAAGCTTTAACACTCATCCTGTTTTAAGAGCTGTTCTGTGCTCACTTGTTTTTGGGCTACAGAATATTTTCCAGATGCCCATTTTATTTTCAGCTGTGCTGTTTGCAATCCACCTGCTCACTTTAATAGGATTTAGTTGTCAAATAGGATTCCTTATAATTTATAATCAGTATTAGCTTCTTTAACATCTTGCTGTTCTTTGTTAACTTCATTGAAATTCCCTTAAGGGTTGGCGTAGGTTTGGATTCTTGGTGAGGGCCCTTACATTTTAGTATCTCCATGTAGGTGGCTGGCTACAGCCAGGTATCATTGCAGGCAGTGGCAGCCTGTACCTTTCTAGAAGTCTAATAGTAAATACCAGTGTTTAATGCTCTTGGAAGCATGTGGATGGATAGAAACTGTAGGGCTGGGAGATACCACACAGGGCTGCTGGAGAGCTGTGCTCTATTTGAGCAGCAGCTGGGGATGCTGGGTGACTCCAGGGCTTCTGAAATGGCACAAGACCCTGATGTGCATGCCAGAACATTGATTCCCAAGTAACCAGTTGGTCATGTCCTGGATGTTGTCTCAGCCAACTGGGCAGCAGAAAATACCACCTTCACCTTTGACAGACTTCTAGGTAGAACCATGCCTCTCTCAGTATAATAATACTAATTATAATCATATTTTCTTACATTTAGGGGACGCTATCCAGAGCCTTTATTTGTCAAGACATAATCCCATCACTTCTTTCTGTTAAAAAAAACCCCTAACAATGCAAATCGTTGTCAATGAGGTTTTTTCTTGCTTCATGTCTATGTATATTTATTTTATGAATGTATATAAGGCTTACTTCTCATCCCAGGTCACGATGCTGGTCATAACTTTAGCCCAGTGTCATCAAACCTTCATTTCCTGACTATATCCGCGCTTATACTGAAGTCTAATAGGGGCTTTTATGAAATTTTTGAGCACAATGGAGTTAAAAATAGGCAAAGTACAGGATATTCATCAGGACATCTTTGTAGAAGAGCCTGAAGCTGCTACCTCTCTCTGGATCCCCATTGTTTCCTAACTTCACCCCTTCTGGGGGAGACGTATCCTTAGCCAATTGATGAGAAGGAAAGCATGCTGCTAGAGGAAGTCTCTTACTGTGATTTCTCTGCATGAAAAATATGTTTTGTTCACTGTGATTCTCAGCTTTCATGGAGTGGAGTAAAGATAGGATTATAAAATCCACCTGTCTTCAAGGTTCTTTTGCTAGAGGGATGACATACAGGAAACCTATCTGCTATCTGTATATGAATGCCAAAAATATCTAGGTCATAATAAGATCCTGATTATATCTCTATCCATTTCTTGAGACTTAAGATCTATCTCACTTTATACCACTTCCAAATTTTTGATCTGGGATAGGTTTTTTATAAATTTAAGCAAAATTCCCCTAAATAAAACTGTAGTTGAACTAATGTTGCTTAATTAACACTTTTTTTTTTTTTCAAAACATCAGGGAATGAGAGCAGAATGCAAAGAGACTGCTTTAATAGATTGGAAAATATGAGCATTTTTACGTTTTAATAGGACTTTGTGCAACTGCAACTAGCAGGCTTAACAGCTCAAACTCTCCTGGCTTTGAACACTGAGAATGCTGTTAAATTATTAAGCTTAGTCTCAACTGACAAGGACATTCAGTGTCTAAAACCTTACCAAACCTCAAGGCAATTGACAGCAGAGAGTATAATGAACAGAACAAAGAGAAATTAGGATTTTTTTTAAAAAAATTATTCTTCAGTCAATCTTTTAAACTGGAAAATTTAAGAACAGCAGCTGTGAAATGTGAGCAAAAAAAAACTTTTTACAATTCCTCTTGTAAGAGAAAATGATAACAATTATCACTTCAGGCTGAAAGAAAACATCAAATCTATTTCAAGCATTTTAGTCCCTCATGAAATGAAGTGCAAAGTACAGACGGCATTCAAAATGCAGAGAAGGAAGTAAAGAATGTAGTGCTTGTTTTATACAAAGGCTCAGTGGTTAAATATAAATTGAGCCAGAGGCAGACAAGGGGAGAAAGATGGATGGAGCAGAGGTCAGGGCATTCATCTGGGACTTGTAATACCAGGGAACCAGTTCCTACCCCAATAACCTTTTAGGTATGAAGAGGAGTGACATTGACAGGAACATCCTTATACCGTGTAGTCTTGTGGGTAGGCACTTGGGGGTGTCGGAGGATGGGGCATTAGGGGTGTGAGAAATGTAGGTTTAGATCCACTCTGGTTATGACAGGAATAAGTACTGGATTTCACAAATTCTAGGGATTTCTTTAATCTCTGGACTTCAGACAAAACATGGGAATGTAGGCAGTGGTATTTCTTCTCTGGCATGGTTTTGTGCTTGCAAACCACCCATTATTCAGTTTAACTAAGTTCTGCTGGTTGAAAAGTCTAGATTTTAACCTTTACTAAAATGTTAACTTAGGTATGGACTTTCCAAAATGGAAAAATAGTTCTAAGTGTTGTAGACAGAATTTGAAACATTTAAACTGTGGTAATGAAGAAACTTTGCCAGCTTCCAAGAGTCAGAAAAAGGGTGTAGGTGAGGAAAAACTATGCCAGTTGAGTTTGAGCCGACTTTTAAAATATTGGATTCCTGCAAAGTCAAGTGATAAAAAATTTCATTCACAGAGCAGAAAAACATGGTTTGCCTAGTTCCTATGTGAGCATTAGATGGAGACTCTACATCGTATCACATCACATTACAACCCTACCAAGAGGTTCCCATCACCTGGTTCCTTGTTCCTGCCATGGGACTACAGTGTGGTCTCCATGAGCTGATGCTGTTCCTCATGGTTCTATGCACTCATGACTGGAAATAACTTGGAGTAACAGCTCAAAATGCTGCCAAGAAGCAGCCCGTGAATCTTAGTCATGTTGCATTTTCTACATTCACAGCTAGTCAAGGTCAAGGTGTCCTAAATGTTTACAGGAGATCACTGATGAATGGAGAGCTGTTCAGACATGCTGAATTGCAGATAGCTACTTTAACTGACTTAATTAAAACATGTTCCGTATAAATGCTGCGTGAAGATGAATTTTGCTTCTGCTAGCAGCTAAGTGGTCTTTATCTACAGCTAAATAGGTTGGAAAAAAAATTGAGGTATGGATAAACTTCATATAAATCATTAAAGGACGGTGAATAAATGGAGAACTGAGTGCAAGACTGAAATACACATGGTGTTTCGACAGTGTGCATATATAATGTTCACTCCTATGCTAGTGTCAATTTTCCAGGTCAAGCAGAAAGAGTAATAAGAGAGTTTGACCCAGTTATTGCTGAGACCCTCTGAGGCAATTCAATATTGTATTACTGCTAGTAAAGGGCATGCAGAACAAAATACAATCTTTCTGCTAATTGCTGTGAGCCTGCAAGAGCAATTTTTTTACCATAATACAGAAAGCCAAGTGTTATTCAGGACTTCTGGATTTTACTCAAGATCTGTCACCAACAGCAGACGCCAGTAATAAATACAGACACATTTCCAGAAATGCAATAAACATGGAGGTACACTCTGTTTTTCCCATCAGGTCTATTTTAGAATATTATAGGATATATGCTGTAAACAAAAGGAAATATAATATTTTGGTGTTCTTCAAGTACACATCTGGAATTTATCAGTCAGCTTTAAATGTTTTGCTGTTGTTTCTTTTCCTCTAGTTCACTCAGATAACACAAATCCCTGACACCACACCCTCTCCCCCAAATCAGCTGAGTGCTGAGAGGTGTACGGAGGGTCTTTGTTCTGAATGCTGCTGTAACATTTTCCTTTCGTTTCTTCCTGGAAAGCACAAAGGTGAATCTTTTGTTAGAGGCAAAATTTCATTGCATCTCTAATTTTTTATGGAAACCACTTCTGTCTTGTATGTTTTGTCAGTGCAGGAGAAGCTGCCCTATTTCAGTTCAGCCTTCCAGAAAGTAAGTCACCATGCCCTGCAGCAAACTATTACATGGGAAGATCCTGTTTTGAATGCAGAGTTCATCTTTTATGAAAAGTTGTTCCTGTCTGCTCTACCAAGGATGTAGAAATGCTGGAGAGACACTTGATAGCATTCATCTCACCTAACCTAAGGCATCTACCAGGTAGATGTCTTCACTGGAGCTAGACTAGGTTTCCCTTCCTAGACTAATGGATATAAACATGCATTTCTAGTTCATGAGTCATCTGATCTAGCTTGGATAATTACCTTAGGACAAGATGAATCACAAGGGAGAAGGGCTTATATCTCTCTGCTGATAAGAAAAAAGTGAGTAGGTGAGTAGCTCTAATGGAGACATCTCCTTTGCAGATGTCTATGCTTAGGCGAGGTGAATTGCACCCTCCGATTCAGAAAGATCAGGAATTACTGCTTAGCTCTAATTCCATAAAATATCAAGGACAACATGCTTTGCTGAAACCCTTTAGACAGTTTGGCAATGGTTGATGGGGTTCTGTCAAAAATTTTCTGGTAGTATAAGGCTCTGCTTTTTCTGTGTGTATTCCCCAAACGGGAATAAGTTACTAAATAAACTTCCAGGGGAAAAAAATGGTTATTTCTTTAGTGCTGAGGTTAGTCTACTGTTTTGTGATTTTAAGGAAATATTGATGCTTAAATGCTATAATGAAAACCTACAAGAAGATTACACCAATGAAAACCACCCAAAAAAAATTTATCTAGCCTTATTCCTTAAAGTCTAGCTGTACTTCTCAAATCATTAGTGCAGAAGAAAGCATTACAATTTTTGCTTGCTCTGCTTCAAAGAGAGTAATTTTATTACTAGGTTCTACAAATTACTGCTCCTTACTTTAAATATCAAGTTAACTAGAAGGCCTGGTAGCTTTTGTGAAAATGCAGGATTAAAATATTGCTGGAGGCCCTGTCTCAGCTGCAAGGTACCTGGGAATTTTAAATGAAACATGGTAATTTGTCCTACCTTATCTTTTATATGAGCTAAGCATCTAGGAAATAGCCACCTAACCAACTGGGAGCAGATGCCAGTGGTGTTACTCAAGTATTATCTGGGTATCAACCATTCATCAACAAAAAGTATAAATCAGAACCACATGAGCAGCCAGCATTCAGAGAGATCAATATGGTGTGATCCAAACAGCGTGATTCAAACAGATCTTCTGTTCTTTGAACATACGCATAGAGAGCAACATCGTTCCTCATAAGAGTGCACAGAAACCTGGTGGCCCTGGAAAGTGTATGCTTCAGGGCAAAAGTCCTAATTCAGCTTTCTATGACACAACATAATTTACTGATGTTGTCACCATTCAAGGCACAACATTCAGATTTGCAGCCCTTGGTAAATTCTGCAGTGGGTGCAAAACTGACCTGATAGTAGGAAATGCAGGGAAGTGTGAGGGCATATTAATGCAGTGGGGAAATCAGTACTAGGGAAAAAATGTTGTTTCTAAATGTACTACATTCAAGAACATCAAAGACTTATTTCTGATTCTGAAAACATATTGGGATTAAAATAACATTAAGCTAGATTAATACTATTGATATTAATTATCATGATAATACAAAAAAGAAGGCAACTCCTTCTGTTCTAAATTTATGCAGCTATCTTTGAAAAACATGCGTGTACCCTTATTAAATCAAATGTATTTAATTTTCTCATCAATTTTGCTTCTATTTTTTCCCCACTTGTTTTCTTTAAGAAAAAATCTGGCATTCCTCTTTAAAATCATGTAGCTAGCCGCATCATATAAACAGCTGATACAAACGCTTATGAACTGCCTGTGATAAATTCACTGATCATGTAGGACACTCAGATATTAGATGAGAAAACTATTTTCATTCTTTGTATAAAGAAGATACTATGCAATTATTTTCAATGAGGCATTGTCCCGTTGTAAACAGATCCTTAGATGAGGCTTCCTTAAAAGACACTGTAACAATTAAAGACCCTACTACGTTAACAAGTTTGTACATTTTAGAACTGTGAATCTAACACCAGAAAGACAGTGAAACTGAAGTTTCAGTCCCTTATGTAGCCTTAACTGTTACTCCTAACACCGGGGAGCCTGTCCCTCAAAAAGTCCTCCCAGTGAACTCTTCTTGGCCAACCACATGCAACACCTCTTCCAAGTGACAAGTGCCTACCACAGAATGCTATCTCCCACAATTTAAACAAAGAGATACAGGCTGCTTTGTATGAGACAGGTATGTGATACTGGCTCAGCACATGGTTACCTCTATTTCTATGTGACGCTTATTGACAGCACAGCATTTCTGCTGCCTCAGCTGTCACATATGTTCCATGTACATGCAGAGCTCTGCTTCCAACATATATATGTTCAATCAATCTGCATTTAATCATTTCACATATCCTCTTCCCCCTCTCTTATCCACTTCCTGAAATAATCTCAAATATATACTCTGAGCCTGTGAACTCTGATATTATGCCTCAGACAGTCACTTATACAAGTTAAATGAAGTATGAATAGAAGGTAAGTGGGAGGTAATAGGATGGAATTAATGTCGTTTTCATAGATCTCCTTTTCCAGGCATCAAACCTGTGTTTCAGTCTCTAATTCTCTAAAAATGAAAGGTCCCAGATGGACACAAACTTTATGTTGCTGCTTAAGTCAAATACAGCAGGAAGACATAGTACTATTAGATATTTTATTGATTAATGTAATAGATAAAATAATTCAAATGTTTCCCAACTCTGAAAAAACATAGAACACATCCCATCTGATCCTGATTTATCGGTATTCACCCTTCCCGATATGTGTGGAGTCCTTTTGGCAGGAGCTGACGTTCTCTCATCTGTTGTATCCTGATACACATCTGCTCAGAAGTGTCACATGTAAGCCAGGCACAGCCAGAGCCATAGACAAATAGTACAAAGGCAGATGGTTACCCACTGCATTCTGGGCAAGATTTTGGCTGAACAAGGTAATCACTTGCTCTGCTCTGAAATTTATTCCCCATTTCTCTAAAGTTGTTTTCCACCATTTTATAAGGAAATGGTGGTAAAATCTGGACAAGGGAGATTCCTCTGCTGCATTCTGCAACTTATCATCGCCAACAACCTTTGTAATTTGCCAAAGCTTTAGCAGCGTCATATAATTTAGCTATAAATTGTTCACATATCACTCTTCAAAGAAAGGTCATAAAAGGGGCTAGTTTTTGGTAAAGAAGAACTGGATGGAACCCTTCCATCCTGATCTCTAGTATAAATGTTAAATCCATCACTCACACCTAATCCAAAATTAATAACATAGTCTAGCAATACGACTGCTGGAGGTGCCTCTCTATTGCTTCCCATGTTTTATTATCTTGACAACTTTTCTTCACAGCAACATGAGAGTTTACTCCTAAACATTGGATCATGCTTCTATTTTAAACACAAAGCAAAAGTTGTGGGTAAATATACTAATTTCAAATTACTCAATAACCTAAATATGAAGGTTGTTTTATTTCAATTAGGATTCTGCTTGAGGTTTTGGTATGTGGGGATTTATTTCCAGGGTCTACGTGATATGTTTAGCAATACTAAAGATGAACTGATAATTATATCTCAGGCTATTTTGTGATGTCTAAAATGTGATGGGTGTTTACCCTGTAAATGTCGAGTACAATTCTGCATCAACTAACGATTATTTAGCTTCGTGAAAGGCTACTAGAATTATATGATCAATCATATGTGAAGATTAATGCCAGTTTCATGGTCATTGTCCTTTTCTCAAGAGTCATCTATACTAAGGGAATAAACTGGTAGAAAATAATTTCCTCTCACCCCTTATAAAAATCACTTCTATTTTGTTGATATGTGATGTGCTATTGAAAAAATATTTCAGATGAATATTTATAGGCATTTCTGTTCTGTACACATACATTGATTGGGTTCATCTGCACTGTGCAGAGATGCACATTTCTTGTTGGCTAACAACAACAGTAATTTTAATAGCAATACTAATTCTGCCCTTCTTTGTAAGTCATGTTGATATCTCTGGGTGGAAAGTGCCATAGAAGAAGGAGGTAATATATAGCTACACCATATATTACATCATTCAAGTTACTATGTTGTTATATTGTGTACTAACATCACATAAAAACAATGTTGTAAACACTGTTGTTATAGGTTATTACTACAACAATAACAATACCTTATTTAAACATTTTTTTAATTTGGGTTTCTTAGATACAGTAATAGTCTGAATATTTTTTTGTATTTCCTTTTGTTTAAATGCACAGAACCTGAAGTGTGCTGAGAAGTCAGGTTTATATGAGATGTCTTTATTTATACATTCAATTATTTTCCCATTTAGAGTATGAGTGCAAATTATTGGACTCTAGCCTTAAATTTCCAGATTTCAAAGCTGTGAAATAACAGGTGGTACAGTTCAGCCAAAATTCCTATTTACTTCATTGCTATTTTGCCTGTGCAACATGTGCAGGATCTGTGCCCTGCACTAGTTCCAGTCACTCTGATTTGATGAATACTAAGTGCAACTTCTGTACCTCTGCAAGATGCCAGATGTGCTATTTGATTTTCATGATTAGGACTGCATTTGATTGTGTTGCTTAAGAAGAATCAACTTCCTACCTCATATTTGCACACAACTAACCACCCCTTTAACAGAAATCTCTTTGATGAAGTACTCCTAATTGGTAAACACTGCTTGAGAAGATGCCCATCTGCTCTATGAATGCCCCTGTTAGCAGTCAGTATTTGTAAATACAGAAAATGGTGTTTTTAATATGTTGCAATCACATTGTGAAATCAGTTATTTTGCAAAATGGCAGTTTTATAATACGACGGCAAGAGATACATAATTGGACTCACTCAGAGGAGACAAACTGACAGGACACATACTGAGAAAGCTGAAAGGTCTATGTTGGATTCCAGATTTCATGAAGAACTAAAATGATTGAGAAAGTATTCTTTTTTTATTTTCTTTTGGCAGTTAATTCAGAATGATGAGACATTCGGTTTCTAAAGCCAAATGGTTTCTGCTTAATGATGGCAGAAACACAGGAAAAAAGCATTGGCCTCATTGAAGTTTTTAATTTCAATGAGAAAAAATCAGTCAGTGATTTCTAAGGGGCGTAGAGCTACACAGGAGTGGAAACTATGCTTGGGTTGACAAGGCATTGCACGTACACTTATGGAACGAAGTGTGAAGAACTTCAGCGATGCACAGGAACCTTTGCAAGGTTTAAAAGCAAGAAGGTAGCAATACATAACCAAGCAAAAAAGTGCATAAATTATCCAGTTTCTACATAGCTGATAGGAAATAATTTTATTATTTTTAATAAATATTTTTATTATTTCCCATCCACTCAGACTTCCTTATGATGAAATCCATGAAAACTGAAGAGAGAAGAGTTAGGTACCGGTGTCCCATCCTGACATAGCACTGAGGTGTGGTTAAAGGCACGCCTGTGTCCCTCCATTTGGATGTAGACAGATGTTACTATTCTCTTTCACCAAGCATTGCATTCTCAGTGTGCTGCTATCTAAGCAAGCTGCCAATTAACTGATGTTCTCCTGAGGCAGGTTGCAATCCTGCCTGTTCTCTTGGGACTCAAAAGGACTCTCCTGGAAGAACAGTTCCCATTTGCAGCTTTCTCCAATGATATCAAGAGAGGAGTCAGATTTCCGTGTCAGGTCTGAGGATGTGCTAACTGGGGACAGCAGGACTCTGCATCAGGCCTGCTATGGATTGGTGGGAAAATCTGGGGCAAAGTAGCAGTTCACTAAATGATCAGTGCCTGCTTTTCCAAAGACAAGCAAAAAGATTAACAATGGTGTTTGCAAAGCGCTTTGAAATCTACAGATTAAATTTATGTGCCTGAAGTCATGTGCAGTGCTGAATACTATTATTGTCTTCTGAAATTAGAAACACCTTCCAAACAATTTCAAACCCTTTTCCCACATAGTCAAATAAAGGAAATTAATCTTGGCCACAATTAACTTTCTATCCTCATTTCTCAACCTGCTCCGCCTGCTACTTCATCTGACCTATTCCTACACTTCGCTGATCAAATGCAGTTGTGAGCTTATCCATCATCTTACAGCATAATGAAGTGTAAATATTTTCTCCATCAATCCATCATGTGAGCTATAATTTGGAGTTCAAAAGATTGCATCCAAGACCATTTTAAGCGTTAATCACAACCATGCTGAATGGACAGCCTACTTGCCGTCAGCAAATATATTTGTCCTTTGCTGCTGGATGCTTTCAAAGAGTCCAGAAATTCTATAATTTGAACACACATTTGACATTGACCAGAATTAAAAAAAAAAAAACAAACCAAACCCAAACACAAAAAAACCCCAACAAACCCAAATCTTTTTTTATAACATGATCTTGTTTAACAGCTACCCTTACTGTCTACATTATATTTGAGGTGAGTACAAGGGAAAGCATGATAGCCAAATTATCTCAATGACCTGAAAGCAGATGCTAGAAGCAAAGAGGCAAGTCTAGAGATGATCTTACCAGGGGTATTGCCTGTATCCTTCAATTTTGTCTCATATAGTCCATTGTTACATAAAGACTATTTCAAAACATTCTGCAAAAAAGCAATCATACACCATTTCATGTATTCAGCTGAAGCAATCAAGCAGCAATATAGCACTGGTACACTAAAGCCAAAACTTGACAACATTGGTTTTCAATACTGTTGTCAGATGATATTAACAGCAACTGACTCCAGCATCTGGTCCTCAGGAGGGAAAAACAATCTTTCACCACTAGTTCTCACATCCACAGTATGGAATATTAAATTCAGAATGGCCAAGTTGTAAAATGTGTTACAAACAGCATGGGGCATGAAGGATGCTGAGGAATACAGGAAATGAGAAGAAGGCAAAGGAAAGCACAAGTATGGCAGCTCACAAAGGAGAATGGTAACTATGGCCAAATATTCAGCAGCCTCAGTCATCACAAAATTAGGTTAAATAGGACTAGATATTTATCAAAATTTTGATAAGGGAACAGAAATGCAGGATGAACTTGCGAAAGAAGATGATAAACAAAATTTAGATAAGTGGAATCATTCAAATTGGTAATGCCCAGTGTAATACACACCGGAGAACTCACATAGCTCACTGAAGCAATTTCTGATTCTTTAACAATTATCTTCGAGAGCTTATGGGACGTCTCAGAGAAGTGTAGAATGACAAATATGTCACATGTTTTCAAAAGGTGGGGAAGAGTTCAAGGAAATAGAGCTCTAGGTGCTTAGAACAAAGTATTAAGCAAACACCACCAAAGCACCTAAAGGGTAATACAATGACTGAAAACCAACAATCATGGGGTTCTCAAGAAGAATCACGCCAAACCAACCTAATTTCAGTCTTTGACTAAATAATACACCTAGGGGGTAACAACAAACATGATTTGATTTGACTTTCATATAGTTTTTCACACTGCTCTACTTGGCACTTCTCTAAGCAAAAGTGAAGATAGGTAGGCCACAATTCTTTTTCAGACCTGTGCATAATAATATCTCTTTTTTACCATGTCAGTGTCTACGTGTAACTTAGCCATATAAGCCTCTTCTGTAAGTAGGAGATCTAGGGCTCAGTGAAATTGCCCACACAAAAGCATCTTGCACCATCTGAGATGTTTCCTGGCTGACCTCCAGCTACCGCTTCAAGGTGAGGTGGATCTCTGTAGGTTCTGCGTTAGATCTGCCAGCCGCATGTGACTGCCCTTAGAGCCTCACTGCATAGCCCACTTGAGGATGAGCAGAATAGTCTCCACCCATTGTAATAGCAGCTTAGACACTTAGTTCATTGGTAGATCATAGAATCATAGAATCATAGAATAGTTAGGGTTGGAAGGAACCTTAAAGATCACCTAGTTCTAACCCTCCTGCCATAGGCAGGGCACATCCCACTAGATCAGGTTACCCAATGCCCCATCCAATGTGGCCTTAAACACCTTCAGGGATGAGGCACCCACAACTTCCCTTGGCAACCTGTTCCAGTGTCTCACCACTCTCATGGTGAAGGAGTTCTTCCTAATGTCTAGACTAAATCTGCCCTTCTCCAGTTTATACCCATTCCCCCTTGTCCTATCACCACAAGCCTTTATGAATAGTCCCTCTCCAGCTCTTTTGTGGTCTCTTTTCAGGTACTGGAAGGTCACTATAAGGTCTCTTCAGAGCCTTCGCTTCTCCAGGCTGAACAAGCCCAGCTCTCTCAGCCTGTCTTCATATGGAAGGTGCTCCAGCCCTTGGATCATCTTTGTAGCCTCCTCTGGACCTGTTCCAACAGTTCCATTTCCTTCTTATGTTAAGGATTCCAGAACTGGACACAGTACTCCAGATGAGATCTCACAAGTGAGGGATAGAGGGGCAGAATCACCTCCTGCAACCTGCTGGCCATGCTGCTTTGGATGCAGCCCAGGATGCAGTTGGCCGCTTGGGCTGTGAGTGCACATTGCCGGCTGATGTTGAGCTTCTCATCAACCAACACCTCCAATTCCTTCTCTGCAGGGCAGCTCTCAATCACATCATCAAGATGCATGCACAAAGTAAAAAAACATGCTTAGAGTATTATTTTATTGCTAAACCAGCATGTATTTAAAATAATCTTCAGGGACAGATTTACCTTTGGTTTGGTCACATTAAGCAAATTGTAAGACAGAACAGAAAACATTTTTTCAGCAATTCATAGATGACAGCAAAGTGGGAAGGGGCACAAGTGCTTTGGAGGACAGGGATAGAATTTTAAATTATTTTGACAAGCTGGAGAAATGATCCAAGGTCTATAGGGTGTTCAGTAAAAAGAAATGCAAAACACTTCCTTTAGTCATAAGATGTGAATACAGAAATGCACAATGGAGAACTAATGGTAAGTCACCAGCAGAGTGGAAAATAATTTGACAATTACTGTGATTCACAAGCTAAAAATGTGTGTGTGATGGTGCTGCAGAAAAGACAACTCCCAGTCTTGGATTTACTGGCAGGAATGTCATGTGCAAGTCACCAGAAGTATTTAACATGCTCTGATCCATAATGATAAAGTCCCCACTAGAGTGTTACTCTACTCGCGGCTAATAACCACACTTTAAAGAAAGATATGACAAGCTGCAGAGAGTAGGTGAGAAAAATTAGTATGACGGAAGAGTTTAAAAATATTATTGGTGTGTAAATTCTGGGATTTCACTGTGCTTACAGTGGGGAAAACTGAGAGATAGGGGTGTGGGGAGGGCAGGAACCCATGCCGGTCCCTCAGCTCGTCAGAGGTTATAATAAGAAGGAGGGAGATCAAGCTTCCTTTCTCTGCTAAAGGCAGGACACAAGATAATTGGCCTGATTTGCATCAGTGAGATTTATTTAAATCCTGGAACATCTTTTACAGGAGATTTTTAGGAACAGGTTTGACAAAAAGGGAAGGCTAGTGCTGCTCCAGAGGATCTGCATCTTTTCTGTGGGGAGCTGCTAGAAATGGCAAAAGCATCTTGGAAACCATTGCCCACCCCAACAGCCCCATAATATGGGAAGGCAGAAAGAAACCCTCATGGATGGAGGGAGCCAAGAAGTGCTTGCAGGATGTGGGTGAGGGTCAGGCAAGGAAAAACCTTGTTCTGGTGGCCTTTCTCTGCAGTAGGCAGGCATTTCCCAGGGCCCATCACAACCCCACCATGGCACCAACTTGCGACTTGGCGGACTAGTTTTTTTATGGCTGTTGATCAAATGAAATATGCAAATGCTCTGTTCATTTTATCTTTTCTTTTGCTGCAAAGACAGAATGATGGGAGTTTTATTATAGCACAACCGTTCTTTAGTAAGGTAGTTAATGAGCTGTCAGGATTTCTGTAATAAACTTCTCTTTCAGAGTGGTAAGTAATAACTCACTGCAAGATGAAGCATATTTTTAGTCATTGCTCAGAAATGTGTTTTACCCATTTTGAGAAATAAACCTTGACTTTCTTGAGAGCCTTAAGTGTCAGTAAAAACAGACTGTGGCACTGCCTCAGAGCAACTGGGTGTTTTTTTCAAAGTTTGAATATAATTACTCTTTTTTTACATATAGTGAAAGTGTGTGTGATATAGAGTTGTAAAACTGTGGAGAAGCTTGGGAAATTCTGGCTTATCAGTGCTGTTCTTTCTGTCTTGTGCCATTTCTCTCTTCTCATGTGCTCCTCACAGGAAGACAGCAAATCCTGGCCACCAGTAACTGGGAGTGCACAGAGCTCTGGCAAGGACATGATGTTGCTTTAGAGCAGAGCACAGTTGCTTGGCTTGACCTTTTCTGAATTAAAAAAATGGCAATTCTTTGTTGCCACATTCAGTCCTTTCCGATGTACATTGCACACAGCTGTGCTCAAAGGGGCAGAGGGAGAAGACGAAGCTATTTGTTGCACATAATTTGTCTGAAAGCACATTTCCTTTTGCGAACAATGTGCACACAGTTTACAGTCCATGACTTTAATAACTGTTTAAAGTTTCATACTTGAGCCAATTTTTACCCTAAGCTTTCTGCTACCTTTCCAAATTTTGTGTCTTAAGGCCGGTCAGAGAAATCACGTGCTCTTGTTTCTTATCTGTGAGCTGATTTAGGCTTTATGTCCAGGAAAATCCCCTCTCTTGGTTGCTGATCATGCTCACATGCTTTTTCAGTATTCCAGAAATGCATCTGCAAATACTGAAAGCACATTTTGAGCAAAGCTGCAAGTGCATTTTTTTAAATATTCACACAGATTTTGACAGGACTTTTAGGTTCTGCGTGTCCCTTCAAAAACACAGAAAGTTTCCCGCATTAGCGTTCATGAATAAGCAAATATAAAAGGGCAACAGACGTCAGCAAAGCCGCATTACATCCAGAAGTGTATGAGCAGTGCCTCTCCGGCTCCCGCACTGGCAGACTGATGGCTGCATTGCTAACCTTGCCACCTTCCCTCTCAAATGCTGGGGATCCTTTCTATTATCGCCTGCATTTTACCTACCGTGAATGAAGCAGTATTTCTGCTGACTCTTCCACTTTCCCTCCCTCCAGAATAATGACAGAGGAAATAAGAGCTCAGCGGCAGGGCTGCGATGTTTTGCTTATGACCTCTGGTGGTAAAAGGGAGGCTCTACATTATTTCCATTATTTCCATCAAAAATGACCATGAAAAAAACAGACAGCCTTGCTTCCTGTTAAGAATTAGGCTGTAGCTTAGCTGGGAGTGTTTGTTTTTTTTTACCAAACACCGAATTTCCCTGAAGTATATACTTACATGATACTGAACTGATAGAATAAATGTAGTAATGCAAACAGTATCATCATGGGAGACAAGCTGGGGGATGTAAGGAGCTGTACTTGCCTCTTATTAAGCGTATGCACTCCAGGAGTGTTCTTGGCCAGTATTTCACCACAATGTTTTATTTTACTACAACTCCTGCTCTAAAACAGTGCATTCAAAATTATATGCGTTTCTAGAATTGAAGACTTTGTTTATAAAATTCAATCTATTTCTTATTTCCGGAGCACTTTGTGCTAGGTAAGTCATGATCATGTTTACACCCATACAAATCCGTAGGTAGCACAGAAGCCAGCCAGATTTTGGTAGACTAATCTGCAGAACCGCAGCAAAGTGTGTACAAATAAACTGTGCATTAACTAAGTATATATAAATATTAACTGCATATTAGCAAGGAGGAAGTTGTGGAAAATGGAAATCAAGTAACATACACGAATTTGCATAAGAAAGAAATGCTGGGTATGGCACAAGATATCTGCAGCCTACACTTCTCTTCAGCTATCAGGTTAAAGCAACAACTAAACTGCTTTCCTATTTTGTACCAGCCCTAGCTGCTGCCCCCATCTCCCACCCAGGCTCTGGAGGTTGGTTATTTTGTCTCTGTTGCCTGGTGGATTGAGTCTCAAGCTTTAATGAAGGTCACAAAAAGCGGATATTTTATCCCTGCTCAAGCTGCCCCCACCCCTTGGATAGTTATCCCAGACCTTACAGAAATAAGGTTGCTCCTGGACAGAGAACGGGGGCCAGTTGAAGATCCAGTCGTCAAGTTGCACAGAAAATCTTAGGGCAGTTTTTTTGCTAGAATCAAAAATGAGGCATTGTTTCCCAGACCCTCAGCAGTGCAGCAAAATCCTTCCCCTGTGAAGTTCGATGTGGGAGGAACAGAACTAATGGCACTGAAGGAAGAGGATGCACTGCAGGAGTGTGCATTTCCCCTGCAGAGTCCTGCAAAGAAATTGGGTCACTGCAGTGAGTCTGACAGCAGGGCTTCACCCTGCCAAATCACGTCAGCTTACTTTTAGCCCTGTGTACATGTAGATCCTGCTAGTCTGTCCTTAGTTTTAAGCCCACTGACTTCACTGGGACCTTTCCTTTGCTTAAATCTTGGCATTTCTCTGAGCTAGATCAGCAAAGATGGATTTTTTTTTAAGCTCTCATTTTGTATTAATGAGGCCAGAAGTTTTTTAAGCAGCATTTTCAAAAGTTATTTGACACAACTTTATCTTTTATCTGTGCCCTGAGAAAGTCAACATCACTTGTAGTGCAATGTGGTATCCAAAGGGATGGCTGCACTGGTGGCAGCCGCAGGAAGAGATACGCTTCCTTTTCTGAGAAGTCAGGGAATATAAAATTTACTACAAGGCTATGCAACTAAATTGCATTTGGGAAAAGTTTCATTACAGATAGCAGACAAAGTTCTCTCAGCAAGTGGATATAATGTCCACCATATTTCAGACATTTGGTTGAAAACAGTCCAATTCCAATGTCACTTTGGTAACTTCTTGTATCATACATGCCCCAGCTTTAGCATCTTTACTCTGGACTCAGAGAAAAAGAGTTGCAGTCAGATTTGTGTCAAACCAGTACTTCCCACTTGGAGGTGCCCACCTCCAGCCTTCCAGTGACTACAAACAGAGATGATGATGGTGATGAGGCATTTACCAGGCACTTCAAATAAGCACAGGAAGTTAAGGAGGATGGAGGTGTTTAAGGCACGGGTGGACGAGGTGCTAAGGGGAATGTTTTAGTGTTTGATAGGAATGGTTGGACTCGATGATCCGGTGGGTCTCTTCCAACCTGGTAATTCTATGATTCTAAAAAGCCTATAGTGGCTGCAGATGACTGGAGACCCTGGAGAGGTAAGGAATGAGCTCTATTAAATCTGGGATGGTGGGGAGGGGTGCTGGAGGATTTGAGGACTTGTCCAAGTACACAGAGGAGGCCTGGGTGAGAGCCAGGGATGAATGTGTGGCTCTACTGCCCTTGTCCTAGCTGTCTTAGAGAGGTGTGAAATGGGTTGCTGCGGTCTGACAGCTCTTCCTGGGACTGGCTGTGAGAAAGGAGGATGAAAAAAGCCATTAGAGCAGCAGAGATGTCTAGCCAAGTGCCCATCATTCCACTGTCTAGCACTTCCAAAGACAAGATATTTATGGTAGAGGAAGTTTACCACATTTGTGTCAGATCTCTGAGATCTACTGTGTCATTACCCTTTCCAGAGGCTTCATAGGTTTTGTACATTTAAAGTATCAAGTATAGTTCTCCAACAAAATGGAAGGCAGGTCCTCTTTCCTCTTGGGCACAACCACAGCATCCTGCAAAGCACAGAAACGGGGTTTATCACCTCAGCTCCATGGAGACATTGCGCTGTAGCTTGACGGTGTTGCAACACTAATAGCAGACCTCTCCAGCGTCACTTGTGGGCCACGGTCCCACAAGTGAGCACATTGTCACAGCCTCAGTGACTCAGACTATCTGTGAACTACAGTTTCTCCATGATGGGGAATTTCCAAAGGCTGAAAGGTCCAAGTTTGGTAGAGGGGAAGCCTGAAAGATCAGATGCCAGACTCTGGTCAGAGAGAACTCATCCATTCCTGCTCCATCCCATCACTGACAATATGAAGGCTCTTCTATGGAAAGCCACAGGGTCTGACTGCAGCAAGGGCAATAAGGAGGAGCAGGCAGTGTGGTAGGGCTACTGCAATGGTGTCTGCCAAGCTCATCCATCAATGCTATGATGACTCTGTGCTGTAGGGAGGGTTTGGTCTCACTTTTTTGGTTTATGGCTAACTAGGAGTTGCAGAAAGAGACAAGAAGCCCTGCAGTTTCTTGGACACTTCCAAACAATTTTCCAGCTGAAAGGCCAAAGAAAGAATTTGCATTTTATAAAATGAAATACTTATTTTATCCTGAAACAAAAGTTCCTTCTTGAACTTCAAGCACTCAAGATATATTAAAGAAGACAGTCTCCAAAACTCTATTGAAAGGTGAACAATATAGTGAAATGAATATGCAGGAGTATTGGTATTGCTGAGTTCAGATTCAACAGCTGAGAGGAGTTTTAAAGGTGAGGAGAGGGGGAAAAAGACTTTTTTCCCTCATTACATGCAATATGTAAGGCCATGTAAATGCTAAAACACAAAGACTGCCAGCCAGGGCTAGGTATTCACCAGAAAGCAAGACAAAAGGAACCAATTTTAGCAAGGAGCTGTTGATGTCCGTGTGCCAGGCTGAAAGCCATGAGGAGAGACAGAGATAGGCAGCAAACTAAATTAGAAAACAAATGAGCTGGCCAGTATATTGCACAGGCTACACTGCAACCCTCACATCACCTCCCTCAAGTCTAACACCATCTCAGCATGGGAAGCACAAAAAAGGGAGATGAGGGCAAAAAGACAAAGGCAAAGAAAAGAAGCAGGAGAGCAGTGTGCCTCTCCCAGCAGAAACCAGCTTTCTTCTCCTCTGTATGCTTTTCCTATCTTAATGTACAAAGCTTGCGGCCAGTCGATTAGATCACTCTCTCCCCCTTGCCATTTGTATGTCACATCTCTTCTTATCTTGGACCTTCCTCAAGGCAGGGAGTATATCTTCATGTACACAGTCTAGCTGCACTGCAACGCAGAGGTTAAGCAAAATAGGAAAGCACTTTAAAAGAGAAGACTGCAAACAGAGAGGCAGAGGGCTTTTTTTTTGTGAACAATGGAAAAAAAAAATGATAGTGTCTGAACTTGCTACATTTAACTGCATAAACATATTGAGAGGCTGCTGCCCTCTTTGCTTTCATTATTCCCATGCCCCTATTTCCCTAACCTCACTTACCCTGCGTAGCTAAGTGTGGTGCCCTTTTATTGGGAATAAGCCCTGACCCTGTCAGTGTTGAGAAAGATCACTGTAGAGCTTGCTGTAGGGGAAAGAGAGAGGAAAATCGGTGCCTGATGTGCTAGCAGACAGTAAAACTCGGGGGTCAGAGGAAGCCACAAATCTGCCAGATATGATTAATTCAGTGGAGAAGGTGGAAGCCTAAAAGAATTTTTCTGTTTCCTTTGTACTGTCAAATCTCCTTTTACTCAATGCAAAGGACAAAACAGTCCTTTGACTGAAGTGAGAGGTCCCAGTGCACTGGAGCTATTGGGATACTGGAGTGTTGCAGGGCAGCATGCTGCTGATCAGGACCTGTTTGAGCATGAGTGACACGTGCCTGCCATCCTGTGACATGGTGTGTTAGGTGATGTTAGATGCAGCCTTTTGGCTGATCAGACAAGAGCCATCTCCAATAGGAGCTAGGCTGTGGTGCTGTCTCCTCATCTCCAAATTCATGTTTTTACCTCTGTCTTCAGGGCAACACAGAGACAAATTGTGCGAGACCTGCCTGTATGAGTAAGGATAGAGAATTATTACAAATATAAGTGAAGCTGCAAGAAGCAAATTGTAAGATCCCACAGACCATGGGATTTCTCAGTGGCGGCAGTTGTTAAGAAGAGGAAACCTACACACTTGGACTGAAACAATTTCTTAGTTGCTGATCCTTTTCTGGGAATGAATTAGCCTCCATCATGCTGGATGCACCCCCTGCCTCTCCTCTCATCTTTCCACTCTGTATTCCCTTCATTACACAGCTTAAAACAAATACAAGCATCTCCCTATCAGTATCAAGACCCTATATAGTCCTGCCTTTGAAAATACCCTTCTGATCCTCCCTTCCTATTCCCTTACCTTGATGAAGACCCTGGTATTCTTTCACTCTCCATTTCCCACTCTCATTCTGCTGTGATTTCTTTCGCAGTTCTCCATGCATGAAATAACCTCCAGTGAATGCTTTTCGCATTCTCATCTGCTCCCATCAGGAAGCTCACTTCTTTCATGGATCTGACAAGTAGTGCAGTAATATGGTACTAATAATAGACTAGGTAGTCAAGATGTCCATGATGGACATATATCTGTATGCAAATGCAAGAAAACTGTCAAGAGTATGTAACCAAAAAGACACAGGACATTCTTCTTCCTCCTCCTTTCTCTTATTCCATTTCCCCCTGAAAGACCATTGGCTCTTCACTCTTTTAACCAAAGAGGCTAGTCACTGGAGAGTACTTAAAATGAAAATAATAACTGACCAAAAAGCAAAGAGTTTTGCAGTTTGCTCTTCCAGGTACTACAGAAGTTACCGTGCAACTGGTGAGAAACTGGGACGTAGGATAAAGGCAAGGCTTGTCTAGAGATATAGTGTCTCCAGTGGCAGGGAAGGAGTGGGGAAATAGAGCAGTTGTATCCTAAACCCCGTCTCTTGCAGCTTTGGGCCCTCTCCAGAAAAGATCTTTGCTGCAACCTCTTCCAATTCTTGCCTGTCACAGTGGGCTGCTAGCTTACCCCCCACAAAAATGTTATTTTTTTTTTTATTCAGTGAGATGAAATGCTGTATATACAGCTTTCAGACTTGATTTTCTTTTAATGTCTTTAAGACTTCAGGAGTAAACTGACTTTTTGTGCATTTTTCTTATAACTTTTGGTGCATTTACAAATATGCAGTTCTTCTAGAGCACTGAACTAGTAGAAGAAAACTTTCTGCAAACAAGGATCTCGATTAATGCAAACCCAGCAGTGATCTAGTTGTCACACAACAAATCTCTTGAATGGCTGGAAATACAAATCTCACAATTTTTAGGTCCATGGCAGGGGGGGGTGGAACTAGATGATCTTTAAGGTCCCTTCCAACCCCAACTATTCTATGATTCTAAGCAATATCGTTACTTAATGCAAACTGGAAAAGAGACTAAACACAGCTTGGAAGCCAAGGGGCAGGGCATAATTCATATCCAGGTAGCTAATCTTCATGACTGTTCCTCCTCCTTTTCAGAAATCCGATGTGTGGCCATGTCCAGACTCATGCTGAGGTGGTTCCTTCACATCCTAACCTCTGAGTTGCATACAGGTACTGTGTAGAGGACTGCTGATTGACTGACCAAATGTATTCAGGGAAAATGCTACTGATAAGCTGCGTGGACATACGGAGGAATAGTGCTCAAACTCATAGCCTGGCCCTGTTTAATTTTCTGGTACAAACATGCCCTTGCTGCATCCGTTCCTCAGCAAAGGCTTTTTCTTGTCCTTACTTTTTCTTAACAAGCTCATACAGCTTTTAGCTCTGTATCAAAATGTGAGAGGCCTGCATCCCACTCCATCCAGCAGAGCCTGCAGAAAGTGTTCTATTGAGAAGCAGATCCGTGCAATGTGAAATTCTGCAGGATGCTACTTGCAAGCCAGCTTCCTCTTTGCTTCTCCAGACTGACTGATGAGGCATTCTCATGCACTCGAGCCTGAGCTTCCAAAAACGCTCAACAGCAGCATCCTTTGAACACAAACTCTGTCTGAGACACACCATTTGTCACCTCACGAGTTGTATGCATATAGAAACAAACAGAAGCAGAGGCACATTTTGAAAATGTTGTTTATAATAAAAGTAACTGAAGAGACAATGTCTGTTCTTCTGCCCCTTCTTCCCCCCTTGTGCATTCCTAAGCCAAGGTCTGGTCTGCCGGTTTGCACTGAGCAAAAGAGATGTCAGCTGTGATGCACACAGAACTGTCTTATGCTTTGGCTTTTGAGTGAGTATAAACACGGTAACATCAGTACTTCATAATGGACAATCAGATTGCAAGTAATTTCAGCACCCTGAGCTGTACATGGTCAGAACAAGCTTCAGGAATCTGGACATTCATTGAAGTAGGAAAATGAATAGCTGGGAACTGAACTCTAATGAAATGTTTCAAAACCTTGGATCCAAATATCTCTGAATCTTTGACTGTGAACTGCCATGCTTGGGCTGGATTATGGTGCCTTTTTTTCCCTGACTCTACAATCTGACAAATTCTCTGATCTTCATAGCAGAAAAACCTGCTATGACTGAGAAGTGTGACCTCTTCCACTCTGCTGGCCACAGATTTTTGCCATATAAAACATGCCCAGGAGGTAATTCTGTTTTGCAGTTTGTGGGTATCCATGCAGGGAAGATACGGTGTGTCATTTCTTACACAAAATTTCAGCTGGGGTGGGAAGAATTTGGCATTTTGTGCATCTGTAGTTTTGAGATTAAATATCTTTCCTGAGTGCTAAAAATAAGTACACAAGCATTCAGCTTTGGATTCACAAAGACTATGTGTAAACTTTTTTCCTAGGAAGTAAAGACATATACCTGTGATACCCTGTGACTACCACTTCCATAGCAAGGATCAATTGGAGCTCACCAGTCTTGCACACACACATTTCCTTCTGTGGAAAATACTGGTGGTGGAGGTAGGGTTCATGGATTCCTGGGCATAAATAAGGACATGTGTTTGAGACCCTCTACAAGACTTCCTGATCGAGACAAACCTAAAGTAAATTGGGTGTATAAAATACGTTGCAGTGTAATCAAGGAACCTCAGGGAGTGACAGTTTTGGTGGGTAACTCTGTACGAGTTACGTACTTCAATGAAGTAATTCACAGAATCATAGAATAGTTAGGGTCGGAAGAGACCATAAAGATCATCCAGTTCCAACCCCCCTGCCATGTGCAGGGGCATCCCACTAGATCAGGCTGCCCATCCAGCCTGGCCTTGAACACCTCCAGGGATGGGGCAGCCACAGCTTCCCTGGGCAGCCTGTTCCAGTGCCTCACTGCTCTCATCGCGAAAAAAATCCTCCTTATCTCTAGTCTAAATCTGCCCCTCTCGAGTTTATACTCATTCCCCCTCATCCTCTCATGACAAGCCTTTATAAACAGTCCCTCCACAGCTTTCTTGTAGGCCTCTTTCAGGTACTGGAAAGTCATTATAAGATCTCCTCTGAGCCTTCTCTTCTCCAGGCTGAACAAGCCCAACTCTTTCAGCCTGTCCTTGTATGGAAGATGCTCCAGCCTTCTGACCATCTTTGTAGCCTCCTCTGGACCCATTCCAACACCCCATATCCTTCTTATGTTGAGGATTCCAGAAATGGACACAGTACTCCAGATGAGGTCTCACAAGTGAGGGATAGAGGGGCAGAATCACCTCCCTTGATCTGCTGGCTACGCTTCTTTGGATGCAGCCCAAGATACAGTTGGCCTTCAGGGCTGTGAGTGCACATTGCTGGCTCATGTCAAGCTTCTCATCGACCAGCACCCCCAAGTCCTTCTCTGCAGGGCAGCTCTCAATCACGTCATTCCCCATCATGTACTGAAATCAGGGATTGCCCCAACCCAGGTGTAAGACCTTGCACTTGGCCTTGTTGAACCTCATGAGATTCTCAGAGGCCCACTTCTCCGGCTTGTCCAGGTCCCTCTGGATGATATCCTGTCCTTCCAGTGTAGCAAATGCATCAGTCACCTTGATGTCATCTGCAAACTTGCTGAGGGTGCACTCGATCTCGCTGTCAATATCATTGATGAAGATATTAAACAGCATTGGTCCCAGTACAGACCCCAGAGGGAACACTCCATCTGGACTTTGAGCCATTGACCACTACTCTTTGAATACGACCATCCAACCAGTCTCTTATCCACCATACCGTCTACCCATCAAATCCGTATCTCTGCAATTTAGAGAGAAGGATGTTGTGGGGGACTGTGTCAAAGGCTGTACTGAAGTCTAGATAAACCACATCCATCAGTTTACCTGTGTCCACTGCAGTGGTCTCCCCATCACAGAAAGCCACTAGGTTGGTCATACAGGATTTGCCCCTGGTGAAGCCGTGCTGGCTGACATTAATCACCTCCATGTCCTCCATGTGCTTTTGCAAAGCTTCCCCCTACTTTATGTTTTCTAGGAAAGGAAGTTCAGGAGTCTGAGCTCAAAGGGTACCCCATAGTGCCCCAAGTCCCAGTGACTGGGGAACAGAAATTAGGACTAGGTCATACACTGCACCTACTCTGCAGTTTGGTTGCAGATCTTCCTATAATTTCTTGTTCATTCATTTATTACTTGCCATGACTGATTTTTGTGACTATTTGTTAAGTCATGCAACAATAAATGAATATAAGCTGGTTATTTGTCTATTCTGCATGCTGTCAAATATATAAGAAATGTCTTTACCTTTACAAAAGTTTAACAGGCATGAAGCATCATTTATTAATGCAGGGAAGAAAAAACATTAGATTGGATATGGAATGTGTCCGGGAAGAAAAGACAGAGTTCTCCATTTATGAAAACTGAAGTCCTAAAAGGGATATTATTCATTTCATCTGAATAATTAAGCAGTAATGACCATGGCATAGGCTATTTCAGGCAATTAATTATCAGCTCTAGGGGTTGATGGCCTGTGAGGAAGCAAAGGGACATTAACCTCTACTGACTATTAGTCATTCAGATATTGCCATTGCTACGTCTATTGCAGATTCCTCTCATTTTAAAAATATAGATGTTAGAAGTTATATTAAAATCATCCATCGGGTAATGACTGTAAGTGAGCCAGACATTTCTGCAAAGATAGCAAGCAGTAAGTTCAGTGCTGTGATGCCCCAAATACTTCTTGAGTGTGTCTTGGCTTCTGTTTGAGTCCTGGAGCTCTGGCACTGCTGATGGCTGATGGCAGAAGGGTGGGTGAGTAGCTCTGCATGCTTCCAGTTCTCCTGGATTCAAAGCTGTCCTCTCTCTCTCTCTGGGGATTCCTAGAAAGAAGGAAATAAGGAAAGAAGGAAGGAAAGAAGGAAAGAAAGAAGGAAAGAAAGAAGGGAAGAAAGAAGGAAAGAAAGAAGGGAAGAAAGAAGGAAAGAAAGAAGGAAAGAAGGAAGGAAAGAAGGAAAGAAGGAAAGAAGGAAAGAAGGAAAGAAGGAAGGAATGGAAGAAAGGAGAGAAAGAAGGAAAGAAAGAAGGAAAGAAAGAAGGAAAGAAGGAAAGAAAGAAGGAAAGAAAGAAGGAAAGAAAGAAGGAAAGAAAGAAGGAAGGAAAGAAGGAAAGAAAGAAGGAAAGAAGGAAGGAAGGAAAGAAGGAAAGAAAGAAGGAAAGAAAGAAGGAAGGAAAGAAGGAAAGAAGGAAAGAAAGAAGGAAAGAAGGAAGGAAGGACAGAAGGAAAGAAAGAAGGAAAGAAGGAAAGAAAGAAAGAAAGAAAGAAAGAAAGAAAGAAGCAAACAAACAAACAAACAAGAGTAGGATGTAAGCTACTTGGGCGGTTGAATACTTTTTAGTAAAAGAGCACTTGTAAGGTACATTTATTTAGGCCTTTCTTTCAATGACAACTGGTTAACAGGAAACACCTGATCTGCCTTTTTCCCAGACTGCCCAGACTTTTCCTTTTGAGGCGTGCTAAACTGTCTCTAGGATGGTCACATAGATCAGAGATTATGGCCAGAACAACCATGAAACAGAGCTTCAACATGTTTTTTAATAGTCTTGTCCCCACCACCATTTCAAACAGCAGTCCCAGATGTTAGTCAGAGACTGACTATGCAATCTTACAGCACAAATGAGCCTAAAAAGCTACAAACCCTCACATCTGCAAAAATCAGTTTGATGTGTTTAAAGGGATGGGTCAGAATAAAAAGTAAGAATAATAATTTTTTTTATCTCAATGTCAGAAAATTTACTTTTTTCACTTTTTATTCTCATCCTGTGGCAGAGAGTGGAATCAAGGGTTTTTTATAATGAAGTTATACTAGATATGGTCTAACAAGTCACATTTGTTGTTTGTGTAATTTTGCCATTGACAAAAGCAATCTAATTCATGTGAGATGCTTATCTCACTGAACACTTACAAACACACTCTGGAGAGAATCAAGAGTCCACAGATTGTAGGAAAATATATTTAAACAGCATCTACCTCTTCTGTGGAAGATGGAATTCTTATATGCTGCAGAATTCACTTTTTATATATATATATATATATATATAAAAAAAACTATAGCCTCAGGCCCAAAGTGCGATTGCTTTTTCACTGTAAAGAAGAGAAAAATTATACCATCAAATCCAGTGTAGTGTTGGAGCAGTGGTAACAAATTGTAAATACACCTTTTGCCATGGCCCATGTTCTAAAACTTCATTCAGATTTCACAGCAACAGCTGCAATGTTATGATCTACTGACAGGTTCCTCCACAGTGCTCCCCCTTTTGGGGGGGAGGGGGCAGGGTGCTTTGGGTGTTTTTGTTGGGGTTTTATGTTGTTGGGTTTGGGGGATTTTTTTCTTCTGTTGTAACAAAAAAGCCCCAGAAATAAAAGAAAGGGGGAAGAAAATTGGGTGGGGGGAAATCTGTTTGTAGAAGGCAAATCCAGAACAAACCCAGCTTTACAGCTGTCTCCACCCCTGAACAGATGCTACTAAATTGTTTACAAGAGGAAAAGGAGCAGTAGGTTATAAACTGGCAGGTTGGCCTGCTGGTAGCATGGCCACGTATGATCAAGCTTTGTGCTGGAAATGCCCCATGTTGTATTTTCTATTTACTGTTTGCTGAGTATCTAATATTTTGGTGTCCAGAGAAGCTGTCCCAGTTATAATTTTTTTAAAATGTCATGCCTAACGTATGAGATTTGGGAGGTGAGGGATTAAGGGAACCAGCCTTGAAAATTCAGAAGAAAACAGCTGAAAGGAGGAGGACATGGATACTCAGTGTGACCTTACCAACCCTGTGAAGTCAGCTGCCCTGTGTTCCTCTGTGCTTTAATTAAGGCTGGCAAAATATGCTTGCCTCAGCCCAAAACTTCTTTCTTGACCCTTACTGATATGATGAGTGCAATGAAAACACTCAAGCTGTTTTGCTCCCTCATTAAAAAAAAAAAAATTATTTTTAATGGGTAATAATTTTGCAGCCGATTGAGTTTCCCTGGCAATTAGGTTTATCCTCCTCAGAGTTTTTTTGTACTACTCATATTTTGCTAGTCTCTAGTTTGATAGCCTAAGTGCTCAGGGTAGCTTCTGAGATTGGTCTATAGCTTTTGTGTCCACACACTAATTCCTGAGAAGTCACCTTTAAATTGTAAATATCAACCTTCATCCTTTCTTTTTTTGTTCTTCTTTTTATGGTAAAGGTAAAACACTCAAAGCATTTGTGTATTTTCCCCATTTACTAGCGCAAGTAGTAAATTAATTTCAGATTTATTTGGAAAAGGTGCAATAGATGCCTTGCACACAAGAGGGCAGATCTGCTTCTTCTTTCATCATCAACATTCCCCTATTCTACTTTGTTCACTCGTAACTTCTTTCAGGCAGGCATCTGAGGTTGGATGGCACAGAATTATGGCTCTAAGGCAGAGGTTTAGTCTGAGAAGACAACACCACCTAGGGATGTTCTGTAGGCCTTTTATGCTGCTAAAGCAATACCCATGAGCATACACATACACAGTTATAAATGCTCCTTTATATTATTATCACTGTGGTTACTGAACCTAACTTATTGGTTTGCAAGCTTGAAATAAATAGACTTTCAAGTCTAAAGAGGCAGGGTTCACGCCTGAGCTTTTCATCCTGTCCTCCACCGTCTCTCCTCCCTTCCCACTAGTACAGTGTTGGAAAGTCAGGCAGCAGGTGCCAGGTTCCACCCCTCTTTGCTGTCTAAGTATGAAGATTTCATTTCAAAACCTTTTGATGAGGAGGAAATACCCCCAGACTGAAGGCAGGCTGGGGGATCTGCAGCTCCAGTGTGTTGTGTGATGTGGAATCAAAATCCCAGCATGCGCAGCTTGCTGTCCTCTTAGCCCTGCTTTCCCAGGGCATGCTCAGCCAGCAGTGAAAATCCTGGCTGTGGTTTAAGCCCAAATTTAACCTTCCTGAAAGGAAAAGACAGTATGTCTGTACCCAGAACATTTGCTAGCCCCTTCTCCAGCTCTCTCTAGATACTGACACAGAGAGCAGGCACCCCAGGAGACCCACGGTGTGGGTCCCATTCACAGAGAATCTCTCCACTCCACGGAGGAAAAGGGACTTGCCCAAATTCCGAGAGTTAATTCATGGCCAGTGTTCCCCAAGAGAGCTGGCCAGTACTTCTTACTTCCTCAGAGAAGGACTGCACCCTTTTCATTTGGCTCCTAAAACACTGCTGGTTTTTCTGGTCACTTTGCTGCTGAAGGAACCAAGACAATTTCTGTAAAGATCTCCTGAGGGATGTAAGCAACCCAGCAGAAGTGGATGAAGTATCGTCCTTCTCCCATAAAATCTTGATTACTTAAAACTTAAAGAAACCAAAAAAACCCAAGGCCTTATGTAATGATATGAAGTCACATGACTACACTGTCTCCACAAAGTGGTCCGAAAACCCGAAGGAAGTTGTAAATTCTGAAGAGAAAAGGCACTTTACAGCAAATATTTTTCTTGTAACACCTAGAGTCTTTTGGGGGAGCAGAAATTAACATGGTGTTTACCTTCCAAATGCCCTTGGAGAAAGTCTGAGGTGAGTGAATAGACAAGAAGACCGAGGACTTTTAGAAGAAAAGGTCAGAATAGTTCATATTTAAAAAGAAAGGAAACCAAGAAAAACGGAGAACTGGCTGCAGTTTGTCTGGATATTTTTCCCTTATATTTTATGGTGTCTCCTGACTCTGTCACATCCCTTGTATTTTATGTACAGAGGCAGAGTATTGCTATCACCAGTGTCACTTGGTGACATCCAGCTAAAGGCCACCTGTTGGAGAACATCTCCGAGCTGAATGCCAGCTTTGAAAAAACAGAGATATGGTTAAAGCCACTCATGTCACATACAGTTAGAGATTTACTAGGACATTGCTGGAAGAGCCTTAGAAACTTTCCAAAACCCTGGGTTGCTGACAGTCAGATGTATTTGTTTTTCCATTTTAGCTATCAATGAACGTGAGCTTGTGTGAAAGGCTGCTGAACTATTTTCTCATGTCAATCACAATTAGAGAAGTGCTAATCATGTTAAGGAGTTGTTAATCATACATTAACTTAAACGAGTGACACATGTTGTTGTACAGTGTGCTCACCAAATGGAAAGCCATCGTAGACATTCTCACTTGCTCTCTGTGGTACGCCTGTTTGATGTATAAGTATGTACTAATTTATGCTGTTAATTAGATTATTGCAGTGGATAAATATAAGTAGCATTCCTATCATCTACTAGTCATTGTTTTTCTTTTTACTGAAACATCTGCACTATCAAGACATTAATGGACATATTTTATTTATCAATTTTGATTCTATCGTGCCCCTATATTCAGAGCTGGTGAGGCCACACCTCAAACACTGTGTTCAGTTTTGGGCCCCTCAGTACAGAAAGAACATAATGTTGCTGGAGCATGTCCAGAGGAGGGGAATGAAGCTGGGGAATGGGGTCTGGAGTACATGTGAGGAGCAGCTGAGGGAGCTGGAATTGTTTAGCCTGGAGAAGAGGAGGCTGAGGGGAAATGTTATTGCTCTCTTCAACTACCTGAAAGGAAGTTGTAGTGAGGTGGGTGTTAGTCTCTTCTCCAAAGTAACAAGCGATAGGATGAGAAGAAATGTCCTCAAGTTGTGCCAGGGGATGTTTAGATTTGATGTTGCAAAAAGCTTCTTCACTGAAAGAGTGGTCAAGCATTGAAATAGGTTGCCCAAGGAAGTAGTGGAGTCTCCATCTCTGGAAGCATTCAAAAAACATGTAGATGTGACGCTTCTGAACATGGTTTAGTAGGCATGGTGGTACTGGAATGATGGTGAGACTTGATGATCTTAGGGGTCTTTTCCAACCTTAATGGTTCTATGATTCTGTCAATATATTCCACAGTGCAATTGCAAAATTGTTCTAAGAACTCACACCCATTAAATGGGCAGTTAAAAAAAAACGAGATTGTGTGTATATGCCCCCTGAACAAGCCAGCTAATCAGTTGTGTTAAACTGCAGTTTGCATTGCCTTAGCCACATCTGTTCTGGGAGTGTGCATCAACAGGTACAGCAGTGACACATCCAAAGGTTTTCTCAGCTCTGACTAAAAATTGCCTCTTCTGCAATCAAGAGAGTTTTGGCTAAAGTATATGCTTTATATATGCAAAACAGGGGGAGTATGTGTGCGAGAGCATATACACCTACATGTGTGTGTACATAAAAGTGAATGTAGGGAGTGTAAAGACAATTAATATAAATTAGAAAATATACTGCACAGCCAAACAAGAGATTATGTAAGTACACTAGCTGGCTGCTGGAAGAGAACTTGAGGCTACTTACCTGTCCTTATCAGCTTTCCTTAGCATTTGCTTTTGTGCATTGCTGGTGCTGTGCTAGCAGCCTCTCTGCTCAAAAGCAGTATACCCTGTTTTCTACCAAGGTCACAGACTGTCAGAGGAATTTTGATTCTACCAGGAGCAAAATACTTGCTGTGATATCAGCCAGTTGCTAGAGGGAGATGGCAAACTATTTAAGATGACAATTCAGTGAGAATTTGTATTGGAGTTAGCAAAGAAGCAAGATGACCCATTCTGATACTAATATTGTAGAGGTCTTAGAGCACCATGCAAATCCCAGATACATGGTGACTCTGTGTCAGCAGCATGCTAGCTTTGTCTGTAGTAGACATTAGCTAACAGAAAATAATAAAAGGCCTTGAAAATGAAAGATGGAGTAAAGGCAGAGAATTTTATTGATGCTGATCTACATGGCCTTATGTAAAATCAATCCATTAATAAAGAAAATCTGATTTCCTTTTTTGATGAGATTACAAGTTTGTGTGATAAATGAGCTTGACAGCAGAAGGAAAATACTTAGATCCCCCTTAAAGATACCCTGTATAACACATGGACTAGTGCTATAAATATAACACCCTAAATGCCCTAAACTGTCCATGTGACAGACACCAAAAATTGTCCCTGGGTATTCATAAATGGTTATTTCTAGGCCCCTTAAGGTACTGGAAGGGTTCTATAAGCTCTCCCCAGAGCCTTCTCTTCTCTGGGATGAACAACCCCAATGCTCTCAGCCTTTCATCATAGCAGAGGTGCTCCAGCCCACTGATCATCTTCATGGCCCTCCTCTGAACCTGATCCAACAGTTCTTCTTACGTTGAGGATTCCAGAACTGGACACAGAATAGGGGGGAGAATCATCTCCCTTGACCTGCTGGCCACACTTGTTTTGGTGTAGCCCAGGATACAGTTGGCCTTCTGGGTTGCAAAAACATATTGCTGGCTCAAGCCAGGCTTCTTGTCAATCAGCACTCCCAAGTCCTTCTTGGCAGGGCTGCTCTAAATCACGCCATGCCCCATCCTGTACTGAAATCACAGATTGCCCCAACCCAGGCGTAGGACCTTGCATTTGGCCTTGTGGAACCTCATGAGGTTCAGACAGCCCCAATTCTCCAGCCTGTCCAGGTCCCTCTGGATGACATCCTGTCCTCTCAGTGTGCCAACTGCACTACTCATCTTGGTGTCATCTTCAAACGTGCTGAGGGTGCACTCGATCTTGCTGTGTATATCATTGATGAAGATATTAAAAAACACTGGTCCCAGTACGGACCTCTGAGAGATGCCATTTGTCACAGATATCCATCTGGACACTGAGACATTGACCAGTGCTCTCTGGTTGCAATCGTCTAACCAATTCCTTATCCACTGAACAATCCACCCATCAAATCCATATGGTAATGAAAAATAGGGATGGGTTGGTTGGGAATAATATATTTCTGTAAAACAAGATGTTTCAAAAGGATGCCTCTAGCTGCAGAATCTACCAATTGTCAAGTTTTTTCCCCCTTTTCTTGGAGGGAAAGGAAGCAGATGAGAAGGTGGGGGAGTGGAACTAGATCGTTTTTAGGCTCCCTGCAAACTCAAACTATTCTATGAGTCTATGATTCTATGTTCCACATGGATCTGTATTACACTTGAACTCTGCTCATCACTTCAAACTGAGAAGCATGCATAAAATTATTTCTAGTAATAGGAATAGATGTTGAAGAAAAACACAGTGGTGATGAAAAGATGGTGATCCAGAATGATCTTGATTGCTTGGGAAAGCAAGGCTATAATGTCTATCTACAGCCTAGGACACCTGTGAGCATTTCTAAGTGTACCCTGCATCAGGTGTGTTGTCACAGGTAGAACATGCTTTGATACCACTGCCAGGTGGAGATGACACCTCAGAGGACCACATCTAGAAGAGACCTAGGCCACCCCCACAGGGTGGTGAGCTGTATCCTCAGAAATATCAGCTGCCTACAGCAGCTTGAGAGGTGATGGCACTTAAGATCCAGCACAGTCACCTGGATTAGCACCAGCGGCCAAGCTCCTGGGTATATAATCAGAGGAGCAGTGAGGTAAATTTAACTCTGTTGTCTACATAGATACAAGCACATAATCCTGGTATTCCCATCTTCAAAGGGAGTTGAAAGGCTGCAGAAACAGCAGTGAAAAGACACAAAAATTAATTGAAGGATGGAAAAATTTTCAGGTACTCTGAGACAGGAAGAATCTGTTAATTCTTCAAAAACAGACTGCAGGTAGATTGAGTTTCTGCGTGTAATTTCCTGTGTGTGAAGGAAAAAAAGACTTACTATCTGGAAGATAAATCCAAGTGGATTCAAACCAGATACAATGACAGACATTCTCAGCTGTGAGGCTGTAATTTACTAGAATTAGTTACAAAGGAATATGCTGCATTTGCCACCATTAGGTGTCTATTATTGCCATCATAAGGGCAATTCTTTCTGGGGAAACTACATTTTCTTTTTCCAGAAAGATACAGTGCTGTGTTGTGAAGGAGATGAGAGACGTGGTCAGATTGTAAAGCCTGTGCATTATTAAAATGTTACCTCTACACATTAGAATGGAATAGATGATACAGTCCTATGAAGACAGCATGGGTCACAGCCACGTAGTCAAGTCTGTTACATGTCACTGCAGTGTCTGCAGCTGAGCCTCTGGAACTGATAGTTGATATTTAAAATGGACTGGATTTCTTCCTGCATGTTGTCTGTTTTATAGCGGCTAGAATAAGGTTGCTTATACAACCGAATTAGACCTGGGCGCAGATGTGGGAGTCAAGAGTTGGCCAGAAGAGCAAGCACCAGGAATATGTTTAGATATCCCAGATAGCATTTCCCAGTGCAAAACAGATACATATACCCGTCCAGCTTTGTGCTCTTACCTGTTTATTTTAGTGGTGCTGGAAGCTAAACACACTCCTGCTTCTCTCCTGTTGCCATGTAACAGCCCAGTCTGTTGTCACAACCCAACTCTTGCACTTGACAAAGAAGATACCTTGGCTCTACTGAATTGCTCTTGGCTCTTTTTCTCTCTCTTCTATCAAATGGTAAGTTTCAAGTGACTTAGTAGGCTCTTTCTGGAAGAGGTGGATTTTCTTAAATAGAATAATTTCTACAAGTATTTTTACCTCTAAGTTGCAAATATCATTTAACCCAAAGTGACTATTTCGTCTTTGCATTGTAGATTTCACATACATTAGACAGCATTTCAGACCTGCTGTGTTTAACTGCTGATAGGATTTGCAGCTATGTTTGCAAATTCCAGCTAGTTCTTTTACTTCACTAAGCTTCATGTTTATACACTGTGAAGAACCAGAATGAAATATTAACACCATACAGATAAACAGCGAAAGTTTGTACAGTATTCTAGATGACATTTTTCTCCATTTTCCATTGGAAAAAGGACAAAGGCACAATGAGGCATAAGAAAAAAACAATCTATAGCAATGTATGGGCTTTGGAAAGTACTTTCTTTACTTCCAAAATAGTCACATATAATTTCTGCATGCAGTTGATTTAGAGAGGACCTTAAAATGACCTATTAATCCAAATTCAATTGGAAACTGGAATAGCTGTAACTGATCTGTTGTCACAACAGCAGTACACAAAAGTCTTAGGAACAGACTGAGAAGATAACTCTGCTAAAATGTAGACATTTTCCCACAGGGTCTTCAGTGAGCTATAAACCCTTTCATAGCTTTCAAAGTGATACAACAAAGACAAAAATTACATTTGAAGTATTTTCCTTGCCTACTTTATGTGAACAAAACTATTGCTTACTTTTTTGTCATTAAAATGATCAGTTCACCTTATATTTCTCCCGTTTGCCTATTACCCCCAATGTATTTATATGCTCATGCCTTCATTCCCACATACTAGCATATCATCTACGAGTTAGGTTTTACAACATAGGATTCAGTTTAAACCAGAAAAGGACCAAACACTAATTGGATCAGTTCTAAAGCAGAAAACAGGGATAAAACTCTTATTACCTCCAAGTTTGTAGGCCTTGACCAAAGTTAATAAAGAAATATTTATTTTTATACCAGAGTTCATTTCTTCAGCCCCTAAGTATTTGTTCATACCAGCCATCAGTTCTAGAAGCGTATGGGGGATGCTGGAGTTGCTTGTTTTGCAGCCACCAGGCTTATTATGAAACAAGGGTAGAGAAGGTAGAAAACTCTCCCTCAAGTCAGCCACAATGTATATGAAGCCATCTTTTTACATATCTTCATAGAGTGAAGTGACTGTGTTTTGTGAGTGCACACACTCTAGTAGCAGAAGGCACACTGCAGTGGCCAAGAGGAATACCTTTCGGTGCAGCCTCTCTACATGTGACTGAAGAGGGAGAAGTCCTGAAATGATGGCAAGCCTCAAATTATCTGGATGCACCAACCAGGAAAAGCAAATCCGTCTCATGGCATGTGTGACCCTGCGCCCACACAACTGCCGGTGAAACTGTTGCTGATTCTCTTCAAGATGAAGTTGGTCTTTAGCCCCAGGTCTCCACCTCCCTATCATCCCTTTAGTAAGGAAATATGCCTGTGGTGGTCTGAATGCCATACTACCCTTCATGGGCCTCCTGCTCTTCTGTGTAGGTGGCTCAAATGGCTTACCCATGCTGAAGGCCTCACACCTTCCTTGTCTGAACTTGTACAACCTTCCCCCTGTAGGCAGAGCTTTCTCTGCTGCCTGAGGAAGCTCACTATGAAAAGTATAAAGAAGCATGCAAAATGACTATGTGATAAGCACGTGAAGTTTGTGGTCATCACCAGAATTTTCAATTTTCATTTGCTACGGAAAACTGCTTCCCACCACACAATTTGCTTTGATATAAAAGCTAGTCTTGTCTGGATTGGTCACGTGGATGCTTCCATATTTGTTTTCTGTGTTTTTCTTGCTATTCATAATTTATTTAGAGCCAACTCTGTTCAAAGTCAAAACAAAGACAGTATGTTCGGTCATTCAAATTACAGGCCATTCCCCAGGGCAATAACCCAAGAGTACAAAAATTCGTACAATGCCTTCATAAAGGAAGGAAAAACAGCAGCCTCATTATTTGGCAAGAATGAGCTATGATTTTATTGAGACTTGCTTAAAAGAAACATTATCAGATTTTGTTTTGTCCTCTCATCAAGGAATCCGTGCAGAAGCATGAGTAATTCAAGCATACAGGATTTAGGATATGCTAGGGTAAAAATATCCATCACTGTACCCTTCACATTTGCCCTATGTTACTCCAAACATTCCTTCTGTGCTGGGCTGCCTAACAATATACAAAATGTTGGCTTACTGATTGCATGAAGCAACTTTCTACCCCATGAGAAGATGGTTTGTGTCAGAGTTATGAACTACAGAAGCACAGACTAAGAAAACTGTTCAGAAAGCTCCCTCAGCTGAGATGGGAGACAGCTGGATGTTTACAGCTGTTTGAAGACTCAGCAACAATCTTCAGAAAAAAGGCTATAGGACAGTGGTTACACTAATGAAAATGAAGATGTTTTTCCTGCAGATGTAGTTGCTAACTTAAAAGTGGACTTTCTGCAGGCATAGGAGGATGATGCTCACTCTTCACTGCCCAACAGGCACTTGGGCATCGCCTTCTGGTTGTTGAAGAGAGCTATAGGATGGGGGGAGGTAGAGGAGATATGCCTATGGAAATGTTATAAAAGCCTAATCCAAAGCAGACTTCTTCAAACAGACTCTTTTTTTTTTTGCTTTTGCTTTTCATGATTCATAGTCAGAAGTACACAGAGTTGCAGATCAAAGCAGTATTTCGTGCTAAATGTCATTCTTGCTGCTACTCCTACAGTACAGCTAATCTAAACTTAGCTAACTGTAGCCTCTTGCAATTTTTTTTATTTATTTATTGCTTAGACATACTATATCTATCTTTCTTAACATCAATGCAATAGTCATCTTAGGATACTGGCAGCATACATGGGGGAGGACTCCTGTTCTTGTACTCATCCCTATGTATCTGTTTTCTGCCACTTTTAAGGCAGCTCACCAAGATGATTTGACTTCTGGTCATATGTCTTTATAGTTTCACCCCTCCAGAAGAAAGCTGTTGTTTTAAATAATGGCAAACACAGATAGATTCCAATTCTGAGTAGCTTTGTAACATTCTCCTTCAAAGCAGCTGTAGTTCTGGCAGTTTACAGTAGTACAGAAACCTTATTCCCTTGGTACCTTTTTCAGGTGGATAACCTGAGGTAGTATTGTGGGTGGGTGGATCAAATTCTTTTTATTTCACAATGGCTGATGAGCAGCCATGGTATGACAGAAATTTTTATGACCTCCACTTTACTTAATCTGCAATCAGTTATCACTTCTTAAGTCAAATTTCTGACTAAAACTCAGCACTATGTACCATTTGAAATGTGTTTTTACTGATGACTTTACTTCCAGACTGCATGTTGACCTTTCTTTGTATTCCCTTTTATTTGCTAGTGAAGATATAAAAATTAAACATCAGAAATAGCTAAGCAGAAAGGCCTAATCTTACTTTTTTAACTCATCAGAATTCCTAAGGCATTGTCATATAATTAGCTGAGGTGGTACAGATAACTGACTGTTATGCAGACTTTGTGGAAGAAGCAAGAAGGAAAAGATAAATCAATAGAACTCTTAGACATAAAAAGGCTCAGTTACTGTTCTTTGTAACCTGAAATAAAACCCAGTAAAAGCAGAAGAAAATGCATCATATAATCCAGTAGCTCAGTAAAATCATCTTTATATAGATTACATTTTTCCCAATGCACTAATTTAAATCAGTTCCACAGATGAAGAAAAAACCTCCATATCCTCCCTTATGAATGTAAAGAGAAAAGACCAAGAGCAGTTCCCTCATTCACCCCCAAGATGCAGCTAAGCTCTGCACGATGCTCAAAGTTTTACTGTAAATTGCAGTCCATGTGACCTTTTCATTTATTTTTCTTAATATCATATGTTAATATCAAAACCAGCCTTTACACTATTAACTGAAACGGCAATGAGATGAATAAGGGGCAAATCCTTCCTTTTCTGAAGTCAAATGGGCTGGGAACTACTGTGTTCTGTATTGGTAGAAGATAAATGAATTTAGGTGTAAGCACGTCTTTCTCCCTGGCCACAGTCTCACCAGAGAAGAGATTTGGGGTTTGTTGATGGCTGATGAGTGTTTGACCAACACTGCCCATGCTTCTGCATGACCCGTCTGCATCTACTCCTGGAAATATTGACTCTTCCTTACTCAAAGAAACAACCATATCAAATTAATTATCTCTCTCCCTATCTCTTTCTCATCACTTCAAAGAGAGATAGGATTCCGATTCCTGTCTGGCCTTGACTTAACTGTTGCCACTGAAGGCCATTAAACCCAGAGACAGAGGAATCTCCCATCTCATTTTCTCTTCTGTCTGAAGACTCCCCTTCTTTTCTTTCTCACCTCTCTCCTGAACACTGTCATAGAGATTGCAGCCTCTCCTCTGGGGTGGCTGGAACTGGCTGTGGCACCCAGTGGGAGACACCCACAATCAGTTTACTGGGTGAGCCATGGCACATGAACGAACTTGGCAGAGGTATGATCTTACCTACCCACTCTGCCTTTTCTCCTCTAGACATCAGTGTGCTTGTTTTGCCTGCAGCATCTAAGTGACAAAATTACCCAGGCTATGAAGGTAAAACAGAAAATTACTGAGCAGTAGAGGACTGAGAAAATCCAAGGATGAGATGGAGAAGCAGGCAAGAAAACCTAGAGCTGAACAGACAGCAGGGATCTGGAAATAAAAGCCCACAGCTCTCCTTAGGTTTGCAAAATTCCTATTTTTATAGCCATGAAAATGAATCACAGCTCCCTCAAATCTGAATTTCAGGATGACGAGGCAAAACCTGGCAGACAGCCTTTCCATGCTGTTCCTGCTCTTGCTCAGCATTATTTCTCTCCTCCCACATGGCACTTTCTTTAAAACAGTAGAGCTGGTTCTGAGAAAAGTTTTGAAATGCCAACACGAAGGCAAATATAGTCTTCCCAAAGCTTTTCCTAAATAATTTGATGCAGAGGAGTCTGACAGTTAAGGTTTTAAGGCTGCTGGACTCTGTAAAACTCTAACTTTTATGGGAGAGCTGCTTGTTAGGTACATCGCTGCAGGTGTCTTTCTGTTCAGTGTTATTCTGTCTATGTGTTTTTACCACCCAACTATTGAAACCCCTTGATAATTTCTATGTACATTGTTACAGGGGTAGTGTTCTAAAAGATAAATTAGGGTTGTTTTTTTTCTCCAAGAGACACAAAAATTAACAGCTAGCTAGAGAAACAAAGCCATAGAAATCCATAGGGTTGAGGTAGTCTCACTAGCCATCAGAGAATCTATGTTGAAGGCCCCAAACAAAGGGGAGGTTTCAGTCTGAACCTCTGCATTATCTGATAATGCTGTATCTAACACATAGCCATAAAAACCTACTTCTTCCATTTTGTATTTATATAGAGCAGCAGGTCCTTGTTCTTGGTTTTAATTGCTAAAAAGTCTTCTAGTTGTGTCTGGTATATGTGTTGCACATATACTGGCATATTTTCAGATTTACAGATAAGAAACTTCAACACATCCTTGTATTAAATTTGTCTGTATTTTAAATTCTCATTGTGGTGTGAAAGGTACTAAGGGTTTTGTCAAACAAATGTAAGGATTTGCTCTTTGTCAGCTAAAATATCTGTTACGTCAGCTTCATGAAAGAGGTGTTGTTCTGGTTTGTGTTAGTTTCTGGTCTACAGTAGGGCTCCTAGACACTATGGCAATACAGATAAATAACAACTGTGTCTAGTGCCAGATGGCACAGATGCAAAAATAGTTTGTACCAGATGAGTAGAAAATGGATGCTTTGCAAGGAAAATCTGATTTTCTGAAAAAAAAAAAAAAAAGTAGGTTATAATTTTTTATTTTTAAAAAACCCAACACCGCCAATAAATGTATTTTAGGAATGCCTCTGCAGTGACTGTTGAGAGCAGTTTGATAGCTCTCTCACATCCCCATCCTTTCCACACACAGCATGGTCACTGGGCAAGGAGCCCTATGGCTTTGCTGCTGAGGAGCCACATTCCCCCGGGGAAAGTGTGGGGCACGGCAAGAGTCAAGCTGAAGGAGGAGAACCACTGAACCACAGCTTTCATAAGGTCCTAGAGTCAAGGTTTCTGTTAATTGAAATTGTTTACTCAATAAATTAAACATTTGTTTTGGAAAACAAGTATTTAATCAGGAAACAATTGTTCCATTGGTTTTCCCCAAAAAAAAAAATTTTTAAGGCAAATTTTGGACTAGCCTAAACAATAAGTAGAGTGTATCAATCCTATAGGGATAGTTTGTGTTTCCCAGTGTCTGGCTATAATAAGAAGTCTACACAGCCACAAAATCTAAAGCTGAGACAGTTTTTTTCTGCAAGACTTCATGCTTCTACTATGTCTTAGTTGTGGTAGAGGATTTTTGTAAGGTGTTTACAGCAGAAACTCTGATATTTTTAAGGCAAGGCAGCCAGAACATGTTGCGCTTTGATGATGATGCCCATTTATCATCTCATTCAATGGTTAAATAGTATTTAATGTTTTCCTTCGAGCTCCATATCCTGAAAACGCAGGACTGAGTAATAATCTCACATTTCAGTTTTCTAAAATGACATCTTCAAGCCTCATAGACAAAGAAGGTCTGTAAAGGTAACATCTAATCCTTCCCTTCCAAAGCATATCCAATCTTTTCTTACATCACAAGCTCAGGTATCAGGAGGTCACTAATACAAGCCAGAGGCACTGTTTTAATTCTCTAGTTTGTTGAAATCTTCCTTGTTGTTTGTCTTTTCCTTAACACTCGGCATTTGCAATTATTAATACTGCCAACAATTTTCCTTGCCAGGAAAGATATTTCTTTCCTCTCCGTGGAGACACCTCCTACTCTGGGGCTGTCTTTATTCCCTCACCTTTGGGGAGAGCAGCTAAGGAAGACGATGGAAATCTTATGTTCCTTTCAAGAGAGGCATTTTCAAGCAAGAAGGAAGGAAAAGCAGCACTTTATAAATTTCTTGTGGGTGAAGAGCAATGGGGAAAGCAGTCAAGGAACTCCAATCAGCTTTTCCTTTTCTTTCCCAAGCCTGCTGAAAAGTAAATCAGAAGGTGCTGATACCCTCTCTTCTCCCCTTCTCAGACACTGCACTTTACCTCCACAGATTGTCCCAAGAAATGCTGCTTGGCAGAAAGATGTAATCAGAGTAATTTAATTGACCTACAGCCTGCTCTAGGTTGATCCACAAAATGAGGGCTACCAGGATGAGGCCACCTGGATTATCTCAACAGTCTGCATCCAGTCTATGGGTTTAGACACCTCATTTACACTGATGGAGTGATCTGGATTAAACTCAGTTCTACATGGGGCAGTTCTCTACCTGCTTCTTCACAGTTATTGCTCTCCCTGTGAAGTGGGGTGACAGGGAGAAGCATTTTTGGCTGGCAATTTGTACCTGGGTGTTTGCCAGCTCCTTTTCACCTGCTAAACACCAAAGAAGTGCCAGATCAGATTTGAGAATCTGGCTTATTATTTTTTTATTATTGTCCCAAGGATAAAAGAGTACCCTCTTCACTTGTCAGCAACCAATAGGTCACAAGTTGGCTGGTTTACCAAACATGAAAACAATTTGCCAACAGCAGGGACTTGCACCCTAAAAGGCAAGAACACGCTTTTAGCTGGCAGCCTCCTCGCCACCCTAACCAAAAGAGAGATTCAGGGTATCAGTACCTGCTTTTAAGTTGTCCCTAGTTCTAACTTGTTTCTGATTTTTAGGCTGTCTGTCTTTTAATTCTTGCTTGTCTATTGCTGACAACTGCTGACTTAATACTTGGTAAGAAGTGTTATCAGTCATCAACACTGCCCAGTCTGGAAAACAGATGTGAAGTTTTTGGTAGCTCAGACCTTATCCCACTGTGTTAGTGGGATCCCGCCACAGATGATGAAGGGTGGGAGAATCAAACCAAGTAATTCTGCTGCCCATTGTCAGGCTTCAGCAGTCTTAAACATGCTGAAATGGTCTTGACTTACTTCATTTCAAATTATTGTAATGCCAGCTGCATCCTATGCAAATACAGAGACAAAAATTCCTATTTATCCCGATTGGTATCTTAGTATATTCTAACTGCATGTTCTTTCTCCCCTCATGCAGCAGCTACAGAACTCACAGATGCCAGCAAAAAGAGTTTGGAGGTTATACAGAGGTGTAGATTAGGGGACAGAAGGCTCAAGATAGACCAAAAGGAATTGCACCCCATTCCTTGTTTGCTGCCAACACTCCCCAGCTTTGTCTCTGAGCTCTTCTCTTGGATCCCTCCACCACTTTGCAACACGCTTCCACTGAAGAGATGCTTAAGGTGAGAAGGGAACATAGAAAGCACTGGTAGGTTGCACTCAGCTGTGATTCATGCTGGGAAAAATCCTTGGCTCTTGCCTTCAGCCCTATAGCACATTTTGGCAGAGGAGCAAGGGTGGGGCTTGGCTGCCTGAAGTTCATGGAGTTATAACAGGAACACTTTTTATTCTTTTAAGGTAATGAGCTGAGCATTAGGGCATCTGTGGGAAGATTTGCCAGCCCTGATATAAGGACCTGCAAATTAGGGAGTTCATTCAGCTGTCTCCACAGAGGTGGCTCATGCACCATGTGGTGCCCCAGGGCACCCCAAGCAGCCACAAAGGCACAGGTCACCTCTTGCTCCTGCATCCTTCCTCCTGTCCCACACAAGCGTCTGGTAGATCCCAGGGTACATCCAATGGCACTAGACATCTCCCTGTGGGCAGCTACCTGAAGCTCTTGAAGGCTGAGACTAATACAGTCTCTTTTTCTAGGAATGAATAAGCTGCTTCAGAGGGCAATTAAGCGTCTAAGGCAAGTCAGATGAATTGCCCTCTGGAGGTTCACGTTTCACTTCTTTCGTCATACCCACAAACTATAGACTAACAGCTTTCTTATTTCTTGTATAAAGTGAGACAAAACCTGCTTACAGTGCAGCACAACATAGTGCAGACAAAGTAGATTGCACTTGTTTTTTAGGACTTTCTTTTGGGATCAAGTCACAGATATAAACTATTTACATACCTCCATTTAATCTTTTTCCATTCACACTTTATGTTTCTATTTTTGTGCTTATCTCTCAAGTTCCCTTTTTAATGACTGCCAAAAGGGCAGCTACTGATATCATGCTGCCTTCCAGTGCACATCGTTTAGCTCCCAGGTGCAGTTTCCAGGAGAAGCAGCATTAGTGCATGTGTGAGTGGGCGAGCATACTCTTTGTAACAACGCCGAGATGCTGAACAGCAGTAGCTGCAATGTTGATCATATCAAGGCAGAGTTACTAGGAGACGTCCTGCAGCATGGCAGATGCATGCTGTTGGAGCCTCTTCAGCCTCTGGAAGGTAGTGGATATAAAGTTTTACATCTCTCTCTCACTCAGACATGAAGGATGATCAGCCTAACAAGGTCACGTTCGTTAGAGGCATGCATATTTCCATCTGCTCCAGCGGATTGCAAACAAAGTGCCTGGCATAAAGCAAGACATTCTAAAAAGAAACTGTTTAAGAGGCAGTGCCTAGGCAAAGCTAGGAAGATGAGTGGTGGTTAGATACCATACATTGAGACATGCACAGATACTTTAAATCAAAGCCTCATGCATTTATCAAGCAAAACAGTAAAAGCTTCTTTTGATTTTCAAAATCCTTCCAGCTGTATTGCTTTCCAGGACACTATGAGCATAGTGGCAGAGGAGATCCATGAGTCTTAGCAGTGATGTACCCGCAAAGTTGACAGTTCACTCCTTTACTTCTTATGCAGAACCTACATTGCAAAATGGTTCGTGGCTACTGCTGAGCCTTCGGTAGACTTGAGTGAACACTGTTTCATCTGATGATTCCTAGACAGAAGATCCACAAAGGCATAATGCCAGTTTAGCTTGCAGCTTGAATTTCTTTCAAGGTGAATGAAGATAGGAAAGACTGTCTGCCTTTGAGATGAGAAGGCACAACCTGAGATAATTCAAATCTGAACATTATTTATGCTAAATTCATTCAAGGTGAAAACTATAGCTCCACTTGTTTCATATCCTGGACTCAAGGATCTTCATATCATAGAAGTTTGAAAGCTAGTACCTTCTTGAAACCACCATGGTAACAGGAGTGAAGATGCCCATTAGGCTCAATGTTAAAAACATTTTCCTTGCTTAATTATTATTTTGGCTAAATATATTAAACAAATGACTGTACATGCTTAAGTAAGTCATGGGGATCACATAGGAATAGAGAAGAGTGGTGTGTCTAAAGAATAAAACTAATTTTTAGTATTCTTTTGGACATTTTTAACATTTTAAGTAGTTTTTTAAAAAAATCTTTAAAACATTTTTTAATATTCTTTAATATTTTTCTTTTCCGAGTTCCAGGTACTTTTAGAATTTAGTACAGAGAGAACGTGAGAGTAGAGAATAAGGAAGGCACAGCTGAACTTTTTTCTATGAAACATCACTAGAATGTGTTTCCTGACAATATGTAGGTAGATCTTGCTGAATTCTTTTCAGGCTTAACTCAGGTTTAAGGCAACAGTAAATACTCTGTTGGCCTCCAAGAGATGCAGCTCTTATTTGAATATATACTGTTATTTTGAATCAGCAGCTATTTCTTTTCTATAGAACGTTTTCTGCAAATTTTAGAGATTTGGAATTTTCCAAGAATGCCTATATCAAAAATGTACACTGAACTCGACTAACACTTGCTGAGAATGCTACCTGAGTGGCAGGCAACAGGATCCAGTCTCCTCCCTGCCTGCCTTTAATGTTGATGTCTCAGTGAAGACACTGAAGACACTGGATCAGCATGATCTGAAAAGAGATGCTTGACTTTTAGACAACTAGAGTAATGGTCAGTGATACCAGAAGGGAGACCATGGAGACAGGAGCAGGAAGCCAGAGAAAGCCAGACCCTCTCCTAGGGACTGACTAGGGCTACATCTCCATGGTTGGGCACAAGCAGATGGATAACATGGTGATGGCTCACCTGCAAGAAAGACTCAGCCACCCCTTAATCCCTGGATGGATGGGCAGAGACATTGACACATTAGCAGAGGTCTGAGTGAGACTCAGGCTGGTAAGCAAGTCCACGTAGTTCTAGCACTGCTACCCACATGTCCTGGCTCAGTCTCAGCTGCCATGGGCACTTCTGTCCTTGGGAACTGGAGACAGTGGATTGGGATCAGAGTAACAGTCAGCTGGGATATAAATTGTTTATCATAGAATCATAGAATAACCAGGTTGGAAGAGACCCACCGGATCATCGAGTCCAACCATTCCTATCAGACACTAAACCATGCCCCTTAGGACCTCGTCCACCCGTGCCTTAAACACCTCCAGGGAAGGTGACTCAACCACCTCCCTAGGCAGCCTGTTCCAGTGCCCAATGACCCTTTCTGTGAAGAATTTTTTCCTAATGTCCAGCCTAAACCTCCCCTGGCAGAGCTTAAGGCCATTCCCTCTTGTCCTGTCCCCTGTCACTTGGGAGAAGAGGCCAGCACCCTCCTCTCCACAACCTCCTTTCAGGTAGTTGTAGAGAGCAATGAGGTCTCCCCTCAGCCTCCTCTTCTCCAGGCTAAACAACCCCAGCTCCCTCAGCCGCTCCTCATAAGACCTGTTCTCCAGCCCCCTCACCAGCTTTGTTGCTCTTCTCTGGACTCGTTCCAGAGCCTCAACATCCTTCTTGTGGTGAGGGGCCCAGAACTGAACACAGGATTCGAGGAGCGGTCTCACCAGTGCCGAGTACAGAGGGAGAAGAACCTCCCTGGACCTGCTGGTCACGCCGTTTCTGATACAAGCCAAGATGCCATTGGCCTTCTTGGCCACCTGGGCACACTGCTGGCTCATGTTCAGTCGGCTGTCAACCAACACCCCCAGGTCCCTCTGCTCCAGGCAGCTTTCTAGACAGACTTCTCCTAGTCTGTAGCACTGCACAGGGTTGTTGTGCCCCAAGTGCAGGACCCGGCATTTGGCCTTGTAAACCCTTATGTGGCTACATGGACATATCCAGCCTGTTCCCAACAGGTTCCTGAAGACTAGGGACTGCTGAAAGTCACCATAGGTGCTGCAGGAAAGGTGAGGAGCAGCAGCTGTGGGAGAAGCCTCATACCAGCTGAAATATGCATTTGGCTTCAGAACCAAGATAATCGGCTAGCACTGACTCAAATAATGTACTGTATCATCCTACCAAGGGTTTTCCTGGAAATACTTCTCAGGCTTCCAAATGACTCCCAGACAGCTTTAGTTGCCATCATTCATGTAGACTGACAGTAGGCAGATTGCTAAAAGTTTAACATGACGTAAAATTTCAGCCATGCCAGAAGTAAGATGACATTCTCTAAAATTAGGAGCAAATATTGTTTGACACACACAGGCAAAGAAATTAAGAGCTACTTAACTTGCTTTCTGTAAATTCTAGGGTATGGATATACAGCCAGAGTAAACTCTTAACACCTTGGAATGGCTCCTAATGACATTGTTTATTTTAGTTTCATTAAAAGCTAGTGACAGACACATAAGGTGGATAACCACCACTGCCTTAATCAATGTCAAAGCCTGACGCAGCTCCTCCTGATTTGTTTGGCTCACTTGAAGAGGACTATCAGCAGCAATTCATCACCTCTGAAGAGGGGCTGATAGGCAGCAGAGAGTGTTCCCAGAAACTCAGCTCCTGGGGAGGGACAGCAAAGTTTGGCTCTGCAGCCCTGAGGTCAGCAGCAATAATCAGGAAGGCATTTCAGGGGCCAAGGTCCCCTGTTGTCATGCTGAGGGAGCTACCATAAGATATGGAGGAACAGCACAGCAGAGCCTGTCTCCAGGATCAACTCAGCAAAAAGGACTCATTTTACTCTCCTGCTCTTTCACATGGGATTGCAGGGAGGAAGCTCACAGTTCTGCACTCACCTTTTATTTGTTTCATGTTTTGCAAACAGAGGTCTTGACTTCTTAATACTTTGGAGGGCTTCGAAACACTGGACCATGAGAAAAAGCAATAGCCAGCTGTTCAGAGACCATGATGGTAACCAGAAGAACAGGCTGGGCCCGAAGTTACACAGTTCCCTGGACTGAACCGGTTAGGATGTGAAAGGAGATAGTGATCCCCTGCTACCAGAAGTCCTGAATGGCAGACCCTGGTCTGCACAAAACCATTTCACAGCCTTCTACATTTGCTGATGTATGAAATCATGAGATAACAAAGATGTAAATAAGGAGCATTAGTATCCATTAACTAGCTAACAGGGAAATTGGATTAATGTTCATTAAGAAGTGTCTCATAATTATTCTTCAGCATAAAAAATACTATTTCAGGGACTTTTCTGTGGTACATGAGACTATAATGAAATAATCTGTGCTAACTGGAATCCTCCAAAAAGCAATAGCCACATTTATTTTTAAACAAATATTTTTAATTACTGCAGCATTCAGAAGTTGGCCAGGTCAGTGGTTCAGTTGTACTGGGTGCTGTGCGAAAACAAAGCAAAAAGGAGTGCTCAAAATCTCACCACAGTTAGATGCCAGCCTGCTCTACCTTTAAAGCTGGGGACAGCCATCCTTCTGTAGTAATCCTGTGGTCTGCATTCAGTTCAGATGCATTTCAGTTTGGAAGAAGGGACAGGTGTCTTGGGTGGACTACAGGGAGGAAGTGAGATTGTGCAGAGGAAAAATCAGGAGGGCTAAAGCCCAACTGGAGCTCAGATTGGCCAAGTCAGTGAAAGATAACAAAAAAATCTTTCTATAAATACATTAACAATAAAAGGAGGACCAGGGAGAATATTCAGTCCCTATTGGATGCAGAAGGAACAACAGTGACAGGGGATGAGGCTGAGCTGCTTAATGCCTTCTTTGCCTCAGTCTTTAACAGTAAGGAAAGTTGTTCCCTCTGTGTACACACCCAGGAGTTAGAGGAGCAGAACGAAGCTCCCATGATCCAAAAGGAGGTGGTTAGAGACTTGCTTGTCCAATTAGACATTCACAAGTCTATGGAGTTGGATGGGATTCATCCAAGAGTATTGAGGGAGCTGGTGGATGTGCCGGCCAAACCCCTTTCCATCATCTACCAGCAGTCCTGGCTGACTGGGGAAGTTCCACTGGACTAGAGGGCGGCTGATGTTGTGCCCATCTACAAGAAGGGTCACAGGGAGGATCCAGGGAACTGGATCCACCAGGAGAGGTTCAGGCTGGACATCAGAAAAATTTTTTTCACTGAAAGGGTCATTGGGCACTGGAACAGGCTGCCCAAGGAGGTGGTTGAGTCCCCATCCCTGGAGGTGTTTAAAAGACGGATGGATGAGGTACTTAGGGGTGTGGTTTAGTGATAGGAATGGTTGGACTCAATGATCCAAGAGGTCATTTCCAACCTAGTGAGTCTGTGATTCTGTGATTTAAAAAATGTGTACTGTTATGAGCCTCATTAAAATTATGAGGGAAAGACTTTAGAGGAAAGATTTCTGTATTCTTTTTCAGGGTGTGTGGTTTTCCCCTTCCATACACATCTGATTCTCTTCTGAAGAACAAATCAAAGCTTCATCTGAAAGCTTGTCCACAGCCTAACTTATCTGTTAAATGAAGAAGCACTCTCCCAAACAGTGCTCAAAATAGCATTGCTCTCCATGCACAGATTATTCCAAATACTTTGTTCCTTTTAATCATGAGACTGGACTCTTGTTACTGGAGTCTCTCAGGCAGATTGCATGGCATCTTATCAAGAGAAAAAAGGAGAAATAAGGATTGTGTTACAACTCAAATGTAGAAGGGAGGCTTCTGTTGAGCTCTCTCTATTTTAGTTATTTGGATACCTTCCCACAACAGATAATGCTGATCTGAAGCATAACTTGTGTTTGTTCTGTGGTGTTAGAGATACACTAGATGAGAAACTTCTTGGGGAAAAGTCCACAGGTTTGAGTCATGCTTAAAATGACCTGTCATACTTTCCTTCTCCTGATCTCTTGGGAGTGGATGGTTGTAAACACAGAGATTTAGCCTGAAAACTTCCGATGATGACAGCTTCCCATGACACAGGCTGCTTTCTGTGATACCACAGATTATTTTCTTTCTGTGGCTACTCCAGCTAGGAGATCCTCTGCCAGCCTTCTCAGCTTCACCAGTAGTTTCCAATGCCATGTTCATCTTCACCTGCGCTGCTATATTTGCTTGTAGCAAGTGTGCATTGAATGAAGCAGAGGAGCAGGGTGGGTTAACTTTTGTTTAAAGAATATTTTTAGATGGCTCAGTTCTCTCATTACAGACTCAGGCAGAGCTGTATCAGCCCAGTTACGCCAACTGTGCTCTGTGTTGCAGCAGCAGGGTAAGTGTTTGGGAACTTGCACAGGAGAGATGGAGTAGGGTTTGCTGACTGTGGCATAACCATGGAAAGAGTTATCCATGCAAACACACACAACACTGAAGAGATTGGCTAGCTCTGTTGCCTGTGGATGTTGCCTTGTGAAGGGAAATGAACCTCTAAATGAGCAGAGGAATGGATTTATATGACTGGAAAAATTAATTACCTCAGAAAAACCTCCTCAAATCTTTCCTTTTTGGCAAGACTAGATATAACAAACAGGGGTATCTAGGCCTCCGTGAGTAAGATATACAAGCCTTTGAGACAGCAAGCCCTAGAAGTATGTCTTGATGCAAGGGGAAGGTGTGATGTTTGCATGACCTTGTCTGCCTGTGCTTCCTTAATCCAGCCAGTCTCTTACACAGAGGCAGGGGAGACTGTGATTCAGAATACACTTCATCTAAAGCAGACCCCTGGAGAAATTAAGCTTTGACAGTCCATCTAAACTTCAAGCTACCTTGTATCTACACTGCTCACCTCCACATGAAACAACCTGAGCTAACAAATGCCACAGTCAAACCTTCACTGTATTTTTTAATGACAATTTAACCCATCCCTTTTTCTTTTTTTGATAGTCACGGGAAGTGATAGGTCCCTCAGGTACATCCTCACTGGGAGGGCTCAAGGCTGTCTTTCTGGATGCAGAAGGCAGGGAGACTGAGGCAGCTAAAAAGTATGACAGAATACGTAGACAGACTAGGTTACAGCTTCCATCCTTAAGAGGCAGTACCGATTAGCCCAAAATAAGACAGATGTTGCCTGATGGGTTAGATCAAGTTCACAAGCAGCCTTCCACAAGCTCTTTCATTTGTCTGTGAGGGTGACATTGCTCAATCACAATTTACAAATGCTGTATGCGACCTGCTCTGTGTCTCAGGTCTCCTCACAATCTTGCTCCCTGACAGGTGCCTGTAGTTTTAACTTGAGGTTTAAAGTGCTGAAGAGCTGTAACAGGCATTTCTGTGACACATACATGTGTCTGAAAGCCTGGGCCCCAAAGTTGTTTATTTATAGGCTGCTAGACATGCTCATCTCCTATTCCTGAAACAGCCATTTCCCCATCGTACTTGTGACCATAATGACCCGCACTTAGCTCACAGGGCTTAGGTTTTCTGCTGTCTTGTGCCACTCCTTAATAGAAGACCCAAGGCGGTAATATCAAAACGAGCTTCTCCAGCAGAGGAGAACCAGGAGTCAGGGTCAGCTGTCATATGAGACCGAGATTTGTAAGGACAGGGACTCTGCCATCAGCTGTAGGTGGCTGACCCTAATACCCAGACTTAAACTCCAGGAAAGAAGGGTTTTCTGCATGTAGAAGCACAGCTGCACAATGCACAGCAAATGAGATCAAAGACAGATATGTAAGGCAGGCCCTGATCAGAGGCTGGGGGGGTGGGTGTTGGATCACTGTTTTGGACTGTTTATATGGACACCACGTCTCTGGATCAAAAGAGACCAAAAACCACTCCAAAACCATCTCCAAACCTTCCTTAAGTACTCCAGTACTCTCAGAGAACTTCTGTGAAGTGAGGATAAAGGGGAAAAACAGAAATACAGAGACCTGAAAGAAGAAAGCCCACATGATTTTCCAAATACAAACTGCCTCACAGCTGAAATTCCCCTAGCAAATCTATCTTTTACTAATACATAAACAAGTGAGGAACACTGGCCTTTTTGCAAGTGTGTGGATGACAATCCTGCTGCTGATTCTTCTCTCTCTGCCTAGCAGACAAGGCAATGGGATCATCTGTGTGAACACTGGGGTCATTTCACCCAGACCTGGCAGAGGCAGCCCCAGCTGTAATGCTTGTTCTCTGCCTCCGCAGTGCAATGCCTTACTAGGGTTACGGAGGAGAGGGGTTTAGCCAGCTCCCTCTGCAAAAACCTGGATTTCCATCTTGCTGTATGCTTATAAAATGGTCTCACAGCTCTGGGGAGCTAGTCATTATGGGGTTAATGGCTGAGTAAAAATGCAGACCTTTTTTCCAGGTCTTGAACAGTATTAACTCACCATTCAGATAATGTAAAACCACATTTTAAAATTGTCTAAGCGTATAGGTGGAAGTGGTTTAATTTCTTTGAGAATAAAATATACTTAAGGGTGCTGAGACTCCCAAGTAAAAGGTCTGAACACCCGGCAGAGGCCTGAAAGTTATTAAATCACCTTTATTCGTGATGCACACCCATGGGTGTGGGGGAAACACCACGGTGCTGCTGTGACCCAGGAGACAGGATCATGCCCTCCTGAGCCAGGCTCAAAGGCTTCTGCCAGGAGCATCACCTCACTGCAGAGAGCCACCTCCGTCTGCTCTAAAAGGAGAAGGTTTGGCTTTGGCCAGACATCAATATTTTAGTGGTTCCCCCAGCTGCATCTTTCAGACCACCCCGAACATGTACTTGCAAGTCCTTGGCAGGCTGATTATCAATAACTCAAGGAGAGCAAATGTCCAGGTTGTTCTGGGAAGTGGCTTCCAAATTATGAAACCAATTTCCCTGGAACTGATCCCTAAACTTTGAGCATGTGCTTAAGACCCTTGGGTCAGGAAAAGATTTAAATGTGCGCAAATGTCCATATTATCTGAGACACACCATGAGCATGTACAGTTCTCAGAGTTGAGTACAGGTTTAGGTGTCATCCTGGGGGTGTGAGGTAACAGGTTTGAAAGACAAGGATGGGAACTGATCTCGGAAAAAGAGTGAGGTGGGCACAGGTACCAAGAACATATAGGGACCCTTGTCCTGCAGACTGTAGATGTTTCCTCCCAACTCACTAACTCTTCTGAGCTGATCCTTGCCAACTCTTGCCCACTGTGATGGGGAGTTTAATCTCAGAGAGTGTGTAGGAAAAGGAAGACCCATGAGATCAACAGCATCTGTGGGAGAACATCTGTCCCCAGTGCAGTGCTTCCATTTGATGGCTACATTGCTATTTCCCAAACCCCCATTTCATGTGGCTGCAGAAAACAAAACCTAGCTTCAGCTCAAGGGAGACAAGCTGAAGAAGAGGACCTCACCAGAGCAGCCTTGATTGTGCTCCCACAACTGATGCACCTGAATTCCATGCAGCTTTGAGAGCTGCCTCTGACAAAGGGAGGACCTTCTCCTGCCCTAGAGATTTGGGTCAGCCACCCTTGCAGAAGGAGAAATCAGGAGGGAGCTGCAGGATGCTCAGCTAGGACTGGGTAAACCTCACTTGGGGAAGGAGGCCACCGCCACCTACAGAGACAGCAATGACGCAGGCAGAGAAGGAGGGCATTCTTGCAGGCAGTAGTGCCTGGTAAGCTTGTGGCACTGTTTTCCTGCTAAATCCCGATTAACTCAGCCTTAAAGGCTCAGCCCAGGCAAGCGTGTGATACAGAAGGACTCCTCGAAGCAGTTCAGGTAAATTATATGTTTTAAAACCTGTGCTTTTAATGTCTTATTTTAAGAGCCTGTTAACTTAATGTATACATCATATATTTCCATACAGGAAACTGAGATAGGTTTGAATTAGAAAATGCCTAGAAATTCAGATTTTGTTTCCTATTCTTCCTCTGTACTTCAAATTAAGAGCAAGCTATTAATGACAACAGGGAAATTCCTGAGTAATGCCTTTTGAGTTGGATGCTTTAAACCGTTTAAACATAAAGGACCAGATTGTCCTTCATACAAAGGCCCTAAAGTGATAGAAAATACTATTTAAATCCTCTTTCAGACCTAAACATTTTCATTAAGAGTAATTTTTATAACATGTGTCTAATCCAACCTAATCTTGCAAAAGATGGTTTAGTGCATTTAGTACAAAGTATTTACATGATAAGAGATAAAGTGAATGCATCATTTTGCCAGCTATTAAAATATAGTTAATAATTCCAGTTGGAGCACTCAGCTGTAAGAGCTGCTTTCCATTTCAGTGAACTTTCTGCTATGGAGAGGAAAGAAATGATTCCTCCACATGGCTGAGCATCAGGTTTCTTTGAGCATGAAAGCAGGCTTGTAAAGGGTAGGTGTTAATGGTTGCTTGTCTCCAGCAGGAGTGTTTTCTGACAGGCAAATAACCTGCCATCCCCTAGGACGATTTAAGCAGCTCTCCACTTTAAAACCTCTTTCTGCAAGCCTGTGTCAGCCCGGCCCAATGTGTACATGGATTAGCTTCATTTTAGGAGGTTGTGTAGTTTCTTTGGTGTTGTGCTGCTACAGCTGCTACAGCTGTATGAAAAGCACTCAGTGGTGAAAGAAAAAATAGAAAAAGGTATCTGTGGACCACAGGCGGGCTCTCCTGAACTTCTCTGAATTCCACTCTGAAGACAATCTCTGCTAACTCAGAAGGACACCAGGGGCTGATTTCCAACTGAAGGTTGTTTCGGGGCATCTTGTTTTCTGTACTAGTCTTTACAGCTCATAGCTGAGATTTTGTCTTGTTTTGTTTTAGCAGTGCTCAGTGTTTAAACAAGTGAGGATATTTAAGCAAGTGAGGATGTTTAAACAAACGAGGATGTTTAAACAAGCAAGGATATCCTCATACTTTTGGGTAAGCTGCATGGTGCTCTGGGCTCCACAGGCTGTACATAGCACCTGAGGTGGCTCACTGAAATGTAGATATTTATGCAGTAGCATCTGTGTGCCCTCAGCTGGTACCCTTCCCTCTGTATATGTGTACCTTTGACTTTACATCACACAAAATAGAATTACTGTATTGCACAACTGAACTTATACCATGAAAGATCCACTTTCGTGTCTGGCAATTCAGAAATTACCTCAGGCTGAAGCCATAGACTCCCTCTGTATTTGACATACTTAGAGATGACACTGCTTTTACACTCACCCAACAGAGTGGGGTGGGCAAAGAGCTTCCCTCAGCCTGTTGTGTTACTGACAAGGACTCCACTTTTCACACATGGCAACCCTACCCCAGGACACTGCTTATGAAGTCACCCCCTTTCTCTGTTTCCACAGCTCTGCTCTTGCTGATGTGCCAGATCTAGAAATCAATCTGAACGAAGAAAAACAAAAAAATGGACAAAATTTTGAAAAAAAATCTACCTTATTTCACCCTGGAGGGGAAGGTAGTTTGTGGCTAAGAATGAGCAGCCAAGATGAGGGCAAGGAAAGAGTTGTCTAAGCCATCTGATAATAGTAAGGTAAAAGGCATCTAGCAGATGACACATTAAAACAGGCCAGACTGTAATCCGGAGTGAAGGGGAAGGAAGGAGAGAAAGGGCAAAAGAAAGCACAGGAAGGAAAGAACTTGTTCCCGTCTGGAGTTCCGCTCTCTGTGGAGCAGAGTGGCTGAGATCCTCTTTCCAGGGCAGCTACACATCTCTGCTCCATGGAGGTTCTGTGGTAAAACACAGCTTACCTGAGGAGCACCGGGAGCAGCCTTCAAGTGCCCTGCACTCCAGTCACACCTGCATGAGTTGTACTTCTGCAATGTCATCGTTCATCTATGCAAAAATAACTGAGTGGAGGTTTTGGGGACAGCTAATGTTATGGTACTTTTCTGAAAGGCAATCTACCCACAACAGCATTGCATAGCTGAACACCAGGCTCCCATAAACAATTAGTATCACAAATCTTTACCTTGCCTTTTATCTTTGTCACAGACACTGGAATGCACTCCACTACCATCTGTGATTATAATTCATGTGTCACTAAAACCACAAGGTATGTTTTTTACACTCCCAATGTTCACCCCTCCACCCACCAGCACTGCCCATAAATCTCCTTTTTTTTTCCAAAGATGCTAGGACCCGCTGGCAAAATCTGAAGACTTGCCAAGTATTTGCTTGAAATAGTAATATATTGCTAAAAACAGGAGCTCTTCACAAAAGACTTATGTGACATTTTCAAGGAGGGTCTGGTGAGCTAGAGTATCTGGAAAGTGTCTGTTGTGAATGTGATGGAAGAAGTGGTTCAGAATAATCTTTTGCAGCAGGAAGCAGTTTCAGCAAGGAACATGCTTCACTGAAAAGGGAGATGCTGATAGAAGCTATCCTAAACCTGCTGTTGTATTTATCACCATTGTCAGCAGTTTTTATAATAATAGCAAGAACAACAATATTAGTAACAATTATGATGAGCTGCCCATAGCGTCACTGCTCCACAGCCTTAACCTGCTTGTTCACTGTGCTGTACAGTGTGTGATCCCTAAAAGTGACAGCATGTTAAAGAAAAGGGGGAAAAAACAACAGCTTTGCTTATTTTTAAGATCCACTGCAAAGTCTGTGTAAGCTATGAAAACATGTACAGTCTGAGTAGCAAAATAATAATTGAAAATAAGAAACCCCCTCAAATCATCAAAAGCAAGAGACTTTCCTTGAGTACACAGTAGTGATCCTAAGCGAAGCCAGGGATACTGCATACAGTGGAAGTTTTCTGTGTCATGGCACTATGAAGAAACAGACCATTCCCAAAGGGATTGACACCATTTCCACAGATAGCTCCCTTGTCTGGTTACACCAACAGGCTGGCAAAATGTTTTTAGTCTGAAGATTTAGGTATCCAAAATTATTTGACATCATGAAACATGTAGCTCAATGTGGTCCGTACAATGCTGCTAACTTGTTGGGAAATTATAGTACCCCAGCAAGCAGGCTGCAAAATCTTTGCTTAGGAAATCTTTTTTCTTCACCTCTGCTGCAATGATGCACAAATAAATCACTCTTCATCTGAAATGGCCAGCATTGACACTCTAGTGAGAAAAGGACAATGATTCCTTCACTGTGTGATGCAGAGATCGCTGCAACCCAGACTCAGATTCCAGGGAAAGAGAAGACGTAAGGTGACTGAGGATTAGCCCTAGATCAGACTCATTCTCCGGAGTGCTGTGATATGCATGTATGGGCAGCTCTAAAAACAGCTGGTATGAAGACAAGGAATTTTGGAAAACATCTTTAAGGGAAATTGTTTTAAATCTCTTCTTGTTTATGTCCCCACCTGCAGTGCCATCACTGGTCACCCTATCTGAGTGCCCACAGCACAGCTGGCCAGACGTGTGTCACCTCTTTTGCCTTTACCACACTTGTGGGGCCTGGAGGAGGTGCTTAGAAGGGTTTTATTCCAAATCAGTCTGGTACAATGTAGAAATGTACCAGACTAAACTGCCTATCTTAAACTGCCCAGGGCATGGAGAATGGATTGAGAGTAGCCCTGAAGAGGAGCACTTGGGGGTGCTGGTGGATGAGAAGTTCAGCATGAGCCAGCAATATGTGCTTGTAGACCACAAAGCCAACTGTATCCTGGGCTGCATAACCACAAGTGTGACCAGCAGGCTGAGAGAGGTGACTGTGCCCTTCTGCTCTCCTCTCATGAGACCTCAACTGGAGTACTTACTGTGTTCAATTCTGGAGTCCTCAGCACAGGAAGGACATGGATCTGTTAGAGTGAGCACGGAGGAGGGCCATGAAGATGATCAGAGGGCTGGAGCACCTCCCTTAGGAAGACAGGCTGAGCTGGACTTGTTTAGCCTACAGAAAAGAAAGATCCAGGGAGATATTATAGCAGCCTTCCAGTACTTAAAGGGGGCCTACGGGAAAGGTGGGGAGGGGCTCTTTATCAGAGAGTGTAATGATAGGATGAGAGGTAATGGTTTTAAACTGAAAGAGGGTAGATTTATATTAGATATCGGGAAGAAATATTTTACTGTGAGAATGGTGAGGCACTGAAACAGGTCGCTCAGAGAAGTCAAGGATGCCCCATCACTGGAGTAGTTCAAGCCCAGGTTGAATGAGGTTTTGAGCAGCCTGATCTAGTGGAAGGTGTCCCTGTCCATGGCAGTAGGGGGTGGAACTCTATGATCTTAAGGTCCCTTCCAACCCAAAAAAATTCTACAATTCTATGTGGACCCCTAACTGAGTCACCTCTGCTCAGCACCCTCCAGGGCCTCCACCAGCCACAGCAGGACTCATGAGATCTTGTTAATGGGTTGAGCTAAAGGCTTGAGTCAGACATGAGTGAAAAAGGCTGAAGCACTTCAGGAAGGCTGCTGAATATTACACAGGCATTATGGGTGTTTAGGAACAAGTTTACATTTTTCCAGGATGCCTGTCAAAAATTGTATGTCTGCAGCTGATGTTGCCCTGGGACAGAGGATCCAGCCCTGTTTTTCTGTGAATCTGTGTCATTCAGTGAGTCCCATGGTCAAGGGGAGGAAAGCTGGAGGAAGCTGCAGAGACCTCGAATTTCTAAGGAAGCTGTCACATCTTAGAAAAAAAAAGTTAGTGAAAAAAAGCTTGGAAGAAATGCAAAGAGTACCAAAAATTTAAAGTCTGAAACTTGCCTGAGGTGTCACTTCTGGAAGAATCAAGCTACTATGACAAGTAGTGTTTTGATGTGGGGTTTTCCTTACAGCTATGTGATGTTCATTTTCATTAGAAAATGGTGTTAAGTGAGAAGGGGAGTGTGTGAGTTTTATACAAGATTCAGTGCCTTTGTGAAAGAGCCTAGGGAGGGGCTTTGGCAAACCTTGTCCTGAGCTGTGCCTTCGCACATATTATGCCAAAAAGAGCCTATAAAATCACTGTTAAGTCTTTAGCCTTCACCTCAGTTATTTGCAAAGAAAGCTCTGGGAAGTAGAGCTGATCTGACTTGCTGTAGTTCAAATGAATCAGAGAGTTTAAAACAGTTCTCATCAGTTCAGTCTCCACTGCTCTTTCTGTCTGCATGTGGGACTATTTTTATGGCCAAGCCCTCATCTGGCCTCTTTAATAACCTTGGTACAAGAGCTCACATGAGTAAGCAGTCAAGTCTATAGAAGTTTATCTGTCACATCATCCAATGTCTCGTCTATCAGGCTGACTCTGAAAATTTGCTAAGGTTATTTTCATAACAGAGAATACAATTTAAAGAGTGACTGTTTAAAACACAAGTGGCTTGAGCCAAATATACAGTTTGGTGACTGTTAACAGAAATCACGTGGAGTTCTTTAACCTGATGTGAAGCAGACAGTGTGTTATCCAGAGTCCTACAGTGCCACCAGGTTAAGCATCAAGCAGTTACAGAGCCACCGCCATAGGGTCCTATGTGAGATTAATGCAGTCGAGGATTGTGATGTGCAACTCCATTGCTAATGGTGACTTCATTGCTAGAAGAGACCTATTCATGTACAGGAGAAACGGGGAAAGGGAAACAACCACTTACAGAGCACTAATGTGCAACAGTTGCAGGACATGTATGTTTTCACCCTGAGTATAATTTAGGATGCTCATACTTTTTATTACCTTGCACTCCGGGCCTGATTCAGAGACCTTTAAAACTTTCCATTGACTTCAGTGGAGTTTGCATCATGTCTTAAAGCTACTCAGCAGCCTGGAAGGGGGAAAAGATAAACTGACTTTTTCCACTGGAGAGATCCAGGAAAATAGTTAAGGCAGGCAGAAGTAGGATAAAGTGGGGTTTTGGTTTTCTTGGAGGTATTTTGTTGTTGTTGTTTGCTTGGGTTTTTCTTTCCCAGAACAGTTCATAATCTAATGCTTGGATTATTTTTAATGTTACATTCTTCTTCTTGCTGTGATTCCTAAGGAGAACAGCCCACAGGGCTTTTGGCTGCAGGGCCCAGAAGGCAGCTGAAATGGAGCAGCAAGAGCTCCTGCAGAGAAACGTGATCCATGACCCAGGTGGCAGATGGCACTCCCGAAGGGCTGGGGAAAGGAGGAGGCACTGGGTCAGGAGGAGGTTATAGAGCCACATTCGGATGTCGTCTACTCAAGGCTGTGCTGGACAGATGCTGCTGGGTGGGTGGCAGAAGGTGACTGGCAGCCAGTGCAGCAGCACCAGATAATGGGGTGATCCCTAATTCCATAGGTTCAACAGCTGGGTTTACAAACCCACTGCAGTCCTTGTCACTATCCCAGGGGCTCATGAGCAAGCTCCAGGAAAGACAGAGGTTTAATTTGGGCTAGTGTGAGCCATGCTTTTGTTTAGTCTGGGCCTGATCCAAAGTCAGTCTTAATGTTCTGGTTTTTGTTCTGGCTGAACTAAGCTTTGCTTTTCTGTTTTTGAGACAGAGCAGAGAACAGGCTCCTGGTGTGAAAGTCCTATCAACCAGGCTGCTGATGTGAAACAGAAGTCTCACATTTTTTTCCTTTCACATCCTTTTGGTTTAGAGGCCCATAGACACATTTAGCAGGAACACAAACCCTAAAAATAACATCTTCAGAATAGTCAGAAAATCAGGATTCTTACTTTTTAATGATTACCATAGAAAGCTTTACTTTATGAACTGATGTTGTAAAATCGTTCAGCTATATAAACAAAAAACAGTTTTCACACCTTGTTACTTTTAGGATTAAGTGCTTCTTAATGGCTTTTCTACTAATTAGCTACCATAACTTCCAGCCTCTTGGTAGAAACTCTTTTTAATGTATGTCGATAAAACCACCAAGCATTATGATCTTTTGTTCAAAGTATGTCAACAAGAGAAAATGAAGCATAACAGCCTTGCTCTCTCCCTACTAGTGGCCACCTCCAGCTGTGTTCCTCTGAGCATCAGATCTGCTGCATCACCCATGAGTTTCCAGGAGGGGCTGGGGTCAGGAATACCCTTTAGTAGGGCTGAAGTGGTCAGAATGATGAAGCAGAAGGCTATCACCACAGTCCTGTCACAGATTTCTCTGCTAGTAAGGCAAAGTGCAAAACACAGAGGAAAACATGAGGCATAGCCCTGCAACCAGGATACAGGAAGCCGATAAACCCAGTGGCTGTTTCAGAGGCAGAGAACATTGTGTGGTTGCTGTAATTCTCCTCTTCCTCACAGGACAGCTCCTCAGACTGGGTAATGTATCAATAAACATAACGTCAGTAAAGAGAAAAGCCACCTAAGTATAAATAAAAGGGTCCAAAGCCTCCTTAGCTGTGATTAGTCTCTAAGCATCTCAGTGGTCTAGATGCTGGCAACAGTAAGTCCATATTTTGTGCTCTCCCTCTTACCAATGGCTTTGTTGAAGCACTACTAAGTGCTGGCAGGGTTAATATCAATAGTGGATATTAAGGGAATAGATACGATCGTACTAGGGGGTAACAAATGATCCAGAACACTCCCTTGGATGCCTATTTTAAAATAAATATTTAGATCTCAGTTCTTCAGCAGTCCACAACAGGACCCACCTAATGTCATAATTTCATGATTTGTCAGCTTGAATTGCAGTGAACATCGGCCTTTCTAGCCTTACACTGCAAGCTGTCTCGTTATTTCTAGCTAACACAATTATCTGTGCTCATATTTTCCACACAGTTTCAATACTACACTAGATTTCAAACTGATAGTTCATTTAAATTATGGCAGCTGGAGTTATTGCTGTTCCAGGAGTATCTGAGGCAGAGATGCTGAGGATAAATGTGACACTTATGCTTTCAGGGAAGGGAATAGATTCTGTTCTGTGTGAAGCTTAATCTTTCAGAGGATTAAATTTCATTAGCATCTGAATCCTCTAGAAATCATACTCCTTTCACACATTTAAAGTTGGACTGTCCAAGATGAAAGCCATCAAGCTCATTTGTGGAAAGTTAGGCATTTAAGGACCGCTGGGGATCCAGCTATTCCTCTGTGCTAAAGAACCATTTTTAAGTGGTTTAGACAGCCTCCATGCAGTCAGGCTCCAAAACAGCATGGCTCCTTGTGGGAAACTCTGTGTGGTCTCTACTTTCACTGGTCACCCAAAGAGAAATGTTAGGTTTCTATGTGTTATGTGACTAAAGGTCAACCACAGAAAGCAGTAAAACCAGCAAGGATCAGTGACAGATAGAAGCAACATAGTGACCTGATCTGTGAAAACAGGGCCCACTGAATCAGCAAGTCCCTACAGCCATCAAAGGAAAAGGATTAGACAACTACTGGTGTGAAACGCCCCGTGATGGGATAGCCAGCTAGGTCAGACAGCTGTGCTTGAGAAAGGGAGATACTGCCTAACAAGGTGCAGGACTTAGCATTGTATGCACAGGAAGAAGAATCTAAGGAGTGTATGAATTTCTTCTATGAAAGGTTTTCAGGGGACTGTAGAAATGTGTGGATCTTGGTAATGGATGCTTATGGGAAGGACTAGGAATGGAAAAATGGAGGCATCAAAGTGAATTGAGGGGCTAGCAAACATGAGGAAATATAGGGAAAAAGGAGAAAAACTGTGCCCAGTTGAAGGTGCACTTTCTTGACTGAGTCCTTTGCTTCATCACTACCATCTGCCCCGTGTTCTCACTAACTCCTAATTTTAACTGGCTTCTGTGAGGTCTCGCTTTCTGTCCTGGGTCATTTTCTCTGAGTGCTACCAAGCTTCAGACCAGTCTAGTAGAATTAAAGAGCACCAGTACCTAGAGGGGGACTGCAAACCTCTAGGACTCAGAGGTCCAAGCACCACCAGCTGGAGGAGACCAGGAGCCACATGCCAACTAGAGGACAGGGTGTCTATGGCCAGCTGCTGGAGTGACCCATACATTTTATGTGTATCCCAGCAACGGACGTCAATCCTGACCCCTCAAAGAGGATGAAGAGGATTTGGCTGTCAGTTTGTGTGATTGGGCTGTTCATGGTTGTGTGAGTGCCGGCTGTGCTGATAAAGGCGCCAATTCCTCTTCACGCTGCTTCATGTGACTGTGTGTGTGTATATGTGCATTTGCCTATCAGGAATTCATACTTGGCCTTGCTACAGGTTGGACCCATGAATATGGAGCTGCAGCAGTCTCATGTCCTGAAGCTCACCAGATAGTGCCACCCCTAACACCATGAACTTGCTGGATACTCCCTGTTGATGCACTTTCCTAGCTTTCCAGAGACAGACTCTGTCCCTAGACATCCTTTCCAAATCTCATTACCGACTTCAAGAATGACCCATGTAACTTAGGGAGAAACATCTGGCTACCTCTGGCTTTGCATATTTTCTAGGAGAAGAGTCCAACACCCCTGGCTGCTGAGTTGTCGCATCTTTGGGAATGGAATGACAGTGGTTTGCCAGTTATCCTTAAATTACTTCTACCACCAGACAGGCTTGAAGATAAAATAAGGAATGAATTTATCCAGGAATCTAAAGATCAGCAGTACTATCTCCTTATTTAGAGGCAGCTGTGCAGAAATAAAAGAAAACTTACAGCTGCAGACTGATTATTCTGTCTCTGATCTCTGTTTTATCCAGCTAAAAAGCTCTCAGCATGCTTACATACCTTTCAGTTGTAAACTTGTCTTTAAGCAAGATCTGTTGCAGAGCATGTATTTCTTTGGAGGGGTCTTGAGTCAGGGATATGTATGTCCTTGCACATCTCTTTTCTCCTCTGAGAAGAGTGGATTCTCCTCTGGATGGGTGGGATCTCCTCCCATCCAGCAGGGAAAAAATATATCACCACCCTGGTGCTTACCTTAATGCACGCTGATTATGAACGACAGCTTCTCTTCAAAAGCAGAGTAGGATTCAAGCCTCCTTGCATTAATTCTTTATACACTCAAAACACCAGCTCATATATATGCATAAGTTGACAACCATAGTAGATATAAACATACAACTAGTGATAATGAAGGGAGTTAATTAGATCTTGGTTACATTGAGACAAGAATTAATAGTAAGCAAATTATTTCAGGATGACACGCCCAGCATGAACAACACCTCTGTAATCGCCCATGAGGGCATTTTCTTCCTTTGAAGGTATGGATCTACTAGACAAGAGATTTTTGGAAAACATTAAAACCAAGATTTATTTATCATACTCCATATTCTATTAATACAGTTTTAGTTTCCATCTGTTCACCCGAATCCCGGATCCATGTTAGCCAACACTTTGCATCTAGCAGTCCCTGTGTTTAGATCTCATATGTGACACTGATGGGAGGTGTATGAAAGGTTTTACTTCTTTTGTAAGGACTGCAGACAAACCTGCCACTGATACATCACCGTCAGGAGAAATGATTTTGGGCTGTTTGGCATTAACCTGATCTTACCCCTGTGAAGAATGACTTTAACCTACAGTTTATTTTGCTTTGCGCAAGCACTGCTGGCTTGCTGGTGTCATGCAGGAGGGTTGTTCTTGGAAAGATTCTGGCATTCAAATCTACCAAGCTACCAAGAAAAAGCCAAGCAATTTGCGCTGCTAGCATGATACCACATTTGAAAAGGAGCAGAAATGCTCCATTACTCACAGTTACATTGAGAGATTATGGAAATCATTTTTTTATCATAGCAGCAATATGTCACACATTTGAAAGGCTTCTCTATTCAGTCCTTTAATGCAGCTGTGCCAGAAAGGGGACTTTGGGAGCTGTGCTTCTGACATCACCTGAGCCTGCCCTACCACACCTTCCTCCTCCCCCAAGCCATGGTGTAATGGCAGAAGTGTAACCCTCTTTTGTAGACAGTGAAGTGACTTTACATAACATTTGGTGGCAAATGGCTATGACTCCAGAGGAGATGCTCCTGGGCTTGCAGCCCTGGAGTGAAGCTGCAGAGTCTAGGGAGTGAGGGGTTTCTCCTGCCAGGGCTGGGTCAGTGGGAGGTCCCATGGGAAAAGTCCATCACAGAGCTTAGCTTTGGGTCCTTAAACACTTCAGATCAGGCTGGGACACCGTAAACCAGGAGAATGAAAACAGCAGCTGAGCTGATTAAGTGCCCAGACGAGGTCGTATCAATGCTCTTCCATGGCTCTGCACAAACCACCCCAGAAACACCCTGCAGCTTCGCAGAAGAGCAGGCGCTCTCTGGGCTGCTTTGGTACCAAGCTGTAGAGTAAATGGAGGTTCACATCTCTTCTGCAACACTCAGATTTTCCTTTTTTTTTTTAGGATATAATACTTCCCAATATTATTAGATTCTGTTAATTAAATTATTGTGCTTTAATGCAATTAAATATATTTTTTCTAATATTTTGATCTCCAGAAGATAAAGTTTTCTTCAGAGCCCTTCCTGTAGACAAGGATAGGTCAGGACCAAAGCCAGATCAGAGCGAGAGAGTGAGCCCACAGGTCTGGGATGTGGTGTCATTTTAGGATTTGTTGTGATGATGCCTAGAGTTGAATGCCCTAAAAACATTCCAGTGTGCAAAGCAGAGATAACAAGTTCTCTTTCAGCTTGTTCATCTCCCTTTGTTCTAGACTTTTCAATGCCAAGAGGCCTTTCTTTATATACTCCTTTAGTTTTGGCAGCTATCAAACCTCTTCAGACCCAAGCTGAATTGCAAACCATGAGCGATGCCCATGACAACTTAGAAAAACTCTTTCTTCTTGATAAGCTCTTGCAAAGGAGCACATTTTCTCCTAAAAGATGGAAGGAAATGCTGCTGTCTGCTGAGCAGGAGCCAAGTTTAGTGCAATCACAGATCAAACGGAGGTGTGAACCTCTCAACTCCATCTTGGCAAGATACCCTCCAGAATATCTAATGCTTGTGCCCAAAAAACTAAATGGCAGATTTGTTTACTGAAGTGTTTTCCAGGAGATGCTTGGGATATGCTCAGCAGCTGCCCTTATCACTGGTGCTGGACATACCTTCTTCCATGTCTGGGTGATTTATCGATTTGAACTGCTTTCTGCAGGACTCCTGCTTGCGAGACAGAGGCATGCTCCAGCATGGCAGAGGAGCTGTAAAACAACAGCTGCAACAGACGGATTCAGCTCTCATCTTGATTTGGCACGCCCTGCCCAAACAGTGCCAGACACACACGTTTGATGGATGAGGAATACCATGAGAATATTTGTCAACTGCATATGAAGAGGGACAACGTGCCACAGGAAGATAAAGTTAAATGGGGAGATGTGGGGAATGAGGTGAAGAGGTAGAACTGCAGGTTTGTTGAGGAAACACCTGTTAATCCTTGAGGGGAAAGAAGTGGTGGCAATGATGTTAAAGACATGGAGACTGAGAGGATTAGCTTGCAGGTTTCATGGCTTGAGTGGAGAGAGGAGGCTGGCAGATCACACTGCTGACACCACAGGTGCCTGAGGCAGAAAGGAAGTACAGGAGAGATGTGGCATGCCAACAGTAACAGCTGAGAGGAGAATAGATGGTGGAACACAGAAAAAAACCACAAAGAAAATTAAGAAAATTATGGTTATGCTAAGATGGTCTAGTATTACATTGAATAATGGCATTATGAAGCATACAGGTGGCAACTGGAAGATCAGCAAATTCATAGTCAGGATACGTGCAAAACAGAATGCAGATTTTTCATTATAAAGACTCTTATCTCACTATCATCCCTTTCTATTGTATGTAAGTGTATCTTTTTAAAGCTCAAAAAAGGTGCTGCAGCTTTTTCCCTACAATCTGAAAATTGGAGAGCTCTTTGTGTATTTCATAGATCAGCATGTAACTGACAATTTATCTAGTCTCAGCTGACGAGAAACACGTAGCAAAAGCATCACTTCCTTGTTCAGCACGCTTAGGGTTTGGTTTCTGTGTTTCAACAACTTAATGCCTAAACATGTCTGTCAAGACATCTAAATTAATGCTCAGCCATAGAACTGTTTCATTGTCTTTGAATAATTTTCAAGAAATCTGAGCAGCTCCGATGATGGTAGAAGCAGCTCTGTTGTTTAACTGAGATACTGTAAAGAGCTGTCCTCCTGGTAAATTACATGTTCCGTACCAGACTCGGCCATACAATTAATGTACCAGTTTTACTATATGTAGCTTTTTTTCAGTCACCAGCAAAATCACCGTTTTCTCTTACAAAGGCATTACTGAAACAGGTAAAGTGTTAATACTGGAGACTTCTTATGTTATAGATGAGAAAAGAGGAAAATTAGTGACTCAAGGAAGAGAGAAAACAAGCACTGGAGGATCATCATAGTCATGCACAGGATCTGGGTGAGGGGAAACAGTGGGTATCAGGTTTGATATTAATTTTGGCACCTGCATCCAGGCTAATCTAGGCTCTCCAGTGAAATGTTTTGCATTGTGCTAAAAGGTCTAAACGGTACATGGTAGCCCTAGGCTGCACTTTTATCAGCAACACAACAAACTGCTCACAAAGATTGAGTTACCAGTTATGCAGTCTCCAGGGGAAGGATATACACCGTAACGCCAACAGCTGCTCTTTATAACTTTTTAATATTGCTGGACTAGTTTAAAATTGCATGCAACTGCCTTCAGCAGGCTAACCTGAGCCACCAAGCTCACACCAGGGCAATGTCTAAGGAGGGGACCACTACAATATTCCACAGTGTGCAGAGACATTACAAAGCTTGAATATTTTGTGGAAGATTTCAGATCTATTACCACTGCCTAGTTGTTATCCTAGTTTCTATTTCTGCACCATTTAGGGAAGTGCCTTTAAAGGTAGTACACTGGTTTTACAACTGAAGCCCTACTTAAAATGTCCTAAAAACAGCCTATTGGTTGAGATGTAGTACATGCAGACAGGATGATTTTGGGATGCCAGAGCACCTTTATTTGGGGCTATATGCCCCTAACCCGGCATGAACCATGAGGCAGAAGATGTAGGGAAAGTGCTGTCACAGCATATCTTGGGGCTCTTTGCTTGGACCCATTCTAATGGCTGTGGAGATCTGCAAAATTCTTAGTCCTCTAAGGGCTGGGAGGTTTTTTTATGATCTCAGTGTATTTTTCAGATCTTGTTCTCAGCAATGATCTCTCTAGTAGATTCCCCCATAAGTGAGAAACCTGAGCCTGAGGGAGCTTAATTTGATTTTTTTTCTAAGTGCTTGGCACTTGCAACACCTCTGTCCTTCAGTGAGACTTGCATGCGCTTGCCAGGTTTGATAATGTGGATGTGAGTGCCATGCCCAAGGTCACACAATGAATTAATGCCAGAGCTGGAATTATTATTACTTATTATGGGCAGGCTGGTGATTAAACCTATGCTTAAGGCAATCTTTAACTTCTTTTACAAAAGTCTGCTTTTACACGCCAAAATAAAACTGCTTAGTCTGTAATTCCTTATCCATCCAAGCACTCTTGTACCTGGGAGCAGGCAAAGCAGACTGGGCTCTTGCTTGCTAATTTTGCTGGTGGCGATTCCTGACTTTCGTTGCTGGGTTCACAACACGGGACGTCTCTCAGGTAACAGTTATCATCTCATGAGAAATTAGCTCTCTCCTAAAAGGAGTCTTGAAAGTTTCTTCTGCTCATGTAATCATTTTCACTGGTGGGATTAGTAAGGATATTAATTCAAACAGGCAACTGAGTGTGCAAATGGGGCACTGAAGTTCAGCACTGCTGGATTGCTTCTCCCATTGGCTTTGAACTCAGCCAGTCACTTGGATCCATTTGTCACCTAACGCTTATGGTTAAGTGAAACCTGTTTAGCTTTATCAGAGCTTAGTTAGGTGGATTATGAGAATAGATTTTGGTTTGGACAGAAGAAGTTTTAGTATGATCCAAAACCAGCAGCTACAGTGAAGTGAATGAGTGTTTCAGCCAAAATGGGAAAGGGCAGAGACAGGGCCATAAAACAGCTGCTAAGAGCAGTGGCCTTCTGTGAGCTGTAATATTTGACAGGCAGAAAAATGGAAGAGTGAAGAAGAATTTATTCCTACTTTTCCAATCTTCTTTGTACCCTGAAAATATATCCAGAGCTTCCTCTGGCTAAAGAGACACCACTCAGTCTTCTCTTCACTCAGAGCATCTGTCAGTGTGGTGTCACTAGATTTGCAGAGTAAACCCTGTGATATGGGACCATTAAGTAGGGGTAGAAACGCAGCAGGGCAGACCAGGCACAGATTCATCTCCCTCAGTGTGAGCAGGGCAGGGAGAAGGAGAGAAAGAGGAAGCTACCTAGGTTTTCCACCTAAAGTTTGATTTTAGAGGTTTTGGAAACTTGGGTGTCTGAATTTTCAAACTAAGGTTCATCTGCATCATTTAACCAAATGTGTTCTTTTTTGTGCTAAAAGGAGATCTGCTGCCTGTGCTCTGAGCCTCTGCCAGTCCCCAGGCTTGGGGAGTGCAAGCTGCAGAGCTTGGGCATGGAAGAGACTAAACACTCTGAGCACTTGGGTTTAGAAACAGCTGGAGAAATTAGTGGAAAACAAAAACAAACAAACAAAAAAAACCCCAAAACAAAAAAAAACAAAACAGAAACAAAAACACACCATCAAGATAGAGTTTGCTTCTGTCTCAGAGTCCTCAGAGTTACACCTGTGGGAATTCTGGAAATTGTTCTGGAGAATATATATCCCCAAGCATGCAATACTGGCCATCACAGGAAGTAAGAAAATGGACTAGGCTAACCTACACCTGGCCTAAGACAGACATTTCTGTGGCACACTACACATAGCAAGGCAATCTCAGCTAAGCAAGGCACATTGCACACAGCTTCAATCACCAGAAATCAGCTGTCTGGTGTGAGTCATCTCCTCTCCCCTTGCAGTAAGCAGCAAGAGATGGGTACCTTCACTCACCAAAGAAAGTATGCAGATAACCAGCTTATACCGGGTGCCAGCTTTTGATGGCAAAAAGTAGGTGAGGTGAAGTGCTGATGACAGTGCCCATAGAAAAGAGAAAGGTCACGGGTCTCCAAACATTTCAACCTGCCCTCAGACTGTGCATAGCTTTGCAGTGATTACATCTTCTTAAAACAGAGGGTAGGAGACAAAGCCAGGCAGAGATGAGGCCCTTGGAAATCACACGGTTGCTGCTTCATGTGAAGGCATCTCCACCTGACCTGTGCTCTGGAACCTGAACACCACAGCAGCAGCAAAGACAGCTGGAGCTGGAGTCCTCTAGGTGCTTCTCTGTCCCTAGGGGACTAGAGGTCACCGGCATCCTTGAGACCACTGCTGCCAGAGCCCAAACATTCCCTGCTACAAGAATTTTTGCAGGTATGGGAAGGCCTAAAGATGTGCCATGCTGCTGACACCCCATGTTCTTCCTGGCAAAAGGCTGTGTCTCTCTAGGTTTGTACGGGGCTCTTCCTCCAGGCGAAACTGGTTTGGAAGTTTTATGTGCAAATATCTTACTTGGAATGTACAGGTATGACCTGTGTCTACAAAGGGCAAGATGAAGCAGGCAGGCTGATGGCTTGCTAGCACAGCCAAATCCCCAGTTCTAACGGCAAATGCTAATCCCATCTTCCTCACCATTAGGGTCTGAGTGTGAAGTGTTTGCAAAATATTGACTACCAACAAAATCTCCACAGGCTCCGTCTTCACTTCTGGCTCTGCTGCTAAGTCTCTGGCAGTCACTATCATGTGTACAGAACCTACCTCTAAATCCCCTAAATTAGATTAAAGGCTCAACAACATCATAACAGAGTTTTAATCCCTGTGCTACCTACCATGAACATAAATGTCAGGACAGCAAGGTCAGATTCTTACAAATACCTGTCAGTGAAGCTCTTCCTTCAGAAAAGGCAGTACTGGTGTAAGCTGTTGAGATTTTGGTTATTAAAGCTACCCTAATGATTTACATTCTTCTCAGATGTCCACACTCTGGCATCTTCTGTGACTTTCAGAGAATGATGGAGCAAATTCTGATTGTGAGGCATCGGTGGTAAAACTTCTAAATCCAGTGCAATGAATGGGTAACGGGAACTTGTTATGTTTGCCACAGGGGGTTGCACTTTAAAGCCTGCAGCATTTCCTTTGCATTTCAAAAGCCCGGCTGGACTCTATGATCATAAAGGTCTTTTCCAGCCTAAATGCTTCTATGATTCTAAAGCAGGTCATCTAGTGCATGCACCTCCTATTGCCTTGTAGCAGAAAATTGGCTGAAAATCTTGCTTTGCTTCTTTCCCATGCCTTACGCATGGGAGCAGCAGGGCTGGCTCCAGTGCTACCGACCTGTAGAAATGGCAAAGAGGGCTACCATGTCACTGATGTTTTGGGCCACAGAGCCTCAGCCCCTAATCCTCTATTTAAAGAGCTATATTCCAAAGCCACTATAAAGCTGAGAAGCTTGAAGTTGTCTCTGCCCCCACCCCAGACAACATCCGAAGGATGGTCTCCATTGTTAGCTTGCATCTGCATCTCAGAAGTGCTGGTGCCCTGAGCACAAGGGCATTTTCCTGCCTATCTCAAGGGAGTAGCTCAGTTGCTGCAGGAGGCACAGGATTGGGACCAGCAGCCTGACTTGTTGCCAATGCTTTAGCCTTCTGACAATATCATTTTTCAAGGAGTCATCCTTTATTTGATGAGTCTCATTAAAGAGTAAGGCAATAACCAATATGAAACTGGGACAGTTTAATTAGAGAGATGATTTGGGGCAACTAGCCTGACAGGGCATTCAGTTTTTCAAAGACAAAAGCAATAATAACGTTAAAAGATCTGTAACCCACATTCTCAAGTAGTTGAAGTGTGTTGGGGGGCCACATTTACCCCAAGCTGGTCTCCAGTTACTCCATGTTTACACCAGATCCAAGCGTTCTCTGTAATGAGGCTGACACCTCGGGATCAAACACATCGTTAATGCCCAGTAAAGCCTGGACTGGGACAGGACAAACATGTTTTATCTAAGTTGTTTCTACAACATCACCTTGACCTTTGAATCATGCAAACAAAAAAATTGGCTAACATGGAAAGGTTGAGCCTTTCCAGAGCTGTCCAAACATATGTCCTAACTAACACATTTTTGCTACTTATACAGCTTTTCATAACTGTTTATTGTTCTGGAAAATGTGACAGGGCTGTTTACACAGTAGCTAAAGGAACATGTGGCAAAAGGCCTCTAGCTTAAGGATGAACAATATTTTCATTAAGAACATTTGTCTCCCTAACCTAAGTCTCTGGGCCATAGTCTTTACCATGGTGCTTGGAAGCTGGGCATTTCTGCATGGACAAAACAAGATGAGTGAAAGGCATTTGTTCCAGGAGACTTGACTCAGACTTTCAAATTATGTTGCTTGGCAAGGGCCAAGGACATGCTGTTATGAGCTTTATTATGTTAGGATGAACCCTCCAGATGCCAGCTTCTCATTGGTTTGGAGTTAAAACCATAAAACCCGACTAGGCTCCGTGTCAAGCCATAAATCAGTTTGTCACCTCAGAAAACCTGGCACAAGTTTTGTGTTAGTATCCAGTCTCCACAGCTTGACCCACGCTTGCTATCCAAATAAATATCTTGTAGTAAAACTGAGAGGTGACACTATCTCCTAAAGACTATTACTTAACCATTACTCTGAAGAGAAGAGAGAGAAGAGGGAGATGGAGGATCTTCAGGATCATGGAAGTAATAAATCCAGCAAAGAAATTGAATCCCTCAGCAAATACTCCCATTTCAACCAGGAGGAAGAACAAAAGGCAATCTCAGTTTAAGAGCATAGTACTTCTGCAGAGAAGCACACTGCTGCTTATTGGAGGGACTAGTTTGCCTGTACTTGGAGTCTGCTTAGTGCTATTTCTTCAACTCCCTGCCTCAAAGAGAGGTTTTTCCTTTCCCCCCCCCTTAAAAAGACACCCTAAAATAGTTCAGATTTGGGTCAAGGGCCGTGTCTCTGCTGCAACTTTCTCTGTAGAAGAACATCGAAATGCAGAGCTGAGCCCAGCACTGGCAAGGAGATGGACAGGCTGTAACCCCACCTCTGCACTGAGCCGTGCTTGGGCAGGTTTTCCTCTGGAGCCAGCAAGATGCTGCCCATGGGATCTGCCAGAAGAGATTTTGTCCATCTCTAGTCTCTCATTCTTCACATGTAAGAGTGTCCTTTTCATCACACCTGAGTTGCAGCAGGTGAGAGTTGAGCAGAGAGCTCACTCCTGAGGCATGGCCCTGCTGCCCACATGGATTTATTTTGTGATCTCAGGCTAGTCTCTAAAGTTGGCTCTCTTTTATTGCTGTGAAATGGTAGCACTGGCACCTTCTCCCTCCGCACAAGGTTGTGCAGAGGTAAAATGTGGCAGAAAACAAAGCACAGACTGCCCTGCAACAAGGCTGCCTACCTGAGATGGACAGAGAGACAGATGAAGAGGAATTGGAGTTTGTTACATTCACAGAGCTGTTGGCATTTTCTAGGGTATTTCTGTCCATCCTGGAGCCCTAACAGATAATTTGATGGAGAAATTAGGGTCGCTCTGCCAAAACATTAAGCCCTGAAATATTGCCAGCTTCTTGGGGACCCTTACAGGACCTCCTCACAGCAGGTGAGTGTATTTTAAGATCAGGCATTCCCAAATGGAGCAGAGCAAAGAGCCAGGGCTGCTTAGGAGCGTGGCAGCCCTTTTCATCGGAGGCCTCGTGCCACTCTAGCTATGATGCCTTAAAAGGCTGGTAGCACAGAGGTGCTGCAGCCCTTATCTCCTGCAAATGGCTGGTGCTTTGGAGATATTATATTTATAGCCCATCCAAAGCACTAATGCCTAACTGTCTAATTGCTAAACACATTGTTTGGGCAATCCAATAAAGCAGTGATTCTGTCCCTGTCTCCTTTCATTCGCAGACTCACAAGCAGAGGCAGCACCAAGGTGCAGCAAGGTAAGACAGTGACTTATTTTGGTTTTCACTGTCCTTTGGGCCCTTTTCTCCTTTTCACCTTCCCTTTGCAACAGTTTTCAGGGCTCAGTGTAGACATCATGAAGGGAGCACTGCTTTCTTAGGGGACAAGTGGATTTTAAGACATTTGTTCCCTTCTTGCTGCCAGGGCACACAGACATTCTCTCTCTTTGTATTTCCAGTCTGATGTTGGGAACCAGGTGCTAACTAACAGCTGCTCTTTAGTTTCTGCGCTAATAATACGCTGTCATGTCTTTGTGTTCTCACGGAACACAACCGTGTCTAACTATAGACACTTTCCTGGTTTGAATGGCAAAATGGAATGACTTCAGGCAGAAAGATTTTGATTAGGGTTGGTTTTTTTTTTACCCTCTATCAGCATTTTCTTCCCCTCTATCAGCATTTTCTTCCTCCTGATGAATATTTGGAAAATGAATAGATAGTGGGGGGAAAAAAAAAAAGAAAAGAGGAGAGAAGGAATGGCCATGAAAGAAAGAAAGGCAAATTACAGGCAATGCTTGCTGATTTCACATTTAAACAATTACTTGTTATGGATTACAGCAGCTGTGGAGAAAGGGAAAAGAAAGCAAAGCACTGAAACATAACTTGAGTGTCAAAGCAGACATTTGTCAAAGTCAGCCTATAAAACAGCATTAGCAATAACAGCCAAATGCCAATTATCAGGCTATTGTTACATTAAATTACTTTTAACCTCATCTCATGAGAGCATTAATTTTCAAATGAAGATAGTAAAAGAAGATCTTTTTGGAAAAATAAGATTGTTTGTGCACGTGTGTACGTTTGTTTGGATGCACTTAGACATGCATTTTTAATGTAAACATTCTTATATTGAAAGGCTGTTTCATCCAAGGATCACAAAGTATGACATGAAGGTAAGAAATATTAATATCCTTTTAGCCCAAGAACTAAAGCTGTCACATTTGCCACTAGAGGTTGCTTACTATTCGATTATTTAGGAAATTAAATGAAAGAAGATTTTTTTTCAAAATGCTGAGCATTGCTCCACAATGTTTGACAGGCTCACAGGTCTCTGGCACCTCTGGGGAGCAGGACTCATTAGGCTTGACTCAAATCCAAGGCTTGTAGGAGTGGTCAGCTTACTTTGAAGTGTTTGGTATTGGGCTCGATCCCTAAGCAGGGGTTTCAAAACCAAAGAGCAGGTTCTCAGTCAGTCCAGATTTGCTGGAGATCCACTGACTTTAGCTGAGATGTGGTTGTTTACGTCAGGCACTGATCAAGCCAGTGGACATGGACAAGTTGAGTGTAATCCCCAGGCTGTCTCTCGTGCTCTGTAGTGGCAATGCATGTTGTACACGCAGCAATACACCAGCAGGACATGCAACTGTGGGGCCATGCCTGGGCTTTTACATGCCCCTGGCCTCTGAAACCATGTGGATACATCCAAAACATGTCCAAAGGTCAGGGTTTGCTCCTAAGCCACGCCCAGGTGGAAGAACCCTAGCCAGCTGCTGTACAACTGAATGGCATGGTTGAATGAGTCTTAGTGTCTGGGACCGACCCATGGGCCTGTTTGATTTATGAGCACAGACACAGCTTCTGAGGGTGCCCCAAATGTTCAGCCTCACCTGGAATGGGAACCCACTCTTGAGGTGGACGTCCTCAGTTAACATGCCTCATCCAGGTGAGCTCTCCAGGCTGAACATGGCAGGGGCCCGTGACTGTCGCTGTAGATAGTGTCAAGACAGCATGCTTAGGAACAAGCTTGCCTCACCTCTTATGTGAAGAACAGCACATAAGTTATACAGAAGAAGAAAGGAATGCAAAATACGAAATTGTCTGCACACATGCATATCTTATCTCAAGGCTTACTGTCTCTGCTCAGATGCCTTGGAAGGCTTAACCACAGGCAGTTCCTCTGCATGTCCCTCTCTTCTGCAGCAGTAATGATACTGCCACAAGATCATGGTCTGCTCTGTTCAAATCATCACAGTGGTCCAATCTCAAGCACTGATGAAATGAGTTTTGTAAGCTGGCTAGAGCTCAAAGGTAGCACATCTCACCAGAAAGCGCAGCACTGACTCTTAACGGGCCACCAGCAGAAGCTGGCAGCAGCGTTATCTGGACCTGCTGCTTTGCTTGGTTTATTTTTTTCCAAGATCTTGCTGTTAAGCTAAACTGATGTGCCTCTGCAGTATATTGTGCAATAAGAAATCACGTACAAACCTAGTATTTTTTTATAGAGTAGTCTCAGTTCTCCCGTACTAGAAATTTTTTCATGTCTTCTAATTCTTTGTCTATCGTCCCAGCCTCAGGATAGAACAATAAATACAACAAAACTGTTCTGGTCAGGCACTTAGTGTTAAAGTGTAATATCAGCACGGGTGTATTGACAGTATCCCCTCTTAAAAACAAGAAGCAGAAGCAACAGCAGCAGCATTCCAATCGTGTGCAGCAAAACATGAAGGGTTTTTTTTAAAAAAATAAGTTGGCCAGAGATCTTTAGCTTGAAAAAATGCAGGAACATACATACTAATGCAGTCACTTTTTTTATTGGATTTGAATTTAAAAGTGAAATAAAACAAAAAGACCCAAGGCCTGTTCCCAAAGTGAACCCATTCTAAAGGCAGTCTTTCCAACAATAATACTTTGTTCTTACCTAGCATTTGAAATATGATTAATGGATGAATAACTTTACTTTTTCCCTTCCAAACAGCAAGCCATCAGAACAAGGCAGACCTTTGATTGCAGCTGGCAAGAGGCTGGGAGGGGCCAGACTCATTCAAACACTTCTTTAATACCGAAAATGTAAAAGGGTGTTTTACAAGAAAGAAAACCAGAGAAGGAAGGGAATGTGAAGACTGACTTGGGGGTGAAATCCTGGCCCCGCTGAAATCAATGGGAGTTTTCTCATTTAGCAAAGCTCAGATCTCCTCCTGTTCCTTCTAATTTTAATAGTGCCAAACTTGTGTAGATTTGCACCAGCAAAGCATTTTTGCGTTTTGCCTTACCAGTTTTCCTTTTTTGTAGCTGTGTATTGTCTAACCAGAGCACAGGCACTCTAACACAGTTGTTTGCCAGTGAGATGAGTTATAACTAGCTGCAATATTTTATCTTTTGCTTTATATCACAGTGAGTACAGTTTCATGCTGATAAATCTCAGGCTGTTTCAACAATGTTCATCATCTAACTCTGATTAGCTTCGAGAAACCTAGGTCATATTACATAGAGACCTAGTTTTTCTGCAAGCAGTTGGAGCAATTCTGCCTGGTTTTGCTCAGCTCACTCTGACACAAACACAGAAGGTGCACTACCATACACATTTTAAAGGGATCCATCAACTTCATAAACCCCCAAATGTTTCTGCTGCAGGCTGATTTACTGGTTACCATTACACAAGTCACCAAGAAGTAGTGAAACTGAAAGAGCTGGAAGAAAAAATATATTTTCTCCCATTTCACCTTATATTTTCAGTAGCATTTTGTGTGAAGCCAGTTGTACAAGTTCTCTTTTATAATATTTTTTCCTGTTGTCTCTGTGAAACTTCCACATCACATTGAATGACAGGAAAACTCTCCTTAGAAAAAGGATAGTAAGTACACTTACAAACCCCATTGTCTTGGGAGTAGAATGAGCACAGACGGGGAGACGGAAATTGTTTCACATGCTTCATAAATGAATCCAGTGGGCTTTCGGATCAGCACATTCCCTGTCAAGCTTAACAGATTTTCACCTAAGTCTCCCTTGAAATTTGCATGCTTTCTGTTGCGGGGCAAAGAGATAACATTGACTGGTGCTCCTTTTTGGTAGTCTGCAGCTAGGGGAGAAGGGCCCAGCATGCCTCAAGATTACCATATGAAAACAATACCTACAATCCACCAATACCACCACACAGAAGACCATTATTTTGTTGTTTATCCCGTTTTTAAATGCTGAGCATTCTAATTTCATATGTGTGAAGTCCAGTGACTGCAACATGCCCCACAGCCTCTGGTGTTGGGGCAGAAGGCAGCAGGACACTCAGTTAGGACAGTGTTTATAATACAAAGACAGAGATGTGCCTACACACTGTAGCCAATAAAAGAGGGGAAGTTATCAGAATAAGCTCTACTTGTTGTAATTTTGTTCTTCTGGGTATAAATCTCAGTTCAGGAATTCACATGAGTACAGGTGTTATATATTTGTATGGCCCACATTTTATATCATTACCTCATCTCTCAACATCCTTTGGGGAGGGGGGGAAGAGTAATTTCGACCTTTTCCTAATTCAGAAATGAGAATGAAGGGCCAAATCTGAGGGCTGACTCAAGTGCTGAAACACAGGAGGACTAGCAGGCTCTGAGACCCAGCTCAGGGCTGCAGTGACCCAGGACTCCAAGATATAAGTCTTGGAGACTCTCCTCTCTCTTTATTTCATCCACCTTAAAAATTGTCTACCCAACATGCACTGTTGTATCCAGCTCTGCTCAGTTTAGCAAGGGGGAATACAATGGTTGAATTCAGGTGTGTGAATTCTGCCTGAACGTATCTGCCCAGCTTTAGCTACCCAAGGTCAGGTGTCTGCCTGAAGCAGACAGCTGGATCCCTCTAGATTCAATAAGGAAAGAAAAGCACAGCTATAAGGCAGTTCATTTCATCCTCAATATGTATCTAATGAACCCACCCTCACAAACTGCTCTCTTTCTCCACCCGCTATAGTGGGGTCATGGATGGTTTGTTTAGATCAGCTAACCTTTGGTCATTTAAAAAGAGGTGAGGTGAAAGCCACTATAGGTTATTCGCCCAAATTACACAAAAGCATTTTTTTGTATTGAGGAAGACTGTGTTACTACAAGTCCCTGACTTCTATCTGCTAATTTTCCCCTTCTTTTCACTTTTGTAAACCAGAGTGCTTTAGTAATGTAGACTCTCTGCAATGAGAACTGGCTGGTACTTAGTTCTCACCTTACTATTTGGCCATTTTTACTTCTTGCATTAGTTTTCCTGCAAACTGATGTGTTCCAGAGCATTCTCTTGAGATTCAAGAGGTGAATGAAGTCTATCTTGATGCTGTAGGAACTCTTGAAAGTCTGTTTCCATGTGCAAAGGGGGACCCAGAATGAGAAGGATCTTGTTGGATGGATGTGAAATGCTCCTGTTGGAAACAAGAACTTATGCAGGAAGTCAAAATATTTTGTTTGGAATGTTTCCTCTCTTGATGGGGCTGTAACGGAGAACAACAGTCTGCAGAAATCACTTTTCCTCTCAAAACAAAAGCTAGTGAAAGATTTTATTCGGGAATGAAGGATTATGAAAGAGTGTAGAAAATTAAGAGGAAGGGCTGAAAAATGATGGTTCTCTTGAGCATCCATTGTCATCTGCAGGGAGAAAATGATTCAAAGATATTTGAATATTTGTAATGGCAATGGTCTTTTCAGCCAACATTACCTGAATAAGTTTCAATGCAATGTATCTTTTTGTGCAAAGTTGAATGTTTCTGAAAAACTGAAGATTGCAACAGAAACATTAACTGTCTTTTGTAGAAATCTTGAATGGAAAAAAGAGGTTTTGCATGAGATTGGTACTTTCGTGATCTGATGCTAAGAATTAGACTTGCATTCCTGATTATTTTTACTAAACTGTTCTGAAAAAGAGCAGACTGGCTGTGGTAACAATGACAATCAGCCAGCTAGAACATTGGTATCTTTCATTTTAGACTGAGCATTTAAAATAAGAAAAAACCCAGAACTTTCACAATGGAAGGTGGTTATGGAAGTTAGTTAGTTATGCAATCAGCGGGAAAATATTCAGTCTTTATAAATGACCTATTATAAGCAACTGGAACCTCTTTTTAGGACTGAAACCAAGGTCATTTGTTTCTAAACTGTTTCACCCTCCATCTTGTAAAATTCAGTAAGAATTTTACTCTGAAGCCACCAAGATTGGCTACAGAAGCATTTCTGAGCTTCATGGTAATAATATTCACATTTATTTGTTGTCTGCAACATTGAATAAAGTCACGGTGTTATTTGTAGTGTCATCTTACTAAAGTCTTACAGTTCAATAACTTGCGGATTCATAACCTAAGGAGGATCTAGATTTATTAGTGCAATTATTGTCTTAGGATGCAATTATTTGTTGCTGTGTATTACTGGCAGCTAAGCAGAGGATATAATAATATGGATTGATTACATGAACATAGTTTATGATATGCACAGTCTAAAGTTCTTTAAGAAGTTCTTTATGCAGGCAGAAATGAGGAAGACAGTGGCTACAGATGTTGGCACCCCAGCAAACACTTGAAAAACAACTAGTAAAATTATCTGTTTCAAGAATCTTGCATCCATAGTCCAGCAGCTCTGAAGACCAAGGGACCGCAGAAATATAAGGGACAAAGGATTCATGAAAGAGGGGCTAGAGCTATCTAAAAAGGCTTCTCCTGACCCAGAGGAACAAATGGTGCATGAGATAGAAGAACAGACTACACCAACCAAACCACTGAAATCTTAAGGTTTCTGAGGTCATTCTTGTGGAAAACAGGTAGATCTGATTTACTGCCATGTTTCTGTGTTGTCTAGTTTTGCCTCAGTTAGAAACATTTTGCTTTATAACAAAACATTGGCCCTGAGGCCAAGTAGCGTTGGTGCAGCTGATGTCCATACAGTTATTACTGTCTTACCAGGCTAAATGAGATTGACACATGCACCCTTCTGTTAGGAGCAGTCCTTTGAGTAGGCCAGCTCTTTTGCCATGACAGAGACCCCTTGGGAGTGTGATGGGGACTTTGGGCTCAACTAGGCCAGGAGTCACACGTGTAGCTGAACAGTAGGGACCATGTTCTGCTCTGTTCGGGCCAACACAAGCTACTGATACAGACGCAGGCAGGGAAGGAAGAAGGGCCGGAGGAATGGGCAACACAGTCACCCTGAGAAGGTCTTGTCATTAGCACAAGGAGGATGCAAGGAGCTTGCAGTATGAAAGGGCAGTTTGTCCATCCTTTTCTTCTCAGCAGCCTTCGCTTTGCTACCAGATGCAAAATGCACACACAGGGGTGGCATGGCCAGGCTGCTCTCTCCCACCACCGTGGGCAGGAGTACTCAACTTGCTTGCTGGGGATCATTTGGATCCATACATGATCTTCCCTTTGTCCTAGCCATTTCTCCCTCTGTTATCATTGCTTCATGCTGGAGCCTGATGCACCTCCTGGTTGACTGGTTTTGGTATTGGCTTCCTCATTCATTGAATGAGAGCAGCTAAGATGACCTCTGCCCCCTCCTGCAAGTGAAGTTTCTGCTGTATGCCAGTGCTCTGTCTGCTGCCAGACAAGTAAGACCCTTCCCCACATTTTATTCTGGACATCCAAGCATCAGTTCCTTGCAAACAAGGAGTCTGGATTACTGCAAATCTTTCTGCGCAGGAGGAAGAGTCAACATCACTGTGGACTGACTCTTTGGGGAGCAGCCAGCCATGTGGGCAGTGCTCAGTTGTGTGGTGCATTTGTATTGTAGCAACCCAGCAGGGAATCACTAGACTTTATGGTTCTCCATTAGGATAAATGAAAGGACTAGCACTGCTTGATAATGTGATTCCTGACTGCTCTCTAATGGTTAAAAAAATTACTTATCTTCCAGCATGAGACACATTATCTTCAAGACGAGCCATTGTTACAGGTCTTTATTTCATTTTACTCGCAACATCTGAATTTCATTCACATTAAGAGAGCAATTCCACTAGGATCGCCCTGTGAATATAAACTTAGCAGGGACAAACACAATCCATACGTCTATCAGGCTGACAGTGGACGGTGTATTTTTTCAGCTCTGTGTGAAGTGTTAAACATGAAATGCACATCAGCAACTAAAAGATTGCTTTAATCCAATTATTTAAAGGGCCTGAGCACTTAAAGAGTTCAAAGTAAGCACACACCTAAGAGGATCAATGGCAAGGACCCCACTTCAAAGCACACAATCTAAGCTCATATTTTCAATCATAATGTATGTCTGAGCCTACGTCTCAGACCCTCTCAGCTTACATGTAGTATATACAAACAGTGGTTGAGTAGAAAAATAACTGTTGGCCTGCAGAAGGATGTTTCGACAAAACAGGAGGTCCCCAACCATATCCAGATCAGAGAGGGCAACTGCTTCTATGTACATCAGAATATTAGGAATCTGAAGTAATCTGGGAAGCGATTAGCAGTCATATGCTGCTTTTGAATTCAGGGCAAGCTGAATGGTTTAGAGAACTATAGGTCCACTGCACAACCAGGATACAAAAGGAATTCTCAGGGAAGAGGTGGCTGTAACAGAAAAAATTAAATTATATTTTTTGCTCCTCTGTTCACTGTGAGGAACTTGGAGAGCTTCCTACAGGAGAACATTTCCTTATGGGGATCATCAGAGGATCTATTTCAAGCTGAAGTGTCTGTAGAAGAGGTATGGGAGAAATAAACAAAATGAACAGGAAGAAAATGTTAGAACCAGATGGTGTTCACCCAAGAGATCTAAAGGGACTCGAGGATGAATTAGCTGAAATAATAATAACTCATGGCCTCTTATTTAAAACAGGCTTAGAACTGGGGACCTGAAAGTAGCTAATGTGGTGCCAGCCTTTTTTAATTGTTTGAAGAGAAACTGGGGGATTAGAGCCTGGTAAGTTTGGCAAATGTAGTAGAATAGAGAAGATAGATAAACGTGATACATTGGGAGAAATTCAATACAGTTTTGTAAAGGGCAACCATGCTCTACAAATCTGTCAGGCTCATGTAAGATGATAAGAAGCATGCAGCTACAGGAGATCTTTGGTTGGCAGCATCTGCTTACTTGTACTTTTCTATGTATTCAACAAGGGCCCTCATCAAACACTCTTAAAAAAAAGTAAGCAGACAGAGGATAAAAGGGAAGATCTTCGCATGCATTGCACAAAATCAGTTGACAGATAAACAGGCAGATATTGCAGTAAAGGCAGATTAATAGAAGATTAATAGCAGTTTTCTCCTAAGACTGAGAAACAGAAGGATGAGCAGCATCTTAAACTGGATGTAGATAACCATAAAGCAGTGCACATGCAGAAAACTGTAGTTTTACCTATAAAGTAATGGTCTGAGCTGACCACCTGAGTATGCAATTTGGAGGCTATATAGATTTACAAAAATACTACTTAGTACTCAAATCAGCCAAAGAGCAACTTGAATGTTAAAGAACTGGTCACTTCATTTGAAAAGTAAATTGTCATACTGGAAAAAAATTGAGAAGGATGATAAAACAGAGAGAGAGTAGTTTTCACCCAGAGACACTAGGTAGGTTGGGGCTCAAGGCTAGGAGAAAGGTGGCTGAGATATAAAGGCTGACAAAACCATGAGCAGCCTGTAGTGTGTGAATGAAGAACAGTTGCTCATTATGTCTCTGACTGTAAGACCTAGGAGGCATCAGATAAAGCTAGTGGGTGATATGTTCAAAACAAACACAAGGAGAGGGTTCTTCAACAATGTCAAACAGAACTATGTGCTAGAGGAGACTGTACATTTCCTTCCATGGAATAAGGAGGGACCTGTGCAAGTTCATGGGAGAGATATTAAATAAGGATACTGCCTCTAGGTTGAGACATTCATGAACCAAAAGTTGTTGGAGGCTGGGAGATTATTAAGAGGAGATATAATTACAGGTTATTCTCACTTTCTTCCCAAGTAATTTCTTAGACTCCAAGAACAGGCTGACGAGTCATAGGAACCTTTCTGCCCAATGATTTCCATATTACAAAGGCGTGGTCTGAGTTCCTACAAATTACAGGTTCCGCCTGACACTAGTCATCATTTACAAGCACTCATATTAAACTGAAAAGTCTGATCCGACTGACTTTTTCTTTCTTTCTTTCTGCCATCTGTGTTGGACTGACAAACCTTATACTCACTTGACTTTGGAAGCTGCGGAGTCCTAACATTAATCCTTAAGGGCAGATTAGACAAAGATCTGCCAGGAATGAGTTAGATGTTGTCACTCCTGCCTTGGGAATGTATTAGACATGTTTGTGAGGCATCTGCCAACTGCTCAGTTTTACAAACCTCTCTTTGCTCAGAAGCTCCTGGGGCCTCTGGCTGGCTGTTAAGGGGAAATGGCAGTTACAAACATTGTTGTCAACTGTTTCTAGAGAGTCATAAAAGATGTCTCAGATACAGGCAGAAAAAAAGCATTAAGAGAAGCAGAAGGAAATTATTCACACAGAAGTAAGGATTTGGACAATAAGCCATGAGCCCTGGAGCAACGGGAGGAGGAGGATTCTAGAAAGGGGACTTTGCCTAAAAATGCTGGAACATGCTGGGAACACTTTGGGAAATACTAGGTAGGTGAGCTATTTTGTACAGAATTGTATGTCTCTTGTGCTATCAAAAATACAGAGCAATTGTTTTTTTGGAACAATCACAGTGTGCTTGATTTATGTGTCTGAAACTGGGAATCATAAATCATGATTATACTAAAATTAATAAATCCTAAATTAAGGGGTACTATTTGTCAATTCAGAAGACCAGCAATTACTGCAAACTCTGTAGTAATTTGACATCCCCAGTTCCACCCACAGAGGTAGGACACTCAAAAGCTTCTTCCCATCTGTCATACTCAGGGCCCCACATGGCAATCAAGCTGAATCCAGACGAAAGAGGCAACAGCTCCTCCACACAGTGCTCTGCATTATCATCATTTAGAGTTATCATTTCTAAAGACCATTCACTTCTTGTAAGAGGTTGGCTCTGAATCCCAAAGCACTTCCAAAGACATGCCACCAGGCTCCCTATCCCTGTTAGCAGATTAATGAACTGTGGACCTGAGGGGTTTAGGGAATGCTTAGAGTACAAAGAGGTGTGAGGATGGCACAGGTGAAAATATTTCACTTTGGTTTCCTTCAAATAGAAGCACTACCTGTTCTTTATTGAGAACAAGGAAAGAAAAAGAATGTCTGGGAAGGTAGGGAAGGAGAAGACTATACTCAACAACAAGAAATGCTGCTTTCCACTTGCTTCATTACAGTTCTTCATGATTCTTTCTTCACTTGGTTAGCAGTCTGGTGAGGGCTCTCCAGGGTGGCTGGCCCACATGACACAGACATTTGCTGCTTGGGCATTTTTTTTTACCAACTTCCTTTACCCCGTGACAACTTTTATGGCTTCTTTCAATCCATGAGGACCTGGGATGTCTTTTCTGACAATGCTGCTTGCCCAGTGGAAGACCTGCCAGATCTGTAATGTGGTACCTCAGCTTTCGAAGCTGTTGAAAACTCAGCCATTACAAGAAGATTTTTCCTTAGCAGATACCAGTTCCTCAAACTATGGCTTGCTCCTTGAAGCTTCCCCTGGTGTGCTCTGTCTCCTCCTGCCTCAAGCACCACTACTCTTCTCCCCTGCGATCCCCTCGATTCATACCCCACCCCTTGTCTCTACAGCCATCGCTACAGCTCACACAGTGGAAAGCATAGGACGTAAGTGTCCTTCCGCCTGTGTCATCTGTTGCAAACCATCTCTACATCTCAATTGCCCATGGAGAAAGGGGAATAGGTGCAAATGCATAGGCAGTAGAAGACCCATTTTGACCAGTGGCACACTGCCATATTCCCTTTGAGACATCTCTGAATGATACTGCAGCTAACTGGATGGAAAAGGAGGTACCAATTAACTTTTATAATTGAACAAAATCTTTATCCAAACTGACTGCTCCATCCCAGACCATTCTATCACAGAACCAGCCTGGAATTTATGTCAGCATCATCTGTCTTATCACATCGCAGTATATTATCTTTCTGAAAATAAATCTCCTGTAGAAAACAAAAAGCTCTTCACTGCTGCTCAGCCATGGCATCTTTCTCTAAATTTTCTGAAGAAAATTACTAGAGACTGTATGTGAAACCTATTCAAACACATGAAGAAAGTGAACATAGAAACATTATTTTTTCCAGATTAGATTGGAGTTTCTAAAATACTAAGCTTTTCACATTGATTTGGGCTAAATACTCTCCCAAAAATAAAAGAAGTTTAGCATCAATCCAAAACAAACAGACTTTTATATCATCTAACGTTCCCTATCTGCCTTGGCTGCAGGTGTTTTAATGGATTGTCCAAAGGTACCTGCAATTTCTTCATCAGAGTGTGTGAAACTCTGATACTTCTTATTTGCTGAGCATTTCTGCTTGAGGTCTGACTCACCAGAGGGAAGAAAAGAAGATTAGAATATTACAAAACGCCTTATGGTTGGAAGACTGAATGGAGAGAGAAAATATACACTGAAACAATCTATTTACCTTCTTCATATTCGTCATATGCTTGAGGAAAAATACATATCTGAGAATATCTTATGACAATGAAAATTTTAAAAGTTTTTTATTGCTGATATTTTGGGTCTCATGAACTAAAATGCAGCATCTGCATGAGCCTGTACTACTTCCTAACTAGTAATGCCAAAACCAGCAGTTCTTCTAAATGAACCTTCTTGTATTCAATGCAAGTTTACGTAACACAGGTTCCGGCATCAGAAAGGGATTTGCAGAATTCTGATAAAGTAGCTTAGTTTCCAAGATAAAATAGAAGTAGAAGAAATCAATCAGTAGCTTAGCCATTTTTAAACCTAAAAGCATAGCTTTCTACCTCCCCTACCCTCCCAGAGACATTAAATCTCACTGTGACTCAGACGGAGGGAAATAGAAATATTCCACTTCCAGCTATTCCACTATTTTTCCTGTGTTCACTCTCTTCAGCCAGAAAAAGGAGATAAATGCTGAAGTGGTAGCTATGCCTGCATCAATCTGAAATGAGATTTCAGAAGGATTAGTAAAATCATTGAGAAATCCTGCTATGAAAACTATACATATTCTACCTTGTTTCCCATATATGAGGTGTGGCCTTCTCCATATAGAACTAAACCTGTTAAAGAACACAAACTGCTGAAGAACCAGCAATACATGCTACATAAATGCTATATACATGAGAAATACATAAACCATAGAGTATATTTCTAAATCACAGGATGGTACTGAACGGTACTTATACTTTTAACCTTGAGTTTATGCACCCTTTCAGAAACATTGCCACCTGTTTTCATTGCATTTTCTCCTCTGAAAAGTTGAAGATGGGTGATCTATGTTGGACTAATCAGAGAACCAATGAAGTAAATAAAAAATAAAAAAAAGTCACTTAAATTTGTCAATAAAAAAAAGCCCCTGGTCACTCCTCTCCATCTTCCTGAAAATTAAAGAAGTTTTATTTTCTCCCGCTCATCACCCCACATTAGATTTGATGCTGGTGGAAAAGAAGGTTTTGCCTATCAAGTCAGATAAAAAGGCAAAGCAAGCAGGGGTAAACCAACCAACGCAGCATAAGAGGTCAGAGATTCCCTTGTCCCTTTCACAGCTCCATGCAGTCTTGTGGTTGCTGAGTGTCAAGTCCCATAGTGAGCCCATAGATCATCAGGTTTTAAATTGGCAGAGGCTCTTCTGCTTTCAAGGAGTCAGAGATGTTAGATTAAACCAGACAAAAAGTGATCTTATCTTCCTAAATTCAACCCATGACCTGCAACAGTTAAACTAAACAGTTTCAGCTGGAGCCAGTCTGTATTTTAGCTTCTAATTGTGGAAAACACTTGCATTGTATTCCATCAGGTCACATCACAAAATCTCTGGCAGAGTTGCTGTAGTGGCTGTCAATGTGCAGGCAAGGAAATGAAAATATCATGGAAATGGAAAAAAATCAAATAATATGTTTGGAATATTTCATTTGTTTCAGAAAGGTTTGGAAATAAACTGACTCAAATAGCCCAAATCTGATCACCTTCAGGGCCCATATTTTTTCTTTGAATGTGTATCTAAATCAGAGCTGAAGTAAGACCTGTAACTAAGATGGAAATCTACAATTATTTTTGTCATTGTGCAATAGTTTAAAAGAAAAAAAAAATCATTAGCATTGTCATCTTCATTATTATTACTATTACTACTCCTCCTCCTCTGCACTAAGTAGTCCTTTGTAAATTTGCTAAAAAGTTACACAAGATTTTGGCTGTTTTGAGCTCTATATTTACAGAGAGTGAAACTAAAGAACAGCAAGATGTAATGTCTTGTCCAAGGGCATCCAGTCAGCCAGTGATGGGGCTGGAAACCCAACTAAGAGCTCTTCCAAGACATAGGTGCAGCTCCATGGCAGCTCGAGGGTTCACTGAAAATTGCTCACTGTCCACTTTAACTTATCTTCACATACCAGTGCAAATGCAAGGGAAAAGCCAGGGACATGTGGCTGAGAAGTGCAGCTTTGGTTTAAATAATCTTTAATTGCCATAGAATCAATCTCCTTAATTCTATATGTCCATGGTCAGTCCTCCAGGACAAAATGTCTGTGTTTTGAAAATGCAACTGCAAAAGCTGGAGCAACAGACAGATCGACCCACAGGCATTGCCAGTCAACAAAATAACTCACAGCTCTAAAGGAGGTTTTGCTTCTTAAAGTAGAACTAGGAATGGCCCTTTCCCACCATTTTATTTTATCTATGTTTTTGTTGATTTTGAGGAGGGCTGAGACTGACATTTCATCCCATTCTAAATATGCCTACCATTCAGGTGCACAAGAGGACAATAAGAACAGGTCAGGATTCTGGCATAAGTTTGATTTGCAGGAAAAACCCTTAGCCAACCCATATGCACACCTGCACCACTGTCCCAACAACCCCACCCAGTGTCCAGTGCAAAAGGACATTGGACTACCTTACGTCATCAGGATGCAAAACAACAGCAACGCTGTCTCAGGCTAGTGGGCTTTACGTTTTTATCCTACTGGTTTCCCTTAAGGTTGAAAGCATTCAAATTAAAGCACCTCCCTTCGGCAAGAACCAGTCATTGCTGAAGTATTACACCGAATTGCCTCCCCAGCCTAACCCTCCGGTGGCAGAGAGCAGACATCTCCTGTGTGCTTCTGATCTAAATTCTTCCATCTGGGAGGTTTCCCAGGACCCTCACTGTTTTGATTAACAGAATGTGTTTCTGCTAGAACAGTTGATAGATGAAATTGGATTTTGTAGCAGAAAAATTAGTTTCTGGTTATGGGAGGATTAATGGTTCCCCCTCTCCTTAACACGTGCCCACTGGCAAGGCTCTCCACTGGGTCCTGAGCATGTGCTGAGACAATCTGTTCCTTTGACTTTTCTCTTACGCAAGGAGGTGGGGGTTGTTACATTGATTCCCCTGTTTTTCTTCTTTTTCCTCCTCACTACGGGGGAACTTGGAAAGAAAAAAGGGTGGAGAGAAACAAGAATGGACTCTGAATGCTCATAAAGAAACGCCTGCACATTTGCTCCTTGGAAAACCATGCACCTCTCTACGAAGAAGAGAGACGGCGTGTTTCACTCCCTTTCTGGGCAAGGCACTTGGTAGCAGCAGGCAAAACAGCCAAAGCAAATAAAACCTCATACCGGTTTTAACCAAATACTTCATTCTTTCGGCCAGGTGAAGAGCCTTAAAAATGTTTAGGTTTGAGTAGCTGTAAAACGTTTCCTTCTGTAAAGCACCATCCCTCGGACTTAGCAAAGCTATGGTTTTAATAAGCATCAGGGGTTTAGAGAAACAAAGGCTGGAGGAGGGGAGCCTTATTTTAGGAAGAGGGCCAAGAAAGACAAGATGTTTAGGAGGGGGAAGTATCGACACCCTTGGAATAGAGAAAGTGTCGAATGCCAGCTGCAGAGAGCCTAAAAGAATGAGTGTCTCCGATGCTTTTGTCTCCTTATATGGTAAAATGATAGAGAGGGGTTTCACTAGGCTGGGGAAGGCAGCAGCCTCTTTCAACACAAGACTGACTGCAGAGCTGAAATCAGAAGAGCTGCTCTTCACAGGCAGTAGAAAGCCCCGGCTAGCTGTACAGCTCTCCTCTGCAAGCAGGCCAGTGTGCTCTTTACACATTTGTTAATGGACGTGACCCCCTGTCCCTGGTCCAGGAGGTGATACTAACTGCCTGCTACTGCTCTGTAAGTAAATATCCCTTTTTTTCCCCCTCCCTCTTCACTACCCATGGACTATATCATTGAAGGTGTCGCTTTAAACAAAGGATGCAGAGAGGAGAAGAGGGTTGTTTAATGCTCCAGTGGGTTCTTGGGTAAGGAGGCAAGGAAAGAGGTTGCCGGTCCTCCTTTCTCCTGAGTGCACAGTGAGGGGTGTGAAGACAAGAAAAAGACAAATTTCTTATCGGAGCAATTACTGCTGCATGTCCATCAGTACAGTGACACATCAGTGAGCTGATGAGGTGCTGGGTCATTTTGTGTGTAACTATCTTTAATGACTGTATCGTGCTGCATGTATAATCCACTGGGGAGGTGATAAAAAGTAGAAGCTGGGTTCTTAGATTCCTTACACCTCTGTGCACACTCCTGCTGCTGAGCTCAACAAAGGAGGATTTTCGCACTCTAGCATGAGCAGATGCACATGAAACAAAGGTAGCCTTTCCTCCTTACAAACACAGTGGATAGATTGTGTGTGGGAAAAACGGGGAGCAGTCACCATCCTGCTTATTCTTTTTACATGAAGAGAGTAAATTAGAACACAAATCTCAATTAATAGCTCTGAATTTGTTCCTTTCATGCTTCTCTCTGTGTGCATGCATGTGTAACCACAATTAGCCAGGTCCCTAATGTACACCGTCTATCATGGATTTCTCTGTGTACATAATAAAGGGAACACTAACTTTCATTGTCTCCATTAATGGCTGTTCTAAACTTTCTGTTTCTCTAAAGGGAAACAGCTTTTATTTAGTTCATCAGATACCTGCACATTTCAGCTTTGCTTTGTCCAGAGACATGCACATAGTCACAAGAAAGCAAATCTTATAAAATCAATATATCAGCAGCAGTCTGTTAATATTACTCCCCTGACTCCTGTCTAGAGGTATATTTACTAAGATTGCTGATTGACACTGAGATTGTCACAATGAGTACCTATAACATTTATTGTTGTCTATACTTATTTATACACTGTTTTAAATAGGCATTGTCCTAGAAGAGACCAATAGCAGGGTGTGTTATTAGATTCTCACAGGCATCCAAATGTAAAAGAATGCTATAACTAAGGTTGCCATTTCATTTCTGTTATGAACCCCATGTTCACCCCTTCATACATTTATGGGACTCCCTGCTTTCTGGCTAAAATCTTCCCTGCCTTTTATAAGACAGATGGTAAACTCTGAAAATGATTGCTGCAGGCATGTGGCTATGGAAGGCAGAAAAATAGAGGGGGAGTTATTATTATATTATAAAAATTACTGTTTGTTTTCTGCCCCTGTATATACAACTGGAAAAGGATGGACTGTAAAGGCTGCTCTGTCAATAAAGCCTGTGCATATTCTTGATCACATTTATAGAAAATGAAATAAAAAGGATATGAGGTAGTATATTTATTGAAAACTCAGTTCCAAACACTGCCATAGTGGCTCACTGTATCCAAAAACTGACCAGAGCACCAAAAAATCTATCTTTTACCCAAGCCATAACATAGATAATGATCTTTGGCTTCCAAGCCAACACATGTTTGAGGTGAGTGGGGAAGCTGAAAGGACACAAACTTAGAAATCATATTTGTGAAATGGGTTCCGACCTGACATCTCTATCTAACTCAGGCCTGATGCTGGGGGATGGACCAGTTCCTGAGGTTTTTTGAGAAAGCTTCGAAGATCCCAGGATGGCAGAAGTTCTGGAGTAGAATATACTTATTTTGGCTCTCACCATTCTGCCAAGTGTGTTCCCAAGGGCATCACAAGGGCTACACATGCAAGCACCATGTAGCCACTTCCAGGTGATTGGGTTTTATAGAAAAATATTACTTATTTCTATAAGGCCACTGTTATCAGGTAGCAGTGGCTACTCTGTATTGGGTATTGTTCATATATGCAAAGGTCCTGCCATGAAGAGCACATAATGATGATTCCCAACTAAAATATTGGGATACAGGCCTGTTTCCGACCTACAATTATACAGCTTTTTCAGGTAGGCTAGGGAAGCCCTTTCCTTTTGATATAGACAGACAACAGCACTCCCGACTGGCACTCTTTGCATTAGAAAAAAAAATTAAACAGTTCCTTTAATCATATGCAACACAGTCCTCCTGGATCCCATCATGTTTTAAACACCTGAGGCCAAAAAACCACAAAAGAGTTGGTGAAAGTACGGCTTCTGCAATTGCAAAGGCTGGCAAGAGTTTCTGCTGCATTGCACTGTAAATTCAAGAAAGGAATGAGGGCTGTAAAGACCTATATATACATGAATGACTTCTGTCTCAGTTCTCCAAGGTGTTTAGCCCAGAGGCAGAGACAAGTCTTACCTGCTGTTGTCCTCTCCTCCTTGCCTTGCCTCAAAAGGTTCAGGGCATTAAGAATTAAGGGAGGTTTGGATAAATGTTAATACCATCAATCAAAGGAAATGGCTTCTTCTCCAAGAAAAACAGGCTGAAAACTGAAGTAATGCCTTTTTCTGCTGACCAGCATACAGCTACTCTTTCAAGGTCCCCACAGACTAGTTACAAGAAGGTATGAGGCTCATTCATTTTTCTCTGATGGGTAAATTGGTCCTGAGCATCTGTGGAAAAAGGTGTTTCTTCAGAGAAACTCTGGATGGTACAGTGTTGTAGGCAGTCACCTTCCCTCACTTGGGTACTGCTTTTGAGATTGGGGATCTCATAATTTGCATTTTTAGACTGATTAATTCTAAATGTCTGATTTTAATATTTCATTTACATATGCACAGTTATTTGTGATGCAGATTCAACCCAAGTGAGGGTGTGAAATGGCAGGGCAATAGCAGGTTTCATGGAAATAAATCTTCTGTACATTGACAGCCACAAAGCACTAATATTTCAGCAATACTAATTAGTTATATGTAGAAAGAGAGTTTTATTAAAAACTGCTAGAGGCTTATTTCAAGGCTGAGCACCATAACATTCATGCCAGGTGAAAAAGTTAGAGTCTTCATTTTGTTCTTTTTCACATACTCTTCTGTATTAAATTGGATAAGATTAACAAGAGTGCTAAATGGCATATAGTAATACACTCTAGGAGGAATGTAGGCAAGTGTAACACTGATATAAGAATATTAATCACCCCTTAAAACAGCAAACTTTCAGCTTTAAAGCTACAAATCTATCAACCACAGCAGAGCAAGCCCTAAGGTTGTACTTTTGGTGGCAGGAGGTAGTTCCAGACCTTTGGCAAGTACAGGTGCAAGGGTTCAAAACCCACCTTTCTTTAGGTCATCTTGCATAATAAAAGTAATGAGTTGCATAAAACAGTAAGGATTGCCCTACCTCAGTTTTGTCATTGCTCTCAAGCACTCTTGAGATTTAGATCAAAAGTATCTTCAGAGGCCAGGACCCCACCTCTGATTAATTCCTCCTCCTCCATACTATTCTGTGCATCTCTCCATAGTAGATCCATCATCTTTCTTCTTCAGTTAGAAAAGACCTTGCCCACAAAAAAGATTGCCTGTGTCCAAGCCTCCAGATTTCCCATGCTTTTCTGTGCATCTTCATAAGTCTTTCATGCAGCATAGATGCTTTTGCTCAATGTTAACAGCTGATATTTCTTTGCTCTCTGTACCCAATACCCAGTCGCAAATCCCAGCAAACAAGTTAAACCAAACTGGTTTCACTCAGATGTAATCAATCAATTTTACTAAGATGTGCCCATCTGAATGGCCACCTCTAAGGTTTATATAGTGTCCTTTGCCAAGTTTTGGAAAGACAACAGCACAGCAGCTGAGCAGAGAAGTATGGATGCCTCACAGCCCTGAGGCATTCACTGCTACAGTAGTTTTATACACCGCTGAAAGATGTACATTAATTGACCCTCCAAATCACCATACATGCCAATTATCCTAGACAGAAAAGGGCTTTGTGGTCTTGCTTCTGTAAACAGAATCAGACAGAGAGACCCAGAGCTGTTTTGTTAGAGGCCATGAAAAATAACGAAGTATTCTTCCTCTGTAGTGTTCTCCCACATTTGCTTTTTTCCTTTCTAGAAAGAAGGAAACAGAATATTTGGGATGCTGTTCTTGTGTTTTGCCCTGGATATTAGTATGCAGGATTTCAAAACCATAACATGTGGCATTTTCTGGATATTTTTATCTCAGGGTCTAATTTCTCTGGGATTAGCAGCATTCCTGTAAATAAGAGAAACCAATGCTTTTTTTTGGAAAAACAAACCTCCATTGGTGCGTAGTGTCTACAGTCATTCAGCTTACACATTATTTCTGTAGGGTAGAGCCAGAAATAATAATTGATTTTATTAATCTTATACTATTATTCCTCTCTGTCATTTTCTGTTATCTGCTTAAACGCTCATATTAGAAATGCAAATTTCTGCGCCTGAATAATATCAAGTATTTGATCTTTCTCTTTGAGTAAACCTTTGCTTACTCTGCAAAAGGAAAAAGGAAGACAGCAGTTTCAAAAGGCTTTAAAATAGAAAATAAGAGCAAGCCTTTCCGCTTGAACTGTGTTCTTCCTTGCTATGGTAGATTTAAGAGTCATGCTCCACAGTATTTCAATAGGTTCCTTTTGTAATTGAAATCTATGCAGGAATGCTGGAAAGACCATACATCCTCCAGCCATTTCAATATCAACCTTAGATAATCATAGTGTAAATTATGTGGGGTACACTTTCAAAGTTTCAGTGCTCAGTTCTTCTGTAGTTACTACCACTGGTGCTTACTCTGCTGCTGCTGGAGCAGCTCTAAATGGAGCAGACCTTTATTGACTGCCAAACACAACAAACCACACAGAAACCACAACTGGAGTGTTCCTTCTCCACTACTGTAACTCGGATTACTTTAGCAAGGTGCATGAGGAAACTTACCACACAAGAAATATTTTCTGGTTTTTTTCTTTTTACTAGTGTTGTATCGGGAAAATAACCTTAAGTAGTAGACTATCCGCTTTCCAATTCTTGATAGGCTGACTATGCAATCCAGAGAAGGAGCAGGTATGCTTTGGTTACCTGCACATGTTAATGTGGTCTGTCTGCTCAGAAAATTGCTCCAAAGTACTTAGAAAGAGACATCAGAATGTTATACCACAAGGAAAATAAGTCAGCCTAGTACAAGGAAGGTGAGCAGCTGGAAAAACTAAATGATGATTCTGAAGAAAATTTCAAGGTAACTTTAAAAAAGTCTATTAAAACATTTTTTTTAAATAGCTTTCAATATTTAGCACGTATATAGAAATGCCTGAGTGGGATATTTAGGAAGAGGTTTCTTTACTTTGATTTTATTTTTATTGGTTTTTATTATTCTACACCTGCTTAGCTTTTGCATTGACCGTCTTTAGTGTTTGGAATCCCTCTGTAGCCCATGGAGAGAGATTTGGCTGTTCTGTATCAGCTAGCTCGTCTACCAAGGGCCAGGACACCGCTGCTGGGGGGTCAGTGACCCAAGTAAATCGAAGAGGCAGCACCTGTCCTATGCCCAGCTAGAACTCCAAGTCACTGTTTCCCTTTGTTTTCCCTCTGCTGTCTTATAACAATATCTAGGGGCATTCATCTCATAAAGCAGAGCATAAGCTACATCTGATCAGCCAAAGAGGACAGCCACCCCTTGATGAGTTTTAGTAAATATAAGCACACAAGGCTCTTTGGGTGTCCATAGTGTGCCTCTATACCAGCTAACTTCCACACAATAAAGTTCAAGTGTATTCTAACTGTATGCAACTTTTTTCCCCCCTCTTGCCAGTGCTGCTGGCAAACGGGTATTTCTTCTTTTCCTAAAATAAATTAAAGAGAAATAAAAGTATCTTTCCCCTCTCTTTCCTTGCATGGCATTATGGCGTGATGTGGAAAACTGATTAGCTTGTAGAAGAGTAGCTTGCAGTTGCTGCAACGAGATAATAGATAACGAATGTGGCAATAGCTGCTAAGTTACAGGAAAATAATCACCTTTTGCCAGAAAGAGCAGCATAGTTTGAATTGCTAGTTCATAGACGCAAAGGATGTCGTAAATCTCTACATTTTAGCTTTTGGAACAGTAACATAAATTGTTTCCAAATGCTCTAGACCTGCATGGCTTATGTCACTGGAGTTGCCAGACACAAATCTTCCTTTCTCAGGGGAAGGAAGATAAACGGAAAATTCTCCATGTGCACATTTCTTCTAGAAAAAAAGCCAAGTGGGAGAAGTGTGTGTACATCACAGAGGAAGATAGGTGTCTCCAAAGACTTTTTATTTCCCGTGCAGATGGCTAACAGAACACCCTGCTCCAAGGGCAAAGGTAGAGCCCCAGCATATTGACCTAACCAAGGTAAATCACAAGTCCCCCTTTCCCATGTATAGAGGTTTAACGCTATCACTCTAGATACTGCTACAACAAGAGATCAGAGCTTCACTTCACTGAATAAACCAAACAACTCTACATTTGTTAGTTTCCTTTAGCTTCTTTCTTTATGTGCGTGCATCTGTACATGTCAGTGTTCAACACCCCCTAACGGGAGCAAAAATAAAAGAAATGCACAGAACATCTCTTATTAGGCCTGAGGATACAGCTGAAAGAGCAGGCAAGGTCTGGGCCATCTAGAGTTCCCTTTTCCAGCAGTCAGTAGTGGCAGGGGATGGAAGAACACCAGATGATTTTTAAACGATGCTACGAGCCTGAATTTTTATGAGATAATACGATAACTTTAACAATTACTGCTAGTAAAATGAGACTGTTTAGCTAACAGAGGAAGAAGAAGAAAGAATCATAGCTCTTAAGTCAGCCTACCAACATTTTTGTAATTTTCATATCAATTCTTCTTTCCTGGAAGACATAGTGTGGGTAGTGCCAACATTTGGCATAAGCTCTAACTTCTCTTTTGGGCACATAGTGGAAAGCCCTTTTGGAGGTGTTATGTCTAATGTTGTAGGAGGGAGACTAGCAGAACAAACAACTTCTTCATGATGATATTGAGTACAATCTGAAAAAGCATAAGCATAAAATCACTACTGTGATAAAATCTAAAGGTCTTCTTGTACCACAAAGAGGTGTGATAAAGATGAGCCTCTGACCCACAAAGTCTTACAGTCAACAAATACAGATACAAGAGGAAAAAATAGATCAGTGGCAAGGAGGTTGAATTGCAATTTGTGTCCACCCACAATTGTGAAAGTCTTTGGGGCTTTTTTCTCTTAAAGCCCAAAGCAGTGGATAAAGCTCAGCATGATTTTTTATGAGACAGGAACCAATAAACTGATGATGTAAAGGGCAGTGTGTACAAAGTGAGAGGCAAAATATTGCTCAACAGGATTTCACATTTATTGTTTGTAAGACAACAGTGAAATGAGTTGTTTGACATTCCTGTTAATTTTTCAGTGGACAGGCCTCATGATTACTTTACATTTAAATATCTACTGTGAAAAAAAAACAACTGACAAACATCCTCAAAATATTACATAGTAGGTCATGAGATCCAGTTCAAGCCCCAGACCTAAACAGGTTGGAATGTGGGATGCTTAACCTTAAATTCCAGGTTTCTGAATGAAATCACAAGAACCTGAATTCCTACCTTAAAAAGATATTGGATCTGAAATTGGTCCTAGATCCAACAGAAGATTCATGCAAATAAGACCAAAATGTAGATCTTGGAAACTTTCTTGTCTTTTGATTTCCCATATCTCTGTAGTTGCACTTCAGAGTTGCCCCTTCACTGTCTTCATAGAACAGAGTTCTACCCTAAATAAAACTCTTTGGGACGCAGAAATCAGGTCTGTCTCTCTCTGCTCTAGGTGAGGAGGGCAATCTTAGAGTACATGTAAGAAAACTAAATCCCTTTCAGAATAAGGAAGCAAGTGTTTGGGTATTTTCTAAAACAATGGCAGTGACTATTAAATAATTACTGAATAAATAATTACATAAATTAAAATTATTTAATAAATTATTAAATACTGTTTGCCTCTGCTTCTGTGAAAAGCACTCAGAAAACAATACAGCACTCGAGAAGAAATTCTTTGTAACCAAGAGACAGGAACAACCACCTCTAAGGAAATAGTCCCTCTTCCAGTCACTGACCACTTCTATATTTTACATATAGCAGTTTTGGATGAAGGACAAAAATGGTATAATCCAGTAAAAGAGTCACACTTTATGGATTTTTTGCTTTTAAACTTCTTGACTGCAGAAAAAATTTTAGTTTTCAGTATCTCACAAGTCTGCTTCTAATTCAGGGCTAGAAAGATCTAAGTCTGAAGAAAGGTGAACAATGCAAGTTTCTAAATGGTTCCTGCTCATATTTTATCTTGGTAATAATGCAAATTAACTGTGCAACTAAATCCTGTCATTTAAAAATAATATGTAATAAAGTCTGGTAAAAAGTATAGATTTTCATCCTAAACACAGACTATCCTGACAAAGCTAGCACTTCTCTCAGACTTGGGCATACATAAATACACCAATTTATACTAGTCTGACTCCATTCATTTTGCTGAAGTTATTCTTTGAAGGAAATTGAGACCTCTCTAGTTCTTTCATGGAAAGTACACAGTTACTTCATAGGGTTGCAAATGGGCTAAAAAAGGGGGGGTGGGGAATAGATCCATTATTGCCTTTTAAATATTTCAGTAAAGACTGCACCTCTGTGTCAAAAGGAGACTAACCTGCTGAAAACAGATATTAAGGAAAAGTCACAGAATCACACAGAATCACAGAATAACCAGGTTGGAAGAGACCCACCGGATCATCGAGTCCAACCGTTCCTATCAAACACTAAACCATATCCCTCAGCACCTCGTCCACCCGTGCCTTAAACACTTCCAGGGAAGGTGACTCAACCACCTCCCTGGGCAGCCTGTTCCAGTGCCCAATGACCCTTTCTGTAAAGAATTTTTCCTAACGTCTAGCCTAAACCTCCCCTGGCAGAGCTTGAGGCCATTACCTCTTGTCCTGTCCCCTGTCACTTGGGAGAAGAGGCCAGCACCCTCCTCTCTACAACCTCCTTTCAGGTAGTTGTAGAGAGCAATGAGGTCTCCCCTCAGCCTCCTCTTCTCCAGGCTAAACAACCCCAGCTCTCTCAGCCGCTCCTCATAAGGCCTGTTCTCCAGCCCCTTCACCAGCTTTGTTGCTCTTCTCTGGACTCTCTCCAGAGCCTCAACATCCTTCTTGTGGTGAGGGGCCCAGAACTGAACACAGGATTCGAGGAGCGGTCTCACCAGTGCCGAGTACAGAGGGAGAATAACCTCCCTGGACCTGCTGGTCACACCATTTCTGATACAAGCCAAGATGCCATTGGCCTTCTTGGCCACCTGGGCACACTGCTGGCTCATATTCAGTCGGTTGTCAACCAACACCCCCAGGTCCCTCTCCTCCAGGCAGCTTTCTAGACAGACTTCTCCTAGTCTGTAGCACTGCACAGAGTTGTTGAGCCCCAAGTGCAGGACCCGGCATTTGGCCTTGTTAAACCTCATGCCATTGGACTCAGCCCAGCGGTCCAGCCTGTTCAGATTCCTTTGCAGAGCCTCCCTACCCTCCAGCAGATCGACACTTCCACCCAGCTTAGTGTCGTCCGCAAACTTGCTCAGGGTGCACTCGATGCCTTCATCCAGATCATTGATGAAGACATCATTGATCATTGATGAAGACATTGAACAGGGCTGGACCCAGCACTGAGCCCTGTACAAAGTCACTTTGTACCAGCCCTGTTTCTGGCTCTCCTCCTTTATGCTTCCATTGTTAGCCACTGCTGTTAGAGGCAAGCTAAAAGGGAACCTCGGGTAATCATTGCACATCTCTCTCCAGCATAATTCTTCTTACTTTTCATATTTTTGTTATGAGTCTCCATGATCCTTATCCTGAACATACTCCTAGCACCTGTTTGGAGTAAGAAAGTTAGTTCGTCATACCCTACATAATCTGTAGGGTCAAAAGAGCCTGACTGCTTCTCTTTTTTAGGGTTGGCCATGACACAGACAATCAACTGTTAATATTTTTCTTCCAAACACATTTTGGGGGCCTGGTGCTTTGTGTCTGTTTCTTCTTTAGTAGTTACTTCTAGTTCAGAAGACTTCCCAGCTGCTGAGCCACCAATTACCCCTTAGCCTGTGCGAGTCACCACACAATTCTGCAGAAATCTATTAATCTAAACAAACTTTACCCTTTCAGACTTCCCTAAAACCCTAATCAAACCTCAGCAACAGGAAATACAAGCTAATGATAAAACTGAAATCCCAGAGAAGAATTCAGGATTTCAGAATGCCCTGAGGGTGATTCCCACTGCCAGAAGGACAGGACAAATGCCAAAATTGAGCAACCTATGCCAAGAACATTATGCAAGTAACAACGTTTTGTTTAAAACTGAGAACTGAAGTTGGCAAAAGGACTACAGCTTCTGAAAATGTCACTTATGTGTGAATGACAGAGTTAGCCACTTAAGACATTAGTACCCAAAACATTTAAGACTTTATAGATCAAATATGGCTTAAAGAGGAGATCAGGCCTGGCAGGCATGAAGATCATGCAGTCCAGGTGGAATGTGTTTTCTGCCTGAGAAATTCCCCTTCCTAAGCAGGCAGCTATACCCTGCTCCAGCTGTAACCTCCAAAGAGATTGTAGATGCAACACGCACTGCAAGCCTCAGGTTTGAAAAAAGCTAACAACTCCAATGAAACCCAAAATAATAATGCAAATAATCAAAGGTACTTGTGTCATTGTTGCTTGTGTGCGCATCCAGATAATGCTGGACATGTAAAAAGATCTGAGGAGCAAACAGCAGTTGTCTCTAACTCAGACAAGCTGATAAATCATTTGCAGCTCCTTCAGCTTGCTTCTCCCTGTCCACAATCATTGTTTGATGTGTGCGTGAACCAGTGTACCTAGCTCTTGTTTGTGTCCCAGTACACCACAGTTGTTGGTTAACTCATTCACCTGCACTTGAGGAGAATCAGATATACAATCACTGACCCCACATCATCTGCTGTTAACAGTGCCCTAGTCCCAAGCATGAGCAGAAATAGAGGTCTATTGTCTCACTGCAGGGCAATGATTGCCAGACATTAGCTCGTTGAAGATATAGAGAAAGAACAGAAGCATATTACAGTGATGTCCAATAGTCTATGCATGACTAAAGTCTACCACCAGTACAAACCTTCATCTTGCCTTAAGGAGGAGATACTGCTCCTTCTGAAGATTAATTGGTTCATCCTCCTAACGTACTTAGCTCCCTCCATTGCCTACAGAGCCAGCTTCTTGCTTTGGACCTATTGGTGAAATCCCATTCACAAACCCTGTGTGAACTCTCCGGACTCAGGAATTACTCTCTGTCTGGTGTCTAGCACTAGCTCTGGTCAGAAATGGGTCAGTGGATAGCTGCAGTAGAGGGGCAGATTTAGACTAGACATAAGGAAGAATTTCTTCACCATGAGAGTGGTGAGACACTGGAACAGGTTGCCCAGGGAAGCTGTGGATGCCCCATCCCTGGAGATGTTCAATACCAGGTTGGACAGGACCTTCAGCAGCCTGATCTAGTGAGAGGTGTCCCTGCCCATGGCAGGGGGGTTGGAACTAGATGATCTTTAAGGTCCCTTCCAACCCAAACTATTCTATGATTCTATGATTACCCAGCCCTGCAAAATTTATGGTCCAGTTTCTTCCTAATGCGTTGACTAATCTGATCAAAAGTTGAACTAAAATTTAAGTACAACATGATAAACCAGAACTGATAAACCTTTTTTGGGGATTGGGTGAAGGGTAGCTCAGTTTGATGTGTGCCTATTTCTGTCTTTGTGGCAGGACAGCTGGACTCCAGACACCAACATGACCGAACGCTTTGACTGCCACTACTGCAATGAGTCCCTGTTTGGTAAGAAGTACATCCTGAAGGAGGACAGCCCCTACTGCGTGAAATGCTATGAAAATCTTTATTCCAATACTTGTGAAGAATGCAAAAAACCTATTGGTGCTGACTGCAAGGTATGCCAGATTTGTATCTTCTTACAGAAATCTTGACAGAGTAGCCTGGACAGGAGTAGCCTACTCAGACATGGTGCTATCACCTGGAAGGATCCAGTTTAACAGCTACCTACAGGTTTCATTCGGTGGGAAAGCATGCTTCCCAGACCCCTGTATCTGCTTTTCAACACTTCACTTGGCAAACTTTTCTTTACCAAGTACATTAATAGAAATGGAAGAGCATTCATTTCTTCCTGTTAGACATAGGATGATCTGATCATGTGGTGTAAGAAAGTATCTCTAACTCGTTAGGAGAGTTGAACAGTCCTTGGAGCCAGCTGGGATCTGAAAAGGTGTCAGAAGCCAATTTTCACAAATTCACAGAATGACAGAATGGTTTGGGTTGGAAGGGACCTCTGGAGATCACCTAGTCCAAGCTTCCTGCTAAAGCAGCTTCACCTAGAGCAAATTGCACAGGAACGCAACCAGGGAGGTTTTGAGAGAAGGAGACTCCCCAGACTCCCTGGGCAGCCTATTTCAGTGCTCTGTCACCCTCAAAGTAAAGAGGTTTTACCTTATGTTAAGGTGGAACTTCACGTGTTCCAGATTGTACCCATTGCCCTTTATCCCACTACTGGGCACTGTTGAGAAGAGTCTGCCCCTTAGATATTTGTAAGGATCGATAAGGTCCACTCTCAGTCTTCTCTTTTCCAGGCTAAACAGACTCTGGTCTCTTAGTGTCTCTTCATAAGAGAGATGCTCCAGTTCTCTGATCATCTTTGTGGCCCTCTGGTAGACTCTATTCAGTAGTTAGTTCCTTGTCTTTCTTGAACTGCAGAGCCCAGAACTGCTTATCTTTGAGTCAGCGGGAGAGAGAAAAGCCACCACTTCAGTTGTCCACCTGCATTTCTTTTAAATTAACCAAAACAACGAGAATTCATGGCAGTTCTGCTCTGACTGAATAAAGATTTTGAACCATCCAGTGAAGTGCTTGTTAGACTGCTACAGGCAGACTTCATCCAGTAGAGGACTTCCTTGCACAAAATTGACCTGTACAAAGTTGGCCAAGAGTTTCACTGACAGAGTGAGTTTGTACTAGAACAGCAACTTGCATTGCATGGCCTTGGGATTATTGACTAGCATAAGGAGGTCTGATTTTCTGTACTGCTGATCCCTTCCTCTAGAAGCACCAATTAGTCCCTATTACTAATACTACCACTGTATCACTGGTTCAGAGATATAAAAATATATGCTTACTCAGATTGGGAAAAATGAATGTCTCATATCTCCCAGATGCATCTATCCTACCCTAATGGCAAATCAGTAGGAAAGCCCCTTTCAGAAGCCTTAAAAAGGTGAGAATGTTTCACCATCGTGACAGGGAACTGGCAATAGCCTTTGATAGGGTATAAAACTGCCAGGTTTCCTACAGCTCATAAATATTCAGACTAAAGAAGAGATACAGCTGGTCTGACCTGAAAAAGCAAAATATTTCTGCCCCATTCCAGAATGTGCTTTTGTTTAAAGGTCTCTTTCTAATCCCCTGAGAAGTTATTTCCATGTGTTGATATTCAAGAATTTAAAAACTTGGACCAGCTTCAGCGAATCTCAGACAAAGTATTCAGAAATTAATCAGGCTGAACTTTTCAACCCAGATTTATGGGTTTAGGGAGTGTGGGTGTTATTCGATATGCTACTCTTCTGTACTTTTAAGCAAGACACTCTTAATAGTAAACAGAAAAAAAGCTCCTAATTTTCTGCAATCTAAGAATATCTCACATATGTAAAGAACCAGAACTATATGTGGGAAACACAACTATAAAGACTTCTTAAAGAGGAATAAATTGTACCAGAGACAAATGTGTACCTTTTTGTTTCTGTGACAGTGCTCTGTGCCCGTCCTTTCTTTAATCTGCAAGTTTTGAACCCATTGACCAATTATAACAAAATTCTGATAGATGAATAAAAGTTGCAAACTTAAATTCTTACATGTTTCCTGAAAACAAGTATGTGGTTGGGTAGAAAGAGATCCTATTAATGTTTCTACTGAGAGGAAAACTAAAGCAGTATCTCAGTGACAGTGCTAGATGACAGAGAATACATAGAGGATAAAATGTACTGTTCGGGAACAAAACTAATATGTTTACTGGATGTACAAAATGAATTCCATATTTATTGGTATGTTCTGAAATAGCCTTTATACAACTGTAAAATTTAGAACTAAAACCTAATGGAGTGAGAATGTTACCAGAAAGGGTCACACCCAGGCCTCCACACCTGGCAGGGGCACCCACCTTCACATCATCATCACAAAACTGCAAAGCACCATGCAGCTCTCACCTCAGATTCCCCGTTACAAGTCCCTTCTTTGCCATTGCTGCTTCTCTACACAGAGAAGAGCTGAACCAAGAACCCAACTGCAGATGAGATGCTGTTCATTTCCCTCCTAAGAGCCCTCCCAATTACAATTAACCACCCTATAGCTGAAGGGGTTACACCAAAGTAAACCAGATGGTGAAAAAGGACAGCTATCTCTCCATCTCTGACGCTGCTGTAGTATATCAGCACTGGTGTACAGCGTCATCTCACCTGAGTTGAACTTAAGGCTGCTCAGATGCTGGAAATACTCAAACCTTGACAGCACTGGGCTCAGAGAGGATCAAACTGATGCCAAATTTTTACTCTGTGTTTTAGCTATGGCACACAAAACCCGTAAGACAACCCTCCTGAAGCTAAGCTTTCTTTGAGTTTAAATCAGAAGAGAATTTGCTTCACCATCTTTCAACCTTCCTATAGTAATATATGAGTAACTGTGAATGTAACTGAGTAGTAACTAATTTGTTCTTCATTTTAAATTTTTTTGGTTTGCCTTAAACAAGCCCTCGATGACACATTTTGGCTCAGGCCATTTCATTAACTGTAAACACTTCTAGCTGATGTTTACAAAACTTCCACAGACTGATTAAAAGCTTTATATGCTGAGTGGTAGGAGGCACTGGCAGGCAGCAGAAAAACACAGTGTCATTTCTCTCACAGCTATTATACATTTTCCATTTTGCCAATAGGTTCTAATAGAAATTCACTTTTTCTAAAATGAATTGGCATCTCATCACTTCTGTCCCTGGTGAATGCTCAGCACACCTAAAGTTTTGTGCTTTTTTCTGGAAATCCATCCATTATGTTCTTATTCGCTAACTGCTGAAATGCGACTTCTGGTTGAATTTGGCATTTTTTAATAGCTTCTTTGCAGGTCCTGTGGTACAGAAACCATCACAAATACAGGAAATACTTACAGTAATTCAGTGTTTAATACAGTCCACAAGTTAGCCTTGGCACGCAGGAGGGGATGAAAACTCTGCCTACAAAATATGAGAATGGAATTAAATGTGGATTGCGAGATAAAGCTACTGTGTCAGCTCGCAGGCAAAAACAAATAAAAGGGTCAGTCTTACACATAAACTAAACAAAAAATAAAGCCTCCAGTAGTGTGGATCAGAAAAGGAGGAAAACACTTGTCTTTCTGACTTCTAATGTTTAAACCCTGTCCTAAGTTGCAACACTTCAGTGTGTTACTGAACATCAGACTAGTTGTTATGACGTAGTTTAGTACAAGAGGCAGATACCCTCATCTCTTCTCATATCCCTAAGCTGCTATGTTCATCACAATATCTCTTATTTTTACCTTTTCTAAACATGCTTTTGGCACATGGCACGTGCCAATCTAATAAATTTAAATGTTTTGCTACAGGGTGTGCATGGCTAAAATTTGTACAGCATTTTATCCATTTTCTCTGCTCAACCTCCTGAAGAGAGTGTTGAGGTAAGCAAGGAAGTCTGACATAGTCTTCATTCAGGGACAAACAGATAGGATTAGTCTTCCAGTAATAATCTCTCTACCTACCTTTTTTCTGTTATGGTCCTGTTGAAAGCCAGTTCAGGAGAAAAATTTACTTATAAAGTCAGGTTAGAAGACAGTTGCAGGATACGAGAAGTTCGTGCTTAACTGAGTTACCTGGTAACTCTAGTCTTAGGGCTTTTCTAGTTTAAAAAGCAAAAGCCATCACTGGAAGTCCCATCCTAGAGGCCAAACAAACCATACTGTATCAAAACTACACAGAACTATGAAGGAACTTTCAAATGTGAGTTTGCCAATATTGAAAATTATTATCTTGGCAAAGTTTTCTTTGGGGGTGACATAATGAAAAGAAATGAAAGTAAAATGGCTTGAAAAGCATATAGTGGATTTTCAAAACCGTAACTTTCAAACTGATTTTGTGAGGGATGACTCTAAGAAGGTTTGGATACAAACAGGATCTGTGTTAGGTATTGTGTGCACCTTATTCTTACAGTCAGTCATCTGACTGCGTACAAAGGACTATTTTCCATGGTCAGAAAAGAAACAAGTGAATGAAGTATTAAATATTTCTCCCAGCTAATTCTACCGCAGATTTTCTCACAGCTCTGCAGACAAGCACTGCTGTCCTCCCACTTCTCTTTTCACTAGTAGCACATCTGCAACAGGTCTGGACCTCTCTGCACTTCAACTTGAAAACGCGCATACGGAGCAGACCATACCCATGAGCATCTATATGCATGCATCTCTATTTGTAAACACTATTTGATTTCTCAAATGTCAGTCTATAGTAATTTTTCAGTCTCCTGTCTGTTCTTTACATAGAATCATAGAATTGTCATTTATCTAAGAAGTCTCTTAATCTAACGGGAGCATATGGCTGTCAGTTTTCACAGATGCACTAATCAATTGCAAAAACACTCATTCTACAGAATTCTTTTAGGCAATATAGGAAGCTGGATTTAGAACTACAGTTAAAATACATAGCACCATGGAATCATTTGCCTCAGGCTGCAAAAAGCAACTGAAAACTCATGTTCATCAATATTTCAAGGATACGCTCCAGTTCTGAATTCACCATAGTAATTTTCTTTATTAGTTCTTCCTGGAAATCCACACAAAAAACAGGAATTAATTGTATATCACTTTTATCTTCTGCTGGAGCGGATGTATTTGGGTTACAATCAATTAGTGAATCCTAGAGCTCACACACTTACAGTAAACATAATGCCCTTTCAGATTAACAGAGGGCCAACCTAACAGACAGACAAGCTCGAAGTCACTTCTGCACATGCAGCTTCTCCAGTGTAGAATCTATTCCAGATCAATACAGACATAACTTATGTACCAGCCAAAGGCTATAGTTAGATACACAACAGACTGAAGTAGACCAAACCTGATTTCTGGTCATTTTATTACATTGACCTAAGAGCAATCATGATGTAGAAACTGTTTCATCAGTACCTTGGAGTTCCGTGCTTTGAATGTGACAGATCCAGAGAGAGAAATCAATATCCATTTCATCAGTCTCATATTCTGCCATAGGCATGTCAAAGCCAGACATCTTAGACTCCCTCTACCTTTGATGACAAGATCTGCTATGATCATCCAAGGTAGCTGAAGTTTATTCAAGTCGGTCTGTATCTTGGGTCCAGCTTGTAGTCGCACTTCATCGCTTTGCCATGATGAAATATCTGCTGCTTTCACCTACCCAGCAAGTATCTATATAAACTGCCATCATAACCGAGTCAAGGTTTAAAGCTTTCATCATTGACACCATTGACACCTAATCCTTGTCTTCATTACTCCTCTTCTAAAAGGCATGCACCTTCTCCAGGGTAAAATTTTATTGATAAAACAAGAGAGAACAAAAGCAGATAACAGCAAATGATTTTTTGGAGTTAAAAATAGCTTGCAGAATATTGCAAAAAGGAAGAAAGGCAGAAGGTGGGAAAGAGAGAAGAGAAAGAAAACCAGATCTGTTGTCATTCTGTTTTCTAGCAAGCAAATTTCACATTTTGGAAAACTCTTTTGCATGTTTCTGTCGAATATATTATTCCTCTTTGAGAAGAATTTGGGCTTGCCAATTTCTTTTAAAGAAAAAAACCTAAATAACTTCCAAACAAGGGGGTATCTTTGCTATCAGAAAAGATTAAGATTTCACAGTCAGAAGCTTGGGTTGTTTCAAAAGGAGTTAGCTGAAATAAATAGACAAGCTAATAAGCAACTGCCTGAAAGCTGCAAAGGAGGTTTAGATATTCTATCACAAATTGCAGCCTCCAAGATGAAAGACATACTGAGTATCAATTATTACTCAGTGATTAAAGAAATTCAGGTGAGTAGCGCAGATGTTCTAACAAAAATTCTTTATTGCATTGTCAAATTCTGACTGAAGTTACTGTAGTTTAACAAGTTACTACATATCAGCTGAGCTGGGCAAAACTATTTCAATGTTTCTTATCAGCTAGTGATGAGAACGGGGCTCCTGCAGACATAAACCTGCGATTATACTAAATATGCAGTATCTTTTGTTTGCTTTAGGCTAAAATTGCACGTTTGGATTTACCTGCGATTGTACTGACATAGAGCAGCTTAGGCCAGATTATGTTTGGACACTTTGTGATGCTTCCATTTACACAACTAAAAAAATCTGATATTCTACAACTCATTCTTTTCTTTCAGTAAATAAGATTAATTCAGTGCTTGTAATTAATATATAGTGGATCTTAAGCTAGAACCAGAGAAATTATTTCTTCTGAATTTTTATACTCCCCATTCATGCCAATACTAGCCCTTCACACACAACCCTCAAATCAAAGACTGTTTTGGGGTAGACAAATCTTGTAACAATCTAAGGTCAGTTTTGTTCGAACCCCAAAGACACTGTTGAAGTGTTATGTGATTAGGCCATCTTAATTTAAATTTAAAAGACACAATCCATCCCCTTAGGTCACAATCTTTAGAAGGACCTTTTTTTTAGAAATAATAAAAGTATCAATGTGGAGAGCATTTTAAATATTTAGATGCCCCTGCTAATCCCTTGGCCAGAGTGTTCTGGATCACTGCCTGCAGGTACAACATGGTATCTCATCTTTCAGTCTAATCCACATTTGAAACACGGGCAAACCAAAACACAAGAGTCAGTAAAAATTAATTGTGGTGAAGAAAAAAGGAACAGAGATCAGACCAATTCCACCCTTGGTGTAAAACTGTTGAACTGAATAAGTACCAGAATGTAATTGGGAAAAGGATTTCTGTCCAGGAATGAACAGCTGTGAAATGACCTAGAACTCAGCTACAGCTAAGGCAAATAGGGGAATTCTGTTATAACTAAAAGGTTAACAAGTTTTAATCTGACTCAAAAATGGGCTTTATTCCCGAAGGAAATACCTAAATGAAACTAGTTGTTCCTCTGCCACATACAAAAAATGAAGTTTACCTTGAACTGAAAAAAGGTCAATAGTTGTCATAAGCTGTTCTTGGTAATCATAGCGAGTTAAGTTCACCTCCATCAGGGCACTTTGTTTTCTTGAGCTGTGTAAATTAGCCTCAGCTCCTGGTTGTGGTTCAGATTTGGATGTGTTTACATTCTTTGAGCTTCCAGTTGTGCAAACTATTCATTCTGCTTACTGGCTTTGAATTTCTGCAGGATCTGTCTTACAAGGACCGCCACTGGCATGAAACTTGCTTCCATTGCTTCCAGTGCAAGAATTCTCTGGTGGACAAACCTTTTGCTGCAAAAGAGGAACATCTACTTTGCACTGATTGCTACTCCAACGAATATTCTTCCAAATGTAATGAGTGCAAGAAGACTATTATGCCAGGTTAGAACACTTGCTTTTTGAACTGAGAAAAAAATTAGGCTAAATATCAAGCCCAAACTCAGCAAAAATTTTGACAAACGTTTTTCCTCAACTATCTACGCTAAGTCACAGTGAACTTTGTAAACTGCAGCTGATGATATATTCTAAGTAATTTCCATTACAAGAATACACAACTTTCATAATGGATCTTGATAGGCCTGTAATTTGCGTGAGGTGGATTACTCTTGAAGATTAGTATTTATTTCATTTAGCATCTTTATTAACGGGATTTATCATTTTCTACAGAAGTATTCATTAAAAGACTTTTGATGGGTGGACAATTAAAATTAATCTTTTCTCTCCAATCCCAACTTTGTATTCTGTCTTGATTGGTTTCCACTGCTTGACTATCAGAGGAAGCTTGCAAATTTAAGTTTACTTAATTCACAATTTAGCTTTTTATGTAATTAAGTTAGCTTCGCCCATAAATATGAAAAGCTGGTCGAAGAAAGATTTTTATTGAGCACAAAAATATGAAGAAACAGGAAAAGCTATCTTCTCTTTCAAGTTAATTATCCAAGAATATAGATGCCTGGAAGATGAGGTTATAGTAATAGATTGCTAAAACCTCATTAGCTTGTGACAATGTTACAGAATTTTGTGATGATTTGAGGACTTAAAGCAGAAGGAATATTGGTCCAGAAATAAAATATTAAAAGGCAATTGCTCCACAATAATTACTAGTTACTTTTTGAGTAATATTTTTCTTCGGCTGGTTCTCACAATGGTAATCTTTGACAAAAGCTGAAAAACACAATATTCTTTGTACACCTAAAATGTTTTGATAAAAATGAGGGCTTGATGATTAAATAGAACATATGGTATAAGCATCTCATTTTATTATTTCATGTCCACCTGTTTTTACCGATACAGCACTAACAAATGACATGCTTGAGAATAACCAGTAGTAGTTTTAAAGCTAGAACTACGTGTGTGTGTATAAATTTTTAAGATTATTCATCTAATTCACCCCCATGCTCAATGAGCTCTTTTGCAAAACTGATCTGATTTTGTCTGTTATGCAAGCTATGGATTAATTAGTAGTAATGGAGGCTGGATTCAGCAACTCAGAGAATCCCTTCTTTTACAATCTGAAACAGAAGAAATCATTTTTAATGAAGGCTTACAACCAACAATTAGTCTTTAGCTGTTACCTCAAGATAGCTTTGATGTTACCACATTTGGAGAACAGTACCCAGCATGTTTTTTCTACTTACACAGCACACCATGTTAGTACATGTGGTCACAAGCTGAAGCATAATTCATTTCGAAAGAACCATCGAGTGGTTGGATACCGTTTATGGAGACTGTTAATGCTACACTTGCCCTTTGCTTTGCTCCACTAAATGTACAATTTAGATTTAATAGAGCATTATCATGACAAGCCCATTAAATACTAAAGTAATTACAAACTTGATCTTTCAGTCCTTGTGCAAACTAAACTCTCGCTAATTTCAGTTCAGCAGCTAACAAACAGGGCTCCCCCTGCCTCCCATTTCAGTGACAACCCAAAAAAAGAGGAGATGAAAATGTGAAAATAAATTCTGGATTATTCAAAAAAAATATAACCGAATTTTTTTTTTCCAGAATGTTGTTCCTTCAAGGCCTGATTCAGCTGTCCCATGGTATGATATAGGAAGTTACCAGCACAGAGAGGGCATAATTCTTCCAAGGCATACATTAATAAAACAGATCAGCAATATTCAAGCAGGCAAGCACCAGGCAGAAAGATAATTAACAGTTCACTTACTACACTCCTGCAAATCAATTCTCTAAGAAAAAAAAAAAAAAACTACCAAAATCCTGAAGTATGCCTCCAGGCAGAATTCAATGAAACCAAAAAAAGAAAAAGAAGTAAAATATACAACTAGTAAACAAAATGGAATTAACACTTGAGAAGGGAAAAAAAGGGAAAAATGATAAAACTTCACCCTGCTGTAATGGGAGTGAGGAGAGCTGGTACCAAAGGAGTTAGTATGGTTCCTCATCCTTAACCAACAAGCGACCAGCTTGTCAGTCTCCCTTGACATCATATTAGTTGCTAGGGACCTCAAGAGTAACACAGAACTGCAGGGACATCATTTGTTTGTTTTCCCTTCTGGCCAGTATCAAATATTCTGACTCAAATAGGTACACAGGAAATTGTATAGTGTGTAAATAAATTTGTCCATATAATAGGGCATCTCCAATTTCCTGGAAGGGTACCAAGTCCATCTGTCATACAGTGGAATGAATCTACAGTCCTACTAGTCCAGTATCTGTACCCTAAAACTTCATTCTAGACAAGTACGTTTAGCTCTGACTACCATATCACTTTTCTGCTTTTCAGTAAAGGATTGTGTAAAGATTTTCCTTCCTTTCACATTGCAACTATGGCTTAAACACTGAAGAGAGAAAGAAAGATTCTCTGTCACTAAAGGTTTCAAGAGACAGCAAAACATTTAGAATGGGTGTTACAGTGCTGGAACACATTGCAAATTTGTAGTGGACAGGAACAGGGCCACAGAGCAGATGTGAAACAACCCTTTTTCTCAGACAGTGACTAACTATACTTTATAGGTAAAGGGATGCAAGAAGCTTCCCAGAAATTAACCAGGTGTGTGTTCCAGCTGTCTGAAAAAGGGACTTGTTAAAAATTATGTCAAACTTTAATGAGGAATGGCCTTCACTCAACACTAACAGTACCTTTTTATTGGTGTCTTGCCAATTCCCTTGGATCTTCCTGTGTATTATAATTCATTATTAATTCTAATAATATCACAAAAATTTGTCCTTAGCAGTAAATGTTCCTCTTCTTTATATGAGGAAAACCACTCACTTTCCAAAAACTTAAAATTGTACCCAGTACCATGCAAAGCTGGTGGGAACATGAAACTGCTTCTAGCTTACAGCTGTACTGCTTATTGACTGACAGACAGATAAGAGCAAACAAGAGCTACAAATTGCTTCAGTCTCAGCCAGAAGTTATTCAGTTGACTTTCTCATCTCATTACAGGGACTCGGAAGATGGAATACAAGGGCAACAGCTGGCATGAGACCTGCTTTATCTGCTACCGCTGCCAACAGCCTATTGGGACAAAGAGTTTCATCCCAAAGGACAATCAAAACTTTTGCGTACCCTGCTATGAAAAGCAGTTTGCCATGCAGTGCGTCCAGTGCAAGAAGGTAGTGCTCTTATTTTACTTACCTAAAACCTAAAGGATTGAAGTCCATCCCATCCCATGTCCGTGTAGGGAGAATATCGTACTTCTTTATGTGTTAAAAGATTCAGAATCAAATGATTTTAACAATGGTACAATTTCAGCTCCCATCCTGCATCAGGCACAGCATTTATTAGCTTGAGAACTCTCTTACTCAAGGCTGAAGATACCTTTGTATTGAAAGCATACAGAGAACATCTTTTTTAAAACAAACAAACAAACAAAACCCCACCAAAACAAAATAAAAATTCTGCAGTGGAATAATCATATCCCCAAACATTTCAACTGGAAGGAAGAGCAGCTAACACTGAACATACCTTAATATTTTAAGGTAGTTCAAGACAGACATAAGTTCAAGGAGCATTTGGATGATCCACGAGTTCCTTCTAACTTCAGATATTCTATGATACTATGAAAGGCAAAGTTTTTCTTAGTATACCCAATCACCTTTACAACCTCCTATCCATCCATCAGTTTTCTGAAGCTTCTAGGAGTTCAGTATCTTAAAAACTCTGTCTAGCGTCCAATTTTAACCACTTTTAAGAACAGGCTGAAATTTACTTAGGAAAGAGGCTAAGACGCAGATGAACACACAGATTAGGTAGCATGATCACATACAAGCCGGATTCCCAGGGAAACCCTCTTTAGAGAAGAAAGGAAGAAAAATTGAAGTAGTCAGTTCTACGGGGTTCAAAGGACTAAAAATGTTAATTTTGTCTGACATTAGGAGATCTGGTTTTGCAGGCAATGACTTGTTAGAAGAGAAAAACCCCAGACAAATTCCAGAGAAACTGAGAGCAAAGGCTTCCAATAAAATTTGAAACAAAACAGTCTTTGCCAAGGAAAGCAACAGGGAAATCGAAACATACAATGTAGTTTCTTTACCATGAAGAATGGGATAAGTGAAGGAACAGAGATGAGACAAATCCTAGTACACACATACGAAAAGAACATATGAAGACTAGCTTTAAATACAAAGAGGACAGTTGAGACTGAGATTATACAATATAAGGAGAATAAAATACTTTTAATATAGTGCTTCTTCGTATAAATTAGGAAATTATAATAAACCACTTGCATGCTTTTCTTTAGGTCAACTCCAACCAAAACAATGATTTTGCTGCTGTCAAGCCTTCATTCCCTCCTCCCACCCACAAAATCTCATCATCCTTCCTCTCCATCGTGTAAAGATACCTGCCACCCTCAAGAAAACACTTTCTGTCTTACTTTTCATACAACAGGCTATCACTACAGGAGGCGTTACTTACCGGGAGCAGCCATGGCATAAGGAGTGCTTCGTTTGCACTGGATGCAAGAAGCAGTTGTCTGGACAACGCTTTACCTCCAGGGATGAGTTTGCATATTGCCTGAGCTGCTTCTGCAACCTCTATGCCAAAAAGTGTGCTGGATGCACCAACCCAATCAGCGGTAGGTCTCTCAGAGCCAGTGCTTAAATTTTGGGTTATTTTTCGATGAACTGCTTCTAATAATAAAAATGGTTCAATAATTCATTCTGAATAACTTGAGACACTCAGGACTATACAATTCAAGATGTCTGAAATTAAATACTTCTGACTTCTCTCAAGTGCCTATCAAAAAGAAATGGAAGAGGTCCTTAGACTGAATTTTCCTCCTTTTCACCTGATTTTCGTGAAACATGGTAGATACACAGTAACAGAGCTACATGTGTAGTGGGATATGCATGTTCTCTACATCATTTCATTTGCATTATTAGAGGGATCACTGACATCAGCAACAAGAGACCCTCTGCCAGCAGAAAGGGTCTAACTGGCCTATACCTCATGCTGTAGCACAGCTCATTTTCTCCCTGACTTTTTAGGACTGCAACTGAGAAATCACAAGGCTTTTGCATAGTGCTTTCCAGTACAAAAGTACTTAAAGGAGTAACTGCTTAGACCTTTACTGTGACACACTTAGCATGAAAACATAACTTTCCCTCTGAAGTAATGATATTTAACAGCATAATACATGCAGGCCAAGACTGCAAATGTGAGTTATATCTGAACAATTTTCTCTTGGTTTTGCTCTGCCCTTTTGCCTGTCCCTCACTAACAAATGCTTGATTCCACAGGCTCTAGAGAAGTCAGTGCATAATATCACAGGTGTTGCTTCTTATTTGAGTGAAAGAGGTCTTTTTTTTTTTAATATTGCAATCCTTCCTATCACACGCTGTTATTTTTTAAAAATATTGCTATTAAAACAAAACAAGAACTCCTTTCATCATGCAGGAAATACGCCCAACTAAATCTTTTCACTGACTTCCAGCTAATCATTCCAGTGCATCATATTCAAATTACCTGTAATTTCTGAGTTTAAGCAAGAGATTACCACTAAGAGATATTTGTTCCTTTCCTCTTTTTCTCCTGTACAAGTTCAGTACCCCTTATGAGAACTTCCACAGCCTCAAACTCCCAATTTTTTTTTTTTTTTTTTTTGCAGTTTACTAACCAGCTTTTTTCCTTGGGACATTCTTCCTTCAAAGCCATGAATCAAGTCATGGCAAAACCTGGCTAGCTTCTTTTTCAATGATCTAAATGCATTTTTGCAAAACAAAATTAACTTACTCGGACACTATCAAATATTCCGTAAAAAACATCAAGCTGCTCAGGGGCAGTGATTTTCCTTTTCTTCTGCTGTATATCATAGTGCCATCCCTTGAAAGTTCATTTCTGCCATTATTACCAGTGATAACAGTCAAGTTCACTAACTTAGCTGAAAGCAACAGAACTATTTCAGGATGAAGATATTACTTGCTACAGAATAAGGAGCATAAAATTAGCACAGCAACAAAGAGACTTGTCACAACAGCATTTTTTCACTACTATATGTTGGATCTGCATGGCAAACCATGAGCACAGCATCATAATTGCTGATGTGTCGTTCTTTTCTTGCTTTTGGTTTTCAAACAGGACTTGGAGGAACTAAGTACATCTCCTTTGAAGAACGGCAGTGGCATAATGATTGCTTTAACTGTAAGAAGTGCTCTCTCTCATTAGTGGGTCGTGGCTTCCTCACAGAAAGGGATGATATCCTTTGCCCTGAATGTGGGAAAGATATTTAAAGCTCAAAATAACAGGTGGGGGGAGGAAAGCTGTGCTTCCAATATATAGTCTGACACACACAGATGTTCAGAACTAGCTTCGCCACTCTGTGCTTTGCTGTACTAATAACACTACCTAGCCTTTTTTCTTCAAACTCTCCAAATGTGGAGGGAAGACAACTTCAAAAATCACTAGTAGCAGTGCTGGCATTTGAGATTTCTACAGCTAACCAAAACTAATGCAAAACCTGGGATGTAAAACCATTTGAGTGTTATTGACATACCATAATCTTCTGGGTGGTTTTTTTTCTCCCTTCCACTAAATAGTCCAGTTACAAGTAAGTGATATAGTTCAAGGATTACAATGGCCACGCACAATACATTCCTAGATGGATATTCAGGGCAAAATCCTCAGCCTGCTGAAATCAATGGCAAACGACAATTCACTTTCAGTAAGGCTGTGATCTTGCCTCAGTGAGCTATGTGACTAGTGTGTACTGTCAAGTGTGTAGAAAGACTGCGAACGTAGAGGTTGTTTCAGTGTACAAGGATTTGTGCCATGCCATAAAGGGATAATGGTAAAACAGTCAGAGTAGGAGTGCTTCATAACAGGTATATATTTTATTGCATGACTAGCTGATCATTGTGTGAAGTAAAAGTTCTGATTGACACTGTCCGCATTACAGTTAGTCGACACTACACTGCACAATGTATTTTTCAAAATAAAATAATTTAGAAAAAAAATTGTGATTGTGGTTTAATTGTGTTTAAATACTAGATATTTACAAGCAAAATGCTTTCACAGTCTGAAGAAACACACCGTAAGAGCCAGATAAACAAAACCCTTTTTGCATCCAGTCATTATGAAACTTTGACATTTAGACAGTCCTCCAATGGGTCCTGCTAATACAACAGTCTCCTCCTAACTGAAATCAGAGGGAAAGCTATCAGCAAAACTGAACAAATGTGTGAAAATACTGAATTGACTGCAGCTGACAAAAAATGTGTTCACAGGCTCTAAATTCAAAACCAAAATATTATTGTTCTCAGCAAGCAAGAAGGTGAATACAACTCAAAAGACATTTATCTTTGCAAAGTCAGAAATTTAACTTCTATTTTAGGGCAAGCTTTAATTTTGTTCTGTGTTATGATATATAATACCCTCTCTGCTTTAGCATCATTTCTGCCACGTTTGCTGCAAAGGCCACTGCCAGCCACAGCATGCTAGCAGGACAATTCAATCAAGTGGAAACAATCTAAAGGAAGGTAACTCTCTTCCCAAAGCAAACTTCAAGAAGTATGACCATGTTATGCAATGCACAATCCTGGTACACCTTCCAGAATTAATTAATTTGTATCTAGCAAGAGGATGAAAGCAAGATGGTCCTCTTCCAACATTAATCTTCACATGTGGAAAGAACTAGGAATACACTTAGTCTGTGTGTAACTGGGTAGGGGAAGTTTGCCACCACCCTTAAATTTCTCTTTTTGTACCAAGTGTAAAGTGCCCACACATTATTCCTCTCTCATTAATTCAACAAGCTAAACAGATGCATCAGATCAGATTTGGTTTATGGCACACCATGTGAAGAACTTGGCTGCTGTTATCTTTGAAGTGCTCACTGCACCAGTCTGATCTCACTGAACAACTGAATTCTATCCTTTGGTGACTTCATTCTACGGTGAAGGCTGTAATAAAGAATAGCCATAAAAAATCCTCTTAAATCGAACACCTCCCAAAGGACAGCAAGCACCTCACTCTATTCTGTGGTCTGGCCATCTGCAAGCATACTGCAGCTCTGCTCTAATGCTTTACAGAGTGAAGAATCACCATTAGCTAAGGGGGTAGCAGAAAGTAGGAAGAAGAGCGTGGCTTGCACGTTGCCCCCTCACCTCCAAGCACTACAACAGACAACAAAATGGTCCCAGCTTTGAGGAAAGGTAAGTGAAACATGACAAGGCTGGAAAGCGTGCTGGCCTGAAAACAAGTCTGTTACCATGCAATAGCAGCATCACACTATTATTTCTGTACACTTCTGCACATCACTCCTTAACACACATGTGCTCCTAGCAACTGAAACTACAACAAAACATAGCCTGGACTCTAAACCACTGCCAAGAAGCCACCCACAAAACATAACTCCTACCAGACTGTTATACTAGTGCAAGGACCAACACTTCATGTGAACTAACTGCTACTAAAACTCCAAAGCAGCTACTGAGCCTTTTACCCTGTAAGCTTCATCTGAAGTTCTAACCACTTAAACTCCACTGAAATAACACCACAACAAAATGAACAAGCTTAATTACACCACAAAACCAAAACCAGCACTACTTTATTTGCTTTTAATTGAATTTATTTAAATAGGATAAGGCTACTTAAAAGAAACTTTACATACAAAATGTACGTTACGTTAAAGTTTGCTGTACTCAAGTACAAAAAATGCACAAGTGTTTAATAAAAGGGAAACATCACACAATTTCAAAACACACACATTCTTATCATTTTACAGCATTCGAGAAGTGCCCTTCATGCCGTAACAGTGAATGGAGAACTTCTGTCAGTAATGAATTTCACTACAGTTTTTAGTTTCAATATTAACCAATGTTAAAAATGTAAACAAGCTTTCAGCTCACTACTGACAGCTTCTTTTAGTGGGTTAACTAAGCGGATTCAGAAGATGATTCTTTTTTTTTGTTTTCTTTTACTAAGTCTAGGGGCATTATTTATTTACCATCCAAAGTGAAAATGGATCTAAATTTGCTTCACCTTGAGCCACTGAGGTTTAATAAAAATGTTTCCATCAGCTTAACTGTATTTTTGCCTTATAAGGCACTACCAATAATCCATAGGAAGCACCAAGATTCACAGAAAACCAACACCCATCTTAAATTATCAAAGGAAGGGAAAACAAGTTGTTCGGGTTTTTTTCCAGAGTGTAACTACATACGCTAATGCTCTCAAGGTACTTCTTGTGTCTTCCTTTCCCCCTCCAACTGTTAGTAAGTTAACAAAGCACTGATCTGCATTCCACAGGCTTTCCTCGTATTTTATAAGCATGCTTGTAACCAAGAAAACAAGCAAATTTGCTACATCGGCACATTTTTACATTTTGCAAGTATAAAACATGCCTGTGTATTTAAGGGAACACGGCACTAATCCATTCACTACTTTCTTTCAAAGACTCATATCAGACAGTCCATAAACATACTTCCATTCGTGCATTTCTTTTTTCATATGTCAATAAGAGAAACTTCAATTTGAAGTAATGCTGTTAAATAGTTCATCTCTTATTACCAACCTAACTTGTCCTGTATACAATACACTCCTGTTCAACAAAAAGGAATAAAAAGTTGTCTCAGACTATCTTATCAGAATCATCAGTTTTCTCATCTAAATGAATTACCTTTTTGAAGCCAAGAAGGCTCTTGAGATCACTCAGAATCTCAATAGTTATTTTAACTATTTAACTAGAAGTGGAACAAAACTGAATCTTACCGAAATAAAAAAAATACATACATTTATATGTGTGAATTGTAGTGACGTGCAGGAGATGAACTATAATAATCTTGAAAACTAGAAGTGGGGGATTTAGTATAGTGTAGTATTACCACCTTTTAAAGCAGCAATGAACTACTTGGTGTACAAGAGTGGATGCTCTTAAGGTGACTGGTGATACACGACTCCAGCTTTACAATAGGGAACTATGAAACTTGTTAAAACTTCACAGCAATCTGAATCCCTGTAAGATTTAAAAAGCATTGTACTTGAACCGTTTAAATATGACTTATCTATTTGAAAATAGGGAAGTAACATTTATTTTTCAAGCACCATTAGCTACTTCATGGCCATGTAACATGCTGGATTTTCTTCTTTGCTTCCGTAGGCTTTAGGTCATTCTGGAATACAAGAAAATACGTAAGTATTCTGAGATACACCGTGCAAGTAAAAATTAGCAATTAACCTGATATACTCAAATCCAGTAATTACTGTTGCTGTTCTCAGCTATCTGCTACTACAACAGCTTTCTATTGCCATCTTGTGGAGACTGTTAAATATCACAGAACTTCTCTAGAGAAGATAAAAATAAAGCAAATTATGTTAACTACCTGCAAATCACTTATGTTTTTTCGCTTTTCTTCATCCTACAATTCATTATGCAAAAATACCTTTCAGTTCTGCAGCTTAGAAACAGGTACGTATTGGAGTTTCACAACATACTTCTATAGTTACTTCATATTACCTTCTTAAAATAGGATTGTATAACAAAAGAAACCAAACATACAAGTAGGAAACCAATTTACTTTTGCCAAATAGTTAAAATGTCAGAAAGATAGAAGGAAAAGTTGGTATTCCTTTGTAATGACCTGTGTAAAAAAAACAAAATAATTGCCAAAGCCTCAGATGGACTCATTTGTCAAGCCCCACCCCAAGAACTAGAAAAAAAAAATCTAGTAAGCCCAAAGTAAAACAATGAAAGATTGAAGTGTGAAATAATTACCTTTCACCCCCCGAGAAAAAAAAAATCTGATAAATGAGAACTTTAATAGTTCACACAGAGTAAAAATGGGTATATGAATTCTAAAGAACATTCTGCAACAGGCTAGTTTAAGGGAGCACAATCTAGAGACCTCTCTTCTCATTAACAATTTGAGTGTTAAGTATATATACAGCAATCCTGTGGATTGCAACTACTGAAAAGTTTAAAGGAATGAGACCCAAAGACAAGAAGAACAGCAGTGTGCTATCCAGCACAAGAACTTCAGTTTTATCTGATCTAGTGCAATGTCCCTGCCCATGGCAGGGGGGTTGAAACTAGACGATCTTTAAGGTCCCTTCTAACCCTAACTATTCTACAATTCTATCTTGAAAGTCAAGGAACAGTTACTTGCTTGAAAAGGCAATTGTTATCACTATATACTAAATATATGCCTCAGGCTTAACACTCTACAGCCATTTGCCAAGTGTACTGATCCTTCCTGGCTGCATCAGTCATTATTCAACACCACAAACTTTTATCTCGGACAGTAAAGTAACATCCATACAACACATTTGCCTAACTTCAAACATACCTGACTGACATAATACCAGTAAGTTCAGTCATGCCTTGGTTAAACTGTGGCTAAGACAGAAAGTCAAGTGTCAGAGAGCACAGTTTCTGAGTGTCAGTTCTACAGCGCCACTTCAAAAGCATTCATCAATTTGTCTACAGAATATTTAAATTATATATAAAGAAGCTGTAAGGTGAATACTAAACAAGTTTCAAAACCTCTTGTAGGTTCAGATCAGACCAGTACTTAGAACAGTTCTAATACTAAAATAAATTAGTGATAACGGGAGTAGAAAAAACACCTCTCCAGCATAATTTGATTCAGGGCCTCAGCCATGATTTGTGTAAAAGACCCTAACACTGTCTTTCAAAAAAGCCACAAGCGTATGCCTTCAAGTTTAACAGAAGTCTGATGGAACTACCAACCCCTGCATCAAGGGTATTACCTGCATTCTGTCATTAAAAGATTTTTTTTTTCAAAAGAGATTAATAGAAAGCAAATAAACATGCCTCGCCTTAGCTCTTCTCTCATCACTTCAGCTCATCAGCCTCATTCTGCCCCCATCTATAGGGCAGTTCTCCTCACTACAGAAAATTTGTTTGTAGCTGAATCTAACTTGCAGAAAGAAGAGAAGTATTTACTTCTATAGCTAACAGCTCACTAATTAGTCTCCTACTTGAGAACAGCACCCTTCTGTTCAAGATCTCAGTATGACTTTCTCATCATCATATAGAAGCCCAGGTACCTTAAGATCACCATGACTCAAAATGAGCACTCAACCTTTGGCCTCTCACTTCAACTGGTAGGGTTTGTTGTTGTTATGGCTTCTCATTCAGATCCACAATCTAGGCAGCTCTCCAGATTTTCACATCCAGTTCCTTCCTCTAGCTTGCCAATTTCTATGTAAGATTTAAAACAGATGGTGTTCTTCCTCTAAGGATATATTCTACAGATCTCAGCATCTCACTTCGTTTCCCATAACATTTCTTCCTTCACTCTGACAAATGAAAGCTTGTCCTACTCAACCACTTAAGTGTGATTGCTACAAATGTTACCATTCCGGTTTTTTTTCTTCCTTACTACAGAAAACAGACAACTTGTCCTCCCTTTATGGCACTGTTCTATCATACCTGCTTTCTCTCTCTTAAAACTACTAGTAGGATTATTTTGTTTCTGTTACATTTGACTACTACCAGCAGCACCCGAGTTATCTACTTACTCATTTTAAAAATTACATGTGTGTTTTCTACAAAGCTGCCACTCTCACACAGAGTTTTCCCATGGATAAGTACAAAGTACTTCATTTCTTTTCTTCTAATCTTTCCCAAGCCAGTTACTCTTTTGCATGTTTCTTAAGACTCCACTATTACTCCAAAAGAAATTAATCCTGAAAACTCTTATGAGGGTCTACCTTTGGCTCCTGCAAGTTTCAACAACAACAACAAAAAGCTGCAAACTAAGACACTGAACGTACATACCGGCAAATCAGATTCTTCTTTTGGAACAGCTCTCTTTAACTTCACAACAGTAGTTCCTGCTACTGGAGACAAAGGGTAGACCTTCAGACTAGCCAACACACTGCTGTTAGTCTTTGAAATATTGTTCTGCTTAGTCTCATTATTCCTCATTTCCAGCTTAGCGTCCTCTGATAAACTGGAGGCTGAAATGTATGTTGAGGCATTGGAAGGAACTGATAATCTCCTAACAGTGTTGGTGGTGCTTCCAGCTGGAGGAGGTTTTAGGCGATCAGCAGCTCCATTCTCTGTCTTCTTCACTTTTATGCTTGTACTTGTTGAATTGCCATCAAATACAATTAATGGCCGTTTCCTCAAACCTTCCACTGTTGTAACACTGAAAATACAAATTGTAATAGTCTTAGAATCAAGCTAGATGGTCCAAAACCAGCATAACCAGGACACAAGTAGCAAAAATTAATTTAATCCTGCCTAAAGTAAAACTATATCCCAAAATACTAACCTTAAGCACTTAGCTGCTTCAAACTTAGGCAACAGAAATTGCTTCCAAAATATAAAAGTGGGAGGGTGGCAAGGGGTTGCGTGAGGAACAGAATTCCTCAGCAAAGAGGGTTGCGTGAGGTATTTTCTAGGCAGACAATTACGGTTGTATGACCAAAGACCACATGCTTATACCACTGCAGTTACTCTGGAATTGCTATAGAGTTCATAGCCATTAAGTATTTCCAAAGATTAATATCTGAGAAAATGCATGCCACCTTATACCTACAAGAACAGTATCTACTATTCTAATGCTTCTAAATCTCCCTGCTTGCACTCTTATTCAAAGTCATAGTATTAAGGCAGCCTAAAAGACTGTTAGACAAGGAATGAAAACATTAAGAAAAAAAAAATACACTTGTTTTTGAAATAAGCTGTCTTTGCACAGGAATGCCAAGCTGATTTAATGCGTAATATTGTAATAGTTCGTGCCTTTAAGTCTATGTGTAGTCAGAACTGGCCAATTTTCTGGCAACTTGTTTATCAAAAATGAATACTACCAAGCTAATAACTGTACCTATAAAACCCATAGTATCAGAATACATCCAGACTGGAAAAAAAAAAAACAAAAACCACAAAGCACAAAGTTATCATTGCTCACTCCACATGAATTTAGTTTTAGAAAAGCACTGTACAAGAACAACAAAGTGTGTTTGAAAAACATGAACTTAACAATTAAAAAAACCAAACTACAAGTAAGTTATATACCTGTTTAGGAACTTCAGTTTCAGTACACACTTACTACTTAATCATCTCATATAAAACATGGGAATAAAAGTTTAACTACAGTGTTGTCAACTATGAAATATATTCATTAATTTGTTATTAATGAATCTGACAATATTATGTTAGATATGTCAATAGACTTTAAAATAAGCTGCAAGTCGAGACTCCATTTGTTTGACTTCAAACACAATTACATTAGTAGCTGTTGATAAACCTCACATGTTAAGAAAGCATACATCACTTGCACGATTTCTGTCCAGACTAGGGGGCTCTTTAAAAAAAAAAACAAAAAAAACACCTAAAATTGAAAAGAGTCACAATTTAAGAGCTCGTAAAACAAGAGACAGGTCAGCTCTTATTCAGATTTGCTTCTACATTACTATCTCTTCACAACAATGTATTTCACATAATCCTCCTCTTTTTCTGTTTATCAGGTTCCTGGAACAAAGAAAGACCATCCATTCATTTGGGACTTATCAAGAGCAGACACAACTTTTTGGCTTATATGTACAGTAGATGCCGCTTCTAGGAGAGCTTTTACAAATTGAGATTGGCTTCCAAGACCAAAAGTATTCAGCCAGGCATGTTGTTTTAGTTAAGTTCTACTACAACAGTAGTAGTACTAACTTCTAAATCAAATAAATATCACGCTTACTTCCCACCTCTGACTCGCACATACCTTACAGCCTTAGCACCTAGGAACTGTGTTCTGTTTTTGAAAACAAGAATATCAAGTTATACTTCCTCCTCTGCACACTGTCAACCTGCCAGTTCCGCTAAAGTGGTGCATGCAACTGGGAGGAAAGTGTAACACTTTAACATCCAAAAACAGGACTTCCTTGATTCTTTCTGTGAATATAGTAAAACTGAAGTTTTCTCCATGCAACTTTTATTTATCTGAAGTGCTGAAAGTCTATTATTCACATTTCACTGGGGTTAGTAAATCTAGCAGCAAAAGATTAACTTTTCTAGACAGCATTTCACCAGCATATTCATTAAGTATGAAAGACGCAACACAAGCAAAACTAGTAAATGCTGGAATTCTTAAAATTTTCTAATAAAAGAGCAAAGATTAAGGCTAGTATGCTAGGTGGTAAGTGCTACAAGCAACAGGCAAAGAAAAGCAGACTGGTTGATTAAACATATGTCCTTTTACTTACTAAACAACTTCCCAGCAAATACTACATAGGTTTGACCACTATGGAATTTTAGTGCACCAAAATAAGAGCCTCTAAACTTACTCTACATGTAAATCCTGAATGAAGTTATCCACCCACCTAAAAATTAATATCACTTCCTTCTCTCAAAAATATTCAGTCTGCTACCTTTATTCCTTTGATAAAAAAATCCTTTTACACCTATTTCATTGCTAAAATATTTTAAAATATCACTTGATAGAATTTATTTCTCTTCCCAGTTAAAAACCTCAGCAAAGCTAGAACAGACTCATCAAATCAACAAGCTTTAATAATTGCAAAACCATTTTGAGAATTTCCATGCACCTTTTCTTCAGCATCTATTGCTAAAGCTATATCAGACTACCACTCATGCACGTTACACATAGAAGTCTTTCACAGAGGGAAGGTCAGAAGGAGAAACCATTCAGTAAAACAGACTTTTGAGGAAGACTTAGCTTTATGATCAAATACAAAGATTTTAAAAACGAGGCAGAACGTTTCTTCCAGAAAGCAGATGTTACTTTTGAACTGGACGCATAAAGCCACTGTAGCGTACATCCCTAACTCCAGAGCAGACCAACACCGTCCAGGGAGCAAACATAATTAAACATGCTTTTGGTACCTTTCCTAAAGACTGTAAATATAATTATTGTTTAACAATTCTAAGGTGAAACAATAGTTACTTTTCCTTCATTATAAATCTTAAAATGTACCAGTAATCCAGTATCAATAGAGGCTGGTGGGTGAAGGGACTGAGAACAGTCCTGGGGAGAAGGACCTGGGGGTACTGGTGGATGAAAAATTGAACAGAGCCAGCAATGCATGCTCAAAGCCCAGAAAGCAAACTGTATCCTGAACTGAATCAAAAGAAGCCAGCAGGTCAAGGGAGGTGACTCTGCCTCTCTAATCCGCTCTGGTGAGACCCAACCAGGAGTACTGCATCCAGCTCTGGAGAAGTCCAATAACATGGACCTCCTGGAGCGAGTTCAGAGCAGGGCCACTAAAACGATCAGAGAGATGGAATATATCTCTTATGGAGAAAGGCTGAGGGTGTTAGGATTGTTTAGGCTGGAGAAGTCTCCAGAGACCCGACTGCAGCCTTTCAGTACCTAAAGTGGGCCTATAAAAAAGATGGTGACAAACTTTTTAACAGGCCCTGTTGCAATAGTACAAGGGGTAATGGTTCTAAACTAAAAGATAACAGATTCAGACCAGATATAGGGAAAACTTTTTTTATGATGAGGGTGGTGAAACACTGGAATACATTGCCCACAGAGGTGGAAGATGCCCCATCTCTAGAAATACTCAAGGTCAGGTTGCTCTAAGCAACCTGATTGAGTTGAAGATGTCCTTGCTGTTGCTGAGGGCTTGAACTGGATGGCCTTTAAAGGTCCTTTACAACCCAAACCATTCTTTGACTCTATGAAAAGAAGCACTATAAACTAGCTACCATTAATAATCCTTTTTTTTTTTTGCCATCCAAATGTTTTCTTCCCCTTATTCCTACTACAGCAGCAGCAGAGTCTAATGCCTCTGATACAGGAGACCTTACACAGCATTATCTGTGAATTGTTGCAATGTCCAAAAGCCGTACAAGTTTCACTGACCAAGCAAACAAAGACTAAACTAAATGTATTGTCCAAAGTTCTCCAAGCCTAGCCCAATAAACACTAAATTACCTTTTATTCTCGCTTTTCAACTCATTTTGCTGCCTCTTCTTTTCCATTGTTTTCCCCCATCTACTTTTTGGTAAGTCACGCCGAGGCAGGGGAATAGCATGTTGAATATATAGATCAGTGAGACCATCTTTGTCCATCTTTACATCATTTTCGACAAGTATATTTTTCTGTGGGGAACAGAAAAAAGTTATTATTACAACAAAGCACGGGCATTTTATGGGCATAACTTTTTTCAAAAGCCACTTTAAGGTAGCGTACTGGGAATAAATGCCACGATTTCAGAACTGCAGGGGTTGGTGGTGTGGAGAGGCCACAAACTGCCCTGTGCCAATGACAGCCTGGTCTCCTGCCTTCCTACTGTAAACTCCTCTTGTTTTCCGTGGATTTGACTTGATCCATCTCTTCAGTGAGGCAAAGGGAAATCCAAAATGTTTGGGTCAGTGCATTGTGTTTTATTTTTCCACTACCTGCAAGCACATCTCTTAACTCCTCATGTGCCTTTTCCTGTGTGTCCTGTTCTATCTACTGCCACAGTGGCTGCTGCTCTTGGTGTCATGAGCTCCTCTGCTTGAAATTTTGGGTTGTGATGGGTTGTGTTCATCAGTATCAGAGACACCTGGATCCAGCTGCAACCAGTAGTGGTCACTTCATCACCTTTGCCCACATACATCAACCACAAAGCTTCTCCCTATCCAAAACCCTGCAATTTTTCCCAATAAAAATAGTAGCAAAAAGAAGGAAAAAGTTATGATTGATGTACTGTTGATGACTAATGTTTTCATATACTCTTAAACACATTTCACTGAACCCAACTACAACAACAGAGCTCTTCTTCGCACTTCTAAAAAAAAAAAAAAAAGAAAGACACCTAGAACATGACACAGTTCAAATTTATAGATGTAGAGCCACGCTTCCTTCCCCAGTTCCCCAAGAATAAGCCACAAAGGGAGATTTCTAATCATGACAGAACACCAGTTTTCTTTCTAATCACGTATAGGGCTATGAAAACAACATTTCTTAGTACCTCCTGCCAAATTTATTAAAAGATGAAAAAAACAGTAACTTCCTACAAATCATCAGTCACTGAAAGTGGGTCAAGTCTCTACCACTGCTGTTTTTGGCAGCACTATACGGCTTCTGATGCAGGCCCAAAACCTGCACATTTTTGTCTACATAAACTACATGTACAAGAGCATATAAAAGTTCAGCAAGCTCATACAGAAACCTAAAATTTTGCTTAACATTGTTTCACGCACCTAGAATTTTCAGGCAAGGCAGCAACACATACATCAAATCATATCAAATGAGGCTTCATATGGTCCAAAAGTGTTTCTAACTCACTTTCAAACTCAGATTTTCTTCAATTATGCATACTTCTGCATTACGTTGAGCGAGCTCATAGGACACACCTCCTTAATTCACTGGCCACAAATGATGCAACTTTAATGTATTAAAGATCACCTTAAAGACAATCTCTATTTATTATCACAGATAATTTTCCTGTATGGTAACACACACAGCTGATTCAAGCAAATGATTCTTTAGCAGCTACAACAAGTGTTCAAACACAGCCCCTTTGCAAACGCAGAGACACCTCTCACTCCACACACCTCCTCCAAGCACATACCCAGCCTGCAGAGCATCAATTTGGTTTCTGCTTGGTTGGGGTATTTTTTCCAGAGAATCATTACAGCTAGAAAAGACCTCTAAGATCATAAAGTCCAACTGCTTCCCTGAACACTTCTTGCACACCTGCTAAGGGAGTTAGGATGCCTGGAAAACACAGAAGTGGGAGACCACCTCCCATGTAACTGACAGGTGGAAACAAAGGAAGGAGTTTCCCTGTAGAGTAAAGCAGGGAAGTGAACAGATCAAGTGTAACGTGGAGGGAGATGGCACCAAGGGCACGGGGTGTAGGGGACACGGCCACGGGGGTTAAGACAGGGGGGACACCTGGGGAGATCTTACCAGTCTCTAAAACTAACTGAAAGGAGATTGTAGAGAGGAGGGTGCTGGCCTCTTTTCCCAAGTGTGACAGGGGCCAGAACAAGGAGGAATGGCACCAAGCTGCGCCAGGGGAGGCTCAGATTAGGTATCGGAAAGGAAATTTTTCACAGAAAGGGTCATCGGGCACTGGCACAGGCTGCCCAGGGAGGGGACAGAGCCACCATCCCTGGAACTATTTAAAAGACGAGGTGCTCAGGGACGTGGTCTAGTAGCAGATAGAAATGTTCATACAGGATGATCCGATCTGGTGATTCTATGATTCGGTGATTCTATGCCACGGGACCACAACACACAGACACAAAGACACACAGACACAAAGACACACAGACACAAAGACACACAGACACAAAGACACACAGACACAAAGACACACAGACACAAAGACACACAGACACACAGACACGACCATGGTGGGGGACGACACGGGCACGAGAACGACGACACCGCGGGCACGGCGGGGAGAGGAGCTACAGGCCTCCCGCCCCTGGAGCCGCCGCTCCAGCGCCGCCGGGCGCACCTGCTCCAGGGTGAGCAGCAGGAATTCCTCCGAGAGCAGCTCCGGGTGCAGCAGCAGCTCCGGCTCCGGCCGCCCCGAACCCCGCCGCTCCCGTGGGCCGCTCCCTCCCGGCGCCGCCATCTCCTCCCGCCGCGGCCCCACCCGCCCCTTCCCTCCGCCGAGCTCCCACAATGCCCCGCGCGCGGGCGCCGCTCGCGGTTTCCGGGGGGCAGGGGCGGCTGTGGCGTCATCGGGCGGGGGCACGACGGGGAAACCTTGGGTTCGAAGATCATCCAGTTCAACCCCTTTGCCATGGGCAGGGACACCTCCCACCAGACCAGGCTGCTCAAGGCCCCATCCAACCTGGCCTTGAACACCTCCAGGGATGGGGCAGCCACAGCTTCCCTGGGCAACCTGTGCCAGTGCCTCACCACCCTCTTTGTGAAGAATTTCTTCCTAATGTGTAGTCTAAATCTGCCCCTCTCCAGTTTATACCCATTGCCCCTCGTCCTATCACCCCATGCCTTTGTAAACAGTGCCTCCCCAGCTTTCCTGTAGCCCTTTCAGGCACTGGAAGGTCTCTATAAGATCTCCTCGGAGCCTTCTTCAGGCTGAACAAGCCCAACTCTCTCAGCCTGTCCTCATAGCAGAGGTGCTCCAGTCCTCAGATCATCTTTGTAGCCCTCAAATGGACCCATTCCAACAGCTCCATAGCCTTCTTACGGATTCCAGAACCTAATGTAGAATCATAGAATCACCAGATTGGAAAGACTTACCAGATCATCGAGTCCAACCATTCCCATCAATCACTAAACCATGCCCCTCAGCACCTCATCCACCCGTGCCTTAAACACCTCCAGGGAAGGTGACTCAACCACCTCCCTGGGCAGCCTGTTCCAGTGCCCAATGACCATTCCCATGAAAAAATTTTTCCTAATGTCCAGCCTAAACCTCCCCTGGCAAAGCATGAGGCTATTCCCTCTGTCTGTGTGTGTCCAGCCATGAGGATTAATTGGTAAGTTTTACTGCAGCTGGTTGGTATGTTTAATTATCTTGTCATATAAATCTAAGTCTTGTATCAAGAGATAATGTGCAGACAATCTCCACACATGGATAAATAACCTGAAAGAATAAACACTCTCTTAGAGTTGCAAGAATTTATTGATAAGCTTAATTGTCTTGTAAGATGTAGTTGTCTTAGATCAAGAGATAACCCGAAAGGAGTCTCCAGACATGGTTGGATAATCTAAAAAAATATACATACCTTGGGGACTTACACAGTTCTTTGTCTGTAACTAGTATGTATACCTACTGCTTTTGTAAGTTGTCTTTTTTAGAAGGGCATCCACCAAGTGTTCTCTTGGTGAGCTTAGGTATGTCCTATGTTCTTGCTGTATTTGTTCCTTGTTTCCACTAGTTAACAAGCTAAATTCCTGTTACAGTCACAACTGCGAGCTGGCCAAGATTTTATTCTTATTTTTTCTTATTATTCTTATTATTGCTTAACCTAATTCATTCCCTTAACATAATGATTTATTCCTTCTTTCAGTAGGAGAACTTGTTTCAGTGAGGAGGTTGGACTGGATCATCTTCTTCTTCATCTTCATCTTCCTAAACCCCTTCAGGGAAGGTGACTCAACCACCTCCCTGGGCAGCCTCTGCCAGTGCCCAATGATCCTTTCTGTGAAAAATTTATTCCTAATGTTCAGCCTAAACCTCCCCTGGCGGAGCTTGAGGCCATTCCCTCTCATCCTGTCCCGTCCCTTGGGAGAAGAGGCCAGCTCCCTCCTCTCCACAACCTCTTTTCAGGTACTTGTAGAGAGCAATGAGGTCTCCCCTCAGCCTCCTCTTCTCCAGGCGAAACAATCACAGCTCTCTCAGCCGCTCCTCATAAGGCCTGTTCTCCAGCCCTTTCACCAGCTTCGTTGCTCTTCTCTGGACTCTCTCCAGAGCCTCAACATCCTTCTTGTGGTGAGGGGCCCAGAACTGAACACAGGATTTGAGGAGCGGTCTCACCAGTGCCAAGTACAGAGGGAGAATAACCTCCCTGGACCTGCTGGTCACGCCGTTTCTGATACAACTTCTCTCCCTTCCTTTCCATCTCCCTTCTTCCTTCCCCCTACACCAGCCACCCCTCAGGTGCCCGGGAAGAGCTGCTTTTCCCATCTCGCTTTGTCTTGGACTGGACCTGCCCTGTAGCTACGAACTGTGCCTTAACGACAGCCTGTGGGAATAACAAACGGGTCCCTCCGCGCCACGGGTGCGTGGTTGCGCTGCCGGGATTCCCGCACAAACACGTAGCTGGATGCGGACACCTCAGGCAGGAAGGAGCCATGGGGGCGTGGCTCACCCAATCGATGACGTCATTGAACCCAATCGGACGGGGTCGCTGAAGCCCCGCCCCCACAAACGTCAATCAAGCCGCGCCGCCACTGGTCACTGCAGTCCCGCCCCATGACGTCATCTAGACCACGCCCCCTGTCGTGTTCATTGGCGCCCCGCCCCACTTGTAGGCGGGGATCTTTTAAGCCCCGCCCCGTTTACGCCTGGCCTACGATCCCGCCTCCGTCACGTGACCGGAAAAGCCCCCCCCTTCTAGACAGCCCCTCCGTGTTTCTCTCCCCATCCCTTTCCTCCGAGAAGCGCTGGCGCGGAGCGGGGCGGGGCTTGTCGCACACCGGAAGCGGCGTGTGCCTGCCCCGCGCCTCGAGGCCTGGGCGCTGACGGCGCGGCCTGAGGCGGCGCCCGGCCGGCCTGCCTGCCGGCACCGCGGCGCCTCGCACCGCCTGGAAGCGGCTGGGCCCGGCTCCCGGTGCGGCGGCGCTGGCAGGTGCTGGGGAAAGGCGAGCGGGAGGAGAGGCGCCGTATCGTGCCGGGGCGGAGGCGGGGGGCTGCGGCCGTGTGAGGGGACGGGGATGAAGGGAGCGGCGCTGGCGCCCCGGGACCGGGCAGGGCTGGGTGTCGGGGGGAAGCGCATCTCTGTCCTCCCCGAGGGATACCCGGGCGGCCCGGCTCCCCGGGTCTGTGGAGTCGGGTGCGTTAGAGCCCAGTCATGTAATTGGGGCTTGCGCGCGGTTAATTGTATAGGGTGTAGGTGTGCGAATGCGTGAGGGAGCAGGGCGGAGGAAAGGGAAGGTGGGTAGGTAGGGCGCTGGTTTGCGGGGCAGCACAAAACAAAACATCAATGCAAAGTATTTGATAAGAATAGAGGAGACCTGCTTTCCACCTTTTACTGTCATAGAATGGTTTGGGTTGAAAGGGAACTTAAAGATCGTTCAGTTCCACCCCCCTGCTATGGGCAGGGACGCCTTCCGCTCGAACAGGTTGCTCCAAGCCTCCTCCAGCCTGGCCTTGAACGCTTCCAGGGAGGGGGCATTCACGACTTTACTGAACAACTTGTTCCAGTGTCTCACTGCTCTCACAGTGCAAAACTTCTTCATAATATCACATCTAAATCTCTCCTCTTTCAGCTTAAAAACATTCCCCCTTGTCCTATCACTACACTTCCTGATAAACACTTCCTGATAAAGAGCATTTGGGGTTTGTGCACTTAAGAGAACAAATTTTAGTAGACTCACTATTTGCTTGCATATTGATTATTTTTTGGCAGCAGACATCCCTATTATTTTGTTTTCCGGAATTCTGAACATCTACAAGGTAGCATACTAACTTCCATTTGTAACTCTGGGGTGACCTCTTGATCTTTAAAGGAAAAGCAAGTTTTGCAGAGCTTGTTCCTTTGCAGTGTGCAGAGGCCCCTAAGCTCTGATAAATGAGAACAAAATAAATGTAAAAAAAAAAAAAAATCAGATGCAGATCCTGTGTTGGCATTAGTTGTTCCTAAAAGCTTTCTTTCATAGCTTTTTTTCCTAACATGAATATTTTACTTGCTTTTCTACCAGACTTATGTAGCGCTATGTTATTTTTTGTTTTCTGCTCAGAGATTGTGTAGGTGTTTTTATTTCTTCTATATTTTTCATTTACTTTAATTTAATGAGTTTTTTGGAGATTTTTAATACATCTTTGTTGTGAGCAAAATTCTCTCAATGACGTATATTAACACTTTTATCTTGGCTTATGGGAAGTTAAATTTTGTCAGCTTCAGGTACAAAAGGTGTTTAACTTCTCCAGGTGATAGTTTATCACTTCAGGCTACACATAGTGTCTTTTAATAGTTGTTGGGGGTATTTTGACAGTCAACCTTTGGGCAACCTTTTTAATTTAAAATCCTTGAATTTAACATGCTGTGTTTCTTTTGATAAGTTTGGAGGATAACATAGTTGTGTTGCCAGGCACTTGCCTTATCATTTTACCTTAGGCTGTTTGTCTATTATTTCCTCAGTTTGGATTTTTTTGATGAGAGTCAGAATGCTCAATTGCAGCACAGGTGAAGATGCAATTTGAAAATGTCATGGAAGCCCAAACCAAAATATTTTTAACTTTTGAAAAAAAAAAAATTAGGGAGTGCTTGGTAAGAAAAGATCACTACTGTCTCTTTGTAACAGGACTTGCTTCTGGCTGTATACTTAGTTTGTTACAATTTTATTTAGTGGCTATTTGTGGGTTGTGTACCTTACCATTTCACTCAGATTTGGCATTTTTTGCCATGATTTTCAATATTCTTTTGTAAAAGCGGAGGCGTTTTTTAGATGTAATAATCTGAAACTAAATTAATTCTGACTGTGTTTAGTTTCAGAATTGTCCATGAGAACATCTTGTTGGTCTCTCTGTTGATCCACAGAAATTTTAATGATGTTTTATATTTCCATTGTACCTGTGAACAAGAAGTAATTGTTTGCTAAATTATTTCTTAAATCCATTCAAGATGTTCAATGTTGTCTTCCCCTTTGGCTATGTGGTCGTTACACATCAGTCATGACAAATGAAAAGGTGATTAAATAAGGTCAGCAATTTCTTGTCTGCTTTTCTTTGGCGTGGAGAGTACAGCTGTCTGCTGGTTTCTTATGAAAATAACACAAGTCTGGAGTACAGTAAAATTGCACACAGTTTTTCAAACACTAATAATTGCTTCATAAATTGCATCTGTCCCTTGACAGTGCTTGATTGTAGAAGGATAGGTATAGTTTGTAGAATGCGTATTAGAAGTGCTGCTTAACACTTACAGGCAGACTTTCAGAATGGCTGCGATAGTAGAAAGCAAAAACTCTTTTTCATTTCCCTAATGTTGTATTTTGAGATTATTTAATGCATTATAGACCACGCTTCCAAATTTGTTGTGTGAATGTGCTTTATAATTGCTGGTCTAGCTAGTCTGAAACAGAGAACATGTAAGTAGCACTGAGTAAAACAGGCATTCTGCATATATTACAAAAAGCACCACAAACTACCAACTTATAGCATGGGTTGTATGATACCTTGTGTAATTTATGATTTAAGTGGCTTGGAAGTTATGTATTTCTCATTGCTGGAAAGTAAAGAATGTAAAGTATGTCCTAAAATGGAATATGCCTGTGATGTTTTGCAAAGAGACTGTGTACTATTAGACCTAAATTGAGTGTAAAGCAGTATGAGATTTGAACTTGGAGCAATAAATGCCTTGTGGCTTCTCTAGAAATCTGAGAGCTGATGCTTGTATCTTTTCATATGCAGGTGATAAAAGCCTCTGCATTACAGGTTTATAAATCACTAAGTAGTGGCAGGAACTACTTGTAGTCCCAAAGTGTCTGAGAGAGCCAGTAATATGCTGGTTACTTGAGGAGAAAGCAGCGCTTAAAAATACCTGAGTGCTATTGTGAATCTGTTTCAGAATAAATTTGAAGTGGAAGCATGCATGCAGCTAATTTGTGTGCTTAACAATGTACTCAGTCTGGCTTCTGTAATCAGGGTGGAAATAGAGTGCAGACTGGTGAAAAATGTAACAGTTACATTTTTGTATTGGTTGCTACCTCTGGTATTTGGTTGTGTGTGCGGAGGTAAATAGTGGTTTTTTTCTTTTTTAATCAGATCACCCAGAAAACACAATGAGTGTTAAAGCTTTCAAGCTCGTTTCCGCTGTTGAGCGGGAGATGTTAATGGGAGACAAGAATTACATCAACATCGAATGCATCGAGTGTTGTGGAAAGAACCTCTACATTGGAACCAATGACTGCTTTATCTATCACTTTCTGTTGGATGAAAAGATATCAACAGCTGGAAAAATAACTTTTGCTGCCACCAAGCAACTGCACAAATACCTGGGCTTGAAGAAACCTGTGAGTGAGTTGAAAGCAGCCTCTGCCCTCACCAGGCTTCTTGTGCTTTGCGACAACACAATAACACTAGTTAACATGATGAACTTGGACCCCGTCCCAACTGGTGCTAGAATCAAAGGAGCTGTGACGTTCACACTAAATGAAAACCCTGTGAGCGGGGATCCTTTCTGTGTCGAAGTCTGCATTATCTCGGTCAAGCGACGGACCATTCAAATGTTCATGGTGTTTGAAGACAGAGTCCAGATAGTGAAGGAAGTGTTTACTCCAGAGCAACCCTGTGCTGTGGCTGTAGATGGTTATTACTTATGTCTTGCACTTACTACACAGTATATCATTTTGAATTATAATACTGGTGTCTCCCAGGATCTATTTCCTTATTGCAGTGATGAGAAACGACCAATTGTGAAAAGAATAGGCAGACAGGAATTTCTGTTGGCTGGCCCTGGAGGCCTAGGTGAGACTAAGGATTGTAATTTTTTTTAACTTCTCTCTCTAAATTTATCTCCATTTGGGGAGTAAAGTTTAACTATTTAAGTGTTGTGCACAATAATGATCATTTTCTTCACAGGTCTGTGTTGGAATGTTGAGATAAAATGATGGATGGTAAATTTTTGGTACTAAGTATTATTATAACTCTCCTGCTTTTTTCTTAATGCACAAAAATGTGATTATTTCTATTTCAGTTGTGTCTTTAGAAAGCCTTGTTTCTATATAGACAGCTATCAGTAGTAGTATCGTGCAGCCCAGAGTAAAAAAGTTGATTGGTACCAAGTGAATGAGTGATAGCCTCTCTGTAGTGACTATCCCCCCTGTGTTTGAACAGACCCATGTTGCTATGAATTTGTTACATTAGTGTAGATAAGTAGTTAATTGATATTCAGTGGAGTTCATATTAGCTTCATTTTATAGATTCTAACGGATTTGCCAGTAGGTATGTTGTACTACAGTGGAGTAAGAAATGTTAGTGGAAGTAAACTATATCCTAACTCGGGTAGACGTAAAGTCTGTCCTAACAGTAGGTACTGTCAGATACTGCCCACTTTTTATGCTCCCATTTGCTTAACTTTAATAGGGTTGTTTTTTCAGCTCTGTATTGCGGAAAATGATAGTTTTAAGTATTGCAAAACCAAAGTTAGGTCATGTCAAATAATGCACCTAATAGATGTTTTTAAGGCCTTCTGCTGCTGTAATCTGTCTAAATCAACAGTGTGCTGTGAGATCAGTAGTCTTGAGCTTTTTTTTTTTTTAAAAAAAAGAAGTCACAGTATCCCACAGCTGACAGACCACGGGCAGAATGCTTCCATGCTGTTTGTCATATGACTTTCCACTTAGGAGGTGCGGTTTACGTATCTTCCCTGATGGATTAGGATTAGCAGGACACCAAGATGACATACTTAAGTACCTTCGTTAAGGGGGGGTTGGTTTTTTAATATAACTTTCAAAGAAAAGCAAGAATGCAATCGCTTGCTTAAAATGAATCATAGAATCATAGAACAACCAGGTTGGAAGAGACCCACCGGATCATCGAGTCCAACCATTCCTATCAAACACTAAACCATGCCCCTTAGCACCACATCCACCCGTGCCTTAAACACCTCCAGGGAAGGTGACTCAACCACGTCCCTGGGCAGCCTCTGCCAGTGCCCAATGACCCTTTCTGTGAAAAATCTTTTCCTAATGTCCAGCCTAAACCTCCCCTGGTGGAGCTTGAGGCCGTTCCCTCTTGTCCTGTCCCCTGTCACTTGGGAGAAAAGGCCAGCACCCTCCTCTCTACAACCTCCTTTCAGGTAGTTGTAGAGAGCAATGAGGTCTCCCCTCAGCCTCCTCTTCTCCAGGCTAAACAACCCCAGCTCTCTCAGCCACTCCTCATAAGACCTGCTCTCCAGCCCCTTCACCAGCTTGGTTGCTCTTCTCTGGACTCGCTCCAGAGCCTCAACATCCTTCTTGTGGTGAAGGGCCCAGAACTGAACACAGTACTCGAGGAGCGGTCTCACCAGTGCCGAGTACAGAGGGAGAATAACCTCCCTGGACCTGCTGGTCACACCGTTTCTGATACAAGCCAAGATGCCATTGGCCTTCTTGGCCACCTGGGCACACTGCTGGCTCATGTTCAGTCGGCTGTCAACCAACACCCCCAGGTCCCTCTCCTCCAGGCAGCTTTCTAGACAGACTTCACCTAGCCTGTAGCACTGCATAGGGTTGTTGTGCCCCAAGTGCAGGACCTGGCATTTGGCCTTGTTAAACCTCATGCCGTTGGACTCAGCCCAGCAGTCCAGCCTGTTCAGATCCCTTTGCAGAGCCTCCCTACCCTCCAGCAGGTCGACACCTCCACCCACCTTAGTGTCGTCCACAAACTTGCTAAGGGTGCAGTATTGTCTTGACTAGAATGAGAGATGTACGTAAACTCACCAGTTTTTCTTTAACAGAATAGAGAGTAGAGTTTTTTCACATCTAGGGCTTTTCTAAGTTGTCTTGATTGCCCACTTCTTGTTAAAGTGTTAGTTACTTGTATTTGTGGACGTTAACCATTTTAATAGTGCTACAACAGTTAAAATTTATGAAGTGACTATCTGAAGGTATTCCCTTTTGACATGTATTTGAGGAGATCTTATTCTTACTTTAATATTTATTTATGTCTCTAATAATGCCAAACCAGATTATGTTCAAGTGGTTAATTTCTTTTTTGATTTGAGAAGAACAGATATACTTTGAAAAGCTTAACTGTGTTTAGTCAGAAAGCAGAATTTTATTTAGTCCATCTTTTGTTTTTATCTGGTGTCCTGGAAGGGAGCTATACAATAAGATCTTTACTCATAAAATCCAGTATCCTTGTGTAAGTAGATTGCCCTGGAGTTAATATATCAGATATGCATCTTAAGCAAATGCACTTCTGCAGCTCTAAACTATAAACTTCCTTTTTTTCCTGTAATATAGGCAAAGTCTACCTTATACTAGAGCAGATGAAGACTGCTTGGTATGGATTGAATAGTTATCCTTGTGTAATTGGGCATGTGGGGTTTTTAATCATCTCTTTTCTATTCCCCCCCACTGTTGTTTTGATTAGTATTGTCCATCTTGCTGTTCTTCCTTGGTAAATTTTTTAGTGTCTTTAACACTTTTCTCTTTGAAGCTTAGAAGGTGTTGAGCATCTTTATAAGAATTGTATGTCTTAGCATTTGAGGTAGGTCTCTGCTGTAAAGTGAGAAGGCTTGGTGTAAATCTTCAATTCTGATTTTGGTTTGCTCTTGTATGTATTATCAGTTAAGACGTTCACTTGGCACATAGTGGAGCACCTACGCTAAATTCAGACTCTTTTACTGAGGTGGATGTATTCTGCATTAATATATTTGGTTTTATAGTGTTTGAAGTGGCATTTATCTAGATCAATTTGCTTTTAAGTTAAGACTGGAATTTAGAATGGCAGAAAGCAGATACTTAAAATGGTAATCATAATGTAAAACATCTTTGAGTTTCTTTGGTATATAACCTTTTTCCTTGCCTGTACTCTGCATTTGAAACCAATTATTAGAGTTGTTCATAGTTGATCTGTAGACTTGGCTCTTTGGCACTTTGACTCTACCTGGAGTTGGTATATAGTTCATTGTTTCAAAGGGTTAAGAAACCTATCTTTTGATGCATCTTTGTTCTGTCCAGTAATTGGCTCATTCAGAATTGAAAATCAATTATTTTTGATCATGTATGAAACTGTTTACCCAATTTCAGGTTTTTCATTTAATTGAGCTCTTGTGTTTCTAATCAGATTTCCTACTGTACAGTGGCTTTAAGTTTTTTAAATTTTGGCAAACTGTTCTTGCATATTGATACAGGGAATGCAATCTAGCACCAGCTAGAGCAACTGCTCCAGAATATCAGAGGCCTTGACTCGGAGAGAGGTTCCAAGGGGAGGGTGCAGCTTGTCAGGCCTCTCTTTAGCTGAAGGGAGTACCTGGTGCTTCCTGCTCAAACTGGGGCAAGGGGGAATTTGTCCTCTTCTCTAGGAGATGTGTTCCGGGTAGAGGATTTGTGTTGCAGGGCAGGAGTAAGTCAGCAGAGTGCACAGCATCAGAGAGGACAAAGAAGAAATTGAATCTTCTCCAAGCATGAGCCTGAACCCCAAGTTTTACTGAGCAGGCTGAGTCTCTGCTTGTTCTGCGGTGACGAAGACTGGAAACTTGTGGCTTCTCATAAAAGGCTGAAGTCTCCTTTTCTGCCTGCAGATCTGCATGTATAAAATATGTTCAGTGCTCTGACAGCAGATGAGAAGCAGGAAGCTCTGCCCAACAAATTGTCTGAGCCTGTACAATGCAGTAGCACCAGGAGGAATTAGCAAGTAACAGTAGTGGGAGACCCCCTCATATTGGAGTTTGAGTTTTTTTCCTTAGTCCTGCTGGTGAGGGAAACAGTTTGGGGAGGAGTGGGTGGATCATGCAAGTCACCAACTGTTTGCACAGCTTGTGGTGATGAGGGATTTGTCTTTTATGGATATGGATCCCTGTTTAAGGAAGAGATGGGATCCACCTGGCCTAGTGAGGCAAAATTGTTCTTGCCGTTGGGCTGACCAACATGGTGAAGAGGATTTAGACTAAGAATGGTGGTTGAGCTGGCAAACAAAGACTGCAGGATGATTTGGACGGGAGACTTTGTGACCTACAAACAGGGCTAAAGAGGCCCGTCTTTGGGCATATGCACACAAAGTGTGTACAGGACATGAAGGGGCGCATGAACCGCTCCAGTACTTGCTAGAGGGACAGCAGAGCACAAGCAGTCCGTGGGTGTTCTGGAGTACATTGTGTTATTTCTTGACACAAGTGACTGAGGGGATGTGCTCTGTTGAGCCTAGTTAAGGATATGAATGTCAGGGGAGCGGCCTTGCTGGGGTGCCCATGACATGGTAAAGCTCAGGATCCTGAGAGAACAGAACAAGGTCATGATGATCAGGGAACTTTGGTCAGAACTGGAAGAAAACAGACGCCGTCACTCCTGTCTTAGATGAGCATGAGAAAAGATCCAGGGAGCTACAGGCTGGACAGCCTTACAGATCAGAATGATTCATAGAGGGTTATGTAGTACTGGTGATGCTGCACAAAGCAGGGTAGTCAGTAGTAACCAACACCTTCCCTTCTCGTTTTTAACGAGTCATAGTGTTCCTCATGCTGTCCACTTCTGTGGTAACTGAAAGTGTTCATATTCAGTTTTAGACAAGTAATAATAAAAAGCTTTATTTCTGTTTTTGTAGGTATTTTCATGAAGACGACTTTTGGTTTAAAACAAAGAAACTAAATCTACAGTCTGTTACACAAAGGCCTGAGTAACCAGATCAGAGTTGATCCTTCTTTGAGTGTAGGGAGGCATGACTGGATGTCCTTCAGAAACCCCTTCTGACTTCAGTTATTTTATGTTTCTGTGTATTTCTGCATCTCTTGGTGCTGAAAACAGTGTAGCTGTGTTTTGGGTAACTTTTGTAACCTTTGGGTAGCATATGCATTTTTAATACAGAATTGACTGTTGGCTTCATCTCAGCTTCATCAACTGTATTCCTGGCCGTGGTTTCTGATTGTAATAGTCATGTTTATTGTTATACTTAGATGAGAGGAGGGTGAAGACAACAAATGCATTATTCTGTGACAGAAGCCCTAACTTTTGGGAGCAGACAGATGTGAAAAGATATTGACTTGGAAAAGTACTGTGCATTTCTGTGCATACCCTTTCAGTTCCATAAAGTATTTTTTTTTTTAAGTTCTTAAAATTGTGGGTTTATAATATTTTATAAATTGTATAAATTTTTAAATGCCTGAGAAATAGAAAGGTCTACAAAGGAATATTTCCAATAGCCCTGAGTTTACTACTGATTATGTATTTAACTCAAGTTTTCTCCCACTATTTGAAATGGGATTATAGTAGACTAACAATTGGATGGCATTAAAATGGATAGTGCAGCCTGCCTGGCATAAAATTCCACTTCTGGTCTGCAAGTGTATCAAGAAGTATAGAGGAAATTGTAATTATATTCTGGCTAGAGTATTTTCTGTAAGGTGCTCTGATTGATCATAGAGAAAAAGCAAATACCATTACTTGCTAGTAGTCTGATGTGAGATTTTAATTGTTTTACCCTTAGTCAAATGAAAAGGCTTATAATTTTAAGGCTGCTATAAAGGATCCAGAATCTTAGTCTCTACGCCGTAGCTGTGTAAAAATCTACAGCCTTCTGCTTTATTCGCCTCCTCCCTCAAGATGGCCTTGCTACACGGCTACCCTTGCCTCATTATCCTCTGTTTGGAAGAGATTTTGTTCATTTAATAATGTAATCTTTTAATCGCCTCTGTCCTTTAGAGCTCAGGCTTATTCTAGCAGCTGTCAAGAGGCTCATTCCTGCCAAAGAACAATTTTCATGGGTGTGTCTTTTTAACAGCATGAGAATACTGGTTTTAAGGGGTCTGCATTCATGTTTAGAACAGAAATGTAGGTCGTGCTATCGTATGGCTCAGCTGGCAAAGGGTTACTGAACTAGTAAACTTTGACTGGAATTTTTCTTCAGCTAATATCTCGGGAAGAACTGGGCAATACCAAGTAGCGTAAATAGAACCAGCGGCATGTGGTCCACAACCAAGTCAAACTTCTCTTAAGCCAGGAAAAGGAAGGAGAACAGAATAGACAGGGGGAAAGATAGTGGCAAAGGAGAAGCATAAGTTAGCTGGAAATTTAATATGGTTATTTTGAGACATCATCGGAGTTATCATTGAGATATTAAAGAAGTCTTTATGCTGGGCTTTTGGGGAAGTATGATTTGTATGCAGCCTGTGCGTGTTTTTCTTTTTCAAATGATTGCAAACACAGATGCCTTACAGGAAGTGACTCATGCCAAGGAGCTGGACCCTCATTCTGTGAAAACTTTGCTGTAGTATAAGTAAATGATTGTCTGTCAGCTAAAATGCCCTTTAGATATTTGACACTACAAGGAATAAACACCTCTCTAATGCCAAATAGGTCAGGCATTGCACGTCTGTGGTTCCTGCTAGGGCAGTATTCTTTGAATGCTAGGTCTCACTAAATATTAGTGTCTTGGAATTAATTCCAACTGCATGGCATAATTGTTATTAAAAAACCCTGAAACTTGGTAAACTTGAATAATTCTTGCTCATTTCTTTCAGTATTGCTCTCTTTAGTTTTGGTGTTGTCTGTTTCTGTGTTGAAGGAGGGGGGAAAAAAAAAGAACCCAACTAACCAACAAGTCCGTTAGGTCCAGGGAGGTGTGATGAACTGTCTCCATGCTACCTGATGCTGCCTCTGTTCTGCGACTTTTAATTTCTGTACCTTAGTACCCGTGCTTCATGTTGGGAAAACAACAGTCTTCAATCTGCATGACCCTCAGGCTTTGTTTTTTCCTTTTTTGTAGGCATGTTTGCAACTGTAGATGGGATTTCGCAGCGTGCCCCTGTGCACTGGTCAGAGAACGTGATTGGAGCAGCTTTGTGCTTTCCTTATGTGGTTGCTCTCGATGATGAGTTCATCACAGTGCACAGCATGCTTGACCAGCAGCAAAAGCAAACCCTGCCATTTAAAGAAGGTCATATTCTACAGGACTTTGAAGGTATTATAAAGGATGGGTTTTTTGCATCAGTAATTCTGGAACAACCCACTGTTGTTACAGACACTTCAGTTTGTTTTTTAAACAAAAATCCTAGCAAGCACGTTAACTTTTGAAGCTTTTATTGTAAATGCTTTCCTGAACAGATTCCTGCAGACTATCATAGGAGGACTTTAGTCATCCAAAACTCTGTGCTTCTAACAAAATGTATGTTCATGACATGCTGTAATTGTCAAGTTAATTGTCAGGAAGGAGACTGTGGGGTTAGAGGTTTTATTTGTAACTTAATTATTTCTTTCAAAGGAGCAATGTCAGTTTAATGCTACAAGTCAATAATTGTGAGCTACAGGTATTTCTCTGTTGGCTGTCCTGACAAAATTCTAGCATCTTGAAAGTCAGTCTTTTTGATTCCTTCCTAAAATATGTGTGTAAGATGTTTAAATAGGGATATTTTATAAAGAATGTTTTAACAAAAAATATGAAACCTTCTTCAATTAAGAACTCTTAAGTGTGGTATATGTTGCATTACTGTTTTTTTCCAGGAGAGCTACAAGCTCTGGCACTGTGAACTGTATGCTACTTGCTACATTTTTACACCTTACAATTTTCTAATATGGAAATATCTGGCAATTAAAAGTCTCTATTTTCTGGAATCTGGGCAGTAATTTCAGTGGTGACCTATACAGTGTGGTTCATCGTGAGTGATTATAGCTAGTTTCACTTACTCAGCATGGAACAAAATCTGCTGTAAACAAATAAATTTACTATTACCTCTGTATTTCTGAGGTGCAATTTACAGGTAAACTATGCCATCTGCTGAATATGGTAACAATAAAGATAAGTTTTAGAACTTTAACACTGCTTACATTTTTGAATCGTAAATAGTAAGTCTTAAAGCTTATTTCTGAAATGTCTTTTTTCTGTAAAGAATGTAAACTGAATATTTGTTTGCTCTGTCCAGGAAAGGTGATTGTTGCTACAAATAAGGGTGTATATATCTTGGTGCCACTACCTTTGGAAAAGCAGATTCAGGATCTTCTAGCTAGCCACAGAGTGGAAGAAGCCCTTGTTCTAGCAAAAGGAGCTCGAAGGAATATTCCAAAAGAGAAATTTCAGGTCTGTCCTTCCTTTAATTGTCATGAAGATAAGAACTTTACAGGGTGGCTGTGTATACCAATAGTCAAGTGACTAGGGAGGGTCAGGGAGGAATTTACATTGAAGACAAATCTAATATCATTTATGGTTTCAGCCTGAGGAAATAGATGTGCTGCTGAATTAACTTGTTCTTGTAAAGGCTGGGAATATTGGCAGAGTTGAATAGTAGTATTCTGCTGTTAGGAGGAAGTTTAGTTGTTGGGGGTTTTTTTTAAGTATATGACTTGAGAATATTGAAAATAAAACAAAAACTAATGATAGAAAATCCACTGTGATGCTTCATTAGTACAGTTATTATTTGCTATTGCTGTTTTAAAAAAGAATACTTTGAGATCAGAATTCTTAGGCTTTACTTTTTTTTTATTGGAGATTCTTGCCTTACTCTTAAGTCCACTGTAGTGCAACTTTGAAATTAAGTGATGAGAGATCTGAACCAAATATGTTCTACTTCCAAACTCATACAAGCAGTCCCTGTACTGGTGTGTAACTCTGTTTAAGATTTTTGTGTGGCAAAGTATCTTAAAAACTCTTCTGTTAATGCTGATTAGGGATTTGTGTTCGTTTCCTTCTATCTGATTTACATATTACACTACATATTCTACTGGATTCATTCCTGTTTGTCATTTAGAGACTGATACTTGGAAAAAGTAGCATGAAATCTCTGTTTACCAAGTAGGTGAATGAATATTTGACTTGGTTTCTTTTCTTTTGTAAAAACAAATTTTACCTGTAACCTGCAGAAAATTTGGGTTGTTTTGATTTTAAGATACTTTGGAGCACTTTGTTGCAATTAAGTATCCATTGAATTAGTATCCTTTGAGTTACTTTTTGTTTAGGAAGATGCAAAGTTTGGAAGGTCAGTGTAGAAATAACAGAATTGCTGTGGTTCAAAATGACTCGATGTGTCATGATTTTTATTTTTTAATTTCAAGAAGCTTCTGATTCCTTGTCATATTAATTTTGGTCAAGGCCTGTGAAAAGCAGGCATTAAATTAAATTTGTATCAGCTTTCAATTTGATCCTTAACTTCTCTGCTACGTGAATAGCTGCAAAGCTGCTGGAAGCCAAAGACTTGGCTAGAAAAGTGTTTACATCTTTTTGTGGAGGTACAACTGACCTGGAAGTACTTGAAGCTGAAAAGTGTTTGGGCAAATACAGAAGTTGGTTTCCCGTGTGTTTTGCCTTGCATCCTTACTTCAAACTTTTCCCTTGCACTCCATTTAAAAAGCAAACTGAGATCCTGCTACAAGGACAGGATGCATGATCTAATCCATGTCTTTTGCGTATCATGACAATCATTCTAAAATGATTACTTTCAGTTTATGTAGGTTTAGTGTGGGAGATGTCTTTGTGTTTTGCCACGGGATGAACTGCAATTCATTATCTAAAATATGTGATGTAGAATCTCATTCCTCCTAGGTTTTCTTGCATTTAGGATTTTTCTGTCTTTAGGATAAGTTATTTTCTGTTCACACATCTTATGTGCACTGAATGTCTGTCATCCTGAAATTACTGTTTCCAAGAATATTATAAGTTCTTTCTAACTGAATGTGCTTTTAAGGGTCTTCAGTTACTTTGAGTCAATGCCGCACCTGAAAAACAGAAAACTTATTACTTGCAAGTATAAAATAGCCTGTTCTAGTTCTGGGATGGATTTGCAAACTGATATTAACCAGCTTAAATTGATGGAGTCTCCCACTGACTCATATTAAAATGACTCAGCTGGGCATAATTGAGACATTGGTCCAGTTTTTCAGAGCTTACCTGTAGCTGAAATTGTAACATGTTGAGCTTGCTTTGTAATGTGCCTCTGATACTTAATGCTGTCATTACAGTTTCATTATGAGGACATCAGACTTTCTTGCTGTAGTGTCTTTCATAGTGTGAATCTAATGGAGTTCAAACAAATTACATGCCTTACTTATGTCTTTTGCAACACTTCTTTGGCACACTCTAACTGATGACATAGTCACTCCGTTCTAACTCCTGATTAAGAGATATTTTCAGATAATAGCTATTGCATAGATATGTAATAGGTATCTTCTATTAGATAGCTTCAGATATTGGCAAGGTGTGCTCTCAGCCCAGAATTCCATCTGTATCCTGGGCTGCATCGAAAGAAGCATGACTGGCAGGTCGAGGGAGACGATTCTGCCTTCTACTTACCTCTGGTGAGACCACAACTGGAATACTGTATTCAGCTCTGGAGTCCTCAGTGCCAGAAGGACATGGATCTGTTAAAGCTAGACCAGTGGAGGCCACAAAGACAATCAAAAGGCTGTAGACCTTGTAGCAGCCTTCCAGTACTTAAGGGGGGCCTAAAGCAAAACTGAGGGGGCATTTTTTATCATGAAGCATAGGAATAGAACAAAAGGTAATGGTTTTAAGCTGAAAGAGGGTTAGGAAGAAATTTGTTACTGTGAGGGTCATGAGGCACTGGTACAGATTGCCCAGAGAAGTTGTGGACACCCCATCCCTGGAGGTGTTCAAGGCCAGGTTGGATGAGGCTTTGAGAAAACCAGGTCTAATGGAAGGTGTTCCTGCCCATGGCAGGGGGATTCCAACTCTATGGTCTTCAAGTTCCCTTCCAACCCAAGCCATTCTATGATTGTATGATTCTATGATGCAAGCTTTGCTTGTTCCTGAGTAGCTGATGCTTTCCAAGCCTTATTCTGCCAGTTCATATGAGCACGGGTTTGGCATTAAGGCACTTCATCCAGTCACTATAATTTATCCATGCAGAAGAGTGATAGTAATTGTATAATACTTGTAGTGTAGTGCCCCCTTTTCCACATGTGGCTTTAATTTTTGTAGTTTGCAGTGGCTGTTGCCATCTTACATGAGACTTGAACTCAGTTTTGGCATTGCAGGATAGTTCTTGGTAACAGGGTTTGGTTTTCTACAGTTCAATACTGCGTTGTCATTGCATGCTTACAGAGGTGTGTGCTGTCATTATACCAGCAGTATTACAACAGCATGAATAATATGCTGGTAATTCAGAATGACAGTGGGATTGAAACAGTTAAGGTACTATATGCAGAATTATTTGTACAGCAAATAGTTAGGTATCGGAAAGAAGCAGGTTGTGCATTAGTACCTCTATCATGTTATTTAACCCATGGTCACAGAATCACAGAATCACAGAATAACCAGGTTGGAAGAGACCCACTGGATCATCGAGTCCAACCGTTCCGCAGACTGTAAATTTGCCTCTGCTGTATTAGATGAAAATTCCTTTGTCTTTGAGCATCAAGAATCACTGATAGCTAAAAATCACTAAGTGACAGTGTTGCAAGGATATGACTTTGGGTATAGTTTTTAGCAGAAGAATACAAAGGCTTTTCTACCATGCTACCATGAAATGACTGAATACTGCTTATTAATTTTTCAGGACAAATGAAGTTTGCAGAAATTATGGTTGATGGTAGTGAAGACCTTGGTTAGATTGACACACATCTTGCATAGGTATCTCTTTTATTTTCCTTCACGTTTCCTAGTTCCAAAAAACTTTAACTGCACCCAAACCTGACTGAAGGCCAAATGACTTCTTTGAAAAAAAATCTTTTTAGCTATCTGGTAGATAATTCTCACCATTTTAGAAAGGTTTTTTTCTAGCCATGGTGAAAATCAAGACTTCACTGTAGCTGTTGCAGCTTCAGCAGTCATCTTCGTTTTCTAGCACTTTTTCAAATACAAATTAATACAAGTGTTATTTTCGTAGTTACTTTTTTAATGTGAATTCAGTCAACAATACAGAATTTGCATAAAGTACTTCAAATCCTATGATGACCCTTCAGAAAATGATAACCGACATTAATAACCGACATTTTGAATTTTGACTGGGAAGTAACTTAGTACTTTTCTAAAAGAAGTTTATTGTGATATTCTGGCGAATAGGTTAGGAAGAACTCCAGATTTTTTTTTTTTTATTATAAAAAAAAAGTTGACTATATATGGTTGGCCTATAGGTCTAGCCTTGTTTTTAAAACCCTGTGAGAAGGAGAGAATATTGAATTTTCCACAGACTCTGGTCTGTTACTTATATAATCTTTACCACAGGACATCTTAATGTTTAGTTTTTATCTTGTAGGCTAAAAATCAACCTGAATACTCCCTATCCCATTACTGCATCTTTAAAAAGGTGGGAAAGCATCTGTCTGTGGACTTTCTGCAGCTTTGTTTGTTATGTGGCTTTAAGGGTCAAGTGGAGATATGTCAGCACTTAAATGAAAGTGTATACCACTTAATCAGCTCAAATTTAAGACTGATTCTTTGGACCTATACTTATACTATCAATGAGTTCTTTTCAACTTCTAGTTAAAAAGATTGTTGTACAGACTAAGTTGTACAATTAAAGTAGTGTTTTCAGTGTCTTAGATCAATTCAAACTTAATTCCAAATCCTAAAACACTAAATATGTAACTAGTAGGGGTCAGTCCATTGCAAAGATTGAAAACAGACTTAAAAAACCAAACCATTCTACTACTGATGCTAGTTTATCTAGCAGGGTGAGAAATGCTCATGCTTCAACCTTCCATGGAAAGTCTGAGGTCAAATTTTTCTGATGCCACAAGATGCAGATTGTTGCAGATTTAAATCCTTTACCAATATCCTTAAGAATGTGACCAGATGGGTGTTCATCAGTTCACAGATTAGTATTTATTGATGTAAAAACACAGTCAGAAACCCAAAATATTTTGGATATTCAGTGAATTCATCAGCAAATGTAGTTTTCCTTTATTATTGTAATTAAATTCCTCTTTAGCTTTAGTTAACTGTATTTTTTAATTAGTACACTTGGATGTAAAGCATTATAACACTAAGTAATATAAAGGTGTCATGAAGTATTGTTCTTTTATTTTCTTATTGTTACTTCTGCCTGAAAAGTTGTGCCAGATAACATTTTCCTCTGTTTTCCCTTCTCACACTGGGGATGCAAGAAAAGCCCCACAACCTTACCAATCTATAGATTTTAATGGCTTGATAATGGTCAAGTTTAAGTATCCCCTCAAGATAATCCACATGCATGCACAGACTCAAGGGACTTAAGGAGAGCTTTTCTCTTGGTAAACCCACAATCTTTAATCAAGGTGAAAAATCACTGATTAGATTATCAGTCTGTTCTACTCGAGGCCTCAAACTCTTAGCAATTCCTGCTTGGAAATACATTGCTAAATGTATTGGGGTTTCTCTGGGTATTTTCATTGAAAGTAGGAGTCTGTTATTAGCAGTGTTGTTCATGTACGCTGTTAAACATTAGAAAGCTGAATATTCCTGAGAGAGTTGAAGGGAAAAACTAAGGGCATATGGTTGTAGCTCAGATGCATTTGCAAAATACCAGTTTTGTCACAAATAGTGGATGTTTTGCAGAGCACAGTTTAAGTTCTTTGCTTGAATAATTCTCTTTTGCTATTGGAAACACTCTGGACACAAGGGTTTCATTTAATATAGTGGTAACTAATGACCATTCACATTAAATGCCTAGTATTTAAAGTCATTTTGTGTTCTTCTAGTGTATCTTTTGTAAACTGTTGTCTGTCTAGGCATGATCTTAACAGTTAAACTTTGTAACACACAGCTTTTCAATATAGTTTACTTGTGCTTTACTTTTTAACCATGTTTTTATGTACATTGCATAATGTAATGCATACTGAATAAATTGAACTGCTCTGGGGGTAGCCTTATTAAAAAAAAAAACAGCAGAAATTTAGAAATGTGGTCATCAGCTGGAAATGAGAATATTAGAATTGGCTGCAGAAGTGAGGTGAGACAGGGAGAAAGTTGGCTGTGTGTGGGAGGGACCCTTGAGTTCAAATCTTTTTTTGTACCTGATGAACTACTGGGAACTTCAAAGGTGGCCATTGGCCTTTATGTTTGCAAGTACCGTGAGCCAAAAATTGAGGCAAGTCAGATTGATGTCAGATAAGTCATCATTTGAATGAGAAAACTTAAACTTACTATTTGTTGAATTTGCTTTTAGTGAGTACTCATGAACAGTGTTATGTTAACAGATTTGTGGAAGAAACTGAGTCTGGGTAGCAAATTCAGTATATTCGGGTACATCCAAGGATCAAGGCTTTATTTTGCATGCAACTTGACGGGTCTGGTTGAAGATCATGTGCTCAGTGGTTTTGGCAGGTAGTAATTGCAGTAGTGACCAGCACTATGTAAATACCTCCTTACAAATATAATAAACCTTTCCTCCCCCTTCTCTTTCACAGGTAATGTACAAACGAATCCTGCAGCAAGCAGGGTTTATACAATTTGCACAGCTTCAGTTCCTTGAAGCAAAAGAACTCTTCAGGTAATTGTGTGACAAGAAATTTTTTAGTTTGTCTTGTTTGAATGAGTTAATTTTCTTGTTTTTAAACACTGAGTTGCTTGAATTGTTTTTGATGAAGATTTGAGTTCACTTTAACATGATTTTGTTGGGGTAAAAACAGAGTAACATTAACTCTTCAGTTAAAGTCATTTCAATGCAACTGATTTTTGGTCTGCTAGCGCACAGTAGAATTAAGTCTATAATTCTTCACACTGATCTGCGTGTTGTATATGCGGAGGGTTTTTTACTTTGTGCCCATGAAGGTCAAGGCTTTATTATTGAGCTTGTGCTGTGATTTACAGCATGAACATTGTCTGGTTTCTTGGTTGTTTTTGGTTTTTTTTCTAAGAAAATAAAAGCTTTTAACAAAAGGTTGCAATATAAATATTAGTTACAATTTAAATATTATTGACACAATTGCACTAAGTTTTTTTTAAAGATGCTGATTCCCGATTTAACACTTTTCTGCTCTACCTTCCCTAGAGTACAGATTATTAGTTCTTTAAGTCTTTACTAACCTTCCCAATTTAGCTGTTTCAGCAGTCACTTGTTTACTGGTTGACCTCAGACCTTCATTTCCATTCAAAAAAATCTGCTCATTATCTTTATTTTACCTGGATAATTACATTTCTGCTAGCTCTGCCTCATTATGTGATGGGGCGCTATCCAGAGTTAGTGTCTTCTGTACTGACTGCATAAAATAACTCTCCTTGTTATCTACTGAAATTCGCCTTAAATCAGGTTAAAACATATGGAGTAGGTTTAAGGTTAGGCAATTTGCTGTATGATGTAGATGTCTGCAGTATAGGAAAAATATTTGTCCTGAGGGTTATGGAAATGCATCAAGGAAAATAAACGTTTGGGAAATGTTACTACTGATAGGGGCCTTCACCATTTTGCCCTCTACTCACCGGATAACAGGAGACACTGGACTTGAGTGGGTAGCATACACTGAGTAAAGATTAGGGAATGACAGGAAAGGCCTGGGCAGCATTAAGAGATGAAATGTTTCAGCCACGACCACTTTCTGTATCACCTTGGTTTTGGTATTAGTGAGCAACTTGCAATCTTTCTCCTCCCTATGACCTTCCAAACACACTAGACTGAATCCCTCCTGTGTTGTGTATCTGAAGTAGAAGTACAAGCTGTACATAGTTAGGAACCCTTCACAAAATTCCTATGAAACCCTTCTGTGTGGCTTTCCAATAGACTTTTTCAGGTATTTTTGAGTACAGCCAGCTTTGGTGCTGAAGCTTCCTGAAGTGCAGCCAGCTTTGGTGCTGTTTGCTGAAGTTGTACTTCATCAAGTGTCCTCATCACCTAGGTGTGTTTAGGTGGCCAGAACTGTGTAGCTCTGCAGCTGCCTTGACTATGGCAGACACTTCAACCTCAACTTTTTTTTCCTATCACTTTATTATACCTTGCCTGGCAGTGATTGTCTGTGGGGTCTAATTTACACCCCTTCCCTACCCCACCAGTGCTGATAGTGGTCTGGGGATCTTTGGAGAACAGTGATAAGGGAGAAATGTCTTCTGTGGGGAGCTCCAGCACCTTGTGGAGGGAGCCAGAATCAGTTATGCAGCTTCTGTCCTTCTAGCAGTCCATCTGACAGGTAAGCTGTAATGAACAGGATTGTGGGAGTTCCTCTATAGAAAGAAACATACTTCAGAAGAAAATGTATTGTACGGGCATGAGTTTTGGAGCTGAGTCAGCCTCCCAGGGTGTTCCCTTCCTCTAAAAGTTGCAACTCCAGAGCAGGTCAACTGTTCATGAATTGTTCAAGTCTGCTGAGGGGAGGAGAAAAGAGACTTTTTTGTGCTTTTCTTCTGACCAGCCATATATAAGCTATTTTAAGTATTTTGGTGGCTCTGAAAAACTCCTTATGGAATCCAGGTTCTGTGATTTTCAGCACTTGTGAATTCTACCAGTTTGAGTCCTATTTGGTTATGCCCCCATAATGCACTCAGTCTTGTTCATTTTAGACTTAATGATACTCAGAGGAAAACCGATGGCAGCCTATGCAACCGCTTCCTCCCGTCTCCATTCATTAAGACTACAAGTGTCAAGCTAGTGTTAGAAGTAACTTCAGTCTTAAAATGCCAAAAGGAAACTTGATACCTACCTGATAAAAGACAGATTTAGCAGTGAGATAGAGTAGCAGCAACACCTCCAAGAACCTGATGTATTGTGGGCCACATTTTGGCCAAATATGAAATAGGATTGTCCCTGCTCCTCAGAAAATATCTGCTAGAGGCTAGGAGGGGAAATGATTATATTGGACTGAAGATCTCTCTTGCATCAATAATCCTTCTTGGATAACCCTGTCAAGGCACAGTTATCTTAAGCCTAACTTCATAGTTATTTAATACTGAAGATTTTAAGAGAACTAATTGCCTGCGAGGTTCCTTTTGGTTATGCTGATACTTCTGAATACTGAAAAGGAATGACAGAAAGGAAGGAAGTGGTAGCTTTATGGAAACTCAACAAAGGGAAGAGAACTTTCTTCACTTAGATCTGTTAACCTTAAACTGAGTGAGATGTCACTGTGGAGGTCTGACAAATTCTGAATTGTGATTGTGTGATACAGTTGTGATTGTGACTTATTTTTGCTGTTCATTTCATTGGAGGCTTGCATGTAGACCAAGCAGCAACGTTTAGCAGGCTGTTTGCTGAACTCTAGATGTCTTGCTGAGATATTGGTAGCTGTTACAGTGAAATCATTTCTTTCCAGCATGTTGGATTGTGCCCCTTCACTGGCTGGGTGTTGCTTACAATCTAGCATGCCAGGTAATGGAACTTTTTAGACTTCATTGTTCTTTTTAACAGATCAAAATGTTAAATCTTTTCAGTGTTGCCTCATCTGGGGAAGGCTATCGAGACACTTAAAGCTGAAGTCTCTCCTACACTGCAAAGGATAAAAAATTGCTGGTATTTATACCTGGAGACATAAGAAGTAGGATTCAGTCTGAGATTTGAGTCTTATGTGACTCAAGAATATAAGCTTCTACTTTAGCTAGTGGGATCTAGGCAAAACAGCAAAATCATGTAGGCTTCTTTGATATCTGTGCTCCTAAACTGTTTCCTCTAGATGTGGTCGAAAGAGGCAAAGCCCAAATTCATCCATGGATCCTAGGAGTCATAAGCCATGAGATGAATGTTAACCATTCATGCAGGTGGGGGTCATTGTTTAGCATTTGACATTTTTCTGAAGAAGTTTGTTTTGGAAGATACTGTGCTTTTAAGGAGGCTGCTTGGTTGATGATTACTGTTGCTGTAGGAAAAGCACAACTCTATAACCTGAGCTTGAGTCAGGCAGGCTGAGAGAACCACTGTTGATTTCCAGCCCAGGATTTGGGCCAGCCTGACTTGGAAGTTGGGTTTGATTCTTCTTTTGGAAATAGATGGTCATTAAGGCCAGAATCCATGAAGTTTAGAGATACAGTATCTGACTGCTTCCTCATCCAGGAAGAGTTGGATGGTAAGATGAGAGGATGCAGAAGCTACTGTGGAAGTTGGAAAATGTTTTTAAAGCTTATGAAAGTGGTATGTTAAATGTAGCACTCCTAACTTCATCTATCTATCTGGTTGTAGTCTTCATGTGAGCCTAGTCTGTCTCCAAATACTTGGCAGCTAAGCCAGCAAGGGAACCAATGTTTTTACTTGAATTTCTGTGGATTTATCGAGACTTATTCTATTAGTGCTTCTGCACTAAATTTGATTAGACTGTTGATGTTATGTAAGTTATGGGTGAGCCTTTGTTCTGAAACAGATCAGTGAATACCGCAGTTGAGGGAGGAATCTCTTTGTTCTTTAAATAGGGTTAATTATCTAGTGCAATATATCTCATGTAATATTTTCTCTGGTGGTTCTCAAGTCTTAAATTTTCATGGATAGTTGGACTAGCCCAAGCTGCAGTTAAATTACTTCATACTGAAAGCCCAAATGCTCTTTGAACCATCAGACCATTCCATTGACAGGACTTGCTACTTCCAAGTTATTCTGCCTCTTAAAGAAAATCCTCATCTACTTGTGAGTTGGATCGTAATGTAGATCTAAGAATCTCAAAATCAAATATCAAGTCTGAAAAGAGGAATTCAAAGGAAGTTTCAGTTGCAGAAATCTGCAAAGTAGACATGAACACTCTTAGAGGCTGGCAAGCCTTTCTACTCTAGAGAGAGTTTTTAGGCAGTAGAAGTTCTGCGTATGAATCAAAAACTTGCTATTCAAACCTTTTCTGAACATGAAAAACCTTCCTGTGAGGTTTTTCTCTGTTGTGGTGCTCTATTGTTTGTGTTCCCTGTTCCTATACTTTGTATTCGCTAGGTACTGGAATGGGATACTTACTGCTTTTAAATTTACTGTTGCTGCTGTCACCCAGTGTCATTCGTCTAATACAGATTTTGTAGCCAAATTTACTCTCGTAAATTTTTTAGAAGTTCTAAACAGGTGTTGCTTTGGCAATGCTTCCTACTAGTTTACATTTGCTGGTTTTGGAACTGTGTCTCTAGCAAGAAGTGAACAACTTGGGGCATACCCCTCACTGCTTTTAGCTATTTTGTAACAGTAGGGAAGGGAGAGTCTGCTTGTGAAGATCTTTCCTGCGGAAATCTGCTGTTTCATGTACTTCCATCATTATAACTTGTTTCTCTTTTGAATTCTTTCCAATCAAGGTTGTGAAGTATTTTTCAGGTTGCTGATCCACCTGATAAAACTTTTACAAAATAGTTCTTATTTGCAACAAAATAGTGACTAACCAGGGTTTCTTCTAGAAAACTGTCAGTTCACTTAGGTTTTTTTTCAGCAACAGTATCTCCTGTATTTCAAGAATGCTCATCTTTAAAGATGAATTCTGAATAATAAATTTGACAGTGAAATAAAATATAAATCCTCATTACTTGCTGTTCTTCTAAGCTGAGGCCAACTAGGAGGTGTCATCATAGCTGTAAAAATGAGGGAGATTTTTGCCATGTGTGAAAAAACATCTCATTTTTATTCTTCATCACAACATGCACTCTCCAAATACTTGAGGCATTTCTTCAATCTGGACTGAAAAATGTTTTATGTAGCAGAGCTATGTTACAACTTGTTCCTGGATAAAGTATAGATGCACTTCACATGCAAAGTAAAAAAGCCACCCTGTAGTATCTAACATTTATGTACACTTGAGACTTGTGCCTCTGCAACAAACTACTACTAATTGGTTAGACAGATGCATAATCAGTATCCATGGTTCGTTTTCAGAACCTCCCTAGGAAGTAAAGGAGGAATCTGGTGCGTTTCAGGCTTAGAGAAAATGTTTTCATAGTTTAAACAAGTGTTTCAAAAGCTTTAGTTTTCTACAGGAAGTGTTTTATGCAGAATTGCCCTTGCACAGTCTTTGTGGCTTGCCTGAACAGGCTCACTCTCCATTTTTATTGCTTCCATTGGACAATTTGCTCCTGTAATGTACGGATGGAGACTAGGATAGTCCTAGGAACTGCACTAGGACTTTTCAGCTGATTTTTGTAGATACCACAGAACAGCTGTGTGATGCCAAAAGCAAAAGACTGGCCAGTCTCCAAATTCTTGGAGCTCTCAATGTCTAGAAGAGGAGAAAGAATTACAGATCTGGATAGAAATAGCAAAAAAAAAAAGCCTTCCAAATTTGTTCTAAATATATTTTCTGCAGTATAGAAGGCAATGATTTTCAGAAACTGACAACATGTTAGTGTCCTGACTCTAAGCATATGTGTGCACGCATTCCCAGTATGTTATTTTTTTGTGCCTATGTATACTTTTTCTTTCTTTTTGCTTCATCTAGTTTGACACTGTAATTGCAGAAGCGGCCAGCTTGATGTCCGGGAGCTGATCTCTCTCTACCCCTTCCTGTTGCCTACTTCCTCTTCGTTTATACGGTCTCACCCCCCTCTACATGAGTACGCCGACCTAAACCAGCTGACCCAAGGGGACCAGGAGAAGATGACAAAATGCAAACGTTTCCTCATGAGTTACTTAAATGAAGTTCGCAGCACTGAGGTTGCAAATGGTTACAAGGAAGATATTGACACAGCTTTACTCAAGCTATATGCAGAGGCGAATCATGAAAGCCTGCTGGATCTACTAGTTTCAGAGAACTTTTGCCTTCTTACAGATAGTGCTGCCTGGCTGGAAAAACACAAAAAGTGAGTGTGCTTTTTTGAACATTGCACCTTTGAGACCAGTGGGAAAATATTTGTCTTAAATGCTTTTGGCTTCTACAGTAGCTAGTTCAAATACTCAGACGTCTTTTGTTCATATCCAAAAGACGCCTTGGCCTGATTTGTCAGCATTTAAAAGTGCTGGTGAAAAGCTATTAACTTAGTCTGAGATAAAGGAGATGCGTTCTGTCTCATTCTGGTAAACACAGTTCTCCCTGAACGTTTATGTCCAACGCAAAAATAAGGGATGGGTACAGATCTGGGCAGGGAGTTTTGTTTACCCTTGTGATAAAGTGAGAGTTGAATGGACACAGTAGTGAGACAGGTAGAATGAGAATATGCCTTAAAGCAAGTACTACCTTGGGTAGAAGCTATAAACTAGGTGATGGCTTTAAAATTGTAGCTGCTTATTCAGGGAAAGAAATCTTACTTTTGAATTGCATACTTTCTGTGTCCCACTGATTCACCAAAAGGAGATTGCTTAAGATGACTGCAAATGACTTCAAATTGGAAATTCCAGCAGGTGGAGAGTTGGCTGGTAGTCATTATGTAGGAAACACGAAATAGTAAATATGTGAAATACAAATTCCAGTTGTAGGTAGTACATCTGTCTTGGATTTAATTTTTTTAATCGTTAAACTGTGTGGTGCAGTAGTAGCAACTACAGTGGTGCGGACGAGTCTATAAATGTGGTTAGATTTAGGACAGTTTCATTTATTTCAGGCATTTTAAATCCTTTTGCTAAGTATGGTTTATATGGCAAACTTTTGTAAATGTGAATGGTAGAATATTGTTCCATGAGAACAGCTATTACAGAACTTTAGCTTATTTTTATTACATTACACAAAAAATCTTCTGTAATGGCACTGCACGTAGATCTTCCTTGCTTGGATTGATTTCATGCTGCAGAAAAGAAAACGTGTTTCTGATAGTAAGAGTTTGAAATAAAAGCCCCATAAAAAATTGATTTAATGACTCATGATTAACTATTGGAGGAATATTTATCATTTGGAGCTATGCGTTAAGTCTGTACGTAAAATTCAAATAAAAGCATTGGCATAATCTCTAATTTGATACATACTTTGTAACTGTTCAAATTGGAGCTAGTAACTAACATCGGCCTTAGAAGCAGGAGAGACATGGACACAATGCTAGGGCAGAACTTCTCTGCTTTGCTTCTGAAAAAAGCATTTGCTGAAGTGTGGGGATGTGCGTGTGCATGTCACCTAAAACTCTCACTTTAAGGAATTTTGTATTATATTATGTGCTAATGAAATCTTAATGAAATTGGTAGGAAAGATCCAACAATTTTAATATTTTCTCTTTTTCTTCAGGTATTTTGCCCTTGGTCTCCTGTATCACTACAATGGTCAGGATGCTGCTGCACTTCAGGTTAGAATAAAGCTTTTAGTCACCTATAAACAATTCCAAAATACCAGTTTACCTCTGAAATTAAAATCTGTTTGAGAAGCAGTATATATATGTATGAGGAATTTACACTGGCTTCCTTCTATAAATAAACATGAAAAACCTGAAGAGCTTGCTGAAGATCACAGCTATTTAACTGCTTTTGTGTTATTTCTTAAGCAAAACTGTGCATACCAGAATATATATTTATACTTTTAGAAGATGCCCAGAAGCACTAAAGTAATTGATACTAATTTAAAGGTGTTTGAGGGACTTCAGGAACATATCCTGTGCTGATTACTCTTTGTACACGCAGCAAAGCACTATTATAATCTCATGTCAGATGCTGACAGCAACTGGGAGTTTATTTCCTTATGCGGTGATGGAAGTAAACACACTGCAAGATTTGTTCTGACCTCACTGAGACAAAATAACATGTATCTCTCAGACCATATCCAGTACCTTAACTAGTTTGCCTTACCTGTATCGCTTTTAGAAAATGTTAATCACAGTAACACTGTCAAATGCATTCTGTTTGGTTATGTAAATAGTAATTTCCTGGACAGAAAACCAGTAAGGACAACAAAACCAGTATGTACCTTTGTCAAGTGCGAGATATTTTTCTTTCAGGGAACAAAGTTTATTAATGAACTGGTCTGGTAGATGTTGCACCTTTTAAGTCCCGTTGCTACTTATATGAAATTAACCTTGCACAGCGCTTAAAGTTTGTCATTCAAAATTAAATTTAAACATGCAAACATGTTTTTTTTTTTCTAAATTGTTTGTATCATTTGCTTTTGATCTTGCACATGCAGAAAACATGAAAAGTATACCATGCATTGGAGAAAAAGACTTTTATCAAAAGGTTTCTTTATTAGGGTACCTCCTCCTGAAGTATTTGGCCAATCGCACTTAAGAATGTGGGAATCCTCATGTTACATGGTCTGAATTGGTTGAATATGCCGGTGCAAAAAAAACGTGTGATGGAGAGAAGGCATGAATTTAGCAACTAGTGAGATCCCAAGTACTAATGGCTAATACTCAGTATTATAGTAACTCACATAAGTTTTGAGTTGGAGGACATGTGTTTGAAGCCCTTTAATTTTTCTCTGTTTTTATTGCAGTTATGGGTGAAAATAGTTGATGGAGACATTCAAGATTCTACACGTTCAGATCTCTATGAATATATAGTAGACTTCCTTACATTCTGCTCAGACCAAGATCTAGTGTGGAAATACTCTGAGTGGATTTTACAAAAAAACGAAGAGGTTTGTGGTCGGTGTACTTTTCACAGAACATCATAAAGTATTTCCCTGTAGTCATGTTTGTGTGTTCACTAATGTTGTTCCATCTTGACAGCTAATTGGACAATTTTTGCAGAATATTTAATGCCAATTAAATAGTGATCAACAGAAGAGAACTTTCAGGTTTCTCAATTCTTCTAAATCTCTCTGTTAACAAGTGCTAGTGCCAGTTACCTCTTTTTGTTTTGATAACAAAATTTAGCTCATGGTGTACAATGGAAGATACAGGATGTCTTCTTTTTCTTCATATTAAGAAAAATAATTTTCAGATCTTAAAAAAAGTATAAAAAAAAATGCATTGCAAACTGTTGCTGCTGTTTCTCTTTAAAAAGATTCCAGGGATGGGTAGTATCTGTGTACACTAGGACGTACAGTAAGTACCCTTTATTCAAGACAATTCTTGTAGTTTTTACTTAATCATACAAAGAAAAAAGAAACTTTTGTCACAACCATTAGTGTGGTGTGCTGTTAAATGGGATGCTGTATGCTGTATCAGGTAATGCTGTTGTCACTTATCACTTGTGTTGATTTAAAGCTCAGTTATTACGTGTAATGACAGATTTCCAAAATTTTGTTGTGGTCATTATAGAAGTCTCTTACATGTGATGATGAGCAGTGAGCTGTAAACATTCTGGTCTCTAACTTAAGCTTTCATGCTGCTGAGGGCTGAAGTCTCTTGTTCTGCTCTTACACAGATCTGTTCAGTCTTTTTTGTGGCTGGTGGAGGGTGTGCCCAACACAAGGTTTATAGGCAGAACAACAGATAAACTAAAAATTAAGGTAGAGATAAAAGAGTGATAGCATAGTAAGCACTCGGTAGTCTAATCTTGGTGCTGTTGAGCAGGGTTTTGTGGTGTTTACTCCCTGAATAGTGTACTGATTAATCTGATAGTGCTACTAAATAATTTAAAATAAAAAGATAATTGCATTTAGGAACTGAACCATTTTATTAATTCTTTCTAGGTTGGTGTACAGATTTTCACTAAAAGGCCTTTGGAAGAACAGGAGAAAAGCAACATTAATCCAGATGATGTTATCAATTGCCTTAATAAATATCCTAAAGCACGTGTTAAATATCTAGAACATCTAGTATTGGAAAGAAAAATAGAGGTAAGTTCTACAAGAATACCAAAAATTGGCATAGGATTCAGAATGCAGGGTATGATGAGCAATACTGAAAACAGGTGAAGCCTAGAAGAAATAAGCATAATTTGAAGGTTTTCAGATGTACTAGTAGTAGGAAAGGAGTGATTCTAAGATTCAAGTAGATGGAGAGGAGTGGATATGTGCATTGCTTTTGACTTTTCAACTCTTGTGATGGTGAGATAGTTGTTTACCTGCCCTCATAGGTTTGGTGTTTGGTTGTGGGGTTTTTTTACATCAGATTGTTGCGTACATTTACATGTTACCAATGAGGATCAAACCTCTGTCTGATCAGATCACAGAAAAATGATCAAGTGACTGCTAATCCTATTGCACTATGGGCAGCAGTATACTAAAATTGCTAGTTAAGTTTTTTACAAGTAGATATGTCTTATTCTGTTCTTCTGGAGAGGTATGATAGAATCAAACCATGCGCCTCTCACTGTAGAATTCCAAATGCCTTTAGAAGTTGAATGCCAAAAGATGTGTTCACAAGTCATATGTAGGAATGTATTCTACCCTTGGGTTTTGAGGCCCGATACGAAGCAGCCAGTCGTTATGGTACTTGGATATGAAATAATTTAAGCACAGGAGAAGTTACTTTAACCTGCAAGTAAAGCAAAGAAATGAACATTGAAATGACTTAGTGAATCTGATGACCATTTCACTAATTTACATTCTTCAAATACACATGCTAGATCAGCAGTTTCCCTCTGTTGCTGTTGCACATGGCACGTGACATCTTGATGGATGAACGTACTGGTTTCTGATGTCATGAATATTTTCAAGCAAACTCTGACTTAAACAGTGCCTCATGGATTATTTTTTTTAACAAAAAAAAATATAATTAAATCTACTCTGCCTGCTAGTAAAGGCTTGGTTATAAATTGATTTGCTCTTTAGTAAGTACTAGATTATTATGAATACTTCAGTGAGAATGTTTCAAACAGTCAAATAATCAACTTATTTTGATGAATATTGGGTAGTGGATAACATGAAAAGCACTGTGCCTACAGAGTGCTTGTTTACCTGTGATGGCTTTCTCAAATTTTATTGCAGAATTAGAAAAGGTCAAAGAACAAGCCTGCATATAGAGAAGAATGATTTAGATCAAAATTACTTAATTTACAAGGGAAACAAGAAGACACAGTGATCATCGTACTTGTACTCAAAAGGGAGAGATCTGCTTTACTGCATTGACTCTCAGTAGATGAACATTTGAAAGGAAATAAGTTTTGTGCAAGAAAAGCTATTTATAGAGCTTGCTTACTGAAGGTGAAGAGGGGTTTAGGAATAGAGCATTTCATATATGCGCTTTTAAAACATCTGTATTGATGAAATCAAGACTCCCATACTATGGATAGAGTATATCTTCTGGAGCTGATCTGAATAAGTTGTCTGTCTGCATGAATGGAAGACTTCGTGATTTATTAAAATTAGTTAAAACACATTTCTATATAATTATGTAAATATTCATCACTCTTATTGGTTGAGAGAAGGGATTGCCTTTGTAAACTGAGCTAACATTGTTCTTTCTTTTGCAGAAAGAAAAGTACCATACGCATCTAGCTGTCTTGTACTTGGAGGCAATACTTCAGCTGAAATCTGTAACCACAGATAACTGTACAGAAGCCACCGAACTGCTGTTTAAACTACGTAGTCTTCTTCAGAAATCTGATCTTTATAGAATTCACTTTATTTTGGGTAAGGTGCACGCTGTCTATTATAAATGCTATCTGTCAGTTCCAGCAGGAAACAAAATAAAATCCTCATGAGGATAGAGTTAAAAGGTCTGAGACTTCTAGGTGTATTTGATTGATAGGCTTGCCATCTGTATTTCTAAGACACAAGTCAATTTAGAAAGCATATCTGTTAGTATTGTCTTTGATCTGTAGAATCATAAGAGGTTTAAACCAGGCTGCTCATGGCTCCTTCCAGCCTGGCCTCTAACGCTTCCAGGGAGGAGGCATCCACAACTTTCCTGTTCCAATGTCTTGCCACTCACATTGTGAAGAATTTCTTACTTATGTCTAATCTAAATCTTCCCCCTTCCAATTTAAAGCCATTCCCCCTCGTCCTTTCACTACATGCCCTTGTGAAAAGTCCCACTGCAGCTTTCTTGTAGGCCCCCTTCAGGTACTGGAAGGCTGCTATGAAGCCTCCCCAGAGCCTTCTCTTCTCCAGGCTGAACCACCCCAGCTCAAGTTAGAATGGTATGTTTGCCGCTGCACCAAAGACAGAATGCCATAAATAGCTATGGTATCATCATGCCATATCTTCAAATAATTAATTTATAGCCAGTTTATTTTTCATGTTGAGCATGTAATTTGTGACCATCTTTGGCAAATGGAAGTTACAGGTTTATTTGTTAAACTGTTCCGCAGTGAACTGAAGTGAAGCTTTGAGGAGTCTGGTTACCAAGGACTTGTTTGTTGTCTGTAACTCCCTCTCATCCCAAAAGCTGGAGTTCATGCTGAACAAAAATGTGAGCATCTTTTTGAGTAAAAGGTGCAATATCCTATAAAGCAAGCAAAACATGAGCTAATTTTTTTCCTTGGCCAATGTTTTGGATGACTATTTTTTAATGTACCTCCAAATTAATAACAAGGAAGTGCCTTGTTATTGTACTGAAAGATGTGATATATTTTTCTGAAGTTCAGTGGGAAAACCCAGTGGATGTGAAAACAAAAATAGCTGAGTAGCGACTAAAAAAATTTACCATCTAATGCCCCCATGCCTCTCTAGTCAGCAAAATGTCATGTGACAGTGTACAAATACAACGTAGTCATTGAAGCTCGCTTTTTATCTTTTGATTTTTAACTCAATTTTTAAGGGTTACAAGATGAATTCTCTTGAAATACCTGTATTCCAAACCACAGGATTTCTTGCATGACATTTCTTATCTTATACAAAGATGAGATCAATGCCTGCTAGTATGTTCCTCCATAACAAACAAAACATTTTCTGGGAAAAAAACCCACTGTTTTTCCATACCTTTTACAGAAGTGTTTGCCTGTTCTTTATCACCTTTACATTTAAATTGTGGGGTTTTATACTTTATCTTGAAATGCCAAATGAACTTGCCATTCCTCTCTGCTGTTCTCCTTGCCTGTCCCTGACACTTTAAAGTTAAAGTGTCAGACTGGGTTAAAGGTTTGTACTGTTTTCTTAAAGGGAAGCACTACTTGACATGTATTGTCTTTTATGGATTAAAACTGTTCTGTGATTTTTATATAATATTGGGAGAGGCAGAGGTAAAAAATATGGCAGCTGCATCTCACAGTTTATTATACATGGCAGCAATGTGGGCAGAAATGTGTAAGACTGACATGCTGGAATTTAAAAGATGACAGTGACACTGGTTTTATTGCTGTTTACTTCATGATTTCTTTCACCTGTAATTTGTGGTGCTCTTTTGTTTAGAGATGCCAGCACTGCTGCAAAAATAACAGGGATTGAATTCTGTGGGCTTGTTTGCATCCAGTCTGGGAGAAGGAGTAGTGTTCTCCACTGGGCGAATATTGTTTTGTTTCTCGTTTAACAGACAAAATCCAGGGCACAGAGCTCCATATGGAAAGTGCAATTTTATATGGAAAACTAGAAGAACATGAGAAGGCTTTGCATATCCTTGTGCATGAGTTAAAGGACTTCCATGCTGCTGAAGAATACTGTATATGGAACTCTGAGAACAAAGATGTGCAGTACAGACAGAGGCTTTTCCATATGCTGCTGACAGTGTATCTAAATCCAGGCACTTCGGATTGTGCACTGGTCATGGCTGCTGTGGATCTCTTGAATAATCATGCTGCTGAATTTGATGCGGCTTTGGTTTTGCAGCTGGTGCCTGACAGCTGGTCAGTGCAGCTTCTTTCCCCATTTCTGTCCGGAGCAGTGAGGCAGAGCATTCATACAAAAAGAATGACTCAGGTCACACTTGGATTAGCACAAGCTGAAAACTTAATCTACAAATACGAGAAGGTATGTAGGGTTGTTTTGTTTGGTTTTATTTAAATAGAGGCACTTTGAAGCTTTACAGCTAAGCCCTTTGATACATGATAATCAGAAGATGTTTGAAGACTTAGGACAAAGTTGTCTGCCTGTCCTTGGTACTTTTACTTGCTGCATTTATTAGGGGTTTTGCCGTGACTACTAGATTCAAAATGTTATGCTTTCTCTGTAAAACGAAAGGGAAGGTGGCAGCCAATAGGAATTACTTTGGTGAACTGGGCTGAATGAAAGTGAATCTAGGATTTACAGATTTTTTCCTGCAGAAACTTTAACAAATGTGAGTTAACATTTTGCCACTAGGATTGAGACCTGTCAGAATTTGCAAAAATGTTTACCCAGCATTTAGTATTAATTGAAGCTTGTTAGTAGCTTTTGTTAGCAGTAAATTCACTTGTGAAGCTTTCTTCTGTTTCTAGCTAGAGCTGTGCTGCTTAAAGCTTCTAACAGAGTCTTACATCTGTTTAGTTCTGGCAATGGTATAACCAGCAGAATCTGTCTGGAATGAAAGTGCGTCAACATTCTGTTTGTTGTGGAGTTGTCCTGTGACCTCGTTTAAGAAGCCACCTTGGGTTTTCAGTTGCATTAAATGAAATGTGGAAACTGAATTCAAGCTAAATAGTTCAGGCTGTTTTTTCCTACTACCTCTGTCATTGTCCAGGTTTATCCATTTGGTACATTTGAAACTATGTGCCTCACTTCCCTTCGTTTTTTTGCTAGATTCATGTTTGTTTGTTTTCCCCTCTCTTTAGGTTAAACAAAGAGGAACCCCGATTCTTCTTTCGGACAAAAAGATCTGTCAGGTGTGCCAAAATCCTTTCTGCGAGCCTATATTTGTAAGATACCCAAATGGGGGTATGGTCCACAAACACTGTGCTGCAAACAGACACTTGAATTCAAACGTGGCTCATCATTCTTCCAGCTCCAGCAATCAGACTTGAAATACATTCTGGTCCCACAGATTCGCATGACTAATACCCCATTGAATGTGGGCTGGAAAAAAGAACAAAGTGCAGCTACTTTAAGTATAGATCAAGATAAACAGCTGTTCTTAGGGTTAATGGGAAGACTTCCAGTAAATATGAAATATCACCACTTATCTTTTTGATTTCTAATGAATGTGGATAGAAAAGAATTCACTACCAGAAACGGAGAGGTGCAAGAATAGGATCTTCTGTGTATAGTAATAAATAGTTAAAGAAAATGAGCCTTTTCTTCAGAGCAAGGATGAAACATTATGGACACAAGGCAAACGGTTATTTTAAAAAATGTCACTTTGCACTGAATATGGTGTTGATAAATTTGTAGAGGTGGAGATGGCTTCTATTGGGAGTTGGAATTTTTGGAACATTATGTGACCAGACATGCATCATGCAGCTCACTATCAAGACAAAAATGTGTTGGTTACAATGTTTGCTGCAGAATGTCCTCATTTGAGCTACATTCTCTTCCCCATGATCACATTATGAACTTGGGTTTTGCTCTACAAATTGTGGGCTTTTGATGCACTTTTTAGTACTTTTCTCCCCCCGTCTCCTCTGCTGTACAGAATTTAAATGTAAGCTCTGGACCATTATGTTTCTACTCCTACTGTCATTCTAATAAACTGAGCGGAAGCTGGTAGCATCAGTCACAGCTGTGCTTGGAAGTTAAAAAAAAAAAAACACACAAAGTCAGATTGTCTGGTCAGACTGTATTCACTTTTATATAGGGGAAGAGACCTTAACTTTAATATTGATTTATTTATTAATATGCAAATATATTGTACATACAGTTGAATAAATTGATCCTATATGATTCTAGAGCTTCTTTGGAGGATAAAGATTTAGCTGATATGTAAGTGTACAGGTTATGTGCTAAATGTTTGCTATAACATAACAGATTGTGACTGCACAAGAATGGGGTTTAGTACTTATGGATGACTTTGTGCAATCAAAATCATGGAAAGAAGGTGTAATTAGGAAGAAATCTACAAAGGTGTGCTACAGAGGTGTACTGGATTTGTTATTGTTGACAAAACATTCTGTAAGCTAAGGTTTTCAAATAAAAAAGAATAACCCTTTGCTTAACTGCCCTGATAAGTATTCACACCGCTATTTAACCATTTTAAAGTAATCTGTTTAAAAGAAGCAGCTTTCCACACAAGGTTCAAAAACGCTGACTTTAAATAAAAATGAAGTATTTCATAGTTAAAGCATTTTCTTTTAATTCTGTAAAGCTCTAATAAATGCCAAGCTTACTGGCCAACATGCAATTGAGTTAGTACAGCTGCTCACTCTTTCAGTGTTCCAAGTCAGAGAGGAAACTTTCAGCAAAATGGGATGTCTGCATGGTATCTCCTACATGTGGTCTTGACAGAGGTCTCCTGATAGGGAAAGACTGACTTATGAAACGGGCTTGTAGGTGTAGTGCTTCCTCCAGGAAGGGGCAACCAGACCATATCCAGAGGAGGAAAAAAAAATCATCTATTTCTTTGTCTTCGAAGCAAAAGAACTTTGGTTCTTTCTCTTTCCTGAGTTTGAAATTTAAAAAAAAACCCATAGCTGTTATCTTGGGTTTAAAACAATAAATAAAATCCAAGTAAGGAATTTTGTAGCACTTTCTGCTAAGCCATGCAAGCCGTGTTTAGTGAAAGACAACTTCAAAAAATAGACAAATGTGAGCATTTGACTTAAGTTTGGCATGAGCAGCTTGTTCTATATGTTATGTTCATAGTTCACAAACAACTGGCAAGGATGACGTAGACAAATTTATTGTTCCCTTTCCTCAAAACACTTGTTGATAGAAAGGAAGTGATTTTTACAAAGATCTGATAAGCCTTTTGTGGGTAGTAGCATGCAAGTTGTAAGAAATACCCTTTGCTGCATCATCTTCAGTGTGCTCTTTGTTCCTATCTAATCAGGAGGTCCTAAACAAAAATCACTGTCCATGATTAAGATCAATTCTAGCTGCTAGGTAGTGAAGAACAGCCTTGTCAGCTAGTGTTGCAATGGAATAGAGATCATATTATTCCAAACGGTGAGAAATTTCTTCATTTATATTGCATGAAAAAGCATGGCTGTAAAAATTAAAACGATTCTTTACCAATATTCAATATTTTTTAAGATCTGTACTTTGGCTAAAATGCAGCAGTAACAGTAATTGTACATATAGAAATTGGAGTAATGCAAGGTACCATATTTGCAATCGTAATGACCAAAATAGTGATTAATATTTAAATTGGGGGTTCTAATTCTTTTAGCCCTTCAGAAATGTGGACTAGAAAAATGTTGACATTTGATTCATACTTTGTTACCTGGGTTTTTTTGATTAATTTTATACCAAAACTCATTTGGATGATTTAACACAGAAAGCCTACAGTTACCAAAAGAAAAAGCAAAATAAAAATTGAGGCTGAGGGTAGACCAAGAGCTTGTGGAGAGGTGGCAGGTGGAGGATGCTCCTCAAGTGCGTGCACAGCACTTGAGCAGTTGGGTAGTACTCAACCAGAGGAGATGACAGCCTGTGTCAGAGTGGTGCCTGGTATTCTGTGTTGTATTGCCAGGAAATTTATGGAAGTTGCCTGCATTCAAATTCCCTGTGGTAGGACAACTACAGCACCTCTTGGGTAAGAACTTTGTATTGAAGTACCTGAATTTATTCTTTTATTTTGGCACTGTCAGTTTGCTTCTTGTTTCATGGACCTGAAGTCCTGGGACATCTTTGCTACTGTGGTAAGTTCCTCTGGTGTGGCTGCAGCAGCGAGGAGGGATTGAATAGTAATCTGGTTATTAGTTGCTGGTAGGATACGTGAAGGAGAAGAAGCAGGAAAGAGAAGTATTTCTTTGACCATCCTTCTTGTTTGGAAATTAAATGGGTTCTGGGAGAATAAGCTTGATGTAATCTTTTTCTCTTGCCTTGGGTGATGTGGTGTCTTAGACCTGCCCTTGGAGAGAAGAGGTTCTGTCAGGATATTTCTTCTTAAATTTGCTAAATTGTAATTAATTTCTTTCACTTTTTTTTTTTTTTTAATGAGTCTCCACCAACTTCGTATGTGTGGAAACAGAAGCAGTAAGGCCATTTTTTTGTTTTATTTTTTAAAAGTATGACTGTGTGTCTGTGATTCAGGACAAAAAATGAGATTAGGTTCTCGCACAGATGCTTTTGCAGATATTGAGGCATGTTTACTTAACATGTAGCTTCCAATTACAGAAATATTGCAGCTCTGACTTTTTTTAGCCACCCTCCATTACAACTGCTGATACATAAAGCACTTAAACCTTTTTCTGCTTTTTCATATCTCCATGCTTTCTCACGTAAAATTTACCTATGAATTGTACGTGTCATCACATGCAGCTTTTCCACTCTCTAAGTCAAAATGAGAGGAGAAATGCTAATGAGGAAAAAAAATTGCCCAGAATCTGGCACTCCTCTAAAACTAAGAGTAATAGCCGTATATTTATGAGAAAGAAATTAAGATCTAACTGAAATTCTATGATTTAAAGGCATAACTTATTACATTGATAACATTACAAGAATACTGATCTCAAAGTCTGGAGAAAATAAGCATTGGGTTTTGTTACATAGAGTGTGCCACAGGTACCTGTGAGCTGACTTCTTCAGACAGCCCATGCTGCGGTGGCTCAGGTGTGCACAGGAGTCCAGATTGCAATAGGAACTTCTCTATTTGGTCCTCCTACTCCCAGTCTCCAAAATATTTCCAACCTTTCTTCCCTGATTATTGTCACTCTTCTAGCACTTAATTGACATGAGTGTAAGCCTGAAGAGTTCCAGGTGGAGTCCTGAGCACATCTGTCTTTGTTCAAGAAATGTCACTTTATTGCATCAACCACATGAATCTCTAACAATATCAGCTGTGGAAAGGTGGTGGGAGGCATGTTGTATGCATATGTTTTCTAAGACCTTTATTACATGTTTAAACACAAGTATTATCCTAACTCTGCTGAATCTTTATAACGGTGTCTGTTCTTTGCAGGACTCCTATCCTGAATGTCATACAAAATATTTTATTTTATACACTTGTATCAAGAAATAACTTTTTATTTTATTACTCTTCCCAATTTGCTGCAGTCTCTATTCACCATAGCTCTAAGCGTTTGATTAATATCCTGCTGTTTACAATAGGCAGGATACATTTTCATTGTTGAGCTCTCCTCATATTGCCTATATTTACTAATTAATTTTTCTCTTGCTGTAAAACACTTTGAGGCTTATGCCTTTTGAACGCTGATACTTAAATAGGCTGCTATTGTTAAAGAAGAAAGAAGAAATGAAGTTAATGGTGTTCTGTAGTGTTTGATTGATTACAAAACCAAAGTTCCCCTGGAGTAAATTTGTTCAGATGGAGATCTGTACTGTTAAGTCAGAAGGCATTAACAATTATGTTGGTGAACATACACAGCAGTATGTGGAATGTACAAATGTATAAACATATTGATTTTTAATAAAAAAAACCCTTTTAATTATGTTTCAGTCATTCATTCCTGGATAAATAAACCCTGGGATGTGAATTGCCAAGTGAAGGAGAAAGATTCCTCAGCGGTAAACAGAGGATTCATTTCGATGACTGACAGAGGTGGGTCAGATAAAAAGGCTGAATTAAGATAAACAAGTGTTCTTAAAAACTAGTGAATTTTACTTTAAGGAAAAAAGTTTTCCTTTTTTTTTTTTTTGTCTTCCTTGACTGTATCTGGATTTTGTACAGAGTCAGGTGAAGGCAGCTACTGCCGTTACAGGTTTGGAAGATACTGATCTGCCTACATGTACCAAAGCAATCCCATTCATGATTAAAGCCAGTGGTTCATGAAGGGTCTGATCAGTAATGGGCACATGGATATCCTGGAGCAATAGGAACAGAAGTGCTGAAAAGTTTAGAGGGGAAGATCTCAAAACAGGGCCAGTGTTGATCTTGGAGCATAGGCTGGTACTTGAGAGCAGCAACCCCTCCTTTGGGATTGAAATTTCTTTTGTCTGTAGATTGAGGTTTTTGAGGTGCTGAGGGGCATGGTTTAGTGGTTGATAGTAATGGTTGGACTCGATGATCCTGTGGGTCTTTTCCAACCTAGTGGTTCAGTGATCATCATATTTCTGTGGCTATTTAGCATTATAGAATGGGTGGCTGCTGTCAGAAATACTCCTGGCATGATGACTGGGGCATCTAGGGGGGAGGTACTGAGCAGCTGCTATCCAGAAGAGCAGCTTTCAGGAAGGTTTTGAAGGAGGAACACTAAACCCTCACGCTTGACAAATTCGTGTGTCACAATAGGCCACAGAGATGCTTTGAAATGAGATATGACAAGTTAAAACTTAAAGATGATCAAACAAGTGCAGAGATGAAAACCTCTGCTCCTCTTTGCAAATATAAATCTCCAGTGCGTAATATTTTTTTTTAAAAAGCAGATATAAATCCATCCTATGCTCTTCCCTCTCCATCTTCAACTGCTTGCGGTTCAAGTAGGAAAACTCATACTTCTTTCAAACTCTGGCAGCTTTCTGGCATGATCCTGCAAAGTAGATTTGTACATTACAGGGACTAAAGAGATTGAATAATCTTTGCATGCAGTCTGTGACTTTCAAGCAGACATAAAGAATGCGCATTTTATTTTAATATACTTCTCTAGATCAGAGAAGCACCAAGCTGTTACTCTTGAAGCTGTCATCGGTAGCTTCTTATTTTCTAGAAATGGCCTCTTTATTCAGTCCTTCTGTACCACCTGACACCACTGCCCCCACCTCACCCCCCGAAACATTTCCTCTAAGGCAGATGCACCTTTTAGCCATTTACTCACACAAAGTCTTGCAGATGCTTAAGCAAGATGTTCTTCTGGCACAGAGCTGACCAAAAGACATTAGGACCCTCCCCAGTCTGGTTTCAAGCTTGTCAGCACTGGTCTAAACCAGCACAACCAACCTGAGACAGGTTGACCCCTTTTCAAGTTGGACTTTGCCAACACAGTCTCTGGAGAACCCAGACAGCCTAGATTTTTATAGGATTTTCACACACACGTGATGGTCAGGACCAACTCAGTGTAAGTACCACACTGACAAGGCAGCATCTTCAGGGGATTATTGGCAATTATAGGCAATGGTAATATTGTTCATGACTGCTATTGGATTTTTAGGCACTATTATTATCAGGTTCATTACCTACTGAAAACCTGCTGTGTGTTCAAGCCATCAGCTTTGTGTTGGCAACCCCGGCTTCTTTGACCCTATGCTGTCATGCAGTTCTGGTTGTTGCAGTGAACGGGACCTTTGGGGCTAATTTCTGCTGAAACTCAGCAATATTCTATTGATTATTTGTCTTGGAAGGAGTTGCCATCTGGGTGATTAACATCGACTAACCATTGACTAGAGGCAAAACTAGCTGAAATCCCACCCTGCCAAAGCCACAACTGTTTTTTCTTTTTATGCTTTCTGTGTTCCCTTTCCTCCCCTAGCTGGCTGGCTGGTTGGGAAAACGCAACCCAAGGCTCTCCAGAGTGTATTTCTACTTGTAGTTCTAGTATAACATGCCACCTAAGTGTTATGTGCTCCCGGCAGTGTTGGGTGAGGTCCGTTACAGAAAACTTATGAAATGTCCTGTTAAGGTAGTCTCAGCAATGGAAATAATAAAAAAAATCCCAGCAACTTTTATACACTCATTTTATGCATCATTACCTGCCATTACTTTACGCAACTGTCCTCCTGCTGTTGGAGTGCTGGGAATGCCTGTGCAAAGAGATTTTTTTCCTATTCTTTGTAACATTTGAGGGGAAGCAAACAGTAACTGAGCTAGAAGAGGACCTTGTTTCTCCTTGAATACTGACGTATTCAAGCAGTGAGGTGATGGTGGCAGCACTAAAACTGTTAACTATACTTCCCAGTAGGAAACATAACCTTGCTGTAACAAAAGCAGGTGGTACCAGTAAAAATGTAAGTTCTCACCACTATAACTTTGCCTGCTGCACATTGCCGGTGTTGCGGAGAGAGAAAACCAGCTCCGGCACTGCTGCAGGCATGTAAGTTGGAGGCAACTGTGCCACAGCCTCAGCTGTGCAGCAAAATATGCTGCTTACAAGGCTGCCCTTCACTCAGCCTTTTCCACCAGAGGTTTTCTTTCAGCCAAGTCCAACAGCAGGCGGGAGGCAGAGCCCCTGAGGGGAGATCCATACAACAAATACAGTGCTCTTCTTAAAGCATACTGACAAAGGGATGCACCAAAGATCAATACAAGCTTTTGAGTTCCATACACCCTACAGCTGAACAATAACAAGAGTGTTGAAAAAAGTATAGCTTGATTTGGTGATGCCCCCTGATAGCTGCCCTTGCACTTCATAGAATCATAGAATCACCAGGTTGGAAAAGACCCACAGGATCATCGAGTCCAACCATTCCTATCAAACACTAAACCATGCCCCTCAGCACCTCGTCCACCCATGCCTTAAACACCTCCAGGGAAGGTGACTCAACCACCTCCCTGGGCAGCCTGTTCCAATGCCCAATGGCCCTTTCTGTGAAGAATTTTTTCCTAATGTCCAGCCTGAACATCCCCTGGCGGAGCTTGAGGTCATTACCTCTCGTCCTGCCCCCGTTGAGACTTGCACCGGTTTGTTCCATTGAATTACCTAGCCTGGGCTCTGGAGCAACACCTTTCTGCTTGTTCTGATGGCACTGATCAAAACCACACAATCCAAAGAAGACTGACAATTTTATCTGGCACAAGAATAAAGAGGTGCATGCCTCATTCAGGTCTGTTCTTTTCGCTCTGGATGATTTCTTAAAAGAAAGTCTTAAAATTGTGTTATGAGCCTTCTAAAAGGTGAGTGCATTTTTTTTCCTCTACTGTAAACATGGAAAAATAAATTTCCAGCCTTAGCTAGTGCTGGAAAAGGCACTAACATGGTGGAGCTTCACTACCAAGAACCCTCTCTTCTCCTCTGCTCCTTGTCCTAGTTCACCTTTGGGACATTTCTATTATGTTTGCTCTCTCCCACTACAGTATTTTGAAGCATGTGGTCTGTATTCATGCAAGTTCTGTTCCCACACACCGATCACTTAGTTCACCCTTTCTGAAGTTATGCACACTGCATCAATACAATATTTAGTGTTTCACACCTTAAACAGTATTTTTAAAAAAAGGTCACATTACATTCTTCCATTAATAGTAGCTTAGAAACATTGAAAAAAACTTACACCCGCAGATGATGTCAGGGGCTTCCTCCAAGTGGTCTGAGCTCACAAGGCCAAGTTTAAAAACACTCATCTCTGAGCATTTTCAGTGTTTTAAGTATTAATATTTATTATTTAAGGTTCAGCACAAGTCAGATTGGCTTTTACGGAAAGAATGCAAGAGAACAGCTACAACAGAGCAAGGGTCCTAGGAGCATCTCTGCCTGGTCAGTGTGCACAAGTAATCAGAAAGGCAGGGACAGAGCGAAACACTCCAAAGGAAAACTGAGAAAGGAATCGACACAGTCTGCCTTAGCAGATAGACTATAGAAATTTCTATAGATAGACTATAGAAATGACATGAAAAATCCCGAGCAAAGGCTGGAAGGGACTGGCAGAATGGGGAAAGGATCAAAAACCTAGTAAAAAAAAAAAAATAAAAGGAAACGCAGAGGAAAAATAAGGTCACGCAAGTATCCTCCAACACCCACTCAGCTCTTAGTCCTACCTTTCTGGCTGGAGACACCCATGCACGCTCCTGGGGCTTTGAAAATGTTGCCTCCAAAAGTCAAATGAAATTTCTGTCCTGCTACCCTCCTCCTTGCCTCCTGTCCTAGCCTTGGCTCATCTCACCTGCAAGTCCGCTCTGCACTCTCAAATGCAGCTGTTCTCTTTTTCACTCTGAGCTCTTTGTGGTGGTTGCTGGAAAGGGCCAGGAACTGCACCTCACTCAAAAAATTTCTTCACACAACCACAGCAGCACTATCATCTCAGTGATATGTCAAATTTTTACTAGGTGGATTCATTAGAAAGTTGACTTATTTACAACTTCATATATATACAAAAAGGACAATAATGAGCCTGCTTAATGATCACGAAAGAGACTTAATGCCATTTAATTACTGCACCTGTACCAAAAGACAGAAGGAAAAATATAATTAACCTCCAGGATTAGAAAAGAGGGAGGGGGGAACAGTCTAATAATAGCTACTTCACCAATAAATATAAAGGTTATAAGTGGAATTCCCAGAATTTCAAAGTCAAAATAGATTTGTAAAAGTGAAAAGGTTAGAGGCAGAAAAAATAATAATCAGGCAGCAAAAGGTAAATAATCCATTAATCATGCACATCTGCTGAAGCGACTGAGTGAGCAGGATCCTTGCCTGGCTGCAGAGCAGTGAAGGTGATTCCCAGCAGCAGCCAGCACAGCCAGCCCTCCCCAGGGGCGCCAGGTAGCACCTTTGCCTACTGCAGCTCAGTCCATTGCTTGCTACCAGAAAAAAAAAAACTACTGAAATGGAGTAATTAGAAATAGGCACCAGACACAGGAAATGCTGTGATGAAAGGGGAGAAGCATATGGTAAGAGACAAAACTCAGCAGGCTACTGCTCAACATATGCCTGTGGAAAATCAAGAACAACTGCAATAGTGAAAACTGTAGACAAAGGGGTGTTAGAACTAATCTTTCCACTTATGGAAATACCTCATGGTAAGTAACTCTACTTACTTAGCACAGCAAAGTAACCTGTTTCCTGTTAGTGTAAGGGAGTGAATCACATCACTGCAAGTAGGGAATCTATTTTCACAGAAGACAACCTATGGAGGCATGAAGGTGCTTGCTTTTGACACAAATTTAGCAACTCATCCCCCATCAGCTTGTACAGAAAATGGCCAATGGGCAAAATGTTTTCAGATCTGTGAATAGACTCCAGCACTGCTTCAGGTTTCAATGCAGCTTCATCTGGACCCACATAGAATCATAGAATCACCAGGCTGGAAAAAAAACATCGGGTCATTGAGTCCAACCATTCCTATCAATCACTAAGCTGTGCCCCTCAGCACCTCGTCCACCCGTCCCTTAAACATCTCCAGGGAAGGTGACTCAACCACCTCCCTGGGCAGCCTCTACCAGTGCCCAATGACCCCTTCTGTGAAATTTTTTTTCCTAATGTTCAGCCTAAACCTCCCCTGGCGGAGCTTGAGGCCATTCCCTCTCATCCTGTCCCCTGTCACTTGGGAGAAGAGGCCAGCTCCCTCCTCTCCACAACTTCCTTTCAGGTAGTTGTAGAGAGCAATGAGGTCTCCCCTCAGCCTCCTCTTCTCCTGGCTAAACAACCCCAGCTCTCAGGAACCACTGGATATGACATGAGAAGCACTCTCACACCTTGCTGGCTGCATCTGGGAAGAGCTACTGCCCTGGTGTGGGCATCGCTGCATCCCTGCGTAATAACCTGCAGGGTAATCTGTCTGTTGAGGCGGTCTGTTGAAGTGGGAGGTCTCTATCGCAATGAGCCATTTTAATTTAAATTGCTCTGAGGCAGAGAGGTGTATACTCCGCTGTGGGTGTACATTTGATCACCCCTTCCTTACTGTCTCTCGTGAAGCAGCCCTGAGGTTGTGAACATCTGTTCCCCAGTCATTTATAACAGCACGAAGTACCTATATTCAAGGTATGCACTTGACATGAGGCTGAGTTCTGTTTGTGTTCATGTGCTTTGCCTGGCAGCTTAACCCACTGCACGGTGTCCTGTTCTGAGGAGGTTTGCTAGATCATGTGTTTTCCTTTTTGATGTTAGAAGTGACAAGCTACCACCAGAAGCAGGGATCTATTTATGTAATAAAGCAGGGGGAAAAAATGTTACCAAGGATGATATTGAGCAAGGAGTGAGACAAGGTCAAGCATGTAAGATCCTGTTTGCTAGGTCTTAGAGAATAATGTCTTTGGATGAATTGGAGCACATGTACAAAAATACTTCCTCATGCCTAATTTTGGTTTAAACTCATAAAAGAGGGCTGGTCCCTTTATCGGATGTCAATGCTGAGACGCACAGAGAACCTTGATTTAGCAAAGCACACACTTACACAGAAAAGCGGTGTGATATTATAGAGCTTTGATAAAAGTCATGGAAATTTTGCCCTACGGGAGGCAAAGATGTAGGCTTCGGGAGGGAAGGTCTTTGGCATAAAAGCAGTCAGATTTTTTTTCCTGCAGAAAGGAGTCCCTTTAAGTGCTTTGGGCAATGCAAGATGAAGAATTTCTTACCTCAAAATTCTCAGGAGCTCAGCTGAGCTCCTGGATATTCTCCCTACTAATACTTAAGGCGGATCAGATCATTGAAATTCAAAGCTGCAAAGATGCTTCATTTCTGTCTTACATATAAAACAATAATATATAACTAGGAGCTACCTGAATTTATCAATATTTCAGGTTCAGTTGCAAGCAAGTCTTACTTAAACAGCCAACAATTTTACATGGCTTTAGAAAAATGATTTAGAAAAAGATACTTAGATTATTTAGAAAAAAATAACCTTGCTGAATTTAAAGAGTTGGTATAGAAACTGTAATAATTAACTAGTTTAAAGAAAAAAAATATCACACATACTATCTCAAAAGCAAAGCCTCTCTCATTGGTCTTTTCTAGTTATTGGCATTGGCATACTAAGATGGATCTCTTTTCCAGAGAGGTGAAGCTTTAGGCAGTTGTCACTGATAAGAAGATGAAAAAGATTTTTGAATTGGAGATTCCAAAGAAAAAGTATCCAAATCTATTCAGAGGACAACTGGAGCACACAGACCTGAGATGCAGTTACGCTAAAAATGCTACAAAGCCACAGTTGAACATTTAGCATTATGCTCTGCTATAGGGTGACAAAGTAACTACAGTAACTATGGGGAAAAAAAGGGTGATTAATTGCAACAGCCAAGTTTTTCCTGAGAGGTTCAGAAGCCAATATCACAAACCGTTCCCATGAAGGAAAGCCAGAAAGCAGGTCTGTGTAGGTTTGATGCATGTTGCCCTTCTCAACTAAATAAACAGAAAAAGATGTGGAGTACTTATTTACTAGAAATCTGTTTTTCACGGAAAAAAATCATTAAAAAAATGAGAGTTCAGCATAACCAAAGTAACATGGAGAATTTTTTTCTTAGATATATTTTTTCTCCTTTTTCTTCCTCCATTTTTATCACCACATCACTACTAGTTTAAATCATTAGTATTGTTGCAGTAGAAACTTGTTTCCATAGTGCTTTACTAGTACTCAGCCACTGTAATTTTACGTTTAACAATAACTTATAAGCCTACCTGTGCGAATGCGTAGAAAGCCTTTTCTGGTAGATCCTGTAGCCAATTCTAGCTCCATTAACTTTGCCCACTTTTCTATCACTTCTCCCAACATTCTTTGCCTCTGCTGCAAACAATTCCCAGCAAAAGATAGCGTTTGCTCAAAATAGGCTTTTCATCCCCAAATAAGGGTCTATGCAAATTAGATGCTACAATGAATAAAATCCAGCTTGCTAAATACCAGTAAAATTAAGCCATGGAAACCCCATAACCTGCCTTTGCTTTTACCCACCACTTGTCAGACTTGATCACAACAACAGTAAATTAACTTTAGGAAAAAAAAAAAACCACCTGACAGGGCAAAGATACTCGGGCAATATTCAAATAAACCACTTAACCTTTTGGTACTAAAAGCCTCCTGCAATAATGAAACATTAGTCATTAACTCAATGTGCTTTGTTAAATATTAGACACGAGCAGACATTCAATTTAGCACTTACACATACTTAGCAACAAAAAGCCATCTGTGTTGACTACAATCTCCAGGATGGGAAGTGTGCTGTGAATGGCACTCCAGCCTAGTAAGATTCTGGTGTACAGGAGAAAATGCACAGCACCATGGGATAAAGTGGTCCAGAAAGGAGAATAATCCTTTTTATGGGGTTATTCATCCTCGCCAGTGCTACACGTCCTGTGTCAGCACAGAGGAGAACAGAAGGAAAAGAGCTACACTGAGGTAGTGGGCAGGGAAGTAAAAAAGCAAAAATACCCAAAGCAGGGTATCGCCTGTGCTGTCTGCATGGTTTCATGAACAGGTTGCAGCATCTCTCGCCTTTAACCAACAGTTACGACTCCCTGTCAAGCCACCTTGGTGACAGGGTGGCACAAGCATTCAACAGGAGCAGTGTCATCCTAAGCCCCCAAAGCATTGACTCAGCAGCACTGGGGAGAAGGAGGTGAAAAGAACCAGGATTTGAAAGATTTCCCCAATGAAGCATGTGGATAGAAAAGTCGAATGAATGGGATCTACACGTAAAATGTGCTGAGTTCCTTCCCGAGTAAAGAGAAAAAAAAGGAAGACTAGATTTATTGTCTGTCAAAAATTCAGTTTGTCTTTGTGTGTTCAATCCAGAAAATTGCTGTGGACTTCACTTCCCCACCAGCCTTTGTTAGCCCTCTCTGGCTTCCCATTCACCTTGACTGAAGTGTAGCTGGCAGTAGCTAACATCAGTGGGGCTCTGCCTGTTGTCCAACATTTGATATGAAGGATAAAATATCCTGACGGATCCCCACTGGTCACCTGACAAGCACAGATGTTAGCCCAGAGCATGTTGGTAGATCCTCAAAGAAAGGTTCTTCACAATATCTAAGTATCAATTTCATTTACTGCATGATACACAAGTATTTCAAGATTAGCTGCTGAGCTGTAAACTACTCCATGTCTTCACTTTAAAGATACATATTAATCTTCCCATAAACTCATGTTGAAACAACAAGCGTTATTTGGCTAGCATCACGTTTATTTCAAATGACTGAAATTTTTCTTCTTGTTCTGCAAGAACTCAGAAAGTGCCTTAGACAGCACCAGATTAAGACACAGCACAGGTGTCATCTTGTTTAGCTTTAATGTTATTGCTCTGGGCAAGGTCAACTATTTCATATTGTTCTGTCATGAAAACAAAACGTATAAGCAGTAAGATCTGAAAAGTTTCAGGCCTTCTGGGGATCCTCCCTGTAAGGATCACTAGTGCAGAAAGTCTATACAGGAGCAGCAACAAAAAAAATATGGCAAGAGGAACAAGCTTTTCGAGCATTAATTTATATTTTCAATTGTTTTCAAGTCCTTTAGACATAGAGAAATGCTTTTACAACTTCTACTGAGTGTTACAGAGGGCTTCTCATCAGCACTTGAAAATTCAGAGTATTGTTTAGGTTTGCAAGTTCCTTATTTGTGACATATATCCAAGCCCATAACAAAGTAGTTTCTGGAGGCAAATCAGGTTTTTCCAACAAAATCCCCCTACTGAAAGCCATGATTTCAATATATTTTGGGTTTCTGTGTAAGCCAGTTTCTCCCTTCTTTCCAAGGACAGGAACGATCTCTATTAAATCTTGGACAGCCTATGGAAACTTTGCAGAGGTGAATTACAGGAGCCTTCAGCTGGTGTCTTGTCCTGAAGGAAGATGCCAGACAGAAACACACGCATATTAAAAACAACTGAAAACCAGCAAGAAAATATTTGTAACAATTTGTCCTGGATCTCTTACTACAAAAAAAATCTAACTACATCCCACTATATCAGCAGCTTAAAGTGACAGGGCAGAGCTGAGAATACATTAAATGCCAAAATGTAAAGCTGAACATTTCTTGTCACAGTATATTATGATAAGATGATAGTGCTTCTTCTGAATTGTTCCATTAGAAAAGCTATTCTAAGGGGGAAAAAAAGTGGTTAGCAGTCAAAATATTAGGAAGAATTCTTAGTAAATGCTGCCTTTAAAAGTCTACTAAAATAGCTACGGAGATTACACATATATGGAATAAAAAACCCAAACAGTTTTATTCTCATTTCTGTCTTTAGCTGGATTTAACTAAAAGATTCAATCTACATTAGAAATGCATAAGCCAACAGAGCAAAGGAGGGAAAAGATACATATTTTTTTAGAATAATTCATGTTTTGCGTCAACAATAAATAGTTGCATTAAAGGTAGCTAGCAAAACTAATCCATGACAGAGGACACACACTTATACAGTGACTTATGAGTAGGCACTAGCCTGATCAATGAGAATCTGTGGAAATATCAATCCGACCACAGCTGTAGTGGTTGCATGGTACGGAAAGAGGGCTTCTGACCTCAAATAAATTTTAATCCTGTAGGTTGCACTCCAGGCAAGGAATGAGCAGAATGGGTTTTAAGAACCAACACTTCCTCATGCACACAAGCTGTTTACGTTATGGTGACTGGTTTTACAGATGCACAAGTCTCTGCACTCCATCACTGGAGCACACAGCATGAAGTTCAGAATCTCAACTAATGAAGTTCATTAGCAAAGACAGCTCAGATCCCAACAGATTTCTCTGTGATCTGCAGATATCTTCTCCTTTCTTAAAAAAATGGTAAAGCAAAGCTGTAATGTCAGAGCCAGCACAGGACAGCTCTTACATGTAGACGTGTTGCAGAGGCGGATGCCAGGGGAGTCTGCAGACAGCTTCCCTCTGCTTTGTTGCTAATGATTTAATCCCTTGGCAAGCTCTCACAGGGCACTGCAAGGGTAAAGGTTAAGGTCTGGTTGGAAGCTACAGGGGTGTGAAATTCTGAGACTTGAAAACTAAACACAGCACTGTGATGGCAGAGCGCTGTTACCTACTCTGCTATGGGACGTTGCTGGTTAGCAAACAGCTGGCAGCCTACCACCAACACACATCAGAACTATGTTATTTCAAGTGAGGAGACACAATCAGGATTCCAGTTCATTACTTGGGTTCTGGATGTATTCCCCCTTCAATAAATAAACACCCTCCCTGCCTTCCCAGATCTGCTGGTTTAGTGCAAGAGCAAGAAGCAGACTCTAAGGTGCTTCACTTCACACTTTGCCTTGCTCTAAAGCACCCTCCCTCCCATTCTCCCTTAGAGGCTCCAAAATCAAGTTTTTCAAGGCCCACTAGCAGAGGAATACCTACTTTCTCAGTGACTTGCAGAACATAATTTCTCTTATTAACTCATATTCATGTACAATACTTGCAGATAGCCTTCTTTATCTTACTTAATCCACAGCTCAGTACTGTTTCCCTGTACTTGTCATGCAGACTACGCTACATATTGTTCCTGAGAATCAGTTTGGGCATTGAGTTGAATTTCCACAGGGACTCTCTGTCCAGAACTTCCAGCTTCTGTCTGAAATTCCTGTTAAAAACTGCAGGCTGACATTAGATTATGGCAATCATTACCAACAGATGCTTTAAATGTTGCTGCTATAATCCTATCACCATTGCAGTGGGACAGTAGCGCATTTGAAAGAAACCAAGAAAGCTGGGCTGGAAGGTTAAGGCTAGCCTTCCTTTTTGGAAGTAAAGCACACAGGCTGCGTGTTCATCATCATCAAATCTGAGCATAGGACAAGAACCAGCTCCCGTGGCTCTTCTTTACTTTGTATGGTCTCAGTCAGGGACTCGTGGGACCGCTGATGGAGCAGAGCACTGCTCCCACTGAGCATGAATGGGAGATTGGATCTAAGCAAGGACAAGTGAAAAGTTATATCTCAAACAGACGTCACGCTTGAATGACTGAACTCACTGAACAGTAAATGCCTCAAGAACGTGGTCCAAGATACTAGATTTGAGGTGTTTTTCAAGAGGCTGTAGAATACTTTTCACGTGGTTTGGAACCTCAGCAGCTTCAGATATCATGAATGGCATAGCTGTTTGCCTTTAGGAGTACAGGCAGTGCCACGGCTAATATGTCACTATAGCTCAGGTGTGCTGAATGCCAGGATCCACAATTCACCACAGTAAACTCGAATGAGCCCAGATGAAGATTTTGGGCAAGATTTTCTACAGCTTCAGTATGAGTTTGTTGCTCATTTCTGAGCTGCTTGACAACACTAGATGCCCTGCCAGGGACCTGCCTGCCTCCCCTCCCTGCACTGGCACCTCTGGGAGACCTGGCCAGGAGCAGAACCCAGGAATCCCATGGCCATGGGATTTGGTGGGCACCTTTCTCAGCAATCTGCTGAATCTGCAAGTTTGTCTATGTACCAACCATATATACGTAGGTACAAACACCTGCATGGGACATTTAGAAATGTCCCCCTAACTTGGGACACTCCTCCAGCCTTCAAATCAAAGAAGTTATTCAACTCTTTAAAGCAGTGGGTTAAATATGTACTATATATATTATCAGTCGTACAATATACGCGTATGATTTTGTATTTGATTTTATATATATGCGTACATATAAGCTTACATTTATGCGTGCATATATATATGCATACATGTATATATGCGTACATATAAGCTTATATATAACTATATAATTGTCATTCCTAATGACTGATTTCTGTAGAGCAATGAAATAGGCATCTTGCAGTTGTCTCATATTATTATAAGAAACTTCTTCCAGATTTTTGAGGGGCGAAGGGGGAAAAGAGAAGGAAGGAAGAGAGAAACTGCATGTGAACATTTTTGTTTGTGGAGATAGAAGGCATTTAAAGGACCTTTACAAAAATCACATTTAAGAGACCTCTCGTTCGTCTTGCGAATAGTACAACAACAGCTTGCAGGAAATTATAATTATCTCCTACTACCACTTGCTGGTACCCTATAAAATATTCTTTTAAAATATCTAATGTGTTGAGGTGTGTCAAGTAGCTTTTTCACCACATGATGTGTGAGAAACAGGATATCTTTCATAATCAGAAATCTAAAGCGTGCGGAATGTAAAGATTAAAAGAGCAGTGTTTTTCTTTAAATGAATGTAATCAATGTGTTTATAAGTTAGCTGCAGCAGAAGGAGGGAGTGGGTGGGTGTTTCAAAGTTGGCACATGTCTATTGGCAACAGTGAATAGCCTGAGTGTTTATAGAGACAGCTCTGTGGAATCCCTAGATTCTGCAGATTTCCTTACCAATTTTGTCTCAGATAATTAAGGATTTTAAATAATAAAAGAAAAAAGTTAAAGAGGAAGTACAAGCTCCAGCTGGATCAAATAAAAAATAAATTTAAAAAAAAATAAGAGAGAAGGGTTTTTAAATTCTTAATATTGCCTTAAAACTAAAAATCAGCACTAAAGCACAATTTGGCTCTTAAAAGTAGCTATGGAAAACTGGCACCTGCTTCCTCAACAGATCTGCTCCTTGGATGTATCCAGAGATGTATCATCTTAAACTAGTGATTAAAGAAATGTTTCTACAGCTGTTGGACCTTCAAGATGCAACCTGTAAACGGGACAGGATTAATCTGGAGTCTTTCTGGTCTATATCTGGCCAAACTGCACCACTGCTCTGACTTGTGTCCCCCAGCATGGGTTCAGATAAACCTGTTGTCAACCATGGTAGTATACAAGCAACAACTCCAATGTCTTCAAATCCCAATCTCTCCTCCAAGTAATAATAAAATATCATGGCATCCCTCCTTGTCTAAAAATGAAAAAAATATGTAGCTTTGCACAAGTGCAATCTAGTCACTCTTTGGTCATGCCTGAGTACGACTGCAGCCAACCTCCACCTGGGCCACACCCTCCAGCTCTTGCCTTGTAGGCAGGACAACCTTGGCTTAGACAGAGCGAATGCATTGCCTGTGGGAGCAGAGTTCTGGGTGCAATAAACTGGTTGCAGCATTACTGCTTCTTCCACACTCGCCAGGTTTCTGGAGAGCCAGTGTGGCTGTCACTGCTGCCATCGAAGTGGAGGCAAAGACAGAGTATTGCTTATTTTTTGAGGAAGGGAGGCTGCAACCCAAAATCAGTGGTCATTGATTGTATCTGTCCAGCATTGCTAAAGGCAGTAGAAACTAATGGTCTGAACTACTGCCCTGCCCCATCTTTTCTTCTTTTTTTATGGCCTAGCTTCTCATTCCAGAAATACATCTGTGTCATCTACAATTCTATTTCATCTACAATTCCTAAAAGCCATAGGCCAGTTTTGACAATCAATGTTTGTAGCTGTATTAAAAATGTCCCAAAAGCTTGTTGAACTGAACAACTGGAAGGCTAGTGACCAACCTTGAGCAAATAAGGAGGCAGTGCTGGTGTCAGAGAGCAGCATCTCCAGTGCTATCTGCTGTGAGGACTTGACTCAGGACACAGCATGAGGCAGGCTGCAGGCTGCCTGCAAATAGCTGTAAGGACAATATCAGGGAGTCTTAGCACTCTTTTCTTTGGATTCTGTACCAAAATCTTGGACACCATCGAGACCAAGAGATAAATAGCCATCCGGTGCCTTTCCCACTGCTCAAGCATTACCAAATTCCTTCTGCTTGTGTTCAGGTAATAAGCAATTTCTCAGTAGTCACACATGAGTTCTGGAAAGGAGCAGAAGCTTAACAATTTCCCATGTCCAAACTCAGCACCATGAGAACTTTTTAACTGCGATGTTATTCTGAATTGTTCCAGTCTTTATTGCTATGACTTCCCTAAGTCATAATTATAGCATGGTTATGAAATTAGGTCAAGAATTTTTTTTTTTAATCAGAGAGAATAAACTGTCTTCCCTAGTTCTAATATATGATGCATGTGTTAGTAATAGCGGGTTGTGTGTGTGTGATGATGCTTTTGGGCAATGAACTATTTTGCCAGTTATATGAAATTAAAAGCTAAGGAAAAAAGAAAGCTATTCAGAATAGGGAAGAAAACTGTATATTGTAGAGATGTAGCATCTGGTTTTGTCTAGCCAGTGGCTGAAGGAATTCAATAAACTAGTATTCAAGAAAAGAAATATATTTTTAAATGCTTATCTACTAGGTGCACTTCGACGTTTTTTCTTTTTAAATATTCAGAAAGATACACTGAGATGCTAAAACGTAGACCAACACCAAGTACTATGTGCAATCATTATTCCTGTATTACAGCTCTGCCAGATCCCCATTAAGGAGGCTCCTGTTTTCCCGTGAATCCAGCTCCTCCTTAGACACTGGCACCCTTCTCCTATCCCCCACAAAAAAAGATAATGTGCTTTTATAATCTCTCCAAGAGCCACTTCCACAGATTTATATCAGATCCAGTGTCCAGCACCAGTTTAAAATAATCTTTGCTTTAAGGCCACTGCACTGAGACTTCTCCCGACACAGAGGTGTTCTGTCACCTGGGGAAACACCAGTAGGGATCCAACAAGGGACCTTCAAAAGGCTTGGCAAAGCTTGTAGCTCTCTCAAGGCATTCAGTGCTTAATGTCACACTGAAAGTGGTAGTCACAGCTCCAAAGGTTTTGCCAACTCTAGGATCCTCACCAGATCTTTTGGTGACAAACCCCAGAGAGTGGAGGAACATCCTGACTTGGGACATTTCTATATCATAAGAGGAATAGGGATAAGGGAGGAACCTCCAACCTGTTTACTCTTCCCTGGCCTGGCAGACCTGAAGAAGCCACGGAAAAAGCACAGCCCATAAACTGCACTGTGTCATACACACTGGTGGGATTTCACAGAGAACAAAGGTCAGATCTTAAACCCTTAAAAAAAAACATAAGGGCCTTAAGTACAGGACCACGAAGTCCATATGATTTCTACGGACTTAGATCAGATCCTGAGTGTATCATACAGCAGGATATTATCCTTAGGCAAGACCAGAACAAATGTCAGCTGGAAGAGTCAGGCTGCAGAGAGAGACATTTGCTCAGTCTGAGCTGTGAAGTACAGTCGAAGATCCATCCTGCATCCTTTCTCAGTCGACACACTATGGAGATAGAACATTTTCAATCATGTCCTTCAAAGCATTTCCCTAACTATTCGGCTTTGGCAGTCACCTTTTCTCATGCGATGTCGATTACCCCTACCATTTCCATGACCATCTATTATAAATAATGGCCACGCACAGCGCTGTGTAGGTGAAGCCCATTAATGTCGGCACCACTCTGCAATGTGGGCATGGAAAGCTGCTTCTATGGGAAGGTCCCTCCCCCCTCCTATTTTGATTTTTCTGCTGCTGTAGTTGATGACTAGCAATAAAAATGGGTAAACAGAGATCCAAGGGAAATGAAACTACATCTGCAGAACATTCAGAGCCAAAATACACAAGGTGGATAATTTGCATGCTGCATGTAAAAAGTAGTTATGCAGCTTTCTTCCTACTCTTTACATCTCCATAAAACATAATAATGGATTTCTAATTATACAACCAAATAATAGGCAAGCTGCAAGATGTTGGGAGAAAATTGGAAAGGGGGAAAGAAACTAACCAAAGGTACAGATGTAACGAGGGTAGTGACATTTCTATAAAGATGCTTTAATGATTGTTAAGTAGTCATTTTGAAACAGAATTTTTTTAAGTGTCCTAATAGGAGTTTTCATTTTCAGATAATTTGCTACGCAGTTAAGTGATGTCAAACTACAAGCTGTAATCTACCACAATGACCGAAGAAGAGCTGTTTTCACGCCCATTAGAATACATAATTGATTCCGAAATTGGCGTTCTACAAAAGAAACCAATCAGTTTTATGCCAAATTCAGGCAGAAGATGAAGTCTTGACTTTTGATGATAAGTGTTTGATAAACTTTGTGCTAAAGTAAAGAATTATATTTGTAAATTACAAACTCCTTAAGGTAAAAACAAAGTCACAGTGGATTCTGAAACACTATCAATGTCCCCTTTTTACCGGTGAATGACAAAATCTGCCATACTGCTGTATGGAAGTGGCACCTCCTCCACCCATGCAAAATGTGAAAGCAGAGGCCAAGCCTTCCTCCTTCCCTCAGCAAAGCCCTTCCCAACTCTGTCCTGCCTTCCCAAGGACAGCCCAGCTGCCTGCCTCCTACTCACTTGCTGGCAGGGGTTTTGGTAGGGGAGGATCTGGAACCTCAGCCCTCATGAATGAAGGGTGATATCCCAAATGGTTGAAGTGCTAGCAACCACCACTACATCAGTTGGTGCCACGACTTCCACGCTGAGAAGTGATTAACTGCCTGAGCTGGCTTCTCTCCTGGGAGCTTCCCAGCCTTCAGCAGCCAGCAGGGTTGGCTTGGGGCTCTGGCAAGTTCAGTTGCCCTTGATGCTTTCTTTGCTAGTGCCCTGAGCTGCTCTGTCTTCTAGTCTTTGTTGTGTAGCTTGGGATACCCTTATGGGGCAATCGTTCTGCATGTTCCTGGTCTGAGGTATCGTATGAGTCTTCCAGAGGGCAATGTGTGTGCTTTGCACACTCACCCCATCAATATCAGCTCCATCAGCATACCTGATGCAATCAGCTATCCTAGATGAGTTAAGGCAGAGATTACCAAGTAATCTTTCTGTTACAGAAGCAAATGTTCTTTTAATTAAATGCTCTAAACATCGTTTTCCTTTCTCATTTTGCTTTAGTCAAATAAAACCATTAAGTGTACTTTGCAACTTGAGTATAAAGGAGTCCTTCAGCCCTGGAAGCATGCACTTAGAGGAGAAAATAATCTGTCTGTTTGCTTAACCTTTGAAATTAAGCAGCGTTCAGAGGTAATGTTTGGGGGTGATTTAGAATAGGTCTCAAAGTGACTTTTTCACAGGTCAAGAAAATCTATGAGGGAAGTTGACTGTTAAACCTGCGTGTCTTATCAGTTTGCCTACCAGAAACAAAGCCACCAGAGAGATGGTTTAGGTGAGAGATACAGGAGGGACACTCCTGTGACCTTGGCTCATGTCAAGATCTCACTGAAGAACAAGTTAACTTCTTAGGAATTTAATTGCAGATGCATGAGGAGAAAAACAAATTCCTCTCTACCTTGAAGATGATCTAATCTGTGCGTGAATTTATGCTAATTAACAGGGGCAAATAACAAGCCTTTGCTTTAGCACCTCTGGATTCCACCCTTACAAGAACTTCACAGCCTCAGTAAGATCTTTCCAAGTCTCATTTCTCTCTTGCAGTAAACACAGCCAGACCACATGCCAGCACCAAGCCTGGCGCTGCAGTGCACGACCACAGCAGTTGCGGGTGGCAATTTCCTCAGCTGTCCCAAAGCTACGTACTGAGATAGGGGCTCAGGTTGAGTGTTGGAAGTGGGAAGATCCTGACAATCCAGCTGCCCTATGATAAGAGCTGAGCTGGGAAGATATTGTGTGACTGGACTCGATGATCTTTTCCAACCTAGTGATTCTGTGACTGTGTGGTTGCATTCTCCCTTTCACGATGAAGTTGAGTGATGTAGATATTTTGCCTCACACACAACCTTCAGCAAGCATATCATAGCCTTCTCAGGCACTGGTGTTCCTGCATAAGAGCCCTCAGTGGGGATTTTGCTGCCAACACCACACTTGCAGAAAAATCATAGAATCATAGAATCGCCAAGTTGGAAAAGACCCACTGGATCATCGAGTCCAACCATTCCTATCAAACACTAAACCATGTCCCTCAGCACCTCGTCCACCCGTGCCTTAAACACCTCCAGAGAAGGTGACTCAACCACCTCCCTGGGCAGCCTGTTCCAATGCCCAATGACCCTTTCCGTGAAAAATTTTTTCCTAATGTCCAGCCTGAACCTCCCCTGGTGGAGCTTGAGGCCATGTGGCGCTGAGCCGAAGTGTGAAAAGCATTATATAGGATAAATTCATAAGGTGTTTTACAAAGCAATGCCCTCTTCTTCCTCCATTACGCAGTGTATAACAATATTCTTACCTTTTTAATGTTGGCAGTGAATAATCTACATTGCTCTTGCTTTACACAGTATTTTCTTCAAAGCCTCTGTTACATTATATGAACGCTAGTTTAAACAACAAAAATATCCTGTTGATACCCACACCAGCTAAAAAGCAGCTGCCATTTCCTATATGTGATCAAGATATAATGCTTATAAGGTCAAAGTTCAGGAGGTGCCACCAACCCAAATCCTGCAGGGCCACTGTGGGACCTGAAATGAGGACTGTATCAAGACACGCTGGAGTTTTTTTGAATAATTTCTACCCTTGGTACCACTTTTGGAATGATCTTTATCTTGGCATCGGAGGTGGTTGAGTCACCTTCCCTGGAGGCCTTTAAAAGACAGCTGGATGAGGTGCTGAGGGACATGGTTTAGTGATTGATAGGAATGGTTGGACTCGATGATCCTGGGTTCTTTTCCAATCTAGTGATTCTGTGTGAATTACTAAGACGAGCAGGAAGGTATGGAGGACCAGTCCAGGAACAGAAGGTGTAAAATCCAACTTTACCTCTTTGTTTGCCTTAAACATTTTTTCTGAAGACTGGTCATTTGTGCCCTTGCTTTGAGGTGGCAGCAATGAACAATAGAGGAGGTGCAGCAGCAGGTGCTCCCCCAAGACTGGGTCTTGTGGCACTGGGGTCAATAGAAAGGGATGTGCAGGAGCAAGCACTGCGCCTCCTCGTCTGGCCGAGCTCACGGCTGGCTGCAATGGAGAGAGGAGATGCAGTGATGGGTGCTGCCCCCACTCCTCACACCCACCTGACCTGGGTGGAGCTTCCTGAAGGAGCTTCTGCACACACATGGCATAACCACCGTGCTGATGGGGAACTCACAAGGAGCCATGCAGTACATGTGACCATCATTCCGATCAGAGCAGCTGGGACCACGCAGCCTCAAAGAAGCTGCTGCTGGCACAACCACATGTCCCTGGGGAACTGCTGGCTACCCATTGATGTGGTAAATCTTTCTTTTTCCCTTTTCACTCTTTTTCTCCATCTGGTCTCTCTCTCATTTCTATCATTTACCTTACAGTGTTTTCTTGACTGACATCACTGTGTGTTGGATCAAACCCAAGTGACCTTGGACGTGTTCAGGGATCAGATTGTAATCTAAGCAGATTGTGAACCGTTTACTGTAACTTTGGGAAGCTGCACCCCCATATCTCAGCTGTGCACTTGAGTTTTTGGTCTGCTTAGTTTGGCTGAAGCCAGAATAAATTTTACTTTTGATTTCCACCCTGAGAGTGACCTTGTCAGCCTCCGGATTGCTGCACAGATAAATCATAGAATCATAGAATAACCAGGTTGGAAGAGACCCACCGGATCATCGAGTCCAACCATTCCTATCAAACACTAAACCATGCCCCTTAGCACCTCGTCCACCCGTGCCTTAAACACCTCCAGAGAAGGTGACTCAACCACCTCCCTGGGTAGCCTGTCCCAGTGCCTGATGACCCTTTCTGCGAAAAATTTTTTCCTAATGTGAACCACCTTCTTCAACTGTTCGGGTTGAAAGGAGGCCTGGACACAAGTGTGTAGCTCGTGGATTTGGGGCATGACAGGTGGGTGTGCTTTTCCTGATCTCAGAGGCAAAAGGGCACTTTCAGAAGGAGGTGTAGTGTATCATCTTCTATCTCCTGCTAATCACCTGTTAGTATGAAGTCGCTTCCATGCTGTACTACCTCTGCTCAGGACCTGAGGCCAGCACTACTATTCTGCTCACAACATTTATTGTGTCGGTGTTATCAGCATCTGAATATGACATTTATTCAAATGATGAAGAACTGGTCAGCAGTCATACAGAATGCGTTAAAGATTTAGTGGGTTGAAATACAGATTTCCTCTGGGGAGCCCTTGGGCTTTTTTTCTTCCGAAACAAGCAAGTTCCCACCCTAACAGAGTAGCACCCATCACTGCTGACATGGCTGCTAATTAGGAGATAAATGGCAGGTGGGACTGGAATTGCTCACCAGGAAGATTTCAATATTCAGTTATTCAATACTGAAAGCTAACAGGGAAGGCGATCGCTGACATAGTGGTTGAGGGTGGATGTGAAGCAACATAAGGTCTAAAACCATCGCTGGCCATTCATTTATGTGTTTTGTTCTTTTCTCACACTGTTTTCCCTTTGTGGGTGGGTATGCAAGCAGTGACTGGTCTCCACATGTCGTTGAAGGACATTTAGTAAGCTACTACAACTGATGCCCACTGGGTGTTAGCAGGGCATAAATAATACATCTGCTTCCAATTCCAGGCCATGAATCTTTATCTATACAAAACATCACAGAATATGGTAAAAATTAATTTCTATATGCACAAGGATTTTACAAAACTGTACAGATAAAATGCAGTTTCAATAACAAACCCTGCTCCCCTCAGCTGAAACCAATTTCTAGTATTGCATCTAAGTACTTAATTTACTAGTTATGTATATGATTAGTATGAGATTGCAAAGAGTAGGGTTAAGTTGGATATAGGGCAGAAATCTTTTACTATGAGGGTGGTGAGGCACAGGCACAGGTTGCCCAGGGAAGCTGTGGATGCACCATCCCTGGAGGTGTTCAAGGTCAGGTTTGATGGGGCTTTGAGCAACCTAATGTATTGGAAGGTGTCCTGTCCATGGCAGGGGGCTTGCACTAGCTGTTCTTTGATGACACCGAGCTGAGCTGTGTGGATGACATGGCTGAGGGATGGGATGCAGTTCAGAGGGACCTGGAAAAGCTAGGGAAGTGGGCCCATGTGAACCTCACGAGGTTCAAAAAGGCCAAGTGCAAGGTCCTGCACCTGGGTCAGGGCAACCCTCAGTATCAATATAGGCTGGGGGACAAGGGGATCAAGACCAGCCCCACCGACAGGGATTTGGGAATACTCATAGATGAAAAGTTGGATACTACCTGGCAACGTGCGCTTACAGCCCAGAAAGCCAACCGCATCCTGGGCTCCACTGAAAGAAGTACAGCCAGCGAGTTAAAGGAAGCGATTCTCCCCTTCTATTCCTCTCTGCTGAGACCCAACTCAGAGCACTGCATCCACCTCTGTGGAGTCTTTAACACAAGAAAGACATGGACCTGCTGGAATGAGTCAAGAGGAGGGCCATAAAAGTTATTAAGAGGAATGGAACACTTCTCCTCTGAGGAAAGGCTGAGGGAGTTGGGGTTGTTCAGCCTGGAGAAGGGTCCAGGGAGACCTTATTGCAGCCTTTCATAATTAACGGGAGCCTATAAGAAAGATGGGGAAGGATGTTTTTAGCAGGGCCTGTTGCAACAGGACAAGGAGTAAGGGTTTTAAACTACAAGAGACTCAGACTAGATATCAGGAAGAAATTTTTTATAATGAGTGGTGAAACACTCGAACAGGTTGCCCAGAGAGTTGGTAGATGCTTCATCCGTGGAAACATTCAAGATCAGGTTGGCTGGGGCTCTAAGCAACCCCATCGAGTTGAAGATGTCTCTGCTCACTGAAGGGAGGTAGGAATGGTTAACCTTTAAAGGTCCCTTCCAAACCAAACCATTCTGTTATTCTATGATTTTAACTTTGTGATGACTGACACAACCTTACTGCACCATTTCCAAGTTTCACACATTCCGGTAATTCTTAACATAACATCTAAATATTAATTTGAAGGTATTAATTATACATTAAAATTAGATTTCTGAAAACCAGCATCCAAAATTTATTATTCCTCACTAAAATTTGTTTAATTTGCCAGCAGTAAAAAAAATTCTGGAAAGACAACCTGAAGCCACCCTTTAGGAACACAATACATTTATCTCCATATTGATCTATTGTTATAAAATCAATATTTATAAGGAAGATTGAGCATAATTTCTTTCCTATCTATATATCCCTTCTGTAAACAGCTCGTTTCATTATACTGCAAATTGCTCCATCTTGTGGTAACAGAGCAGCATTAATGCAAACTAGAAATCCTCACAGCTTTATCTTCTGACTGGTTTCCACACTAAAGAAAACCGAACTTTAACAAAAATCAGTGGCATAGACATATTCCCTTTGTTTTTGAGACAATTTTGGTATTTTAACTCAAAGCAAAACATCAATGTCATTTTTTTTTTTAAAAATAAAAAAAAAAGTCCAGATTAATCACTACGTACATTGACTGGAAAACACAGGCAGCTTCTTTACGCCCACATTCAGAAAACATTTTCATGCTCTAAGTATAAGCCTCTATCACATTTGGCATACTTTTCTGAAACCTTGTTGGCATCCTAAGTTGGTTGTCCACACTCCAAGTAGCTCAAAGTTGAGACCTGAGAAGCCTGGCTTGGACAGTTAGTCAGCAGCAGTACCAACTTTTTCAATAATCTTGGCAATAACCTTGTATAATCACAGAAAGGTTTGGGTTGGAAGGAAGTTGAAAGATCATCCAATTCAACCCTCCTGCCATGGGCAGGGACATGTCCCACTAGATCAAGTTGTTCAAGGCCCCATCGAACCTGGCCTTGAACACCTCCAGGGATGGGGCATCCACAACTTCCCTCAGCAACCTGTGTCAGGGCCTCACTACCCCCATTATAAATAATTCCTCCCTAATGTCTAATCTAAATCTTCCCCCCTCCAATTTAAAGCCTTTCCCATCATTCTACCACACCACACCCCCGCCCCAGCTTTCCTGTGGCCCCTTCAGGTACTGTAAGGTCACTGTAAGGTCTCCTCAGAGCCTTCTCTTCTCCAGACTGAACAGCCCCAACTCTCTCAGCCTGTCCTCACAGCAGATGTGCTCTAGACCTCTGATCATCTTCGTAGCCCTCCTCTGGACCTGTTCCAACAGTTCCATCTCCTTCTTATGTCGAGGATTCCAGAACTGGACACAATACTCCAGATGAGGTCTCACAAGAAAGGAACAGAGGGGCAGAATCAACTCCCTTGACCTGCTGGCCACGCTTCTTTTGATGCAGCCCAGGATACCGTTTGCCTTCTGGTCTGTGAGAGCACATTGCTGGCTCATGTTAAGCTTCTCATCAACCAGCACCCCCAAGTCCTTTTCTGGAGGAACGCTGACTTCTCACCGTACAATCTGAGAGCAAGGGACACTTTCTGAAGAGCTTCCAACTTCAATTAGTAATTATGACTTGAAAACCAGGCTTGTTGAACTGGTGTTCATACGAATTTATTGTGCCTTTGGAATAACATTCCTCTTCTTAGTAACTAGTTTTCCAGGTGCTAGTTCTGTAAGTACAGCTTTTCTCCAAGAGGAGGGAAGTGACACCATTCACTGAAATGAAAGAGCCCTGAAAACAGGTTTTGACTTGCCCATGTGCAGTGTATTTTCCACGCATGGGACATGCATTTGCACATCTTCCCATTAAACTCTAAGTCACAACCTCTACTCACATAAAGCAGTGGCACAACATTGTTCAATTAGAAGCATTGGGATGAGAACAGCTGTAGGCACATGCAGACAACAGGCAAGAGGTGTCACGCACACCCATGTTAGGCAGTTTGAAATATGCAATTTTTGTCTTAAGACAAAAAAGATATTATTTAATGTTCTCCTGTATTTCATTCAGCTCGCACTTTCATTAAATGTTATGTGCTTATGTACCTGTTTTGGTATGTAAACACCTCAAAAGAATCCTTAAACATCTATCCCACCATGTATACCTAGTGAATGCTTTTATTACAAGTCACGACTTTCACTGAAACGTAGTATATTTTCCTACACACAAACAATTCAGAGTGAAATTAGCAGAAATGCTAATTAAGCTTTTTTGTATTTGCTTTAGCGTAAAACATGTTTCACATAACCCCCATTTGTTTTTCAAAGATTTAGGTGAATCGCCTCAGCTATTGAATTCAACTTAATAAATAACAGAATCAGAATTGTTTAGGTTGGAAAAGACCTTTAAGTTCATCAAGTCCAACCATTAATCCAGCACTGCCAAGTTCATTGGTAAACTGTGTCTCTAAGCATCATGTCTACACGTCTTTTATACACCCCCAGGGACGCTGACTCAACCACTTCCCTGGGCAGTGTGTTCCAATGCTTGACAACCCTTTCAGTGAAGAAATTTTTCCTAATATCCAACGTAAACCTTCCCTGCTGCAATTTGAGGCCATTTCCTCTTGTCCTATTGCTTGTTACCTGGGAAAAGAGACTGACACCCATGTCACTATAACCTCCTTTCAGGTAGTTCTAGAGTCACGTATTTTGATTGCGACAAACTACCTTAGCAATGAGAAATCTTGCCCAAGTTTATTGAGTGTTCTCATGAAACAAGAGGTACAAAGCAGCACAGAGTGGCTTTGGGGAGTAAGGAATTTGAAACACATCAGGCGAGAACACATACTCAGCTTCTGACCGTCTCTGTTTTACTCAGCTGAAGAGGTCTACTTACTTGCTGCCCCCTCTTGAATGGTACTTGGGAAAATAATGACCTATGCAGAACACTCATAGCTGTTTTATCACATGCACTGAGCTGCTAGCACCTTTTGTTGCCACTGAGGTGTAATATTTGTGATGTAATTCACAGAAAATAAGAAGCTGGGCAGGTACTCTAGCACTTAAAAAATTTGGCTGGAGTGGAAGAATACCAAGCACTGAAATCTGACAAGTCGAAATAGAGTTGGAAGGCGCCCTATTGTTAAAACCACTAAGTTGAATTTCTTTTTCTGCTTTCTCCTGGTGAGCTGAACCTTATAATTTTTTCTGCTGTAGCCCAGTTTCTACAGGAAAGATGAAGGATACGCTCTTCCGTAGAAGCTCTATGTATTTGACCGCTGTCCCAGGAAGGAAGTTGGCAATAAACCAAAACCTTGTACTTTTGGGTGAGTGCTATAACCACTAATCTATTTTGGAAGGCTATAATTATAGACAGGAGGTGGGCAGCACTGTCATCACCTCCTGCTTCTGACTTCAAAAAAGAAAAGTTACGACTGTATTTGGCAGAGAGTCCAATGTTATCTTTGTGCAATAGCCATATTGGGAACACGCCTCCTTGATCAGGTCCCTTGAGATTTAAGACGTGGAGAAGAGCATTTCTAAAACATTAACTTCAGCCTAATCCCTCCAGCTCTTTCTACATTTGGGGGAAGAGGAGAAAAATTGACGCCTCCAGAGGGTGATTCAGAGTAAGTACCTAAATTTAGGTGCTCTGAATCACTCCCTAGTCAACCTAGAGAGGCATCCTGGAGACTCAGATCCCATGGGCAAAGGTTATCCCCTCTGACTGTTCCTCTCTCAAAACCCCCCCAGCTGTCAGTACCATTCTCGCTGGTTTCTCATCTCCACCAGGGCTTAGGTGGGAGTTGTCACTTATCCTTCAATACCTGTGATGTAAAAAGAGAGGCATAACAAAGTCGTCCAAATACCTGTTTAGGAGCTACCTAATTCCAGAATTTAGATAGTCAAGTCACTAAACAAATAGACTGACTTTTAATAGTTATAATCCAACAATAGCTTCTATAAATTGTTATTGAGTCCAGTGGAGCCAAGATGCAAATCTGGCACTCAGGCTATTATTTTACATATTGCATTTTGTCAAGTCACACCACACTTTCCCCAATTTTAAATACATTTAAATAAAGTTGTTTGATCCTCTTTAAATAGAGAAAACAGTCTTTATAATGGAAAAAAAAATCTTTATTATTAAATATATTTATACAATAGTTTTAAATCATAATTAAGTATGGTTTGAAATTCTGGCAGCATTCTGTGGCTCTTTAAATACTCAGACTTATCGCTTTTTCCAGGTGAATTTCCGCCTGGCTCCCTCTTGCCCAGGCTTCTTTCGTTCCTTCACACGTGGGTCACGTGTTAGCAGTCCAGCTATAAAACACAGAAAAATACCCTCTGATTACTGTTATTAGTTACCGTTACAGATACACTACATGTGGGGTATTCAAGGCAGCCAATAACTTTGCATATATGAATTGTAACAACTTGAAGGATAAAGTTTTGGCAAAAAACACACTGAAAGGAAATTCACCAGATTCTCCAACATTAACTTTTCTTTAGTGTTTCAACTGTCTTTGCGTTTTACTTTACAAACTACTAAATAACCCCATATCGGTTTATATCTATGTTGCTTAAGCCTTTGGAGCAGTAGTCTCCAAACTGTTTTTGATTGCGCACTCCTATTAGTAAAACGTCTTCAAGCATGCACGCTAAATAAATGTATATTTATTCTCTTAAAAATTATATATAATACTGACAATCTAGGATTTTCTTCCCACCACTCAATGGATTATCTTGCACGACATCAGGATGTACATGCACCACTCTGGAGAACCCGGCTTTCAAGCACATCTAGTATTTCCAAAATATATTTGGTAATGCCTAAAACATGTTCAGAATTATGCTGATGTCATTACAGATACTCAGCTCATTACTATGACAGTTTACAGGGGTATTCCTACAAGTCATACTTGTCAGTATCAAAAAGCTATAAACAAAGATACTATCATGAAGATAACTTTACTTTTATGGATGGCAATAGGTGAAAAAACTATAGATGCTGTGTGAGTAATATGGGCAGGTATTCTTTCTGCTGGTCCGAAAGAGCATAGTTAGAAGCTCACTGTTCATGATTCTGAACTTGCTGAGAAAGTATGGCATCTAATCCCTAAGCAGCATCAAATACTGAGTCATTAAAATAAGGTCTATCTTATCCTAGGTTACTTGTAAACTCTAATAAAGCAAGAGATTAAAAAGTTTCTTCAGTCCAACTAGTTGCACGTAGTGTGTTTATGCTCATTACTACCCCTTCAAAGCTAACCCTCTAGGAACAAGACATGACTAATCAAATACAGACTTAGTACCTCATAGCTCACTAATGCCTGATCCAGATTTGTTAGTGAATAGACATTTATGTTTTGTGATTCTATGTTGAAGCACTATAAGCTGGTTAAAAGACCTAGGAGAGGTCATGAACAGATGGAAAAATGCTCAAGAAGTCATTCAAAATGTACACAAAAGATGCTAGGAAACAAGTGAAAATAATTTATAAATAAAAGCATAACCGCTTCAGAAAATACCCAAGGTTTCACTGGGATTATTTACTCAAATTTGCACTATCTGATCCTTAATGATCCTTGCATTAATTCCGTTAATTACCAGAAAGACATTAAGAAACATTGAAATAATTTAATTCGTACCTTGCCTCATGAATTCCACTTCCTTTTCCGTCACAAAACTCCTTAAGGCTTTTGCAGTGGCTAAACGTATTGCTCCAGCCTGTGCAGATCTTCCTCCACCAGAGACTGTGCACACCGTATCATGTTTTCCAATTCTATCAAGAAACTGGAAAGGGAACAACAACTGTTCTCTAAAAATAAAAAAACCCATAATTATAAAATTAAATATATACATGTATATAAAGTTACGTGCTATGCACATTTCTTATCATAGTATATGCAAAAACATAGTTAACATTCAGAGATCCAGAAAGGCGTTCATATTGCTAATTTTCTACTGACATCAACTAAATAAACATGAAATTGGCAGCAAGGAGGATATTCAAGCTGCCAATGCTAAGCATTTTATGTTCTGTTTTACAATTACTTTTGTTTTCACTAATTATCTATAGATGCCAAGATTCATCAGCTCTGGATATTCAAATTGAACAATCTCTCACTCTGTTCTTGAGCTCTAGAACAATATAAAATAAATAGGGATAGAAACTTTCTTATGTCAGCCTTATGAGAATATATCAGACTCTGCATATCCTCCAAACGCTGAAGCTTTACAGTGTCTCATCTTGTTTGCCTCCACTATGTTACTGTATGACAGAGTAATTATACGTATACAATTTACAGATCTCTCAGCAAACACTTAAAGACACCGTTTATTATTTATTTATTTTTAAATAAACTGCAAGCCCTTTCTAAGGGAATCAAAATTTGAGCTACCCAAACAGGCTCTGCTCTTAGTTTCTGCATCCCTTCAGAAAGGGTGAAAAAAGAAACACAGAGCAAGGCTTACCTATCAGTTCTTACACTACTGACTCATGAAATCTAGGAGGAAAAGCAAGACCAATTTTCATAAAACAGACAGTTGCACAGAAACAAGTACATAGCATCAACTCTGTGGAACACAGTACCAGATTATAATCACATCGCATGACTTTTTGTGGGATAATTTAAGTACAGTAAGAATAAAGCATGACATAGTGCTCTCACCTGTCCTGCAGCACTGTGAAGTAATGTAAAATGTCTATTCCATTCACTGTAATTTTTCCAGTCCCATTGCCATAAACTACTGCAGTAGCTTTTGCTGTTTTTCTTGTACCTTAAAGGAATTAAAACCAATCTGTTATCAGTTCTACAGAACTTCAAGTCCCCAAGAAGTTAAGCAAATCTCAACACTTTCGTACAGTACCAGCTGTTTATTCTTGTAGGCTAGATAACAATAAAAATTGAGAACAAAAATACAGTGAACAAATAGCTTTCAACATATTTTAATCAGCCTATTAAGGGCGGGGGGGTTGGTGCGGGAAGGAGAGGGTAGCGTATGTGCTGTGAGGAGGTACTGGAAACACTACCTCCCATAACTTCTGTACGTAAGGATGCTTTCTTAACGTTGTGAGGTCACAGTATATGAAAATAAAATTTGTTGAACACCTATGCTTCCCATAAATATAATTTCTAATAACATTAAAATACTTCATAAAAATTATACAAAGGTAGAGAAGGTTGAGACTATCCATACGGAAAAGATTAACACTTTAATTATTCTGGTATAAGCAATGCCTAAGTATCATTTAGCACAGTTGCCTCAAAAATTACAATTGGTTCTCTCCAAGTGCATTAGCTTCAAGTTAAAACATGACAATCTTTCTGTGCTAAAGCATAAGACCAGTCTTCTGTAGCACAAAGGAAACAATCATTCTGATAAAGGAATTATGAAAAAAATCGGACATTTTTCTTAATTTGGGGTTGATGGGACACAAACTAGAACTTGCAAAATGTGATGGCTTTTCTTAAAATGACATGGGTTGCATGTTTATCAGACTTCAATAAATACTGTTCTGAAGACACAACTGAAAACCAATGTGGATTAGATCCCAGTTTGGTGCTCTCATCTCCTTGTTGTCATATCATCTTGAAGCCAAACACCTAGAACAGAGAGCTGTAGCCATTTTGCCCCTCAAATTCTGTGCAACCTTTGCTCTTATTACCATCTGCTGCCTGCTGCTTAAGAATACACATCTTCTCTGACCAAGTCCTCCTAAATGTGCAGCACAAAGCGTGTGTGCACATATGCTTTGTCCACAAAGATGTCAGACTTCCCTACCCAGCTTATTACTACATTATTTTCACCATACAACCACTCACATCATATACCATATCATTCTTCCAGTATGTGTCCCTGCACTGAAGATATAAACAGCCTGTGTTTAGAAGATACAGAGACCTTCACGGCTTTCTCTAACATTCCCTCTGTCTTGGTACCAATCACCAATTTCTGTCTCTGTCCCATAAGGCTAGCTGTGGTTTGCAGACTTTTTCGAAAAATGTAGGAATTCCCTCTTGGTGTTTTCTTAGGCTGTTTCTAAATATCCAAATGCCTTGCTATTTATTCTTTGCTTCCTCAAAATTCTCCTTTGCTGGACTGCCTACAAAAGTCACCATAGAGGTTACTTAGCAGTCTAAGCATGTCACTTTTATACTAAGGAACAACACAGTTACATCCAGGGAAAGCTGACAGACTGTGTCAAAAACTTCCACTTTGTTACTAGGCCACATCACAACTTAGTACCCATTTCAAAATTAACAATTATACATGCAATACACACAGAAGCACATAAAGTAGTGACACATTCAGCAGTGTTGTACATATTGAAAACAAAGTGCAAAGAGGACCAAATTCTGCATTGTAACCAACCAATCTGAAATTGTTACCTTCACCAGTGCTGAAGGCCACTCCTTGCTCATCATATTTCAAGGGCTCAATAACCACCTTTTGTAACTGCGCAGGAACTTCTTTGGAAAACTTTTGTATATACTTCTCCTCGATGTCACCACATGGCATCGCCATCAATTTTTGTAAGAGCTGAATAAATCTTAAATACTGTAGACAACAAAACTTCATTAAAGGATGCAAGTGTAATTGCATTTGCTAAAACTTTCTATTTTTATATGATTGAACTTTCCTCCTTCACTTTTATTGATGATTTGTGACAAGATGACACTTTTGCACCTACATGCTGATTTAAGAACAGCATACAGATGCATCATTTTCTGTGTGACTAAAGATACCTAAGTTCTTTCTCAAAGCAACAATTGAACTTCAATTCAAAGCATAACCAACTCCTTTGTAATACAGGCTTATTGTATTAGAATGAAGTTCATCTCACGTTAAAAAGAAAACATTGAAGGGAGCTTTCATTCTTTCATTATTGCTTTATTAAAATGGCAAAAGGAAAAGCTTTTCACCTCATTTTCAGTATGTCAGCATGTTCATTGACTTGGAAATATTTTATTTCACTAAACTAAATCCCTTAAATGATTATATTTCATAATATATACAGGAAATACCTATCTATCTATCTATGGCTGTTCAAGCTGAGTTACTTTAATGTTTATGATTTCCTTTAAAACCGAACAATCAAGCTTTTTAAAAATTCAAGAGATACTTGACTTAAAGGGCAACCTCTTGAAATAAATTATCCTTTGCTACTGTGGGGTTCTCCTTCCCCCTTATGCCTCCTTCCAAAGTTCTTCAACATGTGATTAAAGAGTAAACATCACTGTGTTAACCCATCGGTGTTAAAAGCTGGGATGTCCTGTTATGAAGTGCTATTGACAGGAGCACTAGACAGCTGGTCACTGGATAAAGGTGTATGCTAGCATCTAAAATAGATTTTCATACAGATATCATAACCTTATTTCTTAAGTTTTCTTTACTTACAGGCTGTTATTAGAAGTATTTTTCCTATTCTCTGTTACCACAGTCTTCTGCATAAAATTAGTACTTCTCTTGTAACCTAGCAATAGCCCCCGGAACTGTGACATCACTTGGAAAACTACTGTCTAATGATATGACTACAGGTATGTGGCAAAACTTTTGAAGAGCAGAAATATAAAAATACAACGATTTAAAAATGATACAGGCTATAGATGAAGAAAGCTTCCAACAGTTTTCCCGTGCAGAGTGCAAAGGAAAAAAAATACTAGTCACTGTAATTGTGTTAATAATGCAAACAGCACTGCAATGGCAGAATATAAGAATTTGAGCATGTAAGACTGGTAGCTCATAGCAAGACATTTCAAATACAGTTAAAAAAATGTTTGTTCCTATAGGCTGAGGCTTTGTTGTTTTACATGTAAGAGGGTGGCATGTAAAAGTTTGGGGGTTTGGTTTGTTTTTTCTGGAGGCTTTTGTGGGGTTTGGTGGGGTATTTTGTTTTTATTTGGCTTTGTTTTTTGGTTGTGGTTTTTTTTTTAATTTACTGCAGTTTACTTGTACAGATATAGAGGGTACAAAAAAACCCAGTGAATGACACTAAACTGTTCGATTGTACCGCTAGACCAGTTCCTGGCACTGTGAGAGGAAAAACAGCCATCCTGAATGCAAGAATTGCTGGAAACACTGAAGTCATAACTGCTCCTACTGAGCACAAGATAGAGGAAATCTCCTGGATATGCCAGGATGGAGAATTTACAACAGCGATTTCTAACTTACGCTTACGGACCACAACCTGCTTGAGACCTTTTCACATCACTCATAGACAAGGAAGCCATCACATATCACTGTTCTGGATGACAAGTGAGCAAGGGGCATGTTTGCATCAGCTATGCTATTTTTGCAATGATGCTGTCTACAGGACAGAAGAGATTGAAGAACACTCTTTCTAGGTGAGAAAATACTTGGGATGCTCAGATAAATTGCATTATATTCTCTAGTACTATCATACTCAAGCTTAAATTTCCAAGAGAAAAAAGAAGCTGGCCACACAGATTGCACCTGCTGTTAGAAAATCTAATGCTACTTAGTGGACTGCAGAAAAAAAAGCTCTAAGTAAGAAAAAAGTGTACAAGTACCAGGATGAGTTAGTCTTATTGCCAGAGATACAAATAAAGACTGACTTCAAATCTAGACAGCGATACCGTTTGCAGATACTGCGGGAACTGCAAAATCCTCCTCTCTCCCACCATATTCATTTCAAGAAGAATATAACAAGAGAGATCAATGTAGCTTTATATCATGTTTCTGATATTTGATTCTGTAATCAGTCACTAAGAAAAAGGACCCCTTATTTTGGATCAGCCTTCTCTATGATTTTTCTATCATTATCATGTCTTTAAGATCAAATAATCAAAAACTCCGTGCATGCTTATCATTACACCAATTCATTGTGTTTTTTTTATCTTGAACATTTAAATATTCTCTACATTAAGCAACAGAGGTTCTAGTCCTGTCCATTTTTCATCTGTAACTAGAATAAATGCCTATTTATTATTATTTCTATTATGAAGTGTTACTACACTCCACTCCTGACCACATAATTAGATTGCAAGGATCAAGTGCTCTAGACCTTACAATGTAACCAGGAGGAACTAAACTGTTAGTAAACATGGAAAACCCTTAGCAGTTCTGTACTGTGCTGGACAAAAGTGACACAGGTTACTTTTCAACTCAACATGAACATCATAGTGCTGTGAGTATATACAGACTTCATGAGAAGGAAGATAATTCTTTTGAAGAGCACCTGCTTCTACTCAGTACCTTCTCAGTATCCAAAAATGCACCCAGATTCCATATTTTTAAGACACAAGCCTCCTTAAGATTAGAAAGATTAATTACTTACATCATTATCTGACAGTTTTTCTAACAACATTTCTTCCAATTCAATCTTAGTCAGCCATCTGCTGCCAGCCAGGTTTCTGTTTAAAATATCACATATATTCTCCTTTTAATTAACCATGCAATTAGAGTTACATCACAAAGGACCACACATACAGTTAGTCTTCATTCAGAAATACATCTTCCATTATAAATGAATACAGAACGCATTCCTATAGTAAACATGAGAAGGCCTACGTTGATTTTAAAAGATATTTTGAAAGGGACAGTAACTTGACGTATTGAATTAACTACATGAAAGTCATCAGTTATGCATTATTCATATTATTGAAGTCCAAGACTGAGCTAGAGTAATATTGTAATAGCAACCCATGTTCCCCACAGCTTAGGACTTATTTTTAAAAGTCCACTGCTAGGAAAAGTTTGTTTTACAAGCAGAAAACCCCAAATCAAAGGCAGAATGTTAAAACAGAATTCTGAAGTAACAGAATTCTGTCTCTGGTCTTTACTTTCCAGATTAATACAAAAAATTCCACTAGCAGTAAGCATGATCAAAGTACTAATGCAGCAATGACACACTGTATTTTATCTACTGTGGAATCTTGACCTGCTCAGCACAGAAACTGTACTGATGATAGCAAAAGGAGAAATTTCTAAAGAAACAGCCTCATATGGAGATGTTAACACAAAGAAAAAACAATGCTTAAAATAAATCTTTGTGAAATATGCATGATACAAAGCGACCAACAAAGCAGAATGCCACTAGACATATACATGCCAACGTTATCAGGTGAATTTAAGGCAAAGCTGTAAGTAGTTTCTTACCTCCTTAGGATTTTTAGAAAGAATCTTAAGGAATGTTTTCAGCAGCAATAAGGAAGCTGTGATTTAGAAAAGCACTCCTTCTGAAGGTGATTTTAAACAGTATTTCTTCTTAACTATGTATTTTAATGCTTTTCTGAGTCAGGGCATGAGAAATGTTTATTTAGAAATAACACTTGTTTTAACAGTAATTTTAAAAAGTTTCTCATTCTGACAGACTCAAATATGTACTCACACTTATGTTTTGCTATTTCTAGCAAAGTCAAAGAAATTTTTAGCATGTGAAAAGCTATAAACTTAATGCAGCTCAAGATCAAGTTCTAACCCTGCAGTTAATAATATTACACAATACATCCACAATAGATTATTTTCGGGGAAAAAAAAAAACCACACAGCCCTTCCCATCCACCCACTTTCTACCTACACTTCGGAGATAAATTATCCAGGCTAATCTCAGAGGAAGTACCATATCCAGTGTGGAAAATAAGTCTCAAAAATCCTTTAGATTGTCAGAGCTTTTACAAACCTAACAGGCACAAAAACCTTTCAGCTCTGACTAGCTTTAGGTCATTTTTCACATCAGTAAATCCACTGGCTGAACTCTATAAGGAGTTGGGTTATTTTTCGGCAGCAAAGGCCAAGAAACTAAATTTGTTCGCTCTCGTCTGCTCAGAAGCTAATGTGAATCTATGATAAAACATTCTGTGGGTCACAAGACTCTATTTAAATCATGAAGAAACATGAACTTCTGTTGTTTAAGAAATTGAAATAATCTCAGCAAATTAATCCTTTCTCTTCCTAACATAAATAACAAATGGCTGAAATTAAGAAATGACAAACCAACATGATGTGCAACTGGAAGAGCACATAAATCTGACTAGAAAATACACAGAATGAACAAAGATAAAAAACAACTTAGTGAAAATACAGAAAAGCAGTGAGTGCCAAAATTAAAACTTCCTAATGAAACTCTGCAAGTTAAATATTGGTAAGTAAAAATATTCAAGAATTGTAATTAATTAAAGACTATTAAAATGCTCAGCTTTAGGCCTTAAGATTTTCCAACAGACAAACAACTTATTCAGTATTTTAAAAGGCATTGTTTACATCCTTTTTTAAAATCTTTTAAAAACCTTTAATAAAAAGAATAATTAGAAAACTTCACGTATAGAAACACAGAATCCTGGGTATTCTCTACTTATTTTCAAATCATACTTTGGAATTTTTATATAGGAGAGAATAATCTCTCCTTGCTCTTTCCCATAAAGAGCAAGAGAAATAGGTAGGTTTTCCCTATTTTAGCAGAAAGAAGGGAGTACTGCACACATATAAAGTAAGACTTTTCAACCTGAAATTACCATACAAATATTAGACAAGGAAGAAGGAAAAGGTCTGAAAATGTGTGGAATAAAAGGCAGGTAGGGTGGGGAACTAGAAGAAGTGTTAGAAGAACATACTTGAGCATTTTAAGAAAGCGAGTATCAATATTCATTCTAATTGGAAACTTACCTTTTTTCCTTCTGAGGAAGGAGGTCTTGAGCTGACAGTTTATCTTGATGTTTCTGAACATTTAGCAATTTTTCATATGTTTCCTAAAATGAGTATTGAAAAAGTATTTAAATGCATTTTTCCAGTTAATATTTAAATTTTGTTATTTAAAATACAAATTTATGTGGATTTATCTCCACTTAAAATTCAGAAGAGGACAGAAAACAAGCAGAGCTCTAACAATTTTTAGAAAAGTGTGGGAAGTTAAATCTAACCTAAATGTTTAGATAGTATATATAATATTTTCATATGCAGTTCAAAGTAATTAATTTTGAATTCTGCTATTTTTCTTTAACAGTGTTTGTTGCCTTCTAACATATGCTTATTAAAAAAATATCTTCTCTACTGTATATATAAAAGCAACCACATTTGTGTAATGGATGCAAGTCCAAAACACACTCACTGCACAATTCCACCAGTGCATCCACATTTCAGTTTGATTTCCTCAAAATGGTGACAAGGTTTAAGATTGTAAATTATTTTATTGAGTTAGTGTTTTGCACATTTAAAGCTTAAGCTTTACTGGTGGTCCGTATGAGTCAGACTCCCTCTCACCCAGGCATGTCCATAGGGACACACATATAGTACATCTACCATTATCGGAATTTCTGTTCTTTTAAATGTTACAGATATATTTATTATGAGTTTTCAGTATTTTTTTTAAGTTTTCTTGAAATTCTTAGCTATGCTATGATTTTCAAACAATGCTGTGACAGTGACTCACCACTTCAGAAAAACAGAAGGAAAAACACTCCAAAAAGTCACATTGAATACATCACAGGAGAAACATACCTTTAAATAAAACTATTTTCAGTTCTTTTTAGTTCAAAAACTTTCAGAGACTATATGGTTCTAAAATACTACATCTAGCACTCTGAATTACAACAGTGATTCAAATCACAAGTTAAGTTGGAGTATTTGGATAAATAATTATAAATGATACTGAAACAAAACAGGATTGATGTACTAAAACAAAGTAATTGTATTCCAAATGATTTACCTCCGATAACAACTGAAAATAGAAAGCTTATAATGACTTTCATAAACCTTATTAATATAATGAGTTTTAGCAAATACTAGAGAAACTACAGTGTAAGCATTAGTGAGGACAAGGAACAATGGTTGGGGTTTTTTTTCTTTGTATTACTTACAAAAAACAGTAAAAGAAGAACTGTGAGACAGCTCTGTATTGTCAGAAGTTAACCGATTAAATACTAGTTCTTAACATAATACTGGGATTTGCAACAGGATGCAATGAAATTTCTGCAACAGTTTACATTTTAAAAAGCCACGACAATCCCCCCTTGCTCAGTTATAAACACCTATCATTCAAGCTGATTTATTTGCTAATATAAAAATACACCCGCACATATACTAAAAATATTTGCACTTGAAAGTGCATGAACTAAGAACAGATTGATATCTGAGCTGCATTCAAAGCATTTAAACAGGGACAATTCACTGAAGTCTTTGATGCAGTTCATTGGTGACATTCTTCACAGCAGAGTGGAACAAAGGTATTTTTGGAATAACTCTACAGTATAAAATCCTGAAGTACAAAACTGTTCACTTTTCTTTGAGGCGGCACAGGAACTCATATAATTACAGTAGAACTCCTTTCAGAAATCCTTTATTTTTGATAGAGTTAACTGTATTACTTAGGAACTAGGAAAACTTTTCAACTTAGAAAAAGCCTATCTTCAAACGCAGGAAGCACTGTATAAAAGAGCAAACAAATAATATTTTCAAGCTATTTCTGAACCTCAGAAATGTATCTGTAGATCTCTAAGATAACACGATACAGTAGCACTACTCTGGGCAAGACTCATGTCACATCACTGATAATCATAACGGTTCCATTCGGAACTGACTTGTTAGGCTGCAAAAATTGACTATACATTAGAAGCATAGTCGCAGTTTGGGTTAGAGGGCATGAGATGTGCCTGATACCAAGCTATTTTTACACATCTGTAGTTAGACATGGAAAAGAATCAGTGGAATCATGGAAGTTTCTGCTCCGGATTACAGAGGGAGAGAAGAGAAGGAGGGCTGTGGCTGTCCCTCAGCTACCCGAGGATAGCTCTGTTGGAACAGGCCTGGAAAATCCTGTGAGCTCCATGAGTTCCTGCAGTTGGAAGAAGTCAAACCAGGCATGAAGAAGATATTTTGGTGTTAGACGATCAGAAAAGGTACTGAGTTGCTAGGTCTTATAAATGTAAAAGGAGGTTTTCCAATTTATTGCTAGCCTCTTGCCGTCACATGGCATAGAGTGCCACCTTCCTACCTGGCAAAGGCAGTCTCCAATCTGCCTCCTCACAAATACTCATTCACCTTCAAAACACGCCGGCATACAGATTTATCTACTGATATGGTCAGCAAAAAATACGCAAACCAGAAACCCAACAAAACCACAACTATACCACAGTCTTTAAAAAATAAAAAAGGGGAGGGAGAGGGAACTGCAAACTTAAGACAGACTGACAACAGAATTGCTTTGAAACAGCAACTGAAATATTTTCATGTAAAATGATCCAAGTAAAAGGTAGACTTGAGGATTTTGTCATATTCAGAAACTACTGATATACACAGGCAAATAAAATAAGATGCAGGCTGGCATGCACTAGTTTTTGGCCTCAGAAATTTGTCATTACAACTACAAAGGAAGTTTTACAGCAGTTGAATGAAGACCCTCGCTAGCCATTCCAAAAGAATACCAACACTCTATAGCATATTTAAGTTCTAAGAACATGTACTTCTAGGAATTAAAATGATCTCTTTAAACTGTTCTGGTTAAATTACAGTAATCACGTCCATTTGTACAAAGAACCCTTTACATAGGAGATGAAGTCAAATGACATTAAAAAGCAGTATTTTAAAATACTTCCAAGTGTAAGAGAAATGATAAATATAATTTTGTGCATATATCTGGCAATGAAAGTGGACTTGCATCTCTTATGAAATAGAATTTTGGTATCAAGTATGAAAAAAAATTAATGCATATATTTAATCATATACAGAGATGAAGTCAACAGACTAAAAGAAATGCTCACGTGTGAAGTAAAGTACACGGATGAGCCTTTGCAAAAATCAGGAATCACATGTAATGCCCAATAATTTATCTGACAAATCTTCAATCCTCAAAGGCTAAAGAAAGCTTCTGAAGACAGACTTGCTTTTTCAAAGCTGGCAGGTGAAGATTTTACTAATCGCTTCAGGATTCAATAGTCCAACTCATGAATGTACACATCTGTGTGTCCTGTAAACTCAGCTATTACACAATCAAAATAGCTGATTTTACAAGATTGGGTACGTACTGAAATGCTTCCATTTCTAACAGAGAGATCAAATTTCAGACCTCTTCAAGGATGCTCTCTTTTAAAATAAAAATATAATATCTTCTTACTTTGCCCTGTAAAAAAAAGTTAATCAGCAAATAGAACCCTAGAAGAAGATAATACGCTGTAGAACCTACATTATACTTCACATTTGAATTTGTTTCTTATGTGGTTTTGATACAACACTACTCTGAAAAACTTTTAAGTTAAATGACGATCAAATACAGTATCAAACATTTGTGAAATGGTGTTTCATGCAATAAATATTCTCTTGTTTATCAAAGAAAAATAAATAGTCCTTTTCCCTACAGCTAACCATTCAACAGGCAGAACAAAGACAACAATGGATATAAAGCAAATATCCTTTATGAAAGTTCATTTAATATTCAAGCCATAACAACATACATATTGGCAGTTATAATACATGCAAATACACACAATCTATTTTTAGCAAGGGGATAATATTCTTTATTAGCACTAAACAAACAAATAATGCTACGATCAGTTATATTACTAGCAATTAATAAAATTCAAGTTCCACATAAGTCCATGCAGTAATTAATGGCATAGAAGTATAAGCTAAATATTGTGTTTATCCGATTTATGAGACTTAATGTAGCAAATTAAAGGACATCCTCAAATGGGATTGATTACTTACACTAGACTGTATTAACATATAACCCTTTTTTTTCCCTAGCCAAATTAATTAGCTTTGAGGCTTAAAAACATATTTTCTTAAACACACATTAGTCTAATAAGAGGTTAAAACAAAGTTGGGAATTTCACACAGATTTCGGCTTTCATTTGGCTGACTGAAAAAACCCTGTTAAACTGCACTTAAAGGATTTAAGCTTACAGTAGTCTATTGAATGAAAATATTTAGAAACAGTCAAAGAACGCTCAAGTATCCTACACTGATGAAAAATGCATTCGTCAAACCGATTTGTTTGAAGGTGGTTGCCATGCTGCTAGAAAAAAAACATGGAAACTATTCTTTTAGAGATTTCCAAGGCAAGCTTGCATACTCCTTCTAACTGCAAGGAAGAGCTAAAAATAAACTTGTGCTCCTTGTAAAATTTGTAATTTCTTCATTATGATGGAATGCAACAAAACATCTTGCCCTTGGGTTGCTCTGTTTCAGCCAAAACAAATGCAAATGGCTTGTCAGATGACAGCTGTTTGATAAGGCTCCTCTACAAGACCTGCATGCTTTACTTTTTTCCGTGAAACTTGGGATGAAAGGCAGAAGGCAGGAAGAGAATTAATGTAGCATACAGTCTAAAGGCAATGCTACAACCGTGATTAAGTAGAAAAGTTAAAAGGCACAGATTTTCCACAGCCTCGCTGCGTGCAACCCATCCGTGTAACAAGTTGACAGGCCTAGCGCGTCAGCTCCATCATCCTCTCCGACAGCTAAAACGCAGCATTGCATCCCTTTTCAGAGAAAATTTGCGTCTGCACCATGAAGCGTTGTACATTATTTCTTAGCACTGCAGGGGGCTCAAGTCCATATGGAACCTTCACAAATATTACCACAGATCAAACCAGCGGCGTTTCGAGGCAGATTTGACATACCTATTTAAATGAACAGCAGGGGTCCTCGGGCTGCCTCAGGCTGTGCAGGAGAAAACCTCTGTGGAAAGCCTATGCTGCAGCTCCATTACTCAGCAAAGACATACTCTACATTTATCATTCATTTCATTTCTGCCAGGGCAAGAAGCTCATTTGCCCAAGGTCAACAACAACAACAACAAAAAAATAGGGGGGCTGTTTTTTATTCTCCCAAAGAAATAAATGTACCTGACAAGTAGGGATTTTGTCCTTTGGGTACGCAGAACACAAATAAATATCTGATAATTCCAATAAAAACACTACACTCAGTAAAGCTGTGCACTGATTCCAGTAACGTAAAATTTATTTTTTTGACAACAGACTAACCACAGAACTAACTTTTTAAGACTATCTAATGAGAAAACAAAATCTGACATGATTGTCCAATTAAATATTTCTGCATAAATTATTAATGTTTTTGTCTTCTATAAGTACACACTAGAAATATGCACATCTTTCTACAAACTCTTCTAAAGAGATAGATAATGCTTTTGCTGTTGATGGTCATGGATATGAAATGTCTGTTCATAATCCACATTAAGACCGAGGGTCTTGTGATGCTCTCTTAGACACAGCTTTTTTTCATAAAGGTAAACAGATGCAGATCCTTTACTCCTGGAACCATACTAATCGAAAAAAGCCTTAAGTTTGCATGAATGGAACAGTCTTAGAAAAATCAATTAAGCAGTTTAAATGCAAATTTTCTTCTCACTAAATGTCAGCACAAATAACATTTCCTATAGCATTGCCCTTCAAGGGGGAAAAAAAAAAAGCAGCTTAATTTTTATTCTACAATGAATTTTCCTGTAACTACTCATTTTTGTTGTAAATGCATTCTCCACTACTAACCTTATCCTACTACCCAGATACAGCCTGCAAGAAAGTGTTTAGAGTACTCAAACCCAGTCCATAGCCAAAACTGCAGAAAAAAACCCCAAAATTAAAGCAAGAACTATTATGTAGTCTGTTATCTTAAATGTGACATAAAAATGCCCCTAATGGATATCGTGACATAAAAATATACACTGCGTTTAGCTTCAGTGGTGATACTATGGCCTACTGTGAAAACTCAGGAGCTCCTGATACACATCTGCAGAATAACATGTACTTGACTGGGAGCTAACATTATTTATTACAGATTATAACATACTTACATGCATTAATGAATAATACGACTGCTTGCCAGTATAAAAAAGAAAGTGAAACGGTCGGCCATCTTCTCCCCATTGGATTTCTAACGGAAAGCAAGATTAGACAAGAAAGCAATATACACTTACCGAAAAAAAAAATCACTTGTATTTAAATTGCAGTTATGAACTCTTTCATAATACTGATTACCTTTTTAAATATCAGAGGACAAAGACATTTTATGGGTATTCACCCTGTCTGGAAATGTACTGATTTAAACTACCTTGTTAAAAACCAATCTCTGACTACAATTATAACCGAATACCTAATGTAATATTTCTAAATATCTTTTAATATGAGAGAATTCCTCACGTAGATCTTAAACTTTCAAAGTCTGCATCGTTGGTATTATAGGTAGAAGAATCCACTTTAGAACAGGAAGTATTACAAATTAAGAAATAACTGAAATCTGCGTAATAATTGTGAAAGATCGAAGATTAACAGCTCTGGAATACAATGCTTTAAACCCAGAGCCAATTTTCTATTAGTGTCATATGTCTAAACTAAACTAAGCATTTGTACAGTACTTGTAAGTATTTGTACAATTGTCTTTTGCAGGTAACACAGGTGTATTCAGAACTTGGGTGACTTTAGGATGTGTTTATGTTGATAACTTTTGGATATTTAAATACAAGACCTATGTTTACATAGTTTACATAGTAAGTTCAGCAAGAAAGCATACGTTCTATACTATCCAGCACGTCCAGTTTATTTTATTCATTTAAAAATATTATTTAAGGACAAATAAATTCAACTTTAGAAAAAAAAAATCAAATATAATATGACAAAGGTCTTTTGCAAATAAAGAAAGGTGATAAAAATAAAAAACTGAGAGGTTTTTACAAATTGAACTGTACAAAAGCTCCCAGCCATTTTATCAAGTGAACTTCAAGTGAAGCTATCAATAAGCCAAAGACAAAGCTAAGACTACAAGAACCCCTTGGATAAGCATGATACATAAGTGCATTGGAACGTTAAAACATAATACAGTAGAAGTTGAAAGTAAATGTACAAAACTTACTAGAACAGAATGAATAAGTGTGGTCTTTCTACAACACATACTACTAGTGGAATGTATGAACTTCCATGAATGCAGCTGTGAAAGCATATTCTGTTGAAATTACCGTTTAGGGAACATTCTGGACTATAAATTTACATTTTTGTAATTTGAAGATATCAAAGACAATGCACAGACAAGAAAAAGCTACCTTAAATGTCATTTAAAGTGTTATTTTTAGATGTAAATACAAAGATACGCATATATACTAGTTAGTTTTCACACTCCTGAGGAAACAGTTAGCATTTCAAAGAACTCTTTAGTTCCGAAAGCATACAGAATAGCAGCTTAGTTCTGCCACAATATAGCCCTTGGATTTTAAAACTGCATAATGATTAACTTTCTCCTACCCTTTCCCTTGCTACTATTTACTTCACTATACTGTGAAGTTAGAAAATAAAGCGTCATACCATTTGAAAGGTGAAATTCCAAAATTTCAGATAATTTAGCCAGCTTTCTAAAAGACACACAAAGCCCCAAAAACATCACAAACAGGAAAAGGTGGGATGGAAAATGCTAAGATTTCACTGATAAATACTTTTAAATGCCCTGTGTAAAATCAGTTTGGCAATTTCAGTGACATTCTCACTGGCCACCTGATTGACACAGTGGCATACCACTGACAACTGGGACTTCATACAGTATCTCAGGAGCAAGACCAAAAAGAGTATGTGCGAAGTCAAAACTTAAGGTCAAAACTGAGACATGACTGGGAAGAGTTTCCATTCTCCCTAATCTCTCAGCTGCTAATTTCAAAGCTGTAATTTCTGAGGTTTTATAGCAATGAAGTTACAGGAAAACTTTTGGTTTAAAATAGTATTAATGAATATTTTATGGGGATGACAGATATCTCTGATGAAAAGCTACTGAATTCAACAAAAGGTTTTCCTGTGACTTCAACAGATTCTGCATATCATCCTACCCATTGTTTATTTTTAATCAATGAGAAACATTTCTCTATCGTCAGTTGACAAGACGCCTAAAAAGACTGCTGGTATTCCAGAATCCAGCAGTATTTTGTATCTGAACAACTAGAATATAATATCAGGCTTTTACTGTTCACCTCTTAGCAGCTATTTGAAAGATGAAGAAAAAGTAAATCTGTGAAAATAAGGAATTCTACACATGCAAAAATTCTAATACCTAGAAATAACAACAACAATAAATAGTAATAAAATAAGAAGAAGTACAAGCACTTACTCCTCTGCTCTGGAAAAATCTCAGAAGGATGCTGTAAATAAACAAAGAAATGACTATCAGCAACAGGAAAGAGTTACTTAAAACATCACGCTACAGTTATACAGAAATGCAATAACAACAAAAAAAATAATCTTACCTTCATCATGGGCCTGGCTTGTTTGTCAAATAAGCCAGAGGGAAAGAGATAGGCAATAGCTTTCTGAAAACAGAAGGAGAAATCATATGTAACATTTTCAACAAAAGCATCATCAAAACATTTCTTAGGTACTTTCTTGCAGTGAAAAATAGCATGCTTCGGTACAGCAGGCAACCAAATCAGTAGGAAAAAGAGTGCCACATATGTGCTGTGCTGAAAACAAAAGCAGATCATTTCCTCAGGAATCATCAAGAAAAGTAAAACCTCATTCTGAAGGCTGTACTCCACTATATCTGAATGAATGAGCTTTCTTCTGCAAAGTTGAGTTTTTATGGTATGTGTTTATCATAACTTACCAGAACTACTCAAGTGTCAAGACCACGTTTATACACAGTGATTTTCCCCTAAAATTTAAAGTGCTGTGACTTCCAGAGGAAATCACATCATTTAATTTACCCTTCTGAAAATATCAGTCCTTGTTAACAGTGCTTACTGCATGGAAATCTTATTTTAAGCAACGGGACAAAGCAAAGCTTTACACATTTAGGATGCCAGCTTTTACAGACAGTTTCCTCAAGTCTAAAAGCAATGTTTGTTATGGCAGTAGAAGATATTTCACACAGCCTACATAAGCATTTCATTGGACACTGCATTTGGAAACAACTCTGAGTCACTACAATGTTTGCTGAACTTGAACTAATTGCTCAGAGAAGACAGACTCCTAAGTGCTGTCTTTCTTCTCCTTGGATACTTATGACAGGGGTTTGATACTTAGGGGTTTGCTACAACAACTTAGAAAGCCATATGACATTCAACACATACTCATTCTTTTACCACTATTTTCACTAAGTACAAGGTACATAATTTGCTCTTACTTAACCAATATGTATTACTATTCATGTGACATATAAATTTAGTATTATTTGCCCTCAATAACTAAAAGTAGGTAAACCAACATTCTAAAGCATTCTGGCAAAATGTAAGGCAAAGCACCTTACAAAGTTAAGCTCAACAACACACATTTCTTTACAATATCACCCTATTCTCCTCTTTAGTGCACCTAAAATATAATTTAATAAAGTAAAACGACAGATTTATTTCCATTTGTTTCTAAAAATAAAACCAGAAAAATCTAGCCATCAAAACCCCACAGATGTAAGGGTCTGGCAAACATAGACAACTTTAGACAGTGGGTAGTAGAGCTTAAGATAAAAATCTTCTGCTTTTATAGTAACATGGACTAACTGAATAAACACCTCTGGCATTGTTCTCATTTATATTTCCATCACACAGTACAGAAAAGTAAGTTTACAATAAAATCAGAGTTTCAAATCTTCTCTTAAGAAGAATGACTGTTAGTTAGGCTATCTTAGGGCTATTAGTTCCTGATCATTTTTTCCATGGATATGGAGCGGTTTGTCAGTGCTTCAACCAATTTAATATGCGTGGAGTGTAGAAAGACCTAACCTATTACTTTCATTAATCCCCTACTGGCATTCTGAACAGAAATTTTGAGAATTCTGAAGCAAACAAAAGGCTTAACTTGATTTTATGAAATGGTAATTTTGTTTCTCTTAGTGACTACTGTATTCCCATTTGTTAGTCAATGGGCATTTTATGCATACACACAGTAGGTGAACACCTATTTATGAACAAATGGGGATTAATTATGATGACAATAGAGAAATCTACTGTGAGCCAAATGATGTTAAACAAACACTTTATATAATATATTAAAAGAATTTATTACAGGATACTGAGGCTGACTGTGTACTTAAGACGCAGTCTTGATACAAGCATTTTCAGAATCTCAGCCAAAGCCGTTACTGTAACTATGACACCTTAATAAATGCTAAATATAACAATTTAACATTTATAATTAAGAGAGCAGTTGCCATCTGAGACCACCTACTTCTAGAAAGTTTATATTGCTTGAGTGTATACTCATGTCTTTCATGCTAAACGATAAACAGATCCCCACACTAAGAAATCCTCACAGCTACTTTCAGCTCTCCACAGAACAACTAGCCAAAGAATAATGGTTCAGTTCGTAGTTTCGTTTTTCTGTTGTTCCAAAGCAGAAAGAAATAGTCTTCCTGCCTTCTCCCTTTTTATGGGAATGTAATCAAGGATGGGGTATTTGTCTTTACATCCCCACAGGAACTACCCTGAGACGCAAAGGGCTCCAGTTCAGCTTTATTCAGAAGTTTCTTCTTAATTTTAAATAGATGTGTCCTCAGACTGTACTTTCAGCAACTACATAACAAGTCAGTCTGCTTTTGTAAATTTCATTTAACGAAACTGATTTTGTCTATGCAAATGTTTTTGTTTTCTAGAAATCGAATATTTTTGGAAAACTACTTCTCACCACCCATGTGTACTAGCAATAGGTGGCTCAACCTTAGGAATAACATCAGAATTAATCTCCCCAAACTGCAGCTGGAACACACAAATAACCATGACATATTTTCATGAAATCTTTTGACAATGTTTTCAGATTTGGAACACAGGTTTCCTTTTAAGAAACTCTGTGTCCCTAGTGAAAATTCTGTAAAGAATTAACTGCAGAATCTGCCTTTTTCTGAACACACAAAAAGCAGGTGAACGTTTAAGTGCTAGCAGTAAAGTTCCCAAGAAATCTTTCAGATTTAACTCCCGTTTTGCATTCCACAAGTGGTTTTCAGTTAAAGGGTCACATCATATTCTTCTTCTAGTGCTTAATTTGACTTGAACTTTAGATGAGAAAAGAAACAAGCTGAATGTGGCCAAGAACTACTTTCTTCAGGTCATCATTTCAGCTATACAAGATTCATTCACCCCACTCCAGCCTCCACAGGTTCTTGACTACTATTTTACAATTCTATTTGTTAAATCACAATGTTGCCATTGTCTTTGGAAATAAAACACAACTTTCTAAAAAAGAAACAACCATACTTACTTTCAGTAGCAATAAAACTAAAAATCACATACACAAAAAAGAAATCACACAACACTGCTTCAAAAAATCATTACATGAACTACTGGAAAAAAGGTCGAATGGGTTCAGCCTGCTTCTGTTATGAGTTACAAAAAAAATTTAGCCATTTCCTTTCAGGATTTGAAAATGTTTGTTTTTAAACTCTACCGCTGATCCATGCAGGAAAAAAATATCCGGTAGTCACACCTTTAAAAACAGCAGATCAGAATGAATACATGTTAGTAACAAGATGGTTCACATCAGATTTCTTAAACTGCACTGGTAAATGTAACACTCCTGCAACAAGCTGAAAGGAATCCTATCACCAATCACTTGTTGAAGGACCAGATGTTTCCATACAGGACCACAATGTCCTTCACTTGCATCTCTTAAGTTTGAATTCAGATCACTTGGAATAATGAGAACAAGCTTCCATCTCTATGAAAAAAATCCTCTTGTATCTAGCAATCCTTCCAAAATGGAAACCAATTCATTAAGTCACCTGTCCAGCACTGCATGGGGCATGTTGTGCAAATTCAATATGCCTGCTACACCCTCACTTTACCTCTTCATTGTGCAGGTTGCACATGCTAACTTCTGATCTTCCTTCCCTTCCTACCTATCTACTAGCCAAAAAGTTTTGTTCGCTCACTTTCTTGAACATCAGAGACTAACTGAATCAAACAAACAAGTTCAGCTAGGCCAGTAAGGATTACTTTTTATTTTCTTTTTTTTAATGTCTTGAAAAATTAAGAATTCTGTACTTGAATTCAAACAGAGTTGACTGAGTCATACTGGAACAAGGGGAAGATCATCGAGACAGTCAGGTCCTTAAATAGCTCACCACAACCAGGAGAGGTTTGGCAGGGCAAACTGATCTTGCCCAAGTTTCTTCCCACACTTTTCTTGAATCTACAGCTCAAACACAAAACATTCCACTAGTTTTCATTGTTCAAATCCCAAGCAAAGATAGTTATTTCAGTAACAGCCAGTGAGGAAAGGTATTTTGTAGAAAAAAAGGAAAGAAAAAGAAGAAAAACAAAAAGAAAAAACCCTCCACCCTGGTTTCCCTTGCAGCAGCTTCCTTTTTGGCAGAGGGCTCAAGAATTCAGCTCATACATTTTTAAATACACATGAAACGTTAATCAACAACACATGGAGGTGAGAAGTGACACTTCATGCCATAACGTTTTAAAAAAATGCCTGAGCAATGGCTGTTTCAGCTTCTTCTACCGCTTGACTTGATCACACCAGAGCCACTTCCCTTCTTAAACCTTGCCTCCTGAATCCCGTTATTTTGCCATGGTACTTCAGCATTTCTTAGACTGAGATGTTTGCTGGAACAGCTGGTTTTCCTTTCAGCCACACCTGCTGTATTCTTTACAAGTTTCCAGCATCAAAAATCCAGAATATCTGGAGTAGAACCAAGAAAGAAACAAAAATGGGCCATTAAATATTAACTCTGAAATAACTTTTTTATTTAGCAAGACAGAAAAGGTTAACAAAAAAAAAGTATCAGTGTCATCCCTAAGTTTATCTTGTAAAACAAAATCCTCCTCCAACAACTAACTACTAAAATTTACTTAAAACACTGCAATCATTTGTCACTGTTTACCTAAAGCTGAATTCTAGCTTGGACAGAAAGAAATTTCAAGTTCAGGGTCACATATAATTTCAAACCTATCACTTAGAAAAGCACAACCCACTAGCATTATATGAAAAAAACCCACCTTCTTTTAATATCACATTATTTTTATATTAATCATTTTCAAAACAAAAAGTAATGTCTTTCCCAGAGTTTGCAGAGGAAAAAAAAAGCAAAAAACCTGTTGAAATAAACAGTCATTATTTCTACCTTCATTCCAACTTTTCAAAACACTTAATAGTGTTAAAAAGAGTAAAAAAAAAAAATAAATATGGCAGTCATCAGTTCAGATGGACTTCGATGCAGAAGTAAGAAAACACTGATGCAGTTTGGCACCACTGGAAAAAAATAGTTGAAAGAAGTATTCCAGCTTCAACTATGAAAAAAACGATACAAAATCAATATTTCTTGTAAGGACAATGCTGGACAACACGTTCTTGCCAACAACAAAGTTCAGAAATACATTTTGCTCTGAACAACATTTCATATATTTCACATATGCCGATATTCACTCATTCCTAATCCTTTGTGTCGCTAAAATTTGAATGTTATTTAGAAATCAGATGTGGTGATTTTAAAAACAATTGAGTACAACCTATTTTTTATTAAAGAAGTCTTACTTCATTGAAAGAAACAGCACTCTATGAGGAATTAAGTTTTTCCATGTTTAGCGTTTTCATGGTTAACAGCCTTACTGGTAGTTTTGCACAAATACATATCCTAGTGAAGATAAAACATATATTTTTCATTCAAATTATTCTATCTGCTTGACAACAATTTATTAGTTCATAAGGCAGACAACAAGAGAAAACTAACACATTTCTCGCTTTTGAGTTTTACTAACTCTCATAGGGAAAAAGTCTGGCTTTATGATGAGCTCGTATCAGGGATAGCATTTTAGTGACTGCATAAAAATGAATAATAAAAATACTGACATATAAATAGGTCATGAAGATTAAAATGTTCTCATTGTATTAATCTTACTTAGATTTCTGTGCTTTAAAGTAGAGTATCACAGAACTGACAGTGGAAAATGAAGGTGGGCTGTTTACCACAACCACAAGATAAAGTTAAATCACAAAATAGAAGGATTACAGACTCAACCAGGGAAAAGCACTAGGTCAGGACTGCAATCTCTATTAATTAGGTATCCCAGCTGGGCAGTGGGTATGCAGCTGTTAACTTGATCAATGACTTACCTAAATGTCATCTCTACTGATTCGCTTATAAATTACCAGCAAGTGAGACTAATGTACAGGTGCTAATTTATTTAAACTGTTCTCTACAGTTCTACATAGCTTTATAAACTGCATCTGGCACCTAATGTTAGCTGTCAGTTGTACTTAGACATGCCTGTCCTAACGACTCTGTTCATTAGAAATGAGCACAAATTATGAAATATTGTGAAAAATGATACATCAAATGGAATGGGCAAAGCAAATCAATTAGAGAAACTTCATAGCACATATTCACACATAGGAGAATAAAACATCCTAGGTTCACAGTGAGGTCTATAATACCAATTAAAAAGCAATTGGTAGACTTCTGCAGAGTTATATATCAATTTGCTGGATTTTTTTTTCTCCTCCAGAAATACAGTTGTAATGCACAGCTTAACTTTTCATTCCTAAATAAAAGCATCAGTAAGAGGCAATTCTGCTTTCACAACATCCAGAAGGATTAGCAAGTAAGTCAACTTATTTTCCTGTTTAAAACTTCACAAGGTTTAGCTTTTATTAAACTATACCTAAAACTCCAGTGAAGTAACAGAATCCTGTGATGTCTTACTTTCAAAATACACTGCACAGACTGATTAACAGTACAAGACATGGAGGTATATAAACACTAATCAGGAAGAGTTATTACTGTTTGAAATGTAAAGCTTGATAATTCTCCTGCCAGTGCTTAAGCAGCTTTTTTATTTTTGTAACAGAAATTTAATTATGCATAGCTGACACTATTACACTTTCTCAGTATTTTCCAATGCCCAACTGAATAGGAAAAAAATTAAACATACACCACATCTACTTGGTTTCACCAAACAAAACACTACTATTTCAGCTCCACTTCTCCATCTTTTCAGATACGGTCTGCAAAAGCACTCCTGTACTTGTCACCTGCATTGCATTTGTAAAAGCTAATTTCCAGAATGAATCAGCTTTTACTAATGATGGAGCTCGGTTAATTTTGTGCAATCACATTGCTGTGGATTTGTAAAGAAGAAACCACTACTTAGACAAGGTTATTTTCCATTCCTTGCAGTCTTGCTGTCTGCAAACCTTCCCCCTAGACCCTATAATGGAAGGGAGACAAACAGCAGATGAATGCATTTGCCTACCATTAACTTTTTGGGCAAATTCAACTATTAGCATCACTGTCATACTGTACTAACATGGTAGGTGTTCTGATGGCAGGTCTGTGCACAAATACTTTACAAGAATGTAACTGAAAGAGATAAAGGTCATTAAAGGTAAGAAAAAATACCTGAAAAATCCCAGAAAAGGAAATCCTATAGTCTGTACAGAAATAAGAAAGTCAATGTAAAGAAACAGGCTGCTATTCTTGCTAACCCAGGTGTCTCAATGAATACTTTTACAGTTGACAGGACCTACTTTACACTGAGACTGTAAAGGTCTCTCCATTGGCATTTGTCTGTAGAAAAAGAAAGTAATATCTATGATTCTGAAAGAAAGTAGTCGCAGTATCAGTGCACAGCCTTGCACTCATAAAGTTTGATTTCCTACAGATTTGTGACTTCAAGTCAAGTTCCCTTATGGATTTTCTGATAGGTGATAAGACTCAAGCCTCATTTCAGCCTTTTTCTCAGCAGGCCATTAACTGCGGTTCTCCTCTCTACCTTGCTGTCTATTTTCAGAGAAGTTTTCAGAACTTAACTTTGAAGCCTGTCAAATGTGTTTGAAATCAGTCTGTATCACCACCTACAGATGTCGTTGTCTTTCTTGGCATAAACACAGTGTCAAGACCTCTTATGTGGACACAGATATGTTGACAAAATTTTGCCACTGAGAAAGGCAACAATTTTTTCCCTCTGTAAAAACCAAACCACACATACCTCTCTTTTGGCACACAGCACATTACTACATTGACCCTAAGGGCTCTGCTACTACACTGTGCTGCCATGGCTCTAGCAATAGTGTTACTGCTGCGCAGAGAAAGCTTCAGACATGAGACTTCACGCAGTTTCACCTAAGAGTGAATGTCACCAAATGACATTTCTTCTCCCTACTTCTGATCTGTGATAAAATAAGACAGAAATGACAGATGTGAAAACCAGGTGGGACATTAAAAAAAAAATATCCATGCAAGGAACCATTTTTCTGAAAGGCAGCATATCTAATACAAGAGCCTAAATGACATGGAGGCAGAGAAGGCCACCCATCTGTCAGTTGTCAGATGGAATAGCAATAAAAGAGTATGTTTGGAGCTACTGATATGAGCTTAAATTCACATCTACATTAAAATCCCTAAGCTAAATCAGAGTGTTAGTTGCAAAACATCCTTTAAAATCTAATTTGCATTACCAGCAACCACAGTATCACAGAAGAAAACCTGACCTAAATATACACAGCAGGTCAAATTGTAGGTAAATGTTTCGAAGTGCTACATAAACCCTTACGGTGCCTCTTACAACCTCAGATCAAGGGGATTATCCATTAGGACTTTCTAAAAGAACCTACTGTGCTTTGGCAAGATATGGTATACAGCTCTATACTGTGATGTCTGACCTCACACGGTAGCAGGGGTAGAATCTCTATTCACAGTCACAGTTGCAACGTTTGCAATGTATAGCAGCATTCTTTCTTATTCTGACAGTTTGATTAAAATTCACAGAGAGCTGAGGGGCTCATGCTGAAGTAAAGTGCTTTCAATATCTGAAACTCTACAGTAAATTACTTCTCCAACAGAGCAACTGTACTTACATCAATATCCTCTTGGGTAAAAGTTTCTGGATCTTCTCCCATCATGTTGGCTAAATGTCTCTTTCCTAGGTTGAACTCTTCAATCTGTTTTTTAATAAATGCCTCCGTGTACTTTTCAGGTCCTGAGGCTCCTACATTTCTCTTCCGCAACGCTGTAGTGGTATAGATTAGCCTTAATGCCTAAAATAAAAAAAAAAGTGAGATTTATTTTATTTTTTTGGCATAGTGAAGTCTAAATAAAATGAATATTATAACAAGCCATTCATACCTGTAACAAGATTCAACAAATTATTGTAATAAGCTAGAAAAGGCAGAACTACTTCTGAAACCATCTTCTTCCAACTGTTTAATGCCCATAAACAGATAAAAATGTTCAACTTTTAGAACGTGTTTATACATAACAATCAATTCAGAAGATTTTTTTGATAGAAAGAAATGTAGCATTGTATGTCAGGAACTTCCAGCAAAAGCAAAACACAGCACTCATGAACAGATGCAGTCTTAAAGAAATGAAAAAAATTATCAGCAAATAAGCAGGTTTTGCATTCATCTAAGGGCATCCCATATTGAAGATAATGATGTATGAGAAGAATCTATAGGACAACTTCTCTAGTGGCTTTCAGAAGCATGTGGCTGCACAAACAGTGCTAAAGGCTCTGGAGCACTCCTCTCTTGTTCACATTGCTGGAATGGTTCTTAAACTATTTCACCATCTCAGGCAGAATGATTATAAACTTAGCAAGGATGTTCTCATCAACAAATACTACTGAGCACTGTCCCAGCTCAGAACTCTTAGCTCATAAAACAGTTACTGTTTGATGTTTGTAGGATACAGGTTTGTTTTTTCTTTCATCAAGACAATCAGTAGTTAAGATGACTAATTTCAGTCAAGTTCTGCCAGACTAACAGCAGCATGACCGACAGAACTGTAGTGTTCCAGGCCTGGCCTAGTGACAATATAATGCACTATTTTGTCTTTCCAGCATCAGTATTAACAAAGCCCTCTGCAGCTTAACCGTTCTACAGACTGAATGAGAACTGATTATTTGTATGGTCTTCTGTGGGCAGGAGGAGGAAATCACAAGAAAAAGGGTATGTAGGACAGAAAAACAAAGACAAATAATCACTTCTGAATCAGAAAAACACCCAGCTCTGTTCACCAGATAGTCCCCTGATACACTTCTCTCCAGCCTCTTCAACATGCCACAGCTTCGTTTTATGAGCAGACAGTGCAGTTTCACAAGGCAGATCAAGCCCATCTTACAGTCCATCCATGGTAGCATTCTTTCCTTCACTCACCTTGTGCCATCTCTGGCACTTGGACTCTTCTACAAACCAGCTCAGCTCCCTGAATATGGCAGAACACTAATTCCTGCTTCCTCCCAACAAGTAGGCAGGTCTCTCCTGAGCTGGTAAGTCCAAGCAATTCAGAGAATCACAGAACAGTTTGAGTCTGAAGGTACCTTAAAGATCATCTAATTGCAAACCCCCTGCCTTGGGCAAGGATACATCCCACTAGATCAGGCTGCCCAAGGCCCCATCCAGCTTGGCCTTGAACATCTCCAGGGATGAGGCAGCCACAGCTACTCTGGGCAACCTGTGCCAGTCCCTCACCACTCTTATGGTGAAGAAATCCCTCCTTATGCCTAGTCTAAATCTGCCCCTCTCCAGTTTATACCCATTCCCCCTTGTCCTTGCTAGGTTTTGCATATTGAAGCCTGAGACAGCCATGGACAGATAAATTGATCGTGAACAGCTTTACATATGTGGAGCCTATTGGATGCGTTGGACCATTTGAACCTAGGCTGCCTGATGTCCAGAACATCAACTGGGCTTTGTGAAACTATAAGAAAAGCTGCGTTTCATTTCCTGTTCATGTAGGGCTTGAACATGTAATAAAGAATACACAAAGCTTCTAGTCACAGGAGAAGTTTGTATAACCTCACTCGTGTTACTAACAGAAGGTGGAAGTTCGATCCACTTTTGTGTTTGCCTTGGAAATATATCCATGTAATCTTGTTTTGATTAAATGCGTATGTTTGCATTGTATCATTGTGGTCATAACTGGGTTTGAGGATTACTTTTGTATTAGTTACGGGATGATTGTGAGTATTTTATGCTATTCACATTAGCTTAACTTAGAATGGTAAAATACATCAAAATACTCAGCATGTCTAAATTGTATTCTGGAGGAGACAGTTCCCATGACTTGCAGAACATTTAATGATTTCAAATGCTAGCTTTATTCTGTTCCTTATAGTAAGAACCCTAACTCGTTCCCTCTGTTGTGTGTGTTTGTGTTTTAATGTTCAGGTAAAGGCAAACTAAGACTGCAGCTGTAGAAGCAGCAGAGGGAAGTTAATAATTTCCTCAAAGAAACAAAGGTGACTTTTCCTCTTCTTTCTTCCTCACAGTTGAATGGTTCAGCCACATTCTCATGTCAACTTTGGCTCTTTTCAGAACCTTCTGTGACAAGTAGTGCCCATCAGGGGCCTGTACTGGGACCGATGCTGTTTAATATCTTCATCAATGATACTGGCAGCAAGATTGAGTGCACCCTCAGAAAGTTTGCCGATGACATCAAGCTGAGTGGTGTAGTTATCACACCAGAAGGACAGGATGTCATCCAGAGGGACCTGGACAAGCAGGAGGAGTGAGCCCATGAAAACCTCATGAGGTTCAACAACACCAAGTGCAAGCTCCTACACCTGGGTCAGAGCAATCCACCTTTTGAATACATAATGAGGGATGATTTGATTGAGAGCAGCCCTACAGAGAAGGACTTGGGGGTGCTCATTGACAAGAAGCTTGACATGAGCTGGCAATGTGTGCTTGCAGACCAGAAGGCCAACTGAATCCTGGGCTGCATCAAAAGAAGCATGGCCAGCAGGTTGAGGGAGGTGATTCTGCCCCTCTGCTCTGCTCTTTTGAGACCCCACCTGGAGTATTGCATCCAGTTCTGCAATCCTCAAGATAAGAAGGATATGGAACTGTTGGAATGGGTCCAGAGGAGGGCTACAAAGATGATCAGAGGGCTAGAGCACATCTAATATGAGGACAGGCTGAGAGTTGGGGCTGTTCAGTCTGGAGAAGAGAAGGCTCTGAGGAGACCTTACAGCAACCTTCCAGAACATAAAGGGGGCGTACAAGAAAGCTGGGGAGGGACTTTTTACAAAGGCATATAGTGACAGGACAAGGGGGAATGGGTATAAACTGGAGAGAGGCAGATTTAGACTAGACATAAGGAAGAAATTCTTCACTGTGAGAGTGGTGAGGCATTGGAACAGGTTGCCCAGGGAAGCTGTGGCTGCCCCCTCCCTGGAAGTGTTCAAGGCCAGGTTGGATGGGACCTTGAGCAGCATGATCTAGTGGGATGTGTTCCTGCCCAAGGCAGGGGGATTTGAATTAAATGATCTTTAAGGTCCCTTCAAAATCAAACCATTCTGTGACTGAATACCAAAATTACATGAGATAGAAAAACTGACCCTCTCTGCTCTTACAACCTGACATAATGACACAACCCCTCAAGGCACATACCTCAGAAAGGTAACTGAAAGGTACACTGAAATATACAGAATTAAAAGAAAAATAATCAAAATTTTAAATGTACACATTTTCCACAGGCAAGGCTCTGGTGATTTCCTTAGAAAGCATTAAGAAAAGCAGAGGTATCTCTGCATATTTTCTATTATTCTCTCCTAGTCACTCCTTAGGAAAGAATTCAATTCATCTTCTGTTTTATTTGTCTTAATAGTAACTAATTATTTGCAATTCTTGTTAATGAACATATGATTCCTTATTACTTGGCCCAAAATTGCTTTCTCTCTGCTATGTTTTAAACATGATACTTTTAAAAAGATTGCTCTTATTCCTGTCAATTTCTATTGTAATTTTCTCATTTTCATCTTCCTTCCCTCAAGCTATTCATATTCTTCCCTAGTTTCAATTCGTCACTAATCAAAAGTCCCTGGACACACAAACTGTTCATAATTAGAAAACAGCCTCTTATGCAAATTAATATCTATTGTATTGGGTACCTCTTCTGGGATAAGAGTTGTATTTCACGGGTGGTACAGGCAGGAACTGCAGAGCACAGCTAAATGCTTCTGGCATTTCAGTCAAACAAGAAAGCATGCTCCTCTACTTTTCAGAGGAAACCACAGCAGTTTGCATGCACTTCTTATACAGTTCATAAAGCATTACTGCAGACAGCAGCCTCACCATTATTTAAATAATAATAATGGTTACTAACAGTACTCCTGAAATAACAGATTCTTCCACTAGGACAGAAGAGAAGGGAAAGCTTTTACTTCTAGACACAGCTGCTGGGTATTAATCCTCCCTTCCTGAATCCTTCCCAATAAACCTAGCATTAAAACAGTTCAACAAATCCTGATTTTCCAGGAAGATGGTAAACTTACAGAAAATCAGCTTATGTAATAATTTTCCTTAAGGAAAAAAAAATCATTTTCAGGCAACTTCAACTTCCTTGGCCTATTTTTTCCAAGAAGAGGACCTCTTTGTTTACTCTCGTCCCATTAATTTTACTTCACTGGAGTTACATGGATATAAAAACAACATGCACCGCTAACATAGGAATCAAGCTTCCTGTACTTTTGGAATGGGAAGAAAGGGAAAGCAGAGTCAGAAGGCCTGAATTAAAGAGAAGATATTGTCTATTTTACAACTTGATGACACAGTTGCAGAGGCAGAAGCAGACACCAAATGATATGGCATACATGCAGTTGCACTATTTCCATCTCACTTACATGCTTTAAGCTGGCAGACCTTAACCATCTCCTCTTCCAAAACCACACAGCTCATAACTTTTCAGTACAAATCTGTTTATCTTTGGGATACAACTTCACTAGCAGGTTCAGAGGTGGAGCTGTAGAACCACATCAGCATGAGGGCTAAAGTTGCCCTGTGTCCATCACTCCAATTGCTGGCATGTTAGTGCTCCTGAACCCAGCAAACATGCAAAATACCAAAGGCAGTCCTGTGGTCACCCATTGTACAAGAAAAAGTATGTATCATATAGTGATATAGACAACATAAATGCTCGGATCCATCCTGAGTTTCTAAAGAATGACTTTTTTGTTCAATATGTGAGTTTGGACTTCCTAGTGTGTTGCTTTACAAAAATGTGGTTTAATTTATTTACGTAAACAATATTTACATAATCTCAGATTTCAGTTGGCCTATGAACAATTCAGGTGACCCAGCATCAGGTTTATGATTCAATAGCATTTTATAGAACACATCAGAAAGTATCACAAGTTGTCAGGAAATACGCATAAGTGATTCAGTATTACTCTTTATACCCGATTTGACAAAGTATTTAATCAGAAGAAACTTTTTCTCAAAATGAAGTTTCATAACAGAGAACCATAAAACTGCATCTCCCTTACCCAGAAAATCTACGTTCTGAAGGTATTCAACCAAATCTACATACTGAGTTTTGCTTACACATACTAAGGAAATAAAGGATAGCTCTAAATGTATAGATACATGGCAGGTGTCAGACCTGCTTAACAAGGAACTGAATTTAATTTCTGGTTGTTTTGAGGCACAAGTTATCAAATACTAACAGGCTCTTCAACTCTAGGTTATTTAACAACTGCAGAAAAAGCTACTCCTTTCCAAACATGAAGTTGTAAAAGACTGTCACCAAAGCGGTATGATTTCTTTCTGATACTGGTACATCCACAGTGATTCAGGTGACTGTCAGTAACTAAGTTTGGTCATTTTTTTTCTTTATAAGTTGCACGAAATCTCTGGTTTAGGTATTAGAAGAATAGGAAACTAAATCTATTGTTCAGTCAAAGCTAAGGGAACTGGGATTACAAAGTTTGCCTCTCATTTCCTCCCACAAAGCAAGACACAAAAAAACCCCCAGAAATTAAACTCCTTCCCCTACTAGAGAAGAAGTAATGAACTAAACTCCAGCAAGGGATTTTTAGTACAGGTGTCATAAAAAAGTTCCATAACAGTACGGACAGGTAAGTGCTTGATGTAAGAAATGGTTACAGCAAGTAATAGCAAGGGAACATCAACTCACTGCCCTGTCCTCAATAACAGCCAGTTTCAGAGACACAAGCAGTGGACAAACAAACACTGATAATTTTCCCAAGATTATTCCTCAGTTTCCAGCAAACTGCACTTCAAAGACATATTGATATTTTGGTTTTAACAGTTCTCAGTGGAATTCCCTTCCAAGTTTCTTAACTTGCTTTTTGTATTCACGTAAACACTTAGTATCCTGAACACCCTCATCCAAGAGTTCCATAGGTTAGCCACACCTAATGGAAAGAAGACTCTCTTAAGTTTCCTGGGCCCTGCCTCCCATTAGTTTCCTTCATACCCTTTGGCTCACAGACAGTTAGAAACAAGATGATTTGTAAATATAGCTATAGGCTTAGGAACTGATCCCATCTTTACAGGTGAGAGGAGTAGAAATGACGTCTCAAGGCCCCTTCCAGCTCTACCTTCTACAGTGACTCCTCCTTTGAGATCACTTCCTCATTTACAATACAAATAGTTTTCAGCTCAAGCTTGAGCAGGTGCCTGGCCAGGAAAACTAAGTTACTGCCATAATCCTTTGATATAGGATAACCAAAACAACACAAATTACTCTAATTGAAAACTGTATCCAGCGTTAGAACATTTTGAGCCTTACTCTTTTTTTCATTCCTGAGGTATCTTATGCATCTGTATTTCTGACTGCTGTGTAAATAACTACCCACACAGGCACCATTTCTTTATCCCTAATGGGTAAAGTTAATCTAGAAGTAATCAATATAAGCAGTTCAAATTGCTCCTCCTAGTATTACCTATCACTTCCTTACTGCATCCATCTTCTGTTACCCCAAGGTTTGGTTTAGTTCAATCACCAAACAGTTCTTCAGACCTTATTATACTAAATTACTTTGTAACTCTGAAAATGTTACTAGCATGCTTTTTATCCATTTGTTAGTCACTGATTTTATACACATATATACACATATATATATATTTAAACACACACACATAGATGTCTTAAATATCACCCCACCAACACAGTGGCAGTCCTCAACATTGGCAGCAACTAAGCTTTTTAATTAATCAGCAATCTGCTGGACAACAGCATCTCTCAAAACAAGCAGGTAATTCTGTTTGATCAAATTTTACCACACTAGCAGAGCGCATTTCCCTCTCCATCGCAGGAATCTGAAGACTTCATTACATCCTTCCCTTCTCTGTTGTCTTTGGTTAATACATGGCACTGTTAATCCCAGCAAGTTTATAGAACCATAGAGCTGGAAGGGACCCAACAAGGATTGAGCCCAACTTCCATCCCTGCACAGGACTACCCCAACATTCACATCATGTATTCAAGGGCCTTGTCCAAATGCTTCTTGAATATTGTCAGGCTTGGTGCCACGATTGCCTCCCTGGGGTGGGGGGCCATGCCAGTGCTCCACTATCATCAGGGTGAATAATCTTTTCCTAATGCCCAACCTAAACCTCTGCTGGCACATCTTCCTGCCATTCCCTTGGATCCTATCATTGGTTGCCAGAGAGATCAGCACCTGCTCATCCTCCTTCCCTTGTGAGAAAGCAGTAAACTGTCGCCCCTCAGTCTCCTCTTTTTCAGGCTGAGCAGACCAAGAGACTTTAGCTGTTCCTCATACAGCTTCCCCTCTAAACACTTCACCAACTTTGTGGCCTCCTCTGGAACAGGTCCAGAGGAAGGCCTGGAAGATGATCAGGGGCTGGAGCACCTCTGCTATGAGGACAGGCCAAGAGAGCTGGGGCTGCTAAGCATACAAAAGGCTGAACAACTATAAAGGAGACCTTGTAGCAGCCTTTCAGAACCTGAAGGGGGCTACAGGAAAGCTGGTGACGGACTTTTTACAAAGGCATGGAGTGATAGGACAAAGGGAAATGCTTTAAATTGGAGAGGGGAAGATTTAGATTAGACATAAGGGAGGAACTCTTTATAATAGGGGTGGTGAGGCACTGGCACAGGTTGCTCAGGGAAGCTGTGGATACCCCCTCTCCCTGGAAGTGCTCAAGGCCAGGTTGGATGGGGCCTTAAACATCACCAGATTACAACCCCATGCCATGCGCAGGGATGCCTCCTGCTGAAAAGGGGTTGGAATCAGATGACCTTTAAGGTCCCTTCCAACCTAGAATCATAGAATCACAGAACAGTTTGGGCTGGAAGGGACGTTAAAGATCATCTAGTTCCAACCACCCTGCCATAGGCAGAGTCAATTCCCACTACACCAGGCTGCCCAAGGCCCCATCCAAGCTAGCCTTGAACACCTCCAGGGCCGGGGCAGCCACAGCTTCCCTGGGCAACTTGTGCCAGTGCCTCACCACTCTCATGCTGAAGAAATCCCTCCTTATATCTAGCCTAAATCTGCCCCTCTCCAGTTGATACACATTCCCCCTCGTCCTATCACCACAAGCCTTTGTGAACAGCCCCTCCCCAGCTTTCCTGCAGCCCCTTCAGGTACTGGAAGGTCGCTACAAGATCTCCTCAGAGCCTCCGCTTCTCCAGGATGAACAAGCCCAACTCTCTCAGCCTGTCCTCGTACGGGAGGTGCTCCGGCCCTCTGATCATCTTTGTAGCCTCCTCTGGACCCGTTCCAACAGTTCCATATCCTTCTTATGTTGAGGATTCCAAAACCGGACGCAGCACTCCAGATGAGGTCTCACAAGCGCAGAACATCGGTGCGGAATCGCCTCCCTCGCCCTGCTGGCCACGGGACGCGGCCCAGGACACGGTCGGCCTTGCGGGCTGCCAGCACCTAAACCACCCCACGACCCCAGCAGCTCCGCATCCTTCTCGCCCCGCGGCTCTTTAACGCGCGGGGGCTCTAACCGCGCTCCCCCCCTGCCCGGGTTCTCGAGGGGCCGCTCCCCGCCCCAGCAGGGCCCGGCCCGGCGCTCACCTGGGCTCGCGGCCCGCCCAGCCGCAGCGCGCGCCCCACGGCCGCCGCCATGCTCCGCCCGGCCCGCCCGCAGAGGGCACCGCGCCGCGCGGATCCTCGTCGGCGCCGCCCATTGGCCCCGGAGGGAAAGGGGGCGGGGTCAGGGCTGCGCGTGCGCCGCCGGGCGCGCGCCCGGGGCGGGTTGCAGGGGGCGGGTTGCAGGGGGCGGGGTGTGGCGGGTGTTCCGGGGGTGCGGGATCTCGTGGGGGCGTTAGGTTGGGAAAGGCTTTTGAGATCCTCAGCTGCAGCCGTACCTGTCCACTGCCAAATCGTATCCCCAAACACCTCGTCTACCCGGCTTTTAAACACTTCCAGGGATGGCGACTCGGCCACCTCCCTGGGCAGCCTGTGCCAGTGTTTGATAACCGTTTTGGTGAAAAAATTTTTCCTGATGTCCAATCTAAACGTCCCCCGATGTAGCTTGAGGCCATTCCCTCTCTTCCTATCACTTATCACTTGGGAGAAGAGGCTGGCACCTGCGTCTCTACAACCTCCCTTCAGGCAGTTGTGGACAGTGATAATGTCACCCCTCAGCCTCCTCGAGGCTAAACAACCCCAGCTCTCTCAGCCGCTCCTCGTAAGACCTGTTCTCCAGCCCCCTCACCAGCTTTGTTGCTCTTCTCTGGACTTGCTCCAGAGCCTCAACATCCTTCTTGTGGTGAGGGGCCCAGAACTGAACACAGGATTCGAGGAGCGGTCTCACCAGTGCCGAGTACAGAGGGAGAATAACCTCCCTGGACCTGCTGGTCACACTATTTCTGATACAAGTCAAGATGCCATTGGCCTTCTTGGCCACCTGGGCACACTGCTGGCTCATGTTCAGACTGCTGTCAACCAACACCCCCAGGTCCTTCTCCTCCAGGCAGCTTTCCAGTCACTCTTCCCTAGCCTGTAGCACTGCACAGGGTTGTTGTGTCCCAAGTGCAGGACCTGTCACTTGGCCTTGTTAAACCTCATGCCATTGGACTCTGCCCATCAATCCAGCCTGTTCAGATCCATCTGTAGATCCTCCTTACCCTCCAACATATTGACACTTCCTCCCAGTTTAATGTCATCCACAAACTTGCTAAGAGTGCATTTGGTCCACTCATCCAGGTCATTGATAAAGACATTGAACAGGACTGGACCCAACACCGAGCCCTGGTGAACACCACTTGTGACTGGGACAGCACTTGTGTCCGGAACACCACTTGTGACCAAAATGATACACAAAGTAGTTACTGTTAAAAAAAAGTGGATTACATTTTTGATTTAAGCTAAAGTAGAGTTAAGTTTCATCTAAGGAATTATATTTTTTGACAGTTAGACACAATGTCCCCCTGATAGCATGTTTTCTTTCAAACTACTGTTTTTCCAGGCACTGTTCATTCTTTGGAGGTGATAACATCTTGTGTGAAGTGTGATCTGTGCTGAACAGATGTGTCTGCTTCTATAATAACTTCTGTTTGGAGCCTTTCTCTATCTCAAATGCAAGGTCAGGCAGAGAGCTGGAGCCAGCTCCAAATTACCAAAACATTTTACTGTTGTGAAGTTCATAATAACATTAAAATTACTCCTTGGAAAGTAATAGAATGTGCATAAGGTTTCTGGGAAAATTTATTCATATGCATGAAAATGGGAAATACATCCTGTAACCAGCTCCTATCTCGCTGCACGTGATCAATAGAGATTGCTCCCTCATGTTGCCCAGGCCTGATGCTTGCTTCCTAAATCTCAAAAGTGAGTCTTAGAGAGTTTCTTTGCCCGCACTTTTGTTATCAGAAAGACAAAACACACCAGCATTAATAAAATATGTGGCAATGTGCGTTTGCAGCCCAGAAAGCTAAGAAACATGCCTGGGCTACATCTAAAGAAGAGCTGCCACTAGGTCCAGGGAGGTGCTTCCACCCCTCTCCTCTGCTCTCGTGAGACCCCACCTGGAGTTCTTTATTCATTTCTGGAATCCTCAGGACAGGAGACACAGATTTGTTAGAGTGAGTCCAGAGGAGGAACATGAAGTTGATCAGAGGGCTGGAGAACCTCCCATACAAGGACAGGCTGAGAGAGTTGGGCTTGTGTAGCCTAGGGAAGAGAAGGCTCTGGGCAGACCTTATAGCAGCCTTACGTTACTTAAAGGGGAACTACACGGAAGCTGAGGAGGAGCTGGATAGTTGTAGCAAAAAGCATATTTCACCCTAGTTTGGGTTTTTTTCCCCCATATAATAAAAAATGCCATTTTTTTTAGAGATATCACACTTGTCTCTTGCTGAGGGGGAGTTTGGGGTCAATACTGTCACCTCCCAAGGTGACAGTAACTCAGATGCTGAACTTTGAGTGCATTTGTCATTTCCCCAAGTTGCATAGTGTATACATTTAGAGATGATTGGATTTTGGCAATACTGTTTTGCACCATAGGAGAAGTGGAAATAAATTAAAAATTGAATTTAAAAAAGACTTCTACTTTAGATTTACTGAGGTTTTCTCTTTATGAACAATTACTTGAGACGAAATTCTGGAAGTAAATCTCAGCTTTTCTAGGTTAATTTTTCTTTTCATTTTACCACAAGTGGCTCTTGCTTCCCTCTTGCAGATGTAAGTATGACTTCCTCCCTGGGATATAAAAGAGGGTATAAGAAAATTGGCTATGGGCAAGGGAAGTCACCCATGTGTCAAGGTCAGGGAGAAGCTGTTTGGCAAGGTGCATTTATTCTTTTGGTTAGCAACTGTGAAAATAAAAACATCAGTAATTTTGTTGACAAGAATACATGCAAGTGAATGTTATCAAAGCTGCACTAAAGAGGGGTGGAGTGTCTCTCCTGTGCACACCTGGGCAATCACTGGAAAGTGCATCTGCAATTTCCTTCACAGGGTGCATGGGGATGACATTTGGTTACTGGTTGTTTCTCCAAAAGAGAAAAAGGGGATTGGGTTATGGTGCAGTCCCACTGATCCACCTCCTGGAGCAGCTAGGAGATCTGAATGGATGGAGAAAGATGGAAATGGTACGGCCTTTACAAGGCCAGTGGTGAATCTCGTCTGCTATCTGTTGCCCAATGGCATGGCTTTGTTCAGCGACAGAGGAGTTCATTGGTACTCACCAAGCTGAGGAATTGTTGCTTTTCACCCCTGTCAGCCACCCAGAAACAAAGCACTGCTGGAGTGGACAGTTTTCATTCCCCACGTATAATTAATTGTCAGTTAAATTCAAGGAGCAGGACACATGCGTATACAATATTGGCCACTTATACTTGAAAACTGGTTGATGTGAATCCAACTCCCTAAACTCCTTAAGTCTGTTGACTCCTATGCCCACTGTGAAATACAACTGAATGCTTTTTGCGGTCTGGAGTGTGTTTTCAATGACATGGGAGTCTGTACAAGGTCTATAGTTTCAGTTACAGAATTGCTGAATGGAGACCTCTGTGTATGTGGAATTGAGCATTTAATGACAAGGGCCATGTTCTGTCTCTCTTGGATCCTTACAGCGCCCAGCCCTTAGAAATTAAGGGCTCCCCCTTCAAGGTGGAATATTTTTGCACAGATTTCTTTGAAATCCTTAGATTCAGGTGTACTTTGCAACCATGCTGCTGCTGCCAAGGAGTTTACCTGGGCTCGCTTGTCCCTGGAAGATACTGAATATAAAATACGGAAAGCAGGCTTGAGCCTGCCACGTGCATAGGTCGGGGGACAGCCTGAGGGGCACATCTGCAGTATATGCGAATCCTTGAGCACAAACCTAAGGCTGAGCTCCAGGCCAAATTTGCTGATTGCTTATGTTACCAACCTACATGCAGACAGTCCTGCAGTAAGATTCGGGGTGTCCTTTTGTCATGAGAGATGGGATTTGTAGGTAGCATGAGTTCAGGTTACTGATGTGGATTGCCTGAAAATCAGTTGATTGAGGAACAGGTATCGCAGTGACAGCGATGGAGATGTATGGATCTCCAGCTCACTGTCTCATACATGCAGATGAAAAGATGGCAAGGATGGCAGTACTGGGTCAGATCAAAAGTCCTTAGAGCCTGATGGCTTAATTCTAGCAGTGGTCAATGATAGAGAAGAGTAGAAAGACAGGACAAATACACAGAGATACTTCCCTGATAAAGTCTCCTGACTTGCTGTGAGCTGAAGGCAGTATCTTATGTATAGAAGTAGAAGAAACTTATGCAGAAGAAGAGGGCAGGACTTCCTGGAGAACATAGTAGGATCTGATGCCATACAACTAACCTGCAGCAGAGCGGGTGAGACCCTGTGATTCAGAAGACAAAGCAAATAGTTGTAGGAGAGTTAAAACTTCTCAGGATGCCATAATCTAAATCCAGTTCTGAAGAGATACCTAAGTTTTTTAGGGTTTTCCCTAAACAAAAATAGAAGAGTAGAATTGTTTTTGAATTCTGAACTAAAGCTATGCTTCTTACAAATTATATTCTGTTTTCTTTCCCCTTTCTTCCTTAGGGTGGAAGTATTTTGGCTGAAGTTCTGAAGCACCTGTGCCAAAATGGGCACCAAACACTATTGCTTGTCCAGGGTATGCATGGTTTTGTGGCAGAGCCTAAGAATGATACACAGGGCATCCATATGCCTAGAATATTCCTCAGAGCCTACCTGGGAGCAGTTTCTAGATTCTTCTTAGACCTGGAGAAGTTTAGGAACACCCATGTCTGGTCAATTGCAACTCAACAGTAACTTGAGGTTTTGGCTTGGGAAAGCACTGGAGAAGGATGGCTTGACAGAAGACTTCGTGTTTCAGAAGCTGATCAGTATGTGTTTGAAAACAATAAAAAGCATGCTTAAAATGCAGAGAATTCAGCAGTATTTTAACTCTGTTCCAGTTAAGTAATTTCTAGATATTTTATGACATGTATGTGCTTTTTGACATAGAAATTGGTTTGGACTGATCTTTTTCTTCACAATTGAAAGGCTTGAGGATGATATGCCCAGAAGTCATGCTTTATTAAATGCAAACACGTACATTTTATTTTAAAAAGCTGATATTAAGAACAACTATTTCATTCCACCTACTTTTCTGCAAATATGGAATGAGCACACTCCATTTCATAGCCTGCATACTCTAGCTACCTAAGGGTTGTCAATTAAGTTATGCTATAAAAGGTACAGCACTTAGGGGACTGTCAATCAAGTCTGTTGTGAGAGAGGTTTCAAGAATCATTATTCCAACAGTATTTATCAAATAGAAAAATAAAACAAATCTACATGACAACAGCCAATACAGAGAGATCATATTTCATTTTATAGTGAAAGTGGTTTGGATTGATCGTGGAATCAGTAAAGGTGAATCAAAAATAGCAGGAATTCTTTGGCTATAAAGCAATACTGCCTGTTTTGATCCTCCCTACAGCTTTTCTTCTCCATGAAAGAAGGTGTTACCCAAAACTTCACTGCACTTTTTATCTCAGCTCTGCGTCTGTTTCATCTTTTCTTCACTGTCTGAGAATTGTTGGTTTGAGGCTTTTTTCCACAGCTTATGGATATCACAGAGCACTGCAAGGCATTTTGTGGAGCATTCCTTCCTGCAGTATTATGTTCCAGCTCTGCCATAATTTATGTGCTTGAGTAGCCTCCATTGAATTTGCAAACAGTTCTCAAAAAGAAAGAGAACTTGTATGGATGTAATTTGGAGGCATCTGAAGATAGTTTTATTCCACTTGCATGCCAAAGTCAGCCCAAAGAGATCCAAATGCAGTGTCTGGGCCGATTTTCAGTTGGCAAGTGTTTAAACTATGTAATGTGTCTTTGTCATTTGTCTACCATACGCTTTGCCTCCATATGTTTATCACTGTTGCTATTGCTGATTCAGTATTTCAATAATAGAATCATTTGGAGCTGTTCTTTAGACTAGGGTTTGCATCAGACTTTTTTGTCTCTATGTAATTAGACTAATGTTATTACTGATTCTAGCAGCAACTTTGAGTCAGAGCTGACATTACATACAGAAGCTGTGTGTATGCTGTTAAATAAAAGTGGCCTCAGGACTGGCCCAGAGACAAAATGACCTCGATTGAATCACTGATTAGAGCCACCTTTCCTTGTACAGCTGAACTGCTTGGAACAGCCCCAGAAAAGAACTAGCAACACAAATAATCTCCCCTATCTGTAGACACAGAGCAGTGGTAGTTTTATCTCTTCATCACACGGAAGGAAATTTATTGCTATTCCCATTACTGGACCTGTTCAGATTCATAAACTTTCCATTACTGATTTTTCTAAATACTGGAGACATACATATATTCAGAAAAAATAGAAGAAAACAGTAGTTTTTCAAATTGTATATGCTTCTCAAGATTCATTTATAGATAGGGAGTAGACACTCTAAATCCTGTCTACCTCACCAGATAACCAGAAAATACATCTCAGAGCTTGCCCTCCTGGGAAAACACAAGGGTTTTGCCAGTGTACACATTATGGATGCTGTTGGAGGTTGTGAACTCCATTTGTATCTTTGTCAGACTGCAAGCTCTGTTTTGGTTTTAGGGCTGGGATGCACCTTCCTTTGGCTTCATGTCTTTCCTGCTGGATTAAAATTTATGGAGGGCACAGGATGCTCAATGACCAAGTGCTATCCCATGGAGTGCTGCGGTCCCAGACACTAAGTTACTTCTGCTGAGGAGACCAAGTTGTTGAGGACGTGGTCACCCTGGCCACTGACTAATCTGGCAGGAGACTGCATTCACCTTCTGATAGCCAGATAGGACCTGAAAAGTTATAGAATAAAAGTGGTTCTCTTGGTGTCTTTGAAGCTCAGGAACTGGCAGACCCAGCACCTAACACTTTTCGACGCTTCTTGGAGATCCTCTAAAGAGAACAATGAGATTATTCAGAACTACATTTCTTCTCCCTTCAAAATGAAAATAATGATCAAAATACCAGCCGGTTCAGAGCTGAAAATGTATTTTAACAGGTTTTGGACCAGTCTCTGAAGTAACGAAACACTAGAAAGTATGATTTAAAGATTTCAAGTTTTGAAACAGCAGTAGCAGCAGAACCTTCTGAATCATCAGGGCTTCCACAGGAAGTCTAAAGAAATACATATGGTGCATCTTGCACGGAAATAAAAAGGAAAGAGAATGACAAATTGGATTAAGAGAAAAAGCACAGATTACTGTTGTTACTTTCTGGCCATTATATTCAAATAATAAAGAAAATAATCTGCAGTTTTCTGCTCTAGAATTTTTACAGAAGCAAGCCATTCATGTGCCTGCATCGAAGCTATTTAAAACACTTTGGGAGCATTTGCTTTCCTTTTTGCTAAAACAACTAAATAAGAGAATAAGTAATAGTTTTGTACTGTCTGTCATGTGTTAGGAATTTTATGTTAAGATTTCAAGGCTGTAAAGTGTCCAGCAAGACCAAGTATATCCTCCTCAGATGTTCTGAGAAATGAACTGACCATTCTTTTTGGCTTCTCTTTTATTGCAGCAATGAGGCACTACCTACAGTCTATCCTGCTGGTGCCAGCACCTGAAGAACCAGTCAACATGACAGCTGGGAAAAATCCCTTCCTGTCATTCTGCTGCACAAGAAGAGTTTAGTCCACAGTAATCCTGTGTGGCTATGTTTGGAGGGAAATGTAAGCACAGGAAGCTTCTTCAGCATCTGAACGTCTGTGCCAGAGCTAACCTGAATGCAGGAGTAGTACTCTGCTCTCCAAGAGCTAATCTGGCACCTGGATAGTATTTTTGCCTCCAGGCATTGTATGCTAGTCTTGAGAACCTGTCAATCATTGACCACTTTGGGCCAAGTTCCAACTACAGAAAATAATCATGAGGAGACAAGTAGGAAGCTCCATTGAATGCTTTCTTTTCTGAGCCATCTGACCTGCAGGCAGAAAAGCAGTCTCTGCTTTAACATGTCTCACTCTGCAGTCTTCAGACATCAAAGAAAGGACTTAAGAAGGCAAATGATGCAGTATGGAGCTAACTCATGAAATAGCATTCATGATTGAGATTACTATAAGTACCAGTAGAAACTGCCTGAATCATCACCTCCTTACATGTAAGAATCTAATACTGCATGTCAGCCTAAATCTGAACATCTGCAGCAAGCAACTGTATTTCTCAACTGTATTCACAGTAGATCTGTTTCAAAATGGGAAGCAAAACAGGGGAGAGAGAGATTGTGGGGACTGGAGGGAAAGGGAGAAGGAATCTCCAGCTTCTGTGAGCATAGTCACAAACTGACTGATTTCCTTATTTATTGATGACAGAAGTTGTGTCATCTATAATGTGCTTCCACAATCCAGCTGAACATAGTTGGCTGGCAGCAAATTATCCTGAATCCTGCAGAGGTAAGAAGGCTCCAGGTTATTTTAAAGGATGCCAGACATTTTGTCTCTTTGTCCAAGCCTTCCCAGTCATTTATAAAGTTACAGGGAAAGGTCAATCTGCACTTAGATATATGATATGATTAAAACAGATCACATTAAATTATTTCAGTTTACTTAAATAAAAGCAAAGCAAGATGAAAAAGCTTACTAAATAGCTCCTGGGAGAGGACATCACTGTCCCCTGCGATGTGATTGCTAGTTTTCCACTCTTCTGGGTACATTAAAAAAAAAAGAAAATAAAGCAGGAGCTTCATTAGGAGTTTCTGTTGAAATCTAGAGGTTCTGAGCAAATATGGAGAGAAATGTACTTTTTTTTATGCAAGGAACCTTCAGAAAACAATCTTTTTAGGGTGGATTTTTCAGGGAAAATGTGATACAATTCAAAAGAAACAACTACAGTTTCAAACACTGAAGATAAAAGGGGAGAGGAGTCACATACATGTAACTTTTGTGGATAGACATTTTTTCTCCTTGCTTCTCTTCTATATTTCTATCTGACTCCTATCAGCATTCTTTCCTCTATATTCCAATAAATCTAGCATTGAACCAGAACTTGAAGGCAAGTTTAACTTACTTGTCCACAAGAGATGACATCATTTGGTATTTCATTCTTTCATATTCTTCAGGGACAGCTCCATACTTTACTGATCCCACCCGTAGAGGCCTGACCTTACTGACCTGATTTGCATAAGTTTATCAAAAGTTGGAGACTTGTCTTGTGGCTACTGGATCAGATCCTGTCTAAATAGCTTTTATGTGCTCATTTTTCTTGGATTTTCATTCTGCTAAAATAGGAGAACAAAAGATGACCATGTTTTAAGCAGTTCTGGGATCAAAAATTGTTAGGAGCAGTGTTTCAATCCCACAGACAAATATAATTGCATATTTCTACTAAACAGTAGAATAATTAAGAAAGATTACTGAGGGTTTTAAAAGTGCTTTCCTGACAAGCTGCTATTTTTGTCGCTCTTCAGGGGAAAAATGTTTGTCCCACTGCAATGTCATCCAACAAACAATACACTGAAGAATGTGAAATTAAATGAGGAATTGTTTGGTAAGGTATATTCAGGGTAGTGCTCGGGTGAATGTTTAAACACCTAGTGGAGCATGCAAACAGTTGACTTTGCATTGAGGACCAGGCTTGGGGAAATAAAATTTGTTTTGCCGTTTTCTGTGTTAAATTTTTTGCAAATTATATGTATTCTTCAAATTATATGCATTTAATTGTTACTTTAAATTGTGTATTTGAGTTTCTTGAAATAGAGTTTTACACTCTGCCAGTGTATGATAGCCAAGCATGTTCTAATTATTTTGAGAACATTCACAAATACACATTGGTCTTCACATTTTTTCTTAGGTTAATGCAAATATTGGAATTGTTTGAAATTTGTAAGTGAAAGCAAAGTGTTGTCTTCTCATCTTCATGCTGGAAATGAGGTGATAAATGTTTCAGTCTTCACTGTGATAGCAGAACAAATCTGGCAAAATGTATCAATATATCTGAGTGAACTTTCTCTTTTCAAATATTAGAAGACCCTCATGGATTCGCAGACCTCCTTTGCAGTATTTGGAAAATGCCTCAATTAAGGTTTAATGCTATATGTGCTTTGACTGTTAGAATACATGGGACGGCTTGTCGCTAATACTAAGTAATTGTACTGCAGTTATTGGTAGAGAATATGGTATTCAGAAAAACATAAAATTGAGGAATCTTCTGAAGTCAAGTCTAACATAAAACAAATTAACAGAAATACAGAGTGGAAGATTATAATAAAACTGTACACAAACAGGACTACATTTTTTGAACCTGAAGAGCCTGAACTGGGAACAGCTGCTGAAGAGCAGTTCTCTGCCCTGGGAAAAAAAAAAACAATGCCATCAATGAAGGCAGAGAGTAATTGAATACATTTGCAAAAAAAAATTTTTTTCTGTTTTCTTGAAATTCTTTTTAGAACTGAGCCAAAGTCAAGATCCTGCTGTGGTGTTCATTTCAAGAGATTCGTACCTGCTGAATAAAGTTGGTGCCATTAATGGCGCACTATTGAATGCCATTCACTCCAAGACAGGATTTCAAAAATGGGTCCTATGCATTTCCAGGACATGGAATTTTTTCAGGCCAAGGACTTTCAGCTTTTGGTGGAAGACAGAAGTTCTCCCCCACTGAGGAACCACCCTCAGGAGCCCTGGAGATCAGCGTTTGTACCTGCAACTGATGCATGCCTGGCCAGCTGAGAGTCATCAGGTACCTTCTTAGGGTGGTGTGCACACTGATGCTTAAATGTTATGTCCTAGCCACCGTTTGTGGGTGCTGGCCAATAAACAGTTGATTTAGACTTTGAAGTTGTGCATATATATATATATGCACAACTTGGAACCCTACTAAAGATGTCTGAACAATGTGACCCAAAAGAGAAGCTGTAAAAAGGAGTGGGCAGCAAAGTATCTTCTTTCTCCTTAAAAATATGCTATTTGCACCAACATACATAGTGTTAGTTTATGCTAACACAAATAGGATCATATCCAAAGCTCAAAGATAAGAATAAAAAGAGTAATTAATATTCTCTCTTTTGTACCTATTCTGTGCTTGTTTTATAACTTGTAGCAGATGGAAGCCAAATGTTTTCAAAGATTCAAACCCAATTTTATAAGAAGATGGTTCATCTTCCCTAAATAACTTCTCCTTAAACTGCCAGTTATACTTATGATTTTAATCTATAAAAACATTACTGTTGGAATGTGATAATATTTTGGGTAGCTCCAAGTCAATCCACATTCTTGAACCTCTTCCATATTCCATGTCTGAATATCCTTCCTTTTAAAAACCACTATCTCATTGTTTTACTTGTATTTGGAAAAATCTAGAAACCTTTGTGCCACAGCAATATTCTCACTCTCTGCTAACAAGCTGTTATGGTTCTATTTATGGTAGATTTTCTTGCTTTAGATCAAAATCTGGTTTTTGAACTTATTTTATTGCAATAGCATATATAGTACATTATGAGTAATTCTAACACAAACCATAAAGATGGCTGTCTTTATTCTTAGTTAAGATTTAAAGAATTTCTAAGTCGATATTTAAAAGAAATTAAGGTGAAGATATTGAAATTAAAGAAAATTATCTGATTGAAGTAGAACAGAGAAGGACATTGACAAAATAGGCTTTCTCTTAAGTGACAATTCCAAATATATGTTTAGAAGTAAAAATAAACAGGTGATGGTGGGAAAGAAGCCTGTGGCAGAAAGGAAGATATAGTATGGGTCCAAAACAGCTAAATAAACAAGAGAATAAAAGCTCTTGTTCATAAATGCATACAAAGAATTTCTTAAATATTTCCTTAGGTTGCTTAATGAAAGCTTCGAAGCGTCTAATATCAAAAGTACAAAATACAGCTTTATTTAGTTAAAAAATTCAATCCAATGTTTCAAGTGGCAAGAGTATCTTAACATTTCCAAAAATTACCTATTCTGATCTTTCCTCAAGTATACCTGGAAATGTTTCTGAAGAAAACTTAGAGAATAAGTGTATTCAGAAAGTTAATTTCTTTAATTACTCAGTTGCAAAGTAGTCTACCACTTAGAGGCTGCAGAGGAACCATTCTTTCTTGGAAAGCTCTTAAAACATTATCATTGCTGGGAGCAGTCCTGGTATGTCAATGCCATCATAACAGAGATAGTTCCTACCTCTTCAAAATAAATGAGAAGGAAGTCAGACAAGTTGAATGAATGTATCTATAGACAGAAGATTTCTGTTTTAAAAGTTTGTATACAAGGCAGCCCCAAAAGAAGAGTTCACAAACTAACTTGTTGTGATGAATTTGGGAATTTAATTGAGACTAAAAATGAGACTAAAATTGAGACTAAAAAATGAGTATACAGTTTTTGAATGGTTACCATAATGGAGGAATGATTTACAGCAAATGTTTTTGAAAGAAATGAATGCTTAATCTTATTTTGGTAGCAAAGGAGAATGCCTAGTGTTTGCGTAATTCCATCTCAGAAGTAGAAAAATTGTGCAAAGCTAGAAAGTAGGTGATGCTACTGTAAAGGTGTGCAGGAAGGCACATCATGTGCACTTTACACTTCCCATTTTATGATGCCAAAAGATAAATGCATAGTATAAAATCCACAGAAGCTGAACTATATGTTAATTATGATAATTGGGGTTATTTCTCTCCAGGGAGCAAGCTCTAATAGTTAAGGAGTAACTTGATGTTAAAAGAAAAATCTCCCTATGCATTAATTAATTAAATAAAAAGAATTCTGGAGGTTTATTGCATAATGATAAGGCACATGATTTGTACTTTCTGTGAGCCACAGTAGATATTTATTAACAACCATATCTGTGTTTACTGGAATTTAAGACTGCAGCAGCACATACCCTGTTATCTGAAAATTACAGCTATGGACATGAACATCTAAGTCGGAAGATGAGCCGGCAATGTGCACTCGCAGCCCAGAAGACCAACTGTATCCTGGGCTGCATCAAAAGAAGCGTGGCCAGCAGGTTGAGGGAAGTGGTTCTGCCCCTCTATTCCTCTCTTGTGCGACATCATCTGGAGTACTGTGCCCACTTCTGGAATCCTCAACATAAGGATATGGAACTGTTGGAACGGGTCCAGAGGAGGGCTACAAAGATGATCAGAGGGCTGGAGCACCTTCCATATTAAGACAGGCTGAGAGAGTTGGGCTTGTTCATCCTGGAGAAGAGAAGGCTCCGAGCAGGTCTTGTAGTGACTTTCCAGTACCTGAAAGGAGCCTACAAGAAAGCTGGAGAGGGACTGTTCATAAAGACTTGTGGTGATAATACAAGGGGGAATGTGTATAAACTGGAGAGGGGCAGATTTAGATTAGACGTTAGGAAGAATTTCTTCACCATGAGAGTAGTGAAACACTGGAACATGTTACCAAGGGAGGTTGTGGATGCCCCATCCCTGGAGGTTTTAAAGGTCAGGTCGGATGGGTAACCTGATCTAGTGGGATATCCCTGCCCATGGCAGGGTGGTTGTAACTAGATGATCTTTAAGGTTCCTTCCAACCTTAGCTATTCTATGATTCTAAGATGTATAATCCTTTTCATTTTCATATTGCCTACAACAGCAGCAAACCCATGGGGCTTCCATTTCCCTTTCTGTTAGCCACCAAAAGCAATACTTATCTCACTTTCATCAACAAATGTAACTCAGGCTAACTGCACACACGAACGAGGTATTGTTCTCCAGAGGCATGTCAGAGAATGCCCTGGAGTTCTGAGGATGAGTGAAGTGGTCTGGCTCAGCATCCACCCTCTCAGGGTCTCCAGTCCTTTGGGGAACAACATCTCACATCTGGTCCTGAATTTCCGCAGAGACTGACTATGTTTTCAGTTGGCAGCCGCTTAGGCTACGTTTGGTGATAGGCAAAACATCCTGGGGCCCTGTGCTGGCACTGATGCCAACTGTCATGAAGTGACTTGCAACTGTATTAATAAAGCTCTTGCCCTTCAGCAAAGGGCAGCCACATCCAAACCACCTGCTGGAAGTGGTGCCAGGTCTGTACTAATTCTTGAACTATGCTTGGCAAAGTCCTATTTGGTGTAAGCTAAAGCTGTGCCAGGAAATATTCTGAGTGTGATTTTACAGTATAGCAGATGAACTTCCCCTGCCTAGGAACTTTCCCTGACACTGGTTAGTTTATTAGTATATAGCCCTAGAGACTGGCTCAATAACAGAGTCCTGAGGATCACTTACATCCATGGAGACAGTGGGAGCTTCCAGAATAGCATAGCAGGACTCGGGTGAACTCTCCTCTCAGGACTGCATGCACTGTGACATAACCTGACATTGCTTCAGACCCAAGATGCAGCTGAGGTTTAAGTTGCCTGCTGCTCTGCTGGAAGATGACTACTGGCAAAACCAACCCACCAACTGTGGTCTTGTAGTCTGCATGGCAGAGTGGTGCTTCCTTCTCTGGTCCTCCCAGGACTCTTCTTTCCCTTCATCTCCATATCAGTCCAGACCTTCCTTGACTTCTGCCTGCTTCTCTCCAGACTTCTGCTGAAATAGATATAGGCCAAGGAGAGTGGTCTTCTATGCCCTGTCTTCAGGCATATTTAGGAGAAAACCTTTACTGACTTTCACAATGACACTGGGGTCTCTTTGACAGGTATTGCCTCTGATGGAAGATGTTCTTCTCATGCTGCAGGCTGCATGGCCTGAGTTTAGAAGGGGATGGCTGTCTCTTATGAGGTGCAGAGGTGGTTAATGCTAGATGAGGTGACATTTGCCTTGATCCATGGGGAACTGGGTGACAGCACACACTTCCAGAGCTCATCATACTCAGATGAGATTTGAGTTATTTTCTCAGGATACAGCTACTAGGCACTTAATCTTTTAATCTGTTTATTTAAGTAGAATACTGTAGATTCAGAATTAGATTAATTAAGCTGTTTCTCCTCAAGAGCCAATGGTGTTTTGGTCAGTGCTGAGCCACCTTAGATGCCAAGTCAGAGTCATTTCCTTATGACCCTTGGACTGAGGACATTGCTAGAGTTTTTAGGTTCTGGATGTATTAAATGATGTTTAGACTTAAATAGGGGCATTGTCAGGCCTGGTAGAACAATGAGCTGAAATCTGTAAGGACAGACTCAAACAAATAAAGCCTGGGTAAACCAGTTGTTACAGGGAATGCTATCCAAACTTGTGGAAACTCCTCTAAAATTCACCCCCTGCCAGACTCCTCCTCTTTAAAGAAGAAACTTCTAGGAGATTTCAACTGATGCAGTGTGACACGAGAGAAGCAGTTTAAAGGCTGAGGCAGTTGATCCGATGTTCATAGACCGATACTGAAAAAGAAGACCCAAGTGTTTTGATTCTGAAGTCACGTTCTTAACTGACTCATCAGAGTTTCATTATATTAGGTTAGAGTAATACAATGACAGCATAGTGATTAAGCCCATTTCTCCTAGGCAACCTACTCATGATATTTGTTTGTTGTCTTTGTAAGTACATTCTATTAATGGCATATATTTTTACTATGTAGATGATGAAATGTTAGAAGCTACTTTCCACACAATTTATTCTGAGATTGTATGCCATAACATTGCTTATACTGCTATGAATATTACTTGATCTTACAGTAGCACAGAGATAGCTATCTCAACAGGCTAGTAAAACAGCTGATTACTTATTGAAGCACATCTTTAAATCAGGAATCCTCCCAATAAAATGCCTTTTAAAAAGCCTTTTAATATTAGAGCATACAACAGTTAATCACCTTCAGAAGCTGTAGGAACAGTGGTAAAAGGAAGAAAATGCACTTCCACTTTCCACTGGTACTTCATCCTTGTTTGAGTTTAAAGTGCAGCATTGGTTTAGTATTTTTAAATGCTTTAATTTAATAATGAATTAAAAAAGAATATTTTTGCAAAATTCAGAAGAAGACAAGGATGTTGCAAGTCTCCTCTCAGTCTAGACTACAATTTTTTGCTTATGGAGGCAAAATATTTCATGTCATTTCTGAATAATGTTGAACAATGTTTTATCTGTCACAGTTACCCAAATGCAAGCAAAGGTCAACTCCATATTTCAATGACCTGACTGGTCCCTTCACTGGGTGGCCAGCTTCACTTAGCTGCAGATGGTCGTATGATATAAAAGTATAAGACAGCACAAAAATAGGTGTTGTAAGCTCTGGAATCAGGTTTGTTTTGGTTTTGGGGTTTTTTTGGTTTGGTTTTGGGTTTTTTTTGCAATTGTGCTCATATTTGATAGTGCTCTTGATCCTGTCCTTGCTAGAAAAGTTCCAAAAGTTTACATCAATTAATTTTATTTGATCTATGTAAACTAGAAAAAAAAATCCCTGAGGCTGACACTTTGAATCCAGTTCAAACTTGTTTAGATTAACTTCTCTTAATTAGCAACTTAAGTGAAAACAAAGCAAGAGTAAAATCACTTCCTGTTCATCACTGATGGATGTGTCTTCACTGAAAAGTTAACATGAATTATCCATGCTTGAATTACTCTGTTTGTATTGGCTCTGTTTGCATGAAAGCAACCACACTGTGAAATAACACTTGAGTTTGTTTTGTCCATGCTATGCTTGTATGTAACACAGAGAGCTGTGAATGGGCATCCTATGGATTTCTTTACTGGAGTAAGCTGGAAGACAAAACAAAACAAAACATCGCAAGTTAATTGCTTATAAGAAAAGGCTGACCTATTTAGATGAGCAGTAGGCACTGAAGGACTGCATATCCTTGAAGTTTTCCCATGGAGAAAAAATGCATCCTACTATAGGGAGATCAGTTGTTAGGCTGCATCCATTAGTGGGCCAGCCTGTTAGTGCTGCAGGCTTCACCGTGCTGAAGTTAGGATCCTATGTATGACTTAAACATGGACAACATTTAAGCTAAAGTTAGCTTTGCAGAGATGCCCCTGCATTTGGGATTTGCACCCCTGCACAGTAAGATGCAGATTTTCTAGTACGGCAAGACTCGAATTCCTCAGATGTGCTTAGTGACAATACGTCAGATTCAGGATGAGCTTGCCTGGATGCACCATCTCTGAATGATTTTGAGGTCAGTTGTCTGCTCAGAGTGGCAGTATGTATATTTTCCTGAGCCTTGTTCCATCATATACCCCATTCTACCTATCTTCTGACATACATATTAAATTTAGTAACTACGTTAAAGATGCACCTTCCCTCCCCCAAAGTTAAAAAAAAAAGGAGGAAGGTAACAGTTTCCAGGACAAGTTAGTAAGCATGGCAGTTCATTGTTAAGGAAATAAAAAATACTAGCCAGCCTTTCCAAACAGGAAACTCTGTTTGGGAATCTAAATGCAGATTTGCTCACTTAAATTAATGGCCTGAGTTTTGCAGGTGCTGAGTTGATGCAAACTCTGAATGTTTTTCATCCTTAAAAATCTGGCCAATTGCTTTCATATGTCTATGTGGAATGCAGTCACCCAAGTTTGACAGTTTTGGCTCTAAGGTTTAGCTTGACTGAAAACAAACTGGCTTCAAAACTGTAGGGGAGGTTAGCAGCAGCTGCTCAAACCTATGTATCCAAGAAAGTAAATCTTAAAATGTCAAATGGATTTCTTCTCATGAAGTCAACCAGCAATGTACATGAACAGAGACATACCTAGGAGGGTAAAACTGAGTTTCTGAGCAACTCTGCCCTGGGTCAGGGGCTCAGGTGGACTGCCCCACAGGAACCTGAGGCTTGTCATGTTCATAACAACATCTATGATTTAGTTACTACTCTCTTCAGTTCCCAGTGGAGGAGCTGTAAGCTGGCACAGTGATAACCTCTGTATCATCCCTCTTCAAGATAAATGAATAATCCTGCAGGAAACCAGAGATGCCCAGTCTGTGTCAGACTGGCGTAGAACTGCTGTAAGATGTTTGCAATGTTTTGTGCATCCGCAAATAAAGTGAAGTTCAAGGTAGAAAGATAAAGGAAGTTTGCAAGCTTTCCAATTGAATTTGGTACTTCTGAAACTCAAAAGCCAAGAGCAGAATTAGTGAACCTTTTTGAATTTAAGTATTTGAAATTCTAGCATAAAATTATCTTTCAGTAATGGAAAAAATAGAAATTAATATTGGAATGATTCTGCATTGAAGAAGTGCAAATCTGTCTTCAAGTTCATTTAGTAAAGTGACACTTAAATTACTATGAAGAATTGTGTGCGCTATATGTTATTTGTAATTTCATAAAATGTTGGGCTGAGACTGTCCTGGGATCAGCATGTGATTAAATTGATTATATACCTTATATACATGGTATGTTTCTTATTCAGTCCCAATCAAAATACAATCTACTTTTATTCATATAACAATTTAGATGTCAGAAATGAAACCGCAGTTAAATATTTTTTAATTTCTATTCACAGCCTTTTATTCTCTACTAACAAACTCATTCCTCTCACCTAAAAAAAGATTCTGCTTTTCCCGTCACCACGATGGCTGACATCTGCTAGGGTGAAACCTTGCCCCTAGCAGCAAAGCACCACTATGCAGAAATGGACGACAGACAGATGCTCTTCTCCTGATTCTAAAGAACTTTAAAAATATGGATGGGTGCAGAAGAGGGCACCAAATACTAACTGTCAAAGCAGATACTGTTTTTCTCTAACACCCATACTGAGTATTTTTCTTTTCCTCACTCCCATCCCCCATGTATGCATATGTGTCTTAATAGTCAAAATAAGACTTATTATTTTATTTTTAGTCCAGGAACACTTGCATCCAATTTCCTTCAGGCTTGTTGATCTTCCCTTTCTGCTGTGAAAATAAGGGTGTGAGTAGCAGACTACAAAAGAATGAGCCATCGTAACTCATGCTGGCATTCTGTATCTCTCCTGACTAGTATCTTCAAAGTTAGACAACAGAGATTAAAGTCACTAAGCCCAGAAGCCCATGCTACACTTGCTGACCCCAACCTGAGTGTTATACAAAGAGGACTTTTAATGTAATGTGAAAATAGTATGGTTAAAATTACCTCAGGAAATTCCAAAAATTAAGGTTTCTGACGTGATATGTTAATAGGACTATATTGTACAACTAGCAACTTCTGTGGTTTTTATTGCTATTATAGTTACAGTTTAGTATCTGTTACATATGTATTCTAACCCACTTTTTCAAAACTAATTGAAGTAAAAATAGTCAAGGTTTCATCACAGCAGTCCAGGGATATTTGAAGAATTGCACACTGATAATGAAGTGCAGGGGCAGTGCAGAAGACAGAAGTGACAACTTTACCCGGTCGTGGGATCACTGTTGTCCCTGGACCACAGAATCAGACTCCTCCACTATTGTTGTCTTCCTAGCCCTATATATGTTGACTGCACTTTTTCTACATTGTGATTGAATATCTCTAGTCTGGTCCATACATAACTCCCATGGAAAAAAAAAAAGCAGTCCCAACTTAGAATCCCTTTGGACTTGAGCAAGTGTAATTTTATTCTGGACGAATACAGTCCTGAACTATGTGGGAGCCAAATGCCTAGCTTGTGATGTATGAGAGCAAAGCTCCTGAACATGTGTGGAAGAAGCCTTTGTTCTGGTGTCTTGGAGGCTTCATGGCTGAAAGCAAAGGCAATGGTAGGTGTTGGACACATGAAAGGCAGTTATGCTCTGCTTGTTCAAAGACTCAAGAAACAAGCAGAAGTTGGTGTGAAAGAACTGAAAAAGTTGTGAATCAGCAAATAAAATAAATGTTATGGGAATACAGCTAACTAACTACTGACAGTGGAACATTCTCAGCATACAATATGTGGAGTGATTTATTTTCATATATTTGTCTGTCAGTCTATCTGTCTAATAATATATATGCCCAAATAGACACGGAAAAATGTATTCACACTTTTCTGTACATGGGATAAAAATCTGTACAATACCCCTTCATCAGATCTGTATGATATTATGACCATGCATACTCATAACTCAAGCTGTGGAAAAGCTTGGGAAACAAGATAGGTAGCTCAAAGTCAAGGTCTCAAAATCTAGAAAGGGTACATAACATTAACTTCTTTGTAGACTAATGATGATGCTCAGCAACCACTGATGCTAGAAACTTCAACTTAGGGTGTTAATTCCAGGTACTCCTCTATCAGGTGAGGGGGCTCTTAAGGTCTATTCCAGGTTTGAAAAAGGAAAGGAGTCTTGGATAACAGTTGTACAAGTATCACAGTCAAATTATGGAAAGCTCAGTGCCACTGAAATCTGTTTTGACTCCTACTGAATATATAATTAGTTTAGGCTGCAGCTTGACTGTGTCTTTTTGCTTCTCTCTTCTGGTTCCTGTCTTGATTACTGTATTGCAAATGATATAAACTGCTTGTTTCCATTTTCCTGGATCTCCACTGTTCATGCCTGCTTGACCTATCACCGCTTCCACTATTTTGACTATTGCATCTAATTGTCCCATGAAACCGCAGTTACTGCCCACTTACCACATTTGCAAATAAACACTTTCAAGTGCTCAAGCTTTCTTCTGGGAGGAACTGCCAGCAGATATCTGTAAATTTACCTTATTCCCTGCGTGGAAAGCATCATGATGCCTGCAACACATGTAACAGCAATCAGGCAACCGTCTCCTTACTGTGGTGCTGAACAACATCCTCTCACTCTTTCTTTGTGTTTCCCTGTTAATGTCTATGTTCCCACTGATGTCTCTAGTTTCATGCTTAGACTGTCTCCTTTTTTAGCCAAAAGTATCTTTGGTGATTTGCTGGTGCACCACCCCATTTTGCAGTATAATGTGAGCTCCAGATGAGAGTGTAAGACAGGATACTGGGGCTGGGTTGCAGTTGCTGTACCTCCCTGTGCAGGAAGATGGCCTGACAATTCCTGCACTGGATCTCCAGGCTGCTGACGGAGGAGGGCTGGTTTAGGTGGCCCTTCTGACCCAAACTGCAGCATGAAGAATTTTCCGGAGCAGATGGAAGTGAAGGCTGAGTAGGGTCAGGTCCCACTTTCTCACTATTATAATGGCCCTTTGGTTTGCGAGAAAAGATAAAGCTGCGCTCCGCAACTTCTATTTGAAAGCTGCTGCCTGGCGGTCTTCCCCATCTGCTTCATCCAGGCAGTGAATCAAGCCTGTTGTACTTAAACCATTGACCCCTACTCTGAGAAATACCAGAGAAGAATAGACTTTAACTAAATCTTTCAGTAGCACCCTTTCGTCTTATTTTTCTCCCTCACTCCCATTGTTTTGAAGCCAAGTCACCTTTTGTTTTCTGGAGAAAGATTAAACAAAGGAATCCACCATTGGCGCCGGCATTTTTTGACACACGTGTTGGCTGTATCATTCGGGCAGCCTTCCAGCAGGTATGCCCGTACAGCTGCGGAACCATTCACTGCTGAGCTGTAAAGCTGCTGGCAGGTCTCACCATCTGTGAGGATGACTGTGTGAGAACTTCCTTCCTTTAGTGGATAGCTTTCAAGACAAATGTCGCTGCTAACCCCATTAAAATAGCCAACATTCAAGAAACAGCGTAAAGCATTGCGAGGCTGTTCTCTTTTCTGTCTTGATTGAGTGACTCATGCAGTTTTGTAGATGTTCCCACATCAAAAATACTCCCGTGCTTGTGACATTTTAACGCTACAGAACACTGAGTGATTGTGCTAATCTTCCTATTGAGTGCCTGAGATGTAGTGGCAAAGATTAAGCTGGGAAATCGTGGAATTTTTAAACTATGCTGCTAGCATTACAGGAAAGAAAATTGGAGGGGGAAGAAAAGCAAAGCCAGCCCAACAGCTAGCACTCCGAATATTGTTTGGTCATCTGGCACAACCTGTCAAAAGAAGTAACAGTGTCCTTTGTCATCCTGTACCTAGTCCATCACTCACAGATTTTGGTCTTGCTTGTCGCAAAAATCAAAATGCTTTCTTCTTCAAAGCCCCTTCAAACAACTCTCCCATTCAACAGTTTATGAATTTCATTTCTAGCTGATTCTGAAAGATACTAAATTAAAAGTAATTTGAAACTATATCTGACTGTTACAATGCTAGTATCTGTAGAAAAGCCCTGGGCCTCCCTACAAATTATTGTTTCGACTATCTCATAACCATACCGAGTGACAAGATGTATTTCTTCTCCATCACTTCAGTATTCAGATTACATAGCTAGCCAGACATTGTCACCCAAACATTTTTGCTTTCATGGGAAAAGTACGTTTAAGTATGAGAAGCCCAGTCATTTTATCCAGAGACAAGTTGTCATCTCTGTTCTTTTCCTGAACTGGTATAAGTTTCATCTTTAGCCACAATCGACGCAGATAAGGCAAAATAGCCACTAGGCTCCTAGTTCAAAGGCCACAGAAATCAGTGAGACATCTTCCATTGTCTTCAGTGGATCTTGGCTCATATCCCAAAAGCCGACCTCTGAATTGACAAAGATAGTTGCTAGCCTTTTGTTCAGTTTAATGATGCTTAATGAACATCTCTAAGGCATGTTTGAACAGTCCTGGTATGGCGTGAGGAGGAAATACACTAACCAGTAACATGATTTAAAGAGATAGAAGTTATCTGGCATTTTTTAAAGATTAGCTCACGCTATCCAAACTTTTTAATCCAGATGCAGCTAGCTGTTATTGTTGTGTTAGCCATCTGGTACTATAGTCTTTGGCTGAAAACAGAAGCAATACGTATCACCACTGGTTTTTGTTTCCAGGAAAAAGGAATGCTGTTTTTATGATCATCCATTCATTTGGTATCAAGCACATTTCACACATGAGTTAGCTGGAGACCTGCAGTTGATATATTCTGTGGTAAGAAGAAGGGCTTTGTATGGCTGATGGTAGAAGCAGAGATGCAGAGGGAAGGGTTGCAGTTTCAGTGTAACTGAACATCATTTAATTGGGGTTTTTAGCTTTCCCTTCATAAAAAGATCCTTTATTCAGTGACATATTGTCTCATCTAACAAAAGGGTTTGTAATACTTTCTGGGTTTGCAGTTCAAAGCAGATAACATCTTCAGATATATTTTGTGAAGCATAAAAGCATTTGTAATTTCTTTCCACTGACCTGCCCAGCAAACTACCAGAAACTTATTTTTACGTATTTACACATTTGAAAACATTTTATTCTATTCAAGTAACAGATGCATACAAAAAATTATGAACAACAGAAAGCAAAAAGGAAACCATGCAGGCAAAGGACATGGTGTCTGCTTATAAATGGTATTCATGGTACATGGCAGCACCAAGTATCATCACCCAAGGGAACTTCCTGGCTTCTTGTTGCAGGGGGGTTGGATTATTTGACTTCTAAGTGTCCCTTCCAACCCAAACCATTCTGTGATTCTCTCCAGGGAGACACAAAGTCCTTTCAAGAAGAAAAAGAGTGCTGCTGCCTGCAGTAAGGGACTCTGAAGTCTACTATATTTTCTTTGTCCTGGAGACAGGAGTAGAGTTGAAGCAGGTCTATAATCCCAGATTTCTCTGTCTTCTGGAAAAAAAGCTAGTACTGAAATGGATGGAAGAAGAGAACAAATCCTAGGCTTGCAGTCTGTAGCTTTGTTTGACCAATGCACAGACTTAGGCAGTGACAGAGTGCAGCAAGGATGTTCGGCTATTGCCTACCTGGCAGCAATTGCATGAGATTTTTGGAGGATAGAGTCCAGCTTCGTCAGAAGTTGCCATTAAAAATGCCCCCACACTTTATTTCAATGAAACAAACCTATATTTCTGTCAGGTTGGTGTGTGGGTCCCTTTCTTTTTTGTGGGGCTTTTCACTGTGCTATGCCTTCTGTGTCAGCATAAGAAATTTCACACCCTCAAAGTCCCTGTTAGCATTTGTTGCCTGACAATTTTACTCCAAGGCTATTGGTGTTCAGGAAAGGCCTAGGAGGGCCACATGGCCTTTTCCTGAGCTGTTACTCAGCTATGGATGATCCTGCATCCCAAGCACTCAAACACCCATCTTTACCTTATGCATGTCATCCAGCTATTGTATATCACAGGTACCTGTCACCTCAGTATCTAAATCCCAAAGGAACAACTTAAGCAACTGAGGCGAAGCTGGAACTGGGGGCAGATTTCAGTGGAAGCTACTCATCTAACCCACTGAGGTGTCTAAACCACTTCCACTGAGGTATATATATCTAAGTACTTGAATAGCTTAAAGGATCTGGGCTTAAGTGCTAATGAGAGTGTTGGAAATGGCTCCTACGTCACTTACGCTTTATTGAAAAAAAAATAAGTCTTAAATACAGAAAAGCTTCAGAAATGCTGCAAATATATATAGCTGCACAAGCTCCTCTGAGCAACAGCCTCTTATACCAGCTAGTATAGCTGCCCACATGTCTAAAAGAGTGATCAGATCAAAAGGCCAAATAATCCAGATTTTAAAAACTTGCTGGAAAACTATTCTAAGTAATAGGATCTAATATAACGGCAATGGGATTTTACTTCTGGGGTTAGAAGAGTCCACCACATTGCAGCTAGGTTACTGGGAGGCTGGATTAATCCTGTCCATTAAGATCTAATAGGACATTCTGTTTAACTAATAGGTCAAAATTCATAAAATTGGCCTTTAAAAATCGAATGCAGGGATGTGCCTCTGCTTCTTGGAAACATTAAGCTCTGCTTTTGCCATTTGTCAACTTCCAATTCGTGGTCCAGCTGACTGCTGCATGGGCAGGCTTTCCAGCACACCCGGGCATCCCCAGGAATATGGTTTTCCATATGATCTGAAGCGCCATGCAGCAGCCATGCCTGCAAGCCTGCAGTTGGCACAGTGGGAAAAGCTGATCTTGAGGACAGACTTTGGCAGGCAGGAGAGACATCCCCTCAAGGGAAGCTCCATGTGTTTCATTGAGAAGGGAGCTGGTAAAGATGCTTTTCGCATAGTCCTGCTACTGCCACTTACAGTTTGTGAGTAATGAGGGTCAGGCTGCCTGCCTGTGGTATACCTGCAATTGTAAAACATCAGGTCCCCTTTGTTATTTTTTCTGTCTGTGTCTGTATTTGTGCTGCAGGGATCCACTATTCATGCCTGAAGAAGATCCCTTGCTAGCAAGATTAGGACTGAAAAGAGTCCCCATCCTGTTCTCTGACTGAGGGAGCTGGAAACCTCCATTCACAAATGCCTCTGTTTTGCTCTCAAGTGAAGCAGCAGCTAAATCTTGTGCCTCGTTCCTAAAGTGCCAGACAGTTTTGCTAGCTCTGAGAATCACACCGCTGATTAATGAAAAAAAGGAAGAAAGGAATGAGCAAATTAAATGGGTGATGTCCAAAGCAAATAAGGAAACTAATGGCATGAGGGGAGGCGGTGGATGAGGTCCCTTCTTCTGCTTTGCTCAGGGCCTCAGCCATCCCCTCACTGCCACAAATCGGCATGGTGGCTTGATGGGGAGACAGACACATTTCAGGGCTAATACACATCCTCCATCCTCCCCATTACAGCTGCATCTGGCCCTGCGGTGGGTTATCCTCTCTCTCCAAATGTTCAAGTCATTATCAGTTTGACAAATCCAATATATATAGAAAGATCTCCAGGCAAATTCTGTATTTCCAGAAAACGAGAGTCCTATACCATCTGCAGCTAATTGTTTCATACCATATTCATCTCAGTCCTGCTGAGCCCACTGTAGGCCTGCTGAGCCCATCACTTACCCTGGTTTTGCACTGGAGGAACTCCACTGTCTTTGGTGGATTAACATGATTAACACTTTTGTGTGTGAGAGCAGAATCCAGGGATGAAGGAGCATCCACCACCACCACACATCACCCTCACCATCACCCTAACACTGATGGGAATGCACTTTGGTGGCAAGCAATGAGTTTAGTTTTCAGGGAAGGGGGGGAGGAAGGCAGCCAGCCAAAACTCAGGTTGTGTTGGGAAGGGGAGAGAGGTGTTGCTGCCTCTGAAATCAGATCCAAACCATGGGGCAGGGACAGGCATGCTGCAAAGCGCTGCGGAAGTGGCCCTGTACTCTCTTCTTGCCTGGGGTGATTGGCAGCATTTCCCTTCATTCAAAATTAGAGAAAACAACAGAGCTCAGCAGTAATCTCAATTCTAGAGCCTTGTTGAAACTCTAGACACACATATCTGACAGATACAACAGAGATTAATGAGCCATGACCAGAAGTTTGATTTTTCTGTCAAGTGCTCCCATCCGTTTTTAATAAACAGAGGAACAACATAAACTCCAGTGCCTGCTCTCCCTTGCTTAAACTGGGTAGGTTGCTTTTGGTACCATGTATGTCTGAGCTGAGTTACAACTCCAAACCACTGAAAAATGCTGGCGTTTTCTTGGGTGTTTTTCCCTCTGTTGGCCCTTTTGTGGCTACTCTTGTAATGAGCTTTGCTCTTTGCATATTGTTTCTTTTCCTCTCAGCATGGACTGTCTGGTGTTTTACCACTGGAAACTGTCAAATGTAATATCAAGTTTACAGTTAAATGAGTTCAATTTGGTGTCATTCATGTATTAGCTGGAGCACATAAGTGCCTAAAAAGCCCATTGCTTTGTTTTACACAGCGCTTCACTTTATTTTTTATGAGGTTTTGGAACATGGCTTCCTAATCCCTTCCAAGCACAACGGGCTGAGCCAACCAGAGCAGAGCCTGAGGAGTGTGTTGTAGACTCTTCATGCTTCTGGTTACTTACATTATGATCAGGCACTGCTCTCATAAAATAATAATCAGTACATAGACATCTGAATTTGTTCAGGAATTCATGGTAAAGCAGTCCCGAAGGATTTTATGCCACAGAAATGTGTTTGAGAATTCCTCAATTTTTATTTCTCACAGAGCGCAATAGAAGCCACAAACAAAACAAAAGACTATCAGAGGATGGTTTATACCCTGAGCTATTTATGGGAGGGGAAAAAAGAAAGCAGGAGAGCGCTGCCATAAATCTAACTGGCCACAGAATGTCACTCTTGCTCCATGCAAATAAAGCTGAAAGGAAATTTACCTGGTAATATAAAACCTGAGCCTTAAGGAAAGCAGCTGAGGGAAGGCCTTGCCTGTAGAGCAATGAAGAATGGCTGTGTGGGTTTGTACAAGTGGGTACACCCACTCCCACAGGGAACCAAATGGCAAGCTTGAGCAGGATACTTTTGCAAACAGCTGGAGCTCTGATTCAGGTCTGCATCCAAAGTCAAATCCTGCGGATGACTCTTCTCCCGGAGGGTCTTGTCAATGGGTCTGGGTTGAAGAGCTTTGAGGCAGAAACCCCCTGGATCTCAATAACCCTCCCCACATTGAGAGAGGCACACACAGAAAATCCCAGCCTGTGCTTAGGGTGCTTCAGTCTCCCTGCTGAAGATTTTCAGTAGGATTCTGGCCTTTTTGAGATGCAGGATCAAGGCCATGGAGAAATAGACTAGACTGTATTATTTCAAAGAGACACTGCTCTTGGACAGAAAGCACTATCAGTTTCAAAACATGAAATAAAAGCTGCCCTGAAATTGAAATTACCCTTGACTTGATGCCACCTAGAACTGAAATTGCCACTAAATTTAACAGACCGCTGCTTAGGATTTAATTGCCCCTGAAAAGAAGTCACCGTCAGGAAGACACAGTATCAAAAAAACAAATCTTATAGGTTTTTTTTTTTGTCAGGCCTTCATTTCAAGTAGTAGATACTTGCTTCTCCAGGGTGTGACCTTAGCTGGACTAGGACACAGATGTCACCCTGTCATGCAAGGGAGAGACCCCACTGCAGTGCCACCTCCATGTAGAGGGGGAAGGCACCATCTGCAGAGCACCTCTGGATTTCTTCTCTGGGTAAAAAATTTTCCCTGGAGTCCAAAATGAGAGTGAGGAAGAAGAGCAGGGATTATCTTTCTTCTCCCAGGGATGGAGAGGGCTGGGGCTGAAGGGCTGAGATCCCCTCGCTCCCAGCTTGGTGAAGCTCCTCTGGAGAAGATATTAGAGCCTTTGTGATCCGCCTGTCATCTGCTGAAAACACATGTTTACAGATCAGCAGAGGTGAAAGAAAATCGTTTTCTGCTCTTACCATATTTTGCATAAATCCAAGAACTTTTCTTGTCTCAGATTGACCCCCAAACTGCAAATTTGAAAAAAAATAATATAAATAAAAAAAAATATGGATCAGATAAAAAATAAGTTACTATTGGTCTTTGGTAAGCTTTTGAAGTGTTTTTATTTAAATGGTTTTTTAAATTTTTTTGGTGCAAATTTAATTAGATTTCAAAACAGAAGCTTACTTTCAGTCTAAAAATTACATCTTTTCTTAAGAAAGTATAGAAAGTGGATTATTTTATTATTTTTAAAAACATTTTCCAATTTTATTTGAATATGGAATATTCATTTAAAAACCTGCTCTCCTCCCTAAACTGTGATTTTGACAAATCCATATTTTATGGTGAAAAATATTTCCCAGAACACTTCCCGGTTTTCTCCAATATTTGGATCTGTTCTTTTTGGAGAATGTGTCACAGCTGTAGATCAACAGGAATCACATAGAACTTTATGGTCAAAGGAATATTTCTAAATCAACCTAGTAGTGACCAGTACATGTCCATGTACCAGTAACATATCATAAGGATTTTGTACTTCTTTTATATTTTTTGCATTTCTTTTGCATAGTTATACACAATTCATGTGTAATTGTAATTTTTACAATTATTTTACATAATCACAAGTTATTAGAGCTGAAATTTGAGCAGAATTAAAGACTGAAAGCCAGATCCTCAATGGTTCAGACACCCACCTGATGGCATTATCTGTCTCCAGAGTTGGGCAAATTGGACCAGAAGAGACTACTGCCCTCCAAAATTAGCACAACCCCATACTGATACCCGGTTGCAATGTGGCAAGGAAAGGGGAAACTGTTTGTCTCTGCCACTTTTATCCTTAGCTAGAGCTTTTGTATGATGTGATCCCGGTTGGACATGGAGCTCCCAAGGAGCTGAAAGGAAATTTGTGGGAAGCTATGTGCTCCTCTTCTGCATCTGTCCCAGCTCTGCCTTCGTCTCCAGCCCCCAAACCACAGGCACTTGGATGGAAGGCAAACCTACCAAGGGGCTTCCGCTTATCCCAGAATATTGATTCCTCTGGCAAAAAAATCAAATATTCCATGTGCTTGGTAAATAAGGGGAGGAAGGGTCCCACACGTAGCAAGTGTGGGGTGTTTTCTTCACCTTCACTAGGTGGCTTTGGAGTTTTCTTTATAGGAGTGGTGCTTCGTGGGACACACTACCCTCTGTGAAGGTGAACATTAATAACAAGTTTAGTGCCTCAACTTTATCCGTTCCCACTTTTTGGCTGGCTTTCTGCTTCTTGGAGCCTGGGGAGACTGCTGTTAGGTGTGGCGCTCAGGGTGGGTGCATGCCTTGCTTCCCTGGATGGATTATCCCTCATCCCCTCTGCATTTTAGGAGATTTGGTGGGCCTGTTAACAGCTTCTACCTGTTTTAAGACCTGTGGCAGGAGGCTGAATGACTTGCTTCATGTGGCCCCGTTCACTCGCTTCTCCTGCTAGTGGTGTTGACATGATTTATGTAAATCATAAAACATGTCGGGGTGACCTCACGAGTGTCCGGCTTTCCTCACACACGCCTCTGGGCAGAAGGACTAGTATTTATAAACAGTGGTATATTCACTTCTCAGTAACCTGCTTTATTTACTGTGCTCGCACAGGGCCACTACCACACAAATGAAATATTATTCCCCACCATGTGCATTTCATTTTTCTGTCAGCTGTGTGTTTTCTTTCATACGTTGTGCTCACTGTCAGTGAGCTTGTCGGCGGCTCTCCCCCAGCACCAGGCTGGGGAGAAGGGAGGGGGGAGTATTATGTTAGCTACCATTTCCAGGACATTGCAGTCACAAGCCCTTGCAGAACCTCTGGCCAGAAGACTAGTGAAGCATGTGCTGGGGCTGTAAGCTGTGCCTGGTTTTCCTCAGATTAGAAGGGAGTAAGCCACTTCCCCTATATTAAGAAATGGTCAGACTGCCACAACACAGCCTTTTGTCACAGCTGAACCCATGCCTTTGCTCATGGTATCCCAGACCATCACATCTTCTGCTTGCTGTGCCACCACTGGTGGAACACTAGCTTCTCGGAGCTCCTAGTCTTAGCTGTGCTTTGATGAGAGCAGCTAAGAGTTAGTCAAGCCATAATTTGGCTTCTCAGGCGTCAGGATATGGCTGAACCAGTTGGAATTTTCTAGCTAAGTCATCTTTTCACAGTTGTTTTTAAGGAGATCTTTTTACTACAGCCTCCAAAGAGCTCATTTCTGGTGCATGAATTAAGAGAAAAATGTCTTCTCTCCCAAAATAATCACAGTAATGAACTCAACAATAAAAGGTGCTTATCACCCTTCTGGTTTGGAGGAGCTTTTTTCATATTTATGTTTTGCCACTAATTAAAAAAAAAAAGGGGAAGAGAGGTTTAATGCTTTTTAAAATATCTAGTTTAAAGTTGTGTCTGGTTCATTATCTCCCCAGCTTCTGCTGTTTTGAAAATGTCTTTTTTTTTTTTTAGTTTCCTCTTCTAGATGTTTATGGTAAATATTAACTTATGTACAAGTCAAGAAAATCAATAGCTGGAACTCCGTCAATCTCAAAACACTGTGCGTGTTTCAAAATAAACTCCATGACCTGAAGCTCTGGAGGAGAAAGAGCTCTCTATTGCCTTTACTGATGGAAAGGGAAAAGTATCTCATAAAAAAGCTCCGTTTCTGTAGACTGCATACACATGACTCCTCTAGCAGCACTTCAACGACATCTAAATCATGGGGCCCCAGAGCACTTGCTGGCTTCTGGATTTGGATGCACATTCTGGCCACATCCTGGCCATATGCAAGGATGGGACCTGTGTCTAAAATGGATCCTCCTTCTCCCATCCTCTGCTGTGGTTTCCACGGGAAGAAAACACCCGCATCTGGTGGACAAGGAGGGGACAGTCGGTGCTGTCAAACGTGATGTAGGCAGAGAATGCCTTTCAGGTGACTGTTAGAAGCCAGAGCAGGGGCAAAGCTAAGGAAAGATCAGGATCTTAGTAGAAATTTATTCACTGGGTACCCCAGGAAAGTTTAGCCACCACGCTGAGGTCGTGGGCTGTGGGACAGGGAGGCCAGCAGGCACATCTGGAAGCAGATGTTTGGCTTGTGGCTGCAGCTCATGTGTCAGGTTTGGTGCACGTCTAGAAGAGTGTGCTGCAAGACCATCGCCCCTGGGACTAGGGTGGGGAGAACGGGAAGAGAAGGTTGACTGAAAAACCTTGCTAAGGGAAAGTACTTCTCTCTTTATGTGCTTGCATATCCTTTTACCTGGCCTCCCAGGTACACAGCTGCATTTGCTTTCCCCTCATAAAGATTTCCTTTTTTTGTTGTTATTCCCAGAATTAGTGGGGGAATTTTCTGTTTGTCAAAGGCATTCAACAAGGCTGTGGTAAGCTTCCCCGGCATGCTGGTTGGTATTACTAGGTGGTTTAGTTATCTGTCAAAACGCACTTGTTGAAACCTTGGCCCTTTTGCATTTCCACATCTTTCAGAAGCTTTTTAGGAAGGGTCTGATTCTGCCCACCCTTTCTCATAACAAATAGCACTTTTTTCCCAGCAGCAATGGGACTGCCTATGCTCAGCCTGCATAAACAGAGGTAGCAGAATCTGACTTCAGGAAATTTTCAATATTCTTGAAGTATATAATAAATTATTTCAGAAATCTAAATGACACTGGAATGAAAAATTGCTCCATTGAACCAAAGGGAAATTTGGCTGAGGAACCCACACATCTAGTATTTGATATTTTGAAAAATATCAATATTCTCTCCCGTTTCTAGTTGAGGAACTGAGACCACATTGTAATTCTCACAAGATGGATTTCCTGCTCTCACTCAAGGGGTTTTCCCCATAAAGTTTGGTAGGAAGTGTGTTGAGCCTCATTAACTCTCAACTTGTTGCTGAAACAGAGCTGGAAACTGTTTGAGCTGTGTATTAGGCAAAACTACCTTGGCTGCAGTGAGGAGCTGCTGCAAGGTGAAGTGAAAAGCAAAATCAAATTAAATATGCTTGCAGAAGGAAGCTTGTCCCCAACAACACATACTGTATCCCGTCATTTGTATATGTCAGCACCTAACATCAGATTCCCTTTCCAAAATCAGACAGAACTGAGTTGGGAACTAATAAAGCCATTTTCAGAGCACTGTTGTTTGAGGTAGCTCCACCTTTATTCTTTTTATATTTAACTGACTGTCCACAAAATCTCCATAATATCTCTATATATCTCAGAAAAAAATATTTTGCTTTTGCTCTCTCCATCATCGATTTTACACTGGCAATGTTCTGTCAGCTTCTGTAGAGCTGCTTCTCATTTACAGAGGCATGCAAGGGAGAAGAGCTAGAAACTTTGCATCTGATTTTTTACACCCTCTACATAGTCTCCCTTTATCCCTACCTCAGTCTACCTTTCAATGAAACAATGAAAAAGTTGCTTTATGGATCTGGCTCTGAAAACAGTTCAGCACCTCCTAAAAATAAGACAACAGGAGCCAGCAGTGCTCAGGATACTGCATCTCACAGGGTTAGACTGTGATCTTGCACACATTCTGTCTATTTTGTTCCCTGGCTCAGGGCTGGGATAGCCCACGTACATGACTCCAGATGCTACCAATATAGAGTATATTGAAAGCAGAGTTGAGCCAGAATGTTCTCTTTGGGCTTCTTTGGGAGTATGGGAAAGTACAGACTGAGATTCAGCATGCGAACTATCCCAATGGAAAGACTGATACAATCAGTGTGATTTCTAGGCTGAGGGAGAAGGGTGGGGAAAACATGTTCCCCTCCAGCATATCTGCTGCGTGATGTGAGCAGTGACACTTTCTAACCCGGCATCAGAAATTCCGCCTAGGATGCTGTATATACTATATCACTGAAAGGAGAATAACACGGTATTGATGTCCAACTATGCAGGCCTTAACCTTTGAGCCCCGAGAGACTGCTGGGAGTTTTGTCTGACAAGCACCCGTAGGGTCAGGGCACAAATTTGCAGGTGCAAAACAGCATGTGCAACTACAGATCACAAAGGTGCAAATGTCACGTTCTGGTCTTTTGCTCTGCCATCCACCAGGCTGCAGGCAGAAAGCCGGGTGCTGTGCAGAGCTCTGGGGAAACCTGTGATCCTAATTGTTTAATAACATTCCAGTCAAAGAATATATGTCCTGCTGCTTCTGTGACGTGCATTTTTGTTTTCTGGCTGGGCTCGGACATCGCCTCTTTCTGACAGTTTCTCAAGTCACGATCTTCAGAGTCTGCATGTGCCTTCTCTTTCTTTTTGCATTCAGCCTAGAGATTTTACAACCCCCCCCACCGAGGCAGATGGATTATTTTACATCACATTGACACCTGCTTTCTTTTACCTTTCTGTGTTCCCAAAGAGCTGTAGTATTTACCAACAAGAATGTCTTCTCCAGCTAATCCAATTCGCATGAATATCACATGAGGCTACCTCCTGCAAGAGGCAGCTTTAAGATGTAATATGTGGGTTTGTGCTTACTGTCTTCCTTCCTTTATCCTTGTTTTGTCTTCACATGGGCTCTCTGTGTGAGAAGGGAGAAAAGACACAGGCCTTGGAGTGCAGACCCGTGTGAATTAACTTAATGGCGAGTGTGACTGAATATCTGCTCTCTAGAGAGCATGCATAGAGTGATTGCATTTATTGAAGATGTCAGGGTAACTTCCAAACTCCAGCACTGCCACAGCACTGTGAGGGAAGGCTTGTGTTGCTGTACGAGTCCAGCTTGTCTGCCAATATATCTACCCGTTCTGCAGGTGTATGAGTTACAGCCCAAGGCAAAACTATCCATGCCTTCCCCAAAGATCTCATGGTGCTTCTGCGGGCCAGATGGTTCCAATTTGAGGCCTACGCTTAGTGATGTAGCTGTATTGAGTTTCTTCCCTGAAACCAACAAAACCTGCTTTAGCATTTTGCTTGGATTAAAATATTTGTCCCTTTTTTCACAGGGCAGAAGAGGGACTCCTGAAGCCACTGAAGGAAGGAAATCATTACAGGGTTCTACAGAAGTAGGTCATGTGCTACAGCTGCTCATAGTTTAAGAGGAAGAAACATGGGACCTCAAACATGGAACATGACTCCTTCAAAATGCTTGAGAGCAACCCAAGAAAAACATCCTCAGAGGCTTATTTAATAAACATTATCTATAATAGTCTCAATGTGTGCTCATGTTTCCTTAGGAGTTTGCACCTACTTCCCAGAGCTAACAAGATTCCAAAATAGAGCGCAGAATAATTTAATGAAAAGGATTTAATAGTTTGTGTTAAAGCTAATATGGTCCATTAGGAGCTGTCATTTTATAAACAATGAAGATATGTTACCCTCTCTATTGCCATAAAGCCATTCCAAGCAAGGTTTGTAAACAGTCAGTAATGATCTATAGAACACGCACAAAAGACAATTAGAGCCACATTTGAAAAATGTGCTTTCCCTCCCATTTGATTTCTTTTTAAGTAAACCTAAGAGGAGCATATATGTATGTAGATGGATAAATGCCTAGCACAAAGACCACATGTATATGTGTGTGTGTGTGTGTGTGTGTGTGTGTGTGTATAATTGCGTGTGTGGATATATATGCATGCATATGTGGCTTTCATTAGCAATCATACAATGTTCATTATCTTAAAAGCAATGCTGTTTCCACAGCTCAAAAAAATGCCTAAAGTGAACTGCTAAATCAACTGAAAAGTTTTTAATTATAATCAAAGTGTCGCTTCACATCAGCTTTCTTTTTCTCCCAGCAGACTAACATTTTTGTGAAGACTCAACCTGCTTTATTTAACAACACAAAAGGTTATGGACCAAAATAGTGTCAATGTCTATGTGTAGAGTTTATTTCTTCACAATGAGGTTTAATGCAACCGTAGAACATGTGCTTAAATTAAAAAAAGGGACTCTCCAAATATTGGGGCTCCTTCTGCTTGGTGCCATTTTCCATGACTGTGATCCCAGAGGATGGCAACACTGTTGTAAGCCACAGCTTAAAGCAGCCTGAGCAGAAGAGGGACTGAAGAACTGTCCAGGCCAGGTCCTCCCCTCCCTACCCCCCCCATTTTTTGGAAGCCAGGCAAAAATGAAGTATGAGAGAAATCAGACCTAATAACTACAGGGGAGTTACTTCTGGTGTACAGTGAGGTAAGTGTTTGGAAAATCGGGTCCATAAAGTGCCTTTATTCCTTATTACTACATGATCTAGAAGCAGATGGAATAGTTGAAAGATGACTAACTCAGTAAAAGAAAATGGATAGAACATTATTATTTATGAAGTGAACTGCCCATTAAAAAGGGGCAGCTTTTTCAAACGGCATTTAGATTCTTACTCAAGAAAACAGGCAAGAAGGAAACTTCAGGCTGAGTTCACTATATTATACATTTACCTTATAAAGATTTATCTGAGCTACTTCTACAAGGTTTGTGCAGTGTCTTAGGATTGCCAGGTGCTCGAAAGCCAGGTATATGGAAATCCTACTAAAATGCTGAGCAGAAACATGAATAAAGAAATAGAATCAAACATGGGTAAGCAATTTCAGCAAGTGTTAAACAATCGTTTTTGAAGGTTTCATTATTCAGTATATTTTGCTGCCTCTTTTTGTAAATGGTCCATCATTATTTGGACATAGGGTTGGGCTGAGATTAAACATTGAACAAGACAAGAGATCCAACTTGAAATGACATATATATCTTAAACTGAATGACACTATATTATCTGTTTCTTTACATGCCAGCAACACCAAGATATTACACAGAAAAAAAACCCTCACAAATGCACTCTTTAAGTATGCCCTTCTTTCCTATAGCATGTTTAATTTCTCAGGTGAATAAGAAAGGATACTATTTTACATCTATATTCTCAACCACTCTCAATTGATTTCATCAAAATCAGTATTACCAATTTACAGTGCTGCCTTCAATGGCTTCAGGTTAACACGCTTAAGAGACTCAACTCAGTTTCCTTGTTGGTCAATGGGCATTTTTTTAGATACATTTAATAGGAACTGCACTTAGTCTGATCTAGCATTAAATCCATGTTTAATATTATTCAAATCAGCTGCTCCAGTGTTACAGAAAACTGAAAAAAAATCACAAACCAACCTAAAGAGATGAGACATTCGTGAAAGTACTTTGTCAGCTTACACTATCATCACAGGGATAAAAGTATAAATCAGTTGTTTTCTAATAGAAGACATCCAAATAAAACTAATGTCAATGGATGGTGAGAGAGGCTAGTATAAGAAGCTGAGTGGACGTGCGAGGTCTGAGGATATATCTGAGCACCCTGGGATTCATGTAACTAAACAGAGATGTTTCCAGCCGAGGTGCCTACATCACTTAAGGCTCTTTTTGAAGCCAATACAGAGAAACAGGCATTGCTAGGAAATAGCTATTCATCATCTCCTAAGGCTGACAGGCATCTGATCAGATTAACTGAGTCTTTAAAACACCAAGTTCTCTGTAATTACATTGAAAGGATCCAAGGAAACTACCTCAGGTGTCAAAATACACAGAACATCTGCAACTAAGGACTGAGGGAGCCCATCCCACAGTCTCCAGAACTACTCTTGCAATTCAAACAAAAGCTACAGAAGCATATTGTGCTGCTTCACATCCTTTGAAGTGGGGAGCATCTAGACTCTGCCAGTCCTGAATTTCTACTGTACTATTGTTGCTGGTCTTGACCTAGACAGATGGACCTGTTTTAAGATTGCTGATATTTGCAGTATATTCCAGTATTGATGTCTTTGACTTGGTAAGCACAGAGCCAGTCTCTTCATTTCACATGTAATTAAAAGATTTCCTACTGCCTGATGGTTTTTAAATGAAAACTATTAAGAAAGTGATAATTCCATTTTTTTACGCAAATAGATTTATTTCTAATGTTTACTTACTTTTGAAAATTTCCCTGTGGCTGGGGAGGACTGGAAGAGGGGATGCAGCATGGAAAGGAGATTCCTGTGTTTGCATTTGCTTTGCTTTCAAGGAAAATTTCAGTGCTTTAGATATCTTCCTTCCCACATGAAAGAAAACAAAATATTGGTTCCAGAAAAAGGTGCCTCTAATGTATTCTTGTCAGACATGCTGGGAACAGGAGAGCTCTATTTTTGAAATACTACTGTTAGCTGCATTACGTGGAGGTCTTGTTAGCGGTAAGCAGCGAATTGGTGTTTAGCGATGCAGGTGACAGCACTTATTAATTTGGGGGAAAAGGAAAGAAATCTCCAAATTCTCAGGGAGACAGGCATAGTCTTGTATGTCAATATGAGGAATTTATGCAAGCATCCTTTCATTCTAATGAGGTAGAGAAAGCAGTACTGCAGAGACAGTAGTAAAATAATAGCTTATGCACTGATTCAGGAAACGTTCTTAAGCCATCTTTTTGCAGGACAGCACTTAATCCCCTGCTTAACTTTGATTTACATGGGTGCTTATGTGGTATCTTGGATAGGGGTGACTAAAGACTGGGATGAGCAGTGCCTCAATTAGTAACAAACTCAGCTCTGTGTTCATCTAGTAATAATAATAACAATAATATCAATGACAATAAATTGTTGTTAGGTAGCTACTTTCATTTCAATAGATCAAGTATTAAACTGTACAAACACTAATGGCTTATGGCTTCCTGCATTCCTGAGTTGGGAGGAGGTTTGGACAGTCTTCTGTGGTGGCAAAGCACCTGAAGATGTCTATTGTGAGCACCATCACTGCTATGCTTTCTCAGATGAAGAGAGCAATGAGCTGGTCACCCTGCTTGGTCTCCAGCAACTGATTCCCAGCACATCCACTAGGCAGTCTGAATGAACTGCAAAAAGTGAAATTTCCTATCCACAAAACCAATCTGTGGTAGAATATAGAAATATTAGGGTGTCCTGAGGCCCCCATACCATTGTGCAGTCACAAGAACATCCTTTTCATTGTCATCATCTAATAACATACAAAAAGGAATTTAATTTAATTTAATTTATTGTCTTCATTTGAAAGAAAAGCATTGAAATTTGCATCACCACTGCAAATGTTTTCTTTTAAAGCAAACCTATTTGTAAAGAAGGGAACCATGAGATACGTCTGGTTTTTTTGTCTGGGTTACACTCCAAAGTTTGATGATCACACACAGATGACTAAAATAATGAAGGTGATAGATTAGAGTATTGATGCATAATCACTGTCTAGCCTGCAGAACTTATGAGCTGCATGATTTTGAGAACAATTACTTGTAATTAAAGCAACACTGCTCCCCCCTCAAAGAAATATTTTGTGGATAACACCAATTAATTACATTTTTCAATGAGAATAGCTCTTAAATGCCTGTGCTGCTATTTATTTCTGACCACATTCAGAATTCTGAAGAGATATGAATTATGTATTGTTTAGCAGTATTATTTTGGGTTTGGGATTGTAAAAAGTACCTCCCTCTTTTTTTGATAGCATCTCTTGAATGAATTAAAAGCTAACCACTTCCACAGGGTGAGGATATGAACTGACTCTCATAATGATGAAAGGGAGTTTTTAGCCAAACAAACATTGTCTGATGAAGTCAGTATATCTATCCAGCTTAACTATCTGCTTATTTGTCTCTTTTTGATTTTCCACACCCTTCAAAGACAGATCTGGTGAAACTAAAAGGCAACCTTATGCCCTACAGAGCATAAATCTACATTTGCTTTTTAAAAGCCAGAACATGCCTTTTTTTCAGACTAAAAAATGGTGTAGGTTTTCCTTCCACTGAAGTTGCAGTCTAGGGTTATAGAGGATTTCCATATTAGAATATTGCTGTGAAAAAGGTTCTTGCAGTAGTCTAGTTCTCCATGTTTGAGATAGTCCTTTAAATATGAATTAAAAACTCAGCTTGGCATCTGAATCCTGGCTTAGTATTTGAAACCTCACATAGACTTGAAAAAATTCAATGAAACAAAAGAAGATAGGAAACATCCATGGTTTGTTTTTTCTAAAATTGCAGCCTTACGTCACTGATTCTGTGAAAATAAGCTCTACAGTCCATTTCCAAGTGAAGTAAAATACAAAGCCTGAACTTGATTCTGATATATGTTACGTGATTTCCATTAAATCTTTTCCACCCGTTCTTCCTTTTCCTAGTTACCATTGAAGGCTTTAAAAAATTGGGTTGGGTAACCACGTCTATCTGACACCTTTCTTTCTGGCAGCTGTGGTTCCCTGACAAGATCGATGGGTCTCACTCTCTTTTCTGCTTTGAAATAGTGAGTTCTCACTTCCTAAAAATGGCCAGGCTTCTCCTGATAAATCTCTTCCCAGGTTTGTATCGTTGGCAGCTACACAAAGTGGTGTTTTCTCCCCAGAACCTATCTTCCGTGTGAATTGCCATCCTCATCTCAGTAAGTGCTCTGCAGAACACAGCCACCGTGGCTGCCAAGAGAGGAGCAAGGACTGGACTCCTCCTGCCTTCCCAGCTTGCTCCTGCCACCCTGAAATTCTGGCTCCATGAATACATGGAAAAGAGAAGCATCCTCTAAAAATGCCCACATACTCAACAGGCATATGAGCAGCTGTACCCAGAAAAAAGCATGTTTAATACATCATATATGTCACACATGCCCTGGGAGCAAAAAGCAAGAGAGAATTTCCTTTAAAATCAATCAGCACTCTCAGCAGAGAAACTTGTCCGTATAACCATGCACTCACTTGTGAGTGGTGAAGACTGAGAACACAGTCTTGATTCGTTTGTGTTTTTCTGATCTGTCACACTGAGGTCTCTGCAGCAGCTCAGCCACCCAAGGAAAGGCATGCTTTGGCGTTCAGACTTTTCCATGACCTACAGAAATGTTCTCCGTGTCTGTTTAGGCAGCTGGGTGTAACTCAATCTGCTATGGTATCCGCGCTTAGACAATTCTACGAGTAAGCAAAACAGCTACTGTTTTCTTCTTGCCATGTTTTTCATAGTATCTGGATGTTGAAATAACACTGCCAAAAAATTGACATCTTATGCTTTGACAATGGCTGCTCCTGATCATACACAGTAATACGCGATCTCAGGCGCAGCAAGGGGCCCAAGCCTCAGCTTTCTGATGTGTCAATCAATCCTCAGCACCTATCAGGCACACACACACACACTGCCGCTAGCCAGCAAGTTCAAGCACCTCCGCTTGAAAATAGCTGCAGCAACACTGGAAAAGGAGGCATGTTTTCCAGAATGTTGCGAACTTGTGAAAACAATTCTGCAACTGAAACTGAGAATAGCCTTTGCAATCACTACCCCTCTCAGGCAGCCAGCTCGCTCTTGGGTGCTATAAATACATAGCAATAAACCGTACCAAGAAATCATGATACAGTAATGTTACAGTAAATTCTGGTAGAATTGCTTTTGAGGTGCACCAGCCTGTGAAAGAGGAAGAGAAATGGGAGACACTCACATGTTCGAGGGAATGGAAAGGAAATACCTCCACAACCTCATTTCCCTACCTCTGAACACAGCTCTCCTGTACTTTGTCTGTAGCCTATGGTGCCCTGGCAGCCCATTCATGCATAGAAAGACTTGGCAGAACACATGGTTACCCTTACACTGAATTCTTTTGCCATGTGTGTTTAATATATCTCTGTGATCGGATTCAAGTAGAGCAGATTTGAATATCTCATTATATGGAGACCAATATGTCTTCGTACACACAGTAATTATATTGTTTATTCTGATGTTAGAGCACTGGATCCCTTCCTGAAAGTCAGAGGATTCGCGTAAATTTTTCAGTCACTTAGACATAAGTGACTATGCTGACATTCAAATTCTAAACAAATTGCTAATGAGCTTCCCCACTTCTTTTTTTTTCTCCCCAAAAGCAGATTTCTCAGCCTCTGAGAGAAACAGAATGGAAGAGCTTAAATGAGAAGACGCACGCACATGACTGCAGTCTAAGGAATAGAAGCCCATTTCTCAGCCAGTATGAACTGCCAGAGCTGTGTTGGCTCCTTGGGGAGAAGGGAGAAAGCAGGAGAAGCAAGGGGATGGAAACACTTTAACCACATTTCAGATGTCTACCTCTGTACTTGGATTTTGTAATGAAGATTTATCTAAATCTTAGCGAGTGTGTGTTTTACGCTAAGGGAAACGTAGGCCAAAGTCAGTTTTTTCTTTCCTCTCAGAGCTCCCTACATTTTTTATTTTGTAGAAGCCTGTTTGTTATGATAATAAAACTTGTATTTGTGATGATGCTTCTTTGGGGTTCCCAAACAATGCTTGGAGGTGCTTTAAGACTGCAGGGTACAGTCTGGACGTAGACATGCAAAGGATAGACTGGCAAGATAGACAACATCTTTTGTGACTGGAAATAACTTTGCAGTTTAAAAGACATGCCTGTGACCATCACAGTCAACTAGCACAGGAGCACCCTTAGAGCAAAGCTTCTTGGACATGACCTGTGGTGTCCACACAGGTGATGACTTGGGCAGGCTTCAAGCATTCGGAGCACTCAGTCCCTCGAGATCCACTCCCACCATCACCACCTAAGGATATAACTCCCCATTTTAGCATCACCCAGTAAAGATCTGTAGCCCTTGGGTCCTAATTGCTTGGCAGCTATCATTTCTCCTCTTCCAGTACCTTGATATTCGAGGTCAGATGTTGAAATGCCACTTGGGTGTCTGGGACCTGAATCTTAGCAGCCGTCTTTCACTCCAGTTCCCAAACCATTTACTGTGGGGGCCTGTATTCACTCAGAGTTCACTATGACATTCATATCCTGTGTTAATTAAATTTCATATTGTTCTTAATTGTGTGCATGGCCCCAGAGACAATGTGAACAATTCATTATTAAAAAGATAGAGTTTTATTTAGTGCAGAATTCAGCGCTAAGAGAAACCTCACTTCACCTGCCTGGGGAAAAAGCAGCAAGAGAAGGGAAATAGCTGTTGGCATATTGGTCAAGAACAAAACCACTGGAGGAGGCTAAAGGAGAACAAGACCAGAAGGATGAGGAAAAGAAAACTTAAGCACATGTATTTAAATTTAACTTTAGACTAAATTGCACTAATAATATTATGTGGCTTATGTCTTTCTCAGTGTTGTGTTTTATAAGAATGTTTCTAATGTAGGATTTACTCCATTGTCAGTCACAAAATTATTCATACGAGGGAAGGAAAGACACTCAACAAGGTGACTGACTGTACTTGGGTGGCTTGGAGCATATATACAGAGCCAGGCAACCATTACATGCCCCCTTTCTCTCTTCCTCCTTGGGGTCTGCAGGGGCCAGTTGTGGGCATAACTTTGGGCCCCTTGCTTGCTGATCTGCTCCTCCACTATACCAGATTCCTTCTATTTTCCGTGGAAAAAAAAATGATACTACTGTGCAGCAAAACACATATCTTCTTCCAAGGGGGGATGTACATTTGGTAACAGAGTTCCTTGTCAATCTATGTGGGTCACTCCATGTATTCAGACTGTTAGCTACTCTCCCTGGTGAAAACTGGAAGTATCTGTGCTTTCTTTGCAGGAATATAACATGGTGGCCCAAACATACTGTCCTAGACAAGCATGGCTTTCGCAGACTACATTCTCTTGTCTGTCTCCTTGTTTGTGGGAAAATAAATGAACACACAGTGTGTGTGCTTGTTCTCAGACACTTCCAGATGTGTTTTCTGGTTTCCACGTTTTTTTGTCAAACTGCTATGGATGTTCTTTCATTGCTTCCCATACAAAAAGGAGTCCTGGTTGAATACAGTACATACCAGCTGGCAAAGAGATGGGTTCCCAGCAGGCTTTTGGCATTGGATACGCTAATGCATGTGAACAGGTTGATGTGATTAAGGTTAAGGACTGAGAGACAATTCCAGACTTTTCTAATTATTGTATAGCATCAAATATTCACTGGCGCTTTTTATTTTGAATCAATTGGGAAGCCATTTAATTTTCATAATGGCAGTCTGATGGTTAACAGATAAGGGACATTCTACCCTTCTTCTAGCATTGCTATGACCATAAACCATACTTGTAAGCAGAAAAGAACACAGCACAAAATAGAATGGTGTTTCTGGATGCACAAGTTTTAAAAGCTTCGCCATCAACAAGAGAAAAAACTGCCTGGGTTTCATTTTCACACCATTCAGTAGAAAGTTATTAGGAAGGGATTTGAGGACTTCTACAGCAGTAAAACCAAGGGGACCAAGGAGACAGAAATCAGGGTAGCCAGCACACTGCAATTTGCAGGGTCTGGTTGCAGGTCTCCTACCAGCTCCGCAGTATTCCCAGTTCTCTTTGTGCTGTACTCAGGAAAGGCACAAAACCGTTCTCTTTCCAGACAATTTTACCAATGAGCCTGACTGCTTAATTGGTTTGGCACAGGATACCAGAGCTCCACCATTTGCCTACGCTTCCTGTTTGCTTCTGGTCTGTAATTCAGGCTGTAGAATTGCTCTTGAAAGTTTAGTGTGGTATGGTGTAGCAGATTGTGTAGCAGATTGTGTTGCTTCATATTTGGTGACAAATTTGGTGTTATTTAGATGGCCTTAGGCAGCTCTTGACCCTCCAGCCCCTCAGCTACTCATTTCCAGCTCCACACCATTGCAATGTGTTGCTTAGACAGGTGTTTATGTGGCCATGTAGTACAGCAGCTCAGGGAATTGATCTGGTGGGAAAAGCAGATCTTGTTTCCCTCACCTTGTTCACTGTTTTGCCGTGCAGGCAGATGTGCCAGCACTGCCCAGGATGCCAGCCCAGGCACTGAAGGACCTCTTGAGGAACCGTGGTCTGTACCAGTCATTTCCCCAAGGAAGTGCAAGTATCTGCAGAGCACTCACAGCAACAGCCAAAAATTTATACTCCCTTTTCAGCTTTTGCCTTCAGGGATTGGACGAGTTTTAATATCTGTGTGATCTGTTCAGCTCAATTATATACCACTTCTACTTTTTCAATACAATGCTTTTGCTGAGCACACCTTAAAATGGAAAAAGAGGATGTGCCCAATAAAACTTTTCCAACAAAAGCCTATCAAGCAACACAGGACATGTGGCTGCATGTGCACTCCTGTGTGCATTGGCCTGAATGACACGAGAAAAATTATGCCAGAAGGAGATTAATCCTGTAGCATTGTCCAGTTCTTTCTTCAAAGTCAGGAGGAGGTGATGCTGTGTATGGTATAAGACATGTACTTTATCAAGGCTGTGCAACTTGATAAAAAAAGTTATTTCTTAAATATTTGTCTTACTCCTAAAATAGCTGAAACATGGATATTGGGAGATCTGTTACAAAAAAAACATCGGTTTATGATTGAGGAATGGCAAGGGTTTAAGACAGATGTTTGGTAGATCAAAAGCTGAACATGAGCTGGCAATGTGCACTCACAGACCAGAAAGCCAACTGTATCCTGGGCTGCATCAAAAGAAGCATGGCCAGCAGGTGGAGAGAGGTGATTTTGACCCTCTGCTCCACTCTGGTAAGACTCCACCTGGAGTGCTGCATTCAGCTTTGGAGCCCTCAGCACAGGAAAGACATAGACCTACTGGAGCAGGTCCAAAGGAAGGTCATAAAAATGATCGGAGAGATGGAACACTTCTCCTATGAAGGAAGGCTGAGACTGTTGGCATTGTTCAGTCTGGAGAAGAGTTCAAAGAGACCTTATTGTGACCTCTCAATACTTAAAGGGGGACTTTTTAGTAGGACCTGTTGTGAAAGGACAGGATATAATGGTTTTAAACTAAAAGAGGGTAGGTCTAGACTAGATATAAAGAAGAATTTTTTACGGTGAGGGTGTTGGAACACTGGAACAGGTTGCCCAGAGTAGTAGTAGATGTCTTATCCCTGGAAACATTCAAGGTCAGGTTGGATGGGACTCTGAGCAACCTTACTGAGTTGAAGATGTCGCTACTTATTGCAGAGGGCATGGACTAAATGACTTTTAAAGGTCTCTTCCAATTCAAACAGTTCTATGATTCTATTCTGTGATTCTATAGAAACTTAAGAATGGCGTTTCATTTGTTGATTAGGGAAAAAATACAGAGCAATTGAGGGTCTGATTCTCAGCTAACCTATCTCAGTCAAAGTCTATTGACTAAACTAGTGGAGCTCTGCTGATTTACACGAGTTGAACATCTTGTCATGACTTTTTACAACTTAAATTGATTCCTGCAATAGGTTTAATTTTGGCTTGAAGGAAGGATTTGCAGATTAAGAGTCATTAGTTCTTTTTTTCTGAATTATTAGAGCATCTTTTATTTTATTTTAAATTTGCTTTTACTATCAATGGTAGCTTTTGTGTCTTGTCCTCATAATTTATCTGATAAAAGTTCTTCTGAGTGTCAAATACTTAGAGCATCTTTCACATTCTCAGGTGACTAAGATAGGATTCTTTCTTTAATTAAAAAGAAGAAGATTGAGTTTCAGGGCAATCATGTTTTGATATTCCCATATGTATCTAAAGTCACTCAGATTAGGAGAACTGAGCTTCAGTGTTTGAAATTACACTTTGTTAAATTGGACTCTGGGTGTGCATTTCCCTCTCTGACTAAAATTCCTGTGGTTTTAAATATTACAAGGTAAGCCCTCATCAACTCTGATAGATGCTAAATGGCATCTTACTTTACAACTCGATTCTGACCTCATTTCTTACACTGTAAACCTGGTGTAGTTCCTTCAAACTAAGTAGAATTACTATAGGTTTAAACAGGCATAATGAAGGTTGAAGTCTGTCTCTAGACTTCTACTCCTGTAAAGAAAAATCTTTTGCCATGGTAACCACCGTAACCAAAACCAGTATGCCAGATGATAGAAATTAATACAGCAGTATTGAAGGGTTGGAGCTAGGCTAATTTGTAACACATAACATCTGACCTTCTGTTTTCCTGAATTAACATATCATCTTTTGGGTATTTAACTAAGCTTGGCTAATTATTACAACTAATTGGAATTCAGAATGTCCACCTCTGAGGCACCATATCAGTAAGGTCACTGAATAGTGCAGGGCTAGGCTTCCTTGACTGAGCAAAAGAGAGGTTTTGTTGGCCAGGTGTGATGGGTCAGTGTCACACCATTCAGTGTGATCACCTCCTCCGGGTCAGAGTACATGGTTAGCATCACTTCCAAGGCCCCCTTGTGCGCACAGGCCCCAGGGGAATCTGTATAGTTTCTGAGTCGCTTTGCTCCTCCATCTGTGCTTGTTTCCCCACCCTAGTCAGAAACATCCTGCTCCCCTCCCTTCCATCTTCAGAAGTCTGCATGTCATAAGCCAGCAAAGATCTCTAGTTTGCCAAGCAAAGATGTGTAGAGCAAACCGGACACAGGAAGCAATGAAGGTAGAGCAGGTGAGATGCAAAGCTTGGACTCTTGGACTCTGCGGTCCTCTGTCCCATCACCTAGCAGCAAGGTCCTGTGCTTATCTCTTCCTTTCAGTGAAGGAAGCATTTTAGACCACACCACGAGAGTTCAATGACCTTGGCTTTTAATGACACACACATATCCACCTCTGTGGTTTCAAACCCCCACACAGTCACCCTTACCCACAAAACATTCCACCTAATCAGTCCCTTTAAATGGATTCTAGCCTTCTTCCCTTTCTCTTTTTTCACTGGTCACTTCTCATAACAAAGCCTCACATTTTTCTTCTTCGGCGTTTCTTCTCCCATTGCCTTTCTAGGATAATAGTGTAGTGATGGCTGCTCATTGCAGATGCAGGTGAGGAGGAGCCAGCAAGGGCAAGGACAAGCAGAAGAAAGTGGACAATGGGATCAAAATGTGCAAACAATGAGAGTATGTAACTTTCAAAATAACAAGCGTCTTGCACCACAGCACCTCCAGCTGTGGTCAAGGCCTCTGCAAAGAACAGGTGGGCAGAACACACATGACAATTTGGTTTTCATGGGTAATTTAATGAGATTTCACAGTGTGTGACTCTACCTCGGTCTCCTCTTACAAACTTCTCCCATCTACTCCTCATTGGTCTTACTGGCAGTGTAGAGAATTTGGTCTCAAACCTGACAGAGAAAGTCCACCATCTTCTCTTAGAAAAAAAAGAGATGAAAAAAATCTGAAAAAAAAACCCCTACTTTTCTGCTTCCACTCCATGATTTGTCCAGTGAAATCTGAAGTGCTGTGGATGGTGGATGAAACTGGAAATAAAGTCACTATATATCCTAGGGTCAATAGGGTCGATATATAGCCCACTGGATGGTGGCAACAGCAGTGAAACAAAGCAGCAAACAGCAACAGCTGAAAGTGCAATGGAGAAATATGCCTCTCAACCGATATATAACTGGAAGGTCAAGAATGCAGAAAATAGCAGTATAGATCCTCTAATGGCCCTGGCAGAGTCCAGGCTTTGTGTATTCAATGCCTGCCGGTAGCACAGCACAGGAGTCTTCTAAACGGCAGGTGACACCTTGTGAGCAGTCTTTCTAGTTTTCATCATTCACACTTCAATTTGTCTAGCAAATGTAATTTGGACTGTTAGTTTCCAAATAGCCTTTACAATTTATTCCTTAGCATTTCCTGAGAATTCCGATAGACATCTTCCTCACCAGTTGAGATATGGTCCAGATTTCCTCGAATGCTGTCTTTGTTCTTTCCATAGCCAATCATCCTTCATTTACAGCATGATTCTCTATTGCCATCATGGATCCTTATCATAGAATCATAGAATCATAGAATCACAAGGTTGGAAAGGACCCACTGGATCATCGAGTCCAGCCATTCCCATCAGTCCAGATTAGGTCTGTACCAGCTGTGCCACCAGGTGAAATGACAGCCTGCAGCATGTGCAGTTTGCAAGTGATGTCCTTCTAACTCTGCTTAAAGCCTGGATCACAGAACAGTATGCAGTGGGAACCTACCTGCCTCCACACTGACACTTGTAGGACAGCTGCCATGATCGAGAACGTCCTACCTTTCACTGCTGCTTGCAAAAGGCATGGTGACAAGACACATTGGTAGCCCACTGGTCAAATAGTGTCCTAGATGTAACATGAGCTTCTTTGTTACAGAAACAGAAGAGCCAAGGAACTCTTCAGAAGGATCCTCAGAACTAATACAGCAGGGCTGGATTCGTACTCTCCTGCAGAGTGAGACAGCAGGCAGTGGGGTTGCAGCATACAGGAATCACATGGGGAACTCAACTAAAACATACACGTGCTGCATATGAAGGGGACAAAGTGTATTCAGGCAAATAACACATAAATGCAGCACTCATGACTGCAGAGCAGGCGCCAGAGACAGGCTAAAAATACTCACACAGACATGCGACAGGCTGCTCTGTAACTTTGTTGATGCAGTAGTCACCTTTCACATAGAAGAGTTTTGGCCACATCCCTACCCTTGATTAGGAGGAAGATGGAACTGAACACTGCTTTCTTACGTGAATACCCAAAATGGACCAGTAGTTGATCCTACCCACACTGCTGTTTTTACTGAGATTCCCATTCAGAGGCAGTGGAATCTGTGCACGTGCTACAGAGAAGCTCTGTGCACCCAGCTAGAGCTGCAAAAAACAGCAGGCACCTAAGACAAGCTGCCATCAGTGGAAACCATCAGCAAGAAATCTTCTGTATTGCTCATGTGGAGATTTGCACTAGACCTGTATTTAATATGTACTGAAGACAAGTTGGGTGCAGGTATCCTTGAAGCATTTGGGCAACTTCATACACCTCTCTTGCTCAGCACTGCGCAGCACATATGCCTCTGTCCTCTGACTAACCTCCTGTGATTTAAAGTGGCTGAAATAGATAAAGGTAGTAGTTGTTATTGCATCATGTTTACATGCATTGATGTGCAATAGAAACATAGGGGAAAAAAGTGATTGTGGTCAAATGAACTACTGTAGGATAAAGAGAGATAAATAATTCAGATTCTCATTATAACAGAAGGGTACAGCTCCTATAGAAAGGAGGGAGACTGTCTTTGTGTGAATTGGTATGCAATGGCTGTTTAGTAGCCATAGCATGTAATCTAGCATTAGTATTAACATAAATCAGTGGCAGGAATTAACAGTATTTCTAAAGTATTATATGGTAACTGGATCCACGCTATATTGTTTAGTCCTCCTGGGCATTTTAATAATCGTGTAATAGAAATGTTGGAGTAGCTGAGATATTCTTTATATTGCTCTATGAAAGGTCTTTAACACAATGTCTTTAGCAGACAGTTTTGATAGAACGTGTTGTACAAAAAGAAATATGCCTTTTTTGGTAATATGGATATGTTTCATTAGCTTAGCCTGCAGCAATATGACATTACATTTAAAAAGGAATACAATTAATAACAATGAGAGGAGTTTTTGTAGCTCTCAGAGTACAGCTGGAGGAACTGCCTAAGGTGTCAGGGCAATTAAATAGAGGCACTGTATTACCTTTGTCTGAACACTCGTAACATCATCGTGTCTCCATATGTTGAATAGGGGATTTCTTTGCAGTAAGATTCCTAATTTATTTTGATGTTTCCTACAACTCAGATAATAATAAGATGGACTTTTTTATTAATCTTTAAAAATGGACAATTCTTGGGAATTAGCATGTCTGTGGATCCCTGCATTTTCCATTTTCCATAAAGTATGGAGCGATTGTATGAGAGATACACACAATAGCTTCTCAGCACTGAACTTAATGGAACCATCATATCAGTGCCGTGGAAAAGGCACTGCTGGTACATGTACAGCACATGGATTAGATAACTGCAGACCAGGGAAAAAGTTATACTTTGAGACTATTAGAATAATCAACATGGGTATTATTTTATTCAGCATTAACCTTTATGTTCTACGTTAAATGACAATGAAACTGGTGGAACACAATCCTTCCCTAGAGTAATGGTATCCAGCATTTCTTTCATCTCAAAAGAGGCTTCTTAATATCCTGCAATCCTAAAAATGCTATTTTTCCCCCCCACTGCAGGTCAGATTTAATAACAGTAACAGGAGATAAATGGATTGGACTCAGCTGAGCCTTCGGCAGCCCTGCAGATGGGAGGCAGGGATCTCTGTTCTTCTGGGAGAGGCAGCTGCGGAAGGTAGCGGGGATGGCCTCGGGGAACTAAGTCCTTCTTCCCGCTGGGCATGCAGTCCTTCCCGTTGTGCTCACTTCAGTGCCAGGGGCTCTTCTGCTCATCCCAGTCAGGGTGGGAAGACTGGTACTGCACCCTGGCTCCAGGGATGGCGGCGCCCAGGACATCACCTGAGGCCTCACCACAACCAACACCCTGACACATATGGATGCTTTGGAAAAAAAAGACCAGAAGTGTCCCTTTTTTGCAGGAGCAGCTTGCTTGTGTTGCTCATGCCGTGACAATTACGTGGGAAAAAGCGTTAGGCAGCTGCCAGAGCAGAAGCAACCTTCCCCTCTCCCCACACCTCCCCGTGCCCCGGGAGCTGCTGCTGGTGCCGTTTCACGGGTGCCGGGCAGCAGGAAACCACAACCCCGGGGCCTGGGGCAATTAATGAACAACTCCACCGCTGTTCATGAGTAACGTATTAGAGCTCGGCAGTGAGCAGTTCCCCCACACGCAGAGCTCGAGGTTACTCCTCCTGCAGCAGAGTCTGGGTTAATGGCACGCGGCGCCTGTCCTGTCCCTGGGCAGCAGCTGCCCCTGGCCCTGCTTAGCCCCACACGTATGCAGCGGCATGCGGCGTCTCGAGCCATTCAGTCAAGGGTTGGAACTGGATGATCTTTAAGGTTCCTTCCAACCCAAAGCATTCTATGAGTCTATGATTCAATCACTCCAACGTGCCGGGGAGGGCCCCCTCCGCACTCCCTTGCTAAGCATTATTGACAGACCCATCAAAGGCGGTGATGCATCGGCCACCGCCTGGGTCCCAGCCTGGGCGACATGCAGTCGTCGTGGCAACAGCGGGGCGCGAGGGCTGCTGGGAGGGACGTGGTGGCCGCCTTGGTGGCCATGTTCCCGATGGAGAGTCCTCGCGCCCTCCCATCGATCCACCGGGGCCTCGGCACTATCGACCAGTCCAATTTGCAGGAATTTATGGTATCGATGCGGGGCTGATTAACATTTTGCGCCAGAGCGGTTCAATACGGGCTGGTAACAGCTTTTAATGATTAATTGACTTTTACGATTCCGCCTCGGTGCTGTCAGCGAGCTGTGAACGTTGGGCACGCTCCTCCTCGAGCCGCTCTCCAGCGGCACGGGGCAGTGATTGAGTGCCTGGGAAATTAGTGTCCTCGCTGTCTCGTTTTATGAAAGATAAATGCTATGACATTTAATGCAGACCTTAATTTAGAACAGAACTAAAGCAGATCATTTTGCAATTTATTCGTAAACAGGTAAATATCAAAACTTGTTTAGCATTTCACTAGTTAGGCAGACAGACAGCAGAGGTAAAGCGAAGTAGGCAGCTGGGGAATGGCAGAGGTAAGGTAAGGCAATGAGACTCAGAGCCAGTGGTGTTTTTATAATAACAGTGGTATTAGTGTAGACAGTTTCACATCCACGATTCAGGTATGTTCTTCTCACGTGGCCATCTCACTCGCTCTTTCTCTTTCCTCCTATAATCTCATTCACTGTTCCTATGCTAGCTGTAAAATGAGGGCTTCCGACACATGGCATGATATATGAAAAAAAAATGTCACCTACCGTTAATCTGTTACTGAAAACAAACATAAACATTATGGAAAAATTGCAAAGGAAAACAAAATTTTATTATACTCCATAACAACTGAAAAAAGATTGTCTGGAAGGCTGTGTGCTGTCAACTCCTACCTTCCTGTGTTTATATTTATAGCCTATTCCTTTGCATTCATTTTAATTAAAAAGATTGTAAGTTTCTTTTTAAATAACTGTCTAAACAAAATGTCATATTATGCATGTTTATACATACAAAAGCTAAAATGGCATATTTTGATCCTCTTTGAAGTTTTACTCTCTGCTTTCTCACTACTCCATCATCCCCTGTGTTTGAGCCGATTTACAGAGGAAATGAGGCCACAACAGGCCAAATTCTTAAATCATTTGACCCACTTTAGAAGAGCTGGAGAGCTGCCGAACCTCCCCATTCAAGGATTCCCTTGGCACGAGGAAGTTCCTAGCTTGTACAAAGCTGACAGAGCCAATTCCTGTGCCATCTGTTCTCTCAGAACCTGTTTAGAGGAACCTAGCGGGGGCAGAGAAGGGGTGCAATTGAGGTATCTCTGCATTTTCCCTCTTCCTTTCCAGACCCTCATAGGGGCAATAGTTAAAGTGCAACATAAATCCCAGAAACAGAAAACTACAACAGGCTCCCCTGCAGCATTTCACGTCCCTCTGAGCTGCACCTCATGCTTGTTTTACAAATTGGCCGTGCTGCTTCAAGAAGCTTTGCAGAAGAGGCCAGCTCCAAAGACTCTTTTGTTTTAACCTGAATCACTTCATGGAAGTCATTGTCAAGGAGCAATCAGATAGAGATAAACTGCAAAACTGATTGCACGGTAACCTCTGGGGAAGAGGAGAAAGAGGACAAACTTCTGGACACAGTTGAGTGCATTCTGCAACTTAACCCTGATCAGCAGAAGTCAGAAGAACTCATCTAATAGCAGCTCTCAGTGCTGTCACACCAGCTATGTGATACCTGGAAAAGGGTGCTTGGCTCTTGAATCAAAATTCACAGTGCTGAGCAAGGAACCTAAAGCTCTGTGTACACTGGATGTTTGCCTATGGATTTGTCCTGATGAGCTCTGTGACCCCCCCGACATTGTGACCAAAATGGCACATACTCAGGCAAGTATCTCCACTGGAGAGCACCAACTATTAGCTGAGAGGTAGTAAGGGATGGCTTTTTAAACCACTTCTCAACTGATGCTGCTTTTTACACTGCCACCTGACAGCAGGAGCCTGTTCCCTCATTCTCAGCGCATGGTCAGGCAGGCTGATGGGGGAGCAGGATGCACGCTTCCCTGGGGTGAAGCAGGGACAGAGTCCACACAGTCAACCTGTCTCAGCAACGAGGTGGTGACTACATGCTGAGGGGTAGCCTTGACTTGTTGTTTCTTTGTATCGTTGTTTTTTTGAACATTGCCATTCAGATATTTGCTTCTGTCTCTCAGCCTGAGCTTCTGTGTGACTAGCACATTTGGAGTGTGACAGCATCACACACTGTGCATGGAACAAACCAAGAGGTGCCTCACAGCATCATAGAATCCAATTTTGTTGCCCCAAAGGAGAGAAAGCAGAGTAGGACCCTCAGGCTATTATAGCTATAAGAGGGGAAAGGAAGCAGTGAAACGTGTCAGAGAGCCATACTTGGATGCTGCTGTCACTGGGTAACTGGGGGGATGACTGCTGATCCTGGGAAGAGCAGCAAGTTCCCTACTGCATACTCTGACCTCTCACTTCATGCCTTCAGACAGCCTGGCTTTCAAGGACGCAGGAAAACAGTGAAATGGCTATTATAATAGCCCATTATAACCCAGGCAAAGGTTATAACCCAGCCACTGCTTCTCACTTTGCTTGTGCTAACAGTTGGCCCTCGATAGGAGTTTGAGTATGTCCACACAGACTGCTTCTCCACTGATGAAGCAGCTTGAAGATCCAGGCTAGGGGGTGTGCACATTCTGACTTTAGACAATAGCAGTAAGTAAATTCCTCAGTTCGGTCATATGTTTGGGCTAAAGTATAGGCAAAACATAGGCAGGTATAGGCAGGTAGATAAAGCTTAAATTCTCTGGGTATCAAATGAGGAGAGCTGAGACTTAGAAAGTGCCATGTGAAGATGAGTAGAGTGAGATATAAGCCTGCTCCTGCTACATATGCTGACCCAACTCTGGTCCCACAGCTGTGTACCCATACAACTACAGCACAAGCCTTATCTTTTGGACCAGAATGCCGCGTATCTATTTGGCCTGGATCACAGATGGACCAAACATGTTTGTTCATAGCCACCAATGTAAATAAACCCTAAGGACGGGCACAGTAATCTAAGTGTGCCACCGAAGCTAATAGGGAATTCTAGTGATGGGAGTTTTGCTTCCCATCAGAGCAGCACTTAGGTGAGTCTTTGAATGTCAGCTTCTGAACTAAACTGTTCTGTGTTTACCTACCTTAGTCATACAGTTGGAGATAGGTGGTTTGTCTCTGTTCTCCTTTGGGTTGGGGCTCATGGTGATACTGCTTTTAGCTAGCAGCCTCTCCCAGAAGTGGGACACCAGCGCTATCGCTACAATAATGTAGAGAATGGGGTCTCGTCAGAAGTATTTATGTGGGAATAGGAATGGTGAGGAGAGAGTGCTTGTTTTCTCTGTATTAGCTGGGTCACTATAGAGCTCAGAAGGCACAGCTCATAGAGCCACGGGGAGTAGAAAAAAGAGGGTCATGAGTGATGAAGGTAATGCATATTCCCACTGAGCATGGGAAGCTCTGAACCCTGATTTTATGACCAACTTAGTGGCTTTCTATGATGGGGTAACTGCAGAAGTGGACACAGGTAAACTGACAGATTTGATCTATCTACACTTCTGTAAAGCCTTTGACACAGTCCCCCACAACATCCTTCTCTCTAAATTGCAGAGATATGGGTTTGATGGGTGGGTGATACGGTGGATAAGAAACTGGTTGGATGGTCGTATTCAGAAAGTACTGGTCAATGACTCAAAGTCCAGATGGAGATCCATGACAAGTGGTGTCCCTCAGGGGCCTGTACTGGAACTGGTGCTGTTTAATATCTTCATTAATGATATTGACAGCAAGATTGAGTGCACCCTCAGTGTGTTTGCAGATGACACCAAGCTGAGTGGTGTAGTTGCCACATCGGAAGGACGGGATGTCATCCAGAGGGACCTGGACAGGCTGGAGAAGTGGGCCCCTGAGAACCTCATGAAGTTCAACAAGGCCAAGTGCAGGGTCCTACATCTGGGTTCGGGCAGTCCCTCTTTTCAGTACACAATGGGGGATGATGTGATTGAGAGCTGCCCTGCAGAGAAGGACTCAGGGATGCTGGTCGATGAGAAGCTTGACGTGAGCCAGCAATGTGTGCTTGCAGCTCAGAAGGCCAACTGTATCCTGGGCTGCATCAAAAGAAGCGTGGCCAGCAGGTCAAGGGAAGTGATTCTGCCCCTCTATTCCTCTCTTGTGAGACATCATCTGGAGCACTGTGCCCACTTCTGGAATCCTCAACATAAGAAGGATATGAAGCTATTGGAACGGGTCCAGAGGAGGCTACAAAGATGATCAGAAGGCTGGAGCACCTTCCATATTAAGACAGGCTGAGAGAGTTGGGGTTGCCTAGCCTGAAGAAGAGAAGGCTCCGAGAAGGTCTTATAGCGACCTTCCAGTACCTGGAAGGAGCCTACAACAAAGCTGGAGAGGGACTGTTCATAAAGACTTGTGGTGATAGGACAAGGGGGGATGGGTATAAACTGGAGAGGGGCAGATTTAGACTAGACATTAGGAAGAATTTCTTCACCATGAGAGTGGTGAGACACTGGAACAGGTTGCCAAGGGAAGTTGTGGATGCCCCACCCCTGGAGGTGTTCAAGGCCAAGCTGGATGCAGCCTTGGACAGCCTGATCTAGTGGGATATCCTTGCCCATGGCAGGGTGGTTGTAACTAGATGATGTTTAAGGTCCCTTCCAACCCAAACTATTCTATGATTCTATGATTTTCACTCCGTATTTGTCTACATGCAATGCAGAAGCAGTACCTTGTTCTGTGACTCCTGACTTCGCTGCACCATGGCCAGCTTCAATGTGAAGTATGATGTGGTCCTCTCTCTTGATACGTCTTCTCTCTCCGTAAGAGACTCCTTAAGAGACCTTCAAATGTATACTTTAGGATAAAAAGAACTGAAAACTTTGATTTACCAAAGTGTTCCAGCTGCCAAGCAGTTGCACAAAAGGTAGACAGCAGTTGTTGCATTTGAAAGGAAGTGGCTGGGAACACTGAAACCAAGAGCATATGAGACTACGCTGATGTGGTCTTTTGCAGACGGAGGTGAGCTTGTTTCATCCTTTTTCAAAACCAGCTGGGGAACTGCTTTACTGTAAGCTGATCCTGAGCTAATACAACTATACAGCTTCAGGTTTGAAAGCTTCTAGTTAGAACCATGTGCACCAGAAAACAAGGTAGGGAGACCCCAGTTTGTGAAAGGAAATAGGAATGGTTCCGCTATGTAGCCCTGTAGCAGGCGCTGTTTAAGATGTAAGACAAACAGGTTGTTGCAAAAGAACCCAAAACTGAAACACCAGCAAAAAAAAGCAATAGCACTTCTTTGCTTCAGCCATAACCCAGGAAAATGAAGCAGAAGTCTTGGTCTTGGAGCAATAATTGGTGCCTCTGCTTCTTTATTTCCCTGGAAGGTCTAAAAGACTTGTTCTGCTGAACCCTCCTGTCCTGCCCCACTCTGTCCCAGCCTTCACTGTGCCTTAGCACCTTCAACAGCAGGGGAAAACAGGACTCGGCTCTTCCCCTTCCCCTGCAGAAAAGCCATAATCCTATTCACTTGAGCTGGCTTTGGGTAGGAGTAGCTGGACACATACAGCGGGACTGTGTGGAGCACCAAAGGAAGTTCCAGCCAGCAACATACGTGCCTGGGAGATACCTAAACAAGACTGGCAAGATTTTCTGTGTGACCCTCCATTTACACCTACATTCTGCTTAAGATGCATTTTAGGCACATGAAAGACAGTTTGGGATCATGCCCAGGTTCATCTCCTGTTGCCTGGAAGAAATTCTGCCTGCTTACCTGCAAATACAAGACTCCACACTTCCTGCTCCCTCCATGGGGAAGCCAAAGAAGCAGGAAGCATCCTATGTTGTCTGAATAGCACAGCAGAACAAGAGTCAGAGAAAGAGAAGGCAGACTGTGTGGACAAAATCTCAGCACCACTGAAATCCCTGGCAAAAATTCCACTGACTTCAACAGCTTTCTGTTCTACAGCTGTGTGTCCTTGTGTCTGACTGTAGACCCTTTTCAATGGCACAGTGTTAATAAGTCGTATTACTACTACAAAGAGCAGAATGTGACCTGCTCCATTTTTATTACGGCAGAGTACACGTACTCTGAGTAACAAGCAGCATCTCTTTACATCAAGCCTTGTGCATCAGGTAATACAGGAAGAGTATTGTATTATTAAGAAAGTGTTTCTCTCACAATGTAGAATGATAGCATTGAATCTTTTCCCTCTCTGTTCTGTCACATCCTTCTCTATTCTATCGCATTTTGCACCATACATGTGCTGCATTCACTGAATATTCCCATATCCAGCCTCACTGATTTTTGTTTAGGTGCATGGCTAGGGATACTGGGGAAGCAGTGTGGTAGACTATAATTATGTCCCTGATACTTATCCATTCAAAAATAACACAATAAATTTTTAGGCAAAAATAATATCACTTTGCCAAGAAAAAACATTGTTTTCTGCAGCCACATGCCAGATATACCTTGACAAAATTCCACACATTACCTTTTTTCATGGGTTCAGAAGGCAGTTAACAAGTGTAATTTCCACCTGTAGGCACTGATTTTGTTTTGGTTTTGTGATTCCTCTTCTAGATTTATAAGAGAATTTAATTAGGCTCCTTATAGATTTCTTTGACAATTTTTGAATATATATATATTTCTCCTTCTTGATTACAATCCCCTTTAACTCACTAGATGTCCCAAATTATAAGCTTTGCATGGAATCAGTTGCCTTTGGCTATGTTTGGTATTATGTTACCTTCTGTTCAGTTAACGGTGTGGAGATAGGCCATAAGCACTGGAAAAACCTCAAAGCTCTTTTCTGCTGTTTTGAAATTGAGAAAGCAGAAACATAATTGCTTTTGTTGGATCACAATCCTGAATAGCAAAAGACTTTTTAAACATCTGCCCTTCCTTTGATTGGCTTTACATCTTCTCTCTTTTTTGTCTACTGTTCATTATTCTGCATTTTATTCACTAATGAAAAATTCTATCCATGACAATATTTTCATATGCTGTAAGATGACTGGGATTCAATGCATTTAATCTGATCTAGCCCTACAGAAAATCTTAATAGAATGTGACAATATATGTTAATTCTGTGTGGTTTGTATTTCCTCTTGCTTGTATAATATCTGATCTCTCCTGCCTACAATCTCAGCACAATCTCCTGCAACCCTGGCTTTTAACAGAGCAAGAGTCTAACTCCTGGGATGTATTTGTAACACCTATTGAAGTCAAACTACACTGCGTAGCTATATGGGAGATAAATTTTGCTGTCTTTGCCACTGAGGCTGTGCTCCCATTCAGATCTGTGCCAAATACAACACCAACTTAAATTCCACCAAGATCAGGCAGCAGAATTGTTCTGTTTTACACAGAATTCTCTCTGACAGGAGAACTTGCGTGTGCATCCATGTGCTGATCTCCCTATCCCACTCTATTACTAAACAAATGACTTGATACGTCTCTCCTTTTTTTTTTTTTCTTATTTAATACTACTGTCAAATACCTGTCATGATATTAGCATTCATTCCTAGGGAAATGTAGCAGCCAGAAACAATGTTGATCACTGTGTGGACCAGAAAAACCTGTTTATTCTTCAGGGAGTAGCTATTCCTATTCAATAATAATATTGAAATTTAGAAATAACATTCTGTCTTTTAACATAGGAAGACAATACAAATAATTGGGGAATTTCTTAATGACTCTGTTATTAAAACAGTAGGAGAAACCTGAGCATTCAGCCAGCTGAAATGTGTCCTTTCCTTTGTTTTTTCCTGGTTTGAACATAATGCTTGACATCAATACTACAAGTATTTTCAGTGCCACCTGGAAATAAGAGGGAATGAAGGCAGGAGGCTTTTGAAAAGTCACTTCTGATTTTGCTCATTTAAGAGCTAAGTATTTCAAAAGAAATGAGGGCCAAATTTTCAAGTGTCGATAGTCCCCAGTTGGATCCAGATTTTCAGAAAGATTCCATTCTCATTTACATTTCTCAACAGAGCGTTTTTCCACAAGTGCACAGCAGCCAGCAATTCTCTCTGGCCAGGAAGCCATTGAGAAAGCTGGTCTTTTTTTTCTTTTTTTTTCTGAGTGCCTAAAAGGGAAAGGGGAGCTCTTTTGTGAATCAGGTTCTTCAGACAAGTTCTGCCTGATGAGCCTGGCTCTGAGGAAAGAAGTGAAATATAATTTTCCTCTCTGAAACCTCTAGAGGTAGCGGGCACTAGAAAGACCCAGTGCACTGCTGGGCAGAGATAGCTCTGAAAGAACTAGCTTGGAGACTGGAAGCAATGGAGAAATACCCATAATTCCTTCTGGAGCTTTGCAGTGTATGAGGGAACGAGTATTTCCATGAATATTGGAATTATTCCGGAAGTCTAGTTTCCAATGGAGTTAGTGTTTCATGCCTGACTGACATTTTAAATGAATTATACTGTTGCTGTGGTGCGAATTCCGCCCTTATCAGACACTGGAGAATCCATAGGGGAGAGAAGACTTGGCTGTGGAGTGGATTCCTTTATATCTAATGAGATACAAGCTCTGTCTGAAGCTTTCTTTCACGTGCATCCAGTGGCTGTCCCCAGTGCATTGACTCTGTGTCAAACAAGAACCAAGTATTGGCTGCAGCGCTACCATCAGTAGGAAAACTCTCCAGCTTTCTGTTTTCACAAAAACTTACAAACTTGTTTATCTCTAAAAATTCTGCCTTTCTGACGGGTTCAGCCACCACCGGCCAGTGAGTTCAAAAGTTGTTAAACAACCATGTGCACAGGCACACACACGCTGCACTTATATGAGCTGTGCTTCCTTATGGAGCCAGACTAAAAACACCCACTGCTAAACACTCGATGACTGCACCTTCTGGGTCTATGAGCCAGTTGCAGAGGCGGTAGTAAAGAATAAAGAGAAATAAATTATTCCATCTCTCCTGTCCCATAGAGCAATCAATTGCACGTCTCCCTCCATCCCTAGCCATAGGGTCTCCCCATCTGATGTGACCACTCTGGAACCCTTTTGGCTTGGAGCACGTTGTGGAGCTGGAAGTGTTCCTGGCTGGTCTGCCAGTGTGAAGGATTGGCAGTGCTTCTTGCACTTTCCTTTCCCATGAGCAACAAGCAGCAATCAAATACAATCTAGCCCTCATTTTTTTGCCGTTAGTTTCTTTGATTGTGATGTGGAAATACGTTGCTAAGGAAAGCAAAAACCGTGGTTAACTGATTGATAGAAAATAAGAGTCATCGAAAACATCTGGAGAGCCAGATGAGTACAAGCCATTGTTTAGTTTAATACCCTTATAATATTTGCTGCAACCAGCCAAGCTGAAGGGTGGATTCTTCATTTTTATTATGTGCTTATTCCAAAATATCAGTCAATGGGCTTTTACAGCAATGTTTGATCCATGCCCCTTTGCCCAGATGTTTGCATGTCTTGGCTCCCTGAAGTTGAGTAAGACCAAATTTTCAGAACGTAATATTAAACCATCAGAGTGGTCATACTGGATCATATCAACATCCCTCTAGACTCTTGCCCCTCATGGTCACTAATAGCAGATGTTTAGGGACAAATACAAAGCCAAAAAATGCAGACAATACATCCTCCTATCTTCTAGTGATTAGCAGCTAAAGAACCAGAGGTGATATCTATTTATTTAGCATGGCTAGATGGGTTTTTTCCTCTGGGATTGTCCCCCTTAGCTTTTAAAGGTAGAAATAATGAAGAGCTTATGTTTCCTCTAGGGAAGAAATGCTGAATAGGTAAATCCTGTAGCTGGAAACTTTCGGAGTGACCCCAGGGAAATGGGTTCCAGAAAGCTGCGGGGGCATGTCTAACCCTATGTTAAAGAAAGAGAGACTCATCTTCCAATGTTCACTCTTCAGCTAACAGTAGAATTGTTGGGCAGCAGAAAGCAGAAGCACAAATGGAGTGGAAGAAGAACGTAGCTGCCCAGATCCTCCCTTCACAAGGGCAGGAGGAGAGAAGGCCAGCACATCACCTGGCTGACCATATAGCCCACCAGCAGCAGCCCTGGAAGCCTGTGCCCCAGCTGAAACATGCTCCTCAGACATCTTTTAACAGGGTGGTGCCTGAGCGCATCTAGATAGTGAACAGAAATGTGGTTAGTGGCCAGCTTTATTCATGTCTTTTCAGGTCTATTCCTATGCTGATAGTAGTTATTCAACAACTGTGCTTTACACCTGCATCAGACTGTTGCAGGTTTGTTAAGGAACTCTGTGCGGGTTCAGAAGGACAGATAAATGTCAGTGTGTTTCCGATTTTAAAGATATTGAAAATGAGACAAAGAGTAGAAATCACTTGCCTGAAGACCACAGAGCGAATCAGGAACTGAACCAGGCGTAGAAACTATCCATACACACTCCTAATTCTCTGGTCTCAGTGGCTAGCCAGTACCTCCTTTCACCTAATCTACTGATAGATCTAGAGGCATAATCCAGATATATATATACCAAGGAGGCTGTTTCTTCACAGAACTGTATTCAATATTTATAGTATGTGCTTTCCATAGTGATCAGCTACAAAAATACATTGTTTTGACTCCATAAGTGATATTTTAACTAACAAGAATTGCTGCATTAAAAAAAAAAAAAATGGGCTGGCATTTCCAGAAATACCATGTTTTTTTCCTAATTCACACATCAGTTCTGAATTCATTACAATACAAAGCTGTTTGTAGTGCCAATACATTTTTGCACTTCATTCAGTCAAATTTTACTGTGAGTTTAGATCAGCCATGTCATCGCACATTCCACAGAAATCTGAGCCTTTTAAGGAAAAAAAGAGAGGGGAAGGAGAAGGAGAAGGAGAAGGAGAAGGAGAAGGAGAAGGAGAAGGAGAAGGAGAAGGAGAAGGAGAAGGAGAAGGAGAAGGAGAAGGAGAAGGAGAAGGAGAAGGAGAAGGAGAAGGAGAAGGAGAAGGAGAAGGAGGGGAAACTGAACCTTGGATGCATTTTGTCTGCCCAAATCTAAGTCACTCTCATACATTTTCAGCTTGATTTACAAATAAGTCTGATGTTTACTTACATATCTGTTATTGTTCTGAAGTCACACGTATTCTAAGTATTTTTTTATAACTTTATATGATCAAATATTGGTTTTCCAGAGGTGACTGCTGTGCTTGCGTTGAGCTCACATCTCAGAAACTCTGACTTCTGAGGAAGTTCTGTGAGCAGGGGACATTCACAAGGCCATTAACTGCAGCTTTTTTTAATTCTACAAGGGCTGTTCCTGCCTCTTCTTCCATCACATTAGTTTCTTCCCAGAACTGGTGGGGTCTTAAAGCCGCCCCGACTGAATCACCCTCCAAAGCAGAACAGACATGGTGTAGTCCCTGCTCTCTGCTATTCCATTATACCTTGTTCACTACACATGAAACAGCTTGCTAGCAAAGCTACACTAATATAATACCAACAGAGCCACCTCAGTGGAACCGTTCTGATGAACAAAATAATAAACCAGCAAAAAGACATTCTTTTCCCTCCCTGATATTGTTCTGTCTACCTCAGGCAATTGTTTTCATGCTTCTAACTGACACAGCAAGGATGGTAAAACTCTCTGCGTAGACAAGAAATCCTGAGGGGAGCAACAGAACATTCATCTCTGGTTCTGGTTGTATCTCAGTTGTCTCTCTGGGCTGGCTGCTTGCATGAGGGAGTTTGCCTTTAGAACTGTATTACTGGAGATTTGGGGCAGATGCCATTGTTATTTTTCAATTTTCCTTTTTTAATATTGCTTATTTAAAAAGAGCACTAGAGTCCAGCATTTCCTGGTGCTACAGGAAACAAAAACTAGGCCAAAAAAAAAGGTGCTTTGAGGTAGATCAACAGATAGCCAAAAGACTTGCAATATTTGACTACTGGGATGTACTTACTCTAAGAAGACCCTTTTTGAAGGACAGACTCCATCTGAGCAACTGTGGAAATAGCCTTCTGGAAGCAAGTCTGGCAGAACTGATAAGCCGAGCTTTGAACTGAAAAATGAAGGATACAGAGTCAAAGACTTGAAAAATCTCCACAAGGCCATAGAACACCGGAGGAGAAAGCCTAGGTACATGAGAGCGTGCCAAAGGATAAAGAAATTTCAGTGATCAGAATGGCAGGGAATAAGAAAAAAAGGAACTGCAAACTGTGATGAGAACTGCTTCCAAGCCAGTAATACCGCCAATGTGAGGAGCAGGTCTTAACAAAGCTGTGGTACAGGGTACAGAAATATTTAGCAAGTATATATGTACCAAAAAAGGGAAGAGAACAAATGAAGCTGGGAGGGCATTAGGAAGGACAGGTGTACATTGGTAACACAACAGAATAGCAGTCACAGCTGGAACACTGGTCTTGAAGCGTATGCATTATTCAGAAAGGCAGAGATAAAGGTGAAGGTGGTGGCAGAGAACTGCACATTAATGATATGAGACACTGCAAATAAGAGTGTGCAGAAGGGATAGCATGCAGAAAAGCAGGATTTGTTCCAGCTGAAGTCACTCTGGGGAAAGCTGGTAAAAGAGACTATTTGGAAAGTGCGAGCCCCCTGATTTGGCTCTAGTTTTGCATAAAGTGAACGGTAATGCCATAAAAGAGACAAGTTCTGTCAGGTTTGTATCATGCAGAGAAATTTTTATCTTCCCAAATGCAGATCAAAGAATAAATGCCACTAATGATGAGAGAATCTAGATACTTTTGGATGTAGTAGTCAGCAATTTTCTTAAAATTCTCATCGAACCAGTAAAAAGTGGTGCTGATCAAGACTTGGGTTCCGTAACTGATGAGTGCAGAAAAAAAATGACATTGGCTTAAGTGGTCAGAGGCTTCCTAATTAAATGGAACAGATAAATTAGTCTGTTAATAAGGTTTTGCATTTCAAAAGGGCAATGTTTGGTAAACTTACGGAATTGATTACCAAAGTCAGATGGTTGCAGAGTCCAGGCATGAAAATGTGAGAGAGGCCTCTAGCTTCTACAGTTCTGAGAGAATAAAAGTTTCAGGAACCTGCGTGATGGGCAAAAGAGAAAACCTGTTTTTATAACCACTTCAAGAGAGGTACTAGTACGTTAGCTTACATCTTTTAGAGAAAGACCAGGTGCTGAACAGGGAATGGATGAAAATGTGGTAACAAAGATCACACCAAAGCCCTAAGCTTTCTTGGACAAGATGGTATCCCACCCAGAGAGAAGAAGGTAAATACTATCTGTTAGCATTTTACTACGTCATTTGATAGAGTAGCGCAGAAGAGGTTACTTGTTAGCTGGAGCTCTGTAAAAAAAACTGTATGTGTAAAAAGAACCTGGCTCATAGCATACAGTAAACACTGAAAAAAAGGCATCACAGGTCTGGAGAGAAGCAATTAGGAAAGCTCTTTCAAACTAAGTGTTGGGACTAATCTTGTTTAATATTTTCATGAATGATCATGGCATAAGGACAGACTTCTAAATGTTTGATGACACAACATTGAGAGGCATCGTTAATGCAATGAAAAGCATACTAAGACTCTGAAAACAAGTAAAGAAGGACCAACAGTACAATTTCCCCTAGTTGCTCCAAGCTTGTAAGTGAGCAGAAATATCAGGCCGTGGTATTGGAGGTGACTCTTATACTACAGTATGACCCAGCCTTAAAAACAAGTAACTAAAATTGAGTGAGACAGGTATCAGAAAGTGTTAATGCTTTAGCACAAAGCCTGATGAGACCTTGTGTGCAGCTCTGAGCACCCATGGGCAGGAAAGATTGATTCCAGCTGGAAGCACAGTGCAGAAACACAGCTAACTTGACCAAGTGGAAACAAGAAGAGGCCTGAATAACTTGGCTTGTTAAGCTGGGAAAAAAGAAATAAAATGAGGACTGAGAAGATACAAGCTGGCCACAAGACATCAGAAAAAATCAGAAAATATTTCCTAGCTGTTAGAGTCATCAGCCTTGCTGTGGGGGAGAATGAGCACCAAGAATCTAATGTCGTTTAAGACTGAACTTGACACGTTGCTGAAAGCAAATCTATGTGTTTGTGATAAGAGGAGGTCTTGCTAGGCCAAAAGTACCTTCTAGTCCGGAAAGCCTAACTGTGGCTGAGTATCTGAGGGAGAGATTAGAAGGAGAGATTTGTGTGTTGAGAGAAGATTGCCAGTCTCCTTCAGAGTTTTATAAATCTTTTAGCTGCTTCTCAATTCTAAACTTTTACTGGTTTGCCAAACGTGAACTGAAACAGAAAGATGCAAACCTTGCAAAACTTTTCAAGTTTGAGCAATATTCAGTAGCTGGAATGGTGAAAGTGAAAAAAACGTGTATTTTCATGAAAAATTTAAAACCCTTTTCTCAGACTTGCCTCACTTCTCAACTGAACTTTACCACCTGAGATATTCAGGCTGGCTATGTCCTATGTAGAGAACAAGCTCCATGTACTACCTGCCTGCCGTCCAAACACTGAAAGTGAAAAAAAGTGGCCTAGGGCATTTGTTTAATACCACATATGTATGCAGCGCTGCTATTTGCCAGTTTGAAACTAAACTTACTTGCAGAGCTTAGGGTTTAGACTTCCTCTTGCAAGAGGCCCCATGAAACTACCTGTTGGTTTCAGTGGGATAATACAGAGTTCTTACAGCTGAGCAGGTGGTCTTCTGTCCACAGGGTCTAACTGCTTCTGTTGCTTCTCCAGAAAGGTCCTTGGAGTGAAATTTTCAATAAACATGGCAGGGTCCTCCAAGATATGATCTTCTGAAGAAACTGGTGCTTGGTTATTCTTCTGCTTCTGGCACTGAAAATCAGCTGTTCTTTGTGGCATGTTCTGCTCTTGAGACTCATCTGTCCAGCCCTCATCGAGCAATATTGCTCTGGCAAGTTTCTTGTTTCCAGCCCAGTACTGCAGTCTATCTCAGGCTGCTGGCCTCCCAAGCTAGGTGGGATTTATCCCACCACCACCTCGCTCCAGCTGCCACATGAACTCTTGAAGTGAAACACAAAAAAAGGCTTTGGGGTATGTATGTCTCTTCCACCACAGCACAGCACCTTCCTTGCCTTCATAGCTCTCAGTTCACAGGTAACAAAGAAACATTTGAGTCTATTATGGTGAAGACCTTACCCTATGCAAGATGTGTGTGCCAGCCCTGGGTAAAGGGTGGTGTTTCACCCCAGCACACTGACAAGGAAAGGTATTCCTATATGAATTTCTGCCAGGTCCTGGGCTGAGGTTTAGAAGTCTTTGTTTTGGGTTTTTATTTATGACCAGTCTAACGCTGCTTGGCATTTCCTTTAGTGTCTGGCTGATAGACACTAGACTCACATGGTTATGCAGAAAACATCTGAACAAAAAGGAGGGTCCAACTCACCCTGTCATGAAGAAAATTTAGTAGAATTCATGCCTTGGTGACACATCACAGCCTGGATGGCAAATAAAGGAGTGCCAAAATAAAACTGCGTTTCAGGCAACCTCCCTGTAAATTGATCAAATGAGCTGCAGGCTGGGGTCATTTTTCCTGAGTGTTTTGTCACTGGCTACAGTAAAAGTCAGGCCCCTTTTTTAAAAGCAAGCCCATACACAATGCGTTGTTAGTTATGGGCAAAACACATTCATGCTCAGTAATAACAGCTAATCTTGACTAGTCCTGAGTCCCAAAACAGTGCTGAATGCATCTGGTCCTTGTGTGCACTGCCTGCAGAGAGGTAGGACAGGATCCATCTACACTAACTTCAGCCGTCTGGTCAGGTACACTGTAACTACACTGGCTGCCTGGCCTCCTGCTATAATCAACTGAGTGATGCAGGCAACTTCAAAAGGTGACTCAGCCCTCCCTTTAATAGGTGGCTAAGCTAGCTGGCATCAATCGCCCTCTGTCTTTCTCCAGTGAACACAGAGGGAGCCCAGACTTGGCCTACACATTAACCAGTGTATGGCTGAAGTTAGTGAAGATAAATGCCATCTGCAGTCAGTACTGGACCTGATAACACAACTGCTAAAGCCACATTTGAAATACAGGCATTGCTTACAGAAGCAGGTATCGTAAACTTATTGGTATCAGATGTTCTCCATAAACAGGCAATCCTAGAGAGGGAAGGGGCAAGGGGAGGGATAGTAACCCCTTGATTGTGAAATTACATGATTACTAAATGAATATGAGTCTTCAGCAGGCTGGTTTTAATGTCTAGGTTGTGTTTCTAATGAAGGAAAACATGCCGTATCACTGGTCCACATCACAGTATTCATGCTGTCTGCTATCAAGATAGAGAAGGCAAACACAGGATCTCTCAGATTTTTACTCATACCTGCAGAAATAAAACCAGAAGGTTGTTCTTTTTTAAAATCAAAATAGTCTCTGTGCAGTGTGTCTGATTCAAACCATATTGCTAGCAAGGTGGAACCTTGAAAACATTAAGATTTTTCTGTGGTAAAAGTTAAAGATTAGAGGGCCCTGAGGAAACAGAACACATGGGCCAAAAGTTTTAAACACAAATATTAAAGATAGCCAGCCAAGTCAAAACATTGGCATCTACATGAAGGGATCGTGAAAGAGAGAGACTGAGCACCCACTGAGTCTGCTTATGCCCTAGCACTTCTGAAAACTGCTCCTGTTTTAATTAAATACTTTCATGGGGATGAAACCTCTTCAATTTTGTACAAAGGAATTCACGTACTCCTTGCTTTACTAGAGCTCAAAAAGGGTTTGGTCTCTTGTCTTTCCATACTGGAAAGGGAAGAATGATGAAAGAAGACTTTGGGGCTGAGAGTTTTTTCCAGTCAAATCAGAGCTAACTCCCCAGAAAAAAAACAAAGCAGCCCATCACATAATTCACCAATGGCTCAACAAAAGGACTTTGGAGTAACCAAAAACCTCCCGCCACACCTTCAGTAAATCCAGAATCAAAAGCTTAGGATGGGCTAACCTCCATGAGTTGCACAGCAAAAGATACCTTTGACCGGCCACAGCTGATCCTGCATACAGCCCTCCTGGGACTGACCTGGGAAATGCATTGCCTTGAGTTAGCTCCAGCAGCTGTTCTCATCTTTCAAGTATGAGAAAACTCAAGACACTGAAATAATTTCAAAGCCAAAGCTTAACTGCTTTGAATGATAAAGAAAACCCCAAGGTACTCTAGATTATATAGTGAAAGAAAATAAGTGTCATATTTTAGGTCAAATTACAATCTTTATGTCTCATCTGGTAGAAACAAATTAATATCTGCTACTGTAGACCTAAAAGTAGGTCTTCCTCACCAATGTCAGGAGGACCTTTCTTAAGCTAGAAGTTGTGACAACGCAATGTGCCATCTGCCATCCTTCTGGACTCACACTCCTTGCGGGCTGACTGAAGAACAAGCACAGGGAATCCTCCACTGAAAGACATCAGGCAGCTGCGCTGCCATCACTCTTCACATAAAAGTGGATGAAAAATATTCCTTTCTTAGTATAAAAGATTCTCTTGGTTCAAAACAATAATTCACATTTGCCAATGCAACCACAAGCCTGGGCTTCTTTCCTGTTCCTGCCCTTTGCTGGACTGTATGGCTTTGCACAAGGCACAAAAGATTTGTCTGTATGCGTCTCTGTTCACAGTATAGTGAGCCCTGGTGCCAAATCCAACATCAGGGATACCAGTCTTGGGGCGAGGCACTTGAAGTTAAGTCCTGAGACAACTAACTTTAAAGACATGTAAGTTCTTCACTGGTTCTAGTCATAAATCTTTCTAGCCTAACTCTTCATATGTGATTATTGATGAACTGGAATGTGTCTGATTATTCATGCCTACCCTGAGACATCCTATCCTGACTATCAGACTATCCTGACTATTGTCCATACACCCAAAAATGCTTTCTTATTTCACCACAGACTGAAATCGCCCCTCCTCCCAATCACTGAGCATACCTCCTCGCAAGACGAGCATACCCAGACTCAAAAATGAAAATCTGTTCCTGAATGTGGATATACACGTTAAAATTCCTTCTCTATAAAACCAGTCCAGTGGCATTATTTTATTTAATTTTTGTCATGCAATGTTTAGTTTGTACGTGCAAGCCTTGTTTTGATACTGGAATAAATGTGTGTTTTAATTATTAGTGCTCATAAGGTGTCAGAAGGTTGCATGGGATGGGGATTATGAATCGCACTTTCACCTCTGAAAATGCAAAACTTGATAGAATTTGAACAGAGAATTGATCAGGTGCTCTTTACTGATGCTTAATTTTCTGTTTTATGTAGTGGTTTGTGGTGCAGCACAATCAGAAAGGATAAAGTCCTGGTCACCTCCAGATTCCTTGTGGTTTGTAGTAAGTTTCTGCTCCATATAATGAAGCACGACAGAGAATCTAAAAAGTCTCCTACCAATGGTCAGAAGACTTCAGAGCTGAATTTCATGGTGCAGGGGTTTTGACACATTTACTCATTATTCTGCTCAGAAGGCAAGGGCAACCTAGGTGGTTGAATCCCATTTCCAAACAGCGTGCATCCCATCAAAGATGTTTCAGATGTTACGTCAAAATAAGAGGGATTTAGAACGGGAATGTTTTAGTGTGGGCTTTAAGATTCATACATGACAAAAAAATTTAGACTTGTAACTCTTGTATAGGCTTTTATCCCCATCTGTGTCTGGAGGAAGTCAAGACCTCACACAGGAGTTCATAGCCTAATTCTTCTGTTTAGGCTGGGCCTTATATGCCTTAGTAGTGATAAACTTCCGAGCCAATGGATATCAGTGGCACTCAGTTACCTAATCTGACAAGATCTGTTTGCCAAACATAACCTGGCCGTCTAAGTCACGTAGGATTTGCCACACTCAGAACTGATATTCAAGGGCATTTGACAACCTGGGCTGAAAAATAAATACTGTATGAGTGGCTGATGCAAATACAGTTGTTGCCAGCCAGAGGCTACCAATTTTTGACTTGAGGCACGGACAGAAAGATTTCTGTGTTTCTTTGGGCCTCCCTGCATGTACAGAAGACCTAGGTAAACGCAGCAAATTTGGTACGTGCAATTAATGACATAGCTCGTATTCTGTATCTGTAACTGAAATACAGAAACAAAGTGAAGGTAAATGTCAAACCTAAAGAAAAACCTCTGTCCTGGTTCAGCAGAAATGCCTTTTCTGTAACTCAAACTTGATCTCTCAGAGGTGGCAAGAGCCATAGAGAGGCAGGCATCTGTAGAGACTGGCTGTGATCTTATGTGAGCCCAAATGCATCTTGGAGAGTCTCTGTTTCATTTTGCTGCCTATGCCATGGGCTGGAGGTGAGCAGGCTCCTAATCTGAGTGACTCACCTTGGTGACTCACTGGGGTGACCAGGTCACCTGCCTCCCAAAATAAGCGTCACTCTGGCTGTGAACGTAGGCTTGGCTGCAGCACCCTGGCAAAAGAGCAGCATCCTAATTTAACCTTAGCAATTAGTATATGTTCAAAAGTTTGGGGAATAGAGGTCTTCCTGGGATACCAAAGAAGCAGCAGAAATGGGGGCCCTGTTCACTTGTAAGATGCAACATCTCCCTGGGACCCTTCCTGACCTCCCAGAAAAGGGAAGGAAGTCAAATAAGCTGGGCTGAGAGGGCCTTCTCCCATCCATCCTCAACTATGTAGAGCTCTACCAGATCTTCACAGCTACAACGACAAAAAAATAAAAGCAAGGAAGAGAGAAAATGGCTTCAAGTTGTGCCAGGGGTGGTTTAGATTGGATATTAGGAGAAAATTCTTTACTGAAAGAGTGGTGAAACATTGGAACAGGCTGCCTGAGAAGCAACAGAGTCACCATCCCTGCATGTGTTCAAAAAACATGTAGATGTGGCACTCCAGGACATGGTTTAGTAGGCTTGGTGGTATTATGTTGATGGTCGGACTTGATGATCTTAGAGGTCTTTTCCAACCTTAACAATTTTACAGTTCTATGATTAAAAACGCAGGGGCTAGGGGAAGCTCCTGGAGGGCAACGGGTTACGGAGCACCTTTGGGGCAGGTTTAGTGCAGAGGATCAGCTCTCTTGCCATGGGCACCCGTGCTCTAAGGGTGCTCCCACTCCAGCCCCTCTCCCCACGGCCCTGCTCCAGAGGGCCAGGTGGTGCCCCTGAACCCACCGGGTGTCAGGGCAGTGGCTTGGGATGTGCCATGAAAGAAATCACTGCTTCCAAGCTGTCAGCGCCTGCTTTGACTGGGACAGGGGACAGAATCGTAGAATCACCAGGTTGGAAGAGACCCACCGGATCATGAAGTCCAACCATTCCTATCAAACACTAAACCATGCCTCTCAGCACCTCGTCCACCCGCCCCTTAAACACCTCCAGGGAAGATGACTCAACCACCTCCCTGGGCAGCCTGTTCCAGTGCCCAATGACCCTTTCTGTGAAAATTTTTTTGCTAATGTTCAGTCTAAACCTCTCCTGACTGAGCTTGAGGCCATTCCCTCTCATCCTGTTCCCTGTCACTTGGGAGAAGAGGCCAGCACCCTCCTCTCCACAACCTTCTTTCAGGTAGTTGTAGAGAGCAATGAGGTCTCCCCTCAGCCTCCTCTTCTCCAGGCTAAACAACCCCAGCTCTCTCAGCTGTTCCTCATAAGGCCTGTTCTCCAGCCCCTTCACCAGCTTTGTTGCTCTTCTCTGGACTCGCTCCAGAGCCTCAACATCCTTCTTGTGGTGAGGGGCCCAGAACTGAACACAGGATTCGAGGAGCGGTCTCACCAGTGCTGAGCACAGAAGGAGAATAACCTCCCTGGCCCTGCTGGTCACGCCGTTTCTGATACAAGCCAAGATGCCATTGGCCTTCTTGGCCACCTGGGCACACTGCTGGCTCATGTTCAGTCGCTGTCAACCAACACCCCCAGGTCCTTCTCCTCCAGGCAGCTTTCTAGACAGGCTTCTCCTAGTCTGTAGCACTGCATAGGGTTGTTGAGTAAATAAGAAAAGGAGGAAAAAAAGAAAAGGAAAAAAAAAAAAGAGAAAGAGGGAGAGAGAGAAAGGAGCAAATAAAAAGGAACAAATCAAGCCCTCTCTCCAAGCCTCGGTGGGTCCGGGCTGCGCTCTCCCACCCCGCGCTGCGCTCTGCCCTGGGCGGCCCCCGCCTCCCGTTAGATGGCGCTGCAGACTTTACAACCACGTGTACAGAGGCCGGGGATGGGGGGGGGATGGAAAGAAGAATTAGAATAAACGACCCTCTTATTGTCCGGAGCGCGGAGAGCGAGGGCACCGGGACGGGGCTGTACCCGGCGGCTGGGTGCCCCTTCCCCGCGGGGAGCAGCCGGGACCCCCGCATCCCCCTCGGGGGCCACCAGGGCAAGGCGGAGGGCAAGTGGGCGAGCGGGGGTCCGGCAGAGCCGGTGAAGAAAGGTGGGGGCTGTCGTCCTGCTCCCAAGCGGGGAGCTGGAGAAACCGGAGCACAGGTTTCCGTCCCTCCCCCGCCCTACTTTTTTTTTTTCCTTTCCAAAAAGCTGCTCAGGCAATCTGCTCCGCCTGCCTGGGCTCTGCTGTTTGATTGTTTCATTAACCTTCCCCCACAACACACACCCTCTCTTTTCTTTTTATTTTACTTATTATTATTATTATGATTTCTCAGCTCCGCGTTTTCCCGCAGCCGGGGACCCGGAGCGGGGCTGTCCCCCGCCCATCCCGGCTGACGGACGGACAGACGGACAGACGGACAGTGCTGGTGAAACACAACTTGTTAAGCCGATGACCCCGTCGGCATCGCTCCCCTGCCCGGTCCCCAGCAGAAGGGTGGCCGGGTGTCCCCATCCTTCTTGCTGGGCAGGTAGGAAATCACCTTGGGGAAGGGTTAGGGCTGTCCAGGCGCAGAGGCCACCCCCCCCGCCAACCCCGCAGCCCCCCCCACCATAGGGCTGGGAACTTTCCGGGAGGGTAAGTTCTCCTTTAAGAAAGCGAACGGTCCCTGATGCGTGTTTAGGGCTGTTTGCCTGCAGCTGACGAGGCTGGAGGCTTTTTACGCGTGGGACCTGAGTTGTAGGGGAGTAAATCATCCGCACTTTAAACGCATCCTCTGCCAGGGCTCCAGTTGGGCCCTTTGCTCTAAGCACATGTAAGTCAGAACTTGGGGGCGGGGGAGAGTGTGGGGGTGCTGGGACTAGTTAGGGAGATGAATAAGCTATTCTGTTCATTCCCATCTCCAAAACCAAAAAAAAATGAAAAAAAAACCAACAACCAACTAGATGATGCAGTTTAGGGCAAGAAATCTTGTCCTTGAACTTTTTTCTTTTTGCCATATCTTTTTCCTCCCAGCCCAGGGATTTCTGATCCCCCCAGCATGTGTGTCTCCCAGAGGCAGCTGAGGTTTCGAGGCTCCTTTCCCCCTTTTTGCCCTCCACGAGAGCGCTTTGCTGGGAAAGCCAGCGAGCCCGAGAGGAGCAGCTGCAGTGGGGACAGGAGGAGACCCCTCCTGTCACCATCGGGGTGGGGAGAGGGATCCCCAGCAGCTTCTTCAGCCTGGATCAAGCAGGGGGGGAGCCTCCCGGGGGTGCAAACGCTTTGGAAAAGTCCCCCTTCCTCAGCCTTGCCACCTATATGTGTGTATCTACTTCTGCACGCGTGCGAAAAGGCGAAGTATATGCGAAGGTCAGGAAGGAGATCTTCCGCTGCAGCTCAAGTGGGAAGGAGCAACTTTCAGTGCTGTGCTCCTAGCGGTTTCCTGCCTTTTAAAATGAACTTGTTCAAGTGTGTTATTCGAAAAAAATCTGGTTCAGTACTTACGCCTTCGAATTAAGTTGCTTCTTGGTCCTCATTGGGAAAAGCAGACATGTGTCCTCAGTTGTATAGTATATACCAAAAAAAAAAAAAAAAAATCTACTAGGTACTTTATGATTCCATCTGGAGAAATTAAAAGCCCAGAGCTGTAATGTTTATTCTTACATAGTTTACAGAAAAAAAGGGGGGAATGTGTGAGACACATGTCTCCAAATATAACCAAAGTGCTTTCCCTTCTGGTTAAAAAGTTGCAGGCAAATGTTTTCATTTTAACACTCTCTGCCACCTGTACTTCGCAGGGAAACTTTTCTTGGCGTTAGTGATGAAACACCAGTAGTATTTATTAATGAATTAATTATTATTATGGCTGCTGAATTGACTAAAAGTGCTTTGGAGGCCAAACTAATCCATGTTAATCAGTTACAATTAATTGTGTTCCAGCTGCTGTTTTAAGCACAGTTTCAAAGATAGAGACGAGGAGCTGTGTATGGGGTGGAGGGGAGAGGAGGGGTGTTCCGGGGGTTCCTCCAGCACCGAGCCCGATGCCCAGAGATTTCATTTTGGGTTGTGAAAAGCAGCGCAACTTAGTCCCGGTGCCCGCGTCAGGTCCCACAAAGGTGCGAGGGTGACCAAGTCCTCTTTCTCCTCCCGAAAACGACAGAGATGAAGGGATTCCTTCCTGTGCTTAGAAGGGAAGCTCCGGAGGGAGATTTCCTTCTGGAGAAGGAGAGGAGCAGCGGGTGCGGAATCTGCTGTGCCGTCTTGGCTCGGTTGGTCCGAGTCTTTTGTGTTGGCGGCGGAGCCGAGGAGGCACCGGGGGGCAGCGAGCGCTCCCCAGAGGAGTTGGGAAGAGGGGAAAAGGGGAGATGAGAGGGATAAAAAAAAAAAAAGACCCCCGAGGGGACAGACGGACTTGGCTCCAGGGAGGTCAGGGGCAGCCGGAGCGGGCAGCTGGAGGCACCGAGGGGATGCCCACAGCCACCTCCTGCCGGGGGACCGGGGAGAGGAGCTGGAAGGGTTGGGGAAAGCCTGGGAAAGCCTCTCCCCCGCCCCTGCCCCTGGCCAGGGAAGGGGAAGGGGCGGCTGTTTGGCCATCTAGTCGCAGGGCGGGCCCGTAGGTGCCCGGCGAAGCGTCCCCCCTCCTCCCCGAGGGGCGAAACGCGCAAGCGGAGCGGGTCCTGGCTCCGGGGGACCGGGCGAGGGCTGCGTCGGGGGCCGCGCCCCCGGGGGAGGCTGGGAGCCCAGCTGTCCCTCTTCTGCCAGGGAAACGGGCTTTTCCAGTATAATAAGGGCTCTACTTCATCCCAAAGTTGAGGGCAGGAGGGAGAGCGACGGCTGCACTCGTCGCCCCGACCCCTCCCGCCGGGGCTGGACGCCGCTTCTGCACCTTGCCGGCTTCTCAGCCTCCCCTGGGATGGGAGGGGGGGCGACACCTGTTTGGGGGGCACCAGGTGTCCTGGAGGGTTTCTTCTCTTTAGAGACCTACACTTCGCAAAAGTAAAATTCTACCCCCCTCCCCGCCCCAGACTTCAATGTGATTTTTCATTCTGTTCTATGGCAGTCTGCAGAATGGGAATAGGGAAACTACTCCCTCTCGTCCTCTCTGGAATTGGATTGCTGGGATTATTTTGCAGTTTGTTTTCTTTCTTTCTTTCTTTCTTTCTTCTTCTTCTCCCATTCCGGCTCTTTCTCAAAGATTCACTCTCGGTTTGTTTTGTTTTGGGGGTTTTTCCCCCTTTCATCCCATTGACTGCTCAGCTTTTGCTTAAGACAGACGAACAAAAAAAAAAAAAAGAAAAAAGAAAAAAAAGAAACTACTCTCCCCCTATATGTGCAGACAAACCTTTCTTAAAGAGCTGTAAAACAAACAAACAAAAAAAAACCCTTTTTCCTGCAAAAGAAGATAGGGGAGCAAATTATCCCCCCCTCCCGTCCCATATCGAATACAGCTGTAATTCAATGAAAACTAAGGGAAAAGATGTATTTTCCATGCGGGAACGGGACAAATAAGGTGGCAGCGGGCAGCTGGGTAGATGGGACACCTCGTTCCTGCTCATCACGTGTGGAATCGTTTTCTCCAGCCGGGGCGGGCGATGTTGTCCTCGCAGAAGCTCAAGAAACAAACCCTCGGCTCTCGTGTATCACAAAAGCAGGCTGCGCTTGATGAAACACGCGTATTAACCAAGTTTCTCCCCCTTCCCTCCTATTTTTATTTGTTACCCGTAGTTGTGGGACCGAGGTGGTCAATTAAAAAAAAAAAAGAAAAAAAAAGAAAAAAAAAAAAGAAGATGCACTTGCGTTTGCGGCGGCACTTTTGTCGTCGGGGCAGCACCCCCGCGTTAGATTATTGCCGGGGATTTATTTGCATGCAGCTGCAGAGCCCCAGCCCGGCTGCTGACCGCTCAGCATAAAGGGCTGTCGGGTCCCAGCGGGAGCACGGCCGGGGGGCGGCGGAGGGGGGAGCAGGGGGGTCTGGGAGCGGGTTTGCTCCCGGCACGGCCCCGGGAGGGTGGCGAGGCTGGCAGGGGCCGGGACCCCAGCGCAGGCAGGGGCTGCAGGTGCCTGAGAGGGGGCGGCAGCCCGCAGCCCCCCTCCCCGCCGTCCGGCTCACCCCGAAGGCTCCCGCTGTCCTCCTTGCTCACAAACACCTCCGAGAAAAGCCTCTCCTCATGCCTGCGTCCCGAGGAAAAAATCGGGATTTGTAGCGCTGTTTTCAGTGCTTTGAAATGTGCAGTGAAGTTGATGTTCTTTTTTTTTTTTTATCTCCCCCTTTCTTCAGCCCAGTAGCGTTTGGCAACGTTTGATGGGGAAGCTCCCAACCTTTGAAGCAAAGGCTTTAGGTTCAAACCGCCCCCTTCGCTACCCCGTGTGTCCTATAAACCACCCCCAACACGTTTTGGGGATGGATTTGGCTGCATCTGGGATTGATACGCTTGTCTCCTACGGCCTCCATCTACCTCAAGCCAGGCCACCAGGTCTCCTTCATCTTCTCCCGGAGAGCCAAGCGAAGGCAGAGAGTACCTGGGCCTTGAACTTGCTCCACTTCGAAAGCAGAGGGAACAAAAGCTGTTTCCGAACCTGGAGGGGGGCCGTGGCCTGGCCTGACTCCCCCTCCTTGTGCCGGGAAGGATGGGGTTAAACTAGCCCCCCTCAAACTCGGGGTGCGGGGGGGCTGTCCTAGCTGTCCCTCTGCCCCGACGGCCAGCATGGGGCTGCAGAAGGGGAAGGATGTGGGGAGCTTGTTTTCTTTTGGCAGAGGGAGGAGGCCGTTCTGCTCCGTGCAGAGTCATTCGACCGGGCGTGAGCAGGGGGGGCTTCTCCGGGCTTTCCAGCCAAATACAGGGGGATACGGAGGGGACTCTGCCGGGCAGGGTCCCTCCACGGGGAAAACCGCCCCGCGAGGGTGAAGCTGGAAGGACAATGGAAATCCACGCGTACACACAGAGACACGCTCGCCCACCACTCCCACCCTCGGCTCTCCCTCGCATCCCCACGGCGATGCGTGGGGATATCGCGCTGCCCTTGGGAAGGGGATGGATCCCTCCTGCCTGGCTGAGGGGCGCTGGGGCTGCCCACCGGCCTCCCCTCCGGGATGCCCCGTCGAACGCGGAGCCCTCCGGGCGTGGGAGGGATCCAGCCGGGAGCACCCGGCCCCCTCGCTCCCCTCCTCGCCCTCCCCAGGGCCCAGAGCGGGGTTTCTCCAGCCGCTTTTCCCCTGGAAAGCGGGGAAGAGGAGCCCGGGTGCAGGCAGAGGTTTTGGGGAGCGGGTCAGTAAGGAGAGGGGCCAGGAGAAGCGCGGGGGGAAGCAGGAGGGAATGGAACCGTTCGCAGGCTCCGTGAGAGGCGGGGGTGTGTTGTTATCTTTGTTGTGGTTGTGTTGTTCTGTTTTCCAGGGGATTTGGGACAATAGCTGGAGTGGATTATTGATTCCCGTAGGCAATACTTCCCTGTATGGGCTTCGGGATGCAGTTGGAGGCTCGGGAACAAAGCGGACATCTAATGTCAAGGTAACTGGTCTCCTTCCTTTGTTTATGCTATTGTTAATGACGGGGCTTACTCAGCCCTGGCCTCAGCCCTGCACTATGGCATTAATATTGACTTGAGAGAATAGGCAGGACAGTTAAAATCAGAACCAAAACCCAGAATAACAGCAGCATTCATCTCAAGCCCAATTCTTCAGGTAAAACGTGCCTCTTCTGGGCTACTGAGAAGGATATCGTCATCTCGCCTGGTATTCACAGAAATACACGTAACTGTTTGTAAGATTAAACACGTCCATATCCATCATTAACACCTAGGGGAAACACTGTAACCCTGTCCTTCAATCCAAAAATCAAAAGGGAAAGCGCATTGTTTTCAAATACCCACTGCTAGAGCACAAGGGAATTCTCACCACGCTAAAAAAAATAAATTAAAATCTAACAAAATAATTCTTTTAATTACAATAATCTCAACATAGCCGAAACCTGAGTGTTCATTGACTCATTTTCTTCTTCTCGAGGTTGCGGATGGTATTCAAAGTTCAACATTTCACACAGCTCCTTGTTTAGTTTAATTTCCTTAACAATCTAGGCGATTTCAGCAAACTCGGCTAAGGATTTTGGTACACGTCTGAGTACAGATCTGCATACAACAGAGAAGGCAGCAGAACAGTGGAGAGGATGTTCTACTATTTTAGGAAGAGAGGGATTGTACGTTCACGCGTATGTGTGGATGTGTGTGTGTGTGTGTGGATGGATGCATGTGTGAGAGAGAGAAAAACAAATAGAGAGCCTTGCACCTTACGCATGGTCTATGGCTATAGTCTGGAACAAGTATCTGTTAGATTTCTCTGAGAAATGTCCCACTTGGGGAGATGGGCCTCTTTTCAATGAGAGATCCAGAAGACGAAAGAAATGTACGTTACATCAGCACAAATCTTCACCAACCCATTCACCCCCATTTAGAAAGATTAGTTTCAGCTCTGCTATCCTGGGCCCATTTTCTGTCATGGAAGAGATATAACAATGATCAATGCCCAACACTTCTCATTTCTTTTCTACTTGATAAATATTTGTGATGTCTTGAACTTGGAGGGGAAGTGGAGAGATGAACTCACACTCAGCTCCAGAGGGTGGTCCCATCCTCTGGCTCTCACCATCACTCATGTAGAGCGAGTAAACTCCAAACAACCAAAGCAAACCACTCGGAAGACCCTCCAGTCCACACCTCCCCTACAGCCACGCACTCGCTTTTTGTCTTTTAGCTGCCTGCTTGGTAAAGTTGTCTACATACATCTGGCTATCTGGCTTTATGTGACCAGCTCAGGGTGTATGGACGTTAGTACTTCAGTTGGAAGTGGAGCCTGGAGTTGTTGAGCAAACAGTTCCTGCTCAACTGTAGCGTAGACTGAATGCTGTATAGTCAGCTCTATTGGAGCACTGGCAGGGAAGTCACACCAAGCATTTCCAAAACTAATAACAAAAAGGTTACTATATATAAAACGTTTATACAGCCCACACTGCCTCAAGTTGTTTAAATTTTGGTTTAATGCACATAAATATAGCAGCCATGCGGTTCCCCATTAGCGGGTCCCTGTCTTTTTAAATCAATTCATTTCAATTTGAAAGGATGGCCCAGAATGCAAGACAGTCAACAACCCTTTGGCTTTCTCCACTAAACGTGGACTTCAGGAAGAAACAGCATCTGTCTTTGTCATTTCACACACATATCTCAGAGACTTGATGTTGTTTTTAAGAGCAGGCCTGCTACAAGTGAGGGTAAGCTGTTTGGTTTTCCCTTTCTTAACCATTTCGTCTCTTTGCCTCTTAGGCTCCTTTGAGGAAGAAATAACTCTTCTGAACCCTATGCCTGGACTTTGGAGGGCATGGCATATCAGTGTTGATATGGGGCTAGGTCAGTGTGGTCTGAAAGCACCATCCCTGTGGGTAGAACCATCCCTCCTCAGTATCATGCACCTGGCAAGAAAGGCAGCAAGCAGAACGCTTGGAGTGACTGGGCATCTGGTGCAAAGGAACAGCGATTCACTTTGTGCTTCTGTGGAGGAAAGTTTGTTTCCAAACCAAGCGCTCCGTGGTGCTCAGTACTGGTGTCAAATTGGTTCGAACTATACCAAATGTAAAATAAAGATCTCCACTCTGGTGTCCCAGTGAGCTCATCTTGCTAAACCTTCCCTGTTTGCATTGAAGGTATTGAGCGGACGCAACTATCTCTTTTCTCCCCACTGATGTGCTCAATAGGAACAATTCAGAAAAGTTCTGTTTAGCTTTTTTCCTCTTGTAGTCGAAGGAATGCAAGCTATCAGAAACAAGCCTGTGTTTGAAGGTACAGTTTTCAATATGTGAGTAGGAAACATATGTACTGGCACAATTCAACCACTCTGTAAGGGCTGTGCCTGGATTTTGGCTCTTAATCTCAACTCTGTTAGGGAGACATGCAAAATGGAAGGGGATGTGATTATTTATGCTGTGGCCTTGTGATACGCACCCTATAACCATTGGGGAGAGAAGCAAAACACTCTGCTAAAGCTCTGGGAAAGCCTGAGTTTTGGGGGGTACTTTAGTCTTTACAGGTTCTCACTTCACTGACATCCTTCCCTTAGTATTTGTTAGATGAGATTTTTTTTTGCCACTGTTCTATGTTTTAAAGTGAACGGAGACTAAACCCTACTGAGAGAGAGCTCCCTCCACCACAAAGCCACGTTTGGAAAATGCCTACCCCCCCACACACACACACACTATCCCCTTCAAGACCCCCTCCTCCTGAAAGGGGATAAACTAAAACCTTAAAAGAGAAAGTATGGGGGGGAAGGGGGACCCCCTGATTCCTCAGTGACTTGTACATCTTAGACAGGCGTCCACGTTCCCCTTCCCCTCCTGCAAACACTGTTGTCAGAAACAAAACTCTTGCCTGAACTTTTAACATGGTTTGGGGCTTTTACAATTCAGAGGTTATATTAAAAAAAAAAAGACAAAACCAAAAAACACAAGGGGGGGAAGGGGCGGGGGGACAGGGAGGTGAACAAAGTTTGGATTTAACTCTTGTTGCTAAAAAAGCACCACAACCGAAGCCCCCAGCCATCAGCCAAAGCAACCAGCGGCCCCTGCAGCCGGAGCCCCGTCCCAAAGGCAGCTCTTTCCCTTCCCTGCGCACAAAGGCAGGCAGAGAGCGGCAGCTCCAGCCCTGGCTGCCAGCACCCTGCGTTGCCGCCGGGCCCGAGGGCTCCCAGCCCCCGGGGTTGCCCTGCAGAGAGGGGCCACCCTCCCCGCAAAAGCTGCCGGGGGTGTCAGCCCTGCCTGCAGGCTCCGGGGCTGGCAGGGAAGTTTTTTTGGTACTGCTAAAGGCATATATCTATATACACACACACCACAAAGATATATATATATATATCATACACACACATCTTTATATATAGATTTATCTGTAGGTGTCTTGTCTATGTTTAAATAATCCTATCTATACACACAGTCCTCCTCTGATGAGGTCATTCTCCCATATATACGAGATTGGGTGCCTGATGCCAGAATCTAACGCCAAGATCTTATCTCCACCGATCTCAGAGCAATCTAAAGTCAATGTTAGCAGAAGGGGAAATAAATTTTGGAGAGAAACATTCAACAAGGTATCCCTGAAGGCTTCTCCGCTGCCCTTCCCAGACGAAATACCCACTCACTTTATGCCAAAAGAGAGCCATTTCGGTGCCAGAGCCTCCTGCTTCAGAACATGAGCAGGCTGCACCTTGAAATTTTTAATCCCCCCGTTCCCTGAGCGATGCTCGCCTCTCTAGTGTGCTGGTCGGCTGCGGCTTATTTCTCGATATTCCGCCCCCCACCAAGTGGCTCCAAATATCTTAATGGTTTTTTTGATTTCGGGAAACTCAAATCGGAAGAGGGGACGCCACTTGCAAGTGTGACTCCAAAAGAAGGGTTTCGCTTTACAGCCATCAGTAGCACCAGGAGACAGCTCCATTAAAAAAGTAGTTTTCCACCGCTCTTGAAAAGCCGTTATTTTTTACATCGCTTTTAGGAAGATAGATTAACAAAACATCACATTTCAAGCCACTCTGATCTGTAATTAAATGGAGGAGCCGGTTTGTATTCTCCTATGGCTTTTACAGAAGTTGCAGTGATCCAAAGTCAGGTTGCTGTGTCAGAGTGGCATTTTTATTAATGAGAATACAAAAAGCTTGCATATTCTTAGCCCGGCTTGAATTTAGTTGCTAAGCAACCGCTGTATGGTAATTCATCCGCGAAATTTAAATCTCGCAGAAAGGATCCTGCGTTTTGCTGAACGGTCGCCACGAGGAAAACAACTTGCGGGCCCCGGAGCAGCCGCTGCCGCCCCGGGACAGACCGAGCCCCGCCGGGAGCCCCGGCTCGGCCGCCCCCCCGAGCCGCTCCGCCTCCCGGGACGCCCCGACGGGGAGGGAGCGCGGCCGGCCCGTCGGTCCTGCCCCGCACCGGCTTTTTTCCACGCGTCGGGGGGGAAAAAAAAAAACGCGCCCCGGGGACCCCAGAGGAGAGGGGAAGGTCCCGGCGCGGCCCCGACGGCGCGGCCCCGGCTGCTCCTTTGAGGACGGGGATGGGCGGCGAGGCTTCCCCCCGTTCGGCCTTCACCCCTCAGCTTTTTGTCTCGCCTCTCAGCCAAAAAAAAAAAAAAAAAAAAAAAAAAAGCTCCCTACTGCTGTGTCATTGATACCGCGGGGGCCGCTCGCTGCCTGCCTCTCCCCTCTCTCCCGCCGCCTATTGAAGGCTGCGCCCGCTCCATTATTCCAAACTGCAACTGAAAATACCGGCGGGGTGAACCGCCTCCCCGCATCTCCTCCGCTCGCTCCATCCATCCATCCGCCTCCCGAGCTCCTCGCCAGCCCTGGGTATAAGCAAAACCGGTCCCTGTGTCCCTAAAGCGCTCGCCCCGAGCCTGCCTGCGAGCCCGGGACTTGTTGCATCCCTTTTAGAGTTTGATTAATTGCCCTGGAACTGAAGCGAGCGAAGAAGCTCACGCCTACAGTTTGGTCCCGCAGCCTGCCAGCTACAGCCGTAACCTTTACACTCCCCTGCAAATCGGAACAAGCACCTCTGCGCCTCAAAAAAAAAGGGCATCCCTGTGCGAATATATATATAGAAGTATCGCTTTTGCTGCGGCTTGAGGATGTTGATCATTTATTACAAAAATAAACGAATAAATACAACAATATATTGTTGCTTTCGACAGGATAAATATTTTACAAATATATAATTTAAAAAACAAATTTAATTGTTAAAATTATTTAAAATATTACACTTATTGATAAAATTATCAATAGTATATACTGCATTTCATAGTAGAACCGATTATTCTCTAAACGTTCCATTTAAAACCATTCATACAAAACAAGTTATGAGCATTGTAATGTGCAAACACGAGTCACTACATTAAAGCGTAAGGATTCTGTAAAGATCACTTTCCGATAGGAACCGCTGCGTTTTTTAAACCAAGATAGAGCTCTGCTATATTCCGGGAAATACGCGGATCAACAGCAGTGAGATGACTATTTTAAATACACCTGAAAATGATTTATTGTGCACAGACTCGACGGGGGAAGGATGGGATGGGAGTGAGAAGACTGGGGCCACCGGATATGAAAATGTAAACTATAAATAATCACATCTAGGGATTACTCAGACTGATCAAACATAACTTTGTAAAACATTTGGATTCCCTTTAGGCAGGAAAGAAAAAAAGAAAAGAGAGGGGGAAAAAGGGAGTAAGGAAAATTATGCCGACTCAGTTACCAAGCACAGAACACTGATATTATAAATGAATACAATTACTAAATTCATTAAGAGATCTGCCGATATATAACAATATTTTCATTATTTACACGTGTAACAATATAACCCTTAGCGCAAACCTTCTCAGTTATTATCTACCTCTTGTTATCTCATAGACTCACAACCCTGAAATTCCTAAATACATTCAAAGGATTCCATTTCGCGGGGGGGGAGTGGGGGGAGAGGGAGGGGGGAGGGGGCGAGCGCCCACGGCCTCACTTTTTCTGCATAACAAGTCCACGGAACGGGCGCGTTTTGCTGATCCCTCCGACCAAACGTTCCCTCCTCCAGCCTAAACCCCCAGCTTTTCTTAGGCAGCAACCCGCCAAGGTTGCCTTTTAATAGAAACCAGTGTGAAGCCTAACGCTAGCTCTTTGTTGCCATCCAAATCCAGTAACCAAATACCGCTCCGAAATTTAAATAGACCTGCTCCGTCCGTCTCCAACAAACCGCTCTCCTCCATCCGTGAAAACCAGGATCCCACCTCACGCGTCAGTGGTACCCGGAGAGCAGCCCTGCGCTGCCAGCCTCCAGCCTTTCCCCTCCCGAGCCGCAAAACTAGCCAGGAGCTTTTTGCTAAAACGAACAAAAGAAAGCGCGTCCTTTACCCTTTCGGGTTTTCTCCCCCTTTGTTGGGTTGTGGGGTTGTTACTTTTTTTTTTTTTTCCTTTTTCTTTTCCTCTCTTCCTCCCCCTTTTCCCTTTCCTCCGTGTCAGTAGGGCCTTTCGGATTTCACAAATCAAACCGACGGGGATATTTACTACGAGCTGGTGTTAAAATAACGCATCCCGGCGCACGGCTCCCAGGTTGGCTTTGATTTATGGACTGACACAAGGCCTGTCTGAAAGGAAGAAATGTTTGTTGTTCCTACAAGCAGTTTTCTGGGGGTTTAAACCCAACCCTGCCTCCGCAGCACGCAGGGAAGGAAAGGGGGGAGGGGGACGCGGGTGGGAAGAGGGGAGGAGGAAGAGGAAGGTGAGGAAGGAGCCACGAAGGAGATGGATCATAAAAGGAAACCTTATTCTCTGGTAGACTATCACCGGGGGCGAGAGGAGGCGTTAGGTGCAGCTCTCCAGTTCCCACAGCCTCCCCGGCTTCAAAATGAGAGCTGAGACGGTCATTCACTTGTTCCTATATCGCAATAAATTATAGCGGATAAATATGACAGCCCAGCTAGTGCATCTGTTGGCATCTCCAGCATTACTCACACACGCGTGTTTGCAAAAAAAAAAAAAAGAAGGTACGGCAGCGCTGTGGCAGAGCGGAGGAGAAAACTAGACTACGACACTTCACACCCCATAGAAAAAAACCTAAAACAACAACAACAACAGCAGCAACAACAGAAATGGTGAACTAGGCGGACCGCAAGTAGGATGCTGAAAGTGTTATTCTATATACCCTTCTGGGGAGGGGGAAAGTACCTTCTCGTCGAATTATAAAGCTGAATCGAATAGAAGTAGTTATACAGACAAAAAAACCGCATCAAAATAAATTATAGCTTAGCCCCCCCCTTTTCCCCCGAAGCCTCAGTCTGAAGAGAGGAAAAACAAGACTGAACTTTTGGGAGCATCCCTGCTCGCGGCCAGCGGGGTGGGTTCAGCCAAGCGCCCGCAGCGACGCGCAAGCCTCAACCCGACCCAGGCGGCCCTGTCCTGGGAGAAGGTGGCCTGGGACCCTCTCTAACTCGCCCTCCTTGCCCCGGGGTGGCTGGAAGAGGCGGCGGAGGGACGGGAGCCCCCGGCGGGGGTGGCGGGGGGCGTGCGGCCGGCGGGTCGGACCCTCCGCGCTTCCCTCTCTCCAGCGTTTCCAGAATTCCCCTCCAGAGAACCTGGGGGGTTGTTCGTTATTTTTTTTTTCCTTTTTTTTTTTTTTCAATCGACACAGTGTTTATGCATCAGACACAGACTATTTCATTCTAACAAATTTATTTTCTCAATCAGCTCTTACGGAATCACTACTCAAATTAAATTACAATCAAATTATCACATCAAAAGATACCCTTATTACCTAACAACTGTCCATATTTTCATTTCATTTTGATTTGTGCTCGTCTGAAAAAAACACGTAATACAAGATCTGGGGAAAAAATAAATTACCGTTTTGCAGCAGTTCATAGGTATTCTGAATAAAATATTAAAAGAAGTCATTTAATGAAAATATAAAGCAAATTTTTTTTTTTTAGATCAACAACGGATCTAACAATTCTATATTGCCGTCTTTTTGAAAAGTCTGTTTATTAAAACCTACCAAAAACACTGCTTGGAAATGGCAGTATTATATAATCACATCCACAGCACCCATTCAATCAAAGTTGGCAACGGATTTAGGAGAGGAGAAGTTCAGATAAGTGCAGCTGCAGATGCTCAGTCCTTCTAAATCCCTTTATCTTAATCAGTCCAGAAATAAAAAATAAAAATATTAATAAAAAAAATATTAGCAGTGGATTTTTTTTTTTTATGACTCTTCCGTGATGATTGGCAGCCATCAGGAGCAGGACTTTGACAGCCCTAAATTATTTCCCTTTCTCTCGCTGGTTCCCTTAATTCATGCAAAGTCCTTCTACAGAGCTCGAACTTTAGGGACCAACAACCTCTCCTTCTCCCACCCTCCCCCCGGCGTCTGTCCCTCCCCCTCTTTCTCCTCAGGGTCAGTTTTTTTCGGCGTGCGGGCATTTATTTCCATATTTTTGTTCTCTAGCTATACCTATATATATAGATAAATATATATATATGTATTTGCCTCCCTATGCAGTCTGCTTGTTTTTAGTGCTGTGTGCATAATTTTTTTTTTCCTGGAAAAAGTGGCCCCTTTCATTTCGCAGAACATATAGATATATGTTTTCAGAGTGGATGTCTGCCTTGCACCAAAATTCTACGGTTTGGCCAAGAAAAACAGGGTGCTGGAATGCAGCAGGCACCCTCTGATTGACCAGATTATTTTGCTTCTGCTTCCCTTTTTATTGGATTGCTCCCATTTAAAAAAAAAAAGAATAAAGAAAAAGAAAAAAATAAAAAGGAGAGGAAAAGAAAAAGAAGAGGGATAGAGAAAGGAGAAGAGAAGTTTCCGTGATTCATAGAAGAGAGCCCTTTTGGGGATAGAGGGGAGAGTGCAGGGAGGGGGGGAAGGAGGGGAGAGAAGAGGTGCAGACATCAGTGGCGTTCCTGGCTGCGAGAGGGGGCTAATTTGGAGAGTGAAAAATAAAAATAATAATAATAATAATTAAAAAAAAAAAAAGCCCGGAGCCCCCCCCCCCCCAAACCCAAGCCCTCTCCCCACAACCAACCCCCCCCGGCACATCTGCAGGTTTGGTGCATTATGCATCTCCACCCCTGTTTTCCCAACACGGTCTAAACGCTCTCTCGCTCGGATCGACCTTCGCCGCCGCTCCCTATCGGTATCGACCTTATATATATATATAGATGCACGCGTCTATCCATCTATATATAAACGCAAGGAGTCTGCACGAGCCTGGATCGTGTGTGTTTGCGCTTGTTTTGTGTGTGTGTGTGTGTGTGTGCGCGCGTGTGTGTGTGTGTGAGCTGCGGGCGGCGGTGCCGGTGGCGGTGCCGGTGGCGGTGCCGGTGGCGGCCCCGGTGCCCGCCCCGGCCCGCGGTGCCCCCCGGGCCGCCCGCGGGGGCCCCTCACTGCACGCCGGTCTGCAGTCCGTGGTGAGGGGGCGGCGTGTCGGAGCTGACGGCGCCGACCTGCGAGTAGACATCGTCGGGGGTCTGCTGCTGGATCCCCGGGGGGGTCATCCGTTTCTCTTTCTGCCTCCGATTGCAAAACCAAACCCTGACCACCTCCTTCTCCAGCTGCAGGCTGTCCGCTAGGTTCGTAATCTCCTGGGCGGAGGGCTTGGGGCATTTCAGAAAGTGGCTCTCCAAGGCCCCCTTGACACTCACCTCGATGGAGGTCCGCTTCTTCCTCTTCCTGCCCTGGGCGGCGATCTTGTCGATGCTGGTGGGGCTGCCCGTGGAGGAGTCGGCTTCCTCCAGCCACTTGTTCAACAAAGGCTTCAGCTTGCACATGTTCTTGAAGCTGAGCTGCAGGGCCTCGAAGCGGCAGATGGTGGTCTGCGAGAAGACGTTGCCGTAGAGGGTGCCCAGCGCCAGCCCCACGTCGGCCTGGGTGAAGCCCAGCTTAATCCGCCGCTGCTTGAACTGCTTGGCGAACTGCTCCAGGTCGTCCGAGGTCGGCGTGTCCTCGTCCGAGTGCGGGTCGTGGCTGTTGACGCCGCCGTGGTGCGGCGGGTGGTGCCCGGGGTGCTGGTGGTGGTGGTGGTGGTGGTGCCCGGGGTGCTCGCCCAGCTCCGGCGTGTCGCCGCGCACCAGCCCGGGGTGCACCAGGCTCTGCCCGCCGGGGGGGGGGCTCAGCATGCCGTTCACCGTGAAGCCCCCGGGCTGCGAGTAGAGGAGCGACTGCTGCTGCTGCTGCCCGCCGGCCATGGAGGGCAGGTGGGCGGCCGCCGCCGCCGCCCCCCAGGCCGCCGGGTGCCCCTGGTGCGGGGGGCCCAGGTGGGGCGGCCGGTGGTGCAGCGCCGCGCCCGCGTGCAGGTCGTCGCGCCCGCCGCCGCCCTTGACGTCGGGCGGCGGCGGCGGCGGCGGCGGCTGCTGGGGGCTGCCCGTCATGCCCACGGGGCTGCCGGACCAGGGCGAGCCCGCTTCGGCGGCGGCGGCGGCGGCGGCGGCGGCGGCGGCGGCGGCGTGGGGCAGGGCCGTCACCCACTGGTGGGCATGGCTCAGCATATGGCCGCCGTTGCTGGCGGCCATGGCGCCCGGCATGAAGTCGCTCTGGACCATCTTGGCCGCCGGGTCGCCGCGGTAGCCGCCCGCCACCGAGGTGACGGCCACGCCGCCCGGCTGCATGCCGCCCCCGCCCCCGCCGCCGCCGCCGCCGCCGCCGCCGCCGCCGCCGCCGCCTCCGCCGCCCGAGTCGGCGTGGACGATGGAGCCGGCCGCCAGGATGCCGGTGCCGGGGAGGTAGGGGTTGGAGGTGGCCGCGGCCATCCCGCCGCCGCTCGCCCCCGCCGCCGCCGCCGCCGCGCCGCGAGCGCCCTTGCCCGGCGCTGCCGGGGCCGCTGCCGGGGCCGCCCGCGCCGCCGCCGCCTTCCCAGCCTCGCCGGGCGCCGGGGCGCGGGGTTCACCTGCTGGCGCCGCGCTCCGCTCCGCCGGCCGTCCTGCCTCCGCGCCGCGGCCCGCGCTCCGCCGCCTCTCGCCGCCACCCGCTCGGCTCCGGCTTGAGTTTTAAAATCGCGCTGCTTCTCTTTCTTGTTGTTGTTGTGGGGTTTTTTTTTCCAAAAAAAAAAAAAAAAAAAAAGGAGAAATATTCAGCTGTACATGTATTTTTCCTCCGTCGCCTTCTTCGCTCGAGTTTGCTGCTCGCAGGGAGGAAACCAAACAAAGGCTAAAAAGCGAAAAAGAGCGGGGGGGGGATCAAAAAGCCCCCGTGCCTTCTCCCCTCCGCTCCCCTAGGAGTACATCTCCACCTCTCAGCCTTCCCCTCTCAGAGTGAAACTTTTCCTTTTCTTCTTCCTTTAAGGCTTTGTGTGTGGGTATAATTTCCTTTTTTTTTTTTTCCTCTGTCTCTCTTTCTCTGTCTTTCTCTCTCTCCTCGGCTCCTCGTTCTCCTTTTTTGCTCTTTTATTTGCAAGTTTTGTTGGTGTCCTAAGAAAACTTCCTGTGATGATGATGGTGGTGATGGTGGTGATGATGCATTTCTCAAAGTTGTGCTGTTGCTGGAGCACTTTGTTCCCTTTGAAACAAGAGTCCTGCCGGAGCCTTCTTGCTAGAGGCACGCTCTGGATAAGACATTTTTTTTCTCTCTACCTTTCCTTTTGGCGGTCGGAAAAAAAAAATAAAAACCAACAAAAAACACACCAAGTAAAAAAAAAAATATTCAAAAGTTGAAATTTCTCGTTACCTCGCGAATTGTTTCTCTCCCTCTCCCGCTCGCTCACTCTCTCGCTCGGTTTGTTGTTTTTTTTGGTTGGTTTTGGTTTTTTGTTGTTGGCTTTTTTTTTTTTTTGGTGTTTGTTTTGCTTTTTTTTTTTTTATTTTAATTCCAGCAGTTGGTCGAGGGAGGAGGCGGAGGAGGAGCGCCTCGGTGGAGAGGTGTGTGTATGTGTGTGTGCATATATGGTATCCTTTATACACTAACTCCAGCGGGGAAGTTGGCTGCCGGGCTGGCAGCGCGCACTGCCGGTGCCGGAGTCCCGCCGCTCGCCTCTCCCCGCCTCCCTCTCCCGGGCCGTGCCCGCGCCCTCCCCTCCCTCTTCCCCTCCCTCCCTCCTCTCCCTCCTTTTCCCTCCCCTCCCCTTCCCTCCCTCCCACCGCCCCCGCCGCCGGGAGCCCGGCGGCCGCCGCCCCCGCCGATTGGCCGCTCGCCCCGTGACGGACCCCGCGCCGCCGGCCGCGCGGCGCCCCCCCCGCCCGTTCCGATTGGATGCCTTTTAATTTAGGCAAAGAGATCGAACGCGCCCACTTCCCCCCCCCCCCTTCCTTCCATCCCTTCATCCCTCCTCCCTCCATCCCTCCTCCTCCTCCCTCCTTCATCCCTCCCTCCGCCTCTTAACTCTTCCAGCCCGGCGGACACACACGCACCTCGCAAAGCTCTCCCGCCGCCGCTCGGGCAGCGCTAATAATTAATAACAACAACAATAACAATAATAGCAACGACGTAGAAGCCGCTACCCAGCGTCCCTCCCGCACCGGTACCCGGAGCTGCCCCCCCGCCCCCCCGCTCTGTGTCTCCCCCCCCCCCCATCCCGCCCGCTCCCTCCTCCCTTTGTCCGCCCCGCCGGGGGATGCGGAAGGGAAGGTCCGCGCCCCGCGCCCCGTCTCCGCGCCGTGAAACGCGGCGTTATCCCCCGTCCAGCGGAAAGAGTTAACGGGGAAGGCGGGGGGAGGGCGGGGGAGCGAGGTGGGGGGGGAGGGGGGGGAGAGACGCGACCGAGCGGAAACGCGGCGCGCAGCAACCTCAGTGAACCGGGGAAAAAAAAATAAAAAAAGAGAAAGTGGCAACAAAAACAAGGGCGAATTAAACGCTCCTCGGGGACCGCCGGTGCAGTAGCGCCGCTCGGACATCCAGGGGACACGGCGCTGCATCCCGAGCGGCGTTCGAACTGGGGGGGGGGCATGAACGCGGGGACAGTCGCCGTGTGGTGTGTGTGTGTGTGTCCGTCCCCAATCCCAGACTCGCCCCGCACGCTTCGAGCCCCGGGGGAGGCGGGGAAGCGCGTCCCGCCGCGCAGCGCCCTCCCTCCGCGCCCGCGGAGCGACCCGCGCCGCCCGCCCGGGGCTCTGCGCGGCCCCCGGGGCGCACGGCGCAAATACCGCGGTAGGTAGCTTCGGAAAAAGCGTTAAAGTGAGGAGCACGCCTCCGAAGGGCTCCGGTAACTAAATCCCAAACACAGCGATTATTTTATATATATATATATATATGTATTTTGTTCCCATGCGTCTTCCAAAGGTTTCTTTTTTATATACGAAAGATCCAACACAGATTTCATTGAATAAATCTGAGATGTCCAGGTGCAGACGTTTGAATAGTCAGTGCCAGAACCCCATGTTTTCCTTTCCAGCCGATTTTGCTTGGATCAGGCTCAAAAACCGAGTGAGTCTCGTGGTTTTGTTTACACTGAATGGGGAGGATAGGAACGGTGCCATGGGGCCGTCTTTCATTAATATACAGTGAGGATTTTGTCTAAATTACTGCTATGAATTTCACAGTACACGCTTTCAAAAGCCGTCTCAGGTGGCCTGATGAAACGTGATAGCGCCTCTGCAAACAGATCTACTTTCTTAATAAAAAAAGGAGGGGGGGGAATCCCCCCAAAATAAAATAATAAAAAAAAATGTACACCCTCATCACGGCGACAACAAAAAATAAAGCTCGGGCTGGAGTAATGTCTTTTATTAAAAAAAAGAAAAGGCAACAAACAAACACAAAACCACACACAACAACTTAGTTCCCCAACTCTTCCCACCCCCTCCCTTGCAGAGTGTGATTGTTTTGTCTGGAAAAAAATCCAAAGTATAACAAGGGGAGAACAGTTAGTGCTGATTTTCATTTGCATAAATTTTCATATATTTTGGTGAAAATAATAGACTAGTGGAGAGCGGGGCTTAGTGGAGTCAGTGCAAAGGAAAATCTTAACATGGATCGTTTCGCTGGAGTTGAGAACATGCTTTTTCCCCCCTGTCACCTTATTAAAATCAAAAATTAAAAAAAAATCTCTAAATCCTGGAAGTATGATCGGTAAGTGTTTTTACTTATTTTTATCTACTTTTGCTTTCTTTAAAGTCTTCTGGATATATATTTTCAAAAGCTTAGGACAAGACAGGGAAACCCATGGCAACTGCCTGGAAGGAAACAGGCTTTTTAAAAAAAAAAGAAAGGGGGAAAGGGAAAAAACCAACCACTAGCAACAAAAAGCACCTTAGTGAAATATTACATAAAAAGCATGGATTCATTCCAAAGCTCAAGGCAGCAGAGCAATTCTTCAGCACTGGGAAGTCTTTCTGGTTACTACTTCACTTTCTGGTATCTGTTAATTCTTGTAACACCAGGACTCGGAGGGGAGGTGGTGGTGAGGGGTTGGGGGCGGGGGGGTGGTGGTGAAGAAGAAGGAAAGCTCTCGAAAATATTACGGATTTGTAAAGGAGAGGAGAGGCAAAGATGAGGGCTCGTTTCCAAAAGCTGCTTCTCGGGGCTGGGCCCGGGGGGAGCGGTGTCTCCCTCCCGGAGAAGGGCCGGGGAGCGGGTGACCCGGGCACCTGCTGGCAGCGCGGGTGCGGGGGGAGGCGGGGAAGGTGCGGAGCGGCGGTGCGCGCAGAGGGTTAATGTTGTAACTAGGGAACAGACGGTTAAGCACAACATCTAGAGCTCTGTAGTGAAAGTCCATCAGAAAGAGTATAATCAATCAAAACTAACCAGGACATCCCTTCATTTTATTCTCCAAGGAGATTGGGGCTGGAAGATTGCAGACCAGATTTCACTTTGTTTCTCTCTCTTGACAGTCTCGCCTGTCTCTCCGCTTTCCCCGAATCCCGACTAATTGAGAGGTGCAGGCTAACGATCTGAAACTCTTTCATAGCGTTTGGGGCAGTGTGATAAATAATGTGATAAATAATGTAGGATGAAATTAGTAGGCCAGATACCGCTCCTGAAAACTTTACCGAGGCTTAAATATCCCATTACGTGACTTTCATTTATTTTAATTTTGCCGTGTTATTTGCATAATTTTTTTCCTCCCCCCTCATCCCCCCCCCCACCCCATTGCTGCTCTTTTGGACACACAATAGCTGGTGATCATTGTAATTTCCTAGAATTAGTTACTTCTTTGAAAACGGTCGATAGTCAAATCAATAAAATGGCTTGTAAAACTAGGGAGGTGTAGGTTTCAATTTGGGGGGGAGAAGAATCGCTCATTTTCCACTTCTTGTTGACGTGCCCAGCGTCTCTTTTGACTGGGGTTAACTCTGTGTGCTCCATCGGAACAGATGCCGTATAGAGCTGCTCCCTCAAGATCATTTGTTTCCTTGATGGGGGAACATTTCTGAGCAGAACATATTGGTTGCCATAGAGAAAGAAATAAAAGGAAGAACACTAGTCACATTAAGCTATATGTTTGTGCACTGGGCTTTAGATAAAAGGACCCCAGTTCAAGCCAGAGAGAACCGGGGCCAAACCCGAGCTCCTTTAGCTTCGCTAAAAGCTAGCTTTATTTTGTTTTGGACTTTTTACGGTGGAAACATGTAGGCTAATTTTATTGGCCGTCGTTAATTTTATACGACACGGCTTGCTGAGCAAAACCAACTTTGGCCGCGCTCCGCCAGGCGCCGCTCGGCCGCCAGGGGGCGCCCTGCGGCCCCTCCGGCCCCGGCGCGGGGGGCGCAGCCCCGGCCGCCCCCGGTCCCGGCTCCTCCCGGTCCCCCCCGCATCCCGGGTACCCGGCTCGCGGGGAGAAATCCTTAAAAACTCCCTGGGCCGGCGAGGAGGGAGCGGGGCGGCGGGAGGGAGGCAGCGAGGAGCGGGGGCGCCGGTTCGGAGGCCGCCCCAAAAGCGTCCCGGTTGGTGCGATGCCTCCAGCGGACCCGGAGCCTGCGAGGGAGAGAGAGCAGCTAATTAAACACCGCGATTAGGGGTGACCTAGGGTACCACACGTGGGGTTGGTTGTCCCCTAAATAAGGCGCTTCGGTCTCTGTAGATGCAATAAAACGACTGGTGGTTGTTTTTTTTTTTTTGTTTTTTTTTTTTGTTTTTTAGATCATTTAATATTTGATCGCCGTATTAAACCTGGAAAAGCGGGGTTCAGGGATTTTTTTTTTTCCTTCTCCCCTTTCCCCCCAGCTGGTCATTCTCCCCCCTCCCATCCCTCACTTTTCTGGTTTTCGAGAGCCAGCGCCCCCCCCCCCGCCGCCTCCCGCCCTGCCCGCACCGGCCACACAACTTGTCGCCGTCCGGGACACTTACAGGCGTTAATATCAACTAAAACCAACAACATCGACAGGGACCCCAGCTTAGCTTGCCACGGCTCGATTCTCAACCCATTGCCCCTATGCGCCCGCTTCTTTTCTCTGTTTCCCTCTCTAAGTGGTTGCAAGAGGGGATAAGAGTGAGAAATTTAGGGTTTGGGGTTTTATTTTTTTTTGTCTTCCTGCCTAAGGATGGTTGCTTCTCACTCTCCCCTCCTCTCCTCCCTCAGCTCACCGTTACGGAGCTGGCACAGGAGAATAAGCGTGGCTGCAGCATCCCCAAAAACACCTGTAAGGGGGATGTCCCGGGCGGTCCCCGGGGCGGCCCTGGGGGGGGTGTGTGGGGTGGAAGCCACTTTTTTCCCCCCGAACTGGAGCCCCAACAGTTTCCGTGCGTCTGGGAAAGTTTTATTCCTTGCCTCCTTAAAGGAAAGACCAGTTGGAGTCGTGGAAATCACACAGCCCATAAATATGATAGAGCCTGGCAAGATGAACTCCCCGCCTAAAAACCTAGCACATACACACACAAAATGGGGGGAAAAAAGGAGAATAATAATAATAAAAAGAGAGCAAACTAATCAAGGAGAGAAAACGACTTACAAGAATATACACTTTTCATTTTAAGTGTTCGCGGGTCTTCATTTGGAAAACGGAGTGAAGTCTCCGTGTGTAGTGACCGTGTGGGAACACGGTTGAGATATTGACATGAACAAAACTTTCCACCTACCGCATTTGGCGAAACCAGCACCAGCAATATTCCATACTAGTCAAACACATTTCCAGAGCGCAATTCCCCTCAGAAACCTGGTGCCTTACTTGAGATTTGCCATAGTTTGGTGACCTCGCCTCTGGAGTGGGGGTGAGGGGGTGGGGTGCTGAGTCGAAAGAGCGCAGAGAAGTTCAACATCCCGGGGTTGGAGCTGAGCGGATTCCTCCCCCGCTCCCCCCTTTCTTCCCCCCCCCCCCGCCCAGTTTTCCTTTGCCTCCTCCTTTCCCCAACCCTGCAAGTGCAACCTGCGCTCTGCTTTAAACAAACCAAGAGTTAGCAACAAGTTAATTCGGCAAAACTTAACTTTGTTGGCTGCCTGGGAAAAAGTCCGGCTCGACTCGGACTGCTGGGTCCACGCCTGCAGTGTCTTTCTAATTCGAAAAGTGCTACAGAGAGCACTTTTTATCCTTCTCCCCCCCCTTTCTTTTAATAAACGTCTACTTTGTCCTTTGTAAAATAGATGTGGAAGCGATACTGTCGCCGAGCTAGGGAAGAGAAAGTGAATGTTTACCGTGTTTAGTATTCATTTACTTATAGTGGGAAACGATTAGGTATCTCCTAATATAACCGTGGAGACCAACTGCCTAATTAGCATTTACAAATTAAAATGTTAAACATAAAGACATATTCCGTATACAGTCTGCTATATGTAAAACACATTCGTGCATAATACAGCAGTCAGCTGAAAACGTGAAGTTGACTGGCTTCCAGATATGTTGCATTCTTGGCTAATGTGTTCTGCTCTGGGTTTTTCAAGCTTACCCACACTGTAGTTCAGAGTTCTTATGACCACGTTGATAGCTGCACTAGGGATATTACACTAACCAATCTGGAGAAAATAGGAAAACATACAGATTACTTTTAAAGGCTGGCGATAAGAACGATAAACACAATAGGCAGGCGGACCATTTCTCCACAGCTTTTATTCTGAAGGCTTCACTTGGAAACTTATTTATTGTTTTGAGCACAACAAAGCATTTCGGGTTCTGTAATAAATTAGAACAATGATACAGAACTGCACATGCAAAACAAGATAGCTTTTAAAATAGAGGTCCTTTCTTTCCCAGCTGCATAATTCTGATATTACCCAACGTGTCGTGCTTAGGGTTCACCTCACACGTACTATAATGAAAGTTGCCAAATGAATGGAACAATCTATCTGTTGACTTGAGCTCAATGTAGACACATTACATATGATGGAAACATAATGCTCCCACCGACGTTAAAATCAGAGGGATATATAGTTCCAATCCAGCTCCTTGAACATGTAGATTTTTATTTATAAGAATAATCGTGCATGTAGCAACATAAAAAGGGGATTTACAAGTTGGAGTCTTTTAAAAGAGACTGTGAAAACCTTAGCCCTACTTTTATTAGACATGATATCATTCTGATTTGCGTGCTTGCCATCTCAATAGCGTTTCGCATGTGAAAAAAAGAGATCCATATGCATTACATAGATTTTTTTTTTTTTTAATGCACATAAGGACTGGCAGTCTCTTAGTGGATAAGAGGGTGAATAATTGTGATACACCAGAAAACAGTTCGTGCAGTTTGGCAGCTCTGTTTTTTATTATTAGATTTTTTGACATTTGAACTTCTCTATTGTCTGAGGAGCTCAGTGCAGATTGCAGCAGGTCAACCTTAAGGCTGCTCTTTTTGGCATTGCACACAAACATGCACACGCTGTCTGTTCGCCTTGCGTGAATGCAGCAGCTACAGTTTTAACGTGTTTGGTTTTTTTTCTTTAATGCCCATGTATTTAGATTTATCTAATCCACTCGGGGGTTTCACGGTCGCGTGGTTAGTTTGTACGTGCGTTCATTTTAGACCCTTTCCTCCTATCTATATATTTGCCTGATGTTGGATACTTTTAAGTGCTCAGTCGCAGTATAATTTCAGCATCACGATGTTTGATAAAAGGGGCTTCGGTAGCCCTGGGATTAAATGACATATTTCCCCGCAGCTTCGCTCAACTCCATCATGACTCCTACAGTCAAAAGTTAACATTATTCATCATCTCCTCGCATTTATTCCCTCCTCCCCTCTCTAAATTCAACTCCGCCATCCGACTTCGGAAACAATTTCTTGCCGCCTGCTAGTGCTGGAAAGGCGGGGGGGAAGGGGGGACGGACAAGCAGAGGAGGGGAGGGCAGAGGCGGGGATCCGCAAGAACGGCGGGGACCCCTCCGCACCTCACGGCCTCGGGGAGCCCTGGGGAGAGGGAGCGGCTGCTGGGGGGGAAACGCGAAATAGGGATGGATCCCCCCTTGGGTGGGAGGGGGAAGGGGAGCGGGGAAACTGGACCAAACCCGGGCAGGAGAGTCAGTTTGCGCTGAGAAAATCCAGAGATTGCGCCTAAATAACTTTTCCCTGGAGTGATTTGCGCCTCTTCTTTCCTTTTTTTTTTTTTTTCTTTTCCCCTCTCCTTTGGTTGGTGCTGTTTTAAATTGAGACTTTTGCCTCATCTCCCAGGGTGCAAGGACTCAGGCCGTACAACAGCCCATCCGTTCTAGCAGTCTGTCATTTAAAGATGTATCTATATGCGCGCAGAAGTATACGCATACACGCATATAGGTACACGTACACTCCGGCATGCACAGACACATATACGTCTAGATTTGTTTCCCTCATCTCTTCACTCCTCCCTTCCTTCTTTAACAAGCGCCTGATAACGCGTTTAAGGCTTGTTACTTGAACTCTCAGATCAGCATGCAGAAAGGTAATTGCATCGTTTTTCATCAGGAAAGAAAAGAAAGAGGAAAGGGGAGGGGGGGTGTTCCCGTCCCCCCAGACACCCCCCCCCCCCCTCGGTAATCGCTGAGTCACCGTATTGGGGGTCAGTGGGTAAACGCGAAGGAGAGAGCAGCATCTTATTGAAAACCCCCGGCGCAAACAGCATCCCTCTTCAGCTCCAGCCTGGAGATCCCTCCCCTCCTCCTTCCCCCGGATTTATTATTCTGGACTTGGAATAAAGTGGCCTGAGCGCAGCAAGAGCCCGTTTTTGGGGCTGGAAATCCTCCTCAGGCACAGTGGGACCCGCTTTGCTGGGGCGGGGGAGAAAAGCATTAAACTGCTATTTGGGCTGCCGGTGGTGGACTTGGTTTTGCGGGGAGAGAGGAGGGAAGGGTGAAACACCGTCCAGTTCATCTAGGGAAGCAGAGAAAGGGAAAGCTTTCTCTAGGGCTGAGCTCTGATCTGGGCATGTTTATTCCTGTTTAAACGCTATTGTTCCTGCCAGCCTTCGACACAAACAGAAGGAGCGGGGGTGGTGGTGGTGGGGTAGCTGGAACAAAGCTGCTCGAACCCAAGCAACCCCCAAAGGCAGAGGAATAGTTTCTTTTCTTCCCTTTAAAAATGTATGTGACAAGACTTTCTGCCTAAGGTTTTTTTTCCTGCGTGTCTGGTGTGTCCCCCACCCCCCCCCACCTCTGTGAGCTGAGTGGAGTGCCTGGCTGTGATTCACTTACCAGGGCCCATTTGGAGAGGCACTTGTCCCCCCAAGGTGGGTGCCAGGGAGCCTCGCAGGGACAGCTTCTTGGGCCCTTGGGCTTCGAATGGGCTGAAGGAGCAGACTTGAAATCGGTTTTTTCAACAAGGCCTGCAGTGGGAAACAAAGAGGCAGAAATGTTGGGAGCCCAAGGAGAGCCTGAAATACAGAGAGGCATTGAGCTTCCCAGAGATGCTTCAGCTTCTCAGTGGGGGACAGAGTAGGATCCTTTTTGGGCTGGCTCTCTGCAGTTGAGGGCTGGACTGTACGTCCCACACTGAATCAGAGGCATTGTGTGCAAATGAATAAGTGCACATTGTTTTGAGATGCTGCTATTGTATTTGGGGTTGGGAGGAGGAGGGGGTTGTATTTCGTGTGCGTGTGTGTGTGCGGGTCTGTGTGCTTTCAAAAGGTGAGTACAGATTGCAATAGTTGCTGCTCTGTTTTTGTTTGTCAAACAGGGCCCTTCTCTTGGGAGAGGGGCATGTGGCGGATCCCAGCCCAGGATTACATTAATCAAAGCATTATTTCCCCAGGGACGCGCAGCACAAATGATAGTAAATCCTAATAAAATTGGATCGCTGAGAAATTGAACGCTTAAAGTAATCTGCTCTGCCTGATAAAAACTTCAAATTTATAAGATATTATGCATCCCCACCCCCAAACATCTTAGGTATCATCACTGTGTGTGAGTATTATACATCTATCTGGAGGAGAGAAATCACTGCTCAGTTTAACAGGCCCATCAGTATTGAATACGTACATATACATAGATAAAAGTGTATGTGTGTACACGTGCACGTATACTGCGCACACACACAGAGTCATAAAATAAGATAAAATCTATATGCACATAACAGTAATGATTATGGTCGATATTTTAAGGGCTTTGCATACGCCAACTTTGCTGTAGCAGGTGCGGTGCAAGGCTGGGTTGAGGCTGTGCATGGTTGTGTACCAGCTCTGTGCTCTTGCCTGGGGACTCTGTTTTCTCTTGTGTTTTACTGATGCTCACTATGGGCCTCCATGATGGCACCTGCGATCTGAGTCCCACTACAAGCAGCTTTGCTTTTTAAAGTGGAGACCGTGGGAGAGGTAGGGAAATAAAAACCCCAAAATACGTGGACGTGAGCATTTGGAGTTGAGTTTAGAAACCCTTTGAGGCAGATGACCTCCAGAAGGAAAGTGACTTGGACGGGTGGGCATAGCTGAGAGAAGGGAAGGTGTTCCCAAGGCCAGTTGCCTTGCTGCAGGCGTGGGGCGCGCTGCACTTGCAAGCATCCAGCACAGGGCCAAGTCACCACCTCCTTACCCCTTGGCGAGGGCCACGCTGGCCGCTGGCCACTCATTGGCTTCAGATCCTCAGTCTCAGCTACTTCTTCCCTGCAGAAGGAAAGTTTAGTTCGTAATTGCAGCCGTAGGACACGGCAATCGGCTCAAAGAGACCCACTGTCCAGCGGGGGGATAAAAAGGGACCCCCGCGCTTCCAAATGTGAAAGGGGCAGGCGGCATTTCCAGCTGAAACTCTTTGAAAGGCTGCGAGTTTCCCCCGCGGCTCTAAACGCGGAACGTTCCTCCCTTTCCCTCCCTGTCCCGCCGCCCCGTGAGCCCCGACGGTTCCACGCGTGGCCGGGGCCGATCCTGCCCCGCACGCCTCTCCCCCCACCCTCCCTTTTCTGGCACCGCCAGACACCCCGACAGCGGCTCGTCCCTCCCCTCGGCGAGGGGTTTTCTCGCCCCGTCCCGACCCCGCGGGGCTGCGGGGAAGGGTGCTGGCAGCTGCCCCCCTGCTGGCGGGGGGAGGCTGAGCCCTCTCCCGGTCCCGAGATGACGCAGCCCCGGCTCCAGCAGCGTCTCCCGTTTGGGCTGGCTCCGTTTCAGGAGCTCCGTCTCCCCCCACCCCCTTCTTCCCAGCCTTCCTCCTTCCTCCTCCTCCTCGTCTCACCGTCACTCTCAAACACCCCCCACCCCCCCATCCGCCGCCCCAAACTCCTTCCTCAGGACCGTGGGATGCCGGGGAGCTCTGCTGAGAGTTGCCGGTCTCCATTTCCAAGCGGAGAGCCAGCCGGGAGCGGTGAGGCAGCCGGTGGAGGGGGGAGGACGTGTGGGGACGCTCTGGAGGCCGGGGGGAGCGGCGGGGAGGGGGGGGCGAGAGAGGCGATCCATGAAGAGAGGGAGCGGGGGCGCCCCCCTCCCGGGAAGGAGCATCCCCCGCCGCCTACACGGACCCGGCGGCGGCTCCGCTGCCCCGCGGCTCCCGGAGGGTCCCGCACGGTTCCTCTCGCCCTCCCCAGCACCGCCGGTCCCGCTTTTCCTCTATCCCCTTCCTCTTTTCCTATTAAAAAAAAAATAAAAAAAAATTCCCAGCCTCCCCTCTCCAAACCCCATTCATTTACATCCCATTTGGCACCCTCGCACGCTTGTTATCCCCCCCCGCCCCCCTCCGTCCCCGTGCAGACCTACCCTTCTCCCCCACACCGCGTCCCGGGTGCAACCGGATGACAACAAATCAAAGCAGGTTCCAATTTACCCCCGTTGTCTTCCCTTGGACACCCGCAAGGTAGGTATGGCTCGGGGTGGGATGCTGCGCTCCCACTCCCCATGTGTTCAGCAAGGTGCCTTCCTCCCCACCCCACCCTCCCTTTCCTTCTTTCTAGTCCTTAATTGGCTCTATCTTGATGTGCACTTGTTTTGTTTAGCCTATTTTAACATTGCGGACGAGATAGGCAGAAAAAGGAGCGTTTGACTTGGTATGTGTCTCTGATTTCTTCCCTCCCGCCCTTCTCAGGTTAATTTGCATTTGAGGTCTGATTCATATTTCAGAATTCTGGCGTTTGAGGACCGTATAGGAACAGGGCAATCATTTCTGTTTCTGAGGAGGAGACTCTCCTGTTGTTCGCCCTTCTCCATATAATTTCATTGTGTTCACGAGAACAGGAATTTGCATCAGTTATTCTGTAATTTATTTTTTGAAGAGTCAGACCAAATTTAAAGAAAAAAATCTTATTTATTAAATTGCAAAGAGAGCAGCTATGGGGCGTTAAAAAAGTAGCATACATTATTAACAGTGTTGCAAACTTAAAGTTTCAGGCATAGACTATATATTTATATATATGTATTAATCTGCGTTCCTCAGAGTTGGATTTCGAGCTCCTTAACATGATTTTGATGACCGTCAGAGAAAGTTGTCTGTGCAGACGCTGAGATATATTTATAGCTCCTTAGACCTATTTGCAGGTGCTTTTACTGCTGTTTGCTACTCTTGCTCCAGTGCTTTGTAATTATTTCCCTCCTGAAAGGTATTTCATAGGATTAGACACTACTTTACTCATTAAAGATTTTCAGCCCGCCTAGGTTTAACTTCCATCCACAGCTCTGGAAATAGTTCTGTGGCCATGTGGGCTTCATGGTAAGATTATAAAGGATACATGTTCGTATAAAAATATTCTGCTTTATATCCATGGCTCTTTCAGTTCCTTGGATGTGATGAAAGATCTGTCTATGTTTAGGCCTTTACAGGTCCTTTAGGGACTTCCTTCACATATTTTATTCATATATATAAGATTAAATTTACTTTTATATATATAATGATTACATGAATGGCATATGTTGCATAATATGCATATGAGGCATTTCAAGTATTTCTACATGCACACAAATTTATTTTTCACAAACATATATGCGTGCGTACGTGTGTGTTTATACACGTGTGTGATGAAATACATGCTGGAAGAGAACACTACCCAAAATAAAAAATGTTCATAAAGGAAAAGCTGTTAAGGTAGTTCACTGGGAGTTTGCATCTGGTGCCTTGCAAAAGTCATTTAAGTTACAGACTTTACTGTAAATATCTACATACACCCCCTTCTAAGCACAAAAATATTTGTGCATATATTTGTTCTTCTAGAACTAACTAAACAGGGCTATGAATTATGCCTAAAAAGATGCCACTGAGATAAAAAACTTATAAAATAGTAATGGAAAATGGAATTTTATATAATGCCAATGACTTTAGCATGATTCTTGGCATAAGCAATTTAGTGCAATTTCATTTGTCTGAACCAGAGTGATATTACAAAGTGAATTAATAGAACATTAGTACAGGAAAAAAGAAACACTTCTTCCTTTGAAATATGAAGTGCCACTAACTTGAGATGAAACCTGAAAGTCAGTGAATAATATATGGGAAATATTAATATTTTAAATGTATCATATTTAAAATTGCTGTGAACTTAAACAAGGTTTCATAGCAAGAAAAAACGAGTAATTCATTTTAGGTTCCAGTTTTATATTCAACATTTTACAAATGAAGCAATTCACTAAAAAAGTGAAGTCAGGTATGTAAGCATATTTTGTTATTTTGCACATGAAATACAGTCATTATGAAATACGAATTTAATTTGGGAACTGATAAAAAAGAACATTTGTTTTATTTTTCTAATGCACTGCAAGGAAAGCATTTTTAAGAAGCTGATTAATGAGATGAAATGAACTGGTATGGCCCATAATACCTGCATGGGCTTTTATACCTTGTGAAACCGCACCGCAATGGGATCTTTATAAAAAGTATGAAGTCAAGTAATGCGATCATATTTTAAATTTAGAACGAGAGTTGATACGATTCAGCTTGATGTTGTAAAAAGTGAGCCCTCTGGCACCTGGCATTACATTATTTAAAAATTACTCCTGCAAGGAAAGTTAATAGGAAGAGTGTAGCAGAGTTGAATCCCAGCACTTCAGCTCGGGGGCAAATTGCGGTGCCACCGTTGGCCTTGATGTTCATTTTAGCAGGGAGAAAACAGCCCTTAGTCCTCTCCTTTGTACAAAGTCTACCGAGTCCAGCATTTCACTGTCCTGCTCCAAAGAACAGGTACAGGTCAGCCCCTGGAAGCCAAAACTTGTGCTTCTCAAGATGGGCCAGATCCTGCTTATCCCGTTCATTGAAGCCACCTAGAGTTTTGCCTGACTGGAATGAGAAGGATCTAGTCCTTTCACCATTCCCTGTTGTATGTCTATCAGTCCTTAATATTATTAGGGATCTTAATATTACGGATTATTTTTGCATTTATTCGATGTAGGTGGACTTGGTCTGGGACCACATTGACTATGCCCTTACGCTTGAGCCACCTAAGTGTTAGATCCTATCCACTTTGGCTCCAGTGAAGCAGGACAGCAATAATTGCAGTAGCTACGTATGATATATGGGATACAAATGACTGGGCATTTTGAACAGTTGGTCAAAAAAATGTTCCTTTGCGCTGATGGAAAGTGCTGAATACGTGTGAGTTGAGTGAAAAGGGCAGTTGCGTGTTCTGGTGAAGACTCAGTCTGTCACGAGGACTGTAAGCACTTAGGAACTGTCTTGTTGAAGGACAGCAGAAGTCTGGTTAGTCCAAAACCTGATTCTCACGAGGAGCTAGTCGCAGGTTCTACGGAAGAAGGCAGGTTCTTGTTGGTGGGGAAGGTACATGCTTGTCACCTGCCACACAGCAGATCTTTCCCTGGCCACTTTTGCCCAAAGCTCTGGGACATTTGCTAGGCTTCCCACAGTTATCTCCCATTAATTTCAGTACCTTTTGTTGTCACTACAAATGCCCAGTGCACTTCTGTAACTCACTACAGATATTTTGAATTCAGAATAACTATGATGGGATAAAAAGGCTTTTTATTCTTAAATGATTTTACCATTTTATCACAATTTGTTTAAATATACATTTCTCTGCTCTGAAATAACCTTTCTTACCATGTTTATACCTATATGCACAATGCTAACTCATAGTAGAAACATTTTAAAACACTGTGTCATGCTTATACGATAATTATTAATCTTGTCAGAATAAAAAGCATACTAAAAGTACTCCATACAAAGGTTTGCACCTTAACATTTTTGAAAGTTTTTTTTTTAAGTAATCAGAATGTCATAATAGAGGGAAAAACTATATGATATAAAGCACGTAGTAGAAGCCTATGACTCCTACAGGACTATTTAGAAATATACAAATACTATTGTTTTTCTCATTTTGGTTAGTAGACTACTCGCTGAAAAAGTATGTTTTTATTTTTATTCCTGCCTGTGTCTTGCAGTTCTATGAAGACAATGTGAAACAACAAATTCCTAATTTTAGTAGCTATAAATGAAATAATAATAAGGAAGAGAAATGTTCATTATATGTATCTAGAGGGATAAATACACAATAAACATGCAATCTGATAGCAGAAAAAATAACTATTTGAAAATAAAACTGATGCCAAATACAAACAGAATAATGTTGTTCTACCGACTAATGTAGTAGATAAAATGATACAACAAAAAACTACTTTAGAAACTCTCTGTGTTTAGTTCTTTTCCAGCTGAATGTCCATTCTTAATGTTTTATGACCACCGAGACACAGTTAGTGAACAAGTCAGTCAAAACTTTTCTGTCTTTATTTTCATGTCCTGTATCAACAAATCCAAAAACATAACTTGTAGCAACCAACCCCACTCAATATTAGGAAGGTGCATTTGCTGTTTGTAGCTTGGGTTTTATTTGAGACTTGATTTTGCATACTCTCACTTGTATGCTGAAATTGCTGGGGTGTGTGAGCAGTATTTGTAGCATCATCTACTTATTTTGTACAGAAGGGCCAGCTTTTTCCTACAAGGGGTTCATACAGGTACAGGAAAGAGGTACTGGAGAAAAGAGACTATTTTTCATGGGCACTGGGCATTTATCCCTTCATCTGGCTTCTGTGAGAACTGTGAAAACTCAGTATTTAAAAAAGAAAGTGGCTACTTTTCTTTAGAAAGTCAAATGTGGACATAAAAATCTGACTTCTCTTATCTTTGGCTAAAAAAAGGGTAAAATGCTATTGTTGGAAATTTCTTTTTTTATCTTTGTATAGGTTTAACATCAGCTCTATGGATCTAAAGCACAAACCTACCTTTCCCAGTGCGCTGTTTCCTTTGCCTTTTTCTTCAGAGAGGTAGGAGAAATGATTAAACCACTACCACCATGAAAAAAACACCAGATATCAATAATAGAAATTATTGGTCATTATTCAGTTAAGAAAATAAGAAGTCTGGAATCTGCATAGGGTGAATTATGATTTGAAATGCTGATGTTTTGACTTTCTGAAATTAGGATCTCAGTACTGAACTCTTCCAGCTATTTCTTCCTACTGTTAGGAAAGCGTAAGATGCATATTTTAAAGATGTGTTAGAGGGATAGCTTTCTGTACCATGACACACTGAAATGTAAGGAAAATATAGCAAATGTTTTGAGAGACAGCCAATGTCTGGGGAGAGAGGAATATGCGTAGATGCCTCTGCACCGATGAACCCCAGAGTGGGTCGCCTGCACCTGAGGTTACAGGCTTCTCTTCAGAAGAGGAGACGCAGTAGAATTGAAACCTATGACCTTTCGTCAAAGTCCCCTCAGTGCAGCACTGTCAATTTCTGGGATGAATTTTGGCTGAATAGTGTTGAGCCAAAGTTGGAAAGGGGCTCCAATCCAAAACTCTGTGCACTTCTAGTGCCCATACTCAAGGGCTAATTTCTTTGTCTACAAGACATGGTTGAAGCCATGACCCTCCTTCCAGCAAAACCAGGGGCAAGCCGGCTCCGTAGCCCCCAGCAGGACCTGGGGTCTCTTGGATGGGAGTGGTACCCTTCTTTGTTGTGCTGAACCCATAAGGATGAGGCTCCCCTCTGCGTTCCAGCCCCAACTTTGTTCTTGAGTTTCATCTCTATTTGTGCTGCTAGGTTTTTATTTAATTTATTATCCTAGCTTCATCTAGAAGTGATTGGGTTGTGCTCAGCACCGGCTGTCTTGATAGGTTTGAAATTCCTGGGAACCCTCGATACTGGCGGTTTATAAACACAGTAAGCAAAGCTTACGCTGGAATATTAATGGGTGAAATGCATTTTAAAGGGGCACCCATCACTTTGTAATTTTGTCTGTTAAAATATATCAGCTAGGGGCAGTTTGAGGGAGTTGCAGCAATCCACAAGTGTTCTTTGCAATTTAAAGCTTCTGTGTTTTAATTATTTCTTTTTTTCCTGTCACTGTGAAAGATCCCTGGAGACAATGGGGACTGTGACACTGAGGAACAGGTTATCCTGACTGTGCAGAGCGCTGTAAAAAACACAAAATGGGCACAAGTGAATAAAATACAACCCCTCCTTCCTCGCTTCCCTGTTTCTGTAATTTGTGGCATTTGTAGTACTTACATTACATCAGCAGTGGATAAAAAAGAAAAAAAAAGCAGACAGAAATGTGGTCCCTAAAGTGACAGAGCCTCTTTAAATTTGCTTGAAGAACCATCTCAGGGAAAAAAAAAAAAGACATACAACACTGTTCTAGATTTTATTTGTTTAAATGCAAATTTATGGAGCTGGCCACACACCAAAAATTGGAGAGTTTGGTACTGCAGTTGCTTTGGTGTATTTTTCAGCATTGTAATGGGCTACAGGGAGACAAAGAAGAATATGAATATATGGCAGTTGATATTTAGATTTGGGTGACGTTTTTGCTTGTTGTAACTGTCATTTTTTAAAATCCATTTTCCTTCTATGGTGCTATTGAATTGCTGCAGACGTTGATAGAGAAAAGCTGGAATTATTTAATAACCCAAATTAGGAGTGATTTTTGTACTATATTTCTCATTACTAACCTCTCGACTGATGATGGACGCTGAAGTCCATGCTAAACTCACTGTAGGGTAGAGTGGGCTGTTAAGGAGTGAGACAGTAGACCTCTTTCTTACCACCCAAACCTGGTTGCTTTATAAAGCAGTAGAAAGCAAAGCCTTTCACAGGGCATCGAAAAGCGAGCTCAAGCATGACACTACTGTCACACCTTTCACGGTATTTTTTTCAGGAGTCTGCCTCCAATTTTAGTCCAAAGATGCTGTTTTGGGAACTATGTGTCTGGCTCTGGTGTTTGCCTGTTAAGGAAGAGGTATGCCCTTTGTCCCTCACCTGCAGATGGCTTGGATGCTTTTACTTTTCTGAGGCGAGCACTTCCCAGTAGGCTGCATTCACAAGTCCTTTTCATAGCATTAGTACAGAAGCAAGCTACAAAAGAATATTAATCTAATACATTCCAAAATTCAAATATGTGTGATTAATAAGCATTATTATCTATAAATAAGGCTCTAATGATACTTTGGCAGTGTTGTAAACACAAGAATCAGAAGCAATTATTGTCATTATTGTTCTGCAAATACTTTCCATGAATACCAAATGGATATTACTGTCCAGCTCCTTGGCACATAGAAATCCTGTAAAGAAACAGTTGTCAGGCAGTAAGGTCTGGCCGGCTGCTGTTAACTACGTTTGTCTAAAATGCAGTGTACCTAAAGACAAAGCCCACAAGTTATTGAAAGCAAGACAATTGTTGATTTAAAAATTCTTCTTTGTCTTTTGCAACCCCACAAATGATGTTAAATAAAGCCTATGAGAAAGTTTTCACGTCCTGTGAAATCAACTGTTTTTGTGATGGCTGTGATTAAAAATGGAAATGGATTCCCTGCTAAAAAAGCTACCCTTCTTTGTGTCAAACCCACAAAGGTGAGAATGTCCTAGATGAAAGGTGGTGTGAAAATAATGACAAAGAGCATCCCCCCCCTCCTTTAGAGGTAACCCACAGCTACTTTTCAAGGATGTGGGATGAAAGGGGCATTAATCCCTGTCACGTTTACCTCTCCTCAGTTTATACAGGTCCTGTAGACTCGAGTCATGCTGGTGGCCGGGTCCCACTTGCTGTGACACCCCCACTCGCCTTCCTTTGGCACTCTCACCTCCCTCACCAAACCTCACCACTTCAGACGGCGCCAGCCAACAGCAGCATTTTGTGGTGGGTGTCATGTTGTTCTTCAGATGCCAGGGTGTCATCGCGAGCGGGAACAGTGTGGGTCTGGCTCTCCAAATCTGCAGAAAGAAAAAGAAAAAAAACCCACCAAACCCCAAACAGTAAGCTTTACTTTCCAAATGTGTTCAATTCTTCTTTCCTCTCCTTGATATTTGGGGCGTGCAGCACCCTATACCATGTGGTTTAACATTTTGTTCTCTATTTGTAGGTCAACATTTCCATGATTAAACTTCATCCTTTATTCAGCCTGTTCTGGCTAGGCTTCGCAGCACATGTGATATAAGCTGTTTTCACAGCTAGTAGGCCAAATCTTACTCTGGATAAGGGAGCCAAACATATGTGACTGAGTCAGACACTTAAATCAGCTCCCTGGTAAATGGGAGATAACTCCAGGTGCAGTGTTGAACACTGAGAACCAAAAAAGTAGGAAGGGTGGCCAACGTTCCTCCATGTGGGGAAGGAGACGTCCTATGCGCATAGACACTGAAATCATAGCCCTGCCCAAATTTTTCTCTCCCACGTTTGCCTGAGAATATGGAGTCCTTTTCACTGGAGTAATTTGGAATCTTTCCATTGACTTTAGCGGGCTCAGGATCAGGCCAACCTGGGGCAGGCTCAGCTGCAGGCGAGCGTGTGACGTGATTGTGCAGGAGGGGATGAGGTGGGAAGAAGTGAGGTTCTTCTTGGAGAGTCCACTTTCTACTTGCAGCATGCAAGGTGGTTGCTGGGGGCACACAGACCACCCTGCCTACAGCATCACTTTTTTTTCAGTTGCCCTCTCTTAATCTCCCTTGCTTTTCTGTCTCATTTACTGACCAAATCTGGTGACTCTTGTTTTGCCTGGTGGCATGTATCTGTTGCTCTAAAGTGGGATCGGACTGGGCAATCTCTCCTTATAGATCAGGGGAACAATTCCTGGAAGTGCTGGCTGCCCGAAGGGAGCGTTACCCACACCCCAGTAATCTTTGACGCAGAGGACTGGCATTAAAGGATATTCTCTCTCTAGCTGCGTGGCCAGCAGCCCTCCCTCCTTCTCCTGTCCTTCTCTGCCACTACCTGGTAACTCCAGTAAATACAGGGAAGCTTGTTAAGTGCAACCAAAAGAGCCAGATGAGTAGGTGGGTGGCCTATGTTGTCCAGAGCTGCTACATCATTGCTGTGTGATACTCCTACTTTCACCAGGGCTGGACCGACCGGTCCTGGCTGTTGTGCTGCTACACAGCAAGTATCAGAGTTGATTAGAGTGAACAGCAAAGGAGTGCTCCTGCAACAAGTCCCGGGAGGGCATATTTTCCTCAAACAGGCAAGACTGTACCCATAAAGTTGCAGAGAGAGGACAGCACTTCATCTATTATTTGGTGATGAGCTGCGTCATCACACAAGGGAGCTGTCAATGCACAATTTCCCTCAGGAATAAGCCCTTACAGAGCTCCTCTTAGGCTGACTCCCTCAGCTAAAGAAAATACTGGTAATGTAGTTAGCAGGACTTCTGCTGACTTCTGCTTTTATCTTTTTCTACAGCACCCATCCTTTAGCTTTTAGTATATTTGCTTTGATATTTTTTTCTATAGCTTTTTTTTTTCATTTAGAAAAAAAAATCTCCTGCCCCAAACTGAAACTGTTTGCTAGATCTTCATTGGATAGGCTCAAATAATGAATCCTGTGGCTGTGTGAGCACTGTGTTACCCACTGTTTAGAAAGTCCTGTAGTTATAACACACACAGTGGCAGATAAGATGAAGTGGATGCACTATGCTGAGACTTTGAGAACCTGCCTCATGGCTAGGCAGATCCCTGGGTGTGCATGCGGGCATCTGATTGACTTCCCTGCCACTGTGTTGGGAAGAAAAGCCAGCTGGTTACAAGAAGAAAGTTGCTGAGGACTTAATAGAGCACAAGTGCCTTCAGAGCTTGTCATGCAGTTAGGGGACGCTGTCCTGAAGTGAGGCATAGAAGTATATGATCTTGTCTGGTGTGCCTGGGGACATGAAATAGTGCAAAGCACAGGAGGGAGGAGATGAATTTCACACTCCTGGAAAGCAACAGGGAGGGTACCATGATTCTGGCCTCACTGGTGTGAAAGTTAATCAAGAATATGCTGGAATAAATACATATGTGCTTCAAAGGCACAGGAGTGTCAAATTAGTGGAAAGGAGAGGGGAATTCAGGCCAGTAAGATCTGCCGATAGGGTCAAGTAGCCTCCCTGTCCCTGGTTCTGCCTTTTGGAAACACACGCTGCACTTTGGTTTCACTTTTAAAAGCGTGAGCCAAATCATGATGCTTACAGAAAGCAAGAGGAGCTGAAGAAGGTGAGAAAGTCCTGTGATCAGTGTGAGAGAATTACACCACGTTACAGTGATGTGAAGTTGAGCAAAAGGAAATTTCAGCTTTTTCTCTGCATTTTTTTAGATGAAGTTAAGTCACCATTTTCTTATACTTAAATAATGGTCTCCTTCTTCTACGGTGTAAAAGATTAAATTTCAGGATCACACAGGAGTGAATTAAGACTGTGGTACCAGACATAACTTCAAGTTAGTGAAGAAACTGTCTATTTTGTATTTTCTTTTCTTTTGTTTCTGATTGTCGTTTTTTTTAGGTTGATATTACTGTAAGTAAATACATTTGTATTTTGTTTCATTTTCCCCTTGTGACCTATTTCATTTAATTAGAAGTAAATGTGTAATAGGAAATGAGTAGCATCACAGTAGCTCCATCCAAAGCCTGTGAAATCATCAGGAATTTTTCCCGGGCTTTTCACGAGCAGTGGATCCAGTCCAGAAGAAAAGAGGGCTATTTCCACCTTATCTGGAAGAATGTGTGTTGCCAGCATTAAAGTATTGCAGTCCTCGTTTTAAGATCTGGCCCAGATACTAGGGAAGGATTTTGCTTCTGCATATGCCTCTGTCGGCCAAATGTTCCACATCTGTGGCAGCAGGTTAAAGGGTAAAGGTTCCTAAAACCTTAACTCCGAATATACATATAAAAAGATGATACAAATTAAGGAAAAGATAAAAGATATTGATGGAAGTACAGGAGATACTCTTTAACATGCATATTATTGACTCAATAGATTGTTACGGCTTCAGAGCTATTAGGGTCTGCTGTGTCAATGTGTACTTAGGGACTGTTTAATATGCAGATGGTTGACATGACAGACCGAAGCCATTACAGTCTATCATGTCGGGGGGATACATGAATACGCACTTTGCCAACACTATAAAAAGTCCCTTTAAAATACAGTTGCTGTGCATACTTAGCTGCTTTTAAAAATAATTAATAGTTTTGTTTCTTCAGATGGCCAGAGACTACGGAGTCTGGATTTATCTGCAGCAAAATTTATTTCCAAATTAAGCCATTTTCCATGTGGAATGTGCAGTCAGGAGGACAGTATAATCTCAGATACGCAGCTTCTATAAAATCTTGTAAAATTAGCTACTGCACTTCTGCGTGTGTAGAGGAGATCAGAATCTATCTGTCGGCATGTGTCTTTTTGAAGAATATAGTTTTGTCTTTTGGAGGGGTAAGGGAGAATGTAGTTTCTTTTTTGATTCAAATAATCTTCAGTAGCAATTAAATAGCTTATGCTACCTAAGAGATCAGTTATTACAAGATAAGCAGCATGACAGTTTGGAAAAACTGAATAAGTCTTTGATTATTTACTAAGTTTTGATATCTGCTATTTGCCTCAAAATGCTAAAAAGTGAAGTATGAGATACAAACATGAAAGGCTCATTTGATCTTCATAAGGAAAGGAATCAGTAGTTTTGCTTTTCTTTTCCTCAACAACTTATTTTTTATTAAAATAGCAAAGCCAAGTGTTGTGTTTAATAAGATATATTTTTTTCATTTGAATATCAAATGGAAAAATACAATTAAAATATTTCTACTTTTACATTAGTTGTAGGCTATATTTCAACAATGCATATATCTAAGAAGCCCAGCATACACATTTGGTATATATTAGATGCTTCTAACAGATGCCCAGACCTCTTCCCCTGATTTTTAATGTTCTTTTTTATGGCAGTGATCCAGGGACATTTTAATTTGCAAGCCTGTGGACTTGGAAATAATATTTGTAGTGGGGCATTACATCTAGTCCCTTCCCTCTAACTTTATTGTCGTGTGTCACCTAGCTCTCATTTTAGCTGATTTGCTGGTCTGAGGTGCACCGCACAACTCTAGCATGAAATTCCCAGAGCAAAAACATTCTGCCTTGAGAATAATATTAAAGTAACCACCCAACACAATAAAGGCCTTTCCTCCTATCTGTGGGGCAGCTAGGGGGCAAATCTTGCAAAGGAGAAGTTCATTTTCAGGCAAACGTGGTGGCTGATATTCTGACGGCTCCTTTTACCATGTGGTGCCAACAGGGAGACCACCATGGTAGTTGGGATGTGGCAGTGATGGGTAGGACTTGTCAGGAGGTGGGAAGTACGGAGCGGACATTTCCCATAACCTGTCACACACGTGGTCCTGGGTCTTCTGGGAGATTTCTTCACCTGCACAGGAAAGCCAGGAAAATCTTGGGGGAAAAAAGGGGTCCAGGAAAGCCCAAGAGGAGACTGCTTCTTGCAGCTGAATGAATTCACCCTGCGCTCTATGAGAGGTCCCTCATGGGAGATGCCTCTCCCTGTGCTGAGTCACCCCTACAACAAACACGAACCAAGCACCAGGAGCCCAAGCTGCAGGAGAATGTATCATCACCTCAAACAGCATCGGTGCTGGAGGGAAAGATGTGCTTTGCTTCCTCCATGGACCTGGGAAGATGGGTGCATCCCTGTGGTTACTTCTTGGCAATGGGTAGTGATCGCAGCCATAGGAGTATCAGGTCCCGCACTCCTTCCCACTCCACCTCTGGTCATCCAGGGAGGCCAGGAGGGCATATCCTGCTCTCCAGGGCTCTGCCCCTCTCCTTCCCTGCAGCAGCCCTGAGTGCCATGACCCTCTCTGCGTACCCCTCTGTAGGGAAACATCATCTGAAAGAAGCACATGTAATGCAGAGCGCTGCGTTACCTGGTGTTAATCAATAAAGTGAAAATGTAGGTTTTTGACAGCACTTGTAATTTTGACTATTGCGATGGTGTGCCATTTCTTTGAATGCAGTAACGCTTCTGTGCCCCATTAAAGGATGGCTGGCATCGCTTTCAACTATTCACAAATGCTGAGATGTTGAAAAATGTAACATTTACAAAAGATACATCTGGTGTATATTTACAAGGCTCAGGAATAATTTAAATAGTGCCTGTGCCATCACCATATTAGGAGAAAAGTTAGTCCCAGCCTCATATGTGAAATCAGTAGTCAAATGTGTGCCGGTTGAAATTCCACTGATATGATGTAGTATTTTGGGGTATTAAACATGAACATACCATACTGATTGTAATACCCAAATGTGGTAAGTATAGACCAGCATAACGTGTGATAATTGCCTATATGCAACTGTTTCGAACTGTATGGTTCGAATAGGATTATGGGATTTGAGGGACAAATGCTTATTTTTTTTTTATTTAAGAAGAATATTTGACTTCCCATTGTGAGAGGTCATCATATTTTTCCTGTTCTTGAATAAGAATTGTAAGACCTACCTAGGAATCAAGGGAAAAGATGTTGAACAGCTTCCTTTATATCAGATAACATGTTGAGGACAAAACAGTATTTGTCTCCTCCTGCCAGTGCAATACCACTCAAGCTACATTTGAAAACTATTTTTTAATTAATGTGATGGGTCATGTTTTCACCACAGTAAGGCAGGAAATTCGAGGTAAACCAGATACTCCCTTTCTCAGTCACACAAACATGAATTAAGCATGTAGCATCAGACTTAATTTCAATTTCTAGGTCTGTAATTGAATCTAGCTGAATGTGAACTTTTTTTTTTTTTCTGCACCGTCACATTGATATCTCAATGTTAGTGACATTATTTAAAGCAACAAATCAACCTATAGGACTATGTTCAGCTATACTTTCTTTATGTCATTTGACAGTAAATGGAATAAAAAAAAGTTACTTTTCTCTAGGGGCAGATTTGCTGAAGGGTTTTCATCCTTTGTCAAGAGATTTAATCTTGGAATGTTATAAAAAAAATGCACAGTTTGTATAAGTGCAGATTTCTGTATGCACAGTGCCTGATTGCTAGTTTGGATGAACACGCTTAGACTTAACACAGGCAAATGAGTGAGGAAAGATAAATTTGCATATATGGTCTGAGTCAAATGTGAGTCTGTGGACTGGAAGGGAAGCAGATATTCACTTTTGGGGCTGAAGGCTGTCACTCTGGGTCGCCCCATACATCAGTTTCAGTTCATGCATGCCAATGAGAACAAATCCTAACAATGAGCTGTTGAGTGATGCCAGCAGAAATGAATGTTCCTGAAAGCTTTGGGATTTTGGAGAAGTCAGCTGAAGCTGACACTGCAGCACTCACCATTGCTGAATAACCGAAGGAGGGTGAGACTTGTGCAAAACCCTCTCACTTAATGGACATTTTTGAACATACCTTTGTTTTCCAACGGGCTGAGCAAAGCTGGTATGGGACTGTAGAATTGAGCCAAAATACCCGATCATATTATTTCCTCAGAGGGGTTCGCTACAGAGTAACCTATCCAAAATCATTAGTGCTTCTAGTAATTCTTCTTATTAATTCCTGTTCGCATGTCTGTCCCTCCATCATGGTAGTGATCACATGCTAGGATATCTATGCTCAGAACATCATGCATCTTTGGAAGTGGATGATTGTTTAATTGATAGATTGTAAAGAGGGGCTAACCTATTGCCTTTTCAAGTTTTGCTTTGTTACAGCCGCCTGGACTCTCAGAGCTCCTTAGTGTCTTTTCTGATCCATCATGTCAGGTTGGCAGCTGTGCCTCTGCACTCTGCCTGCCTGCCCACCGTGAGCCAGATTTCAATCTCAGACGTGCAGCATACCCTCCTCCCTTGCTGCCCTCTCACCAGAGAGCTGATTTTGCCTGTGCTTCTATTAAGCGGCTTGATTTTAAACAGAACAACTGCTTTCTCCCACAGGTCCTCTCAATCCAGGGCACTAGGTGTGCAAGGACAGAGGAGGGCAAATTCCCAGATGTCCCTAGGTGTGTGCTATGCATCCGAGATCAGGCTCCTGCCTGACATCCATGGGCTGAGCCCCCACCCCAGCTCATGTTCCTACTCAGAACCATGGCCATTTTCAGTTGGAGATGTTTCCCCCATGCTGTGTAACTTCTGCCCTTACTGTGGGCTCCCCACTTCTCTCAGGTTTAATTTCTCTGTGACATGCAGACTCGCAAAAGGCAGTGTTTCAAACAAATGAACTCTATTTTACATTGGTATATCTGGTTCCACCCCCCCCCCCCCAGTTAAAAATGACTGGGAAATTGAAATTTTCTAAGCAACTTTTCAAGAAGGAACAGATTTTTTTTACTGCCAAGCTGTATGATAGATGTTTTTGAGAGGTCATTAACTTCAACAGTATAGTCAAAAACAATGTTACACCCCACGCGACATCCTTCATTAAGCAATTAAGTTACTGATAGGCTTTTACATTTATTTACCTTGATGGAAAGATATGTTTACTCAACCTGAGTACAAATCAACATGAGGAGGTGGAAGTTCAGAGTAAATTTGACTAATGATGTTGTGTTTTCATCCTTAAAAGAATGGAAAAAAGCCTTCCTGCTTTTGATGCTATTTTATCTTCATTGGAAGGGATCCGAAATGATCCCAACTGTCATGTGAGTGCTTAGTTAGGCTCAGATCCTCTTTGATTGCAGCTGAACGCCTCTCTCTGTTGGCTCATACCTTCCCTTATATGAATACAGTATACAGCACTTCAGGCTGTTTATTGAACAGTGCTTTAACTCTTCCTCTGTGGATGCTCTCACAATTATATATTTAAGCAAAATATGGGCTGTGGACACCTTTATCCGGGTTGATGTTAATGTGGCTGCATTGCTGATGTAAAGCAAGAACTTCACCTTCACAGTAACTTCTAAAATGCCAACCTGACTGATACAAGTCATATTTCTTTCAGTGAACCTTAATTATCTCTCCTTTTCTTTCAGGCCCACTCTGATCTCCAGTCTTGTTATGCGAATTTCTCTCTCTTCAAGTAATTCCTCAGCACCCCCTTGAATGGCATCTACTGCACGTGAGCATCCTCCACCGTCTCTAAGATACTTTTGTTGTTTTTCTTTTTTGAACATTTGTTTTTTTGAGATGACATTGATAGACATGAGGTCTAAGTCTGGAGATGTTCTGTGGGTAGAGCTCACATTTATTTCAATATGTCGAGCAGTTTTAAGATCTGATCCATACTGAAGATCAGCACAGCATAATGAGGCCTGGGCATATAAAACAATATGTGTTCTAACACAGCTCACTCAAAACAAATATGTTCCCTTCTCTTTAGCTGGTATAAACAAACAATCTCCATTGTGTTCAGCATGGCCCTGCTGTGCCGCTTTGAACACGGCAAGAGCTTGGCTTCCCAGTCCATAAAACAGCATCTCCATCCTGAGACATGGGTCCTACCACTGTATGCCTAGACAACCCTGTGGCTTAGGATGCTGATCCTAAGAGCTGACATTATGTCTGCTGTTAAGTCCTAGAGTGTTTTATGGGGAAAACTTTTCTCCCTGTAGATATACTTAAAGGGGGTCTTGTTTCTCAGTCCTGTACTCTTCAGTTGGATAAAACTGACTCTGGATTGCGGAACAGTTTTGCACAGCAGGAAAGCAAAGAATCAGTGCCTTAGTTGTTGCAAAGTACCCTCACGCTGACCTGCAAAATCTTCTCCTCTGGTATCTAAATTTTCTTGTGATTAAAATTGACAGCTGAATGAAAAATTTGTGATGACTTGAGGTGGAAACATTAGCAGGGACTAGTTCAAAACTCACGTGAAACATCATTGGCTGTGTGAAACAGAGCAAGTTTGAACCCAGGTGTTCTTTCTGTCGTTAAACTCAGACTTCTATGCTGTTCTGCAAAACTATTTCCCTCTCCTCCAACTTGTGCTGGAAGCAGAGTGAGCTTGTTTTGGCGCTGAAATGATTTCATTGTTAGGCTAAGTGTTACACAGATGGCATTCTTAAATGTAAAATTCTTTTTATGATTCTTTCAATTTCATATTTATTTCATTAGATCATTATTTATGTTAAAGAGACACCATTAATATGAAACGTGCTCAGCTTGAAAGAAAATGTTGAGAGGAGTTTCAGCTATCTGATCCTCAGCCCTTTAGTTTTTTGTGTTTTGCATTTTCCTATTTAAAATGTTTTTTTGTGTCTCTAGGTGCTATGTGACAGATCCACACAAACAACAGAGGGGAAAGAGCCTCACTTAACTGATTAGAGGAGAGAAGCAGTGAAAGGGAATATGTAGAAAGCGCTGCCAAGTTCACAGAGGAAAAGAAAAGATAAAAAATAGAATAATTTCACCAACATTTTTCTTTTTTTACTCAAAGTAATGCAAGGTATTTCTTATACTAGTGGCAGGGAAACAATTTTCAGACAAAAATGTGATTTCTTAATCAAGGGTCTCTAATTCAAAATATATTTATTTAATAAACAGTAATTATGATAGTTGCAACTACTCATTCATATCAATAATTCATTCAGAAGTAAACCATATCAACATATTAGCATTTATTTTTCCATTTAATGGGCTGTGATTTAAAATAAATGTAAATTGTCATAATCATTCAGCTCCATATGCTGGGGAAGGAAAAGTCACCTTAAACCAGATGCATATTGTGAAAAAAAAGGAGAAGACAAGTTGTTCTAAAGAAACAGCATATGGGGGCAGATCTTAAGCTGGGGTAAAGATGCTCTGCTTTGTAGACGTCAACATAGTAAGGCTGAGTTACATCAGATGAGATTCTGGTCAGTAATTTGGAAGAACTCAACGTTTTAGAGGGTTTTCCAGCAAGTCTTACACTGATTTATTTCTTTAAGAAAAAAGATAAACGTGATTTCTTCCAGTTTTATTCAGGAAAAAGCAATAAATGTGATCAAGAAACCTGAGGAATTCTGTTTGTGGAAACGATAGGCTGTTTGCATGAGTGGTAGGTTGGCTCTGCACGTGTATGTGCTTGTGTGTGCGGAGCTGTATTTATTTTTTCCCATGACTAATTCAGTAACCAAACCCTCTCCCGACCTGTATCCCTACCTACCTACCTTATTTCATCAGCTAACAACCCTTTTCAAGCTCCCTAACCCATCAGCACTCCCACTGCAAGCTCTGTGGAAAATCGTTCTTTCTGTCCCTTGCCTGAAGTTCAGGGAATGGCGTTTGGAAGCTACGGAGCACAATTGCACTTGCTGGAAAAATCTCTTTATTTTTTGCTTTGATCATAGGGAAAAAACAACGAAGGGCTCCAACCCGTCAGCACCTGCTAGTGCTGCTAGAGCACCTCAAGCACTTGGTACAGATTTCATCTTGCAGTTCCTTCTGTTGCTTTTGCTTGTGTAGGTGAGGCCAGAGCCTGTGACAGAGAGTGGCATGTCAGACCTTGCCACAGCCATAGGGTCCTCTTGTCTTCCAATGACCTCAGCAAAGCCCATATCCTCCCTCAGACAGAGGTTCTTGTGTTCTGGCTGGGAAAATAGAGCCCCGCACCCCTTCTTCCCCTAAACACTGGCAGCAATGCTTTCAGGGGACGTCTCGGGGTGGTGCCTACAGCCACAGCTGTCAGCATGGCACTAGTTAACCCTGTAATAAGGTGTTTTCACAACCTGACAGGTGAATTCTGCCGCTTATGCTGTTATCTGTGTTACTCTTCTAAGGCTGCTGATGCTGTCCCAGCAGTGACTGCCCTGTATGTGTAGCCACAGGGACGTATGGCCACAGGGCAGGTAAGTTAAGGTGGTATCTGACTTTTGTTTTTTCCAGTTTCTGCCATCCTTTGCATCATTAAAGTTCCTCCAACAGTTTTTAAGGAGAAAAGTGAGTCATGTTATTTAATTTTCCCCATTCTTGTAGAGAGGAGCCATGTCTTTTCCACAAGTTATTGCATTATTCCTCTCTGTGGTGTGGCTCTGATTTAGTGCTGGATGAAGCTCAAAAGGAGGATTAGTGTAGATATACTCCCATATGCTTGGATGAATTTCTGAACTCTGTCTGTACCATCCTCACTGCTTTTGATGGAAAAAGCTGGGCTGTAAACCTGATGAGAACAGGCTTCTATGCAAGATGTTTAGTATTTCCTGCTTCCATTTGGGCCAAGAATACGGCATATCCAGCCTCTTTTGGCCCTGCAGCTCTTGGTCATGGGCTCGCCTGAAATTCAGAAAATCACAACAGCCGACAAAGAATGGAAGAATAAAGGAAGTTGATTTTTCTACCCTTTAATGAAGGCTAGATTAGGCTTTAGTTCTGGCTTTGGCTGAAACTTTACCAGGGAATGGACACAGGTAGAATGTTTTTATTTAAATGGAATTTGTTTATCCATGTTTTAAGTGGTTGCCCTGGAGTATGAGTGCATTTTTACAGTCCTGGGTAAAAGAACCTGTGATGCTTTTTAAAAGCTGCACCTTCTGGGAAAATTAAGATTGGCTGTAAAACCCCAATTGTATCATATTCAGGGAATCTGGGAGCAGAAGGAGAAAGAAAGAACAACAGAAGGAGTAGAAGAGGGAGAAAGGGAGGCTTTCCCAAAAATAAGCTGCTACAGTGCATCATGCTATTCCTTGATGTCAGACATAGGGGCTTCATTATATCTAATATCTGGTCATTTTTCTAGCAGGTGAATCAGACTGTTTAGCAGTCAAACACCAAGCCATCCTGAACTTGATCCTAAAACTGCTGTTCTTCTGCCATTTGGAGGCTTCCTTTAGTTGTTATTTTTTAAAGAATTTCCCAATAGTGCTGTAATCAGTTGATCATTTTGGCTCATTCTCCTCTCTCCACTACAAGGGTTTCCAGGCTTATGAATGAAAGGTTATGGGTTATGTTTTCTTACCCAAATCCTCCATTCCCCAGTCTATTAGTAAACTAATGTTAATTTCCAAGATTTTAGCGAGACCTCAGGCTCTGCTAGCTGGATGCTTGAGGAGACCAAGGTGGCTAGGTAAAGAAACACCTTTTATACATGCCCCAGCCTGGGTTCTGCATTAACCCACAAGTTTCTATCAGTACAAAGGCTGACATTGTGTGCAAGGAGCAACTTGGATTATGGTCCCTTCCAGCTGCATTGTCCCTGACCCTGATCCTGCCCCAGGCTGTCCGTTCTCTGCCCTCCCCACATGTATGGAGACTTCAGCTACAGCCTGCTGCCTGCAAGTGTAGAGTCTAGTCTTGAAGGTGGGCTTGGATACATTTTAAAAGACAGCACAGACACTCTGCAGGGATAACATGGAATGATTATTTTAGGGCAGATTTTCCCCTAAAAAAAATAATAGTTCTACATGCAGTCAGTTTGATCTTCACACAAAGGGTTTATATAAGAACTCACTTCTCTGTTGGTTATATAAAAAAAGCATGCTGGTGGGATTTAGGGAAGCGTGCAGGCTAGAGGAGAGCAGCAGACAAAAGGGAGTTTTTAGTCTAAGAACATCTGCACAGCCGGAGCTCTGGCAGCTCTGAGGTTAGAGAGCCTAGGTGTTGCCTTGCTGGGGCAAGGGACAATGTCTCTTTGGCACTATCTCGACATGCAAATTTGGCCAGTGGTTCTTAGAGCAGTCTCCAGGCCTGTCCCCTGCCATGTATACACAGACATATATGCATTATTTTGCCATCAAATGCCTGGTTTGAGGAATGTGCCAACCTGGAGATAAACTGTATGTAAATGAGTTGAGGGTAAGGGCGGAGGAAGAAACTGTGACTCCTTTACATGCTGAAGTAGGTGTAAAACAGGCATGAGGTTCACCTGGTCTCTCAGGAATGGCATTGCTGCCGTGTCTCTGGATAAGCACAAACCCAACATCCTGGCTGCTAAATTCCCTGCAAAAAGTGCACCTATAGCTCAGAGTGGAGAAACTTAGCAACTGGTCTGCTAGAGAGAGCAGCTCTGGCAGCCTAGCAAGGACCCAGCGGAACAGGAGAGATGCTCCCTTTTGCTGCCTGCATCTCCAACATCTTTCTAAGGTCAGGTTACCACCCATGAGTGGAACACTAACTCTGCCCAGTCTTCATTGTGGAAAGTGAAGGAAATATACGCTTCAGTCTGAAGCTGCTCAGATTTTTGTCTGCCTTGAACTGGCCCCATTCAGCCATCTCTTCCCTTTCCAGGGAGTGAGTCCCAAATCCAAAGACAGATCCTAACCATACAACCTGTCTGCTTGCCTTTAACGTAGCATAATGCTTAAAACTGAATATAAACAGGGATGAGGCTTTAGATCTTACTCAAATTTCAGTGTAACTTTGAGGTTGTCAGACTGTACTGAAGTGAGAGATCTGGAGTAGGAAAATTAGTGAACACAGAAGTCATGATATTTACTCAGTTTATGCATTTTCTCTCTTTTTTTTCATAAAACCTGCATAACTGGCGTGTAATTGTTTTGCTAAGTGAGCCCTGAAAGCAAAAGTCTTGATAGCTGTCACATATCTTCTTTGTAGTACAGTGTGTTGTCCTTAGAAGCTAATCAGTAGAACTTGCTCAGAAGAACTTAATCAGCAGAACTGAGCACATTGTCAGTGCTTAACAAATAATAAATTATAATAATAACAGCAGTTACTTTAGACTCAACCTATCAAACTTTTGCTTTATTTCCAGAAGTTCCTTACTTGGCTCTAGTTAGAATTTAATACCTACTACAGCTCTGCTTACTATGCTTGAGAGGGCTGGTGATATGATCTAACAGGGTGTAAGTATTGATCAAAATGAGATTTTGATGAATGGTAGAAAAATAATTCTGAGAAAATTCTTGGACTATTTGTTTTCACTCATTGGCATTGCTTATAGGTCTTAAAAATTGAATTCAAGAATAGATTTGATCTGTTCAGTTGATAAAATGTAAAGTGCTATGCTTACAAATTAATAGACTCACATCTGAATTTCCTAATAGTCTCTTTTTTTAAAAGACAGACTCATTAAGCTTTCCTTACAGAAAGGTGAATGTATCCAGAAGCATGTCTATTATTAATTATTTTTATTATAAGGAGCTTGGATAGCTCAGAGAGTTGTTAACATATCCGGGGCTATCACTTCTTTGTCGTCACTGTAATTTGGTCTGGCTTGGGAGTTATTGACAATCATTTCATTTTCTGATTGTTTGGTAGTTAAACGCAATGAATTGGTGGGTTTTATTCACTTTCAACAGGACATATATCCACATAATAAAGAAAACCAGCAGGTCAGCTCTAAGCTGCTGCTAATTGTCACAGGCTTAAATGGAACCATGTCAATTTATCCCAGCTGAGGATCTGACCAACGATCACAACTGGCATTAATTAGCAGATGTGTTATCAGACTCCGTAGAGATGACCGGGTTGAGTGACAACAGAGGCACTCAGCCACTGTGGTCAGTGGAGCTGTGCCAGTTTGGCATTTGACAGTGCAGTGCCTGATGCTGGCAGGTGGAAAGTCCAGGTCACTCCTGATGGAGGCACAGTGGTGCCTTCTTCCAGCAGTCCCCATGCAAAGAGAGCCCCAGAGCTTAGGGTGGCCAGTTGTTTCAAAACACAGGCAACATGACGCATCTAGGATGGGGTAAGGCACCATTGATGGAGCTGGGTATGCACGAGAGATTGCACTGCTAGTGTGAGGTGACAGCCTCTGCCAAATTCATTGGAGTTCTGGCTTCCTGGGGTTACATGTCCGTCATCTGAGCTGACACTTTAATGCCACTGGCACACGTGTGACAGAAGGGTGAGGGAGACAACTCTAAAGAGAGAGGATCCAGAACCACTGTTGGGTGTTGGCAGTGGCAGCTACTGATAATTGCAGTGTTATTGTGGCTGTAAACTAAGAGTCTGGACCATGACTAAAGAAGTGTCTTGAGCAGGTCATGTAGGTTAATGAAGAACAGGAATATGATGAATTTGAGGGACTGCATCTTTAACAGGAGAAAGGAAGAATGTATCACCCTCCCTTTGCGTTTATCTGGGTGCAGTGTAGGTTAAAACCAAGACAATAACCATTTCAGAGACTCCTTTCTCAATAACAGCAATCTTGTCTCTTTTTTTCATGCTCACTTGCCACCAGGGGATGGTAAGAAGGAACAAGCTGCCAAACTAACAGTGTGGGACCTCTGTAAAGATTTCTGGTCTCTCAACGTTCACAGAAAAACCTGGACAATCCTCCCCCAAGGTTCATCACACACATTTTTGCTAATAAAGACATGTAAAATACTTCTGCTCATGCCTCTGAGCCAGGTTCAGCTGAGCTGAACTTAGCAGTTAATCCTGATTCACCTCCTCAAACTATGCATTGCTTTGCCCACACCTCTTCAAAGAGCAACCTGGCAAAGCACGTGTAACACATGTGCAGGACTGAGCAGCACACAAAGTACAGCAGCTGTCTTCACTGTCATTCAAAGTAAATACCTTTGAGCTTCAAGGGGTTCAAGCCCTTATCTTTTATCTGCAAAGAGTGCAGGAACCCTAGCCAGGAAGCTACAGGCTAAATATTCATGGGGGAGGATATTTTCCATATTTCCTGCAGAAGTGGTGCTGCTACACATAAGGTTCTCTGGGAGAAGTTTAAGACAATAGGGTGGAGAATAAGATACCTTCTCCAGAGCTCCTCTGCTGAATTAGCTTGCTTTACACTTAGCCATTTTGTATTGGCACTAGAGGATCTTGTTCGGTATACTTATTGTTGTGTAAGGTGTTTCTAAAATATTGGCTTCACATTCTAATGAAAAAACAGTGATTTTTTTTCGGAAAAATCAGTAGAACATATCCTCAAAGGATATACAGATATGATGATTATTGGAGTTTTAATTAAAATAGCAGGTAAAATAAGTATTGCGATGTGTTATTATTTCTAAGATAACAGCAGAACAAAGGTGCCAATTTCTTTCTTGAGCGCAATTTTCTAAATGAAAAAGTAAACATTAATATCTTCAGAGATCTTACTGATCTTGCACGATAATTTAGAAAAATATCTCTATCAGGGATAGTTATACATGTTTTTTGTTGGAATTGCAATCACAGAATATGCACATAGCTGCAGTCTGTAGACAGATTAAGTAAATTAAATCACTCAATGTCTTTTTTCAATAGCTCTAAAGTTAAAAGTAATTTGCAAAGAAAATACTCAGTTTCAATTGGTTTGTAATATCTGTTAATGATCTTTGGAAAAATTTCTGATAACATGCAGGAATTCCCCCAGGGACAGGATTGTGAATAAGTGGATTTTTTTAAGTTTCAGATGTCATTAGCTAGTGATTTCTTTGAAGTAAAAAGCTGTTATGGAATAAATTGCAGAGGTATACAAGTGAACAGGACAATCATTTCTATGAATAATATACATTTTTTCCTCTGTGCTTTCTGTCCCCAAAAGAAATAATTTACAATTGAACTTGCCATTACAAACATACTGGAATCACAACTGTGCGTGCATTTTGTGCTTACTTCATGTATAAGCTCTGTCTTTATATGAAAGTACATAATGCTGGTGTAAAACTGCTAGTGTAAGGAGCCGCTTTGCCCCTTTGAATTTTTTCTTTTCTTCCCCCCAGCCCCAGCAGATAACTTTTTCAACCTAAAAGGCTGAATCAACTTCCCATAACTGAAAAGACTCAAGAACAGGTCTTCTAGAAGACATCCTCCCTAATTTCTTGTGGGGCCTGTAAGATGACTGAAGTTGTGGGTAAGTGTAACCATCGAAAAAAACAGCCTCTGTTCTCTTGGTTCCTTGTCAGTATTGATGTCTTTTTAACAGTTCAGAGATGAACCAGATATCCATCATGCTTCTGCCACCTGAGGCTATCTGAAGTAGAAAAGAGCACCAGTGGCACCATAGCCTCTATCTGCCCACAGGTAACATGGTCCTACTTCTGAAGTTCAGATGTACAATTCAGTCACAGGCAGCTGGGGATGGGCCTTATTTCTCCATAGGCTCCTGTGGATGAGATTAGATGTAAGTAGGGACTGGGGACGCTCTGAAGGGGTGCTGGTCTGGGTGGCAGGACACTAGGATTCCAGGGTGTGCTGTCACACAGATCAGAAGATGAGGCTAGTTACAGTCACTGAGCTTTTGATCTCCTCATGTTCCTTCAAGCCTCTTTTTCCCAAACCCTTTTTGTTCCTGGTCTTCTGTTTCCTGGTTTACAGACAGAGCTGTAAGACATAACATGCTACTATGAATATAACTGCTGCCTCCAGGATTCCCAGACAGCATTGGAGCCTTGAAGAGCCACAGTTCTGAAAAGCCTCCCAGGTTTTCCTGATTTTCTGAAGGCCTGGTGTAGGGATCCATACATAGCCTGAGAATCCATCAGTAAGTCAGACAGCCCCTCATTTCACGTACGTTCAGCGATGCTTTGCAGTTACTCTGGGAGAACCGGAACTTCCTCTGGCTGCTTCTTTGCAGTCACTGGCATTGGTCAATCCTGAGATACTTTGAATTTGACAGAGGACAATATGGAAGGAGACATTTTCTCCTCAACTGGGTGTTTAACAATAGAACTGTTTACCATGGATGAAGATGCCTTCCTGACCCTGCCTGTTGACTAGCATATGCCAAGAGCTGCAGGGATGATTAAACATTATTACATAATACCAGCTAGTAAAACTCTCACAGATTTTTTTAAGGCTAGGAGCAACCATTATTATCATCTAATCTGATCTTCTGCATAATACATGCTACTGAATTTAACCCAATCTGAACTTTGTGTGACGATTTGCTTTTATGCCTAAAAAGACTTCCTCATTTACAAATATAATGCTGTTTCTCTCAGTACTATCTGTGCAGCAGCTAGTTCCATTAATTAACTGTACATTGTTTGGAAAAGTAATACCTCTTATCCATTTGAAATTTGATACCTCTTCATTTCACCTTGCAGGATAGGAAAGGCTTTCTTTTTTTTTCCTTTACTGCTAATTAGGTTGGAAGATCATGAGGATGAAATGTTATTTATATTATAGTCATGCTTAAGTAGAGCTCTGACGAAGCTTGGGAATCCCATTGCAGAAAGTGAGGGAGATTGTGCAAGTCCTTTGGGGCTGAAACTATTTGAATAGACGAATGGCCCACTTTGGAGAGAGCTGAGTGATTTAACTGCCAGAAAATACTGCCAGAGAGATCAATGGTTTTGTACCTCTGAATCACCTCTGGTTTTCTGAAAAGCTTATCCAAAGTTTGAAGGAAAGGTATGGAAAAGTAAAGTTTTTAAAACTGAGACCAAAAAATGAGTTTGGTGTATAGTCAGCAAAGGAAAAAAGGTGTTGCCAGTATGTAGCTCTGATCCTGTCCACTGCCCATGGGTTACATTGGCCTTCAGTGGCTGAAAGTCCTGTAAGAGAATAGGATATACTGGAGAAAATATCTGCAGTATCTGCTTCATGCGAGGACTCAAAGGCTTCCAGAAGAACTGCTGGGGCCCAAGGACGTCTTGTAGACTCTCAGGCAACAGCATTTGCTCAAAGTTTGTGGACAGGGTTCATGTATGCTTTATAGTCTCATGAGGGTGAATCTTCCTTGAGAGACAAGCTGGTGCTCGTGTTCTTTATCTCTTCTCAAGAATTTCCCATCCTTTTGACTTTTATCATTTTTATTGCCATTCTCTGGACTTGTTCTGTTTCTACTTTCTTTTTTTCAGGGATGAGGTGACCAAATTTGAAGACAGCATTCAAAGTGAGAATGTGCCACTGATTTATATAATAGCATTATAATATTTTCCATATTATTCTCTAAAACTCTTTTCTTCCTACAAACCCCATAAGATTCTTTTTAATTCTTTGAACTACAGTGCCTTTTAACATCTGTAGTTTACTCTGATCAGATTTTGACAAAGGAATAAAAGGCTCCATTTTTCACATAGAATTTTATTTATTGTTTGAACTTTAGAGGAGAAATTGGTTAACTTACAATTTAAAATTCTTGGCAATGTAGTCTGTTGGGCAAGGATTTAATTATCAGCCTATCTATACTTTCTGTAGATCTGTGTGAGACTGAAAGCTGATGTGCAGGTCCTGACTCAATAGATTTGTCTTTTGTTTTATAAACATGGCCGAAGACTTAATTTGGAGCTACCAGCATCTCCGAGATGTCAGAAATGTCATTTACCTGTACCCCCTTCCTGACGAAACCTCCTGGGCCCATACATTTACATGTCATTAAACCAGGACCACGCATATGTGTAAGTGGTACCAGAGTTCTGCAGTCTCCTGTTTACTTTACCACATATCTCCACACCAGGTCAGGGGAAGACCCCTTTGAAAATGAGTTACTTGATGACTGCAGACGTGAGGATCTCACTTTCGTGTTATAGCTGTGGGTTATGCCTTCGTCATGGTATTAGAAAAGGCTCAAGGAAAACAGTTACATCTATTCTATTTGCCTAAGACGCTTCCTGCAGCTACTGCCACTTCTTAGAGTTACCAATGCAAGTGCTGACCCTGTCTGACCCTACTTATCTTGTAAAAGCTGACGAGATCACAGCCTAAAGCAGTATAGCCACAGGCTCAATACTAGCTACCAAAATGTCTGTTTAGTATTTTCAAGAAACGCTGCTCTAAAGATTTACAATACCAGCTGTTAGATACATGGACAACACCAACGCAGCCCTGACCCTTGAATGCTCAGCCCCACTTACACAGAAATTTGTGCCTCTCAAGGGGCCAGCACTGAGCTGCCACAAAATAGTGATTTCCTGTCTGCAAGTGAGCTGGAATATAAGCATCATATGACTACACACACTCAGATACTGGGTAAAAGTATTTGAAAACTACAGCCTTGAGTTCAGGATTCATTGTTAGCTGCTTTCATCAGTTGCATTTCTGTTTCAGGAGTAGAAAGAGCTCTGCCATTTATCTGTAATATCTTTTTTTTTTCTTTAGTTTAGCAAAGAGAATTGTCTTAATTCTTCCATGACTAAAGCAGTTTTCCATCAGAAGTAATTTTTACATGAACTGTAAATTTCTTGCTTAACAAACATTTCAGCTCCACTGTATGAAAACAAATGTCCATTTTCCTGAGTATCTCTGAGGATAAACACAGGTTTAAATATCCCAGAAATAATAAAGGTTTAGTTGTATATACATTCTACATGTTCATATACAATATACCTTAGTAGTTCTTGCAGAGTGGTGGCTTTTTTTTTTTTATTTCTCTTTAATGACAGCAAAAACATGGAAAAGACGTTGAGGTCCTATTGTTCCTGTCGGAAACTTTCTACTGACTACAGCATGAGTTGGATTGGGCCCAGAGAAACCAAATACACACAAGTATTAATGAGTTGGCCATGCTGCAAGGAAAATCACAGATAACAGGTGGACACAAATTAGCAATGTATGTTTTAGGTCATCCCATACAGCTCACTGACACTGTGAGATTGTTTCCTATGACACATTTTCAGTTGTTTTGTGCTGATTAAATGTCCTAAGTGATGCCATGTCCTCAGGGAGAGATTGTGCTGCCTAGAACATCTTGTGGCCAGAGTGTTTTTTCCTTTCTGAACATCATCACATTTGTCCTAGTTATGTTCCTTTGCAATCCTCATTCTTTTCCTTCATTGATGCTTTTTTCCTCCAGTATCTTTTAACTAGTTTGATGTTGTGGTTAGTTATCAGTATGCCAACCCATAGTTATTTAGCTTATTTAATCTTCCCTGACAAATCAAGTCCTTTCAGTCTCCTCGTTATCCTCCCTCTCCTCTTGTCACACTCCTGCCTGTCAGTAACTTTTTTAGTTATGGGATTTTAAATATGTGATACATTTCTCTGAACTAATGACAGAGCTGAGTACACTGAATATCTTACTGAAAAATCCTCCTGATGTCCCCAGGGGAAAACTTCCAGTGATCTGAAGAGACACACAGGTAGAATATCCTGCTCAAACTACTTCCCTGGTGCTGCTTATTCTATTGGCCAATAAAAACCTGTTAAAATAGTTAATGTAGTAGTTAGAAAAACCAAATAAATGTAATTATGGATTTATTTTATTTTTCACAATGATAAGAGATAGAGTAGCACAGATTAAAAGGTCTTTGTTGCTGTCGTTCAGATTTTCTGACACTTGATCATGGACATCATAGTCTAAAATTATGGAAGATGTCTAGTAACCATATCATTGTACAAAGTAATTATATACATAGTCATAAACCTAGCTGTTCACTCAAGGCAATACATCTGATCAACAAACATTACTCCTTTTGTGCTAAATGAGATCTTGGCCGTAACTGAATGTCTTTACCTTTGAGTTCTGTAGGATTGGAGGAATATAATTTTAATCTGCTCTCTTTAAGTTTTCATTAAGGAATGTCTCGGCTGCCAAAGCCTCACCTGATGGTGTTTAATGATGTCAGCTAGCTCTGTCTTCCATGCACTGGCAGGGGCTTCTTTAGATTGGTCAACTATATTGAACATTGTTTTCAAGTTTCATGTAGTTGGAATCAAACTTTCAAATTAATGACATCACATATATACATAGCACACACATATATGCATGCATTTATATGTGCATGGGTGCGTGTGCAGATATATATGTGTTAGTGCACAAATGTACAGAAAAGCTGATCCTATTCACCTTGAAACCATTTCAATTAGTGTTAACATAGGAGCGCTGTTAATTTGACAGTGTTATAAATTTTTGTTGGGGTTTACTTCTGTAACATAAAATCAGAAAGATAAGCTGTGAAACTCATGTGGCTGATGATGTAATGTTAGGATCTCATGATGCTGAATCTCGTATTTCTAGGAGTGTGGGATGGATATTCCTTGCTGAAACAGTTATACTGCCTATTGCAATATATGTTTCCTTGTTTTCAAGTGAGCACTGAGATGTCCAAACCATTAAATGTATGTTGTATACTGCGTCCTGTGTTCCTTATTTGTTCTAAAGAAGGCATTAACTTTCTGTGGTTGTTTTATTGTATAATAAAGCCAACTAATTTAAGAAGCTGTGATGAACATAGCAATAATCTGTGACAATATGCATATTTACATTTAATAATGTCCAAATGTACATATGTGCATATAAATATGCATATATGTATATACAAACAGACATAGAAAGGCATACACAAATTAAATGGAACCAATTAGAATGTGGCATAAATAGATTCAAAACTTACCTGTTATGGCTGTGAAGGGATAATTTGAGCTACAAAGACATGCAAGAAAACATAGCTCAATACACTCCATTGGCTCGTTCCCATTATGCTCAACAGCGACAGGCTGTGTGCTAAGACGGGGTACCAGCAGACATTCGTAATGACAGCTGGTTCAAAACAGAGCTTTCAAAATAGTGCAACACCCCTAACTTCCTTCCAAATCTTGGTGTTTGCCAGCACTTAACTGAGGCTGGTTCTTAAGGTCAGATGTTCAGATAAAAGTCATTCTCAAAGAACCTGGTTCTGTATGTTTGAACTATAGGTATACACAACATATAGGCTCTTTGTTTCCCATGAATTTGCATTTGAGCTCACACATGGCTTGTGCTTGGTTTCTACCTGCAAAAACGATGGGTGTTTCTCCCTGCTACAGTGTCCAGTTTGCTGGAGATCATCCTCTATCAAGTTCTCCACCCTCTTGTGTGCTACACATACCGAGATTCAGACTAGATTTTTCTATTTCTTGGGACCAAAAAACCCCCTTAGCCTCTCTGTTAAGAAATAGAGGAAAAGTAGTTTGCCTCTAACATCACCCACATCACACCCACTATGCTCAGCTAACTAGGAACACAGCAAAAAAACCCCAAATACATCAGTTGTCCTGTGTGACTTTTCCTGGTGGATGTGTATAGAATCTGGAAATAAACATGTTCTTCCTTTGGAAGGAAATGCAAACAGGTTTTATCTATTTGCATTTGAACTCAGTGAAAAAATAACTATGCACAGAAAGCAAACTTGAAGATAAGACGTGAGTATAAGTAAAACTAAATTTCACTAAGCTAAATTCAAGTGAAATATGCCACGTTATAATTACTACACAGAATATACACTGATTAACTGTTATGCTGTGCTGATGAAATAGTTAAGTATTACAAACCAGGCAAGTAGAGGAGTTTATCCTGGGATGATATTAACTTTGGTGAGAAGCCAGTATGTGGGGAGCATGCCATGAACAACCTTGTGAAAATGAGGCTGGTGAACTGAATTAGTCTTAGAAATTAATTTCAGGGTGGTTAGAAAAATATTTTGAAGCTATGATAAATTTCAGTTGTAGCACTGGACTATGAATTGTGTGCAATGTGTTCAAAAGCAGTTTTTCATTTACAATATCGCTTGGGGATGCAAAGTGCTAAGTGTCACACCTTCAGAGGAATTCAGATGGCTAAAAGTGCTGCTGTTTGGGGATCTTCAGACACTTCTCTCCAAATGAAATCAAGGAGATCTGGGCATCAGGGTGCTTCGGAGCAGGCGCCTATCAGTCTCTTGGGAAGATGTACTTATTTCAGTACTACTGCCCCTGCTTCAGCTGAATGTGCCCCTAGGGAGACACTGGGGAGAAGAGAATAAGTCTGCACTCATTTCTGGAAGAGGTATGGCTTTCTCACAAACCAAAGCTTGTGCATGTCTTCTTCCCTGTGGCAGGCTAGCTTGGCTTACTGATGCCCAGCCTCTAGCTCCAGCACGGTGAGAGCGCTGTTGGCCACACACTTTAGTTGGCGATGCTCCTGTTTGCTACCAGCCTTCCCTCCTGGATCAAGGCTGCTACCAATTGCTGAGGGGTGGTCAGGAGCAGCTCCCTCTGGTGAACCTCTTTTGTGCTTTTATCTCCCTCTTCTTGGCAGCAAGCTATCACTGGCTCCCAGCCATGGCTCTCTCGCCCTCCCCAGTGCCCAGCCTGCATGCTCAGCCATTGCCTACATCTCTTCCAGCAGCTGGCCCTACTTTTTCTCCACAGCTGGCTGCTGCCCCCTACTGTGGTAATTATTATTTATTATGGATATTCAGTGTACATTATATGTCCGGAGTCCAGTACTGTCTGAATCAGTACCAGGGTCCCACTGTGTGGGCAGAAGCAAGCAGCAATACACAGTTGTTCCACATCTATATTCACCCGACTGTCATGCAGGGAGAGGCGGAGAGGGAAGGAGTGAAGGTGGCTGTTGGCACCTATTAGCACTATCTGATGTGACACATACTCTCTGTCCTGTGTTACATGACTTCAGCAACAGCACAGCTGAGTGCAGAACTGCTTTTTTTCCACCTTGCTATCAACAGCAGGCCTCCCGCTATTCCTGCTATCTAGCAGGAAGCACCTGAGGCGTTTTCCAAAAGTCATGGTCGCTGCTCAGTCACAGTTTAAGTCCTTGTTGCTGTGAATGCAGATATTGCTTGGTTTTCAGTTGCTGTCAAGAAGAAATATCCTTATACCACAGCACGGCTATGTGGGACATCATAGTTTTCTTTACTGTTTCTTTCCCCACCTCTTCTCTGGGATTCTCTGTCCATGCCAGTCCCTTTGTGCATGCATCTTTCTCCTCCTTGCACTTCATCCTTACTCCTCAACTTACGTCCCTGAAGGCATCACCCTCAGTAAAACACAGAGAAGCTTTAACTCCCACAACTAAGTGCACAAGCAAAAGCATCTGGAGAAAGAAGCAGCTTCTGTACATTCAGAAAAATACAGAATCTTAAACATGCTTCACACACACATGTACACACATGAGAACCATGTTCTCAGTTGCAGTAGCTGGGGTTAGGTCTGTTCAAGAAGAACATGTTCGTGGCAGCTGAGGATCTGTCCCAGTATGTAAATATAAATATCTATTTTTACAGGCACTCCTACAGTTTGCTTTAAAAAAAAAGCTTTCTTTTTAGACACTGAAAGCATACAAGCAGTCAAAAATGTCCCACTTTCTATATTTTGTCTAATTCCTACCTCCAACTTCCTTTGAAAGCTCTCAAAATCTAATGGATTCAAAAGAGACAGAGTGAATTAGAACAGAAGTAGCTTTGCCTTCAGTGCATTGAGCCTGCAGGAACTGGAAAAAAACAGGAGAAAATGAAAGGGTATGAAGCCATACAAATCTAGATATTTTAAAATGTGTGATTTTAAGCGGGCTCACCAAACCCATCAAAATTCCCACTGTCCTATTACTCGTAATATTCTGCCTTTTTGGCTAGCTGCAGCTAGTTAGTGTCAAGAGCAAGTACGCACAGAATGCAGTCTCTACATCAGAGCACATTCTGACATGAATCACTTTTTAAATTGTTTTGAGTTTGCTGCTCCCTTTGCATGCAATGTGTACACATGCACTCCCCCCCCCCATATTTCACATGTAACTAAGGTGTAGGCTGGAGCTATAGTCTGGAAATGGAGTATTCAAACCTCAGAGCTCAATGAGTTTGAATCCAGGAACTGATTTGTCCTTTTTTAAGATGGAAACCACATGTATGCCTTGGATCTGTACTGGTGGTGGGTTTTGTATACACTGATTTCAATGCATTAGGATTTGGGATTCAGACTCATTTATTTGTTGTCACACCAGTCCCAATACCCACTACTGGATGTTCACTGCTCCCCTCACTAGAAAGAGAAATGCTTCCCATATTCACTTATTCTGGACTGATTTGTAGTTCATTCCAGGAAAAAATCCTCTTCAAGGTTTTTTTCTCAGTTTTATTCCTTAACATCCTCTCTGACAGTTGTTTATAAAGGACCTCTGGAAAAACTTTTGAGCATTTGGATCACTTGGTCACCTTCTTCCGGGAAATCCCTATTATTCCACTTTCCTGCTGAAAGCTGCTTCACTGTTTTTTCAAAGTACTCCAATCCTATGGAGAGGTACTTTTCCCCATTCTAACAGCCTCAGTGTTTTGAGAGACTGAAGAACACCCTCATGGGGTATTCCTGTCCAACAAGCTTCCTCTTGAGCTGCTCTTCAGAACCAGTTTCTCAGGCTCCCTAAAACTGTGGTAAACTTCAAAGCTCTGCAATTCCCAGGATTTTCCTCATCTCCTTTTGAAGACAGGCAACATGATAGGGCTTCCCAGCCTTCTTGTACTGCTGCATTTTTCGAGGGAAGAAGGCATCCACTTGTCAGTATCTTGGCTTTTTCTCACTTTATTTCCCCTCAGAACTCCCAGATGAACACCATCCGGTTGTGGTGATTTACTGCACTTGAGTTTCTCAAGTTACACTACAACTTCCTCCTTAGAGACTTCAATCTGTATAAAGGCCACACTCTGATTTTCTTTGCAAAGTGCCTTTGGCACAGGAATTTCTACATGACTCTCAGCAGCAGACATGATGCAAGAGATTCATTTAACTCCTCTGCTTGCTTGTTGCACTCTTCTCCTGACCCACTTTATATGGATTTGTGAGGATCTCTGGGGTGTTCTTGAGCATAACCCAGCTTAAGATTTATATTCGCCAACAGGTGAAACTTGGTTCTCAGGTAGTATTCTCTTGTCACTCCACCGGAGGATATTTCTGCACATTACTGCAGCCATTCTCATAGCATCTTATGTGGCTGGTTTATTAAACGGAATACCATTCCCATGTACTACATCTGTCATAGGTGGGTGAAATCCTCACAGGTGCAAACTGGCACTGTCCCTGGGAAGACATTCAGGTGAGGAGCTTGTCCTGTAGGAGCTCCCTTCTCTAGCACTATGGTAAAGTGTCTCCCTGGAAATCTGAGGGCTTGGCATGACAATCCTGGAGGAGAGAGACTCACAGCCTGTCCCTCAGCCAAGTGAACAGCCATTTGATCTTTTACTTTTGCTAAAGAGAAGCAAGAAGGCTGCAGTAATCCTTTCTCTTTCTCTTTCTCTTTCTCTTTCTCTTTCTCTTTCTCTTTCTCTTTCTCTTTCTCTTTCTCTTTCTCTTTCTCTTTCTCTTTCTCTTTCTCTTTCTCTTTCTCTTTCTCTTTCTCTTTCTCTTTCTCTTTCTCTTTCTCTTTCTCTTTCTCTTTCTTCTCTTTCTCTTTTTCCCTTTCCCATTCCCTCTCCCTTTTCCTCCCCTTTTCCATTTCTGTTTGTCTTTCTCCTTTGTAGATCTTTATTTCTGTTTCTTCCCACTTCCTTTCTGTTTTAAGAAAGACAGAAATTGCCATATGGCCAATCTAGTCTTCAATGATTGTGAAGGACAGAACTAGAACATCAGAAATGGGGCAAATACTTTATGTGTCCTGTTTTATTCTCTGGCCAGTGCAGGCTGACGTTCAGTCCAGATGTTTCTAAAGAAGGTCAGTTTTACGAAAATACATGTTTGCAAATACTACTGAGCTTTGTGACATAAAACTTATTTCAATGATCTTGGGTGACCATTGCTTGATCTGCTTATAGAATCAGATGCCAGATACTAGGTTAAATCATATTACAGTTCCTAAAGCTATATATACACGATCTGAGACACAGACAAACATCACTTTGATATGGGATGGATATGAGATTGACATTAACTGTAATTGCGTAAGGCACAGATGTGGAAGCTATATCTGAATCTGTTTCCATGGATTCATTTATCAATGAAAAAAAGTATTTCTGCAGCCATTGAGGTTGTGCTAGCTTTCAGAAAGGGTGGTCGGTGTCCTTATTTCACTGACTTTCTTATTTCATGTGAAGAAGAAAAATCTAACACTCAACTGCTCTACTTTCTCATTGGCTTTTGGGAGTAAATAAAATACCTTGAACTTCTGAAGCTTTCTAGGCTGATGTTAAATATGTCTCAAGATCCACAATTCCAGAGCTGCCAGTCAAATCCAGTTTATTAAATCTATATCAAGACACAAATAAGCATGCCCATCCCTAGAACATCTGCTTAAATAAATGAAATTAGTCTTAGAAATTAATCAGATCCTTAATTTCCTAAAGTCTGGGAATCCACATCCAGGACAGGATTCATTACACCTTGCTGTAGCTGTCTGAAAATAAGCTACCTAGTCTCAGGTAACTTTCTTTCTCTGTACTCTGCAGGTGGTACCTGCAGATCTCCCTCAGTTCAACTATTTCAAGTGACCCTTTTAGGACAGTATCACAGATGGCCATAGTAAAATAGGTTCCTGCTATGGGTGGAGTCTCTCTTTCTCTCTCTTGACTACAGAAGGAGTGTAGGCAATTATCTTAGAGCAAACCAGTAAGTCCCATTGTTACTGACTTGGTTCACTGTGATTTTAAAATTAAGCTAATTTAGTGTTAGTCTGATTTGATATGTTTTTTTCTTTTACTGTAGTCTACAACAATGACAATGCCTTCCAAACATCCCACTTCTAATCTGTTTTCACCAAAATGACTTTCAGATTCTCTGCTTTACATGAAATAGAGAAATGCTACTTTCTTGCTCTCATTTTCATCACCCACAGGTGTTCTCATTTTGTCTTTCAATATTTTGACTGGATGTAGTGATATGTCAGGGTTCCACTCAATAGTGCATGAGCAAAAGCTCAGCCAATGGCCTTGTAGTGCAGTGCAAAGTTAAGATACACAGAACAGACTGTAGAGAGTCAGGTTTTAAGATATTTCTTCTAACTGATATAACTCATTTTGTACTGTCATATTACACTGACACAATGTATCAGTATACATTCTCAAATAGACCTGAAAATATTGTCTCAATGGCCAGAACAAATATAATGTGGGTCTCTTCCAACCTGGTTATTCCATGATTCTATGATTCTATATTTATAAAAAATGGTTAGCAATAACTAAGTGAAGTGATTGAAGTCATATTATGCAGCACTTAAGGCAATTTCTGTATCTCCGTTTTTGCACCTTGCCTTTTCACAAAACAAGAAGATTACAGAATCCTCTAGAAAATAAGTTTCTTAGAGATCAGAAATCTTTCAGAGTCCTTCAGGAAGGGACAGCCAAAGGTATACGAAGCACAGAAATAAAAATATCTGTTCATATTAACAAAAGGAAAACAACTTCCTCACAAACATACAAGGCAAGTCTTGGCCCTTTATTTCCATCATGTTTCCAGCATTTGAGAAGCTGATTACATGGCCCTGCTGGTGATGGAAGAGGACTTCTTATCACTAATATTGTTGGCAAAGCGCAAAAAGTAGCAAAGCTTAGCCTTGATTTTTGGGTTACTTTAGGGTCTGCTTAACTTGTGGAGTGTGTGCACTGTCAGGACACGGGCTGGTCTCTTCTCAAAAACTTTCCCCATTAAAAGCTGTGCACTATTTTCTTTCTCCATTGCCTCCCTCAGTCTTTAAGATGCTGAAACTATTGTTGTTAGCTTGGATTCTGGTTCACCTGTTGATGTTCTAATCACTCTCAAAAGAAGCTTTCTGAATATCATTGCATCACCTCACTTTCTTACTACACTTTATCCAGGAATGTGCACCACCTTTCTCTCCTCTTCATGGAATTTTTGCCAGGATTTTACAAAACCTTGCCTGCCCACAGGACAAGGCAGGTAGTGGCTGAAAGCACTGCCTCCTGTGTCGATCAGGCTTCTAGTCTACCTTCTCGACCATTTCTTGGTGCCCCCATATGACTTACTGCATGGAACTGTAAGAAAGCTAGACAGAACATCTTTTGGAGAGTGCATTCATTTCATTGCCCTCCTTGCATATCTGCATATTTCTATGCAGTAATCCATATTTTTGTTTGGGAAGTACAGGGAGTATCCATAGGCAAGTAACAAATAACAAGTATCATCACATCATTGTGGATATCAGTGTTGTGTAGGTGACCCTGGAGAGAAAGCCTGTTGTATAGTGATGGAGCCTCCTTTCCAGTCAGGTGAGGACTATGTTGAAACATCCCACAGTTGAGAACATTTACAGGGATTATTACCTCTTCACTTCACAGTACTTAATATATTGCTCACTTCTGTCAGAAGGAGCTGCTTTCTATAGCAATAATACCAAGTGGAGGAAGTCTCCTGTTGTGTAGACACAATTGGCGATGCAGAATGAGTGATTAAACATCTTTCAGTTGGTGTTGAAACAGAGATGTGCAAGAAATGAACCTTGAACACAGACAAAATACGTTTGGTTAGTATCCATTCTACCAGTGGAGTGATTCATGGTTGTCTTGTGCCTGCAAATTTTCATTAACACTGGAAAATTTTGCAAAAACTAGGGTGAAGTCAAGACCTTGGCAGATACCTGGATGCATTTCAGTCTGGTCAACAGTTTCTCTTTTGGTCCCAGAACATTTTCCAATTTATTTATTAACTCTCTACGCTTTCAGATTTTAGGAAAGTTCTAACACAAATCTGGGTGTGGAAATGAGATGTTAATCACATCCATACACATCTCCGTGAAGAGTTATGATGCAATCTTGGTTTACAAATCTCTGTTCTAGAAGGATTTTTGATTAAACTTCAGATGTGCATGTCACAGTTTAAGGCCATTTATAAAATCTGTGAGTCTTGCAACTGGCTCTGAACATTAGCATACTTGGGGGGGCCCATGACACTCTGTGTGATCTCAAAGTGGCATCTTGGAAGAGTAGTTTTTGTTCTTCTTTTTCTCCCCATAGATCCTTAAAAATATGCAAATCTATGTGATCTGCTTCTCATACAGAGAGTTGCAAATTCAGCTACGGATCAAAGATTAGAGCATATGCCTATTATTGCAGCTGCCAGTTAGCCAATCCAAATGTTTAACTCTTTAAAGAAATGGAAGGTCAGCCGCTTTCTGAATAATTGTTTCCAGACAGTCTTCTGTTGGTTGAATTTCTATATCACATTCAACTTCAATTGCTGCTGTAATTTATCTCCACTCCACAGACTCTAACTTTACTAAATTCACATGTTAGTACTTCAGTCACTTATGCTTCGAGCATACTCCATGATCATTGATTGTTTTTCATGGTGCCTCACAGATTAAATGAGAAAAAACAGTGCCATCCCAACACCTGCCTCTGGCCTTTTGTTGTTCTAGGAAGTGCCAAGAGGAAGAAACTGGGCCAAAAATGACTCAAACAAAAATCAAATCAGGATGTGTACTAACCTTTTTGTAAGCTTATCTTCACTTGGATGTTGACAGCCAGAACAAGGGGTGTTTTGCTGACAGCCACAGTTGCCAGTGAAGTGCCACATTGTGAAAGTATGTTTCTTCACTAGGTCACACTTCCTTGTTTTTCAGTCTTGCCTCGTCTTCATGAAGAAAAGTGCTTTAGAGGTGCTCTGATCATGCCTTTTGTCGCACCCTGGGGGACACCACCTCACCCTCAAGCCTCACAGAGAAGGGACCTTATGTTTGGGTCAACAGAAACAGCCACACCTTTGGAGCATCCTCCTGGAGAATCACCGACCACCATCTGCTGCACGTTCTTGCACTGTGCCAGTTTCCTTCACCAACCTTCTCCTGTTTCAGTCCAGGCACAAACCAACCAGCTGTTACCTAAAATGATGGCAAAAATCGTGTAGGGATTTTACTTTTAGCCAATATTGAACTAAAAAATAAGCCACATTGCAACTCTGTTCATATTCTGGTTTCGGTCTGAGCAATTCAATGCTAGTAGACCCTACTTCATTAATTGACCAAACCTTGAACAAAATATTTTTCTCAACAGGCACTTCATTTCAACAGAGAGAGCAATATGCGAGTTTAAACTAAAAAAGACTGAGGAGAAAAAATGGTTAAGGACATGCTATAGACCCTTAGACTCTCTTCAGAAGGTATGATAAACACCTCTTTGGCTATGTTGAGTTCCCTACACCTTTCTGAGGAGAAGAAATGGAGAGTGCTATTTATTATGTGTTGGGATAAGGTAGGGAATGTTTTCCACCTTTAAAAAAAATAAAATCCAGAATTTATGGGAGTTAGAAAAGCAATTTCCTTTTAAGGTGCAAATTCCTAATTTGCCACATAAAAGTACAGGAATTAAGTGCTAAATCCTTCTTTGCCAGTGAGACCTGTGAAAGGAGGTATGAAAAAAAGAGTTACTGTTAGGTTTCTATTCATGTCTCCTGAAAGCCAATGTATGCAAAAGTGCACTGAAACAGCCCTGACTTTTTTCAAAGCCTTCCTGCCGTTCTGACTGGCTTTTAAAAAATGAACCCTTGTCCAGTTTTATTTGTGTGGTGGGTTCTGATTTTGTTCTGCCTATACTGTATCACTTTTCTCTCTCCACCATAAATCTTCCATGAATGTTCCCCAAGGCATAGTTGTCCCTTTTCTGCACGGAGAGTTTCTATTGAAATTACTGGACCTTCTTTTTGTGGGTGGAAGGAAGAATACAACCTTATATCAGCCCTGCTGCAAAAAAAGACTTTTCATTGAAAGAAAATGTTAGTCGTACTCCTGAATGTCTAAAGTCTAGTTGGGCAGATTAGAGTGGGAGATCCCAACAGGATCCCTAGTACAGAAAAAGGAACTACTCGTGCAACATAAAACCAAAAGCCAGAACAGAACACTTTTTAAATGTTGAAACAAAATCCCATGGAAAATCAGTGGTTGTACTCTCTGATGAAGTGTACTGTCCCAAACCTAGTTTTAGGGCAGATCCATTGCAGTGGAATATGGTGCAGTGAAGATATCCACTAGCAACCAGTAGAAGCAGGCATGGTCATGAGAACAGCATTGCTCTCAGCCTGACTTGGTCTACAAAGAGGTGCTGTAGATAGGTATGGGGTGCTGAGCCACACAAATAAGGGCACACTGCTCTGCAGATATATCACCTCATTTGGAACTTGGGCTTGGGATTTTGGGCATCTTTAACACAGTTATGCATTGCACAATGTAGACATGCTAGCAAGTCTCATTCCCCTTAGAGGCTTAAATGGAAAAGTCTTGTGTTCCTTTACAGAGAAACCTTTAATGAATTAAAGAGAGTGTTGACAACCTTCAAGTGAAGCTGTATAATTTCTCATAGGAAGATAGTAGCTGCAATGTAAGGTCTTGAAGCAGGCGGATGACATTATAAAATATACTACGGTATCTAAGTTTAGTAAAACAAACACACTACACTTAAGTAGGCTATGGAAAGGTAAATATGTTTCAGGAATGGCTCTGAGCAGTTTGTGTTACAGTAATGCCATTGTCACATTTTGGATAGATCATAACTGTAGATATTATAATCTAAGGCTAGGAGATAGAATTTAATGTGCACAGGAGAAAGTTATATAAAGGATAAAAAGCCCTCTTTCCTCAAATGTATTTTCAAGAATGAACCTCTCCTCTGTCTTGTACTCCACAGAATTCTATGGAATCTTGCATGGATTTCCTAGGTAACTCCAATTCTTTTAATTTTTGGAGCTATTTCATAGGGGAGTTCTACTTGCAAGGATGACTCCCTCCACCATGCCAATTGCTTCTTGTGATGCCTTGTTCCATGTGGTGCTGGAAAGGGTGTTAAAAGTTGGAAAAAAACAGCAGCAGACAAATAAGGATTTTTTTGTGTGTTTACAGTTTGTGAAACACTGATTATTTTATGATAGTGTGCCAGTGTTACCTTTGAATTTTCAGTTTCAGCAACTGAAGCAGTTTTAGTGTTTAAATTTTATTTCAGCATCTCTGGCAAAGATCTGCTCTTCATTTGCCTGTATTTGTATTTTGGTTGATTATTTTATATATGTATGTATATATATATATATCTCACAATGATTACTTTATACAGTGCTCTGTCTGCTCCTTCCACAAAACCTGGAATGCTTGCTTTAAGATTAGCCTTGTCAGATTTACTTAAAATGACCAGGCAAATACGTACAACTAATTTTGTTACAGTAAAAATTAACTAATGCTCTTTTTCATGGTGAGATGCTATAATGATTTTATATAGCAGTCAAACTATTTAAATACTAATGCTGCCTTCATGCTGTAATCACCATTCCAGTCAGATGTCATTTTTAGTAGCCTATAGGGAATTCCATCCCTTAATTATTCTTCAATACACAAACCAAGCATTCTTTAATTGGTGTAAATTGAACAGTGTTCCAATGCAAACAAGGAGAGGACAAACTAATCAATGATTCTGTGCATGTCTATTGGAAAGCTATTGCCATTAGATCAAGTAACAAATCCTCAACTCCATTAGCTTCAGAGAAATGACGAGGGAAAAATACTGCTAATGTTAATTCTTGTTATCAATCAGTAGTGGAAAGTGTGTAGTAGAACTGCAGTGTTTCTAGAAAGTGCTCATGGAAATTTAAAGTATGAAGATATTCTGACTTAAGAATCCCCAGTCATATGTCTTGGATGGGACTTTTTCTGGAAACAATTTGTTTTTATCTCCTGCTTCCTCTAGTCATATGGCCTGATTTTTATTTTTTGCTTTCAAATAAAGGACTCTTGAATGATAACATAACTCTTTTCAGGAATTTTTTGGTGAATTTTCTTACCTCCCAGGCCATGCTCCATATATTCATATGTATTCACTACTGCTGCACAACATAAATTGATTGGCTCTACTGTCTTTTTTTTTTTAATACCATCTGAAATAAATGTGCTGTATTTAAGAAACAGAAGAAAAATCCGGCTCATAAATGTGTCATATTCACTTTTTGTTCTTGTCTCTTTTTATCAGTTCTCTAAAACTGATTATTTATCACTGGAGAGGGAAGGGAAAAAAAAAGTAAAAGGGGCATTACAAACCCCTGACCCGGATCTGCCAGTCTTACAGTTTTATTTAGTGTGAAAAGTGAAACTCTTCTGGAAAGAAATATACTGGCTATGGATGTTCACTTTTTAATCTATTTGTTTTTGATATAATATGCTATTTACTGTTTAAGGACCTTTCATGTTGGTTTAAATTGAAGGTTTTAAAAACAGTCTGGCATTAAAAGCTGTAAGTGACATAGACCGGGTAGAGAAATACAGCATCTTCTACAGACGGCCTTTGTTCACTGCATTGCAGTTGAAAGAAGCATAGAGCAGGCTCAGTAAATATAACCCATCTTCTTAAAACAAGAGAGCTTCTGATTTCCACATGCCCTAATTGTAGTCACATTACTCCACACTCTGTATCAGACCCCTCAGGGCTGGCTCTAGGTTTTGCTGCGAAGTCACATGCATGGGGCCTGAGGCAGTTTTCCACAGTGTCTTCAGCTGAGGAGTGTGAGATTTGGTTGGTTTTTTTTTTTTTTCCCTTTTGCCAGTTGGGATTCTCTAACTGACTCAGTTGCCATGGGTGGCTGGCCTGAGCAGTAAAGAAGAGAGCAGCACTAAGGTAATCGCTTTCAATATTTCATATTTATTTGTCTGTTATGAGGATGAGGATGCTGCAGTATTTGTTTTCTGAGGGGAAGGGAGCTGCTCCCATCAATTACTTTCCCATATCAGTGCATGTGACTTCCACATAATGAATTTGCCTCTATTTCCCTGCTCTTGCTTCTTTGGTGGTTGATGCTGACATGCAGTTATGATATTCCTCACAACAGTGCCCTATCTGATTTAAGGCAATGTTTCCTCTCTTTGTTCCTCTTCAGCCTCTTCAGTGGTAGGTATAAAAGTGATGGTGATGCAGCAAGTGATTATGACACTTAGAGTGGGTTTTCTGGAGGGCTTAAGGGGCTTTTCAAGAGTGATAAGCTATCTGTTTGCTCCTCACTCTGCTGAGGACATGTTCAGGAAGGCAGAGGATCCTTTGGAATCTATGCCTGCTGGTAGACCCTGAAACAAAGGGATGTAGAGTGCTTGGGGCTGAAGCCACTGAGAGATAACCAAAGAAAGCTTGTAGGGCTCCTGCAGGGTGTGGGTGGGATACATGGTTTGAGGTGACACTGGACAGCCTGTGGAGTCTGTTTCTGCTACGTTATACAAAACAAAGACCTTTAACGTAACTATACTATGCCCAGTTTATCAAAACTGAATATTAGATAAGAGGATTTTTTTTAGAAGTTTATAAAGTCAATTTTTTTTTGTAAAGCTTATTAATTCCACTTGTTTAAAAAAGGCACATTTTAAAACCACTGTTTCTGTACACAGAATCAAGTCTTACTGGAGTTGAAACCACATAAGAAAATAATCAGGCCAACTTCAAAACTATACTTGGGATCCAAATGACACCACTAGGGAGGATTTAGTGTAACAAGTTTACCTGAAGCTGGGAAACAATCATTTGCAATCATGTATTGAATGTGGTTTGAGCTGCAAGAAAAGGCTGGGATTTGTCATCTGATATTTACGCAAAACACAGCAAGGCATTTTAATTTGTTTTTTTCCTTTTTATTTTCTTTGTTTTGTTTTTTTTTCTTCAAATAAAATCTGCAGATTGCTGGGAGAGTTTCACTAGAATAATTTTTTAATAATCTTAGTTTTCCTAGGCATATCTGACCTTCAAAGTCCATATTAAAACTCCTCACTGGTTTCCTTGGGATTATGCCCAGGGAGATCTGCAGGTGACAGGAGGAACAAACACTCACCAGGCCTATGCCATTACTTGGAAAACCCAAGGGAAGTTCGCCTCTGATCCCACAAGACAATCCTTAGTCACAGTTTTGCAGGAAAAGGAAAATCCCTCCATTCCCAAGGATGACAGAAAGAGAGAAAGACAAACTGGTGAGAAGGAATGTGTCACTCCTTTGTCTCAAAGAGAGAATGATAACACAGGAGTATCCAAGGGAATGGAAGCCAGTAATAGGCTTTTGCAAAACAGCTAGAATATTTACAGTTGCTTCAATATTTAAAGATTCAAATGCATTAACTATGTTGAAATGCCTTAATTTTAGAGAATGACAATATTATAAAATTACTTGTAGCTTGGTATGTACTTTAACACTTCTGCAGATGGCTGCAGAGATCACTCAGATTTGAAAGATTTTTTTTTAACGACATGACCTAGGAGACATTTCTTAGTTTTTTTAAAAAAATTGAGTGAAGTGCTCTATTGATGTGATTTTTTTTTGTCAAATAAACAGACAATACCTTGAAGAAATAATCATTCTCACTTAAACTTGCATTATTCCAATTGCATTCTGTGTATCTTTGCCAAATTGCCATTATACCAACACTGATCCAGAATCTGAGATTACTTTGCCTCACACTTCTCTGTTTGGGCAGTGATAATGACTCTGATCTTAAAAGCTGCTGAATAAACCTCAACTTCCATGGTAAAGTTCTGGCATATGGAATTCCTTTATTTTATAGAATTTAATTCCAGCTCACTAATCACTGAAAGCTCTTCTCAATTATCATTATTTTTTAAAAATTTTAATGAACTTACCTTGGGACATACAGACCATTTTATGTCTTGCTTCTGCAGATTGACTCCATCTGTAATTGCTCTGTCCCTCATAGTGGCAGCTGAGTTGAACATTCATAGTATGTTTCTTGCTCTAAGTTAGTTTAGAAGTTTGTTTTATTCCATCATACGAGCGTCATCAGTTTCTTAAAGGCAATTAAAAATATCAGTGTAATATTGTTAAGGCATTGGTTTCAGCCAGAAGCTGTATTTACATTATTTTGAAAGTAATTTGCTCAGCCTATTCTGAAAGTCCATCAGTGAGGACAACTCCCGACTTGCCACAAACAATCCCTTCCACAGCTTCAGTGTCTTCACTGTCAGAAAGTTTTTGCCAACATCTGCCCTGAATCTCCCTTGTTTCAATATAGGGCTGTTACCTTCTGTAATTTTGCTGCAGACCTGAAACACAAAATCTTCCCTGCCACTTTGTAGAAGGCTTTTTCAAATTTAGTCTTTATGTCTGCTCAGTCTCTTCTCAAGATGAAATCACCCCAGTTCAGGTTTTCTTGCAGGTCACATTTCCCAAACTTCTAATCATTCCTAGTCCTCTCCTTTGGACAATCTTTTTGACAGCTGTGTCTTTCTTGAACTGTGGTGCTTTAACTGGATCCTTGCCCAATGCTCAGCTGAGCCTATATCTTACAAGAAAACTTCCGTCTGCACAGCTCCCAACAGTTTGGCCCTTTTGTATCAATTTATGTTTCTGATTTTCTCTTCCACAGCTCTGGAGAGAAAGAAAGAGATTCTCCCTCATTCAAAATGAAGCTTCAGCATTGTGTTGCCCTCTTTACCTTGTGGAACCTTCGAAGTATTTCATATACTGCTTAAGATGGAAAAAGGGTCCTGAGTATAATCCTTTGGAAGAGATTAGAAATCAAACTTTGTCGTTGTAGGTGAGAGGTAACTTTGACCCCATGCAGTTATTGTTTTGTTTTTCCTTCCAAAATTAACCTAAAAATGCAATGCTTAGTTTTATCTTATTTTTCTGGACTTTTTCCCCTAATTTAATTATTTAGTAATTTAGTAATTTAAGCAAAAGTACACAAAACAATTCTTGAATTTTCACTTTCATTATTGCTATTTCATCCAAAACAGCTTGCATATTTAAGCATAAGAAAATGTGGATTGTCATATTCTTTTTAAAGCTTCAACTCAAGGTTAGTAAAAATTTTGTAAAAAACCCTCACCCAGTTGTAGAGCAGATGCTCTTCTCCTTTACTTGAATCAGTTAAGCAAATGAACTGTTAGGAAATTCTAGCATATCAGCTGCATAAATTCATTCTGGTTGGGTTTGTTTACAGCTGTCTATTTTGAATATTTGCTAAAAAATTTCATGATTTTAATCACAGAAGACTTAGACTTAGGAGACTCACTCCCTTAAAGTCAACAGAAAACTCCCTTGAGCTTCTCTTGGGAAGGGCTGAGCTTTTAATCTGTCTTGTTTAATAATAAAGTCCCTGAGATAGGCTGGTAGATAGGTTTCTTTGAGACACATTTGTACTAATATTAAGCATATTTTCTTTCTGATATACCCTAGTTTCTTAGATTGTTTAAGCAGGTACTGGTGACTTTGCTGCTGTGGTCTGTTCTTGACCCTCTGGTTTGTATTTCTGTTCCTAATCCATGAAGGCAGATAAATATTTTGCAACAGAAGTGTGAAAATATATGTATTTTTGAACGACTAGTTTATCATTAGTTTGCTGATTTCTTATGTCATTAAATTCCCTCATACATGATCATTTGAGAACAAACATTTGCAGTCAATATTTGCTAAAAATGTCCAACTCAACCTAGTAAATAAAGCATTAGAAAACATAATTTTTTTCCTTCACCCAGCTAAATTCATTAAGACTTTAACACAAGTAAAAAATAAAGACAAAGGGAATTTCTTAAAATGTGAAGGCCTGTAGCATATTTGCATTTTGAAATTAATTGCTGACGTAATTATTTTTCAGTAGTAGGATAAGTTAATCAAACATAACTTACAGTAAAGCTTCTGAACACCCACAGGATTTTCTCCCCTGGAGTAAATTTTTACAGTGGTCCAGTCTGACAATCTATGCTCACTGTCATCTTGTGACCAAAGGAAGACTATCTGGGAAACGGTACCATATGGAGACACAAGAGAGAATGAAATACTTAGATCTCCTGTACAAAGGCATGATAAGCTAACAGTCACCAGAGGAAGTCAGGAATGACAAAGCTTCAAAAAAAAAAAAAGAAATATCCTGCCTTTCAAATCCATTTAGATTTATTTTTATACTATCTCAAATTTGGACTAAAATACTCTGATATTGAATATGCATGTAAAATATAAAGCAAATGTATTGTGTAATTTTTCATTTCTAGCATATCAGTGGATCTGCATTTCAGGCTCAGCATCAGTTTGATGGAAAGACTGGTATTTATAGACAAGACTAGGACCTTTTCTTCTTCATCTTAGGGAAACCGTCTCTGTTATCCACAAATAATATGTCACAACCAACCACTTCATGACCTGAGGCCAAGGATGCACAATTTTATTTCAAAACACACTTGGAAACAAAATCTGATGAAACTATCAGGTAATGTGACCAATGCATTATTTTCAAAAGGCATACCTAGGCATTTGAGTTAGAAATACCTCATCAGGAGCAATGTGAACTATTTCATCGCTCCTGTTATTACAGTACTGCCTCTCTCCTGTCACCTGCTGGCAATGGCAACCCACAGTAAAGGATGTTTTTCTGATCATTTTGCACTCATTAAATACAGCTGTCACAATAGCGGATGCGAGAATGCATACAAAACTTTTATGCCACGTCAAAATAAAGCAGAAACATTTTAAAAAGATCTGAAACCTTTGAAGCCTTTTCTTGAGAAATATTGAAATATTGCTTTTTGTTGTTGTTGTTTTCGACAATTGAAATTGTTCCACAACGACACGCATTAAAACTCACTGCAGAACAAAACATCAACCATCAAAATTAAAGAAAAAGGCAAAAAAATGGAGAAAAAAATAAAAAAATCAAACCCAACCTCTCAGAAGCATAGAGAGTTTGGTTTCTGAGAGTCTGAAGTTCTGGTTCATCACCTGATTCCTGGGGCTAAGGGATACACATTGAGTTCCAAAATCTCAAGGGAGCTGGCATTCACTTCTGGCCCATGGATGAAAATTGCCCCATAAAGCTTCCAGCTGAGTGAAAACATCTTCCCAAAGTTCCTCATTTTGAGAAACAACTCCCTTTCAGGCTAAGCAGCAGTAAATTCTGTAGTTGTTTGACATTATTACCATAAAAAAATATTTAAAATGACAGCAAGAATGGCCCCAAAGCCATTCTGTAACTGGTGTGAACAGACAGTCCCCTGTGAGTAGCATTAGTTAATGTTTCTGTCTGTATGCAAGTTTGTTCTGAAGAAATGTAACATCCAAGGTGACCTGTTGAAGACTTTGGTCACCCTAAGCTGGAAGAAAGCACTAATTTGCACCCATATCGCACCTCCCTGTTCCAGGATTGCATGATTATTCAACAAAAAACATTTAACTTTGAAGCATCTCCTTGAACTGATCACTATCCTAAACTGTGAAGCAGAGCCCTTGAGCAAAGATACAGATTTCCAAAGATACAGATTTTTTCAAATGATTCTTACCTTGTAGGTAAAATAGCTACCTGTGAGAACAAACTCAAGATATTCTGGATACTTGATCTTAAGCTTTAATCAACGGACTTCTTCAAAGACTGGACCATACAGGTATAAATCTACTACTTTTGTTACCTGCATTTACTCACCTAATACAAATGGCATGAGCTCCACTTCCTTGTTGTAATTCCTGACTTCTACCCCTTCTGAGGGTATGGGTTGGGGTCAATTATGTGATTTACTCATTGTCAGCTTTCCTTTCCCTTTTAATTTTTAATCTGCAATTTTTGCCTGAGTAAACAATGGTGGGAAAAACTATGGAAGTGCATGTGTTTGTATGAATGGGGTGTGTGTGTGTGTGTGTACACGTACCATTACCACATGCCCGAAAAATGCTTCACATTCGCAGTCCTATCAGCAGCAGGATGCAGCAGGGATGCTGGGAAAGGAGGCCCTTGAAAGACATGACTGGACTGGAGCAGCCCCAAGTTGTCTCATTCCCCCTGCAAAGTGCAAACAAGTTGATGGCCAAAGGGAGACAACTTCTGGCATCTGTGCACTTGGCACCCATGCAATGCAAGCTGCTTTCACTATGGGAAGCTATGTGTATCTCCATGAGATATGGTGACACTACTACTATTGTGGGGAGACACACTCAGCTGTCTCTCTCTTTCTCTGACTTCTTCCCGATGCCACTCTTTCCTGCTCCCTTTACTTCTCTTTTTGTTTACCTTATGTATTGTCGTTTACCTTGTTGAAGGTATCTTTCCTGAGATGAAAGAAAGAAATGTGTCGTCTACTTTGGGAAAAGGAGAAAGACAGCAAGAATCTTTCTCCAAGAGCATATTCACCTACAGCACTCATTTTTTGTTAATGGGTAGATTGAAGGCATGACAGAATTTGTGGGTGAGAATATTAACACTTGGAAGAACGTTGCTGAGCTCTGGTTACTGCTACCATTCCTGACTCAGTCTGTCCCAAGCTCAGTCCATCTGAGACCCCAGCTAGCATCTGCTCCCCAGACTGCATAAAACTCGCAGAAAGCTCTAGATTCTATAAATCTGAATCTCAGGACGCTATGTAATCCCAGCTATGGCTGTAGGGTCAAGTCAGTTTTGGACTTAACTAGCTGAAGGGAAATCACAGTAGAGTGACCAGTGGGGGAAAATACAGTCAGAAGAAATCTTAACACATGAGTTGTGGATGAATATGAACAGAAATTAAGAAAAAGATGTAGAATTTGGCATGCCCTACAGAGATAAAAGAAGTGAGAGATAGTTCAGTTAAACGGCACAGGCAGTAAAAAGGAAACAGAGAAACAGGGGAAAAGCAGAAATATGAAAAATATAAGAAGGAGGGGGAAGGATGCAATAGAGGGAAGGAGAAAAATTCATTTGGCAAAATGCAAGAGGGAACGGCCCTTCTTCCACAAATTTTCCGTTCCCTCTTAGTGGTGGGCAGTGTCTGAAGTAGGAAAAACTTTATGGGAAAAGTTGAGATGAAGAGACAAACTCAACACAAAGCCTCCACAGGCAACATCCAGCTTCCCTTGCATGCATACACCATCTCACTGGTTTATTGAGTGTGACTTCTCTGTCAATGCCAAAGCTCTCCTGCTGGCCTTGGGCCAGCTAGGACATTCTGCTGTTGTCCTGGCTGCTTCTGGCCCGCCGTGCTGGGACCTGTGTTCCTCACTACTGCCATCCCACGCCAGGCCAGTAAACTTGACTGATCAGCTCTTGCCTTATGGCTTTCAGAAATAATTTTCAGACTAGACCATAATCTTGAAATCTGCCCGACAAGGCGCAGCATAATCCCAGCTCTATTTTAAAGGTCAAGTCCTGTAGGTTTTCTTAGTTTTGACAAATTCAGACCTTCCAGCTATTTCAAAAAGCCATCGACCTAGATAAGGGAGGCCAGAACTGGGGCCACAGTCAGATTTCCAGTATAAAAAGAGACTTCATTTCCAGATGGCTTCACTGTACCTGTTTAAGGTTTTACTGTTCTATTTCTCTCATTCAAATACAAGGAAAGATCTGTACATCAAATACATAAAAGATTTGACTTTTAATTCCTACCATGTATTTTGGTAAGAGGAATTAAATGTCAAAACACAAAAGCAATTATACATGTAATGGTAAAAAACATATAATCAAGTCATTTTTTTTTATTTTCAGATTGCAGGGATTGAAATAAAAGGGCAAGAGGGTCTTACTTTGACATTTTATGAGATGGAAAGGCACACTTGTATCCTTTTGTACCTTTTACAAAATGAATATGCCTGTAATCGGACCCATTCATTTTGAAAAGGAGATTGTGCTTTAGATCTATGGCATATTTGCGAGGGTGTTTTGAGAAAGTATCTAAGTAAAATGTGCCATAGAAAATCAACTCCTAGGAAATGCAGTTATTCTTTGCGATGATATACAACTAGTGTGGCATAACACTTGGGGTAAAACAAAGCCTGCTGGTACGGGAGAGTCATCACTGCATATTTTACCCACCATCACTACAGTAAATTAGGCAAATGTTTCAGCTCAGGAAACCCCTGTGCTGCCAATTGCTGGAGGCTGGGAGAGCAAACTGGGGCACTCTGCTACAAGGCTGCTCTCTTCTCTTCTGTAGCCAGCAGCTGGTGGCCACTGTTATGGTTTCAGACACAGATTCACAGATCTGACTTTGTCAGGGCATTTATTTTTTGTTCCTCTCCTTTATGTACCCAGCAAATTTATAAGGTGAAGAAAGCAAAGTCATGTTGGTACCTCTATACTTCTATGACATTAGAAACTAGTGGCCAGTTGCTTGTGTATCTATCCACTGATGTAGTGAACCACTGCTCCTACTCCCCGTTCAGTAGGCACTTCTGCATTACATGTCAGTAGCTGTATAGCACAGTGCAAGACTCATGTAGTGGTATGTCACACAGTACTAGTAAGCTGGTCCTCCAGAGTGGGCATGGGGCAGGATGCATCACAGCTCTCTCTGGCTTTAGTAGGTGAGTCTCCTTCTCAAAGGCTGAGGATGACTGCTGCAATTTTGCAGCTGAATCTTTCATCCTTCCATTGCAAGTCCTGCTGTGGCTCAGACAGACTGAAGGTATAGAAGTGGACTTCTGTGAGTTTAGTGAAAACATAGTCCTGGTATGGTATTTTTCTAGTTCTACAGCCATTTCTGGGGGAATAGAGGTTCTAGAAGTGATGCATATTGCTACGTTAGTGCAATCCAACAGTTGCCTACACTCAGCATCAATCTCTGTGAACCATTAGCCCGTTAGGAATGGTTGGACTCGATAATCCGGTGGGTCTTTTCCAACCAGGTGACTCTATGATTCTGTGATTCAATTTCCTTTTTACTGCTTCAGAACTTATGAATAACTCCTGCCAGAAACATACCAGACACAAGATGTGGGATCAATCTTACATCCAACAGACTAGTTTAGACACATTGCTCCAAATTCTAGGGTCTGATTCCTACTGACTTATGATATTGTGTTCCTGAAGCTGTACAAAAGAATTAAAAATTAATATGAAAGTGTTTGCCATGTAGGTAAAGATATACAACTGAGTAGCTTCGGCATGAGCTGGAGAAAGTTCCCGAAGCACAAATCGGAAATCATAACTTAAAATATCCCAGAAAAGAAATTCAAGCTGAATTACCTATAAGCCCACAGTTTTACCATTTTAAATAGGAAATATATCTGTGGAGTGTGGTGATTCCAGTATATATATAGAGTTGGCACCCTGCCTAGAGCTTATCCAGATAATCAAGCTACAGAAAATATTTCCCTTCAATGGCTCTACACCAGAAAGCTAGCCAGACTAAAAACAGGTTATGTACTGTGGAGCTGGGCTAAGTAATGTTCTGTACTAGTGTAGGTGCTAATTCATGACTTCTAAAATTCATTTTGGCACAATTAGTTTTGTATACTTATGTGTTTTTTCACTGCCTCTTGAACAGCAGTAACATAAAGATTAAAAAATAAAACAATGAAGAAACAATTAAAAATAATAAGTTGAGGAAGTATGAAAACAACATTCAGTTCCCCTGAAGATCTGCTGCTTCTTTACACCACTTCAGAGTTAAACAGGTCTATAGAAGTCTTGAAGAAAACCCAAAAGACTTTAAGAGGATAATTGTATATATATTTTTTCTCTAGGAAATGGTAAAACATCTATTTTGTGTGCCAAAGCATTATTACATATGTATTTAGCTTTCATTTTTTAGTAGGTACTATCTGCTGATGTATTTGTTGGGGAGTTTGGAAATCTCATTTCAAACTATGGTATTTTTCACTTTCCGAAAAGAATGAGCTTTTGATAACAGAAGAGGCAAAAAAAGGCAACCTGCTAAATGATACTTACTGAGAAATAGGATTCTCTCTTCCTGGAAGAAAGAGCCACCACACTTTTAAAACCTACTTTCTATAACAAAAAAGAAAAACAAAACCCAAGAAAAATGCCTGTTTTTTTAACGCAAACTAATTTATCTCAAATTTGGAGAACTGAATCGAACACCATCATGTTCAGTTTCCTCACAGAGAGAATGAGATGACTGGCATAGGTAGTCCCTGAAACCAAATTTTTTGATGGACATCTTCTGTCATCCTTCATGAATATGGCATACATTTTTCTGCTGTATAATATGCAATAATTATATGGATTTTCCTCTTTCCATACTGGAGGAATGCTTCTTTACTTGAACAGAGGGCCCACAGACTACTAGTCAACCTAAAAATCCTGTTAGCATTACATCTCAGCACAAATAAAGAATTTGGATCAGTGCCTTGTTAGATCACCTCTATTTCTAGCTCGCTGAGTAAAAAGAGCATTTTTTGCAGCCTAGTTTGATAAGTAAAAGGTGTCTTTCTCACCTGTGTGCACTCTGAATTGTCACTCTTGTTCTTTGTTCCTTTGCATGTGGCTGTTGTCAGCTCCCCAGTCACAGAACCACTTGCAGGAACGGCTCAGGAGAGTTTTGGAAGAAAGGAAAGGGAAAAAAGGAGCTGCATTTTTATTTAACAGGAGAAGGAGAACATAAAGAAAAGAAAGGTGTTCTCAAGAATGTAGCCCGCAGCCTTGTCAGGTAGCATTTCTTCAGATGTTTTTTCTTTCTCTCCCCTTTCCCACCCCAAGATCTCTCTTCATCATTTTTTTAAACATCTCTTCTGGGACAGAGACATGAAAGTGAATTGTGGGTCAAAGGCAAGAATTAGGGGTTGCTGGGGCTGCTTTCTGATGGCTTTACTTTATCTTTGTGTCCAAGCTTTTGCCAGTCAGCAGGTACTGTGGGTTATCCATTCCAGTCACATCATTTTCTGCGTGATGACAAGCATCACACCTTCATCCATCACATTTACATTTCAAACTGCCACACTGCTCTATTGATTAATTATTTAGCAGCTCTTGGCCACTTGTGAGTGTTTCTGCACTCACGTTTCATGGAGAAGGTCCGTTCTTTTTATTTATGTGCGGTTTTGTAAAACAAGAAAAATATGTTAAAGCTTTTAACATACACACACTGCAATAACCCATGTGAGCATGGCTGTATATATGCATACGTGTGCACATACTTATGTGTGTGTGTGCACGTACACCAGTACAATTAGGTACACATAGGGAGCAGAAGCAGGTAATCTGATCAATAAGCACATGCTCACACTGATAATAGATTCCTGAGTTTTCAGAGCACTGAGCAGCAGATCAATGAGACCTTGCAGGTGTGCTGGAGCCAGGAATTGCATCAGCTACATCACACTCCGTACAGACCAGTGGGAACCTGCACATCGTCCTCTGGGCTCTGTCACTTTCAGCAAAAACATGCAGAGGGCTTTTGCAGGTGCCTGATAATGGCTGTTTCTTCCACATCACAGGCAGGAAAGGGCAGCCTCTGAACAGGACAGGGGATCAGCTTGCCACAGCAAATAATTCCATCTATCTTTCCTTCAATTCAAATGGAGAATTAGGATCTAATCTTATAGCCCTTTCACATGCTTGATTTTATTTGTGAAGTACTCAAGTCCCACTGTAAGACAAAATCTCTCTGCTCCAACTAGAAATGAAAACCTAGGTCAGTTTAGAAATCTTTGTTTGGAAGAGTAAAGTTTGGCCTTGCTTGTGGTCCTTGAGGTGCTCCTGGATACTCTGCTTTTGCTGAAAATGTTTTTGATCCACCACCTCCCACCCAATGATTCCCATGAGAACAATCTAATCCTTTGTTGTCCCTGGTGGTGGTGTCCTCTGGTCTGCTGTCTGATATTTGTAACTGCTTGTCCAAAGATATGTGTCTCTAGAAGGAACAGATGCAAGAGGAAAGCAAGATCTAGTATTCAATGATAAGAAGAATGCTTTCACTAGAGGTTTTGTAAAATTCTTCTGAAATATGTGATGTCACGTTCTTCTGTTGGAGCAGGAAATGAGGTCATCTCAAATTCTAAAATAAAGTAAGCATTTGGATCTATTTTAATGTTTTCTGCTTTTTTCATTTTTTACAAGTTTATTGTGGATATAACTCAACAAATGTAAACAGGATGATTCTTTTCGCTGCTATTCATTTTCAATAATTTCTGACTTATGCAAAGCCTATTAAAATCAAAGGGAGTATGAACATTAACTTAATAGACTCTGGATGAGACCCTTGAAGAGGATGGGCCACGTGGCTCTTATTGCTCCATGTCTTGCATTTCTGTCTTCATCCTTCAAATTGTAAAAGTAAATGTAATACCACTGATTTTTTAAATGGATGGGATTTGTGTTATATTGAGCTCATTGTCTGAATAGTGTTAGGGCTGGTCAACACAGCTCTGTCAAAACTACTTGGTGTATTATATAGCACGTGGGGAACTTGTATAAGGCAAGTGAATACCCTATTTATATATTTACAGTGAAATATTAAAGCATTCAGACAATAAAACAAAACCATTAGCTTAGTCTGTTAGTGACGGTAGTACACTATTTAACACATTGAGAATAACTGACTCTGTGGAGAGCACTGAAACAAAAAATGAAGTCAGCCTTAGTCCTGACTTGTGGTGGAGGATTTGGTTGGTTGGTCAAATACAATCTCCACTTCTGCCTGCAGTTAAAGGAAACATTTGATATTTGATTTTTGCCATTTTTACCCCTCTGTTTGCTTCTTCTCCTGCCTCATTTAGCCCCTTTCTGTCTCTTTTTTAACAGAAACTTCTGTAGAGTGCAAATTCATACACTGTTTTTTTCCACCTCTTTCCAAAACTCCTCCAGCCCTGGCATTTAATGCCAGCACTTAATGCTGACAAAGGTAATTTTATGTGGATGGGTTTGATGTCAGGCAGCTCGAACTCTCCAGCTTACATCTATATTTGGCATCAGGGCCAGGGCTGAAGAAAGACAAGATGCTTTGATGGCTTCTGGGTCAAGTGTGTTCTCTTGCCTTTGATAAACAAGGGAATGGAAGGTAGACCAGCTGCTCCAGATAGTCCCCATTTCTCCTGCAAGGTAGTCTTCTACAGCACCAAAACTTATACCTGATAAAGACCACTGAATCCCTGCTAGTGAGGGAATTGGTTTTCTTGCTTTGGTGTAAAAGGGAGGAAGAGAATACAGCATGAACATCCACAGAGCGAAACAATAGAAATGGATGTTTCTTTCTGTAGTAAGTCCTGTCCTCTCAGTTTCCAGAATACTCTGAATATGCAGAGAAAAATCTATTTTTTTCTGCCTGTTGTCCCAAGTCATTTACAGTGCTGTAAATTTTATATGTGAAATGCCATGGAAGCAATATTCTACTTCTTCAAGTAATCTAAAAATCAGCCCTTTTATGATTATGCAAAGGTGATAATATCTATTACCTCTACAATTAACGAAGTGTCTTAAAATGTAAAGCACACAACTCTGAAAGATGCTGTAATTTGCATGAACACTGAAATGCTCAAATAGAGTTTAAGTACAAAATGAAGGACTGACGGTGAACCTTTAACTTGTACAACAACGTGGTTTCTCTCACATGAGTAACTTCAATAGGAAAATGGCAATACTAGTACTATGACAATACTCAATAAAATCAAGGACATTATTATCTAGACCTCTGTGCAATACTGTTCCACCGTGAAGATCTGAAATTAAAAGAAGAATAAATGAAGCTCCCCTTCTAATGTTGCCATCATATAGTGTCAGAGAATGTATTTACATGCATTTATTATTTTTTTTTAATTTATTTCCTTTGAAATAACCCTTCTCTGTAGGGTAACGGTGTCTCTCACTTACCTGTTCATTCATTGATGCTAAAACTAGAAGCTGCTACAGCATCATAGACAGTAATGGCAGCAAAGCTCTTCACACTTCTCTCTGTTTTTCGCTTGCTTCATCTCTTCACGTTCACAGTTAACAGGCTTGCTCTCTATAAAAATATAAACATAGTAATTAGTTCACCATAGGTATGTTTAATTTGTATTGTCACAAATAAAAAGGAAAAATAACACTTCATCTTTTTTTGGGCTTAATGAGATCAGGGAAATATTTTCATAATTGAAAAGAAAGATTCTTTTAAATAAGATCTTTTATTAGGATGTGAGAACAATATAAAGTAGGCACCTTCCAGAGAACTATTAGGTAAAATGGCACACATGATAATAAAGAAAAACAATTAGATTCTGAGTGGACTCCTTACTTTAGAAATATTAAAATACATAAATATAATAATTCTGAGTACTCAACAATTACAGAGGCTCTAATTCTAAGCTATGCCATTTCTGACTGCATAAACACTAGCCAGCACATCCTGCTACTGCTAGTAATGAGAAAGGTCCCAAGAAATCAATGTTATGAGAGAGAAAAAAACCCCAACAACTAAAGCAACAAGTGTTTCTTCTTCTTATCTATGGACATAGCATTACTTTGCCATTTCAAGAAGGAGTAAATGCTCAGCTATTGCTGAGATGGCGGTCAGTTGCACCATCAGTTAGCTGTTTTCCACTTTGGTAACCAGTCTATTAAAGATGAACACCCACATCTTATTGTCAATCTTTTTCTGCAAAAGAATTATTGTTAATCAATTTTGATATAAAGGTCAGAGAAGAAGAATGCTGTACCTTCTGCTCAAGCCTGGTCATTCAGTCAACAGAGAGAGTATTTTTCAGTATAGTATTTTCCAGAGGAATTAAAAATACAGACAAATACTCAAACAACCAAACCACGAAATGGCAAGTCATAGATCAAGCTAATAGTGCAGTGCTGCTGTCCGTGGAGAACAACATTCCTGCCTGATTTCCCAGCACGTGGAGCACTTGCTCTTACTTTATTAACCAAGCAGGACTCACTTCTGCCTTCCCAGTGCACCCAGAAGTCCCAGAAATCCAGGATTGGTCCTATTTATTATGTTAATAGCATCTGCAACTACTCTTTCTGGCCAAAGAACCCTATTCATCAGATGGTCACCTCTAGTAGCAAATCCCATAAGCTGATCACATGCAACACAACCTGTTTCTTCGCATTTTCTATAAATTTACTATCTTATACCTTTTAAATTCACTAACTGCTGTCTTCTTTATAAGTGATGTGACAGGAAAAAATGGAGGTCATGACTCAGGCTTTAATTAATCACATCTAATTAATCACACCGTCAGGACACTCAAGTAGGTACATTATTGAGAAACAGGCTTCCTTGCCGTGCCTTTTACACGGTAACATTGATGCAGAGAAATGGGAGAGTGCTCCTGTCCCTCAGCGATGTAACTCCCAGCCATAACTTTACTGGAGAATCACTGCAGGGTTACATGGAGTAGATATTTTTGAGATGTAAACATCCTACATGACAGCATATTTCCAGTGCATTCCTGCAATTTCTGTAGAAATGCTTGCAGAAGTCATTGATCCATAGCTGTACAGCAATGGACTTTGCATAGTGTATACTAACATTTATCTGTCTAAAACAGATAAGCAATAACATGGCTTGTAGGATGACCTCCAGGTAACTGCAGGGAAAAAAAAAAGGTACCTCTTTTGTTTTCTCCAGAACAATAAGCCTTTAATTGTTCCTTAAAGTGTGGCATGTCTCCAACGAGACAGAATTTCCTGGTTCTGAGCACTTTGACTAAGGGGTGACCCTGCTAGATGGCAGTGACAAGACTGACTCTGCTGAGACTGGAGAGAGAACTGACATACAGTGTCCTCATATGTGAAATATTACCTAAACCTCTACGTTGTTAGGTGAAATATTAGTTTACAACAGCACTGCTATGACCATGACAATGTTGTGAAAGACAAGAACTGAGTTATTAATTTCTTTGAATTAAATATTGTTAGCTTCAGTCTGAGAGGACTCCAGGCCCCAAGCTGGCTAGGAAACACTTTGCTGAAAAAGGCCATGATGACAGATACACGCAGGAGCACAGTCCTTATGCTTCAGCCTTTCACAGTCCACCTATTTTGGTTCCCACTCTGGGATTTCTACCTTTCCCTACACAACATTTAAAATATATAAATACAAGTGTCTGCAGTCACTTCTGCAAACTGGGGCTTAAAAATAATGTACAGTGCTGTGCCTAAGCCTTCAAGGAGCTACTTCTTAGTCCCTTTTTTAATAACCCTTTTTGGGGACAAAGAAAGAAAGAATGACTCCATGGTTAGCATGGATGCAAAGTGCATGGATATGACTCCCTATTCATAGAAATAGGTGTATCTATTTCTAGAAAATAGGAGGTCTTGGAAGGAGGAAAGTACTCTAGACCTTACCGACCCTAGATGTCATTGCTTCATCTTGATGCAGAAGGGAAACCTCCTAGAGTCCAGTATCCTGGTGGCGTGGGAGGACTTTTTTCATCTCAGCTGGAGCTGTGACTGAGCTGTGAGCTGAATTTCACACTCAAAGTAATGATCCAGTAAGATAGGGACTTGATGTTTGGTGATTATCTTGATTTGGTAGTGTAGTGGAAAACGATCCGTACTTAACTTCACATAAATGACAGAGGCACAGCTACGTGAAGAATACTACTGGAGCAGTGGCAACTGCATACAGCTTTTAGGCTAAGGATTAGCTGTCTTTAAAGAAGGCTGCCCTCACTAGATTGAGAACTGATTACAATACCTTCTTGTCTCTTCTTTACCTCAATCAATAATTTTTAGGGTTCAAAATAATCAGAGTGCAATAATTCCTCCACAGGAACAGTCACGCAGTGATGAATTACATAGCCTAGTCTGCATAAGTATGAAAGAATAAAGGCAGATTTTGAGCAAAACTTGCTATACTGAGGCAAAATATGTGTCTCTGCAGCTGACAGAGATACGTCTTTTCTGCTTTGCAAAGCTTTATAATTAATGGTAATAAATGTTGGTAGCACAACATACTTAAAAACCAAACAAACCAGCCCAGAATGCAGTGATATGTGTCCTGTGTGTGCCTTTAAATACTGTTAAAATTGAATTTGACTAGACTTGCTCAAATCAGACCTGTTATCAACAACACATTGTCTCAGGAGACCAACATTTGTCCATTTAGGGCATCCTTCATTAATCGTCCAGCATCAAGCAAGCCAAATCCAAATCTGTGGAGAAAAAGCAATTAGATATTTTAAGCAGTGATAAGAACACCACAAATAATCAATTTCTATGGCATTAGCAGCTACCTGGCCCAGCAAAAGTCTATAAAAGCTAAAATTTATTGCAGAACACCAGACAGCTTACAGAGCATTGATTCTTAGTAGTGTGCATAGATTGCTGGATTTAAAGAGAAATCCCTAATGGTTCTTACCATTATTTTTTTTTCTTTTAAAGGGAAAACAAGGATAAGGTGTTCATGAGGCCAAACTGTAGCAAAACAAATGTCTAATGACTGTTAAACAGAATTTGTTTACCTTTCAGATGAAGAGAATGCGACCGTACCATTTGATAGCAATTATATGCAATCTGATGCATAATCTTCATAAAATATGAGAAGCTAAATACGATCATAGTATTCTACAGTTAGAAAAATATAAATTGCTCTTAGTTTTAAAAAATTTATTGCACCCCAGAAGACAACAGACTATAAATTGTTTTTGTATTTGTAAATCTTTAGGCTCTAAAGCCTTTTTTCCTCCATCTCATACTGGAATATTTTAATCTGCATTAACCTCTGTGATTTTTAACAATTTATAAAGGAAAACAAAAGACATTGCAAAACTTCATTGTCTGCAGTGGAAAAATCTTTTGTCTAAATATTCCCAAAAGACAATTTCTGTATGTAGATGTTCTAACTGGCTTTTAAAGGTGAACCAAAACATATCTGAACTCAGATTTCTAGGCCAGCAGACTCAGAAGTCAAAAGGGACTTTGGTGATAATCTCATCTGACCTCCCATATACATACACTAGACTCTTTCCCTAGAAGCTGGATTAAATCATGTCTTTCAGAAAGATGTCTAATCTCATTTTAAAGACTTCAAGCTATGGCGAGTCCACCTCCTCCCTGGGTAAGCTCTTCCAGTGTTTAATTACCCTTACTGCTAGGAAACGGTGTCTTATTTCAAGGTTGAATTTGTCTAACTTAGCATTCAAATACTGAAAATGCGGAGCGTTTGAGAGAGAGCAAATATAAGTGACATGATGCATTTTATATTAATCCTAAATCAAAAGATTATGGAAATACAGAAAACATGACAACTAAAGCTCTAGTCTGGCAAACATTTATGCAAGGGGGTAGCTTTCTGCATAGGAAATGGTTTCTTTCAGTTCAGTAAGCCTACACATATGTGTAAAGTTACACCAGGACTTCAAATAGAATTTAAAAAAGGCATTTGGAGTGACTTTTGCTGTGAAAAATATGAAGCATTAATTAACAAAGACAGTCTCCCTCCACCTCTGTCCCCAGTCTGAGCAGCCTTTAAGACGGGATACTGTAAATTACTACTAGAAGAAGAAAAAGCGAGAAAACTTCCTACTAAAGAAATCTGATCGCTGCAGTAGGGGGATGACTGCTGAAATCCAAACACAACCTAAGGGGGGAGGCAAAAAAAAAAAGGAACAAATGGAAAAAAGGAGAGTTGTCAAGATAATTAAAACTTTGCAACAATTCAGTAGTGGTGCTGATAAAAACAGCACTGCTGGCTGAATGCAAATAAGATGGTAAAGGCCCTGTTTGGATTATGGTAATTACTCAGTCTGAAGTTAGCTCCAGCCACACACACATATGAGCACACACATACACACACAGCAGTGGAGTGGAACCTGACAACCATACTTGGCGTGTGATCATAAAATTCCCTGGCACGCTTTCAGGATGCCATGTGGAGCTATTTGTACAGTTAGGTACGGGACTCTGCAGCACAGGAAATACCAGCGGAAGCACGGCTGACCCGGCTGCCCTTCAGCGAGAGCCTGCCCCTCTACTTATCGCTGGCCTGGATTCAAAAATGATCTCTGGAGAAGGCAAATCAATCGAACACATGTTTGGTCTAAAGATGTCATTTTGGAATATGCTAAGATATTTCCTTACATTAGACCATTTTGTTTGCCCCTAAGATTTGTCAAGTGCAATTGGATGCATACACATCACAACGCGCACTAGTGCCAGAACAAAATAATTTCAATGTGTCCTTTAGTACTCCGATAAAATGCAGGCAGTCAGTGTTGAAACGAGATGCCCTGTGAAAGTCTTGTGCACACTGGCATTCTGCATTTCTTCCAGGAACTTGTTTCTTTGAAATTTGGGATCTATCCAAATGAGCAGATTTTGTGTAAGAATGAAGAAGGGGACCAGCTCAACCTCTCTTCTTGCCTTCTAGACGGAGGAGTTGAGGCAGGCTAATTTATGTGATGAAAAATCATTAAAGAAATTACAATTTCCAACTCTGATTCCTAAATAATAAAGCTTTTATGAGGACAATATCATTACAAATAACCCTATTAATCCGTTGATTCAGCTTGAGTGCCAATTCTGATATATGACAAAGATGTGTTTCTTCAACAATTTTCACAAGTTAATATTAAATAGTATTGGCACACACATCATTTTTATTACTAAGTTCTTTGATTTGTTCACCCTGCACAGTCTGCAGCTGTGTGTTTTATGACCTACCCATCACAGGAGAGACTCCCATTAGCACCAGCACACAGCAGAGGAGATGTGAACTTTGCAATCAGCCTTTCCATCCTCATTCTGGTTTCAGTTAGCACTGAAAAAAACTGTTTTGAGCAGAGCAGTAAAGGCGCAGCCCGATCACAGCAGCTGAAAGTGCACCCGTACTGTGAAGGGCAAGCTTCCCTGCCTGGCATGTTCAAAGTCTGTGGAGACTATATCAAATCCAGATTTATATGTGTCTGCGGATGCCAAGATGCAGTCCTCTGACCAGCAGGTTCATTAGGGAAGGCACCCACCCACTCCTCCTCCCTCCCCTTACCACCACCTTCACCAACGCACCCTTTTTCTCTCCCTCTGCAGTGATCTTGTGTGGTTACTATAACACATAGAGCGAATATAAAGTGCATCAGTCTTGAAATACTGCAAGGTGCTTGGGTTGCTGTATCTCACCAGAAACACAAATTAGGTGTGTTTTGACTTGCTGTGCAAGCCTTTGGTGATGTGTTTTATCTCTTTTCCCAAAGAACACTGCTTTAAAAGAGCAGCCTAATAGTTGATAGTCAAAAATCAAAATCGCATGATGTTTTTTTCTGAAATTGTCTTGGTGAAGTTTACACAGTGCTTTCTCTTTGATTTTTATCTTGATTAAAACAAATAAGTAAAAAAGGGGAAAAAAAAGGAAAATTAAAACCTGCCAAAATGTCAACTTTTATAAATCACCTGACAGAATTATTCAGGACTAGCGATTGTACAACAGAGGAGAAACAATTGATTATAAATATGAAATTTCAGCTTAGAGATCCAGTTTCACGGGATTATCATGAAAAGGGCGGTCAATACAAATCACACATATGACCTTAACATCATCCTTTCCACTTTCCCATATTTTACGCATATTTAATCACCTGCAGTTACATTTGACAAGATGCAAAAGTTGGGCTATGATCCTAAAGCAATCAAGAATGTTAAGCAGTTCAGAAATGGCACAGTGTTACATTGCCATAAAATATGAACATTTATAAAGGATATAATAATGTATTCTAACGGGAAAAGAAGTCTGTAAAACATTGCTAGATGTTAAAGGAAGTCTGATGAAAATGCACATTTATTAGTTCCTATTAGACAAAAAGCACTTCATAACCATATAGTGTTGCTATTGCGATAAATGCAGTATTTGTACCAAAATGTTCAGTTCTTCTCACTACTGAGAGATATGGGATTATGTGTCTTAAAATTGAGGAATAATGATAAGACTTAAAAGACAAATTGAGAACCCACAAGTTCTTAAATTTTTGTATTATATAAAAATTTCCAGAATGAATAATAAGTTTTTGGACCCTTTGGTGTTTTGTACTGAATGGATTTTTTTTTTTTATTAGTGTGGACAAGTAAATTTTATTTGATAGCTTGTTGTATTTAAAGACAGTGTAAAACTCTCATTGCAAACAGTTGTTTACAGTGCGCTTTTCAGCACAAAGCTGTTTTAAAGCTCAATTGTGCATTTTGCAGATAAAGTGGGAAAACTAACTGAAGGCTGTATTGTAAGCAGTGGTTGCCGTGGAAACCCCAGTTTCAAGAGCTGGTTCTCCATTACCACTTAATTTAGGCTTCCTAATTGCATTCCACTAAATCGGTAGCGACAATATCTGCAGAGCAAAACTGCATGCCCAGTCTAGCGCAAACCTCTTTGAAACAGGCTTTTTGAAAGCCAGGAGCTATAAAAACTCAGCATGACGTGGAGCATATGAGAAACCTGTAGTTCAAATGTACTGCTGCTTGCTTTCTCATCCCTAGTAACTTCAGTGCGCTCCACACCAATCTATTAGTTCAGTCTACCTTAAAGATCATAAAGCTCTGCCATGTGGAAACTCATCTGTCCACCAACACATTGGTGCAAAATAGGTTTAATTGTACTACCAACCCAGTATCATGTCCATCTTATTTTACTACACACCAGCAGGTAGCCGGTGCAGAGCCTTACTTTCCTTGAACTGCCCTTGCTCCATAATACGAAGAGAACAATACTTTCTCAGTTTAAATCATTTGCCACCGTTCAGCTGTGCAGCAAGCCAGACCGCCCATATGTGACCTAAAGAGAGCCTTGTCAGAACCACTAGACATAAAAGCATTCCAATTATCAACCACACTGCTTTAATAGAGGAGGCAACTAATATGATAGTGTAAGTGATTCTGCCACTGAGAAGCTCTTCGTCACTGTCAGATTAACACTTGAGTTAAACTCTTGTAAATCAGTCACATTATGCTGTTGGTTGAGAAATAAACACAGACCTATTATGCTTAGAATTCCAGAGGGCTCTCCCCACCATCCGAGTTGTGCAGGATGCCCTATTAATCTGAATTTTGTCAGGTTTATTATTTTGCAATTACTAATGTGGGTAATGTTGGAAAGATTTAAGTTGTCTATGATTAGATTCTGAAATGGATGTACATGACCAGCAAAACCTTCTGCAAGAGAAAAGGAGAGAGAGGAAGAAAAAGGAAGAGCGAGGGGTACAGGAGACAGCTTACATGTAACTTCTGACTGGAAAAAGCCAGCAGACTGCAGTTTAATTAAATCACATAACTCTTTTTTTTTCAAAAAAGAAAAAAAAGCACAGAGCATTTGAAAGCAAAATACTTCAGTGTCTTCAAGCACAAGACCTCCCACAAGCTCACAGCAAAGTGCACCTCCTAGCCACTAATGCAGTTGCATTTGAGCCCTCTAATATGTATCACGTGAACGTCGAAGTTGAAAATAATAAGCAAACAACTACTCTTTCAGTGCTTCCTTCACTCTATAGTATTGTTAAGGGCTGGTAAAATGCCTTTAAGCCACACATTATCAGCAGCTTTTGCATTTCTGCAGATTTCTCTAGTTTCTGACTTGTCTTCAGCTCCACCCGAGCTGCTTTGAAGCCGGAATGAACACACTTTTGCCTTTGATATTTGGGTTTTAGATGTGAGAAAGTGGGCAGATGAAGATTGTTAACACAAGCTGGGGTGATTATTTTTAGTGATACAGCTCTGTCTATTCAATGGAGCCCTTTTAGGTGGGTAATGAGGCTGGGAGAGAAGGAGATGGGGTTAGGGACTAGAAGACTGGCTGTTGAGTTTGGTTGGTCTCATGTTCCTTCAGCCAGATGGATTCTTCTTAAGGTTTCTAGCTAGCTCTTTAGATTTCAGGAGCCAAATCTGGAACAAAGGCAGATTCTCCAATCAAAAATATGTACAGATCTTTCCAAAAATGCAGATCTGAGATGACATGTTATTGTGTCCCAGCGCAGAAACAGCAGCCATGAAGAGATTTTAAGCTACACATCTTTCTCACTGTATCATCTTTCTCCAACAAAGTAGGGAAAGAAGCCTGATGCCACTTTACTTCTGTTTGGTTTTCTACAAAGATCATCTGGGGAGACAGAAAATGATGGATGTAAAAGAGAAAGATTAGGGCTACTGTGCTAAAATTTTTCAGAAAAACTAGTGTAAAGTTAATGTGGTTGGAAACTGTATTAATATTTATATTTCACTTTCTTCTTCAAAAGTCCCTTCAAAAGAGGCAGTGTCAGAAATCAGGGAAAGGCCAGTAAAACTATATAAGATGGGGAAAGACAGAAAGGATGCTTTCCTGCTCCGTCTGTCTTGTTAGTGTAGTCTGTCTTCTAGTCCTTATGTGGAAAAGTGTGGCCTGAGTGGAAATTTGAGGGAGGAAATCCTTCACTCCCTGTCATGGGTAAAACCAGTTAGGGCAGAACTTGATCAGAGGCTCCTCTGGGCATCATCTACAGCAGAATAAGCTCTCCTTGGGTTGGTCTATAAGAAGAGACTGCAGACATATATTACATTCTCTCATCAGTCTCTAAAGAGGGAGTTAACAGATCTAAAAAAAAAAAAAAGAAGGAAAAAAAGTGTCTGTCAGAGGCATATTTCATTGGAGAAAAAAAAAATCTGTTTTTCAGTTTGTGTAATTCATGTCCTAGAGAATAACAAAGAAAAATTAAAATGCTCTCAAGAGACAATGGGCTCTATTCTGTCCTCACATGCATGGCTTAGTTACAAGTGGGCTTTGAGCCAGCGTCTGTGCTGAGCTACACATGTGCAATTTCCTTTGACTTAAACAAAGCATATATTTTTATGGGCAGAATCTGGCCTTTTTGTGTATGGGAATTCCTATGATTTGTTTATTATTTCTATGGTATTAAAAAGGATTACAGACTCATTGTTCTGAGCTTTGGGAAAACAAGGCTCCATGCTCTGTCCACTGGAGAGATTACAGTCCCAGAGAGCCAGCAGCATGTGAAGGGTATAGGCAGTTCAACCATCAGACTTCTATGCAGTCATATCTTTCTCAATTATAAAGAAGTGTAGGTAAATTTTAGCCACCTAGAGAAAAATTGACTTTCTTGACATGTTCTTTAACTGTCACTTACAGATCCCCCTGGGCTCTGACTTAGATTCAGGAATGGATTCAGATGGCTGTCAAATTCTCTATATGCCTTTCCCAGCCCACTCTGACCGCAGCATAACACTACTTCCCACCTCAGATTTACTAAACCGTGGTCTTCAGCTTTAAAATTGGTTTACCATGGGTGGGTACTTGGGCTAGCTTCAAGCACCTTCTTTTAACAGGGTCTGCACACTGCTGGAGTCAGCTTCTATACGTAGATAGATTCCTTGGAATTAGAGTATGTATTTTTCTGGGCAGAATCTCTTCTTTTAGGGTAAGGCTCTACACAGGCACAGGAGCCCATCTAGCTCACCTTTGCTTGGGGCTTGTAAAAGCCCTAGCAGGAGCCATAGAGGCAGCAGAGATGAGGAATTTGAAGGAGTGGAGGGTGATAGCCTTACTGTTCTATTTGGGGACCATATAGAAAATTTGACAGGGCACTGGAAGAAGTAGGGGGATATTGGTAGGTGGGAATTGTGCAAATCAGCTCTTTCTCTGAATTCATCTCTGTTTGCAATTCATTGTTATTTAAGCATAGTGCAAGCAAGAAATCAGATGGACTTACTGACTTACCCACCCTGATGGAGGTGGAAGAGTAGGGAGTGAGACAGAAGATTTTAAGCCCTCAAAAAAGAGCCAAACCAGTGTATCCAATTCTCCATGTGCTGGATGCCTGTTTGCATGCCAGCAAGCGCAGTTGGATTTCTGCAGGTTTGAGAGGGAAGGGTTTCAGGGCAGGGAGCAGAGCCAGGTAGCAATTGCTCTCCATCCCTCGCCACCCCTGGCGTCTTTCCCAGTGGAACTCAGAGTGGGAACTAACACACGCGGAACTGGTGCTGTTCCAGCTCCCCGAGAGGAAAACATTTTTTCAAGCTAGATAATTCTTGTTTGTAGGTACGTGACAAGTTATTTAATGACTGTGAAATACAGCACTGTTCTGATTTTGAAGATGCATACATCTTTGGAGGACCGCTCTCATTTTTCTAAATATTTTTTAAATGCAACATTCACAAACACCTTCATTTTCTTGTTGTTGCTGACTCGCTCATTGACGTTATAAGCTAAACAGCATATGGCTTATAGCTTTGTACCAGCAATTGTATACAATTCATACATTTTCTGGAATTAAAAAGACTTGAAAACATGATGGCAATTTTCAGAACTTAAAACTCAGAAATCTGTGAGGTTTGTTCTTAATTTTTACAGATTTTTCCAAGTGATTAAAAAATTGTTGCTCAGGGCATTCCAGCTTCCTGGCTAAAAAATAACAGTGACAACACAGGTGGATATTTAGATGTTAAATTCCCCTGTGTGTTCAATGTGCTTTGTGGTCTTTAGGTAGAAGGATATTACTTGAGTGTAGGTATTAATTATTGTTATCAGCATATAAGACATCTCTTGCTGGTGATTTAAATCAGCTTCCCCTGGAAATGTAGGAAATAGGATTTAAAAGGATCTCCTGCACCCAGTTCAAACACGAGCATTTGCTGTCAACCACATGTCACATAATTGATTTCATGAAGTGCTTAAGTTTCAGGTTGGAATGAGCAAAGTTTCTCGCTCCCCCTACTTCTGTGGAGTGCTGCTCCAGGATTTCCTTCCAGTGCTTCCTCTTAATTTCCTGTTTGAGTTTATTCATGGTCATTGTATAACCATTTGCTCTTATGTCAACATTATCCTTTAAACAGCTCTTCTGCCTTCTTGTATATTTATAGACAACAGTTATGTTTCCTCACAGCCTTTGTTTTGTTTGTGCAAACAAGTGAAGACCTTTTAGTCTCCCTTATTAGGTAGCCTCTCCTCCTCCCAGTATACCTTCTCAGTTCTTTTCCCAGTTTGAACTGATTTTCCTGTACATAGGTCACCTAAGTTGTATAGTGTGTCTATACTTGATAGAGCAGCAACATTCAGTGAAAACCAGAACCCCAGCCCTGACAATTGCCAGATAGCTGTCCCTCGTCACGCTTTTGTTCATAGCCACCTTTTATTAGCAAGGAGTGTAATCCAAATTCTCCAAGTACCTTAACTGTGTCTCTTTTTTTAGCCAACTGTTGAAGCAATGATATTGACCCAAACTGGGTCCCTAAAACCACTGCTTCTTTATTTATCTTCTGAAGTAATCCATCTCGAGGTGACACTCCTGGATTTCACCTCATCCTTTCCCAATCGTTTTCATCCCTTTCCCCTGACTGCACTATACAACTCAATATTAGTAGTTCTTCCAAGATTTGCATAACCAGCAAATTTCAATACCACATACTTCCTTTTGTGTAGTGTGGTTATTAATGAAAATATGACCAAACAAAATGATCAGTCCTAAAAGCAGTCTGTGTAGGAATCCAGTACTAATCCTGTCCATCCCAATAGATCCTTTTTCCACATGACCCACAGTCACCTCTTCTTTAGTCAATCCTTTACAGTTCTTCCAACTAATCTCTGATTTCTCCCGCTTAAATAATACTCCTCAGCCCTGAAACTCTCTATAATATGATTTACAAATGCCCATAGAAGCGAGAGTTATTGTATTTCCTTTGTTTTTTTAAAAAAATATTAAAGAAAGTTAGGAGAGCTTATGGCATGATATGACATATTTCAACACATGTCTCATGTCCTTCAAAAATAATTTTAAAATCTGGCATGCAATGAGAGAGTGTTATGAATCTGAGTAGAAGATGAAACAGTCACACCGTTGGGACTCTAATGGGTTAACAGCTGCAGTGCAGGAGGCTGATAGGGAGCCACTAGAAGGTGCATGCCTTAATGAGGAGCCAGTAAGGAGCCCTGAGGCATGGAATGGGGGCTAATATAAAGGAGAAAACAGTAGGCTAGAAATCTGAATAACCCAAATAAAGATGTATTTCCTCTTTACTTGTTTATGCTGCAATTACTGTCCTGCATGAACACCAGGTCTTGCACAGTAACCATCTAGACAAAAATCAGAAACACTGAAGTAACTCAATGAGGTGGATGGGGGCAAGGATATTTCTGTCCCATAACTAATTCTTTATGTTTCACAGTTTCACTAGCGTGCATTACTACGTTTTCTCAAAACAGTGGTGAGCTACCAGTTAAGCTGAAAACACAAACTATAAATTACACTGTGAAGCACTACTTTGTTTATTTGGTGGGCATACTGTTCCTACAGTCCGTACTTTTGATTTCTGGGGAGGCACTCTGTTTCCAGGCTACTTTATTTTTCTTTTAAAGGAGCAGTTTTTGAAAAACATCAAGTTCACTTGGACTAAGGCAGTCCAGCAAATATTGGAAAGGAGTAACTCCAACAGATGGTTCAGAATGGCTCCGTAGCAAATGAATATTATGTAATGACATGGATCAACTTTATACCACTTTGTTCAAGTTTTCAGGTAAGACTATATCCAGTTACAAATTCAGATGGTTCAGTAACATATGAAATATAAACTTTGTCTTAATATTTTGGATTAAATCAATTGTTCTTTTTTTCCTGGGGACAGATTGACAGGAGGGAAAACTTGGGAGAGATGAGGATCAAAACCAAAGCAAAACCAAATCAAAGTTTTTCAAACCTCAACACATGTTTAGCTTCTTATCCTTTCCAGAATGATTCATTCATCTTTTGCTGTCCCTCCTACTTTATGCATTAATTAAGTACCTTTCAGTCATAGTTTCTCCAACAGCCTTTTTACTAAGCAGAATTTTTTTGTCTTTACTACTAGTACATAAGTAGCAGGATTTATAATAGATGCTTTCTTTAACTGTAACAGCACATGGTATCTGGTCTTCACAAATTGCTAATTGCTGGGCATTCTTTTAGAAGATAAATTAATTGCAGTAATAAATCAATATTACAGTAAATGGAACTGGAATAAAATCGGATTTACTGGTATATTGGTAACCACCTAGATAAACACTGGAACTAGTTTCTAAGTCAAATAATATGATTCTCAAAAGCATGTTTCAGTAAAACACAAAAAATTGGAAAGCCTCTTGTAAGCATTAAATTAGAACAAAGTAAAAGAGAGTTTACTTGAACATCAGCTCTAGGCTCTTTCTAAAATATTCTTGTATTCTCTTTTTATTCTGATGGATCTTTTTTTTTGCTACCACACATTCCCCCTTGACCCTCCAGCCTTCTGCTTCCTCTTTGCCCTCTTGTAGAAAGAAAAGAACTTAGAAACTTTGATGACAACCCATAACAGAAATGAAATAATCGGAAAACATGTCTGTTACTGTTTCCTGTTGCCTTGCTCTGTCTTATACCCTTGCTCTTCTTTCTTGTAGAAAATGCCACACAGGCTCACATGGCGGGTCTTTCAGGTCTCATATTCAATCTCTCTGAAAGTACCAGCACATAAGGTCTCCTCCTTGTCTTTAACAGAGTCTGACCTAAAGCCTAACATGTGGGATTAGTATCCCTCTTACGAAATAGGTAACTGCAAGTATTTTGTACTATCTGTGTAACTGTCTTATGGAGCCTGTGGCCTCAGTGCCACATGCGGGCAATTACTGCCACAGTGGCTGGGGAGGGGAAGTGTTTTCTTTTCATGAGTTTCTAAAGATCAGCTTTTATTTTCAGGCGTTTTCTTACCCTCATTTAGTGATAGGCGAGGGAGGATGCAAGTTCCTCATTTACACCGACTGTATTTTTACAAGAATTTATCTTGCCAGTTCTTATTTTGTTTCCTTCTCTTATTTCCCAAATCTCCCATTCCTTATCCGTTACTAGCATTTTTATTTCTGTGTGACCTTGGTTTTGCAGGTTCTGTGCTCTAAGTACTGCATAAGTGCTTAAGAAAGCAACTTCTTGCTCTGAGAAGCTTCTAGCCAACACACAAGCAGGTGAGGGAGTGAGAAGTAATACTCTGATTAAGGAGGTGTTGTGCTGGAAACATTTCATGTCCATGTGTGGATGTAAGCCCCAGAATTAGATGTCCTCCCAGAGGAGCAGTATCAGTTTTACACCACCTCTGGCAATATTCCTCTGCACAGATGCCTCAATATGCAATAGTGTTGTGTTCCGTGTCCTGTGGTTGAAGTCGAGAAGGCTATGGGTGCAGGGAGTGACAGGGAGTCAGCAGAGCTGCAAAGTGGTTGGGAATCTCTTGTAGCCTGGAGGTAGGATGCCACACAGACCCCAGGGACAGAAAACTGTACAAGCCGCTCCCTCACTTGGAGAAACAGGTTCTTAGGAAAAAGGGAGAGAGCTGCCCTAGGTAAACTTCTGGGGGAGGAAGAGGCAGGAGAGTACTGTGTGGTTCACTGATTCTATGGGGAGTGTGGGAAGGGGAATCTGGTAGTAAATAGAAACAGATGGGCCAGTTCACAGGAGAAGAGGTGGAAAAAGAAAAAAAAAAAAAGCTGTCTTTGGGAGGATGGTGGGAATGAAGGCTGGGAAGCTCAGAGAAGATGAAATATCCTCCTTCCTGAGACGAAAGGCTTGCCCTTAATACTAAAATCCAGGAAGGACGGGTCCATTGTCAGCCCCTTAAAGACATTACATGCTAATGGGGTAGAAACAGAGACATACTTAATTTTCCATTGAGCCGATATTAGGTATATTAATGTTTTTATGAGTCATTTATGCATATCTGATCTCAGTGTTTTGATGGTATGTTCTTACCATTTTCATCCCTGACTCAGCCACATTCTGTCACACCCTCAAGAAAGCAAATAGCTCTTGCTTGGCAGCAACAGGGAATGGCCTGTTTGCTGTAGTCTCAGTAACAATGAAGTACAAGTCTGAATTTTAGGAAACTCCAAGTGCACAGTCTGCATAAAATTGTGGCAGCAGTATCTCTGATTGTTATTGGATGGAGAATTGATTCCCATAGAATCACTTACCATAAAAAATGCCACAACACAAATCTCATCAAATTATTCTTAAAATTTAGTTCAGCTAAGGCAAATCTGCATATAAACTTCCATGAAAGTGACTAGATTGGTACTTATCCATATTCTTGCTATGTTGTTGGATATCTGTGTATGGACAGTTATATTGCCATAGAAGACTCTTCTATTGATTTTTTCTTAAATTATTTCTTTACTATAATCAGTTATCTTTACTGCATGATAAGGACCAAAGAGGGACTTAAATTAGCAACTTCGTAACTAAAATACTAAAATAAAAGCCTGTATAATTAATGTGGGTCTGTGGCATGTAGAAGTTTCTACAAATTAACCCCAAGTAAAATTTATTCCTGCTTATCTGCCGTTGCTAAAGGACTGATACTACTGATTCAGAGCAAACCTCCATGTATTTGTCATCTGTACTTCAAAACTGCAAGTTTAATATAAGTCAATTTCTTCTTTGTAGCCTCTCCCCATCTCTGTATGAGTGAATAAAGAAAAGAAGATATAGCTGGATATACTGTTGGGGTAATGTTCAAACAAGAAAGTAACGTACAAATATTACTTTATATCCAATCCCATCAAGAAATTGCTGAGACCTCTGATTCTCATGATGATACCTTTGGGAGCTCTAGGACATCTTGAAACCATTGCCGCACGCCACAGTAAGTCTCTATCAGCATGTGAATGAAAGAGTTGTACTGCAAGAATATCACAAGAAATAAGCCATGTAGTTGATAATTTCCATTTAAGAAAAGATTTGTTACTTAAATACAATTGTTGCTGTGGAGATTCCATAAGCTTAAATCTGGAATTATACAGTGATTTTAGAGTGGCTTTTCAAACTCAGCTAAGGGATTGATTAGAAGCTCAATATGAGCTGGCAATGCACGCTCGTAGCCCAGAAGGCCAGCCGTATCCTGGGCTGCATCAAAAGGCCTGTGGCCAGCAGGTTGAGGGAGGTGATTCTGCCCCTCTATTCCTCTCTTGTGAGATCCCACCTGGAGTACTGTGTCCAGTTCTGGAATCCTCAGCATAAGAAGGATATGGAGCTGTTGGAACAGGTCCGGAGGAGGCCACAAAGATGATTAGAGAGCTGGAGCAACTCTGCTACAAGGACAGGCTAAGAGAATTGGGGCTGTTCAGTCTGGAGAAGAGAAGGTTCCAAGGAGACCTTGTAGCAGCCTTCCAGTACCTTTTAGGGGACCTGCAAGAAAGATGGGGAGGAACTTTTTGTAAAGGCATGGAGTGATAGGACGAGGGGGAATGGGTATAAACTGGAGAGGGGCAGGTTTAAACTAGACATTAGGGGGAATTTCTTCACAATGAGAGTGGTGAGACACTGGCACAGGTTGCCCAGGGAAGCTGTGGCTGCCCCATCCCTGGAGGTGTTCAAGGCCAGGTTAGATGGGGCCTTGGGCAGTCTGATCTGGTGAGAGATGTCCCTGCCCCTGGCAGAGGGGTTGGAACTGGATGATCTTTGGGGTCTCTTCCAACCCAAAATATTCTATAATTCTATGACTCTACGATTCTATGATTCTGACTCACTGGAATACAGAGACATAAATATATTTGCATGTAAATCAGGGGAAATAAGGAATTTGTCTTAACTAACACTATCTTTAAAAACAGAAAACAAAAATTGTAAAACTTTCTATAAATATAGACACTTTTACCTAGGATGCAGGAGACTAATCAAGTTTTTTGTGATGAATTTTTTTTTATTATCATTATTGTCTATTATTTGCATTGTGATATGCCTTCGGGCCTTGAACTAGAAGCCAGGTTCCATTATAACGGATATTGAGCATGTAATGAAAAGACAGCCTCCCTCTCCGAAGTGTTCTTGAGTTAAACTTATGTGTTTATTGAAGACAGAAAACAGAAGTGACTACATGTAATATGGAGATAGTGGAGTCAGTTTTAAGTTACACAGCTTGGTAAACTACCCCCAGGAACATAGAGTCAGTGAGGGCTAATTACCCTTCCTTCTGAGCACATTTCCAAAGGTAGCAGTGAAAAAAGCAAAAAGTGAATCTGGAGGGGAAGAAAAAAGACTAAAAGCAAGAAAAGTTAGTAATGTCATCAGATTTTGCAAATAAACAAATGGCTCAGGAGCACATAAGAGGTAGAGGGAAGGGAAGGTTAGAGGTAAATATAGAATTTGGAGTTACACCCAGTCTAATGGCAAAATCCCTGCTGGAGGGAAGCTGTGCAAATTAGCCTGCCATTTTAGCTGTACACAAGATGCTTCTGGTGGAGGAATAAGCAGCTAGCATCTCTCAATGCCACTAGGGATTAATTGAGCATAATGTCTTTTGGAAAGTAACAGCATTTTCTTGGAAAGCAACAAGGGAAAACCAATAGTTTTGCTGTGTAACTGAGTTTCATAATGAAATGTTGCCATACGGTGAATCCTTGTTGTCTCATTACTCTTAAACCTTTATTAAAAAAGAAGCATTTTAATTGTATTACTTAATTGTTTAATTTGATGATCTTACTGCACAGTTCGGTACCAGATCTATGTTTGGCCTCTCCTGGATGTGACAGCATAGTACTCAGAAGTGAGGAATATGAAAATTAAGGTTGAATGGACCTGTGGTGGGTTTCCTCTGGCTGGATGCCAGGTGTTACACTACCACTCCCCTCCTCAGCTGGATAGGGCAGAGAAAATATAACAAAAGGCTCATGGGCCAAGATAAAGACAGGGAGATCGCTCAGCAATTACTGTCATGGGCAAAACAGACTTGACTGGAAAATTAAATTTATTATAAATCCAGTCAGAGTAGGATAATGAGAAACAAAGCCAAATCTTAAAACACCTTCTCCCCACAGCTCCCTTCTTCCTGGATTTAACTGTACTCCTGATTTTGTCTACCTTGTCCCAAGTGGTGCAAGGGGATAGGGAATGGGTCAGTTCAGCACACGTTGTCTCTGTCACTCCTTCTTCCTCAGGGGAAGAACTCCTCCTATTCTTCCCCTGCTCCAGCATGAGGTCCCTCCCATGGGAGACAGTCCTCCATAAACTTCTCCAATGCAAGTTCTTCCCACAAGATACAGTTCTTCATAAACTGCTCCAGCATGGATCCCTTCCACAGAGTGCAGTCCTTCAGGGACAGACTGCTTCAGTGTGGGTCCCCCATGGAATGTCAAGGCCTTACAGCAAACCTCCTTCAGTGTTGGCTCCTTCCTTGATAGGTCTACAGATTCTGCCAGGACCCTGCTACAGCGTGGGTTTCCCATGGGGTTACAACCTCTTTCAGGTGCATCCGTATACTCTGGCATGGGGTCCTCCAGGGGCTGCAGGTGGGTATCTGCTCTACCATTAGCCCCCATAGGCTACAGAGGGACAGCCTGCCTCACCATGGTCTTCACCATGGGCTGCAGAGGAATCTCTGCTCCAACACCTGGAGCATCTTCTTCCCCTCCTTCTTCACTGACATTTGTGTCTGCAGAGTTGTTTCTCTCACATGGCCTCACTCCTCTCTCTGGTTGCAATTGATCTCATGCAGTTCTCCACCCACTTCTTAAATATTTTATCACTGAGATGTTGCCATCATTGCTAATGGTCTTGAACTTGGCCAGTGTTGGATCCATCTTGGAGTTGTCTGGCATTGGCTCTATTGGACATAGGGGAAGCTTCTAGCAACGTAATGGCTTTCTATGATGGGGTAACCAAAGCAGTGGACAAAGGAAAACCAACGGATGTGATCAATCTTGACTTCAGTAAATCCTTTGACACAGTCCTCCACAACATCCTTGTCTCTCGATTGGAAACACATGGATTTGATGAGTGGACTGTTTGATGGATAAGGAATTGGTTGGACGGTCGTATTCAGAGAGTGGTGGTGAATGGCTTGATGTTCAGATGGAGATCCATGACAAGTGGTGTCCCTCAGGGATCTGTACTGGAACCAGTGCTGTTTAATATCTTCATCAATGATACTGACAGCAAGATGGAGCGTATCTTCAGCAAGTTTGCAGATGACACCAAGCTGAGTGGTGCAGTTGCCACACTGGAAGGATGGGATGTCATCCAGAGGGACCAAGATAAGCTGGAGAAGTGCGTCTGAAGAGGGCATATGAGAAAGCTGGGAAGGAACTTTGAGAAGGGCATGCAGTGATAGGATAAAGGGCTATAAATTGGAGAGGGGAAGATTTAGACTAGCCATATGGAAGAAATTCTTCATGATGGGAGTGGTGAGACACTGGAACAGGTTGCCCAGGGAAGTTGTGGGTGCCCCATCCCTGGAGGTGTTCAAGGCCAGGTTGGATGGGGCCTTAGGCAGCTTGATCTAGTGGGAGGTGTCCTTGCCCATTGCAGGGGGGGTGGTCCCGTAGATGATCTTTAAGGTCCCTTCCAACCCAAACCACTCTATGATTCTATTCTATGATTCTATGATCTGCGATCTTACATAGACTTAGGAAAAAGTCTGTGTCTGAAAGGTTAAAAAGGGAATTTTCAACTCAGTTTGAATGGTAACTCATTTTCAAATCTTAAAAATGCCTTATTTGACTATGAGTAATTTTGAAGTTATATACACATAGACAGTATTTTTTTCCATTTAAGTTGCCAGATTTTTGGATTAGACTGCTGGAATAAGAAGTTTCAACAAGTTTTAATTGTGTTTGGTTTTTTTTTAACAGGGGAAATTGTCCTCTCAAACTCTGATGTGAACCTACACTGACTGAGAGAATGGAATCATCATATTTGGCAATGAGATGAAGCATGGAGAGCACAGCTTGTTTCAAAAGATGAAGAGCATCTTAAAATCAGGAGTTATAAAGAAAAGAGAACTACTTATTTGTAACAGCTGTTCCATAATGTCAGTATTTCCTGTTCTACTGGATTTCCTTATGATTTCTGTTGTAAAGGTTTTTTTGTACACCTCTGACTAATGTACATTTGATAGCACTGGGCAATCCCAAGCTGTAACACATTTCATGGGGAAAATACACACGGCTAGCAGCAACATAAATGATAATCAAAGAGATGCCAAGCTTTTCAGACCCCCCAAGAATATTCTAGGTGAACACATCAGGTAAAAGCTTAGTGTGCTGACCCAGATGAAAATCCTGTTGCTGCATTTTGTGAGTCTAGATTTTCCTATGGGAATATCACATTGTATGCAGGAGAGAGTTGTATGAGAAACGGCAGCCTTGTTCTAGGTAAGACTCAGCTGTGTGTTCTGTATCTCCTTCAATACTGATACTACTGCTGACTTTAAAATCTGTTCATTCAGTAATTATTCTTAAGCTACTACTGTAATTCACCACAAAGTAGGAGAATTGCTTGGCTTGAGTTCTTCTAATGTCACTTGGTGAAAAAAAGGGGACTGGAGGGAAATGAAGAGAAGGTTGTTTTACTAAGAAAGGAAATTAACTATTAATTTCTATATCCATTTCTTCTTCTGTAGCCAAACAAAATCTGAACATATTCTTCATATTCACAGGAACCACTTTTCCTCCCTCAAGGTTCTTTTACAATTAGTATAGATTTGTATAGGCTAGCTTAACCAGTCCTAGTTACTGACTTAGTACATATGCCCTGGTTTTCCACTAATTGCTACAGATTCATTAAATAAACCAAGATGTAAACTTTTTACATCAATAGAAATGTTTCTGTAGTTGTATGAGACAGAAGAAGTCAACATGATCCAAACCAACAGGCTTCCTCAAAGAAGTTTATTTCTTTATTTGGTAAATTAATAATGGGTTGAGTGGGATGAGAATAATGAGAAACTTTTCGAGCCTGTTCACTGAACTATTTCTGAGTGGCTTATGATAAGCAGTTAGACCATTGGCCTTACAACATCCTTTTATATGAAGTGTCCTTAGTGAATTAAAATTACTTTTTAGTGCTTCTCAGGTGCATGAATTCTCTTCCGTCAGTATTGCTTAGTATTGGCTTTATTGAAGTTTCCTAGTATTCCCAGTCATGGGTACTACTGTGATAGATGGGCTAGAAAATACAAAACAAAATACAGAAATTCATTCTGCAAAAGCTTGAAAGCAATAGAGAAATGCACCCTTTATGAACTTGAAAGCTAGACATAAGATAGGCAAGAACAGTCAAGGCAGCTAATTGAAGGCATACCAGAAACAGGCAATACTGGTCAGTATGGTAGTCAGTGTACATAAGGAGTTAAAAAGTAACTATAAATTTCTGTATAAGCACCAAATGACTGCTTAAGATAAACAAATACGATTTCAGTAATAACTGGTATTCAAACAGAAAATAAATAGCAAGTGTATGAGCATTGTTAGACACTAATTCCATGAAGGATTCAAGTGATCCCATGATGGACAGCTCAGCTTTGCACAGTTAGCCACCCTGATAGACATGTGCAGTCTTGCTCAACCTAATGGAAATTATCCAGAATCTGTCCAGGCATTCTCAGTGCTGGCCTGTGTGAGAAATGCTTTTTTTTTTTTCCATTTTCTGTTACTAGAGTTGCTCAATGGAATTATAGCCTTTTGTACTCACATATTTTCTTCTTATTTATGTATAATACCAACTCCACGTGCTTCCTTTGACACCAGTCTTACAGTACCTCGGGCTCTTAGAAACTTCCCGATAGTAAGCTCATATCTCCCAAGCCTTGATGGTTCAGACAAAGAGTCTATTACGACTGTTCCCTCTTCTGTGTTTGGTGAACTCGCTATTCTATGTGAAGTTGTACCTAAACTGCAGGGCTTTTTCACAGAGTTTGGATGTTGAACAGAGCATCCCATAAATTATGCAGTGCCTCTCTTTAGAAACTTGCAGAGGAGAGCTCTGTGAAACATTTATGAAGGAACCTTGTATCATAGAAAACTAACATTGTATGAGGTTTCAGGCAACTCTGAGATTTGTGAGCATCTCTGAAAAGTTTGCACATCAGCATGCCAGGCTCAGGGAAACTTTCAGCAGTGTGATAAGGTTTCCTATTGCCCAGCAAGTCTGTAGGAAACCTCAGTCCCCAGAGGACCTCTCTCAAGCAACATGCAAATAATTTGCTCTCTACTTCTTGGACATAGCCGGTGGAGAGAGGGTTTCTAACATAGCTATCAAGCTTTTTTATTGCAGAAGGATAAAAATGGAAATCCTGAGGTGTGTCCATGCCGTCTAACTTTTGGCATCTGACAATTAATGGAGGGAGACAGTATCTCCTCAGGGGTCATCTGAAGCAGTAGCCATCAACAACACAAAGTGCTTAAGGAGACAAATTGCCCAAATAATTAAATGGCTAAATTTGGATAGTGTTGATACCTCATACCGTAAGTTTCAGTCTTCCTTCCCCATGGAATTAGCAATAAGTAAACTTCTGCCTCTGTTCCTTGTGTGGGTGACATTAAATGTTAAAGTATTAGGTGGGGGGATGGAAAAGAATGGGAGGCGGCTGTGAGTTCATTAATTGGCATGTCTACGAGAACTGTGCCTGGAGGCCACCACTAGAACTGGCAACTCAGTGGGCAGAGCACTGTACAAACACATAGGAAGAACCCAAAGAATCTGCAATCCAAATAGACAAGAAAGATGAGCAGAACAGAGTGCCATGGAAAGGTATGCTATTTCTGAGATTTGCTTGAGCTGTCTAATCCCATACTCAGTTAATCTTGAGTTAGAAACCCAAGCAGCCCTTCCATTCAGCCAGAGCCCTCACAGATACCCTTAGGTGTAACCTTCCAAAAGTTTTCCAACACCCAGCAGGCAGCAGGCTCTTTTAATGAGAGGATATCGTCTACCTCGTCTGTGTTATAAGCTCGCAGACTGCACAATTATCAGTTAGCTTGGCAGAAATTGTAATTCTGACATCAGTGCTACCACTGATTACCATTTCACAGGTAGCAAAGAAGCCTAAATTGCCAGTAATAGTTGCAAAAAAGTGAATGAAAAGTAGAAGGCAGGCAGAGAGATGCAATGAGGAATTATACAAACTATAAATTGCTTAATTTTATCATTTTACATATTCCTTTTCTGCCAAAAGTGGGATATTATACAAAATAGGCCAAAATGAGAGATCCAAATTGACTTAATCTATGGTAAAATAGTAGGTGCACAGGAATTAATAGTACAGTAATCAAAATAAAATATCTTAAAAGAAAAATATGAATTAAAAGGCTTTTAGCTTTTGAGAAAGGGAATCCTATTGTATAATTAGATCATGAACTAAGGCCTTTCACCGCTGCAGATTCACACTGTGTGCTATTTAAGTGCCACCTCTTGATTCTCCTACTGCAGCTCCTAATAGCAAACCCCGTTCAGCTTTTCTTTGTGCAAACCACACCACATCACATCAAATTATACAACTAATTAACACAAACTCCTTAAAAAATTGCATATTATTTTGGCAAGCCAAATTAACGTCAGTCCCCTGTAACCATGTTTAGTAATTCCCACTGACTGTAGTAACGCCTACTACTGAGAGAAGGGCTAATCAACTACAGGCTCTCCTGCTGATGAGCTGAACCAAGTAACCAGATGTTTCTGCCTTCTAGGCTAATGAAAATGTCATGCATGTTTTTCTCTCCACCTAGATGAAGAACTAATTCCACCATGGACGTGGTCTAGGTAGCTCTTGTTTGTCCGGTGGTGCATCTGACAGGTGCTGCTAGCTAATCCTGAGCGGGCAGGTACCATCTTCCTAAAGGTGCTCTTGTTTGAAGCAGTTAACCCAGCCTGCTGAAGCAGTCTAGGGCTAGGGCTTCCTCACACAGGATGTGGAGAGCAAAGGGAAAGCTGATGAACGTCATTGTGGAAAAAAATATTTCCGTCATATTGTACTTTATATAAAAGCTGGGCAAAGTATGTTTTTTGTATATTGGTAGGAGGTCCCATCAGCATTAAATTACTTAATGAGATGTCTATTGCAATTAAAAGAGGCATAAAATTTATATTAACATTTTAAAGCCTGCTTATTTCAGGAGTGTCAGTTTACATGAGTCTAAATAGGCAATAATGAACATGATGAAGTATTCCATATTAAAAATGAGTACTCTGTAACTGTCTAGTAAAATCTTAATATAAAACTATACTGTATAACTTACAGAGCAGTAAAAAAGTTTCACATTTAGATTTATCCCATCTTGAATCTCAAATAATGGACTTACGATTAAATGGGAATTCAAGTGAAAAAAATGCATTTGCATGTAATCTTACAAAATATATTTACATGATACATTTATTTAAAAAGCTTACAATATACTGTGATGGATGATACAGTCATTTTCAGAAACAGTAAGCCACAATTTAAAGATACTATGTAATTATTTAACAGCAATATTTTTTAAGTTCAGCTGACTTGTGTCTCTCATGCATATGAGGAGAAGCTGAGAGAGTTGGGGTTGTTCAGCCTGGAGAACAGAAGGCTCCGAGGAGATCTTATCACCACCTTCCAGGACCTGAAGGGGACAAGAAATCTGGGGAGGGATTTTTTACAAAGGCATGTGGTGATAGGAGTAGGGGTAATGGGTATAAATTGGAGAGGGGAAGATTTAGACGAGACATAAGGAGGAATTTCTTCACGACGATCAGGGTGGTTAGGTACGAGAAGAGGTTGCCTGGGAAGTTGTGGATGCCCCATCCCTTGGAGGTGTTCAAGGGCAGGTTGGATGAGGCCTTGGGAAGCCTGATCTAGTGGGAGATGTCCTTGACCATGGCCGGGGTGTTGGAACAGGATGGGCTTTGGGGTCCCTTCCAGCCCAAACTATTCTATAATTCTATGATGCTATATGATTCTGTGATTCTACGCTAGTGCTAGTGTATCAGTAGGCCCTGCTATCCTGGATGCTTACCTGGTGCAAAAAGGAAATAGGTGTTACGTGTAAAATACTACTTGGGGAGGAAGGGAATTAGGTCTATTCATACATCTTTGGTTAGAGAAATGCAGTGAAAATGTTAATTTCAGACCCCACCCCCAGCAGCTAAGTATATTGTTTATTTTGTTTTTCAACAAATTGGCAGTAGTATATATAGCCTATAAGCAGAAGTCAATCTTTTTATATTTTAAATTTTTTTACGTGCTCATTGCTGTATTAACATCTGTTCTGAAACTCCCACCACCACAGCAAGGAAGCATCAATTAACATCAGTTTGGAAGTGACAGATATTCAGTCAAGGAGGAATAAAACTCTATAGCAATTTTTGCCAGCAAAATCTCATCATGTGTGCAAAGATGTAGTCTACTGGTAGCACTAGTTTGATATTTGAGGGAATGGATCACTGAAAGAATGAAGTTTGTCTCTCATGAAAGGAGACATGCATGAGCCCTTAATTCTAAATTCAAAGATAAGGCCACTGAACTGAGAGTGACCTGGCTCTGGTCCCAGAAAGTTGTGTTTCACTGGATTTAGTTTCTACAGGAGAAAAGTCTTGCAGTGCGAGAGGTAGTCTTTCAGACAGCTAGACTCACTTGCCAGTGAAAGAAACAGTGGAATTGGAATTTACTCAGGATATTGTGGGTTAACAGAGCAGACCATGGACTACCTGACAGCTGGTCATCCTGTATTACTAAGTGTACAAGCTAGTAGTTACAAACCAGTGGAGGTTTATGGCTGGATTTCAGGACTGGCTCCAAGAACAGTGGGGTTGAAAGATCCTGCTATTTTATCATTGAAAAGGTGTGGTGGTGTGCAAAGATCCATGTCCAAGAACTGAGAGACTAACCTTGGGCTATCTTGGCAACTGTACAGTTCTTCTAGCAGCTTCTTTGCTTTTGCATACTACCACTTTACAAAATAATGTATCATTGACAAATTAGTGGAAAAAGAGGAGTGAAGACTAATGTATGCATATTTAGTATATTGCTTTCTTTGATGAACAAGAAATTCTTAAAAAGCAAAGAGAGAGAGAGAGGGAGGAGTGAAACTAAACAAGGACTAGGGGTTTTTTTTTGAAGACAAATGAATCTTGGAGATTTCAGGAGTATGCAAATTTTCAGTGAAAATGTTTCCCTTTCAAAAAGGAAACTGCTGGCTTTCTTGTAATGAGGAAAGTTACTTTTATAAAGAATTTATCAACATTTCTGTGATGGAATGGCAAGAATCAAACAAATGTTCCTGAACTGTGAAGAGCTTTGGCTTAGGTCCAGTAACTTCAGGGCCAGGAGCAGCTGTCATGAAGAGTGAGGGATCTTAACAGGAGAGTGAATGGTCGCATGAAGTACACTAATAGTAGTTCTTCCAGTGATCAAGGCAACTTTTCAATATAAAAAATATTCGAAGGAAAAGAAAATATACATACATATATATATACACACACACACAGATAGAGAGTGAGAAAGGGGAACAGTCTAATATTATCAGACAGTTTTGGAAACATGGGAAATTAAATATGTATTTGGAGAGGGTATAATTGAATATTCTTCATTGTCTAGTGGATTCCATAAAATGAAGGAGATTTTGTTACCTTATAGAAGCATTTCCCTGTACATTGGTTTGTGCAAAAAAGAAAGACAGAGAAATTGCTTTGAACAGTTCAAATTAACAGCAATGATCTTAGATAAAAGACTACCATGAAAATCTCAGGACCACACCAACATAACTGTGACCCATGCACTTTTTAGTCAGCAAAGGATCCTTGGAGCCTCACGTATCCTGGTCTGCAGTTCTTCACTTTATATAAGGTTGGAGAGGGAATAACAAAATTTGATTCTGAACACATCCATGACAACCAGGTTTATCCTCTCACAGCTGTGTTCTGAATAAAATGTTCAAGTACCGCAGTATGTAACAGTCATGCAGACACGTTCCTATGGGGCTTTTGGGTAAAGTCTGGAGAAAAAATGCGGGGGTGATCTATCCTGCTGCAGAACTGTGAATGAAATCAGACTTCTGAGCTATAGGTGTTTGTTAACCTGTTGTTAACTGCTCTCCGATAAATTTTCTATCATTCCTGTATTCATCAGTTTCATCAACTTTTCCTTGAGGATTTTCCTGGGCAGTAAAAATAGATAAAAAAATTATGGAGGAAGGGCAACAGTTGTGAAAATTAGTTCTTGGAGAAAGAGTGAAATGGTTTAAGATATCTGCTACTTCCTGAAACGTCTCACAAGTTTACCCATCATGCTGAATTTCTTCCAGCATGAAGGAATCTTGCAGCATTTGGGATCACAGGAATGTTAAGTTGTATCACACTGGAAGTCCATTTGGTCCACTGTCCTGCGAATACTGATCAAAGCCCTACACTTCAAAGGAAGGTGCAATGAAGTATGAACAAGACGCTTACAGAAATATTCAGCTTCTGATTCTTCTTTCTTATTGCAGACAACCAGTGAATTGCTTATGGTTTGCAGCTAGAGAGTTTCTGCCTCATCTAGCTTTTCAATTTTTCTTTAGTATTATGTACCTTCTTTTCGTATGCAAAAATCTTTCTATTTAATTTCAATAAATTGAGATAAAGTGTAATCTTATTGCATAAAATTCTCCCCATTTTACTGATATTGTGATTAACTTTCCATATTCATATTCACCTGTCTTACTGGATAAAATACACTTTTTTTGGCCATCCAGTATCCTTTAGAAAACTTAGATGAACAAGTCCCATCTACAAGAAGGGTCGCAGGGAGGATCCAGGGAACTACAGGCCTGTCAGTCTGACCTCAGTGCCAGGGAAAGTCATGGAGCAGGTGATCTTGAGTGCTATCATGAAGCACATGCAAGAGAACCGGGTGATCAGGCCCAGTCAACACGGGTTCACAAAAGGCAGGTCCTGACAAACTAACCTGATCGCCTTCTATGACAAAGTGACTCGGCTGCTGGATGAGGGAAAGGCTGTGGATGTGGTCTTCCTGGACTTCAGTAAAGCCTTTGACACAGTTTCTCACAGCATTCTGCTTGAGAAACTGTCAGCCTCTGTCCTGGACAGGCGCACACTCTCCTGGGTGGAAAACTGGTTGGATGGCCGGGCCCAGAGAGTGGTGGGAAATGGTGTGAAATCCAGCTGGAGGCCAGTGACAAGTGGGGTTCCCCAGGGCTCAGTGCTGGGTCCAGCCCTGTTCAATGTCTTTATCAATGACCTGGATGAAGGCATCGAGTGCACCCTTAGCAAGTTTGCGGACGACACTAAGCTGGGTGGAGGTGTCGACCTGCTGGAGGGTAGGGAGGCTCTGCAAAGGGATCTGAACAGGCTGGACCGCTGGGCGGAGTCCAATGACATGAGGTTTAACAAGGCCAAATGCCGGGTCCTGCACTTGGGGCACAACAACCCTATGCAGTGCTACAGACTAGGAGAAGTCTGTCTAGAAAGCTGCCTGGAGGAGAGGGACCTGGGGGTGTTGGTTGACAGCCGACTGAACATGAGCCAGCAGTGTGCCCAGGTGGCCAAGAAGGCCAATGGCATCTTGGCTTGTATCAGAAACGGCGTGACCAGCAGGTCCAGGGAGGTTCTTCTCCCTCTGTACTTGGCACTGGTGAGACCTCTCCTCGAATCCTGTGTTCAGTTCTGGGCCCCTCACCACAAGAAGGATGTTGAGGCTCTGGAGCGAGTCCAGAGAAGAGCAATGAAGCTGGTGAAGGGGCTGGAGAACAGGCCTTATGAGGAGTGGCTGAGAGAGCTGGGGTTGTTTAGCCTGGAGAAGAGGAGGCTGAGGGGAGACCTCATTGCTCTCTACAACTACCTGAAAGAAGGTTGTAGAGAGGAGGGTGGTGGCCTCTTCTCCCAAGTGACAGGGGACAGGACAAGAGGGAATGGCCTCAAGCTCCACCAGGGGAGATTTAGGCTGGACATTAAGAAAAAATTTTTCACAGAAAGGGTCATTGGGCACTGGAACAGGCTGCCTAAGGAGGTGGTTGATTCACCTTCCCTGGAGGTGTTTAAGGCATGGGTGGATGAGGTGCTGAGGGGCATGGTTTAGCGTTTGGTAGGAATGGTTGGACTCAATGATCCAGTGGGTCTTTTCCAACCTGGTTATTCTATGATTCTATGATTCTAAGTTATAACAATCTGTTCAAGGAATTTCTTCCCCTTTGCTCTTTGCAATGCAAAAGCTTCAAAGGTCAGTTCAGATAGATTTTGCATGCTGTAGAGCTGTTCATTATTTGAGCTCATGGATACACTCCTCATGCAGGCAAATTGTAGCGTGTGAACAGCTTTTAAGATATGTTTGTTGTGGATGTGTGTTTATTCATTAATAATCGAGCAAGATGATGAAGGATCTGCTGAAGAAGGTAGCTGCTAGGAAAGGATCATCAGTACCCTGAGAGAGCCAAGTATTTTGACAGACTTGAAATGACACAGTAGGGTAATTCCTTCCCTTTCCCCAGCTAGTCCAACGATAATAAGCTGTATTGGATTTCTTGAAGGAGGAAGAAAAATCTTTCTCCTTTGGGCACACAAGCCTCACTAAACTTTCTGGAGGAAAAATATTTCTTCCTTCTGTACTCGCACTGCAGCTGAGGATAAAAAAAGAAATAATACTTCCCTGAGAAAGCCTTCAGACCATCTTTCTGGAGAGTTCTTATTTTATTGTAAGAATACAAGAAAGTCTAAGTATAAAATGTACCTGAATTTAAAAACGGTTTTCAATTTCAACTGTGCAGATGGCATTGACAGAGGTACCCTGTTTTTTTTACATGGGGACAAGGCCAAATAATGTCCTAATTTGTGCACCACTGGAACACTGAATTTTTAGAGCAGTCTGGGTAAAGATTGGTTAGAGTTTTGCAAATTTTTAAAATGGAGAAATCTGTAATTTGACAGTGATTACTGATTTTTTTGTGACCTATGATTTGGGCTTCAAAAAGAGCTGTATTTACTTCTTTTAGTTTAGCAGATATATCAAGTGTGAATAAGGGCACAAATCAAAAGCCATGGAAGAAGTCAGATTTTGGACTGGGGTGTATACCGTAAAAATAATAACAAAGGGAACTGAAAAGCCACTGAAATAAAAGACTATGATCCAGTTTAGGTCCACACCTGGTAATGCATTATTGAGCAGTTATTTCTCCAGTTAATAATTAAATGCACTCCTACACTCTTAAAAACTAACATAAGGAACACTTTTTGGGCAGAGAAGAAAAGTACACACAATGGATATTTGAGTAAGAAGCATGTAAACCACGAAATAACAGCTCTCTGTTCTGTACAGCTCTATATTCATTTACAACTAGGTTGTTCCATTACTAATTCCAGAGCATTAGGATGTATTGTGTTCTTCTGTACAGCTTGTTGAACAGAAACAATTCAATAAATGAAAAGTCTGAATTCTAAGTATTATTATTATTTTTGTTCAAATTTTCTTTGTGGTGCAAGATTCTTTTGATTGCTTAGGACCTACAACAAACCCCTGTTGTTTATCATAAATAACAAGTTGTTTTATTTCTCCAGGCTTGCAGGTTTCATTTTCTTCTGTTGCTATAATTTCTATTCATTTTTAACATGAACACATTTTCCTACAGAAGTGGTCTTATATCTAACTGTACCTTGTGATTTGTTGGCTGTGAAAAGCATGCTAGTTGATGAGAAAAGGGTGAAAATCATTCCACCCCCTCACCAGAGTGAACTGAACTTTTCTAAAGATGTATTTTTGTCCCTTTTTGAAAGGGTATAGGTAATGTCCTCATTTCTGACTGCCCACTTGCTAGACATCTTTCTATACTGCATTTGGAAACAAGATAGTGGTGGTACCATTAACTTCATTTCCCACAGAATTTTTACTGTATCAATTTGATCCAGCACTGTCAAAAAGGCATATTTTCTTTGTATAAGAAGTTCTATCTGAAACAGCATTGTTGGTGTTGATTTGCTCAGGATCACCAGTTTTCAAAAATCTTTGAAAATTGCACAGTCTTTCTTTCTGAACTGATCTTTTCTATTTTGGATGAGGACAGGGAATTATGGTCTCCATGATAATACCTTATCTCATATTTATATCTATCTTTCTTCCTTAGCGAGAACTTTCCCTATTTTCCATGTGGAAGGTTGAAAAACAGGGCTGTTTGACACCAATACTGTAATTTTTAACTGTGATCTTTTAGCCACTTTCTTTTTTTTCACATTCAGAGCCCTTTAGGTTCCATAGCCCTGGATTCACTGGTTTTATGAAAAAACACATAGGCTGTATGGTGTTGGGTGCCTGTCCACTCTGCTACACAGCACTAACACAATGGAGTATATGTGATTTACTTCAATGAACTCCTACTCCCACAGTTTCCCAGTGTCTCCCCACTCACAATCTTTAATAAAGACGTGATCAGTCATTTTGTTCTTCATACAGCTGGGAAAAAATCAGCTAAGAGATACTATAAGATAAATAGAGCTTATCTTGCTGTCTAACAAACTGATAAATTTGCATAACCAATATATATATTTTATCTAACACTACAGGAAAATGAGGTACAGCTAATAGCATGCCTCTGATAAGAGTCTATTGACATTTTAACTGCTGAAGACCCATTTTAAACTTGAAGAATCTAAATCTGCTGGGGGCAGGGGAGCTGAAAGGTTACATATGACATTTCTTGTGATTGGGAGTCCCTCCTCCACAACCAGTGGGGCAGTTGTATCTGATAGGAGAGTGTTTCCCACTGATGGGGCAAATCCATCAAATAACTCAGTCTTTCCTATTGGAGGCACGTAGTTTCTTCAGGAGCTCAAAGGAAGCAGTCATTATCTCATATATCATAGCAGATGCTCCCACAAAATCCCCAGATCACCTTTTCCCAACTCATATTCCTATACTTCTTTTATTTTTTTGGAAACCTTTTTGCCTCTTTTGCGTTTTTTCCCCATAAGGTAAATGTGTTTTAGTCTCGCCCACATTATGAACATGCAAGAAAGCGAGCACAGAAACATTACAGACCTTCTTTTGTACACAACAACCTCCATTTCCTTGGCAATGTTCATTTGAACCATGTACACGGTCTGTCTGGGATTCCTCTTCTTCCAATATTCCTTCATCCCTTCCTGATCTATCAGTCTTCACTGGCATGCCTCTCAACAAAATCTGTCAGTCACCCTTCCTGCTTCCAGAGCAGAATTAATTCATGTCTAACTTCACATGCCCATTTTCTTTTATTTAATTTTCTATGCTCTTTCTCCTTTGAGCTGCACTAACACTCTAATATGTCTTCATTAAATGCTCTCACAGATCCCCCAACACTTCTTTCATCTTTGTGTGTGAAGATCCCTGACTCATCTCCTGATTCCCTCTTCTCTTTTTTTCACCCCTTTTTTCTTATCTCTGGATAATTTTGTATGCAAATATATATGTAGCTATCAGTTCTGTGTTCAGCCATATAGATAACTATTTTTGTGAAATCTACATTCTGTCAAGCAAATGCCACACCCTTACTGGCTAGCATACCCTTGTGGATGTCCAGCCATGAGCTCAAGTTTAGCAGAGCCAGAGCAGAACAGCTAAGTGTCCCTTAACCTTTTCTTCTCTGTTACGGCAGTAAAGATTATTGTCATTGGTGATACACACCTCTTCCCGATCTCTCACACCCAGGCCATATCTGAATCTTGCTAACTCTCTGCAATCCACATCTAAGATGCATCCTTCTCTCTGCCTTCATCACTTACCTACTTTTATCTGGAGAACGATATTTGTTTTCCTTTCAAGCACTGACAGCTGTTGTCTTCTGCTCTTGCCTGTTGAAAAGACAACATCAATAATAATTTTCCAAGCTCATGGGATCATTGACTCAAGTTTCTCTTCTGGGTTTCCTTTCCCCTTCATGATGAACAATGTGTTGCTCATCTTCTTGACTTGGCTTATCAGTACTTCATGGTTGTGTCCCTGTTGAAGTCTTTGGCAGACATCCACCATCTACTGGTTAAAGTTCAGATGGTGTGTCAGTGGAGTCCTCCTCCGTTGGGAGATCACCCTTGTCAATGATTCTAAGCAATTCCAAAGACGACCTCATTACCTTCTTTCAAATCTTTAAATATGTCCATCTCGGTGACTGCTTGGGATCTAGAGGGGAAGCTTTGTCCTACTTATGTAGTTGTCTTCATCTGAACAGGTCTTCTGTGACTTTCAGTGGAAAATAATACATGTTTTATGGTGTAACTCCTCTGAGCTCTTTCAGGCATCTACTGCAGGGCTAGATCAATCTCACTTTACAAGTGATTGTTCTTTCTTACTGACTGCCAGGGAAACACAGAAAGCCAGCTCAGATACAGATGATTTTGCAGCTACTCCAGCTAACCTACCTTGTTATCTAGTGATGGGTACATATAGACTTCATCTACAGTCTGTACACATCTGTGGACTCCAATGCTTGAACGTAGGTGCCTACAGTGTAGGTGTCTACATGTGAGGCAAGTGTCTAAGCTCTCATTACATCAATGGAGATATAATTAGTAGAGTTGGTGGAGCCTGGACCACAATTCAGCTGAACTTATATTACACCAGAATCAGCCAAATCACTTTCTAATCTCTTCTATATGTATCTTCGTGAACTACAACAGGAGCTTGGCCATCTGTATGCAGACTTCAATGTCCTTACCTTTAACTGAACCCCATCCTTGGAATCTGAACAGGATCCAAATCCTTCCTCAAGACTGTAGTGTGCTTACACTGGGACAACTCCAGTCACCTAACTGGTACGTGACTGACCTAAAATTTGTTTCATATTGCTGGCAAATGAAGCCATCGCCATTACCTCAGTTTACTGTAATATTGACTTAGCAGACTCAGTTAATGGAACTTCTTCTACTGAGTCATCAGTTATTTCTTTGATCTTGATGTCTTGGGATTATTTGCAGTACAAAAAACTTAAGCATATGAGTTTTAATGCACTAAGAGTAGAACAGTAATAATTTGCTGACTCATGAGGAAAAATTTAACAGTATTTGGGAATGCTACAAACCATGATTTATCTTCCTGGAAGCAGCATCCCAGTCAAATGTTATCAACATGATTCTAAAACACTGACATTTTCTGTTAGAAGGAAAAAAGTGGTCTTTAAACTGAACAGGGAGCTACTTTTCCCCCTTGTGTGAAATTAAAGAAACAAACTTTCCACTAAGAAAAGCAAATTAAATCCTAATGCTATTTAATCCAACTTCTCCTGTTGCACATGAAAGAAATGCTATTGCCACTCAGGATTCTGCAGAATGTTTTATAAAGGATCTCCTCAGTGCTTTTTTTCTTGATTCTCCGGCTTACATCTGATGTGACCTCCCATAATTTCCAGGATCTAGATCTAGTTGTATAACGACATCAAAAAAAGAACCATTTAGAGAGAAATACATAAAATACAAGTATCTTTTCCTTTGGACAAATCATATCTTCAAATCAACCTGAGAAGAAGTTACAGCCTCTTGCCTCCATCATATGCTATAAGATCACAGCTTCACATTCATTTAGTTTTCTCTAACAAGCATAGTATCCAGTCACAGGCTTGACAACTGCGGTCCTTAAATTATGCGTTCTTTTCCTAAACCTTTTTCCCATTCCAGATTCTTTAAGTAGGGCATGTATTTTCTCCAGTCCTGCTAGATATCAGGAGCTACAACTGAAATATTTTTCAATGAAAAAATTTTTTTTTGGTCTCATATCTGTTTCAGTCTTTGGAGGAGGAGTTTTCAGGTCAGAAAACTCACCTTGTTTAAAGCAGAAAGCTGCCAGTTGGCTGTGTAATCTCTGCATGTTCTTTGGTGGTGGCAGGAATGGGTTGGCTTTGGAGCAGGGTATACCTGTGTACTTAGCAGTCAGCCCCTGGTTTATCCATACTAATACTGTTGTTCTGGAGAGGCAAAAGGGAAGGAGTTCAAAAAGTTATCATAATACTTCTACAATGGATCTTTTGTAACCCAACATGTAGCATGTACACACCAGAGGATAGTAGGGATACTGTATACTTTGCTCCATCTGGTGAAACTTTTCTGCCTGTAAGAGTTTTGCTGGTTTTAGCAACAGTCCAGGACCGTATAATTCCTCAGAAATGTGAGGTTAAGAACAGACAAATAGAAAAATAGGGTGGTGGGTTCCAAAAGGAGAATGCTTAGAGCTTGACTTTAGCCGACATTGTGCATCCTTGCCCTTTTACCATATATTGCTCATGAGATCTGAATAATGTTTCAGAACATGCACACACTCCTGCCTTGCCCCCAGCCCATGCACACAGACAGATACAAAAGCAATATTATAGTTGTTCATATCTTACAACAACCCACACATGGAAATCCGTGTAGCAGAAAAAACATGTCCCACTTAGTGGACAGTTGAGGCTAGCTTAACTTGGATATTTTTGATGTACTCCGAACTATGGGATATCAAACATATCTTTGGCGTCTGTTCTTGCTCCTATGAATTCAATGGCAAAATTCTTACTAAATTTGGTGATACATGTTCATAGTAAGAGGAAGTTGCACAGCCATTTTACAAATACACATATATACCTTCTACAATGTAAAATGTCACTTAAATATTTTCTACTCCATCACTTGAAGTAATGTTCTTCACAAATCTAGAGAAATTCCTACTCATAAGTTAAAAATAAAACTGGTGTGAATTGTACTTCTCTAAAGACAAAAAAAAGAAGTTAAACAGCTCCCCCTTATAAGAGTGTACATGTATGTGTGTGTTTGCATGCATGCCTGCTTGTGTTTGTTCATATTCTTAAAATAACTTTATTTTTGTGCCTCCTTTATCTCAGCAGACTGTCCGGCGTGGGATGAAAACATTGTCATATGCACATAAGACATGGGGAAAATTAATCCAACTGGCCTGCATTTTCTCATCTGTTACAGACTTAGGATCTTTAGCTCCACAACATTCCAAATTTCTCAAACTTGAAAATCAGAGAGTGAGAACCATGCACAGGAGAAAATCTCCTTTCATCGCACTGGGATTATTTGTCTATCCCAGGTGCTTGAGCCTGGGCTTTCTTTTCGTTTAATTGATAACTGTCGGGCTCCTCCCCTTAACCCACTGACTTTTGTGCGTTCCCTTCCCGGATGACTACTGTTTCACTGTTCTGCCTCATTCACTTATGGTTGACCTGGAGCTCCTGGGTTAAGCTTCCCCACTGGTATTCAACCTTGGACCTTATTATTGTTCTACTCGTCTGACCTCCGATACACTAAATTCTAACAAGGTGATCTGAAAAAAATCACTCATTTTTTCTCTGTGGTTTCATGGCTTGTCTTTACCGCTCTCGTCTGATGTTCTTTTCTCCACTTCAGACCACCAAGTGCTCTGCTTTAGTTTGTCAATTTATAGTGCTGTCATGGTTTCAAATGCTGTGACCATTGTGTAGAATATACTCTCCTGACCTCTGAAGCAACTTTCTGTATTTCAATTGTTAACTCATTAGGGTTTGGAAGAACAGCTGAAGAGAGAATGGCCTTTTTCCCACAATTGCTTCCAATAAGCTGCTTGGAGAGTCATCGCAATCCAGGATTAAGAGAAATGAAGTGGATGCTGCTAAAGTTATTTTTCATTCCTGCCTAAAGGAAATAAACAAACAAAAGCCCTCAGTCCCAAACTATACTGATGCTCTTCTTCATCAGTTCACCACTAAGATGCAAGAAAGTAGCATATTAATAAAGCTAGTAATGAAAATATAACCTTCTGATTTGGATAATTCAAATTCTTTGTCAAAGTATGCCAAAATATAGACAAAATATATTCTTTAACATCATTTTTATATTTCACTGCTTTTACTGTCCAAAGGCAATCCTTCATTTGCACTGATCCTTTGTCTTGGATCCTGGGCTTTCAAATGACTTTTCCCAATCAAATTTTTGTAACAAATACCATTTCAGCTCTTCCCCTTTCAAAATACCTTGGGAAGAAAAGGAAGAGGTATAGAGGAGTGAATGAAATGTACCACCAGATTTTATGCGAGTCATGTCCGTCTTTAGACAACAAGAGTGCAGTCACAACCATATTTAAAAAATATATATATATATCCTTGCCTTCCTGCTTTTCTGCCTAAATGGAGAAATCATCTTGCTCACTGAGCAAATAGAAAGGTGCTCCTGCCATTTAGGGACAGATTTATAGCATTAGCAGAAGGTTCATAATTTTCATACTCTGAATTCTTGGATTAATGCACAACATCTTATTTTTGAGCATTCTTTCTGTAGCAACAACTGAGACACCAGTTTCTGAATCACAAAAGCAGTCTACGTTTTTGCCATTTTACATAATTTACTCTGGTATAGAAGTTAACAGTTCTAAACTTGTAACTATTGGTTATATATACATAATTTTTTTTCAAACAAAATATTTTCAGTGATTTTTCTGCCTTTTCTCCAACATCATAAATGTTTATCTCTACCACAGATTTTGATATCAACAGAAAAAAACCCCTTTTTGAACCCCATGGGAACTACGTTGAGCCTTTAACAAAACAGTTCTTTTTGAGAGGCTACTTGGTGCAGCATTCTCCCAATACTAACCATGGCTGCACACTTACTTTTCTGATAGCATTAAATACTTGAATGCATCCTTAGTTTTTGTGTCAGAGTCTCATAGTAACGACAGTTTATATTCCTGTAGGTCTCACCATCAAAGGTTTCAGACTACTTTTCAAACAGTAATTTAAGCTTCATAGTTTCCCAAAGGACAGGGTTGACTTGGGTGTACCTCTACTCCTTTAAATTAGCATGATAAGGGGATGATGTTTTCCCTCTCAATCCTAAAACATCCTTTTTACAGATGGGTAAATTGAGGTATTTGCCAGTAAGTGTCACATCCAAAGCCACAGACCGAGTTAGTACAAGAAATGCAAGCAGTTTCTGATATCTATTTTTCAACCCCTAAATCATTTGCTAATTCTTTCATCATGCTGGATGATTTAGCATTTAACAGTTCTGTTCAGTGTAAGTCCACCTGTTTCAAAAGACTCATTTAGACTGTGTATATAAGAAATACTATCATAAAGCTTAAATAATTTAAACCCCAGAAATTAGTGCCTTAATAGAATTAAAATGACAAAATATAAACACTCTGGAATTGATACTGCCTAAAAACAATGGATGCATTTGATTGCCTATGTCAAACACCATTAGACTTTTTACTTCAGTAAAACAGCAAAGCCAATACCATACAGCAGCTTAAATCAATTTCCCTAGAATGATACTGCAACTGTCAGATCTTCTAAAGTTGTAGAATATTTCTTTACTGAAGAGGCAAAGAGCTCTCAAATCTTATTGTTCCATTTAAAAATATATATATTTGAATGGACGATGAAATAGTATCAGAAAGCAATTTGTGTTAGTGTTTGTACAAGCAATTGCAAAAAAAAAAAAAGCTGGCTGATTGCGTTGCTGTGCTTCTTCTGCATCATTGTTTTTAACAGATGGTTTGTTATTATGGCTGCCTTTACTTCAACAAGACTTTATAACTTTAGAAGATTTTAGTTTGCTTTTTCTTTTTTTGCTTGGGGTTGTAGTGCACCATTTGTATTTTAAAACTTTATGAGGGTTACTTTGTCAGTGCTTTGAATCTCAGTTAAATTCTGGTCTCTTACAGTGTTGGGATAGTAAATCTGTGCTTGATCTGGACCCAAAAGTATTTTGATTGTAAATACAAAGTCTTCTTTTATGAGGATGTTCACTTCACAGCTTGAGCAGTGTAATTTTTATACAGGTCTCAGCAATCAATAAAAAAGCCACAGGAGGAATGATTTATCTTGTTGGTTACAGAGACTGTCACCGAGAGAAATTGTAAAAGATCAATTTACACAACCTGGTGTGAGAACGTTATTGATATAACACGGCTGATCAGTTTCTGGTAGTCTATGGGCAGACAACGAGAAGAGAGCCCTGCCCTCAGATAGGGCCACTCACCAAGATCTTAATAGACTCACTGGTCCATAAAATGGACTTGAAGCCAATGGAGGGCGAGATTCTGTGCACTCACGGTACACTGACTGGCCTGCAGGAAAATGGATTGGCTCGGCTCCGATTAGTTAGTTAAGCAGTGTCATGCATCCTCCTTTTTTTGTTGTTTTGTTGTTTTCTTTTTTTTTTTTCTATCCTCCCCTCCTACTGTGAGAACTGTTCACTTGAAGGCTCACTGCCTTAATTACAAAGGGCCCTTTTAACTACAGGTCACAGGAGTTGGCTCACTTGACAGGAAATAAGGAAACAAGCTACCTTCCTGGAACAAAAAAAAAAGAAAATCAAACTTCTGCTCCTCAAATTAGTTAAATGAAGCTTATCAGCACTTGTTAGTTGATCCTTTGACAGTCTGTTAATTGCAGCTGGTACATTAAGTTATGTTATAACCAGCAGGACATATGATTAAAAAATAAATAAATCTACGGATATGCCACATGGCATGTGTTGGTGGAGAAAACAAAGCAAGAAGAATATTGATCTTTGGTGTAAATATCACAACAAAAAAAACATTTGTAGGATATTTTCTTTTTTATTCTGTAAAATTAGATTATATTCTAATTGAAGAGGCTCATTTGGACCAGAAAAGAACTTCTTTATACATTGAGATTAGTAATGTTCTCATTTTGATTTCTTTATGAAAAATCAACGTTGGCTACTCTGTAAACACAAGAAGTCTGTATCTATGGATATTTTACATACAGCTTTCAACTTATTTTTCCTGAAACATACTCTCCATTATATTCTATTTACAGACAATAATTTCTCACTGTTATTACTGAAGGGAAAGAAAAGAACATTAGCAGCATTAAGAAACCCCATGGCAGTTGTTTCGCCTTTGTAGGAAGTGACTCTACTGTATAACTGCTAGCAAAATAAAGGATCGAAAGGCACATCAAGGGGAAAAAACTGTTTTCATGTGCTTAACCTGTTAATTATAGCAATCTACACTACAGTGTAAGTATTGTAACCTGGAATGGGAACCGGGTGTTTGAAAGAATGAGCTGACTAAGAGAAAAAATGATTAAATCCACACTTTGAATGGACGATTTTCATATGTAATTTCAGCTACACATTCTTAAGTTGTTTCATTTTCACATTTCTGTATTCCTCGGCACATATCAAAGCGAAATACTAGCTGAAATGAATGTTTTCCTACCTTCATCTGCTGAAGTATTTGAAATACTTCTCAAAGACTGAAAGATGTGTTCTTTTGGACCCATAACGTGTTTTAAGAGGTATTTAATCGCTAATTTGAAGTCAGATTTTGAGATTTTAGGCATTCAAAAAATACTGCTTTTTTTTTTACATATATCTGCAAAAGAACACAGATAAATGCAATATTACTTTCATACTCCTGATTGTTGATAGTCCCTATTAATTATCATTGCCTTCCCATGTGACAGAACTAGCTAACAGGCCTCTTACTGTGGTCATAATAAATTTCCTGAGCAGAGACAAATGCATCCCTGCCTTCCCCTCCAGTTCCTACAGGTATGAAAGTCAGATTCTTTGTTCTGAAAATGGGTGGAGTGTGGGTGCTGCCCCTCTTCCTATGCCTCCTGTGCTCAGAACAGAAAAGAAATGAAGGAAACATGACCAGAGAGAAGAAGCAGAGCTTGTGAGTCCCTGGGAAAGGAGTAGGCGGGGGAAGAGGATGGAGATGGCCAGCTGAGTATGATGACAGCTACATGGAACCAGGGCTAGGGGGGAAAGAAGAGCAGGAGGGAACTCACTCTTAATGTGTTCTCCACATGCTGAAATTACTTGATATTACTCAACACTCTTATGTGTTAGTATGTCCTCAAGCACACAAACTTCTGGAGTAAGAGTAATAGCCCGGTCCATCTGTTGGGCTTGATCCTTTCCACTTCCAGAAAGAGTGGGAGCTCCTATCTCTGAGGATACATAATGAAATACAAGGGTGGCCTGTTGCCCTTTTACAGACCTCCCATCTTACTCATCCTTGAACCAAGTCAAATTTCATCATGAATAGATGTTTATGTCATTTTTTCAAGTCAGGGGTGGGTGGGCAGAGGAAGAGTCGCTTTCCATAGCTACCAGGCCACTCACTGCCTTAGGCAGTCAGTGACCATTAGCCAGCCATTTTCCTCCCCTGCCCTTCTCATAACAAGCTTGGGCTCTTCCTAGCACTCAAACAAATGCTGTTCTCTGCATCTGAAACACAAATACTACCTGTGCAGTGCAAACCCAGGCACACTGCCATTGAGCTGTCTCGAATATGATGGTCGCCTCCTCTCTTATTTCTCTTCTCTGCTTTCAGGACTGCTACTACTGTATGCATCATGCTCACTGACTCAAAGCTGGACAATTTCAATGACTGTTCCCCAAATGACTGACTTCTCAGAATTGCAGAAAAACATATTGAGGAAGCGCCTTACCAAGATTTTACCTAATTCATTGTAGAGGCAGCTGGTAACAATACCCTATATTCGGGTTGTTAAAGCCTTTCTATTAGAGAAAATCCTGGTGACCTTTTATTTTGAGAATCTCTCACATTTCTGTTGTTTGTAGAAGGTGTTTGATATTCAGCAAAGGAAATCCCTGCGGGCCACAGAAGTATTTTCTCTTTGTCCCCTGAAATTCCATTTAGGATGCAAAGTGACAAAAATTCCCATTACCCATCTCTAATATTTATATCTCAGGAAAATTCTAGTAGGCTTCAGGTTGCAGGCCAGGTTCACACTGGCACAGCCAGCACCAAGAAACACACTGGTCCATGTGAAGCCAAGAAAATGGAAAGATATATGAGGAAGAGAACAAGTCTGTGGTCTTACATTGTAAAAAATTCTCAGGTGAGTCGCTTCTATCCCAAACCACCCCCTAAAACCCTTAGCTCAACGGGTAGGAGTAAGGTAAGCCAGACCAGACTGCTTCTTGACACCTTGTAGACTCAAGATGTTTTCCTCTTTCATCCAAAAAAGCATCACACACAAAGCATCTTTCTTCAGCTAATGTGCATCTGTTTAGTTAAAATTGTTGACAACTCTAGCAATAGCGTCCTTACTGCAATGAAGAAGGTTCAAGATTCACATGTAACTTCTGATGCTAGAAATAAGAAAGGAAATGTTGATATAATTTACAACAGAGTTAACTTTAAATTAAATTTCCTGAGGCCGCAATAGCTAGTACTTGAGATTTAAGAAATACCTCTGAACAGTTATTTATTCCCTTTTTACATGAGTGCAGTCTGGTGCAAATGTATTACATATGATCATACTGCATTTTCCAATTGACCCTGTCTGAATAAGTATTCAGGGTGAAGGTATTCAGGTTAAGAGAAGGTTAGCACATACAAAGAAAATCCTGATATTTTAGTCTTAAATACTTGATTTTACAGTCCAACTGATTATTTTCACCTAGTAGTTTGTGAGCCTGCAGTCTCATATATTCTCATATTCAGAAATAACCTGTGCTATCCACTAATGTCCATCGTAGTTCATGTATGTCATCCTTTGCTTGAATAATGACAAGGTTTAAGAATTTCAAAGAACGACCTAGAACCCATGGTAAGCAGACAATCCATGTTATTTCTTATACAGAGAGATCCTGCCCAGGACTGTATGGAAGAATGTTCTTTGTTCTGGAACAAAAAGCTAGAACTTGTTTTGTCACTTTTTAATCATAGACCTGCACTGCTCATTGTGCTCAGGTATCACTTTTATCCAGCACTCATAATCATTAGATTCTGGAGAGGACCGCACACACATATCAAGGGCCCTGTATTCAGCTTCAACTGAAACTTTTTTTAACTAGGGTTGGGTGAAAAATAAATTTCTAGTTTAGAGGTATTTCAGGCTTTACTTTTGTACCAATTCAGAGATAAATCTTACTTTTGCTTTCAGAACTATTCATGACATCAGAATTCTGGGATTTTTTGAACTCTCATAGGAGCTCCTGAAATGAAATACTCTATCAGGAACTTGGCAGCTGATGAGTAAAGTTGACGTGCTTCTTGCTAGCTTCCCTTCAGCTCACTTCAGAATAGTAGCAGTTCAAAGACTCATGCACATACCTCAAAACGTTTTTCTCTTAATGTAGGAATTTTTACCCATTCAGTGTAAGGACCTTCTATCTGCATTTGAACAGACTAGCTTCTTCAGTGAGTTGTTATGATAGCTTTATAGGGAGATTACTGGTTTTACAAAAATGTAAATTGAGTTTCTAATGACTAAATTAATTTGTTAAAGATTTTCAGCTAAGATGGTCTTCTGCATCACAGGGAGGCACTGAACACTGCACCAAGTCTTACAGAAATATGCCTCCTCCTACTTGCTCTTTGCTTCCAGCAGGGAAAGGGCTAAAAATGTGATGCAAAGCCCCAGCCATGTTGATGCTCGGCAGCATGTGTCGGCACTGCGCTAAATGGATCAACTGAGGCTCTGATGATTACCCCACCTCTTACTGCCAATTAAAAAGACATAAAGCCAGAGACACTGTCACCAGGGCAGGGGCTCAGAAGCCACACTGTTCAGCCTCTCTGTGGATACAAACAGGGTAGAAATCAATTTTACTAATTGCAGTGGATACCCTGAGAGCTGTATCACCATTCTTTCAGAAATGAAATGCAGGTAATGAAACCAGTTGAAATGAAGACATGACCAACATGTGACACTTGTTCATAACACATACATAAATAAAAAAGTGTCATGTGCAATTTAGGATGATTGCCAATAATTATCATTCAAATCATCTGGTCTCTATTGTTCCCCAAAAATTCCTTTCCCTATGGCAAATGCATTTAGCAAAGTGAATTCCCATTCTGATGCAGCACATGCAAGTGTTTTTGCATGTTACTTCCGCTGGATTTTCTGTTGGATGGTATTGCTGATGAGTGTGGGTGAGATTTACAGGACTGAAGTTAAACTTGTTTTAGGTGTTTACATCAGGATAAAATGCATTATGTCCTGGAATTGTTTCCTTCCTTCCAGCGAAGGGCGAAAGTTAATAAAGTGTAGTAGGCTTCATCTGTATAACCTCAAAACCAGAGTAGTAGTGTCTACCTGAGTACTGTTTAAGACCTTATGTTTCACCAGTAGCATAAATAGTAAGAATAGTCATGGTATATGGTCTTGGTGCTTGTGATGTAATTCCTGGCAGTCATGCTCTGCTTCTAAGGCAGACACATTATGGCATTTTTGTCCCCATGTTTCCTTGCTTCCAATTTATACTTATTTTTTGAAACTAACATAGGTTTAAATATCTTTTATTCACAGAGCTTGTTAGATTTTGACAGTAACATTTATACCTTGCTGATCAAAATGTTCTAACCTAGAAAATGTAAGATTTTTGGTTGGATTGCTGGGGTTTGGGTTGTTTTTATTCTTTTTTTTTTTTTTTTAAGGCAATTTCTTTTTGAAATGAGTCTTTTCCCAATGCATTCGGCTGTACATAGCCATAGTTTACAAGGTGCACTAAAACTGAAATATCAAAGAGGACTGTTGAAATGAGATGCTTGTGAAATGTGTGCAATTATCTGCTATTAACTCATCTGGAATCCTGTGATGAGCAAACTGTGATTTTCAATGTGTCATTACATTGTTGCATCAATGGGTTGTTCAACAGCTCAATTTAAAAAATACTCAAGAAATAATCATTACAAGAGGTAATCCTTCCCATTTGATTCAAATAAATCTGTTCCAACATTAGGCTGACATGATCATGGATCTCAGGAGGTTTTAGTGCTTTGTTTGCATTTGCTTTACAGTATTTACTGCTGATTTTGTTGTTAGGTGTTTTATTTTTGATAAGGCATCTTGGACTCTGTTTTCTAATTATGTACAGAAGCATGAGGGATAAAACTATCAATTCTGATTTCTTATGGTAAGCTACAGTGACACAGTGGTGTTCTTCACACGGAGTCAAAGTAAAGTGGCTATTTGTTAATATGGTGCTACAACATTTTTTGTTCTCTGAATAGTTTTGCCTCTTCTGGTGGCTATTCAGCTGGAGTCACTTACTTCTAGCAGGCAGACTTATTTTGAGGTTTTCATTTGCACTTAAGAGAATTTTTTTGGAAAATGGTCACCAGTTATCATTTTACTGTGGCTTTCTTCTTCACTCAGTTGAAAGGTGGTCTAAAATTTTGTGTTTTATAAGAAACTATCAAGCATTTTAAATAAGCAAATATACTCAACATTGTCTATTCTTAAAAATATCACTTTCTTTCCAGCTCTTTTGAAAGGATTCTATAAAATGGTTTAAAAATTTCGCCATGGTCAGCCTCTACATATAGGAATTTGATTGGATTTTGTCCTGTATGTATTTAGTAAGAACTGCTTGTTGACAAAAAATTGCAAGAATACTTTTTTTTTTTCCACCCAACAGAGTGTATTTCCACTACCTTATGACTTAGGAGATTTTGCTATTGGGCAATCAGTTTGCCGAAGTTTGTATTCATGTTTTAGGTTCTACATAAACTAAAAAATTTTCAGTATTCTTGCTGATGTGATGTTTTTTCTTCTAGGTAATCAGTCAAGGTAACTACATATGTTGGCTCCTTCCTCTGTAACCAGTGTAAGCATCCAGTTGTTTTGACCAGAAGAAAAAAATGGTGAATGGAAAAGAGCAGAAGTGGAGAACATGAAATGCCTGTAGCATCAGGTCATAGTCAAAGAAAAGACAGAATAAGGTGGTCACCTACATTTCTAGGAGACTGAATGCAAGTGCATGAAAACTGCAGGATAAGTATAGTCTTAGATGTCATTGAATAGTACTCTTCTACAATGAAATCATGCCTTTGTGTCAGAGTATGTGTTGAGTTGTAAGACTGCCTGAAATAAGTTATGAAGAACGGTTGATGTGGTGCAAACCAAACATAAGATCAAGTAAAGAATATCAACAGGAATAAATGACAAACAGAGGAGAGGAGAGGAGAGGAGAGGAGAGGAGAGGAGAGGAGAGGAGAGGAGAGGAGAGGAGAGGAGAGGAGAGGAGAGGAGAGGAGAGGAGAGGAGAGGAGAGGAGAGGAGAGGAGAGGAGAGGAGAGGAGAGGAGAGGAGAGGAGAGGAGAGGAGAGGAGAGGAGAGGAGAGGAGAGGAGAGGAGAGGAGAGGAGAGGAGAGGAGAGGAGAGGAGAGGAGAGGAGAGGAGAGGAGAGGAGAGGAGAGGAGAGGAGAGGCACAACTTTACGATGGAAAAACCATGTAGTACTCCAGCCTGTCACCATTTTGAATATTGGTGGCTTCTTACTCATTTCCTATGTGAACACTGAGTGCATGGTGAATACAATGAGGCCCAGTTCACTCATTCAAGTAGACCAAGTGACCATGAAGACATGTGCTAAGTGTGTTTATTTGGGAAGCTGGAACAGAATGGCTGTAAAATCACAGCCTAGCTTCCTGCATGCCATCTCTCTTGTCCAAGAAGGCAATCCCCTCATGACATAAATTACGAAGATTTGGCCTCCCCATGTGGGTGCTAATGGGGTGTAGGTGCAACTGTTTGAAGAACAGCTCTAGCATAATGAAATAATGCAGATGTTTGAATTACTAAAATGCTCACAGAGGAACTACACATGCCAAGAATAGACAGAGGTACATGAACACATAATTTTTGGCTGCATCAAAAGATACCCAGTAGAGACTCTTTCAATAATTTACCACTGAGCCTGTGCAACAGTGTCTTACACTGGGAATAGCATTCAAGTGTGAAACGGCAAAAAGAAATAACTGATTGCTCAAGAAAGGCTGGCTGACTAGGAAGAAAACTTCGCTTCTAACCGTTTGTTGTGGTACACTCTTCACAGATTGTGAGTAAGGGAGACTATTGGGGGGGTCATCCAGTTTTCTGAAAAATCAATTATTCTGTAATTTCAAAAGTGCCAATGCAACATTCACCATGAAATTCAGGCGCAGAAACTCAACTTGCCAGAGCCATCTACTTCCCCAGTGTTTCCCTGTGCTCACCAGTATATCCCAGGGAATCATATGTTGGTCTTACTGGCAACAGGGGAGGGAGGCTGGATCACTGTTGAGACTGTAGGATTTTATCCTCTAGGGTGTTTGTTCTCATTCAGCCCACGCTATTGATGAAAGGTTTTTTTGTTGAATGATGGCCATTTGGTAGTTTATATGAAGTGAATCTGGTAGTCTCAGAGGAATGTATAGAAATGGATATGCACCACAAAGACTGTAGGTGTTACTTCTCTGAGGTAACTTATAAAGGGACATGGAACAGCAGCAACCTCTTCAAATATGATTAGGTGTGCCTGCAGCTCTGAGGTTTAGGGGGCAGCATGATCTGCCTTGTTGCCTGCAAGTATTTGCTTTTTGCACAAATGGCTTCTTAAATATTTGACTGTGGGGTGTTATTCTGTCTTTTTGTTTTCATAAGCATTAAATATGTTTTTTCTCTCTCCCATTCATTTTCTTTTTGTGAAACAGCAGTGTGGTGAGGTTAGGTACATTTTGGCAATCCCAGTAGAAGTAGTGCCATCAATTATAACCTGTGATTACTGTCTTGGGGAAATGGGACCAACTTATATGTGTAGACATAAAGATCTGGTAACAGCAACCAAAGCAAATTTCAGATTTTATTTTCTTTCTTTTTTTTTTAAATGTGATAGAGGGTTTTTATTTTGCTCTTGGTTTTTAAACCAGTGGAATTAAATGGCTCCATTTGAAAACAAAACCTGCATAATGATGTTTCTATCTAAAAATAAATCTTATGTTAATAAGGACCATTGGTAGTACAGTTAGAGAGGCCAAAACCTCCATGATTAAAAAAAATATATATTAAAACAACAAGAGAATTTAGAGCTCTTTTCGGAAAGGAAAGAGAAGAAGGAGCAGAAGGAGGAGGGGGAGAAACAAAAGAGAACTCTGTCTTTCAGTTCCAATAGTTCTTGATGTTTAAAATCTCTGAAGTTTTCTTATGTGTTATGAAAAGCTACAAATTTATCTTTTGCCATTTTCCCAAGGGAAGCTGACCCAAATCCACCAGCAGCAGTTGAAAAGGTTTTTCCAAGCTTTATCAAATGGCCCCAACAGAGACCAGCTTAAAATTAAAAGCTTCCCCTACCAGAGGGAATATATGTGACTTTAATAACTGAAATGTGTTTTTACTTTCTATTACAGGGGTCAAAAGGTTTCTAAACAAACCAAATTTATCAATTATTTAGAGCTGATTTCTTCTGAAGTGGTATTTCTAAGATATTATTTGGTGGATAAATTCAATGTTCTAAGGCCAGCAGCAGCATTTTATTCATAACAAATTTCTCCTAAACTGAATTTGCTGGGGCAACTTAATTTCCACTATCGTGTTTGCACTGTAGAAATATCAACTGAAGTGTTATAGGGCCTAACTAGTGAGCTTTTCAAAGAGAAATTCTATATAAGCATGCTTATTCAGCACCACCCTGCTTGCCATTTATTGCTGAAGAAATGAACTGGTACACTGTGTCTGCAGTAGAATTTCTTTATCTGCTGAAATATCCTTAAAAACCACAAAGCACCTTTAAAATCAGGAAACAATATCTTAAACTACATTGTCACCCTTGCAGCAAAAGAAAATAAGATAACTGTCAGAAGTTTTGTTAAAGACATTTTAAAATGAAAGACCCCCACACATGTGCACATAGATACACATATTTTCTTAGCTTTCTCTGAGAAATGAACACTTTATTTAGGTTGTTGCGGAAGGGAATTAACAGTAAATTTAGAAAGAGACCTTTCTTAATACCTAATAGGGTCCACTGACCATGAAAAGACTCTGTTTGTTATACATTAGCTAAACATACATTGGGTTTCTGCCTAAAGTCTGCCATTTGGTGCAGGCAGAAGACGTTACGGAACAGTTCATAAATTCATGTGGAGCCCTGTTAAATGAAACCAACCATCCAAGAGTTGACATTTTGCCATCTTTAAAATAGCTGCCTCACTTGCAGTAAAACTTCAGGTCTATTTATGCAACAAATACAAAGTAGTAAATGCAATCAAGGTGTTTTGGAAGTATTTGTTTTT